>NC_079477.1:16965747-19781225 GCF_026230105.1 Diorhabda sublineata | reverse complement strand
CATACTGAATATCTCTCAGGAGATGACTTTTTTCAGGGGCCTTGAAGTCTACTCTTCTAACTCTAGTCTGGTGATTAACAAGACGTGTTCCATTCAGGTCTAATTTTATATATTTTGTTTTTGTGAGAATGTAAATAGTATTATGGTTTGTTTCCAGTAGCTGGAAATTATTATTATTATTGATATTATTATTGATATTATTATTATTATTATTATTATTATTATTATTATTATTATTATTATTATTATTATTATTATTATTATTATTATTATTATTATTATTATTATTATTATTATTATTATTATATTGATTATTTCTATTATTTTTCATTAAATTAATTTTAAAATTATTATTGTTATTATTATAATTGTTATAATTGTATCGTAACCTAGGCTCATAGAATGGACCGTAGAGTTTTTCGAAATTTTCAAATTCATCGACATAGGCCATAGCAGCTTCCAATGAGTCAGGCTGCTCCTGCTCTAAAGGTGTTCAAGCTGTTTTCTTGAAATGATTAATTTGGCATTTCCTATCTATTTCGCTTAGATTTAAATTATTACTTATTCTTTGTATTGTCTGACTTTTTAATAATTGTAATCTATTACCGAATATTATTAGGTTTTCATTTTTAAATGGCCTTGTTCTCGTTAACTCTTGCAATATGCAGACCGCGCCTATCAGCGAAACATTGTATTAACGCTTCTTTGAGTTTCTGCCATGTATTTAACTCGGTCCTAATCTCTACCATCATTTCAGCTTTGTCAACTAATTTTTCTTAAATACATTCTAATACGTGATTGTTAATATCATAATCATTATAAATCGAGTACGTATCAATTAATTTTTCGCATCAATTTGTAATCTTGTTTAATGTATTTATATTTCCATCATATGGTTTTATGTTTTCTAGTTTTAATTTAAATAGTTCCCAAATTAGGGTTTTTAGATTTGCTGTTGCCATTTTTTCAAATTCTGAATTGTCTTTTGAGTTTAGTTTGCAAAATGTATTTAGTAAATTATCTAAATCGTTCATAAAAATCAACTAAATCAAAATTAATAAATTATCTACGGGCCGATTTTTAGACGTCGTCGACCCCCAAAAACAGTTTTCGTTTATGTCGATCCCTTGGAAACCAATATCAACCCCAAGGGGTCAGTATCGACCACTTTGGGAATCTCTGCTCTAGTCAATATCTCTTCTAAAAAAATTGATCGAAATATTCAAACACTAAATAGAAATACAAGCTATTAAAATTGATTTCATAGTGTCAACAGTTAATTTTAGATCAATTATTATCAAACTTTATTCTCCATCCTCATTTTTCAAAAGTTTACGTGAGTGTGGGACATCACATGATTATCCGAAACAGAAACGTAGATAGAATTTCCCATTGTTCCATATTTGGTTTTTAACACTTGAATTAACATATACCTTAAAAGTGAAGGAGATAAGTCATTTAGTTCCATAAAAACAGTATCTGAATGAATATCTTAGACCATTAGCGTATATTTCGAATTTATTCAAGTTATTTTTAATACCACAAATAGTTTTTCAAGAGTTACTGTCCAGCATATTGTAATATTTTTCTTATTTATTATACGATTTTTTTCGTGGGATTAATTCATAAACACTGTCTCTTACGTTCGTAATTTATTTGAATACTATACACTACACTTAACTAACTTAAATTAATTCACTAATTTATTTGAATTCTTCGATTACTTCGCTAATTCGTTCTACTTCCTACGACCAAATATTATAATTATTATAAACTAAAGTAAACTGCGCTACATAAACACATATATCAAAAAATAATTTTCTAAAGATCTAGAATAATTAAAAACAAAACAAATAAATTGATGGACATTTCTAGATGTTATTGACAAGAGTCATATAACTTTTTCATTCTGTCGTTGGCAACTTGAATATTTGAGGAAACCTATTAGTGTATATCGTCCATTATTCTTCTCAATTGGATCACATATCTTTTCCCGCTAGGCCTTCTCCAGGTCTATAGCCAAATTACATATAAGGTAGCCTCATTTCACGTCCAAACAGGATTTTCGTAGGTGTTTTACCGGTGGATTCATTAATAGACGATAGATCTTCCAAGGGCACACCAACAGTTGTGGCCTCTTGATTAGGGATCCCGTAAATTTCCACCAATTTTGTATAATAATCTATCACAACTATGATGTATTTACCAGCAATTTTTGTCATCGGAAATTTTCCAGAGATATCTAAAGCAATCCTCTCGAAAGCAACTTCCAACATTATACTGTTTCATGGGTGCCATCTCTTAAGATGTAGTCCATTACTCGTAGTGCAAGTCATACATTTCTTACACCAGTTCTTCATATTTTCGGAGCTGTTCATCCAATAAAACCTTTCACGGATTCGCTTAAGGGTTTTCTTCACTCCCAGATGACATCCCAATGGACTGTAGTGTAACTTCGTGTACCTCAGCTACTCTCGTTCTTGAAACGATTTGCTGTCTTCTCTTCTCGGAACCATTACATTTTCAGGGATTCTTATTAAAATGCCCTCTTCCAGGACAAGGGACTCTCACTGAGCCTAATATGCTTTTGGTGCCAGTGAAAATCTTGACGCTTCTTGCCAGGTAGGTCGCCAATTTTCTTCCTTCCATTGCCGAATCATTTTTCGATGAGCATTATTCTCCTGATATTCTATGATCCTTGTGGGTGACCATTCTTCATTGACCACTGCAGTTCTTGAAATTACAGCTTTCTTAGATTCGGCTTTATTAGAGTGGATGCAGTATCCTGGGCGCAGTGTAGATAGAGAGGTGGAATTTCGATGTTTGACACCGGTTCGATGTTGGATATCGAAGTTGTATTCTTTAAAGCGTACAATCCATCTGGCGATCTGGCCCTCGGGATTATTGACCGCAACAGCCCACCAAAAGTTCTCTTCTCATGACGTAGTAGTTCCTTTCTGATTTCGAGAGAATTTTACCAAAATATGCTAGCACTAGTTCTTGCCTTACTTGGATCTTTGAGAGGACTCCTCCAATCCCTACGTTGCTTGCATCCGTGCCAAGGATAAATTTCCCCCCCTTGTAAAGGATATCCCAATATCGGCATCGTGGTCAAATGTCTCTTCAAGGTCTCGAACGCTTGACTGTCTTCGTCACAGTTGAAAGTGCTTGCGTCTTCTGTGAGTCTTGGCATTATATGGCCTAGATAGTTGACTCGGGTTTGGAATAGTTGGCACTTCTTTGGCTTGCAATAAAAAGTTATATAAAAACAAAGATCAAACGAATTCCGAGTATCTCATCAAAGGCGGCACCTTCGCTGGATTTTATAATCCTTCTATATGCAGGAGCGACTCCAGGGTGGAGATGAGTTCATAACAATAGAGATGCATACCAAATCGAAAAATCTTGTTTTCAAAGAATTCGTAATTTTAAAAAAAAATTAATCATAATTTTGAATTCTAATTTATTGAAAAAACTGTATTCCTCATCATGCTTTGTACGATAAAAACGTATTAATAATAACAGCAAATAAATGAAAATAGTATATCTACGTTCTAAATTTTAGCAGTTAATATTTCAAATGTTAATTTAAATTAAATTAAGTTAAATTTCAATTTCAAATTTTATGGAGACACGTTTACAACAATGTTCCATTGCAGAAATTCTTCCATATTCTCAACTGCTTCTACTGAACTCACCTGAAACAAATATAACAATGTATAGAGTGTCTCATAATAAACAAAGTATAAATCTTCTAGAAAAATTGAGTCTATTGGAATAAATCGTAACATGAAGGACGAGATATCTTTAAAGAACATATTGATTTTTTCCATGATTTAAAATTGAATCACGAAATTTCTTCATTCATTCCTTCATTATTTCATAATATTTCTATAAATGTTGACATACTACGGAATATTTCCATAGGCTCTACGACAACCTTTTCATCGGCAAAATACTGATTTTAATAGTTCGTGAGGTAATGAGATGTAATATCATGCCATCTAAATAATATCATGCCATCTGTTATTGTTCAGAATGTGTCTTGATGATTAAAGTAAATGATCACTGTTAATATTTACAATCTAATAGTTCAACTAAGTTATTATAGTTTAACAGCGCTAAAACTAAAATTTATACTTTCCTGTCTGTCGGTTTAACTTATAGGCCTAAAATACATCTGCGAATTCGTTCCTTTGATAGAAGACAATTTTAGGAGAAAGTCCACATACTACGTCACTAAATAAGTCGTCTGACTGACACACAGATGGCGTGGCCATTGTCAAATCCATATGACATTTATGAAGTACAAGCTTTCAAAAGACTATGTGTAAAACTTCATCACATGCCGATTAGTAAGAAAAACTGACAGCCATTTAAGTGATGTTACTTTTGTTATTTTCACAGTAATGGATTCAAAACAATTTCGTGTGTTGATTAACCATTGCTTCTTGATGAAAAAAAGTTCAGCAATGGTTTGAAAAGTGTTATCTGAACTTTGCTCTATCGAAAAGAACCATTTGTTATTGGTTTGCTGAATTTGAAAATGGTCGTACAGGCACCGATAATGGTGAACGTTCTAGTCGTTCACTTGAGGTTGTTACTCCAGGAAACTCCAAAAACGACCACAAATTGTTTATATCGTACGTAAATTGAACTTAAGTGAAGTAACTTGGGCCGCAAAGATATCAGAAGGCAGTGTGTTCACAATTTTGCATACACATTTGGACATGAGAAAGCTTTTTTCAAAGTACCACTTTTTCCGAGCAGAGTTTGGCCATGTTTATAAGTAGTAAATCAGATTTAGAGGAAAGTGGGGGAAATACGAATTTGATCACGAAGTTCCTTTTTCTTAATTATAAAGTTTATTTAACTGTCCAACGAAAACAGCAGTCAAATTTATATCTCTTAATAAATTGCAATATTTTGAAAGAAAAACGAAACCCTTCGTGTTCGGTTTCACCCGACTTGTTGGGTAATTACTAACTAACATTATTAAAGACATACTTGAAATCCAACGATGCTGACTGTCCGTCAGCACAATCCTTGTGAGCCCATTTTTTGAACACGTAGCACATAATCTCTTTGTTTTTAGATTTCTTCTTACTTTCAGTTTTTTATTCGGGCTCCTTTTTTGGCATTCCTTCCGTTTTTTTATTTACTTCTTCAGGTTTTGATCTTTTTCTAGTTTCTTGTTTCTTTGCACCACAACGGCAAATCCAAACCTCATTCAGTCTCGATATCTTATTTTGGATTGGATAGGCTAATATAGCTTCATTCATAAGAAAATTCTGAGTAGGTCAAGATATTCTTCGGTTCAAAACTTTATTTTTGCATCACGAATATCCAAGAGCACAATTTGTACTTAAACAAATAAAACTTAATACTGATGGATAATATGATTAAAAATATCCCTATTATTTATAAACAAGCGCTCTCCAACCCAACAGAAAGATTGGCTTTTTTCAATATATCCGGATTGAACATAGTTTTCCGGACCGATCCTGGTTGTGGTTATTTTCGAAATTAGAATAAATACCAATCAAACTACTTCATCACTTGATTAAAATGTGAGCGATATTCTATGAATCTTGAATTTTTTCGCATTTTTAACCTAGCAGTCGTCGAGTGGGTACAGTGTTTGTGAACACGACGTTACACCACACTATCCTCACCCCCGAAAAGGAAATAACTATTTTACTGTTGATTCTAATTGATCGAATTTTGTATGTTCCTTTTCATGATCTAAATTATTAGAATGCAATCTTTTCTTTGGAAATGTAAACAGTTTTAACGCTGCTATTTCCATTCAAACCTTAGTTGCCATGTCATGCATCATATCGATAAAATTAACAAAGTTAAGTTGTTATTTTATTGCGTAACACAACTGAAAGCAGAAGTATGAGAGAAAAAATCAGAATATTCCTGTCGAAGAGAAATATTTAACGCAAGATATGCGATCGTTTCAGTGTTAGTTGTAGTACGATGCACAAAGTAGAGACACTATTAAATGTAGATTTTGGTAGGTATCAACACCCCTATGCAAAAGAGAGATAGACTTAACATCTCATTTTCAATCATTACAGAAGTAATCCTAAATGTCCATCGGGAAACTATTATATTCTAATATAACAAAATTAAATATATAAATACTGTTCAAACTGGTACTTAATTGTCCTTTGTAGGCAACGTTTAATGCAAAAAGTGTAATAAACTTAATAATTTTTTATAAATAAAAATATTACAACTATTTAATAGAATCACCCATATAACTTAAATTACACAAAGTACTAGAAATTAGAATGTCAAATGATTAATTCATGCAGTATATATAACCGAATTAACACTTGTAACATTTGTGAACTTATACGCTACTAATTTATTTAATAGCAATGAGAACATGTATTTCATCCGCTTACCGCAGAAAATTTTGTTGAAATTCGACTCAATATATATGGAATATGCCCTGAAAAATAAGCTGTTAGTTTTAGAACGGGTTAAATTTTTAAATTGTCATGCTTAGATCTACAAATGATATTACAGCGAATGAATAATATTTATCACGATATTCCCAAAAGTATTCAATTTTATCTGTTTTTGTAATGCGGTTTTTTATATTCCACGCAACTTATATTTGTTTTTATTTAGTAAATATTTAAAACAAAAATAAAAACTGGAATTACATACTGTCACATGGATTGGTTATACGGATATCACTTTCTACAGAGCAGCGTGGTCCGGTTTGTAAGTATTTGAAGTAGCCATGGCGCAACCTTACTATCTATGGATGGGTGTGGGGAGGGTACGGATGAAAATTTCTACATAAAGCATATAACCTATAATCGGAGAGTGCATTATACATTTCTAATAAATTGTGTCCAGATAAAGTGACCGACAAGATTCCCAACACATTAGGCAGGTTGACACCCAATGATGTACTAGGCTTTTTTGTTTTCGAATCTCAATGGATAATTGATAGTTGAAGGTCACGCATTGTTCGTTAGATCAACAATCTCAACCATTTGGTAGAACAACAAGAAGAAGAACAAGACCTCAATTGTTTTGCAAGGTAAATAAGTTATTTTAAAGATCTATTTGTCATTATATAAGGAAAAATCGTGGGTGAAACTAGGTATACCGATCAAAATTCACAAGAGGTTGGCGTCTGTCTGGGAAACTGAATGAAAATAGTTTCCTAATGAATATTTAATTCAGATGAAACTGTACTATTTATCAATTCATTGTCAGGCAAATATAAAGGTGATAATTATATTGGGAGCAAGTTGTATTTATACCGAATAAATGTCATGGTAACAGAAGACAGACAGAACGGTACAGAGAGAAATAATTGGCTCGCTGTTTGAAATACACGAAATAAGAATGTTAACACAAGAAATCTTAAATCATAACCTGCGATTATGTAATGAATTGTAAAGCTTGGATGACGATCGACATTTTAGGAATATGGCTTCCAGATTGGGATCGCGATTTGGTGAAGAAAGAAGACATTTTATTACTGGTTGATAATTTCCCGGCACATCCCAAAGCTACTGATTGAAAGTCTATAGCACTTGTTTCTTCCCACCAAATACGACATGAGCTGTACAACCAATGGATCAAAGAACAATACGGCCAATAAAATATAATTTTAGAAAAAATCTTTTTTTTTGAAATTATTTATTGCCTTGACACTATTGAAAACCACTGTTCTATAAGAATATATACATTGGTGCTAGATGCAAGCCTTTTAGACCCATAGCATGGAACTGAAAAGTCCTCCGTCACCTCTGCGTACCATTTTTGCCACGCTCTTCTTTTTTTCTGTTCTTCCTTCTTCTATGTCCTTCATTTTTTTGTTGCTCTAAAATCTGGCATTCTGCGAATGCGGCCCAGTCACTCTATTATTTTAGATCTTATTATTGTGGCTTAGTTCAGCGTCTTCACATGAATTCCGAATTATTTGTTCTTCCCAGCCAAAATTCTTCCACCTTTTTACCCCCTAGTATCCTCCTGAGTATTTTCCTTTCCCATATATCTAACTTCTTTTCCTCTGCTTTGTTAAGAATCCACGTTTCGCTTCCGTAGCTCACTGTTGCTTTTGTTGTTTTATATAGATGAAGCTTCGTATTTCTGGATATTTTTCTGGAACTTATTAGCGCATCGGTGCTCCCAATTGTTTACTTCCTTTCGACATCCTTGCTTCCTCGTTTTCCAATGTTGAAAGGATTACTACATCCTCTGCGTTTTCCTTGTTTTTATTCAAACCCACTTTACGTACTATCCATTCTAGTACTATATCAAACAGCGTGGTAAACATCGGATGTCCCTGTTTTAATATTGTGTAGGTTGGGAACATTTTGATAATCTTTGGTTTGGCTTTATCTTCGAGTCTTGTCTTTGTATGTTCGAGTGTCATTTTGGTAAGAATAAGCTCTTTTGAAATACCAAGATCATTCATAAAGCTGTACAAACAATATCTGTTCACAGTATCGCAAGCTCTTCTACAAAAATAAGGATGTTAAATGCAGTTCTTATTATAAATGAAGCTGACAGGATTCATTGGAAATTACCACGGTTTACACGTTAAAACAGCAAAACATGAATTTTCTGAAGAAGATAACGTCTTTTTATCTTCGTGTGAGAAGATTAAGTTGACCTCAATAGAACTCTTCCCATAGAAGTTACTGAAACACGTGAAAGTGATGGGGAACAGGAATTCAAGGAAGAGTCATTAGTTAAAATAGAAGAGGCATTAAAAGCAAAATTGTTATCACGATTTGTTTACAGCAATATTTAAATTAAGAATTTAATGATAGCGATCTCTTCCTTACACAATAGTATTAGAGACTGTTATTATAATATATGGTGAAAAAGCAACAAGCATTATTGATTTCTTATGTAAATAGTGAAAAACTCCATTTTTTATTCATCTTCATTTGATTTCTCTCTATTGAAATAAATAAATAATAAATTCATTATATAATATATAAAAACACGAAATTGTTGTAGCCAGTACAAATTGAGAATTTAAGTTTTCTAACTTATTATATACAGATCATAGATCTTCTCATTATGTGTTTGGAATAGATTTTAGTAGTACACGTGGCAAAATAAGTTTCAGAGTACATAAAACCAAAATAATATATACATTTTTAAATAAAATTATAAATTGATGTTTATAACAATAAACTTATCTAAGCCAAGCATTATCTAAATAATTAAAAATATTTATCCAAAACCAACATTTTGCTTAAACTGTATCCTGGATAAGATCAACCAATTTAGTATTTTAATTTATGTTGTTTTCGTTAGATGCATAATTCAGAATAATCCTAATATTATTTATCGAAATTTAACATATTCCATAATGTACCCTAAAAATCCTTGATTTGAAATTTAATTTTTATGGGTTAAAATGAAGGAATTCTATTCAATAAGCCATACTGTCATTTTCTTTTGAAATAGATGAGATTTGCAATTGCTTAACTCAACTGATGTGAAATTTGTGATAGTTGATGATCGTTTCGCTATTTCGCTATAACTGATTTTTTTAATCATTATACGCAACTCTTCAAAGCGGACTATAGGCTTGTTCCTTGTCTTTACGTTCCAGCAACAAATTAAGTTTATTCCAGATGAATAAAAATGTTTTGAATAAGTTTTAAACATATGCATCCGCATCAACGTTGTGAAATATGTTTAAGATGGTCGGTATTTAGTCGAATCACGAATACATTAGTTTTAATCCGTATATAAAAAGAATTGTATTCGTTGATAAATAAATATGAAAGAAAAGAGTTTCCAACAGTTATCAAAGCTTTTTAAATGGACAAACGATTATAAGAGTAAAGGAAAAATTACGTAAATACTATCCTGAAAATGTCTCATAACATAAAATTATTTATAAGTGGTTTCCTGCTCCCAAAAGTGATATTATGAACTCGTTTAGTGCTCAACATTCAAGACCGTCAATATACCAAAGTCGCACTACTGAACTTCATCCAAGGAATATGTTTTCAAGAAAGCAAAAACTGCTTTTTAGTCCAATAAGCTTATGGGCGTAGGGCTTCGAGATTCTAAAGGTCTAGTCTTAATTTATCACTTTTTTTTTTAAATAAACGACAACATTTGTTGAAGAAAAATTCCATTACAACAATCCATCTGTCTTTTCATTCGGTATTGTTACAGAAAAATTAAACTAAATGTGTGACGATTTATTGCCTCAGCTACCATATTCACCTGATCATTCTGCTTCCAAACTCAATAAAAAATGTCTTCTTGTAAAGCGACTTCTGCAAATAAATATGTGATGGCAGGCAAACTGTGTTTTGCGAAAGGTCCAAAAGATTATATTTTGAGTGGTTTTAAAGAATTGGAAGCTCGCTGGTCAAGTATGGAATAAAGAGGAGATTATGGTGGAAAATAAAATATCTTTTCACAGTAAAATAATTTTTTCATTGAAATGTATTCGTCCACCAAAAGGTCCTCGTAATACAGGCAAGACCTGAGTAAACAATAATAAATTGAAAACGAGTTACTTCAGAATCTGTTCTAATATTTGGTGACTTAATTAATGAAAGATAAATGCACAATTTCTCAAATTGCAAGCATTGTAGGGTAATAATTTGAATTGATTTGAAGTGATAACGAAATGTGATCAACATATTATAAAAACATACTTCAAAAGCCAATCACAAGACATCGCCGATACTGCAATAGGTAACTGACACCAAATATCACGAATAACTTTAGGATGTCCTCTCTTATACATTCCATACTTTATTGGTTTCAAAAGTTATTGTTTGCTAAAAAGACTTTTTTTCTTTCAACTATATATACATATTATAGTTTTCTGCTGCCGAAACATTCTCCAGTTTAACGATTGAAATTTATCAATCTTCACAATATCCTGAAAAAGTTGTATGAGCTAACAATCAAAGACATGTTAGTACTGTAATACTATACTCTTCCCATCTCCAACCATTAATACGTATTTATGTCGTAGGATTGAATCCACAACAAATGATATTAAAGTAGGAAGGAATATTTCTCTCTATGCTAAAATGTACATTGAGAGAAAAATTTATCGAAATCTGATACCTATCTCTCAATTATATGAGTTATAGTCATTATATTTAATTAACCACACAAATCAATCAAAAATTGTTATTGAATTTACTTATCCCACAAATACGGTGGTCCTTTTATCACTTATAATCTACACGTATTAACACGAACAGAGAACAAACACATTATGATGACGTACGACCCTCATAAGGACTCCAACAAACATTTACCCGAATTTAAAAGCTGTTAAAACGATATTAAGATCGATGGCGCAACTGACATTGAGGATGTGTTACACTTAATCTAAACAAAAGACAATTAATTGCATTTCAACACCCAAATACACACACAACGCTTAAAACGATTACCTACACACGCCAACTTTCACATTTCGTTCTCGGGAGATGTTCGAGAAACGGAAGGAAGTCACTTACTTGAGAGACAGATTACTCTCCAAATTGAGATACTAACTTACAGATGAACCCGAACAGAATAAGAAATTGAGTTATTGTTTCTCAGGACGTATGTGGCAGCTTTATTCCAGCTTCAAAATTATTTCAAAATGATAATATTGGCATTTGCTGCATAACACGATAAGCTTCCATTTTGTTGGTACAATATATCCAGTCTACGAAAGTGATCCCAGAAGTACTTGATTGGGTAGTTGTGTATATAGAGTGTTTGTCAAAAGTTCCCTCGACTTCTCTTTTCCTGAACTGAAACCAATAATAATAAATGGGATCTTATAAATTTTTTGGAACTACGATGTTTTTGATGGTTAACATAAATAAACTCTAAAATTTCAGTTTCTATTTGATCGCTTTTTGGTGAAATGGGAAATAATTTTCATGCGGCGGGTCGCATAAGAAATAAGATATCTCGATCGCCTTATATCAAGGACTTACTTGAGAAAGCTTTTTCATAAATTTCAATAAACAGGTAGTGTTTATGATGCCAAAAAATCGAGTTGACTGGATATTGGTATTGATAAAAAAACTGAAATAGTTGCAGAAATTGTAGTAGACACTTTTTGTTCTATAAACAAAGTAGCATTCACCTGTGATGTCAGTCATAGGACAGTATACAGGGTGTGGGCCAACAATAAATTTCATACAAATTGATAATGGGACATCAACTTTATGATGACGAACCCTACCGAAGGCTGCAATTCTGTAAAAATTCTAAAATTCTTTAACAGCCAGACACTGCAAGGACATTTTTTAGCAACGAAAGTACTTTCTTCCTTAATGGAAATGTTATCTAATTCTTCAAATTCATGAAGATAGTCCAGATGAATTTGGAAATAAAATTCCAACAAGATAGTCTTGTGATATTCTTGTATATGTATTAGATGACGTGGTCCAATAAAATGGCTAGCTCGGTCACCGGACCAAACACCTTTATACTTTTTTTCTGTGGATACAGTTTACTCTATACTCCTGTCAGTATTGACATTTTAAAGCAACGAATTGTTGAAGAAAGTAAAGCAATTTTATTGAGTCAGACAAGAGTTTAAAAATATTATGCATTACTTCCAGGAACTAGATGAAGCACATTTTAAACGAGGTGTCATTTGCCATAAGGCTCCATTTAATATTATTGGCTTCAGTTACCTGGTGACATCAAAGATACCTATTATGTCACGTGTTACCACTAGTAGAGAAACTTAAAATAGTTCATTTTCACACTTCAAATTGCGTCAGTCTATGTATCACTGTTCAAATTAAAATATAGGGAAGGGGACTTTTCAGAAGCACTGCATTCATTTCATGTTATAATCTAGTTTCAGTTCTCTACCCTTCTTGTAACAACAATTATCTTATTTCTCACAAGTCTTTACCATCACTTCTTCACAGTTGCAGTGTATTGAAATTTCCAAGTCATAAATTTTAGCTCGCTTGGTGGTGATTACTTCCTTCGCAATATTCCGTTTAGTAAGTTTACACAGGTTCTATATTGTACTCAAATCAGGAGAGTTCTCCTCTAAGGGTAAAATATTGATAATTTTTTTTATGAAAGAAAACAGTTCTATTTTTTGCTTTGCATTCAGTGTAGAATTGTGCATAAAGATGTACTATGAATTATCAGGAAACCATTATTCTAGAAGTTGCAGTAGCAAAGTTTATGGCACTGGTTTGCACTGGTCTTGCCTCATAGTGGCTTCCACAATGTATAGCTGTCCCATGCATTTAGATGAGATGACAGACCACACTATGATACTAAATCCAGCTCTCTTTATATGGAACTTCCCACCAGTGTACCGTCTTCTCGACTCTAGTTTGAAATAGTTGTCGGTTTTCTTTGGTCCATTACAGTCGCTTTTTCCTTGTGGATTTGGTAAATCGGGTTATATTAATAGGCATACAACCGTTCAGTTTCTCGTCGGCCAAACGCCGAATTCAAACGGCCTATACTCTTTTCGATTCTCCAGATAAATAGGTTGTTCTTATTTTCCTTTTTTTATTTTCTTATTACCTGAGCGTGAAAACATGAAGTAGTTTTTTTTAATGACTCCCTGTATATTTGTTTACCATCGAATTTAGCGTAAAATTCTGTATCTAGCCCTGTATTTTCTTTTCCCATAAATTGTGACGTTGCCAAGTTGGAGCGAAAAATATGATTTGACGAAAATTGATGCACTATAAATGTTGCCCAGTAAACGTTATTAGTGAGAAGTAACTAATTTTGTTTGGTAAGTACGAAGGTAAAGGATGGCTGAAATGTCTGAACAGAGTAGAAGTTTCATTTGGGGTTCTTGGTGTTTTTTAGATAAGCATTAATTCAGGAGATTTCAATTAGCAAAAACTTAATTTTTTTTAAATGGAACACCCAGTATATTATTTTACCATCTTATAAAACTTTTTATCCCTTCAAATTTTGTCTGATAATGTACATTCTAGAATTGACTGTTTTTAAAAAAATAGCATGCTTATTTTATGGTTTAAAAATATTCACACTTTTAACAAGTAAACACTGAATGTGACGTTTAAAATACTTCTAGTTTTTGTGATAAAATCAAACCAGTAATTTTATACCTTTAAATACTGTAATAAAATAAATGTGGAAAATTTTCTATTTTAAAAGCACTACCTAACAAAAACAAAGGAAACGGATATGGTTACCAGATCACCATAGTATACCAGGCAGTGAAGAAGCCTTACCAAAAAAGGGGTAACGACTCCATACCTAGTACCAGATCCCTACTATGGTCTCTTCAGATGCCACATCAATAACGAACTGAACAGATGTCGGAAGAATCAGATAGTCTTACTACAGAAAGAATACAGGCCCAAAACAATAAAAAAAAATCATAGACAAATCAGCTAAGAAGTCTGAAGAACTTCCCGTGATGACCAGAAACGACATCAAACTGGTGGTCGGTCTTCTAACAGATCACTGCCAGTCACTCTGCGAATATCCTGCTTATTTCGCTAAAAGGCTTAACTACCTTGAAGGAGTAATACTAGAAACATGGGAAGTGGGACACAAAAACCCCTCAAAAAATAGTCTCCTCTGAAAGCAGAACAATCATATGTAGAGTCCTGTAAAAAATATCGTATAGATAGAGTGGCTGTAAAGTTAACACGACTTTCTACAATCTATCTCCACCTTAATGTTGATACCACTACACTTTAGTCATTAAGTGAATATTTGTATGAGCCTATGGATAATTTCTTTTTCGTGGTGTGGGTACTTAGAGTATAAATTTTGTAAATCTTAATATTAAGTTTCTGTTACTTACGTTGAGTGCAGCTCCAGACACCAGAATGTTTTGTTTTAATACAGATTTAGTGTAAAATGTTTATTTTCTATCAAAATAGAAGATTCAAAGCCTTGTGAATTATGATTCTTTTTTCAGGAATTTCAAAATATCACATAATCCGCAATGCTCTCTTTACTTCATGCTTTTCATTTATCATTATACTTTGTCAATATTTTTCTTTTTTGTTTAGCTTTATAAAATTAATTTTTGAATTCTCATCAATTGAAATAATCGATAAAAAACTAATGAAACAATCTTCGAGTTCCAGTCTATATCAAAGTAGGCGACTTATCAAAATATTTGATAATAAACAAGATTTTTAATAATTTATGATTATACCAAGATAAATAAGATAAATAGATGATTACTAATAGGATTATTACACTATCCAATATTTTCTCACAAATATTTTGATTTCTTTTATTGAATCCTAAAATAAATTATGTTTTCATTAACATAATTAGACCGTAAGAATCTGGCAGCCTTGTTAATTAATTCACTTCAGCCGCCTGTCTCATTATTTTAAATAAGCTAATAAAATAATTTTATGGTTCACCAGACCAAATCAGAGGAGAACTGAATTTATGTATCAATAAGTTCACCTAAACTTTTTCATATTATTATCACTTTTATGTTGTAGTTTCTTTTCTGGCTCATTTACTATACATTTTCTGATACTTTGAGGTTGACTTTGAAAAGAAATCAAATTCTATCGTTCCTCGAGGTGGATGATACACGAAAGAGATGAGAATTTTCATTTTTCTTATAATATTTGGGAGGAATATGGAATTTGAGGTTGTTATATGAAAAATGTGTTTGCAACAGCTGCAGTAAAATGACGATACTAGTTTTTAATATTAATATAATTTTATAAATATTACGGGGCGAAACTTCAAAATCACACTTTTTACTAGTATACGAGCCATATGTCTCAAAGAAGTTGGTTCAATTCCCCACAACATGATGATGCTAATCAAATCGTTGACAGTGTTTATAAGTCAAGATATACCGTTCTAAATATAATTTAATTGTAGTTATAAACGAGATATGTAGCTCAAAAACCAAAAACTGAAAGTCTACATTGTCCCAAAGTCTCTATTATAAGCGATAAAAAAGATTCTCAACTTGAATTGGTATGCTAATACTTAATAGATGATGCAACTACAAAAATAATCAATCAATTATCAAGGAAAATCTTTCACAAACAGGCGAAAAAGCTGGATTCTGAAATTTATACGGTGAGAATATTTTCTAGAAATGGAGTAGTAAGGACATGGGTACACAAATAATGATCTCCGAACCATTGAAACTCCATCACTCAGAGATATGAAGTGATAGTAAGAGTCGTGTCATAAGAAAGTTTCATGATAAATGTCTTGAGAGAAAAAGTTGAGTTTCCGGCTTCTTTCATGATTTGGAGACACATATCAGCTAGTGAAATGAGAAACTCACGTATTGTAGTGAACGGATAATGGTTCATAATAGGTTAACATGGGATCAAATTATATATTTAATATATTTTCCAGCAAGATTCTTCCCTCTAACAAAAATTTAGAGTTTTTCATTAGTATCCAATGAATGTATCATCAATGTACATATTATCATACGTTATTAGATATATGATATGATAGTTTTTATAATTCAGGTGAATTATTTCAAAATAGAATGTTCATCGTTGATCTAACTTCACTGGGACTGGGCACGTATTATTGCAACCAAATTTCATTGTACTACATACCTAGATAAAATGTATATTATACCATACGTAGTACTAAGATAAAGACACCTTCATATTTTCGTGATTTCAATGAAGTAATTCGTGAATATTACACCTGTTTTTACTAGTTATTACCACTTTTAAACCTGATTTTGTTATAATAAGTGAGATATGGAAAATTATATTTAAAAAATACAATATTTCATATGTTGGAATTCAAATGAAACTTTCCCAAATATAAAATGTACCGGAATGGCTCTCGGCCATATCTCGGGAACCGTTTATAGTACAGCTTCGAGAAAAAAAATTATAACAAAAGTGACCTCAAAAAAAAACCTGCAAATAGTTGTAGGGCGTAATTGAATACCAAAAATTGTAAAATGAATAATTTACAAATTTTGCCTAATTAAGATGAATTTATACTATGATTATAGTATTCTTCAAGAAATTCAGCATATATTTCGTTAACAAGTTTTAATCTATCTCTCCAAATAAGAGGTGGGGGAAGCGGGAGCCTTATTATGAAAAAACGCCTTTAAGTCCAGTTCTACTTAACCTATCTATGCAAACTTAGTCTTTTTGAAGAGAGCTCCTTTCTACCAATGTATGTATTTTTTTAAATCTAGCTATCCTTGAAAAATGTTGAATGGAAACATACAGTTTTAATTAAGGAATATAAAAGTAGACCAAATTAGCAACAGAATAGCGAAAACTGCATGTTGATATCTTTTTCGAATTACAAGATGTGTAAATTTTAAGCCTTTTCCTTTAAACATAAATTATTTCGCTTAAAATTCACACATTTCTCAAGATCGTCTTTATTTCATAAAATAATTGCCTAAGAAACTGAAGAAATGTTAAAAATAGATGAAAATGTATGAAAAGTTTAAGAACTTGTTCGTTTAAACAAGAGGTTACGTTTTTGAAAGAAATGGCGAAGAAAGATACACTTAAAGGAATAAACGTTTTCCATTATCTTCATGAAAACAAGAAACTTTTGAATCGCGAGTTCCTGAGCCTCGCTCATAACTATTATAGCACATTTGCAGTTTCCATACAAAGAATATTCATCAAACCTCTATTGTATAGAGACTTCATAAATTTTTTTCTGTATAATTGGACTTTACCAATACGCGTACATGTTTCGTGATAACAATATAGATGTTTGGCGTACACTAGATTCAATTAAGTTCCTTGTTTGGCGTACATTAGATTTAATTGAGTTTCATTGATCTATAAGTTTTAATAAAAAACTTTTGGCTATGACAAAAAGATCTTGAAATCGACATTTTTATGATTCCGTTCAAAGTACTGATTGTTATACTTAATACAAGACTGTATTGTAACTTGAAAAAAAATCAGACAATTGGGAAGAAGAAAGAACTCTACTACCTTCTTCAATGATCTGCTATATTAGCAGAACATATTCAATCTTTTGACTTCCAGTAACAAAAGGTATTAACCAGTTTTCATTCGAAATTTATGCTTCGAATGAAGACATGGAAATTTGATAAAATAGAGGAGAATGACAACTGTGAAGATTAGCAAATTAAGACATTAAAAGATTGAGTTTCAATATTTGAAATTCCCATACTAAAAACATATCATAAACGTTTGAGCCGTTAGAAGAGAGGTTATATATTATAAATTGAGAGAAATAACTTTAATTAGGTACGAGTACAAATTTAATTGGTAATTCAAGGGGCAAAGCAGGAGATTGTGTTAAACCCGAAGCATCTGATTCTCCAAGAAAACATTTTATTATCCTCCATCTCAATAACCAACTTATAATTAATTTTGTCGCTCCGATTAATGTTTTTTTTATTCTTAGAAAATTATTATTAAATTACAAATATACCCCGTACTTACGTAAGTTCCTTAAGGATATTCATTCCTCCCATTTCCCAATTCCTCATTGCGACTACAGTTAAATACATTGGCATTGCTTCTTAAAGATCAATCGAAAGTTTAATGAGGGCTAAAATTAAATCGTATTTTCATCCTATTGTCATATTGAATATGATTCTTTGTCTTTAACAGCCTACGTATTATAAGATAATATTTGGATATAATTGAAGGATTCTTAGACTTAGCTGCAAGAAAGATTAAGCTCATTATAAGAGCATCGGTGTTGCCCTATGATAGACATTTGCTGTCATATCGACTGATACTCTTAAAGAGTTCATTTGAAACTGAACCAATTGCACTACTGAGTAGATAGTTGAGGATGAACTTTAACATAATATCATTTAAATCAAGATGCTAAGTTTATTTAAATAAACATTTACCATTACTCACAATTTCAAACATATTCTGAGGTCGGTATCATTAAAACAACTTGGGACTTTTTCACATCACGTATATTTCAATAATAACAATCCTCTCTTTGCTAGTTCATAATACGTCGATATAACTCCGTATTATAAAATAAAACGTATGAATGAATTGAATAATATTTTTAAAAGGTTAATGTAATAGTGTTATCAAATATTTTGTCTGCTTCTTACTACATTAAATAGTTTCGAGAATTATTACAATATTGGTATTATTCAATTAACAATTTTTAGGCGTTTTGGAAACATTGCACGCTTAGGTATTCTCTGTAAACTAGATGGCGAAAGTTACTTACATCTTTTGAAGAATTACATCAACCCAAATTCTTGACCTTTTGGAGCACCCTTTTTTCAACGAGATAGTACAACATAACATCCCGACCAAATGTATTCCCGTTGAGATCCCTCTTTGGGAACACATATTGCGAAAACCCTATTCAGTCTCAGCTGGACAATATCGATTCTACTCGTATTTCTTCTGAAGATAGTAGCCAGCTACTTTACAGACATAATCCTCGAATACGGTACAGAACGGCGCCAAGGAGTACAAAATCACTAGAAGGTTACGTCAAGACATAATCCCTAGTCCTCTTTTGTGGAACATCATATATGAAACTCGATGATACTACTCGAGGAGGCGAATCTAGTAGCGTTGATGGACGACGTGGCCATAGTAATTGTGGCAAAGCATTTAAAAGATATCAATTCCCCTTTGGATACGGTTCTCGGAAAGATCTCTAGGTGGATTGACACAGTCGACCTGAAACTAGCTAAACACAAAACAGAGGACATATATGGATATAATTGAGCAGCGATCACATTCATCTGATACGTAGGAGTGATGATTGATGCCAGACTGAATTCCAAGAAACAAGCAGATTTCGTCAGCGTTAAATTCTATGGAGTGAGAAACATCTTATGGATGGTCCAAAACAGTGAACAAGAGCTGTTGTAGTCGGAAGTCACATCTATGACCACATAGGGAAATGTCATCTGGGCTAACAAATTATAGAGGCAGGAACCATGAAGAAGAGTTGAGTTGAGTGCACTGAGAGTTGCCAGCGTATAACGCACAGTATTCTAGGATGTGTAATCGCCGGAAAGCTGCCTATTCGTATGTTAGCGGTGGAACGAAGATCCCTACACCGACAGAGAAGATCTACCGCACTAAGCGAAAAAAAGGTAAGAAGGGAAACATCAAGGATCGTTGGCAAACTTGCCTCGGCCCATCGACTTATTCTGCGATACTTGACTAAGCCGCCCCCCACGGAGAGGTAAATTACCACATTACTACTTGACCCAGATGCTCTCTGAACACGGATGCTTCATAGAACATCTTCACACGTTCAAACATGAGGATTCGTAGGGTTCCCATCCTATGCAGGAAAAAACGACAGTGCAGAGCACGTATTTTTCATATACCCACGCTTTAACTTGCTTCGTCTCGAACACGTTCGACACTGGGGTGTTGAGGAAATTTTGATCTGAAGAGAAGATAAGGAGGAAGGAACCAAATCGAGAGTGGGAAAGCAACTGACGGAAAGGCTGAATATTTAGATCTTTCCTCTGCGAAGTAATGGTTAACGGCGCTCCCGCGAAAGAATAAGAGGGCAGAGATAGAGGAAGTTTTTTGGTTGGTCTAAGAAATGTCCCGAGTCCAATACACAAGGTAGAGTACCAAGTCCTGAAGATACATGGCACTATTTTTACTCAAACCGCTATGAAGAGATGACGAATACTCATTTATTTATCGGTCTCAAATTGTGGTATTTCTTGTAATAAATAGTAAATTCGTAGATTCAAAAATTGAATATTCAAATTGACGCTTGATACAATCAATTGATTAAATATTGATTCTGGTTAGTATAGAAATCTATATTAATTTGCATTGGTTATATTATGTATGACGTTGAATTTTTATAGGTTAGATAAGGTTATGTTGTTGTGAATGATGTTGCATATTGATTGGTTAGTTTATGAATGACATCAAATTTTTATAGGCTAGGCCGTTATGAATGGAGCTGAATATTTATTGGTTCGATTATGAATGACATTTAATTTCACAGGATATGTCCTTATGAATTTCATAGGATATGTGAGGTTAGTTGATTGTAGATGACGTTGAATTTTTTGTAGAATTTGTTTTCTCAAAATCTAAAAGATATACATAGTTTACACTAAGGTTATTTAAATCAGTTTTTTATTGACGCCTTGATCTTTTTGGGTAATGTATGTTGTTTCTAAAAATAGACGTTTTTCAGTTTCCCTCAGTTGTCAAATCTTTGGCAACATATTGTGTCCTTCATGGTAGACATGTGTCGCTAATGAATATCTATCAGGATATAATCTGCTATCACTCTTATGGGAGTTTATCCTATTAACCTCTTTTATATACTATGTTGGTAAATTTGTTTATTGGTGTTTTATCTTTCATTTTAGTGAAGATAGATTTAATATTAAGTATTTGACTGTACGCTATCTTAATATTGTGTCGTTTAAAGATAAAATCGGTTCAATGTAAAAGTCACTGTCAGATGTGTTATAGAATTCGCTTCAAAAGATATGAGTTTTTATGAATAAGTTTATAAAGTATTTTGAAGTTCTTTTATGAAAAATTGGATCAGAATTTCTGAGGATTCTATTTTTCATCTATTTGATTAAATTGATCTTAGTGATACGTGGGTGATATGAATGATGATCGATATATCCAGAACTTATTGGTTTCCAGTACCAGTCAATTAAAATTCTATTATCTTCGTTTCTTATAAATATTATTTCTTCACCTTTTATTAGTGAATTGTGTACTAGAATCAAAACTATTGGAGTAAAGTAGTAAATTATCAATTTTATGGATGGGATAAAATTATATCATCTACATACTTTTTAATTAAGAATAATTTGAAGGGTCAAACATATGTTATTAATTCTAATAGAATTTCCTTATTAAGTTTGCTATTTCTACTTACATCTCTCCATTTATATTGTTAAGCTGTGAGACATATATTTAAGTGGATATCACTAAATAAAAATATTACATCTAATCCTAATAAGACTTAATTCTGTAATAATACCATATTATTAAAAGTTTCATGATTTTAAAGGAGTCTATGATATAGTAATCATTGTTATAATCATAAAATTTAGTCAAATTTCAGTTAACCAATTAGTAAAAGTTCAATCGGAGTGTTAATTAATGGTACAATGGGTCTAGCTGATAGAGTCGGTTTATGAATTTTTGGTATATGGATAGTAAAATTTAGCAGAAATATTTCTATAGTTTATTTGTCAATACTTCTTCTATTAATTTATTTCAATAATTATCAGTGATTTTGAAAGTCGTATAATTAAAAAGTTCTTTATATGATATATTATTGTATATTAGTTCTTTGGATAAATCTAAATACTGTTGTTTGTCTATGATACTGTGACATTACCTTTGTTAGATGATATGACTATTAAATTTAATTTTTTTTTTAAATGTTTGGTTCTATATAATAGATCCTTATATGCAGGAGATTGTTTGGGTTCACGAATATGTTTAATTAAAATGTTGGTTGGTTTGGCTATAATGACATTTCTTTCTTTTTCATTTTGTATGAAAGAGGATATGTAATCAATATTGACTAACATAGTTATAATTAAAATTTATATAATAAATAATTTGTTATGAATTTGTAGCCTGATTGTAACATTTTCAAAAGTGAATTCATTTGTTGTATAAATTATTTGGTTTTTCAATTTTGAGAGATGATTTTCAAGTTTGAAAACTATTTTTTGAGAACTAATGATCCGACACTCAAAACTACTAATAATTATAATAAATTAGTAAAAAAGTTTTCAACAGAAACTATAACAGTACTTCTGCTAAATTCTACTGTTTACCAAAAATTCATAAACCTACTATATCAACTAGACCCAATATAGCATCTATTAACAATCCTATCGAACCTCTCAATGATCAATAAATCAAAGACTTATTGTAAGTAATTTTATTATTGTTATAAATATTTTTATATTGTACTTAAGCATAATTTCAGTCCCAGAGAATGAATATATAAGGATTCGATAGCTCGGAAAATATATTAAAGCTAGGCTACTTTGGTGTGTAAAGAATACTTACGTCTTCCCCTTGAGCAAGAAGTGTTGAAGACACAATTTGTAGAATCATCATATCCGCTATATTAAACTACGACGTCTGTATCAAATCAAGCTTTGTCCAAATACACTATAGTTTCTGGCGAGAAAGACTGCTGTAGTTTTTGCAACGAACAATGTGAGAAAGAAACAATATACGGATTTTAATAAAATATAGATGTAATAACATCTAAGAGGGTTTATTAGATGGAGCATAATTATAACAGGTTTCATTTTATTGATTCTTCTACAACCCATGTAAGAATTGGACTAATAATAATAGAATATCACGAATCACACATACAACCTAAAAACAACCAACTTACATTTACAAAATAACGCAGTTATAGACCTCCAAGGTACTCCATGAAAAGCGATTTTTACTAGGAGAGGATTACAACTTGAAATATATTTTGAAGATTTGTATAATTAATCTAAAATAAAGCCAACTTCAGTCAATTTTGCGAAAAAAAAATAGATTACTTTTTCACACGTGAATTAATGTAATAGCCGACTGACCATAACAAACAAATAAACCTGATCTTTTCTCTTTCGTTAGTAACTAAAGCAAAGCCATATCGAGTAGAGAATTAACACCAATCATTGTATAAAAATTTAGCATTCAATCAATCATTCAAAGCATTAAACTATTGTAATCCACCTAAAAACTTCTTCTGTTGTCGAAGAGTGCCTTACTACAATCCATAATACATGATCGGAAACCACACACAAATTTCTAAAACAAAATAATGAAATCCTGCAAAAATGGAAATCAAGATATATTTGGCAAACTACCAATAGAAAACGTCTATTCAGTTTGAACGGCTACTGAGAAAATAAAGCATTTAACTATACTCCCATTCGTAAACATGGTAGAGAGTGGATGGTAAGCTATATTACTTAAAGCACTATAGTGGCTCGAGCATCTTTTAAAATATTTTGAGTAGTTCAACTCATAAATGTATTCTAGGATCGAACTGGAAGACGTCCTTAATTCATCTAAATTTTAGTATTGAAGTAATTAGATGGTCATTACAGGCAGTGGACCCCTATGGACCTCTAATATGTTATTTCTTTAGTAAGTCACCTGATTTTGAGATTGAAATAATTTTTGTTGTTTTCCTCTGCAATAAAATAATGTGGGGTTCTAATTACTTTATTGCTAACTTTTTATGGATGATAAACTGCTGTTATTGTATGTCTACTATTGTCGAATTAGTTGTTTGTGTACTTTTGTGATGCGCGTTATTTTATTGAGTTTTTTTTTTTCGGTATCATCATGGCGGTTTATTACAGTTAAATTTTTCATTCTAAAGTGGTTTCTGTTGACGTTTGAATCACATTAGAGAAACTTTAATGGAAAATTTATATTAGAATAATTCGTTTTACATTACAATTTTTTCTTACTCTTGTCTATAAAATTGAATAACTGAACTTCAATCAGATACTTGAAAAATGCATTGATAAAGAAACACTTTTGGGAATTTTCAGCCCGAATTGGGTGATGAATTGCTGAGTACGTATTCGGCAAGAGTTATCGTTTGGTGTGGAATATAAAACAACCGAATGATGGCGTCATTCTTTTTGATGAAAATATGAATACCGAATAAATTATTAGACACAATATATGAATTATCAATGCGGGAAAAAAGATCACCAAAAAAATTGTTGGATTCTTAGTAATATTTAATTAAATAAAATGACACCATAAGATTAATTTCATGAGGCGCCAAGATAAATAAATAGTAGAGTTGATGAAGTGAGATCGATTTGTAAGAAATAATGTTTGTACGTATATATACCAATAGAAGTAGCTATAGGCTGTGCCATCAAAAATTACTTAACAAAAATATGAAATACGTTGCCTTAAGAAGTTTAAATTAATAGAGATACTTGTTTCTTGCTCTCTAAAATCGCCTTCAATTTTTATAAACCTTATCAATGAGGTCCAAGTTGGATCCGCCCCTTCTAGAAAAATTAAACGAGCTAGACAAGAAAAATAAAATCACCCTACAATGGATTCCGGGACAAACCGGAGCATAGGGAAATTAACTAGTTGATAAACTCACTAAATTCTATGAAAATTCAACGCCATTAACAACCAACTAGCCTCACCTAACCTATAAATTTCAACTTCACTTATAATGACCAAACTTTTAAAATTTATTGTCATTTCATTCTAGCCAATGAATATTCAAACATTCATATGTTATGCATAAATTTACCAATCAATATTAAACATCATTCACTAAAACTTATCCTTATCTAATCTATAAAAATTCAACGTCACACAAAATCAAACCAATCAAAAATTAATAGAAATTCCTATTGTAACCAGAATAAATATTTCAATTAATCAATATTTCTATCATAGTCAATTTGAATATTGAATTTCGAATTCCATGAGATTAAAAATTTTTACAAACTTTCATAATATCAAAATCACCGGAAATCTCAATTAATTATTGCAAGTAAAATTTTATTATTGGTTTGTATTTATACGTATTTCTTATATTGTATTTGACCATAATTTCAGTCCCAGACGATGAATACATAAGTATTCGAAAACTCGGAAAATATATTAAAGTTAGTCCACTTTGGTGTTCCCTTGCCAAGCTCCCAATAATATATATATATATATATATATATATATATATATATATATATATATATATATATGTTACTGTGAATGCCCGAATATAGTATATATTAAATATATTAAGATACTCTAGTGCCTGTTAACATTTAACATCCACCTAGGTAATTGGTGAATGACTGTTATTTATCCTTTTGATAAAAATTTCAGTCATTCTTCGGTGACTGTCACAAATTGTTACAATAAATAGAATCATAAATAGATGCAAATTGTTTATTAATCGAAATCATATACCTACTAATCAATAACATACATTTCGTTATTATATGATCTGGCATCATTGGCTATAGAAATGAAAAATACTTATTGGTTACAACGTACACATTATTATTACAAAATTTTTGGCGATAAAAAAATATTGGAATTGAAAGATGCTTATTCGTTACATCGTAGACACCACAAGCCCTTTTTTAGGTGTATTTTTTTCCATATCACAAGACCAACAAAGGCTCAAATAGATAAATAAATTTCATCAATGGTCGTATAATATAATTATGTTGTCCTCGCCTGGTTGCAACGGAACAATCCATTTATTTTCATATTTAACTTTGAAAAGGTCAAACAGTTTCATTCTTCGATAGTCAAGAGCAGATTTTTTACTCTCTTGTTTTGCTTGAAGTACTTCACATATCAATTCACCGTATCGTTGTTTTGTTAAGAAAAAACAGTTGTCAGTACGTTTACCGCTTAACAGCTCATTTATTTTGAGATAAAACTGATTACTTTGCACAGTATTTTCAATATTAATGTCCCGAGTGCATGTCAAATTGTCGATAATTTAATTTTCTCGAGTGCGCGAATGCGCACGAGAGGAAATTATGAGACAATTTGACATGCACAAGAGGGCATTTTGGCAGACTATTTCCTGAGAAAAATTTAATTTAAAATAAACAATAATTGTTCCTTTTCTTAAAATATAAAATTAAAACCAAATGATGTTTATTAATCCTAGACGAAAATTTGGCATTAGTGCAAATTATCGATAATTTGTGCAGTATTATCGCTGAAATTTGATCGTTGCTAGGTAAATATAAAATATTACAGCTTTTTGGTTGACTTAAATTTTTCGAAGGAAATAGTCATGCTAATCTGACATTTTTAAACAAACCTCTTCGTTACATGTGTTAAAACAAAATAGCACAGGGACGCATTTACGACTGTGTTCAGTGAATGAAGCAGCGTACATTAAAGAGAGAACGGTATATATGACGTTCTCGCTTTTTGAACAAACACTGGCGTTTGTTAACATTCACACAAATTGTAAATCGCCGATTAACATTATCTATATATATATATATATATATATATATATATATATATATATATATATATATATATATATATGTGTGTGTGTGTGTGTGTGTGCGTGTGTGTGTCTGTATACATATGTTTATGAGAAGATGAGAAGAACAATTTTTTTGCTGCCACCATATTTGAAATTAACAATGCTTTACTCCTTAAAATATATGTTTCATTTATTCAAATTTCTTTTACGCCATAATCTAATTATTTTAAAAATATGTTGAAAAAATTCATTCCAAAACAAATACTATATCAGAAACACATGATATTTCGAAGAAAAAGTTAAAAATATATAAATTCCTAAGAAATATTCATTTCTTTCGTTAGTTGTAGTTTCCTTATATAAAAATATTCATATTTCAATTGTGAAAAATGAATTAATAAAAAAATTAAAATATGCAGAAATACCTCTAAATGCTATAGGAGTTTCCAAATCAAGTTTTATAGCACAATTAGAAATGGATGATCTTGAGTAAACTGCCCTAAGTAAACTTGATACAGGTACAAATTCTATTATTTTTCCGTTATGTAGATGTACTGCCCATGCCGTACTAAAAAATCAAATTGAAAACATAAAAGAAAAATTCAATTCTTATCATAAAACATTTCAATTCACAATCGAAATCGAGTGAACTTTAATTCGTGTCATCCTATGAAAAAGATCAGTGATAATAAGTTGGCTGATAGATCTATCCAACTATCATAAATTTAGATGCTTAGCTATTCAACTACCTTCTTTTCCAGTGCTCTTTCCAATGTTCTGTAACTGATACTACAGAAGGATTCGGATCCCATGAAGGGATTGTCTGCCCCTGCTATAGTGAGCTTATCAACTAGTTAATTTCCCTATGCTCCGGTTTGTCCCGGAATCCATTGTAGGGTGATTTTATTTTTCTTGTCTAGCTCGTTTAATCCAACTTGGACCTCATTGATAAGGTTTATAAAAATTGAAAGCGATTTTAGAGAGGAAGAAACAGGTATCTCTATTAATTTAAACTTCTTAAGGCGACGTATTTCATATTTTTGTTAAGTAATTTTTGATGGCACAGCCTATAGCTACTTCTATTGGTATATATACGTACAAACATTATTTCTTACAAATCGATCTCACTTCATCAACTCTACTATTTATTTATCTTGGCGCCTCATGAAATTAATCTTATGGTGTCATTTTAATTAATTAAATATTACTAAGAATCCAACAATTTTTTTGGTGATCTTTTTTCCCGCATTGATAATTCATATATTGTGTCTAATAATTTATTCGGTATTCATATTTTCATCAAAAAGAATGACGCTATCATTCGGTTGTTTTATATTCCACACCAAACGATAACTCTTGCTGAATACGTACTCAGCAATTCATCACCCAATTCGGGTTTTTAGTGGTTTAATGGAGAGCAATTTATGATGATACCAAATCATTTGTACAAGAGCTGAAAATTCCCAAAAGTGTTTCTTTATCAATGCATTTTTCAAGTATCTGATTAAAGTTCAGTTATTTAACTTATAGACAAGAGTAAGAAAAAATTGTAATGTAAAACGAATTATTCTAATATAACTTTTCCTTTAAAGTTTCTCTAATGTGTTCAAACGTCAACAAAAACCACTTTAGAATGAAAAATTTAACTGTAATAAACCGCCATAATGATACCGAGAAAAAACTCAATAAAATAACTCGGATCACAAAAGTACACAAAAGCACACAAACAACTAATTCGACAATAGTAGACATACAATAACAGCAATTTATCATCCATAAAATGTTAGCAATAAAATAATTAGAGCCCCACATCATTTTATTACAGAAAAAAACAACAAAAATTATTTCAATCTCAAAATCAGGTGACCTACTAATGAAATTTGTGTTAATTCTCTACTCGATATTGCTTTGCATTAGTTCGTTGATATGACTAACGAAAGAGAAAAGATTAGGTTTATTTGCTTGTTATGGTCAGTCGGCTAGTAGATTGGTTCACGTGTAAAAAAGTAATCTAATTTTTTTTATTGCAAAATTGACTGAAGTTGGCTTTATTTTAGATTAATTGTACTAAAACACTACCTTTTAGGTAGTGTGTGTGATTCGTGATATTCTATTATTATTAGTCCAATTCTTACATGGGTTGTAGAAGAATCGAAAAAATGAAACCTATTATAATTATGCTCCATCTAATAAACCCTCTTAGATGTTAATACACCTATATTTTATTCAAATCTGTATATTGTTTCTTTCTCACATTGTTCGTTGCAAAAACTGCAGTAGTCTTTCTCGCCAGAAACTATAGTGTATTTGGACAAAGCTTGATTTGATACAGACGTCGTAGTTTAATATAGCGGAGATGATGATTCTACAAATTGTGTCTTCAATACTTCTTGCTTAAGGGTAAGGCATAATCATTCTTCATGCGACTTAAAACAAACATGCCACATTCAGTTATGAATAACGTATCATATAATTTCTGATTTGTGTATATTTACAGTACTTTGTGTCGTTAAAGCTCATGACTTATTTTTATTTTCTCATCAACTGATTTCACAATTATTCTCCATAGAATTTTGGACTTCTCCACTCGAAGTCTTTTTTTCTTCTCTATTATCCTCTAACACTGCATCTTATCATTTTTTCTTTGGTTTACATCTTTTTCTTTCGCCTCCTTTCCGCTCTGACATTTTTATTTACCGTCATCATTTTACTATGGCTAAATCAACTCGCTCTCTTGGCTCTCATAAACTATTACTCATAAGTATTTATAAAAATTCTTCAGTTCCTGGTTAGTTCTTTTCCACCAAAATCCCTCATTTGCTTTTATTCCTCTAAAGATTTTGCTGAAAATCCTCCTTTCCTATATAGCCAGTTTTATTTCTTCCATCAATGCTGAAACAAATGTTTCAATTCGGTACATTGCTGTTGTATTATTGTTCGATATATTCTAATTTAAGCTGCCTGGCATGATTCCTGTGATCTTTCGCCATTCTTTTATTTACATCAAAATACATAATGTTTTCAATTGTCAGTGTTGCTCCCAAGTATTCGAGTTCCAAAATTTTTTCTATCTTATATATCTTTTTGTCCTCTCCCGCTTTAATCTACATGTATCCTCTTTTGCCAACCACATGGTGGCTTAGCACCATGTAATTTTATTCTTTGTTTATTCTTAGTTCATAAGCTCAAACAGGTTTGTAGTACATTGAAAGTAAACTATGCTAATAAAATCGCTTACTATAGTAACCAGGATCAATATTTCAATTAATCAATATTTCTTTCACACGTCATTTTGAACATTGAATTTTGAAATCTATAAATTTCAGGTTTTTACAAGAATTTATACAACTTAAAGCTACCACAAATCTTAATTAATCATTGTAAGTAAAATTTTATTATTATTATACATTTATACATACTTTTTATACTGTACTTGACCATAATTTCAGTCCCAGATGATAGTTGGTGTTTCATTGCCACGTTCCCAATAAGAAAATGCTATACAGAGTGAGATTTATGTATGGAACGCCTCAATTATCTCGGAAACGGCTTTTACGACGATTTTTATAAATTTTTGTGATACATTCGGTATTATGGTGGTATCTATATTGTTGTCAGATCTTTTTCTGGAAAAATGATGAACTTTGTTATTTCAAATAGATCACCCTATATATTTTTTATTTTAAAAATCTTTTAGAAATCCTTAAGAAATATTAATTATGTTTCATGCAATATTGTCTATACCTAAATGCCATAATTTCGGAGCTATAGCTACATTTACAGTATCTCCATCATATAATGAGCATTTAGATGGTTATGATTGAATAAACTCGTTCAATTTCAACATTCTTCAATAATTTATGAACTAAAACAAATCTTGTAACAAGGTTTAGTGTCAGTAAGTTAGTAAAGAGCTTAACGAAACTGGTGCAGTAAAATATTTATCCAAATCATGGCGCAGAAAACCTACAACAACTGAAGACAAATCTTTAAATGTTTGTGTCATGTTAGAAGTAGATCCACATTAAATGTGAAGTAGAAAAATTACAAGTTTTAGAAAACATACAGTAGAGGCGATTACAGTAGATGCTCAAAATGTTATCCATTTACTTCATTACAACAAGCAATGCGATTTTTAAAACTTTTTAATACATTTTGCAACATCCCTGACTGCTCAATTCTTCTTATCTCTGTGGTAATTTATCTTTTCATTCCTGAATATTGGCAGCTTCCTTGGATATTCCCTGGATATTTGTCTAGTACTCAAGTGTGGATCGTCTTCTTACATCTAAAGATTTGTTATTAGTTGATGCAGCTTTTCTACTTCTTGGATTTCAGAAAGCGAAAAATATACAGGGTAATCCAATTCAAATAACAGATTTTATTATTTTTCCGGTGAAAGAAGAGATCTGACCTCAATGTAAATACCACTATAATACCGGCCATATCACTAGACCCTTGTAAACGTATATATATATATATATATATATATATATATATATATATATATATATATATATATATATATATATATATATATATATATATATATAAGAGCCTTACCCTGACTCCGAAGAATTTATGGGTGCGTACGGATATTTTATTTGTTTTTATATAAGTTTTTATAGCAAATAGTTCTATGTACATTGTTTCTTTTAAATAATTTCTAAGAAGGTCTATTTAGTATTTTGTTTTGTTTCTTTATTTTTCTAGAAATTTCGGTATTTTCTTTTCTTGGATATATAAGGAGTTTATGTATATAATAAATAGTCGTAGTGAACAGGCCGAATTAGAGAGTAATCGAAGAATTGAAATAAATTATTCAAGTTAGTTAAGTGATATTGATAAGTGAATTATAATCTATATATTGTCTATAGACAATTTCCATGACCGATTAGAAAATATGATATCAGTAGCTGGTCAATCCTTGAATTTAGCTGAGAAAAGGAGAATGGGGGAATTTCTCTTGCAGTATCGAGAACTATTTGTACCAAAAGATGGGTAGACTGGTAAAACATCAGCCGTCAAACTCAAAATCAATACTCGTGATGCCAAGCCAATCAGAGAGAGGAAGCTGAAAGAATAGTTCAAGATATGAAAGAAGAAAAAGTAATAGAACCAAGTACAAGTCCATGAGTGTCTCCAGTAGTGCTCGTGAAGAAAAAGATGAAACAACGAGACTCTGCGTGGACTTTTGCCAGTTAAACAACGTCACGGAGAAAGAGAGCTACCCTCTACCCCGAATTAACGATACATTCTATACTTTAGCTGACAGCAAGCTGTTTTCTACCTTGGACCTAATTAACTCCACGAATATAAATCATATAAATAAATGAGAAAAACATTACAATGACATTAGTGTCTATTAAAATATAAGTCTTTTACCTACTTTTTGCCTGTTACGGTAAGAATAGAACTTTTGTAATCAAATATTTTGTCTGAACATGTGTTCACATCATAATGACAATATTTTCTAAGATATAAGTTTGTCAATTCCATTTAGTTGGTTAATTGTAGTTTATATTGGGCGTAGTGTATGTAGTGTGTAGTGTAGAAAGCATGCCCTCATTTTATCAATGTTATGGATGCATCATTGAATTCATTAAATAATATCTATCTACTTATGGGGTTTTCATGATTTTTGATTATTATATTTCTCCAATATTTGGTTGTTCTGGATATGGTAGTAGATAAAACATCTCCCTTTATAAAACAACGTTGTTTATCAAATAATATCTGCTATTCCTTTATGTATTATTCTCAAAATTATGCTGTTATTATTCGAGTTTGATTATGTCTCTCAGAAATGTGTAATGCTTTGAACGACAATTTTAATGACGATTCATTCCTCCATAAATTCATACATCTAATTACAACTGTTTCTGAAACAATCACGCAATCGTTATTTGACTTTCCTCAAAACTAATTTCACCTAATTATTTTGAATCACCTAACAATTATTGATTGTAGTTTGGAAACATTTTCCGAGATAAAGTTATAAACTGCCTAAACAATTGCCTTCTTGATTTATTAGAATAACAGAGTGTAGAATTATGACTTCCACAAAACTACAATTTGTGAATAATTAATAGCAGTTGATTAACTATGATTTAAGAAAAACAATATAAAAATAAATATACACTTTGAAATCCAATGTTAATGACATTCTATACCGTAAGTATATCATAATATGTATTTTTCCTTTCCAAAAAAGAAGCTGTATATTTTTAAAATCTCGATTAATCCTGAATCAAATATTCTACATAATATCAGGAGAAGCAGAAAATATTCATAATTTCCTTTGAGAAATTGAATATATGCAATGTATATTATTTTAAATTTATCACAATAAATGCTCATTGCTCAACTTAATTTTGGCAATTAAATAATCATGTCGAATATTATAGAATGGTTTAAAATATTTCTATATTTATCCTTTATTCAAAATCCGAAATTTTAGTTGGCTGTGTAGCTCTTGAGATAATCCCTTAAAAAATCCAACGGTGTATGGTCTGAAAATCATGCAGGTCACTTAAAAATACCTCATCTATCATTTGTTCTGGGAACCTCGGTCTAAGTAAGTTCTGACAACTGGACAAAGTTCAATAAAGTCTTTAAAAGGGCCTGTGAAGTATTACTTAATTATCCGCCTTTGGGACAAGATAAAATTCAAAGCTATAATGACGGCATATATCCTTAACGAAAAGGATAAAAAAATAATGAAAGATGAATCAAGGATGAATGGTTTTTATAAAAATTTATATTCTATTTGACAAGTAGAGAATGCAATGAAGAGACTTATACAAATGATGACGTGACTACCTCTTCAAAAATTATGAAGTATTAAGGCATCACATATCAATAAAATTAATTGTAATGTAGTATGTGGGAGTGAATTGTGCAATCGTGTTTTTTCTTCCTCTGTTTGTTGAACATAAGTTGTTAATGTACTAATTATTCGAGGGGTTATAGAACTGTAAAATTAATTTGCAGTATCTATCTTATTATTTGGTGTTCCAATGCAGTTATATCCCTTCAAAATATACTAATAAAGTTACCACAATCAGTAGCGATAACAATGGTCTGTTTACGATGTTGACTTTGAATTTTCTAGATTTATGAGAATACTAGCTAGTCTGACATCCACTTTATTTTTTTACGTGCGTATTAAAAATAAGCACAATAAACCCTTTAAAGGTTCACGTATGTCTGCATGCGATCTTTATCTCACGTAACGAAATTTCTTCTAAAATTACGTAATACTATTACCCATAAATTTGTTTACTCCAGCCTTAACAACCATCACTCCAATGCAACGTTCACGTAATCAGTGAGCTCGTTTCTCCAATTATAGGAAGATCATTGCACAGCTATCCTTTGGAACGTGAAGCACGACTTTCATCTACCTACTCCGCTATTGGGATTAGTTAAGGCCTCAATACTGTACAATGTAAAAAATGCCAATTGAAATCAAATCATAACATGTTTTCCTGCATTTTGCAAAAATTAGAGGGCATATTTACTTCTACGATATAAAGACTTCTAATACTAATATTTACTGCGGAGCATACCACGCACTGGTTTAATGTTAGTATTGATTTTTAAAACAAATCATTACATATTTTAGGATCGTCTAATAGTTTCATTATCTGGTTTTATTTTTATAATGTATATTATATGTAAAAATATTCACATGTACATTTTAAAATGTAATTTCATTATTTATTATACTTTTTTGTGTATACCTCGTATTTAAATTTTATTTTATTTGTGTCTTTATTTAGTTTCTTCTTAGTTCTTACAAGTTTTTGTCTACCAAATGTAAACAATTTCCTGACATAAATGTCCTCTCTCTTTATATATTACAATTCGAACTAGTTGTCACCAGTTGCCATCGTCAAAACGTAAATTAACTAATGTTTTGGTAAAACCAGTTCTTATTTGACTCAATGGGTTTTTCCAGTGCGAGGCAATTAAAACTTATTCAACCAATATTTAAGCTCATCGACATCATTGCCAACTACAATAGAAGCCAGTGGATATGACAATGAAGCTAAAGCATCTACGACTCTAGAGCTTCTTATAATACCATCAAATGACAACCTAGCCTAAAAGTTTGAATAACGTAAATCACCATTCAGAGAAACAGCACACCAACACTTAAAAGCAGATCGACTTAATTTAGCCGGAGTGATTTGTTAAAAGGATTGTCAGGGTTTTTACAAGATTGAACATATTATGCTCAACAAATTGTACTATGTATTTATATATTTGCTCAATTGTTTTATCATTTATCATATAACTAAATCACTATTAGGTGAAAGCTAATTATTTAAATGTGCTTTTCAAGTTAGAATGCTACAAGTGCTAAGAAAAATTTTTGCATGAAGATCTTCCAAATATAAATTCACCTTCAAGAACTGTTGCTAATGAAGCAGCCATGAGAACAGAACAAAATTAATGCGCTTTGTATGTAAAAAAGGTCTATATCAATAAGGTGTCTCTGCAAGAAGAATGATAACTGAATGTAACTGAAAATGCCACGATAATTTTTTCTTGTAATAACAAGTAGACTCTCATCCTTCTCTTATTTTAAGGTTATTAGATTATTTTTCACTGTATGAAAACAGACGATTTTATTATTATTGTTTTTACTAGAAACACGGCTACGTATCCGAGATCTTTGTAATAAATATTGAATAAAGTTTATCTTGTTCTCAATCCCAAATTAGCTTTCCTAGTTCTAGTTTTAGCTCGAAATGACAATCAGTTTTATCTGAAAATCATATATTCCAATGGTAAATTCTAGTTTTAACAAAGAAATTTAGTTAAAACTTGTTTTAACTAGGGAAAATGAATTCTAGCGATATATGAGTTTTAACCGTGACATATACATCACATTTTTAAAATATAGCAATGTGTTGCATATTTATTAATGCTAATTCCTTGTAAATGATATTTTCCATTGTTAAATGTGAACTTTTGCGATATATCAGGAAGACAGCAATTTGAATATTTCTTAAATGTATTTTGCGCATTGTGCTGCAAGGCTATTACCCAAGATATCCACTATTACAGCAACTCAAATGAATTATGTAATTGTCTAATTGATGAAAAAGGTGGAATTATTTTAAGACCTACTACCTTAGTAGATATTTCTCTACAGTTTATGAAATTATTAAATTGTTCTGGAAATTTTTTGCACTTTGTAGATACATGTTTCTCCAATCTCTGAATGTTCTTACAGCTACACCAATCTTAAATAATTTTATCTTGGTATTTGCTCATGAATTTCTGGAGGAATGAATTCTGTATGGTAACGTTAGCTACTTTCGTTATCTCTGTAGGTATACATAATATCTCATCTCAACTATCTGAGTTCATCTTTTTAAGCACAAAATTTACAATTATTAGGAGTTAACTCAATTTGAACACGTTTAAATTATTAAAGTGACATTACTCTTCTCAATATCAAATATAGTGTTCATAGATAATTCCAAGAATCAGGTGACAAACGATTTGTACAAAAATATAATCGCTATACTACTACTACTATATAATGCATGAAAATGCAAAGCGATTCGAAGAGTGTGCTTTCGTGTTACAAGAGGAAAAGTAAAAAATGTACCCTACGTTTGAAAAAAAATGTCCAGCACAGTCAAAGGGAATGTAGTTACAAATTGAAGTCTTATTAAGCAGCAAAAATTGACATTTTACTTTAAGACACAAAAATGAGTACACATTTTAATGGTTTCGGCTCCAACCAACATATAAAGCAGATATGTAGATGAAATATTCTACAAATATCAATTGAATAATTTGTTTCCAAAAGCATTAATTGTGTACATTTTCTGAATTTTTTTCTTGAATTCTTTCCGCATACAAGATAAAGATAAGACTATTGGGAGCGCTTTCAATGAAATCTGTCAGCTATGAAATATATAGAAGCTAGTAATATCACTATTACTTCATTATCATGTTGACAAAAATTGAGAATATATATTGTGATTGTTTACTCATGGTAACTAAAATATTGTATTCTATTCGTGAAAAATAGCTATTATGGAATAATTTAATATTTAAAAGTATAAGAACTAATCCTCACTCATATATTGAACACTATTTTTACGGAGTTTTCGTAAAATATTTTAGTCTTTAATATCAGTTCAAAGCTAACTATTACACCAAAACCTCTTGGACTGTTGTTAGTAGCACTGATGTGAATATATCATATCTGACATTGCCATCATGGAGTTTGATATTTTTGACTATTTCCTTCGAAAAATTTAAGCCAACCAAAAAGCTGTAATATTTTATGTTTACCTAGCAACGATCAAATTTCAGCGATAATACTGCACTAGTGCAAATATCGATAATTTGCACTAGTGCCAAATTTTCGTCTAGGATTAATAAACATCATTTGGTTTTAATTTTATATTTTAAGAAAAGGAACAATTATTGAAAATGCAATACGGTATAATTTAAATAATAACAAATTTTAAACACAGAATTAAGTTTATTTTGAATTAAATTTTTCTCAGGAAATAGTCTGCCAAAATGCCCTCTCGTGCATGTCAAATTGTCTCATAATTTCCTCGAGTGCGTATTCGCGCACTCGAGAAAATTAAATTATCGACAATTTCGACCTTCAAGTTCCGGCCTGAATCAGACTCCAACACCAGAGGTTCCAGTTGCAGGGGCCACTCCAGAACCTCCCGCTACTGATATCAGGCATTCCAACCGTCCTCGCAAAGTATCCTCTTACATGAAAGACTATATAACGTCATAATAAGCGTGGGCAACTTTTGTGACTATTATGGTGAAAGCAGGGTCATCGTGAATTTAGAATTTAATAAGAATGTAATAAGATGATACCGCGCCTGCGTAGTTTGTAGTGACTTTTCTATTACTTCACTTTTTTTCAAGTTATCTAGCCTTGCGTCAGATATAAAAAAAGTACTGTCAATAAAAGTCAGTGTTCATCTAACTTCACTGTTGTGTTCGTCTACACCTTAATAATCTGTTTGCCAGTAGTGTTTAAAAAAAAAATCAAGGAGACCAACTGCACAAGACAATTTTATCTCCAGCTCCACAACGAAACGTTTTTGAACAGTAAATACATCGAATTTACGGATCATCCGACGTACCATTCTCGTTTGGCACCCAATAATCTCTCCTTATTCCCGTAGATTATCAGATAAATTGCAAAATCAACGTTTTTCTACACCTGAAGAAACGGTATATATGTTCAAATCACATGTTTTGGAGGAATGGAAAAATGCTTCGAAAATTGGATCTAACGCATGGGAAAGTGTATTAATTTCAATGTAGTATATTTTTAAAAACAATAAAGTCATATCCAGTCATAAATATTTTTTTATTTTTGTTTATCTCAAAACTTATACACTTGTATCAACCCAAAGTAATTATTACAATGTAACGTTTGATTCAAGTTTTATTCACAACACATAAATCCATTATATAGGAAGTTTACGCAACTAAAGATTTATTTGTAATATTATAGTGCCATACTTTCAATTCACGAACAATAGTATTTTTCAAATAAATCGAAAGCTAGAAATTACCATGTAATTCATTGAAAGGCAAAATAATTATTTTTCTGAGCAAATTCCTCATGCTATTTATTGTGTGATAAATTGAGAACCAAAATTTTGGAATTTCAATCTATTAACAGAATTAGTTTATTCAACAAATTCAACAAGTGAAAATATTTATTAATGTATATCTTCCCATGAATATGAATGATTCCAATTCTAATATTGAAAAGTGGTGTAAAAGTGATGTATATTTTCCAAGTACGTCCAATATTAATAAAGATTATAATTTCATCACTTGTTTGAACATAGTTTTGAAATAATTATAAGTTAAAATTGAATAAGAAATTATATAAATAATCAATATATAGTTTTAAAGAATTCGTCCTTTTTTTAATCATATGTATATATATATATATATATATATATATATATATATATATATATATATATATATATATATATATATATATTCTGTCAAAATTAACTTCATTTAACAAATAGTATAATCAAATAAATCCTACCTACCAGCTGATTTTGTGATTCCTGTTAAACAATTCCAGTATAACTACAAATAACTAGAAAAGGGAAGTTCCGGCCGTTAAAGCTCACAAGAAAAAAAATGATAAAATTTCATCAAGCGACATGCGAGTCTGTTTATTAGACTGACAGGTGTTAGAAGAACGTGAATGCGCAGAACAGGCGTCGCGTAGTTAGATAACGTCTCGACGCTACAGTAGACGTATACCGACTGCCTGGTCCGATTAAAGGCACCGCGATGCTTGGATCTATGGTACAGGCTTCCACTAGAGAGTGCGTATAAGAAGACGCCTTTGAATTTCAAAATGTCACTGAAGGTAACGACGCAACAATCGAAACTATTATAAATGTATATTTACTGTTTTGTGCGGAGCAAAAAGTTTATCAATTATTCAAATTCTACGGAAATTTGTTTAAAAAAATATACCTGGATAAATCTTTCCCATTTATACAATAGTATCTTCAAAAACATGTCGGCAATAACCATAACAAGGTTTACATAAAAGTCACCGTCAATTTTTCATTTTGTAAAAGATATATGTATTTCTATGATAACCGTTTGACCACACTCTAGAAAATAATATATAAGAATTGTAGTTTATTTCTAAAAAAATCTAATTGTCTGAGAAAATCAGATTAAGGTATGCAAGTACATACTTTTTCTTCATTATAAATTTGAGTTAGCTATTTATTTTCCTCTAGAGTACAAGGAATATTTATCTTCATGAGTCAGACACATACAGACTTGTAAGGTTCAAAATAGATAAGAAGCTTATACAAACGATAAGAATATTTTAGTGGATGCTATTAAATCAAAATATGAGCAGCAGAATAATCAACTTCGTGGAATGCTTTTGGAAAATAATTCCGTTTGTGTCTAGGCAAGAAACAGCACCGATTAAACAATTCCTATTGATGTTTGTAATCTTACTTCCCCTTCTGGAGACACTTCCTTAAGAAGTGGAATTCAGCCTCAGTTGAGTATATAAGAAACTGGTACTTAGGTGGGGTAAACAATTTATATTAAATTGGACGCTACCAGCTTCTTAACGAACGACGCTAAAAATGAACAAAAAAGATGGTAAAGCTGGAAGTATCTTATGAATTAAGTCAGAAGTTACTACTATGCCACAATACGTTAACAAAGGAATATTCAAAATGTTTTAAGAAAAAAGTAACAAGCCGAACGGCATGCTTCATGTTTCAATTTTTTGCTTCTTTCTAATTGCTTCTTGTTATGTTTTTCTCATTGTTGTCGTATATTACTAGCTCCATAATCGCATATTTTTCTTAGGAATTCGTTATTCCTTTCTTAATAGGTTTTCGCTTCGTATACTGCTCCTGTGTTCTGTTATTATTCTATATTTTAAATAAAAGTGAATTTTAAATATTTATATTCATATTCATGTTCTAATTTGATTTTAATCTTGTCGTAGTTCTTTGTCGTAGGCTTTTTCCAAATCTATTATTAATTACATTTCCTTTGATGACTGTTGTTTTTCAACCAATCATTCTAATGCACAATCATTCTTCCAAGTTTAGATCGGCTTTGTGATTCTGATAGCTGTGGTTCTAATAATGCCTTTTTTCTTTCATTTGCCCGAGAGTTGCTACTTAAGTTTAGAGATAGACAAATAGGAATAAATATTTATGATTGGATATAGCTTTATTATTTTCCAATATATCACCCATTAAGATTAATACACTTCTGCATGCGTTTGAACGAATTATGGAATTATTTTTTCCATCTTGATTGAGGTACCTCCAAAACATGTGATTTGAACACATCAACCGCTTCTTTGGGTGTAGAAAAGCATTAACCTCGCGATTTATGTTTGAATTGCATGAATAAGAATGAATCATTGGGCGCCAAACAAGGACGGTACGGCGGATGACGCATCAATTCGATTTTTCACTGTTCAAAAACGTTTTTGGTGGTGGAAAATGATCGTCTTTTGCGATTGGTTACTCTGATTTTTTCACTTCTGGTAAGGAAATACTGGTATAGCAATCAGAATTGACCGTTTTACGTTGCTCTAATGGAATGGTGAACATGTCCAATCATTTCGAAAAAACAGGTTTCGAAGATTTTCGTGAGCGAACAACTAAACATAAACATAAACAAAAAACAAAACAACAGCTATTCTCATATATAATTGATCAATTCATTCAATAACAAACTTCGCCCCTTTTTCACTTCTTTATGTGCCATAAGGAAATCTAAATAAACAAATCTATTAAGACTACAACGAATCTAGAAACACAGAAATTATTCCATTTTTTAATGTTATTTATCAAAAATAATTAATAAAAACAATGGAATAGTCAAATTAAACAAACATTGAACAAAAAGAAGATATTCCGAAAACAGATATATAATTTATTCAGATAAGGAACCATGAAATAAAATTGAATATAAAATAAAAAAATCTAAGAAAAAATTAGCAAACATATGATTAAAAATACTAAATCTTTCCGTGAAGATAGCAAGCTCAAAAATATTAGATAATTTAGGATTAGCAAAATATAATGTTGATTATCATTTATTTCAGTGTCAGTATGAGAGAAATTGAAAACTCATATAGTAAGTTAGTTAAGTTAAATCAAACTCATTTGGCTAGTAGACTTGACAACTGAACAATAATTTTATCATATATTTATCAAAGAGATATTCACTTTGAAGGTATATTCTCAAAAGATATAATTAATCAAACAAACAGAAGTAAAAGAAATTCTTAGTTATTTACATTCATTCTCATAACGGAATCGTCTCTGATATTCATATTAGCCGATGAATTACTTGATATGTTCAGAATTATCCCTATTCCTAGTAAAGCAAATAATTTCCTTTTACCCCGGTATACATTCATATAATTTCCAGAAGATCAACAAAATGGACAAATGAAGAATGCAAGAGGTTCACGCCTTGTAACTACGTTTAAGTGAAAAATTACATGACAATCATCAATAAAGATTGTAAACTAAATTTAGGAAATAACGATTGCATTGAGTCATTTCGAAAACATACCTGCATAGGATGAAATCAAACACTCACTCAAAAATTGCGCTAACTGCTTACCTAGATACAAAAAAGATACTCAAAAAATACAAAAAAATAGAAAACAACAAACAAAAGAACAATAGAACACATAAAAATATTAACACAATCTGACGAGAGGCATTTGTTTGTTATGGGCGTTTCTTCTTTTTCCAATTTTTTTTATTATACGTTTTTTCTTCTTCAGCTCTAACATCAACCACAACGCGAGCCCTGCAGAGGAGTATGTTCTATATCAGAGCTAAATCTAATTAATCCCTTCCGTCACATGAATCTCACCCCAACCACAAAATAACCCAACGAACTTCTGTTATAGTACTCAAGTACAAGTATTAAATGATACATGAAGAAATATTTTGTTAGCGTAATAGAATGGTCGAAGCAGCTCAAAGGTAAATATTAAATTAATCGATCGATAAATTTTCCTATCAATATAAAGTATAGTTGTATAATAATTATCTTGGTTGTAATAATTATTCCAGGTTTTCTTTCATGGAAATAATAAAGCAAGGTGTATTTTAATTTTTGGTGGTAGCGCCAGTTACAATATCTTTGACCTGACTTTTTTTTAGGACGCATGGAAATGATTCTGTGGAAATTTTTGTTTTTTGATCACTATTATTGTGCATGATTTGACCGGAGAAGTAGACTAGTTCTCCAAAAACTATTTTTTATCTGTATCACTAAGGAGCACCGAAAATATGAGAAACGTACATCATCCACCCACCTCTGGCTTCATCAAACAACATCACAAATTCTCAAAACTGCAATACGTCATATATTCATTTTTTGCATCACGGTCAATACAGAAAATAGTTTTTCGGTATAAAACACAAAAAGATTGATTTTAGCAAATATTTTAAAATTAATTATCAGGATCATGAACAAAAACAATGCATTTACGGTAAAAGTGATGTACCAATTTACTTCGCATATAAGAAGGAAACAAAAATATTACTAGTCCTAGGATGAAGATTCAACGAAATCCGCTGAATACGAACGTTTGCATAGCCAGGTTTGATAATGAAGCTAGAGCATAAATGTAAGGTGTCTTATTTGGTTGTAAAAATAAACTGTAAATTTCTCCACCCTGTAATAATGTCAACCCCTCTCAACAAATTTAATAAAGCTAACAAGTATAGATGTATCCAATATTTTCCCAATCATATTGTTTTATAGATTGTTTCAATTTTCTCTCTATTAAACTGTATTGGTCATTTTGTGTTCATTACGTCTCCTCCTGCAGTTAAATGAATTTCGATGTTGGCGCCAGTGATAAGTAAAACCTCAGACATTCTCATATTCTAGTAATAAACATTCATGTGACACACTAGACATAAATCTTAGATTATAGTGAAGGATTTTAAAAAATACTTAAGGATATACAAGATAGAACAGTTATTTGTAGTTAGCTCTGACGAGATTGTTTCATATCCACGGTAAGACAAGTTTGGAAATTAAATGCCAGATTATTGTAATAAGCACAAATTTGAGGCAGCTTCATTAAAATATGATACTTTGTAAAATACCAAACATGTTTTATGCAAATATACTCATTATAATATTCAATAAAACAAATATCAAGAAACTTTGGTATACTTACATTGTAACAATATATGGGTGTTACATTAATTTTGCGTTAAAATACTAATTTCATTACCTTGAATTTTTGGCCATATTATGACCATCTTTGATGCAAACTAAGATAACAGTGACAAGATTTTATGTTTCCCCATATTTACAATAACATTTTTTTTCTAATCAAACCTGTTAATGAAAGCAGAATAGTGGAGATATTGTTGGTTATTGCAGGCTCGTCTACTTGTGTTAAGTATAAATAAGTACTTTATATTTGAAGATATATTAATTTCCACAATACTAGCAATTTGGGAAGAAGAAGGTAGAGAATCATAAAAAAGACTAGCTGATCATCCGAAAGCCAATACAGACGGTTTAGACAACTAACTTTGCTGGACATTTTAGCTACTATGCACCAAATTACTGGTCAATGGTTTGGAGAGGAAAAATTATCCGTAATTATGCCTACACACTATTTATCGTCCATGATTGACCTGGTACAAATAATATAGGGCTGAAAGCCAAAATGGCATAATATTTATCGACGATTCTCTCGTAGAATCAATTATATTATTCATTAATTTTCCGACATATACATATAAAATCTATAAATCAATGTTGAATCTTACATTGTCAATTTTGTAGCCTCATAATTATATAAAAAAAAAGAAGAAAGGACGATAGTATATTCTCAGTGAAGGCAGACTTCGCAAAAGACTGAAAGTGAATAAAGAAAAATCCTAAAGCATATATAGTTATCGAAAGATTCTAAACGGTTAGTTAAATAGAAAAAATGATAAAGAAGAAATTCAGAAATGTGCATGAGACCAAATTTTAAAAACTAGTACGAGTTATCAATTAATTTTACGAAATGTTGCTATTTAGTGTAATCGAACTTCTATTACCAATCAAATAATATTTGCGTATTTGTCCAAATTTAATTCTATTTTCTCCATCTGTCATAAATGACAAAACCCGAATAACAAATAGTTATTTTCCTAACAAGTGCGGAAAGTGATACTTTCCCGCACGCGACTGCAGTTGTCCCGAACGACGCGGAGCGGAGTTCGGGCAAGCGGTCAAGTGCGGGAAAGACACTTTACGCATGAGTTAGGAACATTATTTTTTCTACGACCGTATATACAAAAAAGTATACCAACCCATTTTTCAAAAGTTATTTTATTCCAACAAACATAATAATATACAAAATTTATACAAAACTACAAAAATATAACTAAAAACTACTAATTATTATAAATATTAATATTGAAAACACAATTTGTTGCATTCTGTAGACCAGTAAGAAGTCGCATAAAGATGACGATGACGGTGACGGCAACGGATTTAAGTCATTTGTAGTACAGAGAATTTTATTTGAAATTTTTTTCTTCTGATTCTCGGAGTCCTTCAAATAGCTCTCAGCGACAGTAGTAGCACCACAGCCACCCAGGCGCTTTAGGTTGGTTATTTCTTCGCCGGAGTCTGCTAGGAACTTTGCCGAAGAACGTCTGAAACTGTGTCCTTTATAACGTTCCGGATTAGGTAGGCGTAAATATGCGGCAATCTCTGCTGGCATATTACCAAAAGTGTTTACGCCAACACATTGAACTGAGCATTTTCCATTCTTATAATGAATAAAAAATCGGCGGTGTGGAGTGGTAGGTGGTCGTAAATCTGCGTACTTTCTGTACAGCGTCAAATAGGTTCCATCATTTATTTCTTCAGATAAAACAAATGATCTTGACGAATGATTTTTGGAATCAAAAATTTTCACAACAATTAAGTTGCCTTTATCTTGAATGTCGTGGACAGTGATATTTACAAGCTCGGATCTGCGGAGAGCGCCAGCCAGTTCAAAAATGGTACTCACTTTAATCATCAGGTATACTTCATCGGGAGCTAGCATAACCCTGGATATATCTTCTTTGGTAAAAACTTGTGCTTTCTGTGCTCGAAAACCAATATTTTTGGTTTAAGAAACGACGTTAGCTTATGGAAGTTTCCTATATCCAAATTTTGTTTTATTTTTACTAAACTTTTTACCATTGAATAGAGGGACCATAATGTATTAGATTTCAAAACCTTACTTAGGTCTGAAAAATACGCAAGAATTACCTCTTTCTTATAAGTTTTGGCCCCTTTCTCCTTACACCATGTAACAAAATGGTCGTATTGCTTCTCATACCTTAGTCTGGATTTGGCAGGTAACAGCTCGGAATTAGCTTCATTTGCAGCCTTCAAAATGGCTTCGGGAAGTTCTTCGTCGGATGAATCCATTAATATTATTGTATCGGATTTGGTTTAATGTGGTTTAATTTAGAAGAAGATTGTTCTTATTCGGTCACTTCCAAGGCGTTTTGAACAACTTTGACGTTTTAGTAACAATTACACGCTTGGGTTGTCATAGCAACTGACATCAAACCCGGGTGGTTTGATAGTTGTTTCTCCTTTGAAGAATGTCACTTTCCCGCACTAGTGCGGGAAAGTGACACTTTCAAAACTAAAATGCGTGCGGGAAAGTGTATTAAAACGCACGGTAGTAGAAAAAATTTATTTTAATTTTCTTTGATATTTGATCTACATCATTATCATCGATCAACACAAGTGTTTAAGCTAATTGGGTTTTTGAAAAAATTTTTGAATCCAGTACCGAAGACATGCCGACAACTCCCGAACAAACCCGAGCGCGTGTGACGTCATAATGTTAGTTTTCACTCATTGCAGTTGATAGAAAAATAATAAATACAGTGTTTTGATCCCCGAACGCGTTATTTTTACTCTTAATTCTTTCTCAAGAACTTCGATTACATCTTTTTCTAACTCTTTCCTCGTGTCATAGCTCTTGTCTCATGAACTTTACTTGCACCAATGATTTGTTGAACTAGCGAACCATTATCACTTTTACAATGAGCAGCTTCATAAAATTTTGATGCAGTAATGCGTCCATAACGAAGTTCATGCCAAATTGCACATTCACTTTGCTGCTTGGTTAGCTGTTCAGCTTCCTCACACACATCTTCTGCCATTTCAGTTTTAGTGAATTCCAAAAATTTTCCTACTCGCAAATCAATATTTTGATTAAAATCCAAAATTAATCGATGTAACGATAAATTGTAACCTTTTTTGGATTCTAAATCAAAATTTAATTGCCCAATTTGAGAATTTATTTGTTGATTTTTGGCAAATTCGACAACTTCTTGTAAAAATGTACTATTATCCGGAAAATTTTCAACAGGAGTAGTAGAGGATTTTTTTGTTAGTTTTTCTGCTTCAATATATTTTATAACTGTACTGTACCAATACCTGATAATCGAGATTTTTTCCAATAGCAAGTGACTTTTGTTAGTGTCGGATCTTCACTTCTACGATGGGTTCACATAAGTAATGCTAATGCATGTTTGCAACCACCTATAGACACAATATAAAAGATTACTATTGCTTACAACATCAAAAAACTTAAATTTAATAGGAGTATAAATTACCTGCTGAAGCTGCACAGACATGGCATTGAGCATCCTGAATTTTTTTTGACTTTTCATTAATAGTTAAAGTAATTGAATAAGCTTTACTCCAAACTCAGTGTTCTGGACATACCCGTCCTTTTACAATACAAATATTATTTTTACGACTTAGTTGAACATAACCTATAGCTTTGTCGCCGTAACTCTCACGCGATGCTCTACAATTTATGAAATAAATAATTATATTTAATGTAATGGAGAATAAATACTTAAACATTTTCATTTATTATATTATTTTTTAAAAAACTTACCTTGATGCCTTGGCACCTCGAACTTCAGCAGAATTAAAGGAACGTCATTTTTTAAAAAATCGGTGATCATAAATATATCAACATCAGGAATATTATCAGACTTTGCCTTAATAAATTCTTTATCACACATAGCTAATGGAAACCAACTAACAACTCGTATTTTAGCAATAAATTTTCAATATTATTGTCTAGTCACGTGTAATAGCCGTAAACGCTGTACTGTTATTAAATAGCTATAACATTATGCCGTCACAACTATGGTGAACAATCATAGCGCGTTTATAGTCACGTGATTTTTATTTAAATTTCATCAATTTTTAATTGTTTATAATTAATTGGAAAAATTTATATACATATAGATTTAAGAATTAACATCAATAACACAATGGACTCGAACATAACATGAAGAAATGAATCATAAAATAGAAGAAGAACAGGAAGAAATGAATTACATGATGTAACACTTGATATTGAAGGGAAAACAATAATTTAAAAATTTAAATTTAAAAAACATGGTTGAAAAAAAGACTTACAAATTAAAACTGAAATGAAAAACAGCAAAGCAGAAATAAAGGCAGAATTAGTATATATCTATAAAGAATTTAAAATTTATGGTAGATATGGAGCATAAGAATTATTAATAATATTAATGTCCAAAGCAATATTTAAAAGATATTTAAAAGCCTTAGAACAATGAAGGGATCAGAATAAATAAAGAAAATTCCTGGGAATTTTTATAACAATCATTAAAAATTTTAAATTCTAATTTATAAATCTTAAAGATCCTAAAGTATAAGTAAGCACGAAGACTTTGCCAACTAGATTATGAGTGTTTTCGAACGGCAAGAGCCCGTGAGTGCCAGACCTTCGGATTTTTATAAGAGCTGAAAATTTTTCTATGTGTGTCCCTAGTACAGGTAAGAATGATCCCCACCCATGAAGCTGAGGCAGCGGTGGCTTTGGCAGGTAACAGGTAACAAAGGTGTATAAAATTCCATCTCAAATTTATCATAAAATAAAACTGAATTTTTTTATATTTGATTCATAATAATATTAAAACTCGCGTTGCTCATTGCCAGACAGTTAGTATGGTTGCAACCCTCTGCCGGACACCCTTAAACTATTATAATTTATAATTATACTTACGTTATATTATAAAACCTAAATTTTATATATAATTTTTTGGGGGCCTATTAATCTATGTTTACATAATAGCCGGACAGTTTCGACGGTTCTATCATCTTGCCAGACGCATTCAAAGTGAGCAGTAATTCGGAGAGCAAGGAGCGTATACAGTAACTAGTGCGAGTGAGACAGAGTGCTTGGTCTGTTATTAAGTTCAAATTGTGCAGTTTATTTTTTTTTTAATCAAAAAATTTCATTAAATAAATTTTTACAGTTTGAATAACAAATATTTAAAACAATACTCAGTAAAATTGTTCTAATACAACTTCAATCATATCGAAACTCTAATAATTTTATTTATATTATTTTTCATTTTTACGAAGTTTATTATTTTCAATTCTATCAAAATTGTAAAGCCAACGAATTAAAGTAAATCAAATTTTATTGTTTATTATATCAAAGGGCAAAATTTTTTTTAAATAAAAAAGTTACAGAGAAATACATTAATTTGATTAAATTTTTAAACATTTTCATCATTTTCATCGTCGTCGTCAATACATCCATATTCCTCGTCACTATTATTCCATTCTGTGGATTGATCGTCTTCAATATAGTCTTCTTCATTGTTTTCTGCAATAGTAAAAAAACCAAGTTAATTTAGTTACAAATAGTCCAAAATTAATGTACAATAATTTAACATAATTATCAAATACCTGGAACTGTTTTTAGAGATTCGCTGACATAATTCGGTAATTGATCTCCTTCAAACCATTTAAAATAGTAGTGGTCATTTTCCAGTATCCAACCATTATTTACTGGTTTATATTGTGTTGGCTTTTGTAAGTGAGCGTTGTTCCATATGCTGCATATGTAATTCCCTCGCAAAAATTGCTGCAATAGCTCTCTTTTGCAAGGTGGTAAACAGCTAGCATCGAAATTTTGCAACTTTTTTCGATTAAAAGCTTCGTTCACATCAGATACTGTATACGAATTAATAAATATTTGTAGCCTAGCAGCATCAACATCATTGATATCATTCATATTGTATAGATAGCATATAAAACTTTGAATTATATCGAAGATTAATACTTGTTCATTATTATTTTCGATGATTTCGCTGTCACCAAACTTCATGAATGCTTGTTGAAATTCTACATATTTTTTTAACAATTTAAACGGTTTCTGTAAAATTTTCTGTAAAATGCAGGATTGTAATCACATCCTGTGAAAGCGTGTAGTCCAGGTAAGCTTCTGCAAATAGATTCTCCTTATTTGGTGTGTATGTTAGTTAGGTCCACATATCTTAAATTATTTCCAGCTCCTATAAGCATCCAAATATGTGATCCATCATTAAGACGATGCATATGACTTAGCATTATAGCAGCAACATCGGTGTCAACAGTTCGAATCACAATGTTTGCTTCATGGTTAATTTTACACGCGTGTTACACTATTTTGGTGTCTGCTTCTTCATGCTCTGGGCAAGACAATTCCTCATTTATACTTGACATCACTTTGTTGGCCTCATTAACAGTAAACGAATGACATTTTCTGAAATTTATATGTATCATTTTATTGCCAATAAACGGCGCCATTTCGTCAGAAGCCCAGTGTAAAATAAAAAAATCAACTAGAGCTTCTTTAAAATTAGAATTTTTTAATTCTTTGACAAAGTCACTAGGACGGACTGGTTCAGGCCCAGCAATAGTATACTCCAATTGTGCAGATTCAAATCGCAGAGAACGTTCGTATCCTTTTATCGATGGGGTAAAATACTGGTCGAAAACGACATCAATTCTTGACGCTTTTAATTGAGTTACCATCTGCAACATTTTTTAGAAATGCCTCCAAATTTTCTAGGAACATTTTTCATAGTATGTAACAAAAAGAACCCGTCAATTATTAGAATATCAATTTGAGATGGCTCTTCATGCTCAACCTCTTTCTCTAAACATTTCATCAAAGCAGATTTATCGGTCTTGCAAATGGTCCCATCCAAATGACACATTGACAATGGTACTGAAGTAATCGGGTAGGATAAGATTTTTGAAATGTCAATGCTGTAATCCATTGAGATTCCCAGCATACGTCCTAATAAATCCCTTTGAATTTTAACTTCTTGAATTTTTCCACCTACTTTAATTTTTTTTTTTATTCATAATCTTTAGAAAAATTATTAGTAGAGGTTTTTTTAATAGCTTTTTCAAATCGCGTAATATCAGATTGGCATTCAGAAATGAATGTTCTTCGGAGGCTATCGCCATTAGCTTCTAAATTTAACAGAAATTCTTCTACTGGCAGTGATGCGGACTTTCCTGATGAAATATTTACTAATTGGTCTTTGGGAACTTCTAAACTGAAAGGATTGATAAATTGATCGAAAGTTGCGACAAATTGTTGTAGTTGTTTAGCGTTTTTCCTGATATTATGGGGATTCAAATCTGTTGAAATATCTTGATGTTTTTGTAGTCCAAGTTCAAGATAAACTTGACTTATAATTGTAGATCTCACATCATGGTTTCGAGCCCACCGTTGTCGCGCCGAAATTGAGTTAGTGAAGTGTATAACACCTGTCAGCCTTCTTGCAGCTTCTGGATTTATAGTTTGCTCTAGAACCAGGTCAATAGGTTGTCTTGAAAATGGCTTGGTAGTTCTTTTAATTCCAAAACAGCCTTTTAGGAATCCTTCATGCAAATCAGGATGAGTTTTATCAACTCTCAGTAGATTATCATAATATTTGACGCTCCACCTAGCATAGTTTTGTTGATTCAATATAAAAAAAATGCTTGTAATTTTAGGTAACACTGATTTAAAGAGTTGAAAATTTCCAGTACGAATACTTCGAGATAAGTCCAAGTAATGATGTATAAGATTTATATAAATTAGATAAAATTGTGACGTTTTACCATGCTCCCCGTTAAGGGTTTGTTGTTTGTAGATCCCGTAGTTATTCATCAGCTCTTTAAGGCCATCATTTTCAATTTCAAACAAAGAAATTTTACAATTTTGGAGTCTTTTAACTTCATCTATTATATCCTCAGTTAAAGTAATGTTATCATTTTGTAAAAATGACTTAAAATATAGTATTTCTAGTCCTAATGCTACTAAGTGTTTTCCATCTAAAAACCCATTAACTGAACCGTTTGCAAGCAAACTACTCTCGACCATTACCGTAGTCAACCCACAATCACTAATTACTTTACCGATAGCTTTGAAGTAAGCCATCATTATATGAAATGGTCCTAAATGAATGAATAAATTATCAAATATTGGTTTTTCTGTAGCTTGTATTTGTAACGCTACTTTAGCTATAGCTAAATCGTAGGTTACCTGTATGTAGGGTTGCTGTAAATCTTCAGCTATTTTTTGGCTTTGTTTCATAGTTTCTAATACGATTGATGTACTGGTTGCATTTATCGGCGTCAAGTAAGATATATGTTGTTGTGGACTATCCTGATCATCAATCCGACTATTGAAACCAACCCACATAGGTAAGTCAGATAATTCTAAAGCGTGACTAATCATCCATATGTTGTCAATTTCCGTGTTTATTTCAGAGTCTATACATTCTATATCATCGACGGATAATTGTAACTCACTCGTCATTTTGGGTTTCTTAGGGTATGGCATTTCATCTATATTTATTTCATCAAATGTTCTTCTTCTTCTTTTTTTATTCGTCGAAGTATTTTCACTTGAAACTTCGGACATCTCAGGCTCGTCAGTTGTATCTGCATCGATATTTTGGTATATTATTCCGACTGTGTCGTGTAAAGTATCCTTACCACTAGAAGTTTCAACAAAACGATCAAAATTATCGTATGCCACACCAGTAAAAAGTTCTGGTTTTTTTTTATTTTTTTCTGGACATAAGCTAGACTTCAACGCCTTGATAACTAATGCAGTGTCCATATCTGTTTATAATGCCAATTATTTTTCTGCTGCTTGTTAAGCTTTTTAGAGTCATACCTAACATGATATGCTTCGACGTTTTAACTCGACCATCATGAACTCCGAAAATAACATCTTGACAATAAGAACGAACTAGACGAGAACATTTTTGGCCAGTCTTTCGTTTTTGGTTACATCCACCAAGAAGGGTAGAATAAAAGTCTGATAATTCTTCTGGTATTGAAACTTCTCCGGATATTAAATGCTGTGATGTTATATTTTTTGTTGATAATTTTTTTTTTCTATCTGGAGTATTATTTTTCTCAGAATCAATGCAGATTTTTGTAAAATGTTTTCTTGTTGTAAATTATCCAGTACTGAATCATCGATGGCTTCTAGATATTTTGGAGCTAGTATTTTTTTATTACGAACAGTAAAGAATTTTATATCCTTAGAGAATACTTTTAAAATTTTTTCTTCAAGGTGGTGTGCTGTGAAAGTAGCTGTCATTTAAATAGAATTTTCTTGAAAAATTTTTTCTAATAAATCGATATATGATCCATGTAAATACACTAATAAAAAACTCCGCCCTTTTTTAATCACGTCTTCTTTAATGATTGTACTAATTTCATTAAAAACTCTTTGATGATACTCCCGGTGATAATGCCACTCCTTTTTGCTAGGCGTTGCTTTTATTATTAAAATCAACTCGGCATTCAGTATGATAATAGATTTTTGAGCCAGAAAAATTATCCAATTTATTAGAAAAATCTGTAAACTCTTTATGACTTTCAATATTAGGTTTGACACTATCTTTAAATTGCTGAACATCAGCTGCATGAAGCGGAAGCATTCTCGATCGCACTTTTTTCTTCTTTTTATTACAAAATATACAAACAACTTCGTTATCATTTTTACCAGCAATATTATCAGTCGAAATATTAACATCTTGAATTACAAAATTATTATCACTAACTTCTGGTTCAAAAACGTCAGAAATATCTTTGAGAGTTGCAGATTGTAGATCTATTGATTCAGAAATTGGAGCTGGCTGAGATGTCGTAGGAGATTCTGTGGATACAGACTGTAAATGAGATTCATTTTCAGATGTCGAAGGTTGTGTTTCTGTGGACTGGGATAGTAAAATTAGTTGAGATGAAGATTCTGTTGACGAAGACTGTGGATCAGGTAGTTCGGAACTCAAATCTCGTATCGACGACAAGGTTGAAGATGAGTTGCTTGTAATTACACAGCTCCCTTGTTTTTTTTCCTTTTTTTTTTTCAGCACTCAATGGTTGAGAGGTGAAATATTTTTTCATAAGACCTGTAAATACCTTGTAACATACTCTGTGATAACCACTCTCGGTGTATTCACTGGGTAAAATAATGTCTCTGTACTTTAGGTTATGTATTTTTCGTAATTTAAGAATAGTCTGGCATTTTTTTAAAGTTTCCTCAGAAAATATTATTATATGTTCATCACTTTTCTTACAAACAAAGCAAACTATTTTTTCGTCACTCATGATAGCACTTTATTACAACTGATCACATTTATTTTATAAACTGCACAGAAAAATAATACATTTATTATGAGCATAGCCGTTCACCAGATAGTTACAATAAACAACAGCTGATGCGCAATGAAGGGTCGCAGTAGACCAAACGCTCTGTCTCACTCGCACTAGTTACTGTATACGCTCCTTGCTCTCCGAATTACTGCTCACTTTGAATGCGTCTGGCAAGATGATAGAACCGTCGAAACTGTCCGGCTATTATGTAAACATAGATTAATAGGCCCCCAAAAAATTATATATAAAATTTAGGTTTTATAATATAACGTAAGTATAATTATAAATTATAATAGTTTAAGGGTGTCCGGCAGAGGGTTGCAACCATACTAACTGTCTGGCAATGAGCAACGCGAGTTTTAATATTATTATGAATCAAATATAAAAAAATTCAGTTTTATTTTATGATAAATTTGAGATGGAATTTTATACACCTTTGTTACCTGTTACCTGCCAAAGCCACCGCTGCCTCAGCTTCATGGGTGGGGATCATTCTTACCTGTACTAGGGACACACATAGAAAAATTTTCAGCTTTTATTAAAATCCGAAGGTCTGGCACTCACGGGCTCTTGGACCATATGTATTCATAATCTTGGAATTGATTAATTAAGAATTGCGGTGTAATTAATTTTCTAATATCTTTTCAGAAACATTTTCAAATTGACGCTTGATAAAAATAATGACGGGGATGGGGATTGGGTATGTTGATATCATCAAAAAGGTCGATAACATCACGCTCTCCAGAGAGGATGTATATTTCAATATTCATAGAAGCATCAGCAAGGAAAGTTCTTCAAAGAACGGCAGTTTATATTTTCGATATATTAAATTTCGAAATAAATAGTAGGAATCATATATTTGACCAACCTCATATACGATTAAAATGAAATCTATATTATCGGCGAATACCTTCCTACCTGACAAGTGGTTCATAGCTGGATGTGAGGATGGCGCCAGAAAGCGTTCGCTGGAGTATGTTTAACTACATGAATCAAATAAGTGATCGTTGACGTTGTCTTCAGTTCGGGTCTCTTCTCGAACGAGGGGCTGGTATACCACTCTAATGAGACGTGATGCAGTTGAATATTCAATGGTTAGAATATAAATGACAATAAATTTTAAAGATTAGGTGGTTATAAGTGAAGTTCAAATTTATAGGTTAGGTGAGGTTAGTTGGTAGTTAATAGCGTTGAATTTTCATAGAATTTGTTTTTTCAGAATCTAAAAGGTATACATAAATTACACTAAGGTTATTTGAAACAGTTTTCTCATTAATGCATTGATCATTGTGAGCAATATATGTTGTTTCAACAAATAAACGTTTTTTTGTAGTTTTTTTCAGTTGTCAGAACTTTGGCAGATTCATAATTCATATTGTGTTCTTCGTGATAGACATGATTCGGTAATGAACATCTATCAGGATATAATCTGCTATCACTCTTGTGAGAAGTTATCCGACTGTGACCTTTTCGACTGATCAGTGACCTTTTCGAATTTATTGATTGGTGTTTTATCTTTTACTTTAGTAAAAATAGATTGAATATTAAGTGTTTGACTGTATGCTATTTTAATATTGTGTTGTTTAAAGATTCCATAAAGTTTGAGAGTAACTGATTTTATATGTGGTGAAGGTGTATAAATGTTTGGAAAAGAAATGTTAGAAATGACGTTTGGAAATGATGATTCAATGTTCGTGTCAATGTCAAATGAATTATACAAAATTCTTTTCAGAAGATATGGAGGATATGAGTTTTCATAAAAAAGTTTGTAAAGTATCTTAATGTTTTTTTCATGAAAAATTGGATCAGAAAATTTTAGAACTCTATTTTCCATCTGTTTAAATAAATTAATTTTAGTGTCACGTGGGTAGTATGAATGATAATTGATATATCTTCCAGAACTTATTGGTTTCCTATACCAGTCAATTAAAATTTTATTATTTTTCGATTTTTCGGTATTCTCTTTTTCCATAGTAAATTGTATATGGGGATCGAAACTATTGAAGTAAAATAATAAATTATCAATTTCATTATACGGAAGGGATAAAATTATATCATCTACATACTTTTTGATGAAGGATAATTTGAAGGGTAAAACAGATATTACAAAGTCCAAGATATAATACCTTACATAATCTGCTAATATAGGGGATATTGAAGACCTCATTCATGTTCCAAAAATTTGTTAGTAATTTTTATTATTATAAGAGAAATATGTATTGGTAAAAGTGAATGTTATTAATTCTAATAGAGTTTCTTTATTAATTTTACAATTTTTACTTATATCGCTCCATTTATGTTGTAGAGCTGTAAGGCATATATTTAAGTATATATTACTAAATTAGGGATATTACATCCACTCCTAAGAATACATAATTCGGTGGTGGTAATATCATATTATTAAAAGTTTCTTTGATTCTAAACGAGTCTTTTATATAATAATCATTGTGATAATCATAAGATTTAGTCAAAATTCAGTTAACCAATTAGTGAAGGGAGTGTTAATTGCTACAATGCTAAAATAGGTCTAGCTGATAGAGTAGGTTTATGAATTTTTGGTAAACAGTAGAATTTAGCAGAAATAGTTTGTTAATTTCTTCTGGGTTTCTTTATCAATTTATTTTTTGTTAAAAACTTTTTTTATTAATTTGTTACAATTATTAGTTGTTTATAGAGTTGGATCATTATTAAATTCTTTGTATGATGTATTATTGTAAATAACCTCTTTGGAAAAATTTAAATACTGTTATTTCTCCATAATGACTGTGACATTACCTTTTTCGGATAGAATGACTATTAAATTTGGATTTTCTTTTAGAACATTTTTGGTTTTATATATCTCTCAAACCAGAGGATTGTTTCGATTCATGAATATGGTTAGTTAAAATGTTGGTTGCTTTCGCTATAACATTTCTTTATTGTTCATTTTGTATGAAAGAGGATATGTAATCAATATTAGCTAACATTTGATTCAAATTTCTTTAGTAATTATAGGTTCGATACTGAATTTGATCCTAACGATAGAAACTGTAAAATATCCTTAGGTATCTCTGTATATGAAATATTTTTAATCTAATTATCTTGAGTTTTAAGAACTGAATTAATTTTTTTGTTAATAAGATTATCAATTTTATTCTTTAGTTTGTTTATAATTTTATGGAAAAATTTATAATAAATAACTTGTCTACTCGAAAAATTTTCAAAAGTGAACTCATTTGTTGTATCAATTATTTGATTTTTAAATTAAAACTAAACTAAACGAGAATCGATATTGCCAGAATTAAATTATTTGTCATAGGAGAAGTATAATGCAGTTTATATAATTCATGATAGAATAATCCAATAGGAATTACAGATTATATTTATTTGAGGCATATAGATTAGCGATTATACGCTTGACGACATGGTTTATGAATACTTCGGTTTTTCGGTGGGTCCAACAATGTGTGCTGCGATAGTTTCTCAAAAAATCAGAAAACATCTTGAAATGACATAATATCAAACATGAGAATGGACCGAAGGAGGGAGTTGTAAATACCAATTCGGTATATTTCCTCGCAGCTTCTGGAGAAAATGTATTATCCAAATTTCAATCAGAAAATAGACCCATCCAGAGATATAGTTTTCTAAGATGCCAAAAAGCACGTACAGCCAAAAAGAGAGAGCTGCAAGAGCGTCCAGACAAAATAAAATCAAGTTCTGCAAATCGAACATATAAAGGGATCAGCAGATTGTGGAAAACTATGATGAAAGCTCATCGGAGAGTTTACGAAAAAATGCTCATAAATATTTGCTGTTAAGCTGGCATGGCATGGTAACGAAGCAACCTTATGTCTAATAGAATATTTTAAGGACGAAATTTATGGTTAATTTACTGGCCAAATTGAATCTGACGACCATATTTCAAAAAACTGAACAAAACCGAGAAAACCTTCTGCTGTAACTAAATGTTAAGACAAGTGTCAATTGCGTTAGATATAGGAAGATGTTAAGCAAATAGCAACGAATATCAAAACGAATCTATTATTTTCAACTCCAAATCTGGATTGAAATAATATTGGAATTTTGTACACAAATTGTTCAATATGTATTGACCACTTTATCTAAGCCCGCAGAGTATTGAGATTGATATCAAGAAGTAAACATAAATAATCATTCCAATCGCATTCCCCTGTAATCAATTTAACAAAATCTGGTACCAAGTTACAAGAAATTATAAGAATTACTGGTCATTCTTCAAGTCTCTCAAGTCATACCTAAAAATAAACAATGAACATCTTAACATTGTTAAACAAATGAGATTACAAACGCTGCCGTGTATTACCAATATAGCTCATCGACATGCATGTAACTATGTTTCACAAATTACAATAATTGTACATCCAATATTGATAAAAAATAGAACTCATCATTATCGGCTCATTCATTCTATAATCGTAACTAATGCCACTCGAGAAATCGAAATTAATCGATTACTTTTATTTGTAAGAATCAATTATTTTCGAAGCTCTTGCGATATTATAACTCATTGTTTTTGTTATTTACTTTTGTGTTTTGTTTGTTGATTTTTAGTTGCTATTTCCATACTGAAATTATTAATTTAACTGGAACCGGATCTTTACGAGGGTTTATATAGACAAATAAAAACAAATGTTTATGATTGGATACAGCTTTATTGTGTATCAAAATATTCTCCATTAAAATCAATACTATTACATGCATTTTAACCGAAGAAGCATTTTTTGCATTCTAATCAAGAAAAACTTTACAGAGGTTGACCAATCAATTCAAGGTTTTGACTGTTCAAAAACGTTTTTGTTTGAACTAATGCATCAGAGCTGGCATTGTCGTGGTTGAAACGAACGTTGAGAACAAATCTTTTGGACAACCAAATGTTCATTGATATTGAATGTATGCGAGTGGAACTAATGCATAAGTATGCCTCGATTGAATTCGGAAAACCTTGGCTAGAGATGCTGCTTCATGACCAAAAGTGGAAGCAAACTGTTGGGTTAATCCACGACAAAAGTCATTAAAAAAATAGCTCGAAAATATTCGCGAATTAATTTCATTTTTTTAATTAGATGATATTTCAAGTATCTATAAACAACTCAAATAGCACTCGTATAACAACACGTTCTGAGTACATTCACCATTAAAAAAGTAAAACTTTATGGCTGCAATGTCAAATTGGACATATTCACATCATTCGAACATATAATCTTCTATTTATAGGTTTCAAACAGTTAAAACATAAAAGTTTAAGCATACCTCGGATTACTTAAGAATAAATAATATGTACTATTAACTTGAATGTTTCTATCGATTATCACGTTTTTTTATTTTCCTCCTTTTATATGATCAATATAATATCAAACTACATACTTCTTAAACATTATCGTATTAATGAATGATTTTTTGAAATACGATCTGTATAATGTACCATTAATTATTGAAGTATCAGGTTATAATACGTTATGTTTTATTGTAGGTTAGTAACAAAGTAAAAAAGAGCAATGAGAATACCAGTGGCTATAGTTTCAAGTGAGCCCAATGATTATCCCACAGACTATTACTTTTGCATTATGGATCCATTCAAAGGTAAAAAATCAAAGAAAACATCTTATTCTACTTATCCCACTTATGTACCATCGGCACACGTTCCAATACCACATACAGAACAAAATCATGTAACTGTTCCGTCAGAATTGGAAAATTAGCTACACTCTCGAGGCAGCTATTAATCACAGACTTGATCTGTACCCGTAAATCCTTAATTAGACTCAATAAGATACTCTAGTCTACCAAAAAAGGAGGCAGAGTTATTAGCCTCGCAGTTAAAACAATAATATTCACTTAATTCTTATGTTCGCATATCCTAACAAAGGAAACGGAATTTTCTTGTTTCTTCAGTAACGAAGATGGACTTGTCATGACGTGAGAGGTTTATTTGAAAATTGCTATTCCATGTCATATAACTGAATGGCGCCTTTTTATTAACAGCTCAACAGAAAGTCTAAAAGCTGTGCTCTATTTTACTGGCACATTATGAGTTTTGAAATGAATTTAACTGCAATTGAATATATGAAATACCAGTTAATGGAGATATCAAGGTGTTTTTTTTTGACAGGAACGCAAGGTAATATATTAGATACTCTTGTATGAAATAGTAGAAATGATGCAGCTCATTACCTCCAAAAACATTAGACTATACGAGCTGAGTATGAAGTGCAATATTAAATGAGAACCAATTTTTGATCCTGAAACTATATTAATGCCGCCAATGCATATTAAATTGAGACTGTTATACAATGCCTTAAGTCTTTTAATCGTGCGTCCGACTCTTGAAGAGTTTTTTCCCGAAGCTTTCAGAGACGAAAATTGAAGCTGAACCTTTGTACGCCCTCAAATAAGAAAATTTAAGGATTGTGAAATAATTTTTCTGGAGATACTTAGCAATAAGATAGAAAAGCGGGAATAGTTTTAAGTCAGTAGATTATTGGTTTAATTGAAAAAACGTTGCTGAAAATTATTACGAGCTGATCACTGACATGATTACATGGTAAACGTTCCAAGAAAGTTAAAGCCGATTTTTAGGCCATAAAACTACCCTCGTAGAACACTGTTATATCACATCACATCACATCATCTGTTATACGATTTCTCTAAGCAATAAACAGTATAGAGGTACGCTCTTGAAATGAAGGTCTATCTCGAGAGCGAAACATAACAGAAATTCCGTCATAAAACTTATATTTGCATTTATTTTGAGAAGCTTCTCACAACAACAGTCTTAATAAACTTTTCCGCTAATTAATGCTTGTTTATTTGCCATTTGTCATTTTCACTGGATATATGAGATATTTCAGAAAATAAATGCAGCATAAAATAAAAAAAGGATTATGCGCGATTTATATAATTTCTATATTGCAAACTTTAGAGAGAAATATAGGGATGGAAGGAATCATTGAAAATGAAGTCTAGTATCACTATGGTTGAATTGTTCTCGGCCACAAGACCACAGATGACATATATTTATATAGATCAAATGTTATTTGTTCCAACCAAACTGACGTCAACTAAGGGTCTAAACTTGAACTACTAATGACATATTTAATAAAATACTGGCATATTCGAAAGTTTTTAAAAGCCTTTGATTCAAATTATTTGAAGGTAGTTCATACTTCACAACTAATACATTTTCAAATTAATGTTTTGTTTGTAATATTTCCTTTTCCATTTTCAAGATACAGTATCACAAAAGATGAAATTTTGGAAACTATTATAAAAAAAATTAATTTGGAAATTTATTAGTTGTAATCTTGTTAGAGAAAAAATATTAATGTTATTGTAAGATCACTTTTCACTTACTCAAGTGGAATATGGATAAATCGGGTTTTAAAAATAATATGAATAATCCCTTATCATAATAATCCAAACATGTTATTATTCATTAGATAACAAGATGAAAATAAAAATTGAAAATATATATATATATATATATATATATATATATATATATATTAAAATAAAATTTTGTATACAGGAATGACCTATTAAAATGTAACATATAAAGTCATTAAACCTAATTTTAATAATTTTTATCACTAGAACATAACAAATCCCTTGTAGTTAATTTAGTATTGTATATAGCCGGTAGCCATCTATTAAAACGTTTTTATGAGAATTTGGGGACAAATGCATAACATTAATTAATTTGTAATATTATACATATCATTTATTGAAAGTAATTGTGAAAATTTAACTGATACTATACAGTTTACAGTGGCTTTATAGAAACAGTGTGTATGTGAAATGACCAAAACTAGGTCACAAAATAAATTATTTTCCTATTGTTTTTTTAGATAAGAATGCCCCTGAAAAATTTTCGATAAAGTGTTGAGAGCATAAATTATGAGTTTATAACCGTTTCTATAAGAAGCTACTATCAAGCCACTGCATCGGCATCTGAACAAAATAGAGTTTTAGATTGATCAAAATTAATTGTTGTGAATTGATACATCCTAATTAAAAATATAATATAAATCTCTAGAAAATAAAACTTATCAGCTAAACAATTTAAAAGCAATATATGTATTAAAAAATTTTTATGCTTTTTTTGACATTTTCGAATTTTTAAAAATTACTCCAAATTAATTTTTTGAAAATCCAAGGCAGTCACGATAGAGAGATATATGAAAAAGATTTTAACAAAATTTCAAAGGAATTGGTCGGGTAGAGCTTGAGCTATCATATCAACCACGAGACAAACGCGTTTAAAGTTAGAGAAACAATTCCAGTAGAATAAATGAGACATTTTTTTGACAATGACGTATTTCTCTCTCTCTCTCTCTCTCTCTCTCTCTCTCTCTCTCTCTTTCAGCTAAACGAGCTATTCCGCCTTCTTTTGAAGCAGCAGAAGCTCGTAGTTCAGAGCGGTCAATCCGAACTTCGCTACGTTTAACAGCAAATGTATGAGCTTCAGTACCAACGGCCATGCCCATCATTTTTAAGATCTGTTTACCGATCTTAAAAATGAGACACCTTCATTGAGATTGGCACCAGCTAAATAATTGGCATTTTGATACTTTGAACATATATCAAAACGCATTTAATATTTTATATATTACTCTCATCATCAATTGATATTTGTTGAAAGGTTTGTGAAAGATCAAGTTTCGAGAACCCTGTAGCTTGCTGAAAAGGACATCGATTCGTGGTAGCGGGGGGGTCCACTTCGATTATAGGCTTGACTGTGACTTGTAGTCTCACATATTCTTATGTCTACCAATCGTTTTATTTCTTTTTCTATTCTATTTTTAATGGAATGGGACTGTGCGAGCTCTCAAGAATTTAGGTTTCATTTCAGTATTTTGCAAATAAATTTTCTCCTTTGCTATATTAAAACAATCTAATCCAGGAGAAAACACGTCCAGAAAATACTTGATAATACTTAATTGAAACCATATAAATGTAAAAAATTATGTATATGGAAAATGTAAGTTTATGATATTTTTCATAATAACTAGTTTTTAAATGAAGTTTACCCAATGGCTTCACCTGTTGGGCATTATAAAGAATAAATGTTTTGTTTGACTTTTGAAGTGGCTAATTCTTAAGATTATCGAAATAAAATTGTTAAGAAACGCATCAAATTCCTCCCATGTCTATTTGAAACTGAACGTTTCTATCTCTTTTAAAATATTAATTTTCAATGGTTATATGCTAAAAATATCTTTCTACTCTAATATAGACAAATAATAAATTATTGCATCTATTTTTAACGTTTTTCGTGCTTACTACAGCAAAATGACCTTTTTTCTTACAAATTAAACAATTAGAAGATTTATAAAAACACGTATCTTTCTGGTGATTGTTTTTCCCGCAAACGTCACATTTCATGGCTTTCATGATGACTGTCTCCATGCATATTTTGACGTTTCTGCTGGTGACGCTGTTGGACTCGTGCGCTGTTCGCTGCAAGCTGATTGTGAACGCAATTTGCGTCGTATCAGCGTCGCCTGACCTGATATGTAGAAAATTCATGAGGTCCTGCTTGATCATTCCTTGGCCACCTTCACTGACGCTGCGATCTGTACCACCATTTAAAAGGACGTATTGGCATTTTCTTCCTTTAATTGGTCTAAAACCGGCCCATTCTCGAAACCGAATATAATTCTATACCTTAAGCACACTCCTAGTTCGGCTTCAAACTCTAACTAAATTCTTTGAGTGTCTATGAGTTTCCGTTAAACAACAAAACTATCAAACAGACAAGGCTATTCACAATGATAGACGGTGGGTAAAGCAACTGCGCCTTGAAACTCTACCATGCGCTGTTACATTTGTGATTTAACATAAAGAGATTTTAACAATTTTTTCCAAAAAAAATATGTCATTTCGTCAGAATCGTTTATTTGAAATTTGATAACATATATTATCACTGAAAAAATGGAGAACATCTAAGGACGACGAACCCATTATAAAAAAAGGAAGTTAGGGATCCAAGAGCAGATCGGAGTTAAAATAGGATTAATGGTTAGTGTTTCCAAAGCCTGGATTCGTCAATACAACCGATGTGAACACGGGTAGAAGGTTTCCCATGAACTTCGAGCTGGCAACTGAAATAACAGGCATAAATGTTAACTCCAACTCTCTAACTATGCAAAAATAATTGGTACATGCCATTGTTCCGATACACGAAATAAGCATTTTCGTTTACTTTATCAAAACCTAGCTAGACAGTTCTCAAAGGTTTCTTCTAATCCAGATGTACTCTACAAATTAATGTTAAGCTCTGATCCATTATTAACCTTGCTAAGGAAGAAAACACAATATTGATTAAAAGAAACCAAAGATATATTGGTTCCCACGGAACTTCATGTAGGACAAAATATCGAAGAGTCTGGTGACGAGAATAACGGAGTAGGTGAACGTGGATTGAAACCTGTCGAAGGAATTTTGTCTTCTGACTGATCTACTCTGTAGCTTTTATTTTTTGTATTTCCTGTAATTATACGTAATGAAAATTAAAAAAAACAGCATTTTATTGTATGAAAAAAATAGTACCTGTAACTTAAATTGCAATAAATTACTTGGTTATTATTAGTTTCTAGCTAGTAAGCTACAAAAATTATTTTGGCTGTTTAGATCATCAAATAACTGACCTAGTAAGAAAGAGAATAGTTCATTGTTCGCACGCATTAAACTGTGTTAAACAACCAGGGATTTTTTATGTGCAAAATTTTACATCTACCTATTTACTTAAGTTGCTCAGTAATTTTCTCAGAATAATCCAAAAGAGAATGGAAATATTGTAAATGAATTGACATTCCAGGACTACAAAGAGTCCCTTCGAAATATTATCTAAAAGCCATTGAAAGGTGATGTTGCTCATTTATTTGAGTTATGTAATGAACATGTCTTTGAAGAAGTGAAGATCAGATCTATCTATGATAGAAGCTTCCAAACATTTTTTCTCATAGATAACTCTCAAAATTTCACTTCATCCGGTGAATCTTGAATATTGATTACCTCTAGTGTCCGACCTTAAAATTTTCGCAAAAAGTAGTTTCTCATATGCCTATAATAATGCTTCATTGTAAATAATTACACAAGAAGCTTTCAACGTCATAGATCATTTCATCAATACGTCTTTGTACAGTGCAGTAATCAAATAATTTTTTTAAGTATGCCAAATGGCACTCAGCTAATTATTATAGAAGTGAATACAAACATAAACAGGAAAAAATATGAGGAAACAAGAAAAATGCCAACCAAAAATGCCTATAGAAAAAGGGAGAATATACATTAGCAATATTTAAGGAACAGTATGAAAATAAAAAATCAAACATTTTTATCATAAGATGAAGAAAGCGCATGAAAATTTCTATTTGAATAAATGGAGAGAAATAATAACAGTAACAGATGGACTGAATACTTTGAAGAAGTGGTGGAACAAAATTTAGGATAACGCTTACTGTTTGTCGACTTCGAACAGGCTTACATTTGTATATCGACATTGTATAAGTCATGGGGAATCTAGAAACTTCACAAAATCTATTCAAAGTGATAGAAATAACCCTTCCAAAAATTGATAGAAGTGAAGATCTCTAAAAACTTTCCGCTAAAGCAACTACTGTAACAAGAATATCCAACAAAAGCTGAATTTCATTTGATTACTAGAGCAAAAAGGATGCTGCAAGAAGTACTTGATAAATTTTTAAGTAGAGCGAAGACATGTGACCTGAAAATAAATATGAAGAAAACAACATATATGGAGATAAATCAAAATACAATCGACAGAAGGAAAGAACAGGAACAGCTTTTATTCTCTAAAAACTAACAATAATAATAATTACCGAAGCAGATAAAAAGCTTTTCAAAGGGAGCAGAACAGTAGTAGAGCTCTCTAGAAACATATGAGAATATACAAAACAATAATTATGTTAACCGTACTTTATAGTTTCGACTCCTGGATTTTCACACAAAAGACTGAAGGTAAAGCTAAGATATTGGAACAAGAAATACTCCGAAAAGTATTTGGAGGCTGAAAACTAGAAAATCGATCATGAAGATGGCGTATTGATAAAGAATTATAGAGTTCTTTTTTGATAAAGAGGAATCAATAGAATTGAAATAGAGAGAAAGAAAGAAGTAATAGAGCTATCTAATAGACGAACATTGGAGCTACTAACATATAACAGAAGATGGATAAAACTTGTAACTCCAATACAGACTTTTAGCTCTGTTATATACATAGGAACCAAAAACATATTATACAAAATGACATTGTAAATTCTCATACCTAATAATAGTGAGCCAATCTCCTCAAATGCATACAATTAAGCTAGTAATATTTATATATATAAATCTTCTGTACGTGTGTTTGTAAATGAAATCCTTCTAAACAGCGGGACCGATTTTGATGAAATGTTTTGTGTGTATTCAAGGGGGTTCGAAAATGATTTAGATTCACAATTCGATTAACTAGATAAGGTTTTATTAATTATTTTCAAATTTTTGTTGATGTTAGAACGTTTTCCATAGGAATCCGACAGACTGCGCTGCAGTCGTGTTAGATATTCAAAAGTATATTTGAGTTTCAGTTGCGCCTGGTAGATGGCGCTGAGATCAGATTCTAAGTCAGCATAAGGATATACATATATACGAAATGAGCGACAGCGGGTGCAAAATCATCGAGCACTGGTACGAGCATCGTTTAATCGCCTTGCGTTTGAATATGACCCTGAAATAGACTATTCATCACATTCGCAAATCATGATTGGTAATATGGACAAAGAATGTCAATATTGTCATACTTTCAAATATAAAGGTGAATCGGTCGGTTTATGTTGCGCATCTGAAAAAATTTCACTGCCATCACTAAATCCGCCACCAGAACCTTTAAACTCTAAGAATAAATACCTGTTGAGATCAATTTTATATTTTAAAAGTCGAGCACACTGCTGTTGGTTTAATCGACATCGAAAATCAAAGAAAATTTTCGCGGATTAATACAATTTTTGGACAAGAGGAATATTTCAAGTATCTGTAAACAACTTAAATAGCACTGGCATAAAAACTCGTTTCGAGTACGATCACCAATAAGAATGGCAAACTTTATGATGACATGACAGATTTGACATAATCACATCAGTACTACCATATCGCAAAACTTATGTTGCAATCCTACTTATATATGAGTTTCCAGGGTAGTCATTGCTCAACATTGAGGTAGTATTGTCATCAAGAAGAATAATTTAGTAGTAGTAGACACACCCGGACCTTGTGGCACTTGTACAAATTATTCTTTTTCTTCAAACCATTCCAAAGTAATCAACTTCAAAAATCCAATTTCACTCAAATTTACTAAAAGAGTTCAATTGGACTGAATTTCTTTATGTAATAAATCAAGAGGTAGATGTCTTATTGGGTAAATTATCTACTGTTTTCACAAACGATAAAATTAAAATTTGTGTATCATAAAACGTTCCATAAAATATATCATTACAAAAAGTTTTAATTGCTGTTAATGAATATTCTGTTACCCGAGTATAAACTCTGAAAAGAAAATTTATCTACACGCCTAGACAACTTTTCTTAACGTCCCAAAAACCCGTACGATGTTAGTGGTTTATGAGAAACATAATATCAAAAGTTAACCAAGTACAAAAGTTATGAGTTTCGCAAAACTCCTTTAACGTTTACTTTATAAAAAGAGTACACAGCTTGTTTTCAGTTTTGTTCATATTGATTTTTAAAAGTTATTGAATGCAATAAAAGTTTTTCAATGTTAAGATATCATATACTTATTGAAAAATAGAGTGAATGAACATACATCCACCAAAACACATTATTGGACCTATAAAAATGAAACTTAAATTAAATTCTCGTCTTATACGAAGGAAATAAGCATAACTAAAAATAATTGAATTCTTGTATATTAGCAATTTAATTTTTGTTTATTGGGGTGACCCTGATAAAGAAATATTTCCTTCTGCCAGGCTTTGGTGGTATTCGCGTGCGAGTGGTGTATATCGCGAGTGAATATGTGGAAATTGAATGTGATCCAAAATGTATTTGAATGAAGCAATATAAGCAGAAAAACTATTTGATGAATGAGTAGTAGAGGTTGCTTTTTACGATATAGCCATATTAGAAACATCAAGGAGGACAATTCTATCTAATTCTAGATGTGATACGGTTTTCCAGTCTTATTTTTATTCCCAGCTCTCACAAATTTCCCGGAGTAAATGGCTCTTCTTCCTCGATTTTTGCTGCTAAATTACTTGAACAATACCTCCACGACAGTTATGGTTTCTTGAATCGGAATCACATAAATTTCCACCCACTTTGTAAAATAATACATCAAAACTAATATTTTCTGTCGCTCATTGTCTTCGAAAATGATCCAGATATATCTAAAGCTATACTTTCGCGACGGCTTTATACGTTATACCGTTTCTTGATTGTCTTCCTATTGCGATGCGGTCCATGACTCGTAGCACAAGTAGTACATTTCTCACACCATTCGTTCACATCGTCGATGTTCTTCCTATGAAATCTATCACGAATTCGTTGGCGGGTTTTCTTCAGTGTTAGATCATCGTTTGGAGGATTTTATTTAACAAGATTTTTTCCAGGACAAAGGAGTCCCACTGAGCACTATGTGCTATAAGTGCCGGTGAAAGCCGATTTTCTTTCTTCCATTACCGAATCATCTTTAGGGGGAGATCTTCTCTGATTCTGTTCTAGGACGATTCTACGTTGACTACTGTAGCTCTTGAAACTGCAGCTTCCTTAGATTCCACCTTATTATAGTGGGAAAACTCTCCTGGACACGGCCGTCTAGACAGGAAGCGATATTATCGCGGTTCCCCTCGGCTGGATGTTCGATATTAACTCTTTAAATCGTTTAATCCCACTAAAAATCTTACCCTCAGGATTTTTGAGCAGCACTTGTACCCCTTAAATCTGTGAGAGTCCTCCTTCAATTCTAATAGTACTTGCGTCAGTATCAAGAATGAATTTCCCCTCTGGATATTCTAATATCGATGCCGTGGTTAAATATCTCTTCAAGGTCTCGAATGCCGTTTTACAGTATTCATATCAGTGGAAAAATCTTCGATAATATGTGCAAACTCCAATACATCTTCTCAATTTTTCAGCTGTTCCTCACATGTTTTCTCCAATGCTATGTTGTCTTCCAAAAACACCATACGGTGGTGAAAGTAGTCTTCTCTTTACCTTCTGGGGCCATCTCTACTTGCCAATCTCCAGACTTCAGGTTCAAAGTAGAAAACAGCTTGCTTGCTGCTACCTAAAGTGTACAGTGTTTCGTCAATTCGGGGCAGAAGGTCTTTCTTCGAAACGTTTTTTAACTGACGATAGTGAACGCAGTAGCTCCATCGTTTTGTTGTGATAAGCACTGCAGGAGATACTATGAACTAGTAGATGATTCTATTACTTTCTCCTCTTCCATATGTCGCATTATTCTTTCAGCTTTCTTTCATTTCGCACGTAGTAGTTTGCGAACTTATTGTTTTGGTATCATTACTGGTTCTCTGTTTGATAGTTATCGGCTAATTGTTCACTTTCCTCACACGTATTGGAATCTTCTTTAATCTAATTAGTACTCCTCTGCCAATCTCTCCCTCGTGGTTCCAACGCTCCATCGTAACCGACGTACCTTCTTCCGTTATTCCCATTAGCCAAGCTATTATCATGGTCTCGCTGCGTGCAAGTAGAACAGTATCTCCCTGTACAGCTGCCAATACTGTGTTACTCTCCGATGGATGGAGGAATACATCTTCAGAACCCACTGTTTGTGAAGTTCTTTTAAGACTCATAAAGATTCATTACGTCCATTCCCAGAATCACGTCTTCTTCGATGTCTGCTACGATTACTTTATGTGTAAACTTTTCCGTACCCAATTTGTCTTTCCGTGCACGTTGGCACTGTCACTTGCGACAGTCCGCAGTCGAAGTTTAGTTTGTAGCAGCTTCTTCTTGAATTTTATCATCCCCAAGTTTGTAAAGGTTCTAGTCGCTCGATTGTCCACTAGCAGTATTTCCACTAGAGTATATTTCTTCCCTTCCTCATTTACATATACACTGTCATTGCTTTATCTAAGAAGAGCTACACCCTTGTAGCCAACCCATTCTGTGGTTCCTACCATTGAGGCTCTCCGTTTGTGAGAGTCCTAGCGCGCTTACCTAAACTGCGTACTTACCCTAACACATCACATCACGATCTGCGATTTGATCAAGTTTGTCTCCGTCACCTTGTTGTGTGTTTCTGACCTTGTTATACCCCTAAACCTTTGTGACTGCTTCATATTCAAAAGCAACAGTCAAGATATCATCTTCTGGATATCCTAGTCGCCTAAGGCGTCAATAAATGTCGGAATGCTGAAACATTCCGTCCTGTTTCTGGTGCTGATGGATACGCAAATTGAACAAGTTCATATTCTTGAAGAGTTTCCTGACGTTCCTGCCGTCGGTTCTTCAGCTGAGATTGGTACAGGTGTTCTGGATTTCTCCTTATTGGACCAGTTATTCACTCTAGCAGCTGCTTTGAACGATGATCAAACCTTGGGGCCTTGACTTAAATGAAACTACCAATATATTCCATCCTAGGTTCTGTTTGTGGTTTGCAGAGTTTAATATGTTTGGTCCACTTTCCTTTTACTGAGGTGTCTATAGTTGTATAGTTGTAATCTTATTCTGAATATCTTATTTAATTTTTCTCTTTCATCATATTATCAATATTAATGTCCCGAGTGCATGTCAAATTGTCGATAATTTAATTTTCTCGAGTGCGCGAATGCGCACGAGAGGAAATTATGAGACAATTTGACATGCACGAGAGGGCATTTTGGAAGACTATTTCCTGATAAAAATTTAATTTAAAATAAACTTAATGCGAGATGACAGTAGCGAAGTAACAATAAGAAGTGGTGGAAGCAGCATAGGAACACCATCGTCGGCCTCCAGTAAAGTTGTATATTCTAATTGCATTTTCAATAATTGTTCCTTTTCTTAAAATATAAAATTAAAACCAAATTATAGGTGCAAATTATCGATAATGTCTCATCCATATTAATAGAAATATAATTTCTCATATTCTACTTCTTTTCGTCCATCTTAGCAGATATATCTCTTTTTAGTGTCAGTATTAGCAGAAATATCGTTCTTCATAGTCAAAATATTCTTTCATTGCAGAAATCGACTAGATTAATGAGGAAGCGTCGTCTTTGAATAGAAATGGTTCTGGATCAAAGTCGTTAATTTCCAGTGCCACTTTGAGTCCTTTTATTAACTCAATCTTCTCACCGGACATTTCTAACTCGACTTTTCTAATTCTGCTTCTAGTTTATACCGCCCAAGATAGGCTCCAAATAGGTTCTACATCATCAACGCCGATTGTGTAGGAGAGCGACCGGCCTGTTTTACTAAATACTACTAACTGTCTATTATGACAATACATAGTTGATTTGTTGATAAAAACAGAGAGGGGTTTGTTCATTGTCAACAACGCAGACAACTGGAATACCAAATAGAGTCCGTTGCAAACGATAGTTATTTTGCAACAATTCACGATTTTATAAAAGTTGAAATCCGGAGGTATTTTTTACTATTAAACTATTAATAATAATAATACGTGGTTGAGTGATTTGGTTAGTGAACTATATTTATATTTTTGTTGCTTTGTTTGATATTATTGTTGATTGATTCAGTTATGAATAAAACTAAACGAATGTGTTGAGTTAACTTCACCTTTTATATCTGTATATTTCTAGACTACTCTTTTACAACTACTCCTTTTTTAATTGGAATCATTATCAAAAAATAACCTTATTAAATTCAAAAAGATTCCATAGACGGGTATACAACGAGTGTTACTTGAAATTATATATCATACACAAGAACCGCCTCCGACTTTTATAAAATGCTATTGTTTGAAATGGATTTACAAAATTTCTAGAGTGTTGGCTGCCTGTTTACTAAGACTGGAAATTCCAATAACGCAAAGTATAACCAGCTCATTAAAAATTTTTCTTGTTAGATAGATAGATAGAATTAAAATTAGATACCAAGAACTTTTTCAACATCAGTCAAAATACAAAAAACCTAATATTTTGTCAAATTAACGAATTCAATGTTCGAAATGACTACAACTGATCTACATATAATCTACCTGCTAAACTATAGTTTGTGCAGTTCGAATTCGCCAATCTTAGCAAGTAGACCTGTTCGACTATTTGTGATTTTGTAGCAAGCGAATTTCATTTGGATAAGTATTTTCTATTTATAATTATTTTTGATATCATTATATTTGAACAACTAAGTTAAATCGAATATGGGAAAGCAAACAAGCGGCGATAATCCACCCGATTTAAAAGAATCTGGTATTTTTAAGGAGCAGGACTTTTTTATTACTTCTCTTTTTTTCAAGTTATCGAACTAGAGCTCCGGTTTATCAGGCGACAATTTCAGCCGACGCCGCCCTCAATCTTGAAATTTCTCACATTTGCATGGCTGTCAATCAGATTTCATCTCAAATTGTGAATACCAAAACCATCAAAACTGCTCATTCTCTGATAGAGAAATTCAAAAGATAATTGCTGAAATCAAAATCAATCCAATCTTATCATGTGAATACACTATTGTGTATTGCACAAGTTCACACATGAGATGAACCAGAATCAAACAGGGAGCGTATCCATATCAATTACACTGGCCCGTTTCATTGTTACCAATTTCTGATTGTGATCGATGCCAAGTCAAGATAGGCGGACGTTAAACTTTATAAAAATACGTTTACTTCGGAATCAACTATCGAATTTCTGAAAGCATATTTGCCATTCAAGGATTCCCAACCATGATGGTCTCGGACAATGCGTCAATCTTTGTTAGTGAAGAATTTAAGCAATTTTGTTCCCAGAGTGGAATTTTTCAAAAACTCATTGCGCTGTATCATCCAGTTAGGAACGGTCTGGCTGAACGCAATGTTCAGACCCCATGTATGCAAAAGTCCGCCAGATCTTGTTCAAATACAGGTCCACTCCATTGGCTTGTGGAAAATCTCCAGCAGAGCTTTACCTTGGAAGGAGCATTAGATGCCAACTTCGTTCAACCAATCACAAGCCAAACGTCGATCTTGGTCTTCAGAGCGCCAATTAAGGCCAGCTTAGACATTCACAAATTCTAAAGAAGGTTCACTTTGCCCCTGAACCAGAGGGAGACAACCTACCTCGACTGCTCATTCTCCACCAAACCTACATGACTTTCAACCTAATCATGATCCAGATTCTAACCGTGCTTAACGGGGAGACCTTCAAGTTCCGGCCCGAGTCAGAATCCAACACCAGAGGTTCCAGTGGCAGGTGCCGCTCCAGAGCCTCCCACAGAGCACCCTCTTACATGAAAGACTATGTAACGTCTTAATAAACGTGGGAGACTGTTGTGATTGACAGTGAAATTTGTACAGTAATAAGATGATACCGAGCCTGCGTAGTTTATAGTGACTTTTTTCTTACTTCACTTTTTTTCAAGTTATCGAACCTTGTGTCAGATATAACAAACTACTGTCAATAAAATCAGTGTTCATCCAATTTCACTGTTGTATTCATCTTCACCTTAATAATAAATAACTTAATACTTACAACCTTACTGAATGATTTCGTAGACAATGTAATTAAAATATTTACATATGGTTCTAAATGTGACGATAGAACAGGAGCAGGGTTTTTTATTTTAAATATTAATTTTGCTAAAAAATTTAGAATACCAAATTTTTATTCAGTTTACTCATCCGAGGCGTTGGCAATAGAACAATGCTTAGTAAAGTCTCTACTAAAACCAGTTCAAACTGTTGCTATAATGACATTCAAAATCAGTTCTACAAGCTATCGAAGCGCCTCCATCAAATATTTATAATCAGGAACTTAACTTCGAAATAAAAAACTTATTATAACAATTAAACATTGATAATAAACAAATTATTCTGATATGGGTAAAAGGTCATAACGGTATTATGGGTAATGAGATCGTTTATCAATAGGCAAAAGAAGCTTGCAAATTAGAAGAGTACCTACTTGAACTTCTTCTGTCAGGATGATGTAATTAGCAAACATAATAAATCCATTGGAATCAAATGGAGAAAAGCTTACTATAACCTAAGCAAAACATCAGAAATCTTTATTTCCAGCTTCACCCAAATGTACCAAATAGCATTCCACATATAACAAATTTCGATTATAGGAAAAAATACACAGCAAAAATAACGCGACTAAAATTAAATCATGATTATTTCCCTGTGCACCTTTATAAATAGGGTATTTTGTCACCATTTTGCAGCTGTGACAATGTATAGATAGACGATACTAATCATATCTTGCTGAAGTATAAGAAAAATGGAGTGGCTATATCTAATCTATACATTTCTCTGATTGATCTTAACTTTCCTCTTCCAATACATATTAGCTCTCTACTGGCATGTTCCAATAAAACAATTTGAGATACTATAATACACTTCATTGAGGAAATAAGAATATTTAAATCATGCACATCGACTAGTTAAAAAAAATGTCTGTGGCCAATAGCCTAGTCTGAGCCTTGTCCTACTGACACAAACACACATTATTTTTGGAAATATTATTTTTGCTTCAAATCAAACCTAATTAGCTTGTTATATGCTAATATAAAGTTATCTGTGATGTGAGGATTGTCCACGATGGGAAAAAATCTTAGCCACCAGAATAATAATTAATTTATACATAAATTTGAAGCTACATGTAACGTTAAAAAGAAGCTATAGACAACGGTCAGTACAAAATTAAACTGTTGAGGTCCCGGTATTGAGTCATTTACAAATGAACAATCGAAAGTCTATCAAGCAACTATTACTTGTGTTCATCGAATAAAATGATACGAGTTTTATCCTCATAGAATAAGATTAGTGGATGGATAGTGTCCATTATAATTATATATCTATACTAATTTAAATGTTTTTTATTGATCATTTATTATTGTATACATCATCGCTTTCATGTGCATTCAGTTCTGATATTGTACCATATTGTTTTTTTCAAATATTTTACATTGTCTTAATTTTAGATTCGTGCTTTCTGTGTAGTACCTAATTCTCGTCGTTGCATATGCTGATACTCTTCATTAAATATTTTGTTTGCATTCGTTTTTACCACTATTTCAATAATCCTTTATTGTCGTCTCGTCTTATTCTTGTATATTTCTATTTTTGTATCATCAACCTCTGATGGCAAATATTTATTAATGTTAATATATTCTTTGAAATCGCAATCAATAATATGTGATCTATATATAAAGACGGCGCCATATGAAATTGTTGCGGCAAATTGATCTGCTACTCGGAGTGGTACATGTTTCACTGCTGATACTAAATAACAAAATGGAAGACAGTGACGGAAAAAGTGGTGTAATGCTACGAAGACGGACAAGATAATGAATAAAGTTCTTTGGAGTACATGGAATTAGATTTGTTGTGAAGATCATTTCGAGGTAAGTTAATTTTCAATTAATTAAGGTACCTCATACAAATAGTGTTATTCAGTTATATTACCACAAGTGCTAACTTAATAAAAATTAAATTGAAAAAATGAAAGGTTACTTTTGCAGATTATTTTAAAAAGTAAAATAGAGATCAATTGAACCTGTTTGATGTGAATTTTAAAATAAATCATTATAAAAGTGATTAAATGCTAGAAGAATTTTCCAAACTTACTATTATAAGGTAATATAATATAATGAAAACAGACATTGTACCTGACATCAAAAATAAAATTTCATCCTTTAAATCGAATATGGTGAATAAAATAACAACGATAGAGGAGAAAGATTGCAAATTCGTGATCAAAAGATATTCTAACAGAAGAAAAGCAGTTGAAAGAATAAATCGCGAGATGGAAGAGGAGAAAGTAATAGAACCATCTACTAGTCCATGGGCGTCTCCACTAGTGCTCATAAAGAAAAAGGATGGAACTGGAGATTTTAGCTGGCAGCAAGTTGTTTCCTACCTTGAACCTGAAGTCTAGATATTGGCAAATAGAAGATAAGGAAAGGACATTATGACTATGGTTTTGTGATGCGCCCGCGACATTTAAAAGAGGGTTGAGAGGGCTATCTTGGAAAACATGCTTGATTTATTTGGACGACATCGTAGTATTGAGAAAGACATTTGACGAACATCTTCAGAATTTAGAAGACGTAATCAAGTAACTTCAAGCCGCACAGCTCAGCTAAGCCTAAAGAAATACCAGCTATTCCAAAACGAAGTGAACTATCTAGGCTATAAAGTGACCAATAAAGGAGAGGCAGTGAGCTTAGAGAAAATTGCCTCCATACATTGGTGGCTATAATCAACCGATAAACATAAAGTTTCTTCGGATTTTGCACGTACTATAGAAGGTTCATCACAAAAAATTGGAGATATTGACAATCCACTAAATCGACTCATAGAAGAAGCAAGAACTCAACTGGGAAGAAGACATTTAACCACAGTGCCAATTTTGAGATATCCATTACAAGAGAGAGACTTTCTACTCGATACAGATGCAAGCAGTGTAGGGATTGGAAGAGTACTTTTACAGATCCAAGAAGAGCAAGAAAGAGTACTAGAATACCGCAGTAAAGTTCTCTGGAAACCAGAACCGACCTACTGCGCCACGAGAAGAGAACTTGTGGCTGTAGCGAAGTCCGTGGAACACTTCTACTAGTATCTTCATGGAATAAAGTTCCGCAACTGGACTAACCATGCAGCACTCAAGTGGTTGATGAAGTTCTAGAATCTCGAGGGCCAGATCGCTAGATGGATTGAACGCCTTGCAGAGTACAATTTTCATTTCCAACATCGAGCCGTTATCAGCCATCCTCCGTGCCTAGCACTCTGCTCCCAGTTCAACAAAGCCGAATTTAAGGAAGCTGTTGTTTCAAAAACTACGGTGGTCAACGAAAAATGGCCACCCACAAGCATCAAAGGAGATCAGGAGAATGATCCTCACATGAAAATGATTCGGCAATGGAAGAAAGAAAATATGCGACTTCCCTAGCAAAAAGTGTCAAGATTTTGACCGGCATTTGAGGTATTTTGAGCACATTGGGACTCCCTTGTGTGAGAAGAGGGCCTTTTAAAAAGAATCCTTGAAAACGATAATGGTTCCAAGAAGAGAGGATAGCTAGTTATTCCGAGAACAAGAGTAGCCAAAGTTCTGAAGTTGTTACACTACAGTCCATCGAGAGGTCATCTGGGAGTGAAGAAAACCCTTCAGCGATTTCGTGGAAGGTTTTTTTGGATGACCAGCTCCAACATTGTAAAGGACTGGTGTGAGAAATGTACCACTTGTGCTGCGAGTAATGGACCACATCGTAAGAGAAAGGCACTCATGAAACAGTATAATTTTATCCTTTCGACCATTTCCGACAACAGACAATACATCCGACGTGATGGATTATTTTACAAGCTGCGTGGAAATTTATGCGATCCCAAATTAAGAGCCAACAGCTGTCGCGGAAGTATTAGTGAAATAATTTATCAGTCGATATGGTGTGCCTCTACGGTGATCAAGGAAGAGACTTCTAGAGCCAAGTGTTCCAGGAAATATGTGGCTGAGAATGATGAAAACCAGAACAATTACATTTTGGCAGATATTTGTTCAAAGTAGTAGTTTTCTGCCACTCGCGACATTAGAATCAGTATCTATTCCTGTTTGCAATGGCTTATCGATCAGCTATTAATGATTCCACCGGTGAAGCACAAAAATCCTATTTGGACGTGAAATGAGTCTTCCTTGGACCTAGATTTTGGCTCCCCGCTATACATGAGGATAATCTTATGATTTTGTTCCCGATAGGGGGTTAGGAATATCAACATGAAAATGAATTCTAAACATTATATAAGGAAATGTTCAAATGAAAAGGGATTTGTATTAATATGAGGAACGTAATAGTATTTTTTGTTCTAGTTTGAAACTAGAAAATGGAAAATTATGTAAAATGGAAGATGATGGAGGAAAACGTAAGCCTCCGTGAAGATGTTTTACCCCATATTTTGAATATATCAAACCTAAAAGAGGTTTCGTAGCGAAGAGACGTCGCTTAAAAATCCTCCAAAATATGGGGTCATTAAATGTCACACATACTACAAAAGTGGGGGAATGGGTTAATTATAGTAGTGGTAGTGGTGCTATTAGAGACGACCTCTCTGATGATGTATCTAGTCTTGTTGCCAACAATAATAGTATGAGACATAAAGAAATACAAGTGAGAAGAAGAGACTAAATAAGTGCAAACTGATAATGACAGAAACAAATCTGTTTTATTATGTTCTCCAATAAAAAGCGTAGTTTCACACGGAAGCACTTTTCCTATCAAAAAAGATATTGAAAATAACTTAACTAAACACAATTTGAATTTATCACCTGAAATTCACTGCATATTTTTAAGCAGTAGATTTCAGCAGTCATAAAATTTTTTGTTATTTGTGTCAAAATAATTAGCAATTGCAAAGGAATCTATTTGGAGTAAGACCACGAAAGATCCCCGGCTCTATTTTTATCAAAAAATAACTCTTTGCGGTCAAAATAGCGACAAGTCACGTTATCCAATAGCATTTTGTCATACAGACCGACCGCTCTTCTACACAATCGGCATTAGTGATGTAGTACCTATTTGGAACGGATCTCGGGGTGTGCAAAATATACCCACACTTCTAATCTTTGTTAAGCTGGTTAATACTAATCTTATCCACTTGGAATGAACACCATTAAGTTGTATTTATTTTCGTTAGAAAATGAATATATTTTTCTGAATTCTCCAAGCCCACTGTTAAATAACAATCAAATATCGACATGCTCAGAAACAACTTTACACCTCGATCTCCCTTTTATTCAACAATTATCAAACCAAGCATAAATTATAGAATCTTTTAGTAAAAGATCATTCATACATTTTAATTTATACTTTTTTTATAAAATTAATATTTTTTTTATTGAACTCATATCAATTGACAATCTGTGGCATGTAATTCACCCTGTATATGTAAAGTCCACGATAAATAATTAGACATTAATTAGTTTTGTATTTATGAGAGACATTATTGAAATTAGAGTGATCTCATAACAAAACAAATAACGACATACTCTGAATGTAATCATAAATCCCGAAGAGATTGATCGTTCCTGGGAGACTTAGTTAACGGTACATTTTTCTCTCTTCTCTTCAAATTGTCGAATTGGGAAATCAGTACATATTAGACCAGTGATTCAATCCATCTTCCTAAGTTACATTGTTCGGTGGGAATGCCACTCTATATTTAACAGCTACAATTAGAGGAATGATTGAAACGAAAAAAATTAATTCTTCTAGATGTCAGAATAAGAGCGGAGCTTTTCAGTTAGTATCCCCCTTTCACTGAACAAGTTGGCTGATTGAATGGAGAAAACAACTTGTTAGATCAAATTCAATTTGATGATAGCGATACAATCATCCAAGTCATCCAATATATATATATATATATATATATATATATATATATATATATATACAAGTAATAGTTTGTGTGTATGTGTCGATTTCATCATAATTTCCTCAATTCAACAATTCTGTTCCCTTTCTCATATCACGCATGTTTCCAGTCTCTATCAACGTTGCATCAATAATTTACTACAGATGGTGGCATGTGCATAATTATTTAAATTTTTGCATATATACAAGGAATAGATAACGAGTATCTAAAAAGAGGATTTGCTGCCAAAAAGATAAATTGAAATAGAGAACGTAAAGATAAGAAAGTGTGGAAGTATTAGCAGTATTAGGATATATACTTCCGTGATTAGGAAAAGGGTAGATTCTACAGAAGAAGAATAATGAGAAAATAAATTGGTACAATTTTTAGGTCATAAAAAGATTTTTACTAATATTGTTTTATTTATTTATATAAAAACAACGATGTTCTTTCTATGTTAGATACTTCGGTTTCATAAGGATTAGAAAAATATAGAACTACTATTGAAACTTGCTTAAAAATTGCAGTGCTGCAAACTTACGGATCAAGACAATACACAAACAAAAGTAAGTATGATTCGAGAAAATCATTAAATCACAAACTTGCTCAGGAAATACATCAGTAAGGACCTTTTTTTTGTTATACGACAAAATATCTTTTATTTGGAATCTTTGATCTTATGACGATGCAAACAATATTTTTGCTTAAGATCAACAATATTTCAATGCCAGTATATATCAAAATCTCATTTTCAAATATTTGGTCGATAAGGCGTTATACGATATATATGAGTACAATTACAAAGATAAAAGGAATGATGGAATATTTAGGGAATCAAGACAAATCAAATGGAAACGAAAAGGAATACCAAGGTAATCACGCGGTGTGAAGATAGTAGGAGTACATTGTAGAAAGAGAGCGAAGTAGACTGAACCAAAGATCATCGAATACATAAAAGAGTGAGAACATTGATGAACACTTCTCAATTTCGTTTCTATTACTAATTAATCGTCTTCAGACACCAAATGTAAATTCTTTGCAGATTAGATTATACAGACACGAATTGGACAGTATAATTGGTGTGATGATAATGTTGAATAATATGTTCACTGAAAAAATTGTAAAAATTATTATAAGTCCAAGTTAAGATAATAAATATCGATAGTATTAAGACCATGATACCGAATTTCTTAATATTAATTTATAGATAGATACATTTAGAGTCAATCTAGTAAGTACAGCCAGTTACATCACACAATATCTTATTTCTTAGACCTTTTGATATATTAATGCTTCTAAATGTTCTTGATTTTAGGTCTCTTCTGTTTAAAAATTAGTTTTTGCAATAATCTTTAAAAGCATTCTTACATCCCAAATATGTAGCAGTAATGATAAATTAATGATTAATAAATATAAAAAATATATAAAAACTGTCAGTGTCAATATCATATTTTGACAAAGACTGAAATAAGTCGAAACGTCAATTTTCATCATTTTTGAAAAAAAAATATTGAAAAAATCTAATTTTAAAACAGTAGAGACCTAAAATCAAGAAGAATAAACAACATATATAAAAGGTCTAAGAAATAAGAATTGGGATTGGAGAATATATATATATATATATATATATATATATATATATATATATATATATATATATATATATATATATATTGAATTATCGAATTTTAATAGGCTGAATATTTATTGGTGAGAATATAAATGACAAGCAGATTATGTAATGGATTATATCTTGGGCTTTGTAATATATTTTACCCTTCAAACTATTCTTTTTTTAAAAAGTATGTAGATAATATAATTTTATCCCTTCCATATAATAAAATTGATAATGTCCTATTTTACTGCAATAGTTTCGATTCCTATATACAATTTACTATAGAAAAGCAGAATACTGAAAAAGCGTTACCTTTGTTTGATACTAAATTTATAAGAAACGAAGATAATAAAACTTCATTTGAGTGGCATAGGAAACCAATAAGTTCTGGAAGATATATCAATTATCATTCATATCACTCACGTAGCACTAAAATTAATTTAATCAAACAGATGGAAAATAGAGTCCTCAAAATTTCTGATCCAATTTTTCATAAAAAAATCATTCAAATACCTTTTTATGAAAACTCATATCCCCCATATCTTTTAAAACGAATTTTGTATAATACATCTGACATTGACTTAAACATTGAATCATCATTTTCAAACGTCATTTCTTACACTATTCGATTTATTTATACACCTTTACCATATATAAAATCTGTTACTCTTAAATTTTCTGGAATCTTTAAACAACACAATATTAAAATAACATACAGTCAAACACTTGATATTCAATCTATTTTTACTGAAGTAAAAGATAAAACACCAATCAATAAATTGCCTAACATATGTAGGTATAAAAGAACAGCATTACTGACCAACGTTTCTCTAATGGTTGCCTAATCTAAGATATCATGGGTAATAACCCCTCAATTAGTATAATCGATAAGATATCACCGACCATATCATTAATTTCGTAATTTGAACTATTTTATTTTTTTATTCCACATACAACAATTTTTTCGCAATTGTAAAAACTATTTTTGTAGTTTCGAGAAGCCTATGACAAAAAAGTGCCCTTTACCCAAATTTTTACAAAAACTATTATCAGCATCAAAAGATGGCCGCGGACACCACGAAAATGCGAAAAGCTTTAGTGTGAATTTTTGTAGCTTGCTGCGAGAATTTCAGCATGACAAAGAGACCGGTGTAATTAATGTACTGCTGTTAAAGAATATTTGGAGAGGAGTTTTCTCCTCACTTTTCCATCTTCGACATTGAGCATATTTTTTTATGCCTATCGTCTTGATGTGCTTCACCGTATACCATGAGCCATAATCAACTCGATTGTCATCCATAGCTTATTGATGAAATCATATTAGACACCAGAATATCCAAGTATGCATACAAGCTTCTCAAGCTGCTCAGTACACCTTCGAGGTTGTAATCTCGTGTGACTCAAGAATTTCTAGGCTGTCGTAGCAGATATAGATGTGTTTTTTCCTGTTGTATATCAAACAGGCTTTTTGAGAAATAAAACGAACCGGCAGTTCCCATTTGGAATCATCTAGAAGAAGTGAAAGATAATACTTATAAGTAAGTGGACAGTGTGAAGGCGACTTCATGTAGCTGGATTATTTGCTCGGGTTGATCTACTAAACTCACGCATTCAACAACAACAGATGGTGTCTTATAGGTTCATGTAGGCAACAACAAGGCGAGAGCTATGCTTAAGCGTGAATTGCCAATGTGTTTCGCTTGAAAATAGGACGTTGATTGAATAAAAATATCTATTATATATATATATATATATATATATATATATATATATATATATATATATATATATATATAATGTATTCATCGTCTGGGACTGAAATTATGGTCAAATACAATATAAGAAATATGTATAAATGTATAACAATAATAAAATTTTACTTACAATAATTAATTAATATTTTCGGTGATTTTTGATAGTATTAATGCTTGTATAAAATTTCAATCTCATAGAAATCAAAACTCAATAGATATTCAAATTGACGTTGTTAGAAATATTGAATAATTGAAATATTGATTCTGGTTACTTTAGGAATTTTCATTAATTTTTAATTGATTAGATTATAAATGACGTTGAATTTTTATAGCTTAGATAAGGATAAGTTTTAGTGAATGATGTTTGATATTGGTTGGTAAATTTATGGATAACATTAAATTTCAATAGGTTAGGTCGTTATGAATGTAGTTGAATATTCATTGGGTGGATTTAAGTGACAATAAATTTTATAGGTTAGGTCAGTATAAGTGAAGTTGAAATTTATAGGTTAGGTGAGGTTAGTTGGTTGTTAATGGCGTTGATTTTTATAGAATTTATTAAACTATAGAATAATGACCAAGTAATAAACATTTCAATCGATTATATCAACTTCTGTGATAAAAGATTGCAAATGTAGCTGTAATTAAAAATTATGATAATTAAGTATTGGGAACATTGCATGAAGAATTTCATTACAAAATAATAACAAATTTCATTATATTTACATTAGTGTATGTAACGTAGAAAACTAGTATAGATCAATATTTCGATTATATTTGTACAAAGAATATAAAATTTGATATCTATATTTTATTGTTTAAGGTTAGTATACGTTTAAGTATTACAGATTGTATATCAAAATTATTCCGTATACATTTATAATAAAAGTTGGAAGCAATCTCAAAGTTCAATTCACACATACAATTATAAATAACATCAAATATTTATTAATTTACATTAATATCATAATTCATAAACGAATTTAAGATTTTAGTTTCAAAGATTATGGACATTAGTCAATATTCCACTTTTAATATTTCTGTTGTGGTCGTTTTCAATAATAAATGAATTCGTTCTGGAGAAAATGTAGACGGAAAATGTTCATTTATTAATGTTTCATATTCAGACCGCTACCTGACTGGCCTAAAATTCACCATGATATCGTCGTATCATTATATCCTTTATATAGTTGTTCATTCCAATTATTTTTCCGGTTTTCTTTCACAACATGACAATATTTCTGATAGAATTTCATATGGAATATTGTTTTCATTATAATTGAGAAACTATTTGTTCCTTTATTCGATATATTCGAAAACAAAATAAAGTTAATTACAAAGCCTATTGAAAATAACGTCAAGTACATTGAAATATACGATGCGGATATTAAATCTAGAATCTCCGTTATTTTATACAAAATCCTCGAGCCCGTCAGTTTTTCATTTAATGGAGGTGTTTTACAATATACAAAAAATTGTCATTACTTTTACCCTTGACCCTACCCTTGACGGCTACCCCCTCATATTTTTTAAATACCAACGAGGGTCGTGCGTTGGAAAGGGTTTGAAAGGCAAAACTCAACAATGTACAATTTTCAAATTTAATAAATGAACATTTACAAAAAGAATTATATCATATCAATTCTTTGAAATTAAACGTACTGGACAAATTATCCTAAAGAAAACTTGATCTACTATAGGAGATGCTCGAAATGTTCTCCATCTACTCTCCTGGCAGAAGTAGATACTTTGTTTCGTTACCTCCCTAACCTTTTGTAAGATCTGGTGATCTTGGGAGCCATTCGGTGAATCCAGGATGCTCAATCCATCTTCTCAGATAAAAATTATCTAAAAAAACTCGAACTCGAGCAGCATTATGAGATGAAGGTCCATCCTGCTGGAAAATAATATCTTAAGTGAATTCACCTAGATTGTTTCTAACTACATATATCTGACGATTTGTTGATGTATATGACCATTTAAATAGAATGTGGCATCATCGGAAGAACAAATATGTCTTAAGTGTTTTTAATATCATATTTTGACAAAGACTGAAATAAGTCGAAACGTCAATTTTCATCATTTTTGAAAAAAAAATATTGAAAAAATCTAATTTTAAAACAGTAGAGACCTAAAATCAAGAAGAATAAACAACATATATAAAAGGTCTAAGAAATAAGAATTGGGATTGGAGAAATATATATATATATATATATATATATATATATATATATATATATATATATATATATATATATATATATATTGAATTATCGAATTTTAATAGGCTGAATATTTATTGGTGAGAATATAAATGACAAGCAGATTATGTAATGGATTATATCTTGGGCTTTGTAATATATTTTACCCTTCAAACTATTCTTTTTTTAAAAAGTATGTAGATAATATAATTTTATCCCTTCCATATAATAAAATTGATAATGTCCTATTTTACTGCAATAGTTTCGATTCCTATATACAATTTACTATAGAAAAGCAGAATACTGAAAAAGCGTTACCTTTGTTTGATACTAAATTTATAAGAAACGAAGATAATAAAACTTCATTTGAGTGGCATAGGAAACCAATAAGTTCTGGAAGATATATCAATTATCATTCATATCACTCACGTAGCACTAAAATTAATTTAATCAAACAGATGGAAAATAGAGTCCTCAAAATTTCTGATCCAATTTTTCATAAAAAAATCATTCAAATACCTTTTTATGAAAACTCATATCCCCCATATCTTTTAAAACGAATTTTGTATAATACATCTGACATTGACTTAAACATTGAATCATCATTTTCAAACGTCATTTCTTACACTATTCGATTTATTTATACACCTTTACCATATATAAAATCTGTTACTCTTAAATTTTCTGGAATCTTTAAACAACACAATATTAAAATAACATACAGTCAAACACTTGATATTCAATCTATTTTTACTGAAGTAAAAGATAAAACACCAATCAATAAATTGCCTAACATATGTAGGTATAAAAGAACAGCATTACTGACCAACGTTTCTCTAATGGTTGCCTAATCTAAGATATCATGGGTAATAACCCCTCAATTAGTATAATCGATAAGATATCACCGACCATATCATTAATTTCGTAATTTGAACTATTTTATTTTTTTATTCCACATACAACAATTTTTTCGCAATTGTAAAAACTATTTTTGTAGTTTCGAGAAGCCTATAACAAAAAAGTGCCCTTTACCCAAATTTTTACAAAAACTATTATCAGCATCAAAAGATGGCCGCGGACACCACGAAAATGCGAAAAGCTTTAGTGTGAATTTTTGTAGCTTGCTGCGAGAATTTCAGCATGACAAAGAGACCGGTGTAATTAATGTACTGCTGTTAAAGAATATTTGGAGAGGAGTTTTCTCCTCACTTTTCCATCTTCGACATTGAGCATATTTTTTTATGCCTATCGTCTTGATGTGCTTCACCGTATACCATGAGCCATAATCAACTCGATTGTCATCCATAGCTTATTGATGAAATCATATTAGACACCAGAATATCCAAGTATGCATACAAGCTTCTCAAGCTGCTCAGTACACCTTCGAGGTTGTAATCTCGTGTGACTCAAGAATTTCTAGGCTGTCGTAGCAGATATAGATGTGTTTTTTCCTGTTGTATATCAAACAGGCTTTTTGAGAAATAAAACGAACCGGCAGTTCCCATTTGGAATCATCTAGAAGAAGTGAAAGATAATACTTATAAGTAAGTGGACAGTGTGAAGGCGACTTCATGTAGCTGGATTATTTGCTCGGGTTGATCTACTAAACTCACGCATTCAACAACAACAGATGGTGTCTTATAGGTTCATGTAGGCAACAACAAGGCGAGAGCTATGCTTAAGCGTGAATTGCCAATGTGTTTCGCTTGAAAATAGGACGTTGATTGAATAAAAATATCTATTATATATATATATATATATATATATATATATATATATATATATATATATATATATATATAATGTATTCATCGTCTGGGACTGAAATTATGGTCAAATACAATATAAGAAATATGTATAAATGTATAACAATAATAAAATTTTACTTACAATAATTAATTAATATTTTCGGTGATTTTTGATAGTATTAATGCTTGTATAAAATTTCAATCTCATAGAAATCAAAACTCAATAGATATTCAAATTGACGTTGTTAGAAATATTGAATAATTGAAATATTGATTCTGGTTACTTTAGGAATTTTCATTAATTTTTAATTGATTAGATTATAAATGACGTTGAATTTTTATAGCTTAGATAAGGATAAGTTTTAGTGAATGATGTTTGATATTGGTTGGTAAATTTATGGATAACATTAAATTTCAATAGGTTAGGTCGTTATGAATGTAGTTGAATATTCATTGGGTGGATTTAAGTGACAATAAATTTTATAGGTTAGGTCAGTATAAGTGAAGTTGAAATTTATAGGTTAGGTGAGGTTAGTTGGTTGTTAATGGCGTTGATTTTTATAGAATTTATTAAACTATAGAATAATGACCAAGTAATAAACATTTCAATCGATTATATCAACTTCTGTGATAAAAGATTGCAAATGTAGCTGTAATTAAAAATTATGATAATTAAGTATTGGGAACATTGCATGAAGAATTTCATTACAAAATAATAACAAATTTCATTATATTTACATTAGTGTATGTAACGTAGAAAACTAGTATAGATCAATATTTCGATTATATTTGTACAAAGAATATAAAATTTGATATCTATATTTTATTGTTTAAGGTTAGTATACGTTTAAGTATTACAGATTGTATATCAAAATTATTCCGTATACATTTATAATAAAAGTTGGAAGCAATCTCAAAGTTCAATTCACACATACAATTATAAATAACATCAAATATTTATTAATTTACATTAATATCATAATTCATAAACGAATTTAAGATTTTAGTTTCAAAGATTATGGACATTAGTCAATATTCCACTTTTAATATTTCTGTTGTGGTCGTTTTCAATAATAAATGAATTCGTTCTGGAGAAAATGTAGACGGAAAATGTTCATTTATTAATGTTTCATATTCAGACCGCTACCTGACTGGCCTAAAATTCACCATGATATCGTCGTATCATTATATCCTTTATATAGTTGTTCATTCCAATTATTTTTCCGGTTTTCTTTCACAACATGACAATATTTCTGATAGAATTTCATATGGAATATTGTTTTCATTATAATTGAGAAACTATTTGTTCCTTTATTCGATATATTCGAAAACAAAATAAAGTTAATTACAAAGCCTATTGAAAATAACGTCAAGTACATTGAAATATACGATGCGGATATTAAATCTAGAATCTCCGTTATTTTATACAAAATCCTCGAGCCCGTCAGTTTTTCATTTAATGGAGGTGTTTTACAATATACAAAAAATTGTCATTACTTTTACCCTTGACCCTACCCTTGACGGCTACCCCCTCATATTTTTTAAATACCAACGAGGGTCGTGCGTTGGAAAGGGTTTGAAAGGCAAAACTCAACAATGTACAATTTTCAAATTTAATAAATGAACATTTACAAAAAGAATTATATCATATCAATTCTTTGAAATTAAACGTACTGGACAAATTATCCTAAAGAAAACTTGATCTACTATAGGAGATGCTCGAAATGTTCTCCATCTACTCTCCTGGCAGAAGTAGATACTTTGTTTCGTTACCTCCCTAACCTTTTGTAAGATCTGGTGATCTTGGGAGCCATTCGGTGAATCCAGGATGCTCAATCCATCTTCTCAGATAAAAATTATCTAAAAAAACTCGAACTCGAGCAGCATTATGAGATGAAGGTCCATCCTGCTGGAAAATAATATCTTAAGTGAATTCACCTAGATTGTTTCTAACTACATATATCTGACGATTTGTTGATGTATATGACCATTTAAATAGAATGTGGCATCATCGGAAGAACAAATATGTCTTAAGTGTTTTGGATCCTGTGATCTGGATCATCATCTCTCATTTCATATGGATGAAATTTCTGCTTTTTTAAAGTGTTTAAAGTGGTTCCGTAAGTCTCTTCATATTCGCTATCAGCATTTCTACTAGAACTGGATGGATTTACTAAAAAATATCTACTTGTTTTTCATCCGAAATCTTTTTTTTACCATCCTGTTTCTTGTTTTCGACAGAAACAGTTTCAAAAAAATGTTGTGACATGTAGTCCGTAAAAGTGTCGATCAATTGGAGGATCTGGAAAACGTACATTAAATATTCTCACAACTTCATAAAATTTACCTTAATTAAATATTATTACTGCTTTACATTTTTCTGCAAAGCCTCGAGGCTCTACCATTTTAATTGTTGTTGGTGAAAAAGTCACCAAATTGCATATCACTTTTTTCTTATCAATATTATTTACAATCAATTATTAATACATCCTTGGTTTTTTGACATCTACCAAAACCTTAGACGCACCAACTAGATTTTAAAAAAATTGTCCTAACCGGTACCTTCCAAAAATGCAAAAGTATTTATTCGGAAAAAATAAATCGGTATACACGTTCAAGAATAAAAACTAGATAATTTTTTTATATTGAGTGTCCAAAATTAAAGCAAAACCATTTTACCTGTTTTTGAATTGTTATTCGCAAAGTGTGAATCTCAAAAATAATAAGTTCTTATGCTTTTATATATATATATATATATATATATATATATATATATATATATATATATATATATATTTGCATTTACCATTATGGTATTTTAAAAATAAATAGTAGTGGCATAGTGTTATGGAAAAGAAAAAGATTGAGCCTCATAAAATACAGGAAGGTGTTTACTTAAACAATATTCCGAAGATTCACAGGCCATAACAAAGAAATATCGAATATTCTAAAATGCATAACAAAAGTTAAAAATATACATACGGGTGAAGTGGCGAATACACTTTAGGTGAAATGGTGATCTTGCTGCTCGTGTTCTTCTGACATATATTCCACGTAGATTCGTATTATAAACAGTCTTTGTGTAGCCACAATTGGTAACTAATACATTTGTTTCAGTCCATGTTGTAACCTCACTGGCGGTCTTGCTTATGTGATTGACGACATAATTGTTTCTTTTCTTGATTAAGTTGGATCACATAATCTTCACACGCTAGGTCTTTTCCAGGTCGAGAGCCAAACTCTAGGTCACAAGGAAGCCTCACGTTCATACAGAATTTTCGCGGGTGTCTCACCGGTGGACTCATTAATAGCGGAACGATAAGCCATTGTAAACACGAAGAGATACTGATCCCAATATCCCTAGTGGCTGGAAACTATTTTGAACAGATATCTGCCAATGGTCCTGTTCATTCTCTCGGCCATTCAACCTAATTGTGAAATTAATACGGTTGGGGACCTTCAAGGGCACACCATAGAATATCATAAATTCTTCCACCAATACTTTCGCGACAGACGTGGCCTCTTGATTCGAAATCGCGTAAATTTCCACCCACTTTGTGAAATAATCCGTCCTGTCGTGTAACTTCTTCAGTACATCGGCTACTCTCGTTCTCGAAATGTCTAGCTGTCTTCTCTTCTCGGAACGATCATCATTCTCAAGGATTCTTTTTAAAAGGCACTTTTCTAACACAAGGGAGTCCTACTGAGCCCTATACGCCTTTGATGCCGGTAAAAATCTTCTTGCCCGGTAGGTGGCCTATTTCCTTCCTTTCCCAACACTGTTTTCTTTTTTGATGGTAATCGGATTATCTTTTACATTTACCACACGTACTGGGATCTCCTTCGCCGACATAACCAACCCTCTTTCAATTAGTACTCCTTTGCCAACCTATCCGTCGTAGTTCCATTGCTTCATCATAACCGGTGTACCTTCTTCCATGACCCCCAGTAGCCGTGCTACCATCATGTTTTCGCTTCGTTCGGGTAGAACAGTATCTTCCTTTACAGCTACCATCACCATATTACTGTCAGATGGAAGAAGGATTACTCGTTCCGAATCCACTTTAATGGTTTTGATTCTAAAGTCCAATTGGAAGGCATAAATATTCATTACGTCCATTCCCCTAATCACGTCTTCATTGATCTCAGTCACAGATACACATCTGAAAGAAGCTATCAGTATGAGAGGATCTTTGGAACGATCTTGGGTCGCTGCGGCTCCCCTCGTAGCCGACCCGTTTTAGTTTTCTGGCAACTGTGATTCTTCATTTCTGAAAATCCTGGAAGGCTTACACGAAATCCGTACATTATACGTTATAAAGAATTTTTATACAGAAGAATTGAAGGCAAATAGAAAAAGCGAAAATACCTTAACAGATATAAATTTAATGAAATTAGAAAATAAAAAGGAATGAACTATAATAACAAAAAATGACCTATAATATGTTAAAAAATAGTTGCTTTACCTAACAACAAACAAATTCTGTATATTATACTACTGTTTAAAGATAATTCGAACCTAAATATTAGAAATTATATGACAAGTTTTTAATACTAAAAATATTGAACCAATACTTATTGGTAATATCCAAAACTTTGGATATGACCAAACAATACATGGCTGGGTGTCAATTTGTAACCTTACTATTCGGCCTCAGTTAAAGTATATAAATAACTGGCAGAAAAATACAGTGAATAATATAAAGTAAGGAAGGGGACGGGAACAGAGATGGAAATTACTAATGAAAGAATGAATAGGTAGAACAGATTTGGAAAAAGGGGCTTTTCTCCAACATTTAAAAAAAACCAAATTTATATTTTTCGAAATATAACTAAACAGGAATCTGTTCTATTCTTTTCGTTCTGTTCCCAAATAAAATATGAATTCACACAGAAACTATTATACAATATTTGCATAAAACAAAAGGATCATAGAGATAACAGAAATTTTGTGGGCAATATAGCTGGGAGCTGGAACTTGAATATTCTTTGAAGATTTAATTTAGGAACCCCCACACTTAGTTCGGTTCTAAATGTGTTTAGAAATCCCACTGACTGCGCCCTGTTGAATTTAAAATATCGTTAATGGAATTTCCAAGAGTAACTCTCTATTAGTTTTTCGCAAATTTCAAAGTTTAGCTTCGTTAAGCGCAATTTCGTTGATTGATTGTAGTTTGATAGTAGTTTCATTTTTTCCTATGTCTGAAAAAATATTTTTCCATTTAAGTTCATTTGTTTTAAAGTACTATTAAGGTTTGTTATAACCGGAAGCCGGTGACCGATACTTGGTTTAAATTTGATTTTTATAGGTTTTTAATTCATTAATGCAGCCTGCGTAGTATTCACCATCAGACGCGTCAAGATTTCCGGTTATTGATTTAAATATCCTACCAATACCATTAATCAATCCTCTCTTTTGTCTTTTTACGTCAATAGATATTTCACTAACTTTCTCACCGATATAGTTCGCAATTTGTTGTAATAATGTCAAACATGATTTAACTACGGATCTAAAGGAGTAATTTGAAAAGGTATTTTTAATTGTATCTAAGATTCTATTGTTCCTTTTAAAAGTTTGTTTAAAAGCTGATATATTTTTATGTACCAATAAAGTCCATTCGTCGTTTGATACCATTATTTTGGTTTTTTTTATGATAGCTGACAGGAATAGGAATATTTTTTTAGACATAAATACTAAAATTTGAGCTTTGTTAATACTACTATTTGGTATCTTAAGGAGTTGCCGCGAGTAGTAGGATGTGTTGTCCATAACGATTACTGATTGTGATGGAATGTATATATAAATCTTTATTATTACTCATACCTGTCTTTATTCTCCCCACACTGTGCAATTTCATTGTCTTCATTCGCCAATGGTCTAAAGAACGCGATATTTCTATTTATTTAAAGAAATTTATGAATTAATTTAATCTCACCAAGCCAATTTGGTATGAGTGCCGTGCGGATTTATGAAATATTGATTGTTCCTTGCATAACCGTTTTCTGCAATTGATATTGGAAGAACTATATGCTTGAGAGAACTTTGTTATTTCGTCTCTTATCGCAAGGACATAATTTCTTTGAGGTACTTCTAAAATATTAATATTAAAGCGTTCGAAAGGTGTTTTTGGAGTTTCGGTTATAACGAGGGGACTATCAAAGTTTTTGCAACAGATTTTTGATTCTTGACAAGCGCGGCATAACTTAATATAATTTTCTACGTCTCGAGTGAGCCCGGTCCAATTATATCTCTGTCTAATTCGCCTAATAGTTTCATTAATTTGCCTTTTGCCGTTATGAAATTGATCTAAAATAGTTGGTATCTGATGTTCTGGTTCTTCCACATCAATTTCTGATAGTAGAAATGATAACGTTTCTAATATTGGTAGAATAGGGTTATTTTCAACTGCATATTTTTCTGAGGGTTTAAACAAACTTCGGTTCCCATGGTATAGGAATAATAAGGTATTTTCTATTTTTGACGGTTTACTGATAAATACGTTTATTGTTGCACAAGAAAACTCAGGACTTTCTTCAAATATATCAATTTATTATGTTTTTAATGATAGTCTTGTAAATTATTTTCTTGAAAAATAGTTGATATGTTTTTATTTTGCTTGTCTAGTAAATGGTTATTAGAATATTCTATTTTAGAATAATCGAATAATAATTTTGTATAGTTCTACAAAAGAGATGAATTCTTTTTCGGCAACTTCCAAATCGACTTCCGGTTAACCTTCGGATGACACTGCATTTCATAGTTTTGGAAGAAAAGAATGGAAATCTTTTACGTGGTTGATTTTTATGTCATAAAGACCAACTGCATTTTTATTAGATTCACCAGATTTGAATTGGATTTGGTAATCATATTCTTCTAGTTTGAGGCGCCATCGTACAAAACGACTACTAAGATCTTTTATTAAAAATAACCAAGTTAACGGAACATGGTCAGTTATTAGAGTAAATATATAAATAGGGTCCTAAGTGTTTCACTGACAATACAGTTGCTAAAAGCTCTCTTTCTATCTTAGACTGAATTGTTTCGGCTTTACACAATATCCTAGATGCATAAACTATAGGTAAATCTGTTCCTTTTGGGCCTTGCAATAAAACGGCGCCATTTGCAAATGCGCTAGCATCTTAAAGGAAAGGTTGTTCAAAGTTTGGATATATTAAAATCGGTATAGTAGTTGAAGCATCCAATACTTGAAAAGCCTTTTGACGTTATTATTATGACAATAAACGGAATATCTTTTTGTAGAGGTGTTGTCATCGGGAATTTTTGCAAAATTCGATATAAACCTTCAGTTGTAGCCAGAGAGTCCCAAAAGGATTCAACTTCTTTTTGGTTTGTGGGCTGAAGGAAACATTTTACACAAACGATTTTAGCCGGGAATGGCTTAACACCATTTTTTTGTCGTTAGATGTCCCAGATAGACTTCTTTCCTCAAAAATTCGCAAGTGTCAGGGTTGGCATTTGAAGTCTCTTAAATACATCTGTTAAGCGGGAAATATGTACCTGTATCGTCAGAGAATGAACAATAATGTCCAAGTAGACGAGTCATCTTTCACTTTGATTTCCAGCAAGGACATTATCCATTACCCTCTGGAATGCCGGAAGCGAGATCAAGTGTCGTGAAATATTTCCCGAGCTGATCCAATAGATCTCCAATATTTGGTAACGGTTATTTATGATATACGGTAAATTCATTTAATTTTCTATATACACGCCATTTTTGTTTGTCGGATGCGTCGAGTTTTTTAGACACTACCCACACAGATAGGTTCTATAGTATGTTTTATTTTATTAGTAAAATCAATGCGTCCCTTCTAAATAAAATATATCAGAAAAATCAATACAAAGTTGAGAGATTAAGTCTCGTGTTTCATGGTTGAGATGGTCGAGTCTTAGTTGCTTTTTTATTTCTAATATTCTATGGGACACATTTCTTCGGTGGTTAATTGAATATTATTCACAGTATTCATTTTATATGGTTCTAAAATAAGTTTGGGAAATGGTGCAGTTTTGGGAATACAGTTAACATTTCGCACTAAAACGAAAAATTCTCCCTTCTCATTTATTTTAACCAAAGCGTTTTGTAATTTAATCTTTTCATTCCCCTGAGCTACCAATATAGCATCAGTATTTACCTAGTCCCATTTTAGTTTAAAAATTTGTTCAGTTCTAGTTTCAAGCAATATTGTATTTTTGTAAATTGGCGGAAATTGGTTTTCAATTGAAATATTTGTAGTTTCGTTGCTTGTAACTTTGAACAATGGTACAATTTTGAAATCAGTTATTAGTTTGTTTTTTAAATCAACTATGCAATTATAGTGTTCTAAAAATCTTAGTCCAATAACCCATTAAATTCAATATCTTAATTACAAATATACACCCTATGCGGATGATTGGCTTGAAATGGAATAAATGTTGATTCGTTAACTCTATTTTTTTGATTTGTTATACCTTTAATAATTACATTTTTTAGGAGATCGATTTCTATAATTTTCGCACGTTTTAGGTTTGAAAATTTTTAAGGTGTTTGTTGCATTTTTAATATAAGTTTTATCAATTAACTGAATTAATAATTTTTTTAAAGGAGCATCTATTCGAGGCGATATGATCCTGTATGGTTCAAACTCATGGTTTGAATCTGTGTGATGAGATCTGGGATCGACAAATTTAAATTTTGATTGTTCGGCGAATCTCAAGATTTCGTTTCCAAATGATCTTGTCAAAATCCTGAAATAATCATGATTTGGATTCAAGAGATTATCGGAGTAATAATTATAAATATATTCATCATTGTGACTGAAACTGTCTTGCTCGGTATAGTTAAAATTTTCGTATTCGTTTTTATTACATCATTATCAAAATTTATATCACTATCAGCATTATAATAGTCAGGAACATTGGGATCAAATTCTTGGTAATATTCTTGATAGTTAAGTGCATTTTCAGAAAATTAATTTGGATTACCCTAATAATTTTGGCTATTATTAGTATAATAGTCATAACTGTAATGAATGTTATGAAAATCTTGATTTCTGTTAAAATGAAAAGTTTTTTGTTGATTGAAATTCGTGTTGAGTCAATTTCCTCATTGTCCGAGGTCTATAATTTGAATTCGGTCTGATTACTGACGGACGATTTTGATTTGCTGGTTATTTTGAAATTGTGTTTGGGTGAATTTTGACTAGGTCTAAGAATAGGTGAATTATTTGAACTACGATTATCTTGAGTTGGCTTTCATAGTGAGTTAATTGAAGTTCTCTTTTTATTCGGGAAATAGCTGGAAGGACACTTATTGGGTTACTAGCCCTAACAATTTGGCCAATTTTTTTATCCAGACCAGTTGATGAGATATTAAGGGTTAGTAATTCTACAAGACGTACTTGAGCCACTAACTGTGGTTAAGTGTTGTTGTTTACTAATAGCTGAATACATTGTTGTAATCTCAAAACAAAAATTGAAGGCGATTTGTTTGCTAATTGTCTGATTCTTTGAAAATCTTGAATTAAGGAATTTAAGTCGGCGGGAATCTGAATATTGTGTAGGTAATTGTGTAATTTAATTTGAAGGGTTGCCTGAATTAACGAGTTCAGCGACTCGTCCTATGAGTTTATTTTTTATGTGTAAAGTTAAAAATACCTTTTGATCGTGGTCGGCCATTCTATAATCTGTTTTACAAGCATTTATGAAAGTTGGGAAAATTTTGTTACCGTCAATTTCAGAATAATAGAAAATTATTCAGCTAATCTGTAAGGTTCAAAATTTTTCGCCTGATTGGCTTAAGCAGCTGGAGCTCTTTCTGTGGTGGAAGATCGCTCCGTTACGTGTTCCAGGCATTATATTTATAACTCAAATAAATATATTCAAAATATAAATAAATAATGATAATAGAACTTGGAAAAATAAATGGAAATAATTCGCAAAAATTTTGAATGAAATCAAATGAGATTCGTCAGCTAATATTTTCATTCCTTCCTTGGCTGCTGAGCTTTGCTACACCTGGTTAGCAATTTGCGTGCTCCTGGTGCCGGAAAGATCGTCTGCTTTGATTGGAAATAGAGCTGGAACTTTCATTCTGCTTGAGAAACACCCTTTTTTGATTTACGAAACAAAATATATGGATTTCTTTTTGAAAATAGATGTAGCCAATCCATTCACGCTATTTCCTTTTATTTTTAAATTTGTGAAGTTGGTTGCATTCTCATCCAGTTTTTATTCCATGTAACATACCTCTGTTAATATATATGAAACTCCGAATTTTTCTACTTTTAGATTTTCACTATCTTCTCACATTCTTGTGTTAAGACAGATATTCCACCCAAAGCTTTTTTCGTTGATCACTCACTTACTATACTTATTTCCAACGTTGACCATGGAAGTACAAACACCTTTGCATTGACACTCATTCCATATTCAACTGCTTTCATTACTTTCACTGCTCCTTCTCTGTCTAATCAGCATGAGTAGGTCTTTATCCTTTTATGAAACGTAGGCATTTTTTACTGAAACAATTGTTATAGATGGATATTGTGCCATTATTCTATTAGATCAAACACAAAAATTTTAAACTATACTTAAACCTGTGCTAAGAAAAGTAAAACGTCACCTTAAGTCGAGTTTCTCACTGAGACATATCTCTACAGCAGAATATTGGTTAGCTTAGATCAGAATATAACTACCTTCCTCATAAATACAACGCTTGAATGCTTGCTTTCGCAAAAACTTGTTACTTTGTAAATAAATGCACTATGCATAATCGTCGAAAAAAAATGTTTTGATTGAAGATTTATACTTTTCATTTTTTTACTTTAGCGTTGTTTAATTCAGCTCCATCTCAAACATATACATTTTAAATATTTCTGAAAAATTGTACAACATATGAGCAAATATTTTTGATAAAGGTCACTCAGTTTAAGCTTTATGTAATCTTTTTTGTCTCTTCTATACACAAAATTCCATTTCAAGACTCTTTCGCCAACTCAGCTACAAAGATAATTTCAAATTGAACTTGTATAACGAACAATTCACTGTATTTTTTTTAAGGTATACATCTTGTTATGAGAGAGATTTTTGATTATATACTATTACGGCAACATCGACACTTTCTACCCTCCAACCTCAGAAATACTTATAACGCACTTTCCAACTTTATAACTCTAATTGTCGTTTCTTTATTATTAAGTTCATAAATATAATAAGAATAGCTAGACTCAATTCTCTTTCTCGACTTATCAATATGATTTTTTTGATTCCATACCTCGTAACCGAACTATTTCTCTTCATTTCAATATTTTCTATATTTCATCTTCTATAACTTTTTTCATTTTTGCATCCAACATTTTCCAGGAATCTCCACTTTCATGTTTATTTTTCATTTCATTTTGACTATCGATAATATTTAATCTCCCTTGTTTTCAATAAACTTCGCCATACTTTCATAAGTCCTTACCATTTTATAACTTTTATATTATACAGGTTGTTTCTATATTCGACCGACAACGCTCTACCACAGTGAGATCTCAATAAATGATTCATTTTGTTATAGGAATACGAACCCTTATGGGGCCTAGTTGCTGAGATATAGGGCGTTTAAAATTTTAAATCTAAATTAAAAAATTGCCATAAATCAAGAACGCCTTTTAATTTTTTTTCAAATTTGGTGACCAATATGCTCCTTAATAAAATAATAGTAGACATAAACAAACTTTGAAAAAATTCAATCAGTAGCGCGCTGTCAGGGTTAGTTGTCACTTTTATCCCACTATTTTTTACGCCACTGGAGCAAATTCTTTTTTTAATTTTACTTTAAATTGCCTGATTATTTTTAGTTAAGAAACTAATAACCTTTTATGGAGCTAAAATGAGCAGTGCTGTAGAAATATGCCTCTTAACGAAAGTAAGTAATTTACAAATTAATTAATTATTTATTTAATTTCGAACAATTATTAAGCGTAAGTATTTCATAACAAATAAAAATTATTCATAATCTCAATATCAAACAAAAATGGATTACAATAATAGCAAAATTGGCAATGAAAATAAAAATAATAATAGCACATATTAAATTTAAACAGCACTGTATTACAACAATAACAAAATTGACAAAGTTACAGTAGTTGTTCAAACTTACTTACTTACTTCAATACACTTATTGCACCGTTTTGTCATTGAAAAACCTGTCTTTGAGAATAAATCTGGATGGGATTGAATGATTTCTGCCGCAGCTTGAATACTACCTATTAGATCGATAGGACTTAAGTCAGGTGATCTTGGAGGCCAACAATTGGGTCCATCCCGACCAATCAATTTTTTTCTAAAACGTCTGTTTAAGTAATTTCTTGCAGCTGCAGCAAAATGAACAGATGCCTCATCGTGTTGAAACCACATGGGTTGCCTAATATTTAACAGTATATTTTCCAACAATTCATCCAACATTTCTTCCAGAAAACACGCATAAATTGCTCCTTTTAATTTATTTGATAAAATGTAAGGCCCGATTAAGCAATCTCCAACCATACCCACCCACACATTAACCAAATATTTATGCTTTAGAAATGTTGAGTAGTATTTAATTACCTGCAGACTTTTGTTTAGAGGCAAATTTCTACAATTAAGTCATTTTAAAACAAACTTAAAAAAGACAGCGCACCACTTGTTAAATTTTTCCAAAGTTTGTTTATGTCAAAATATTACTTCATTAAAAAGCATATTAGTCACCAAATTAAAAAAAAGCGTTCTTGATTTATGGCAAATTTATGATTTTGATTTAAAATTATCTCAGCAGCTAGGCCCCGTAAGGATTCGTGGTAGAGTGTTGTCGGCCGAATATAGAAATACCCTGTATCTCACAGTGATTTTTATGCTTTTTATTTGTTGTTTACCAATATTTACTGTATGAAATACTGTGATATCTTGATCCGATTACTTAGTAAAAATTTTGTTTCTGTAATATTTTGCAGAGATGCCAGGAAGTTCATATTATACAAATAATTAAAATTTAAAAGATATTTCTAGTACTTATCTTCTAGACTCCTTTTATTCTTACTACTTACCTAATGAACTACATTTTCAATTTATTCCCTACATGTTCACATTCTTTTTATAGCTTTGAATAAGTCTCCAACTACTAGACGTTCTCTTACTTATTTTTGCACTCTAGACTCTTCTTGAGTCTAGTACTCATTATCTAGACTTCTAGGCATAGCACTTATATTCTAAACTGCTTTTTAGATGTGCTCTTGGGTTTTTAGATTTTTTTACTTTAAGTCAGTCCTTGACTGCAGGGCTCATTTTATTGCTAGGTTCTTAGGTTTGAATCTCTTCTTAAGTCTAGTAATCATCTTCTAGACTTCTTCAAACCTAGTATTCACTTTCCAAACTACATTCTATATTACGTCTTGGTTTTTTGACATTTTTCTTTTTTCGAAAAGTAGACTCATTTTATGATAAACTTTTGCGTTATATACTGTTTTTAGATTCATCTTTTAGACTTTTCTTGACCAAATACTCACCTTTTAAGCTACACTTTAGACGAAGTTCTCGATTTTTAGATTTTTTTAATTTAAGTGATTCTTTGACTAACTAGACTCGTTTTATTACCAAGCTCTTGCCTTTTAACTGCTTTAGACCTAGCTTTTCCCTACATTTCCCCATAATCAAATAATCAATTCACTCGTTGAAAATCTTATACCATATCACCTCTATAGAAGAGCAGTTTGAGAAGTATGGTACAATTTTTTTAACCTTCTACCAATTACGTCCCAAACATTTTAATTGGGAACAAATATGGGAAACTTATGGAACGACTATAAGAATAATTTTAGACTGATGGAGGTATTCTAAGGTTTGTCTGGATATATTTGTTAACTTTCTAAAAAGTTGATTTTGATTTTGAAGGGTTAATAATGAATCAGTTGAAGTTCGATTCTTATTGGATGTATTTATATTGCCGTCAATGAACATTAATGAAGTCCTTGATCCACAAGCAATGGCACCCCATATAACTACAGAAGGGGGATGTACACGCCGCTCAATAAAAGATTTGACTCGTCTCATCGCCCATTGTTGTCCCGTTCATTCGTTCTGTGCATCTGGCTTTTTGTGTTCAATCTTCTAGTCCCATGTCAGTTAATATCACACTACTATTTATTCCAGTTGCGTAAATGCGGCGAATGAACAGGGTGTTGAATCACACCCCTAAGGTTATTTAATTTTATTTTGTACACACTAATTGTTCAAATATAAACTTTGCAGGATTTTGCTTATAGTAGATTACTATACAAACACAAAAAAATGATAATTTGCACGGTTTATAATAAAAAAACGAGTAGTAATGTAACTTAATTCATGTTTGCACTTTTTGTTATCATACAAAACAAATTAAGGAATACAGATGCCAATATACCTTTTTTTAGAAAATTCGACCTGATTTTAAAAGTGGTTCTCAACCAGATGAGGATATTTTAAACTTTTATAATAACAACGTCAGTCTATCTGTAAATTCTTTTTCATCGTTTCATTCAACAAATGATGAAGAAGTTATAATATATATATATGTATATATATATATATATATATATACTCATATATATATATATATATATATATATATATATATATATATATATATATATATATATATTTGAGTATAGATTTCTCCAATTTCCTCAAGTCTAGCGCAAATTGTTATGGAAGAGAATTGTAGAAGAGAAGATACTGGATGATATGGATATTGATGTAGTGTTAATCAGAAGATACGTTGACGACTGTTTATCAGTAATTCCTGGTAACAAATGCAATACATACCTTTATAACTTTAATAAATTTAATTCATGTATCCAATTCACTTTAGAAATTGAAAACAACAACAAAATTAATTTCTTAGACATGACACTTATTAAAATCAATAATAGAATAAAAACTAAATATTATGCAAAAGAAACATAGTCTGGAAGATATCTTAATTATAACTCATGCCATCCCAAATCACCAAAAATCAGAGTCGTTATAGGATTAACAGATAGGGTATTAAAATTAACTTCTCCAGAATATCACTGTGAAGTAATTAAAAAACTCAAAAATACTTTGAAGAATAATCAATATTCAAAATATCAAATTAATAGAATCATCTGGCAACGTACATATAAATTATACAATAAGAACAATATAAATCCAACTACACAAATAAATAGAAGTAAAGAAAAAGATACAAATTTAGCACTCCCTTATACAACTATTAAAAAAATTGAAATACATTTTATCGAAACATAACATCAATATACATCATGGATCACACAACACATTATCACCACTATTAACTACACTAAAAAACAAAACTAAAGACACTAAGAAATTAAATATTATATATTTCATACCACGTTTGAATTATCCAAAAAATTATATAGGAATGACTACACAATATTTAGAGAACAGAATAAATGGTCACAAATACACCAAAAATGCATAGACTGCTCTACATAAACATGAAAAAAATGAACATCATGAATTTGATTTTAAAAAACGAAAATCTTAGCTCAAGACACGAACTACTAAAAATTATTAATCAAAGAAATGATACACATAAAACATAAAACAAGATGTCATGTTGATCATAATAAAATCCTTCCTCCAAATTCGTTTGGATTCATATCTAGGTATGGGTGCTCAACAGCATTGGCCGCTGTCACTGATGATATATACTTTGGATAAAAGCTAAGTGAGTGTACTTTTATCTACTGATTGATTATTCCAGAGTACTTGATATTTGAAATCACAAACTATTAATAGCAATTCTTCATTTCATTGGATTTAGTAAACCGGCTATTGCCCTTATTTAGTGCTACCTTTCAGATAGACCTCAACAGGTTATTAGATGATGTCATATCTAATAAACTGACAATACAACAAGGTGTCCCTCTTATATACAATCTACACTTCCAACTTTCATACTTACCTTACACATTGTGAATATCACGACCACACCCAGATTTATCATCCGTTCAAACTTTTTTATATACAGCTTCAGACCAAATAAATCAAGAACTCTCTGAAATAACTTTCATCTCTAAAAAACATTTATAAAAAATCAATCCAAGTAAGTCTGGTGCATTGATTTTTGGCCATGAAGCACAAATAGCAGAGGTGTACTCAATCAGATGCAATTACGATTTGAGAATAATATACTTACTTTTAGTGAATACGGTAAACATTTTGGTTGGATATAATCGATACCAAATTACGATTTAAAAAACATATCTGAAAAACTAAGCAAAGCTTATGCTTCACTGAAATTAATCAACAAAGAATGTATTCAAATATTGTCATATAGAAAATGCTGTGTGATTATTTGGTGCTTTCACGCTTTAATCACTATGATGTTGTATATTGGCCATGCTTAGAGCAAAGTGCTATTTAAAAAAACTCAGAACTCTTTTTTAATACTAATCTACGGCATCATACGAAAAGAAAGAATCTCGTATACACTAAAAAATGGAGTTGGCTTAGTATGTACAAGAGAAGAAAGATGCACAGTGTGAATTTTTACTGCAGAATTTTACTTTTACATGAGAATTACCTTAATGTTGAGACAGAGAAATGTAATAATTATACGTAACTTCACATCCTTCATATGAAGTGTCCCTTTTTATTAAATATTTGGATATTCCCAATTATTTGCTTGCAATGCATTTAAAAATATATATAAACAACTGCTTTTTGAGCAACAGTTGAAGGGAAAAATTGTAGTGCTTTATGTTCAGTATTTACCGAATATTAAATTTGTATGTTTCAATAGAGTGTGGTATGACTAACTTGGTGAGGTTAGTGTGGAAGAATTGGTCAATCGACATAAAACAAACCTTTTATCACATTCTTATGTAGGATATTAATATATTGTTATCAATCGTAAATAATTAATGATTTATTATTATACAGTTCTTTTCTCACAGAACCGGGATGGAGTTCAATATTCTGTGAATTTAGCCAATTCTGTAAATCTTTTTTCAACCACTTGGTTGTGGGTCATTTTTCTAAAAGTGTCGAATGATAACTTACCTTATCTATCACCGTTATATAGCTCTGAAGAAGAAGATATATCATTTATTCGAACTATTCTTTAAAAACATCAACATGCATGTCCTTATGGTAGTCACCGGAACAAGTAGTTTCAATACTTTCAAAAGTCAATGAAATTTAACAAAACCGTTTGAAATGCCGATGTAATTTCTTTTCATCTTAATAAAATAATTATATAAATCCTAGATATCCCAACACAAGAGAGAGAGAGAGAGAGAGAAAGAAATGCTTTACTGCCAAAAAATGGTTACAATATGTAGACAAAAACTTGTAAAAACTAAAAAACAAACTAAAAACAACTAAATAGAGATAAAACAAATAAAACAAAATTTCAATATACAGAATAGGTAATAATTAGTATATAAGTCGTTTATAAGTCCATAGTAAAAATTAAATCAGTATGTAACATGCCCGGAATTGCCAAAGATGATATCAATTTGATTTCAATTGGCAAGTGACTGTGCATTTTTTGCATTGTAAAATATTGAGCCCTTAACTAATTCTCAATGTGGAGTTGGTAAGTAAAGGTCATGCTCCGCGTTCCTAAGTGAATAGCCGTGCAACGACTTTTCTGAAATTAGAGAAGCATCTTACGAATTATGCAAACAGATTCAAAGATATAATATAATAAGGAAGAGTCAGAATTTTTAATTGTTTAAAGAAGTCCCTGCAGTGAGCCCTGCAGTTTAGTCCGAATAAATATGTAACAGCTCTCTTTTGTAGTTTGAAGATTCGCTCAAATTGAGTCTCACTACACGTACTCCAGAAAGGAAGGGCATATCGGAGATGCCACTCAATAAGGACATAATAGACTATTAAGGAGATGAATAAGCTCAGTTTTTTGGAAACTGAACTCAGTGCAAACAGGAGGAACTTATTTTTTTAGATTAGGCGGCAATAAGTAACTCCCATTTCAAGGAATTGTCCTCAACAAGCCCTAAGAATTTAAAAGACTCAACGACGTCTATTGTAGTGTTATTTAATAAATAAGCCTACAATGTATTTTTATATGATAAATCTTTTAGTTTAGGAACGTTGAGACAGAGAAGATTAGAATTGCACCATAATTTAAGGGTGATTAGGTCACTTGGTTAGACACTATGAAGTGTCTAACCAAGCATACTAATAATTCCATAATACTTGACAAATGTTTGTCAGTAAATGATTTAAAACAATTAAGTATTAAGGTTTTTTAGAGACCGATTTAAGAATACTCAACTTGGACCTCCCTACTATATGGTAAAACCTGAAATCGTATTTGCGAAATTTGTAAGGAAGAGATTCTTGGAATTTGAACTAAATAAAATTTCGAATTGTTCTTCACAACCAATAAAAGCCCAAAAACTTTTATTAGCTCAGGTACATTTATGAAAATTTTAGGAAATATATATATATATATATATATATATATATATATATATATATATAATATTTAGATTTTTTAAAATGTATGTTGGAAAAAAAAATTATAGAACATCCTATATTTTTTGTTTCAACCTCTTTCTCACATCTTTGTGATTTTCAGATATTATGAAAATTGTGATTATTTTTTCCAATTATTTCTTACCTTCAACAGTTTTTCAATTTAAATCCTTTAACTATATCCTAAAATGATAAATGATAAATGCAGGCTTTTCTATATACTATATACTATTATATACTATATACTATTTACTCAGTTTGAGGGTGTTCATGTTAGAGCACATGTACTATCTAAAAAATTGATTTTAAGCATTATCAGTTTTTATACTCACTTTGAAATATTGCAGTTGTTTTTCATTACCTTTAGTATACAAGTTATCACAAAATTAACACCCGTCCTGATTCTCTCAATCTCATTATCAATCTTTTTTTTATTCTTTCCTATGAAATATATGTAATGTAACTATTGTATTTTTGTCAATTTGCGGATACTCCACGCCTGTTACTTCAAACACAATACGGGGTATTTTAGTTTAGTTTAAAATCGCTTTTTACCATGTTTCATTCTCTCATAGTGTAATTATCAATTTATTTTGAATCATAAATATAAAGTTGAGATATATTGATTATAATTCAAACAGTTTATTAGATATAAAACAGAAAACGTTAATTAGAACAAAAACAAAGAAACAAAACCAAATACCTACAAAATATTGAATACGATTTAACTTATGATTATTGGAAAAATCAGATATTGAGTATAGAAAATGCTCAGATATGCATTCAGAAAGTGCAAAGAGTCTTCACACATTTTGAATTATTTAGTTCATATCGTCTTTGATCACAATCTAAATTAGATCTAACGATTATCTACTTAAACACATTAGCGTCACACTGGGTGATTTTTCTCATGTTCATTGAACATTGAACAAATTCCAGAAATATTCTTATGTTAGTATAAGGTCATTTTACTAGAGCTACTTTGCTTTTTTCCGTTTTTATGATGCCAGGTTTAAGTGAACAAGATTCAGACGTAAAATTTTGTTTTCTGCTTATTAAAAATGCTGCTGGAATTGTTTCGATGTTGAAAGCAGCTTAAACAGATGACGCTATGGAGGAAGCTCAAGAGTACGAATAGCTTGCGCTATTTAAAAATAGTGACATGTCGATTGATGACAACTTTACAAATCAACGGAAAAAAATTTTAAATACGCACAGGAAGTGGATGTGGAAGAATGCGCAACAGTTTTCGTGGAAAAAGACTCAATTTATGGCAAATAGAAGTCTGATACTTCCACCACGACACAGCCATTTCTGTTCAATAATTTGAGACTAAATATGATGTGGTAACGCTGTCTCAAACACCATTTTCCTCTTTCCACATAAGGAAAGAGGCTAGAAGTACTCCAATTACACAATGTCTGAAAAACCAAACAAAAAACCAGAAAGTACCTATCAGACTGATGAGTATGAGTAATGTTTTTAACTAGGAGCACCGGTGGGACAAATTTAACAATTCTGAAGGAGAGTATTTTGGATGAGATAACGTTGTTTTGACATTTTGAAAAAAGAAATTGAATTTTTCGGCTATTTGCAATGCGCTGTAACGTTTTTAAACACTCCCTCTCCCTTCCTGAACGTCACGTAACACCCTAATAACGAATTTTACCTAAAAGTCGGAATTAGCTTGTGCAAAGCACCTGAAAGTTGCAAAAATAATTTTGTTTTGTTTTAAAAGAGTTTATGATAATGTAAAACAAAATAACAGATTTCGTAATATATGCTTTAATCATTGATAATATTTATTTATATCAATATTTAATAATTAACAATCATTTAAGATGTAATAAACATGTGCTTAAATTTAAAATATGCTGAAATGGGCTAATAAACACAATTTTTCTGACTCAGTCCTCTCCTTACATACATTTTGGACTTCCTCCATTTTTCTTCTCATGTATTCTAATATTTCAGCTTATTTTTCAATTTGGCAATGCAATTAGAAACGAAAGCTCAAATGTCAAAAAAAATCAGTCATTAATCAAATATTATTTGTTATAATAATTGTTAATATAATCATTTCATTTAAATAATTATGTTTACCGAGTTAAAAAAGGTTTCTATTATAAAAATTGTATTAGTATTACTGCTCCTCTGTCCACGGTATTACAGGTCACTCAGATTCTTTCATCACTGACATCATCCGAAGAACAGATAAAGAGGGTTTCGGATATGGTACTTGCATCAAAACGGATACTGTAACGAAAACAAAATAAAGATGACGTACAATACAGTCGAGGGATTCGCCTTAAAACATAAACGAAAAGGGTTACCAATTTGGACGTTTTTTTTTTCACTAGTTTTTTTTTTATTTTGATAAAAAACTAGTGTTACGTAACGAGTTGTTCGAACCTCCTTCCTCCGTCATTCGTTACGTTTTACAATACCCTCTGCTCATTGCGTTACGTAATACTTAAATGCTCCCTGACTACAATAAGCAAGAGGAGGAAGCTTAATGATCAGTTATCATACCTGCTTCCAAAAAAACACTATAGGTTTATATTTGAATCGATAGGTTGATAAATCATCTTAAGGGTGTCTTACACCCTTAACACCTAGAAAAAACTTATCGAAATGCATGAAACATTTGAATATTTAACTGGGAATAAAATTGAGTCATCTTACATTAGTAAGTAAATACTAAGAATTGACAAGGTTTCATTGACACTTATTGATAATGAAAATCTACCAATAATGAAGAGGAAAAAATTATGGAAAATTTTACGTGAATTTTATTACCTCTGGAAGAAGCAGCAATAGTAAAATACATATTGTAGACGGAAATATGTGGAAAGGATAAGTGCAAATAAATGGAGTTCAAACAATTTATTCTGATGGAGCATAGCTTAATGAAGGAAACACGTTTGGTAAGACAAATCAATTGAAAATCATAGGCTAATTTATCAACACAAAGTCAATGAAAGATAAGCCATAGTTTTCTTATTGCCATTTGCAATTCGAGGTAATAAATACTATAAAAAAGTATATTAAAAACAGAAACCAAGCAATATAACACGCAACACTAACAACATTAACATAACATAACAATACATTATTTCCGTAAATTAAGCAAAATACTATTATCATCGTTCCGCCACTGAAGCCCCCGCCTTCTTGATTTATTACGATCAAGAATAATTCGGGCGTGGAGTTAAAAATAAACTTGACAATAGAATATAGTGAGAGAAGCGGAGGGGAAATCGAATGACAGCTTGTAACGGTATAGTGAAATCAACACTGTGATTCTGTTTTAGTGGTCAACACGTGTGATGTAAGTAGGCATAGTAGTACTAATCGTAAGTGCGGGCAACCATGGCAAATCAACAAACCACAGATCCCGTAGCATCCCAAAATCAGCCATTGAATAACCCACCAGACAGCGCTAATAATGAAAATAGCGTTGAGAGGACGCGCACAGAGAGGATTACCAAAATTAAACAAAAAGTTCTGCGTAAGTGCATTGTTTTTGTATATTCTTCTAATACTGGTTTTGATTTTAATGTAAATAATAAGCAGCTAAATTCATTAAAATACTCTGTGAGTAATATTTGTTCAAAAATTATTTGAAAAACGTAATATTTATTATAAATAATTTCTGATTTGCAATTCTCAAAGTAAATAATACTAGGTACGACAGAAAAGTTAATATATGCCATAATTGCTTATACGTAAATTGAAAATTGAAATAAAATTCATTCAGCTTATGTTCAGACTGCAAAAAGTAGTCATGTTTACCGAGTTGATAATTATACCTATTAAATAAATATTTTTATTGAAATTCTGCAACTTATAACTGAATGTTTTCCTCAATATTCTTAAAACTAATAAGCAATTGTTTTATATTTATATTTACGCCGGCGGACCAAAGGCAACGATGTTAGATGAGTTTGTCTCTATATTGGCGTTTCTTGACGTTTTATGTTCTATACCCTAATATAATATATACATAAATATGATGAAACTTTATAAATTATGACTATTTTTATCAATTTTTCAATTTATATTTAGTTTAAAATTATACAAACAAATCCTTGTTAATTGTTCTATCATATTTTTAAATGCTACAGAGTAAAAAAAGTCACGACTCTTGCAAAACCAATGCAAGATAAATCTGAGTAAAGTTAAAATATTAATGCATCTAAATGTTCTTGATATTAGGTCTCTTCTAAAATATTATTATGAACATATTTTTTTCTATTTCTTTGTTTGTGGTCTTTTCTATTGTCAAGAAATTGAAAATTACGCTATACATGCGCTGAGAATAGAATACGTGCTTGATACTTTTGGAATAAATGTGAATTGTTTAATTTAAAAGTAATGTATGTATGTTAAACAACGGAATGCCGTTTTTATATTGAATATAAATAGTTGAACTTATATTGAGTGACAGATAAACTAAAATGTAAACGAAAGCTTGAACTTTCCTTTATATCTAAATATATTACAAGAAATGTTGATTATATGAATGACGCACGATTTCTTGGAAAAAGGTTTAAAATGACTTTGTTATAAGGTAACTATGAGTAATGAGGTACAAAAAAATTCATTCTTGAACTTAATTAATTTACTGATGTATAAAACTGAAACATACTTAAATTTCCTCACTGTGTATGGAAAGATGAGTACGAATTCAAAAGAGTTGATTTTTTGTGAAAGTTACAATGGTGACCCATATCTAAATAAAATTATTGAACATTGGTACTGATTGAGAGGTTATTAAAAAATCGACATAAAATACTGTAGTATTCGTCAATATTATTTAAACTAGCGAATACTTGTTGAACTTGTGGATTTCTTAATAATTTTCTTTAACACTCAGGATGATATCCAGCATCATTCATCGTTGTAGGAAAATTAATATCGTGATACTTATGTTTTATTTTCTCACGAATCACGTGCATACATCTAGCCTTTTCAAAATGAGCTTCTTCGAAGTCTTTCAAATTGTTAGCACGACCACATAAGAACCACACCTTCATTGTTATTGTTTTAAATCATTTTTTTAACAATAATCAATAGGAAATACTCCAAAAAAATTTAAAACCCTTCAACAGAGCATGTGTGCACAGCTTCAAAAGTAGTTCAACAACTGAGACGCTCAATGTTCGCATCAAGTTTGGACAGCGTCTCGCATCTTTTTCTAATGTTAAATTTCTCTCTCGGTAGCATAAATGAAGCATAGTTAAGTACAGGAAGGTACTTTTAAAAATGCCTCTCAATGGTTGTTCCCAAAACTTACCTGCTCACAGCATACCTGAGATAGACACTTAAATAGCAGGGCTGGAGGACGTTCATTGTAGTTACTAAGCTTACTTCTCTGGTGACTAATGTCACATCAAGACTCAAAGAGAGCGACATTAAGTCTATGGAAATTGTACATGAGTCTTTCCCTCTTTACTCTAAAATAGTCAAAGCTTGGCTAGCCTTACTACATGAATAGCAATAGTATAAGGCTTGAAGGAATATAAAGTATCGTGCCAGGAATTTGTCACTAAAATAGAAGTGGTATTAATGTATTTTCTTGATAAGAAATGTTTGAACTTCAATATGAATATAGTTTGAAGCGGTTACTCGATAGGTACGATAACAGAACAAAAAAAAAATAAAAAAAGTATCGTGCCTTCGAGTTAACACCAGATTTAAGAAGGCACTTGTTCATAATTATTTTCTACTCACTCGAAACTAAATTGTAAAATCAGTTTCAAGCGGTTACATTGGTACAGTTTGTGTCCAAAGAGTGTACCGTAGAAAAAATATAGCAATGTTATGCATCATTTTACCCTGGCACTAAATGTTTTTTTAATAGTGAATATCAGTGAATTATCATTTAAAAAATACTTCATCCGGTAACTCGATAGGCCAGGTTTTTTGCAGCCAGCTCTTGGACTATTACTGGAAATATAAATATAATATTTTTTCGTATTTGTCATGATTTTTAATAAAAAAAAAAAAATAAAATAACAACGCCTATAGGTATATGTCAACCACCTGTTTTTATAATTTCTACGAATGGCTACTTTTAAATGCGAACATTTCTTCTATATTAATGCTATAAATTTTTCCTTTCAATTTTTTTTAGATGCTGCAACAACTTTTTACTTTGCTTGGTTATTTTTTTCTTAATTGCAAGTACGCACGTGTACTTTTTCTTTTGTTGTCGACAATCGATAATAAAAGTATACATCATTTTGTGACATGGGTGTTACTTAGTGTTAAACGTAAGCGATAGGGTTAGGTTTAGTGACAAATATAAATTGAAAATATAACAATGGTAACTACGGGACAAAGTTAGAACAAAATACTGCAACAAAGAAAAAAACATCTTCAATTTCTTACTATTATTATCTTAATTTTAGAAACCCTTCTAATAAAAATTTCATTTAAAACCCTAAAATTCTGCCGTTTCGACCTATTGCTGTCTTTATCAAAATATTATTTCACATAAAAATTCAACATCGTTAAAAAGAACGTAAACCAACTTTTAGTTGGATGGATTTCAATTTCAAAGAAAACAATTGAATAGTAACTAAAATCGGTACAATTTGGTGTCTTTGCCACAGTCTCACAATAATAACAAAACAGAAAACGAATTTAAAAAAGAGAATTTTACGAAATGGTAGCAATCTAAATATCGTCATATTGCATAAATGATTAAAAAAATGTTACTTTATTTTAATTGTACTGGTCTTTTTTGTGATGCTTTTTAATAAAAATATGTTATCAAAGAAAATGTATTTTGATTTTAAATATGCAATGTGTATTAACGAACTATATTTTAGCTGAGTTTTGTGTAATTTAATGTTTTTCTGTACCTATTAGAATCTAAATGTTTTTAGTTTGAAAAAAGTCGGGAAGATCGAAACGTCACATTATACAAATTGAAATGTATATTCAACCATTTTAAGATTCATTTAATCGACTAAAACTCAAAAAAATGAACAACTAGTCAAGAAACTTGAAAACCGTGGTTTGAAAAAATCTTCAAGTAACGTGCCGAATTCGATAATACTCGGTGTTATTGAGGTATCGCCTACCGATTGATGAAACATTTCTCTTCCAGCACTACCTCATACCGGGAATGCTCTCGCATTGCATTCAGTATGAGAGCTTTATATGTTATCTACTAAGTATTATGTGGATCATTCTTATATTCTATTGATTTACGGCTCAAATTTCTTTTTCTTTCATTTCTATTAATTTTTCGGAGTCCTACTCCATGTTAATTCCGATATTATCAATTTCTACTCTTGCCGTAACGCTTCCTATCACTTAATACAAAAAAGGTATGGTAGACAGTATTCACATACATTTGCTTAATTTTTTTCCTTGTATCAGAAAGTATTCCGCTGATTTCCTCTTGAAAAAACTTGATGATGTCATTTAAATTGCGAAAAGAATCTCCACTTATCCGACACCACGTATGTCGACGGTGTAAGTTTTTTAACGCATCCTAGCAAATTTGCATATATTGTGCCGCTCTTATTCATCAAGATAGCTCTGTGTTTTGCGTGTTGTGGTTTGTATATGTTGTTGCCTTCCGGTAGGACTATTATATGATACTTTCTCCTCACAGGTGTTCCAGAGCATGCCTTAACTCACTATCATCACTGACTGTTGTACAACTCAAATTCGAAATTAGATTCTGAGTATTCTCTGAAATATTTCTTCTGATCTGTCTTCTTCGAAGCCCATATTTTGGTAAGCAGGACTTGAGCGCTCCTCATTAATCATAACGAGTTACGCGAAGAAGTAGTTACACTTAAATAGGAGATAGACGCTCACCTCAGACATTTATACCAATCTATATAGCAAGCATATAATATATATATATATATATATATATATATATATATATATATATATATATATTACTCTATGGTTATCCTAAATTACAACCGGTTGTTGAGCTCTACAGAATCTATGGTGAGAATTTCGACTTCGTTACATCTTTCCAAATTTCTATTCTTCTTCTTCCAGTGCCTGCTTCATTCTAATGAAGGTTGGCAATCACCGTTTGGAATTCCTCAGGATCTTCAGTCATGCGTATTAGATTTACGTCATCACGTACATGGAACCAATCTCGAAGGTTTTTCAACCATAAAAATATTTTTCTACCCAGGTCGCGCCTTCCTTCTATCTTCCCTTCCATGATCAGCTGTAACAAGGCATATTATTGATTTCTAAAAATGTGGTCAAAGTAGGAAGCTTTCCGCGAAAAATATAATTTATTCATTTCCTTATAGATTTTCAAACCAACAGCACCATTATTACTTAACGCTAGAGGTTATCAGACACTTTTCTTTCATTTTTATATGAATTTACAATTTTCAATAAATTAAGAATATTCTGTGAAAGTCTGTAATCCTTTCGTAAAATCCGATTTGATGGACTGGATCAAAAGGTTTTCGAATTTATTGTCTACACACTTCGATGCTGTTATGTCGAAAATAAATTGATGCACTTGCCTTGAACAAATCCTTGTTGTTATTCTATTATAATATTTTGTGCCAACACACAATCTCGTGAAGCACAAATAATGTCAGTTTCTTTATAATCCAAATAGATTTTAAATAGTGTCTTGATAAAGTTTTAAACAGCCATTTCTGTAACAATAAAATTCATTACAGGATGCAGAAGGAAATACAAAAAATAGTAAACTGTCAATATTAAGTACCCACATTTATTTTTCTAAAAAATATTAGGTGATTTCATTTCCCTCAATTTAATAATTAATATGTACACAACCAAATTCATATAAAAAGCTCTCCAAACCGATTTATATTACAGCCAAACCTGTTTTACCTGAACTTCAAAACTCATTTCGTGCAAATTTGAAGCTGATTGTAGGTGTAACAACATCCCAAAGTCGACATTATATCCAACGATCACGATGATGATGTTTCGACCATCCCAGCATCATTCAACAGAAGAACAACCTTTTAAGCTAGTACCATCAAATTGACAAAAAATAGAGGGGGGTCTTAATTAATTAGTTTTGGTTACACAAAAAATTACTAGTTCGATAAATTTCATGTGTCTATTTCAAAATTGGTCTGGTTTATTTATTTTGTATTCCAATAATTCCCTGAACAAATTTTACCCTTTTATGACGTGTGCAAAGTAATTTTGCTCGAAGAAGAAAATATAAATTGTAGTTTCATAATAAACAGTTTTTCGATATCTACCAAGAAAAATGAGCAAAACACAAATTTTAATAGGTACCTTAATTTTTCGATAGTTTTTGATAAATATATCAATAACTATGAACAAACAGTAAAAAAGACCTAAATTTTCTAGCGTAAAAAGAGGAACAAAAAATTTCAATTCAAATATATCGTATATAAACGTAAAACGAGTTATTGTGAAAAAAACGGTTTTAACCCTTTTTCAAAATACAGAAAAATACACTTTGACCAAAATTTCAAGTTAAGATTTACTCTCCCCTGCCCACGTCGTATAAAGCATTGAGCATTAGTTTATTAGCTTTAACCATAGGTATATAATTAGTTGATGATATTAAAATTTGTATGTACAGAAACATCGTATACATTTCAACAGTATGTTTTCGTATGTATAGTAAAATTGTACTTTAATTTTACAGTACTATGAATTAACCATATATGTTATTTGTATTGCACAAATTCATTAGATTATTATCGTTTTTATCGTCTAATATCACAGAATACAAACAGAAATCTAATTAAAATTACCATACGTGACACGTTCTACCAATTTTAAATATTTTCAGCATTTCTAAAAAACTACTAAAAGGCTTCTTGTCGTCCATAAATTGTAAATATTTTCTACCTGTAGAGATTAGATACTTACATTATTTTTGTTCATTAAAATTATATATAATATATATTTCCTTTATATAATGTTACGTATTAATAATCGTAATATCATTTCATCCATAGACTACATGTTGTTTACTTTCCCATACACCCTGTAAGCGCTACGGACTTTAGTAGTTCCTGAAAATTGTGAATTCTTACTATTATTCAATATTAAATGTTATAATATAGTTACCTATCTTGTCGAGTTTCAACTTCAATTTACTTATAAAAAAATTCGTCGTTGTTGTCTTGGTCTTTTTCTTAACTTAAGTCGCTTGATTCCTATATATCGCCAACTATGTGGCTTCTTCTCACCCGAGATTAAATTGTTTCGTGTTTCCTATTTTCATTGTCTGAGGAGCTATTCAGCAATGTCTTAGAAATCAATAACTGGGGAATTAACTAAGTCTTATTTCATAGGCTTAAGAAATTATTTAATATTTTATTTCAATTCGAAACCTGAAGGCTGGCAGCCCTTTTACCCATCACTGGCGTCTGAGTACTGTTCTGACTATCCTTGTTTTGCACGTTTCGTTTGCGTTAAAGAAGAAAATTTTATAAATAGTATTTTATGTAGTAATTGTTAATGCGTAAGAACTGGCCAAATGGCTGTTTTTCTCGATTTTAATTATTAACTGTTTTTACTGGTAGTTATTTGGAAGAGGTATATTTTACTGTCACCATACCGGTGCCGGTGGCATTTAAGTTTTTGGTCGCGATTCATTGAGCGGCCCCATCTCAATGTGGTGAGCTTGAGAATTTCTCACTAGAAAATATATATAGGCGCCAGTCTTCATCAACAAAAGTATATACAGAAAAATATATAGAAAAAAAGATTAAACAACGTCGAGCGAGCTAAGTCTCTAGTAAGGGCGCAGCATCGCCGAAGTCTCGGCGCTAGAGATCTGATCGTTTCGCTGTCCTGAGACAGAATGAATTCCTCCTCGATTCCAAACGACTCGCCTCATTTCGTGTGTGGAACAATGTGCAGATAGAAGGGTTTTTCACAAAAAATGTATCAGATGTATCGGGGAAAATTAGTTCAATTGTATGCTATTAGGACATTAAGTTTACATGGAATTTCCTGATTCAGATTATCATTTTATTGAGGAAGTTTGTTCGGAGAAATATGTACTTGTTTTAAGTATGTTTAAAGAGTACACGGCGTGGTCGTCACATATTGCTATTCTCCACCCAATTGGGGGATTATAAGAAGCTCCCATGCAGTTTTTGTGGTAACTAGTTTTTGTGATTTGGCATTAGTAGCTGTAGATTGGATTTTGGGATCGGTACCATGACTGATTAAACACATCCGGGAGACTGGTGAGCCCAATTTTGTATGTTTCCCGGACCTGATTGACTCACTGACAACGTTTTGTACCTATTCGAAAGTATCTTTTATGGGCAGAACTATTCAAATTTGGCTAACAAGAATCCCAGTAGTAGATTGGATACATATATGAATCCATGATTAAGAAATAGAACACCCTAAGCACTGAGTGATCAATTGACTATGGGGCGATGGCTGCTAAAATATTTTCATTATAAATATTTTGTAATTTTTCATATAAGAAATGTGTGCACCTATTAGCTACTATATATTTTTGCTTGACACACAAGTTTATGTCATATACCTAATTAAGAGAATATCGTGAGAATAGGTATTTGTGAACCTCCCCTTCTCCACTCTAAATGTTAGTTACGGGCTATCGCCTGCACATTTTTTTACATCAAACAGGTTAGTATAGTCTTAGGAAAACCTGGTATCTATGTCTTGATTAAATATCTTTGGTGTATAATTGATTTACTTGTTTATCTGCCACATTATTGGCATCCAATTTGAATTGATACTTCATATTTATATTGTATCTTTTTTGTGCCACAAATAGATAGTTCTATGAATTTAAAGACGAATTTTTTATTTTAAAAATCCTTCGTTACCTCGAGGGTCATAGAAAATGTACCATCATTAATTCTGAAATTAGAACACTTAATAGTGTGACCTACGGAGTCTTGTTTCGGCATATGAAATAAGTTACGACAATCATTTGTAAAAATAAGGCCATACATTTTATTACTTAAACGAAATATAAAAGAAACTATTCGACAGCATTTGCATAGACATTTTTACAAAGGAAACGACGTCGCAATGTCCTTCGTTAACCATAAGGATCCGCCTGAATAAGCTAGATGCCTTTTATGTTTAAATGTCTGTTAAGAATAAAAATATTGTTTAATATTGCTTAGATTTATACACTGTTCATGAATATACCCAAACACCTCAGTTAGTTATGTATCTTGAGAAAAATCTATCTATTATTTTAGGAAATCAAAATTAGAAGTGATTTTATTATTTGCTTTATTTCAAGTATCCATGATAGATTTTTTATTTTTCCCTATCGATCTCTTTAATAACAATGTTTTTTTTCATTAAAATGAAAATTTGAACTGATTTTATTTGGGTATTTTATTAAGACAGGAAATATTAATCAAAATAAATTGATTGAGAGACGAAACTTTCTACATCTAGTCTCACAACTAAAAGATTTATGACTATTGAAATAAACAGATATCTATCTAACTTAAAAAAGTCCTTGGACTTCTGTATTATTAATGGTATATTCATATACCAATAAATGTGTAAAATGATTCCATATTCAAATCTACAGCAAGTTCATATTTGGCACGATAATTATTGTAATTGCTTATAAAGGTTACCTTCTATCTGGAATATTAAACGTCGCAATAACAATCAGCATGACTAATTCAGAGATATCAATTTCATTATGTATTAACCAATGGACATTTTTATAGCTATTTGTATCAAACTACAAAATAAAGTCAAATACCACTCTTGTACAGAGTTACTCATAATGACAATATATTCATTGACTATTCATGGGCGTATGGTTATTGGTTGTCACAAAAATACCCATAAAATATACACAGATATGTACTGATGTTAGCTTTATTCTTCTTCTTAGCTTGTTTGCACAACTACTTCATTTTAAATTTGAGACCCTGCTCCATTGGGCTTAACTCACAATGTTAATGTGATAAGGGAAGTACAATTACGCCTATTTATCGCGCTATTTCATCCTCATGTACCTAATTGTATGTAACACAATCAATAAAATAATATTAAAAACAATAACTGCAAAAATTTTGGATAATCTGTAAATTTTTTGAAAGCATATATATAATCTATGGCATAGCTAACATTAATTATTTTCTGTTGTTTCCACAGCAAATAAATAACAATCCATCGCATAAAATTCTGTTAACAAAAAGGAATATTGATATAATAACGCAGACGTTATGTACAAATAATCAAAGCGATAACATTATTTATATTACCTCCTATTAATATCAGAGATCAAACACTATAATATAATCTAGATTTCTCATTTCACGTTTTTCTGTAACTCGTAATTCGTTTAGATTTAACTAGCAAGTAATTTTTTCTTCAACAGATTTTTTAAATAATATTAAATAAAGTTCACCGCTTTGAAAATTGAATTAATCTAGCAATGTGTGCAGTAGTCTAAAAAAGAAGAGAAAATAATTTACTCTAATAAATTCAGAGACGTGCTTTCAGTGTGGATTTCTTTGACATTGACGATTTTAATATTTAAATATAAATAAAAGTAAATATGTCAGATAATAAAATCTAAACGGGTTACAATTTTTACATTATACAAAAAAGTTCATCCAAATAGCTTTGTAATTAACTACTTATATAGAAGTAGTAACCTTTTAAAAGTTGCTAGGTATACCATCTACTTTGCTAGTTCCTTTACATGAAGGTTTAAACAAGAACTGTGGTGAAATACGTGCCTTGTACTAATTGTGAGCTGTATATATGGGATAGACCTCTCAATATTTAGAAAATAGTCCAAAAGGTCATCAATACGATAAAAAAAAATAAAACCGCACTAACGAACCTTGAAATATCAAAAAAAAACATAATTTCAATTATAAAGATTCAAAAATTCTTGGAAAGGAATCTAATACGCGAAAAAGAGAATTTTTAGAAATGGTTCACATTTATAAGAAAAAAAAAAGCTATAAATGATAAAATAATTTAAGTAAAATTTATAGATAGCTCTATTTTCTAAATTCTAATAAAACTACAAATAATTTGATTGATTAAGTACTGTTACATATTTAAGATGTAAGGACTAAGGAAAAATTAATTTTTTCTCATTAGAACATTTTCTATTTTCATTTTATTCTTATTTTAATGTTTATGATATAGGTGATCTATTGATTAATATAAATACGCTAATTGTCAGTGTTTAATCATATTTTGATAATGTAATATGTAATGTAATAATCTTTCAAAAAATATTTAAAAAACTAAATTTAAAACAGAATAGACCTGAAATAAATTAAGATCATTTAGAAGCATAATATATATATATATATATATATATATATATATATATATATATATATATATATATATATATATTATGCTATATAATATATATATATATATATTATGCTATATAATATATATATATATATATATATATATATATATATATATATATATATAAATTGATAAAAACTTAAAGAAAAGTCGAAACGTCAAAATTTATCTTTCTTTTAAAAATTATCAAAAATAATTAATTTTAAAATAGAAGAGACCCAAAATCAAGAACATTTAGAAGCATTAATATATCAAAAGATTAAGAGATAAAAAATAAAAAAATTCATATATATATATATATATAATATATATACAGTGCTTTTCAGATAAAAGTATCCACCTTTAATAACTTTTGTAATACTGGTATTTAGAAAAAATCCAAAAACACGTCAATTTATGTTGGAAGGGGCAAGCATTGTGACTTATTTAAACTTACTGGAAAAGCCACCCCCTCACCCCTAGCAGCATCCCCTTTATTTTTTTAAATTACTTGTCATATTTTTTATGTAAAATTTGGATACTCCTCTTTGAGCTGATTTCAAAAATGTATAATACTTGTAGGTTAAAGTGGTTAGTTTATGAGATAAACAATTTTTCTTTTAAGAGCACAAATTTTACTTATTATTTACTTTCACCTTATTTGCCTGTACTAAAATGGGTTGTACAACAGTTCAAACTCTTTAATCTTTTTAACTGTGCTATTTATTCTACTTAAAAAATCCAAACAACAAAAAACTCTACTTCTTATTAAAGTTTGACATTGTCAACTAGAATTTGTAGTCACTATTGATAGTGTAATTTGATACATTATTTATTTTGTTTCTCTGAAATGGTTTACTCTTTGCAAGAAAGAATTGAAATTGTAGGTTTATACTACCAAAATAATAATTGTGCAAGAGCTGCTGCTAGAATATTTAACGAATTACATGACGGAAGACATGCAACTGATAAGTATGTAATTCAACTGATGGAGAAATTTACCACAACAGGGTCTGTTTGCAATAAAGTGCATAAGCGAGAGGGACTCGTAAATAACGAAGCAATCCAAGTGGCAATTTTAGGGCAAGTCAGCTTAGAGGCTCAACAACCCCAATCGTTGTCAACAATAAGTAGAGCGATCGGTGTTTCATCTTCTACAGTTTTCCGAGTTCTACATAAATTCAAGTACCACCCATACAAAGTTAAGTTGGTGCACGAGTTGAATGAAGATGATTTTGATCGTCGTCTAGAGTTTTGCGAATCAATGACGCAAATTATCAATAACAATCCACAATTGTTAAACAATATTTGCTTTTCTGATGAATGCTCATGGTCATTAAATGGCTTAGTAAGTAGGCATAATTGTAGATATTGGGCTGAAAGTGATCCACATATTATGCGTGAATTCCATACACAACATCCCCAAAAGTTAAACGTTTGGTGTGGTATCCTAGGTGACCACTTTGTCGGACCTTTCTTCATCAACGGAAATTTAAATGGTGAATCATATCTTGAGTTACTCAGGGAAGGGGTTGACCCACGTATTACAACAATAATAGAAAATGATGATAACCTTTCCGAAGATTTACTGGTATTTCAACAAGACGGAGCTCCCCCACACTATGCTATGCCTGTCCGACAATTTTTAAACGAAACATTCCCCGCTCGTTGGATAGGTAGAAGGGGGCAGATGATGGAGTAGCCACCTAGGTCACCGGATTTAACACCCCTAGACTTCTTTTTATGGGGGTATTTAAAAACAAAAGTTTATGCTACCCAACCAGAATCTCTGGATGATTTACGAGAGAGGATAGAAAATGAATGTCGACAATTAAATCCAGCCGTATTAAGCAATGTCAGAGAGGCTTTTCAAAATAGATTATACCATTGTATGGAAGTGAATGGTACTCATTTTGAACACTTATTGTAACTTCATAATAAATAGCACAGTTAAAAAGATTATAGAGTTTGAACTGTTGTACAACCCATTTTAGTACAGGCAAATAAGGTGAAAGTAAATAATAAGTAAAATTTGTGATCTTAAAAGAAAAATTGTTTATCTCATAAACTAACCACTTTAACCTACAAGTATTATACATTTTTGAAATCAGCTTAAAGAGGAGTATCCAAATTTTACATAAAAAATATGAAAAGTAATTTAAAAAAATAAAGGGGATGCTGCTAGGGGTGAAGGGGGTGGCTTTTCCAGTAAGTTTAAATAAGCCATAATGCTTGCCCCTTCCAACATAAATTGACGTGTTTTTGGATTTTTTCTAAATACCAGTATTACAAAAGTTATTAAAGGTGGATACTTTTATCTGAAAAGCACTGTATATATATATATATATATATATATATATATATATATATATATATATGTGTGTGTGTGTGTATGTGTGTGTGTGTGTGTGTGTGTGTGTGTGTGTGTGTGTGTGTATGAGTGTGTATGATTGTATTAACCTCTATTACTGAATTAAGAGGTTCATATATATCACACAAACACCTACTCAAAACGCTTTCAAGTATGCTTGTTTAATTGCTTCTTTTTTATAATCATATCCGCATTGTATTTCATCATTATTCCAAACGTCAACTTCAACGTCGCTGACATTCTAAAAACGGAGAAGGTATTTTTGTGCGGACAGAATTAAATTACTTTTAACTAAGATCTCAATTTTAATTCCTGACTTGAACTTTTGCCCCCGTGGCTATCTGCCCACACAGTACAATGATGGCGTACAATCATTTTCAATCATGAAACAAGAATTATCTTTTAAATTAATGTATTAAATCACCTCTATTAACATTATACGGGTACTTGTGGGATTGTAGAGATTATTAGGTTTTCCATTATTCAATACGGAGTTGTTAATCAAATATGTTTTAATATAATTTTCTAATATAAAAACTGTCAAAAAAAAGTAAGAAGTAAAAGTAAAAGTAAAATCAAGAACATTTAATTTTAGGTCTCTTCTGTTTTAAAATTATTTTTTTTTTGATAGTTTTTAAATTTATCTTTCTTTAAAAACTTCATTTTTCACTTGTATCGCTGTCGAATCCAGACATACATAAAGTGCTATTTGTCAAAATAAACATTGTTTTTAGTAGGTACCACTATTAAGATTTTAAAAATCAAAGATATCGCGAGGTGAGGTGAACTTCTACTGAAGACACCGATGACGGTTTCTTAAAACAGTTATAGAAAATTTAAGACGAGTATCTTTGGAAACTCAGTAAAGTAGCTACTTCCATTGCTATTGTACTAAAATTCAAATATTTTTCCATGCGTTTGAAAATCCTTTATTATAAATCCTTCTATAAGATATTCTGCAAATCATATGAATAGTGATGCATATAATGAATTATACGAACTTACTACAGAATGAACTGCTTGCTCATTGAAATACACGATAAACTTTATTGATCACTGGTTGAGAGTATTATCGGTGCGAATAGTCTAGTTAGTAGATACTCCGGCCATGGATGGAGGAAGAAAATTATAACTTATTATTGTAGAGGTTTTATGGCAGTAGACCCAAATGTAACGGATTATTCTATATTGTTCACCTGCATATTCTTATGTTATTGGAAAAATCTATATCACGTTGTAATAGTAGGAGAATATATCATAAAGTTTAAAAAATCCGTCTCCATAATTATGTATTTATATTAATATTCACAGAAAATAGAATACCTATTCCATTGCTCTGTTTTTATTTTTATTAATCTGAAAAAGTGACCTTTCATTCTTTTAAATTAATTTCTATTACAAGATCTTCACAACAAAATCGATTACATACAGTAGACTCCCGATTATCCGAGGCAATTGGGGCTCGGATAATACGAATGTAAATTTCAGTTATGGTAAAAAAGACGTAAAACCCCGTAAAAGGTTACAAAACTGGTTTATTGGAAGCAATAACATATAATAGTCACAATTACAGACTTGTAAACAAATGTAAACATATATTATTTCTTAAAAAAGTCTGATCGTCTTCTGAGATAACCTCTTCCCTCGCTTGGACGATGCAATGTTGCGCTAACGCTGTAGAGACAGGATTCGTGCGGCGAACACACTTCTTGTTGTTCTATGAAAGCAAGAGCAGCGTCGATCGCCCGTCAGTGTATGATATTTCGTCCATATTGTCATCTTCTTTGGTGTCTTTAGCACCGGTTACCGGTTAGCACCAATCACGAATTTCTTCACTGTTGATTTGATTTTCAACGAGTAACTCATTGGCTAGTTTGATTAGTTCACTCACGTTCTCAGGTTCTGGCGCTTTTTGCATAGTCCGTCTATGCCAAATAAATATTTCTTGGACTTTTGAACGGTGGTTGTTTTTACCTCATCTCACGCTGACGCAATCCAGTACGACACATCTTTTAATATGACTTGTTTTAAGGCGTCCTGTACAGTCATTCCTTCGTCTAACTTCACAATCAACATCACTTCTAGAACCCCTTGGTGTAGAGGTTGTATAAGCAAGGTTACATTAGGGGGTAGAAAGATTGCCTTAATACTACCACTGCACAGTCTTGGGCATCAGGGTGAGATGGCGCATTATCCAATAATAGAATAGCTTTGCTGGAAAGCTTCCTTTTTGTCAAAAACTCTTCAGTGACATGTACAAATTCGTTGCAAAACCAATCACTAAATATCGGGCCGTCCATCCATGCACTCCTTTAGTTGCGGTACATTATTGGCAGGCAGTCGACTTTTACATTTTCAAATGGTCTAGGATTTTTCGCCTTTTCAATTAGCAGCGGCCTTAGCTTCAATGAGCCAGAAGCATTAGCTGTAACCAGTATCGTTACTCTCTCTCTTTGCTTTTTTTAAATCCAGGAGCAGTCCTCTCGGATTTTGCTGCCAAGGTAGCATTCGAAAATCAAGGCCCGTTCGTCGGAATTAAAAATTTGGTTAGAAGTTAATCCTTCCTTGAGCACAATTTCTTCCATTTTCTTTTGAAATTCCAGGATTTCAGACGAGTCTTCTGATAGCTTCTCACCACTAATATTTAGCTGCTTTACTCCATATCTCTTGTTCCATCGCTCCAGTCATCCTTCACTCGCGGTAAATGTTTCCTCGCCGTCTTTAACGTTCTTATGAAATTCAAGCACATTAGCCTGTAGCATCGGCTCACTCACAGGACTGCCCATCCCTCGAAGCTGAGAAAATAAAAAAAAAATGGCTTCAGACACCTTTCTTCAAACTATTTCGACTAGGAACACCACCTCCACTCAATCTTTTGTTGACATATTTTTCAATTTTCTCAACGCTTCTCGACAGTAACTTCCTCAACCCCCAAATCAGCAGCCACCTTTTCAATCGATTCTTCATTGTTCAATCGTTTAATAGCATTCAATTTTGTTTCAAGAGAAAGTACAACTCTCTTCCATTTCCCACTCATACAGTAGCAACAAAGATATCAATAAAAATAGTAATAAACCCACCAACATAACCACAATTAGCGCGAGTGCGACTAACACCAACAGAGTTCAGTGCGAGTTCAGAGTCAACCGAGTCTGGAATGTGTCATCTTCCTCCTCGACATGACGGCTCTACCTAGCAACAATCAGTAGACGCCTATAGAGGCGCGCTTGTTACTGTATAAACAAATAACTATCGCGGTTTCTCGTAGATGTCTCGCTGTTAAGACCTTTATTTATGTTTGTTATGTTTGAATGTTACAATATTATATCGAATACTTTGAGCAGGCAATTAAAAAAACGCACAACAGCAAAGGCGTAATAATAACACTCTCTACGTGAAACCAATTCTCTAGTGAAGCGATCGGCGTTGTTACCGTAGCGTAGCTTATCGGCCGAGCCGCTACAAGGAAATAGAGTGGAGCGACGTATTTATTCGAATTTTTATATCTAATTGAGAAGTAACTATAAATGCTAGAGAAACCTAATGAATTGCATCCTATAAGATAATAATTCAAATGTTTCAAACTCACAAATTCGGTATCCTGTCTATTTTCACCGACACTGTGTATGATTGTACAAATTTTCAATAACATGACAACAATAATATAATATGACCTAGTTGAACAATAATTTCTACTCTGTAGAGGACGGAAGTAGAAATAACGGGCAAGTATGCATAAATCATACAAAGAGTAATAATGACGGACGGGAAATATAAGGATTCTGATAGGTTTATCAACTGGAAAAAAATTGACAGACCAACTAGCAATTTTTAAGAAATATATTGAAATGCACTAATTATCTGCATCTTTATGAAAACTGTACATTGTTTTAAACTACTAGAGAGAAAAATATATCCGGAATATTTTTAATACGAAAATAGCGATTTATTTAAAAAAAATAAAATTCGTGGAATATTATTTTCACAAAAGGGCAGTATCATTTATCATTCTTTAAAATTAAACATGAAGCGAATAAAGGATCTCAATCGACAACACCATTCGTATTACAAATAATATGAATTGCTAATAGGCACAATATCTAAATATTTAGTAATTAATTTCATATCAGTAAAAACAGGGTTTCAAAATCGATCGGGTTTGTAGTTTTTGAGAAGGCAACATGGCTGTCATTCATTATATTTCATATTTTTTTTCTCTTTCTTCCCATTAAGACCAAAATGAATGTTACAAGCACCTGTAAACTACTCAAATAGCACTCGTATGAGGACGTTCATGAAAAATATTAAAATTAATAATGGCAATGTCAGATTTGACATATTCACATCAGCGCTGCCATATCTCAAAACTTAAGTAGTAACCCTGGTATTAATTTGTTCAAAGGGGCATAAGTTGAAAACTATCCAACATACAGATCATAGCTTTTGCGTGTCATTTCTTGATAGTTCAGACTCTTTTGGTAAAATTACAAAACTTGAAGGTAATAATTAAACTTTATCACGAAAGAACAGAACAAACATGGATTTTCATACAGAGCTGCTTAAAAGTCCCCTTCGGCCACTTGTGGAGACTGGGTTAGGGGGGCAGGAGGCGTAATAGTCCTCAAATTTCTGAGGAAAATATAATTAAGGCTTCACCTAAAAGACATGCAGTATTTTCCACAATAAAAAGTTCATTCGAAGAGGTGAGAAATAAAGATTTGTCTTTGAAAGTGACACAAATTGGTGGAGATGCTCACGGATTTATCACACGTATTACCAAGTTTGAGTTTATTTTTGTATTGAATGTTATGAAGCCCTTTTTTTAAAAATCTAACATCCTTTCATATTACATACAAAATCATGATGTATCCATTCTTAAATTAGTCCAGTTTGAGAAATGGAGAAGAGTTCCAAAACCAAAAGTTTTTTACTGAAGCACTTGATTTTAGTAAAAGACACGGCTTGAGGTGTGAACAGTCCAGCGCAAAAGAAAACTTTCACCTAAAATAAAAGGAGGAGATTTTCATCCTGAATATGATTTACCTCAAGCCTATTTTTTGAAAACGTTTTACTCCCCTCTGCTAGATACACTGAGTGATAACATTAGATCATCAAAAAAACCAACTGGCTCTACTCTGCAACATAGAATTAGTTCTGATGACTTCGACAAAGAACAACTCAGTTTATAAAGCGCATCAAAGGAGCATGTTTTGTTGTGAGTTCCGCGTTTGGTTTTGGAAAATGACACTTCATCTTGAGAAATTGAAGTATTTTCTTACCTTAAGCAAGATCAAACCCAATTGATCGATATCTTGTGCCAAATTTGGTTTCTCAATTCAAGTCTGAAAATTTTCACAACCAGAATGTATTTCCTAATTTGATAAAGCTTCTGAAACTATTTTTGACTATCCCTGTATCCATTGCCATGACAGAATGATGTTTCAATGTCTTAAAACCCATCAAAAACTATTTGAGGAATTCTATGTTCCAACAACGTTGATCACTTGTAGCTACACTAGTGGTTGAAAATGATGTGTTTAAAAATATCGACTAAGTGGAATGCGGGAAAATTTATGCCAGGCAGAAGTCAAGATGTTTAGCGTTGATTTAAAGCAATGACACTTTGAAAATATCACTATCATTATTTTTATTTATACTTCCTTCCTGGTTGACCTAATTAAACAACCAATAACAATTACAATTGTATATAGTTTTTTTCGCATGTTCTACAATGCATGTACATTTTTAGTTTCAGATTTTAACTTGCTCCCCCACTTCTAACTTCCAATCGTCGCCAGTACCTCCCGCCTCTTTTCTTCTGAACGGTGATACTCAGACTAATGAAATTTGGAGAGTGAAAATAAATTATTGTAAGATTCTCTACTAGTGGTAACAGGTGTCGTAATCGGCATCGGTGACGTCACCAGGTAACTGAAATCAATAATATTAAATGAGATCTTATGACAAGTGACACCTTGCTTAAAAGGTATTTAGAATACTTATTCAGTCATACTATTTTTTTGGTATATGATGTTAAAAAAAATAAATACTAAAATTTAGGTTTCGCTTTCAATTAATAAATAATAAAGATTAAGCAATAATTGTTCAAAATGTGCTCAATCTACTTCCTGGCAGTAAATCATACTATTAGTAAACTCTTGTCGGACTCGATAAAATGTACCAGGGGAACAATCCGGTTTCATTTGCCATAAGGTCCCATTTAATATTATTCAATTACCTGGTATTGTCTTCGATGCCTATTACGTCACCTGTTACCGCCAGTAGAGAAACTTACAATAGTTTATTTTCACGCTCCAAATTTCATCAATCTAAATGTCACCGTTAAAAAAAAGAGGGGGGAGGCGACTTTTGAGAAGCACTGTACATTTTTACCAATATTATATTTTTTAACTCTTGTAACTCTTAGTCAGATGAAAAGAAAGTAATTTACTTGTTATTTATACAGTTTCCGGAAACGAAGAAATATCTAAAAAACGTTAAACTTCGTGTCTTTCGTGTCTTGTATTATTATAACTAATTTTTGGTACCCAAAAACAAAATTTCCGTAGAAACCTAGGCGAACGATGATTTTTCATGGACAATAATCGAACTGCATTAAAATTTTTTAGATACTCGTATTAGTTTATTTTATTGTAGTTATCACCTTGGCCTCATCTAGTATTCTTTCTATCTATGAGTACTCCAAACACTTACAGACTTAAATGGTGAAGGTAGGAAGACTAAAGTAGTTTAAATGATATATTTCAAATATTTTGAAATACAACTTGATGATTGGATTTTTACGCAATCAAAAACTTATAAGTGATTCCTATAATCTGTTAGAACACCTAAAGCTTAATCATAATAAGTACTTCAATTGAAAGAGCGATTTGACGGAAGATTACTCATCTGTCAAAATTTCACATAAAAATAATACATAAAGAAAACTGTTTTCGTACTACGAATGTCTTGCATGCATGGTCTTGGTCTTGCTTGAGCCTTGCAATAATAGATCTTGGTTTTGCTTGAGCCTTGCAATAATAGATCTTGGTTTTGCTTTTTATGCAAGATCAAGACTAAGATCGCAAAACCGACATTAGTTTCGCTAATCACTAATTGGAAACCCACAGAAAAAAGTGTGTAGAGTAAAAATATATATGAAACCTAAATATTTTTTCACGGTAAAGTAATTAAAAAGTTTTTTTTTCCCATCAACCACCTTCGTAAATACACTTGATTATAATTAGTTTTACTAGACACTGTATATAAATATTCTATTCGTTTGTATGAAAATAAAGAATCGTAATAAAAAATATTTTATTTTCAGCTGGTGTTAAAATAACATTATTGATCTCCGTCATAATATACATAGCCATGTTTATCATTGGTATTCTAGGCGTCCATCACTGCCCCGCCGAAGAGAACATCCCTTTGTTTCTAATAGCTACTGGTGAGTAACATAAAACACTCATTCCAAATGAAAAAGACAATTTTATTCTAAAATTTGATCCAAACAAAACGTTGCTTTATGTCATACTGTTTATGCAAGCGTATGAAAAATTCTTGATATGGAACATCATAACTTTCAGTTATGAAATTGAAACGCTCTCCTACGTATTTATGAACACTTCCTACTCTTACAGGCCCCTTTTGATTTTGTTTATTCTTGTTAAGCATCTCACTTAATCTCTTGATAAGTTTCTTGTCGAACTTAACACGGATTTTAACCGTCTCCGAACTTTTGGGAAGTAAAATACTATCACTCTAACTCTCTGAATTGGGTTAATTAAATTGGATAGATTTTACATTTCTCCAAATTGCTGCACTGAATCTAATTAATAAAGTCTTCTCGTTTTGGTTTCCAAAAATAAATTCAATATAAAAGTTCCAGATGTCGAGCAATATTTCTCAATAAATATAAAGACTGTAACAGGGAGTAAATAATCTTTTCATTGCGCGTTTGCTTCCATTTTATTGGCCGCAGTTCTTTTTCAATACCCATATTTCTACTATTATTCTGCATATATCAATTTGAACGCATCTGTATCTTTTTTAAGTCGAAATCTAATATATAAAACGGAGATAAACGCAATAACGGACGTATAAATGTTGCAAATTTAGAATCGATTCCGAATCAGTTGGTAACCAGTTTAGGACCACTGTAAATCACAGGCTTGATCACGAAGCTACATTGATTTGCCGCTAACGATGAACATCTGGACCAAACATTTGGATAACAATAACACGAGAACTACTATAACTGATTCCTTATCATTGATTTATAGAAATAATGTGATACGCGAAGACGGAAATGCTACTACAAATTCAGAACTTAGATAATCGGGAACGTCGATTTTAAAAGTAGGCATGCGATCAGTACCTACACTGACTCGAAATCTAACCCGCGAAGAACCTGCCGTGCAATTTATCAAATGTACCCACTCTTTTTCCATCCCACTCCGCCGCGACTACAGAAAAACCACGAAAAAAACTGGATATGTAGATAGATAGGTATGTACAGTTCTGCTAACATTGGAGGAAGTGCTGGCAGCGTTATGCCGTAGACTGCATTAGAGAAAGAATGTATTCGGAAAACGTACATTGATACATACATACATACAATGTATGCTTTTCGTATGATGATGTTTATGAGGAAACTGGTTATGTTGTTGTAATGAATTGCATATTGAATTTAACGCCCAAATTGATGATAAAATTGTCCATTATTACGTTTCTGAAAGATGCTGTGCCCAAAAATAGATACTTCTTTCTGAAGCAATAACTCTTACTCAATTAAAATTGAAGGTTTTTTTGAGTGTTTCTCCTTTTTATAGTATTTTTATAGTCAAATACAATTTACACTAATGTTACTGGTTATTAAATATTTAATATATCTTTAAGAGTAAAAGTAAAATAGCAGATGTTGCCATATTCATAAAAAATATAATTTTGTAATATTTATTGTAAACTTTATACTTCATAGTTTAAATATGGGGAATCAAGGATCGTTTCGCATATAGACCTTCTGATAGCCCCGTCGTGCTTCTCTTGAAATTGCCAAAGGCTAATATCCTCTGAAAAGCCATTCAAGAACCTCAGTTTGAAATTTTTTAGGTCCTTGGGTAAACTGTTAGGCTTGTCCAAGTGTTTGAATCTCGCACGTGGAGTGCTGCTATGGTCTACAGTTTTCCCCTTCCAAGCACTAGCGACATTACGAATCATTCCGCACACCCATTTTGATGAGATCTACACAAGTATATTAAATAACGATAAGATATTAGTCGTGTTACATTTCAAAGAATCCTTAAACAATAAAAAAAATATCTCTACCATACCTAACTTCATCAAGAGTGATTTGCAAAGAAGAGCATGTAAAATTAATCTTCAGAAATTTTGATTTGTGCTGTTTGCAGATGAGGAAAATTTTCATAAAAAGTCGTCTCAGTCCGTAATAGCCAATGGATGTGGTCATTAATTGATTGAAATGGAACTGTAAGTGATCATGATTCATGTTGTAGGACCTCATTTAAATTTTCTTTAAAGTCACCTACAGTTTTATTAAAAGTTAATATTCTGTAACAAATTTGGTATTCGTATGATGTATGAGAACATTTCAACTCAATACAGACTTCAATAACTCCGCCGACTTTTAAAGAGAACATGAAATAGAGAATCAGAGCGGCCTTGCGAAGTAATAATATAATATGCTGAGAAATGTTAGTCAATTATTCTATCTTATACTGCAGCGATACAAAGACATCTACTAGTCTTCTTAATCAATTTGTTTATATCTATTAAAATAACCCATATATCAAACTTTGTCGTAAGATAGGTACTCCTAGTATATTAGCGACCACTTCATCAGATTATAATATAGATTACTTATAAATTCCATCACTAGCTTAATACGGCACAATAGTATGTTTATTGCTTGAATAGAAGTAAAACATTGCGTCCCATGGTCTTCGCCTCCGTTGTTGTATAGTTTTACACCTCCTGATATGCTGACTGAAATATGCAATTCTCAGCTTTCTTAATAATGCCAGAATTATACTGAATATCATATACATACCTTTGGTAAAGAAAAAATAGAAAAACGAATAATTCCAGTATTCGCTAAGCCATCACACCATAAGTGATCAAAGTTTTATTTTTACCAATTGTTGTCTTTCACAAAAGATCCAATATTTAGCCTTTCTTTCTATCATTTAGTTCGCAGAATCAGCCAGAAAATGGTGCTTGGCGAATAGTTAGTTTGGATACTTCGAATCGTTTTTATATTTATCCTAGAATTTTGACAAACCTCATCTATAATATACTTAGTGACACTTAGAAAGAAAAATGTCTTGTTCAAAGACGTCAAAATTATAACCATGTTATTTATTTTGACACAGGTAAAATTCTACCTTAAGTAGCTTTGCGAAACCGTTTTGCTACTACATATCAAATTGCTTGCTGACTTGAAGAGAAAAGACTATTAGAGTGATGATTTGAGGGGTTTTTGCTGATCACCACTTGTCATTATTCGAGGTGGTATGACAGCTGGAACGTATGTTGATGATGCCCTTCGAACCTCTCTACCGCTTTATTTACTAGTCATGTTACTGCAAGGCAATGCCCGTCGAACTCCACGAAGTTGGTGTGACCGCTTCGATCAGAGATGTAAATTTCTTTGAACGTGTGTGGAATATATTAAGCAAAGAAGACTGATCAAGTTTACCACTCTCCGCAGTCTCTAGCATAAATCTATGAAGTCAACACTGCTTGTAACGGGACGCCACATGCTGACATTTATAGCCTCTTATGTCAAAACATAAAGGTTGTATATATAAAGTATATACAACTACAGAATCACCAAACATATTTATATAATTTCTTGCAAATGTTATAATTACATTCTTCATATAAGGTCGATAAAATATTTTTTGTGTGTGTAATACTTCGAATATCACTGAGTACATGTACTTGTTTTAAATTTTTCTTATCATTTTAGGAGCTGTAGGTTTGATTACGAAAATTACAACCTACATGAGAGAACATATAATGAGACATTTCCAAGTTGGTTATATGGAATCTAGTATGTACACCGTAGAAATGGTATTCCTTATTTTAGGTAAGTTTTCAATCACCGTAACCGTCTTGAATTTATAATTATTATGAATTTCATGTACCAGATGTATGATTTTAGAGTATTTACATTATGTCTATCTCATAACCTGGTACCAACTTATCACCGTAACCGTCTTGAATTTATAATTATTATGAATTTCATGTACCAGATATATGATTTTAGAGTATTTACATCATTTCTATCTCAACTTATCCCAACCTATCCCAAATTCATAAATATAAAATAATAAAAGAAACTTTTAACAAATTACTTTACAAAAAGTAGGGTCTGCTTACCAAATACCTTGTCCTTATCACACATTTTCATGAAAATGACTTCCTGAATTATTCCACGTATAACAATTAGAAATGCAATAATAACAACAAACTATCACATCAAAAACGAACTGAATGGATGGCTAGAGGAGCAGATGGAGTCTTACTACAGAATACTTTAGATATAAATGACCTAAAAGATTCTTAACCACATCAGCTAAGTAATCTGAGGAACTTCTCTAGATATCCACAAACGACATTAAACTGCTGGCCGATCTTCTAATAAGTAACTGGTCCGTCAAATACCACCGTAAGACAATAGGCATGACATGAAAACAACTGTAGTTTCCATAAACAAGCCATAGAAGCAGCAAGTAGAACCTCCAGAAAAATAGCCTTCTCGAAAATCAAAACAACTCCCAAAACAATCTACGGTTTCCGCCTATGTATCATTTCATATTTCTAATCGAAATAAAGAACCATTTTGTTACATCCAATTTCAAAAATTAATAATAATAAGACGGAATTAATGTTTTTTTTGATCAGTAAGATCCAACTACAAATTTGAAAAATGACAATGAATAAAGACTTTCATTGACAGAACAAAATCTATGATTCCCAACTCAATCTTTGCGAACCACACTTATTAGAATCGAAATTGGTATCAAAATAGAATGAAGCTATGAAATAATATATTAAACATAATCTTATACTTGAGCTCATATGAGGGCTGGTATTCAAGTTTTGAGAAATAGTCAACACTGATGTGAATATATCAAATCTGACATTGCAATCGTAAAGTTTGATATTTTTAATGGTGAACGTACTCAGAACGTCTTGTCATACGAGTGCTAATTACTCGCTTATAGGATACTATACATAATCTACAACTATAACAAATATAACACGATATATTATAAAAATATTATAAAAATTAATGATAGTATCTTGAGATATGATAACACTAATGTGAATATGTCAAATCTTACATTGCCATCATAAAGTATGACATTTTTAATTGTGGGCCTACTCAGAACTTGTTGCCAGACGAGTGCTACTCAAGTTGTTTACAGATACTTTCGACGTGGATTAAACCAACAGCAGTGTGCCGACCAACTCACTTCGACTTTTGGTGATGAAGCGCTATCTCGAGCCATTAGATAGCAACCCTCTTATCGTTCACCGCTTTTATCTAAAAAAGATCCAAATCTCTTGTACAGAGATAGTTACATATCTCATAGATGTTTTGCAATTATTCGAATTACAATCCTACTTGATCGAACCTACTGGGTAAGCAGCGATCCAATCGTCCTCCTCTCATACACCATTCTAATAATCATTCATACATCCGTCCCCCTATTATTAATATTATTAATAATTCTCTTTTGATACAGCTCATTCTCTAATTTCAACCTTCAAGCTACCTTTTGTCGTTAACCTTAAAAAGTACACAATCTTTGGCTATTGAAAATATTTGATTACTTTTCAATTAATCTCGCCCTCCTCAAAGAACCACAAAGTAATCCCAAATAAAATAATTATTCGAAAATAAATATATTAATTTGAGAGGCCAATTGATGCGATTACATGAAAAATGATTCTATTATTGAAAATATTTTCCAAATAATTTTCAATCTCACTTTCATTTCACACAGAACAATTTCTTGCGGAAACTATATTTCCTTAAAGTGATAAATTTGTAGGAATGATTTATATTTTTATTTCCATTTAGTTTTCCAATAACCCTAAGATGTAGTCCCCAAATTTCCCATCCAAACTTCAATTCTTGTGGATCTTGAGTCCGTAAATGTTCAGGTTATGATTAAAATATATACAAAACTTAGATTCATGTGTAAACAATACTATTAAGAAAATATTCCATAGACAAATATTTCTTGAATTGTACTTCAAATCAAACTATTTCGGAACAGCTCTAGACCATAGACCTATTAAAGGTTATGGACCTGCCTTACCTATATTTTCACAAGTAGTTCCGAGGTACCAACATTAGAAAGAGAGGGTCGAGATAGAGATAGACCTAAAGAGGGCAAAAAGCTATGCTATAATGTAAAATATAAGTAGGACTATTAAGAATACTGTTTACTCTCATTCTATTAATAAGTTATATATAAATAAAATAAAGGAGTAATTTAACCATTGGTCAAATAGGTATGAACAGTAGGAGTAAATATTATTTTCTATAAAATCTTGCCATTTTCTAAACCAAAAACTACTCGCATTTTTCTAAAAAAATTTGGTTTTATTCAAATTTTCTCCCTTACATAGCCAACTAGTTCAATTATAAATTTAAAAACGAATATAATATAATAATATTATTCATAACACCTGTACATTTTGCAATCTTTGTCTTCTCAAAATCTACTATTCTTGTTTAAAAATAAAGGATTATATTATATTATTGGCATTTGTAAAACATAATATTTGAAGATGAAATGTAATAGAATTGTATCACACAATCACAAATCACGGTGTAGTCAGTGCCGGAGCAAGAGTAGCAAATACTAAGAACCCCGCGAATTGGGGGAACCCGTGCACTAACGCCTGTTTCGGTAAGACAGTTGAAAAATATAATTGGATAAGCATAAAATCTCGTGCATGCCCCATATGGCATATAAAACTCGATAACCTCAAAAGAAAGAATACGCGTGTTGATTCTCAACTTGTCAGCCAAATTGAGACTGAGCAAACGTATTGGAGGCTACTCATATTACAAATCATTGCAGTAATAAAGTTTTTAGCAAAACGAGGTCTTGCGTTTCGTAGCAGTGACGAAATTGTTGGTTCTTATGTAACTTTGATTATATGTAATAAATATTTTATTACCCAAAGTTTAAAAAAAAACAACTCCATTCGTGAAAATAATATAAAATATAGGGAATTTATTTAAAAAAAAATCATTTCAATTTCAATGGTATCAACCAAGTGACCCTTTGCCGATTTGCTACAGGCCACACGGTGGCTTAAGTGTATAGTCACTTGGTTTAAAATTGTCTCTTATAGCCACTAGCCATTTATTGTTTTGATAATTTAAAATAAAGGTACATAATCATTTTGGGTTGCGATGATTAGAAAAGTGTAATTTTTATTGTGAGAAAAAGAATTATTACTGATGTTGTTAACATTCTTATTTGAAAAATTTAAATTCTTATTCTGCATCTTTTTTCTTACATACTATTTGTGGCACAAACTTCAACTTGAAAAACAAAATTTCTCAAAAAATCATTCAAAACGGACAAAGGGCACTTAAAGGAACTCAAAGATGAAGTTTCGTAATTAACCATAAGCAAACGAAATATTCCTTTTTTGCCCTCTTTAACTCTATCCTACTTATATTGTCTCTCTTGCACTGCGTTGGCATCAATTTAAAATCATTTGGACTGGTCATTAATCTTTAATAAGTCGATGCTTTGACATACACCTCTCCGGTTTCTGTTGGTTTACTGATTAATTCCGATTCTAATAAGGTGCACAAAGAGTGAAATGGTTTAGTTTAATCCATCACGACGTTCTATTGAAATTTACATTGATAGATTTGAATTTATTTACTTAAAGTTTTTGTATTGAAATTTCTTTATTTCCTGAATTTTCCTCTGTACTGTGTACCCTTATAAATCAAGATTCATTTAAAAACTAATACTTAAGATATTTGATGAACCACTATTAAATACATCAATAAAGAAATTGTGGGTAATGTGGAAAAACAGAATAAAAGTAAACCAATTATCAAAATTTAGTCTTCATAAACAAATTTTGTGTTTATATTTATAATGTATACATGAACTTATGTCTGTTATTTACCCAAACATTTTAAATCTTAAATTAAGTTTCACTGTATTTTTATTCTGTACGATAAACATTTCAAATGCCGCAGAAATATTTATTTTAGAATAATATTGCTGAAGTGTATCGAATTTCTTTAATTTAAAATTTAAAGTTCAAGAGCAAAATCTCATTGAAAATGTAACTAAAAGACGGCAACTGTCCTTTTTATATCTTTTAATTGACGACATAATAAATTACTCGAATAATGATTATATTTGTAAATCATACACCTGATACTTGGTCGAACTACTTGATTATTAGTAACTTTTTCATATACCTAATTATTAAACGAAAAGAAATACAGCCATAGTTAAAACCAGGGTTTTATCTACCAAATAAGACAAATTTTTATAAAAATTAAAGATTCTAACCAAATCTCTGGAAACCCTACAACTTTCGATAAATTAATTTAATAATAAAACTGTCAGCTATTCTTAATGATGCATCTAAACTACTCTTTACCTCAAAACTCTATTTTCAGTGATACGTCAATAATAGTTGTGTCGGTAAACGTACAAAGTAAAGTACAAACTTAGTATAGAATCCACAACTTGCTAAATGATTTTTTCCATAAACATTCAACCAGCAGCTGAGTTTCTGTCTGATTGTTTTGTAGGCAAAATGTACCATATCGACTTTCATAATCAAACTATCAAAGCCGTAAATTATGTTACTGACACAAAGCTGACGTGGAAAAGCCGAAGAAAATGGGAAAGTATAGTACAATTTCTTTTGTCTGGATTCCTGATTACCCAAGAATAAAAAAAACTGAAAGACACAAAAAACCTTTTAAATAAAGGGCATTTCTAAGGCGTAAGGAAATGCTCCTACAATCGACATTAAGTTTTGAAATAAGAAGGAAATCAAATAGGAGCACTGCTGGATTATACCAAAAATTTCGCTCGGAGCTTTGATAACTGTATATCCAAAAAGTATTTGAATCAAAACAAGCGGCACCTTATAGGAAGAAATTTGTATGAGCAAGCTTTTAACAAGATTTAACCCTTTTGCAGCTAACATAGTTACCAGAGTTTCTGCTCGTACAATAGGATTTGAAAGATGACTTGAGGTTTTTTCTGTCAGTATCAGACATTGAATAACAATGTTGACTCTGAAGCATCAGTTTCATATTTAGTAGATAAACGTGAAACCTAAATAAATTATTTCAGAAAATTCTACGAAATGTACATTAAATAATGCCGCTGGTATGTTTTCGACAGAAAATAACCATTAGGGTTATTTGAGAAGTTATCGAAGATAAGTTGGAAAGACGAAAAAGCTAAAAGCCCAAGTTTCAACTTTGATAAATGTTCTAAATACAATCATATATTGGCTAAAATCTAAAAGAACGATGAAATAAAGACAACTTGTTTTCTTATACTGTATTTTTCGCATTTAACAAATATGAATGACTTTTTTCTATTTTAAGTTTGTATGTAATTTACATCAAAAACATAGTTATTCGTTACAATATTTGATATTGGTATTTAACTTCTTCAGACTTTTTATAAATATTTTTCGTGAATAAATGATCTTGGTTTTGGGTCGTTTTCCATGAACAATGTATTTTTTTGAAGACAATATGCTTGAGGTTTCGATCTTATTTCGTTAGTCATGTCAAAACATAATTAACATTGACAACTTTGATAACTCAATCAATCAATTGATCACCTACCACATGAATATCAAAATTAAACTCTAATTATCTTGGCACTTCTGATGGGAACCACATATTAAGTTACACAATATGTCTCTTGTTTTATGCTCCATTAACGTATCTATGTATCGTATCGGATTACCTTATTGCTGTCTTATATTAATGTGATGGTGAAAAATCATGAATATAATTAATTATAGCTTTTGTATACAATAGAATTAGTATTTAAAAGAGCATAATCTTGAATAGATGGTCATATATAGTCATATATATCCAAACGAAAACAGTAGTCAGATTATTGAAACTCTTTATTTATTTATATTTTATGTTAATAAATAGTTTTTCAAAGTTGTGAATTAAGTCATTTAACTGACGCAATCAGATTGGATTTCCATAATTGTCGCGTATCGAACATAACAATTTTGTTTCAACGATTAATTGGAAATCGAAGCCGGTGTCGCTATTCGTGGAGTGGGGGCGTTCGCTGTGGAGTAGCTCCCAATAAATCGAGAATCTTATCCATAGAGGACCACTACGACTTTTCATAACGTCTAGCGTCGAAAGTTGAGATAAACATTGCTCAGCCTTGCAAGAAGTGCACAAGGAATGGTATTGTTCACCCTCTTATATTTTAGATAGGGAAAGGCTCAAATTCATAATATTTTTGTAAGCAATTTTGAATTGACTTTGGCATTATACATCTATTGACTCATTCAGTTATTTTAACTTAATATGTCTTTCTAGACCAGAGAAAGAGTTGTTCTAGATTCAATAAAATATTGAAAGACAAAGATATTAAATCCAAATATAATTGTAATAATTTGGCAGATTTCAAACCAGAGTATTTAAACTGGGTACCAAAGTTCGACGGTAACCCTAATGAACTCAATAGGTACTTATCCGTATGCGAATCACCTATTAGTAATTTTTATAATAGAGAACAACCAAATCATTTTCAAAATTTATATTTGATTAATTCCCTAATTTCTAAACTTCGTGATAATGCTAAACTGGTTTTAAATATTCAAAACGTCACTGCTTGAATATCACTTAAAGTCACCCTATCTAGAAAAAAGAAAGAGACGAGGCCTCAACATTTCTATGTCAGAATTTTACAAGTTTTAAATCTAATTTGCAGTTATGTTGAGTTACATGAAACAACACATCATAATAAATTGTTAAGGAAGGACTTGTATAACAATTTAGCTTTGAAAACCTTCTTGTCAGATCTCAGAGAGCCACTTGGAACAACAATACGTTGTATGAAGCCAGAATTAAGGCGGAAAAATAAATGTTTTTGATTAACTCATTATTTGTCAACAAAATAGCAAAATAACATCATCAAAATAAGGAAGATAGGAGTATACATTGCATTATATATGCTATTTATATAGAACAAATATGTCAACGTTTAGAAAATAGATTAGAAAAATGAAATGAATTTTTGTTTCGAAATCGACAGTAAAGTGAAACATTAATGCCGATTGTTCGATAGAAATCTGCAGTGAAACCCCTTTTCTGTGTCTAGGCACTGAAGTAACTGAACTGCCATTCGCTTCATGTTCGACAGCAGACGATCATATGTCAACCATCTTACAACCTTCTAACATTACGAATAATTCAAACTAATTATTTTTAAAAAATAATCATATTTTTCAGCTGTATCGGCACAACGCTTCGGCATCTTCAGCGTCGTGACAAGAAGTATGACTAGAATGCCTTGATACATAATAGTACATTATGTTACTAGGAGTAAACGGCTATCATTATTGTTGAGCCCAGATTCTTGCACTGCCGGGGCGTCAGCCAATTTCTACGATCTGTGTTGCCGAAGATAATATAGATATTATTATATGCTTGAAGAAAAATAACTATTATTATTATTTATTTTCATAGTTGACAATATCACATTTTACCGAAATAAGGTCGAAGCATCAAGAATTTACTATAAAAACCACAATATTCACTAAAGGGGAATTGGATCATTTATTCACTTATATATTTTTCACGGTATTTTTATTTCTCTGAAACTTCTCTTCTGTCTGTATGAATAGTTTTACTTTTTGGAAACATTTCCTACACCAATAGTTTTAGCTCAAAGGCGGCACAATAGAATTAGTCCTATAATATAATATGCATGGTCTAGTGTTGAACAGATAAGTATATCTAGTCAATTTTATATATTTTTTAGAATTTTCATAATATCCTGCATACCATCTATGAACACTTACTCACAATATAAACACCAAAGAGAAAGATTCCGCTTACTCAATTTAGCTTATCTAGCTCGCTTGGTACAAATTAAATGTAAATCATATTCCTACATTAGCAGTATTCAAATGTTGAGATTATATCATTTTTAATCGTTTACTTCAAGAGAAAACAAAAATATACTTCAAAACCTTTATTAATTACGTGCCTTTTCTCTTTATAATGTTTCACTATAATATCATAATGGTTTTTGTTTGAAATAGATAAATAACCTCGACATTATTCTGTAATTTTAATTCCTCTTGTCTTTTTCGATAATTTCTATCACATATAGACTAGTTCACACTGCTTCCATCAATCACATACGAGAGCCACTTTGTATATTTTGAGAAACCACGGGTAAACAGTGGTGTACATATGATTTGCCATCGATATATAAATTTGTTACGAAAACATATGCGCGCTAATTTCAAGGTCGTTTTATGTGAACATCAAAGTTTTTAAAGATTTCAACGCGCATTTGGTGGCGAAAGTCCTTCACAAGCAAATATGTTTTGCTGGTATAACAAATTTAAAAGTGAACGCATATTGCTTGGTGATGAGGTACTTGCTGGTATGCCCTGTTCTGCAGTTACTGATGTGAAAAAAATTGTTACTTCTTGAGTACCATAAACGATTTACGGAGAACGTTAGAAATGTTAAATGAACATCGTATTATTTCTAATATAGTAGCAGGTGATGGAACATACATACTATGATATTAATGATTTTTCTACCTGTTAGTGTGTGTGGATGAACAAATATTCACTAACACCAGCAACCAATTTTTTTTGTCGAACAGGATTAGTAAAAACAAATAAGCTTGATGATCAACGTTCAATTAGTACTAGTACATCACAAAAAGTTAACCCGATGTTCTTGCAACAGCCAAATAATGTCAATGAATATTCACCTTACTAATTTGATTTTGTTATGTGTGATATCTGGTTATTATTTTATATAAAATGACGTAGTCGTTGCTTTAAAAAGGGGGATGAGATAGATGAAGTGATTCATCAAATTTTTGTTTGCCTAAAAGATGACTCTCTTCAAGTTTGTTGTAGAGGGTAGTTACAAGAACAAAGGGTTCAAGCCAAAGCGCCTGATCGGCTTCTCAAAGGACACCGGACTTTGGCAACGTCAAGTGGGGCACGACGAGCCTATCTGAAGGCCTATGTGCTCAACTGCTTCAACGGCCACCCACACCTATGTACTATGAGGGTAGTTACAACATAAATAAAATCTTTTCTTACAAAGACTTTTCGTTAATTGTGCGTCTACAGCATGTCAATACCTAGTAGAACCTCATGTTCAACTTCTCTACACCTTCACATTATATATTTTAGCATGGCTTAGAATACTAACAATCTATCCTATCACTTCATATTTTGTTAATAGATTAAAATTATTGACAATATTTTGTGAACTGAACTTTCTCGGTGGTGCTCACCATCATTTTAAATTATATTTTTAGGATCATATTGGGTATACAAAGAATATCCTCCCAGTTATAACGAAACGGATGGACCATTATATTGTCAGAAAACGGCCTACTTATTTGCTTTTGTTTATATTACAATAGTATTATCGGGAATACTTTTAGCTTTGATTGGAGCTTTGATCTGTTGTGCTTGCTGTTTATATTGTCTCAGTAAATATGCAGATTGCGATGTTGAATCACAAGCAGGAGAAAACGAAGACTTGAAAAAAGGAAGAGAAGAGTGACGGTAGTTGTTATTATGAATACATCTAAGAATTTGTTACTAATAATATTGGGAGTATTTTTAACGAGCTTACATTTATTTTATTTTAAAACATATATTGTATTGGAAATGATACCAAATATAAAAATAAATTACATATTCTTATGCAATAATCAATATTAATGTCCCCCGAGTGCATGTCAAATTGTCGATAATTTAATTTTCTCGAGTGCGCGAATGCGCACGAGAGGAAATTATAAGACAATTTGACATGCACGAGAGGGCATTTTGGCAGACTATTTCCTGAGAAAAGTTTAATTTAAAATAAACAATAATTGTTCCTTTTCTTAAAATATAAAATTAAAACCAAATGATGTTTATTAATCCTAGACGGAAATTTGGCACTAGTGCAAATTATCGATAATTTGCACTAGTGCAGTATTATCGCTGAAATTTGATCGTTGCTAGGTAAACATAAAATATTACATCTTTTTGGTTGGCTTAAATTTTTCGAAGGAAATAGTCAATTAAATTATAATAGTGTCATTTTTTATTAAAAAATCTTACTAATAGTACTATGAATTGTTTCATTTGTGAAGGTTCAAAGAAATATTGTCTAATATTCTTTTCACACATTAGAAACTTATTTGTCTAACAATGATGTGAATGTCAGGAAACATTCGTAAAACTACTTGTATTATTTTTATGAACCAATCCACATTGCACCATTTCTTCTACCGAAATTAACCAGCCGGTGATATTGCACATTCCAATCCTTTCGTAGCCTCCTACGTTCCTAGTATCTGCGACATATATAATCATATGTTTTTCTTAAATAAATGATAAACCTTTTCGGGCGAAAAACATTACAGATACTGAAAAAAATGTCCGATGTCCGATGGAGAAAGGACGAGCCAGATACATGCACTAAGTCTCTAAAAATATGTGCGGTCCAGCGCTATCGTGAAGTGGTTGACAGTAGATAGTGGAATTAATAGTCTCGCCAGTCATGAAACAATAAGCATCAACTTATCTCATCAACTCAATAGGCATCAACTTTCTTTGCGTCAATACGCAACTAAACACCCCACAAAAATTATCGCATCACTGGTATTTTAAGATATTTTTAATATTTAATTTTAGTTTTTTGGGACAATCTGTATATGTATCAACTTAATAGTATTTCTGGTTTCTTATCATGGGCAAAAAATATCACAATTTCTAACAAATTTTTTTTTAAGCAAAAATGCTCGAGTATTGGAGAATGCATTGAGAACGAGAACTGTCTAAGCAAATTGTGTTATTTTATAATGAAAATATAAATTTATTTTGTTAATAATTGATGTGCCTCAACATTTAACAAGACATGTGACGAATGAAGAAGCCGCTAGAATCATTGCGCTCATACAAGATGGCCGCAGTCAAAGATACGTCGCTGTAGTAGATGATCGTTATTTGAGGTTAACGGCGTTAAGAAGTAGGCATGCCAGCTAGAGGACCACGTCTTACCAGAGAACATCGAGTAGCAAGATTGGAATTTTCTCGAGAATTCGGAAATTGGAATATTCAAGATTGGTCCAATATTTTATTCACGGATGAATCAAGATTTTTTCTGTATTTATCAGATAGGCGTATACCAGTACATAGGCAACGTGGTGAACGGCACGATTAGGTTAATTTTTGTCAAACTGAAAGCTTTGGTGGTGGCTCTATCATGGTTTGGTGAAGAATTTCTATCGAGGGTCGCTCGGAGTTAGTACCAGTGAATGATGGAAGACTAAATGCTGACAGGTACATAACCATTATACTAGAACCCCATGTAATGCCCTATATGCCTCATATCGGTGACAACTCTGTGCTAATGCACGATAATGCTCGTCAACACGCTGCTAGAGTGGTTCGGCAGTACTTGGAAGAGCTCGAGATACCCACCCTGAATTGGCCTGCACGTAGTCCGGACCTTAACCCAATAGAGCATGTCTGGGACCATCTAGGGTGGCAAAATCAGTAACATCCGGCACCAATAAAAACAGATGATCTTCAAAATGTTCTTTTTAACTTCTGGGAAAATATGCCGCAAGGATACGTCCAGAACCTGTTTAGAAGCCTTTCAAAACGAATGGAAGCTGTAATTAGAGCGAGGGGCGGCAACACAGGCTATTAGAAATTCATTGGCTGGTTTTAGTTTAAGAACCGTTCATTTTTTTGTATAGATGTATTGTACAATTTTCTATGTTTTGGTAAATGAAACTTTAGATTAAACTGAATTAAAATAAATGTTGCAAAAGGCGTAGATATCTATTGGTGTTTTAATTCGTATTAATAATAAACTTCGAAAAAGAGGCAACACATTTAAAATATTTAAAAAATAATGAGTGATGCGATAATTTTTGTGAGGTGTTTATTTGTGAAATAACAATTGTAATAGAAATCATGAAATATAACAAAATTAAATTGAAGAGGTCTAAAGGGATCTAGCTCTATTACTTTTGAAAAAAAAAACAAGTCTTTTTTTCTGAAATCTTGAAATTTGAATCTTTAGTTTAAAAAAAGATATTTGAAATATTGAAGATAAAGTGAAAATGAGAGAAACACATGGTATATTTTCTTATCACTAATTTATGTATACTCCTTACTTAATCTACAAAATTACGTTATTCACTCTTACTAATTGTAATTCCAACATCATACCTCTCCGTCCAGTGTCGATTTACTTACAAATATGGTTTTTTTACTATTATTTTTGTTATTGGGACATGGAAACAATAAATAAGATTATGTATTTCAACTTGTAACTTATATACTTTATTATTAAAGCAAAGAAAAAGTAATAAAGCGTATTAACTACTTGACAACTAAAAATTAGGTTAAGTGTACTGAACTGAACTCTTCTTATTTACACGATTTTGATCAGTTGAATATTCAATCAGTAACTCCTTTTTGGCAACTAAATCTTTCAATTAATGATTTTTTATATCATATTATTTTTATATATATTTCCGTTAGTTATTGATATTAAAATAACTTTTATTGTCACAATAAAGTTTGTTTCGTTAACGATTCTAAAATCACTTAAAATTCCTATGAAGGGTAGAGGTAAGGAGTACCATCTCATATGGGAGCTTAGCTTAAAAACTGTCCGCTTGTAGACGATAAATCATAATTTAAAATTTGACCAGAAAGGCGCTCCTGTCGTACGAGATATCATATGATCATTCAGTGCAGTCTTCCGTCCGTCTTATTTGAATATGCAGTCTTAAAAAATTTTAAATGACTAGAGTCGTCGCTTTATTTAAAATTTACTCTCATGTGATAGTAGCGCCTCCCTAACGTAAAGAATTTGATGGACATATTCTGTAGCACAGAGATGGTTCTCCTTACCTCTACCCTCCATAAAAATTCCTTTAAGATTGATAGAATCTTGAGCACAAGTAGCCGTTGCCACATACTCCGTTTCTGCAGTCGACAGTGCTACACAATTCTGCTTCTTTGAAAATAATTCAGCATCTGAATATCCTTTAAATAATACATAATAGCTATTATTTTTATAGAAAATCAATTTCTTTTCTTTTGTTTCTTATAAATAGCGTAGAATTCTTTTGCCTGCGATCTAAGTTTCAGCGGTTGGTTTGTCTAGAAATCTGCTTAAATAGGCACTGAAAATGTTATATCTGGTCTGTTTGCTGTTGATGAATACATCGGTCCTCCAATCAACTGCCTTAAAGGAAGATCTATTACTTCATTTTCTGGGTTGTATTGAAATTGTTTATCCATTGGTGTCTGTTTCCCTTTGCATTCTTCCATATTGAAATTAACTGGCAATTTTTCTATAAATTTTCCTTCATTTATTCATATCTTCTCTATATCTACTAATATGCGTTACTAGAAACTTTTTAATTTCGCCCAAATCCTTTGATTGAAAGTATTATTTTAGAAGTTTGGCAGTTTATTCCACTTCATAATGTTTTCCAAGGACTAACATATCATCTACGTGAAATAAAATCCATACTTTCTCATTACAGTATAAACAACAATAAAATTTTGATCATTCAAACTTATTTTTCACAGCAAAACCATAAAAAGTATCGTTCCAAACCTTTGGTGTCTCTCTGAGTCCATACAGTGCTCTGTTTAATTTTAATATTTGTGATTTAACTCTTGTCCCTAATGGCGCATGAATATGTATTTCACTCTTCAATTCCCCATTTAAAAATACAGTAGCAATGTCTTATTTTTAAGTACTATTGCGATGCGATAGATATTAATAATCTTAATGTAGATATCCTGGCAACTGGTGAATAAACTGGATTAAATAGATCCTCCTTCTTAATCTAAAACCTTCTGCCACAATCCTGACCCTTTTAATACCAACTTCGTTTATACGTCCAAATATTTAGTTTTTCGTTAGAATTTCATTCTTTTTCAATAGCCTCTGTCCATTCTTTGATTTTTACTGCATCATTGTACTATACTGGATTACGTGATCAGTGGATATTAGGCAGTACGCATTTTATATCTCATATTCACTTAGATATTTTGGTTTATTTATCTTTCTACCTGTTTCATCTATTGTTGGTGTAGTTTCTTGTAGATTGTCAAAACTATCCGTCATTACTGTGCTTTGATTCACTTTCATCACAAATTTCAATCTCGATTCTGTCTTCTCCTTCTTCTATTCCTTTTTCTTTTTCAATTTGTGTTATTATATCTTTTTTATCAATATTTTCGTTTTTCATTAAAATGTCATAATATATTTGTTCTCCATTGAACCTAACATCTCTTGAACAAAAGATCATATTTGTTTTGAAATCCCATAATCTATATCCTGCTCTACCTACCATTATGCATAGTTGTGCAGGTTTGTCTAGTTTATTTTGTTTTGATGAAATTATTGCCCACGCTTGACTTCCAACTATTCTTAACTTTGACAGGCCATTATTTTTCTACCATATCAAAGTCGGTGTTGGCTTCGATAGGTGACCTGTGTAGTTCATTGGCTGAGCATTCTATTCCTTCACCCAAAAGCTCTCTAGATAAGTTGATTTCTGCAAATTTCGTTATTACTTTGTCTAAAAGAGTTCTATACATTCTCTGATATTCTATTTTCTCATGGTGTGTACATTGTGTACTCAAGTTTAATACTCTTCATCACTCCCTATTCGGTCCATGAGGGTGACTCCCTTGATCGTTCGCAGTATTTTCATCTCTATAGAATTATTTTTGGATAAAATGATACGATTCATATCTGACATATCATTATTGATATGATTATTTGCCTACTGATATCAAATTGTTTGACATACCTTCAACTAACAGTGCTTCTATGAATATTTCTTTTCTTTCACAAATTTCTTTAATTATACCTTTTTTCCTTGCATACAGCTTGGATTTTTAGTTTAATAAAGAGTACACAAATTCCAAAATTTGCTGGAACTCCCATATATTTTTTTGTTCTAACTAGTCAGCAAAGAATCCACCTTGGTATATATATATATATATATATATATATATATATATATATATATACTACCATAACATTGATCTTAGATATGAAGTTGAAGCCAAACTTACGAAATTACGAAAATATCCTCTACAAAATTGCAAAAAATTTACAAATAGTCGCCTGCAGTATATATATCAAAATCACGTTTTATCTAAGTTTATTTTGGGATTTCAAAAAAAAAATTAAAAATAAAAAGGTTCCTGACGAATATGTATTTATTTCGTTAGATGTAGTTTCTTTATATACAAGTATTCCTATTACCAAAAATATATTGTGGGACAAAATTCAAGATTATACAGAAATACCTCAGGACGAATTTATAAAAGCTACAGAACTCACACTAACAATAACCTACTTCAAATATGAAAATAGAATATGCAAACAAATTGATGGTTGTGCTATGGGGGTTTCCATTTCAAGTGTTATAGCACAGTTGGTAATGGAAGATCTCAAGGAAAGTGTCTTAAGCAAACTTGATATAAATATTTTTTCCCAACATGTATACGAAACCAACTTGGTCATCGAGATATTTGAACTTCAATTCATGTCATCCTATGTCACAAAAAAGATCAGTAATAATAAGTTTGGCTGATAGATTTATCCAACTATCAGATCCTGAATTTAGATGCTTAGCTATTCAAAAAGCAAAAACTGCATTGAAAGAAAGTAATTATCCGGAAAAAATGATAAACAACGTATTCATGAAAAGGATAAACAACAATCAATTAAAAAATAAAACAGAAACGGACCATCGAAACATAAAACATTTACCATATGTACAAGGACTTTCCCAACAACTATCAGATTATTATATAATAAATATGATAATAAATATGATATTAGTATACGTCATAAAGGACATAATAAATTATCCAAATATTTCACTAAATTGAAATCTAAAACACCAAAAAACAAAAGAAATAATATGATATATCAAGTGCCTTGTACTAATTGTGACGCTGTCTACATAGGGCAGACCTCTCAATATTTAGAAAATAGACTAAAAGGTCATTAATACAATAAAAAAAATAAAACTTGAAATATCGAAATAACATAAATTCAATTATAAAGATTCAAAAATTCTTAGAACGGAATCTAATACACGAAAAAGACAATTTTTAGAAATGGTTCACATTCATAAAAACGAAAAAGCTATAAATGATAAAAAAGATCTAAATAATTTAAGTAAAATTTATAGCTCTATTTTGTAAATTCTAATAAAACTACAAATAATTTGATCGATTAAGTACTGCTACATATTTAAGATGTAAGGACTAAGGAAAAATTATTTTTTTCTCATTAGAACATTTTCTATTTTGATTTTATTCTTATTTTAATGTTTATGATGTAGTTGATCTATTGATTAATATAAATACACAAATTGTCAGTGTCAATATCATATTTTGATAAAAACTTCAAGAAAAGTCGAAACGTCAAATTTTATTTTCCAAAAATTATTGAAAAACAGAAGAGGCCCAAAATCAGTTATCTTAATAATTTTTGAGAGATTGATCAAAAATTGATAACTTTTCATTTCATAAATTTGAGAGAAGACAAGAACTCGCGAAAAGTCTATCATGAGATTCCACATCAAATAAAAACTATCATTGGTTGGTTAAAGGCTAATGCTATAATATTAGTGTGATTTCTTTTCTTACGTTGTTACATTTAACAAAAAAATTTCATATATAAAAGAAGTTTGTAACGTTACAAATGTTATTTGATCTCAATTTGTCTTTAAAACATGAAAAATCTAATATGGCATCGATTTCTTTTTTATTTTCAGGAGCCTACTGGGTTTACAAAGAATATCCTCCGAGCTACGTCCCAGGTACTTTAGGATATTGCAGAAAGAGTACCTACATGCTCGCCTTCGTTTATATCACTATCATATTATCAATCGCTTTTGTAGCTCTAGCTGGATTTTTGTTTTTCTTATGTTGTATTTGTTGCTTGGGATGCGCTCTTAGCAGAAACGATGATGCAGAATCGGGTAACGCACGTACAGGTAATGCAACAAATGGAGGAAGTGTGGCTTAACAAGTGACAGCAACATAATTTTATGCTCTGTTCTTCAAATGGCTGAGTTTATAATGATGAGAGATCATTAATTTGATTAGATACATGAGTTTGCAGTTTTAATAATGGAAGCAGCTGATATTTAAATTCACATTACATTTATATGTTTATGTTGATATTTAATTATAGATTTGAAAACTGTTATTGTACATTTTTTTTCTTGAATATATAGATATGTCATTTTTTTTATTTCATTGATCACTCTTGTTCCATATTATTGTATTTGACTCTTCAATAAATATATCAATTCGTAATTTCGTTTATTAGTCCAGACGCTAGTAATGATTTTTGGCACACATGTAGTTTGGAAGAGTACTTTTAAAAAAAATTGGTATTTCATCAATAATGTGGCAGGGATTGAGAACTTTGATACAATGTATAGAAATGAGTATTTAGAGCGTGAAAATTTTCACAAAAAGCTGAGTTAATTGGTCTCTAATTGTGTGGGTTCGTGATTTGAGTAGACTGAAATCAGATTCTCATAATATTATAAAGTTGATTTTTCGTTTATACACAATTGATTTTCATGAATTCGTTCCCCGGCTCTGAAAACAACTATGACAGTTCGAATTATCTATTTATGACCTAACATCATAATCTTTTATTACCTATAGTTCCACATCAATTGAAATAAATTTCTTAAACGTGGGAGAAAGGATGAAATCATATAGACCGAGTGAAGTTTATAAGAAATTGGAATTTTCGAACTGGAATAACTGAAAAAGCAGGAAAAAAATACTAGTAGAAACCAGAATGAACAAATATATGTTAATTCAACAATATCTTTATTTAATGCGACCCCCGCGGACTTCCCTGTTGCCTCACCGTGTGAGAAATCGTTGCATAGGATTTCAAAATAAAACTGAGGTCGCTGAGAAAAAGCAGGTTCAGAATCTTGAAACAAACTGTGCTTTCCGAAATAATTCAGTAAAATAATATAAAAAATTAGTAGAATTACATTGTTTATTTATTAAACACAATTATTTCAGCTTTGAATAACAAATAGAAACCACTTGGGAGGCCACTTCACTGCTGTATATATCAATTGTTGAAGGATTTTCACACAAAGTCCCGTTTGTATCATATTGTATCGAAATTTTCAATCCCTTCCACGTTGTTAACAAAATACCAATTTTCCGATGTTTTCCAGGTTTTCTACCCAGTTTCTAATGCCGCTTGATTGCAGAACAATTTTTTTCTCAAAGTAGAGTGTTCAAACTGCACGTATTCCAAAAATCATTTCTTTTGGTTCTAGTGTCAGGTTAAAAGGTTAGAGTTCAATTGGCTATAGTGTTCACACAGCTTATTTGAGATTCTTGAATTATCTCATGCTTCAGTACACTACCATTAAGAATTTGACTGGAATTAGCTAAACTTAGATATTCCAGGACCAACTGTGGAAAACTCAATTTAGGAATTCGTATTCAATATTGCACATATAACATATTTTTTTAATTAAATAAATAATTTTTAAACGATATAAATAGCCAACAGAACCGATATATGCGACAATGTTGTCACACTTTTATTAAGTTTTCAGTGAAAGTACAAATTTTATCAAAAATAACACAACCATAATGACATAACGAAAAACACCAAACAACGAAAACAGAATCTAATAAAAATCACTACAAACAATTTTTAAACAATAACTAAAAGTAAAAAGTAAAAGTCAGTAATTTTTTCTGATGCATAATGGGATTGTTAAAAGCTTAAGCTCAAGTTTGTAGGGTTATAGCCCTTGGGAAACTCCACCATCTTCAGAAAAGAAGTGAAATCGTTTTGACAACATAACAATGCTATTTTTTTACGTGAGAGATAGTTTCATTGTTTTTTGCAAAAACTGTTTAACCTCTTTTTCAAGGTGGTGGATTTTTCCCAAATGTTGCAACCCCACAACCCTGTTTTAAAATTTACATACCGTCCTCAATGCATGAAATGAATTGCCTATGATAAATGCAAGGTTGGGGCATATTTTTGTAACTTTTGTCAATGGACTAGGTACATTGAACATCGTAGATGTGCGTCAAGGAGTAGTACTACTGTTGAATCTAAAGATGTTAATAGGATAATAAATTTTAATCATGTCTTGATAATAAATAACAAAATAATTTTTGTGACAACGAATTCATTCTAAAATGAAAATTATTTATTTAAATTTAAAATTTTAGAATTATTTTTCCTTAATCAAATTTAGATCAAAACAGAATTTAATTTATATATAATCATCTTGGAAAAATATTACGTTGCATATTTACACATTAAAACGAGAAAACAATGTTCTATCAATCATTTTTATTACATGAAGTTAATTGAGCAATTATTTTGACGAATAGTTTCATGCAAACAAAACTAAAAATAACTATTGCTAGTGTCTTGGCAAAATCACAAATAGTTATTTCGGTTACAAATTGCACATTATATTAAAAATGAGCACATGTCTGGGACTGGGTAAATATATATTAAAATTAAAAATGTGTTCAATGTGAGAATATTTTCGAGATTTTTGACATGGCAGAAGATGGAGAAAAGACACCACCAACGCCAAGTAGTTCTGCATCCTGCAACGATGTTGAAAAAGGAGAAAATATAAAAATTTTAGAAGTCGAAGAAGATAATGAACCATTAGAAAAAGCTAAAGAAAAAGCACCTCGTAAGTACTAATTACTCAATTTAAAATCAATTACAATAACTCATAACTTCATATTTATTTTAAATTACATACCACACATGGGTTTTCTTTAACATATAAATTAAATTATTTTGCTATGTAAGTGAATGTGTTAGATAGAACCTTCCTATGGGTGGGGTAATTTAATAATCTGTATGTTTCCGGTCAAGTCCGATTTCAGGATAAACTAGTTTTGCCTAGACTAAACTAGTTCTTCCTATACGCGATAGGATTAACTATTATATATTATTATTTAGACTAGTACGTTCTAGTCTAAACATTATAGTATATCTAGAAAGTCAAAATAATCAATGAGGTTAGGTTAGGTTAGGCAATGATCCTCTGCAATTCTAAGTGCCACCAAAGGACTCCATGTAAAAATAAATAACATATTTAAAAATTGAGACATGATTATTGCTTGTATTAGAAAAACGTTTATTATTTGTTATAGTATGATTGTTTGTATTACCCATTTATTCATAGTTATTAACGACGAATCATTGTTTTGATAAAAATGATCATTTTTCCAATTACGGGGTATTTTATTCAGTTCATTTATTTATTTTGACTTTCTAGATATACTATAATGCTTAGACTAGGTCCTACTAGTTTAGCCTAGGCAAAACTAGTTTGTCCTGAAATCTGGTTTGGCCGGTAACATATATAATCAGTAGCGGCGAATGATCGTAAATATTAAGTTTTAAACTTACTTAACCGCTACCTTTTCTACCTAAAGCCTCTTTCTAAAACGGCTACAAGTAGCGAGTAATTTAGTCGAGTAAGGAGTATTCAGTAATTATTTCTCCTTCAGATTAGTTTAGTGGTAGCGTCAAATAGTGGCATCAAACTGGATAGGCAAAGAGAACAATTGAATAAAGCTATGAGTAAAATTTTGACAAGGATTCGAGAAGAATTATCTAAAAAATCAAAGCGCTTTTGGGTCAGAAAGTGGATAAGTAGAAAAGAGTCGTTAGAAGTTTAAAATGTAATTTTGGAAAAACTATAGATAAAAGATCTTTCAGAATACTTTAATGTGCTAAGAATGTCGAAAACTTCGTTCAATTACTTTTCCTTGTCCACAATACCTTGTATTACAAATACTCATTGACAAACTTAAATGTTATATCTTTTCACCTGCGTGACATTGTTGTATTCTGTGTTATTGACTATTTCGCTAGTCTAAACACGCTCTTTTAGACTTGATTCAGTGGCAGTTTAGTAGTTAGCTGGTGGGATAAATAAAATCGGATCTATCTACTGTACTAAACTAATACACTAATTTTTACTGTACACATGCAGTAAGTTACTCGATAGTCTACTAATTACTAGCCGTGTCTAAATTAGGCTAAAGATGCAGAAGTAGTTAATTCTGATAATTGAGTTTCATAATTTCATATCAACATTCAGAAGCACATAGTAATCTTTTCAGTAAAATACAAAAAACAGACTTTTGCTTATATATTTTTTTATATTAAATCATAATTATTTTTTATTGTTCGGTAGAGATTAAGAAATTTCTATACTTAACTTACAGAACCAGTAGAAAGTAGGGCAGGAATGAAACATATGCTGCATATCACTGAGAATTGATAATATTACTAGTTGACACTTAGAATACACCTTTGCAACATTAATTATAAATTCTGTATACTCCACTTTCACTAATTAAAATTAGTGAAATTGTTACGAGAATTTTTTTGAGTAAATGAAATACACGGAGTTTCCCAGGAGTCCTAATGTCTTCGAGAGAGAAGTCGAATTATTGGGTTATGTGAAACTATTCAATTGATAGAAGAAATTTCTATTACGACCAATAAATCCCTATGAACTATACTGCAGTGTCAAAGTTCGTAGTTCTGGACTTTGTAGAGAAACTATAAAACCAAAAGACTGTCGAATTAGGTTTTTCGCTCTCAGAGGATAATTTGTATGCCTTACATTCGAATATGATGTTTTAATATTTTTTCTACCGTCTATTCTGGGTTCTCTCCCTCACAGAAAACCATCGTCATAGCGTCTACTCTGGTGTAAAGAGAGAATTTAACTGAAATTAGATCATCATCGATGAAGATGAGAAGGCTACGTGAAGAAACACAGGAATCGGAATTTGATAGGAAACGTTGCACCACAATCAGTGTATTCCACTAAGCACTCACGACAATCACGACCACGATATTTCCCGTTCCACTTAGTTCAGAGCTTATGACGCGTTTTGAGCGTTAGATATATATTAACGAAGATGTGATAACTGATTTACATTGAAGTAAAATCAAAATATCTTCTGCGGTGAGAATAAAATATTTGGTTAGGTTAGGTTAGGTGCGTCACGAGAATGCTTCAATAGGACTTATAATATCCCATATCACATCAAATAATGAAATAGATTCTCATAGTTGCAATTTGCGTTGTTTTAAAAATACTCTTAGTGGAATGCACCAACTGTAGGCTGTAAGAATTATATTATAGAGTGATATTAATTTCGGTAGAAATTTCTAATCCGGTAGTACGTTCAACTTCTTGTTGTCAAATCATTTCATACCTTCATACCATACATGACCTTTTTTGTCTGTTCAATCAAATCAATTAATCGTTAGCCTTGACTATCAAGATTGCCAGACATGTCTCCGATGCAACATATTTGAGACATGGTTGTTTCAGGATGTGGAATTTGTTGCTTCTTCCACAAACCTCTTCAACGTTTTATTATGAAGTTGAGGTAGCTTAGCAATAATTTGAAATGTGTCTGTATTTAGTTATTATTCAAGTAAATATCAAAAAAATATGGCTTATTAAAATTAAAATAAATATATGTAACAAGAGATAAAAGATAAAACAAGAAAACAATCGGTGTGTATGCCAGAAATACCAGAGTAATATAATGATGGTTAGGTATTAGAATAAGAAAATACTGTTAAAACGAAAAACGTTTACTAGAAAACAGTATTGTTCTTCAATTCTGCTATTTAGAATCTACGGTAATCAATTCTCATTCAGTTTACTAAAAACAAGTATGATTATAACAGAGTAAGATGTTTATATGAATTATTATGTTTTTTATTGTGTCTTTTTTAATGAATGTTACATAGCTATTTGAAAAATGAGGATAAGATAGCCATGCGGCATGATATCGGAACGAGTACTTAAATATCTAATTTTTGATTACAATAATGATTGTAATAAAGTACTGTATATGCTTATAACCCTCATAAATATAGAACTTAGAATGTGTTTGTAACGTTTTGGCAAACTTAAAATTAATTGCTTTTGTTTTATTCTCTACTAAAAGGGGCGATTTGAAACCTCCGCTGCCATGTTTCTGATGTCATTTATCAAAATTTTACATAAACCCGGCATATATATTAGACTCTTCTTGTTGGTATATTTGCAAAGAAAATAATTTCTAGTATTAATTAAACAGTATTTTTTATGTGAATAAACAAGATAAGAAACCGAAGAAATGTTATGTAGTCTGCTTTTAGAACTAAGCATATTTATATAACCATAATTTTATAATCAATATCACTTCATATAAAATGGAACTTCTTTGGTAGATTGTTATACTATAGAAATAAAAATGCAGTCGAAACGATGACCTCGTTCCGGTAACATGCTCTCTAGAAAAAAAAAGTGCATTTGTTGAATAAAAGAGTTTTGTTCTATCATGATAATGTGTATGCTAATTCGTCCACAGAATTGCGTTACACTCTACAAGCTTAAAAAATGTGGTGGAAAACGATTTCAGACAAAATAAGAGTTGATAGCAAACAAACGAGTTTTTGCAGGACGCATTATTTATTGAATGTTTTGAAGAAACTGGACACTTACTGGTTAAAGTGTGTACAGATAATAGATTAAAAATCTCCTTACTCGTATATTGATCAGCGCTCCTTGAATTTTATTTCAATAGCTATATTCTGAATTGTTTTGTTTTCATATATTTTTTGCGATTGGTGACGGCCCTGGTAAAATACCGGAAAGTAGTATAAAAATCAGCTCTCGTCTACAAACCATTTTCATAAGTGCAAACATAGTTTTCAGTAAAAAACTACAAACACTAATGCAAATCGACAACCTCATCTTAATTCATCATAACACATAACAAACAATGAATTTAACATTTGAGCAGTGTGAATCAAACTTGATTGTTTTTATTCGAGACACAAAACTGGTCGCTTGATAGCAAATCAACTGAAAACAACATAAACAATCATTATACCATCCCACCAAACATCCCCGACTATCCTATTGATCCATTACAAAGCAAAAAAAATTTCCAACAAAACAACAAGCAATAGTAAACAGCTCACTAAACGGAGTAAAACTAGAAGAATAACCAATAATAGATTATGCGTATACCTATCAACAAAAGAAGAAGAAGAAGACGAACTCCTAACAAAATGCAATGGAATGATTGAAGTCAATAACGAAATTTTTCCTGTACGTAGTTCAACGTTTGTCCAACTATATCTCAAATTATCGAACAAGAACTTAATCAATTAGGCCTTCACTTGTCAACCTCAATTCTTATCAACCTCGAAAACACACCATATCGAATCTCATGATATCACATCTCATGAACATCACACTTAATAAAATACCATCAAAAATACAATCTAGAACGTCAAGCTCAAAAAACATCTCCAATCAAACAACCAACACACCACTGACCTCTAACTCGACCTCAACTAATCCAACATATATAAACAACCAAACAAAATACAATCCATCATACATTACTCCTACCAATCCAGAACATGATATCCTGTCCACAAACAATAATAAAAACGGAAAAAAACTGTTAGCATCAGCAGAGATTCATACGAATGCAGACACAATGAATTCAAAACGCACCCTATCTGACATCACTACTCCATCCTCACCTACACCACAAAAAAAGACACGTTTTGCAGACCAAACGAAGAAATAATAAACAAAAGTCAAGAAAGTAATAGATAACAAAACGGATACACAAAAAAGTAATTACAATAAATTAATGGAGTCACTACTACCATTATTCGGAAAAGAAATGCAAATTTTAGGTTACGCAGAAACAGTTGATTTCTTCGAAAACGTAATAAGATCAAAAGACCCACTAAGTATATCAAAAATATGTACAGAAGACACAAATGGCTTTTTAAATCTCTTTTCAAACCTACATCCATATTATAGAAACAAAAGAATGAAAAACATTAGTACAAGGATCAGAAAAAAAATTATGGAACAACTAAACCTACACCCATCATCCATCGCACAAGAAATCGAAGATTACTCCGAAACGTCAATCGAATCTTCTCAGTAATAATGTCTAAGGCTGAATCAATTCTACAGTGGAATCTAAGAGGATTCTATAAAAAATTTGAAATGCTTAAAAACTTATTCCTTGAACTATCACCCAGCATAATACGCTAACACCGCCATACTCAAAGTGTGTTCCGCGGAACCCTAGGGTTCCGCGAAACCCCTGTAGGGGTTCCGCAAGAATTTAGAACTCAGTCGCCACCCAGCACAGTAAAGTAATTTCATTCTAACTTGAAACAGTGCATTTTACGAGGAGAGTTTAACATCACGCCGCTCTTCAATAAAACTTTATGGCAAACCTATTGCAAGTTCTTTACTTACACCGATCCCTGCACAAAATACGAGAGTCAGAAGATTAAAAAAATATATCTTTACAGTAGCCCAAATATTTAATCAGGACGGCACGCGCCTAGATAAAAAGAATAGACTTAATACTTAAGTTTAAGGTGATTTATTTATGCTTTATGTCTCACCGTTGAGATCCGCAAGCCGCTTTAGCCTTTGTCTTGATGAAAACCGACCGCCGATATCTACTATATCTACTTGTGAACGCGCAGTCACTTTGATAAAAGCCGCCGCTGAGATTAGACGCTATAGTTGTAAACAAGCGACTTTCGGCTATATAACTTTAGAACAAGTCGAGATTGTTTACACCGCATTTTTTGTATTTCTATTTTTATTTCGGCTTTTTATTTATCGAAGGCGCCAACTCGAGTATTTTTAAGAATGTTCGAGATCGAGGCTACGACTATAAAAGCGACGACCGCGCTTCGACACTCGAGTCAGTCGACGATTAGCGTTCGGACCGATAAGTACCTATTTGCTAGAAAAGAAGTTTTTTTTGTTCTACTGCTGTATTCTGATTGTATCAGTTTTGTACATATCTTCTTTGGACTAAACTCTTCTACTCAGTAACGATCGTGCGTTAATTTGACCCCACCACCCTGACAAGTAATTATTAATAAAGAAGAATGGAACGTTGGCTTAAAGGCGTTAAACGTGTTGCAACAACATCTTCTAACGAAGTCGAATGTTCAAAAGCAGTACGCGCGGAGTGTACAGCAATTATCGATGCTGTTATGTAGTAAACTGCTTCCTAATAGTTCCAAGTTGCGCCGACATTTAGAAACTGTACACTCCGAGTCTAAAGACAAGAATAGAGAATTTTTTGTACGTAAAAAAGAACAGTTATTGGAAAGTCAAAAAACTATGATGCAAGTAACCCAAACTATCAATGAAAAGGTCACAAAGGCATCATATTTAGTTAGCTATCGCATTGCACAAGAAGGTGAAGCGCACACTATCGCTGAGATTTTAATGAAACCATGTGTGTTAGACATAACAAAATGTATGTTCGATGAAAAATCTGCAAAGCATCTTTCTACTGTGCCACTATCAAACGATACTGTTTCACGTCGAATTAATGATCTAGCAAGCTACGTCAAACAAGAGCTAGTTACACGTCTACAAAAAACACAATTCGTCTTGCAAATGAATGAGTCTACTGATGTCGCTGGTCTGGCTATCTGGTTGGTTATCGTGAGATATCCATATGAAAGTTCTTTTGAAGAAGACATGCTTATGTGTTCACCGATGCCCACAAACACTACCGGAGAAGAAATTTTTAGTAAAATAAATATATTTTTTGAAGAAAATAATCTCAGTTGGAACGATTGCATTGACATTTGTACAGATGGGGCCAAGGCGATGACGGGTAAAACAGCAGGATACAAAACGAATACAAAAAAAAGCACCTAATTGTGGTTCCAGTCATTGTCTCCTGCATAGACAAACACTAGCAATGTCAAACCTAAAATTAGTAATGGATGAAGCGGTAAAAATTATTAATTTTATCAAATCACGACCACTACAATCCCGATTGTTCTCATTATTGTGTGAAGATTATGGTAGCAAACATAAAACACTGCTGCTCCATACAGAAGTGCGATGGCTGTCTCGGGGTAAAACTTTAACAAGGTTATTTGAACTTAAAGCCGAGTTACAAATGTTTCTTTCAAATACTTCTTTTAATTTGAAAGACCGTTTGTATGATAAAACTTGGTTGTTCCGACTGTCTTTCATGGCGGATATCTTTCAAAAACTGAACGAATTAAATTTATCATTGCAAGGTAAACGGACAACAGTGTTCCAGGCCTGTAACAAAATAACTGCCTTTAAAATAAAATTAGATTTTTGGATTATTTGCGTTAGTAAGAGAGAAATAGAAAGCTTTACGTTACTCAGTGAGTTTGTTAGCGTTAACGACTCAGAAATGTTTCAAGATGATGTATTTGAAGAATTGGTCCAATATCTCACTTCGATGCGCGCATCTTTTGAGAAGTATTTTCCCGAAGAACAGAATATAAAATTGAAACTGAATTCATGGATTCATAATCCTTTTTTACCAACCTTGCAAAAGTCCGAAAGTATGTCAAATGAGATATATGAATCTCTTTTAGAAATGTCATCAGACACAAGTATGGAGTCATTGTTCAAAACGACATCTCTTAACGATTATTGGTGCAGAATCCGTGATGAATACCCAATGCTTGCCAAAATGGCTCTGAATATTCTTCTTCCATTTCCAACAACATATTTGTGCGAAACAGGATTCTCAACCTATGCAGCCACGAAAACAAAATACCGGAATAGACTGGACGCCGAACCTGATATGAGACTTCAACTGTCTTCTATCAAACCTGATATCAACCAATTAATGAAAAATAAAAAACAGTTTCATACCTCCCATTAATTATTTTTTTTTCTTTTTTAATATCTTCTATTTCTATTATTATACTTGTTATGTAAGTAAGTAATAAGTATATGTTACATTCTACGTTTATTATGCTAATTAATAAAGAATATACTTTTAGAGACTATTGTTTTATTGTAGGGTTCCGTCAAGTATTTCGCTTTCCAAAAGGGTTCCGTCACTAAAAAAGTTTTAGAACCGCTGCGCTAACAAGAAACAACTATCAAAAATCAGCATTATTACAATTTAAAAAACTATACCTGTTTCCATAAAAACCGTATATATAATGGGAAAGCATCTGAGAGTGTAGCAATATATGTTCCCAGAAATCAATTTAACCGTAAATAACATATAATATATATATATATATATATATATATATATATATAAACGTCAAAATTTATCTTTTTTTAAGAAATTATCAAAAAAAACTAATTTTAAAACAGAAGACACCTAAATTAAAGAGCATTTAGATGCATTATTTTATTATGTATATATATAGTGGTAGTGTAATTTGATCTCCATATAGCAGGGCTCTCCAAACTACGGCCCTAGAGCCACATCCGGCCCGCGGAGAGCTGGCATACTCCTTTTGGAGAACATATTTTTTATAGCAAATTAAATTTAGTTTACTGAAGTATTCTAATTTTATGTTGAATAATTATTAATCTGACATCTACATTGATATGGTCATGGGCTAACTACTCATAACATTGCTGTGGGCTTATTGTTATTGTTTATTTGATAAGTTAGATAAAGAAACACAGAATTGTAATGAGTAAACACAGGTAATATGCAGAAAATCAACTTCAGTATATAATAACTAACAAATTATTGAAATGAATCCAACTAATATTTTATACATTTTGAATAAAAACATAATTTTTAGTTTAAGATTTAAGTAATTGGGATTTTCCACTGGCAATAGTTTGTAGTTGTGGACTAATTTTACTTGTACCAATTATTAAAAGAGATTTAAGATGCTTATCAATTAATTTAGATCTGTAAACTTTTTTTGTGTACTTCATTTTGGAGAAGGTCTTCTCACGCAAATAAGTAGTATCAAAAACAGAAAACAGCCCACGAGCAAATTTATGCAAATTATCAAATTGTGTCAGTGGAAAACTCTTATAAAATTCTGAAAAATCTTAATTTGATTCGCAATGGCATCAAAGTCCGAGAAACGAGTATCAAAATTTATTTTCAAAGCACTCAAAGTTTCGATTGTAAAATCGATAGGAAACTCAGACGCAGGGGTGTGGATGAATATTTCACATGTTTTAAAATGTGAAAAACATTTACTTCGTAGTTGTGATTGAAACAGTATCAATTTCTTACGGAATAATTTGATATTAGTGTATAAATCAGGAAGATGCTGGTTTTCTCCTTGCAATCTCAAATTCAGTTTGTTCACATGTTTTGTCAAATCAACATAGAATGCTAACTTTCGATCACTGCTCGAAGTTCAAAAAAGCGCTGAAGGACTTTCCCACAACTAAGCCAACGTACGGCAGTATGATAAGGTAAGTCATTTTCTCCAATCTCTTCAATAAATTGTCGGAATTGTCGGTGATTCAGCCCAAAAGATCTGATAAAATTAACAGTTGATATGACTAGCTTCAGAACTTCAGACATATGCAAACATTTTCCGCACAGAGACTGTTGATGAATGATACAATGTAAGACTAATGGTTTTGAACCACCGTCATTTTCTACAGTCTTTGACACAAGACACCACTCATTTATCTTTCCCACTCATGTTTTTGCCTCCATCAGTTGTAATAGATTTCAAGTTTTTCCATCGAAGGCTCTTTTGATTAATGGGCATTTCAACTCCTTTAAAAATATCTGTACCAGTAGTTGTGCCATGAATACGATACATATTAAGAAGTTCTTCATGCACTTCATAGCTTTTATCTACTCCTCGAATATAAATCAACACGTGAGCAGTATCTGACACATCCGTTGACTCAGCGATGTTTTCTACCCGTCGAGCCACAGTGTTTGCTGACATACTGACAGTTTTTAATAAATTTACCTTTTCAGGGCACATTTCCTCGGCTACTGCAATTATGCTTTCTTTGATCATTTCTCCATTGATGAATGGATTTCCTCGTGTTGCAATTTCAGGAGCCACACGAAAGCTGACTGAAAGCTGCAGCCTCTTGTTCAGTTTTGAGTTTTGTAAATGAAGATTGCTGCGATTTCAATCCGCGCTTCATAGCTTCGAATCTTTCTGTCCGCAAATTTTCTGTATATTTTGAGTAATTTTGAAAATGTTTTGTTTCATAATGACGTATAATGTTATATTCTTTGAGAACAGCTATGCTTTCATTGCAAATGAATTCTCTGCATTCACTAGCAGTTTTTCGCTTCTTTTCCATACTACTAAATCACACACAAAAGCAACAATTCAAATCAAAATACTGTTACAAATATGTCTTAAACTTAAACACGCACAAACACGTTTTAAGGAGGTACGCACTATTTTATTTCACAACAGTGTCATAGGAACTGACTTTAGGTTGCGCTACTAGCCTAGTAGAATTGATTCAGCCTTAGACATTATTACTGAGAAGATTCCATTCTGATCCTTGTACTAATGTTTTTCATTCTTTTGTTTCTATAATATGGATGTAGGTTTGAAAAGAGATTTAAAAAGGCATTTGTGTCTTCTGTACATATTTTTGATATACTTAGTGGGTCTTTTGATCTTATTACGTTTTCGAAGAAATCAACTGTTTCTGCGTAACCTAATATTTGCATTTTTTTTCCGAATAATGGTAGTAGGACTCCATTAATTTATTGTAATTACTTTTTTGTGTATCCGTTTTGTTATCTATTACTTTCTTGACTTTTGTTTATTATTTCTTCGTTTGGTCTGCAAAACGTGTCTTTTTTTGTGGTGTAGGTGAGGATGGAGTAGTGATGTCAGATAGGGTGCGTTTTGAATTCATTGTGTCTGCATTCGTATGAATCTCTGCTGATGCTAACAGTTTTTTTCCGTTTTTATTATTGTTTGTGGATAGGATATCATGTTCTGGATTGGTAGGAATAATGTATGATGGATTGTATTTTCGTTATTGACTTCAATCATTCCATTGCATTTTGTTAGGAGCTTGTCTTCTTCTTCTTCTTTTGTTGATAGGTATACGCATAATCTATTATTGGTTATTCTTCTAGTTTTACTCCGTTTAGTGAGCTGTTTACTATTTGTTTTTGTTGTTTAGTAATGGATCAGTAGGAGAGTCGGGGATCTATGGTGGGATGGTATAATGATTGTTTATGTTGTTTTCAGTTGATTTGCTATGAAGCGACCAGTTTTGTGTCTCGAATAAAAACAATCGAGTTTGATTCACACTGCTCAAATGTTAATGTTGGCGTTGAATTTTTACAAAATTTGTTTTTCCAAAATCTAAAAGATATGTATAAATTACACTAAGGTTATTTAAATCAGTTTTCTCATTAATGTATTGATCATTTTGGGCAATATAGATTGTTTCTAAAAATAAACTTTTTTTGTAGTTTTTTTTTCAGTTGTCAAAACTTTGGCAGATTCATAATTCATATTGTGTCCTTCGTGATAGACATGAGTAACACTGAAATTAATTTAATCAAACAGATGAAAAATAGAGTCCAAAAAATTTCTGATCCAATTTTTCATGAAAAAAAAAACATTAAAATACTTTACAGACAAAATCATGGAAAAAAATATCAATCGTAGACTGCTCTGAGTACTAGAACATAATAATTTATTGATACCAGAACAAAGTGGATTTCACCAAAAATAGATGCACAGCCGATAATCTGATAGACCTAGAATATGAAATGTAGGAAGTGTTGGCCAACAAACAAGAATGCATTATGTGAGAAAACATATATTAAACAACTTGACCCATTGCAAAGCACTGCACTAGGAATCGCTACAAGCGCATTTTGAACAAAACCGATTGAAAGTCTTTACTGTCTCAACGGAGTATCACCCCTCCGATTCCAAAGAATCCAACTAAGTATGAACTGTGCAATATCAGTCCTGTCAAATAAAAATAACCCTGTTAACCAAAAAATTAACACAGATCGCTTTGAACACCTATTCGAAAACAAACAACTATTCCGTTCTATGAAAGAATTCGCCAATATACAAACACCCTAGCACTTGAATTACCAGATTTCATTCGAATTAACATACATATCCCCCTCCTTGGACAATTCCTATTCCCATCATCAACGTCAATATGAACTGATTTGAAAAAGAAAAAGCAAACAGTTCTCTAATAACAAAATTGTTCCGTACTCTTACGGGAAGTAATAATACCATGCAGTAGCAGTAGAGAACGAAATACACACATTTAAACTATCTCCACACAATAGCGTCCACACTGGAATCTATACCATAGTAGTAGTACAGGCACTAAACATCGCTAAAAGAAATCAATATAATAGAACATTCATAATTACAGACTCCATGAGCTCAATACAACCTTTTCCCAAAAACCCAATAGGTATCCATATTAAAACCCAATTACACCTTATCCACGAATCCAAGGCAAACGTATCAATTATTTGGATCCCATGACAAACAGGCATCCCAGGAAACGAAAAAGCAGACAAATGTGCCAAAGAAGTAGTAGATAACCACGAAGCAACAATTGTACGCGAAGTGATAGCAAACCACTATAAAGGGACAATCAAAACAAAAGTTCAAAGCAAGTGGCAAAGTGAGTGGAACAGATCACAGTCAATATTAAAATCTATAAAACCATCCGTCCAACCATGGAAAAACAGTTTTTGAAATCATACGGTCCAAATAGAAATCGATCGTTTAAGGCTATTTTATACTCATATTTATTTAACCAAGAAAACACACCAATATGTGAAACTTCTAAAGAGAATCTAAACGTGAAACACTTATTGTTGAACTGTCAAAAGTACAAAAACGAAAGACTAACTTTCAACTTTCCAAACACCATAATTTCTTTACTTAACAATAATTGTAATACCACAAACTTAAGCAAATATCTAAAAGACACTCAAATGTATCATAAATTATGAACAACTCACATGTCGCTAATAACCTTTGAAGTTGATGCGACAATACATATAAAACATTTCTTTGTACATTTTTTTACAGAATTTTTCACGTTTCCTAAATTACAAACGTGACTTAACAGTAGTGGCTTTATTTAGTCATAAATCTGTAATGTTAAAAAGTAACCGTAAATAATTGAGTTTATTATTTTATTGAAAAAGTCATTGGTTTCAGTAATATCACATAATTTTTATGTTTTGAACGCCAGGGAGCCTAAACAAACAAATTCTTCTGATTTTTTAGCTGGAATCAACGCATCGCTGGTTTTACTTTATGCCGTATTCTTTACGATGTTCACTACAGGATGGATTAACTTAAACAGTTGTCCTGTAAACAGACTTATACCGATTTACTTAATAGTGGCAGGTATATGAAAAAATTTTAGGATCCATTTAACTACAAAAATATTTTTCAGGTTTTGTAGGAGCATTGGCCAAATTTTTGAGCAAAACTGATAACAAATTTATATATAATTTTGCCATAGCATTAGTGGTATTGGATATATTTTGGCATGGTGTAGGTTAGTACGTTGCAGTTATCAACTTATACTTGTCATAACTTCAAATACTCACAACTACTTAATCATTGCATCCAGTGTTTCATTGCTGGATAGTCGCATAAATTTACATTCAGAGGTTTCTGGATGTCTTGAAACAGAATGGAGTAAAAGTATACGTGTTAAATTTAAGTATATATATATATATATATATATATATATATATATATATATATAGAGAGAGAGAGAGAGAGAGAGAGATAGAGAGAGAGGAGGGAGATTGTGACATGAAACACATAATCAAATCATATGACTCAGGGCTATGCTAACGACTTGAGTGGTGTAATCTGAATGGCTATCGATTAAAAATACTCGAGTTTCTTCTTTTCGCTAGAAGGAGCAACATTGGCACTCTACAAATCAGAACATTGGGAGGCGTGAGTCTTACGTACTCTAGAGCGGTGGAATATCTAGATTCTAGATCTTACTTTGGATCCCGAACTGCTCTGATACAAACACGCGAATGCCAAAACGAAGCAATATCTCGGCATGCGGAATGGCTTTTCGGCGGGGTTTTCATGAGGTCTTTCACCGAAGATCTCTCACCGGATATACAGTTCGATGGTTAATCCTCTTACAGATACGATATGAAGAAAGTAAAAACTATCACGCAAATGATCAAACTTCAGCGCCTTGCGAGTCTTCTGATGGGCACTGACCAAATTGGTCTATAGGTACACACTACTGAAACTGAGAGAAAAGTGGACTGGGAACTCCAAACCCGCAATACTAAATAATGGTACTACCTGGTACACGCCATAAGAACACAGTAATCTCAATATGCTCAGACAGCAAAGCTGATGTAAAAACCGCTTATTCGTTTGCCAAAATGTGATTAGCAAAGCCTTAATGATGCGGTTTAAGCAAAATGACTCGAATGCGTCGATTCCTAACTAAGTTCTAGCTGTCGTTTTTTTTGGATACTCATGGGATCATATTAATCTACTTTTTTTAAAAAGGTATAACAATGAAAGAGACTACTAACTAACTGACCATGGCTAACTAACTAACGCATAATAGTTTGATAGAATAAACGCAGAAATTGCAAAGAAGCGACTTGTAGAAAATAAGTGCTTTTTCACAAGGACAATTGACGAATAACACGTCGAATTGGTTGATCATCCACCGAATTAACCAGATCTGCCACCAGCGACGTTTTTCTGTTACCTAACCTTAAAGTTTCACTTGCATACATAAATTCTGATTTGGAGGAAAAAGGCTATTATACTAAACTTTTATTGGGTTCAAAAGGTTAGAACATGACAGAACTAAGAGTAACTTAAAGGAGACTATGTTAAAAAATCAAAATGATTATGGAAAAAAATGTCTTGTTTCTTTGTTAGGACGGAAATTTTCAGACAACCTTTTGAATACAAATTTTTTTCTCGATGGTTATACAGTATATCTAGAAAATGAGTTAACTTATGTTTCTTTATTTCAGGCACATATGTGGTATACAAAGAATATCAACCAAATTATGACCCTGATTTAGGAATCTACTGCAATAGAACAGCTTATCTGCTATCATTTTGGATACTCACTTTTCAATACACTTTGTTAGGAATTTTCATAATGTTATCAGGCTGTTATTTATTAATGAATGAAGATTTTAAAAAATGTTGACTAAGAATCTTTTTAAAACCTTGATATGTCCGATCAACAATAATATCCCAAACATGTTAATACTTTGAATGTTTTATTAATTTTTGATTTCTTTTTATACACATCTCACAGTTGCTGGTTTTAATAAATTCTATTATAGTTCGTTCCTTTAGCTATTTTTTAGCAAAGAGAAAACTAAGCTCTATACACCGAGTTTTTAATATAAATTAACCTCTTATCCTCTTAACCTCCATATATATATATATATATATATATATATATATATATATATATATATATATATATATATATATGGAATTTTTATACTTAAATTGACAATTCACACTATCAAAATATTATCCCTCTCCAACACCCCTTCTTAATTATAAGCATCATAGGATTGGTTGTGGTAATAAAACTAGAGCTCAAAAGCAGGTTTGTAAAATTTTTAATAATACGAAGATTCATGCATAAACAAAATATTGCGTTACCATAGCAACGAACAATAACTTTAAATAACAATAAAAATTAGAAGTGTCAGTGTAAAGTTTGACGTCAAAAAAGTAAACCAGAGTTACACAATAAATTAAGAGAAAAAAGATGTCCACCGAAATTGTGAAAATCGAAAAATTGGAGTATCGATCCATCATCAAGTACCTGTATTTAAAAGGGCTAAGAGGTAAACAGATTTACGAAGATATGCTTAATACCCTTGGTGATCAATGTCCTTCGTATACGACAGCAAGCTTTAAAGAAGGTAAATTTTCCATTGAAGATGATGACCGATCGGGAAGGCCAGTTTCTGTGTCAGTCTCTATCTGAAGCACTGAATATTTCATACGAACGTGTTCATCATATAGATAACGTCAATTTGGACATGAGAAAAATTGCTGCAAAATGGATCCCCAAATGTTTGAATATTGACCTAAGGCGTGCAAGTGTAGAAGCATCGCGTTCGATCGTGGTCGATTTGAAAACGATGTAGACTTCTTAAACCGAATTATTACTATGGATGAGACTTGGGTACATTTCTAAGATCCAGAAACAAAGCAACAATCGATGAAATGGCGACACTCTGGTTCTCCAAGATCTAAGAAGTTTCGTGTCCAAAAATTTGCTGGAAAAGTTCTTGCTTCAGTTTTTTGGGATTACCATGGAGTAATCATGATTGATTTTTTGAATAAGAGAAAAGGTATTTTGTTTTTGCAGGAGAACGTCCCTGCATACTAATCTGATGTTGCCATGCAAAAAATTCTTGATTTAGGGTTTGAATTACTAGAACTTATTGACCAGATTTGGCTCCGTCCGACTATCATCTCTTTCTAGAGATTGAGAAAAATTCGCAAAGTACTTGCCGCCGACAATGATGTAAGTAAATCATCTATTATGAGAGTTTTGAATAAAGAAAAATACCACCCTTACAAGAATTAGATAGAAGGCAAGAATTCTGTGAATTTATGATGGATAGAATGAACGCAGATTTTTCGACGTGTCATTTAAACGGAACGGTTTACAAACAGAGCTGGGCAGAAAAAATCTTTCAATGTTCTACTTCTAAATGTTCTTGATTTTAGGTCTCTTCTGTTTCAAAATTAGTGTTCTTGAATAATTTTTCAAAGAGAGATAAAAATGGACGTTTCTACTTTTTTTTAAGTCTTTATCAAAATATGATATTGACACTGACAATTTGCGTATTTGTATTGATCAATAGGTCACCTTCGTCATGAATATCAAAATAAGAATAAAATCAAACTAGAACTTTGTTCTTATGAGAAAAATTTCTCCTTGGTCCTTACATCTTAAATATATAGCAGTAATCAATTAAATTATTTGTAGTTTTATTTGAATTTACAAAATAGAGATATAAATTGTATAATTTCTTTCTTATGAATGTGAACCATTTCTAAAAATTCTCTTTTTCGTCTATTAGATTCAATTTCAAGAATTTTTCAGTCTTCATAATTGAATGTATATTTTTTTGATATTTTATAGTGTAGCCTTCATTGCTGAGGTATTGATAGGCTAGGCAGCGATCTGTATGAATTATGCTTCCTAGAGCGACGTGCTTTTTTTGATAAAAAAATGTATTTGCATATTTTTTTCACAGAAACTCTTCTGCGCATGCGTCAATCCCCATGACTTTTCACACACAGATAGATCTTGATAATGGCCACTTCCGGTATCTCCGGAAGTAAATGTTTCCTCATAAAATAGATATGATAAATCGATTTCTCGTAATATAAATAGTCTATGTATAGAGTTTCATGATGATCGTTGTGGGGTGGATTATCATACCTGTACCATTATTTTTATAATTTTTAAGAATTGATAAAAAATAGCTATTTTTTAAAGACGGTTAAAAATTTGACGTTTCGACCTGTTGACGTCTTTATCAAAATATTTTGTGACATAAAATCGAGACGATTTAGAAACAAACAAATCAAAAGGTCTAAGAAATAAGAAATCAAAGAAATTTGTCTGGGTAATTCACTAATTAAAATCTGGTAACTATTATTGAACACTATATATTACTCACTTTTTCACCGCAAAATGCCATATAGTATTATACTTTCAAGTAACTGTTCATCAGTATTGACAGAAACACACAAAAACAAACAAACAACTGACGAAACATGAAGATATTCATGACATTTTATCAGTTATAACCATTATTTTATGAATCATATATTACAATAAAGTTATATAATATTTATATGTACAAAACTACTAATAACTTTTTGCGATTAATTGTTTCCCAAGCCTCCTAATATTTTAAGTCAAAGTAAATTTGAATTTCTAAGACACCCAATGTTTTCCAAAACGTACATTTATCAATGCTGTGAAAGGTCTGGGAGTTTTTAAATGAAGGAGCTAGTAAATTTGAGGTTACTTCTTCATTTTGTATGATTTTGTTTGTGTAAAATTGTTGCATGAATAGTATTAATGTAAATTAAGAATATCCGGAAAACTGGTTTAACGTAGTAGAAGATAACAATTTTTTCGAAAAAAACGTGTAGTTTAACCAATAAATATCATTTTGTAGGAAACCATTAACCAATCTATAAGTTGATTCGGAAGAAATTGTTTTGTATTTTTGTGAATAATCACAAGAGCGGTCACAAAATGATGTTTTCCTTGAAAATGGTTATTTTTATCCAGGAATTAATTAAAACTAAAAAAATAACATTTTATGCAGAGGCGGAGCATTCAGGGGTGGATAGGAGTCCTCGACCCTTACTGCACACCTCTGGAAAAAAAAACTACAAATTATCTATTCATATCAGGTAATAGTTTATCAACCATATATGCGTCCAAAAGTTTCAATAACAATCGATCACATCATTTAAAATTTATCACAAAAATAGTTTTATGTATTTCTAAAATTTCATCACCTTTTATCTTGGAAAGGATGCGTTTGCGGACGTAAGTTCCCTATCCCGATAGGCATAATTTGACCTAAAGAATTTTTCCTGGAGCGTTGGCAGTCGAATTTAGAGATATCCTGTATGTATCGTTATTTGAGATCTCTGATGATTTAAAATTAGTTTTTAGTCTTACGTAATTAGTCCTTTGCGAGTGCATGAAAATTACAGAATTTGAAGTTTTTATCAGTACTGAAATATTAGAAATATTTCAGTTACCACCTTTTAAGGGTGATATCTCGGAAAGGGATGGGCTGAGGAAATTTTGTTGTAGGAAAGACGAATCTTAATTTCATATTTCACCTCAACCTCAATTTTGTTGCATGAAGTTAGAAACGCTCTGTATTTGTAAGGAATTCGCCTAATATTTTGTGTCACAGAATTCTAAATATTGAATTATTTGTTGAGATTGAATTATATGTGGGTTATATTTCTAGAACCTTAAAAACCGGCATCCGTATAAAACCACTAGCACTTGTGTACACAACTACTTTTATTGAATGAATCCCAGTACAATACATAAAGATGAAACATAGTCAACTTAAAACATATCTATCAAAAAAATAACTTGCTTCTCTTGAGCTTGCGACCTTGCACTTAACCTCATATAAAACCACATTAATTTTTCTTTAATCTGAAGTCTGTACCGCTATCTACTGTCATGTTTCATAATCGAAAATTCATCATTTATTTTGTATTACAGATTCTAGTTTTCTAACACAATTAATTAAATGCAAGTTATTGATTTAGGAAATTATGTAATTCGATATGGTATAATGTGCAAAGATGTCTAAATTTTAATATAATTCAATAAAATAGCTCAAACAATTAATGCATTCTTTATACGTTGAAAATCAACCCCTCTAAAAAGGCATACAATCATATCTCCACAATATACAGATTGATTTCAAAAAGTACTTTAAATCCTTTTTAAACATTTTCCACTTACTGAACTAAAATAATGAAATAAAAAGCTTAAAATCACATTTTTATGACATACCTTATGAAAAAATAATAGAAAGGAATATAGACAATTCCCCAGAAGCAAACTCCGCATTAGTTGTAATAATACCCGATATTTCTAACAGTTCGGAACAAATAAAATATATAGTCGAGTGGATTTTAATGTTGTAATCACCCAATTAGAAATACTCTTTATGCATCCTTAATGTAGAGTTTCCTTATAAATATTTATATCAGAGTGCGTATTTATTTTTCGCTTAAATTTGTGAAACGAGATAAAGAACAGTTATTCTTCAAAACATAATGTTAATTAGGCATCTTTTCAATACATTATTGAATTTATTTGTTTACCTACGTAGCCCGTATTTCATAGTTGTAGGAACTTGTTGCTAACCTCTTATTTGGAACATTCTGTATATATTTTATGTATGTGTTATGTATTTAATAACACGGTAATTAGGATCCTTATCTACTTTAACTATGAATCATTTGAATTTTTCTCATCACTTATTTTAATTTGTTTCTTAATATTTTGTTTTAAATAATGACGTTTTTAATAAGTGAAATAACCTTTTAGGAGAAAAAGATGCTGAAATATTTAGGAACAGGAAAGGGTACTTTTCACACTTTTCAGTAAACATGCAAACTGTGTCCGCGGCAAACTTGAAAATTAATAATATCATATTCATTGTATAAAGAATAGGATAGCAGAACAGTGACAATGTTAAAACCATTTGAGGAAATTTTGCTCGCCATCTAGTTACTTTTACGCTCGTTTTTCATAAAAATGACCCGTAGCTTAGTGCCATCTGAAATAAACAGCACTATTTTCAACAACTAAATTTTTTTGGAAAGATCCCAACTAAATGTGAAGTTTTCTTTATCTTCGAAATTCAAACCGACAGTACATTGTTGCCGATTTTACTTTTTATTACAAAAGTGACACAAATTACCTATTCGATAGGGATCTTTACAATAGATAGATAGGGCGTATTTTGAAATATCATGTATTCATCTCGAACCGAAAATAAACTTAATCTCAGTACTAATTACATTTAATGAAGCGAGTGCTTCATTGTCATCTGTTGGTAAAAGCAGTATATTATCATCATCATCCATTTGATTGCCTGCATTAGCACTTCTAGGTGGCCTCATTAAATTGGCGACAATATTTATTTTAAATGCAGCTCGAGATGCATTCACTGTTGAGTTTCTGTTATACCCTCCTCTTTGACGATAAACAGAAAATTGATTTTCAAGTGGATCTTGAATTAGTCTACCTGTGAATAAATAATTGAAACCTTTATTTTTTTGATCACTTGCAAATTGTTTAACGGAGTTAATGGAGAGAAGAAAACCATCAAAGCTATCAGATCTGGTCAAATTCTCCTTTTTTTCCAGCTTTGTATAGATTTTCCAATAAATCAAATCCTGAGCTTAAAGCTGCTAGCACTTCTGGATTCATATCGCTCAGAACACGATTACAGGGTTTTGTTGAATGTAAACGTGTACTATACAGAGCATCAAATAAATTTTTCATGGTTAGAACAAAGTTAGCCGTGTTTTTAGCTGTACTTGAAATAAGTTCACCAGTTTCCAAAGATGTCATTATGGCAGAATAAGCACTGTGACTCAACAATTGAGCAGCTAATTTATCCTTCATTTTTTCGAAAGAATTCGGATTGAGGTGCTTATCAGTCAGTTTCAATAAGGACTTTCCTATTTTGCTTCTTTTATCAAGATCATAAACTTTTCGAGTGTCAGAAAAACATATGAACTGCCCATTAAATATGAAACTATTGTTCAAAAAATTGTTTCTAACGCATTTCAACATATGGGGAGCATCAAAAAAAGCATAATATTTTTTCTCATTAAGAAAAAAAAGGTTTATTTTTGTTAACCCCTAAATGCTTTATCAGTTTCTGATTGGTAGTTGATAAATCACATACTATGCCTATTCGCTCCGAGTGTTACTGCAGCGCACAGTAAATATGAACTACGGGAGGCTGTCAGAGCATGTTTTATTACGTTTTTCAATAGTAAACGGAAAAATTTTGGAAAAAAGTATAATAAATAGTAATAAATTAGTCGTCAAAAAATGTGACAATTTAATTCTTACTACAATGTTATAATCATCTTGAACAAGCCAAAAACACAAGTAAGTAGAATGATGAAATATATAACAAAATGCAGTAAACGTTATAAGGTTAAGTTGCTTCAAATTTATGTCAAAGTCTCGTAATGATAATTAGGAAAATATTTAAATGGAAAAAGAAATGATAAAACTGTTTTTCAATGGAATAAGTAAAATTTGCTCAATTAATTAATTTTTTTATTATTTTTAGTTGAACCAAAAACATGGATATTATTATAATAATAGGATTTAATCCATTGAAGAGTTTATTATTCCCTTGACTTTCCTTATCACCAAAGGATTTTGAGTTTCAGCATGACACAAATCATTTGTAGCATACCGACTACAAATAAATGTTTGAGAATTGACATCAGAGTTTGAATAAAAATCAACTTGACACTTTAGCCAACTTTTAAAGACACAATTGAAGGACTATCATATTCATTTATCACTTCCATTTGTTCTAATACTGTGGGTTCAAAACTTGATTTTGAAGATGATGTTATTTTCATCCGCCGATACAATAAAAATATGTTATAAATATTGATCTAGTTTTACCATATTATTTTTACTTGTTCAACGCCCGAAGATTCATTTATTTTTGGAGACTTGTAAATTGAAGGAAATATTGTTGGAATGTAGCTAGGACTCAACTCCTCATCTAATTTTTTACCTCCAATAAAATGATCACTACAAATATAATCATATGGCTTGGGAACCCACAGTGATCCATCAAGGTTCAAAATTATAGTTTCTATTAATTTTATCTAACTATTAATTAAACTGTTTGCAAAATAAAAATTTTTTCACTGTAATTCATTTTTCTTTTAATCATTACATTTTTAAAATATTGAAATTTATTCATTTATAAATTTTATTTTTAGTTTTTTATTACAGAATTCCAAAAAAATTATTTACGTATACTAAGCTTAATAATTTTACAAAGATTTACAATACACCGTATTATTATTTTTGATAACAATAAGGTTATGGTACTATTCACTTAAACCTTTTAACTGCAGCTATCCACCGATCTCGTTGATTTATTTTCCATGTAGCGGTTGAAAATTTATAAAATTTGCACCTACGTTTTCTGCTAGTATTTTTACAATTCACTACACAACAACTCTGGTGACCTATTTTTATTTATCATAATTAAAACAAACAAAACATTTTAACGTGTATTTGTTTATAATTTAGGTTATAATAGCCTCCCGTAATGCTCAAAGTGACCACTGCGAATGCTTCAGTCGACTTAATTTCCCCTACCATGCCTTCCCTCAGAGCGAATAGTGTCTAGTTTTGTCTCACTAAGTTTTTCCAATGCCTTGGTAATTATACAACATAAAGAAGCATATGACACCCCACCATTCGATACAAAGTAGGCAATAGGAATGTTCCAAAATTTTGTAAAATTCGTGAGAGTTCCTTCTCCATACAAAACGTTCGCAGAGAGTTGCGTTTTCATAATCCTTTTTTTTGTAGCTCTCAATTGATTATTCAGGTTATTGACTTTTTTCCTAGCATTGGTTAGTTCCTTTATCAACCGTTCATTTTCTTCTTGCAATGACTATTTCCTACCTCATTCCCATAGAACAAGATGGAAGGTTCTGTAACTCTTTCAACCACTCTTCATCTTCATGGTTACTAATAGAACTATCTGTCATGTCAAGGTTTCTGGAATGAATCGGGGCAATAAAATCACTATTTGAATATGTTTGTGGATGTGAAAAAACATTGAATTGGATTATTATTTGTTCATCCAAATTTTCCCTATCCGATTCACTTTCTGAACCTTCATTATTTTTGTAACGGAATGGTACAGCGGTAGTAGGCAATGTTTTAGATTGACTAATATTTTCACTGAAATGTTAGCTGCAGATCAGCTTATTTCTTAGTGATTTCTGGCTTAGGTTTACCTGAAATAAGGAACATCAATGTTAACATACATATTTATTGTATTGGTTATGGTAAAGTATTTTTTTATGTTCAAAAACGTGAATTTATTTCATTTCAATAACGGTCATAAATGAAATAACGACTAGTAGTACTCTTATTTGGAATTTCCCTAATTGTATATCATCGTCGGAATGGCAGAATTTTCCCGAATTGTGTTAAAATAATTCCATACCTGTGTGTCATTCTCAAAAACAACTACACATCATTGAAATTTCTTGGTATGCTCACAACAACGGTAAAAACACTCTCATACTTATCTTTAATAAGGTTTTTTAAAATCAAACAAAAAATTCCATTCAAAAGAATTGTAACAAAACCAAAAATAAAAAATATACATGGTGTCCAGAAAGGGTATCGGGTATTTGTGAAAACTTTTATTGTTTTTTGATACCATATGAATCGGAAAATTAATTAGAAAAGATGAAACGGAAACGAAGATTGGCGATAACACGTCGACACAAAGCTCTTGATATTGCTGCCATTTCTGACCTGATGTTTTCCTTCAATTAGGTTAGGTTCGTTGGATTATTTTGATAAACCTTACTTTCAAGGTATCCCCATACAAAATAGTCAAACAGACTAAAGTCGGGGCTTCTGGGAGGCCAGTTGATGTTACCCCATCGAGAAATGACTTTATTGGGGAATAATTCATTCACAACTTCCATCGAGTCATTCGAGGTATGGCAAGTGGCCCCATCTTGCTGGAACCACGTTCTTGAGTTGAAACCTGCAAACTCCTGCAACTCTAGGACCAAAAAATTTCGCAACATAACACACTAACGGTCACTATTCACATTGATTGCTCGGCCTCGTTAATCTTCATGAAAATAAGGACCAATAATTTCTTTAGCAGTCATAGCGGCCCAAACAACGACCTTTGGACTGTGCAGGGGTCGTTCATGCTTTCGTCTCGGATTCTCGACTGCCGAGTACTGACAATTCTGCTTATTAACATGACCATTCAGGTGAAAATTTGCTTCGTCGCTGAACAGTATGTTTTCAAAGTTGTTAAATCGCTGCATCATTTCGTTCGCAAAATTCAGTCCGTACCCTCCAATTCTTGAACCAATTGAATGTTATAGGTTTTTAAATGCAAATAGTCCTTTAAAATCAAATGTAAGGACGATTTTTTGATGTTTAACGGTTTCGGATGGATAAAGATGGATTTCGACGAACCTCAACTTCTTCAATTATTTCTTCATCGCGAACTAAACGAGGGCGACCAGAGTTTTGAATTTTAACTGTCGCACCTGTATTCTCGAACATCTTGATCCATTTCCTAATGCTATCGTCACTTGTCGCGTGGCGTGTACGATATTCCGCACGATACAGACATTGAGCAGTCACTATTGAATCACCGTTACGATAATACACTCGTACGCAAAATGTGCGATCCGAATGTGGCGCGAAAACAAATACCCGATACTCCTTTTGGACACCTTGTACAAATAAGTATATACGTACCAAAGATATATAAATAATCTGATTTTAATATAAATATTATATTCATTGGCTTTGTATTGAAAGTTACGGATCAATGCGAAAATTTGGATAAGACCAATAAATAAAAAAACTCTTTCTAATAAAGAAAAAAAATTTGTCCTATCAACTACTACTAAAATACCTACTTATAATCGTTTTGTCAGTTTTATCATTGTGTAAAGAGATTTATACAATGGCCTCATCCTTACCGATAAGTGTACCAACCAACCCAGGACCGGTTTTGGTTTCATATTGGAGAGCCAAAATATTATTTATTGTATTATCTATTTATACTTTTTGGATTAACCACAAAATAATATAGAAATGTTAAATCTGAGCTCATTGTTGAGTTAAATATATTTATATTACTACTGGTACTAATTTAACAAAATGATTATATTCACAAATCTGTTATAGGTAAATCAAGCATGAATCATATATTTTTGAAATTATAACCTATTAAAGTGCAATACAAAAAATATATACCATTAAAAAATATATCCAAGGCGTCATATTCAATATAGTTATAACGTTACAAAAAAGACACCAACTACTACAGTTGAAAATATAAATTGCTCTTCTCCCGGATTTTTTATACGTAACATTTTTTAAAAATAATTAATTTGTTCTATAGTTTTAAATAGGCTGTTTCTATTATCACTGTAGGAAGTTATGGATAGGTAAACCGTGAAATAAATAACTAACATCAATATTTGTTGGGATGATAAATTCATTCATAATGTGCGATTGGAAAAATGTACTTGACGAGCTTGTTGCTACCTTCAACTTTCAGAAATTATATTTTACAATGAGACCATAAATGCTTACAAAACCATCTGTTTCTTTAATGGTGTAATAAAATCAGGCAAAAGGTCTATTTATTAGAACCAAGTATGTATGGTCATAAAAGCGGGTACTTACTAGCAGATAAAATTATCTCTTGCTAAATGTGTTTTTTGCAATATATATAATAAAATTGAAACTAAAATTCATTTTTATTGGAAGTATTCAACAATCGTATGATGGTATATGGCATTACTATATTCTTACCCTTAATAGATACGAGGATATAAATGAACAATGGACAAAAATGGTGATTATATTATGGAGAGACATTACATTGGTTAAAAAAGCTAGAAGTCGAAAACACCAGGTAATGTTTAAAGTAAAACTCTCAGTACATTTTTTGACAAAATCAAAACGAGTATCTACGACAGAAACGTATTTAAGAATAATCATTAGTGATGTTAGTTATTCGAGATAAAAGTGTGCTATATCGCTTAAATTGACTATTAATTATAATAAATATATCCTCATTAAAAACCTATATGTTTGCCTCGCAAAGGCACGAAACGTCGTGGTACACGATGATTTGTTGGTCCATGTCTATAGTAAATTTGTATTCAAATAAAACTAGTATTTGATATTATTTCATTCAAACATTCTATGCTGGATAAAAGAAAGACATAATTTTCATGTATAACTTAAGAATGGAGGAAATTATAATTTTCTCCCTAATTGTTCATAAACATAAAAAAATAACAAAAAATACTATCTCAATTTTTGTGAAATATTTAAGTTCAGTTCTTTGTATTCGGTTAGTTGTGTTTATGTATAAGTTTGAAATATTCTCAGAAATGTTTAATTCTATTCTGTTTGTCTTTACTATAAAGGTGGCTGATAGTAGGTTTACCTTATGAGGATATCATTTGACAAGGTGGACGCCACCAATTTATGGCAGTGGAGAGTTGGCGTCCACAGCACGTCTTTTCTTACTGTACGTCGTAGCTTGAATTACGTGTTTACTTAGCTTTGGTTGCCGAACTACCGCAATAACAGATGGCGCCAAAATTATTTAAAACATTATATTCAACCCTTAAGCTGTGTTGTAAAGTTTCTTATTTTGGGTGCCTATAGCAAAGTTGCAATTTGAGTTCAATATTGTAAGGGTACTACTAGTCGTTATTTTATTTATGCCCGTTATTGAAATAAAATAAATTCAAGTTTTTGAACATAAAAAAATACTTTACCAAACCATTACAATAAATATGTATATTAACATTGATGTTCCTTATTTCAGGTAATGCTGTTTTGGCAAATCTGAGCCATAAATCACTAAGAAATAAGCTGAGCTGCAGCTAACATTTCAGTGAAAATATTAGTCAATCTAAAACATTGCCTACTACCGCAGTACCATTCCGTTACAAAAATGATGAAGGTTCAGAAAGTGAATCGGATAGGGAAAATTTGGATGAACAAATAATAATCCAATTCAATGTTTTTTCACATCCACAAACATATTCAAATAGTGATTTTATTGCCCCGATTCATTCCAGAAACCTTGACATGACAGATAGTTCTATTAGTAACCATGAAGATGAAGAGTGGTTGAAAGAGTTACAGAACCTTCCATCTTGTTCTATGGGAATGAGGTAGGAAATAGTCATTGCAAAAGAAAATGAACGGTTGATAAAGGAACTAACCAATGCTAGGAAAAATGTCAATAACCTGAATAATCAATTGAGAGCTACAAAAAAAAGGATTATGAAAACGCAACTCTCTACGAACGTTTTATATGTAGAAGGAACTCTCACGAATTTTACAAAATTTTGGAACATTCCTATTGCCTACTTTGTATCGAATGGTGGGGTGTCATATGCTTCTTTATGTTGTATAATTACCAAGGCATTGGAAAAACTTAGTGAGACAAAACTAAACACTATTCGCTCTGAGGGAAGGCATGGTAGGGGAAATTAAGTCGACTGAAGCATTCGCAGTGGTCACTTTGAGCATTACGGGAGGCTATTATAACCTAAATTATAAACAAATACACGTTAAAATGTTTTGTTTGTTTTAATTATGATAAATAAAAATAGGTCACCAGAGTTGTTGTGTAGTGAATTGTAAAAATACTAGCAGAAAACGTAGGTGCAAATTTTATAAATTTTCAACCGCTACATGGAAAATAAATCAACGAGATCGGTGGATAGCTGCAGTTAAAAGGTTTAAGTGAATAGTACCATAACCTTATTGTTATCAAAAATAATAATACGGTGTATTGTAAATCTTTGTAAAATTATTAAGCTTAGTATACGTAAATAATTTTTTTGGAATTCTGTAATAAAAAACTAAAAATAAAATTTATAAATGAATAAATTTCAATATTTTAAAAATGTAATGATTAAAAGAAAAATGAATTACAGTGAAAAAATTTTTATTTTGCAAACAGTTTAATTAATAGTTAGATAAAATTAATATTGTCGCCAATTTAATGAGGCCAGATGACAATGAAGCACTCGCTTCATCAAATGTTGAAGAAGAATCATCATCGGAACAAACGGATTCATCCACCAATTCAATTTCTTCCGAGGTACATTCAAATGATATTGCGACGTTAGAAAATTGTTTTGTAGTATATTTTGGGGGTTATTTAATTAAAAAATGTTTAAATCGCTTCAATTGCAAAGACTGTAAAGTCAGTTTAGAAGCTTCTGATGACATAAAAAGTGGACAAGAGCTTCTTATGTTCTATAAGAATTATTATTTAAATGATAAGTGTGCATTGAAAACTCCAACATTAATGAAAAATTTCACCATGATAGTACCTAATAGTTCCCACAAAAATATAAGGAAAATTTCAGATAATAAAATAATATTAAATTTGGCCCAAGAATATCTAGAGGTCATCGCGAGTAAATTCTACGGGCGGATATAATTTAAGCGCTAAAGGATTAATGTACTTTTTACAACATGTAAACTAGGCGCCGAGACCGAAGGGTCATTTTAATCCTATGTGTATTTTGGGCGCTAACCGACTGAAGTACATGATTTATGAAATACAGTTATTTATTAAATCACCGACATTTATAATAAGATATATTTTTGTATTTTTAGATTTTCCTATAAGAGAAATGACCTATTATCACTTAAGGTCTGAAAAAATTTACCGTTAGAGGGGGCTACTTTGCACTTTTTTTAAATGAAAAATCTGCCCTTAATAAAGTTTCCTCACAACATTTTTGTAACACTACAGAATAAAGTAAATTTTATATTTCTTTATATTTTTATTTAGTACTTAAGGACATATTACATATAAAATAAGAGATTTACATACACACTACTCTTCTAAATATTTACATAAACACTACTCTTCTAACATAAACAATTATTTATTTTAATTTTATTTTATGAATAATAAGAAACACATTTAACAAAATCTAATCTTGTAATTTGATTTGATCGAAATCTATGAACAATATCTACTAAAAAATTTAATTTATTTTTAACTTTTGCATCTTTAATTCTTGCTGGAACATATAAACTCTGTATTTTGATATAAGTATCAATCTGAAATTCTTTCAATTTTTCTATAAAAACGTATATAGCAGGATGCGACGAATAAGGTGAAGAATTAAATCTAGAGTGAAATGACTCACATGCATTAGTTGTTTGAAATATTGATGGACTTCCATCTGACCACATAGTAGGAGGAAATTGTGAATCTTTATCTATATAAACATCTAATAAGTAATCGGCGTATTTGTCCAAAGTTGCATTTACTGGTTTATAACACATTAAGTCAAACACAAAACAATCTTCCAATTCATCGGGATTTAGATATGTTATTCCAAATGTATGCTTTATCCACCTTCCAATTTCCGAATCTCTATTATTGAATTCCGAAATCAAACAGAGAGCTTGTATTTTTCTAAACCAAGCTTGGTGTAAATGAAATCTACAACCATTTATTTTTATATTTGGCCATGTAAAATATAGAGCGTTATGTATGGCTTTTTCGAAATCCACATATACCTCGCTTGGTTTGAAAATCACATTAAATTGATTAAACATCTTAGATCTTAATAAAGAAAATAAATTGATATATGTATCAGTAGATTTCGAAGGTAGTAAACAATACGCAAGTGGAACATAATGACCGTTTTTAAACCCGTGTATGGTAAACATTTGTAAAAAATATTTTGCGGAATAAGAAAATGTACCGTCCATGTAAAAAATGTTCATATCACACATTACACGAATGTTACTGTCACAAGAAAATACAATAATATTATGTTCAGGACTGTTAATGTACAAAAAGCATTCACCTTTTCCTGTTTTATGATTTAATTTTTCCACTGCACTATGCACTTCCGTTATATTTTTAGGTAGTGGTCCTGGTAACAACTTGCACCTATAATTATAAATATTTCTTCGTACATATTCTACATCGGTCGTTGTCATGGTCTGTGGCAAATTGGAACTCAATTCCCTGCGAATAATCTTCGATGGTTTTTCGGATATATCATCCTCTGCCTTGCGTTTACAAGAATTTGAAATTATTGTCCTATTTAATTTCTTCTCGTCTGCTTCGTAGTTGTGATTTAAATTTTTTCTCGAAATTGTAAATTCAGGACCAACAGTAAATACGTTGGCAGAACATTTTACATTCTTTTTCACGTACCTCCAATACAATTCTCCACTTTTCAAAACTTTATCGTTAAATAACGCAAAATTTTCTAAGATTAGAAGAGTTTTACCACGCGAACTTTTCACTATTTGAGCCATTTCAATAATAATAAATAATAAATAATAATAATAAATAAATAAAATAAAATAAATAAATAATAATAAAAATAAAGTACCTATAAGACACAACAACTGAATTTGATCTTAGGTAAGAAAACTAGTCAACCCTCTATCTACTGGGTATTTCCAAAATATGTTAAGTACCTACTTAAAAATCTATCAACTTTCCCTCTATTGGGTTATTTTATGACTCGACCTACCTGCACTTCTTAGCGCCGAAAATACATGTCGGATTATCTACCCTTCTTGGTCAGACAGGTAAAGAAGGATGGTTAGCGCCCAAATTACACCCGCCGGATTCTACATGTACTACATTTTTGGGGTTTTACAGTCTTCTTAACGGAGATTCAGGTTGTTTAGTGGATTTTGTCCATTTCTTTCTGTGGTCAAAATTAAGAGCTACTTTGTATATATTTTCTTGATAACACATAGTCCAAATGGACTATGTACTGCTTATAAAAAAATAATTTCCAGAAAACAAAAATATTAGAATGTGAATAATGTTCCGAAGCAACACTATCATACTTTTTAACAAACATTTTGAGAATTTGAAAAAGTTTTAAAATTACAATAAATTTACTCAATTTGTTGGCCATTCGAATTTCCCACTAACAATTTTGTAGCTGTAAAATGCACAAGGAATATATACAAGACCTTACTACTTGTAGTTTCTGATAATTTTTTCAAACGCTCAGTCTATAATTATTATAATTTTATATCAACAATTTCATAAAAAGTGTAGTTATTATTGTTATTTTATTTAATATTTCTATTCGATATTTTCTAATAAATTCATTAACTAAAACTTTGAGTGTTTTATTTAGTTATCTAATATGAAGGATGCAATTACCTCAGAGCAAAACTCCGTGATTCCTGACGTTTATGCCAAAATCTAATATTTTTTTTATTTACATTCATTTATTTCAATTTATTCATAATGTACTTCATAACTTCACATTGTATTGTAAATCCAAATTTTAACTCATCCTACTCTATTTATATTAAAATCCGTCTGTTTACAATTTAACTGAAAGTCCAAGTATTAGGTAATGCTATAAGATGTTTATTGCTCAACCGACCTCTGACCTATTAGAACCTTCATGCTAAAAAATTATCAACTAGGTATCTTTAGAATTATAAGCAACAAATAGATTTAGTAAGTTCCGAATATCGACGACGGCATTTCTTCAAGAACGAGCATATTGCACAATTGAAGAATTCTACAATGTCATTAAATGAATTATTAGTACGATATTGTATTATGATACATTTAGTATATTTCATCTCGTTACGTTTAAAATATTAGTATAGTTGGAACTTTTTACAAGTTATTGTTTTTGATTTGATCAAATATATTAATACACATAAATCAACTGAAAGTTAAAAAAAATACATACAAAATAGCCAGGACTTATTTTTTCGCCTCTTCAAAATATCATCAAAATATGAATGTTTCAAAAATACATTCATGACCGAGGTTCTGAAATCGCAAATTCATATTATTTCAGTCACCAAAGGAAAGTATATATATTTTATATACCTGTGTGCAAGGATCCTTCTTTCTATCCCAAATTTAAGTGATTAACAGATTAATGAAAACTTATTTGTTTCATTTGCTAATGCTACATGAACTCATTACAAAAATCTTTTTTTATACATTGAAATTAGTGACAAATAGTTAGTACTGATTAAGTTTATTTTCGGTTCGAGATGAATACATGCTATAACATTATTAGAAACATGATATTTCAAAATACGCCCTATCTATCTATTGTAAAGATTCCTATCGAATAGGTAATTTGTGTCACTTTCGTAATAAAAAGTAAAGTCGACAACATTGTACTGTCGGTTCGAATTTCGAAGATAAAGAAAACTTCACATTTAGTTGGGATCTTTCAAAAAAAATTATTTGTTAAAAATAGTGCTGTTTATTTCAGATGGCACTAAACTACGGGTCATTTTTATGAAGAACGAGCGTAAAAGTAACTAGATAGCGTGCAAAATTGCCTCAAATGGTTTTAACATTGTCACTGTCACTGTCACTACTATCCTATTCTTTATACAATGCTACTATCCTATTCTTTATACAATGCTACTATTCTATTCTTTATACAATGATCGTATCAAGGTGGCCAGGTTCAACTCATGATGCCACAATTTTTCAAAATAGTAGGCTTTGTCATCAATTCGAGCAAAGGCTTTTCGAAAATTGTTTATTATTAGGTGATAGTGGATATCCATTGAAGATAATTAATTTTCATTTAGTGAATTACAGTTATATATTTCTACAATTCAAAAATAAATAACCACTTTCAAATTTCAGAATTATTAACACAGAAACACTATGGAAAGACAGTATGGAGTTATGAAAAGGTTTACAGCTTTAGCTTTGGGGCTAAGGCTAAAGTTGGAAAGTGCTATCCTACATAATATTTGTATTGATGAAAACGAAGAACTGCCACCAGACAATATTGAAAACGTGGATAATTTCATTCAAGATAGGCAAATTAATTTAAGAAATGAGAATTATGAACATTTTCAACTCGGGAATTGATAGTCAATAACTTTTTCAATAATTGAATAAAAAAGCAATCTTTGATTGGAGGAATAAAAATACAAAATTAAAGTTGTTGGTTGAATATATTATTCTCAAGTTTTGGAAAAAAATTGAATAATATTTGAGAGAAAAGAGAACATTTTGAAAATTCAATGTCGCATCTATATATATATATATATATATATATATATATATATATATATATATATATATATATATATATATATATATATATATATATATATATATATATATATATATATATATATATATATATATATATATATATTATTGTTATGGTATGATAATGTGTAATGTTTATTTTTATAAATTTTTTTTTAAATAAAATCAGATTTTAATTTGGGCGCCAATAATTATTTGAATTTATTTATTTTATTATGTTATTATTATTTTTTTTTATTCTCAGGGTATTATATTGTGAGGTCAAATTAAAAAATTTTATTGCGATGAATTGTTATGATTATAAGGTCAGATGATAATAGTTTTAAGACCGGGTCTGTTCTTTATAATGAATAAAATATTCAAATATATACAATTTCTTATCTAGCTATTACAATTATTTTATTTTACAAACATTCATTCATTCATTCATACTCGTAATTACACTCATAAAACTAAATTATATGGAAATGTGAACTCAAATATTATATACTAAAAGAAATACTTAAACTTAATAGAAAAGTTCCTCAAGTGTTTGTTATGTTGTATTTTTAATTTTTTTTTTTTTTTTTAATTGGAAATTGTTACGGCCTTGCAGAATAAACAGATACTCCGCTGTAGTTCCACTCCTTTATCTTGGAAATTGTCCCTTTGTGAGTATTCTCACTTATTTCACTTTATTTAATTGTTTTCACTAATTTCTTATTACTACACTTATACAATTATTAATTATCAATCCTTTGAATATTTTATGCCTTTTTTATCAAGATTTTAATTTTTTAAATTTCAATTAAAATTATTTTACTCTTTTTTTTTCTTGCCAAAAATATTTTCTCCCGTTGTTGATTCTTTTCTTAATTGTTTTTTTTTAACCAATGATATTTATTTTAAAAGTTAGTTACTAAATTGTCATTTCTAAATTTTTAAATTATTGTGACTTTATTCTATAATTTCTTTGTTGTATTTATTTCATTCCTATGTTATTAATTTTATCATTGCAGTTGTCAAAATTTTTATATTTTATCATTTATAACCTTAAAATTTATGTTGGTATGTCACATAAATTTTTGAAGTTGGTGCTCCTGTTTTTATCTGTCAATTTATGCATTAAATTCTTTGATTATACAGGATTTGTCAAAATTAAATAATAATTTAGAATATAGTGTTGGCCAAAACTTAATATAAAGAATGTTATTTATTTTATTGTGATAAACTGCTCTAAGTAACCGAATAACAGAACTGAACTTATTGCTTTATTTATATCTTATTATTATTTAATAATTTATTTTGGATATATTCATACCATAACAACATTGCCAAAATTTGTTTTCTTGATTTATTTTATTTATAAAAGAAATAAGAAAACCAAATTTTAATTCTTCTTTATAAGTTGTTCTCAGTTATTGTCTTTTATTCCAATAATTATTTTGTGATAAATTCCCAGTTATAATTTTTTTAGTATTAATGAAATATCAATAAATTTATCAGTCATATACTTTCGTTTTATGTATAAAATCTATATAACTGATTAACATGGAAGATTCCTCTTATTCTCTCACTAATGGCATCTTTCAAAATAGTCTCAAGATGAAAATGATGTTCTTTTATATTTTTGGAAAAAATCAAAATGATATCCACATAATGAAGAACAAATGATTCATACTTATTTAATATTTTATTTAGTGCCCTTACTAATGAACTACATGCACTTTGTACACCAAATGGCACAATACAAAATCTATAGATTTCTCCGTCTATGGAAAAAGCTGTAAAATCCCGACTATCCTCATGTAAAGGAATCAACCAAAAACTATGTTTTAAGTCTAGTCTTGAAAATATAGATGCTCTTGTTATACGTCCCAAAATAGATTCAACTGACATAGGTGCTTCATATTGAGGTTTTGAAAATTTATTTATATTTCTTGCATCTAAACAAAGTCTCAATTCTCCATTCTTTTTTAATATCACAACAATAGGATTAATGTATTGTGAGTTGCTTCTTTCTATTATTTAATTTCCCAATAGTTCTTTTATGCATTTTCTCACTTGATCTTTATACTTGTATGGAATAGGATAAGTTTTAGCTTTGAAATTCTTAATATCTTCATTGACTTCTATTTTATGTACATAATCTTTCGCAATTCTATTTTTCTTTGAAAATAAATTATTATATTTATTCATTAACATTTTTATTTCTTCTTTTCTGTCCTCTGGACAATCCAATATAACTTCATCTACCCCTTCTTCTTCATCATCATAATTTTTATTCAATTCTTCCTTGTACATATTATTAACTACTTTACCTTCTTCCTTCAAAGCTATTATTTCAAAGTTAATCCATGTTCCATCCAATTTTAATCTTCTTTCTTCAATATCTATTATAGCTTTATGTTTTTCTAGCACATCATATCCTATTATTATTTCTGTCTCAATATCTGGAGCAATTAATACTTTTAAATTAAATTCTTTTCCCTTAATATTAGCGTTTATATTTATTAATCTATTAATTTCACATATTTTCTTTGAATTAGCACCTATTAAATTTATTTTTGGGATTTTAATAATTTTATTTGTAGGAATATTTAATTTATCAACAAAATTTTGATTAATCAGTGATGCTTCTGATCCAGTATCAATAAGTAATTTAGCTTCTAAATTGTTAATTAGCCCATTTATAATAATTAAACTATTATTCCCATCTGTGTCTAAATTTTCATTTATTTCTATAAATTCATTTGGATTTTCATATTTACAAATATATAGATTTTGTTTATTTGATGTGTGCGTATTTAAAAATTTTCATTGTCATTTATTTGTTCAGTTGTCTGTCTTGTATTTTCCCTATATATTTGTGCTGTATGTAATCTTGTCTCATTTATATTTGTTACACCATCATCTCTGCTTTCTGATCTATTTCTTCTATCTTGATTGATTCTTTGAAAATTTACTCTTCTTGTCTCTTGATCTCCATTTCCTCTTTGCATATTTCCTTCAGAATTTCTACTCTCCATTCCTCTATATTGTCTATTGTTCCTGTCATTATAATTATTTTGTCTGTTTGAATCATTGTTGTTTCTATTGTTAGTATTAGTATTGTAGTTTCTGTTATTGTAATTATTGTTATTATAATTATTGTTATTATTAATTTGTACATTATTATTATAATTTCTATTATTATTAAATCTATTATTTGTCCAATTGTTATTTTGATTGTTGTTTCTCTGATTATTTTCATTGTTTCTATAATTTGTTCTTATATTTTGTTGTGAATTTTCATGTCTGATCAAATTTCTCTCTACTCTTTGTAGATACATAGATAATTGATCCAATTTTCTTATATTTTGTATTGCAATGGTCTCAGCCAATTCTGCCTTGAAATGTCTTGCTATGAACATAACGATTTCCTCCTCAGGGATTGGTGGTTCCAGATATTGTGTCATCGCATGTAGTTGGATTGCATAATTGTTTAAACTATTGCTTCTATTTTCATCAAACTTTCCGAAATATAATTGTTCCCTGATGGCTGATTGAGTATTTTCCCCCCATAAATATTGTAAAAATGCCGTTTCAAAATCTTGAAATTCCGACATATCTTTTTCCCTGGCAGAAAACCATATTAACGCATGATTTTCTAAATGATCTCTTATTATTTCCTTTATGTCTTCAATATTATTTATTCCTCTTATTCGATTTTTCAAAATTCTTATGAATATTTTTGGATGCAGTTTTTTAATATTTCCATCAAATTTTTGACTAGTTGCTCCATAAATTGTTTTTACTCCTCCAACATATTCCATACTCATTCCTTTTTTCTCAATTTGTTCTATTTTTCCTTGTATGTTCTTTATCTCCATTTTAAATTCCCTTTTTGTTTTATAATTCTCTTCTTCTGCTATCTTAAAATTCATTTTTATTTCTTTGTTCATCTTTTCCTCCATATCTTGTATATTTTTATTCGTTTTCATTATTTCTCTATCTAATTCCTTTATCTTCTCAGTATTTATTTCTATTTTCTTACTATTCCCACCTATTTCCATTTTTAATTCATTTTCATTTTTCTTAATATTTTCCATTTCTCTAGATTGTATTTCTTCCACTTCCATTAATCTTCCTAACATTTCATCTCGAATTTCTTGTTTTGTCTCTTGTATTTTGTTTTCAGCATAGCTTCTTACTTCTTCCAATTGTTTTCTCATATCTTCTATTTTCTCTTCCATTTTTTGACTATTTGTATTCATTTCTCGTTTTATTTCTTCTTTAGATTCATCCATTTTTATTATCATAATCTGGAACATACTCATTATATCCATCCTCTCTTTCTTTTTCTGTGAATTTTCTGCTGTTTTATTTTCTATCATTTCTTCTGTTTCAGTTCTCTCTGTTTCTTCATTATGGTCTTGTTCCATATAATGTACTTGGAAATCACCCATTCCATGTCTCCTTTCTTCTTCATCTGATTCTCCTTCTGCTCTTATTTGTTTCCCATCTCTAAGTGTCATTCCTTTTCCCATTTTTCTTGTTTAAATTTGTTGTTACTGTAAACTCTTCAATGCCAAATTTTGTTATGTCCAATTTTTTTTATGCCCAATTTTTATATATGCCCCACGTTGGGCGCCATTATTGTTATGGTATGATAATGTGTAATGTTTATTTTTATAATTTTTTTTTTTTTAAATAAAATCAGATTTTAATTTGGGCGCCATTAATAATTATTTGAATTTCTTTATTTTATTATGTTATTTTTATTTTTTTTTTTTATTCTCAGGGTATTATATTGTGAGGTCAAATTAAAAAATTTTATTGCGATAAATTGTTATGGTTATAAGGTCAGATGATAATAGTTTTAAGACCGGGTCTGTTCTTTATAATGAATAAAATATTCAAATATATACAATTTCTTAACTAGCTATTACAATTATTTTATTTTACAAACATTCATTAATTCATTCATACTCGTAATTACACTCATAAAACTAAATTATATGGAAATGTGAACTCAAATATTATATACTAAAAGAAATACTTAAACTTAATAGAACGGTACCTTAAGTGTTTGTTATTGTTGTAATATTCGTTTCTTCTATAATATAAATAAAAGAAATTTATAAAGGTTCTTCTATACTTTTATTATATTAGAAGTAAAACTACACAAAATGACTTGAATCTGAAAGTAACCATTTTTTTTTGACATAATAATCATCCTTGCCAACTTAATTGCTGGGTTACATTCAGTAATTTTTTACAACAGTTATGTTGTATTTTTAATTTTTTTTTTTAAATTGGAAATTGTTACGGCCTTGCAGAATAAACAGATACTCCGCTGTAGTTCCACTCCTGTTCTTTTCCTTTTCCCAACTTCTTTATCTTGGAAATTGTCCCTTTGTGAGTATTCTCACTTATTTCACTTTATTTAATTGTTTTCACTAATTTCTTATTACTACACTTATAGAATTATTAATTATCAATCCTTTGATTATTTTATGCCTTTATTATCAAGATTTTAATTTTTTAAATTTCAATTAAAATTATTTTACTCTTTTTTTTTTCTTGCCAAAAATTTTCTGCCGTTGTTGATTCTTGTCTTAATTGTTTTTTTTTAACCAATGATATTTATTTTAAAAGTTAGTTACTAAATTGTAATTTCTAAATTTTTAAATTATTGTGACTTTATTCAAATAATATTATTCTATATTTTCTTTGTTGTATTTATTTCATTCCTATGTTATTAATTTTATCATTGCAGTTGTCAAAATTTTTATATTTTATCATTTATAACCTTAAAATTTATGTTGGTATGTCACATAAATTTTTGAAATTGGTGCTCCTGTTTTTATCTGTCAATTTATGGATTAAATTCTTTGATTATACAGGATTTGTCAAAATTAAATAATAATTTAGAATATAGTGTTGGCCAAAACTTAATATAAAGAATGTTATTTATTTTATTGTGATAAACTGCTCTAAGTAACCGAATAACAGAACTGAACTTATTGCTTTATTTATATCTTATTATTATTTAATAATTTATTTTGGATATATTTATACCATAACAATATATATATATATATATATATATATATATATATATATATATATATATATATATATATATATATATATATATATATATATATATATATGCATTATATATACTTGATACCTTTTAACATTTGTGTTGGGTAATTTGAAAACTTTTCCATTTTATTTTAAATTCCTAATCCTTAAAAACTTCTTTAATAATTGAAGCAGGATCAAAATTTTCATTTATTAATTTTTCTAACATTAAATTCGTAATATCTATTAGTTGTTCTTCTTTTCTTTTTTGGATCTCAAAAAGCTCTTTAGACTGAGCCATTTCTTGTTTGATAAGTTTTGCTTTAATCATTCTGTTTCCATTATTTCCTCATTCAGTCTGTCTCTGACAGCCTTTGGAATTGGCCTTCTTCTTGATAAGGTGTCTTTTTTGTTTGAGGAGTGTTTCCATGCACAATTGTCAAAAGTGCTGAAGGAGTTATAGTTGTTACTGAGCTGGTCTCGGCTTCTCCTTGCAGTAACTGTTCAGACAACATTTCTGTTTCACTCATTCCTGCAGCATCAACTTCCAATGACAATGGTATCATAATTGGATGGGCTGTAATGTCTTCCTCTATTTCTGTAACAACAAAAAACGACAAAAATATGATTAACAAGTATTAAACTTTTTCAAATAATCTGTTTACCTATGTTAAAATCTGGCTCAAAGTCACAGTCCTGGACGTTTCCTCTCCCGATCAAATACAACACCTCCTCCAAAATGGTATTTTCTTTATCCTCACTTGGCCCACCTCCCATGCCCATTACCTTATTCCTCAAATTATTTACATTTCTGAAAAAATATACTTGTAAAAAACCTCAATTTGATAAGCAGTGAAAAGAATATTACCTTTTAATGCGAGTATCGCTGTTGTAATCTTGTTCTAACAATAACCAAGCCGATTCTTTTTTTTTATTAATAATAAAGTCTGTTTTTTGCTTAGGATGATATTGTGCTTTTGCAATAAAGCAAGCAGCTTAACTTTGTCATTATCTATAAAATTAGCGCTTCTATTCCTCTTTTCTGCCATATTAAAACAAAACTAAATAAACTAGACAAGACCGAACTAAACCAAAACCAAGAAAGAACCATACTTCTTAGGTTGGTGCAACTCGATTCTGTTAGGACACGTACCTTTATATTGAGTATGTTTTGAAAATATTCAGTACAAATACTATAAAATAATAAATTAGTAGTTTCCTATATTTTTATTCATTTTCCAAAAATATTCATTCACAAAAATTTTGAATGCCCTGCCGAAAATCGATTATCAAGTAATTGTGCTTTTTTGAGTACAGCTTTCTTTTGTGCCTCGTCGAAACGATTCACCTGAAGATCTACTTCTCGACTAAAAGGACGCCTTTCTCCTGGAGCGTCTTCCTACAAAAAAATTTCATGGTATCAAGTTAAAAAATGATTTATTTCAAGATAAAATTAATACTCTATAAGTATATATGTTATTTGTAAACGAACAAATATTAACGTACTTTTTTCTTTTTCATTTTTTTGCGATGCATATCCACTAAACTCTCCTCTGGTCTTTTACATTTTCTCGCTATTTTTTCTTGCTGTTTATCTCTTCTGTTCATTTCTTTTAACTCGGCGATTTTTCTTATATCTACGTCTTCCTTGTTCTTTTCTTTTTTCTTTGCACGATCTGCTGGAGTATCTGTCCATGATGATCTAAATCATAATTCAAGTGTAATAACATAACATTTTTTTATTGAATTCATATATTTTTACAATAACAATGGTGCGCTTTCTCATACTAATCAATTCATTAATGTTGAACCGAATGAATTGTTTTCACATTAAAAGTGTCTGTGGAAATGCCTCGTAATTTGAATAACTCTTCCAATTATCGCTTTCAAGCATGCATATATGTCCTTGGAGGTCATTTCGAACTCCTATTGTTATAATTAAGACGTTTATTGTAGTGAATACGAAAGTTTTTTTATTGTTTCGGTCCTGTAATTGCAATATACTCGTTTTTTGTATTTTTCATCGTTTACAGTACCAAATAACAATGATGCAATGTCAGTTTTTGGCAAATAAATCATAGCCAACTCACAATTAATTGTTAGATGATTAGATATACGTACATAATCACGGTTTTGCTCAGAAAAATCAAAATATCTCAAGAATTAAAAATTTTAAGAAAGAGGATGCTTGATAGAAAAAGATGTTGGTAGTACTTTTCGATGCTCACATTTTTCAATTGAAAAAACCAAGAAAATAATGAATCAGTATTTTTATTCACCCCGTATCAGATTCAATGAATATGAACAAAGTGAATAATTTTCCGGAATTTTTACTACTATTCTTTTATTTTTTTTTACTTTACTGAAACACATTGATATCTCAAAGTACAAGGGAGGCACTAACTTTATCACATTAATCAATCTCCCTGTATGTAGGAACTAGTTTATGAACGTTTTGGTTGTGGGATTGCCTCAAATCAAAGTGTACACTTTTTAATTTAGCTTTCAAACACTTGAGTATTCATCATCAGGATATTAACTGAGGATTGTAATGTGTAGAATGTTTTTCCTTTCGAAAAAATTGTAAAATTCATAAGAATAATAAATCAATATTCAAATGTGTACGTGACATAGTTAATGGACTCCATATTTATGTCACGTGTCAATTTGAAATCTATTCTTCTGGCTAATCCATAACGAATATTGAATTACATTTCCTCCGAAGATGATATTCATCGACCTTTTTGTCGATTTCAACATCCCAAATGGCTCGCAATTGCAACGAGACGATTGTTAACGCTGATTAGTTTCAACTTTCTTGCGTCTCATCAGGGCGACAAAAAAATCTCTCGCTCATGATCAAATCCGAACTAAGACGACACCACCCAGCGCTGTTATTTGGTTCGTCTAGTTAATTATTATTACCCGTTGAAATTGATAATTTATATACATATATATATATATATATATATATATATATATATATATATATATATATATATATATATATATATGTATATATATATTATATTAGAACAACTTAACCAAAAAAATATGAGGAGTAGGAAATTCCAGATATTGGATTATGTCCACCAATTGCATAGATTCGCCCCATTGTGCATCGTCTATTAACTTGGTTATTCTCAATAAAAGACCCTGATAGTCTTGTCTTTTACTATGGCGCCTCGAGCTGTGAGAATACGATTAACAAATCCGTTTTCAGCCCCTGGGCCGAATCAATAAGGCACGCGATCGTAATGTGTCACAAAAAGAAGAATCATGTTTTTTAGAGCTTTTAGGCTTCATTCGATTCCGCTACGGATGTTTTAAATACTCGTACTCCCAAGTCTACGGATGTTTAGCGAGAGAGAAATATAGTATATCGCAATATCTTAACAGCAAGCGGAAATATCCTATTATTTATGTCGAGAACGATACTAGACAGTCTAGAGTCTAGACTAGAACTATCCTTAACCATATAAAACGAGTGCGTCGGCGCAACGTGAGTCAGTTGAGTCGAGCAATCGAAGCGATACGGTTGAAGTAGGATTTTAATTGTACTGCGAAGTAGTGATTGTGAAGGTATGCATTAGTTGGTGTCGTGCTCGTCCCATATCCATTTTTCAGTCTAAATGGGAAATTGCATATTTTTTATATAATGGAAAAGTAAACCATTGAGATTTGTAATCGAGCACTTGCTGTTTGTAAGGAGTTTAATTTTAAGAGACACTATGATACGAATCATAAGTCAAAATTCGCTTGTTACACTGAAAAAATAAGAATCGACACATTGTTATCTTTAAAATCTAAACTTCAAGGTCAACAATCGATGTTTACTAAAGCTAATACAGAGAGCGAAGATGCCCTGAAATCAAGTTTTATTATTGCATTAGAAATCTCGAAAAGATCACAAACCTTTCACTGATGGTAATTTTATTAAAGACTGTACGTTGAAAGTTGCCGATGTTTCATTTCCATCTCAAAAGTCATTAATGCAAAATATTTCGCTCTCAAAAAACACTTTTATTCAAGAATAAATGATTTACTCAAAATTTGGTTCTTCAACTGAAGGAGAAATTTAAGGAATTTACAAACTTTTCACTAGCTATGGATGAGAGCACTGATACTGTTGCTTGCTGTTTTTATACGAGACATTAACAGTAACTTTATTATTATTTCACCGAAGTTCGTTGGCTCAGTCGAGGAGTAGTTTTAGGAAGGTTTTTGCATTACGTGACCTATTCAAGGTTTCATGTCAGAAAAAGGCAAACCAATTGATTATGACAATGACTGGCGGATTGATTGTGCCTTTTTGGTAGATATGAATAAACACTCGACTGATCTGAATATAAAGTTACAGGGTAAAAGTCTGATTGTCACTCTAATGTATGTATATATTCAAGCCTTTGAAACAAAGTGGAAGCTGTGGGAAAATCAGGTAAAAAATCAAACTTTGAACCATTTCCGTCATTTAAAATCATTTGGCACAGTGAACCAAAAAAAACTGGATGAATATTCTCAACTGTGAAATTTGATTACGGAATTCAATAATCGTTTTGAAGACTTTCACAAAATGAATGAAATGGGATTCCCAATCTATTCAATTTTAAACCTTCACATGGAGTTGATAGATCTTCAATCGGACAGTATGTTGAAAGAGAAATTTAATGAGATTAGATAATTCCCAGAATTAAAAAAGCACGCATTCTCTGCATGTTTGGAAGCACCTATTTATGTGAGCATATGTTTTCAGTAATGAAAATAAATAAGAACAAACATCGCACAAGACATACGAATCAACATCTCCAATCAATCATTAAAATAATCACAACGAATATTATACCTGACATCAATGAGCTTGTCAAAAACAAGAGGAGTCAGGAATCTGGATCCTCGAGCTCAACATAATTACCTACCATATTTTATAACTTTGATATGATTTTTAACAACCGTATATTATATACTTATATAATTTAATAAATAAAATGTTATAATCATTCAGTTCATTTTTATTTATTGCCAATCCGTCCCACCTAAGAATTCAAAATTTAATATAAGGCCAACTGCAAAATTGAGTTTGACACCTCTGATTTATACTATCAGAAATTAATAGAAAATTCATTATTTTTCAAGTAGTTCCATTGTTATAACCGAAACTCTGAAGACATCATACTCCTATATTGCTAATCCCCGTAAGTGGAAGTGTTGCCCACTGAGAGACACAGCCATTACAATATTCTATCTCACTTGGTGTTTCATTGCCACGTGGTTAGCCTACAATTCATCAAATAGTAGTGTAGAATTATTTATTCCGTCAAACACACTATATGGACATCAAATAAAAACAAAAAAAAAATAATGTTCAATGTGGGCATCTTCTACACACTTCCGGAGTCTACAGAGGATATTTCTATAAGAGCATTCCAAGATTCTGCCTTATATTGTCACAATGGAAGTTTATTCTATCGACCTATTAGGAAAAATGTTATCAAGATGATTTCAACATAATTGTGTGGGGAGGGGCCCATCATACATGAACCACATGAAATTATTTTTGAGAAATTCTAAGTATCGCTGATTATTATCAAAAAATATGGACCTACTAAATTATTACCCACTATATCAATAAACAGCAATTTTACAACAAAAGTATCAACAACTCGTTGTTCATCTAGAAACCAACGAGTGTAGGCCAGTATTTCTGCATAATCCTCTACTTCCATAACATGCACTTTCTGGATGTGAAAGGGGTAAAGTTGCTCCTGAAGAATCATATGAATAGTTGTCGTTTGTTCTTGTTTAATTGTTTTAATTTTTTTCAGAATGTCTTTTTATGGCGAACGGTTTCCCTGGCACGATCTAAAAATCGACATATCTCCTAAACCTAAATCGATTAAAAAATTCATTTTTGCTATCTTTAGATTGTACAGAATGTTCCTGTAAAAGTTACGGATTGTTAACCATTGAGCATAAGTCATCCCTGGCTTTCAGATAGTAGCGTAGAATTAAATATTCATAGAGTTCGAATGTATAATAGAGAAAATATACTTAAATATAAGTCCTGATATCGTAACTTTAAATGCCTATAACTCAGAAACGAGGGGCCGTATGAGAATTTTTTTTACGTCACAGCATTATTTTTTCGTCATGTCACTCCTGAATTTTTGCGTTGAATTTTTATTTTAAAGTTTCTTATTTTAAATAATATACTACTTCACTACTTCTACAACTTTTACTGGTATTTTGTTTCCCATGATTTACATTCTACATGTGTCTTGTCAAAAACTCAATTTTTTTTACAACTGGACTAGTAAAGTTACTAAGACTAACACTTTAATAAGGACACTAAAAATACTTTTCTTAACACTTTCTCATAATTCTAAAAACACCTAGATCTTTTAGAATAACTGAAGCAAATATTTAATAATAATATAAACCCTAAATATTTTAAATTTATTACAATCAAGAGGTTTTTTAAATAAATCGGCAATATTATTTTCTGTGCTAACATATTCTAATTTATAATTCTCTTAGACCTTCTCAATGATAAAGTGGTAACGCACGTCTATATGTTTACTTCTTCTGTTCATTTGACAAGTTTTTATAATTTTTAAGGCACCCTAATTGTCTATATTTAGAGTAATTTTGACTCCTTGTTCTATAATATCTTTTATCAGGTACATTAACTCCTTTGTACAGTATACTGTTGCATCGGCAATAAGTCATCGGCTTCGGTGCTTGATAATGCGATTATTGACTGCTTTTTGGAACACCAAAGTACGGGAGCTTTCCATTGCTTCAAAAGTCAGCATCACATATTCATCACAAGGCAAAGGTTTCTTCATGTTTCTTCCTCTTCTGTCGACTTCATCTTGTTCTAAACTAGAATTTTCTCAATTTTCGCTTCCTTCATATATGCATTCTACGTCATTTTCATATTATCTGTTTCAATTTTATTTTCTATTGTGTTGTGTTCTTCCTGTTGCATATGTTGTTCAATCTCGTTTTCATTGTGTTCTGGATTTTCTTCTACTTTGGGTTTTATTTTCATTCAGATAATTTTATGATTTCATTCTTTTTCCCCTAAACTTTTGGTCAATATTTGTATCGAATAATAAGGATCTTACTTTTCTATTAATGCTCTATTCAATATTTTGGTCTTTCCATTAAGTTGGGGAGTATATGATATTGTCACCTCCATTACTATTCCTTTTTCTCTTTAATATCTCTTCAGCTCTTCATTTATATATTCTTTGCCATTGTCATAACTTATCTATTTTTGAGCATTGGAACGCCACTGTTTTGTTTTTTCTCTATTTTTAGCTCTGTTTTCCTCTGCTTAAAGTCTCGATATCAGGATTTTTAAGGTTTTTTCACTTTTTGAAGTAGATCCCCACGATGTCATATGCGATGACATGTTACCACTTTTGTCATACTCAAAAACCAAAAATTTTTGTGTAACACTTTTGTTCTTTTTTGTCTTTTTGAATATTTCTTTCAATTTCAATAAACTTTAAAATTTATTTGATGTAATTCCTTGGAAGCTATATTTAATATATTTGCTCTATCTTGGCCAGTCAATAAACGAATTAAGAAATAACCTATTGGCACCTTCCAACTACCATTTGATGTTACAGCCATGAAAAATAATACTTTAGTTGCATACGTGTCATCATTACTTTCACAATCATAGTCATTCCCTAAATCAACACTGTGCATTGAAATGCATCTTCGTGGTTGAAGAATTGCTCAACTTATTGGCAATTTTCTATAATACAGATATTTAACTATTTTATGATAAAATGATATTCTAATTTGACATAAACAATAAGAATACTGCACCAGCAAAGTAGCTTCAGTTTCTTGAGCCTAATCTATCTAATTTCGGTTTTGCAGTGACTATAACAATTTTGATTTTATTTCATCTGAATCTCGAACAAAGTTTAAAATTCTTCTAGTCCTTTTTGGTCTTTCAAATCAGTTGTTCGGATTTCAGAATCGTACTCGAACACTTTTCTTTTGGGTGTATAGTAACAGCTTTCTTCAACTGTGAAAAACATTTTGTTTCCATAAATAAAAAATAAATAAAATATAAAACCTAGATGTCGGCACTTTACAAAATCGTGTTCAAACGCAATTGAAAAATAAATAAAAATTATTATTTGATACAAAAAATTTATTATGCATGATTGTAAAAAAGTGATAATAATATTAGTACTATTTATTACCTTCATTTGAAACCTTGGTAAGCAATTGCAGTTCGTGGACAGATACAAATGAAATGGCAAAAAATGCGCGAGAATTGGAACTTACATCATCAACTTTGTTTATGTTTGAAACTACACTATCAATTTCAATGTCATTTTCATATGCATTGATCATTTCAAGTTCTTAGCTTCCGCAATATTATCATTTACACGCTTCTTTCCCTTTTTTCTTAATATTCGATCTTTTGAGGACCTGTTTTAAGTAATATTCAACTAAAAATTACATACATATATTATAATAGTCAAAATTTACAAGTATTTAAACTTAATTGTGTAATGAAATTCAATTACTCTTCGGTGCTTTTGGTCGACATAAGCAGCACATAGTCCATTTTTGGTAGTATAGTATTTGATACATAAACAACGATGAAAATTAAATTTACAATAGATCAGTTTCAATAACCTAACAATGTAATACACTTCACGTACACATGTAGTAAACAAACGATAGTTATTGTTTATTTCCTGCAATATTTCTATGTCTATGTTTCAATGATTATATCAATATCAATTTGTAACTAATAAATCAATCCAAATATTAAAACAAATAAATTTGATGTACAAACATAAAGTAAAAATTCGTACATAAACTGACGGTGTTAAGCATGTTCCATTCTCGGGCAAGCTCATAGCATTTCATGACAGTTGGTATGGGGAAAAAACGTTCCTACGTTACCGTGCCGACAATATTCATTTTCTCTCTCGTTAGGGACACTTTATCTATACTGCGCATGCTTCATGCACGCAAAAGATGTGCAGAACTAACTAAAGCGCTCGAAGGAGAGAGAGAACGATACACTATATATTTCACTTAGTAGGAACACCTTCCACTTATAGAAACTGTCCATTTAGGAATATTACATACATATATGCCTTAGACCACTAGTAGCAATTTAAGGGTATTAAATATATGTTTACAAGTACCGCAAAGAAATTATGCGCTTAAGATTAGAAACTAACTAACAAAATTTTCTCAAACATAAAATAAAAGTCCAAAATCTAACGTCAGTTAATTTTCTTTCAACGCTTTGCTACATCGTTCCAGTGTTGTAACTACAATGGGGCAAGAGTGTGCAGCGCACAAGGGCGCCTAAGCATGAGGGGCCCCGATGGGGCCTCCTACACTTTTAAACTGTATCCTAAAGATAGATATCACAATAGTTGGTCAAACTTTTGATTGGTTGGTCCGCCATTTAGGGGCTAGACCTTTGATTGGTCCATTTGAACTTATTTATGAGGAGGAAATTTAAAATTACTGGGGTTGACGTACCATCTGCCATGTTTAACAGACAAGGATAGGGCGGGGCCCCAAAATGGCGATTTTAGTATTTCTATCATACTAGGCTGTGTCTAATATCGCCACTGTCCATTATTTAGCCACTATATTTAAAACAAAATTTAGGCAACCGCTGTCTTACTATAAAATAGAACCGAAAAATATGAGAAAAGCAACCTGCATCTGGGATTCTCATTAAACCATATACATATAAGCGGAATCGGCATTTCAGCCCCTTTCCCTAGCAAATTGTGTTTGAATGTAGAATTCTCGTCGCTTCGTACTTCGTAAACTGCAACAGGTTAGTAAAAATAGCCTGTGTATATTTAGTGATGGTTGGTGGTTTGACTTAGTATAGTGTAACCAAGTTCCAATTTATTTTTAATGGTTTATTTTTTTAAAATTGAAGGAAATTCGTTCTTAAAAATTTTAAAAATAATATAGTCTAAATCAATCAATGTTTAGGAACGAACTTATCAAATTTTTTAAAATATTTACTATTTACTCGCCATATAATATATTCGTCCCAAAAATAAAATAAGTAAAAGCAATCAATGTATATGGTGGATTTTTTGTTTTTTTTTGTCAAACATTTTTTAACCCAAATTTGTAAAAGTGATTTTTACAGTTAGAAAAGGTGCTTTGCCTAAACTCCCTCGATATTTTTTTTCAGCCTACAACTTAATTTTTTTAACGCAAGTTTCTAAAAGTAATTTTTACATCTTAAAAAACTGCTAGTAGTGAGACATTTTTTCTGATATTAGTTTTAATTTCAGCAGTAAAATGGACCAAGCTGTCCCACCACCGTCGCCTAAAAAAATCCAAAAGCGGAGCAGAAAAACGAAAAATGAAAAGGCAAAAAGAAGGAAAAAATATGAAGTTACTCAAACTAGATACATTCTTTTCCAAGCCACTACCACAAAGTGAAAACAACTCGTTTTTACAAGTTGAAAACGTATCTGCTTCTGTTTTTACCTCTGAAATAATTAAGAGCCCAAACGAATGTGCACCAAGTTTACAGAATGATTCTTTAATAAATGAGAAATATTCTACTTCAAGCAAACCAAAGACTAATAATAACGACTTTGACAATAGTTTTATTCAACACAATGTGTAAATAATAAATAAAGTTTCAATGGATATTTGGGACAAAGAAAAGACAAAGTGATACCAGACCAAAATACCCAAAGCAAGAAAATAGATCATTCAATGAAGCCTAAACTACCAAATATGATCTGATTCCAAGGGTATGGCTTTGCTATTCTCTATCTCTAGATGGTGCTTACCTTGCTGTTTGTTTTCTGCAGACGATAATAAATGGCGAATAGGCTTAAGAGACTGGAAACATCTCTCTTTCTGAATTACTTCACACAGTAGTAACCAAGGGCATATACACTTCTCAGCCTTATTAAATTTGTGGCGAAAATATGAAACAGTAGAACGTGAGATGGAAAATAAAATATTATTTGGAGGAGGAGGAGGAGACTTTTTTAGTTTATATATTTTTGTCATTTTTTTAGAAAGTGATATTTGTTCCTATTTGTTTTCAATTTAAGTTTATAAAGATATTTGAAACGTAATAAATTTATTGTTTTATTTTATTTTATATTATAATTGTTCTTAGAAGAATCTTTTTGTATTTTTAAAGCAATAATTAGATTATAATTTGACACTTACAGAAGGGGCCAGAGAGGATCTCTGCATAAGGGCCCAAAATTTGTAGTTACGCTGCTGCATACCTCTGAATTCATTGCAATGTTGGTCGCGAATCTTTATTATATTTATGCACAAAGTACTTGAGGGAGAAACCAATACTACCTAAGAATCACCTGTCTTTCAAATACTTACTATAATAATAAAACGATACACTCAAAAAGCGATGTATCATCAGAAAATTCAGATAATATATGATTCCATAAACTCACCTGTCTGATAAATCTGGTGCCTCCTTAGCTCTAAATTGTCTTGGTCCCAAACCCAAATTAGCAGCTTTTGCAGCTGGCAACTCCAGCATCCATTCTTCCCTTATCGGTTCTGATGCTTTGGCAGGATTTAACATATCAATTTTCATTTTTAAAGCTCGTTCTTCTAGTTCCACATGAGCTTTAGATTGGTTATATCCAAAAGGAAGTGGCCCATATACATCTACATCTAATTCTTCAGTGAATTGTAATGGTTGATGATTTGAGTTGTTGGATAGTACAGGACTGATACATGTATTCTGAATTGAATCATCACTACTTTGTGAAACATTACGATTATTGCAACTAATAAAATGTGGTGGTAGTGCAGGCCCAACCATCTTTACGTTACTAATTTCATTTTCATACAATGTTAGTTGTAAATTGGATGTTGCTTCTTTGACGCCTTTCACTATATGAGGAGGTAAAGCTGGTCCTATAGGTTTCATATTTGGATGCTCTTCTAATTTATCTGTGATACTTTTAAAATTTGGAGGTAGTTCTGGACCTATTATTTTATTTTTCCTCTGAATATTGTCCGTTTTTAGTTGTGGTGGTAATTCTGGTCCCACTTTGGTATTATCTATTTGTAAATGTGGAGGTAAAACTGGTCCAAAGGACTTGCTTTCATTAGTTTCCTCATTTTCTCTATCTTTAAAATTTCTAGTAGATACAGTTTTGTATCTTACACCTCTATCTGAGTCTCCAGAATCAGAACCAGATGATTGGCTCATATCTTTAACAAAGAAAAATCCAATGTGCATAAAAATAAAACATTTTAAGAACAATAATATCTACTATTTAGTGAATAACATGATAGTAATATAAGTATAAATCAGCTGAAAAAGAATTGAATTGATACTGAGTGAGAAGTTAAAATGTAAATTTTTATGTAAATGGTAGTAATTATAACCATTTATAAACGTAAATATTTATCTCAGTTTATACTTTCTAACATTATATAATACTAATAAATTACTGATACATTGATAAAAGTTCCATTAAATAGTTTCCCCAACTTTTTGAATATTCTTCATTTCCATCATTCATTAACATAATTTTTATTTCCATTTTCATTCTTCCAACCTATCTATTGTATATATTTACTAATTTCTGCATTCTATTTCTTCAATTTGTAATCAATGCTACATCATACATGCATATCATCTTGTATCTTCATTTTGTCTCCTCTCACTTTAACTCTTTTTACTATGATAATTATCTAAATAAATAGAAACAAGCTAGGATCTTCCTCTAACTAACATATTCTTCAATCTCATCAAACTTACCATTATGTTTTTGTAATCACTTATTTTAAGTGATCAAAAAAAATTTTTAAATAAAGAAACAATTATTATTTAAACATCTTTTTAATTTTTCTAGTACTATATTTGACACTTTTTATAAGTCCTCCTGTTAAAATTCCTTTTAGACTTTGTCTTACAGATGATTTCCAAACTATGTCTGAAACACATTTTCTTACTATCTGCCCACAATCTGGATCATAAGCTATTGCCCTTAAAACATCTTCAGTGTCCTGCTTGAAATTACCCCTATTCCAAAACCTAGTAAGAGCTTTTTGTGGCCACCTTGGTAGCTGATTTAGATGATGTAATTTAGCTATGGGACTGTAATCTTGACTGCAAGATACAGCTTCATCTTGTGGTAATAAGCGTTTTTCATTTTTATCAGAATCTATTTTAGGTAAAGGTATATCCACATAGTCCTGTAATGTTTGTATAAATGGTTGGTATAGATTACGAAAATTTGTTAACTGGGGCCTAACAATGTTTTCAACCTTATTTTTATTTTCTCCAAAGGTCATCCGAAAGTCTCCATTATAGCTCAAATTTGATATGGTGTGATAAAATTCAAATTCTGTAAAGTTTTCTGGTAATATCAATAAAGCAGCATGAACTGCTGATTGAAGATTTAGTTGTAGAGCAGTTTCCAATTCTGCACTCAGTGGCTTTTCAATAATTTCTACAGGTTTATGTAACCTTCCTGCTAAATATAAATCTGACCATTCCAATAAATCTGTTTCTAGGTCGGTCGTACTAACAACACCATATTTTATATAAAAATCATTTATAGGAACTAGTGTATTAAAATAAACTTTAGCACCAAAGTTTTGTTGACAATGAGACACAAAATTATGCCCAAAATATTTCAACCCACTATAATCTGACGGATTCTTCTCTATATTTGATTCGTGCCACCTTGATGGATTATTAACGCAGAATATTAAATCAATCATATTATCAGAAGATGCATTTTGAAGTTGTTTTTTCACACCCGAACCATAAGCAAAACAAAAAGTTATATTTTGAGGAAATCTTGAGATAATTCGCTTATAAATTGGTGGTACTATAGCTATTTTGGTATTCATCACTCAATTTATACAAATACATCAGTAAATATTTCAAATAAAACATATAAATATTCCTTATTAAAATAACCTATAAAATTTACCTGTCATTCTTGCCAACTGCTAACTCCAAATATATGAAATATATTATATACTGAATACACTGTTTACACCACCACTACACCAATACACATTACACCACCACTACACCAACACATATTAGACTGTCTGACGCGCGTTTCGATAACCAAGTTATCGTCTTCAGGGACTGAGGGTAAACTGAACAGTGTTTTCAGTATGAATATCGCCAACGATTCCAGAAACTCCAAGTGAAAATGTACTGTCAGAATCACAGATCACCTGTATTGTTTTTGGTTAGAATTCAGAAGGCCAATTGAAAAAAAAATTATAAGAATTCAATATAACGAAATATAGTATGAGATGTACATATAAATTTAAATATCTTATTACGAATGTAGTATTTGCATTAATTAATATATTACTTTCCAGATCAATACGGAATATTAAAATATGGAGAAAATTACAAGTCTCAAAACCAGTGTCCAGCCAAGCGGCCTTAAAGGCACGAAGGCTATTTAGTGCACGTCCAAGAAAAGATTATATACACGCTACAAGCCTAAGATTATATACTCGAGCTACAAGCTAGAGAAGGTGTGAAAACTCTAACCTAACCAAAATTCAACACTTAAAACGTAATGGGTCTAAAATTGTAATTGCAAAATAACAAATAACTCAGAGATTGATAGCAAATTATTAATTTTGTAAGGAATAACCGCAATATTTAATTAATTTCTTGGCTTTATGTTTTTTATCGAAGTATGTAATTAAGTTCAATACTATACATACAGGGTAATTCATTAAGAATGTCCAATCTCTGAACTGTAGATTCTAGACCTCAAAGTATGATGATTCTGCTCAACATGCCTTATGCAAATATTGCTATTTTCCGAGATACGGGGTGTTCAAAGTTTAAATTTTGATTTTCGCAATAATTTTTTATGTTTTCACAATTTCTTTTTGAAAATTGGCAATTTTACGTTTTTTGGCACTCTAATTTAACATTGCTAATATGGGCGCTAGTTACACTTGTTTGTGTTAATTGAATCAAAGTAAACTTTTTTGGGCTAAACTCAAAACTAAAATAATAAAAAGATATTAAAAAGCGTTAAATTCTACAAAAAAAAGTTACTCTTCTTTGATTCGTGTAACTCAATCGGTTATCGAGTTATTAGCTTCTAAAAAGTTCAATAAATGTTAATTTTTTCATAAAAAAATTTTATTATACCTTAAATATGTAAACAAAAATAAAAATCTTCAAAGCAAATGCTCAAAATGCCCACCATTTGCTTCAATACACGTTATGATCCGCTTTCGTAAAGATCTCTTAATATCAAAATCACATTCGTGAATTAAGCCGTGGTTTAATTTTTCGTTTTTTTTAAGTAGGCTTGTGTCACTTTTAGACAGTTTGTGTAGAAGCAAAAATTGGATAATAATAAGAATTAGTAATATATTAGTATGCCATTTATTAACAATTTAGTAATTAACAAGTATAATATTTATTTATCAAATAATGCCTAGGCATAACGATTTTTCCAATAATGAGATGCGCGATATGATTTGTGTGTTTGCTCAGTCAAATTATAGTGGTCCAGCTACGGCTCGAAGATATTCACAATTATACCCAAATCGAAGGCAACCCAATTACAAGCTGTACCGAAATCTTTACAACCCCTTAGGTGAAACGGTGTCTCTACGCTCTAAAACTGAGCACGGTGCTACAAAAAAAATCACTGCCGATGAAGAAGATGAAATTTTAATTTGTGTTACGGAGAATCCAGATATCAGTACTCGCCTATTAAGTCTGCTAACAGGTATAAGCCAATCATCTATTTTTAGAATACTGAAAAAATGCATCCATATCATTACACACCTGTTCAGAATTTATTACCTCAAGATTTACCAAAGCGTCTACAATTTGCCCATTTTTTGCAAGATAAACAAAATGTTAACCCAGATTTTCTGGATACAATTCTTTTTACTGATGAGGCAACATTTACCAGACGAAGAATATTTAATTATAAAAATATTCATTTGTGGGATTCTGAAAATCCACATGCTATTGAGGGAAACACATTTTCAGCACGAGTTTAAGATTAACATTTGGTGTGGTGTAATATGTGGGTATTTAATAGGTCCTTTTGAACTGCCAACCAATTTAAATGGACCTCTTTATTTAGATTTTCTTCAAGAACATTTACACGAATTACTAGAGGATATACCTCTCGATTTAAGACAAAATATGTGGTTTTTGCACGACGGAGCACCACCACATTATTCTTTACAAGTTCGTCAATACCCTAACGCACCGTTTCCCAACCGGTGGGTCGCGGGCGGATTTTAGGTGGGTCGCGGCAAGGCTTTTGTAAAAAAATACAAAAATTTACTGATTCTTCAGCATCATATTTGATCATAATGAAGTAATTTTTTATTAGTGGGTTGTAACATAACAAATTATTGGTGCAATTTTTGCCAGTTCTTACTTGCCAATAATTATTTGCAATTTATATGATGTACAAAAAACAGTAGCGCAAAGTTGCCGTGCACGATCTGGCAACAGGGGCAAGCCAGTCGGACCGGTTTTCTCCCACCACAGGCCTCGCTCTGTCACTCGTCTCGGTTAATTGTTCTGTTCACTCACGCAGTCTGGCAACTGCATTTGGTCACGTAAGAACACGCGGCAGTGGCTTCATAATTTATTTGTCTAGCTTTGTTTTGGTTTAAGAGTAGTGAAGTAGTGTTATGACTATTTCGAAGATAGAGAATTGGCTGAAATCTGGGTGGTGTGTTAAGAGAAAACAGGAATCTACTAACGAAGGTGAGGTTAATCGTTCTTCTACTAGTAAAGACGTTATAGTGCCTTAAACATCATCAAATGTTAAAAAAGTGAAAAAGATTTTTCGAAAATATTGTTCTGTATACCTCCAATATGGATTTACGTTCATTGGTACCGATGAAGAACCTCTACCTCTATGTGTAATTTGTTTTGAAACCTTGGCAAATGAAAGTATGAAGCCCTCAAAACTTCAAAGGCACATTTCAACAAAACATCCCGAATGCTCAAATAAACCTTGATATATTTTCAAAAAAAGAAAACAGAACTATTTTCGACTTGATCGAATATGGAGAATGTGTTATTGGGTCAAGGTAATAAAAAAATTACCATGGCCTCATACCAGCTGCAATTGCTAATAGCAAAAAATGGCTCTCCTCACACAGCAGGTGAAAACCTTATTTTGCCTGGGACAAAAATAATTTCCTCACTTCTGCTTGACGAAAAAGCAGGTCAACAGATAGGTAAAATATACCTATCAAACACAACAGTGAAACGTAGAATCGAGGAAATGTCTATCAATGTAAAGAAGAGTTTAATATCTGCTTTGAAAGAAAGTGATTTTTATTCTTTACAATTGGACGAAAGTACAGATATTGCTGACAATGCTAATTTATTACGTTTTGTAAGATTTACTTTCAATGGAGCAATTGAAGAAGAAATCTTATTTTGCCAGTCACTAAAGACCAGTGCAACAGGCAAAGACATTTTTGACTTATTGAATAGTTTTATCCACGAAAATGGAATAAATTGGTCCAAATGTGTCGGGCTACAACCGATGGAGCTCGTGGTATGTCAGGAAAATGTACAGGACTAGTAGCTAAAGTAAAGGAAGTAGCTTCGTTAGTTGAATGGACCCATTGTATAATTCATAGGGAGGCATTAGCGGTCAAGGGAATGAACCCAGACCTCAAAAGCACACTTGAAGAACGCCGTAAAAATTGTGAACTTGATCAAAGCACAATCTAAAAACATGAAAAGGATGTTCAAGGAGAAAAGTTTGACCTCATTTTGGCTGAATGTTAAGCCAAGCTATCCAGGTTTATTTGAAAAAGCAATGAGATTCTTAATAGTTTTTTCAACAACATATCTTTGTAAGTGTGCCTTTTCAATTTTGGTGCATATCAAGAACAAGTATAGGAACAGACTGGATGTGGAAAGTGTCTTAAGACACAAAATATCAAATTTCAATCCTGACATTGAATCACTGGTGCAGTCAAAACAATGCCAGAAGTCACACTAGTCTTAGAGTCAAATTATTTGCAATAATCAATATAATGAATACACTCTTATTTTTTTCATTACTAAACTGTGTACTTATTTATTGACATTTTCCCATTACCACGCATATAATATATACACAATATAAATCTTATATAAATGAAAGCCTATATATAAATTATTTGTGTATATATATATATATATATATATAAATTTATATATAAACTGGTGGGGGATGGGTCGCTAAAATAAAAAACATCAAAAGGTGGGTCGCCAGACATAAAAGGTTGGGAACCACTGCCCTAACGAACAGTTTCCGCATCGATAGATTGGTCGGTCGTGAAAGTGAGTTTGCTTGGCCACCAAGAGGCCCTGATCCTATATATATACATATATATATATAGTTAGGTTCCCAACCTTTTATGTCTGGCGACCCACCTTTTGATGTTTTCTATTTTAGCGACCCATCCCCCACCAGTTTATATATATATATATATATATATATATATATATATATATATATATATATATATATATATATATATATATGATTATGCTCAACATGCCTTATGCAAATATTGCTAGTTTCCGAGATACGGGGTGTTCAAAGTTTAAATTTAAATTTTGATTTCCGCAATAATTTTTTGTTTTCACAATTTCTCTTTGAAAATTGGCAATTTCACGTTTTTGGTATGAGGAATCATAATTTGCACTCTAATTTAACATTGCTAATAGAGAGGGCTAGTTAGACTTGTTTGTGTTAATTAAATCAAAGTAAACTTTTTTGGGCTAAACTTACAACTAAAATAATAAAAAAATATTAAAAATACCCCGTTTCACCTAAGGGATTGTAAAGATTTCGGTACAGTTTGTAATTGGGTTGCCTTCGATTTGGGTATAATTGTGAATATCTTCGAGCCGCAGCTGGACCACTATAATTTGAATGAGCAAACACACAAATAATATCGCGCATCTCATTATTGGAAAAATCGTTATGCCTAGGCATTATTTCATCAATAACTATTACACTTGTTACTTACTAAATTGTTAATAAATGGTATACTAATGTATTACTTAATCTTATTAAATTATAAAATTAATAAAAACAATATTAAAAAGCGTTAAATTCTACAAAAAAGTCTTCTTTGATTCATGTAACTCAATCGGTTATCGAGTTATTTGCTTCTAAAAAGTTTAATAAATTTTAATTTTATTATTCCTTTGGATTTTTCAATTTGGTCGCAAATGAAGGCATTAGTTTACAAAGAAAAAATTACTTCTCTTCCACAACTGCGACGGAAAATAGAAGAAGCCGCGGATGTAATTAAAAATAATAGACAAGGATTATTTGATATTAAGAGATCTTTACAAAAGCCGATCATAAAGTGAATTGAAATAAATGGTGGGCATTTTGAGCATTTGCTTTGAAGTTTTTTATTTTTGTTTACAAATTTGTTATTGTTACATATTAAGGAATAATAAATTTTTTTTTATGAAAAAATTAAAATTTATTGAACTTTTTAGAAGCAAATAACTCTATAACCGATTGAGTTACACGAATCAAAGACGAGTAACTTTTTTTGTAGAATTTAAACGCTTTTTAATGTGTTTTTATTATTTTAGTTGTAAGTTTAGCCCAAAAAAAGTTTACTTTGATTTAATTAACTCAAACAAGTGTAACTAGCGCCCTCTATTAGCAATGTTAAATTAGAGTGCAAATTATGATTCCTCATGCCAAAAAACGTAAAATTGCCAATTTTCAAAGAGAAATTGTGAAAACAAAAAATTATTGCGAAAATCAAAATTTAAATTTAAACTTTGAACACCCCGTATCTCGGAAACTTGCAATATTTGCATAAGGCATGTTGAGCAGAATCATCATATTTTGAGGTCTAGAATTTACAGTTCAGAGATTGGACAATCTTAATGAATCGCCCTGTATATATATATATATATATATATATATATATATATATACAAGGTGGTTCGTAATGATGTAAATTAACTTATAGAGCTGATAATGACAAAAAAATACGTTTTTAAAATAAGTATTTTCAATGTGGCACTCACCCCATCTTATATAAAGGGTGTTCCGGGACTTAATGCAAAATATTCGAGAGTGAGTAGATGACGTGAGAGTAATGCTGTGACAAAAAAAATTCTCATACGACCCCCCATTCCTAAGTTATAGCCCTCTAAACTTGCGAAATCAAACCTTATATTTAAGTATATTTTCTAAATTATTTATGTCCCTATAGTGTGTTTGCGGAATAAATAATTCTACACTACTATTTGATAATTGTATGCTAACCAACTATATTTTTCTACATTTCATGTTTTTCCTTATGTAACATGATGTTCGACATTATCTAGTCCAATTAAAAATGTTTTATTATATTTTAACCATTAGGCATGAGCCACCTCTGACTTTTGGATAGTGGTGTAGAAGTATTTATTCCGTCAAACACACTACATGGACATATGTAATCAACCATTGAAAATTTATAAAGTTCAGCATTATTCACACGTCATCCACACACTCCCGAATTTTTTGCATTAAATCCCAAAAGGTAGTTTTGTAAAAGTTATTACATCACATTTAAGAGTTATTGATGATATGAGCGTTAAAAGTGATGTTTTATTTTGGAAGTGAAAAACTTTCAAATACAAAAATCACTTTCAACTCAAATATCATACAACGTTTTTTGTGTAAAAGCCCCATTTTAACAATAAAATAGGCGATTTTGGAATGACAAACATAAATAATTTCAATGTTACGTAAATTGAAAACATGTATAGCAATCAATGTTTGGACGAAACTGTTTAATAATTACTTAACTGTGCCTAAATATAAGAAAATTTATGTAAAAAGGTAATATCCAGAAGATTATTTAGGTGAGAAAAAAAAACATTTGGATCAAATTTTATTAAGAATTCGTTAAAAAACAGGTACTAGACACATTTAATTTTTATTTATAAATCAATAAGTCGTTTTAACCATTTAGGTGTGACACTAAAACTTCATCAGAAACTGGTTTACTTGATTATACGTCTTATATTCAGAAAACAGTTTAGCGTTTACAAGAATTACATAAAAATTTAGTTACAAAATTTTCAGTAAATTGTTGAAAAATTTCTATTAGCCTTGAAAAAATATGCTGGAATGTGACTAATGCAATGCATAATTGCTTGGGGAAGGATGATAAGTAAAAGCATTTTGTGGACCAAAGGTCATACGCACTTACATAACGTTAAAACATGAAAATTGAAAAGAAAGATAAAAAAAATACATGAGAGTTTAGGAACTTTGTGTTGTGAAAGTTAGTATATAGATTGCATATAAATGTGAAGTGATGTATTTTAATAGCGACCTACACAAAATACCTACTTAATATTTCACCATATGACAAGCATGAAACTTGTTTAAGGTTTGAAAGGAGATAAATATTGAAATTGTGATTGCCATCTAAAGAGAAACCCATATGTGTAAACAATAAACCCCATAATAGAAAAATAAAAGTCTAAGATCCGGCTGCAGGATTAGTGCTCTTATCCGATTTTGTTAAAACCCAAATTTTTAAACATAATTATAATTAGGAACATATATATTTAGCAGGTTGTCTATCAAAATTTGGCTAATAGTATTTTTAATTAAAATATTAATTTATTCTTGGAAAAAAAATTCTAAAAATCACGATTACTGTTGCACATACGTACATAACGTACATTTATAAATTATATATCAAATTAAAGCACATTTTTTTTTTCTTATTATTATCATATATGGTTACCTAACTAAATCCGTCCACAAATAAGGGTTGCTGGCTGTTAAAGATAATTACTTGAAGTAGAGTGGAAGAGGGTTAGCGCGTAATATCATTTGTTAGACGAATACAGCACCCCATACACAATTAATGGCCCGTTACAAAGAAGGCTCAATGATTTTTAATAAAATGGGAGAATTTTCATTTCAAAGAAGTCCTAGTAAAATTCTTAGCTGATCATTGGGTGGATGATTATTTTGCTATATTTGGAATTGAAAAAAATTATATTACTGTTAGAGAGCAATGTATTTTCATATTATAAGAAACTGAAACTGAATTAGCATGTCAACATAAAGAAGCTGATACCAGAATTGGTTTCAATTTAAATAAGGAAAATTCGAAAATGTTGGTAAAAACAGCAGGCACTGACGTTTTAATAGACTAAGAGCCAGTGCCTGCCAGATATATGTTAAAAGTATAAAAGCTGAAAATTTTTTGCGTGTTCTCACTGGTGTAGGGAACAATGTTTGGGGGTTACAAACCTTGAGTAATGGTGCCTTCGGTAGGTATCAGGTAATCCGAAGGTCAGACCTATCCGAAGGGTCTAACACTCCGCCAGACGCGGTAGAAGGTCAAATGCACTGAGAGAGCATTGCTCCGGTACATGAATGCATTTAAGAGTATTCCGGCAGTTTAAACTTTATAATTTATAAAAAATTTATGTGAATATAACTAAAAAATTATCATACAATAATTTTTAAATAACCAGACATATTCAAAGAGTTAAACACCCCCTTAGATTGGATAAAGCCTACCTAGAACTATACATGAGAGAATCAGAAAACTGTTAAGTGAATTTAATACGGAAAAAATTAATTTGTACATAGAAATTAAATTTAGATTTTCTAATTATTAATATAAGTAAATAAATTAAATTTTACTTAATATTGATTAGTGGTATAAAGTTGATATCGATAGGTCATATCGATACTTATGTATATGACTAAATGGAAAAAAAATATTTATCAGTATTTTCGAATTTTTTAGTAGTTTTAAAATAATATAAAATATACATAAATAGATATATATTATTGAATAATCATGACATAACTTAAAGAATGTAGAATAATTTAATAATATTGAACGAAATCTTATTATAATATTTCAAATATTATTTTATATTTTTTTCTTGAGAATGATTTATAAGAATGTTCAAACGCTTAGGTCTATTTGGAGGGTCTCATATATTCCTTGACACAGTAAAAGGTGGAGTACAAGCGAAAGAATGTCTTCGTGTACGTGAATGCGTATAAAATAGTATTGGTGGGTTTTAGACATGACGAAATATACAGGTATAGAGTAAATGCCTATTTCACAGTAGACTCTAAACAGTTGGACAATTTCGAAGGGTCTAAAATCCCTCCAAACGTAGTACAAGGTCAAAATTCTAAATGTCTTTTTGGGGCACTAAATTCAACATGTGCCAGTATACTTTTGATTCTGAAAGTTGAAGGTAATGTTTCCAAAGGAAAATTTTAGGAGCAATATTACAGTAAAAAAAGTTTACAATCATGGAAGAAAATGTAGATTGTGTATTTTGACATGAGCGTAGTAGAAATGTGATTTTATTTCTTGAACACACATTGAAAAAGTGTACAAGTATATTAAAATCACGACAAAAATATAAACTTATATATAAAGATGTAGTTTTATCAAGTGGAGAGATGGAAGGTGATTACCATAGAGAGTGCTACAAGACACTTACAGCACTAATGAAAAAATATTATGAAGATCTAAACGTGATTCCAACACCATCAATATCGACGGATGAATCTACCAGCTCTACTACACCAAGATCATCAGAAAAAATTTGACCTACCGCGTCTGGCGGAGTGTAGACCCTTCGGATAGGTCTAGTCTTTTAAATAATTACTTAGAATTGTCATTTGTACACTCTGTGTAAATTTCAGTTTTTATAATTTAAAGTGAGAGAGCTCAGGTACTGCACACTTGGTTACCTGCCGTAACCTACCGTTACTCAAGGTTTGTAACCGCCAAACATTGTTCCCTACACCAGTGAGAACACGCAAAAAAATTTTCTGCTTTTATACTTTAACGTATGTCTGGTAGGCACTGGTTCTCACGCTATAATAATTTTGTTAGGAAATATGCATGAAGGTCGTAATTTGCAAATTTGGTTGGCAAACAGGTAATCAAACAAAAAGACTAATAATGATAAAGTTTACATAAACGGTACGGACTTACCAATAAGATTACGCGCGACGTTATGTCTTATTCTTCCCGCTTTTCACGCCTACCTGTATTGTGAACACACGGCTGCATTTTTCAACAAATGGCAACTTCGGCCTTTGAATTTAATTATTGAGCTTCCAGAAATTTAACAAGTGTTCAAGTCTTTGACGAATCCTACTGACATCTTTAATGAAATCAAAATTGATACAGTCCAAGTACTTACGTGCATATATGGACTCCCAAAATGTCAAGGGTAAATGTCGCAGAATTTTTATTATACAACAAAATGTACGCTACTCAACAAAATAATGAAATATTTATAAAAAGGAATTAAAGGTATGGACTCAACGCACATTCTGCCGTTCTGGAAATCTTTGAAACAACTATTGTTACAAATATTTGTTAATTTGGTTAAATGCCACTAAGCCGGACTGTAACAAATTCAGCCTAACGGCTGGTTGCTATTAGATGGTTTTCTGGGACACAGCCTGCAAACCTTATTTGCTGTCGGATTTAATTATGCAATCATAAATGATAATAAATGGAAAAAAATTAGCTTTAATTTGATATATAATTGACAAATGTATGTTTGACCCCCGTCCCATTTCACTTGGCCCACTTAGAAAAATTCGAAATTATTTAACTTTATTTTAAAATGCCAAAACGTAACTGTTAGTAAAATGTTTTAAACTTTTAGTTTTATGTCTAAAATAGGTTTTGGATGAATATTGTCAAATATTTTGAATGATATTTAATATGATGGAAACTGATAGGTCTTGTTGATAATAATTTTTTATGCATATACAAGGGTTCATTGTTTCCAAAATTGTATTCATTCATTATTAAAGTTTCATTAGGTCTAAAATACGCAAATAATGAAGTAGGCTGTGTAAGTCATATTTTCACAAAATGTTTTTTTAAGTGACAGATTTTTGAAGTAATAAGGTGAGTATAATTTTTAAAATGGGCAGAGGAAAAGTTATTGATGAAAAAATTAGATTAATCATAATAAACTTATTCAAAAATGGGAACTCAGAAATTTTCTCTACATAGGCCAAGGAAAAGCCATTATTGACTCAAATCCAAAAGAAAAATAGAGTTACATGGGGCAGAGTATAAAAGTTGGAATTTTCAACAGTGGAACTGTATACATTGGAGTGATGAGTTTCGTTTTGAAGTTTGAGTGGATGACGATCGAAGTGGATCTCGATTCGACAAAAAAATGAAGCTTTTCATCCAGATTGTTTGAAGCAGAAAGTAAAAGTAAAATAAAATGTGATGGTGTGGGGCTCGATATCTGCAAGAGGAGTGGAAAAACTGCATTTTTTTCGTTCATTGCATTCATTATTTTTCAGCAAGATGGAGCAGCATGCCATAAGTCAAAAAAGGTCCTTAAAATGGTTCTCAGACAACAATATTCCACTTTTAGAGTGGATTTCAAGTAGTCCAGATTTATCACCAATAGAAACACTTTGGCATTAAATGAAAAAGCAGTTGCGTGCAAATCCAGCTAGAACTGTCATGGAATTAAAACAAAGACTACAAGAAATTTGGGATTTTACTCCCAAATACTGCTAGAATTTAATAAACACCATGTCTCAAAGAATTACGGCTGTTATTAAAAATAAAGGGGATGTTAAGCAATAGTAACTTTTAAAAGAATGTTCAATATTTAAGCTTTTCTGATTACATTTGGTTTTTGTTGTTTTTTTTTTTGGTTTGTAATTATATCATATGTTAAAACTTGTAACTCCTGTAAAAGTATCTAAAATGTTTATAGAAAATATAAAATGCTCAAAACGAAACAATTTGACAGTTTTTAATAGCTGAAAAAGCAATAAGTAATTTTTTTCAATTGGGTTAACTGAAATGGGACGGGGCTCGTATAAATGTATCGAAATCATACCTGTTTACACCTGGTTGCGAAGAGGTGCGGCCAGTTGCCCAAAGATGATTTTTTAGAAGCTATAAATAAGTTGCCGTGATGTAGACGAGATTTTTTTCAAAAAACAAGTGAACAAAATTTTTTCCCAAAAAAAATTAAAAATAATTTAATCAATAATACTAAAGGCCACATGTTGATATACAGCCCGGTAAATGTATATTCTCTCAATTATATAAAATTATAATTTTAAATCATATATTGAGGAAGATAGCAAAATAGGTCATTGGCAAAATTGTGTAAATAATAAATCGGATTCCTGAAAAGGTAAAAAAGAAGATACGTTTGTATGATTCTTTCTCATAATTTGAAGTTAGATAAACACATATTTTACTTCATGCCAAAAATTGTGACCAAAAAAATTGTTCTGCTTGTTATCAATAGATATAGGAAGTCACTTTTAACTCACGTACAATGTACACATTAATACTTATATCCTTTGGATTATACTTTGTTTGTTACATACTAAATAAAAAACTGAAGCTCAACTTCTTTAAAAATAATATCATGAAGTTTTATTTTGAAATAATAACCTCGTTTATGTTGATTGACAAAATAAAAGACTTAAGTATATTGTATAAAACTTGTCCATCAAATTTCAAAGTAATATCTATACTTAGGTTCTCCGCTAATGTCAAATTTGAAATTGAAAGCCCTGTATATAGTTGTCTATCAACTTTAAAACCTTGTACCTTGTAAACAATTACTTTTGAACTCTTTGGATTATACTTGCATATTAGATACTCAATAAAATAAATAGATCTCAATAACTTCATTATTTATTGGTTCATGATCTGTTTTATTTTAAAGTGTTAAAATATTTTTTGTGCTACTGGTTATAACATCTTAATTTTCTGTAGAAATAATGATTTAGGAATTTAAGCACCATTCTATGAACGTTTCAAATTAAATTCTATCATATTAGTTTGCTCCCAAGAATCAAAAAGATCCAGCCTTTCAATAATCTATAGTAACCACAGCCATAATTTTTTTTGTTTGAAAACCCAAAATGCACCATACCATATCCCTGCTGTTGGTCAATATAGCTTCTGAGAATTTCAAGAACTGTGCCTTTAAATATGGTCATTTGAAGATCACAAACTTTATAATGCACAGGACGGACCAGAAAAATATGTTCGTGAAGGCGCCCGTATTGTTAAAAGGAATAATGAACAGTTAACCCAATTTTTTGACATAACCCTCAATATACCGCAGTTGCTAGTATCTATTAGACAAATGAATGACCATGTAGGTATAAAATGTGCGTTCACTCATATAAGGTATGACATAATGACGTGGCTGAAGATTTAAAGGATTTTTAAAAGTGAGAAACTAGGAAGACATGTAGAAAAACCATTAATAATATTACAGAAATTCAATCAATGAGAAGATGTGTGTGTGTGTGTGTGTGTGTGTGTGTGTGTGTGTGTGTGTGTGTGAATTGAATTATACAAAAAATGAGAAATCTTAAAACTGTTAAATGAACCAGTTGTGTAGTTTTTGCTAAGAGAAAAGATATACAGCTAAATCAGAAAAAGAATCTTAGTCCTCACAACTAAACTCGACCAAAATATTCCGCTGAATACTCAAAATGACAGTTTTTGGGGCAGTTTATTTACTATTATTCAGAAAAGTTTAGAATTTACAAACTCACAGATGTACAAAAGCAAGATTTTTTTAATTTGTAATGAGGCTTTTGTGACATTTAAAAATATGAAATCAAAATTTTTCTAAAATTTTTAATTCACAAATGTGGCAACAAGAAAATGGATTTGCTTATTATGAATAGCTTCATGATTAAACAATTACTAAAAAATCTAAATCTATCCACAATTTTTTACTCCTCCAGAATCTTTCCTTTGTGTGTCAAAGACGAATTATTTTATTTGAATATTTTCATATTGTTATAGAGAATTTAAATCTTTTACCAATTCAAGTCTTCAAATAAAACAAAATTCTTAAGACTTGATAGAATAAATCTAGATTTAGAATGTTGTGAAAATGATCAGTGGGATTATTTCATGTCAGCCATTTCTTTGATATAAATTTGATTAAAATAGTCTATGATGATTCATAACAATACGAAAATCCGTTTCTTATGAAATTAATTTCGACATTATTTTACAAATTTCAAATGTTCCTCTTATTTGATAATAATGATATAATCATTATATGTATGGATCATGTATATAAAATTGTTTGAAAAATAAAATTTTATTATACGATGAATAAATATGAAATATAAAAAGTGTAAAATAACCATAAACTTGTCAGAACTTATTGAGACTCTAATAATATTGAAAGTTTTTCGTGGGCATAATGAATCTTTTCGTATAATCCTACTGGACAACCATGCTTTTGTATTGATTCGAACTTAAATGTTCGGAATGATCTATCTTCGTCTATATAAGTTATTGCAGCCATCAAGGGACACATTATTATTTTTGTATGATCTCCAAAATTCATCTAAAATATAGATATTTGTATTAGCGAACATTTTAAACAATGAAATATATTACATTAACATCAATATTAGACAAACTTCATAAAATGTTTGTACAAATTAATTAGGCATTTATATCATATAGACATTAATTCACGCGGAACATCGAACCTATTTATCAGTAAAGAACTCATTTAGTATTAAAAGAAACTAAATATTAGTATTAAAAAAAAAGAATGGGAAATTTTTGTCTTGAAATAATTTTTCTCAAGTACTTTTTCATTTTTGAACCAGATAACAGTAAACTGTCGGCTACCGATATTAGAAATTTACCCTACAAATTCAATGATTTACGCATTTTCATTACTCAGTATTAGTGTATAGAAAAGAAATTGTCAAGTATGTATAAATTCTGACTAAGTATTAGCTGAGCTACTTTTGTTACCAGAAATAGACCAATTTATATCTGTCAACTATTTTAAGTGTGGATAAGGCTTAAAAGCAAATTGGCAAATTGTAAAGTAACATCATCTATATAAATTGACTTTGAAAAGATTATAACAAGTAACATTTTTTAAAATATTTATAATCATTAGTTTCACAACTAAATTAAAAAATCTAACTTCAATATCACAGAGTATATAATCATTTTATTTTAGATGATTCTGTGCTTTATTTGTATGATTATATTGGAAACAATATCAATATGATTATATTTGTTTTGAAAGAATAGACAAATAGAAAACCTATCTAAATAGCTAAATATGAAGTGAAACCCAACATGGTCCCACAAAACACTACCAAATAAACAACTGTTTTGAAAAATAGTAAGATGTACCTGTCAGCTACCAATTTCATTATTTATGGTACTATAATTACGTGTCAGCCGAGAAGTACCTGCTCAAATCATAATGGATTTTCTTTCAAACAATATTGTGTTTAAATAGTTGCATTTGTCATAAAGTTCGTTAGGTGGTTGGAATACGAAAATACATCTTTAATATCAGGCAGCCTGAACTCAATTTTCGTGTTTAACAAAACACAACATTTATCTTTAGTTATTCAACTAAATATAGGAACACTAACCAGCAATCTTAGATGTTGAGGTTGAAAATTTCAGAACCATTTTCTAGGTTATTATATGCTGCTAATGAAGAACTAGAATTTTGAAAAATCAAATCTAGATTGCCAAACACAATAAGCGTGTCTACATTTGAAAAAGTGATGCATAAATTTTCGGAAAGTAGTTAATTTGACATATCTGTTTATAATTAACACCATGTATAAAGGTTGCTTCTCAAGTTTTGAGATAGACAAATAGAAACACATCTTTATAATTTGATATGGCTTTATTATTTTTCAATATATTATCCATTAAGATCAATACCCTTTTGCATGCGTTTGAACTAATTGTCAAAATACTTTTTTCATTCCGATTGAGGTACCTCCAAAACATGTGATTTGAACAAATCAACCGTTGGATTTGACTCGTCTTGAAAGACCTATACTGTTGATTGTTTGATTTCAGGTTCACATGCATAGATCCATGATTCTTCGCCTGTCAAGATCTTATAGACGTCTTTTGAAACACAGGCTTTTTTTGAGCGATTGTCAAATTATGCGGTATCCAACGTGAACAAATCTTTTTAACAGCCAAATGTTCATTCAATATTGAATGTATGTGATTGGAACTAATGCCCAACTATGCCTCAATCTCACAGTAAGTCATATGACGACAGTACAATATCAGTTCATGCATGGCATCGATCTTTTCTAACAACAGCCGAATTTGAAGAACCAGCGAGAGAGATAGTGAAAAGTCGAAGCAAATTGATCGGCACTCTGCTGTTGGTTTAATCCACGTCGAAAATCATCGCATGAAAATGTTCGCGATTTACTTCCATTTTTTGACAAAGATGAATGTTTCAAATATCTGTAAACAACTGAAATAGCACGTTCTGAGTACGTTCACAATTAAAAATGTCAAAAGTTTAAGATAGGAATGTCATATTTGAAAAAGTCACTTCAGTGTTGCCATATCTACAAACTTGAGTACAAACCTTCATATGATTAATTTAGTTGAAGTATTTCAAATAATTTCCATTTTCTAGTAACGCAATCGCCTTCAGACATAAAAATCGCAAAAAACAAAAGTTGGATATAGTAGAATACATCCAAAAACTTTTAAAAAAATACAAACCTGCACAGTGCCATTGTTTAATTGCATAAGAACACCAGATGTCGATCTACACCATTGATGCAAGTGTGGTGTTCGAGACATAGAATCAGTATCTTTTACTACAGACGCGCCAGTTTTCAGGAGGTGTTCTCTCATATACCTACTAAAGTAAGACAGAAGTTTCATTTTCTTCTCGTGTTGTTTTGGATAATTATCGACAGTCATGTACGATTCGTCTCCATTTTTATCCACATAGTGCACATTTCTGTAAAATAAACTTGCGTGCTAACAAACCAATCACAAATAGACAAATCAAATGTCATAATAAAAACAAAGCATTAACATAAAAAATGCTTACATTCCGTTGGGTAACATAATAAGTTTTGTTGTATCATTGAACATAACTCCTACACCTTCATCAGATAATTGATAGCCAAAACCATATTTATCGGAATAATCCACCCATTTAGACACCCAAATCATCGGTTGGGCAGAAGGATCAGACATTTCATCTGAGAAAACTTGATGCCTGGCTGGCTTTGATTTTATTACCTTAAATATAAAAAAATATTAAAAAATGTTGCCAGACAATTTATAAAAATTGTTATATTAAATTTTTTGAAAGGTGACTTGAATTTTAATAACACCTTACCCCATGTATCATAGATTTTAGAACCAGGAAATTTTCTTTTGCATCAAATGTTGAATAAGTTTTTGTAACAGGTGCTGTAGGTAGCAAACCTGCTGTAATTGAATTATGTTTCTTTTGAGGAGATATGACCATGGCTTCCCCTAAACATAAGAAATGTATCGGTAAACTCGAGCAATAATTTATCCAATCTTAAATCTCAACTTTATTTCAAGCAGATTTATTGGAAAGACAAAATTAAGAAGGAAAAGTAACCTAAAGTTTTTTCATCATAAGTTTCGCCAAATATTTTATTAGAAATTTCTACTCTTGATGTAATGGGTCAATAACAATAAATTTCTCAAACACAAGGGTAAGATAATCAAACAAACAGTAATGTTATTAAACATATAATTTTGATTGAGTGAAATAATATAATTCTTAGTTGAAACTTAAATCAACCTGAATTGTATTATACCTATGTACATACCATTATTAATTTCTGTAAGTGGTCTTCTAGAAGTTACGTCAAACTTCTCAAATCTAGGAGCCATAGTTAATGCGCTAACGGGAAGACTTGGTGGGCAATATCCATTAACTATAAATTCATGACTTGATAATTCTTCTACTTTTGGACGACTTTTGGGGTCTGATTGCAACATCATCATAATCATGTGTTGAGATGATACAGATATATTCGAAGTTATTCTAAAAAATACGTAAGAAATAATTACAATGAATATGTTACTGAAAACTTCTACTTCCATTGAGGAGAAGTAAGCAAAAATTTATTAAATCCTACTTTTTGATACAACACAAAAAGAGAGAGAGAAATTCTTTATTGTCAAAAAATTGTTCACAATTTGTAGACAAAAGTTTGTAAAAAACTAAGAAACAATCATACAATAACTAAATAAACACACAAATAAAATATAAATAGAAACTATACACAAGAAAACTACAATGAATAACGAAATTACCTATTAAAATGTACATGTCAAAATTTTCTTATGTAATAAACATTATGTATTTATTGTCAAAATTGAACCAGATAATAAAACTAAGTGTACGGAAATCATAAAATAAGAAATAAGCATTGATTTGTATGAAAAATCAATTAAAAAATTTAAACCAGTGCATAGCATGTTCCACTTCGATTATTAATAGTATTAGAATAAAAGTTGTTTATCAGGTAGTAGACACTTTCCAGTAAATATGCCTTCAAATTATTGTGAACTGCGAGAAAAGGTTTATATAGATTTGATTTCAATTGGCAAATGACTGTGCATTTTTTTGCGTTGTAAAGTATTGAGTCCTTAACTAATTCTGAATGGAGTGGGTAGATAAAGGTCGTGCTCGCGTTCCTAAGTAGATAGCTGTGCAATGATCTTTCTAAAATTGGAGAAGCGTGCTTACGGATCCAAATATGAATGATAAATATTGTGAATCCTTTAAAGAAGTTACATCAGTGAGGCCTGCTGTTTAGTCTGTCTATATATTCAACAGTTCTCTTTTGTACATTGAAGATTCGATCATCGTGAGTTGCACCACACGTACCCCAAAAGGAAAGGAAATATGAGAGATGCGACTCAATAAGTGCATAATAAATTGTTAAACGTGGTGGATAAGTTTAGTTCTTTGGAAACTGATCTTAGCGCAAAACAGATAGAACTTTTTTTTTTTAGATAAAGCGGTAATATGTAATTCCCATTTCAAAGAATTGTCTACAAGAAGCCCTAAGAATTTTACAGATTCAACGATTCAATGGTGATGTTATTTAGTACAAATGGCTGCAATGTATTTTTATATGATAAAACTTTAGTTTTATAAACGTTGAAGTGCAGAAGATTAGAATCGCATTATGATTTAAGGGTGATTAGATATGGTCCTATGAAGTGCCATGAGATCAGGGTTGCTCCAAGAAAATCTAGTATCGTCTGCAAGAAGACAAATTTTACTACTGATGTCTAGATAGGCAATATCGTTGATAATAAAAAAACAAAATAGGCCTAGTTCTGAGCCTCGAGGCACTCCACATTCTATTGGCTTACAAGAAGACATCGTTGTATTAACCCTTACAAGCTGACGTCTGTTAGTAAGGTATTGTTGGAAATAGTAACAAAAGTTCACGAGCCGTGTGGCGACATCTATGTTCATTTATTGTAACCTAATGAATGTATCGCCTTTCTTTGTTTTCTTTCCTTTTTAGTAGTAGTTAATAAACACATTCAATAGCGTCAACACGTTGTTTGTTTTTCAGTACCTTTTACAATAGGTTATGGGCCTAGATCGTTTCCAACGCGAAGTTTCGGGTATTCAGTAGTTCGGGAAGTTTTTTATTTTCGTGTCGGGGGCGCTAGTGTTTCGCGGAAAAGCAAGATGGCCGTCAACTATTTGACGAGTGTGCCGAGGCTTTTAGGTCGCGAAAACTATGACGAATGGCTATTCGCAGTTGAGAATGTGTTTGTGCTCGAAGGCTTAAGCAAATGCCTTGACGGTAAGGAAACTGATACAACCACCATTGCCAAAGCAAAAGCTAAGTTAGTTTTAACCATAGACCCAAGTTTATTTCCTCATGTAAAGGATGCAAAAACTGCCCAAGAAGTATGGACAAATCTCAAAAAGTTGTACGATGACAGTGGTTTCATGCGAAAAATTGAACTTCTGCGTTTGCTGATTCCTGCGAGACTTGAAAATCACGACAGTATGCAGTCTTATATAAACCAGATTGTCGAAACGTCTCAAAAATTACGTCGTACCGGATTTAGCATAGATGAAGAGTGAGTGGGGTTGCTGCTATTGGCAGGTCTTGAAAAATACGCCCCTATGATTATGGCTGTGGAGCACTCCGGAATCTCTATCACTACAGATTCCACCAAAACTAAACTGCTTGACATGCAAATACTACAATAATGGTAACAACGGTGCGTTTGCGGCGAACAGGAATTTCAAACCAGCTGGTTCTGTCAGAGATAGCCATGTTGGAATGTCAAATAGAGAACGTCAATCGAGTACAGCAACAGCTGATTCTAGTGACAACAAAAGGGATTTCGGTAACATTGTATGTTTCAAATGCAAAAAAAATGGACATTTTATGTCAAAATGCCCCAATACTAATAGATCTGAAGGTGGATTCAGTGCATCTAAACAATGGCTACACAGTCAGTCAGCCAGACAGTCACAGAGCACACAAAATATTGTTAAAAAGACTCCAATATGTCCCAGGTTAGACCACAAATTTGTTATCTTGGCGTCAATAAATTAGAAACGGAAACAAGGTATGTTTTCATAATAACGAATATCATATTTTCAATCAAGATGATGTTTTAGTGGCAACAGCTAGTCTGAACAACAATGTTTATAAACTGGATGTTTGTAAAGACACATCAGTATGTTTTCAGGCAGCGAGCACTAACGTTTGGCATCAACGTTTGGGCCACATAAATGAAAATTACCTGAACAAGCCAAGATGGTAGATGTTTTATATGTAATGATCATGCCAGAATAGAAAATTGTGAAATATGCTGCAAATGTAAGCAAGCCCGTTTGCCTTTTCCAAAGGAAGGTAGTCGAGCACAGAAAGTACTGGAAGTAATCCATAGTGATATCTGCGGTCCCATAGAAACAACATCCATAAGTGGAGCCAAATATTTCTTGACATTTATAGACGATTACAGCAGAACGTGCTCTATCTACTTCCTCAAAACAGCAAGATGCTTAAATTTTGCAACAGTGATTTTGATAGATATTTAAAAAATGCTGGAATCATACACCAGACATCAAATAGCCATACGCCTCAGTAGAATGGAATGGCTGAGCGTTTCAATCGCACAATTGTTGAAAAAGCAAAATGTCTGCTATTTGATGAAGGTCTGAGCAAATGTTTATGGGCTGAAGCTTGTAATACAGCCTGTTATCTTAAAAATCGCTCAGCATGTTCAAAACTCCCAAAAACTCCATATGAAATGTGGACAGGTATCAAACCCAAAGTCAATCACCTTCAGATTTATGGCAGTGTGGCTATGGTTCATGTTCCTAAGGTCAATAGGAACAAGTGGGATCAGAAATCAATCAGACATATTCTTGTTGGCTACGATGAAACAACAAAGGGATATAGATGCTTTAACCCCGCAACAAGAAAGGTGATAGTCAATCGTGACGTGACTATTATGGAGAAACAGCATACACAATTACCTGTCAAGGAGTGCCACAGATTTCAAGAAGTCCCGAGTGAGAATTCCAGTTCAGTGGGAGACAGTGACAACCACAGCTCTGACAATGGCAGTGACTATGTTCTGGCTGAGCCTTCCAATGAGTCAACTGTACTCAAAGAGAACTGAAGAAGAAAGTCTTTGATGAATACATAACATATTTCAATGGTGCTACTACAAGTGATAAAGCACAGGATAGCGTAGATGTTCGGAGGAACATAGAGGAAGCACATTCAAGGCCTGATAAGCATGAATGGGAGCAGGCCAAGTTAGAAGAGATTAATTCATTCAATGAGAATGATACATGGGAGCTCGTCGATCCACCAGAAACGGGGACAGTTGTGAAGTGTAAGTGGGTGTACAAAGTGAAAAGTGACAGTGACAATAAAAATAGGTATAGGGCTCGACTGGTAGCAAAAGGGTACACACAAAAAGAGGGTGTTGATTATGTCTAAACCTTTGTTCCAGTAGTGAGACACTCAACTTTTAGACTGTTAATAGCACTAGCCGTTAAGTTAGATTTAGAAATACTACATTTAGATGTTAAGACAGCTTTTTTAAATGGGGTTTTGAATGAAACTGTATTCGTGCAACAACCAGAGGGTTTTGTTTCAAAAAATAATGAAAATAAAGAATACTTGTTAAAAAAGGCTGTGTATGGATTAAAGCAATCTAGCCGTGCATGGAATGAAAAAGTTGATGAGGTTTTGTCAAATGTTGGATATAAAAAATCAAAATTTGAACCGTGCTTGTATATAAAAAACAATGAAGGGAATCAACTTACAATAGTTGCACTATATGTGGATGATTTTTTTGTTTTTTCTGCTGATTCCAATGAAATAAGTTTTCTTGGGGGTCATTTAAATAATCATTTTAACATAAAAAATCTTGGAGAGGCTAAACAATGTTTAGAAGTTAGAATTAACCGAGATTATGTAGAAAATGATGTAATTTTAGACCAGGAACTTCATATAAGAGACTTATTAAAACGTTTTGGAATGTTAGAAAGTAAGGCAGTTAGTACTCCTCTTGATAATAGTGTCAACTTGAGTAATGTTGAGGGTGAGACTTGTGATCCGAAGATTCCTTACCAGGAACTTATCGGAAGCTTAATGTACTTAGCTGTAATGACTCGCCCTGACATATCTCATGCTGTTAGTCTATTAAGTCAACAGGAGCGGATCTACTTAAACGCTTTTTGGACTACAGGCCAGGGCCTCGCGAATACAGAAGGCCCCCAACTGAACTGAAATCAATAGACGATATTGTCAATAATAAAAATTATCTAGAATTTAAAAACAAATCCTATCATAAGGTTGGCAACACTACGATCAATCAACCCATGTGCGCATCCATCAAATGGAACGGGGAATTCCCTGTCGCTTGTTTTCGGTCGGTGTATTCCGTGTATTGTCTATTACTGGGGACTTCCCTCCACTTATCGCCCGACGCAATTTTGTTATTTTTCCGCACTTCTGCTATCGTCGACTATATTAACGAATTGACTTTGTTATTGTTAGAAATGTGTTTAGTTTACTAAGTGATAGATAACTTAAAAGTTATAAGGACCGGACCTTTCTTTTAATTTACTAAAATTGAAAGTATTCAGCATAACTAGACCTCCTATCGAATAGATAGAGGAGTACGTCAAAGTTGTATATTGTCGCCGCTCCTGTTTAATATATACTCTGAAGCCATCTTTCGAGAGTCACTTGAAGATAGAGACATTGGGATCAAAGTCAATGGAATCTGGGTCAACAACATACGTTACGCCGATGACACAGTACTGATTACATATAATATAGATGACCTACAACAACTAATTAATATAGTAGGCGGACATAGCCAAAACATGGGATTAAACATCAACATCAAAAAAACTAAATTCATGATTATCACTAGGGAAGCGAATACGTTTAGAAAATCTAGAGTAACATAATGGAAAACCTATAGAACGGGTAGAAAAATTTAAATATCTAGGAACATGGCTCTATGAAGAATGGTCGTCGGACGGTGAAATAAAATACCGAATTGAACAAGCTCGAAGTACATTCATAATATTTAAAAATGTATTTACATGTACCGACTTTGATTTTGATCTTAGACTGAGACTTGTGCGGTGCTACGTTTGGTCAGTGCTTCTTTACGGGATGGAGGGTTGGACCCTTAAGGTGAAAAACATCAATAAATTAGAGGCATTCGAAATATGGGTATATCGTAGAATCCTGAAGATACCATGGACTGCCAAAGTGAGGAATGAGGATATTTTCAGGCGTATCAATAAAGACCGTGAACTCTTTAACATCGTGAAGAAACGAAAGATTGCATATCTTGGCCATATAATGCGAGGCCATAAATATCAATTCCTTCAGCTGATAGTCGAGGGCAAGTTTGAAGGTAAGAGAGGAATGGGACGGAAGAGGATGTCATGGTTACGGAACGTGAGGCAGTGGACGGGTATACAAGATATTCAGACATTGATCCATAGCGCTAGAGATAGAGAAGCCATGAAGAATTTGGTCGCGAACATCCATTAATGGATAAGCATTAAAAGAAGAAGACCTCCTGCTTTTAATAGGCAGTAGGTAAGTAAAAAGAATTATAAAACATGACTTTTTTATTTTTATTTCAGTTTTCAAAACTAAATGATTTTTAATTATAATTTATGAATTGCTGCATTCATTACAAAGTAGGTATTAAAATTAGAAGTTCTATTTAGTTCTTTGTTTATTTTCAGAAAAATATCTTATTTTACAATATTTCTGCTAGAAAATATTAAAGTGGAGCTGAAAAAAGAAAATTACAGTTTGGTCGAGAAAGAGAAAAAAATAAATGCGCAAAAATTGAAATTTTTTCTAAATCAGAACATATAAACGCGAATGAAATAGCTATAAATCAATTAAAAAACGTAAAGGAAGGTATTTTATGCGAAGAGAATCTAACCAAAGTAAGCAAAAAATCGCAAAACCAGAAAAAAAATACCAACGATGAAAATGTGCAATATCTTGACTTTCAGTAATCCTCTGGTTCCTCTGAAAATGAAATTGGTGTTCAGCAAAAGGAAGGTAATACCGATACCGAGGTGGAAAGAAATTTAGAAAATATTAAGTTTGAGTTTGAGAATATGTTGACGTGGGCTTGTGGCCGGATTTGCTAAATAATGATTTTATTAATTTCGTCCTTTCACATGAAATGACTGACTTCAAAATAAAGATCCGAAGAATATATATTCAGCTTCAATGAAGAGATATAAAGAACAAAACAGATCTTTTTCAAATAGGTATTTCACTCGAAAAATGAAAAATGGCCAATTACTGGAAAGATCTTGGTTATGTTATTCAAAAAGGGTTGGTACTGTTTTTTGTTTGACTTGCAAAGTTTTTTCTAAAACTCCTTCTCAATATACAACCGGATTTTCTGATTGGAAGCACATAGGATTTTGTTTAGAAAGTCACGAAAATTCTAATGAACGTAAGAATTCAATGTTAGTGTGGTTGACACGAAAAGAAAATAAGTCTGTTTTAGACAAGCAGCTTCAGTAGCAATTAAATAAAGAAACAGAATATTATCACAATGTCCTAAAACGGTTTATTGAGGTGCTAAAATTTTTTAGTATAAGAGGCTTAGCACTTAGAGGTTCCGAGGAAGTATTTGGTTCTCCACATAATGGTAATTTTATGGGTGCTTTAGAGCTATTGGCAGAGTTCGACCCATTCATACGTGAACACATTGAACAACGAGAGCTGCGACCAAACCCTGTAATATATTTATCAAAAACAGTATATGAGAAAATAATTGAGATTATGGGTAAACAGATAATTAAACAAATTATAACTGAAATGAATAACGATACTGTTTTGGGAAAAAGTGTATGAAAGATGTGTATCTTTCATTAAAATTAGTAGTCATACTGGCTTATATTTATTTAATATTCTACAAGTCTTTTTGGAAACAAATGGACTACTACTGGATAATTGCAGGGGACAGTCATATGACAACGCTGCTAATATGGCCAGAATCTACAATGGTGTACAAGAGCTACTAAAAGAAAAAAATAAATCCGTGGATTACTTGCCATGTGCTGCTCATTCCCTTAACCTAGTTGGTCAAGAATCCGTGAAGGTTGCAAGCGAAATTGTAAATTTTTTTGGAATAGTGTCAGAGTTATATGACTTGGGACTGTTTGACTGTAATTTATTCTTCAAATCCAATAGGTTTATCAAGCTGAGCTTTGACCAAAACAATGCATACTGGCAGACCAGAATGGTACACATTCTGTCTGTGTATGCACAATTCTCCATAACTTGAATTTAATGAAAATATCAAATTAGGAGCTTTGACAAATAGAAAACTAAATACTTATACTAGTTGTTTGTCAAAAATTATGTTTAATCCACTAAACATTAATTGTCATACAAGTGAATATACAGAATGAGGATTTTATAATTATTTTCTGTCACAAACTAACCATTTTAAAAAATCCTGATTTTATTGCAAAGGAGCAGTCATCATCCAATAAAGACATAAAAGAGAATATTGAAGTATCTTAGTTTGTAGTAAACCTACATTTCTCTGAAAACTATAATATTGTCATTGAGTACGAAGCTCAAAATTTCCACCCATTTGTGATTCATCACAGAGAAAATAAACTAAAGCATTCAAGTTTTGTTGTAATTTCAACATATTTTGACCATAGCACCATTTTCGTTTATACATTCCAAAAAAAAAGATGTTATAATGAGCAAAACTTTGGTGTAGAGGCAGAATGGAATTTTTTGGCTACTGCCCATGGAAAAAGACCCTGTGATGGAGTTGGGAGCACAGTAAAAAGACTTGCTGTAAAAGCAAGCCTACAACGTCCATGTAACGAGAAAATTTTAACACCTATCCAACTTTATGAATGGGTAGTTTAAAATTCATCTGGCACTCAAGATGGAGTACGTTGGGTCTGAGATATTTTTAAATAACAATTTCAGTCAAGCAGTAACTATTAAGGGAACAGCAATATCAGGCTTATATGTCTGCAAATTCAATAGTATCAAAGATATGTGTAAAAATATTCTCTAAAGATACTACAGACTATCTCAAGATGTCCTAAAACCAAAATATATGACCAAAGTGGTGGCTGACATGTGTTGGATAAGAATGAAGATGAAGATAAGCTAAAAGAAACTTTTCTGTATCCTGCTGATCCTGATCATCATTTTCATATCCAAGAAAACTGAACATATTGTGGATACCACTGAGAGATATACTTTGTACAGTTGATCCCACCTCTTCAGGAAGGAGTTATGTAATATCTGAAAAAGTTCTAAAACTTCCCAAATCATAAAGTTCTGAATTACTTTTGCATAAGATGTATTGTTAAAAATTTTTATTGTAATTTCTATATTAATGTAAGATAGTAAATAAATCGGTATTAGGTAGGTTGACTAATAGTTTCATAAAACCTTCTTTTTGATTAATTTAATTATTATTTAATTATGAGCCCATCAGCCGCCCGCCATGAAATTTTGAGAATCACCTGATAAAAGTATAAACTATTTTTTAGAAATTTCTTGAAAATTTTCAAAAATGAACTTTTTGACAAATTCGAAAACGAAATTTTGCATTTGACTTTTAAAGAAACACTTTTTATAACGAAGTATTTTATTTTACATATCAAAAGAAAATCCATTTAAAACTGGTGATTTCAAAATATGTCGGTTACATAGCCATAGTTCTGAAAGTGTTCAAGATATTTGAAAATAAATGGGATTAGTTATTTGAACTTTGAATAGCCAATTGCCAATTGCCCTGTCAGATAAATTTTAGAATAATACAATCATACAATAAAATACTGTTTTTCCTCTGTGAAGGAGTCCTTGTCAAGTTTTTCTTGTTACACTTATTACATATATATATATATATATATATATATATATATATATATATATATATATATATATATATATATACATATATATACATATATATACATATATATACATATATATATATATATATATATATATATATATATATATAACATCAAATTTGCATTTATAATGAGTACATTTAGTCACTAATGAAAAAATGATAGACTTTACTCACCTATATTCACACTTCTTTATTCTATCGTATGTCTCCTTCAAGCTGGTAGTTTCAAATGGAGGCTTTCCAATAAGCAGTGTATACATAATGCAGCCTATTGACCAAATATCTACTTCGAAGGAATGTCCCTTTTTTGTTAATATTTCTGGAGCTATGTAATTAGGAGTGCCACACAAAGTTTTTTTTCTTTCCCCCTCAAATTCAATTTTTGCAGCCAGCCCAAAATCACCTATTTTCACTATTAAGTCATCATTTAAAAATAAATTGCCTAATTTTAAATCCCGATGAATGATTCGATTTTGATGCAAGTATTGGACACCAGATAAAATTTGTTTCATATAAAATCTAGTTTCCGGTTCAGTTAAAGCCTTTCTACGTTTGTGGAGTTCCATCATGGACTAGAAATACATAAAATATATTTACAGTATTGAAAAAAATTTTTTGTCGAATATAGAAATGTCAAACCTTTAACTAACTCAATTCCAATTTACAAATAAGTTTCATTAGAATATCACAATAAATGTGGAGAGACCCAAAAGAAAAACAATTATTAGTGTTAAACCTGATGATCTATTAGTATTTTCAAAATAGTTTCTATCATTTTTTGAGAGCAAAAAACATGACATACATTCGTCTGTAAATAATAGGTTTTTAAATAATTTTTGATTTTGGATAAAAGCATCACAATATTCCATTCATTTTATATTGTCTTTGGAAAATAGTTCCCAGATTCTTCATATTTTAAAGTATTGTTAACAAATTTTTCATCTTTAGTATAAATTTTTTGAATAAGAGTACAAAAGTTACACTGGTAGATATAGATATATTGGTTAAAGATTTCACATGTTTAAAAATTTGTTCCAATACTCTATAATTTTATACATAATATTAAACTTGACATAAATATCAAGAAGTTGTTCCATACTATAAAATATTGAGTTTATCTATTAATAGCGAGCAAGCATGTAAGAATTAAGGACAACACAGATCAGCTTAAGTGTTGTTATGAAAACCTAGTGACAATAAAAATACTTAATCTGATACAATCACATAATATACATATAAAAAAAATTAAATCAATTATACAAAATATGTATTGATGATTTAACAAATATTCAGAAAAATTGTGGAAATAAAATTGTAATGAATTGAAAAACAGTTCTGATTGACAAATACAAAACTTTGAACCAATTAACCAATATTAATAATTGATGTTACTGTTTGATAACTTTTCTCTTATAGTTGCCACACACATTACGATTTACAGTCTCCTAGAAATAGACCTCTGCAGCTGATCGACACGAGATCAAAAATCAATATTTTTGAGCAATACCGTTCAGATCTCCTAAATACACCAGAACGTCCCCATACACGTTATACAGGTTACCTCTTCGGTAGATTGTTGATCTTCCAACACAATATATTTTTTATAAGTATTTTAAATTATAGAAATACAACTAATTACATTTTTATTGATAAACTTACCTTCTTTCTGCATAATTCTAGAATGATATAAATGTTGTGGTTATCATCAAAAAAATTATGAAACCCAACAACATTTCTGTGGCGAAGTGATTGATGTATTTGAATTTCTTGAGTCATTTTTTCCTTCTGATTTTGTTTTGTCATAAGTAACTTTGATACTATCTTTCCAGCATAAACTTGACTGTTTAAAGTATTTGTTAATTCGTAACATTTTGCAAAACCTCCCTAGAAAAAGTGATTTAACAAATAAAATCTGTTCATATATCAAAATAAATTACAATTTGCAACAAAATTTTGATTGATCCCCAAAAGCATTTTTTTAAATTTGTAGAATCCAAAAAATTACAAAAGTCCATGAAGCAATGAACTACCACTTTTAGTACCTAATCCACCAAACTCCATTTAAATCGCCACTCAGATGATTTAATACATAATTATAAATGAACTAGAATAACTAGATGATATCTATCTATCTAGCTATGTTTATTTTGTTATTAGAATTATGTTGACTATGCTTGTAAATACAACTTCCACTGAAAGAAGTTTTCCCACATTAAAAATTATTAAAAACTTAAGAAACAATGTAAAGCACTGACTATCTGGTGTAATCCTTATTAGATTACTTTGATGAAGCAAAAAGCCAAAGAACATTACTTGTGTAAAAAATTAAATCACTCAAGTTATAAACTAAAATCTATTTTCCAATCTATATGCTTTTTAATAATCCCCACCACTCTTTTATATGTTATCAAGAGTAGGCATGTCATATCAAAACATGTTCAGTAAGATAAATTTATTAGGTAGATCTTGGGAATGAAAGAAAAGGGGCTTCACTGATGCGACTTCACCCACATCTATATTAGTCCACACTATGCCACTGTTGACAAATTATATCTCCAGATAATAAAATTATTATTACATATTCAGGCTTATATGCAGACCATTTAGGTCCATAGCCTTGTAATTATTTCAGCCCCTTGCTTTTCCTCTCTAGCTCTGCATGTTTTTCTCTCTAAGTTCTTCTTCCACTACTTTCCTCTACCTTTTTTTTTGGTCTACCTCTTTTTCTCTCACCCTCTGGTATCTTGTGCGCAAATCATTTCAAGAGTCTGTCTTTGTCCATTTGTTCAAAGAGACCTAGCTGTTGTAACCATTTGGCCTTATAAACTTGCTGATTGGTGACTCATTGAAAAGTGTATAAATTTCATGGTTTGATCTTCTCTCTCATCCTAATTCTATTTGCTTTTCTCCAAAAATTCTTCTTAGTATTATTCTCTCCCATATTTCCAATTTCTGATTAGTTTTATTCGTCATTATAAAGGTTTCACAGGTGTATGTCAGGTTGGGTCCCAAAAGTGTGTTGTAAATTCGAACTTTCGCAGATCTGGATATCTCTTTCAATGTTAATATTCTTCTAAGGCTGCCTGCACAACTGTTAATTTTGGCAATTCTTAGTTCAATTTCCTTTTTTTCTTGGCATTTATTATCTAGTAGTACACCCAAATACATGAAATTTTGTCCCATCATATTTATATAATTTGAAATTATTTTTTGTCTTGCTTCCACATTTATTCCTTATTTCCATAAACTTTGTTTTAAAATTATTGTCATTATTGAAGTGTAGCCCTATCTCTTCTGCTGCTGTTATAACATGTTTTGTGGTTTCTTCAAGCTTTCTTCTGTTTCTTGCTATCAATGTCACATCATCAGCATAAGCTAAGCATTGATGAGTTTTGTTAAATATCATGCCTTTTTTTTATTATGCCTTCCAAAGCTAGATTTATTGAAATTATTATTGAATGATAAAAAGAAGAGCAAATGAATACAGGGTTGAAATAAATAGGCAATGAAAGATGAAAAATCAATTACTGTAACAGAACAAAATTGCATATTTAAAAGAAAACAATGCTACTATTATTTTAAATAAATAGTCATGAATCATTTACTGATAAAAATGGAAAAATATACAAGAACTAACAGCATATATTTCACCATATGAAAAATATATTAGACAATAAATGATATAAATCAACAATTTAAAATTAATGTTAACTTATGACTAACTTGTTGAAATATATCTACAGAAATTAAACTATATTGAATATTTTACTGCTCAGTATGTGAATAATAATCATGAAAATTAAGTAATATGAAAAAAATAGAATTTGAGAGCTTTAGATTCACTAAAATAAGCACATCATTAGCTGTTAAACTGTTTCCCCTTTTGTCAGATGACTAATGATTGTGGTTTTAAATATACTTTGTGCAATGTTTGCCAGTTGTAAATACACAAAATTTGATTGAATAAATATTGCATAGCACATTTTTATAAAAATATGGGCGTCACTGAAATGAATAATATGATTCTTCAGTCAATGAAGAGAGCTATGCTCTAGCAAAAAATTTAACTTTATTTTGATTATTAATGCATAATTTATAATCCTCAAATTAAAAAACAGGTAAATTCTTATTAAAGTTCTCAATCTTAGTCTAAATCCTCTAGAAATCATTATTTAATCATTCACATAGGGGTAATAGAATCAAAATAAACAAATATGTTTAATAGAACCAGCAAATTAGATGCAGCAGATTTCTTAAGAATATTTATTTGATTGATTTTTTGTGCATCATCCTCGAAAATCAAGGAAACCACACTGAACTATTAGAATTCGTAGTTTATAGCTTTTAGAAATTAATGAATAACCCTGTTGCTGGTTTAGTTAAGGACGACACTACTTCCAAAGTTATTAACTGAATAACTTACAAAATGTACTTTATATACAATATTTTGGCAATCGAGTGTATTGAGGTAATTATCCTGTCTGTTATTTAATATAAATATAATATTAGAACATATTATTTCAACTGCTGATAAAACTTGTTAGAAAAAACGTTACAAGAAAACGTTGTAAAAACATTTGAAAAAGAAATAAATAAAAACGTTGACTATCCTCTAATAAATAATACATGGAAGACTTCTAAATAGTTAAAATCGATTAATGGTATTAAGAATAACGCTAGCACAACATGGTACTTAAGATACAACCGAACGATTTATGAAATAATACAACATACCTTCCCATAAAACCTGCCTTTTCTATATGTCGTTTTAGTGTGTTTATCATATATTATTTCTGGGATAACTTGAGTATCATCTTCTTTAGACATGTTATTTTTTATTTATATTACTTAAAGTTTATAATATTAATATTTGTACTCCTATTCTAGATCTCAACGAAGATCTTGCAGCAAAGAACTATTTCACCTCAAATGAATAAATGACAGTTATAAAACTTTCGAATATTCGTCGTTCATTGGCCGTTCGATTCAAATTCCAATTTACTCTTACCAACCAAACCAAAAAAATATACGTTAGGGTGAACGCTCGTCAGTGTAAAAATAAGTAAAGGGGAGTGAATATCATAGATAAATAAACATTTAAATACATATTTAGCTGAGTATGATAACGAAAATAAAAAATGTCAAATTTAAAACATGAACTTTTGATTTTATTCCTTTTTCCAGCGTTGATTCTTGTTATATATATTTATTTGTATAATTTAATTTTTATAATTGTTATTGAGCAGTTATCAACGAATTACCTACTCCCACGGATTTTGCAATGAAGTTTAATACTATATGTTATTTTTATCTTGAAATTACTATAAGTACAAAAACTTCAAACCTAAGCAGCATACCACTTCCACTGTCCATGAGAATTAATAGTAGACAGCACAGAACATACACAATAAGAAGGTCGACTTTCATCTAAATTTCAGCAACCATATTTGTAATACTCCCTAATGGACAGTGGGTATGGGAATAAAACTTCCCTACGTTACGGTGCCGACAATATTAATTTTCGCTTTTGTTTGAGACACTTTATCTATACTGCGCATGCTTGAGAATGCACAAAACCAAGCTGAAACATCGGAGGATAGAGAAATTGTTGCCATTCTGTCTTCCTTAGTCGGAACATTTTCCACTTGTAGAAACTGTCCATATAAAAGTATTACATATATGTCAGCAACACAAATTTAGTTCTGCCACTTACCAATCATGACGCTAGTCTAATAAAAATGTGTTATTACTGTCAAACTGTCAATGTCAATTTTCAAGATAAATAATCATTTGTTTAAATTTCCCAAACGCTTTTCTGATGCGAGTTCTATATAGAAAAAAATTTTGTAATACAATGCTCAACATGAAATTATCGCTTGGTTGAAAATCATTTTCTGGAAAGTGATAATAAATTTGAAGTATAAAATTTTCCCATCTATTCCTACCTTCATTGTCTACTTCCATTTATGAATATCACAGTTATGCCAAACCGAGAACATTCATATGCTGTAGAAACAGGTATAGTAGACACTGATATAATCGTCGAAGAGCATCAAGTTGACAGTCCCTGTGTCCCAAAATCGGTAATTTATCTATAGAAGAGCAATTGGAGTTTTTAAGTTTATTTTCAAGCTCCATTGTTACAGAGAAAATTCGTAGTATTGACGAAGATATTGCTGATTTCGATACAAAATTTTAAATATTATATACTTTTCATAATTAAATTTTATGATTTTCCTGTGATCTTTTTTGGAATTATGTATGTACAATTTTTTGAAAATATAATTTTTTTGCGTTTTTCGTCTTAATTTCAATTGCTTTTCTTCTAAAACGCTATTTCGTCGTTATTATTATTTTGTTGGTGGTGGTATATCGAAGAAGACCCATATATAAATAAATAAATAGCCACTACACTATGGAGACCTTAATAACTTTCTTTACGCACTACTTCTTAAAATATGTTGGAATATTATATATCTTTTGTAATTTTGTTCAATTAACTGGAGTTTTGGATTATTTTTGTATTTATGTATTGCATAACAGATCTGACTACAATGAAGTTATAAAGAAATAAGTAATGAATAACTTACTAGTTAATAATATTTTAATGCTTCAAAAAGTTCTTGATTTTAGAAGAATTAATAAATTGAAATATCTAATAAATAAATCATATTAAATAGGAAGAACTTTTTTATTGGAATATACAACTATAAAAAATTTCCGTTTATGACAACAATGAATAAATATCATTACCATTAGACCATACACATAAATTTGCATTAACAATTCTACAATTTCCAGTTTCATCCACATCAAAACCATCTTTTGACTTTTTCACAAGTTCAACACACTTATAACCTTTTCGTACACATGCCAAGTCAGTCTTATTCAATTTTAAAATGGGGCAATAATCATTCATTCCATCTCCGCAGTATATTATTTTTTCATAAGAAATACCTTTATCCTTTTGTGCCTTGATAAAATCTTCCATAATTTGTCCTTTGCATAAATTTTTTGTACTTAGATTGCATGTTGTTTGCAAGTGATACATGCTTATTATAAGAACACCTGCTTCATTGAAATATGCAGGATTACTGAACACTTTATATACATATTGGCTTAAATTGTTTGCTTCTAGCCAAGCATTAATAAAATATGTGTTTGAGTCACTGATAATTATAACATCAAAGTTCAATTCTTTTAATTTTCGAATAAGTTTTCCCATTCCTTCTACTTCTTCTAAGGATACTATTACAGATTTTATTTTATCCTCTTTAATATCGTATTTATGTAATAGTTGAAAAATTTCTTGCATGAACAAAGTCCATCCATCAGACTTATGTAACTTTTTTAATTCAGGAGGGATTTTCTTGGGATCAATTAAATTTATTGCTACCACATCAGAATTATCCTGAACAATGGTATGGTCAAAGTCAAATACTGCTAATTTTTTTTCCATCTAAAACAATATCATACAGTTATTTCCCATTAACTATACTTTTATAATGAATGAGCAAAAAAATCAGTTGTTTACTAATTTTTCATAAATCATTGTATAAAAATTGCCATATAAAGTTTGGTACTATTTCATTTATTTGGGAAAAATTAATAAGACTCCGAAGAAATCCAAACTAAACAAAAACCATTAGTCATACTAATATCTTTGATTTAAATATTTTTTTTAAATTAAAAAATAAACATCTACAATAAACAAATATATTAAATTCCTGAGTAAAACAAAGTATTAAATAATTATACTCTACCTTCAATTTTGGAACGAAGGTAATTATTTGTTTATATACATAATTTATGCAGATAAAATATGGTGCTAGTGTTATTCATTTATGTGTAATTGATCTAAACGTAATTGGCAATTTACCATATGGTTACCTAATAATTTAGTCCATTGTTTTTTTCATTCATTTATTTGGTAAAATTGTTTATGTTATAATTTTTGGCTAATCACAGAACCATAGACTTTAGGTTCGTTTTAACATATATGTAATACCTAAGATTATATACTAATACTAACAACAGTCAGGATGGTTCCTGTAATGCGCATATTCAATTGATTTTTTCCACCTCACGACAATCACGTAGCATTCGCTAAATGACACACATTCCAAACCAATCAGATGCGCGCCAAATTCTAAGAGTGTATTATACAAGTGAAAATAATGTAAAAAATCCCAATTTACATTTGTTTTCAAGTTATGGAGTAATTGAAAATGTTCATCTAGCTTTCCACTTATATATGAATTTTAAAATTATCAAAGTATGCTATGTTCGAGGCTCAAAGACATTTGATAATTCTAACGTTTTTATGAACTGTCAGTGTACTGTGAACAGTAAATGAACGTTTAATTTCGAATTTATGTGATTGTTATTGTTGTAAAATATCAAACATTTATTCAAATTTAGAATATGCAAATATGGTGTTTGTTTATGGTTTCTGTAATGGAAATGTTACAGCTACTGCTGAAGAATATCGTCAACGTTTTCCACACCAAAGATATCCTAATAAACGTATTTATTGGAATTTTTAACAAATGGTGCTAAACTGGTAAGCTTCCCAGTGCTAACATATTTGAACGCGCTAATCGACAAGGTTTGGTAGAAGTAAAAAATATTCTGCATATTGTAGAAGATACAACTACGAGCTCATGGAGAATTGCCACTCAATTGGGAATTCCACAAAAAAAGGGTGATAAAGACACTCCACGAAGAAGGCTTATGTTCTTATCATGTACAGAGAGTACAGCACTTACAACCAGAGGATTAAGCTAACCGTATGGAGTTTTGTCAGTGGATAAATAATAATCATCATGTTGTGTGTTGTATCAAGTATACACTTTTACAGATGAAGCCACATTTACCCGTGATTGCATTTATAATACTCGCAACTATCATGTATGGTCGCACGAAAATCCCCACGCAACAGTCGAAAGCAATTTTCAACATCGGTTTTCTGTAAATGTGTGGTGTGGTTGACAGTTATTTAATTGGCCCTTTCATTTTGGAGAATCGCCTCACAGGAGACAATTACCTAAATTTTTTACAAAATAAATTACAAGGTCTACTAGAGGTAAATATTAGAATGCAGATGTACTATCAGCACTATGGAGCTGGACGAACATTTTCCAGGGCATTGAATTGGTCAAAGAGGTCCCATTAATTGGCCTGTAAGATCTCCAGACCTCACACCACTAGATTTTTGTTTATGGGGCTGGATGAGAAACGAAGTCTACAAAATAAAAGTGGCCACACGGGATGCACTAATTAGACGAATTGAGAATACTGCAGCCCATATTAAAGAAAGAAATTAATCAATTGGGAGAGCAACAAACGCTCTTTGTAGACAAAGCAGAAAGTGTTTAGAAGTCAATGGCGGTATTTTTGAACATTTATTGAAAGAACGTTATGATTAAGAAAATGTTTATGTGATAATTTGTTTATTTATTAATAAGCTATAACTTGAAAACAAATGAAAATTAGATAAGAACATATGAGTTTTTTTACATTATTTTCATGTGTATAATACACTCCTAAAGTTTGGTGCGATCCTCCCCACTCACCCTGTATAAGTGAAAAAATTCCAAAATCAAGAACAAAAGTTTAAATGTTCCAGCATTTTTCATTTAAATGAATAATGATAAAAATTAATTTATTCTCTATGCTACATTAATGGAAGGCTGAGAATTAATCAAAATTGTAATTCACATTAAATATTTACAATAAATTTTCATATTATTTTAAAATAATTATTTTTCCTTCCCACTTTTCCAGGCTTATGACTGACAAAAAAGAAAAAAATATTGTTAAAAAACTAATCAACACTTATTGAGTGTTGTTTTGGTACGTTTATACTATATAGATTCCAAAAAAAAATATTATACTTGACTAACTGATCCAGCAAACGTTGTTTTGCCATATAAATTATATCTAGGAAATATTTTCTCAGTTCAATAAAAACAGCTAACTTCTATAAGTGAGTAGGGATGTACTTATAATAATATTTTTTTGTTTAATAAATTTAAATTAATATTGCTATTGTTTAACTTCTTTTCAATCATTTTATAATAAGAAATGTGTAGTAATTTTGAGTGATTTTTAATGAGTAAAAAAATAAAAACATTGCAATAAAACCAAATTTTCTTAAAAATAAAACTTGCATTCTAAAAAATAATGTTCCTTTTTCTAAAATGCTAGTAGCGTGTATTTCCGCCTCAGGATGTAATTGTTGCTAACATTCTCCTGGGCATGCTTTCAATTAGGTGCTGTATCACTTCTTGAGGTTTGTTCTCCTATTCCTCTAATGCCGCTTGCTCAAGCTCATTTAAATTTTGAGGAGATGGATTTCGACGACGAATGCGGCATTTTAAAATGTTCCAGACATACTCGCTAGGATTCATATCTGGACTTTTTGATGGTCAGTCCAGGGTATGAATTCCTACTTCGTTTAGAACATCTGTCGCAATGTGTGGTCTAGCATTATCATGCATTAAACAAAAATCATCACCAATAAATGGCCCAAACGGAACTACGTGATTTTCAAGAATGTCAGTTATATATCTTGTCGCATTAAGGGCGGGTCTAGGAAGAGACACTAATTCTGTGCGGACATCAAAACAAATTCCTCCCCAAAACATAATAGACCCTCCTTGGAACGGCTCGCTAGGAATGATACAAGACTGCGCAAATCTTTCTCCTCGCCGTCTTCGAATTTGATTACGTCCATCTGGATCTCTTAGACTGATTCTTATCTCATAAGTAAATAAAACTTGTATCCAATTTTCTAAATTTCAATCTAAATGTTGTCTGGCAAATCTTAATCAGGCAACACAATACTGCCTGGTTAGCGAAGGTGCCTGGAGAGCTCTTCTGCTGTGTAGCAGCATTCTGAAGGTGTCATTTTATTGATCTATCAGAGACATTTACATTTCGGACTTGTAATAAACGGTCATCTCGACGAGTTAAAACTGAAGGACGTCCTTATCCAGGACTCCTAGAATGTGAACTGGTCTCTCGAAATCTTTGCATCCATCTGCCAATGGTTGTGTGGTGTACGCCAAACAGATTTGCCACTTCACGATAACTTTGTCCCTATCCAACTCGGCTATTCTTTCAGCTTCGTGTTCATTTAACTGCCTAACTCTATTCACTTTTTTCAACTAGTCTCGATTTTAACAAACCTTGATTAACTTAAATTACTGCTGTCCACAAGTTGGTACAACATTTAAGATACTTTAACTTTTTGTGATAAAAAAAAAACTCAAAATATTAACATTTTAGGTTTTGATATTGAAATAAAGGGTGGTGCGTTATTTATCGCCAAGAGGTTATTTCAAATTACAATTCTTAATAGCTATCTAAACATTAAAAATAATCCATATTTTTACTATTAATTATGCGAGAACATGCCACATATAGTTTCCAATAACCACTTTTGAATGAACATAATATTCAGCATCAGGCTCATACTAGAATGCTATTCGAAGAAATAAATCTGATGTAAATGCTCGAAGAACTTGTTGGTTAATTGTTGATTTCATTCACATCGTGCCTTTTGAGATTGTGATTCACGTAATTGCGCCGTCTTCACACGCAAATCTGCTTTGTTTTGTCGGATTAGTTCCCCTTATCTTCATGCCCTTATATCTTGCACGACTAAATTTAATTGTTTGTTGACTCAAATTGGCCCCTTTGCGTCTTGCTGGCATTGCTGTATATAGAACATATAAATAATTTAAGTTAAAATACTTACTGGTGAAAAACAGTGACTTAATATTCGTTTGCTTATTACTTCTCCAATAATAAAACACGTATATTTATTAAACACTTACACGTTTCTATTTTGATTAAAAACTATTTGCAAAAAATGTGTACAATGTGTAGGTAAACTATGTATAAGTAAGACAATAGTCGTTGTTGGCCGGAGCTCACAACGTTTATTTATATGAGAGTAAAAACTGTCTTAACAGTTAATAATAAATTGTGAATAAATAATTATGTGAGAGTAGTAGACAAGTGACGGGAATAACTGATCGATTGGTAGTCGATCTGTTATCGACTGGCGAGGGTAAAATATCAAATTAAATTGAGCAAAAAAAAACATAATTGAAGCAAATTGAAATTATAAACTCTGGATAAGAGTTTATTGTACTACAATAACTATTATATTCGATTTCAGTCCTTCAACCCTATTGTGAATCTGTGGATAAAATAAAAATTGTGATGGAAAAATAGGGGTTGATCATAGAAGGACGAAAAATTGAGAGTAACGTGATTTTTTTATTCTAAATCATGACAAAATAATAAATTGGTGCATGCAAACGAAATTTCATGAGAATCGGTCAAGCCGTTTTGGAGGAATTTGGTAACAAACACCGCGATACGAGAATTTTATATATTAGACTAGCTCTTACCCGCGGTTTCGCTCGCATTGAAGCCATTAAATAAGTATCAGATATCATTAGAATAGGAATAAATCAATATGATAACTATATCTTATTGCTTGACTGAGATTTTGGATTTTTAAAAATTTCTACACACAAGAAAGAAAATGAATATTGAATTTTAATAATTTAAATGCAGAGTATTAATGGCGGATATTTTTGTAAACTATAAATATGTGTAAATTCCGTGCAATAGATAGATGCGAATAGACTACATATAGTTGACCACGAGAGAAGCATGGCTTTTCTAAATGCACTCCCGCTACCTGTAATGTCTGTCCTTGTGCTTTGTTTGTAGTATCAGCAACAGCTTGACGGGAAACTAAACCCTTTTGAATGAAATGGAAGTTTAGTGGGAATAATTGGAATCATAATGAATAGCATCTAACCACAAAAATGACACCTAAGCACAAAAATTAAAATAGTTTTATATTGCATATATAATGACAGAAAAAAATAACAACAAATATAGAAAAATTCCAAACATCTGAAACTATAGTCAATAGTATTTGATATTGACGTGACCATCGGTAATACAGTGCATTGGTGTTATCGTACTCTGGGTTAGAACTTTTTTACTAGAATGCTAGATGATATTGAAGAGGTTGGTTTTGAAAATTTTTTATCTTAGTTTGTAGCTGATGTAATAAGCTAAATTTTTCAAACAATAGAAATATTGGTATTGATTTTTGATTTCTGTTCCAATGGGCCAACATTTTATTTCTTTCTTCATTCAGAAAATAAGAACTACTAAAAAATGTATATTATTACCATCATCTCTGAAAGAAATTAGTAAATACTGTAATTCCTTCTTACAACTCCGTCTCCCTACGGAGGTTGGCAATCCAAATGGCTATTGTTGCATGAGAAACTGCAGTTCTGAAAACTTCTGTAGACGTCTGTCTGAGCCATCTGCACAAGTCTTTCAGCCATGAATTGGGTCTACGAATTGTGCCGACAGGCCATTTTCCTTCGATCTCCCCTTCTATTATAAGGCAGAGAATCTCATATTGCTAGCCTCTCATTATATGTCCTAGGAATTGCAACTTTCTCTCTTTGATTGTCGTGAGAAGTTTTGTATGTTTACCCATTTGCTGTAGGACCTCTATGTTTGTCTTATGTTCCATCCAAGATATCCTGTAAATACTGTTTATTTATAGTTTTATAAATATTTGAAATAATTATCGTTCCAAATCTACGAATTTGTTAACATTGGTTTCCTTTAAATTGCTTCTCATTAATGTCTTCTTTATCCTTTCTTACATCAATTCTTATATATTTATTCTTAATAATATGCCATGTACAAAGTAATCTTCTGGTTTTTAATGATCAAATAAATAAAACATAATATTTCTTTAATATTACACTAATTTTTACTTGCATTGCCATTTGCATCAACTTTAACAATAAACCGAGGACACGCCCCATATATAAGAATACTGCCTACAACTTTTGCATTTTATTTTTGAGTAGTACTGGTATATCCTAAAAGAATGAAAACAAAATTGATCATGTGCAAAAATGATGACAAATACCTTTATAATTACATCGATTTTATATTTCAATAGATATTCTCATTTCCATTGAGTAATTTGTTATTCCTTTGACATGCATAATCTACTTATCTATTTTCTTGTTATCTCCATGTTTTGATTTCTTTGAAATTCCTAAAACTAAAAACAGATTGTTTGATTATTGTTATGCATATTTGTTAAATGCAGAATATATCATTGTTGAGAAAAGATGTGTTTATTTCGAGCACTGATGGTTGGAAATTCTTTGTCACAATGTTCACATATTGTCTTTTCCCAAAAATTAACTCAATTAAATAAATCTTAAATTGGATATATACACATTTGTGAAGTAACATAAAAATAATAATAATCGTGTCTTTGTGCATTTTCTTTAGTAAATTTTTAAGCTATGTATTTATTAAAAATTGCACAAGAAAATAAAGGATTATTGTTTATTACCTGGTTACTGAATCTTAATTATCTCTCACAATAATTAAACGTTTCCGCCACCCTCATAATAATGTAACCATTACATACCTCTCTAGATTCATGATTTTGCTTTCTTAATGATAGAATAAACCTTGGACGAATTTTTATTCGTCCAAGGGGTAAACTATAATACCATTCACTATCACAATAAAATCGTTTAAAATTCTCTCTGTTTCTAAGAGCTTGAAAAAGTTATTAAAACATATATTAAATCTCGTAAATGTTTTATGCAGCCAAAATAAATCAAAAATCTCAATAGCAAGAAAATTTAAATTCTAGAAACAAAGATACACAGTTGAGAAAATTAGGTTACCTTTCAATTCCGCGCCGTTGTTCAAAATATTCGGTTAAAGTCAGATTTAGTTCAGTGAGTGCTCTTTCTAATTGACCTGGAATGTGGGCCATTCAGCGTATGTTCAATCACGTTCACCGCAGACTATTTTGATAATAAAATAGGCGAATTTGAACTCACAGTTAACGTTAAAATGTATTTTGATCTCCAAATAATCACAAAACTAAAAATATTTTTAATAGGCTTAAAATATGTTTAGCACCTTTAGCACTGTTGGCTGTCATAAAAAGTTGTACTTTTAATTGTAGTTGTAGAACAAAGTATTTTAGACGCTATGAACGCTTCGCGAAATGCACCAATATGGCATGGTGAAAATGCGAAAATTTAACTTAATATGGGATCTATCTTAAATAATAGATAAATTGATAGTAATTTTTCAATTAACAAATTTTTTTCTGCTGTACTTCCCACTTTTTATATAATTTTTTTTAGCTCACAGAATTAGTTGGTTATTTTAGACTTATATGTAATACTTCTATTTGGACAGTTTCTATAAGTGGAAGCTGTTCCGACTAAGGAAGATAGAACGGTAACGATTTCTCTTTCCTCCGAGGCTCCAGCTCGGTTTTGCGTATTCTCAAGCATGCGCAGTATGGATAAAGTGGCCCGAACGAGAGAGAAAATGAAAATTGTCGGCATTGCAACGTAAGGACGCTTTTTCCCATACCAACTGTCCATATAGGAGTATTACATATATGATTTTAGCTACCTACACTAAACATAATAAATATAGGGTATGTTCTGTGACTATCAATTGAGACTGAGTTGATTTTGATTGAGACTCTTGAGTAACTGCCTGAATAATAAAAAATGACATATTTACATAAAAACAGTATATAAAATTATTTTAGTGGTGCTACAATAATTTGAAAAATACAGTAATTATTAAAGAATACGTAAGTTTATAACTTATATTCTTGTGATCGAATTTATAAATATTTGATTCAGCAGATCATGAATTTTTCAACTGGGGTAAGTTTATTAATCAAAATTAAAATTTAAAAATGTTTTATTACTACTGGTTTTCTTATCACGAATTATTAAACGTTTGCGTAATAAAAATGGAGGTTGGAACGAGTCAGGTAAATAAATTACGACCTAATTTCAACAAAATACAAATTTGAAATACAATTACTATGAATTTTAATTGATTGTGTGTATGGTTTAAAGTTAATATCATTGTTAAATAATTCATAATTGAATATTCAACTGTACCGGAAAGGGTCATATTGGAAATACATAGGAGTGATTTCTATGCTAATATGAGAATTCATTACCTGACTAGGTATTATATTATATATTTTTATAACATGTTATTAGAGTTTATTATATTCTAGTATTAGAGTTGATTACATTCTTAAATTTTTTTCCATCTAAAAATATCAAATGTAAAAGTTTAGTATTTACTCATAGAACTTCATTAAATAGCTATAAATTAAAACGTAAGAAAAAAATTACTTATGATATTATGTTAGCAACACATTGAATATGTATATTTTTTTGGCGATGATAATGCAAATATGCACAGAATATTGGCCTCAGAGGTTCATCACAAACTAAAACCTCCGCCTTTTTTGAACACCAACCTAGAACTGCTGAACACATTACTTTGGTTCTCTCTTTCTTCCTTTGTGCTGGATCTTTAATTTCTCTCACTTAAATTGCTGTCCCCTCTAGGTCAGCCTTTTTTGTGTTCAGAACTCCTTGGGAAGTATTGAGAAACCAGATTCTAGTGGTTCTCTCCTCTTAACATCTTCACCTTGGTAGTGCCTGCTAACAGTTTGCCAATTCCCGTGTTCACAGTTAGCATTTTCCATCTAATTAAGAAGTATACATATTGTATCCACCAGGCACAATAATTACCAGGAAATGTATATTTTTTAAAACCAATGTCTCAAAAAACTGATAATAATTCTCAGAGGCTTAGTAGATTATTATGAAGCACCTGTAAAACTGAATATTTGAATAACTGTTAAATGTACATTATTCTTCCTCTCTCACATAAGTAGTAGATTTCTTATGTCATGATTATTCTTGTTATAAATTATTAAGCTATAAGAGTAACTGAACTAATTTATACTGTTCCAGAATTTTTCGAATGATTTTATTTTTTTTCAAACTAATGCATCCTACATTAAAGACATTTTTTGGTCATATTGTGTTTTTAGTGCAGACAATAAATTTTCAGTCATCTATTAAGATTTCAACAAAATTTTGGGCTTCACTTCTTATTAACAAGATGTTTTCTTCCCAGATGGTAATTAATTGAAATGAATGTTGTGTGAACTGAGTGATTATTTTTAATACCAAAATGATTAGCTATATAAACTTATACTTTCATATAACAATAAATGATATTTATATACCTCTAAGTGTACAGGGAATGAACTGAGTCGACATGTATATCAGAAAATACTGGTGATATTTTTATGAAAATTTGCTTAGGGGAAGAGCTTGTCCTATTTAAATTAAATGACTTACTTTCATTGATAACATAAGTGAATTCCCATTTAGTTTTTTTTATGGACCACTGATTTTTATATAAACCAAATATTTCCAAAGTGTTTCAGTTTTCACTTATTGATATTTTTTGAAAATTCTGACAGATTGCAGCTGTTCATAAAAAAATTTGGAAGCAATGACTTGGGTCAAAAATGATCAGAATTTGCTTTAATAATGTCTGAAGTTTCCTAAATTGATTTGTTATTGTATAAACTAGGCAAAAATATTTGAATTATCAGTAAGTTTTTTTTGGAAGGATCAAGAAAAGAAATGGTTAACAAACTATATTTGTTTAATAGTTTTTTGAGATTTGATATATTCACTGAAAGAATCAATTAAACCTTTCTATGATATTCAGAACAAAGCACAATCATGATCCCATGACACAGATTATTAACAGAAAAAATAAAAAACCTGTCCTAAACAATAGACAAACTATTTAAAATTATAAGACACAGAAAAATAAAAAAAAAATTGAATCAATTATAGCAAACTGTTCAAAATGTTTGCTTTCAACTTTCGAACATGATTTTCTTGAAAATAATGGAATTGATTTACAATAGTAATAAATTGAAATAACTGAAACATTCTTGAGGATGTGAAAAAAAATATATAAAATTTTATTCATTGTAGACTACATTAATGATGCAAAAAGAAGTTAAGTTTTCTATTTAAAAAAACAAAGTTAGAATATCCGCTTTGGATATAATCAGAAGTGGAAAATATTCTAACTGAAATAAGCTCCTCTGAAAACTCCCATATACAAATTTTAAGATAAATACCCTGTATACCATATATACGCAATCTCTGACTTCCAGCTTTTATTTGTATGTAAAATGCTTTTCATTTTATAGCCATTTATGTTCTGCAAAAATTAGTGTTTTACAAAACATACAAATTTAGTGTCATAAATTTGTTAATTCAATTATGATATAAAACAAAAGAGATACACATATATTATAATAAAAATTTTAATTTAAACGTAGTAGAAAGGCAACTAAGATATAAGTTGAATATGGAAATTTAACCATTTTATACTTTTAGTTTGTATGGAGGGTACATTGCGACCTGAAGGTCTATTGCGTTCCGCCATTAGAGTTGTTTTGTAGAAAACCATTTACAGTTCGCCCCTCAGTTCCACAGCCTTCATAAATACCAGTATTTGGACTGGCTTTCAGATTCCAGATGGAGGTCACATATTAGCTCCTATCAATTTCCCGTATTTTCTGCTTTAGTTTGTAATGGCAAGGCATCTCGTGGCTAACTGATTCAAAGATTCTTTCTCAACCACACAGAATTGTATCGTTTGAATACCGATGATTACAGGTTGTTCGAGAGATTTCTGGATCTGATTCATCATTTGGAAACACTGCTTTCTAAAGTCATAGAAGAAAATATGCTACCTTTTGGAATCCATTGTCTGAAGTGAAGAAATGGCAGAGTATTTATTTTGGGACCATCTTATCTTGAATTTTTAAATTTAACTTAAAAAATTCTGGTTTTGATTTGTATGTAACATATACATGATGAGTTAATATGTTTAGAATGTATTGAGTTAGGTTTCTGAAAGTTTTTTAAGTGAGTTATTCTATTAATAAAAGATTTACTGCCACTTCACACCTTGCTCATAATTCATGAAATTGTTCGAAATTCAAATCAACATTTTGTCAAATTTGTTTTGTGAAAAATTAAAAACTCTATTAACCTACATTTGCAAGTGAATCACCTGAAAGACCCCTGGGTGTGAAATATAGACCCTCAACATATCCAGTAAGGCTTGATGACTTAGGATAGATAGATAACAAGAAAAAACTTTTAGTTCTACTTTGTTTTTTAATGTATGTTAAAATATGCTTAATAATGCAGATGTGGATGAATAATGTCAGGGACATTTTGCATATATTAATAAAGGTAGTGCTACTTATTAACATTTAAAAAATAACAATTAATTTTTAGGTGCTTCCTGTAGTCTTGAGCGTAGGGATAGTTGTGACATCGTTTGTTATATATAAAATATTTTATTCATCTTCAAGCAAAGGTAAAACTTATGATTTTTGCTAATAATTTTGTACATATTTTTCCAATAGTTATGTAATGACAACGTTATTTTCTTGGCAGTTCTAATATATTTTTCACTCTACACAAAGTTAGAACATGAAAGTTGTTTGGTTTTTAGGCAAAAGCAAAAAAATATTGCTCAAAGATCCACAAACAAAGTACAAACTACCTTTGATAGAAAAAACTATAATTAGCCATGACACCAGGAATTTTAGATTTGGGTTACCAGAAAAGGATATGGTACTAGGTAAGATTTAAAACTATTATTAATAATAATGATTATAATTTTTCACATTTACATTTTTATCAATTTAAGGTACACAACCATCATTTAGATTAATCTTCTGCTTTGTCTTGTCATTTGAAAAAAAATGATCAACAATTCTATGATTTTAGATTTTTGTAACAGTTTTATTTAAATAAAACGTGAGGTGAGCAAGAATTATGTTGAAAATAATAAATAATAATGATGGGAAATGTTTACCAATAGATCAAAATAATTTTATAAAGGGTTTAATGCAATTTCATAATCAAATTTTATGTATGTACAAAACTGAAACTAAAATATAAAATGATTAAATTAGAAAATAAAAATAACATGCTTACCATCAAGAACACTGTTGGCACTAACATACTCACTGCTGATCTTGAGCTAACTGAGCTGTAGTTTCTTGTAAAAACTTAAATTTCATGGAATTACACATTTTTACAAGAAACTACAACATTTGAAACTGTCGAATCTTAACTAATTATTTCAAAATATATTAAAATTAGTCTACTTTGGTGTTTCATTGCCACAAATAAAAAATTAAAGATAAATAATAATAAATATATATATATATATATATATATATATATATATATATATATATATATATATATTATATAATATATATATATATATATATAAACGTTTTATTTCTTTTGATATATTAATACATCTAAATGTTCTTGATTTTAGATCTCTTCTGTTTATAAATTAGTTTTTTTTTGATATTTTTTAAAAGAAAGATAAATTTTGACGTTTCGACTTTTCTTTAAGTCTTTATCAAAATATGATATTGACAATATAAATAAGCAAAATGTCAGTGTCAATATCATATTTTGAAAAGTCGAAACGTCAAAATTTATCTTTCTTTAAAAAACTATCAAAAAAAACTAATTTCAAATCAGAATATATATATACATATATATATATATATATATATATATATATATATATATATATATATATATATATATATATATACTTATGTAATAAATTAATAATAGGAGCTTTGACATTAGGTGCCTTTTTGCTTTTAGGTCTTCCTATTGGTCAGCATATTGTTTTATCTGCAAAAATAAATGATGAATTGGTTATAAGATCTTATACACCAGTATCATCAGATGATGATGAGGGATATGTCGATTTAGTGATAAAGGTAAATTTATTGATTAAAAATTTTTATTATAATTATTTCATATACTACGTGATACCTTAGTATTATTTTCTGGCAAAAGCGATTTTCAAATGAACAGGTTTCTATTGCTTGCTTATCTTTCAATTACTAACCTATAACTTGTTTTCGTATTATCATATATTTTTTATTCACTCTCGTTAATTGTTTATTTACTTATTTGCTTTTTGATCATATTTCAATCACTGTTGAAATTTGTTATATTGCCGCCAAGCTACTCACTTCACACTCTCTTTTACATTATTTTCATGATTTTGTTTTTTCTGCAACTCTCGCAATTTGAGATTAATCACAGACGAAATTTCAAACACTTATCTATTGCTTGATTGCTACATATATTATATTTCACAGGTATATTTCAAAAATGTACATCCAAAGTTTCCTGATGGAGGTAAGTTAACACAACATCTGGAAGGTTTGAAAATAGGCGATACTATTGAAGTTCGTGGACCTAATGGCAGAATTGAGTATCTTGGTCATGGTAAATTCACACTTCGGAAGCTCAGAAAGGATCCGCCTGAGTCTATTAACGTCAAGAGAGTGAATTTGATTGCTGGAGGTAAAAACAATTAATTATAGAATTTTCGAACGCGCATTTTCGAACTATCATATTTTACCTTAGATATATAATTGATATGTAGTCTGCTGTCCACATATATTTTTTGTTCACTTTTCCTAATATGTATACTTTCAAACCCACAAATACTGCTTAGCATAATTACAACCAAGAATTAGTAAATCATTTATTATTATATTATAGAATTTAGAACTGACAGTTACAGAATGTTTCTGTTATCTACTTCAATTATTTATGTGGTAGGAAACGGTAGTTAATGGAATAAAAATTAGAAAAGGTCATTCATATTACATACTAGAATCCAATCGAGGCTTCTGAGTCTCCCGATCATATTTTTTATTCTTTCTGTGGAGCAATAAAAATAATAACAGGCAAATGTTCTATCATTTGCATTTAAATCTTTTATAATACAAATTTTGAAACTGAATGTATAAAGTGGCTTTGAGAGTGATTATCACACATTAGGATCATTAATTTTCTATATAAATGCAGGATAGTTTTGATATTGCAAGAATGTAACGATAGTAGTAAAATACATGTATTTACGTTTAATACATCAAAAATTATTAGAAGAGAGTACAGAAGTCTAAGCAAATAGTTTTCGACATAATTCCTTTGATAAATAAAAATATTAAATAATTTAATAACCTCAACCTACTCTGTTATTTATATAGAATTGTATAGATGGTGACTTTTAATCAATTGCCCCAATGTTTTAAAATCTGTTTGACAGTTATAAGATATTCAATTCACGGCTGTGAATTCTATATAATTCTTAATCACTTTGTGTACAAGCAATATTTTTCAGGTGTTGGAATAACTCCGATTTTACAATTGATCAGACATATTTTAAAGGATCCTACTGATCCTACAGAATGTGCTTTACTATTTGCAAATCAGACCGAGGATGACATTTTGCTAAGGTCAGAATTGGAAGCGGCTGTACAAAGTCGCCCCAACAAATTCAAGTTATGGTACACTTTAGACAGGCCCGAACCAGGTAATTTTTTAAGTTTTAGTAAAATGGTACTTACTACCTATAAACGTGCACTGATAAAGTTCTTGGTATTCGAAGGTGTAGCAAATTCAATAGCGATTGTCAAAAAAAGTATATAAGAACTCTCTAATTTGAACAGAACAAATATTGGATACTTGAAGAATGTCCAACAAGTACATTATGGCTAAAAAACACAATAAAAATACATTATGCAAGATCGTCCTAGGCATCTCATTAGACAGTATAAGCAATATTTTAGTGAAACTTTCAAGTTGCAGAAAGATCTGTGTAAAATAGGTGCCGCATTTAATTAAAATAAATAAGAAGCATTTTACCCTCTAAAAAGGCCAAAAAATTCAACGATCGATAATAATATGCGCCGGAAAACCTTCGAGTATGTTGTAGAAACAAAAGTTAATCCAAAAATGCGGCAGCAGCTAAATACTTTTATGGCTCTCTTGACAGCTCGAAAGGGAAGAACTTAAACGTTCTGCAAGTTTTGATTAGCTAAACCTTATTGTTAATTTGCGATTAATCTATGAGTTATAGACCTGTGATTGTTTGGTGATTTTTAATCGATTTTTTTCGCTTAATGCAGTGATATAACGTTTTGAAACACCCTGTATATGTATATATCCTCAACCGTATAAGTAAATATATATAAGTATATATGTATTTGTATATATATTCATGTATTTATAATCATTATATATATATATATATATATATATATATATATATATACTAGATTTCTTCAACCATTGGAGTATATATTTATTTATGACTACACAATATTTATGAACATAACACTATCAAAAATTATTAATCAAAGAAATGATACACATAAAACAAGATACATGTTCTGTAAATTATAGACAAGATATAAAAAACCTCACCTAAATTTACCATAATTTGATCAATTAGTTTATTTCAATCTACCTGGTATAATATCGTTTTATTGAAATTTCGAGGTAAATACACTGATTCTAATACTGTTTTTAAGATATCTACTAATATGTTTTATCTATTCTACAAATATTAATTATTCTTTTGAAAATGCCCAAGGAAGGAGCGAAACGTACGAACCCAAGAAATTAGAAAGAGGAAATTTATATATATATATATATATATATATATATATATATATATATATATATATATATATAGTGACATTCTATCAATGTACTCACTGACTAACGTGTTGTCATAGATTAGTAAATATAAGCTTTTTAAATGTGTGAAAATATACCAGTTTTTTGAAGATATGGTTTTATTAAGTTCCCATTGATGGCAATGGAGGCTCTTGCGCTTTTACAACACATTCAATTACTACAATGTTATACCGGACCTTCGCAGTCGTTAAATTTCCTATGTAGGTTTAGAATGTAATTGATTGTTTTAAAAATAAATAACTATAAAACAACGTCTGTGGTCTCTGCTGCAATTATAATTTATTGTTTTATTTCCATTGTTTCTAGGTTGGAAATATAGTACTGGTTTTATCAATGAAGAAATGATAAAAGATCATCTATTTCCTGCTTCCGATGATACTTTGAATCTGATGTGTGGTCCTCCACCAATGATTAATTTCGCTTGTACGCCGAATTTGGAAAAACTGGGCCATAAGAAGGAGAGGTTGATTGCTTATTAATATATAAATAGCGTTTGTTGCAACATTTGTAATAACTTTCTAGTTTTTTCGTTGCAGTAATGCATGCTTTTCAATAGTTAACCATTGTTCTATTTACTGGCAAATTTCGAATAATTGTAACTGTAAGGGGGCTGTTCTTCTTGAAAAAAAAGTAACAATTCTTAATATCATTTATTTCATTATAAGGATAAAAATTGTGTTAAAATTATAATTGACTTGAAGTATGTTTGGAATAATTTCAATAAATAATAAAATTTAGAACCATTACAAATTTTATTAATAAAACAATCTCCATTACTTTAGTATAAATTTGGAAGAATTGTTGATTCACTATCAGATTTTAACAAGATAGTAACTCCTTGCATATGAAACCAAGTATAAATAAATAATCTATGGACATGTCTTTTTTTTTTAATTAAATCTAATAAAAGTATTTATTTATCACAATAGTATATAAATTGTTTTCTTAAAATTATATGAATCAATCAAATATTTTAAATATCTTATCATTGCAATGTATCATAATATACATTCACTAGCAAAATCAATACATAATTTGTTTTGCCAAAATTTTAAACTAAATGTGGGAAATGTGCTTCGGCAATTGTGGGAATATTTTTTGTGAGTCATGTGAAATTATCGCCGACCTCTATAACATTAAGACTTCAAGACTTAAGACGTAAGGATTGTTACATCTATTTCACTTTGTTAATATTTTGTGTGGTGTTATTAACGAGAAATAAGCAATGACACCACAAGGAGATGACTTGTGAGTTCAATTTGAGACCCCGAGTGCAACTAGGCCTCGTTTACTAGGGAGAGAATACCATTAGTAGTCGAATATAAAGTTTTTCTCAGTCCAAATTTTTTCTATTTGACAAATTTAATGTGAGGCAGGTTCACAAGAGAGAGTACATAAAAGCACTTTTCAAAACTTTAAAATTCCGAGTTTTTGAGTCTTTAAGCCTTACTGTACAGTGTAGTTATATATATATATATATATATATATATATATATATATATATATATATATATATATATATATATATATATATTATCATTATCTGTGGTAACTGGAGAAGTGAGAGGTCGACATGATAAGATGTAGCATTTAACATTATGATGATGTACTCCATATTAAAAAAAATATACACCCCAAAGCTAAAATAATTTTGTTAACTATTATACCAATGTTCGCTTCATAGTAAATTTGATGATGTTTCATATGCAACAGAAAGAAATTTTATAATAAAAAATAACTAATATACAAAAGGAAATAACAATAAATTATATAGAATACAAAAATCATTCAAGTCAAAGAGAATAAAGTTAAGATAAAGAAAACAAACATTATATTTAGTACTAATCTATAACAAAATTCTTTTTTTTATTTCTTAGTAAAGAGTTGAAACAATTTATTCAGTATCACCCTATTGGATAATGATAATAATTTTTGTAGATAAGATCTATTTTGCTTGTTATTGACACTAGTAGATTCTACCAATATCGGACTACAATTAAATTATTGTTCATACATGAATTACACGTGTATCATTGGAACTATGAAAACCTGTTCAACAGGGGCCCTTGAGATTATCACAGATCTTACAACTCTTCATCTGGTGAGACAGTTCAGCCCATGAGGCTTTTATCAGAATATGTGGGGAATGAGAATATTGAAACTTGGGGAAATTGGTCCTCTTTAACCAAGTATACCACATAAGAGAGAAATGGTTAAAAAAAAGTATTAAAAAAACTTTACCATAATACTAAATAAAAAAGATTATGAAAGGGAATGAATCACCCAAACTTTCACAATAAATTCTATTAAATGGTTCAATAATCATCACAGGATTTGTCTATCTAAGACTATCGCTAGGCTTCATTGTCGGACAAGCTGAAATACTTGCAATTGAAAATGGAAATGTGCATGGAAAGAATCATTCAGATGGCAAGCGAGTCATAGACTCATTGAGGGTAGATGCATCGAGAAACGATCTGTGTATATGAGAAAGTATCCGTCGTGTTTTGAAAAATTGAATTATTATTATTAGAATTTCATAATTCTTCTAGGTTATATACTACATTGTTTTAATACTTTTAGGTTATATTTACTACATTTTTTTGTACAACAAGCCGTTGAAATTTTCAATAATGAACTGCTTCAGTTGAAATGATATTAATTTTTTTACTCTGCATAATTCAATTCCCATTGCTGCATGCCTACTATACCCTTTGTCTACACCAGCGCCATTCTGGAAGATTTGTGAGCTGTTATTTATCCTATACAGCTGAATACCTTTTTAGTTTTACTCCCACATAAGATACTTCTTGCCTCTACCCTCCATACATCAACTTGTTGACGTGATACTTAATGAAGTGAACTTAATGAAGTAGGCAAGAATAAGAGTATCTTTAATTTGGCTTCCTGATTACATTGGAATTAAACGAGATAGAAAGGCCAATACAATTAGTCTTAAGTTTTCTGTTATAAAAATTCTTCTACAAGAAAGAGAACAGTTTTGGAAGGAGGAAAGCTCGATGCTTGCCTGCTTAAGCTGGATCAGTTCAAAAAGTTCAATTAAAATCGACCAGATCCAAAAAAGCAAAAACAAATTTCACCTTTCGGTCATCTTCCATACAGGCCAGTGTCGCCTTGTGAAACACCTGATGAGTATAGGTCTAACAGAAATTGACAAATGTAGATTTCGTTCGAGGAAAGATGAAACTGCAGCTCATCTGTATCTAAAATTGGTTGCAGTGTAATGCAATATAATATATATATATATATATATATATATATATATATATATATATATATATATATATTAGGGTGTTTCAAATTCAAATTTCCAAAAGTTTGAATTTCAAATGACTTTGCTCTTGCCCTGCGTCCAAGTGATGCAAACGTTAACTGTCTCGAGTTTCAGGACGATCGGACAACATTTAGAGGTTGCATACTTTGAACATGAACAGTTTTTAACCTGGTTTGTGTATTTCTAATTTTGAGTTATATCGGAAACACTAAGTTCTAATGGACTTTGTTTTCTTGTGTTTCAGGTAATTAATATTTAAAATGGCAACTAAAAGAGGAATTTGGCTGTTAGAAAAAGTGCCTAGTAGTGAGTTTTTAGGAGCTCGGCTTCCTTTAAAGGAACAAGTACTCTTAGTATTCATTCACCATCATAAGGATCTGAACGAAATACTTTCTGAAGCAGCTAAATCCACCAGTACTAAACTTCAAGTAGTTTGGAAGAAAGCAAATATACCAGTTAAAACTGAAGAAAACATTCGTATTAGCATACAGAAACTGTACAAAGAATATCAAAATCTCGGCAAAGAAAAATCAAGAAACACGGATAAGGTTAAGTTAAAACGCGAGATGTGGAAAGGTGATCTGGTTGAATTATTTGACATTTCCCGCCAAAATGTAATGTATATGACTGAAGTATCACAAGAAGATAAAGACTTTCTCATGTCTCAAAGAGAAGTTCATCAATGAGTGGTGTTGATAAGGTTTTTGCCGCTAAAGCTAAAACGAAAACTTTAAAAAAAGAAAAACAAGAGTTAAATAAAAGCAAACACTTCCAATCTATAGCTGAGATTAATAAGACAGTAGCAGTCGAATTCTCATCTGCGTCATCATCCGAAGATTGAAAAGACAGTGAGTTTTTGGCTCCAGTAACAAAAAAACAACGAGCGATTCCTAAATTAAAACCTCTAAATCAAACACTCACGTCTACTTGGGATCGGGAACAGCTTTCTGTTCGGCAAGAAAGTACTTCATTCATAGCAACAGCAAAGAGTCTTGGTCATGACGTTTCTAATATTCCTGTATCCCCATCTACTGTGTATCGAGCTCGAATAATTAACAGAACCAAAATGGCAGAGAAAATTGAAGAGTGACTTTTTGAAAATCCTCCACCTTTGTTATTACATTGGGATAGTAAACTGCTACCCTCAGTAGCCCACGGAAGTGTCAAGACTCTGGAAGATAGATTAGCGGTTCTAGTGACTGGAAAAAACTTGAGCATTTGCTTGGTGTACCGGTTGCTCCAAGCGGAACAATTAGCTGAAACAGTCATCCATGAAGTAGACTGATTTGGACTACGTGACAAGATCATTCGTATATATTTCGATACAACCGCATCAAATACAGGGTTGATCCAAGGGGCATGTACAAGAATTGAAAAAGAGTTAAATCACACACTGTTATGGTTAGCTTGCCGTCACCACACCCATGAACTTATATTAAAAGGAGTGTTATCACACGCCTTCAAGTGGTCCAGACGTGCAGATTTTCAAGAAGTTTCAAAGTCAATGGAATTCACTTGATCAGATGTCATACACAACAATATTGGATGAGGAGAGTTCCTTAGAAGGCCCTCTAAAAGAACAAAGACAGAAGATGATAAGTTACATAGAAAAGGTCCTAAAAACGGGCCGTCAACCTAGAGAAAACTACAAGGAATTGTTAGTTATCACTTCTCTACTTAGGGGGTTGGTGTAAGAAAGAGTTCAGTTTTAGAATCCCAGGAGCTTTGCACCAAGCAAGGTGGATGGCAAAAGCAATGTATGCACTTAAAATTGCTCTCTTCACTAAACAGTTGAATTTTCCCTCAACGAGAATTGAACGCAATGACAAGAGTCGCACACTTTGTTAGCCTTATATATGTACGCTTTTGGCATGAGGCGATTGTAAGTAGGTATGCTCCAAAGAATGATTTGGATATGATTCAGCTTCTCAAAGCTTATCCTAATGAAGGCGTTCAAAAAAGTGCACTCACTGTCGCTAAGAGGCATCTGTGGTATTTATCCGAAACTAACGTGGGACTGGCTTTTGTGGATGCACGTTTTCCTAAGACTAAAGGAAAACATGTTCTTGAATTTAGACCAAAAACCTGCAAAGAAAAAAGAAACAAAAAGATTAGAAAGCAAAACCTTTGATTTTGAAGGGAAGGACATCAGTGTCTTTGTTGCTAAAAAAACAAAACTTTTCTTTGAAATGTTTGGAATTACCGATATCACAGAATCCTGTATGGAACCTCTACGAAGTCATGTTGATGCACTTAAGGTTGTTAATGATACTGCAGAGAGAGGTATTGCATTAATAAAACAGTTCAATGAATCAGCAAGAGACGAACAACAAAAACAATTCTTATTGAGGATCGTCGAACATCACAGAAAAGCCGTCACTAAACGAACTAAAAAGGCTATTGCATCGTACATAGTTGAATAATTGATACAATGTGTGATATTTTTTACTAAAGGACTATCTTATTGTTTATATCAATCATTATCTTAAGCTTGTGATTTATAATTTCAGCAATAAAATCAATTTAAGTTGAAAATTTGTATTTTGTAAATACTTACCCAAAAATGTTCAAAGTGTGCAACCTCCAAATATTATCCAATCATCTCCAAATTTCACACAGATAACTTATACATCACCTAGACTCAGGGCAAAAGCAAAGTCAGCAAGAATTTTACATTTTATTTTTTACCATTAAAAATGAAACACCCTAATAAAATAAAATAAATACCTAAACACCCTAAATAAAACGTTTATATATATATATATATATATATATATATATATATATATATATATATATATATATATATATAACGTCTTATTTATAAAAAATTCAAGTTATGTATATAACATGTTTGTTAATATATAATAATTAAATAGACTTACTTGAGGATGAATTCCTAGGTGTTATCATAACGCAGTAAGTCATGGCAAAAGATTGTGAAGTTGGATTTCACATTAACAATGCATGTTTGATTTGCAATTTTAAAAATAGTTGAAGTGTGGCTCAATAAATAGAATGCTTCTAAACTGATGATCTATCGTAATATAATTAGTGAAATAATAAAAGATCAAATTCAGTTTTTTATATTTTTACTGGCTTTTGGTTTTAATGTAACTTCATTTTTTTGTAAAAATATACTGTAAGATTCAAAATTTCCGTCCTAAGGAAGATCAAAGTAAGCCATAACTGGTACAATGGTAACTGCTTAAATGTTGATATTTTTTTTACAAAGTTGTTAGGTTTCGTAGTAATGACGTTTTCTGAATGGACACTCTTTTTTCTTGCGTATTGAATTGGACCTGAGAGAATCATTTCCAATAACAAGTATTGAGTTTTTTTTTGTAACATTGTAGTTTTTGATATTCCATCAATTATTTAGGCCTGGTTGTTACTTTTGTCATATAACAATTTCAATAATAAAAGATATTAATTTGTCCTTTACTCAGCTTTATTCGAGTGTTAAATTTGGATAGCATAATTTAATTTTTACTCAATTTTTCCCTTTAGTACCTCGTACAGGCAATTTTTAATCCATTCATGCCATATTGTGGTCATATTATTCTTATAATCACTGGTTAATTCGATTTTTCTTTGCATTTTACAAAGTATTTTGAAATAAAATATGCAATTTTATGTCCACTATGAGCTTTTTTTGGTTGTATGATTTATAAAAACAAATTTTCTCTAAATTTTCATTTTTAATTTATTAGTTTTCACTAGCAGATTCACAAAGTGCGTTTAGAAAAGGCCCAAGTATACAAAACCACATTTTTGCACTAAAGAAAATAATAAGGCATTGACAGGTGTATTTTTCATTTATCGGTGTGTATAAGGCATTCCATAGGGTTCCAAGGGTATGGGAAAGTTTACGGTGGACAAATGTGAGTAACAAGGAAAAAAAGGGTGATAAAAAAATATATGTCGTATTTATGGACAATATAATTAAGCGGTGCGGAGGAAAAACAAGTAGCATATATGTGGAACATAGATATGTAGAAAGAGTAGAAATTTCAGACTGTACATTTGCAAATGATGTAGCATTAATAACAGGAACTGAAAAAGAATTATAAAAAAACTTAATTATATGGAACCAAGTACTAGAAGAAAATGAATAGAAAGGAAATGAAGGTGTTGACAATAAACAACGGAGGTTAACAAATGCATATGCATATAGACGGCGAAGAAATAGAATAAGTAAACGTAGTGCAATATCTAGAAGTTGGACTAGAAGCAGATGGGATCCTAGAGACGGAAATAAATAGAAGAATTGAAAATACCAACTAAATATACTATCCTCTAGTCCAGTGTTTCTCAACCGCCGGTCCGCGAAACATCCAGCTTTTATAGGCCGACCACCGATACAGTACCTACATTAGAATAATAATAGTTTACTAGTTTAAAAAATAATGTAATCTTTCTATCAGTCTATTATAATTATAATAGATCTATTGTTATTCAGCAGTCCTTTTACGTTGTTACGTTACTCACCAAATCTGTTACTATTTGGAGTTTTTATGAAATTTACAAAATTACCCTTTACCTAAATTAAAAAAACAAACTGCCGGTACCTCGGCACTCTTTTTTACTATTCTATGAAATCTATTACATTTTGAACTGTCGACTTATTCCTTTTAATCAAATTGTTCTGGCAACACTGCTTAGATAGAACACCAGTTGGGGGGCGTATGTCTGCCTTGCGTATTCCTGATTACTTGAACGCTGACTATCGCAGTGTTAAAGGCGTCTGGCGTCTTGATTACGTTTTGTTTTTTATTTTGATTATTCTGCACACTTGGGCAATTCTTGAATACTACTTATCAGCGTAAGTTTTTAATAACTTGTAAATTTAATATTATGCTATAACTACTATTTCTGTAACTTTAGGTATATAAAATCAATAACCAGAATGAGTAAGAAGGAAACGAAACGCACATTAGTAAATTTCGTGCAATGAAAGGATTTTCAAAAACCAAGTACGTCGTCCGCTCCTTCGAATACAGATGAAAGTGAATATAGTGATAGTCCACAATCTTCCAAAAAAAGAAAAAGCTTTGTAAGGCACTACATCGCAGATTATTTGAAATATGGTTTTGTTCTCTGGCCTCAATCAGAAGAAAATTGTCCAAAACTGAATGTGTTGTTTGTAGAGATGTTCTCTCCAATGAAAGCATGAAACCTTCCAAGCTCATGCGGCATTTACAAACGAAGCACCCACAACTGGAAAGCAAACCCCTGGACTTTTTTAGAAGTAAAAGTTTGGAAATGAAAATTCAAAAGGATGCTTTTAAAAAATGTTTCTCGGTTGATAAATCGCTTTTAAAAGCATCGTATCTAGTTGCTCTGCGTATTGCCAAATCTAAAAAACCATACTCAGTTGCTGAAGATCTTGTCAAACCGTGTTTGATAAACGTGTGTTCTGAAGTGTTGGGCCAATCTGCTGCAGATAAAATGAAATCTTTGCCTCTGTCCAATGATACTATTGGACGAAGAATATGTGAGTTACATTACGACATAAAAAGTCAACTACTCCAAGATATACGTAAATCGAAATGGTTTGCTGTCCAAATGGATGAGTCAATTGACGTCTCAAATAATGCCATATTATTATGTTATGTTCGTTACATTGACTATGCAATCAATTATATTAGACAAGAATTGATGTGCTGTATCGAACTACCATCCCAATCAACAAGTGCTGAAATATTTAAGGCAGTTAATAATTATTGAAACTAATTCCATTGACTGGAAAAAAATGCATCGGTTTCTGTACTGATGGCGCTGCAGCTATGACTTGAAGACATACAGGTGTTGCAAAGAGAATAACAGACGTAGCATCAGAAGGATTAGTAGTCACACCCTGCATTATTCATCGCGAACATTTAGCAGCAAAGAAAGTGTCCCCACAACTGAATGACATTCTTCTGGAATCGGTAAAAATTGTAAATTTTATCAGAATTAACGCCCTTAATTCAAGATTGTTTACAACTTTATGTCAAGAAATGGGATAAGATCAAGTACAACTATTGTTACACGCCGAAGTACGCTGGCTATCCAGAGGAAAAGTCCTTAAGCGGTTGTATGAATTAAGAAATGAGGTACAATTGTTTTTAAATCAAAAGGGATCATTCTTGAGCAGACATTTTCAGAGCAAAGAATGGGTAGCTTTCGTACCTATCAGACATATTTTCACTGGTAAATGAACTAAATTTAAGTCTTCAAGGTAAAACTAATACCGTTTTCAACTTCTACAATAAGATTGATACTTTCAAAAAGAAATTGAACCTCTGGTATAAACGTGCGGAAGAAAACACTTTTGATATGTTTGCTTCTTTCTTTGATTACATTAATACTACTGACATGGATCAGAAGAGCGTTATCAGCGTGATTTTGGGGCAATTAAAAGAACTATCAATAGCTTTTGATCAGTGTTATCCCCCAGAAGAAGATGTACGTTCAGGTAATCTGTGGATAATCAATCCATTTATTGATAATTATGATAAAAATCTCACTATAGTCCAGGAAACAGAACTTATTGAACTGTCTTCAGAACTAGGACTTAAATCACAGTTCAATTAAATAAATATACATATATCAATTCTGGATAAAGACTGAAACAGAATACCCCAATCTTTATGCAAAGGCGTTGAAGATTTTATTGCCTTTTTCCTCAACTTATTTATGTGAAACTACATTTTCGGCTATGACTGTTATTAAGACGAAACAGAGAAATCGACTTGATCTTGCGCCTGCTTTACGTATTGCTGTAACTGGTTTAAAGCCTAGTTTACAGTTGACAGTTTAGTCAGCAACAAAGACCAACAGCAATCTCATTAATTTTAGTTTTTATATATCCTTTATTTTGGTAAATTATTTTTTGCTTATTTGGTATCTACTTACGTTGTTCACATTTCGACTCATTGTTGTTTTGGCTAATATATTAATTAAAAAAAACATAAATATATCATTCACGTTAGAATTTTCTTGGAATTTTAATTAAGTTTTGGTGCAATATTAAGTAAGTTGAATATACAAATGTAAATTATAACAAACAAAATGCTTTCAAAATTATGTATGTCTTCATGATTTATCTTTGTGAAAAATTGTGCATTGGGTCGAATTATTAATATTACCGGTACGCGCAAACGTGCCGAAATATTTTACCGGTCTTGGAGTAAATTCAGTTGAGAAACACTGCTCTAGTCAACGGATTCATAAATAACAGAGAAGTGACAAGAAAACCCCAAAAGCAACAAAAAAAGTAAAGATATAAAATATTTAATAAGAGTAAATGAAGTAACAAGAGAGAATAGAATTAGAAATGATAGTGTTAGAGAAGAACTTCGAGTAATACCAGTCATTTGGTGGGGACATGTACAGAATGGGCAATTCAAGATAAGTAAAGAAAGTTTGGCAAGCAAGACAACAAAAAAAAACAGATAAATATAAAAAAAAATGGAACGATGTGATAACAATTTAATTTAGAAAACAATGAACACAATAGAAGAGACCTCTCTTTCTAGAGCATAAGCTTTGTTATTAGGTATTATTTATTTCCCCCAGGTCAACAAATACTAAGTCTCATAACAAAAATATTAGATCACCTTTCCTACGAGTACACCACCATTGAGAGCAGCATTCTTCAGATATCTCTGGTGTATATAATTCTGGAATTGTGGTGTTTTTATTGAATAACTGCTTTTAATCGACAATTTATGCGCATTTTCCCTTTTTTTTGCAACAAATATATTTGTTGAAATATAATTTATCTTATGTTTTGAAGAATTTGGAGGATCGTGTTCGGGGATGATATCTAACACTTGCAGCTTTTCCACCATTTTTCATTATTAAATTTCGTTTTTTTTTTCTTAAAAAGTTGATAACGTATAAATATTAAATGCTTACTCCATCCCAGTATTAGTTAAAGTTTTCAACTGGGGACTTAAGGCTTGAAACTGTACATAATTTTTATGATTATGGTATGTATCTACGTTAAGTACATTTTCTATAAATTTATTATGTCATATTTTTTCTAAGTATAATCATACTTGTATCAATGCCTGTCAAGATTATGTTAATCGATCATTGCTTTATGTTTATAGATTGAAAAAGCATTTCATTTGTTAGTCTGGCTATAAATCAATATATTCAAAGACTTTTAAAAAATGAGTTATGTCACTAAAAAATAAATAAACTAAAAACTGGTAAACTAATAATGGAATTGTCTTAGTTGAAAACATATTAGTAATTAATCTTGAGAACAACTACAAAATAAATTACTATTTTTACAAATATGGAATTTCATCACAGACTAGATTAACATAACTATCTAAAACAGGGAGGAAATTCGTTTTTTTTTTCAGCTAAACCTTTGGGTATGACATTAAATCCATACTGTCTTCCTAATATTAAAAGCCAATAAAAATATATCTCTTCCCTTTTATGTTGACACAAACATTAGTTTAAAAGAAACACTAAACTTTATATGTTAAAGAAATATCTGGTTTCTTAGGAACGTATCCATACAAAAATATGGAAAATATTACAAATCCTGCACCTAAAGCAAACTGCAAGGATAATTCAAAATCGAAAATATACATACTAGCAATACATGATATAACTATAGCTAAAGATGTAGCGAACCCTTTCAATATATTATCAGCATATTTCACCACAATGGCAACAATTAATCCACCTGTGGCTTGTAACACTACAAGATACCATACAAATTTGTCATAACCAAAGAAGAATCCGTTTTCTCTTATCACTCTTCCATCATATAAGAAACATGAAATCAAACCGAATGGTATTGAACAAAAGGAAAGTTGAACATTTCTTATCCAAACAGTGACATCACTACCTGAAAATACATAATATTAATATTTTTATTAAAAAGCAGAATAGTGAATTTATGAAGTTTTGGTTTTATTTTGACCTTTTACAAAATATTTGATGACTCAAAAATATTTATTTACTGCATTTGGAAGGTTATTTTTTGAACATAATGATTTTAACATTTTATGAAAAATTTATTTCACTGAAATACTGGTTTAATTAATTTCTGAAAGATTGGAATACATATAGAAAAAATAGTATACTTTGGTGTATGTTTATCAGTTTTGTGGGATTGCGCCAAAATTAAACACTATTTCTAATATACTTTGAAGCTTTCGAATATTTATGTATTCATCATCGGGGAATTATCTACTAGTTGAGAATTGTGGTGTATTACTTACATTAATTAGTTGAGAATTACGATGTCTTACATTTTAATATTTCTATTAAAAAAGTATAAAATTTATCAACTTCCAAATTCAATATTCAAATTATATATATATATATATATATATATATATATATATATATATATATATATATATATATAGGGTATTGATTCTTCTGTTGATTCTGGTTGCTATAGAAATAGTTATTAATTTTCATTGGTTAAATTATGAATGACGTAAATTTTTTATAGGTTAGTTCATTGTGAATAATGTTTAATATTATTTATTGATTCGTTTATGACTAATATTAAATTTTTAAAGGTGAGGTCGTTATGAGTTAAGTTGAATTTCATAGGTTAGATAAGGTTAGTTGATTGCCGATGGTGATGAATTTCTTTAATAGCTTTTGCTTTTTCAAAACTTAAAAGATATATATAGATTACACTAGAGTTATTTAAAACAGTTTTCTTATTAATACATTGATTATTTTGGCAATATATGTTGTTTTTACAAATAGACGATTTTTGTAGCTGTTCTCAGTTGTCAGAACTTGGCAGATTCAAAATTCATATGATGACCTTCATAAAATACATGTGACGCTAAATTACATCTATTGGGATATAATTTGCTATCGCTTTTGTGAGTTATCCGATTGGTGAATGACAAGAAGTACTTTAGTCAAACGAAGAGGTGGCAAAGCTAAACACCAAACTTACTATCTCTAATATATCCGTTTCCGAGATTTCGAAAACTTATTATTCATCATCGAGGATTGATATTATGGTAAAAAAGTACAATAATAAAATTTTTTATAATAGTAAATAACGGCTATGGTAAAATACCTTTATTTCGTGCAACAATCAACTCTCATCGACAAATCATTTATAAAAATGTAAACATAGTTATTTGGTGAAAGAACTACAAACACTAGTGTAAATCAACAACCTCATGAATCCATCATAACGAATTTGACATTAACAAGCAAACTCGATTTTTTTCTAATCAAAAGCCGGTCGCATAACAGCAAATCAACTATTCCACCTAATAACTACCCAGCTATAGGCACTATTATTAATCCCTACAAAATCATATTTTCATCAAGAATATCCTATAATAGAATATGCATATATCTATCGACAAAGAAATAGACGAACTCCTAACAAAATGCAATGGGAAGTTACTCATGAAATTCTGTATGTAGACTTGGAAACACCTAATAAAATTTGTTTCTATTCAATGTCCGTCCAACTATACCCCACCAAATTATTGAGCAAGAACTTAGACAATTATGTACATCTAATGAGAGTTCTAACACATTCTAAGTTTTTGCCGTATCGTTCACATATCTCCTACGCAAATACTAATAAGTACCTCGATTCTTATTAACTTTGAAAACAAACCATATCGCATCTTTCTAACACACGATAGCCATTTGTGTTCTATATGCAATGATTCAGGATTTAACTCCAATAATTATCATCAACAAGTATAGTATTTAATATAGCATCTTCATCAATAAAATTTAGTACATCAAGAGCAACAAACTTCGCTTTTCAAATAACCAGCACACCACTAACTTCTAACTAAATCTTAACGAATATAAATGATCAAACAGAAGTCAATACATCATACATTGTTCCTACCATTCATGCACATGACATCCAATCCTCAAGCGATAACAGAATTGGAAAAAAACTAACAATATCGGCAAAAGTAGATATGGTTGCAGACATCAATAATCTACCTCCACCTACACTACAATAAAGAACAAATAAACAAAAAAGCAACTGATAACAAAATTGTTACACAAAAAAGCACCTATAACAAATTAATAGTGTCAGCACTGCTACTATTCTTCGAAACTCAATAGGATCAAAAGACCCATTAGATATATCAAAAATATATACAGAAAATAGGATTTAAATGGTATAATATGAAAAATACACGATTATATGAAATTAAAAAAATTAAATCAAATCTAAAACCAAAGATCTTTTGGTACTTATTTATAGTATTTCTCCTAATTTCTTCAAAATTTGTTTTATTTATTACAGTTTATATTCAAGGGCTACTTTTTATATATCATAAAGATATATGTTTTACAATTTTTTTAAGCTATATTCTTCAGGATATTTTGATAAGTAAATCATTTATGTAATAAATCAATAAATAATGAAATCTTTAGGAAGTATATAATTTTGAATATTTTGGGAACAGCTTGTATAGGTTATGAATTTCAACAAATTTTAATAATGAACACTTACCTTTGAGCATTTTTTCAAAGTAAACCCCAGCAAATCCTGATAGACAACAGGCCGCGAATGCCGCCATGAAACCAACAAAATGATTTTGCTCAATGCCATTTGTAATAATCTTCTTATCATCTGACTGAGCTAACTGAACAAGAACTATTCCTGTTATTAAAGTAAGAAGAGATATCCACTGAGTACGATGAAGTTGCCGTTTTAATATCAACACAGAAAACATAGCTGTTGTGAGAATTTTTAGTTGATAAGTTACCTAGAACAGAAATATTCATATTATTGCAATCAAATATAAACATTCAACTAAGATTTGTAATTGAGAATAATTCAATTTTAGCATAATCACGACTAATAACTATTTATGCAATCTATTATAAGTGCTCCAACTTTATCTTCTTTGATATCGCATTCTAAAATTTATTTATCATAAAATATAGTAATTAACACTAATTTGGTTTGCCAGCAAAATAGAGAATGTACGGTCAAAGCGTTTAGGAAATGATACAGGCTTAGAATTGATAAAATTAAGACTAAAACAAAGGCTGATCAATTAGGACAAGAGTTGCTTTTGGTTGAGGAGACAAGAGAAGATTTTGGAATTTACTTGTGTATTATAGATTAATATAAGAGAGGCTACTTTGCATTCTGTTGATTAGCTCCATCATGTATAAGTTATTTACAAATAATCATGTGTCTGATGTTGCATTTCCATTCCAATAATCTGACAATCTCGAGTGCCATATTGAGATTTTCATTTTATTTAATCTTTCCACAGTTTCCACAATCTATGGTGATAAAAACTATAGAAATGTTTGGTGTGTTCAGTTGGTGTAATAATGAACGGAGAAAAATTGTTCATATCTCCATTTTTCATATTTTAACCACCAGTTTTAGAAAACTCCTTCAAATAATCATCAAATTTTGGAATATGACTACTGCTATATTAATCTGTACCATCTGTATAATAATATGCCACGTTCAAGTATTTCAAAATGACGATATTTTTCCATGATTCCATGTGAACAAATCCAATTGGTCTCCATGAGTAAATCCCAATTTAGTCTCTTGAGCCATAGGATCCTCTACTACTTTTTACAGATTTATTAGGTCTTAAACCATACAGTAGTACTGTCTATACCCTTAAGGCTATTTACCGCTCCCCTAGATCTGGCTATATAACGGCATATATAATTGATCCAGGCCTCTTTACTTTGTGATCTGCTGTTCTGTTCGATAAATAAGTATTGCAAAATAAACCCTAAACTTACATTTTCATTCTTAAGTGTTTTACTTTGACATAAACCTCTTACAGGAAACAACAATTGTATTTTTAAATAAGTATCTGGGCTATCACACATGTCTCCATTGTTACCACAATAGAAAACTATATTAGGTGGTTGGCTTCAAGCTATTGCAATATTATTATCTTGAATGAAATTATCAAGAACAAATACATTAAATTAAAATTACCTGATATGTGGCAGCATCTAGATGCGAAGCTGATAAATATAACAAATTATTTTGGACAAGGTATACAAAAGAAGGAACGCATATCTTGAGAGTATCAGTGGGTTGTTTAATAATTTGTTGATCTATTGTATAAAATAATTTCACTACACCCCCTGCTTCTACATATACAATGACTATACAAGTAGCAAGTTTAACTACTTCAGCCATCAGCACAGCTGAAACAAACAAAATAAGGCTTATGGCGTTCTGTCTCTATTTTGTGTTACTTTGTTAATATATTGGAAGTAGAAGGATTTACAGGAAAAGGAGAGTATAAAAAGAGCATAACTTTCAATAATTTACCAAAAAGTGGAAGGAAAAATTATAAATTGACCAAATTATTATGCAGGAAATTTTTAATTAAAATTGAATAACTGTTTTCTTAATTTATGCTAAACAAAAAATAAATTCCGTATGATCACTGTTTTCAAAGTAATATATTGTAGAACTACACCTCTGTTCATTGAAATAGCATACAAGTCTTGGGGCAGATTTTTGCAATTTTTTAACTGTATTAATTTACTGGACATTTGTTATGTTTACCAATATTAAGTTATCAGGTAAGTATTGAGAAAAATTTCCATTACACCATAATTATTAACCCTTTCAGTCCAGCCATATTCCAATTTGTCAATAATAGCAGCCTTCTGAATTTCAGTTAACTGAGGAGATATTAATTAAGACAATGAAATTATGTGGGAACTTCGATTTACAAGGCAAAATTTAAGTGCTTTTTCAGTGAACAGAAATGTATCTAGTTTACAAGCTTTTTTGGTAATTTACAGAACAGACGTGTACCAGTTACCAAGCTTCTTTGAAATGAAGCTAAAATGGAAATTCTCTGAAATAGAAGATTTTTCAATTTGTATGCTAACATTTTACTGTAGTAATAAGTTGGATATGCATTGGAGTGTTTCATTAATATTGAGTAATAGCATAATGGATTTTTAAATGAGCAACTTTTTAAAATTAATAAAATTATTCATGTTATTTGCTTCGATTTATGAGAGAATATCTAAACAATGTAATTGCAAAATTGATTTAACAAATTGAATCATTCATTCACCTTCACATTTAACATATTTGAACAATCCCAAACTAATGACAGCAATACCTTCAAGAGCATCAAGTTATTGAAGGTCTCAATTAATTACCTTAAAATGAGTACAACATCCAATTACATAAGCATAATATTAAGAATAATGCATTACCATCTTGAATGTTTAGAATATTTTTTTTTATTTTGAGTCTAGATTATGAAAAAAGTATTTTTTTTAATAATAACAATGAACAAATGGTCTGAAATATGCTGAAAGATATGATGACTGTGATTAAAATTATTAGTAGCTTCAACTTGTTCCTAATATCTATATTAATGTTTTGCACATTTTTAATGAATTTTCATTTCTTGGTTGAGAACAAAAAAACATAAATCATAACGCAAAATTGGGTGAATTTAGCCACTTTAGTTGACCTTGGCCATTTTTTAATATCTGTTTTATTTATGTACAATTCATTATAATAATAATAATTTTCCAAATTATTTACAGCACACCATTTGTTTTTAAGTTCCTAAAAACAATAATAAAGCAAAATCATAAAAACCGAGGAATTTTGACCTTCAAAAACTTTACTCGTGGGTGAATAACTAGAATCTATGATTTTTTTATTTGTTTTCCATAAAATTACAAAATCTAACAGATTTGTTACATATTTGGATGTTATTTTTGTTCGAACTTATCTAGTATTATTTTTAAGTATAATGGGTCGTTATTAAATAGCCGTTGGAAGCAGGAATTACTGCAAGCAGGTCGGGTGCAATATCTGAAATACTGACTTCTGGAAGATAGAAAGTACCTCTGTCTGACTGACACAACGATTCATTCAGCCTGCTATTTCAATTGATGTCATTAAAAAGTACTCTGGAATTTGGAATTAAGACGATTCCAACCTATCCGACGACCCAGGCAATACAAACAGTCATCATAAAAACAAGGAAAAGAAGGAAAACATTATAATCACTCTAAGAGCAAGTGGTTCAAGGATCCTATATTTGAAGACTGTTGGTGATTCAGAGCAGTGTTTGGCCATGTTTACACGTAATAAATCAGATTTTTTGCGTCGATAAGTGACAATGGATCCATCACTTCAATCCGGAATCAAAACGATCATCATCTGAGTGGAGTGCAGCTGGTGAACCACGTCGGAAGCATTCAAATGCACAACAATCAGCTGGGAAGGTTATGACTTCAGTATTTTGGGATGCTCTTGAAATATTGTTCATCAACTATCTCCAAAATGGAGAGGCAATCAATAGCAAATACTACATAGAGTTGTTGGATCGTTTGAATGGAAAAAAACGACCTCATATGTCGAAGAAAAAAGCACTGGTTCACCAAGACAATGCTCTGATTCACAAGTCGATGGCAATTATGTTTAAATTGAAAAAATTACACTTGGAATGCTTCCTCATCCACCTTACAGTTGCGATATGGGTTCTGGGGGTTCGCCAGTAAGAAATTTATCTCAAATGTAGAAGCATTTGCTGAAACTGAAGCCTATTTTGAGGCAAAAGACAAATCTTTCTACGAGCACGGCATTGGGAAGTTTGAGGAGCGTTGGAATGATTGTATTGCTCTTGAAGGAAATTACAGTGTTGAATAAATTCGATTTTTGGCAAAAAATGTGTTTTTCTTAGTTAGTCAACGACTTATTGAGTGATGTAATGGTCCAAAAGAACAAACACTCAGGAAAAAAGTCAATGTAATAGCTGGAAGAAGCATTTCAATCGGCAACATTCAAAAACACCTAGTTGAGGGTCCTAGTTATGTTCAAATAAATCTCTTCATGCTTTACCTAGACGACATCCAGTGAGTCCGACAGCTCTGTTAATATTTGCCTTCAATCAGACCAGTACTGGAGAGAACTTGGAAGAGAATACGAAGACACATGACTTGTGTGACACAAAAAAATACATGAATCGGATGTAATAATCAACTTAAAATCGGAAAGTTTGTTCTGTTTTTATTTGGGAAAAATATTTATGCTGACAAGATCGTGGAATTATGCAGAAAAATGTGAAGCAATATAAAATAAAATGTCTTGCAGCTAGTAGATTTTTCCAGTGGAAGTGCCACGTCAGAAGATGTTATCTGGTACATAAAAGAGATTTTGTAGGTCATAGAAACACCTATTCCATCCAAGAGAGGTTTTTTTAAGACACCGAAAATTGAAAAATACTCCTCCTAACCTATCTTAGCTACATTTTGTAATGTCTTGTTTTTATACTAAATAATGTTATTTCATTTTCTTAACCAAAGAATGGTAATTCTATTTCCTATTATATTTTTTTTTCCAAATAATTTTCTTTTATTGTGCAATTAAAATCATTACAAAACATTTAGTTTCTTTTATTACAAAGAGACTGCTATGCTTATAGGTCCAATAGCCTAAAATAATAACACAAAATTATTTGTTAGTCAAAGTCACCTATATCAGTATATATCTTTATGTTTTCTAAATAAACAATGTGTGGCCTAAGTAACCTTGTTGTATGACTTTGGCCATTCAATTTCAAAATTGAAAGTACTAATATAGACCTACAAAATAAGACTAAGAGCATTTATAACATTTGGTTTAAAAGTTATGAAACAGTGGACCAAAGTAATCCAACTTTACCATGCATCAAAATAACAATTCTATCAAATCTAAACTGCATATAAATTGAACTCAACTAGTCTTACCTGTGGACGACAAAAACATATCTCCTTCTCTTGTCCTAGCATATCTCATACTCAGTCCCAACACCGCATTTTGAAGAGTTAATGTTATTAAACTAATATATTTCAGAGTAGAGTTTGTTTCTGAGAAAAAGCAAATGAAAATTAAGTTCATAACAGGTAAATCTGATTTATATGAATTTCTTACCAGACTTTTTCTGCATTTTAATTGAATCAGAAGATTCTTCTGTACTCGCGGCACTGCTTGTTAAAGGGGGAGTTTTCTGTGGAAATAGAAAATAATATGAATTTTTTAGCAGTTTTGGATAACTTTGAATATAATGAATCTTATATGGCTAAAATACTCTCACTTACATTCAGTAACTAAATCGAAATGTATTTTTCCTTACACGTTGACACGTCTCATTTTGGTATGATTAAATCCATTTGTATTATGTCAGTTTTTGTTTTGTTTATTTTGAATGACAAATAAGATTTGATATACACAAGGCTACGTTTTAAAGGGGGCGTATACACAAGATGAAACCAATAATAATTCGCCTTTATGTCGCATACTTGCTTTCGTAAAAGCCTAATCGTAGTAACTACAAAACAATGATACAAGAATCATACTGTGAAGGAGGTTTTGATGTATATGTTTTATACCAATAGAAATGAATGATGTAGACGACATTTAAAAATTAATAGCCATATTTAAATTTAGGTTAAAAAGTAAATTAACGAATAAAATATTAATACTGAAGTTATCATATTTTAAAATGAGGTTTAGTAAAGCAAATGTTGCTGATGTATTGCGACTCAACCAAAGAGACGAATTATTTATTATGGAATCCGGGCAAAAAATTTCTGAACTATTAAAACTGATCGGATCTGGAAACTATCACAGGTTTAATACTTCAATTTCTTATTTATCAACAATTTGGTATTATTTTATGACATCAATGGGAAACTTACAAACATTGGGCGAAGAGTATACTGGAACTATAAGATATAATAATAATAATCAATTACCCCCAAAAAGTGTAAGTTCAATTTAACTATTATGATTTAGACATGTGTTGTAATGTTATTTAACCAAAGAATTCTAATTTAATTCATTAAATAATAATATGGGTAAGCTACAACAACTCTCCAGACTCATGTTCACTGTGGAGAAACTCATGAGGGCATCAAGTGCCATGAAGACTGGTAACGCACCGAGTCCAGGTGAAGTAATTGTTCGTCTGATAATCATACTGAAGCTGGAGATTTTCCTTGACCTGTACAACATGTTTTTGATAACAGGCACCTTCAACACCCGTGGAAGGTAGGGAGGTTAGTTCTGTTTCCTAAGTGTGAAGGCGATCCAAATACGCCGACGGCCTAGCGAATGCTAAGCTTACTGAATACTATAGGTAAATTATTCGAATATTTATTAAGGCCAAGACTAACAAATAGGATACAAAACAGAGGCGGCCTTTCAGACCTGCAATCTGGCTTTAGAAAGGGTCAATCAACAACCGGAGGAATCCAGAAGGTGGTCGACACCTTTTTGGAACTGGACCAATAGTGATTAGACATAAGGATCCCAGACTATTTGAGCCAAGTGGTGGAGAATTATCTGATAAACAGGTGAATAATGTACTAGACAACAGAAGGACAGGTAGCAAGACAAATTACTGCAGGGATCACTCAAGGATCAATACTGGGACTGAATTTATAGAATGGTCTATATGATAGTCTACTTAGACTCTTGGAGTGCTTCTCATTGTTTACTCTGATGATGTGATAGTTGTGATCACCAAATAATCTACAAAATTAGTGCAGCTTCAATTGAACTAGACAATGAGATGAGTAGGGAAATGGATGACAGATCACGGACTTCAACTCGCTACAGAAATACCTGAGCTGATGTTTCTCATAAGAAAATTAATATAGATAAAACTACTCATCAAAATTGAGACAAACTAAAACGAGTCTAAATGCGAAGTAAAGAATTTGGGAGTGACTGTAGATACGAAGATGTCTTTCTGCAACCATATACACGAGATAGTTCAAAAGGCTTCTGAAAGGACAGCATCCTTGAGCTGCTTAATGACAAACATTACTGGACCACAGCCAGAAAAACGAAGGCTACTGATGGCGACGATCCACTCTATTCTCCTGTATGCAACATTGCAAAGCGATGATGATGATACAGAGACAAGATATACTGAGAATCGCGAGCTTCTACCGGACTCTACACGGGCTGTCCTAGTGGTGGTGAGTGTAATCCATCTGGACCTCCTGCCATTCGAGCGTAAGAGGACATACAGAAGCAGCTCAGATATAACAATACATGATATGTCAACCATCAAACCTACTAGAACAACACAAATAAGGCAACAATGGTGGACAGAAGAAAAATCAGGTGAATGGATGCGGCGACTGACGAAAGACCTTGTGGACCGAAAGGACGTTCGGAAATGTGAACTTCTACAGTACCCAGCTCCTGACAAGACACGGCTACTTCCGAAGGTGTCTCCACAAAATGAAGAAAGTACAAACACCTGAGTGTACATATTGTGAACACGACTCAGATGATGCCAAACACACGTTCTTCTCGTGTAACCAATGGAGAGGCTCAGACAGGAATTAGAGAAGACTGTTGGTAACTTAAAACCTGACAATATCGTCCAGGTGATGCTGCACAAGGTAGAATGTTGGCAACTGGTTGCCAACTACACGTAAAGAATCCTTATGCAAAAGAATGTAGACGGATGCTTGATATGAAGATATAATAGAAAATGAACAAACTGAATAACATACATGGACATATCCACCAACCAGAAGTAATATCACTATAGTTCTTGGTTGAACGGAGATGATGGCAGTTTAGTGGGTCAGCTATAGGACTCCCATATATCCATCAGCTCCCCTGGTGGAATCCATTACCTGAGATCAGCATCTTCTTAAAAAAAGATACTAAAACATCGAACTATTATTTTTTTCTAGCGAATATTATAAATTTAGGTTAAAATATACAATATACTTCAGAATATGGCTCGAAAATTGGGAACAATCAAATTTTTGTATAATTTACAACATTCAACCAAGCACTATATTCACACATTTTCCCAATTTTCTAATAAAAGACAATATATTATTGTATAGTATAGAAATTTCTTTGTATATTTGTTGTCTTCAAGATGGGGTTGATATGGTTAATACTCCATGTAGGAGGTGAACCTATGATGGATCGATTTTTAACATATTCCAGAAAAAAAATTTGTGCCTGCCAAGGTTTAAGAACTGATATCAAATCACTATTACTAAAATGTATTCAACTGTTAAAAGAAGAGAAAATAACCATAAAGAGAATACATAACGCATTGTTTTATATAGATGGAAGGTATTACAATGTGTCAAACAGGATTACTGGTATACAATATGTAAGTTTATTACAAATTTTATTTTTCATATGGATATACAGGGTGTTTCCTAAGTAATCTGAAATTTTGTAGTGGGCGCTTCATCAGTCCATTTTAAGACTAAAAGTTTTGTTAATAAGATACAGGGTGTTGAATTGTTTGTGATAAATAAGTTTTGACTGTAAGTGAAATTTATTTTCCTGGTGACACTACTAGAAGTAATATGAATGAACATGTTTATTCTAAGTGGCCTTTGAAATAATATTATCAAATACTGTGTCAAACCTAAAAACTAACGCAAATACGAATGAGAAATTTTTATCATACAGATTTTTTATGATAACAACTATGCGTCCATTTATTAATAGTGAATTGGCTAATATGCATTTTTTGTATGGACTAGCGAATGATAATGCCTTAGAGGCTAGGCATATGAATGCCTAGCCTCTAAGCATCCAAATAATCGCTTCAATAGACTGGAACGCTTGCTAAATTAAAGAATATTATGAGAGGGCACAGGAATGTAGAACTCCACAATTGCAAAACCAGATTCTTTAAATTATTGACCAACATCCAGAAAAAAGTGCCAGAAAAATTGCTGATGAAGTAACTGTCAGTAACAGAACTGTTGCAAATATTCTACAAGATAATTTCTTGTAGGTATCCCTATCGCGTTCAAGGTGTTTAACATTTGCTACTTACTGACTATCCACTCTATACAATATTGCCAATGAATTTTAAATTTTAAATAAAATCGCAAAAATTCCAATATTCTGTATACGGATAAAGCCAATTATTCAAGACATGGCATTTTGAATTCTCATAATGACAACAGATGAGCAGATGTAAATCTACATGCAACAATTGTAGCATGATTCCAACACTCCTTTTTCTTCCTAAATGGGTGACCTGCTAGACATATCTTCATTTTCTAGTAACTGAACTTCCAGCTCTTTTGAAATATATACCTTATTAGAAGGCGCATGTGGTTCGTGTTTGTTGGTGTTCCTCCACATTTAGCAGTGATTGTACGCGAGTTTTTAAATAACGTTTTCCCAGACTATTGGATCCGACAAGGATCTCCACACCCGTGGCCTCCTAGATCACCTAGACATAATCCATTGAATTTTTATGTGTGGGGATATCTAAAATCCCTCATTTAGACAAGTCCGATATTAAACTTATCATTGTATCATACAAGGCTATAATGTTATTCATAACCATTCTGGTATGTTCAAACATATTAGGCAATCTATTGGATATTGAGCGGATGCTTGCATTTTGACTGGAAGTGCACATTTTGAACATATGCTCTGAAATTTACCATTTTTCCTCCATGTTAAACACATTTTGTTGCTTCTAATAAAATAATAAAACATGTTTATAAAAACACTTCGTCTTAAAAAGGAGTGACAAAGTGCCCACTACAATATTTTAAATTACTTAGAAAACACCCTGTATAATTTATACTGTTTTCAGGAGTAATAACCCAAGGACATTATAATTGTTCGAAAAAATTTTATATCTGTTATAACATTTTTATGAACAAGTATCGATGTTCAAGGGCTATTTGGATAAAAAATTTTTTGGTAATTATAGAAAAAATCTAAAGCAAAAGCAATTTATTTAAAGGTGCAACCATCGAAAGAACAATTAGAAAAGTTAAGTGCAGATCCAGACGTGTTAGTCTCTGTAGATGATGAAGATTTATTTCCAATACGCATGCTGTTAATAATTTGATAATGTTCTTCGCCAATATTCAAGTAGGGTCTCATTGAATTGGGATTGTTGTGACCCGTAATTTTTATAAGCCATTGATCTTTTGGCCAATCAACTAACCGCGTCAATGTATTAATATTTTTTTTGGTATTCAAGCTAATCGCTTCGGCAGACGATTTTGTACAATTTTGAATAGTATTTCTTCCAATGAGCATATTATCATACCAGTGATCAGCTTTGGATTTCCAGTGACGATTTATTTCTAGCAATAATCTGTTGATTTTAATATTTGGGCACCTTTTTGACATCAATTTTTTTAATAATCTGACAGGCCAAACGATGCTGTCGTTGTTTTCCATTGAAAATTTGCTTTCAGTGCACATTCTTGAATCCTCTTGGCAAGACTTGCTGAATACAGGGTTATATTCAACTCGATTTGTTACAGAACCATCGTTTAATGTGATAAAAACAATTCAGTAAATTTCAGCTAATTTTACGACAGTTATGTGATAGAATTTTCTGTTGCCCTTAAGGGTTATTTTCATTTCCATAATTGTATTATTTTCGTTATTTCTACGCATTACTGTCGAATTTTGCTTCCTTTTACAGGGATCTGATTGCAGCTTTCGTCGTATAGAATTGCGGGCAGCTAGCGTTTGTTGAAATATACAAAATTTTTTATGGGTCAATAATAACATGTCATTTCTTTATAATGTTTTTCTTATAACAGCTTACTTGTTTGGTTCCACATGATTTTGACCGTAGTCTCTTTGAACTCTGTACCTTCTTTTCTTCTCATATTCACAGTCCAATCCTTTAAAATCAACGCCAATTCTTCCGCCGTCCGATTTCCATCTGATTGAACTTTTCTATCATTGCAAAAGTCCATAAATGCTTTCTATACAATTTTTTTTCTGTGAACGGTATTTTTGATACGAATATGTTTTATTTTATAATTCCATTAATATTCTCGTCAGTATTTCAAACAAATTGTCACAATTCAGGAGGAATACCACACATACCTTTAAATAAATGCGTTAAATGTTTGAAATACCCAGCAGTAGAAAAGGAAGACAGATTGTATAATTATTTTTAGTATTAGTATTTTTTTGCACCGAATCTCCCACCAGTTTGAATTAATCTCCGCAAATTATTATTTCTCGATTGCGATTATTTTACAAAAATCCAAGCTCTAGCGAGATTATAAGAATCCATTGAATAACATGCAGTGAGGAGCATTTTGATTCCAGTAACACATCCTTCCATGGAATCTTGTTGAGTACACTCTATTATTATTATTACATATTTTACCAATAATATACCCCTCCTCTCATTCATCAGAACTGTTGTCACAAATTAACTTAAGACTCTCTAGATACATACCACTATTGGTGAATTCCATTAATACTCTTCTACATAGCGACTACGATAGTCACTCATGACGTCATCACTAACGTTCACGACGACCCTTGTTATGATTTTTTTTATTATACTATCGCTGCAGAGGATAGTTTGATTTGATTTCAATGTAAATTAGTTAACCGTTAATCCGCTAAAAAATTCAATTACTTACAAGTTGTAACATAACTTCATAAAGCTTTTGTTTCATTTTTTCTGTTTTGCCATTCTTTAATATTTATCTCAAAACGCCTCTCAAACCATTCCACTTGGGTGTATAATTATAACGCTTAGACTAAGTGGAACGTGAAAGATCGTGAACGTGATTGTCATGGGTACTTAGTGAGATGCATGTACCCCATGTATTTTATGTAACCCTTATTTAGGACCTGGATGGTCCTAGAATGATTTCTGTATTTGTGTATGTATCCTTCTTCTTTTCAGCGCCATCTTCTAGCGAAGGTTGGCGACCATCATTTGATAGACTTCCCTATTTTCCGCCGCATGAATTATATTCTAAGCTTCTGGTATTTGGAACCATTCGAGTAGGTTTTTCAGCCAGGATTTTTTCTTTCTACCTAACCCTCTCCTACTTGCTATCTCGCCTTCCACGATAAGCTGTAGCAAATCATATTTTTCATTCCGAAATATATGGCCTAGGTAGGAGGCTTTTCTTTTCTTAATAGTTACTAGCAATTCTAGATCTTTAGCCATTCTTCTCAGTACTTCCGTATTGGTTACTCTATCAGTCCAAGATATTCTTAAAATGCGTCTATACAGCCATATTTCAAAAGCTTCTAATTTTTGCATTGTTGCTACTTTTAGTGTCTACCTTTCCACACCGTAAAGCAGCGTGGAGAGGACGTAACATTTCGTGGCTCGCCATCGGATACCAATGCTCAGGTTGCGGTTGCTTAAAATCTCTAATCTCTCAATGGGATCCGTTTCTATATATAGATCTAGATTTGGTATTTTTCTCTTACTAATCATCATAAATTTGGTTTTCTTTCTGTTGATCTTAAGACCAGCTTTGTCGCCTGTCGTAGTTACTCTATTAAGAATCATCTGTAGATCTTCGACGTTATCTGCCAATAAGACGGTATCATCCGCATGGTGGATTGATTGTTGATTGGTACACCGTTAACTTTGATGCCCTTATCACATTATTCCAGTGTCTCTATAAATATTTTCTCTGAGTATAAGTTGAACAGCAAAGGCGATATAATGCAACCCTGCCTAACTCCCCTAGCAATGCCTTTGTCCTGACTTTTTATGTCCCCATATTAGATACGTTCTGTTTGATTCCAAGACAGATTTTTTAGAATCTGAATATTCTTGGTGTCGAGTCCTGAACGATATAATAGTTTTACAAGTTGATAGTGTCAAATGCTTTCTCTTAATCGATAAAGCAAGCATAAACATATTTTTGTTGATCTAGGCATTTTTAAATGAAGACTTGCATCGCAAAGAGGCGCTCCTGTGTCCCATAGCCGCATCTAAATCCAAACTGTGTATGACCTATATGCTCTTCTAATTTGGTTCTTATTCTGGAATGAATAGTTCTTAAAAATACCTTCAGGGTGTGGCTTATTAAGCTTATCAGGCGATATTCGTTGCACGTTTTGAAGTTTGCTTTTTTGGGGAGTATTATAAACCAGTCAGATGGAATTTGACCTGTATGGTACATTTTATTATTAAACAGGTTTAATACAATACTCAGATTGTTCCCATTGATAACTTTCAAATATTCAACTGGTATTTCCTCACATCCTGTTGCTTTTCCATCCTTTGTTCTAGGGCTTTTATTACCTCACTTTCCATTTTCTCGGGTCCATCCAGATTAAGAGTGTTCATTGCATGACGATCATCAATAAAAAAATTTTTTATGTAGGTTTCCCATATATTGTCTACCAATTTTCCAACCTATCTTTTCCTGTTAGTATAAGGTAAATTCTTTGAATCTTTTATGTACATTAAAGCTGTCACGTCTCCGTTCCTGCTATTCTGTCTATTGACATTTTTCTCCTAACCATTTTTCTTTAGCCTCTTTTATCTTTTTGTTGCCAGTTCTATCTATCTATAACGCTCGGGATTATTCTTATTATCTCTTCTTTCCTTGAATAGAGGTATATATTGGGGTATCATATACAGCGCGACCTAAATGATCTATTGAGTCTCTCTTTTTTGCTTTGGTACTGGGGAACTTTGTGTTTATAGCTGATCTATAATCCCACTCCTCTTAGAAAGTAAAAAATGCGGGATAGTTGTAGTTGCCAGAGATCTTCGTCCTCAATTTCATACGCTCCCAAGTGTAGTGCTCTGGAGTGCCCTAGTAGCGTTTTCAGATGTCCTAGGTTCTTCAACTTATGCTGATACATTCAGCAGATCTTCACTGGTTGTAGTTTCCCAGGAGAGTCTTTTTTTATCTGAGCCCCTGTAGGTTTTCCCAGTAATTGGTTTTAACCATATCTACCTTCTTTTCCAATGCTTTTTCTATTTTCTGTAGTTGATACCACAGAAGTATTCAGGTCCTCAGAAGGGTTTGTCTGTCCCTGATTTAGTCTGTTCTCTAATTCGTTTGCCTCCACTTTTGTTTGTCCCGTAAACCATTGTAGGGTAACTTTTTTTTCCTTTTCCGGTTCATTTAACTTGCCCATCAGGCGTTCCCAAACTAGTTTGGATTTTATGATTTTAGAGCTTAAAGCTCTAAGGGCTCCTTGGCTATCGGTCAAGAAGATGATTATCTGTTTGCGATAGTTCCTATCTAGTTTAAACAGGAGATATTTTTCAATTGCATAAATTTCTGCTTTAAAAATGCTTGGCGTGTTGCCCATACTTTCATAGTGTTTGGTTTTGGGTCTGTACACTCCTATTCCAGTTCTGTCTGCTGCTTTAGAGCCGTCCGTGCACCATTTGATGGCATTTCTATTCATTTTTCATATGGTGTTTTGATCCCTTCTACAGCTTAGTTTTGAGGTGAATTTGTTCTCAAAGCTAAACTTTTTTGATATTTCATTCTGAGTACGGTTTTTTCCTTGGTGAATCAATCTCTGAACACTCTGAGTGATGTTTTTCCCTTCACGCTTTTCAGTACCAAGTAGAGATGTGAGAGATTTCGATTCACTTATTTGTACCTTCAAGAGATTGTTCCACGTAGTTAAACAGACTAGTTCTAGTACTCCAAACAACTGCCCCATATGTGATGATTGGTCTCACAATTACAAATATAGTTTATATCTAAAAAACGATCAATAAACACATTGTATTTTTGGGTTTCACGTAAAATTCAAGACATGTTTTATTTGTTTACTTTATTTCTAACAGATTATCATAAGCTATCCGATGAAATCAACTTTGACTTAACCTGTTATGCCTAACAAAATGGGAAGAAGAACCTGAGCTTCTAAAACGAGTATAAAGGAATCAATTAACTTGCTCTTATTGCATTGAAGTTTGAAATTAAGCATTTGAAATTTCCCTTTTTAAATTTACTTATCTTTTACAGGCATTACTAAGACAGTGGATGAAAGATGACTCTTTTGTTGGTAGTTTTTATATTTTGGGCAACTTATCATTATTTTATGTTCTGTTAAATTTTGTTTTAAAATTGTTCTCAACAAATGGTAATGATGTATCAGGATCTGAACCAGAGATCTATGTTTCTAAAAGAGGTTGTATTTTGTGTGGAGAAAATATTAAGTCCGCCTGTTCTACTCCTTGTGGCCATATTTTTTGCTGGAATTGTATATACGAAGGTTTACAATACCAGAAAAATTGTCCAATTTGCAGAGAAGAAATTAAACCTAGTAGAATCGTCTTTTTACAAAATTTTGTATAATATATTAAAGAAAATACATTAATTTTAAAAAAATGTTTATTCGAATGTCTGCACTACCCCAACTCTCATTAGTTTCAGCGTTACATATTAAAACTATATTGTTACACTCCAGTAGTTATACATTATTTATTAATAGACACAGCGTTGAATTTGGGGAGCGTTTAGGGGGAACTGAAGCCACAGTTCCCGAGCAGGTAAGTGCTCCGCAAAATTACTATTTGATCATTTATTTTAAAAGCAATATTATATTTATTAAAAATACTGTGCATTTAAAACGAGATATTACAGAATATGGATTTTGATGATATAATTGAAAATTTTGTCACAACTAATTCGAGAAGCAAGTTTTTTAAATAAAAATTTTATATAGTTTATGAAACAAGATTTTGATTTATTTCCTCAAGTGGGTCAATTTCAATCTCAGGCTCCACTTCTAATCTACTTCTTAATCCAACGCTGAACAAACACGAAGGATTTTACAGAAATCCAGGTCGTTAACTGTACACTTAAAATTTTGATGTTCTTTTAAATTATTCTGAAAACTTCTCGTTCCCTCTTATAAATTACTAATGTTATAGCAATTCCGAGGCCATATAATATTCTTTAGATTAGTTCCAAAACGTTTATAGAAAGGTTTGTTCAAACCTGCTAATTTGGACCGTTATTGGTAGCGTTTATAGATATTTTCTACGCAATATCCGGTTATGCACGGTTCTTTTAACAGTACTTGCTATGAACCAAGTATTGGAAAGGCCGTCCCGGAAACGGATGAAAAACGATACTTAAGATGGTTAGAACACCAAACAGAATCGTTCGTATAATGGTAACTGCCCGGTCGGAGGACGTAACCTATATTGCGTACAATAGTCATAGTTTTTTGATGGGTTGGAACGAACCTAGAATATTCGGTAACTGGGTAATCATATAGATATATTTTTAGGGGAAGAAGATAATCTCCCCTTTAAAAACCTATTTAGCCTCGTTAAAATGCAAAAAAGAATAAAGAAAAAATAATTTTTATACAATAAGATTAAATTAACTTGTTGATTACAATTAACCATCAAATTTGTCTACAAATATTTGATTTCACTATTTTACTTTAAAAGTTCCCTGGATAAAACATTGTTTCACATACGCATGCTTCATTACGAAAAGAAGATTCTAAATTTTTAGGTTATGTTTCTTTATTTGTGTGAAATTTTAGAAAGAAAAAAATGATTTCGAAAAGAATTATAAATAGTTATTTGAAGCAACAAAAGATATGTAACGTTCGTTATCGTAGTACTCAAATTAATCTTGAAAAGTTAGAAAAAGAATCCACTCTAAGTACAAGTGATTGTAAGTAACCCTAATCGAATTAAGGAAATTTATGATTATAATTATTCTTTCTAGACAGGAATGTTTAAATCTTTCTCAAAAGTTATTGATATAATAATCATAATAAATTGTACATTTAATATCTATTGTTTCTCCGTAAGTTGTTCCTTGTTAGTTCTTTCAGTGATTTCATGAAAATTTCGCCTCTGGATAAATAGAACAGAAGAACTTGAAAAGCTATTTTATCTAAGGCATGTTGTTTCAATCAAGTGGGGTCAATCCAGGTTTTTTCAGAAATAACATATCAATAATTGTGGCATGAAACACAACTATTATTATGTTCCTTTTGAGTGTATTTGAGTTATGTGAAGTTGTTTTATGTTTCATTGAGGAAGGTAAAAATAGTTGTTATTCAGACTACAATGCACAAGTACCCTGTGGCGGTCATGGGATGCATTTTTTATACTTAATTATGTCTATCTTTCCTTGTGGCGGTGTGTAAGATGTTTGGTTGAGTTTTTTTTTCATCAAGTAGTTCTTCTAAAAATTTTTTGCCCATTCTTGGTCTTCCTCTGCTTCTAGATCTTACTGTTCTGGCTTCTTATATTCTTTTTGTAATTCTTTTCTCACTCATCTTTATGTCCCAACTGTCTTAGTTGATTTTCTTCTATATATTGCTCTACAGGTTTTGCCTTTAATATTTATTTGCATATTCTCAATTTACTGGAGGAATCTCCTTCTTTTGTATCTTTTCCCTATGTCTTTCTGTCATTGTCCATGTTTCAGAACCATACTTTAGTATGGGTATAACAACTCTTTTATAAATTTGTTCTTCTATTTCCTTGGTTATTTCATTGTTGCCTAGAAAAGATGTTTTTATTGCATTGTTTGCTATCCTTTCTGTTATTTCTTTCTCTAATTTTGCGTCTCATACTACCATTGAACTGAGCTGTTTGAAGTGTTCTATTTATTCTATTTCCTATTTTGATGTCGTTTGTCTTTGTTTTTGTGCTTATGATCAATGTATTAGTTTTATCTATGTTTATGTTCATACTGAATTTTTTGATTTTTTTTTGAGTAATTTAAAATTTTGATTTGGTGATATTTCTTCCTCTACAAAAATGGGAATCTAATCATCTTAGCATATTTCTGTTAGTGTAACTTTGTCTCCATTGCCTACATTATAGCTTTTTAGACTGATCTTTATTTGTTATATAGCATCATTGAGGATTATTGTGTATAACAGTAAAATTAATATGCAATCGTGTCTTACTCCATTGTTTGTTTTGATTATTCTTGATTTTTCATATCGTTTTCTGAATTTATTTCTATTTAACACATATTTGCATTTACATCATTGTTCTTCCAGAACAGCAATATCAAGTCTACTAAGTGGAGCTAATATGCCTTTTTAAGCTAATTATCAAAAATTAACCATTTTTAATATAATTTCAATTCTTGATTTTTTTTTATTTATAGACATAAGTGAAGAAGCAAAATTGCGTGAGGAAAAAATTGAACAAAGTAGAAATAAATCTCGTCTTAGAGAGCAAGACAGAAATATATTATTAAATAAAAATCCTTACCCTGAGCCTAAGTTCTTTCACCATGGTAGTCTAAAATATCTTAGAAGAACTTATGGACGATATGGTGAAGCTTCTGGAATTAATCCTTCTTTATGTTGGCCTATAAAAGAAGAATTAGATGATGCAAAAGAATATGAGAAACTTAAATATCCATCTACAATACCAGACATGATAATGCAAGCAAAGAAATTGAGAAAAGCTAAAGAGGAAAATGTTGCAGCCAGACAACGAGAAATTGTTAAAAAGATGGAAAAGTTAGAATATTGGAAACAAGACTTGTTTGATAGAATCGCCAAAAAAGAAGCGGAAGCAAAAAGTGCTAAGGTAATAGATCATTTTGCTTTCAGCATAAATTATAAGTTTTTAACCTTTACAATCTTAAATTCCTGCATGAGGTACTATCCTTTTTTGCTTTTCTTGGTTTTGATTATGATATTTGATAAAAATTAAAACATCTTTTCAATGCTGCCCTATCAGATATTTTCTATATTTGTTATTTTCAACATTTTTCTGATATAGCTTCTGTACTTATATTGCTGTATTTTGGTTTGAATTTTGGTTTTATTACCAAACTTTGTGACAATTTTCAAAATAATCTTTCTATATATCAATATAAAAGTGAGTCTCAAGTATGGCTCTAAGTAATGTTGATAGATACTCTAAAATAAGCAGTAGTGCATAGTGTCTATGCAGCATATTATAGACATATAAATATTTTAAATTCATAATAAAAAACAGAACATATTAATTAACAATAATTTGATAAAGATTCACCTTTTCATAATACATTTTTTAAAGGTATCTTTGAATTTTAAAAACTTTATTTTTAAACTTCAACATGTTTAATTTGTTAAGGTTTTGTATTAGGATGGTCTGTTTCTTAATTGTTATAAGATCTTTTCTGCAAATATGATTTCAAATGAATCTAAGTGCTGAATTTTCAAATAATATTTTCTGTACACAAATGTCATGAATTAAGTCACAATGGATTGTTTATAAGAAAAAAAATGAGTTGACTTTGTGATGGAATTAAGATAGATACTGGGATATTCAAAGAAGTCAATTAATATCTTCATTATTGTTTATCCTTATTTAAATCTCATAACAAGATGCATATACAATGCAGACCAAAAGTTTAAGACCACCTTAATTAAAGTAGGAAAATTAAATAAAATTCCAATAAAATATTATGTGTTTAATTGAACTGTTAAATCATCCAATATCACAATTTTTGGTAATCAATATACTTGAAAAGTGTAAAGAAATACTAACAGTCCATGCTCTTTTACATTCTATGACGTTTTTCACAAGTTTGGACATACGGGCAATCAATTTGTTGATAGTGTCGGGACATATTGTTCCAACTTTCGCATAAAGCATTCCACATTTCTTCTCGAGAGTATGGACCACAATTACGGACATTACTATTAAGCTCTTTCCACAAAAATTCAATGTGATTGAGATCCGGGCTCTAGGTAAGTCAAACCGTGCAATGTGTCCTATTATTACTAGTCTCCGAGGGCGCTAACATTTTCATACTCACAAGTTGGCGTAACTGGCAAAGTACAGCAGTCAAAATTCTTTATCCCGAGTGCGAGAAAATAATTTAGATATAAATTTTTCCTACTAAGGTAATGGTACAAGTGAAGAATATACCAAAGATGCATTGTACAGTTCCGTTTTGTGTTGAAAAAAAGATATAAATTTCCAAAATACAAAATATCCCTTCAAGACAATTGTATATTTGTAAAAAAACATTTTTAATCGAAGATTATATGTTGAAGCCACCAGTGGCTCCAGTAGCAACCCAAACAAGGTAGCATTCTTGTTTACCACATCATCTTTTAATTGACGTGACAGTCAGAAATTTCTCATAATTCTTTTTATGTAGGTTTCATTGTTTTGTGTTCTATTACCTAGGTATAGTTCACATTGTTACATTATTAGGTTTCCCATTCTTGATAGATGAGGTTCCTAATTACCAATCAATTACAAATGGTACAGATACATTCTGGATATAGTGTATAGAATGTGATGCTTAAATCGTAATCACTGAAAAACGGTGGCTAGGATCATTTGTCGAACATGACTTTTTAGTAAAATTATCAACTTACCAACTTTACAATATTGTAATTATTCACTTGAGATTGCAATTACTCTGATTATTATTACAAGCTTTATGTTCATAAAGATAATAAATAATCCAAATTATCATTAAATAAACAATACTACCAGAATAAAATATTTTCAACTAAAGAAAAACAGCCAATAGGTATAAAAAATTGTTAAACTTGTTTGGAATTCAACTAACCTCCGAGAACCTCGCAAGTAAATATACATAAAGGTGAAAGTAGTTTATTGTCATTTCTTTCAATGTAGATTTGTGAAAGTATTTTTGCTTCACGCCAATAATCTTCCGTTTATCTGAAGTGTAAATAATCAACTAAGTTTCCTGAATACCTATTTAAAGAAATAGGATAGAAAATTATAATATACGAGGTTGGTACCATAAAGACATTTTAATATTTTATATGTTTTGTCTTTAAGTAAATTCAATTGTTAAACTCTTTCACCTGTATAATAAATTGCATATATTCATTCTATTGTTCAAATTTTTATATTAAAAAAAATATTACTTCGAGACATATTTCGCACTGACATTTCCAATTTTTTTAATATATGAAAATTCCAATTGTTGTGTGTGATTGCTTTAGTAAGATATTTGCTGGGTGAATTATCATTAATTGTTTTGTTAAAACTTTTCCAGTGTTATGTTATCCACGGATTTCTACCACGAATATTTTTTTACACAAAACTTTTCGAAAAAATGTCAATAGAAGTGATATATAAGGATATTATAATAGGCTACATGTATTTACTACCAAAAATTTAAGATTAAATGGATAAAAAATTTTTAAACATGTGATTTTGTATATATTCCACGATTCAGAAACGAAAAACAAAAAATTAAAAAAATTATTTAACTATCACAAATTTCACCTAATTAGAAAACAATGAAGCAAAAATTGTGATCTACGTATTTTTTATAACGCAAAAAAATGCAAATGCATAAAGATTACCTTTAAGCGCTGACGCGCAATGTTCGTTTTGAGCCCCAAAATTTTTCCAAATTTTCTTTAACTATTGTTCCTCAATAGGGAGCCTATAAACAAAAATTGTGATTGTAGCGCCACAAAAGTTAACAGAAAAATATCAGTTTTTATCATTCATGTGTCTAAAATCGTTTCAATGTTTTTTTTAAATGGAATTGTTTTTCGTTTAATTCTATAAGTAGCTCAGAGTTAGCATCAATTATTTTCGCGAAGTCACCGTGGTAGTTAGACAGCTGCATCGTGTAAAATGCAATTCTACACTTATTTTGGTATATTTGCGGAGAATATACACCTAAAAGCCAACAAAAAGGCTATTATACCTTTAATTTAGGTGTGCTAGTGCATATTTTAACCGGGTTATTCGCAACCAGGATAAATATTGGGTCACACACATCTGCTATATCTCATGTAACAGAAATTTGACCCGTTGGTTTAATGGACAATATTCAGTAATGCCTTTTGGTAAACCAGTGCTGAACAGTGAAGACACTGTTTTCAATACTACTACACCAAACAGTTTACGTTCAGTCTCTAAAGACGATAACTTGGTTATCAAAAAGTGCGTCAGACAGTGTAATTATGAGTGTTGGTGTAGTGGTAATGCAGTACGTTCAGTATGAATATCACCGACGATTCCAAAAATTCCAACTTAGTTAAACTAGTTATATGGCGCAACAATTTGTTTGACAAATATCAAAGACTTTTCGAGGAAATCGAAGCATATGGTAAAATACGCGGAGGTGTTTTCTGTAACAAAAACAATCTCGTATTCTGAAGAAGTTTCTTTGCCTTCTCCAGTTTATGGTGTTGAAGAAAGTTCAAGCAGTTCTGAAAACGAAGAAATTGAAATATAAATTACAGTTCTGAAGCACCCCATTTAATTAATCAATTGGAACTTAATGATCTCATAAGACATTTGTATATACCAAAGAACAAGCTGGTGTGTTAAGTTCAAGACTGAAACAGTGGAATTGGAACGTCACAGTTCATATGCTGATTTCTACTCTAAAGAGAATAACTTAGTTTACTGTGATGACATTGAGGGCTTGATGTCAAAACTGGGTTATGAACATAGGTCGGAGGAATGGAGACCCTTCATTGATTTCTTAAAGGCTGTACTGCTTCATAATGAAAATAAATTTCCATCGCCATCACGACCTTTAGGTTAAGGAGCTTTTTCAAAAGAAACATATAAAACTAGTGTTAGAACAGATAGAATACAGCAAACACCAATAGTACATCTGTGTGGACTACAAACTAGCTACACGAAATAATGTTTTTATGAGAGTGAAACAGCCGAGAGAGAAATGAACATTATGAAATAGCAATATGGCTGCCAAAAACTGTTTACGCTCTTTTGCAAAACAATGTGAAAAATAAACCTTTAGTTAACCCTAATAATATAATATTACCACCTTTACACCTCAAATTAGGGCTAATCAACAATTTTGTAACAGCCATTGACAAAGGTGGAACTGCTTTTAAATTTCAAAACATAATGAAATTTTTTTGGGTAACTACAGATTGCCCCAATATTCTAATCTCATAAAAACATTCCCAATGCAGATTATAAATAAATAAAGTATAGGCGCTTTAAGGGAAGAACATGGAGGCGCTTTCATCAAGATATCGCTTCAATTGAAAGCGCTACCAGTGGAAATGATAAACAGCAATGCTAGCAAATACTGTTTGTTTTCAATTGGATAAATACTTAAGATTTTTCAAAACAATAAATGTAATTCTCACAAAAACGTGATATTAATTTTTTTTCACATTTCTTCTTTATTTGTTCTATAAGAATTACGAATCACATAATCTTCTCCATGAGGAAAAAATAAATTTTTTGTTGCCTAGTGTAATTAATAGCTACTAGCCACATACAATCACGGAGGACCCCTGACTTGACACAAGCTTTATGAAATCCGTCCTACAATTTATATTAGCTATCTCTTAGATTCATTTGTTCTAAATGTGGTTCAAATTAAAAAAAATATGAGGTTTTAATTTAAATTAAGCTCTAATTTTGCTTGAGAATATAGGTAGTTTGGTTTTCTTTCCATTTAATAATATATTGAAGCTAATCAAATGAACTATTGACAGGAATTTCAATTAATAATTGATTTCAGGAAAGGAAAGAAAGACTCGTTGAAGAAGTTAAAAGACATTTTGGATATGCTGTTGATCCGAAAGATGACAAATTTAAAGAAATGTTGGAAAAGAAAGAAAAAGAACAGAAAAAAGCAATGAAAGCGGAGAAAAGGAAACAAAAAGAAGCAAAGATGATGAACCAGGTTTTGAAAACTTATGAAACTGATAAAAGTGTTTCAGTAGATGACAAAGAAACTACAAATGTTGAAAAAATTGTACCAGAGAAAGAATAGATACACAAATATATATATATATAAAATATTGGTTACTTTAAAAATATTTAGTTTGATCATCTATTGATTAATTTAAAATATTTATATTGTTGTAAAAATGATTGACTAGAGAATGGGGAATAAATTTTCCTTTTATAATTCTGTCTATTTTGACTAAATTAATTCTCTTGTTTTTATTTTACAGAGTATTCAATAATTCAGGTTTGAACTGCACAACAAAATCATATGCTTTTGATTAATAAAAATATTTTCCTGAAAATTCTAACGTCCAGAGTAGAGCAAACTTTTAATGTCTCTCAACACATTAATTTCTATATTTTTACTGCTCTAAATTATATACCTCATAAAATGAGTTGTGTAGAATCGAAGAGTTTGTGATGGAAGAGCAGAATTTCTCAAATAAATTTCAATAAAGATGTGAAACATGCAATCGTTCCAAAGTATTATTTCCTACTTTTCAGTTGTTTTCAGAATGAAACAGATATACAGTCAAAATAACATTATGTACATTAATTTTCGACTTTGCCAGGTTAATCAGCTGCGTGCATTACGAAGCTCAATTCAGAAGATGCCTAGCGATAATTACATAATTCAAACGTTTAGAAGAGTGAAAATTAGATAATTATTAATTACTATAACCTTTCAAAAGTGAGTAGCAAACATTATCCAATATACTTTTCCTTCAATATGTGTTATTCATGTTATAGATGCAATGCAAATTCTGGCATTTGATAAAAGGCATTTTACAAAACGACAAAACGTGATCCTTGTAAAACGCCGGCAAAACACGATTTGCAATATATGTATCTAATTCGGCCTACTTAGTGTCATACATTTTACAATTTGCCAAATATGAGTTAGTCAAAACACCCGAACGCGGTAATTTCACAATTGCACGTCAACAATAACAAAACCTCAAAAAAGTACAATTGTTTTAAAGTTTGTCAGGTGTACATTAATGAAACATGGATGATTATTGCGATGATATAGAAGTAACAAACGATACAGTTCACTTAGAAGCAAAAGTGCTCTTCAACAAAAAATTTTACAGGGAAAGAAGAAAAAACGATCCAATCAAGAAACCTTGGACTCCTGCTCGAGTTAACGAAGTAATCGAAGAAATGAACAGCAGTAAATTAACTGAATCAAAAAGCATTAAAAGAAGCAATAAACAGTATCATTCCATGAAAAAATATGATATACTCTCGTTGGTAAAACATTGAACATCTAGTGCTAAGACGAAACAGTTGATTAACCTACAATTTATATAATACCAACGGAACAATATTTTTTTAGTAGTCATAAATCTATAGGACATGATGGACGAGATAAAATGGTGTGCAATCTCAAAATGAAACAACCACGTAAGGGATTAGTCGTATGCCCTTTTCTTTCTAAAGATTTTAATATTATAGGTCTCGATGGATTATCAATTTGCCCCCGATGGAAATTATAAATGGCATCTCAATTATCAAGACCAAGCTACCATATTTTTGATTCTGCGCCCCTTACAGATAAAACGCGCTTCAGAAGCAGCATTAGAACTGGTAAAAATTTTTCGGACTAATCTCGACTCTCTAATAGAAGAGCTTCGTAGCGAAGAGGATCTTGAAAAAATAGTTCACGAACAAACAGAAGGAAATAAGGAAACAAGCGAAAACGATTCTAAGCCACATTAAGAAATTAGAAGCAGTCCGCTTAATGCAGAAGAAGAATATCTGATAGAAACGCAGATAAAATAAGCGCGACGTCAAGTGATACTGCAGTGTGTTGCATTGTGGCAGGTTGAAAACAACCCTCTATCTGAAGTTATATGTGCTTTTTAGTCGAATTTTTCAAGGAAAAATTAGACTATTACGGTAGGCATGACTAGAAGAAAAATGGGGGGCACATCATTTAACTCATGTTTTGAGACTTCCTGAACACGATTATGATGGTTTTTCGAATGTCTGTAGTTTATATATGTTACCGGCAATGTGTATAATTCAGGTATTGTATACAATCCCTAGGTAATGTATACAATCCCTGGGGCGTCCAGGCAATGTATGAAATATCATGAATATCATTGTCCATTTCATACTTTACCTAGGTATTGTATACAATTCCTAGGGATTGTATAGAATACCTGCTGGTTCACCAGTAATGTGTAAAATAAATAAATCTTAAGACTAAACTAATGTTAGGTAAGCCGGTTAATATCAATAAATCTTAACAGACTTACATATCAAATAGCGGACAAATAAAACATGTTGTATTTACTTGAAATAAACTTTATTATCAACTTTAAAATCACAAAAAAATAACAGGAAACTTAAAATTCTTTTTGTTTGTAACATAACATTACAAGTATCTTTTAACATAATATAAGTAATTTTGTAATTGAACTTCACAAACAAAACAATTCTCTTTATAACAAAAAGTAGGTCTAATAGGCATTCACAATTTTAAGTAAAAGTAGGTTTTATTTATTCTTACACGACAAATTATTATGGCACTTTGAAGAGCACAGAGCCTTACTTTTGACACAGGAACACTTTTTAGAGTAACAGTTTTTTTGCAGCTACATTTCACAAAGCCCTGTCCTGTCCCCGTAGATTGAAAAGTCGCAACTGTATGGAGTGTCGTTTCCAGATTGGGGACGTCTTCTTCTTGCAGTAATTTCTGATTCTTGAATACAATGTCTTGACAACGCCTTGCTTTGTGCCTAGTTGATATAGATCGTCATCAGTTTTGTGTAATACTACAGCCAGTATATTGCGAGCATCACCACGACCTCTATCGACTTCTGGAACAGGAATGCGTACAGTGGTACCCAACGATACGGGAGGGAATTTTTTTTCAGAAGTTTTAAGCATTTTCTGAGCTTGTACTATCAAATTCTCTTCGGCTCTGATGCGGTTTTCCATAGAAAAGGCGTTTTTTGCGCATAAAGGACAAACAACTTTGGATCCAAAACCTTCTGCAATATTTTCTTCCGGAGCAGTACAAATAGTATGAATAGGCCTATTGCACATTCTGCACGAATGACCACCTGTTGTCTCCTCGGAACAAACACAGCATATAAGTGCACAACTCAATGACTCCTCTCGTACTGATACCAAATTCGGATCATGTAACGCTTGATCATTTACCTCACAAGGAAGATTTTCGACATTCGTAGGCTCAACAACATTCTTAGTATTTGGGATAGCCATGTGTTCATCATGCGCACTTTGGACATTTGAAGCTTCCTTACCGATGTTAAAACTATCGAGTGCAGCGTTTTGTTGATCTGGTGTCTGTAGAGGTTGAGTGTCAGCTGTTTCAGTTTGCGAATTCTCGACCGTTGTCCGATTGTAAGATGGCTGGTGCACCAATCAGTGTAAAAATATCCGGTAAATTGTACGCTACTTCCTCAGCGCACTTTGTTTTCAGGGCTCTTAATATGACAAACTTTATGAGATGATCCTGATAGACCATTATGAATTTATAATCCCGGTCTGGATGAGATTGATAGTCTATCAAATCTACTTGACAGCGAGAATTAAATTCTGTTGAAAGTATGGGCTTCACGACAATCCCTTTTTTTATTCCTTTTTGTTTTTGCTGGCAGGGTTCGCAAAGTTGCAAAAATAGTTCAACATCGTGGCGAGTTATATTCTTATATCTTGAAGAAAGCTCCTTCAGCATTCTGTCTCGTCCTCCATGGCCGATACTTTGATGTGCGTCGTGAAGTATTTGAAATAATTCAGTATCAGCAACGTAGTATATAATATTGTTATTTGTAGTAGCATCCACAGGAAAAATCAACTTATCTTTCTGACCAACAGTTATAACATCATAATACTTCAATAACCAGTAATCCAGAGAAGCCTTTTTTCAGCCGTTTTTGCATTTTTTATTTCTTCTATCAATTGTTCATAACGATTTTTTTCAATAAACGTGCGATTTTTTGTATTTGCTGCTTCTCTTTTTATTTGTAATTGTGAATAAAATCTTTCTTTCATCTCAGCTATTCGTCGTTCGGCGGCCATTTTTTAATAAATTAAATTACTTTCCTACTTGACGAAAATTAGCAAAAATAATAACTATGACACAAATAGCTCAATACACGTGTTAACAGTATCATCGCACGTCGCGAAATGAAATGGAGAAATCCGGCTGTTTGCTTAAATAGTGTCGCGGTATCCTTTTTCTCAAGCGGCGGCGGCGGCTCCTTTGACCTGAAAGGCCGCCCGCTCGCGGTATCCTTTTTCTCAAGCGGCGGCTCCTTTGACCTGACCGGCCGCCCGCGGTATCCTTTTTCTCAAGCGGCGGCTCCTTTGACCTGACCGCCGCCCGCCCGCCGTGCCCGCGCCGCCTTTTGTCAAAGGATTTAATTTTATTTACAAAGGCTACCGCGTGCGGCGTACACCCGAAAGTGAAATTGACAGTTTTATATCGAAGCGCCTCCGTAGTGAAAGATTGTGTTTGTGAACTGTTGTACTACGAATTGAATTTATCCTCAAAAAATCCGACATTTGATAAGATTCTGGATAAATTACACCTATGTACTTACCTCCGTAGCAACCTACAGACGCTCCAGCCGTAAGTCAAACTAAAAGAAAGTATTAATAAAAAAGGTAATTCCACATTTATGTGGAACATAAGTATACGTAGTTCACGCAATTACTGAAGAAAATAAGTACCTAAATATTTTGTTTTGGATTCAGAGCGTGATAATGGCTCTCTTATTAAAAATACGGGTGGTAGTAACTCTGATAGTTCGAGTGATGAAGAATTGTGGTGTAATTTTACTTTGAATTTACCTACTTTCGCATATTTTTTATTAAAATTATCTTTGCACCTAGCTTGTGTGTCCCGATAATTTTTATTCGTATTTTGTTTTATTAAACACAATTGTGTTCGGGTGTACCGACATTATCTAAACGAACTTACTTTGATCGCGCCGCCTTGGCGCCGTGCCGTCTCTTGTCAAAGGATTTAATTTTATTTGCAAAGGATACCCGCGTGCGGCGTACACTCGCGAGTGAACGGTCATGCTAAACCGATTCACTTCCATTAATGCTTGAAATGGCGCCTCTAGGAAGGGTGTCAGGGTTCTTACCGTACTTATTTGTTTGTAATAACCACAATTGCGTTCGAGTGTTACATTACCTGGTGCAAGTTTGGCATTGTATAGAATACCTAGCTAAAGTGTAAAATAAATTCTATTTCATACTTTACCTGCCCGTTTTAGGTATTCTATACATTGCCTAGGTATTGTATACAATACTGGATTATACACATTGCTGGTAACATATATACATATATATATATATATATATATATATATATATATATATATATATATATATATATATATATATATATATATCTGTTATTGCTATGGGTCCGATTTGGTTCAAAATTAGCATATATGGCTTTTTTGGCGGCGGAATGATGTTATTAGAGTTTGGTTGAAAACAAATGAATATTTCGAGGGGTCGCAGTGCAAAAATGTGGTTTTTGACCTTTGCTCACCTCTGCAGGTCAAACAAAACGCGACTGAAAAATGAAATTTCTCATGTAGGTTCAATTAGTTACGAGATGATTTCCTGTCTAAGGTCGAAACTTTTCATCTCCACCCCTCTCCATTCAATGGTCATTTTTGTTATATTTTCTTATTTTTTGGCCAGAAAAAGTTTAACTAGAGGGTTCGAACTTCGCATGCAAGTAGGGGTGATGTTGAAGAATTGACTTTCTCAAGTTCAAAGTTTTCTTCTTCAGTTCTTCTAGCATAAAACGCCTGAAATCATTTTGATCGTTGTAATTGTTGAGCTGGACCGCCTCCTATTTAATGAATAATACGAGTATGATCGTTGCTAGGGTGATTTTTTTTACTTCCCATTTTCGAAATTTCTTGTCATTATGACAATTTTTTCTTTGTTGTCAATTGGAATTAACAAGAGGGTGCGAGACTACCGGGTCTATTGAATTATTTTCATTCGAGAGAGAGAGAGTTAACTTGTGAAATGAAAAGTTATTGAGGAATAGCAAATTTTCCATATAAAGAAATAAGATTGAGAATTGATATCATTTCCAAGAAGTTCATTTTATGGAAAGATTTGTTTGTGTATTAGTTAAATTCTTGATACGACGAAAAATTCGACTTTCGTGATGGAGCTCTGCTGCTCATGGCTTTTTTTTTAAAACTGAAAGAGTTTTGTTGGTCAGAAAAGGGCAGCTGGAAAAAGTTACAGACATCTAACAAGAAGTTTAAACATATTGATATATGATCGTATGTTTCTCTGGCAGTTCCCAATGTCGATTGGGGTTTTCTCGATTCTCAACATTTAATAGTAGAAGTCGTAGACATTACAAAGTAGACAGACAGTTGCTATTCATTCAAAATTCGGTGGTCAAGTTTTCAGAAATGTTCGTGTAGAGCTGACAATAAACAGTGCAATTCAAATAAATGTGCTTTAAGAGTTTATGTTCCTATAAATGCCATAGAAGCTTGACATGCAGTAATAAATACATAGATACTTGACATGCTGTAATAAATACATAGATACTTGACATGCTGTAATAAATACATAGATACTTTGCCTTTGCAATTTTTACTTTATGTTGAGAATTTAATTATATTCAGTTTATTTTTTGATGTATGTTTTACATTATGGTCAAAATTTGATTAGATATCTATGCACTTTCATATTTGGTCAATTTTAGAAATGTAGTAGTGGTTAATGAGTCTTTTCTTATTCCTAATTGTGATTAGGAAATAACAGGAAAGTTGTAAAATGCCTCAAAATAACCAGGCAAAATGAGATACGTTGTCTCCCACACATGTTATGTCGACTTATCTCTCAGAATCCCGTTTGACCAGGTTTTTATAAAACGCGTAGGTTTTTTATCAAATACTTTAATTTGCATTGTGCCTATGACTTTCATATATAAAGTTATGATAGAGTCATTCATAAAACTTACAATGCTTAATTTTGAAAAAAATGTAAAAACAGTTATTTCGCGCCTTTTGACATAAGTCAAAAAAATTAAACTTTATTTATATAGAAAGCAAACAAAATATGTTGGGCAAATAATGGCCCACTGACCACTGTTTGTTCCCCGGGGCCATACCGGCTAGGTACTACGGGGAACTATTCCGTATCCCGTACCGTTTACCCAACAGTCGGCCAAACCGGGCCTAAATTGGCCCTCAAGTGGCAGGGCCTGCTCCGAAAATTCGTTATTTGAACACTCAATTATACTGGTGGTTGAAGACCCCCTATTATTTCGATATGGTGAATTAACGGACCACCCACATTTGCCTACCATTTCCTGCTACCTTAAAATGAGAAATTAAAATACCCAGTATTATTTATTAATGTTTAGTAAAATTAGAAAAAAATAAAAGTAAATATCGCACAATCTAGTGCGCTTCTGAGCCACGACTTTAGTATTAATTCAACCTCTTGGTGACATTACCACATAAGGGATTTTTTAGCTACAGCTAGAAACATTTATTAAAAAGTGTGTTCATGTCAAAAATAAATATATGTATTTGAGCAGTGTTCTAAACTAAATTAAATTTAATTCATAATCTAAAAGAATATGCAGATATGAATATGTGCAGTCGGTGGTCAACCCATACATTATTTACTATATTTGCTAATTTTTAAACGTGGATGCAACAATTTATAGAATAACACATTTATAATATAACAACACACCAAATTATAACCATCATTTTCCATTCATTATTTTTTTAAGTTTATTTGAAAAAAAATATTTTACACTTTTAGTTTGAGGTTTTTTTTGTGTGAACGAAATTAAACCTACGACTGGCGAATCCGGAGGTTGACGCTTTAGCCCGGTTGGCTCACGAACGCATTTAAAGTGTGGACATACTAACATTAATAAGCTACAAATGAGAGTTACAAATAAACAAGCTCTCAAACCCACATGCAGGTGAAGCTAATATAAACGTGTTTAAAATACGCTATTAGGTACTAGCTTTTTGTCTGACCGTCTGTCTGTATAGCTGTAGATGTGCCGAAACGATAGAAATTTTGGGCATTATTAGGAAAAAATTCATTGACAAACATTTAATTTCTTCCAAACAAATTTTTTTCTCACCTTCCGTGTTTTATTTTTCATGGAAACTTCCTTCTATAAATTAAGATTTTTGTTAATTTTTACTGGTTGCTAACGGTAAAAAATGCGCTATAGTTTCTTGCTCCGAGAGTGTTACGACTTTTTTACTTATTTTGTATAATTATTTTATAGAAATGATCTGGCAACTGAAAGTAAGCATTTATTGATTTCATGGCAAATAACCTTGGACCAATGCCTCATTAGTCACAAGCAGCCTTACAGGCTGTTTGCTTTAGCTCCATCAACGTATCAGCAAAGTGTTACAGGTACAAGCACTTTCCCCGTGGGCCAGCAGTTGCCCTTACCTTACAATGTTGTGTAGGTTTTTTTACATTATTTACTTGTTTTATCTGAATAATTTAAGTAAAGGTCACATAAGAAAAAAAAAACGTGAAAATGAGAAAATTGATAAAAATCCTGATAGTGTTAGTGTTCACGGTGCTCTCGATGGTAAGTACATTATCTTTTATTTATAATTTAATCACTTTAAAATTTTTGTTTCAGCTTTCACTTCCTCGGTGAAATTTTAAGTAGGCAGATTGATACCTTGGAATCAACCAAAAAAGGGTGATTCGTTGCGTGAAGTATGCAGATTGAAACCACGGAATCGTATCATTTGTAACCTAACCACCCTACTCCCACTCATCTCTTAATAATGGCTTCAAAGTGGGTTTATGCAATCAAATTTACGTAAAATTCAAACCTACACCGAAAAAGCTCTAAAAGAAATACATACTTTAAATTTATTAGCAATCAAGAAATTTTTAATTATTTGCATACTATTCATTCTTGTCTTAAAATCGCCTCTGACAATCCTACCTCACAAGAAATTATCGAAATTAATCTTATGTTAACTTCAAAAACTTTATACATTATTCTTAAAATACCCATATTAGCCGTTTAATTACTTAATATGTTCAAAGTTATTCTTATTCCTAGTAAAGCAGAAATATTCTTCTACCCCCATATACATTAACATCAATTTTTAAAGGATCAACAAAATGGACTAACGAAGAGTGCCTCCTCGTTCTGGTATTGGGAAAAAGAACCCCACGAAGACACTTGTAGTTTCGAAGACCATTCGCTCTTTAACTACTCTCACTCAAGTAACTAATGAAAATATAATAATTTGTTAAAAAAAATAAAAAACATTAATGAAGATTGTAAACTAAATTTCAAAATGTAACATTGTATTGGGAAGTAACAATTGCATTTATTCATTTCAACAACGTGGAAAGGATCCAATAAAACATTCACTCATGAATGGCCCAGTCACAAGGTTGTACTTTCAACAAAGAGGGGAGGAGTCCTATGGGAACGATTACATAATTATAAAATAACATTATTGTTCTTACAGGGAGATATATATGAATAAGTATCATGCAATTATTTTATAACTCATCTTCTATTTTATTCAGCATTCTTGTTTCCTTTTTATTTGTTACACAAATCGAGAAAAATTAGTCTTTGTCCTATCACCAATTGTTATACAACATGTTTATACTAAAATCTTTGTAAGAAAGTATATTTTTTATTTTTATTTTTGAATATAACTCGCGCAATATAAAATAAGCATCGCAGACTACTGTTATAAAGATAACAGTTGTAGATTTTTGTACAATAAATATTGTTTATAAAATCAAACTGGTTGTATTTGTAGATATACCTCGGTAATAGAAAAGCATTATTCACTTCAATAAAGATAATTAGAATTGTATTTAATTATTAAAACTCGAATTAATCTGCTTTATCTATTAGAAGGTGAAGAAACTAAATTTTTTGATTACTCAGTTTATAATAGTAGGAGCTTTCTTAAAATGTGAAGAAACCGGTCCTTAATATACTTAGTTAATAAATGTTGATTGGATTAGGCAGTTTTATATTGAAAATATACTGCTAGATATGTATAAATTGTAGTTTACACTTAACCTTTGTCCACTTCTGAAGCCTCCTTTATTTTCATAAAATTTTATGTCTAAATCAGTTTTAAAATAAATTCAGTTTTATTAATATCTGATTCCAAATATTAATATAATTATTAGCTGGTCTTCCGATTTCTTCTTCCTCTACTTCTTTAACTTAGATCACTTTGTTATTTGCATTAATATTAAAACACTTTCTTTATTTATCGATCTTGATGAAATTTTTACAATTGATATTTAACAAACTTCCAATTAATTGACTTGAAATTTTCCAGACTTGTTTCATTCTTATGACAATACGTGGATCATATGAGAAATCTTCAAAACAGAACTTTTATTGATAATTAATGAAATGATTGACTGAAAACCGTATGTACATTCCACTCACAGATGACGTAGTAGTATTATATGTAAACGTACACCTAAAACTGTATAAAATTGTATGTTTCTTATATTTAAAATTATTTCATCCTACTGATGAAATTTCTTTACCTCAACGTCAAAAAGCTACAAAAAGTCCACTTATTTCCTAACTTGATTATTTACAAAGCTTTTATTTTCGGAAGGTCTGAACTGTATTATTAAATAACTGCAGTGGCCAAATTCCTAACCACACCGACACATCTCTTGGTTAGCCATACACATATAAGTCGACAGCTGGAAACTTTTCCAACATTTGTCCTATAAGAAATACTTCTTCTTTCTACCACCCATAAGCTAACTGTAATAAGGAGAGCCCATTTATCACACAAAGAATGAATGTAGACGATTTCCTGGATTATTATCTTTTACATAAACTAGAGATTCACCCTACTTTTCAAGGGAACTGAACACTAATGAAGAACACTTGTATATGTCAACAACTGTATAGCTTCAACTGCGGAAAAATAGTATGAAAGTGCTGTTCTATAAAACCAGTTTTGAAGATTTAGAAAGGGACTTATTTCCCTGCCACCAGCCATTCCTCCTATTCGAATGGCAATGAAAAAAATTAGTAGTAATAACTATAAAAATCTCATGAAACAATTCCGATGAGTACCAGTACTTTCCTGGGTGGAAAACTTTCACTAGTTAAAGAGAGTTTTGCTATGATCTTCATTTAGAAGTATCTGAAGCTTGGTTCCAATGGTTTTCAAAAAAAAATTTCTGTTATAAAACATTTTGAGAAAACGTCAAGGTAATAATGATGTACCTAAGTACGTAAAATAAGTCAGTCCAAATGTTAAATTTTCAATTTGAACCCGGATAAAGTAAGTCCAATATTTTCCAATTTTTGAAGGGCATCTTATTTTTTATAACTGCATTTCTCTAGTTTTCAATATCAGACATGCTGTTATATAAATTTGGAATTCCTACTATTGTAATAAGACTCATAATGAATTAGAAAATATATTAATAAAAAAATTCATTTAGTTAAATGTTTACTAAGAAGTAAACACCTGGAAAAAAATATCTCTATATTGTGAAGGGTTAAGGCTCATTGATAAATGGATATATAAATGAAGTTTCCCAATAAGAGCGTCCAAAATTTATACAGAGGTATAGAAATGTTGTGATGTCTTCTTACAAGAGTATTGAAATAATTGAATGAAACTTCTTATTCTTCCTTAGAGCTTTTTATGCCTTTACGAACGTCAAAGTATTGGTGTTTTAGTTTTCTCTCTCCTTTTAATCATTTCTTCTACTCTTTTCGATCCTTTACTACTTCATTCATTTTTGGTATTGTTTTTTCCTTTCTTCCTCCTTCTTGTGCTATTTGTTATAGCCAAGTTTTCCTAGGTCTACCTTTCTTTATTTTTTATGTCTTTTTGCTTTTCTTATTTGGCTTTGTGGTGTTCTTGTTTTAAGTGTCCCTACCAGTTTAAACATCTTCCAACTATTCTGTTTCTTAATGGTAATTTTTTTCTATTAACTTCTTCGTTTTTCCAGCTATTTTTATTAGTTTTTTTTATCTCAACTACTGTTTTCTCTATGCAATTGTACAGGTTTCATTTTCATATATTGAGGTGGGATTGTTATCAAGTTGCATACCTTCATTTTTATATCTTTGGTAATTCTCTTCTCTCTCATGTTTTTATATATTGTTTCTGTTAACACTATTAGTACTCATACCATCCCATATCATTTTTCTGTTTATTGTCGAATGCTGCTTTTAAACCAATAAATGTAGGTAATATGTAGAGTAATTTAATGAAACTAAAACAAAAAAATAGGGCAATGTTATATATAGGTAAATGAACGTAATTTTCTTAAGAATATCATAAATTTGGTATGATTTTTGTGATGCCTCTTTATAAGAGTTATGGTAGTAATATGAATGCCAACACTACAGTATTGTTAATTTCTTCAAAGCATCGTTTTCATCAACTTCGTAACCCACTTTTTTCATTCAGATTCACGTTTTGATTTTATTTTTTATTTTTTACTTCACATTATTTTGAGCTAAGTTTTGTATTTAATACATTGAGATTCAAGTCCAAATTTAATTTAAAATAGTTATTTTACAACCTGTAATTCTCAAATATTCTCTTTTTTTATTACAAAACATAAAATCATTTTGTTATGAAACTACAATTAACTACAATTTAAAAGACAATCTACATCATAGATAAAAGATATACAATGTATTATTTACAAATCATATTCAGCAATATTGTAAGTATGTTTATTTATAGACTTCTAATATAAATTCTGTAATACCATTGTATAAAGATTTCTTTAAACAAATTTAGACGTATCTGTTCACAATGTTATTTTTCAAGCTTATAATAATATATGATAGAGTACGTAACAATTCAAGACGAAGGAATCTATAGTGAGACGATTCAACTTAGAATTATCATCAATAGATGGTGTTCACATCACAAAAGTTATTTTTATTACACTTGACAGGCAATCGGGGGGATTATGAAGAAAACTGGCTTTAGAAGGCTTACTATGCGCAGTGCAAGTGCGCGAGAGTCTTTGCGTTATCCAGATTCTTTGTACCATTCCTAGCATACCACAAACAGACAAACTCCTCGTAATAACGGATCAAAATCTATCCTAATTATCCAATAAAGTTAGCGAAGAGGCTCTTATTTTCAATTTTGGTAAGTACATTACAATTTATGATTGTTTTTCATACAGTTTTAGCTTTGTTTTGGCCTAAATAGCCGTTAGAATGTCAGCAATGTGTCTACAATTCCAACAATACTTTACATACTTGTCATGCTTGCTCTTACGAAGTGCAGACGACCGGGAACGAGCGATGTCGTTTGAATTTCGAATTTAGTTTGGGAAAAATCGCAAAAGATTATCAATCATTATCAATAAGAAATGAAAATTATGTTCGGTTATTAGTGATAAAAAAATCTCCTAAGTGTATACTTTCGATTGATAGTAGTGATCAGAATACGTGCGGCGCGATTACTTTGTTTACAACAATCAGTTGTTTTAGTGTTGTCGAATATTACCAGTGTTTTAGTTTTAATTACTAATTTTTACAGCTGTAATTGAACGTGTTGTGATTGTGTAAGGACTCTTAAAAGGTTTTTGAGTGATATTTTGGTGGTTAGTGCATCTACCGACGGAAAAAACATTTGGATTATCCAAGTTTTCTTAATTTTGGGTTTTTTCCCACAACATATTCATATGACGGCATGTATTTAGGTATCTATCTCAAAATATATTCATTTTAACTTATGAATAGTGAAATTATTAAACAATTAACTGCCCCATTGCCTTTTCTAGTAAGATAAAATCCATAATTGGTTCAGGCATATCAAGTGAAGTTGGCTATTTTTGGAAATAAAATTATGTAGAAAATCATAATTGTTCAATATTAGGAATAATAAATTGTTGAAGTCATTAAATTATAAAGGGTATATTTGATTTGAATAATTTTTTAGTCACCAAAAGTATTAACGTTAGTTTAAATTATACACTTAATAGTAATCAAGCTTGATCAAAATAATTCTAAATCTTCAGTTTTCTACCTTTCAAAGTTTTTTATGCTTTTGTAAAATAGTGCATGTAAAATATTTGATTTGAGAAAAAAATAATAATCGAGATAAGTAGATATAAATTTTTCATCTTCTTAAAACAAGCTTTAATTATAATTTTTGAGTGTAATCGGTAGATGCCATGTCTTATTCATATATCTAAATGTTTATAAATGCAAACATTCTATTATATAAACTTAATGCATTTTTGATAAACTGGAAGCATCAACTTCAGGATTCAGTTGTTTTCAGTCTCTCTCTAGTGGCACATTGCTGATAAATTATATCTGTTTATATTGAATTGGTAGTTGATTATGATTCATAAAGGTTATTAGCAATTCTGGAGGGAAACAGGTACATATTCGAATTTATCTAGAGGAAGTACTAAATCTATTAAAGTATAAGCAATAATTGATACAATACTTAATATCTAATAGTTGAAGAATGTTTTTGATTACAATAATCTTAAGTTATATTTAGATATTAGATAATGGATGTGTTTGCTAAATCATTTTCTATATATAAATCAGCTTTCAATGTTTTAAATTGTGATATAAAAGAGAAGTACACTTACTTCAAATGCAGTTGGCAAATGTAGTTTTTCATTATAAAATCTGACCGGAATGTTTAATATTTTAAATGAAAAACAATTATTTCAAACATGAAGTAAATGAAAAATTATTTTTTGTTTCAAATAATGATACAAATCAACACATAACTTTTCATGCCTACTTTAAGAATAGTGAATATACTTTGAAAATATCTTTTGTTTAATGTCAATCATGTTTAATGGGTAGATGTGATAACTGTATCTTATAAAATTTATATATACTAGGGTTGCTACTGAAGTTTTGACATAGACTCATAAAAACAAATATTTATAATTGGATATGACTTTACTGTTTTTCAAAATATTCCCCATTAAGAGCAATACATTTTTGCATGCGTTTGAAACAATTGTCGAAGCATTTTTTCCATTCCGATTGCAGTACCTCCAGAATATATTACTTGAACGCATCTACCGCTTGGACTGTACGGCAAATGACCCATAAATTTGATGTTTTGTCTGTTCGAACACGATTTTGTTTGAACTGATGTGTGACAGCTCGTATTGTCGTGGTTGAGAATGATTCGTTTTCTGCCATTGTTTTACCTGATTTTTTCGAACACTTCTGGCAAACAAATACTGGGTACTATTCAAAATTGACTGTTCTACATTGCTCTAATTGAAAGGTGATGATATATCCAGTTATTCCTAAAAAACAGACGACCATTTGCTTTGTGGTGCTTCGGGCGCGAATAAGTTTTGTTGGATATGGCTCGTCTTGAAATATTCATATAGTCGTTGTTCCTTAGTTTTGGGTTCATACGTATTGAATTCGGAAAACCAGCGAAACACGGCGCCTCGAGGTGGTGCTTCAACAGCACAACTTAAATAGCACTCATATGACAAAACATTCTGAGTACGTTAACCATTATAAATATCGTTGCCATTTCTCAAAACTTAAATAGCAACTCTCGTATTTCATATAATTCTGGCTTCATTATTATCTTAATTTTCTTGGATTCTTTTTATCTGTTTTGTTACACTTCTGCTTGTTTTGCTCTCAGTTTGTGACATTTAAACTTCTTAGATGATACTTGATTCTCAAATGAGAGTATAAAGATAACTACAGATGATTTATAAACATGACAAATGCATATTTGAGATATTTATGTTTAAGAAAATTGGAATAATTAGAATAGCAATTTGCTTTTGATCAAAACCTCTGTAGAATAATCGGCTAGGTTACATACTCAGTCTGGTTTGTATTTACACTGATACAATACTTTTTTTCTTTGAAGCCCTTTCTGTTTTTCAAGGATGAGTCTTGACTTCTTGGTGAAGTGACCGACAGTAGAACCTCATAATGCTGGTGCTCCAGTGGCTCTAGTAGCGTTTTTCCACCACTTTAATGTCCTGCTAGGAAGCTCATATTGCTTTAACGTTGTAATGACTCCTATGTTTTTTGAATGAATAGTAGTGGATGCTGCGTTTACCATGTTTATGCCCTATTTTATACACTTGTGAGAAAAAAAATTACTCAAGTCGCACGCCCACGGTCACAAGTATCTAGCAAAAAATCTGTGGCTTTGATTCTTTTTCTGATTTTAGCCATTAGTCTTAGTTTTATAATGAGTGGTCTATGTTGTTATTGAGTTATTTTTTTTGCAAAGAAAATAATATTAAACGAAAAGGAATTTTAAACAATTAAAAAGGGATATACATACCTTTTACAAACCTAGAACCTTAAATTCATCAAAATAATAATTTATTTGAAATTAATTTTTCAAAATTCACTGTTCCGTCCCTTGGCCGCATTAACAGCTTCCAATCACTTTTTCATGGATAGAATAAAATTCTTTACTCGATCTTTTTCATGCTATTCCCTTGTTATGTAAGCACCGTTTTGATGTCCAATTTCGTCGCTGGTGCAGGATTTCTAACCCGAATTTATCTCTTAAGTTCATTCCATAAGTGCTCGATAGGATTAAATCCAGGCTAAGCGCTGGCCAATTCTTAGCGGCAAATTCAACATGCTGAAAATACTGCCATACGGAAAATGCAGTTTGTGGACGGAGATTGTATTGCATTAAGATGAAGTTTTTGCCGATGAAACTGGCGTATGGAAAGACGTGATCTCCTAAAATTTCTTCCATGTATAGGTCACTTCACTGCCTGGCACATCGTAGACGCTGGCCTTTTTGGATCAAAGTTAACTCCCTTAAGTCTTTTTTTACCTGTCCAGCCACTCTGAGCTCTTGTTGGACAACGAGTGAGGGCCCAATTTCTCAGCGATGTGCTGATAATGAATCGGTCATCTCTCTCGGATGTGTACCTTTTTCTTTCGGAACCGCGTTTTCGATGAAAGTTAAGTCTAAGGTAACGGTAGTAAACTCGCCACTTTTCGCTGACTTTGGCCTTATCGCAATAGGGTGACCGCTTGAGCAGGTTTATCACTTGTGTCCATTTTCAGCTAGAATTCTTGTTTATTCTTAACGGAGATGTGTATCGGTTGACGTTTGACGGCTAACTGATAGTGGTGGATATTTTAGGTCAGTTAACCTTAATTGACATTATTGTAAACAAGCATAAAAATACTGGTTATCGATTAGAACAAATTATTTGTCTGTGAGAGTAAGAAACATTACTATATTATATATCATTTTGAAGCTAAAATCATTAGCTCTAAGATTTTACTAAGAAAAATATAATTTCGTGTTCAGTTTTTTTGCCAGTGGCTTGGGATTGGGGGGATGTCGCCTGAATCGATTTTTTTGCTCACGAGTGTAGATCTAGTCTTTTATTATTTGTCGCTATTATTTTAGTTACTCAAGTATAATTGAATTTAATAAATTTTACTCTTTTTCGATTTAAGTACAATTAGCCAATAACGAAGGTTACTTTGTTCCCATCATACTGATAATCAGTTTCTTTAATTTTAATTTAATTGTAGTTGATAAATCGGGTATAATTAAATAAAGCTAATTTTAAACCACGTGAAAATAAACGTTTGTATTATGAACGGGCACGGATTCTACCTCCTGAACGACAACAACCGAGAAAAACAAACGAATATCGTGTCTGCAATCGAATTAATTTTAGACAGATTAAAATAAACTTGTCTTCATGGTTGTTGCGACTTTCCAGAAACTTCGCCAGACAGAGTGTATTACTATTTAGGAGCTACTAAATTTAAGTTTTGTATTGGCAGTTCATGCTACCACTTTAATTAAAGTAATTTGCTACACCGGTTTATATATTTGATACCTATATCATTATATACAGTATGATAAACAGAAGTTCTTTGAACCTATACAAAGTAGCAGCAGTTGAGTATTAAAAAGGGGATAAATTATTAGGTCGGAATACATTTTTGAGATGATTTTAGTACATTAAATTTATTGCGTAAAATTCCATGAAAGACTATAATCTTATTGACGAATTGACGGTAGCTACTAATGTAAGGTGAATAAGGTTGTGAATTTAATCTTGAAAGAGTTTTAATAGAGACATATATTAACAATAGGCTACTCACCATTTCTTTAAAAAGATCCCAAATTTTAGATTATAGGCTATAAAAAAATCTTTTTTATATTTTTGTAAAATCTTTAATTTTATTATTGAACTTTTCATGGTCAGACAAAAAGGTTGTCGGGTTTGATTAGATATAATGTGTCGTTACATAACTTGTGCACAAACCTTTGACATAACTGTTAGTAGAGCAAACTCGTAGTATCAGCTGGATGTAACTGTTGTTGGAAAAAATCTCGTATTCTGCAAAGTTAACAAATCACTGATATGCTGCGTGGATCACTTTTGGAAAATGTAAAAGGCTTTGCTGTTTCAATTTAGATTTTTTTTTTCACTCTAAAATTTGCAATTTTGTTTGTTTAAGTGAAAGTGAGCTTCGTCCAAGATTAAAATGTTATTTAATTCACTAAAAATATTAAAGATTGAATTCATAAACAAACAACATAGCAATCAAAGTAAAGAAGAGATTGTACTAATATTTTCAAATTAAATTTCGAATACCATTATATTTTTTTATGAATTTAAATCGATATTTTTGAGTTCCTCTAGAACAGTGTTTCCCTACCTGTTTTGTGCCATACCAGGTCCAAGCCCCCCTATGTAACATATACATAATTTTTAATGTTGAAAAATTGTATCGTTCAATTGAGAAACTTAAATGAAATAAAATGAAATAAATCACTGGGAAATTGTTAATGAAACACAGTAAGTAAATTTTCAAAATATAGTTTTAATAAAAATTTTTTCTATAATAATTCAAATTTTGAAATTTCCAATTTGGTTAACTTCAGTCTCAAGTCTCCCCATTCCGTTATTTCTTTTTTCATCAGTAAATCATTTGAAGCACTAAATCTATATTGAGCTTAATATGCAGATGGAAACGGTAACAATAGTTTTCTTCTACATTTGGTGGAATTTGGGTATTCAATATCTTATATCTATAAAAATAAAAAATTGCATTCATTAACACAAAACTATAATTCAAAGAAATAAATCGGAGTAGTATTTAACATTGATTTTTTATAATTTTAGAATCAATAAAAGAATAAGTAAACAATAACATAATATAACTCACTTAAATTAAAAGCAGAATCTTCGTCCCAACTTAATACGAAATATACGACTGAATACTAAAGTGACTGTGAAGGAAATGGCTCAAAGAAAAAGGGTTAAACTCGTGTCTAGTTCATATACAATAAAATTGCCCCCCTGTAGGGTTGAGAATCACGGCTCTAGATATTTTCAATATATTTTGAAAATATGCAAATAGCCTATTACTAAATGAGGCATCGGGAGTTGACAACATAAAAATAACAAGCATTTCGAAAGTTGGATGTTGCCTTAGCTCACATTCGACAACAAACTTCGTAAAAGTGTTGGATGTTTATTTGTAATATGGAAAAGTTTTTGCGCCGTTTTAAAACTGCCAACAAAATGTGAATTTACCACAACACACCAGTCATCAGTTAAAACAATGAGTTTCTCGGGGTGACTCGGCGACAAAGAAGGTTAATTGGGTTTGTCATTTATAGAGTCAGCACAATAGTTTTTTGGAATGCATTCGATATAATCAACATTAATTACAAAGAGAAAAACAACCAATGGCAAATAATACGCCAACTTATGAGATCGATTTAATGATGAAAAGCAACTGAATTTGGATAGGAAAAAGGTAGCAGAACAATTTTATCATTAAGCGTAGTAGTAGGTGTATCCACAAACTCCACGAAGGTATTATTTGATGTTATAAACTAAAAAGCGTCATTTTGGTACTAGTTTATCTTTGTCTGGCTACTAGGCACGGGGAAGCCACTGGCAAGAAACTACGTAAAATATTCAGTTTCTAGGCTGATAGACTTTATAAGAAGATTGCAATCTAGGCTTTAGGGTCATAGTAGATCCGAAGGTCGCAATATATTAAGCCACCTCCATAATACAGTGTATCACCAAATATGAAACAAATCTTAAAAATATATCAGTTTTCCAAATAACGTATTGAGAAATATTTTAGATAGGTTATGAATATTAGTTCACATGACCGACTAGCACAGAATAATGTTGCATCTAGTGTTATGTTAAATTATGTGCATAAATTGTTAAATTTTCGTGGTTTGAATTAACATTTTGTTTTCCATTGGTTTTTGTACAACTCGATATTTTCATAGTATATTAATTTACAATCTCTTCCACTTTGACTAGAAATAAATTTTAGTAAGATTTTCCTTCATTCGAATTAATAATTTTCATTTAGCCGTTTCATCAAAAATATTCTGCTTACGCTTTTCTTTGATAAATTGAAATGAAATTAAAATCTCACAAACGGCGAGGATTTGAAACATAATTCGCATAATCAAGTTATTAGCGACGTTACCTGCCTTAAATTCATGTTTAAATAATGAAATACAATTTGAATAATGAAATCGTTGTAATGTTTTATGGCCAAATACGAGGATTTATTATTTCGACTTTCAGCCTTGATAACACTGAATGTTTCTGATAATTATTGACATTTCCTGGGAAAACTTTACGTTGTGGAACACAACATTTGGTCGTTGAGAATTTTTTGTAGTTAGTTGAAAAGTACAATCGCTACTAAACAATGGAAAACTTGTAATGACAACCGTACATACATTATATAGTAATGAAGCTCCATCATACTACTCTGTAAAAAACTGGTAATGTTAATTCAAATATGGCCGATGTTTTACTTCAAGAAGACATCCGTGAAGGCCATCTAAAATCTATCGGACTCGAAAACATCGAATTGATTAAAAAATATCAACATGCAGCAAATCATGGAAATGAGGCATCTTTGGGCAATAGTATTACTAGCATCAATAATATTTTTTTTTTCGACTGGAACATTTAAATGTGCATAAAATTTGCACACACTACGAACTATGGGTCTACTCATACGGTCACGGAATAAAACTGCAATCAACTGGGTGGGTTTTTCAAGACGAGCTTTCTTCAGTACTACCGGTCATGTGGCAACAGCAATGTCAGAGCAATGTAAAACGGTTAACTGCGAATTGTACACAACCATTTGTCTGCTAAAAGTCATTGAAGAAATTTGAACATTTGGACAACTTCAATGAAAAGCCGAATTAATCATCATCATGACAATGCAAGCTCTCATACAGCTAATCAAATAGTTCAATTTTTAATCATTTTAATATCGAGTTGATGGGTTATCCTTCCTATAGTACTGAATAGAAATTTTTGTTCCTGCGCAACAATAACACAGTTCGTGATCAACGATTTTCAACACAAAAGGAAATGGCTTTTGTGTATATATGTGGGCTACATGAGTGAGAAAAGTGCTCAAGAACTGGTTCAATCATATAAAAAAGTATATTAATCTTAAGGTGTAGTTTCTCTAGGGCGTCTGGTAGCGGCATCTTTGTTAACCTCAGAAGCTGCCGTTGGACGTGGCAAAAAGTGGTTTTATTGACACTTTCGCGTTACGATTATAATGGTCAATCAATTCTCGATATTTTTGAAAAGTGAGTAACAAATGTTTAGCTCCATTACTACACTTATTTCCATTAGGAGGTGATGAGGAAGAGCAGACATGAATTCATCAGATTACCCAGAAAAGGCGTAAGATACAACCTATAACTGAATATAACTGAAAGAAGGATATTTTCAAATACTGATCATTCAAAAAAAGTTTAGAGTTTTTTCGTTTAAACTTCGACCATATCGACGGGTTTTTGTTACAAAATTCGCACAAAAGGTCTCGATTGGTTTATATTTTGAAAAAAATGAAATAAGTCGAAATGACAATTTTTATTTTTCCTTAATAAATTATTAAAAACAAGTAATTTTAAAACAGAAGAGACCTAAAATCAAGAACATTTAGATGAATAAATATATCGTATAATAGTTTCATCCTAATTACGATTTAAAATATAATTCGCGATATTTTAAAGAGATAATTCTCGAGTTTAGCTCACTGTGACATTGTAAATTCAATAATTGAGCATTAAGTGTACTACCATAAACTGTTCGTAATATAACGATGACTCAGTGATCATGTATGCGTAATTTCAGTATGTCTATTCAAGCATTTCCCCATAACGTATGTTTGTGTATGTGTTTCTTAATTTGGTCTATATTCTTCGTGATTTGTTCAATTGTATTTTCGAAATGTTCCATTGTCCAATCTATGTATCACTACATTTCACATCCAAATACTGTATTATTTGGGTCCTATTAAAATTATATATTAAAGTTTGTATATAAGGCAAAATTTTGTCGGAAATTTTCGTAATCGTTGTCCTTGCCTTTCTCGCGATACCTTTTCTATTTTTGATTTATGTCTAGTTACTTTTAATATAACACACGCTTTTGAATTGCAAAATCCATTTTTTTAGGCAAATACATCTAAGAAATTAGCTTAATACTCGTCTTAGTTCCACAAATGTTGTCTTCCATAACTTGAAGTTCCTCAATTCATTATCCTGAAACTCAAAATCTATCTATGCAAAAACAGAATGATTAAAAGGAAGCTAGTAAAATCCATTTAGTTTGGTTATATCAAGAAGAAGAAAATGTGATCAACATCTCAACTCACAAATGTGTTCTTTATTGTCTAATTCAGGAAAGACTTGGGAGCTTGATTTTTTGCTACTAATATGACCAAGTTTCTTCCTTCATTCCTGTTTATCTTGCTGTATAATGGAATATCTGAATATGCATTTTTCATTTTTCTAAAAGTGTCTTGACTTATCTGTGAGTTAATGGAAAACCACCACCAATGTACTTCACAACTTTTACAATAGTCATCACGGATTTTAAGTTTCCGCTCTATATATTCGCGCATAAACTTTCTTGATGAACAATGTGATGAAAATTCAAAAGTGGTATACCAATGCGCGCAGTAAGAGATACAAATCTCTTATGTGTGCCAACACAGCGGGTGCCCCATCTGTAGTTACGCAAAAAATCGCTTAATAGTATATCTTCTCCTCATGAATTTCTGTCGAATGGTAGCAGACAGATTAGTTCTTCATACTACATGGTTATCGATAAACAGAACACAGGTTGCTAACCGGATAATGTCATTAACGTCGACACTTCTATCCAACGCAATACTAAATACAATATTCCGTTTAATGGCGACAATCTGCTGTTTCCGTACATTTTCTACCATTGGAGTAACTCTTGCTCTGATGCTAGTATATCTTTATGGACCAGAATTGCTTGTTTATCAGCAAAATCATAAAAAACACATCAGAAATTCATCATAAATTCCCTATTCTCGATTGCTTGATCTTTTCCTCGACTAAGTTTAGTTAAGAGTACGAGTATTGCCTGCTTTGTATACTTGACAACGGTTCATCAGATAGTCCCAGCATTATCCTTATACATCGATTCATGTCTGAAAATGTTGCACAGACGTAATGCAAACAGGGCTCGATTTATTTGCTGTACAAAACCACTTGTCAAGATTTTTCATACTAACGGTAATCGCGTCCTTGTACACTACATGTTGATAAATATTGTTACGATTAACTATCCTGAGTCCCTCCAATAACAACACCTGGTACAACTTTTATCATTAAACTTTACATTATCTCGTACTGAAATAACTAAGTGAATATACACTCGTGTAATGGTGAATCCGCCTCCTAAATGTTTCCCATATAACCGTGGCTTTAGACAATCTGGAACAGTGTAGTCCATTGGAGCCTTCAAGTCTGGTATTGGTTGCTTAAAAACTGGTTCTTCAAAATTGGAATGCTTGTAGAGTCTGCTTAAGTGTTTTCTTGCGCCTTTCTTAATTTCATCTGGAATAGTCTCTTGGTAGATCGCTTTACTGAACATGCCTTTGTTAATATTCGTGTCCATATTTTCACAAACTTCCAGTATTGGATCACAGCCGTCGCCTGAGAGTTGAATTTTTTCCATATCCCATATACTGTACTGTGAAGGTAGAAAGTAGGTTTGCACAGCAAATGACAGCAGTGAACAGTTTGTTGTATAAATGTAATGACTGCATAAAAAAATATGATTTATGATACCCAGTTTGCCTGATGAACGGTATGTCTCCCATGACTATCTAGTCTATATTTTAGGGGTACCAATTTGATGTACGAGGATATATTGAAAAATTCTTAGCCTACTATAGAACCAAACAAAATTTCAATGTTAAAATATTTTATTACTCAACATATTCTCTTCTTAATTGGATATATTTATTACAGCGAACCTGCAACGACTTTAGACCTTTCAAAAAAAATGTTTCTTCTTGCTCTGCAAACCAGACCTCCACAGCTTTTATTACCTCCTCGTTGGAAAAAAATTTACGACCTTGTAAACTTTTTTTCAGTTTTCAGGAAAAAGATGATAGTCGGACAGAGCCAAATCTGGTGAATAAGTGGGGTGCTCTAGTAATTCAAACCCTGAATCACAAATTTTTTGCATGGCAACATGAGATTTTTGTGCAGGGACGTTGTCTTGCAAGAACAAAATATCTTTGGATAGCTTTCCGCCTCTTTTCTCTTTGATTTTTTCCCTTAGAGTAGCCAGTAATGTCTAATAGTAATCTCCAGTGATTGTTCTACCCTTATCCAAAAAATCAATCATGATTACTCCATGGCAATCCCAAAAAACTGAAGCAAGAACTTTTCCAGCAGATTTTTGGACACGAAAATTCTTAGGTCTTGGAGAACCAGAGTGTCGCCATTCCATCGATGGTTGCTTTGTTTCTGGATCGTAGAAATGTACCCAAGTCTCATCCATAGTAACAATTCGGTTTAAGAAGTCTACATCGTTTTCAGATCGAACGCGATGCTTCTACCCTTTTAAATACAGGTACTTGATAACGCAATCTTTTGTTTATGCATGGAACTGGTCTAGGCTAACTAGATATCAATACATCCTCCTAGAACGATCGATACCGGGAAAAAAGGCACAGGGGTGCTCGTGCAATATATCTAAATGATTTTTTTGAAATTTATACTAAATGTACTGAGATTTTTACTATATTTAAGCCATCATTAAATTTGTTACAAATATAGATAAATAAACATATCACAAAACGGAGGATAGACAACATAAGTATTGAAAGCAACTTCATTTCTTAAATAAGGCACCTTGTTTTATAAAATTTATTTCTAATGTACAAAAATTTTATCACGTTTTAGCGTACTCGTATTTGCGTTCAGTATGTTTCCCCGTTGGTTTTCGGACTCATATATTCATCACACGAATTAATGTAAGGCTTTGTCTCTTCGACGACCACAAAAGACAATTTATTTTTACGTCACGCCAGTTTTACGGCCGACCGTTAAATTCATAATTTTATAAAGTTTATGATAAACGCAAGGAGTCATGAATATATTATATACGGTGTCCCAACGAAAAGTAACCATTCTAAACGTCACAAAAAATGACGATTTCAAGTTTATCTAAAAATGGGTATCCCACATTTAATATTTTTCAAGAAATGGCTATTTCTAACCAAAAGTTGCCTTTTCAAATGTAATTTTTACAGAAAATGACTATTTCAATTCCCAAAATTGTTCTCTCAAATATGAATATTGATTTTTCTAGATTTATTTTGATAATACTGCTTTATTACATTTAATTCACACAAATAATGGGTTTTCCAAATATTCTCTAGACGGAAAACGGCTTTTTAAAATTTAATTTTGTGGATTCAATTACATAAAATGGTTTTTCCGAATTTAATTTTATGACAAACAGCTTTTTCAGATTTAATTGGTATAGATTGTTTTTTTGAAATTCAATTTTCACATATAGCTGTTCCCAATTCTATTTGGACAAAAACCGACTTCCCAAAGTAAATTTTGTCAAGAAATGGCTTTTCCTAATGTTATTTTTGCAGAAAATATCTATTCCAAATTTTATTTAGACAAAAATTGCTTTCTCAAAGTTAATTTGTCGAAAATTTAATTTTCCATATTTACTTTCCTCGAAACATCGCTTTTTCCATTGTAATTTCAACAGAAGATATCCAAAATTTTATCTAGATAGAAACGACTTTCTCAAAGTTAATTTTGAAATTAAATGGCTTTTCCAAGTTTAATTTGGACATAAATAACTTTTCCAAATGAAAGTATTATCAAGAAATGGCTTTTTCGGATTTAACTTCGACAAAAATGCCTTCCCAAAAAGTATTGCTAAGAAATAGCTTTTCTCAATTTAATTTGAAAATGACTTTCCAAATGCAATTTGACAAAAAATCATTTTTCAGTTTATTTTCCTGAAAAAATTGCCTTTTTCTTTTTCCAATGTAATTTTCACAGAAAATAGTCCAAAGTGCCTAATATTATTACTTCTTTTTCCATGGGTGAGTGCCAATATAATTACTATAGCAAAAGTATTGTCAACCTCCGAAAAGTTAATCTTCCGTAAACAACCCTTGTAGGTAGATCAGAAAAAGTCATAAAACATAGAATTAACATTACTTGAATATTTGATGTGTACTAACTCGTCTTCACTCATTTATTTTGTACGGTGTTGTAAACTTTTAATGTATTATTAATAAACGTGTTTACGATTATTTTATATCAAGATGGACTTTTTTTATATATTTCGTGCTTAAAAGCATTGGAACAAGATACTTAAAAATCGCGACCCTAATAAAAATATAATAAAAACGATAACATCCACGTATCGCAAAATATTTAACGAACCGTTATTCATTTCATTATCTAAACGATCAATTTATTGGCAATGAAAAAACAAAACTTGAACTTTCCACAACTAATTTTTCGATTGGGAAAAATGAAATACAGACATCGCAGAGTCAAGCATTTTGATCAAAAGAGAATGTTGAGAATGTTATTTTGGATAAACCATGCTGAGTGTGATTAACACTACAGAAACACTGCCGAGCATTCACGGAGATAACACCGCTGTCCACACAATACGATGTAATAAAATTAGAGTTGTTGAAGCTAATTGTAGCGCGCAATAACCTATCGATTCTACCAATTGATTAACCTGCTCTATCCCCCAATATCTTCTTAAGAATTTAGGAAAATGTTTGGAATAAAAATATCGCAAAATTTTGTTAACGTCATGATTCTGAAATTAGTAACAAATCTACGAATGGGAAAGAAGATACGGTAAGTAGGGTATGGTAACATTTAGATCATGATCGGGTTAACTTTGTGGTAATATCTGAAAGTCCCTCAGTTGTATTGTTTGGTTAGTTCGTATTTATTTTGATGGTTTGGCCTGTGCTTCTTGCTGTTTTTTTTGTATTTACATAGACTTTTAAGTCTATATTCTGGACTAGTGAATTTTTCAAAACTATCCCAATCAAGGTTTCGAAGAAGTTCTTATAAATATACATATAAATACATATCATCCAACATTTTATAAAATAAAAATTATAAAATTTACTGCAATAGAAACACACAAATACAGTATCACAGACTTAACCTACCATAACATTTATAAATTAAAAGGAGCAAAAACATATCTTATATACCGAAAGATTACCCAAAACGAAAATGAAAAAATACCCTTCTGACAATAGGACTAAAAGACTATGGCAACGAGTTTCAATAGTACCTCTAGTAATATCGGTGACATGAATAATTAACAAAATTATATTTAATATCAGACAACCGGGAATTCCTTAACGAATGAAACCAATAAAAAATAAAATTGTTTTTGTGTGGTTTGCAGTCCCACACAGTCAGTCCTCACAGTTATGAAATAATTTGATCAAAAACTAGAACGTTTCAGTGATTTGTATCAAAATAAGAACAGGTTTTACGACAATCCTTTATATCTTTCATAGTATTTATATCAAGTAAATACCGGTAAAAAAATTGCGGTTGTTATATTCAACGTTACAAATAAATCAAATCATTGCAATACTATTAGCGATAAAATGAAAAACTACATGTTTAATCAATTCGAAGGTCGAATATAAGCTATAAGTAACCATATGTTGAGTTTATAATAATTATTTTACTACTTATAGAAATCAAATAAGATTATTGAATTACGTACCCATTTATTCGATTTCCATGATTTTGTTTATAGTTTTTATTGCGTAACGGTGTTAAAATCGACTGTTATTTGTATATAATTTGAATGTGGGCTAAAATATAATACTTTTTCTTGATGCCGTACACATTATGGTGCACCGGAAATGTCTATTTGCGCAGAGATTCCTGCATAGGTTGACCGGAACGTTTGAGGGGATCGACCTGAGCAGTTTTTTTAATATATAAACGCTACCGACATTTGGTTGACCTGCGCAGGTTAACCTGTATAGGTTATCTCTCCGGTAGATTGTGGCGTATATGGTTTACTTTATTGGCACCTCACGTTCAGGCGAAATGCGCTCCACATTCGCAGTGTTCACAGTATAGTTCCCATGCTCGGAGGATATGGACGAAGTTTTTGCTTCGACAGGTAAACTGCTATGTGCAATTGCATATTATAATCATGTTTACATTAAAATACTGGTTCAATTGGGATAGAATCTAAAAAATCTTGCACAGTGAAATAAATAAATCAAAGAAGTAGTAACACAACTGTTCTCGACGTTGATATGCACGCAACTGGCAGGATATTTGGAGCTAGCCAAAAACGTACGAAAAGTGGTTAATCCTTATTCTCGCTATCGCGTGCATGAATATGATTAGTTTCATGCATACACGAATATCTCGTTCTTCTTCTTTCTTAACTTAAGAATTTGTCATCAAATATCTGTTGCAAAATTCATAGCGAGGTTTGAACACCACATTAAATGTATAGCTGTAAATCAAATAAAGAAACAGTTCAAATAATTTTGTTCGATGGTGTCAGAGTACGCAATGATTCCGCCATCATTCCTTAGAAAGCGTCAGTAGCAAAGATGACTTCTAGAGAAGAGAAGGCCTGTCGTAAACAGGAACATTCCATATGGGTCTCTACAACGACTTTGACCAATGAGTATTTCATCTATTGTGATATATCGATGAAAAAATTTTCTATATTTGAAGATATGTAAACTGCTTTTGCAATCGAGAGCTTTTGATTAGTGTTAATCAATTGCGCCACTCACTTTCCGGACTTTATCTGTTTCAATTTTATTCGTAGATCGCTAAGTACAAGGCGCCGTTTTTAACAATAATTTCTGTCGTGGATTCAGTAAATAACGGTTCGGGACGTTCAGCATCACCCGTGTTCTTATGGTCACCACGTCGAACGAAGCATTTTCATAATAAAAGTAACACCTATGTGCCGTATGTACCACCATGGATATACATATGACAATGATATAGTTGCCGTGTGTATCCACCGCTGATGCACACGTATTTCTGTATTTTGAGCTGCGTAAATCGACATTGGATACATGACTCCTAAATATCTTTATGGGTGCTTGTAAGTAGTGGCTTACAGTATCCAAAACTGTGCTTGGCCTGTGGACATTGTTTTGCTTTGTGCGTATACCATGTTAAAAGAAATATACGAAAATGAACATGAACGAAATATACAAATAAACGAAAATGAAAAAGTGTGTTATTTTATACAAATAAAAAATAATGTGATGAATTATAACCTGCAAATAAAAAATACTTACAAATCAAGATATTTCTTACTATATAAAACATTTGTGAAGCGACCTCTGGGACTATAGGGTCAGCCGTGTCTATTGAGGCATGTGATAATTCTGTATTATAGGAATTTTGTTATAGTATCATAATGTTACTTCTTGGTATGATATGTAAGCATTCACCAATGCCGTACCCATAAGAATCTCAATAGCTAATTTCCATTAGCATTTTATGCCTTTCCTCGTAAATGATAAAGAGGCTTTCATTTGATCAGAAACATCAATAAAAGCTTTACACTTGTTATATTATTATTATAATACAAAACTAATTTCCGCCTATATGCCTGGATACTTGGTAATTGAAACAGTCCAATCCAAATAATAATTACAAAAAATCTTTCGATTTCTTCCTAATTTGTATCTACCCAAGATATTATTCTTGATTTTCGTAAATTATTTTTTGTTGTACTGTTCGGCTTTTCGATTTGTTGTCATAATATGATTTATGATGTCATCAGATACTATGAGTTTATAAAATTCGTAAAGTGGTTTATTGTAAAAGTGTTCATATATTTCTCCATTTATGCCAGTATTTTGCACCGTAAATGGTAGTGTTTTCAGATATTTACCTTGGACTGGTTTCCGTATAAGCTTATTTAGACTATCTTCTTCATCTGAAGATGTATTTGCGGTCAGTTAAAACTTTGAAATAACATATTCTATTGTTAGTGAGACAGTGTGTGTACAGACACGAACTTTTTTGTGCTTGGGTTTTACCAAATTTTCAGAAGACGAATCACTACCACTATCACTAGTTTCGGCATTTTCCATGGAATATTCGTCCGATAAGTGGACGTCGCAACAAAGTGAATTTTTCTAATCGTCTTTGTTCTTCTTCGTAGGCCATTGTCACGAATGTAGTTTATTTATCAAGCACACTATACATTTTGTTGAACTAGTATACTAAAAAAAAATCATATTAAGCTGAATATTGAAACATAAAATATTTTTTATAGTAGGTACTCACTCTATGGTCAAGTTGTCCTCGAAAAGGTTTATCTTTCAAATTTGTGTCAATAATAAATCGATAAACCACAATAACCACTTTAAATCAAATCAATAAAAGATAATAGAAATATATAATAAATATCTATTCATATGACTAAAAATATCATAAAAACAACAACGAAATACACCAATTATTAAACAAGAGTGGCATATAGAAATGAACGTTATTTATTTCAAGAAAAATATCATATGGTCTGAGCACTTCTTATGAAACATATTGAGGACGGAACACTTCTTGTGCAGCATAAAATTCAATTAATCGTCTTGTAAAATGGCAAACTAAGTAAAATCGTAAGAATTCTGTCAGGTATAAAAAGTTGACGTTTAACTAAAAGTATCATCTATTTTAAGTTGACAATAAAATAAAAAAAGCAAAAGTTACGGTTGCGAGTGTAATACGAGATCCCAATGGGTTTTAATTTGATTTTTTTTTGTTTGTGACTTTCCTTCTCCACATGTGAAATGTTGCCAAGAGTTTATTTTAGATTAGTGACGCATTTTAATCTCTACAAATCTTGATTCAATGTACACACACTTTGGAAAACATGGGGAAAATAGATTTCGCGATATTTAAAATCCTTGTAATTGCATATAATTAAATTTCAATATTAAGGGCGTTGCACAAGAATTGCAAAACGTAACCCGACAGTGTAGGTACATGTATATATCTACTATTATTAATTTATTTATTCATTATTTAACTGCATTCAAGAAATTAATAGTATCTATAAATAAAGAACATGAGTTATAATAAATTATATTGAGATTTACACTTTTAGACTGTAATTGAGTTTAATGAAGATATTACATTGATATTCATAGATTTTCCAAATAATATAAGTATGTGGTTTATCGACACAATTTTTTTCACAATTATATCCCGCAAACAATCGTCAATAATATACTTGACTTGGTCAGTGTTGAATACAGTTGAAGATAATGGTTGTTCGCTTTTGTTCAATTTATTAGAAAATAGCACTATATAAAAATGAATTTTCACACATTATTTTCTTTAAATACGTTATTTAAATAAATAAAATAGAATATTAGGAACAAAAAATATATCCATTTTAGATGTTTCAAGTTTAAGGAGTTTTTGATATTTAAGTATCTCAAAATTCAAATCCAAATTTTGTCGGGAGATTTACTCACAAGCAAACAATGGAGCAAATTGTGAAAATGGTTTTAAATAAGTATAGACAAAAAAATTGCTGTTCATTTTTAAAATAGGCGACGCAGAACCTCAATAGTTGGTTTTTATTTACCTATTGTATTTTGTAGGTCATTGTCTAATATTTGACTGTTAAGTACAAAAATTTACGGACCTCATAATTATTTCCCACATAAATACTGTTGATTAATATTCGGTTGACATTGATAACTGCACCTTTCCAATAAACGCTAAAATGATCGTTCTATCAAACCGGTTGTTCGCTTTTAACTACTTTATTATAATAATTCGAACGGTACTTTTAATAGCGTTTTCTATTAATTACGTGTTAAAGTTGAAGGAGTAATTATTTAATGAGTCATTTAGTATAAAAAACAACAAATAATATTTCCTGCTTGCTCTCTCAATTGGATACCTTGTTTATCATTTATTTTATTTTCCGATCAAATAAATATTTTTCAAAAACTTCTCTAATTTCCTTTTTGGATTTATTTTTTTTTCTGTAGTGAGTTCATCACCTTTTTTATAAAATTGGAACAATCGCATTTTGTTAAATATTTTATTTAACGAATAAAAACGGAATATTAGAATCTGAGCCTCCAGGAAGAAAACGTAGAGGACGACCAAGTTTAAGATGAGAAACTTTAGATGAAGTCGTAACAAAGAAAATTTTACGTTTTATATCCCAGCCATGAAAAACTCTTTAAAAATTGAACAGCTCCAGAATTTTGTAGGGTACTATACTACAACGAAGGTAGTACACGAGGTTTGAAAGAAATGTATCTCTCATTACATTTGGTAAATTCCGCAAAATGAAAATGAGGCTATCTGGCATGATTTGCAAAATGAATTTTTAAACACAAAATCTAGGTTTATTGAATTTTTGTAATTTTCTAGTCTAGAATCTTTCTGGGTGTATTTCATTTCGAATTTTGTAAATAACATAATCTCATTTTTTTAAAATGGCTCACTCTATATATTATACCTTCAATAGAACGCGCATAAAAATAAAAAACTTTTCATACATAATGTCCTATACCTATATATAATTGTTGTGGAATAGGGCACTTGAAAAAATAGGCTATATAAAAATAGGGTTAATTACACAGTCTCAGAACTTGAAGAAAAAATTCGTGAGGAAATTAATTATCTCAATCAAACTGGTGCAGTACGAGAGTTAATCCGAAGCAGATAGGTATACTATCTGCAGTAAATTGTAAAACGCCTGTCTTTAAATATGATTTAATTGAGTATACTTTATTAATTTTCAGCATTCTCATACCTCAAATCTCTCGTGATGCAGATAAAATGTTTCTTTGAATTATTCCTAATATAAATATTTGTTTAAGGGTACGATATTTTTATAGTTTTTTGTTTTTAATAAACATTTTCTATTTAGTTTTTTTCAAAAATACAATACTCAGTGTGTGTCGATACTGTACAGTTTAAACGTTATTTACTACAAAGTGAACTTGTATTTGCTTTTTAAGACTATGAATATTAACCCCGTTCAAAAACTCAAGAAAACTGAACAGTTGAATTTGAATCAGTAAACCCCCGCTAAACTGTCACCATCAGGGATTGGAATGTGTCGGTTTATTGAAAATCCAGGATTTCATAGTTACTCAGACGAAATCTGAACTCATCCGTAAATGAACAATTTCATAATTCGTTGTTGGTAGAGCTGCTCGTCTACCAATTGTCGTTCTTGTGGTAGTTTTGTTTGAAATTATTGTGTCGCTGGCGTTACGCAATTCTCTATTGATGCAAGAAGTACATTGGGTTCCTCTTTGCAGAAATACGCTGGTAACGGTCTTCAGCTTGTGCATTGTTGACTTATCGCCGTCCCGTATGGACATTCGGTGTCCCACTGATAATTTGATGTATGTTGACGGGTTCTAAACGTCTTTGAGGCTTATTTGAAAATAATCAATACATCGAGCTTTTTTTAAAATACCTGATTGAAAACTGATGTAACAAAGAATCTATGATATCAAAGTTTGACAAAGCAAAAAAGGACATACATTAGAACATATTTTATTTATCATCGTATCATACTGATATAAAACTAGTATACAGTATATATATTTTAATTTATTTCTATATCACACGAGATATGATTACTTTGATCCTTATTAATTTCTGTGTATATGTTTATATTCACGTAGCAGACCAACTACAGCTGATCATTTCGTTTACAATGGAAACATTATAATTATTTTTGAATTACTCTAATTAACGAAAGTTTTTCCATTTAAGTGACTAATTATAATAACTAAAAAAGCAATATGTCGTGTATAAAATGAACTGTATATGTTACAGTGTCTTACTTTTTTGTGACACACATTGTGAAAAACACAAAACACGTCTCACCTCAAGAATTTGAAACAATAGTTATTTATGTATCAAGGCAGAAAAATTGTAATAGAGTAGAGCCTGTAAATTAATAGCCGAGACGCAGCTGAGGCGGGCAAGCAGACGAGAAAATATACAGGCCTCTATATAATTTTATGAAAATGAGCAGTTACCTGTTTGCTTCTGTCTCCTCTTTGAACTACTGACTATTCTAATTCGAAATGTAACAGCCCTCTCGAAGATATTACTGAACGTACAGTATATGAAAATCAATTTCATCGAAGCAGATACAAGAGACGAATTTTGATTTTGGATACTCCTTGAAGCAACTTCAGGTATAAATTCTCCAGCAGCACAATTTCCAAAACTTCTCCTATGGAGTCCTTAACCTGTTTTTTGATATGTTTATTATATTGTGAATTAAATCCTCAATGTATTACTTGGCGAGCATTGAGCATCTCCATTTTCAGATATACAATGGAAGGAATGTGTTACAAACGATATAAATTGAGATATTTGTAAACAGGATGATAATTTACAGTTATTTCTAAGCAATTAAACTGAATTGTAGACATTTACGAATGAATAAAATATTTCAATATGAATCGATATAAGTCGATACGTAAATTTTCACCAGTTATTTTAAACTATTTTTCTATCAAAAGAAAGACCTAAAATCAAGACGATTTATTGCCGTGATAATTTGTCTTGATTTTAGGTCTTTCTCTCTTACAATCAGTTTAAAATAACTAACATGTCAACATTGTTGTTTCGACCTACTATCAAAATAGACCAGAAAACCAGAAAAGTTAATTTCTTCCTTAGGTGTTACATTTCAAAAATATTTAGCAGTTTATATAGTAGAACAATAGATTTTACTCAAATTGTTTAGGTCTTTATTATCATTGACAGCTTTCTCGTTCCTATACCATTTCTAAAAATTTTCTTTTTCTTGTATTTTATTCCGTTACAAAAATTCTTGAACTTTTTTAACTGAATGTATGTTTTATATTTGGTTCGTTGATGCTGTTTTATTTTTTTATGTATTAATGACCTTATAATCTAATTTCTGAATACTGAGATATCTGCCCTATGTAAACAGCATCACAAATATTACAATACAATCGATATATAGTATTACTTTTTTTGTTTTTGGGTGCTCTAGATTTTAGTTTAGTGGAATATTTCGATAATTTACTATGTCCTTTATGATTTATACTAATAATATATTTATTGTAGTTGTTGTGAAAGCCTTTGTACATATTGTAAGGAAGAATTTTTTTCTTTAATGTTTAGTTTCTGTTTTATCCCTTAATTGATTATAGTATCTATTTATCCTATTCTTAGATATGCTATTTATCCTTTTTTCGGGATAATTATTTTCTCTCAATGCAGTTTTTGCTTTTTGAATAGCTTTGTATCTAAATTCAGGATCTGATAGTTGGATAACTCTATCAGCCAAAATTAATTACTGATCTTTTTTGTGACATAGGATGAAATGAATTGAAGTTTGAATATCGTTGAATATATATTCAAACAAGTTGATGGTTGTGCTGTGGGAAATAGATCGAAACTTAAAATTTTTATTAAACTTTTTATTTATTTTATTATTCATTATTTAATTTATTTATTTATCATTTATTTATTTTTATTATTTAAATAAAACTGTTTGTTGTTAATAGAGACTTCAAATAAAAAAAATCTCGAAAAATATATTAAAAAGTGTGAATTCTTGAGATTACTTGTAGTATTTTCATGCATATATATTTGACATTTCCATAGGTGTACTTATTCATAGTATTTCCAAAGTTAGGTCGATAGAAACAAGCATTCTTATGAATGCGTATTGCCTGCTCAGCTTCAGTCTATGTATTTGCTCTGAAGGGTGCCCGACAGGTCTTCTTCGATACGGTTTGTCATATTTTATGATCTTTTCCAATCTGTCGGGTTTCATTCTGTCAACATGCTGGTGTTATCCCCCATTCTCTGACTAATTGATACCTCTCCCTGATAACTATATCCCTTTGCATGTTAGTTAGTTTTCATTTCATATTCTTATTTTTTGTTACAGATGTTTCAGGGCGCGCAGTATGCCTTACACATGTTTTACACCCGAAATATTCGAATGGCATAACTTGGCCAATATTGTTTGCTATAAGGTACAATGTTTATTTTTGATGTTGATCTTTGAAGGTTTCGCAAAAAGTGTTGCTTAGACGGCAAATTACACTATACGCATTTTGTGTTTTTCCATTAGTTATCCTATTCTAATGAATTTCGCTTCTATAATGTCATCCATGATTTTTGTTGAATAAAAGGGAAGGCATACTGGAATTCCTAATGTTGTTCGTAGAAGCTGCGTCAGTAGTTGGTGCATATTTGTGTTGTGCTCGTTCTTATATTTAGGTGACAAGTCATGCATATTTCTTAGGTATGTATGATATGTATATCGCTTACTCGGATTCAGTAGAAGGCTTTAGTTAAACTTTCATTCAGGTTCTCAGTGGTGTTAATCTATAATGTTTCTAAGGATTTCAGGGTTCAAGATAGCTCTAGACTGGATTGATATCTAATTGATATGAATAATGTTAAGAAAAACAAGAAAGATATATAATTAGAATGGGAGTGGAAAATTCCACTTTAAATTAATTGAAAATAAAAATTAAATGAAATTGGGAAAGGTTAGGTAATATAACTTGTAGAAAGAGCAATAAATATTAAAACTGATTCTCGATAATGTAAAGATATGCCCCATTTTTCCTAATACTTTCGTTTTATTATTAACTTTTCCAAATTGAACTATTCTAAAATAAGAGTTCATTGACTAGTAACTGATTGACCTTTTTATAGACACATTACTTGAGATTGACACTTATCGCTAACAACCAATTAAGACAAAGCTAAGCGACAAATTTATTCTTTATAACATGAGATGTGATTAATTCATTGATGTGTAAGATTTCAAAGATAGTACGTAGCGCGGCATACAATATTCATTACTTGAATCATTTATAATATTATACTCTTATATTCTACCAATTTTGACCATTATTTCAGACACTAATGATAAATACGAAGTATGTAAGTAGAAGTGGAGTAAAAAAGAGTATACTTGGGTATTTGATTGCCACAATCTCTCACCATTAACGTTCATATGTTTTGAAAAATAACCCAAAAAAAATTGTAAAATTATTTAAAAGTGCACGTTTTTTATTAGTGGTTAATCTGTCGAATTTGCGGATTAACAAAATTTTGCTTCTGGTAATGATAACTTTAGAAAAGCATTTTTCAAATACCAAAAACCTTCTGAAGTTTCGTGCAGTATATTTGTCAAATTGTTCCATTAATTTCAACTTGAGTTGAGTGGTGGGTGGCATTAAAATTTTTTTCGCGTAAATTTTTGTCTCAAATTTCACGTTTTGAGTATAAAAGCCGATTCATATACTTGATTTTCCATTTGCTGGATGGGTGGCTTTTTTCGTTCGAAGTTCGTAGTAAATCCTATACCCTAGTAATAAACTTGAGGTTGTCGCTAACCTAAAAATTTTGTTATACTTTATGACATGTGCACTGCTTTTTGTTTTCGTGATATTTCTGTTAATTGTAATCCGGTATTTACGGATGATATTATGGAAAATAGAAATGAGAAAACATACAAAGCTAAAAGAAATAACCCCAATATCACGTTCTAATGTCACGTCAAAATCACGTGACAAACGTAAAAGGATGTGATTCGCTCCTTTCTATTGGTACGAAATTTGGCACGAACGGCCGAAGGGAAAAAATAAAATTTGTTTACGTTAAGTCACCATAGGCAGACGACAACTATGATTGGTCTTATGCATTTCAATGCTTTTAATTTTGTAACAGCAAACTTTAACGGCAACGGCAAACGAAAAGTCAATTTTTTGAATCGGCCTTAAGGGTTAGCTATCTCATGAGTACAGAAAACACGTTGTATATCCGCGATGGAATCCCATTAAAAATCCCACTGTTATAATTTTTTTCAGATGTACTAAGCGATTGGAAAAGAGGAGAATATATTTCATTTGTGTACTAAATCAGCTTTTAAGCATTCTCTAGGAACACTGAGTATATTTTTGTTCTTGTAAAAAAAGTCCATAATTATTTGTCACAAATGTTTAGAATTGTTCATGCCTATTCCGCTGATTCGTGATATTAACATCAATAACGAATTTCCACGGTATTATGCCAGAGCCTCAAAGCTGTGCTTTATTTTTTGGTAAATTAACATTTCCTATTAAGTCGTTGAAATGTTCTAAAGTAATAATATGGTGTTTTGGTTTTTCTGGTGTAGGTGAACAAGTATCATCGTACTTAATTTTATTAGAACTAAGAGATGCACTATTTTTCGATACGATAATTTTTTCGGTGGCTCTGGGTACTGGTCGCTTCCGTAAGTGAAAATGAATATCATCCCATATATGGCATTGTAGTTTCCATGAGGCAGTCTACAGAACAGTACTATGAAATATTGGAAGTAGACAGAGAAGTTAACACAAATTATGTAAACAATTTATTGTGATCTGAAAATTAATTTCTATTCAAAATTTAATAGATATTTTGCCACCAATATATCATTTGCTATGTCACTTAACGGAGGTAGTCATCTAGTTTTTTTATATTGTTTGGAATTTACATTTTCCTTCTCAACATTTCTATCTTCTAATGTTATTAATTTTAAGTAGGATTGCTTATTTAAATTTCTATATGTTTAGATTAAGTAGAGTTCTTCCAATTTTTGAATCTCTGTAATTATATTCTTTTTAAAATATATACCTACACATTTTTGAACAAAAATATCCTCTTCCATTATCAATTGAATTCAGTTTATTAGCCAGTGATTTCCATTTATTTTCTATGTAACTTTCGCTCAAAGTTTGGTTAATTGTTCCACATCTAAATACATCATTTCGTTCCAATATAGGTCATATTGTTCATCAGACGTTTTCATTTTCCGCTTTTTCGTTTGTATACAATACGTATTATCTATATATACGTACATAATATGAAAAAAGCTGATGTTTTATTAGACATATTATATTAGGTACTTATTGTTCGATTGTTACTTAAGTTTCGAGATAAAGCAACATTGATGTCAATATGAAATCTGACATTGTCATCATAAAGTTTGTCATTTTTAATGGTGAACGTACTCAAAACATGATGTCATACGAGTGCTATTTGAGTTGTTTTTAGATACTTGAAACATTCATCTTGGTTAAATAATGGAAGTAAATCGCAAAAATTTTTGTTCGATAATTTTCTATGACTTTCGATTAAACCAACAGCAATATGCCGCTTCGACTTTTGGTGATGAAGCACCATCTCGAACCTTAAAATAGTTTTCTAACCATTCTGGGCTACCGGTTAAGAGGTGTTTACTACATTTTACCAATTAATCCATAGTACTCCTTGACATGTATAGTTTAGTTCTGATTATATGACTTCGTTTCAAAATTCCTACTTGTTCGACTGTTCGAATGAAATAGTATCGAACAATAGAATTCATTAAAGAAAATGGCCAAAATAAACTTTAGGAGAAAGAACAAAAATTATCTAGTACAGTCGTGCAATTATTCATCAATTTTAAATGTTTTATCACAAATATATATGATGGCAACGTGATACACCTACAGTGCTCCTAGATTCTTGTTATATTCAGATTCGGGAACGACAGAACTTCTCTACAATAACGTTAATCGATACACTTGAAGTTAGTTATTCAGAACTAATACTAATATCCAACGTAAGATATTATTAAATGTGTAGTAATTCTTTCAAGCAATGTAAAAATTGAAATCATTTCGATATACTATTATTAAAAACCTGTAAAATGAAATATGTGAGTATATATTTTGTAGTTATTAATGGTATTGTGTCGTTTTTAATAGATTCTGTGAATCACATAATTATTGCCATTAATTAAAAATTATCCTATACATAAACAACAATTATTGTTTCATATGTTATATGGAAAACATATTGAAATATCTCTATTTAATTTCATAAAAACAATTAGTCAGTTGTATATGCGATATGTATGTCGCTGGTAAAAATTATTAGATATAGAAGTTTGTACATGAACTAATTGTTTGCAAGTAGGTTGTATATACATTTTACTATGTTATATTATATATTAAGAATATTAACAATATGCCGCTTAATAAAGACGAATTAGATTATCTATGGCGTAAAAGTTGTGAATCGCTAACACTTTGATCTATTGATCGATTGTATACCCCGGATTGTTTACCAGTCAGGTAGCAATGATTAAATGCCTAGGGGCTGAGCGGCTGACCTCCTCTGGTTTTAAATTTGGGAGTTTCTTCGATCTTCCTCAGACGAACAGTGCCCAGTGAGAATACTAGTAACTCTTATTCTTCTTCTATTAACGTAAAGAAACGGCATTTTAGGACAAGTTGGCAGAATTGGAAAGAAATCTCTTCAATTGTTTCAGACTTGGGATCTTACTCCATGTTCTGATTTTTTCTTGTTTGACCACTTTGTTATGACAATAACTTGATGGCTTTTTAAGCAACATATAAAGGTCTGTGATCCTAGGAAAAAAATCGTGCATCATGCTCCCAGTGAGTTCAAAAATTGGGTGCATTACTATATTAGTTTTAACTCAATTTCATAAGATGTCAGTGCTTAGAGGGCTGCTTATCTTTACATATGTTATTGTAGTCGCACTATTTATACTTCTGTTATTAAATGCTCTTTTGATAGCTGATATAAAAAAATGAATGTTAAATTTATAATGAAAAATGAAGAGAAAAAGGAAAAATGGCGGGGTAAAAGAGAAGAGCACGATATCGTATGATTATTGCTGCAGTGAGAACCAGGTGGAAGAAGGCAAGAAAGAACCAAATGTAAGTATCCGAAATAAGAAAAAAACGACTTAAAACTAAGGACGGGCCTTTGTGAAGAATAATAAGCGAGGAAATATTGGAATGACGAATACAGAAGGCACTTAGTTTTTACATAAAAGAATGAAGATTTGGACTATTCTAACAAAATTTAAACTTATTACAACGACATCAACTAAATATTTCAATCTATTTTGTGAATAATTATATTGAACTATTGATATGTTATATCGTCGGCTTAATTAGCAAACCAAGCAACAGAGTTTTTTCTATATTAACAGAAAAACTTGTAGAGGTTAAAAAAAATCCGTCACAATTTAAAAGTATAAATAGATAACTTCGCAACTTCAAACCGCCATTTCGTTTAAAGGTATTCACACTTCGTGTTAATTTACTGTTTTTCTTCAATTATTTTTGCGAAATAGATATCTGGCCACTATTTCAATCCTTCATTAAAAAAATCAAGTCACGCCTTCATTCAACTTTTTTCATGTTTTTTTTTTGTCTACTGTAAAATTTGAGGCAGGGACTTACGAGGTTTACGAGTTAAGCTGACGATATATTACATTTTAACAATTTAGATTTGGATCAGTTCTACGTGGTGAGAAGTCAGGCAGGCTGTATCCGAAATCAAAAATCGATCAGATGAGATAATTGAAAATGAATTAATGAACTAATCGTCTAAGTGTAATGGTAATTTGAATTTGTTATTCGGAACAAAAAACTATTATTGTAATTGTTCAAATTTACAATGCAAATAAAACTATAAATTGTTTTTACCTCATAATAACATTACTTCTCAATTCCGTTGCTGTAATGAGGTCGTAAAAACTGATAATATATTTTAATTGTAATACGTTCGTGTTCGACTAATTAGTGACTACGGTCCACTCATCCTTCTTTGGGCAATTTATCCGTATAAAAGGCAACAGCTAGAGCAATTTGAAATGTATTTTGCATTACCAAAATATACAGAATAATCTAAAACATATTATATTGATTACGTAGTCCAATGTTTGAAAGGTACGTTCCAGAAATGCCGCCAAGATAGTAGTCTACAAAGTATAGACGAATCTGTGACAAAGTTCAAAGGGCCACTTAGATCAGATTCCTTTAGTGGGCATCTAAACGATTCTATTATCTACATGGACCGTGAAATTGGACATCTATATGGAACTCTTGGCGAGCATGAAGTGAATAAACTAATCTCTATAGTAATAGAGTAATATATTTTATTTTGTTATGATGACTTTATTACATCGACCACTTAATTATATAATACACATTGATAGAATATAGATTACGCGGCAGTGAGAACTTGTAATCCGAACAGAAAATATTTACCTTACTGAAAAGAGGTGAATATTTTTATCAGTGTAACTAAAATAAACTTTTATTTGTGAATTGGCAAGAGACACAAAATCCTTCTGTTCAGTAACTTGGCGGCTCGAATGATGGGATTAGACGAACTGTATCACAAAACAAATAAATGGCGCAAGAGAGTTTTCTATCGCCTGCTTGTGATGATTTTTATAAACGGCTGGAACAAATATCCTCAACACTCTTCATGTAAATAATACTAAAATGTGTGAAATTCAAGTAATTTTAAAATATAACTCAATTTTTAGTTTATCGATAATGATTTTATTACCCTACCATATAAAATGTAATGTATTTGCATTTGAACAATAAAATATAAATCATTTATAAAATTTTTATTGACGCTTTCGGTTACGTTAACAATTTAAATTTTGTCATACGCATAGAAACAATACCTAATATAATTTTAAAAGAAAGCCATTAATGTAGTCGATCGAATAATAAAAAGTACAATGCATTGTATACCGTCTTGTCAAGAACAGATTTTGATAGTTATCAATAACTGGAAAATGAGACGAAATTAAGGTTATAATAAATATTATTATGCATTACTTTGATGACGACTAAGTTATTCTTGCTTTACAGCCACTTGAATGAAATCATCATTTGATATACAAATTTGAAAGTGGTTCTTTATGAAAGGCTTTAATTATAACGCAAAAAACAGTACTAGCAAGTTTTACTGATATTTGCAGAGTATTGACAAACGTGTTTCAAAATTTCTCAAATATAAGTCAAAATTCCCGCTTTGGTTCATTCTTAGTACCACAAAATCATGTCAAATGGTGTTCTGATAATTTGTTTTATTGTACGTTTAAGCTTTTGGGAGGGAGGGGAAAGTATTTAATCCACCTAGATTTTTAGAACCATATTAACATTGTTAAAATTTGAATAAGCACAAACCCAAAGCATATTTGGTAGTTTGTAAAATCAAATAAGGGCAAGTCTGGTCATGCCATTAGATATACTGAGAAGAAATAAAACTCCAATACTTTCCCAAATTACTTTAGTTCTGTCTTCAACCTTTCTAACCTAAACCTGAACAATAAACGTCAAATGATATTATTAATTAAACATCTAAGTATCACATCCCTTTAAACAAAATAGCCTTTTATGTACAGGATGTGAAAATTCAGGAGGGGATTGCTCGTATGAAATTAAGATGGGTCTTTCATATAACAAAATTTCCTCAATCCACCTCTTTCCAAGATATCACCCTTAAAAGGTGGTGCCTAAAATTGAGTTTTTATTTCTTTTTTCTAAACGTGTTGAGGTGGTTTTTTTTAAATCAAACTTTTTTCGTCCTGAGAAATTTCCCAGTGTTGATCATTTTTTAAGGACAGTTTTTCCTTATTAATGCCTTCTCTGAACATTCTGAGTGACTTTTTTCCGCCACGATTTCCAAAACTATATGAAGAGGTTGGAAATTTGGAATCACAGCTGTTGGGCATGATTTCATGTCCCCGGTTGTACATATTGCAAGCCAATCCTAGTACCTTCGTAGAGATTGTCCCTCGTGATGTTAAGACCAGTTCTTGTACCCTACACTTCTGCTCCATATGTGATGATTGGTCTAACGTTTGTCATGTACATCCAAAGTGAGATATTTTGGTTACAACCCCAATTCCTCTCTGCGCAGTTTCTCCCATCGGGGATTTCGTAGCTTTAGTGGCCATTTTCTTTTCATGTTTGTTCCAGAGAAGTTAACTATTCAGTTCCCTCTGTTTTCCCCTCAATGACTTGCTCGTCTACCTTGATGGGCTTGAGATTGAGTTTTTTCTTCCTAATGAAAGTAAGTAGGTAGTTCTTATTCGAGTTGACTTTTATTCTCATCGATCGAAACCACCTTAATAATTCTTATTTTTAAATTCGAAAATAAAATGGTGGAAAATTATCGTCCTCAATCTACACTTTCTATTATTGTCAATTAAGCATATTATAAATATGAAACAATATAGCTTTATGGAAAAATGTTGAAAAAATCAGGTAATCATGTATCACAACCAGTTATGTTACTTCAAAGGGACCTCAAGCAGTTGGAGCTCTTATCATTTAATATTTACGGCAACGATATATCTGATTGCTTAAAATTTTGTAAATACAAAAAAATGCGGATGATTTAAAAATATACTTCAAAATCAACAATGTTGCAAATTCACAATTGATACAGAGTGGTTTAACCAGATTTTTTGCTTAGTCTGAATTTTAATAAATTTACGCGATTACATTTTCAAGAAAGCGATGAATGGTTTTTAAAACTCACTCAATTGAAAAGGTATTACAGTTAAAAGAATTAGGAATTTATTTCAATTCAAAACTTATTTCGACCAACAATTATATATATAAAAAAATAATAAGGCGTTGGTTGTGATTTTAAAACTCTATGCTCATTGTGGTCTTTATTTATGGACTTTGTAAACAATGTTTCAAATTTCGGATAAATAATTTGGATGCCTCAATAATGACTAAATAGATATATTTAATTGTATCAAAAATGAAATCATGTGTTACCGCAAAAAAAGCTTTGTTCGTTGCAAAAGTTCAATTCAAATTTCAACAAATTCTAATATCTCTTATCTCTCCTTAAAATTTTGATTCAAAAGTATTTCATGATTTTTCTTTGAATTTTTTCCTTGTACGTATTTAACGACACGTGATAAAAATTAAATATTGTGGTTATGAAAACTATTTATTTTATATATACGATGTGGTCAAATTAAATCCTACTGGGAGGTGTAACTGTAGGGAGAAGATTCTAATGCGAAAATGTCTAAACACGTAAACTTGGTTTCTGATGCTTTTCGTCGGAGAAAAAATAAACCAAACTTTATACTAAGCCGGAGGTGGCATCTCCAAATTTCCATTTAAAATGAGAAATGAGGTCAAGTACAATTTGTTGAACATTACTTTTGGTTCCCTACATTTCACTTTTTTAATTTTTGTTGGTTTAATTCTGTCCACTTGTAGTGAAGATATATCATTATTTCTCACTGAAGTAAATTTTGATAAGAACGATTTGCTACTTTTTTGTCGTTTTTGCTGACTTGCATATTATTGTAGCTAGTTGCTAGTTTTTATGAAGTAAAAAATTATCGTGTGTTTGCCTGCCAAAAATGATCTCTTAGTGTAACAGATTCAAACGACGATACGATTGGTTTAGTCGCTTTTTTATTAATAGCAGCAAAGTGTAAAATAAAGAAAAACTTCAAGCATGTTGGAAAAATTGGTTTTTCAATAGAAAATAACACGCTCACACGTAGTTACTAATTGATAAGTAAATTAATAGTCTTACAGTTCAAATTATTTTGCATGCATTAAGTGCAAGTATTTATAAACAAATATTAAATTTAACAAAATATAGTTTACATATCTAATATCAATTCAGATTCAAATATGACTCCAGACACAGCAGAAATATGTCGATCTCTAAAAAAATTAAATAAATCCATGTACCACAATTTTGATGTGTAGACGTTATCTGTTAAAGTTTATTTAGATATCACTTTTTTTCTTTTTATGTTCGTTATTTCAATTCAATTACAAGTCTATTATACGCTGCATCTGTCTTTTCACAATCGTGGTAGTCTTCTTCCGCCACAAAGAAGATTCAACTTTCTCCGATTGACTGCACAGTTTGACCTGGCACACACGATTTACTTGTATAACTTTGCGGTATACGGGAACGTGTGTGCCGAGCATAAGATTTAACACCCCAAAATATATTGTGGAATGACGTCCTCATTCAAAAAAGTCAAGTTTGGGTTATACTTCACGTTGTCCTAAAAAAGGTAAAATGTTCAAGGTTTTTGTCGTCTTAGTATTCACGTCCTCGGTACATTTCTTTAGACCACCTAGTATATAGACCGAAACGTATAATGTTAGGAATGTTTAAATAATACTTATACCTTAAACAAACAGATTTTTAGTACATAATCGGTTTATCTTTTCATTGTATATTGAATTCAGTCAACAAAAAAATTTTTTCGGTAAAAACAAATGTTTCTATACATTATATAACGAAAGTTTATTACTTCTTATATTTATATTTACTTTCTTGATTTTAAGTTATATACAAATATTCCAGTTACATGGAAATGATCAACTATCAAGATCAATGGGTGATCATTGGAGAAATGAGTTTTTAAAGGTTGACAAAATTTTCGCTACGTTCACCTAGTTTTCCGTTTGTTAATTAAACAGTATTTTTTTTGCGGTAAAACAATTGAACGCCAGCGAGCAGCCATATAATTACAGATGAATGCCGGGGATGGACCTACTTTATGTTTTCAATTTTAAACAAATAGCTTGGAAGAAAGCGATTTCAGACATACAAAGAGGTGATGACAGAGACAAACGGGAATTTCGCACAATTTTTGATAAAATTTCTTAGACATTGGTTACAATTTTCAAATTATACATATTTTGAAAACTCTTTAATTGATCAGAATGGAGTTTCATCCAAATGCCACTTTTTGACGTTAGATCCATTACCGTCAATAAGAGCTTCCTCTATCAGCCAAAACCGGATCCGCCCAAGACCAAATCTTTTTTTCTGAATCAGCTTTTTATGCTAATTACGAATTATATTTTGTTTTTGCGACTTAGTTTAAGGCTGTGAAGGACAGATTCTATTTAGTTTAAATAATCTCACTTTTAAGTTAGCGATGACAAAACATAAAATTTATAGTATTGAAAAATCAGAATATAATCGAAAGCTCAAGAGAAATAGACATTGAAGTGGAAATATAACAAAACTTCAATAGCACCTTAGATAAAGTGTATGATACGGACAACTTTAATCTTTGTATTTTAATTTTGTTACCTACTACCCAAAATGATTGCAGCTAAACCAAAACTGCCTCATACGGAGATAAAACGTCATCAATGAAATTGATATTTACATTATTATTGATCTATCATGGACTCATATAATTTAGTTCTGCGATGAAATTTTTCTTCAGCTAATTCATCGATGAGACAGAATATTTACGGATAGTATTTTACTTTTTAAAATTATCGAATACTGAAGATGTTCCAATATCCAATTTGTTGAATATTTTCATTAAACGTTGTGAGTAGGTCTACCTTACTCCTCGTAATTTCTTTTTATCCCTCATACAGCAGATACATTCAAGATAAAACCAAGTATCCAATTATGTTGATCAAAAATACTTTCAAGACAATACAATCACAAAATATATACTCGTGCCTGGAAAACTCCAATTGGCGACGGAACACAATTTTCTCTGGAGAAATGTATGTAAGCAAGCCTTTAAACTGTCTGGTTTCCAAATGATTATAACCACAGATTGTCTTATTTCATTCCTTTCAACATGTTTACAATTATCCTATTGGATATAAAGGACTATCAGTTTTATTTATAATCTCTCTTACATTGGAATCCAAAATAATTAAGAAGCTGACCAACAGGCAAAAGAAGCAGAAGTGATAGTCAGTTCTCCGTCAGTGAAGTAAAGTGACGTTATCCGCGAAAGAGAAAGTAGTGGGTGCGTGGTAAAATCAGTGGCACTACACTTACGTATCTGCCCGGGAATCAGTAACTTCGATTTTACAAATCATCGGATTGGTTGGGTCCAGGTTCGACTTTCTGAATGAGATTTACGTATTATATTTTTAGCCTGAAGTCTCCTTTAAGGTTAATTTTTTCAAGGACTCTCGATCACTCTGCCCTTTCTACTTCCTACGACCGATCTTGCAATCGTAAATCTTTGACAACAAGGCCTTATGCAGTAGGAGAACTAGTCTGGTTCTGTCTGTGATAGAACCTGTCTTATTTCAAGGAGGTTTCTCGAATCTTTGGTCCGAAAATCAGTATTATTCATTAATTATTGCTCTACAGAACCCTCTGAAGTATGAAAACATCGAATTGATGAGTTATCCGCCGAACAGTCCTTGTTTGGCCCCCAATGAATTCTTCTTATTTCCGAGATCAATAATAAATTGCGAGGTCAACGTTTTTCTACATCCAAAGAATCGGTTGATTCGTTCAAATCACATGTTTTGAAGGTATCCTAATCGGAATGGACACAATGCTTCAACAATTGGTTCAAACGCATGCAAAAGTGTATTGGTCTTATTAGAGAATATTGAGAAACAATAAAGCAATATCAAATTATATATTTGTTTGTATATGTCTATCCTTACTTACTTAAGTAGCAACCCTCGTAAATATATATAATATATATATATATATATATATATATATATATATATATATATATATATATTATATATATATATATATATATTATATATTATATATATATATTATATATATATATATATATATATATATATATATATATATATATATATATATATATATATATATATATATATATATATATATAACTAATTCTAAACATAGTCCCGAGTTTTTTATTGCTTTTTTGTACTGGCCAATACCTACACGATATCTCCACATTCAACATTACATAAATAAACAACAAAATAAATGAAATTGTAATTTATTTGGTTTTTTCCATGAACGCTATTGAATAATGGAGTTTTAATTTGTTTCAAACGAGTAGGTACTCTCAATACTCATGCACATTATATGGTTATGCCATAATGTGCTCGGAAACGAAAGTGAAAATTCTTGTTATTTCACGGTTTCTTCTTCACGTTTGATAAACGTAAATTATTCGAGGAATGTTGGTGGACAGGTATTTGTTTTTTTTATTTTTTTCAATATGTATACAGAATGTATACCAATGTGGATTTAGATGAATATTAATACAAATGCAAAGACGATCAGAGCACCCCATAAATTGTACCATCAATGCTATGAATGACTGAATTAGCTACTATAATCAGCCCTCTGTCAGTCTGTTTTCAATAATACTATCTACTAATAAACCATTTTGAATGTTTCCTCTTGGCGACTTTATTTTTTTGTTTAGACCCATAAGAGATCTTTGGCATTGAGTTTCTCGTGATACAACAATAAATTTTCACGTCACATTTTTTTTCTTTTCACGTAGTAGTTATAATCGGCTTTGCATAAATGAGATAAATTTAGCAAATTGATAACTATTCGAAGTTATAGGATAAAATACGAAGAATAATCCCTTTGCCCCGCTCCTGACCGACTTACAGTAAAAGATTCACATATATGTCATTTTTGTTTTTAAATTTTAACATCAATGCTCTAGTATTTTCAATGCGTCTCAAAACAATAATTGTTCAGCATTTGCAAATCATTGATTCATTATGTGCTCTTCAAGTTTTAGAAACAGGCAGTAATCGTTGAAGATCAAATCTTGGAAATATTGCGGTCTGTCTAAGCTATTGCAGTTTTCCTCCTACATGTTCGTTTAGACCCAAATGTCCACCACATTTAAATTCACATTATTTTTCATTGCCTTCAGTTACACATGAAACATATCACGTAAGATCCTTACAGGGTTATAAATTTCTATGATTTAACCCTCAAGGGATAACCCTGTATGGAAAAGTAGAAAGTAGAATGCATCTGGGCAAATTCCAGCGGGTGTCTTAGGCCCCAATGAACCTAATGATACAATTCTAAGTTGTAGGGACGGTATAGGTATATCCTTAACGAATTTACAGGCTCGATGCAGGCAGGCTGTAGGTGATTGTTCAATCATGCTTATGACCAAATGGCGTTAACATTAATAATAAGAGCTTGAAGGCACACATTTCTGACGGAAAACAGTAGATGGCCGTAATACTGAAGAATGGATCAATCTGGTATACGGAGGGCTCCAGTATATATTGCTTTGCCGCAGCAGGCTTCTGCAGAGGTTATTCCAAAATAAGCGAATTTCACTCGCTATCGTTTTTAAAGTATTTGCTATGATGGAATGTGGACGGGCGTTACTTACTCGAGGCCACAGAAACAAAATAATCTTTGACAACAGAGCTGCTATAAATGCCATAACTGTCGAAATGGTGGGCTCTAGGCTTGTACTTAAGTGCAAAAAAATACCCACTTGGACGTGACCAATGCATACAAGAACTCTCGCTTGAGCGCCCGGTCACTGGGGCAACAAGAGTAACGACTAGGTTGATTCCCTCGTTGCACATGGATAAAATAAACAACCAATGGGTTCAGAATACAATCTTGGAGGTAGATGGAAATACACCTGAGACAAGCTAAAGCACATATAGATGGACCTTCTGCTTGTTTTACCAATCAACTGCTCCATTTAAACAGGGCACCTTTGGGTCTACTGTTTAAAACTTAAGTTTTTCGACTCGATCCAATTTAATACTGAGATGTGATTCTCGAATTCAGTTTTCTACTGGGGGCAAGCTACAACAGGTCCAGACTTCCTTATTTGAATATGACCAAAGTATTAGATAGGAGGATATCTTGAAAAATTCTTAGCCTCTTATATGCAACGACTCTAGAACTTTCGAAAAAAATGTTTCTTCTTGCTCTGCAAACCAGACCTCCACAGCTTTTATTACCTCCTCGTTGGAAGAAAATTTACGACCTTGTAAACTTTTTTTCAGTTTTCAGGAAAGAGATGATAGTCGGACAGAGCCAAATCTGGTGAATAAGTGGGGTGTTCTAGTAATTCAAACCCTGAATCACAAATTTTTTGCATGGCAACATGAGATTTGTGTGCAGGGGCGTTGTCCTGCAAGAACAAAACACCTTTGGATAGCTTTTCGCGTCTTTTCTCTTCACTTTTTTCTCATAGAGTGGTCAGTAATATCGAATAGTGATCTCCAGTTATTGTTCTACCCTTATCCAAAAAATCAATCATGATTACTCCATGGCAATCCCAAAAAACTGAAGCAAGAACTTTTCCAGCAGATTTTTGGACATGAAACTTCTTAGGTCTTGGAGAACCAGAGTGTCGCAATTCTATATAGTTTTGCTTTGTTTCTGGATCGTAGAAATGTACCCAAGTCTCATTCATAGTAACAATTCGGTTTAAGAAGTCTACATCGTTTTCAAATCGAGCACAGATTGAACGCGATGCTTCTACCATTGCACGCTTTTGGTCAACAATCAAACATTTGGGGATACATTTTGCAGAAATTTTTCTCATATCCAAATTGACGTTATCTATATGATGAACACGTTCGTATGAAATATTCAGTTCTTCAGATATCCGTTTTAGCCCAATTCGACGGTCTGATAAAATCATGTCATGAACTGCATCGATATTTTCGGAGACTGACACAGAAACTGGCCTTCCTGATCGGTCATCATCTTCAATGGAAAATTTACCTCTTTTGAAGTTAGCAGTCCAATTTTTCACGATTGCATACCTTTTAACCCTTTTAATTACAGGTACTTGATGATGGCTTGATACTCCAATTTTCACAATTTCGGTAGACATCTTTTTTTAACTTTATTGCGTAACTCTGGTTTACTCTTTTGACGTCAAACTGTTCACTGACACGCAATATTTTGTTTATGCATAGAACTGGTCTAGGCTAACTAGAAATCAATACATCCTCGTAAAAAACCTTGAGTACCTCCAGCATGTAAAATAATTGGTCTTCTACCGTTGGCTACTAGTGATAACCTAACCAAATATTTATTTTTTTCATTGTCCCCAGGTGCTTTATGGGAATTATGGGAAGAATTTCTTGGTTTGCTTTGATATCAAGTTTATCAAATTTTTTCTGTTAACTTTCTTCCATTTGAATCCCATCTGTATCAATAATGTTCTGAATAAATCTTTTCTGACGCCGAGATGAATTCCTGCTTCCTCTTTATCGGCTTAGAATATTGGTTTCTGGTTGGTTCATTGAAGACGGTTTAACGATAGTTTAAAATCGTCTGGACCTTTCTTAGCTTCCATAAATTTCAACATATGTACAACTTCCATATTACAATTCAATGTTGTTTTTACAAAATATATAAATGAATATAATAAAATAGATAAAATAAATATATATTTCTGCAGATTAAAATAATAAACTTTCAATCCATTCCATATTAGATAATAACTGAAACATTTGCTTTTTGCTTTTAAATAAAACTAAATAGTCAGTGTAACTTGTAACTAACAATATATACAGTGCTTTTCAAATAAAAGTATCCACCTTTAATAACTTTTGTAATACTGGTATTTAGAAAAAATCCAAAAACACGTCAATTTATGTTGGAAGGGGCAAGCATTATGGCTTATTTAAACTTACTGGAAAAGCCACCCCCTCACCCCTAGCAGCATCCCCTTTATTTTTTTAAATTACTTTTCATATTTTTTATGTAAAATTTGGATACTCCTCTTTGAGCTGATTTCAAAAATGTATAATACTTGTAGGTTAAAGTGGTTAGTTTATGAGATAAACAATTTTTCTTTCAAGAGCACAAATTTTACTTATTATTTACTTTCACCTTATTTGCCTGTACTAAAATGGGTTGTACAACAGTTCAAACTCTTTAATCTTTTTAACTGTGCTATTTATTATGAAGTTACAATAAGTGTTCAAAATGAGTACCATTCACTTCCATACAATGGTATAATCTATTTTGAAATGCCTCTCTGACATTGCTTAATACGGCTGGATTTAATTGTCGACATTCATTTTCTATCCTCTCTCGTAAATCATCCAGAGATTCTGGTTGGGTAGCATAAACTTTTGTTTTTAAATACCCCCATAAAAAGAAGTCTAGGGGTGTTAAATCCGGTGACCTAGGTGGCCACTCCATCATATGCCCCCTTCTATCTATCCAACGAGCGGGGAATGCTTCGTTTAAAAATTGTCGGACAGGCATAGCATAGTGTGGGGGAGCTCCGTCTTGTTGAAATACCAGTAAATCTTCGGAAAGGTTATCATCATTTTCTATTATTGTTGTAATACGTGGGTCAACCCCTTCCCTGAGTAACTCAAGATATGATTCACCGTTTAAATTTCCGTTGATGAAGAAAGGTCCGACAATGTGGTCACCTAGGATACCACACCAAACGTTTAACTTTTGGGGATGTTGTGTATGGAATTCACGCATAATATGTGGATCACTTTCAGCCCAATATCTACAATTATGCCTACTTACTAAGCCATTTAATGACCATGAGCATTCATCAGAAAAGCAAATATTGTTTAACAATTGTAGATTGTTATTGATAATTTGCGTCATTGATTCGCAAAACTCTAGACGACGATCAAAATCATCTTCATTCAACTCGTGCACCAACTTAACTTTGTATGGGTGGTACTTGAATTTATGTAGAACTCGGAAAACTGTAGAAGATGAAACACCGATCGCTCTACTTATTGTTGACAACGATTGGGGTTGTTGAGCCTCTAAGCTGACTTGCCCTAAAATTGCCACTTGGATTGCTTCGTTATTTACGAGTCCCTCTCGCTTATGCACTTTATTGCAAACAGGCCCTGTTGTGGTAAATTTCTCCATCAGTTGAATTACATACTTATGAGTTGCATGTCTTCCGTCATGTAATTCGTTAAATATTCTAGCAGCAGCTCTTGCACAATTATTATTTTGGTAGTATAAACCTACAATTTCAATTCTTTCTTGCAAAGAGTAAACCATTTCAGAGAAACAAAATAAATAATGTATCAAATTACACTATCAATAGTGACTACAAATTCTAGTTGACAATGTCAAACTTTAATAAAAAGTAGAGTTTTTTGTTGTTTGGATTTTTTAAGTAGAATAAATAGCACAGTTAAAAAGATTAAAGAGTTTGAACTGTTGTACAACCCATCTTAGTACAGGCAAATAAGGTGAAAGTAAATAATAAGTAAAATTTGTGCTCTTAAAAGAAAAATTGTTTATCTCATAAACTAACCACTTTAACCTACAAGTATTATACGTTTTTGAAATCAGCTCAAAGAGGAGTATCCAAATTTTACATAAAAAATATGACAAGTAATTTAAAAAAATAAAAGGGATGCTGCTAGGGGTGAGGGGGTGGCTTTTCCAGAAGGTTTAAATAAGACATAATGCTTGCCCCTTCCAACATAAATTGACGTGTTTTTGGATTTTTTCTAAATACCAGTATTACAAAAGTTATTGAAGGTGGATACTTTTATCTGAAAAGCACAGTATACTAATTAAAACATAAATTGTTTTAATAAATATTTGCTGATACCATGATAATAAAGTAGGTAACCTTCTACCTCCTTTCTCCTGTTTTACAAAGAAGACTGGCGCTGCGGATCCGGATATGGCCCTGCCTGGATATAAATTACCACCATCATCGCGAATTCGCCTATTGGGTGTTGAGGTTTCTGTGCCATAATTATGAGGCCAACTAAGACAGCTTTACAGTTTGTCTATTCGAGTTATAGGTGATTCACAGTTGACCAGAACAGCTTAGAATATAGAAGAATGGTCTCTTACCTGACTATGTATTACTGATTCTACCGCTTCTACCAGAAGTTCAAAAAAAATATCCACAGACACCTCGGCTATGAAGGCATCACTCGAATTACTCGAGTGCAATTGGATTCACCCTTTTGTGATTGCTTCAATGGTCAATATTTCTTACCATAAACTTCAACTGCACTGTACTGATTTCGTTTACATCTTGTAGATTCATAAAAAATAAATATATCAATTATTTCACTTCTTGATAGATGTATCTAGTTTTTGTGTTCAGTTCGCATCTCCCCAATGAAATAATCTTTGGTACGTTATTGTTTTCGTAATTATATACGTATTATTTCACTGGCCATTAGTTATTCCGTTTATTAAATAAAAACTTGTAATTAACATAATAATTAGGTGAAAAGTTTACGCAAATTTAGAAAATGCAACAAATTAGAGGAGTTACTTTAATGTGGATATGCATTATGCAACACATTGCATTATGTATCTATTTAATTTCTTGTAGTAGCAATGACGCTTTGTTTACCAATAACTTTTGATGTAATGCAATTTCCGTTTATTTTTAATATTTTCTCTCTTTTTATTCCAGGTAAGTCTATGTATGATGTTCACTGCATGTTTATCGGAATATGTGAGTATCGACATTAAAATAGAATTTTGAAATGTTCTATGTAATGCGTAATAGATGCTTATTCCTATCACTTGATATTTTTTATATAATTATAACGTACAAGCGGTCCAAAGTTAGTGAATACAGAGTTTCGATTCGCAATTCACAAAATTGTGTGTGTAAGTTATCAACTACAAAATAAATAGATTTCTTTTTAGTACCCAAGGACTGGTTCGCACTCAATTGTGGGCCAAACATTTTTGTATTTCTGAAATTGCTATGATAAAAAGAAAAAACAATGCGTTGCCTCTTGTATCTCTGAAACCCAGCCTTTAGATTCTCGAAAACTTCTACGCATAGCGTAGAGTGCATTTTTTACTCATGTTTTGATTGGTTCATTCACGTAGACTGGACTTTAAGAAAACCCCATAAAAAGAAATATTGCTTACTATATAAACGTAGAATCATGCTCGGCGCCGATGCAACTCGTTGCTCACCATAAAATTCATAAACTGTAACTGCCTGCACTGGATGTATGACAGGTTGCGCTATATTGCTGCATCCATGTTCTATTTTTGTACCTCTCAAAATGATATAATTCGTATTACATTTAAGTCTAATTAAGTTAGGATTAAGGTGATGCAACCCTATGACTGAGAAACATGTATAAATGATATACGGCAAGTGATATATGGCTTTATTATAACATTATTCTATTTAACCTTAAAGATCTATAGCATAGGTCAACTCTCTAATTTGTTTATATTCTCTGTGTAATAAATACATAATGCACTTTGGTTATCTTTATTATGACAAATAAGTTGAATAGCTATTAATATAATCGGAACCGGTGGAAATTGATAAAAAAGCAATCAATTATGTTTAACTTCCTTTGTTCATTGATGAGTAAGAATGGATTATAACACACGTGTTAACTAGTAATTGTGGCGAAGAAATGTACTCAGTCCCTAATTAAAACTAACAATTAGTTGTTAAATCAAAAATCACATACATGCAATATAGTTTACTTTGGGTAAGAGCATAGGAGCTTGTAACATAATATACAGTGCTTTTCAGATAAAAGTATCCACCTTTAATAACTTTTGTAATACTGGTATTTAGAAAAAATCCAAAAACACGTCAATTTATGTTGGAAGGGGCAAGCATTATGGCTTATTTAAACTTACTGGAAAAGCCACCCCCTCACCCCTAGCAGCATCCCCTTTATTTTTTTAAATTACTTTTCATATTTTTTATGTAAAGTTTGGATACTCCTCTTTGAGCTGATTTCAAAAATGTATAATACTTGTAGGTTAAAGTGGTTAGTTTATGAGATAAACAATTTTTCTTTCAAGAGCACAAATTTTACTTATTATTTACTTTCACCTTATTTGCCTGTACTAAAATGGGTTGTACAACAGTTCAAACTCTTTAATCTTTTTAACTGTGCTATTTATTATGAAGTTACAATAAGTGTTCAAAATGAGTACCATTCACTTCCATACAATGGTATAATCTATTTTGAAATGCCTCTCTGACATTGCTTAATACGGCTGGATTTAATTGTCGACATACATTTTCTATCCTCTCTCGTAAATCATCCAGAGATTCTGGTTGGGTAACATAAACTTTTGTTTTTAAATACCCCCATAAAAAGAAGTCTAGGGGTGTTAAATCCGGTGACCTAGGTGGCCACTCCATCATCTGCCCCCTTCTACCTATCCAACGAGCGGGGAATGTTTCGTTTAAAAATTGTCGGACAGGCATAGCATAGTGTGGGGGAGCTCCGTCTTGTTGAAATACCAGTAAATCTTCGGAAAGGTTATCATCATTTTCTATTATTGTTGTAATACGTAGGTCAACCCCTTCCCTGAGTAACTCAAGATATGATTCACCATTTAAATTTCCGTTGATGAAGAAAGGTCCGACAATGTGGTCACCTAGGATACCACACCAAACGTTTAACTTTTGGGGATGTTGTGTATGGAATTCACGCATAATATGTGGATCACTTTCAGCCCAATATCTACAATTATGCCTACTTACTAAGCCATTTAATGACCATGAGCATTCATCAGAAAAGCAAATATTGTTTAACAATAGTGGATTGTTATTGATAATTTGCGTCATTGATTCGCAAAACTCTAGACGACGATCAAAATCATCTTCATTCAACTCGTGCACCAACTTAACTTTGTATGGGTGGTACTTGAATTTATGTAGAACTCGGAAAACTGTAGAAGATGAAACACCGATCGCTCTACTTATTGTTGACAACGATTGGGGTTGTTGAGCCTCTAAGCTGACTTGCCCTAAAATTGCCACTTGGATTGCTTCGTTATTTACGAGTCCCTCTCGCTTATGCACTTTATTGCAAACAGATCCTGTTGTGGTAAATTTCTCCATCAGTTGAATTACATACTTATGAGTTGCATGTCTTCCGTCATGTAATTCGTTAAATATTCTAGCAGCAGCTCTTGCACAATTATTATTTTGGTAGTATAAACCTACAATTTCAATTCTTTCTTGCAAAGAGTAAACCATTTCAGAGAAACAAAATAAATAATGTATCAAATTACACTATCAATAGTGACTACAAATTCTAGTTGACAATGTCAAACTTTAATAAAAAGTAGAGTTTTTTGTTGTTTGGATTTTTTAAGTAGAATAAATAGCACAGTTAAAAAGATTAAAGAGTTTGAACTGTTGTACAACCCATTTTAGTACAGGCAAATAAGGTGAAAGTAAATAATAAGTAAAATTTGTGCTCTTAAAAGAAAAATTGTTTATCTCATAAACTAACCACTTTAACCTACAAGTATTATACATTTTTGAAATCAGCTCAAAGAGGAGTATCCAAATTTTACATAAAAAATATGAAAAGTAATTTAAAAAAATAAAGGGGATGCTGCTAGGGGTGAGGGGGTGGCTTTTCCAGTAAGTTTAAATAAGCCATAATGCTTGCCCCTTCCAACATAAATTGACGTGTTTTTGGATTTTTTCTAAATACCAGTATTACAAAAGTTATTAAAGGTGGATACTTTTATCTGAAAAGCACAGTATAATCAGCTCAAGCCAGGGTATTCAATTGATATTTTTATGTTGTAAAGCATATTCCACTAGTTCAAATATTTTCATTATCGTGCGAATGCCTATTCCATAGGAAAAATGACGAAAACTTTGCAACGTATACAAATTTGTTATGCCCACTTCACCTATTATTCTGTACAATTAACTAAATATTAGCGTGGCCAAATTAATACAACACATTGTTGCTGAAATTTTTAACTTAGTAGGATAAATGTCCTTTCAAGTCTATACACCTTTTTTTGGCTGTATTCAACATGATGAGAGCCGGATTCTTTATTTTATAATTGTATATCTTAAAGGCTCCTTTAATTTAAAAAACGCAACAACATTTTCAATAATTCATTTTTGTGCTTAGTCTTCTTCTTTTTTATTTTATTATTTTATTTTATTTTTAAATTTATTGGAAATATTAAATTTTAAAATTTATATATTACTAAAATATCTAGTTGTTTTTAATCAACTTGTAAATTGAATACATTCAAAAGATTGTTGATATCTGAATTAAACAAAATTATAAATTTGGGTTAAGATTTAAAAAAATTATAAAATCTGTACTCACGATTTATCAGTACGAAATCTGAGGTTGCTTTTCAAAAATTAATTTTTAAATATTTGGTTAATATTTAATATGCAATGACGCTCTTTTTAAAGTAGATTATGTTTCTTCACAAATATGTGTACTTGAAAATGCCGTCTTCATTTTCATTCTAAATTTCCTTAAATTAGTATAAAGTCTAATGCTGCATAAAAATGTGGTGAAGGTTTCTAGCGAAAAAGATCTTGTAATGGCGTGTGGCATTGTAATTCTAGTTATAAATCATCCGTAACCGTTCACTGAAGAAGGATTTTCAAACAAGCGGATTTCATTTTTAATCCGGCGAAATTCTGTAAAAATATCTTCAAAATTTTGTGCCGAGTAATTGAAGCATCTTGGAGTTTTTTTCTTTTAGAAAATGATAATTTTTTCTTTCTTCACTTGAAGCAGTAAAAGTGCGTCACCTTGAAACTAATATACATATATGCATGAGAAATAAATTTGTCTTTTTATTGCAATTTGAGACTTAATTCATTTAAATAAGCACTCAAATCGCAGAGTATAGTTAAATTCCTGACCAACACATGGTTATAGTTCAATCAATATTTCATAAATACGCACGGCATTCATACCAAATTAAGAAATGAAAAATAAAGTTTACTCACTGCATGAAATTCAGTAAATACCTAACCTAACCTAACAAACCGTCAGTCCACGTGGACTCTGTTTACCAATGAAAACATCGATTCGTAAATATAAATGCATTTCTATTGGCCGAAGCTGTATGTACACAATTTTTTCGAAATATTCCTGCTAAACATTAGCGTCGCTTGGTAAAATTTATTTAATTAATAAATTTCTTTAAATAAATAGAAATATGGCGTTCTTTAGACCATGGGCGAATGAAGACAATGAAATTGTACAGTGTAGTGAGAATAAAGACAGGTATGAATTTAATAATAACGATTGAAATATACAAACACAGCAAGTCATTTTAAATATATTCGAATGTTTAAAAAAGGAAAATATTCAGCAATCTGATAATGCAATCATAATAAGAATTGCTGAATTAACTAGAGTAAATAAATTTGACAGTTGACAAAGCTACTCAAGATTTTATAAGTAGGATAATTTATATAAGGCGACAATAGAAGTAATGCAACGAAAGATTTAGAGCATGTGGTTTTAAAGACAAAAAACGGATGGCAATAACCGAATCGATAGTTCGATGACGACAAAATTATTTACGTCAAATAAAAGACTACCTAAGTTCTAATAGACACAATTTTTCTAGATGAAACATGCTATCTGCTAAAAAAATTAAAAACTGTGCAGCTGATTATCATGAAGTTATGACAACAGAATTATTTGAAAAGTTGTTTAATGAGCAGCTTTTACCTAACATTCCACCACAGTCAGTAATATGGACAATACATCCTATCACTCGTGGCAACTCCTTAAGATACCAAATTGTAGTAGTAACAAAGCTTAATTTTAGTATTTATGTCTGAAAAAAATATTCCTATTCCTGTCAGCGATCGTAAAAAAGGCCCAACAAACAAAGAATTGTTTTATTTGCAAAGAATTTATTTACCTTTATGGTTTTTGCATTGTATTTTCGTTTTCCAAAATAAAACGTCTGGTACCCTGTTTAAACGAAACTCCGTTACAGGCAGGTACATTTTACTCGTTTATTTACGTTTTATAATTAAATATTCAGTTGTAGCAAGTTAACGAGGTATAATAATGATTTTTTTCTAAGTTCCATGTAGGACTACATTCAAGTGCATCTGTATAAATATCGACGTATAATGCTGTCCAATCTATAGTAAGAATTAACGCAAAAAATCCTTGTTTTGCTGAATCCACTCAATAAGGCCTGGAAAATGTTCATTCGAATGCGCTTTTAGTCCAAAGTGAGCAGAAGTGCGATCCAAAGCGTAGGTAGGTAACTAAAGCAATTCTTCAGTTAGTTTATGGCAAATGCGTTCTTTTGATTTGTCGATAGTTCCTCCTATCCAGCTTTTGGTCATTTCGATAGATTGTCGTCAATCAAGCTGATAGGCCACGTTTGGATTCTACTGCCCAAAATTTCACGGTCGTAAATGTTGGTGCATTTTCCATTTGTGTAGGCGTATTGATAAGAGCCGATATCTTCAGGATGAAGTCGAAAACCTTCATAATTATTTTGATCATATTTATTCTACATAGTGTTGTTAAAACTTTTATATATCTTAGTCTCGTTTTGTTCAGGATAGGAATAAATCAGTAGCAAGCTCAAAATAAACGGAAAAACAAACAAACCACCTGAAGACGGATATATGAAAACAAAGAACGTTTGTACATCTTTGAGGAATTGAAGTAGGTTGATAACTTATTCTGAGTCGCATTAAGCTAATACTTTTGAAGGTTCATCCGCCAACGAATATATTGAAGTACAAATAATATTGAAAATAATAGCAGAATTTGTAATCGAATATCTTTTACATTGTCATCGGTGCACTAATAGCTTGTTTCTTAAGTTAAGTTATGTAAAAGTAATATATCGAACGATAAACAAAAAATTATGTATCAGCTTCTAAACAATTTTGTAGGTGTTGATGTTTTTTTTGTTTGCGAATTCATTAGTTAGATAATTTTTGTGATACAAATTACACATCAGACTTATAAGAGCTATTTCTGAACAATATGTAGATGTTAAAGTCTAGTTTATACCAAACAAACCAATTTTATAGAAACAAAATATAGTTACATATTAAAATAATTCTTTTATAGGACAATGAAATTTGGCAATTTTATTGTTCAATAAATTGAATATGAAACATGTTTATTCGATGGATAAAAATAAAATAAATGTATGAAATGATCAATATTATCCATATTTGCAATGAATGTATTAGAATTCTCACGATTTCATATTTTTACTACAAATCTGTCTCCTATAGGAGGGAGGCGCTGATACCTCTTACCGCACCACAGGCTTCACTTGCAAGTGCCTATAACCTCACTTAAGCGCATTCCCTATCTTTTTTATTTCCATGGTAGATCTCGTAATTTTATAAATAACATATGCATTTTATATACGTTGTAGCATAAACTCGGGATTATAAATAATCCGAATCGCTACTATCTGCAGAGACAATGTTTTCATCATTATATCTATGTTCCATTATCTAAGTTTGTCCATATATTTTAGTTTTTCTATTTATGAATTCATATCTTATCTTATCAGTATATACTTTATGTCGTCATTTATGGGGTCATCATGCACTTCAAAAGTGTATCTTTCTTATATGTTCCTGCTTGCTAAATTTGAAAGGTAAATTATATATTGAGAATAATCAAATCAAAATGTTTTTTATATTCAAATCTAAGGAAAATAATGATACATTTATTATTAATTTCCAACGTATACCGCATTTAAAATGATCCAATTTATCGGTTCAATGCACCAGAAAACACAATGAGTTGTTAGATTTTAATAGATGCTGTTTGAAAGACTTATCTCAATGGTTGATAAAAATGAATACTTTTATATTAACACGACAGAATAAGCGGCACCACTAATCATTCCAATGGTTAATAAAATGAGCTTCAATGTCAATATAATAATTTGAAGGTATCAGAGACATAAGAATAAAAGCAAATTATAACACAAGAAGGATAGAAAAAAATCTAGAAAGGATTAAATTTAAAAATAAGAACACAAATTAACAGTCATTTCTGAAACAAAAAACTACAAAAGGGGAAAAAGAATGTAAAATATACCAAAGCAACCTTTACAACGAAGATAACTATAATATAGAAGAAGAAAAAAGATTATTGAAAACTCAGTAGACTAGAAAAGAAGTTTAGAAGAACGGTTATCACAACTAAAAATAAAATAAGCGGGAAGTGGCATAGGATATACGGAATTAATTTGTTGTAGTTGTAGGAAATAATAATAGATAAGAAGCATGGATAGCTGGAAAAAATTAAAAATTCACTGGACTAGAGACCGTATGTAAAGTTGAAAGGAGATTGAGATAGACACTCTTCTGTTAAACTAGTCTCATATAAATAGCAAGAGGTTTATTAAAAAAGAACAAGGAATAATATTTTACACTATTAAAAAAAATAATATTTCTTAAAATGATCACAAAGATAAACTAAACAACAAAGAAAACGGGTGGGATGATTGTATCCTAAACGGACTGGAAAAAATTACTAATCCAGAACACAGAATAGAAGGGTTGCTACCTTTGTTGGCAACACTGATGTGAATATGTTAAATCTCGAACATTTGCATGCGATGATTTTCAATAACTTTCGACTTTTGGTGATGAAGCATCATCTCGTGTTTCGCTGGTTTTCCGAATTTAATCATTGTCGCACTTCGCTACAGGATGAATGTCAAAATCATCTGTTGTGCCAGAAAACATGATGCTGTGCATAAACTGATATTGCAAAATTGTCATGTAACATACCATGATTGAGTCATTAATTCCATTCGCATACATTCAATATTGCATGAACATGTGGTTGTCAAAATGATTTGTTCGTATTGGATACCGCATAATTTGACAACCGCTAAAAAAAAGCTCGAGTCGATTGGTGCAAAAATGGTGAGAAAATTCATTCGCGGTGCTTCAAAAGATGAATCATGGATCTATGCATATTAGCCCGAAACTAAACAACAATCGACTTTATGGGTCTTTCAAGACGAGCTAAATCCAAAAAAAGTTTTTCGCGCATATAGCACTTTAAAGCAAATGTCGCTTGTGTTTTCGGAATAACTGGACATGTCGCCACCGTTCCATTAGAGCAACGTAAAACGGTCAATTGCTACACCAGCATTTTTTTTCAGAATTTTTTGTTGAAGTTCAGTTTAAATAAAAACTTTTTTGAACAGTCAAAACATCGAATTGATAAGTCATCCGCCGAACAGTCCTTGCTTGGCATCCAATGATGTCTTTTTATTTTCGAAGATCAAAAATAAATTGCGGGGTCAATGTTTTTCTGCACCTGTCTATATCAAAACTTAAGTAGCAACCCGCGTAGTTTAGAATAAAAAAATTGTTATAAGAAATATTGGACCTCTTCAAAGCGAACACAATGCATACTCTATAAACGTATAAGGAGCCAGAAATTCCTAGTCCCTGTTTTATCAATAAAACTGCGTGTTTATTGCGAATAATCATTTTAGATTTATATGTTCAAAGTGCGAATATGGAAATTTTATTGAACTTAAGTTTAAACTGACTAATGTCACAATAAAATTAACGAAAGATGTAATATGAAAAAAGTTTTTAAATAATTCAATCGAGAACTAATCACGAATTAGTCACCATAAAATTAAAACTGTTATTATTTTTTCGTGACGTTTTTTGTTAACTTTAATATAAGAACTGTGTTGAAAAAATGTTGACAATATCTCATCCACAGGTGTATAAGTCAGGAAATTAGGACACTAATTATGTATGTAGGTGAATAAGAGGAAGTATACATAACAAAAGAGCATTAGTTAAGAAAATAGTACTACACCAATAAAAACTTGATTAGAAATGTTTGTACGATACACATCGTGAAAGTCGATGGGTGATAAGTCAGGACTCTACGAAGAATGATCGAAAATGTTGTTCGAGGAGCCGTTTGGTTGCATCAATCATTGTGTGGAGGAGCGTTGTCACGAATTAGCTTTATTCGAAAAGTCAACATACCTCTTCATTAGAACTACGTTAAGTGTGTGGTGCGAGATTTGCACAGTCAACTATAATTCATCCCGTTTTCTGTTGGTCGTGTAGTGTCTATACTAAATGATCACCTAATAAAGTAGAGCGTTTTATATTGCATGTAGCGTGCCCTTAATTCCTTGATGTGTAACAAGAATAGCTTCTAACCGTGATTTCTCGAAAAATTCAAACGCGCTCTAGAATGATCTATGGTTAAAACTGAGCCTCGGACTGGAATATACTACGATAAATGCGAATTCTCTGAGAATTTTGAAGCTGAAATTACAAGTTTCAAGCGTGTCATGAATTTTCTTCTGGCAGCAGATATCAATTATTCTATACAATTGTATCATTTGAGATACTGATGAATGGAACACACCACTGCTTTATCACATTCCTTACTAGTCAAATTACTAGATTTACGTTACATAATTTTCATGAAAAATATTTTAGTCAATCACCTAAAAAATTGAATCTGCTACTGAAATCGATATTACAAATTAACTTAATTCTTTATCTGTCATTCATTGCTTAATTCATAAATACAATCAGTGCTACATTAGAATCGGTCATAAATAAAGATCGTATACGAGAGCTTTAAGATATTTAATCTAGATAAGTAACATCAACAAATTCAATGAAAGTTTTCCATATAAGTGTGTGGTGAGTCGTAATATAAACACTCTAATTTGGCTGCAGAATATATATTTATCGAGATTGAAGATGTTCGAAATTAGTCTTATCGGCGTTACCGATAATTGTATTGATTGAAATCGGGTTCGGCTTCTTGAACTGGACTATAAATAACAGGGGACGGATCTTGATTATAAAAGGATATTGCATTTCATAAATAAATATCTGTTTCTGAAGTTATTGGCAAATCTAAGCTAAAGTAAACCTACCATCTTCAGTCAAGCCTCTATCTCCTATAAATAGGTCTCCCGAAACAAAAACTTTCGTTCAATTGATACAATTCAAAAAGCCAAACCAGAGGGCAATTAATCCAATTATTGGTAAAACCGGAAATACCAATTTCCGACATCTGGGTCATCGAAAAAATGGATTCTACGATTTCTACGGAAATGCGAAACTAACATGATTATTATGATTTTAACTAAATGGGGTATAGTATGGAAAGCTGAGTTTTTTATACAGTGCTTTTCAAATAAAAGTATCCACCTTTAATAACTTTTGTAATACTGGTATTTAGAAAAAATCCAAAAACACGTCAATTTATGTTGGAAGGGGCAAGCATTATGGCTTATTTAAACTTACTGGATAAGCCACCCCCTCACCCCTAGCAGCATCCCCTTTATTTTTTTAAATTACTTTTCATATTTTTTATGTAAAATTTGGATACTCCTCTTTGAGCTGATTTCAAAAATGTATAATACTTGTAGGTTAAAGTGGTTAGTTTATGAGATAAACAATTTTTCTTTTAAGAGCACAAATTTTACTTATTATTTACTTTCACCTTATTTGCCTGTACTAAAATGGGTTGTACAACAGTTCAAACTCTTTAATCTTTTTAACTGTGCTATTTATTCTACTTAAAAAATCCAAACAACAAAAAACTCTACTTTTTATTAAAGTTTGACATTGTCAACTAGAATTTGTAGTCACTATTGATAGTGTAGTTTGATACATTATTTATTTTGTTTCTCTGAAATGGTTTACTCTTTGCAAGAAAGAATTGAAATTGTAGGTTTATACTACCAAAATAATAATTGTGCAAGAGCTGCTGCTAGAATATTTAACGAATTACATGACGGAAGACATGCAACTCATAAGTATGTAATTCAACTGATGGAGAAATTTACCACAACAGGGTCTGTTTGCAATAAAGTGCATAAGCGAGAGGGACTCGTAAATAACGAAGCAATCCAAGTGGCAATTTTAGGGCAAGTCAGCTTAGAGGCTCAACAACCCCAATCGTTGTCAACAATAAGTAGAGCGATCGGTGTTTCATCTTCTACAGTTTTCCGAGTTCTACATAAATTCAAGTACCACCCATACAAAGTTAAGTTGGTGCACGAGTTGAATGAAGATGATTTTGATCGTCGTCTAGAGTTTTGCGAATCAATGACGCAAATTATCAATAATAATCCACAATTGTTAAACAATATTTGCTTTTCTGATGAATGCTCATGGTCATTAAATGGCTTAGTAAGTAGGCATAATTGTAGATATTGGGCTGAAAGTGATCCACATATTATGCGTGAATTCCATACACAACATCCCCAAAAGTTAAACGTTTGGTGTGGTATCCTAGGTGACCACATTGTCGGACCTTTCTTCATCAACGGAAATTTAAATGGTGAATCATATCTTGAGTTACTCAGGGAAGGGGTTGACCCACGTATTACAACAATAATAGAAAATGATGATAACCTTTCCGAAGATTTACTGGTATTTCAACAAGACGGAGCTCCCCCACACTATGCTATGCCTGTCCGACAATTTTTAAACGAAACATTCCCCGCTCGTTGGATAGGTAGAAGGGGGCAGATGATGAAGTGGCCACCTAGGTCACCGGATTTAACACCCCTAGACTTCTTTTTATGGGGGTATTTAAAAACAAAAGTTTATGCTACCCAACCAGAATCTCTGGATAATTTACGAGAGAGGATAGAAAATGTATGTCGACAATTAAATCCAGCCGTATTAAGCAATGTCAGAGAGGCATTTGAAAATAGATTATACCATTGTATGGAAGTGAATGGTACTCATTTTGAACACTTATTGTAACTTCATAATAAATAGCACAGTTAAAAAGATTAAAGAGTTTGAACTGTTGTACAACCCATTTTAGTACAGGCAAATAAGGTGAAAGTAAATAATAAGTAAAATTTGTGCTCTTAAAAGAAAAATTGTTTATCTCATAAACTAATCACTTTAACCTACAAGTATTATACATTTTTGAAATCAGCTCAAAGAGGAGTATCCAAATTTTACATAAAAAATATGACAAGTAATTTAAAAAAATAAAGGGGATGCTGCTAGGGGTGAGGGGGTGGCTTTTCCAGTAAGTTTAAATAAGCCATAATGCTTGCCCCTTCCAACATAAATTGACGTGTTTTTGGATTTTTTCTAAATACCAGTATTACAAAAGTTATTAAAGGTGGATACTTTTATCTGAAAAGCACTGTATATTGGACACTATGAATAAAAATAATCTAAGATTTGTTGGATTAAGTAATATAAAGAATAAATATATTTCTGGTAAATTGTATTTTAAATTGAATACATTTATGAAGATACAAGTATATGTTGCATATACATACTTTAACATTTAAGATAATAAATTATAAACTGTCACACAGATTTCGTAATTTATCTATTTTCTGAAGAGTAACCTTGTGTAAAACGCAATTATGAGTTAAGCCGTAGGAAAAAAGAAGCTTCACACGAGAAAATGAGAAAAACCGGTGATTTAGTGAAGAGGGTATTTCGAAGGACCGATGCGTTGTATTTGGAAACGCTGACGCTAGTTGCTACATTGTAATATGTGTCGCGAAACTCCAGAACTTTATCAGCCGCTTAAGAATTTTAGATTTAAGACTTTAATAAGTGTTCTGAATAATTTGTTTCGATTGTGTTGCCGATAATAAAATATCTTATTTGTGTGTAAGAATTTAAAAAGAAAAATTAGAATTGTTTGATATTTATTGCTCAAATTCAGACAACCATATGATGTTTCTTTCCTAAATCTAAATATTATGTAAATGAAGTAGCAGTCATAGTTCAATTCGAAAAGTAGCGCCGCAGCAAAGGTGTGAGTTGATGCGTTTTCATTGTAGAAAAGCGTTGTATTATTCACCAATATGGGCCGTTTTTCCTTCAATTCGGCGTCATGTCAAACCAATTTATGTCAGTCACCTTCGAATAAGAAGACTTTCCATATCTCATTACAAAATTATAAGAAACAAATTACCAGAATACAGGGTGGCGCAATAGAAGTGCATTTATTATGTATAGGTTAAAAAAATAAATACATAAGGTATTGTTGAAATAAAAGATATGATGATTAGGTAATTAAATGAAGTCTATATTTTAAATCTAACATAATCTAAATGACGGCCCTCTCCAAGACGGTACTCCTCTAAACGCGAACGCAGATTTATGAAAGCTCTTGTCAATAAATCTGGGGTGATTGCTGCCATTTTCTGGCGGATATTTTCCTTTAGCTGACTGATGTCCCTCGGATTGGTCATATAGATTTTATGATTCGCTATTATTCCAAGCTCTGGAGTCAAATATCCCTCCCTTCAATAATTCCTTTGCTTGAGATTGCTGCTCATACTGTTTACTTTCGGAGTATGCAGTGGTTTTTGATGTTTCTTTTTTGGATTTTTTTCGGTTCAATAACGATAATTTTGTCGGTTTACGAACCCATTTAAATGAAAATGAGCCTTATCTGAAAAAAAGGTGTTTTCAAAAGTGGAAAATTGATTAAGCATTTCTTCAGCAAATGCCAACCTTGCTCCACAGTCGGTATCTCCTAATTCCTGTGTTAACTGGAGCTTATAAGGATGCAGTTTAAGATCCAACTTCAAAATTCCCTGCGACAAGTTTAAAGTTGCGGATCGCTTCCGAGTAGACACATGCGGATTTTCTCGTACTGACTTCTTCACCCTATCAATATTGTCCGTGGTCCTAGACGTTCTTGGACGACCTTTTGCTGGTGGTTTAAACGTGGCACCGGTTTCTTCAAAACGCTTAACCTATATTTTAATTACTCAGAGCTTCATTAATGTCTTAATCTATATTCTGAACGATGCAGTCGCCTTTTCAAGATGTATGAACGACCATTCTCGTAAAACGTGCGAACACAAAAAGCACGACACTTTCCGTCGAAGTCACTCATGGCCCCTAAAACTCAACAAGTGCAACTATCCAACCACGCTAGGTTCCCCCCTCCCATAACTTTAATTTGAGATTGAGAAATATAACAAATATACCTACATATCATAAAGAAATATATAAATGTTTAAACAATTGTAGTGCTTTATATTCTGTATTTATTGAATTTTGTATTTGTATGTTTTAATAGTAGTTTTTTGTAAATAATTTAAGGTGGTTAGTGTGGAAGAATTGGTCAATCGACATAACACACTCCTTCCTCTGTAAAATATTAATAGTTTGTTATCAATGGTAAATAATAAATGATTTATTATTTAGCATAATCGAATTTTAATTTTGCTGAGAGATTTACTTTCCAAAACCAACAATCGATTTACTGACCGATGTCGCTCTTTTTCCATCTAAAATCCACGCGGTCAAAACAAAACTAAGAATCCAATTCGACTAAAATTTCCATAATAGTCATCTACGAGAATGCTAAACGATAGTAAATTGCTCTTGTGATATTGGCGCCATTAGGTAGTGAGGCTAAATTCTTGTAGACTGCCTTTGTAAATATCACTCAGCTATCAAACAATGTTACTGATTATAATGCACAAATTTGGTTCTTTTTTCTTGTAATTTCTTGTTACCGTGAAATTTCATTAAATTTATCAATGTTACAATCTGTTCTTGTGAACTATTTCACGGGTGTATCAACCTATTGGTAAAAACGTTTTTTTCTGGGTAATTTGTTATATTTTTCCTCTCCTTGCTTTTCTTTGTATACTTTTTCCTGCCCAGATTTACTTATGAGTGTAGTGTGTTCAATTGTAATAAACAATCAAATTTTTGTTTGCAAACTTATGTTTTTTATTAGTTAAGCATTAAAAAAATAAGTCAATAAGGCGTAGAAAAATGTTTTTTTAATAAGAGTTTAATAAAATAGAAACGTTAGTAACCAATGTTTCACTTCATATGTACTCTGTCCGAAGAGAACAAAGCCAACTGATCTATCACAGTCAACATTTTGCTTCAATGGCATTATACAGAACCGTTTTTTGGTTACTTGATCACTGGAAACGAAAAATGAGTCTTTTATAATAATCCAAAATACAAAAGGCAGTGCTCCAAATGAATTACCACAAAGTACTGTGAAGCCTGGTTTATATCTGCTTTGGGCTGTTTAGTGGAGTAAACACGTAATTGCAAACTGGACAAACTGGTAATGCAGATCTTGGATTAGATCGGGCTAATCAATCTCTAATCGAAAAGTATCCTGCGATGAACAACGGAAAAGGCATTATTCTACAGCATGACAATGTAGAACTGCATTGGAAAAAAATAATTAATTTTGATGCTATTCAAAATGTGATCTCAAGATATACAAAATGGCAAAATTTTGATGACGAAGGTGATTGATTGAAAATTAATTTTTTTTCTTGGAATTCAATTGAAAAAAGCTACATTACTCTTTGGTCCCCCTTTTATTCTAACCTGTAGTCTCTGCTCATTACAGTGAGTCAGAATATTTTACATTATTAAATTAAGGCAATCAGCTAACAACATTGAAAGTGGATGTGGATTTCTAAAACGACACTTACATGCTTCTTATAGTTGAAAACTGATAGTCGATTGATTTCAATAGATGTTTTTTTGATAAATTTCTTCTTCTATTTTCAATTTTGAATGTTGATTATTGATAAATTTTTGAATGGTCTATTTACCTTTATTCCATTTGGAACAAGCATCCTCACTAACTATTCGTTTTTTGTTTAGAATTGAAAAATATTTAATTTTCAAAATACATTCATTTAATTTGTTTGTAGTAATTTCCGACCTCATTTTTCGATTTAATTTTTTTAATCAAGAAACTTTTTCACAAACTTGAATTGAAATAAAAAAAGGTTTCGAGAAAACAAGTTATAGCGACTCCAATTAAAAGAGGAAGTGTCAAAAGGGCGGTCATCCGAAATAATAAATCGTTTCAAGGGGCGGTGAGTTTCGACATCATCAATAACAGAACTTCCGCTTTATACTCTTTTGAATTGAAACATAGATAAAAGGAAAGACCAATCATTCCGTTATAATTGTTTATTAAATATAATTAACTTCTGCTATCATACTTTGTTTCAAAAACTTTAATCAAAATACTAGTTAAGTATGGTAATATTGAAGTAGTAATAACAGATATCATGAAAAGCTGAAAATATATAACGGTGGCAAATAACTCTTAGCACCCTTATAGCTTTTTCATAATTTAATAAATTAACGTAAATCAACAGGATTGAGTGATATACGAGGTTGCTATTACTTTATTGTGATTTTTTATTTTTCAATATAAACTCTTTTTAACTCAACATACTTATCCAGCGAGTTTTAATTTTGCCAAATCACACAAAAGGTAATATTTCGGAAACTCCACGCGTTTGACTGTGCCTGTATCAATTTTAGTGAAAAGAAGATAAACAATTCCCAGTTATTAGGTGGGCTGAAAAGTTCGTAGGCTGTGCTACAATTATTAAATTAATATGATTTTCAGTTAGACCTAACCTTCAAAAGACCGTGTATAAATTTGACAGCTGTCATACAATTAGTTTGTGAGTTATAGAAAAAATTTCATGTGTTAAGAAAACATTTCTTTTTGGCAAAAAAATATAATTGAAAACAAGACTTGCCTTGATAAACATTAACCCTACTGAGTATATCTTTGTTTAAAACATTAAACGTATTATTTTAAGTTTGAATAAAATTGCGCATTAGTCTATTTTGACCTAATTTTATTTCAATAAAATGTCCAATAGGTATTTTATATTAAAAATAGTTATAACGTATAATAAATTTGTCTCTAGTACCAAACTATTAAACTAAAAAACTCTCGAAAAATGAACACGTTCAGTGATAAATAGAGGAGGATTATAAAAAATTCAGCTTGGGATAACAAAGCGATTTTCAATTTGAAGTATAGATACTGTTGTCAGGTGCTGTTGATAATACTCGGAATACTTGAGTCGTTTAAATTGGTCGTTCGCTGTTATTCTATCTAAGGTTTTCCACTTTATTTCGGTTTTACAGCTTTTGCTTCAGTTAAGCCGAGAGTTGCGTATACATATTACACAGAAACTCTATTGTTTTCATACAATAAACAACAAGTGAATTCACAAAATGTGAAGTCCCAAGTCTTATAGAATATCTGAGTATCTAACGTAACTACCTACTCTATACAGCTTGTCCTATGGAATCCCAATTTGTTACACAAGTGAAAATTTTTGAATTTATTAGTAAAATCTTTATAAATTTCAATCTTTAACTGATTCAAATTGATCTATCGACTGTGAAAACTCCCGTTGATTCATTAAACAAGAAGTCAAGTTTTTGTTTATAGCTAGATAAATATAAACTGTGTCGGTTTGTAGAAAAAACGGCATTGAAAGATATGTTTTTATGATCAAAGTCTCTTCAGTAAGGTTGGGGAAGTTTTTCGTTTTTCAAAATATTTTTGCAGATTAAAACCGACTTGTTCTTTACGTTGTTCTGAAGAAAAAAGACGTTGGCCAGACATCTTTCTTTGATTAATGGAATAATAAATTCCCAGTTGAAACGAATAAGTTTGTCCAATTCTTACGAATTCCTAACTTGGTTTTGAAGATAAGTTTTCCACTTCATTCACTTAGTTATTTTCCCTCTCAAATTATTCACTTGTAAAGTCGTCAAAAAGACTACAGTATGACCATAATCTGATTTAAACATTTCAGGAGTTTCTTCAACACTTTTAATTTGATGTTAATACGTTATTCAAGCTCTATATTTTAATGCAGACACTGTAAATATGATCTCTTTAAAGTGGCTATAGTAGATTAACAGCTGATAAGTCGAAACCAGTTCTAACTTGTGATTGCTTTCACCAATACTTATGGTATGGAATGAACAAAAACATTTTTATTAAATTACTTTTTTCAGGTAAAAAAATGAGTACTTTTACGTATCCCAGAGATAATCACACATTTTTCATTTATTGGTTATTTGAAGTTATTTTCTATACTATAGTATTGAAAATAACTTTAAATAACCACTAAGTTCATAATTTTGTTTTCGTTTGGTTTCTTGTATAACCTGAAGCTAAAATCTAGTACTTTTTCCCCTGGTATAGTAAATAACTCTTTTAAGATTTTATTTGATTAATAATTTTTTCATTTTTACCTACGACATTACCTTAATATTATTATTGTTTAGTATTTTTGCTAGAAGATAAGTATTGAAATAATCAATCTGCAAAGATAAAAATAGGATGAAAATTTTGAAGTTCTATACGAAACTGCTAAAAAAGAGTGAAAAAGTAATGCAAAATCTATTACCGAGAAAATCTCGACTCTGATACGATAAAGAATATGATCAATTTTTAAAGGGAATGTCAGTAAACACTATCGAAAATGTGCTGTTGAGATTTTTTCCAATTCCATTTGATGTATCGGTTTTCTAATCATGCATGTTCGGACATTAAACGTGGGAAGTATATAAAATTCCATGTCTTCCAAGCGTTTTCGTATTATGTCCGAGACATTCTCCACACGGAAACGTGAGTGCGACAGTGTCTTTTTGCCTTCTTTTACCTCGCCTGCAAAGTCAATGACGTGTGGGATCCGGCAAGTAGAGAATTGAATATAGAGTAAACCAATAGTGTAGGAGGCTAGTACTACTGCCGCTTCCGCACGCCAAGACTCGTGTCGAAAGCCTCCAGGAGACGCCTCACAAGAGTCTGATTCGAGAATTGGGGAACAAAACTTTTCGTACCAACAGAATATAGGTCAGACGCTACTGGTGTGGATTTTAAAAAACTTATCATCGTTTATTGATAGCTTCCCGGCACTATCAGTAATTAAGCTGTTAGGATCGTATCGACATTGATATTAAACAACATGAAAATACTACGATTAATATACGTAAACTATATATAAATATTGACACCAATGAAAAAATGTGGACAAGATAGCCAAAACAAAAGAGTAATGGAGAAACCAATGATGGGGACAGACTATCGGATAAGAAGAAGATTGATATACGAGGATATATTGAAAAATTCTTAGCCTACTATAGAACCAAACAAACCTTTAAAAAAAATTATTTTTCTTGCTCTGCAAACCAGACCTTCACAGCTTTTATTACTTCTTCGTTGGAAGAAATTTACCACCTTTTACCACCCTTGCACGCTTTTGGTCAACCTTCATACATTTGGGGATCCATTTTGCAGCAATTTTTCTCATGTCCAAATGACGTGAACTATATGATGAACACGTTCGTATGAAATATTCAGTGGTTTAGATATCCGTTTTAGCCCAATTAGACGGTCTGATAAAATCATGTCATGAACTGCATCGATATTTTCGGAGACTGACACAGAAACTGGCCTTCCCGATCGGTCATCATCTTCAATGGAAAATTTATCTCTTTTGAATCTTACAGTCCAATTTTTCACGGTCGCATATGAAGGACATTGATCACCAAGGGTATTAAGCATATCTTCGTAAATCTGCTTACCTCTTAACCCTTTTAAATACAGGTATTTGATGATGGCTCGATACTCCAATTTATCGATTTTCACTATTTAGGTGGACATCTTTTTTCTTTTAATTTATTGCGTAACTCTGGTTTACTTTTTTGACGTCAAACTTTACACTGACACTTCTAATAATTTATTGTTCGCTGCTATGGTAACGCAATATTTTGTTTATGCATGGAACTGGTCTAGGCTAACTAGATATCAATACATCTTCGTATAGAACAAAAGTCAAAGATCATGTAACTAGTATCAAGAGGACTTTCTCAGGACGTAGTGACAGGCAAATATACCGAACATCAACACTATTACTTATTTTTGTGCGGGTCTCTTTGGTGTCTATTCTGATAAATTACAAATTAACTAGGTTACTTCTTAGTAGTTTATTGATTTATATAAATCAGTCATTTAAATTGAACGTAGCCAACAGCATTATCTCTATTGAAGATTTGGAATAGACAAAACAGGACTAACAATACTTTGTACAAAATCTGATATTCTATTCATACCGGCAAGAAATTTGATAAAATATTATGTTAATAAGAATAAGATGTCCCGTAGTTGTACGAGTTATTGGGTAGTTGATAACGCTACTCCAACTAATTGAATAGGGACAATAAGATCCTTGAAAAGTTAAAACCATTCCAGAGCTGTGTTTGACATTATTTAAGTGCACTCCTAAGAAGTTTCTGTGACCTTTGGGAATAGTTGACAAAATATGTATCCACTGGTACACATCAGAAATGAAGAAATACTCGAAACAATGAACCGCACCTGACGAAGGTGCTCCAAAGAAAGTGAAGACTGTCCTCTTGCCGGAAAGGTGATTGCTATTGATCACGGTAACAAGGCTATACTATGCCGAATTGTGCTTCCGAGCATTTGACGAAGAAAAAATCGTTATTCTACCATGATAACTCACATGCACCTCTACGAACGAATTGGACTAGGAATTGCTGATCCATCCACTGTATTTTCCACATTTAGCCCGTGTGGCTTCTTTCTGTTGTAAAGTTTGAGAAAGTTTTTTGTCGAGCAGATATTTGAGACTAATTAGGAGATCTTTGCCGATAAGGAGGCTTACTTTGCAGACGCACTCTAGGTCAAATTCATCGATCTAAAACAGGATTATATAGACAAATAAATCGCCATTTTCTTTTGTAGGCAAATTACTTGTCGTACCACCTTAGAATTATAATGCCTTCACACCTTTTCAAGTTGTACATTTTATAGGTAAACAATATTCGAAATACAAAGATAATTTAAACGTTGTTATATTCCTTTTGTTCGAAGGTACAATATATGATGGAGATACAAACCACATGTCTAGTTCATGTATTGTCTACAAATTGTCTAGATACAACATCCAATATCAAATTTAATTGTGCAGCTTGTTACACTCGTAATTAATTAACTCCAACAAATCATCACTGGCGTGCAATGTATCTTTCAAAGAGTATAAAAAGGAAAAGAAATGATTACAAAATTCATTACACCATCTCGTCTATTTTGAGTGATTTAAGAATAAAGAAATTCGTATTATCAATAGACAGAAAATATAAAGAAGAATTAAAATTTAGGTATTTATCACAATGAACAAACCCACTTGTTCAAACTCGTTTTGGTAGAAATCATTGATACAGGTCTCGACAGATGTTTTCACATCTATTTTGACCTCGGAGACAGTCACTGGATGCCAACTTTGACTATAGATTCCCCACTGATTACCTACTGAAACATTGCTTTAGATGCAGTTACCAGATATTGACATTTAGGATGATAACTTCACTCAACATGCCGGATCGAAACGCCAATCTTGTCAAAGATGCACAATAACGATATGCGTTGATGGTACGGCAACGCTCCAGTTACGTGATTACAACACCAGAATAAGGTTACAATAAGTACACCGGCTAAATTTCTTTGTCGTTGGTGATCCAAGGCGTTAATCAGTCCCAGATCAAACAAGTCCAGTTTTTAATGATTTGTTCAATTAGCGTTGATTTCTGTTGAAAATTTTCTCCCCTGCTCCTTGCCATATTGCGGATCACAGTATCCTGCCATAACGTAACGTATATAAAATAAATAAAGATTCTCTTGTAAAAAATAACAATGCTCCAGGTAATTTAGATAATTTTTTGAAGAGACTTTTAATCGATACATGATCACAGCTCATTTTCAATCACAAAAAAATATTGGTGAAAGAAGTTAATTTCAACAACTTTTTTGTAATAGAACTAACATGTTAGTGCTTTCAGCTACCACTGTTATCATCAGGTATATGTACCATGAGAAAATTATATAGCAATTGATTTTACATAACTGGTTGTGCCTGTGACTAATTTAGTTTACTTCACAGCACTGTGGATAGAGTAATGAATGAGACTTAGAAATTTCATCCTACACGTGTTCAATGTTACAAATATTCTGGCAAACTGTTTCGTTCGATCTATGAAAACATAGTAATTCATGTATTAAGGCACTAAATAAATACTCTTCTTCACAAGGTTGGCGAAATTGAGGCAAGCAACAAAGGTTAAGAGAGCCGCGGTTACTTACACAGATGAATAATATAATTATTTTTTAAAAATTGGCATGCAAATCTACTTCTCATTTATTTATTTTAATGGTACTATGATAGTTTGAATTATTCGTAATGTTAAAAGGTTGTAAGTTGGTTGACGTGTAATAGACTACTGTAGAACATGAAACGTATACAGTTCAGTTATTTCAGTGCTTAGGCACTAAAAGGGATTTCGCTGCCGATTTCTATTGACCAATCGGCATTGAGTTTCACTTTACTGCCGATTTCGAAAAAACTAGTTTTTTGTTAATATCTAACAAAGGAATTGTATTATTTTTTTATGAATAATGATCCACTTATGAAAAATTCTAAAAGTTGTTTTCAATTTGTTTTGGATAGAATAAAGATTTCCATACATTAGAAAGAAAATATAAATTGATTATTCCACTTTATTGCAGGGTAAAAGTTTTAAACATGTAATTAGGAAAGTTTTGCGCTCTTCTCTCATTCTAAAAGCAGCGCTTAAAGTTTTGATGTATCCATAACTTAATAACATTTCGGTACTCCTACTTGATACTTTTTACGAGAGTTTGAAGTCAATCTTTGACGTAAATGTATATTAGAGTGAAATTCACAATTATTTGCTTGGTATTTTCAAGGCCAATTATGGTAATCATCAGCAAAATAATATAAATTCTGATTCTAGAGATTATATTTTAACAAAATACGGAGTCACATCACAATATTGACAAATTCTGTTAAAAAAATTAGATTTTCATGGTTTTTTCTGAGAGGTTCAGAACAGAGTTGGTGAGATTGCTTCATTTGGCAACCCATTTAACAACTATGGTGGCTTTTTGTTTAGTTATGTTAGAGATTTCGTTATGGATAAACTTACAACAGAGCAGCGTATGTAAATTATCGGAATTTGTTATCAAAGTAATAGTTCTGTTCATCATAATTGACGTGAAATTCGTAGATTTCATGCCGTGTTTTATAGTCATCAACGTTGATCGTTTTCGGACCCCGTTGATTCTTACTGATATTGTACATTCCGTGAAAGCTGAACAGTGCGCACTAGAGAAGCTGTGGTCGCTTTACCAGGAAGGGATGTATTAAAAAAGATATGAACACCAATCAGTTTGTTGTCGTTATTAGCAACTGTGGTTGTTTCATTTTACGGAGGGATCTTCACTTAAAAGCTTTTACGATTCAACATGTGTGTATTAGAATATTACTGTCAATGGTGAACGATATAAGGACGGGATTAGAATTCCACCAGAACGGACCACATGACAAAGAACGTGCACTAGTTTTGTATACATCGATAAACTAGAGACAATTGAACACCTGGAATTTCACATTCGAAGAGTTATTGGTGAAATACGGCTGCATATGCTCCGAACGGTTCTCCAGATTGAGCCTTGTACGTGCCAGCCACAAAAATTTATTTAATTATCCATCCAGTAAAACCAGTTTCATTGACATTAAAATGTATTTTTTTCTTATGATTTGAACTTTTAAAACTATAAACAAAACATTTTAAGGTGTATTGATCTTATAGGCATATCCAATTATAATTTTTTTTTTTATTTGACTATCTCAAAACTTAATTATAAACCCTTGTTATACACATTTTAGCTGAAAGCGATTTATTTGTTACCGTTGAATAATTTTTAAATATTTTGAAAAAAAAGTCCGGGAAAATACAAAACATTCTCATATCCAATTTGGATACAACAAGAAAGCGATTATAATGTCCAAATAATGTTCGAATGAGTAATTGCACTTATCCAAGAAAAGTTTGTGGATGTTACTTGGATTCACCTAGAGCGAATTGTTATAAAAGTTTATTTCAAATTAAACGTTGTTTGTGTATTTTGTTTTTCATTTAATAATTTGATTTTGAATAGTATGTCGTTTAAAAAGTCAATAACGTGGCTAGTGAATCGAAAAATAAGAAATTACTGCGTTAATTCTAACAATAAAATGAGGTTCCGTGTGGAACTAAGTTGTTCATTTAGATTGTGGTAAATACACTGTACTTGGAGGAAAACCAGAAATGGTAATTTCTCAACATATAAAAAGTCAAGTAAAAGAACAAAAATAATAATGGTTTTTTTATACAAGGAGCAATAATGTAGAAAAATCAATTCTAAACCGAAAACTAATTGTTAATATAATGAACACAATGTAGGTGAAGAAAAATACAGTAGGAGGCCATATTATTAGAAACAGTATCCAGATTTTAGTATTTTAATGCCAAAGAAATAAATAGTTATAGACCTTGTCATTATTTTTGCAGTTTATTTGTATATGTTACCGGCAATGTGTATAATTCAGGTATTGTATACAATCCCTGGGGCGTCCAGGCAATGTATGAAATATCATGAATATCATTGTCCATTTCATACTTTACCTAGGTATTGTATACAATTCCTAGGGATTGTATAGAATACCTGCTGGTTCACCGGTAATGTGTAAAATAAATAAATCTTAAGACTAAACTAATGTTAGGTAAGGCGGTTAATATCAATAAATCTTAACAGACTTACTTATCAAATAGCGGACAAATAAAACATGTTGTATTTACTTGAAATAAACTTTATTATCAACTTTAAAATTACAAAAAAATAACAGGAAACTTAAAATTCTTCTTGTTTGTAACATAACATTACAAGTATCTTTTAACATAATATAAGTAATTTTGTAATTGAACTTCACAAACAAAACAATTCTCTTTATAACAAAAAGTAGGTCTAATAGGCATTCACAATTTTAAGTAAAAGTAGGTTTTATTTATTCTTACACGACAAACTATTATGGCACTTTGAAGGGCACAGAGCCTTACTTTTGACACAGGAACACTTTTTAGAGTCACAGTTTATTTTGCAGCTACATTTCACAAAGCCCTGTCGTTTCCAGATTGGGGACGTCTTCTTCTTGCAGTAATTTCTGATGGCAAACAGTGAACTGTTGTCTTGAATACAATGACAACGCCTTGCTTTGTGCCTAGTTGATATAGATCGTCATCAGTTTTGTGTAATACTACAGCCAGTATATTGTGAGCATCACCACGACCTCTATCGACTTCTGGAACAGGAATGCGTACAGTGGTACCCAACGATACGGGAGGGAATTTTTTTTCAGAAGTTTTAAGCATTTTCTGAGCTTGTACTATCAAATTCTCTTTGGCTCTGATGCGGTTTTCTATAGAAAAGGCGTTTTTTGCGCATAAAGGACAAACAACTTTGGATCCAAAACCTTCTGCAATATTTTCTTCCGGAGCAGTACAAATAGTATGAATAGGCCTATTGCACATTCTGCACGAATGACCACCTGTTGTCTCCTCGGAACAAACACAGCATATAAGTGCACAACTCAATGACTCCTCTCGTACTGATACCAAATTCGGATCATGTAACGCTTGATCATTTACCTCACAAGGAAGATTTTCGACATTCGTAGGCTCAACAACATTCTTAGTATTTGGGATAGCCATGTGTTCATCATGCGCACTTTGGACATTTGAAGCTTCCTTGCCGATGTTAAAACTATCGAGTGCAGCGTTTTGTTGATCTGGTGCCTGTAGAGGTTGAGTGTCAGCTGTTTCAGTTTCTGATGTCTCAGTCGCATCTATTACAGATTCTGAAGATGACTTCATCACTTTTTCTAAATCTTCTTCGCTCTCCAGGTTGTGAGTATCCTCAAAAGGCAAAGATATGCCAACTTTTATTTTCGACCCAAAAAGAGCTTCATAAGGTGTTCTTTTGATTCCAGTATATTTTAAGATTTCTGACCACTCGGTTTGCGAATTCTCGACCGTTGTCCGATTGTAAGATGGCTGGTGCACAAATCAGTGTAAAAATATCCAGTAAATTGTACGCTACTTCCTCAGCGCGTTTTGTTTTCAGGGCTCTTAATATGACAAACTTTGTGAGATGATCCTGATAGACCATTATGAATTTATAATCCCGGTCTGGATGAGATTGATAGTCTATCAAATCTACTTGACAGCGAGAATTAAATTCTGTTGAAAGTATGGGCTTCACGACAATCCCTTTTTTTATTCCTTTTTGTTTTTGTTGGCAGGGTTCGCAAAGTTGCAAAAATAATTCAACATCGTGGCGAGTTATATTCTTATATCTTGAAGAAAGCTCCTTCAGCATTCTGTCTCGTCCTCCATGGCCGATACTTTGATGTGCGTCGTGAAGTATTTGAAATAATTCAGTATCAGCAACGTAGTATATAATATTGTTATTTATAGTAGCATCCACAGGAAAAATCAACTTATCTTTCTGACCAACAGTTATAACATCATAATGCTTCAATAACCAGTAATTTCAGCCGTTTTTGCATTTTTTGTTTCTTCTATCAATAGTTCATAACGATTTTTTTCAATAAACGTGCGATTTTTTGTATTTGCTGCTTCTCTTTTTATTTGTAATTGTGAATAAAATCTTTCTTTCATCTCAGCTATTCGTTGTTCGGCCGCCATTTTTTAATAAATTAAATTACTTTCCTACCTGACGAAAATTAGCAAAAATAATAACTATGACGCAAATAGCTCAATACACGTGTTAACCCGCTGTTCAGTAAGCTCCTACAGGTTTTAGATAGGGCTCATATCAAGAAAATTTCTTAAGCAGTGTAAAACCAGTAAAACAGTTATAATTTTGCTTTGTAACATGGTACCACATTGTATATAAAGATATATTTTGAATTATCAAGGAACCAGTTAATGCAGTAGTCGAGTTCCTAGAACACATTTGTATTGAACCTGAGATAACAGACTACACCATAACAATAACCTGATGCTTCTCTCTTAATAAGGTAGTTCAGATAAAACTTTTGTCCTTTTGTCAATCAAAATTTGGAACGTTGAATTATCGGAGGAGCATAAGAACTTTCGGTCTCTGGACACTCATGTGACCGAACGCACGGCAGACTTATAATTGTGAGTACTGGTGTGTAGTGGTAACGAAAGTATGAATATCACCAACGTTTCCAGAAATTCACACTTAGTACAGTATTCTGGAGATATCGTATATATATATATATATATATATATATATATATATATATATATATATATATATATACTAAAAAAGCAAAAGTTCATTATTTTGTCCCTACAACATTTGAGAAAATGCAATTTAGTCTCGAAAGTTGAAAAGTCGTCTGGTAACAAAAATTAGTAACATTCTGAATATTTCCGACAGGAATAATGGCAAACGATTCATAAATGTTACAATGTTTCTAATAATGTTATTTCGACAGAAGTTTCTATTAAATAAATTAACGGAGACATAATCTGCATGATTTGACAAATGACACAAACAGTGATGTCACTCATCAAAAACAATAATAATGACACTAACATCTATATTGAGTGAAATAACATCACGAAAGTCAATTTGTTAACGTAAGAAATGTATTAAGCAGAAAATCCAAGACTTCAAATACTTTCCCTAATAATTTGACCATGTAGTGAAGTATATTTATTATATATTTTTCATGGACGAGTGGGACGAATCAGGTGCCTTGTAGCGACCGTTGTCAAACTCAATTTTGCAGAGGGCCATATATTAAATTTTGAATTCGTAGGTGAGCCACATTGAAAATAAAAAAAAATTAACTGAATTATTATAACATTTTATTTATTTTAATTATATAAGTATATAATATATGGTTGTTAAAAATCATATCAAAGGTATAAAAGATGGTAGGTAATTATGTTGAGCTCGAGGATCCAGATAATTGATTTCTCTTGTTTTTGACATGCTCATTGATGTCAGGTATCATATTCATTGTAGTTATTTTAAGAATTGATTGGAGATGTTCATTCGTAAGTCTTGTGCGATGTTTGTTTGTTCTTGTTTATTTTCATAAAGGAAAACATCTGCTCACATAAATAGGTGCTACAAAACATGCAGAGAATGCGTGATGCATGCTTTTTTAATTCCGGGTTATTATACCAAACTCTTGAAATATTGTGTATAAAATGTAAGAGTGTTAATCTCATTAAATTTTTCTTTCAAAATACTGTCCGATTGAAGATCTATCAAATCCATTTGCAAATGAACTGGTGCCCTGTGAAGCTTCAAAATTGAATGGATTGTTAAAAGAGAAGTCCATTTCTGTCATTTTCAAAACGATTGTTGAATGCCGTAATCCAAGTTTGCAGATGTTGAGAATGTTCATCCAATTTTTTTTGGTTCATTGTGCCAAATGATTTTAAGTGAGGAATCGAATGAAGTCGCGAGCCGTATCTTTGACATGACTGGTTTAAGTAGACATTTTGTAGTAGTAGTTCGTATAATTTCATCCTTTCCTGTTAACTTTGAGGATATATTGCTCCAACGGTTGCCTTGTTAACAAAAAACGTGAGGTTCAAAATTTATTTGTTGATTATTTTATCAAGAGGATCTAGTTAAGTTTATTATAATTATAATTACTTATTATGAAACGTAATTTTTTACTTTTAAGCTAGGGTACAATATGTGTATGAATTCGCAGGAGGAATATTTCGAACATGACTTGAAAACTTCATATTCCTTTTGGTATCTTTCTGTTGATTTCCTAGGAAAAAGAGTCAATGCCACAAATTTTGCCCCTCAGCTGGATCCTTAAAAACACCATCTTATATATATAATTATTTATTGATATCATTATTTATAAACAGTGCTCTCAAATTCCTGTTCTATAGTTGCTTTTGTCTTATTTTAACAGTGTCAGTGTGTTTGGGTCAAATTTTCTATAAGAAACGTAAAAACAGAAGTCTTTAAAGTGATACTTTCCATTCCATTTCTTATCGCTTTGTAATGAAATTTAAATTTTATAGTCGATCTTGAAACTTCCAACACACCCTTCTAGAATATTTCCAACTTATTTTGTATATTTTTTCAAACATTTAAAAATCTAAATGAAAAAATTAGCGTTTACACAAGCTTCCATTTGTAACTTTCAAGTGAGTAATGTTGTTTGATGTGTATTTTTATACTAGCCGAAGATAGATGCGAAATAGTGTATAATTGTGTAACCGCGTCAATTGACACAAACTAATGACCTGTTTTCAGTAAAACTTCACACGAATAACAACATTTTAAAACTTTCTTCATTAAAAAAAATGCATTACGATGAAATGTAATTTTTAAATAGACTCTAATGTCTACACAATAATATACTTTTAAATATATACTCAAGTTGTTGTGATTGCTATGATTTTTTTTCCAAATATTTATATTATACCATTTTAGTAAATTCAAAACGTTTCTATGTATGGAGTTTAAAATAATAAGTCACATTTTTAGATTTTTGCGAACCCCATTCTTCTCCGAGCATCCGTCGCTTCAGGATGTCAAATTCAATAAGCAATTTGCCTTATCGCACTCTTTATTTAATAACAAAAAATTCGAGAATTAAGTTTGAAAAATTATACCGGAAAATAAAAAATCAATGGTGAAATTAAAATCTCGACAGGTGTACATTATCAGAACACTTTGCTGGGCCATATGGACTGTTGCCAAAAAATTTAAAATATTAATTTTCTCCTCCAACACTGAGAAGTAAAAATAGATTACTAAAATTAAGTTGATGTTGTGATGTTTTCCGGATGTGAACAATTCCAAAATTATTATAGGGAACTGCATAAATTATATATTTTTTTTTGTTTAGGTGTTTTCGATTTTAGACAAATGAAATATTTTCATACTTTCAGATTTATTTTTATTTTATATTAGTCATGTCATTTTTAGTATTTAATTTGTTCGTAAGTCGTTTATATTTTTTTTTTCGAATGTAGTTTTCCACAATAATTTTTAACACGCTATTAATAGTTTGATTTGTATTTATGTAGTGCAATGGCAATGCAGTTATTTCATTAATCCGTATCATAAACCTTGACAGAGCCAGCGGAACTCGGTTTTTTCACCTAATTTAAACGATCAGATAAATTCAAAATTCCGCATGCTTGTTAAGGACCGATGATAATAAAATAATGTAAATTTTGTCTCTATCAGTTTCATCAAGTTAACGATTCCTTTCTAAAATCGCGGCCTAAGAATCTACTATAACTACGTCGGGAAGAAATTACAATATTACATAAATATTCATATCTACATATAATTTGGAAATCTATTGATATTTAAAAACACTACAAATTGGTACAATTATTAAGTTGAAGTTTTGAGAACCGTTGGTGATATAATATATACAGAACACACTGTTTACACTACCTCCGCGCATCAGACAACACTGTCTGATGCACATTTCAATAACTTGCTTATAGAAAAGTGCGTCAGGCAATAGAATTATGAGTATTGGTGTGGTGATTGTGTAAACAGTGTGTTTAACTACTACACAATCACTGCTATTCGGATGATGAAAATCATAGAGTGTGCGTGTGGGTGACAATTTAAGGGAATTGTATTGTTAGGTCACAAATAGAGAAACACTATTGCTCCCGCTCTTACAGATACGAGGTTGTCTGATAAATTTTCGACCTTAACCTTTATAAATATAAGTCGAGAAATATATTTGCGAAAAGCGTTGAGAGCTTCTAACCAAAATTTTAGCTGTTTTGGACCCTTAGTAATTTCAAACAGCGATTCTACAATTGCACAGTCGATGGTCACCGTTTTGAACTAACTTGTTCTATTTTACTTTGATGTCACAGAATTAGTGACAAATCAGCAAATCATAGGCGTTGTGTTTTATTTTTAGTGGTGTTGCACCTTAAATTATCATGTCTGATTATTCTATTTAAATGCATTTCTAATATCTATTTTAAAATAAGAGTTTGAGGAAGTAAAGGTAGGTGACAAATGACAGATGTTTGTATAGTATATTGGGTTAGATTTATTTCTTTAGCCCACTCTGTATATCAGTGTTGTCAATATAAAATAATATTCTTATTTATTACACAGGCCTACAACTATTCGGGTGCCAGGTATTACAGACCCAATTTTAAGTATGTCCTGGTGAAAAAGGTTTCCATGTTCTTTGCTTATTTCTCCAAAATTGTGTTAGAATTGATCTAGGTGACTCGTGAGTGCGTTTTATACTCATATTATATATACTATATACAGTCTAAAACTTTGATTCGAACCAGCATATATTCTACTAATTCTGCATAGTTTTTAGCCTTATGTTTTTGTAAAAAATTTGTACAACTGCTACAAAAAAGTTCCAGGCACTCTTTTCTAATTCATTTATAGTCTCAATTTTTTTTTAGTACTTGAACCAGGAAATTTCTTTGAAATAAATTGAACCACGGACCATTTTTATCAAAAGCCTTAAAAAATTGGTTCATTAGTAATTTCTTAAGGCATGAAACTTCGTTTAATACTATCAGTAGATAGATTTGACCTCTATCTACTGATACTCATTGGACTGATAAATCGGCAAACCTCTGAAAGTCAGTGAACCATTCAATTAACACCACTACACAAAATTTTTATCAGTTTTATATTAGGGTATTTTCATATATGGCGATTGTTTTCCTTGATACCCACTCATTAGGCATACAAGTCACAGTCTCTCCATATCATAGGCACTGTAAACTTACAAATCTTATGTGTACCTTTCTTTCATTATTGTAGATGGTCTTACATATTTACATACATGATGCGGCTCCCACACTTTATCTTGGTGTCGAATTTCAATTCAGAAGTAAGCAAAATACAAACGTATTTGTGTTTATCGTTTTATGCTGATCTTTCAGTGTGTATTCACCACAAACAAATAAGTCTAGAACGTTCACACGACATCTGGACGTACTAGTCATAATGAAATAAAAACATTAACAATCGATATTATTGTAATAATGTTCATTTAAAATCAGGTTAGTAGATGAGTTGATATGACCTATGTCAATATGTACATTACCTATTTTATCAATCATAGATACAAAAAGAGCTGTACTAGTAAGGAGTAAGAATTTTATATTAAGATTAAAAAGGTTTTTCCATTCTATTTTAAGTAGTTTTCTATAACTAAATAATCGACCATTATGTAGAACGAATGGATGTAGAAGTAATTTTAGATAAAACCATATTTAATGCCATTTTGGTATTTTTATGAGTTAAAAATAAACTTGAAAGTTAAGAACTACAATGGACACGCAAGTTCTACTAGATAAGAAACTTTGTAATTGTAACACTTCCCGCCATAAAATTCGTTTAGAAATTGTATTTTATTACTCATAGTTGCATGTATTTTCAATTTTGAAGCGTGTAACGTTCTTTATTTTAAATTTACCAATAAAACTCGGAATAATTAATAAAAAACCAAGTTTCTTAGGAACTTGGCGCAAAATATTTACATTTACTATATTGTACGAAAACAATAGAGCAATGAAATACATTGGACGGTCAATTAAGTAACTTAATTATTGTATAGTTTCGCATTACACTACCATAACAAATTATATTTTCGGAATAAATTGAACGTGATAAGTAATTTGTTTACAGCTTATATGTCACTTTTCAATGTTTTATTCTTGAAATAAAATCTATATGATGGATTACTTTATGCCTGTATGCAAAATAATTAATTATAAATTTATGTTTACATATTATTTGGTTGTATTTATTTAGAATTAGCAAGACTGAGAGGTTCCGCTAAATTGCGTGCAGAAAATGTTGACTCATGATTCATTGTCTGGGTTTCTAGTTTCTGTAAAGAAATGCGAGATCCAAATGATATGCCTGACAACATCCTGAAGACCTGATTTTAAGAGAATATGCTGTCCTCTTAATATCCTTCAGCATTTGTGTTGCTCATGGACGAATAATTATTTCGTCCAAGGTGTTACTCTTCTATGAACCGTAGCGTTGTAGCGTTTCGGCGTGGTCATATTCGCTTCAGCTTTTGCTAAATGGTTGCCGGCGTTCGACGTCAACGGATGCTTCAAACACTATTTCGTCTTAATCAACAATGGAAAAAACTCGTTTTTTGTTAGTTTCTGGTACCGTTTCAACATATTTATAGTTCTTCCAATATCAATTACAGATTATAAAAACCCTTGCCGACAATTTTGATTGATCTCTCTGCCATAGGCGTAGATACCTCATTTTATAAATTCAATATTTTTATAAATACTTTTGAATATATATATATATATATATATATATATATATATATATATATATATATATATATCTTATAAAAGTAATTGTTAAAAGGCAATCGAATCTTTATAAATTAGACGGCATCATACCCTTTTATTTAGACAGATGCACTTAATTGTAGTCCTACATGGAACTTAAAAAAAATGATTAATATATCTCACTCAATTGCTACAACTGAATATTAAATTATAAAACTTGAATAGACGAGTAAAATGTACCTGCCTGTGAGGGAGTTTGGTTTAAACAAGGTACCAGACCTGAACTGAGCCCTTTTTGTACCCCATCCATCCGTTTTTTTTCTGGAAAACGAAATATCAAAGCAAAGCCATGAGGAAAATGAATTCTTTTTAAATAAAACAAAAGGGAAAACATTTGAATTCCAAAGTATCTTTATAAATAATCATGGTAGTCAGAGTCGTCAGGACTAGAGTCATTATTTGATTGAATTATGATGGGTTGTAAAGAGGGTGATACCACATACTCATCTTCTTTCACAACCTCTTTACTCAGTTCTGGAGACTGATTACATTCTCGTTATTCTGATTTTACGAGGATGTATTGATATCTAGTTAACCTAGATCAGTTCCATGCATAAACAAAATATTGCGTTACCATAGCAACGACCAATAACTTATTAGAAGTGTCAGTGTAAAGTTTGACGTCAACAAAGTAAACCAGAGTTACGCAATAAATTAAAAGAAAAAAAGATGTCCACAACAATCAATGTAATGGCCAGACTCTGGTTCTCCAAGACCTAAGAAGTTTCGTGTCCAAAAATCTGCTGGAAAAGTTCTTGCTTCAGTTTTTTGGGATTGCCATGGAGTAGATATTAATAAAGGTTTAGGCTTCCAGCGTGTACTATTATAATGCGTTTCCCTTTAGAACAGGGCCCATTCAAACAGCAATTTTTATTATTGTCAACCCAACCGAAATGTTTCATCTAAATAAATTATGTGTCTATTAGAACTTCGGTAATATCTTATCTGACGCAAATAATCTTGCCATCAAACGATCCTTAACAATTCGGTTATTGCCATCCATTTATTTAGTTTTTTGTGTTTAAAACCACATGCTGATTAAACTTGACGCAATTTTTCTAAACTGGTATAATTGTATTGGATAATCTATTACCTCTTGAGTAGCTTTGTCAACTGATTCGTGACTCGATAAATGGAAAATTTACCTACTCTAGTAAATTCAGCAATTCTTATTATGATTGCATTATCAGATTGCTGGATATTTTCGTTTAAACATTCGATTATATTTAAAATAACTTGCTGTATTTGTATATCAAAATCTATCATTGAATTCATACCTGTCGATATTCTCACTACACTTTTTCATTACACTACACAATTTCATTGTCTTCATTCGCCCATGGTCTAAAGAACGCCCATATTTGTATTTATTTAAAGAAATTTATTAATTAAATTAATATCGCCAAGCGACGCTAATGTCTAACTGGAATATTTCGAAGAAATTATGTACATACAGCTTTGGCCAATAGAAATGCATTTATGTTTACGATTCGATGTTTTGATTGGTAAACAGTGGAGATGAAAGTCCACGTGGACTGACGGTTTTGTTAGATATTTACTGAATTCTATACGGGGAGTAAACATTATTTTTCATTTCTTAATTTGCGTGCCGTGCTTATTTATGAAATATTAATTGATCCTCGCATAACTGTCTTCTGCAATTGATATTGGAAGAACTATACAAATTCTTGTAGCCGATATGTATCAAATATGCCAAAAATAACACGGTCCTGTTCATAAAAACATTTAACTTGATACTTCATGAATAAATTGTAGAACAATTTCTCTAGAAATCCCCTTCGATGTTTTCGTTGGTACTATTTGGGCATTTGTTTCAAATGTTCACATAATTTTTTAAAATTACAAGAATTTATATTCTTTTTCCCATAATAGTCTTTATCATCAAATATACAGCTTTATTAATTTTACATTTTATAATATACCCTTCACAAATAGCATAGTTGCTCATAATCTTCCTTGTATGAACCACTGCAATCTTAAATTTGTAAAATCCTGAGCTATCTCAAAATTGTGTTTATATCTATACTGCGCAGAACCAAATTTTACTTGTAACAATTGTGTCTCACTTAGATTGTGGATAGAGGTTACGCCCACTACGTAACAGAATCTGCACGTTGCACTCTCTGTTAAATTAAGGGGCGGCAATGTCCAAAAAAGACTCCTTGTTTTATACACTAGACATGATTCTCACCCAGATAAAAGAATTCGTTGGATGCTTGTTCTGTGGAAACTATATTTATCAACAGTTTCGAGTGGAGGTGTTCCCTCAAACCCTGAAAATTTTCATATCTTCAAAACGTGTAATTGATTTTTTATGAGTCCGTCTCTGTAATGTTAATGCTTGTTTCATTGTTTCCAACTGGATACGCCTGTCTAAGGTGCGTCGTTATTCCTTACAATAATTAATTTAAATAAGTAATATTATCTAGTTGAATGAAAAGTATTTTTGTGGATCTGTTTGAACAGAGAATTGAGTGTCAACAAATTAAGTAAAGAGACTGATGCTGTCAAAATTATTTATTATATAAGTAATTCTCTTTAACTCTCTCTTAATACGATAACTCCAGAAATTTTTCCATTTGTTGCATTATAGCAATTCTAGAAGTCTTTGAATGTAAACTTTGGTAGCACACTTGTTATTGTTGGGATGTCCACAAACAACTCAAAATGAAACGTTTTTGAGTTTGAGAAAGAGAAACAAGTCGCAATGCTATAAATTTGTCGAATAAGGTGGTTCTACTAACAATGAAATCCTTCTAGAATCTAATAACTGCGTTCCAAAGTTACCATCAACGCGGCAAAAAAATCAATCTTATTCTTTAATTGCTAGACCTCTAATGTGGAATAGGCTTCAGACAAAAAACAATTTTATCATATGAGTTCTTTCAACAAAACAATGAAAAGGTCATTGACTTGTAGTTTTTATCCTTCTAAGAAGAAATTTCATTTGACCGATATCCAGTAACATTAAATTCCAGATTTCAAAGGGTTTTAACCATACCGTTGATTATTTATCTTGAGAAGATGACGCATATTTAACTATTTCATATGATTTTCAGTCGAAGGCTTGAACCCTATTTAGATGATTTTACTGACCAGATTTAGTAGTATTTATCAAATATCTAGACAATCACAGAAACATAACTTCAATTACAGTTTATTTTCAAACGTTGAGATAAATAGTATTAAATTAGGGTTGGAAGGTCTATAAAAAAGGAAGATATAATTATAGTAGGATATCAAAAATGTATAGAGTGAATAATATTTTCGAAGTAAACCTTTACAGTAAAGAGAAAGGAAATTGCCAAGTCACAGTCGTATGGCAACAATAAAAAATTTTAAGTATAAAGACAAAACAAATTTGAATAATTTTATATTACGAAGTTTGCTGCTTAAGTTTTGAGATAGACAAATAAAAACAAATATTTATGATTGGATTTCGCTTCATTGTTTTTCAAAATATTCTCCATTAAGATCAGTACACTCATGCGTTTGAACCAATTGTCGAAGCATTTTTCCCATTTCATTGAGATACTTCCTAAACATGTGATTTGAACGCATCAACCGTTTCTTCAGTTGTAGAAAAACGTTGACCTCGCAATTTATTTTTGATCTGCGGGAGTAAGAAGAAATTATTGGGAGCCAAACAAGAACTGTACAGAGGATGGCCCACCAATTCGATGTTTTGAATATTTAAAAACGTTTTTATTTGAACTGATAGAGTGAGAGTTCGCAATGTCGTTGTGGTGAATGATTCGTCTTCTGCCGCTGGTTTCTATGATTTTTTCGTATACTTTTAGCGAAAAAATGCTGGTGTACAAATCAGAATTTATCATTTTAAGTTGCTCTAATGAAATAATGGCGACATGTCCAGTTATTCCGAAAAAACAGGTGACCATTTGCATGGAAGTGCGAACAACTTTTTTTGTTTGATCTGGCTCGTCTTGAAAAATCGACACGAGGTTTTTTTGCCCGATTGTCAAACTAAGCGGTATCCAACGTGAACAAATCTTTTTTCTACGACCGTGCGTTTTAACCCACTTTCCCGCACGCATTTTAGTTTTGAAAGTGTCACTTTCTCGCACTATTGCGGAAAAGTAAAATTAAGCAAATTTTGACCTTATTAGATAGTTTTTTACTTCGGAGGTTATAACTATTGTTACTACAGGTAAATAATTATTTACGAAATAGTCCATCAAATAAAATTTAAATCTTTTATAGCTTTTTGTAGCATTTTTAATTTTTTGAAAATATAAAATAATAAAGATATTTTTTATATAACCTTGTACATTCTTCAGAGAAGTGTCACAAAACAACTATCAAACCACCCGGGTTTGATATCAGTTGCTATGACAACCCAGGCGTGTAATTGTTACTAAAACGTCAAAGTTGTTCAAAACGTCTTGGAAGTGACCGAATAAGTACAATCTTCTTCTAAATTAAACCACATTAAACCAAATAACTCCACTGGACCGGCAATTCTTACTAGTCTACAGACTGCAACGAATTGTGTTTTCAATATTAATATTTATAATACTTAGTAGTTTTTAGTTAAAGTTTTGTATATTATTATGTTTGTTGGAATAAAATAATTTTTGAAAAATGGGTCGTGTATATACGGTCGTAGAAAAAATAATGTTCCTAACTAATGCGCAAAATGTCTTTCCGCACTTGACCGCTTGCCGAACTCCGCTCCGCGTCGTTCTGGACAACTGTAGTCGCGTGCGGGAAAGTATCACTTTCCGCACTTGTTAGGAAAATAACTATTTCATATCCAAATGTTCATGGAATATTGAATGTATGCGAGTGGAACGAATGCCCAAGTATGCTTGCAATATCAGTTTACGCACAGCATCGATGTTTTCTGGCACAATAACCGATTTTCGACGACCTTCACGAAATTCATCCTGCAGTGAAATGCGATCACGATTGAATTCGGAAAAACCAGCGAAACATGGTGGCTAGTGATGGTACTTCATCGCCCAAAGTCCAAGCGAGTTAATCGGCACACTTCTTCTTGTTTAATCCACTTCGAAAGTCGAAGAAAATAATCGCACGAAAATGTTTTAATTCTATTTTTTGACTAAGATGAATGTTTCAAATATCTTTAACAACAACCACGTTCTGAGTACATTAAAAATGTGAAACTTTATGGCGATGTCAGATTTGACATATTCACATTAGTGTTGCCATTTCTAAAAATTTAAATAGCAATCCTCTTACAATCGAAACTAAACATAAAAACGCTTTTCCCTCAACACAAAATTCCGGTCTATGGTTTACGATTGTTGATCTCATCTATTATCTACCATATCTACTTACTTTATTTACTTTAAACTATCGAAAACAACTTTTAGGTACTGGTCTAATTTAATCGCTCTTTTAACTATCAAGTTGATGTACTAGAATTAAACAATAGATTGTTACTTCGATAGCAGTTCTTGTCTTTTTCTCTAGAAATTACGTTTAGTATTAGAGTTGGTTGTATACATCATAAAATCCAACATTACTGTTGCATACTCACACAAACATGTGAAATTACGGCCAACATTTTATAACAATGAAAATGACAAAAGAATAATAACACAAGAAATAAAACGAATCAACCATCTACTGCAATGTTTCAAATAATGATCTTTATCTGGTTAAAAAGATTACTGAAGCATCAGTGGTTCATTACCAAGACAAGTATTCTGAATTCCTAGGAAATACTTGTCTTGTTTTTAATTGAATATATACAGTGCTTTGATAGTGCCGAATGCGCTTAACATTTCTGACCTTATCGATCTACAACGTGAAACATCAAAAAAAATTATGGAAAAGAATTGAATATTTGAATGAGAAAAAAAGATTAGTATGTAGCGGAAAATTAAGATATTGGCTACAGAATTATATGCCTTCAAAAATGAAACACAAGCAAAAATTCATAGAGAGAAAATTATATAAGAGGTTTTGGAATTTTTAGAGATACTTTCTATGAGGTATGATAGGAAATACGGTTCATAATCAATTAAAAACAAATAAAAAATATGACACAAAATTCGAATTCCAAATACTACTCTTAAACAATGTTCTTTTCTTGAGGTTTTCCTCAATGTTTTAAATGGCGTCGAAACGTTTCTCTTTTAGTATATTTTTTTATTTTATTTCAAGTAGAAGTCGCATTGTGTTGAATCTGAGCAGTATGTGTATACATAGTATGGGCACGTAGTGTCGCAAACGCCCAATACCGTCTTGTTAAATCCGGAGTTTACAGTTTTTCGTTTGGAATTAATGATCACACTAACGCAATAAAAATAATAATATTAACTTTGATGATTGATTTTGATTAACGTGCTCTTTGTATGTATATATCTATTGAGGTATCATATACATTATTTCTATATATTATTATGTCTCCTTTTCTTGCTGCGATATTGGGTCAGTGTTTACAGCTGATCTGTAAACCGCTGTACTGTTAGAAAATCCAGAATTTGGGATGGCTGGAAGATATTCGTCTTCTATTTTATGCGCTCCTAGGGATAGTGCTCTGGAGTTACGTAGTGTTTCACACTTCGAGAGAATGTGGATAGAGGTTTCATCCGCTGTATAACAAAATCTGCATGCCGCATTATCTGTTAAGTCTAGCGGCTTTAGGTGTCTATTGAGGCGACAGTGCCCTGATAGGACTCCCATTAGTATTCGTAGATTGTTCTTAGTTAGGTTGATACATTTAGTAGATCTTCTCTGGTTATAGTTTCCCAGGAGAGTCTTTGCTTGTCTCAGCCCCTTTACGTTTTCCCAAGAATTGGTTTTGCTACCTACCTTTTTACCAATGCTTTTCCTATTGCTCTGTAGCTGATACCACAGAAGAGAAATAAGGAAAGAATTTCTTTTAAAGTCAGATCAGATACGAGGGTCAACCAAATATAAACAGGCCTTTAGTGGCCGAAGGGTATTTTTGTTTGATTGATACATTTCTAGACGTCAGGTAGGGGGATACCTAGAGTAGAGAAACCACATCAGCTCGTTTGTCCAATATTTAAGTTAGTAGTCCTTACAATGAGTAAGAAAAGTGTACCCATCTCTGTTGAGCAACGCATTATAATACTCGTATGTAGAAACGTGAAACCTGTCGAAATTTAACGCAAATTGCTTGCTCAGTTTGGATGTGGTCAAAAATAAAAGTTTGGTTTAACAAATTCAAACAAAGTCATGAACGTGTTTGAAATCAAATGCATCTCTACGTCCTCGCACCAATGTGGTTAATGAAAATATTTTAATATACATGAACTTATCGAACGGGACTAAGGCCCCACAGTGCTTCAAATTTCTGTATAAAAAGCTCGTGTGCAAAGTTGCTAAATCATGATTAAAAAGCCGCACGAGTTCGCATGTCTCAATTGTTTCGAACTCGTTTTGAAGAATAAAGGGAAATATTTTTGCGTCAAATAGTCACCTTTGAAGAGACATGATTGCATCATTACACCCCCAGATCAAAGTGTACAAATAAGGAGTGGATAAGAAAGATAAGTTGCACCCCGTGAAAGCCAAAACTTGTTTGTCTGCGGGGAAAGTGCTGACCAAGGTTTTTTGAGATTGGAGAAGTACTACTAGTAGATTTCTTATATGGATGTCAGACCATCGACGCAAACTACTGCTGAAAATCTGGATCAAGTTGAATTGCAAACTAGGAGATTGTTCCATTGTTCACTACAACGCAGTAGAAACTAGTGGAAATGAACTGGACAATATTTGATCATCCACAGTCCGAACTTATCGCTATGTGATTTTTACATATTTGGATCTCTCACTCTGCAACTGGTTACCTACCCGTCCACCTTTATTCCATGAGAACGGAAGAAAAAATTATGACAAAATGTATAATTATGATAGTGAATTTGTGATTGATAAATTTTAATTTTAGTTATACAGAAGGCTTGTTTATATTTGATTGACCTAAAGTATAAACAATAATCAGTAGGTTTTTATTTTCCAAGAGCAGATTATTCGTTATAAAATATTAATTTATAAATTTAATAATACTTCATATTAGTGAAAAATTAATCAAGGAAAATATTCCTCGAAAGGTACGTACTGTAATTGAACTTTTTTGTACAATATCTAGACCAGTTCTTCTTTAAAGATTGTTTATTGCTAAACGAATAATAAATAATTCACTTTAAATGGTTGAAAATATGTCGGTATATTACAGGAACGCTGACAAGAGCATGATTTATTGTCGCTAGAAATCACGGCGATACACAATTTTTAACAATTATCTGTCAATCAACATATCAACAATTGCCCAATAGAAACCTCCGAGAAAATGCATCGATCATGTAAAAAATATAAACTTGAATTTCTACGTAAAATTGGAAAAAGATGTTTCGTAAACATTCGAATTAGTGGTTTTTGAACAGAGTCGCTGTTGGATAAAATGTACACTGGTTCACAAATTTCAACTTTTTCTATATATTTATTTAATCAATTAATTTATTCAATTAAAACATAAATAAACAATAATTAACAACTTTCAGCTGTAAACTAGTTATTAATTACGTTAATAGACTTGGTGTTAAATCGTTACATTATTCGAGGTATTTGAAGCCTAGTACATACTAGTAGTCATGTTGCTTGATTTTAGTCTCAGGTTATGTACGAGTCTAGATCATATATGTTATACTCCTATGTGAACAGTTTCTATAAGTGGAAGCTGTTCCGATTAAGGAAGACGGAATGACAACGTTTCTCTATCCTCCGAGGTTCCAACTCGGTTCTGCGCGTTCTCAAACTTGCATAGATAAAGAGTCTTAAAAGAGACATGGGAGTATATATATAGGAGTATTATATAGTTATGGTATAGATAGGTTATTCTTCTTTTTCTTGTAGCTTGACTCTTGTTTATATTGATATTGATAGTCTGGAGAGCGTTTTAAACAACATAAAAAAATATTACATGGAAACTATTGTCTGGAGTAGACGGATGATTATGAGAAATTGTAAATGGAGCTATAAGAATTCAAAATGACTGATGTTTTTTGTGTCTGCGTCTGTAGATAAGGAACAGTAAAATGTCTTTTTAAAAAGTTAAAAGAATGTCAAATTAAAACGTATGCAAAAATTATGTTATAATGTTGGTACAAATAACCCAACTTAACCCAATTTAACTATTTAGGTACTATTATATAAATGTTGCTTTTGAATAATAACGTAGTCAAAGAAAAAGGCATCATTTGTTTTTTATTGGTTTCCGATATAAAATCCCGTCGGCAAATTTACCTATAGGGATTAATTGATCTTTCCTATGACCAACTTACATACATGTCGGGTTAGTGGAGCAGATAATCTTGGCGACGTGTTTGCTACCACCTGACCAAAAGGGGGCTAAAAGAGGGAGTTGAACATTGAAGCACCAATAAAAATGAAGAAATTGTGGTAATATTGATAAAACATCCATTTTGGATGGAATCCACGCTAGATTTTGGGGTCCCTGTAAGGTATGTCAGCAGTTACAGCAATGGACGTAATCATTCAAGAAAAGGCAACAACTACCGGCAATGGGATAGCAATCTAAGTGTAAAAGTGGCGAAACTTACTATGAATGCCACCAAAGCCAATAATTTCAAGAATATTAGTTTCCAGAATACGGTTTTGTGAACTACACTAGCGACGATAGTCATATACCTGCGAATATCATATTCAATAGCAAGATGAAGCTACAATAAACTTCAGATTAGACAATAGAAAATCTCAGTTTAAGTGACGTATTGTTGAACTGCCAATCAACGTGATTGTCTTCTGCCGAATGCCGTGCTGGAAACGGAAGAGTGCAACGGGCTCAAGATGAAAATATATTAGTGGGATTATTCCGAATAAAATACAATAATATTGCCCGATGGAACTTGATAATTGTATAATTTTAAACCATGATTTAACGTTACCTTCTATTCCTGTTAATAAGCAATTTAAGAACTCCCTATGAGTTTGAAACATTATTTAAAGCTCGATGTGATTTTTTATGGAACTTCTTTGTATTGTAACGATGTTAGAAATGTTTCGTTTAGTTATTTCTCTTCTCCTTTTATCATTATGCGATTACCGAATATTCTATAGAGTTTTAAATTTTTACCAGAATGTTTAGAACAAAATCGAGTTAGCTATAAAAGTAGCGTGAGAAGAAGTGGGCAGATGAATTCTAGTAAACTGAAAATTAATAAACATTATTAAAATATCTCTATGAGCTGTCAACTTGTTTATCAATGAATCTGATTTCTAATTTTTAAACTGTCGAATAATGGTATATTTCACTACAACTAGAATACGGTTCTGTCCTTGATACAATAACAAAATGTTTGCGTCACCTGAAAAACGTGAATTATTACGTTTTTTTTATAGATCCAAATCGGAGTTCAATTTCATTTCTATTACAGATAACAATATCGGTAGTTAATATAATATTTTTTGGGTGATAAAGTTTAAAACCTGCAGTGCTTGTTAGCTAAAATTAATGAGACATGTCGCCGCTGTGTTATCCATCGTGTTTGTCAATGTGTGTAAATTCAAGAGAATATTATTTTTTAGGTACGTGAAAATTTCCGTCTAAGACGAACTTAAAACATTTGACAATTTGTTGTTGAATTTCAATGGAATGCAAAATTTAGATTTACAATTTTTTCTTGGAGTAGTTGGTAAAATCTATAAAAAGAAAAAAAAAAGTCTATTTTATTTATACCTTTATCTGAAATCACACTAAATTTTATTTTAATACAATAATACATCATAGAATATAAATAAGCAAACCTTAAGAGATTAACCAATAACTCTATATCTCTGTGACCATAAAACCGAAATTACTTTATAGTGAGCTGTCAATATTAGGTACCCAGATTTTCATTTAACTTAAAGTTTAGAATGTTTCCTATAAATTTAATAATATACACACAAACAAATGTATATGGAATCAACACGGTCGACGTATCATTTAACAAATAAATTCACAATAAAAAATACAAAGTTTGTATCGAACTAAAACAATAACAACAATAATTCCTATTTATATTGTTTTTCAAGGAGATAGGAGAAAATATATCATAATAAGTAATTTGATGGTTATCCATAGGGGTGTTTTTGTGAATGTTCTTAGAATGTACATGCGAATACTTTGTTAAACAGCTATTCCAATCATGTCATTCAACTGTATAACAACATAAAACTTATCCGAAATCCATGGTACTTCTACATTTTATCGGTAAGTGTAACAGATATTAAATGGATTAATGATATTAATTGAGATGCCATGATTTTCCAAAATAGTTGAATATACGTATACATACGAGGGTTGTCTGAAACAATTTCGACCTAAACCTGAAGCACCTATCAATATAAACTGGGAATTATATCAGCGCATGTGTTTAAAGGTTTTTACTCAAGTTTTAACCATACGCCTACGCTAAAGAAAGAGGAGTTACACACTTTGTACGGAGATCGAAGTTTTGCACAGCTAAATTCAAACGTGGCCACACAAGAAGACTAGAGTCTTCTCTAGAGACAAGGGACTAGACTAGAGAAATAGAAGATGAAACCGACAAATCACATATACAGTATATGGCATTTGCCATATACTGACTGAGGAATTACGCTCTCTTAAGCAATCCGCGCGTTGTGGGTCGCGTTTGCTCGCTTTGGACCAAAGGCGCATTAGAATAAATATTACCTAGGCATTATTTACATGAATTAGTCGTATTTCATGAGACGATTCATAGATGTAGATGGAACCTGGATTTACCACAACACTTCTGAAACTAAAACTAAAAAAAAATTAAGGCTTAAATGAATAATTTTTACTAGCTACTTGACTGCATATTATCAATATTAATGTCCCGAGTGCATGTCAAATTGTCGATAATTTAATTTTCTCGAGTGCGCGAATGCGCACGAGAGGAAATTATGAGACAATTTGACATGCACGAGAGGGCATTTTGGCATACTATTTCCTGAGAAAAATTTAATTTAAAATAAACAATAATTGTTCCTTTTCTTAAAATATAAAATTAAAACCAAATGATGTTTATTAATCCTAGACGAAAATTTGGCACTAGTGCAAATTATCGATAATTTGCACTAGTACAGTATTATCGCTGAAATTTGATCGTTGCTAGGTAAACATAAAATATTACAGCTTTTTGGTTGGCTTAAATTTTTCGAAGGAAATAGTCGTCAATATCTCATATTCTGACAACCACATATTTTTTTTAACTCTATAGCTCCCGCAAAAAATTGAATTAATAAATAAAAGACTTTGATTGGTATTGTTTTCAGGACTTTTCCTATTGATAATATCATAATATCATCTATTTTTGGAGGTTAGATCACTTTACAAAATAATTTCAGTTGAATTTACTTACTACTGGGCAGTTTTTATGATCACATGTTATTCTATTAATTGGAGAGGTTAACAATAATCTTCAAAATAGATGTATGGACTAACAAATGGCGAATTCAAATCAATGAGGGAAAATCCGCCTATATAAACTTTACCTATAAGATGGACAATCTCCCAGTTTAACTAAACATTATCCCATACAAGACAATAGTAAAATATCTAGAACTACATCTGAATACCAAACTAAACTGACAGGAACATATTAATACAAAGGAACTAAAACTCAGACATAAAAAACTATATTGGTTACTAGGACGAAACTCACAACTATTAAAAATAAGTTGCTAATATAAATATGGTTTAAAATTATGGGGTTGTAAATGTGAAAGTAATTATGCTTGCCAAGAGTCCAAAACCGAATACTAAGGATTATAGTTAACGCCCCATGTATGTATGTCCGCAATAAAGATCTACACCGAGAACTCCATATAGAAACAGTGAGAGAAGAGTTAAAGAAGAATGCTGAAGGTAACGAAAAACGACTCCTTAACCATAAAAACAACGAAATGATGGAAGTTCTCTATAATCAAGACACAGTCCGCAGGCTCAAACGCACCAAGCCTTTTGAACTGATGTGAAAAGTGATACTTACAACTCAGTTCATTAGTTAGTAGCCACAATAGTGAAGTACGCATAAACGTCTATTTCTTAAGTGATCAAATGAGACGTTAAAGTAGTTAGTAAATTAGGTTAAATGTAAAATGTCGGTTAATTCTGAGATTGGGTGCATTGTTTCCCCCATAAAAAATATGTTGATCTATATCGTATAAAGTCTTTTACATTTGAAATAAATTTTCAAAAATACTATGTATAGAATAAAAATTACGGTGGGTAGTTTTTTGTCGTCCACATTACATAGTTGCTGTTGATGTGTAGGCTTTCCATTGTTTATATTCTAATTTTTCACAAATAATATATTTCTTCAATGCCAAATAAAGAAGTTAGTTGTTGAAGTTGTACCAACAAATATCGGTATATAATAAATATGAGAAATTCTAATCTTTGAAACGTTCAAAAAAATTCACGCAGGAGGAAACAAAAGTACCAACAAAAAAGAGGAAGCGAGTACTTTTTAATGAGAACCAAAAAAATCCTATGAAATTTTGAAAGAAAATAGGCTGGAGTGAATTTGGCGGAAAAATAGACTGTGAAATATAGGAAGTGAAATTTCTAAGTAGTGGTAAAATAATTTACAATGCGCAATCAGTAAAATTCCTAAAAAACGAAAATATTCAAGACAAGGGGGGTATTAAGTTATGTATTATTAAATCATTATTATGGATGTTGTACAGAAAAAAATGAAGATATTAGACAACCACAATCGTTACTACCTACAATATAAAACAAAAATTCTAAACCTGTTCTACCTTGCCTACAATATGAAAACTTGCGTTTAACAAAAAATAGTTGTTCACAAAGATTTATTACATAAATTCTGTAGTATTATATGACACAATACAGCTGTAGTCTTTTAACGCTGTATAGAAAAGACAAAAAAATTTTGATGCAGACTTAGTAGAATGGATTATTCATGGATCCATGGGATTATAATTTATATATGACAATAAATCTATTTTACGAGGAAATATAATTTGGTTCATAATAGGGTTGATAACTCTTATATATTGGAGAGTTCTCTGGACGTTGCTACTATGGAAGCAAGGTTCTGCCACTTGGTGAAATCCCAGGGTTTTCTTCTTGTGTTGATAAAAGCATAGAGGTTACAGTAATGGGAATGTGGTTAATGTGGTTGCAGTTGATTGTCCAAATCAAAATAGATAGTTAGAGGGGACCAGGATTCATGGTTGCACAAAGTACGCCAGTGGTTTGGTGTGTCATCTGTTGATCTGTTTAGAAACGCAGTAAACAAAATGAAAATAGCCTTGTTAATAGCCAACGTTCTCAATGGATAAGGCAAAGAAAAGAAGAAAAAATATTCGATTTGTTGTCACTACATTTATTGTCCCAGAAAACATTGTATTAGTGATAAATTCCAATAAATAATATCAAGTGGCACTTGCACGATCTCTTGGAAATTAGTGAACGAAGCTGCGGAAATGAATATATCATTGTTTACATTTTTCGAACTTTCATTCGGGATGAATAATCTAATCGAGGAAGGACGCTTTCCGCAAAAGTTAGTAGAGTGTCAACTTGTTTTACCTTTGTATATTTTTGATAAAACAAAAATCAAAGGCAATGAATAATTATCTCCAACAAAGAAAATTTAAAGTGAAGAATGATACTAGATTTATAAACATGATGGATAGTATGATAAACATTCTACACTACAACTATTAACATCTTCTCACATGATTTTCTCAAATTTGATTCTCTATTAAAATCGAGCTTCCACCTACCTCAAACAACATGTAATAATACATCACATGTTTTTTCTCTTTATTTGGAAATTCACTATATATAACTATATCATATTATCCTACGAATCTATATAACTTCTATTTAGTGGGTAGATCTTGACATCCTGGACTGCATTTCCAAAAAAAATCTAAAAGCCAATCTAAAAATTTGGAGGCAGCTGAAATATTTGCAGTTTTTGAAGAAGCTGTGGGAAAATACATCATAGTACAATCAGTATTACTAGAACTATTCTCTAAATTTTTGTAATTATTGTTATAATTAACTTTGCTCAAATTTACTTCCAAAGACGTGTGAGTCGAACACGATAGTAGACTGCTTGCTCTGGAAACTGATGATGAAGTATATGGGTACATTGGATTGGATTCTAAATCATGTAAAGTATTCATCTTATCGATATTTTCTGCTAAGTTAGTTTTTGCAATGCTATATTTAATTGGATTGATCACTTCATTTGAATCTGCATTGTTATTTTTGGTGTCTGTTAGTTTATTAGTTTCAGTATCACTTGGATCTTTTATATTTACAGTCATACCAAATTATATAGATTTCTTTACTAAAGAATTCCTCCACTTCTATCAAACTTCTTCAAAATTTATTGAAATTAATGTTCTACTTTGAGCTGTCAATTTTTCGTGTCAGATTTCACCAACTCATCGTCATAGACACAAAATATATTGCACAATATCTGCTTCTCCGACAAATCTTCATTTAGACTAATAGTAAACAATTACAAACAACTGAGAAATAGCGATGAGAGAATTTTATTTACATCATAAAAAATTTGATTTCTGGTGTGATATAGATGATATATGGTTAGATCATATTTCATATGGTGAATGTTATCTACACTTACTCAAACGCATCTCCCTCTCTCCATTTAAACAAAACATTTCCTGGTTATTACTAAGATATACAAAACAACGTTATAATTACAATGGACAGCAAAAAAAATTAATCAAGCCTCAGCACTATTTTTGGTGAGTCTTATGTACAATGACGTCGTGAATCTAAATATTAATGCAATTTTCTTGTATCATCCACCATTTTCGGGGTAGCCCCGCACTTCTATTTTCATCACTTTTCGATAATAATAATAAATTTATGAACATTGATTACATTTGAAGAGAAGAATTATTTTAGCTGGAACCAATTATAAGTAATGAAGATATGTACCATTATTTGGCTCTGGCTTTCCTTTAATACCCTGAGTTACAGCTGTCTTGTCCCAAAAACCAGTACTACTCGACCAAAATGCTTGCATTTTTGTTTATTACTTTCACAAACTGCTTGATCAATCCAAGTGTGTTAATCTCTTCCTTCGGAACTAAAGGATCGTGGGTGACATTTTTCTGACCAGGGGTAAAATTTTCTCGTAAAGGCCAGTTCCGTAAGTACGATGTAATGTTTGTTTCAAGCTCGGTTGACCCATTCGCATAGGAAGCAGCAATATTTTGTGAATCCTGATCACAGACTAGAGTAACAACTATTGAGTCAATCATTTATAATCAGGATAATTAATTTTATTAAGGATCCGACTAATATTTTCGTAGGTTTTCTTATATATTTGTATTTTATTGTAGTTTACATATAAGATTATATAGTTACAATGTTGCCAATCACTTTGCTATACATTTTATTGTCTGCTTTCGGATAGAAGTTGAAATATATGAAAAATAAATGACAATATGTAAAAAATGAGGAAAACAATCAACTTATGTAGTTATTGGGTGAGTTAACTGGATATGTGTTGCTATGTAGACCATCCAATTCATTACCGTAAAATGTTGCTGGGGATATATCAAAACTAAAATATACGTTGCGTAGCCTCTATATATAACTTATTTATCTTTGGAAGATATTGAGAAATGTTGATACATAAACCTAGAAAAGTGACCTAACGTAAAACCATTAGTAGTCAATTTGAACAATTGATAAAATAATTTATTTATGCTGTGAAAATTTCTTCAGAATTCAATTCTTTTTCTTTTATAAGAGTTTTAAAAAGTTACATAGAGGAAGGACCAAAAAAATCCCCTTCATTTGAATTGTAAGGTATTTTATAATTTTGAGTGCACAGTTTCGATGCAATACTCTATAAAATTATATTTCATTCCTTTGCCATTTGTGATTTCCTACATTTTGTATATTATCATACACATTCAACTAGTTATATAGTTTCAATAGATGCATTTTTATGTAATCTAAATATCAATAAAAAACAGTATTAATATGGTTTTCCATAAGCCAACCCTCCCTCCCCATTAACATGTGACGTACTTTATGGATGGCCCCTAAGGGCAGATGAGAATACCACCAATATTCTCTCACTAAAGTCTCATTGAAATACGGTATTTTGAAGAATTACAGACACAATTAGATAATTTGTTTCCTAACCTAACCACCAATATTCTCTCACTAAAGTCTCATTGAAATACGGTATTTTGAAGAATTACAGATACAATTAGATAATTTGTTTCCTAACCCAGTACGTGGATATTACATGGATAGACAACATTATGAGCGTATGTGAACACAATTATTTGATTACTCGTTATCCACAATTTTTCATTATCATGTCATTTATAAACCCTATAAAACCATATAGAAATTAATTTTTAAAACATTCTTTCTCTCCAATACGTCAGTTGAATGAATCAAACTTGTCTTCTACATTACTAGAAAATTTATTTATGGCTCTGTATCATTAAACAGAAACATTCTGGTCATAGTTAAAACAGAATCAGTCTTCAATGATCAAACAAAGTTCTTACGAAATTGAAACTTTTATTTATGAACCATATTTCTTATTCAATTAACCAATTATTATGAGAATTGTCAAGAAAGAACGAGGACAAAAACATTTAATAAATGGAATTATTTATATTTTTTTTGTTTAAGTTTTCATGGGAACTTGGGAAATGGAGTGAGAAACAACTTTCTAAAAATCTTGATTTTGAAAATATTATCATTAGCCCATGGATCCAGAACTATGTAGTATATCGATATAATATTTGTTTTCTGTTCTTTTATCACATATGTTACAAAAAAAGATGATGAAAACCGAATTGTGTATGGTCGAGCTTTTATGGCATTTCAAAGCGAAATACTTCAAAAAGCTCTGAAAATGAAATGACTTTCTATTCGCATTTTTCCGTTTTTGTGTGTCGCATATATGGTGGTCTTTTTTTAATCTTTTTTCAGACTTATTTTATTTCGACAAATGTTACTTTGTGTAAATAATAAAAGACAGTAGAATAAATATGCTTTTCACTGAAAAAGAATTTTTTTCAAATTTTCTTCGTCAACAAGAACTCGAGATTCTGCAAATTTGTAATACTGTTTACTTTCCTCTAAATATAATTCCATGTCCATATAACCAAATTTCAATAAAATATAGGGTTGAAAATTGGTTTGTTTCTATATCATTTATTGAATTTCATGTATTTCGATTCAGAAAAAAACTGTTCAATGGAATTGCTACTCATTTGTCAAAAATTTATTTTTGATTTACATTTTCTTATATAATCTGGATCGACAAGTCCTCGATCTAATGGACAAATCAATTTCTTTAATTTTTTGAAATAGAATCTTTCCATCGAGAGCTGTCAAATTTTGAACTCAATAATTTGATTTTAAATTTATTTAAGTGAAGAAACGTGAGCAACGTGAAATTGAGGGTGAAAATAGATCTCACGAAGATATATTCAAAAATTTTATCTTTTTCATATGTTTTTTTTTAAATTATATTTTAATAATGCCTTCTTCATCTACATCTCAAGCTATTTTTATAAAAATTGAACAAAACAGATAACTGATTTAACAAGTTCAGAAGAATATAGCTAGAAAATACATACAATCATTTCAGTATATTTGATAATTGGCAGTTCTGACATCGAAAAGATTAACATAGAAATGAAAAAAGAGTGAATCATTAAAGCATATACAAAAATCTATTTAAACTTTATGCTTATGTTTTTAAAATCTTTCCATTTTTTTATATGGAGCGCATCAAACTTAAGTATCTTATGTAGGTATGAAATTCTTGCTGTTCTTCCCAAATTCAGTGTCCTATTGCTTGGTTATAAAATTCTTCCACACACTGTACTTCTAGTTTGAATTTTTTGTTGCACCTCTTATTATTTATTTTATAATTTCACATTCTTCAAACTTTTTGTTCATACCTCTTCACTACTTTTTCTGTTTTTGTCTATTATATTCTTCACATTCTTCAGTAGCACCACATGTCGAAGGCTACAAAGTTTCTTTGTATAAATGACTCAGGCAAAAAATAATATCATTGACATTAATACTATCCGTTTATTTGTTTCACCTATTTATAAATATAAAACCATTATTTGGTTGACTCCAAAATTTGGTATATGCATTAGTGAAATCTGTGGTATTTTATATGACTGAAATATTGGTAGATAGTCGTATAACGACAAACATGCAAGTGAAGCACCCACAACCGCTACTAATCCTAATGTTGACAACTAGATGTAGACAAATAGTTGAATCTTTCATACCATGCAAAACATAATATAATCACTGCTGAATTGAACCTGACAAACATATTTACGATGGGTACCACAAATGCTCATAAGCAAACTCGCAGTCATTTGCGGCCTTCTTTTAACGCAGCATAAAGAAAGCAAGGAAATTTTCCTTCAGAATTAGAAATAATAAATGAGTTTTGTATAAACTAAAATGTATTGTAAAGAGTAGAAACATCTAAATTCACAACCAGCGAAAAATACAATCTTCATGCTAATGGTATTTTGGGATACTGAGAGGGTAATTTTGGTAAATTTCTTGCAAAAGCCACAGTTGCTTATTATGCCAATTCAATTCCAAAATTACGTAAGACGATAAAAGGAAAACGCCTGGTGACTCCGATCATAAAAATCAGTCGTTATACCTAGAAACCTTGCTTCAATTTATGACTTTTGTGATAATAGAAATGTTTAGTATTTACTTCTTAAAAACCTGAGTTTTCAACATTGTCTTAGGTATCTGATATAACGTGTCAAAACAGTACTTTGAAGTACATAATCTATTTATTTGTAAATCCTGACGTATTCATCTAATTTAGATTCAAACAACAAATACCACAAATAATGTCCTAAAAACAAAGTTATTTAGGTGTATTAATCTTATTTCTTATATTGAACTTCAGTATCATGGAATGGTTACTTATAAAACAAAATCCCCAAACAAATATTACTGTTATTTGTGTATTTGGGTGAAATTTCGTTTTTATTATTATTTCTATATCACTAATACCATAGCATCAAAAATAGAAGCATTTCGTTTGGAACCCACGCAATTCTACACTTACTTTTCCACTTCAATTCGTACCGAATAATATTCAATGGTATAATAATGAAAGTGAGAGAGCCCAACCCTAAAAACTAAGTCGCTTGCTGTGATGAAACATGCCCTTTTCCTCCATTGTTCACTCATTCGATGCATATACACATGACACCATGCGCGGACGTGCCTTGTATACTTCGGATGATGTGATGCATTTTATTTATTGAATATTCATGTTGGCGCGAAGACTCTATGTCGATAAAATCAACAGAACTGTATTTAAATTAAATAAGGGAACAATTTCTTAGTAATATTTTGTTTGGACACTACCTTAGTTTTTAATGTACAGTATGGAAAAGTTTAAATACCAATGGAAAATCGTTAACCAATTTAAGTCTATTCTATCAGTGTGACTTTAAATGGAACATTTCGATAAATTCTAATAAATTTAATTGTTTCACTGGTTTTCTATCTAATCTATTTTTGTGTTATTATATTGGAATCGAATTAGAATCAATCAATCAATCAAAATAAGAGTAAAGTCGAGTTTGCAAGAATGAGAATTTTTAAACGATAATTTATTGATTTGAAATAGTATATTATTCAATGAGCGAATACGAGGGTTGTCTAAATTCAACCTGAAAATGTCAACAATTGTCAAGTTGTTAAATACCATTGTGCATGTGCTGAGAGAAATTTTGAACACTTAGTTTCTGTTTGGCCATCGGACAAATGAGTTTTTGTGAAGATTTTATCGAGCTATCATTGAATATCTATTTTTGAAAGGCAATATGCTTAGGCAATTGAAAGAGCAGTTAGACATTCTGTATGGAGACTTTGCATCTTCATCTACGACTATCTTCAAAAAGGTGAAATAATAATAGGAGAATATCACGTATAATTTAAAAAAGCGACCACATTTTAAGAAAAATAAAGTGCTTTTCCATTAGGACAACGCTACTTTTCGAGGATGTTATCTCTTACGTAAAGGCCTATTTTGATGAGAAAGACGGGAACTATTAGTTGGAAGGGTTAAAAAGGTTAAAGCATCACTGAATTAAGCGTATAGATTTAAATAGACACTTTTTAAAAATAATAGTTAGATTGGAAATGTTTCAAACAATCGCAGCACGTAAATGTCATTCACCAAAATCAATTTACAAATGCTAATTCCTTTTTGTTATTTTCAGGTGAGTCCCCTACACGAATATTGAATGTGTAAGTATGATTACATCTTTAGTTTTATTAAAAAACATAATAAATAACATAAAAATTATGGTTACTGTATTTTCCGCTGATACTATTATATTTCGCTATATCTACTACCTAAATTGCTTGCTTGCTAAATTCGTATTTCATGTTATATACAGCTCCTACTTTGGAATTTGGAAATGACTATGTGCAGACTCAATAAATTCAAATATAATAATAATAATGATTACCAAAAATTATTAACAGAAGCTTAAAACTAAAATAAATCAACCATATTAAAATTTGAAATAAAACCTACATTATACAATCGTTTGAAATACTCATTGAACCATTGGATATTACAATCCAGGATTCATTTCAATGTTTATTAGAATACTGAAATTGGATATGAGCATGCTTCGGACGATCCTGGCTTATTTCTGATTGTTGTTGGAATTAATCTACAATACAGCTCGCTGTATAAAGTTTATCGCATTTCATTGTGTATCTATGTTGTTTGCCCAATCATGATACTTTAGTTTCCGTTCCTTCTACTTTTCACTGATATTACAATTTTCATATGCTTGTTGTAATCCAAGAAAATAGTTCCTCTAAGTTACTTTCGAGTGTCCGAAATAAATCTCCCAAGTTTTTTTATCATTTTCTGGATGGCCAGGAAAAATTATTAAAAAATTAAGTTCTAAAGTCCTTTTTTGAAATGATTTATGTTCAAAATAACCACCAACAACATCAATGCACTTTTGTAACCGAAGCTACAATTTAGAAGCTTGAAACCTCTCACCTAATGGAATAGTCTCAGAAAACCTTATATCTCATTAATTTTCAAATAAAATATTGCTTATAATAATAGTTAATTGTTCCATATCTATAATTAGACAGAATTTTAATTAATTTTTTCCTTCATAATAAATTCCTTCCAGTTAATTTAACACAGTTTATAGCCAGCTGCCCTCTATTAAAACGTTCTAAGTCCTCTACAATTAGGAAACAAATGTATTACAATGCTAGAATCGTAATGTACGATACACAACATTTTGATAACTTGAGAAGAACTAACACTACATATAATCAAAAAGTCACAAAAACACGAGATCACAGCTATAATGAACCATGAAAAGAAACTGTGCAATGTATACTTTAAATTATCCAGTTTTGTGACAAATCCGCCAGCAATCATTTAAGACTTTGTTGTTCACTTAAACTAACCTTGAGATCTATGGAAAGTCAATCATATGCAACACTATTTATTCTGTGACAGCAGCGATTAAACTGCAGTCAGAGGTGACTAAATGATGATGGTATTTAAAAATGGAGTGTCGTCGGCTTTAATTCCTCTAGTACCTCGTGGTATCGCAAAATATACAGAGTGGACATGGTAATTAGAAAGATAAGCTAGAGTTTGAGGGTTGACAATTAGAAGCTTTAAAAAATGTTAAATGCTAAAAAATATTTGAAGCTTTCAGAGAAATTTTGTATTTGTTTATAAAAAAGTTACAACAAATTGAAATTTCGATGTTATCACTTTGCTCAATAACAATTTTTTCCGAATTATACAATACAATTTTTTAGAGCAGTACTTTTTAACTTATTTAGATGATTTTATAAAGCTTATCTTCCCTCAAGCTCTAGCCACTATGCCTCTGTAAATAGAATTAATGACGAAAAACTTGAAAGGATTATTTTTGTATAAAATTAAAAGTTCTACAATTTGGAGGAATTTAATCGATTTTATGTTGAAAATTCGGGAACTTACCCAGAATTCGAATTTTAGAACGCATTTTCTTCGACTTTCGTTTCTGTTCATATTTTCAAATAATTTTGTACGTATATTAAAAATATTTAATACAATACTAGAATTTATATCTAATCATTAAAAACAATAATCATTTCCAATAAATATATAATTTAGGTTATCATTATTTTAATAACGTTTTCTCTACAGCAGAAATTTTCTTTCTTCTAATTACACTGGCACATTTGTTTAACGACAGTGTTTGCAAATGGAACCAACATGTTATACTATTTGAATTTTATTAATGAAATAATGGAACATGTACAACGGGAAGATTTTCAAAATGATTTAGCTATTTACGTTAATTAATGAAATGAGGAGGTATCACATGATTTATTTGTATCTAGCTAAGTGTATTTAAATATTTTGAATAGTTCCGAAAATTTGATTCTATTTATTTGTGATGCTTGTATTATTAATAAAATTCAATTATTTATTTTCTGTTAAATTGTCATAATCAACAAAATATACAATATTTACATCATCACTTTTTTTACTATTAAAGTTGAATATTACTTTGCCTTAGTAGATTTACTGACTTGTTTGAATTATAATGAAAAAATTCGTTCCAAAGTGTTAAAAAGTATACAATGCCGTCTGGTCCGACTAACAGACTCATCATCTCATCGCTGAAACTATAAAAAATTTCAAACGATATAAACAGTTAAACACTTTCAAAAAGTGTTACAATTTTCACTTACAGCTCGTAAAGTATAAATATTTTTGAATTGGAAAAAAAGACCCTTAAACGTGAGGAAATTACTAAAAGAATTTCTGATTTCCGGGACAGTACCTTCATTATTTCTTTTTAGACCTTTTATATATGTTTATTCTTCTAAATTTTCTTGATTTTAGGTCTCTTCTGTTTTGGAACTAGTTTTTTTTATTAATTTTTGAAAGATAGATAGAATTTTTGTTTCGACTTATTTAAATCTTTATCAGAATATTTTGAAAAGATTACATCTGCAAGTAATTTATTTGGAATTTTCTAACATAATCATTGCCAATGCACTTAAAACCGTTAATAATGTAGAATAGTTACCAACAAACACACTGTTTTATGGCGGGCAGTTATCATTAGTCACCTGTCGAAGGAAAAGACTTACAGCAATCAATATTCAACTTTCTTCTAGTCTACTTATATTTTTCAAATAGATGATAATATAAATAACATCGATCAATAAAACTTTCTAATAGTAATTATGCTAATTAATATTTTAAATAAATTGCAGAAAATATGACCGGGAAACGTAAGTAATAACATAGTATTATATGTTCATTTTTAAAACATCTACTATCGTTGTTACCAAAGGTGAATTACAAAATGAACGATTATTTGTCATCACGTCATATTCTTACCTATTATATATAGATTAAATACTTGCGTTTAAAAGTGTTTATCTTAAAGAAGATTCATTCACTTAATATTTAGTTTCTCTATGCTCTATATAATGGTAAGAAATGAAATAACGATTAAATTGATGATACATGCAAAACATGTGTCTTCACTCTTTTCGCTTGGTAATAGTTTCGATGTTGATACTCGTTGAGGTGAAGATTATAGATTATTTTGGCATTTTAGCATATATACCTAGAATATGTTTTATGCAAATATTCGAATCTCGTTCTGCTTTTAAAATACGTAGACTTCTTCCAAAAGAGGCAATTTTTCTGGGGGTTTTGTGTCCTATTTCCCAAAGTGTTACACAAATTTTGGCAGTGTTATCGAATAAATTTTTACAATTACTTACTCTGCGGCAAGTATTGAAACAAGCTATGGCAGCATTGATTCTGTGAGTTTTCGAACAAAGCATTAAAGCATTGAATTTTGTTTCTAGTTGAAAAAACGCAATTTTTCTATGGGAATAGCTTTGTAGACTATTTATTAGTGTTACGAGCAATTTAAAGGTGAAAATGTGTAAGGAAAATGTGTAAAAAACTAGTGATGATGTGCAAAAAGTGAATAATAATAATTATACACCAAAGTAGGAAAGTGAGTTCTTATTGCCGAGATGTACCATGGCTCATATAATAGCAATTTTTTCACTGCTGCCATTTTATTTTTTATAAATAATAATTTTGAAAACTAATAAAAAATATTGAATTCAAGCATCCAGATATAAAACACAAACGTCAGCTTATAATCTTTTGCTGGTGGTCTAGATTGATAAAAATGAGTGATTCTGATGGTCGTATTTCTCTTGAAATTGAGAACATGCCGAAATACAGAACTATCGTCAACAAAATCACAAGCATTTCATAAAAAAGCTCACATTGCATATAAAAACTGGTGCGATGAGAAAATCATATGATTGACAACAGCAATTGTACGAGGGTGACTACATATATTTTAAGATATTTAAATAAAAATGAATATTTATAATTGTACGGTGGATAACACATAAATTCGATGTTTTCACTGTTCAAAAATGTTTTTGTTTGACTGATGTCTCCTGCGATTGGTTTTTCAAGCATTTCTTTGTATCAATCGACAGAAGCTTTTTTTGATCGATTTACAAATTAGACCTGCACGAAATTCATCCTGTAGCTAAGTGCGACCACGATTGTATTTGGAAAACCAGCGAAACACGGTGGCTGATTTATTTCCATTTTTTGACAAGGAGGAATGTTTCAAGTATATGTAAACGAACTTAAATAGCACTTGATTAAAAAATTATTTCCTTAAATAGATTATGCTAATTAATCAGGTCATGTATTTCTCTACCTTGTTTAATACTTTAATAACTTTTCTACAGGGGTTAATAAAGCTGGGTTTGTAAACCAATAGTGATATAACGTGTGGTCAAACAACGTTTGACTATCCAACATCATATTATAGAACTTAAAGGGTGCGTTGAAAATATTGTAACGATTTATAGTTGAGTCGAATGCAAAATTTGATACTTTCGACTAATGAAAAAGGGTGATTCAATTTTTGTGGAATTGAGAGATTTTATTTATGCTAGTTTCGTTTTCATTGCTATAACTATGAACATGAGACGAAAATTCAGAATTCTCTATGAAAAAGTAGTGATTTCCATTAAAAAGACCCGTCAATTTATGTCGAAAATCGAGATGGTCGTTTTTTTTCTTAGATTGCGAAGGTATATTGTAATTAAGAATTTTTCCAAGGGGATTTCTTCTTCATTTGACCACGCGATATGTCATGAGTTCTTGACTTCTAAAAGCCTTCTTGTTTGTCCATATTTGACATCATACATGACAGTGAGAAGACCACGATATAGCACAGTCATTCCAGAAATGGAGTGAGAAAGTACCTTACTAGCCATGGGCAATTTTCGGCTAGAGATTTTTAAATTTTAAGCTAAATTTTCATTTTGTATGTTTTAACAATATTAATTTGTCGATTTCAGTTTGGTTCTCGACGTATTCCATTTTAATCTCATTATTAAATTAAATTAAATCTCAATTATTAAAAGTAGAGATGCTGTAAGAAGATATTTTTCAAGATCCACCTATCAGACAGATGCCAATAAAACGTTTTCACACTATTAAGCCTAAGGAAAGCCTAATAGTTCATCATTCAACATGGAAGAAACTTTAAACTCGGGGATGACTCCAGCATCAAACAGTTCCTTGCTGGTTCAAACATCGTACGAATATGGGTTGTCGCAACAAACCTATTTCACTATGTATACCTCTACATACGGCCCATAGAGATTCTATAGCATATAATGAAAATGCGCATATATCCTGTCAGATCAGTAGGAAACTAAAAGCCAAGTCTCAAAAAATATGATAAATATTCACTCCACAAGAACAAAGTACAACGCCCAGGAGAATTTATGCCATTACTTTAGCTGAAGACGATGTAACGCAATTGTGAAGTGATTTTAATTTTTGATAATCTCATTGTGATTTATATAGGTAATGAGAAGTTGTGCAATTGTTTATATTTGTTGGCAAATGTTAGTCTTCAAAAATTTTGGAGGTGTGCAAAGAGAAACTCATCGGCGCTCTTATAATAACTTTGTACCTTATTGCACAGTTCTAACTTCGAAAAACGGGTTTTTATTCAAGGTAATTCAAAACGGTATCTTCACCAACATTCATTTAATCAAGTTCCTTGTTTCCCTTGTAGAAGACACGCTGTATTATATTTGATAAAAAAACACGTGGCAACTAACTGTTTCAACAGTTTAACAGTAATTATATGATAAATTCAATTTTACATACAATGACAGGGCTCTCTGTTATTTTAAAACCTACATTACTTCATTGACTACAATACATGTTAGTAAATACATAATAAAAACAGATTATTAATTTGTTTTCTCCAAACATGCAACAAATAGTACAGTACCTACATCGTTAATTTAATATACTTTTTGTATGGAATTCTATCCTTTTGACTTTTGAACTACATTAACCCAAATACAAAGGTGGTTTGATGGTAGAGTGACATCAATAAAAAAGTTTATTCATTGTGAAAACATTACTTTTAAACATAATCTCCTTCCAATTCTTTACACTTAATCCAGATAATTTACATTTTGTTATAATCTACCCAAACAATAATTCGTTCCGCAAAATACGCCATCACCTCTTCGACATCAACACATGTTAGTAAATCTGAAAAACATTTTTATTATTTTCTTTATTTAAAAAATATTTGGAATCCCACAACACTGTCCATGAAGTATTCCAAGGTTTCGAATCTATTTTTGTGTCTGGAATATAATGTGTGTAGTTGAAGGAGCAAAAATTTAGTAAAATTTTGAAAATAAACAAGTTGTTGTAGACCATAAATGTGATAATAGAATTTTTATATTAGAATTCTATGTAACTAGATTATTAAATATTTTCAAAAATTACTTTGTAAATTAAGAAAAAATGTTATTTTGCTCATAACTTGCTTAAGTCGCAAATAAATTAAATGGTTTAGAGCATAAATTTCTCAAACTTTCATTCAAATGTATTATTAGAATCAACAACTTAGTGAGAACTTATTTATTATTACTTTAAATCCACCAAACATTATTCATCTGCATAATTTAGTTATTACATTATAATCACATAAATCTCTACTAAATATTAAAAAAAAACTCACCAACGTATTAATATGAAAAGCAGAACTTCGGAACCGGAATAGTCAAGATTAATTATTATTGGTGTTATTATTGTTTCATTTTTTATTACTTGTTCAGCATAACTTTTCCAAACATTATTCTCAAATTCCGATATAACTTGACATATATTTTAAATAACTACTGCACTTGAAGTAGGGCAATGATTATATTTGCGTAGTTCATCTTTTGAAACACTCTAAAATATATAACTATTAAATATACAATAATACAGAAGTAGTTCCAACAACAGGCTCGTTTCTTAAATTATAACTTCTTCTAATTCGAGGTAATTTTTTGTGGTAATCTTCTGGGGATATGTTGTTAATTTTGATTAAAGTTAATATTTCGTTCAATCCTGGTGAATGATAAGTGCGATATCTATAACAATGATTGGGTGGAGCTGATCGGTTGAACCATCATTCAAATAATGCCGTGATCATATATTCATGGTAATCAGCACAGGATTGGGAAATGTTTAATAAAACCATCTACTATCAGAATAGAATATTTACTCGTTTCCACCTTAGCAATGAGTATCTATTTAATAAACATTTTTTAATTTCAATAACCCAACCACACTTAAATACTTTGTGGCATTAAAAAGAACTTTATCCATTTCTGTTTTAGTCTGAGTATGTCTGAATACTTCTTAAATATTCTTGTCGAAGTTTGACGATACCACATGATTTCACAATAAACATTCTGTCAAGTTTTCTATGTTTAAAATACCCTCTATTGAAACACCGTAGTGTTTCTGAAGATTTTTAGACATAATCAGTGTACATATATGAAGTTTTTTTTAATCAAGTCCAATATTGACATTATATTTGCTTTGTAAATGTCATACACTATTCGTTGAATAACATTTTGGTAGTATCGTCTATTTTTATCAGTTCTTTCTTTTCATTGTATGATCTATAACACCCCACACAACGCGATAAATGTAGAAATAAATGTAAAATATGGAATTGAAGTTAGTTATTCAATCTGCTGAGCAATTTTGGCTGAAGGCTTTAGAACTTATTCAAAACAACACTGTTTTGATTATCCGAAAAGTGTACCTCAAATGGTCACCAAAAAGCAATCACTCTGAATTTAAATAGTTAAAATTGATGGAAATAAAACCCTAAATTTAAATATAAAAATCGCAAACTGAACTAAGACATTTACTAAACGACTTTCATTGGTCTAAATATTTAACAGAAAAATGTATAAAAAAACTGAATTAAAAATCCATATCTAACTACCGTAACAATTCGAATATAAACATTCCAAATACGCAAATCAAAAGTACGAAAAGAAGTCGAGGATGTAGAAATTACATATCAGACCAAATCGGATGCTTGATTTAAAATTAACATATTTCTCATTTTTATGGAATTTTTTTGATATTTATGACCTTAATCTCTTAAAAAAAGTAACGATTATTTAGCATGTTAACCTAAAAATTGTAGTCCCATTCTTTACGTTATTACGCCCTTTTATAATCCGTGACATTTGTGAAACAAGAAAGATTACGATGAGAGAGGAAACACGTCCCTAATGCACTTCACTGCTTTCATTGTATTACACAATCATTTTACCTGGAAGAGAGTGAGCATTTACAAGCGGCCAACGTTGCCAAACCGTAAGCTGGTTTCTAGTCATGTTAATTAACATCAAATACATTAGGACTTTTATTTAAAAGCATCTAACAGGTACAGAAACTTGTTGGTCTAGAAATTCCAATACAATTTTTTGGTAAAATTGTTGTTTACAAATGGATGTAAACTCTTTTTAGCTCGACACAAGTAGTCCATTGATGTTATTAAAATCTCTATCCTATTTTTTTAGATCTATTAATTCTTTTTACAGAATTAGTTTCTAAAAATATTGAATTTCAATTTTTTACCAAACAACGTTATCTCCTAAGTTGGAATTTTTGGAACCGTTGGTGATACATACTGTTTACTACTACAGCATCGTCTGATGCGCGTTCGATAACCAAGTTATCGACTGCATGAAGGTAAACTAAAACCTATTAACTTAACTTACCGTGACTAACCTATTAACTTGACTTATTAACTTATTAACTAATTTTCCCATCAATGAACCTTCTCCCGAGAAAAATAATTCCAGCGAGAAAACCCCCTTAACGGAAATCTTCAATTCCAACTACTAAACTATAGAGTGGATTGTAGTAGATCCTTTGTCCTTATTTAAACTGTTCTTACATTTAACAATTTCAGTGCTTTCTAATGCATCCAACAATTTATTATACATTTTTTTATACATTGTTATACATACGTTTTTTGACGTTAAGTCCTACAAAAATATATTGGTATTCCACTGTTGAAACATTTTTGAACTATGTAGACATGGCGGTCAGCTCATTTCAATTTTTATTTTCGGAATCGGTGTCCTTTCATGCCTTTTTTCATTCTTGGAAATAAGAAAAAGTCACACAGGGCTAGACCAGGCGAGTGAGGTGCGAGGGGCAGCTTAACCACGCCATTTTTAGCCAAAACTGTTAAACGGCGATGGCTGTGTGTGCAGGTGTATTTTCATAGTGGAATAACTAGTCTCCTTAACACTCCCAAAATAAAAGTTTTTATTGGCGCTTCGAATTAAGTGCGTAAACTACGCACTGGAAAAACACAAATCAGTATTATTTTGATGTTTGATGTGATTTTATGACATTTTTTTGAACGAGGTAGTAAACGTTTCATAGCTACACCTTGCTCACTTGAACCTGAACACTACCCAAACCAAGAACAAAGTAGCGCTGGCAATAAAACTAACTACAGTCGAAAAGAAAATGCCACGTCGATATATCAACCGAAATTTAACTGGTAGTGAGTTGTGGTATCGAACGGAAGAAATGATTACTGCAAATGCTCCGCCGACGACAATACTTTTCCGCTCATCAGAGTTTCCGTTGTTTTGTGACAAATTTAAACAGAATATTAAAATATTTCCTGGAAAAAAAATTGGTTGAATCCTTGAGAGGGCTATACAAAACTCGGGTTTATTTTGGGCAATTCATCACTGTAGGTATATATATAAGTTTAAAGTTGTAGGTATCAATTTTTTTAATATGCCTCTTAAAATGCTTCAATGGTCATCTTTAAAAAAAAGGAACTTCTTGATAGAGATAAAATAGTTAGCTGAACATAAAATCCTATCTATTTGTTTCAGTTTACGTTTGGTAGGTTAGTTTCTAAATACTCCCTATATAGTAATTCATAAGTATTGAGTTTAAACAGAACAAGTATTCTTGGCCTGACTTGATTTCTCTCAAACTTGAATGAAACACCAAACTATGAATATTTCGCATTGCTTTTGTCGATGATACACGACCTCTTTGGCTTTCTTGTCTAGGGTGATATTATCTTTGAACGCGATAGTATTCACTATTCACTTCCACACTAAGCGTGTTCTTAGCACCAATGAAGTCGATTTCTTCGATGTTCCAAACTTAAAGAAAATCACCAGCTGAGGTTGGTATAAAAACTCATAAACATTTCACATTCTAACCCTTCAATACTTGCTCGCTCCGAGCCTCTATATTTCAGTCTTCAGTCTTCTTATCTGGGCATATGCATGACAGATATTTCTTCGATGTTCCAAACTTAAAGGAGTCACCCGCTGAGGTCGATATGAGAAAACCCCTCTCATTTCCAGACCCCTCCCTCCTAAAAACCATTCAGTTGCTATTGCCTCTGTCGATGAGCAACAATTTCTTTTATTATAGCAAATAACCTTAGGTGACGCTCTATTGTCCTGCTAGCTCATCCCTTTGCCTTATTTTATCTCGTATTCCCATAGTACTAAATCATTCATTATAATAATAATCTGTTATTTTTAGATAGTGATTTTTGCATTATAGTTAAAGTATCATAATTATATCATATATGATTTCGTAGTAAAAAGTAATTTATAATAATAAATTCGAACTAACATGTTATAATTCTAAGAACAATAAACGGTCATATAAACTTGACAACGGAGCAATCAGTCTGATGATCACCTTCACTTTTTTGTACCTGCTTCGAGGTGCTCTTTGTTCTATTCTCGATGGAAAACTTCGAGGAGAACAAGTTTTAGTTCTTTACACGTACAAGAAACGGTAGAGTGATTGTAAATTCTCTCTCTCTCTCCCACTTCCTTTCATTGGATGATGATGATTCAGTTTACCTCACACCCACTACACCGATTATATTTCATTCATAAATAACGAAACTGTGCCATGTTGGATAATGCGATCATCTTTTTTAGCAGTTTATTCATTGTTAAGCGATATCAGATTAAGATGTTTTCAAATTAATAAATTTGTACGAGGGCGATACTATAAATTTAAGCATTTCATAGAGCTTTTATTTTAGAATGAGTACTAGGTAATGAAACTAGGTGGAAGTTTACGTTTCTCACGTAATCCATTCAGTATTGGTTATGAGACAATCTTGAATCTTTGAAAATATATGTTTATGTCTTTTTCAAAATACGACCGAAAGTTTTTTTGTTACATTATTACAAAAGTTATAAGAAATTGTTGATATTTTCATCAACTAGCAGTAATGGGTAGAGTAAAGCTTTAGTTTTTGATAAGATTCCATAATGCTATTCGCAAATGAATTTTGTTGACTGAATAGGTACATTCAAGAAGTTCATAGTCACCGCGTTTTTTTAAATAATTGAACGTTCCATTCTACGGATATTCATAATCTACGCATATTCATATATGAGTAGTTACGATTCGTGTAAAGCTATGAAAGATTTTCTATGGATTTTATCAAAGGAAGAATTTGCAAATGAGGATGAATTGCAGAATAAAATAAACATTTTTAACTCAAAACAAGCTTATGAAGTACTAATACATCGATCGATAAGTCCTATAGTTCAATGCTTGAATAAAGAAGCAAAAATACAGCAAAAGTAAAAAATAACGAACGATTCGGCCGCCTCCAGCAACGTCCCATTTTTAATATAACTAAGTTATAATAGACAATAAAATCTCAAATATGTAGCAGTACTTCTTCTTCTTCTTCCTGCTGTGTATAAACATCATTGCCTGTTTTTCTTCACGTCATTGCCTCTACTCAGTCACCTGGGAGGTTGTCACTCCATCTTTTCCTAGGTCTTCCAATGCTTCTTTGTCCTGCTGGTGATTTGTCCCTTGTCCATCCACCGTAAAACCGAATATAGCTCATAGAACCACAAATTTGCCTCTGAATAGCAGTACTTAATCAATTTAATTATTTTTAGTTTTATTAGAATTTATAAAATAGAGATATAAATTTTACTTAAATCATTTATGTAAAATTTATAGCTCTATTTTGATTTTATTCTTATTTTGATATTCATGATGTAGGTGATCTATTGATTAATATAATTGTCGTTTCGACTAATTTTAAGTCTTTATCAAAATATAATATTGACACTGACAATTTGCGTATTTATATTAATAAGTAAATCACCGACATCATGAACATCAAAATAAGAATAAAATTAAAATAGAGCTGTACATTTTACCTAAATAACTTAAGTAAAATTTATAGTTTTATTTTGTAAATTCTAAGAAAACTAACAATAATTTGATGGATTAAGAACTGCTACATATTTGAGATGTAAAAATTAATTTTTCCTATTAGAACAAATTTTTATTTTGATTTTATTAATATTTATTGAAATATTTTAATAAAGACGTAAAATTAGTCGAAACGTCAATACTTATATTTCTTTTAAAAAATTATAAAAAAAAACTAATTTGAGACTTAACATCAAGAACATTTGGAAACAAACATAAAAGTAACTAATTTTAAATCAGAAGAGACCGTGCGATCTCGGTTCTTGTTACTAGTCACTGATAATTTTTCAAACTCAGGTGTTGGTGAAAGTAGGCAGATACGGCAACAGAGCGACGACGTTGTCAAATTGCCAGTGGACGTTGTCGGCACGAAATATCATGGCGCAATTAATACTGGCGGGGCCCCGTGACTCATGCAAAACTTGTTTTATACCCTTTCTTGTTTTACTCTCTTACTTACTCTCAACTGAACAACTCAAGTATGATTACTGATCTTTTTTACGTCCGCAGAAGCAGTGGCGGCTCATTTTTTCCGTTGATTGGAAATTTTTTTCGCGATGAATAAGTTAAACTACAATACATTACAATAATGTAGGTCTTGACTAATGTTATTGTTGTTTGATAAAATTGGTGATCGCCATTAACAAGTTGAATGCTGTTTCAAACGGTTTAGTGCTTTAGATTAAGAATATTTTACACGTGGATAGTTAAGTTATCGTTCTATTAAATATAATTCCGCCTTATTCATCAAGGTAGTGTCCTTAGAGAGGATAGTATTAGTTCAACGAGTTCCTAACTCTCCTATTCCATTTTTATAAAACTATTTTCCTTTATCATTCCGATAGGCGTATGTTCCACCATCGACTTCCTTATCAATTGATATTTCCTTCTTTGGAGCATTTTTTTAGGTTTAAAACTTGCCAATACTCGCTAGTGGTCAGATAGATAGATAGATGTGCTTTCTATTTATTTTCTTCTGTACGTAGGACCGTTTCTGTATTAATTTCTTATACAATGTACAGTAATAGTCACTTGCTAAAAAAATACGCCGATTGTATTCAAAAATAAGAGGGCTGTCCGAGAAGTTTCCAACCAAACAAATCCATAATCATTTCTATTTTTCAAAATAGTCTCCTTTCAATTCTACACACTTTGTCCAGAACTGCTCTAACCGTAAAACCCTTCTAAATAATTTCTTCTCGTTTAATGAAACTCTCTCTTCTGAAAGTGAAACTTTGAGGTTAGGAAATATGTTCTATTTTTCAATTCTTAGTAGACCGGGTATAAATTTTATATTTCAGTTGATTATCTTCGAAAATGAGCTCAATTACTCTGTGTAAAAATTCAAATATAAATTCTCATTCTTTTAAATAAGGAAAATATGAGAATGTCTTATTTACACACTTCACCTAACCTAATCTAACCTATATATGCCAGCAATTTAGTGCTCGGTTTCTTTTGCTCTTAACAATATACTTTTGAGATTTTTTAAGAGTTTATTATATTCTGCGAAACATTTTTAACAGCTCAGTTTCGTTTTCTGTTGCTTTGGTTTCAAATTTGACATTGTAATTTGAAGCACTTCCGATGGTCGGATTGAGTTGATTGAGCTTCTGTTACCTAATTTAATATTCAATGCTTTCTCACAATTTATTACATAAAGTAATTAATAAAAATTCTGATGTTCGAAAGCATTGAAAGTATGATGGTCATATAAACGAAGACATTTTAAATGACCTCATCCATCGGATCGTGGTAGTACAAAGCATTAAAGGTTTCTGTACAATAAAAAATTGTTTTTTCTTTGTTTTTAGACTTAAAAAAGTTTATTATTTCATTTGTTTGAATTGTTTTGTATGTTTCGCTTGTATTCTATTTAAAACCTAAATTGGTGAATACTGTTGTTAAGTTCTTGACTGCTAAACACAAAATCTCTAGAATTTCATGGAACAAGTCAGGCAAAAAATCATCAAGCAATATTATAAATCCATCCCGCCATTCCCATCAATTTTATGTAACTTCATTAGATTTTCTTTAATGAATTTGGAAGGGTTAAAAAGTTTGAAAATATCACTAGAAAAAAATGTATAGACTTGAAAGAAGACTATGTTGAAAATTGAAATGATACTGGAAAAAATGTCTTGTTTCCTTGTTAGATCGGAAACTTTCAGAAAATCCCTGTGTGTCTACAGCATCCTATTCTTTCCTATTTATTTTTCAATTTTAATAACGCCTCATGCTGTTGGCGCCAGGTATTATTAATTCCGGATACGTTATACATGAAAAAGGGCATTAAATCATCTCTGCGTTTTAATAATATGAATGCCATTATTTTTCCGTTTCACTATAACGAAAACGTTATTTTATTTGTGAATATTCATCTTTCTTTATCTATAAATTATAAAAAAATGCATTTATTAATAAAATAAAATAATGGAAGAAAATCCAATACAAGAAAACATCATTCTTGAAAATGGTTTATATACAAATGATATTTACGTTCGTGAACCTCATCTTTTAAACCTTTTACTCATCTTATACAATAGTTCTTACGATGAATTAAAATTTCATTCACATTTTTATATATTATTATTTATCCATCGTTTTGAAAATCAGTTCATTTTCTGTAATATTTATGAAAAAATATTTAACTCTGGTCACTATTCTAATGTAAAACTAGGTTAGGCTAGATTTACATCGAAATATTTTATTCTATTTCTAATACGCAATGTGATGAAGCCATGCACATTCCTGTGTCGGAATAGTCATCATTGTAAGGCAAATTTATTGGTAAAAGGGACGGCAAGTTTCCGTGTCGCATTTATAATGGTCCCTTCTACTATGGACTTTGGTTAATTGCATGTGTATAGTGAAAAGTAATGACCTCGGATGTATTCAGATTTCGTCCATCTCCATTCAACGTAGAATGGTGGATATAACTGTTTTGGGAGAAGTTTGCACCCTATTTTAGAGACATATGGAATGTTATAGGCTTATTTCTTTCCAAATATACAAATCCATACAGAAATTCCTGTATCGTAGGATAATAGGAAGTACAAAAATAAACGAGACCATAAAAATTAGAGATATTGCCATAAATATAACTAATATGGAAATTCCTTATAATATCTATATTTATTGATGTGTAAAAATAGTTTCACCTTTGCAACAATAACCGTCATCTTAAACTTTTAAGAGAGGCTTAAAAGAGTAATTTTCTAATAAAAAGCTGCTATTCTGCTGGTTTTAATTTTTTCGAACCACCAAAAAAATAATCTTTCCGAACTTCTGCCAAAATACGCGTTTGTCGATGTCATTCATTTGTCTGAATGTTCAACATCAAAACATGTCAAAAAATCAACATAATATTGGCCTTTGGAATTTACCGAAAATACTCGCGAAATCTGTGTGACTGTTTATTGACAATAAGCTTGTGAAACAACGTGTCTTAGCCATAGCTGAAGAGGTATGCCCAGACCAAAAAAGACGCAAGTAAGACTTGGGCAATAATTCATTTCAGCAGCTTCTTATGACTTGTTAGATATTACCTAGCTTCTTATATTTCTCCGTGGTATTGATAAGAGGTTCAACGCCTGCGAGGAGATCTTATAGTAAAAGATACTACTGCTACAACTTCAATAAAGGAATGACACCAATGCAATTATCATGGGGAAAATTATTTAGTAAATAACATATGGAGCAGAACAATGAATGGACAAAAAAAGGGCTGATAGCTAGTAAATTAGAACAGAGCAGAAAGGATACGATATTCTTTTATTTTAGACAACTATGTAGAGAAGACATCCCAAATCACCAGCCATGTTGGATGAAGGTGTCCTATATACTGCTTATGTTACGAAGAAATTATTACTATGGGTCAAATGAGAAATCAGTAGTAACCCACCCATTCAGACCACGGTACATGGAACCTGATATCTACCAAATCAAGTTAAATAAGTTAATTATACCGATAGGCACTTATGCCTCTTAGGTATTTCTGTTTATTTTTGATAATATTTCTTCATTCGTCTTTTTTTCATTACTCATAGTATTATTACTCAAACAAGCAATTAGAAACAATCCGATTAGAATAAAACTAATGTTTCCTTGAATGCTGTGGTGTTCATCACACTCAATGCATTGTGGTAGATGTTAAAAATTTCCTTTTAACTTTAGTTATAACTAATAAGTTGTTAATACCTATAGTATTCAATATATAATTTTTGCATTCTTATCTGGTGACCTAGTAAATTAGTTAGACGACAAATAAATGAGGGAGGAAGTTCTGTCATGCAACAGTGCACAATAACAACTTTCTTATTTCAGATATATCATTCTTAAAATTGTGGACATTTTACAAAATACAAGTCTTATATGTATATTATACTGTTCCGAAAATGTTAAGCTCTGATTATTCCATTACAAAAAATCGAAGTAAAATAATATTTTTTATTCATAATATAAAAAATACTTTACTAGCCACCAACGTCGGCGTCGTAGCATAATCCAAATTTGAAATAATTTGTTTTTCCAATAATCAACTTATGTGCATGAATTTGGGGGCATGCTGGAATGGAATGTGTGTAAAAGTTGAACCATACTTTGGATATGTGTATTGCAATTTTAATTGATAACAAAGAGGGACGTTAGGGATGATCTTCACTGTCCAAACATCTTGTTAGAATATTGCATTTGTTCTTATCCCCTTCAGATTGATATAGTCAAATTTGAATAAATGATTGATATCATCCATGGAGGTTACTTCTCATATAGAATTGTTAGTAGAATTATAGACAAGTGCCGTTTTTGTATAATTACTCATTGCATTTGCTGTTGATTTTTTATTTTATTTAGATTTCTTTTTTCTTACACCTTTTGATATATTAATGCTTCTAAATGTTTTTGATTTTAGGTCTCTTCTCTTTTAAATATAGCTTTTTATGATAATTTTTAAGAGATTGATAAAAATTTATATATATACAGATATCACAAAAATTATCGCATTACTGGTATTTTAGGATATTTTTAATTGTACTTAATTTTAGTTTTTTGGGACAATCTGTATATGTATCAACTTGATAGATATTTCTGGTTTCTTATCATGGGCAAAAAAATATTACAATTTCTTACAAATTTTTTGGAAGCAAAAATGCTCGAGTAAATCATTTCTGTCTTGGAAAATGCATTGAGATCGAGAACTTTCTAAGCAAATTCGCGATCATACAAGATGGTCGCAGGCAAAGATACGTCGCCGGGGTAATTGGAGATCAACAAAGCACCATATCCAGAGTTGCTATTCGCTACCAAGAAACAGGGCAGCTAACCAGAAGACCTGGACAAGGCCGTGGAAGGGTAACATCGGTAGTAGATGATCGTTATTTGAGTTTAACGACGTTAAGAGTTAAGCATACCACCGCTCGAAGGCTGCAAACAGATCTGTTGGCTGCTCGTAATGTCCGAATAAGCCTACAAACAGTTCGAAATTGGCTGAGAGAAGATGGTATACGAGCCAGAGTGCCAGCTAGAGGTCCACGCCTTACTAGAGAACATCGAGTAGCAAGATTGGAATTTGCTCGAGAACACGCAAATTGGAATATTCAAGATTGGTCCAATATTTTATTCACGGATGAATCAAGATTTTGTCTGTATTAGATAGGCGTGTACCAGTATATAAGCGACGTGATGAACGGCACGATCAGGTTAATTTTTGTCAATGTGAAAGCTTTGGTGGTGGCTCTATCATGGTTTGGGGAGGTGCCCTATATGCCTCATATCGGTGACAACTCTGTGCTATTGCACGATAATGCTCGTCCACACGCTGCTAGAGTGGTTCGGCAGTACTTAGAAGAGGTCGAGATACCCACCCTGATTTGGCCTGCACGTAGCCCGGACCTTAACCCAATAGAGCATGTCTGGGACCATCTAGAATGGTAAATTCAGCAACATCTGGCACCAATAAGAACACTAGATGGTCTTCAAAATGTTCTTCTTAACTTCTGGGAAAACATGTCGCAAGGATACGTCCAGAACCTGTTTAGAAGCCTTCCAAGACGAATGGAAGCTGTAATTAGAGCGAGGGGCGGCAACAAACGCTATTAAAAATTCATTGGATGGCTTAAGCACCGTTATTTTTTTTGTGTAGATGTTTTGTACAATTTTTTTGATATTTTCTATGTTTTGGTAAATCAAACTTTTTGTCCTCTGCAGCTTAAACTGATATAGAATAAATGTTACAAAAGGCGTATCTATTGGTGTTTTAATTTGTAATAATAATAAAATTCGCAAAACAAGCAAATATTTAAAAAATAAATAGTCATGCGATAATTTTTGGGGTGGGGTGTAAAGAAAGATACATTTTGACGTTTCGACTTTATCAAAATATTTTGATGTTCTGCAATCAAAAGTATTAAAGTTAGTCCACTTTGGTGTTTCCTTGCTACGTTCCCAATAAGAAACCGCTCATAATATAGCTGGCAAAGAGCTTCTTTACAATTCATATATATATATATATATATATATATATATATATATATATATATATATATACTGAAATTATGGTCAAATACAATAATAAGAAATATGTATAAATATATAACAATAATAAAATTTTACTTACAATAATTAATTAAGATTTCCTTTGATATTATTAAAGCTTGTAAAAATTTTTAATCTCATGGAATTCAAAATTCAATATTCAAATTTACTTTCATAGAAATATCGATTAATTGAAATATTTATTCTGGTTACTATAGGAATTTTTATTAATTTTTGATTGTTTTGATTTTGAATGACATTGAATTTTTATAGGTTAGATAAGGATAAGCTTTAGTGAACTATGTTTAATATTGATTGGTAAATTTATGGATAATATTAAAATTCAATATGTTAGGTCGTTATGAATGTAGTTGAATATAAATGACAACAAATTTTATAGGTTAGGTCATTATAAGTGAAGTTGAAATTTATAGGTTAGGTGAGGTTAGTTGGTTGTTAATGGCGTTGAATTTTCATAGAATTTGTTTTTTTCGAAATCTAAAAGATATGCATAAATTACACTAAGGTTATTTAAATCAGTTTTCTTATTAATGCATTGATCATTTTGGGCAATATATGTTTTTTCTAAAAATAAACGTTTTTTGTAGTTTGTTTCGGTTGTCAAAACTTTGACAGATTCATAATTGATATTGTGTTCTTCGTGATAGACATGAGTCGCTAAAGAACATCTATCAGGATATAATCTGCTATCACTCTTGTGAGAAGTTATTTGACAGATCAGTGACCTTTTCGACTGACCACTGACTACAAATCAGTTTAGAATCAATGACAGAAGATTAGTACTTTGATGACATTTTTTTGGACAATTTGGTTAGAAATTCCCTTACCGATTTTTTTACTAACGTACTACATGACATAACTCATGAGATATTCTTAGAGAGGTCTAGGCTTCCTGATCTCTAATTCTGTCATAGCTTCCTGTCTTTTTCTTCATTTGTTTTGTATATTATTTTTAATACTTATCCTATGATTTAAAATTCTATTCTTATTCATTATCATAACATTTTCATTCAGATATTTTCTTGGTGTAGCAATGCGAAAATTAATTACAGACCAATAGACTTATCGTCAACTTACCGTTGAAACGATTTCAGGAGACGACGCTATAGCGGTCCATCAGACTTTCTGGTATCTAATGAACCGCTACTCTTAGAAAGCAAAGAAAAAATGTTTAATTAATTAACTATACACATGTGTACAAATAATATTTATTCTATATATTTTAAACTATATTTATTTTTTAAACTATATTTTTCACTTTTTAGTTTCATGTGCTATGAAAGCTGCAAAAATTTCTATCCAGCCAGCATCTTCTTGTGGTCTAAGAACACGAAAAAGTATCTGGGGCTCAGATTTGGAGAATACGGTAGATGCAGAAGCAATTCAAAGCCCAATTCATGCAATTACGCTATCATTTTCATTGATTCGTGACACAGTGCATTTTCTTGATAAAACTTCACTTTCTTCTTTAAATGGGGTTGTTTTTCACGACATCGTCTTCCAAACGCTCTACTTACGCTATGCAATAGTCACCATATTTCTCTTTTTAAGATAGTCAAAGAATATTATAGAATACTGTTGACATAAACTTCCCACTGTCGATTAGACTCCGGTGTGAAATGTTTCATTCATTATCACATATCGTCACAAAAATTCTGGTTTTTATAATTAAACAGCTGCAATTATCTTGAGACAAAGCCAAGCCTTCGCTTCAGTAGTATCTTTTTTATTACAAAAAGCAACACATGAAATTCCTTTTTATCCATTTTTGTGAACTATCAAATGCAGCTCCTCTGAAAATGCGTTAAGGCAATTTTTCAACATTTAATCTTACACTCTCAGTCCAGAGTCAATTTTTTAAAATATCTACATATATAGGTAAATAATCACGGAAGTGTACACGTTTGTCCCTGCATCACCTATTTGGCATCGAAATGTATCATCAAATCAGCAGAAGGTCAGTTATCATCTTCTCGTTTTCTAAAGTTTTTGTTTCTGGTACATAATGATGTACCTAGTACTGTTACGATTACATTTGAGGGCATTAGCTATCTAATATAATTTTATTTGATGATCGGTACAACTAAAAATAGGTACAAAAAGTCCAGAGGCTGCCACATAGATGGCGCTATTATTAAATTCCTAAGATTTGCAGTTAGCTTCAACCTTCAAAAAGGACATGTATAAATTTGACAGCTATTGTACTATCAATTTATGATTTATAGGATTTTGAATAAAGCAACTTTAAAAAAAAATGATGAAACTTGACTATCATTGTCATTGTACCAACTCCAAAGTATGGAAAAAGGCAAAAATCAGTATTATCTGTGGGATACGCAGGGCGCAGGGTATTCATCGACTATCTTAGAAATGGTAAAACCATAAACTGTGATTATTACTACCGGTATTGAAGCGTTTAAAGAACGAAATTGCGGAAAGCGGCCTCATTTGAAGAAGAAGTAATATTTAACAAAATGCACCGTGTCACAAATCAATGAAAACGGTGACAAAATTGCATAAATTGAGCTACATTGTTCCCTCATCCACAGCATTCTACAAATCTGGGTCCCAGCGACTTTTTCCTTTTTTCAGAAGCCTATTTTGGAATAGGTTATCTTATTAAATTTTCTAAAAATGACGTGACTCGAAATGTTACGGTGTAACAAAGTATTAACAACTCAAATACCACTTGCATGGAAACACGTTCTGAGTACGTTCACACTTTAAACTTTATTATGGTAATGTCTGATTTAATTTATGACATCAATGTTCCCGTATCTCAGAACTTAAGTATCTATCCTCGTATATCTAGGCACATATAATTAACTGGGAAGGACGTGTAATGAAAAGAATACAAACGGAAATCATTACAAAATTCACACAATGGATGTGGAAAGAGATGAATAAATACAAAAAAATCGAAAAAAATATTGTAAAAAAAAACAACACAGGCATAAAAGATTTATAACGAACTGGATGGTGAATAATACTCCAAAAAGATGGATATAAAACGTTCAGAACATTAGCTATAATCCAGTAGATTCGTATTAGGTAAATTTAGTGATTAAAATGGCAACACTCAAAAAATATTTCTTCTACTTTCTCAAGGATGTTTCGAATGTAAATTATGAATAAACCATTATGATTTTTTTACGATTAATCATTTAATGGATTGTTCTTATATTCCCCCAACTTCAGAAAATTAACCGATAAAATTCAATACTTTCATGTAACGTTGAAACAAATATTTGCCTCTGAATTTTATCTATGTACATACATATATTATTCCCATTTAACGTTCTACTGGTCTTGCTTTAATGATGTGCTTCAACATATTAGGAGCATGACAAACCTGAAATCAAAGTCGTTGCCGACAAATTACTAAAAACACATCTTTTTGATATAGACAGAGTTGTATTCAAGATTGTTTTAGTATCGTTCAGACATATGAAGAAAAAAAATTTTACTAGTATCACAATAAATGTTCAGATTTTCATAGTTTCCCGAGACAAAAAACGTCACGACGTATATTGAACTACATTGTTTCAAAGAAAGAAGAAAAAGAGTTGTATGTGTCGGAAAATGCAATATAATTAAAAAGTTATTTCCCATTTAATTATGAACATTGTATTTAGAAAAAGTGGTATATTTTAAGCTACCCCTTCACCCTGGTATGCCACACACTTACAGCTCCTTTCATTTCTGGTTGCCATCCTGAAAGTCTGCCCATGTTAACTTTTTAAAATCGCCGTCGTCTGCTGGTGAATGGACTCAATCGACTAATATCGACTCCTTTCCATTGGCACTTTCATTTTATAAAACATCCATTCCGTGTGGATTACACATTTCTATATTTTCAAATGTTAATATCTCCTAAAATTTATTTTATTAATAGGAAAGTGAATGAGAATTACGCTAGTTTTGAATCTGAAACTTCTGCATCAATACCAACCACTTCAACCTTGCATTTTGTGAACTGTCTATGCCCAAATTCCATGTTTCATATTGATTCAACACATATGGCATTAGATATTAAAGTTACTGATTTATCATTTAAATCAAGTCCAAAGATTTCCACGTACTATCTAATGAACCTCTCAAAGATATTGGTACGAAATTATGAAACTATTTTATGTATCACATAGTATATATCAACTATCAAATTGAACATAAAAAATGTCTGCATACCTAATGGGCACTACGAATATAACAAATACACATAAGCAGACTAGAAAAGTTTACAGTTTTCTTTTAACACAGTATATATGAGATAAAGAATATTTTCTTGCAAAATATTGTATAGACACCACGAAAAAATTTATTTTGGGATGATAATGACAATTTGGTACGAGAATTACGTGAGACGATAGGATAAGACATTTAGATACAGCAAAAACCGATAACGAAGCATTGAATTAGTTTGGTATTCACCATTTTCTTCCGATTTGGCCTCCAGCGATTACCGGTTGTTTCCAAAATTCAAAGAACACATATTTTATATATATATATATATATATATATATTATATATATATATATATATATATAAGATATTTATATTTTTCACTGATGAACACCTCTTGTAAAGCCCATCTCTGCCTTTCACAAAAAATAAACAGTTACACCATTGAGGTTTTTCGCGTCTCACGAATCAATGCAAAGAATCCTCCGGACGCAGATAGCAAGATATTACATTCCCATAAATGTTTAAATAGGCGATTGTAAAAACAAAAAAAGACTTTTTCCCTTTACAGTTTGTTGGCGGCGGAGGTGGCCGAAGTGGAATCTACCAATCGCACACTGTATTGTTTAGGGCTGTATTAATTATGGCCGCCGATTGAATTCCGTTGTGTGTTCTACCTGGCCGTACCGTCATTCCACGCATATCTTGATTGTCTCTCATCGATTCCCCGCCTTCTATTTTATATCCCCTCCTACCGCCGCTACTGCTTCTGCTTCCATTTTGATGTATATCCCTTTCTGACCCCTTTATATATGATCATATCCTATGAATGTATTTTTTGTATCTCTAATATTTCAGAGTATAGGAATACTATTTCTTTACCTTTAGGGATGCGATGTTTACTATATATACTAATAACGTGGATGGATTTTATAACAAGGTGTAGTCAATTTCGGTCAATAACAACAAATTAAGTTGATTAAAAATCAAGTCATTTAATCATCCAATTTTGAAATTTCCCCAGGTAAAAAAGTATTCAGAATTGGAAAATTCTTGATTTAACATTTATTGCGCAGATGATAAATTATCGTGAGTTACGGGAAAAGTACCTTAGAATTATATTTTCCACTATGAGACACTTGGCTACCAATTAACTTTCGCCGATTCTATCTCGAACGCTTTTGGAATGATTTTCTTCTATCTGTCGTAAGCTATCAAAATTTTTCTCTACAAGTACATACTTTACTTTTGGCAACAGCTAAGAGTTGCATTGTACCAAATGTAAGGCGGATGTGAATAGGAAGATTTTTGACGGCCCAAACTCAAATATCAAAAGCATCGTGTGCCACAAGCGCATTGTCAAGGTGAAGAAGACCCATATCTTCGGTAACTTATTTCTCATAATGAAAAACTTCGGAATTCCAGTTTCTACTATTTTTCTACAGTTAAATACCTCCCCAACTGTTTTCCGCTGTTGATTCGCTCATACCAGTTACTCACGAATCAAGAAGACGCCGTTATAATTAATAATAAACCGGCCGGTCTTGAGACGGTTTCTTGCCCTTCATTTCGTCATTTCCACTTTTAAATGGCTGGATACCACTTGTAAACAGTCTGTAAGTGAAGTTATCATAACAGAGTGAAATATCGGAACAGTCTTAACCTTTCCACTTCCTGTTTCAACACATGATGGTATGCCCTGAGAAAAATTCCTTTATGGTATTTGCACTTTGTATGTAGAAAACTATGGAAACAATGGAAATAATAAAAGTCAAATTCAAGACAGATGAAAAGACGAACTATTTTATACTCACTAAAATTTGCTAATGACAATACATTACAAAGAAGATAACAAAACATATACACAAATTTGGGATGAACTAAAAAAATTGAGTGTGGTATGGTCAAAAAGGTTATGAATGAATAACTAGAGAAATTGGACAACAAAGAAATAAGAAATATCATAGAGAAAGATACTGTTAGAAAAGTTGAGGCACAGACATTGAGGTAATGAAGATATATGCAATATAGTCATTAATTAAAATGATAATATAAGATCGACCCACTACAAAGAAATCCAGATGGACAATAGGAGAAAAAACTAGAAAACCAAATAATGGAAGATGTCAAAAAAGATATGCAGAGGAAGGAGAAATTCTTGCTAATTAAGCAAAAAGACACCAGAACTTTTCGTGCCAATGTCCTCACCCGGAATGAAAAAGCATCAGAAGAAAAGAAGCTCTCTCAATAAAGTAATTAAATTGATATGAATATTAAAAAAAGTTTCTTGAAGGCAAATGGAATGAGTAGAAACGACACGATCACGGAAATTTAATGGAAGCGATGACTATCGGAAATTTGAAAATAGTTGCGATTGAGAATAAAGAAGTGGCTACAGTTGTGGAATAATACCGTTAAAACTATTCAATTAGCAAAATATTTTCCGTTATTTTCAAAATTGCTGATACCAATCTTTAATTTGTGAAAATTGATGTTGTCGAAACTTAGAAATCTCAATTCCAGTAAAACGAATATAAAATTAAAACATAAAATTCGTATTGTGAAAGTAGTTTATTTTTGAAAAACGGAATTTTGCTTTGCAATAGTAACCAAAACTTTAATTGTGTCAGAAGTTTTTTCAATTGTCGAAAATTTTTTCAATATGCGGCATCGTGACTCACATTTAGTTCTTATGAATGAATATTAATAAACGCGAATACAGTATATTGTACCATGACCTCCAAACATTATTAGAATTAACTAAAGTTTAGTTTTACCTCTGAAACATAGATTCACACATGACATTTACTGTTGGATTATAAATAGCACTTCCACTACAAACTTGTATGGATAAATACCATGAGTCATGACTATAAAGCAGATCAGGAGTATCCTTTCTAGTTAAAGATTTGAAACTTTATAAATAAAAACAAAATAGCTTATTTTGTAATATCGCATGTTTTGAGTCTGCAATATCTGTGGTTAATTTTCCGTCTGTTTTTATGTTTTTTAAAGATAAATGATGTAAATATTGTTGGTTTTCTCTTCGCGTCAATGATTCTCTCTCAGTTTTTCTTTTTCAATAATTCTCTCTTTTATTTCTTCGATTTTCATTTCTAAGTATTTGACTACATCATTTCGACTAAATGATGTTCTATGAAACATAATTTTATTTTTCAACCATTGTCATTTTGCATTGTGGTTTATTGATTATTTGCTTTTTATATTGTGTACAGTCAGAATCAAATTTCGATAAAAGAGATTATTCCCTTCCCGCTATTTTGACTATTTTTTTTTCTCATCTGAATAGTCGTTTCATGAATACGTTATTATTTAAATATGAGGAGATAATTTTCAACGAGAATATAAATCGGCATATACTCAACCATATTTTGTAATTCCCAAATTCTTCTCAATGGATTTTTTGTGATTGGATCACTAAATCTAACGAATAGTAGTGGTGATTATATACACCAAGGATTTTTAAACTTATTTATATATAAAATAGATTCATCAATTTTTGCTAGTATATGCAACATTAAACAACAAAAATCAAGAATTGCATAAACATAAACATTTATCAAGTTGAGTACAACCCTGTCGTGTTAAAAATTTGAACAGCTTTCAAGTCAATAATACAAACACAGAAATAAAATAACGATATGTGTCTGAAAATTATAATTGAAATTTTCAGTTGTGTTTGCGTTGGTTTAGTTTTCCACCAGTTAGACTTTTTTAAACGTGACTAATGACAATTGATGACCAAATAATGCGCATTTTAAAATGATATATGCGTAACGACTTAAACAGATATATAAGTAACCATGCCTTTAAGTGCCAATTAAATTGAATTAAAACCGTTATGATAATTTTGTAAACTGAAATATGCATATTCGTACTTATTGGCTTTTGAATCTTGTAAGGTCTAAACTCTTAGAGTTCAGTAATAAAAATAACGATATATATCACGTCGCTTGCTACTTGAGTTTTGAGAAAGACAAATAAAATCAAATATTTAGCATTGAATTCGGTTTTATTATTATTATCTATTAAGATCAATACACTTTTGCATGCGTTTGAACCAATTGTCGAAGCATTTTTTCCATTGAGGTATTTCCAAAACATATGACTTAAACGTTTTTTCAGGTGTATAAAAATGTTGACCTCGCAATTTATTTATGATCTGTGGGAATAAAAAGAAATCATTAGGTGCAAAACAAGAACGACCCATCAATGCTTTGACTGTTCAAAAACTTTTTTGTTTGAATTGATGTATGAGAGCTCATATTTTAGTGGTGGAGAATGATTCGTCTTCTGCGATTGTTTTCTCTAATTCACTTTTGGCAAACAAATGCTGGTGTACAATTGACCGTCCTATATTGCTCTAATGAAACTGTGACGATATGTCCAGTTATTAAAAAAAAAACAGGCGACCATTTGCTTCGAAGTGGTTTTGTTGTATTTGGCTCCTCTTGAAAGATCCATACAGTCGATTGTTATTCAGTTCCGGATTCATATGCATAGGTCGCCTATCGCGATCTTATAGACGTCTTTTGAAGCATCACAAATGAATTTTTTCGGCATTTGTTTACACCAATCGACACAAGCTTTTTTTAAGTGATTGTCAAATTATGCGGTATCCAATGCGAACAAATCTTTTTAACCTCCAAATGTTCGTACAATATTGAATATATGTCATCTGACGATCTTGCTATATATGTTTCGGACAGAATCGTTGTTTTTTGGTACAACAGCCGATTTTGGACGACTTCACGAAATTCATCTTGTAGTGCGATCACGATTGAATTGGGATAACCAATGCTCGGGATAGTGTTTCATCACCAAAAGTCGAAGCGAGCACACTGCTTTTGGTTTAATCTACCTCGTAAAATGTGGCAAACCATCACACGTAAATGTTCACGATATAATTTCATTTTTTGACCAAAATGAATATTTCAAGAATCTGTAAACAACACATATAGTACTCGTATGACAATATACTTTCTGGGTACGTTTACCATTAAAAATGTCAAACTTCATTACATTGAAAAATGAAAATGTTAATGGGAAATAATAAGTCTTGTTTCATTGTTAGACCGAAAACTTTTGGTAATAATGGTAACGTGGTAGTTTCAAAAAACCTAGCCTATGTTCGCATCGATGACGTAAACATTTCCTTTTCGGTTCATTCTAGCAATTTTTAATAGTTTTATTTTTGTAAATTCATTACTGAAATTTTTATTATTGACTTTTCCCCATTGATAATTTCTTGTTATGTTAAAGAATTAGAAAGTTGCTTCTTTCAAAGTATTATATCAAAAACGGCTCTTCTCAATTAGGAATTAATTGTGTCTTGGTAAATATATCACTGTTCATTTCACTATAATAATCTGCCGACAATGATCTCGATGTTAATACTAAATGTAAATTTTCAACAAATTCTTTGTTCATAAACATTTCCATATTACACAGATTTTATACAATATTACAATTAACATTCTAGATATAATTTAAATGTAATATGGTTGGAAGTTGATATGTCCTGAAAATTTTAACTTACGTTTGCTCTTAACTCATAGAAGAATTGATTGTAACAGTAAATAGGCCTTTAGTACAAACAATTTGCCAATGAATGTGCAATCATGAACAAATTCACAAAACATCTAAACATCAAACTAAAAGTGTATCTGTGTGTTAATTATAATGACAAACGGTTGAGTTTGTTCTTTTCCTATTATTAGAAAAATGTCGTCAACTAAGTTACGTGTCAGCAAACATTCAGTATTTAGACTAGATGAAGGTAAGTTTTTTAGCTCTTGACTAAATTTTTTGAGCCAACCTGTATTGTTATTAATGTTATTTAACAGTTCGTAAGAGATACGTATACAACAGGTAAACAAATTTTGTTACCTCACGTTTCATGTATATAATATATAAATATAAACTTTTCTGATCATTCTGATCATTTTGTGTATTACTTAAGTAATGGTTAGTATTGTAAATGAGTCTAAGCTTATCGTTCGATACAAAATTTTCTTGGATCTATTTTATCAACTGCAAAAAGCCGATAGACATAAAAACATGCGTTTGAATCAATTGAAAATATGTTATAACGCGTAAAACATTCTAATTGCGAATGTAAGTAACTCGCGAAATTGGTTAGTGGGAAATTAACCTATTTTTTGTCCCATTCTTCTTAAAAATGCTCTATTAAACTTTGTCCTGAATGGTTTTCTGATATTATCTAAATTTGAACTTGATTGAAACTTAACTAAAAACTTTTGTGATGGTACTAAACTATTAGTTATTAACTATCATAAGGATCGGGAATAAAATTATCATTAAATTATGTTATTAACACTTTTTTCTCAGTCTTATAGCTTAAGATATATTCGGAACGAAATTGAACAAAAAAATTTATTAAACGTATTCAAAATCTAGAATGAACAAAAGCTTGAACCTATTCTTCAATTTTGATTCCTACATACGTTACAAATAACCAGAGCACAATTTCTTTAAAATACATTATTAAGTGGTACCACCTTATTTTATACACATTTTTTGTATTAAAATTTTCTTATATTGTTCAACCAAAACCAAAAATTGTTAAGAAACTCATTTTGTGTAGGATTTTCTTAAAATATTTTGCTCTGTTATATCAATAGTCTGCCGTCATATTGTGCATCCATCGGCCTAAATTCATCAATAAGTTCTGAATCTTTTTGCAGCTTAAATTTTCCCATATTTTTAACTAAGAATAAATAGAAGCAGTCTTAAAACATTCGTTTTATGTTGGATTTCCTAAATATATTTTACACAGTATCTTCGTTACCTTTATTCTCCTATGACACCATTGACCTCGATACCTCCATGGCTTAGCTATTTTAATAAAATCTCTTTGTAAAAGAGCTTTGATCAAGATACTCTTAACATAAAACTTTCTTTTTGCTTTTATTACAGTAGCTATGAAGCGTTGGATGAGGAAGTTATAGTTACGACAATGAAATATTGCAAGAAATGTCACCGGCTCATTTGTTTTCTTTTGTATACAAATTTCAGTGTTTAAAAAATGACTAAAAAGAGGACAATTTCTAGAGTTGTTTTATCACAACTTCGAATTAAAATGGTCTACTTTATATATTTGAAAAAGAGATAATGCTCGTTCGAAATGTCACGGAAGAATTCAACTTATTAATAATTCTCTTCCAAGACTCCACGGCATTTTATGATTGTGAAATAAAGCTTCCGTGTTTGTTGGATAAAAAAATTTATATTCCTATTAATACAAATTGATTCCAAACTTTCCTGTCAGAGATACATGGGAGATGGGCTAAAAACAGGTATTAAGAATACATATATGTATTCATGGTTCCGTACATAAATAAAATGTCTTTGGATTGGAAGCGTATGTAAATGGTATCCAAATACTTATTATAAATAGTTATGTATTTTTGAATATTGTATAAATATTGTTGTCAAAAATTCTAGTAGGTATACATCACGCTTTCACTTCAAATTTTGAAAGCGATTATAATCATTCATATTAATTTTGAATGATTTTATTATTACTAGAGGCTGGGGACAGTTTTGACATATGTCAACACTGATATCAATATGTCGAATCAGACATTGCCATAATAAGTTTGACATTTTTAATACGTACTCAGGACATGTTGTCATACGAGTGTTATTTGAGTTGTTTACAGATACTTGAAACATTCATTGAGGTCAAAAAATGGAATTTAAATCGCTGGCTTTACGAATTCAATCGTGGTCGCACTTCCGCTACAGAACGAATTTCGTGAAGGTCGTTCAAAATCAGCTGTTATCCCAGAAAACATCTATGCAGTAATAAACTGATATTTTAAGATCATCATTATAGCAATACTGTGATTGAGACATACTTGCGTATTAGTTCCACTCGCAGTGAAATGCTGAAAAAATTAAATCGCGGTGCTTCTAAAGACGTCTATAAGATAGTAACAGGCGACGACTCATGGATCTATGCATATGAATCCGAAACTGAACAACAATCGACTGTATTGTTTTTTTTAAGACGAGTCAAATTCAATAAAAGTTGTTCACGCAAGAAGCACATTGTCGCCTGGTTTTTTGGAATAATACTATATGTCCTACCGTTCCATTAGAGCAACGTATAATGGTCAATTCTAAATGGAACACTAACATTTTTTTCGCAAAAGTTATTGAACAATCCAGGAAACCAATCACCACAATGCGAGTCTTCACACATCATCAGATAGAAACGTTTTTAAACAGTCAAAACATCGAATTGATCTCAAAACTAAACTAGCAACCCTCATTGTCTGAAGTTTACGACCTCAACTGTCATGTCAGTACTTATCAATATACTTTGGGATATATATTTGCGCATGCGGTAAAAGATTTTCAGTAAAATTCCGTCATTTTTAAAAATATATGGAGGTATCTTTTTTGTTTTTGAAAAACAATGCGACTGTGTAAATGAAAGAGAACACTGTGTAGGGACACTGCACCACCATTTACGACCGTAAAATTTTGGGTAGCTAAATTGAAATGAGTGTCCGGAACGACCTACATGTCTGAGACAAGCGAAAATAGATTGTAGTATGCTATCCGCGCGTTTGATGCCGTGGTCGCTCACTTTGGACGTAAAAAGTATTAAAATGTACATACCCTATTGGCGCTATTTAAGCAAAATGAGTCGAACTTTTTGCATCCATTGTAGATCCACCTGAAGCGAAAAAACTGTCATGACATTGGATTACAAAGGGCGAACATGCTCCGATAAATGCTAAGAGGTTTTATCGGCCGGAATAGTGATGGAAACCAAAATATATTTTTATGCATGTTATGGTTTACAAACTTTAATGGTAGTTCACCTATATCATATATATATTTTAAACAAGATTTTATCGAAAAAAAGGACCGAGAGCTAACGGGTTTTGTCTTTATGGTCACTATTAATGCAACGCTACGAGTTTTCTTGTCTGTCCTTATCCTCCTCAGTTACCAGATTTAATACTATGTGACTTCTAGTTCTTCTCTAAATAAAAAAAGGCAAAGAGGAATATGTCTTGACACTATTCACGACATTGAGAAAACCGCAAAAGAAATGATGAAAATATTTCCGAAAAAAGCCAATATCCCTAAATGCTTCTAATAATAGATTCAATTAGTAGATAATTTCAAATTTTCTGTTACCGTACTACTTTATTCATAATAAATTTCTTATTTCTTACACCCTTGTATGTGTTTTTGTTATAAACCGTCTTGATTGATGTCATTTCTTATTGAAAATTAGTTTTTAGAATAGGTAAAAAATTGACGTTTCCACGCTTTTCGGTACATATATGATATTGAAAATATCCGCGTAGTATATTTAAAAGTATTGATGTTTCGTTCACATTCTTATTTTGTATTACTCTTCTTACAATGAACTTGAAGTTTCTTTGTAATATAAAAACAAAAAGCATCGGCATGCAAAGGTAGATTCTGTACATTATCTTATACGTTTATGCAGAAACCCTAGGTCTCGGAGAACAAGACAAAGTTCTCGGCTTTTCAGAATGCTTTTGATGATGTTTAAAATTGTTGGAATGGAAAATTAAGCTGAGTAGCGTTTTAAAGCTTCCTTGTTTGTGTTTGACCTAATATGTGAATACACTAATAAAAAAGAAACAATCCTTTTTCATAAATATTATGTTCTAACTGACCTATAATATCAATTGAATTATATTCTAAATCGATTAGTTCTTTCAGTATTTGCATTAAAACTCGATATTTCCTTCAACAGCACTACTTTGTTTTCACGCGCTCAGTAATAAGGTATCACAACTATACTTCAAGACGTTGCTCATCGATTTATGTAGCTTGCTTGCTTGAATTGTCTATCCTAAACACTGAATATCAGCCGGTTCGGTCATTATTTTCAATTTCTTCAAATATCTATCGACATTTAACGCGGCTAAGTTTTTATGTTGAAACTATAGAAGTTTATGAAAGGATAGCTGACAGTGTTAATAGGATGTACTGTTCGAAATATTGAATTATACAGAACAACGGGATCTGTGGCTCACAAATCAAGAACTGTAAGTCAGCCGAATTATTATAAAATCTTAAAGATAAAGTAATTTCATCGTGTTTCAAAGAATAAACAAAGTATTATGGAATAATCAGCTACAAAAAGTTTTTCAGGAGCATTTTGAAAAAAGCGACTAAAAAGACATGCCTTAAGATCCTTAAGATAATATTTGAACCCCAGATTGACACAACAGCCTCGGTCATTGAGACAAATGAATTGCTCTCAGTTCACAGAACCACGTTTGTATGGAGATAGTGGACAAAATTGAAAATTTGCTTTATACAACAGTTTTAATGAATGACTTTTTACTTACATACCACATCTGTGCTGATATTGTTATCATAAATAGTCTCTAAGAAGTTTATTGCTTCTTTGCCGGGGTCGTCTTCTTCGTTGGTATCTGGCAATATATATTTTTCTATCATTTCGACTTAAACCCTATCTGCAAGTTCTTCAGATGTCGTACTCATTTTACCGAAAATTTGTGGATCAGAGCTAATAAGTAAAATATTTAATTTAGCCGGATGTTTCTCAAACAAATTAGAACAGTTATGAGATGGGCCTTTAAAAGCACCTAAATGAGGCATATTTTATCACTACTTTCAATTATGAACGACCCACAAACATAATCCCAAATGAGTTTTTTGGCCTATTTGAGAAAAACATCCCAGAATTTGACTTTTACAAAAACAGAAAAATATCACCTATCATTTACATAGTTGGAATTAGAAATATCGTGAACCAACACTCATTCGAAATAATAGTTACTTTTTCTCAACATTAAACTCTGTCATAATGCAGCACAATCATCCCTTGGTTGACTTCTGAGAAAGATACTTTCTCTATTTTTGTCCATTACCCGTGACAATGTGCGTTCTGTACGAATTTGGTTTGAGTATTTTGCAAAACTTCATAGCTTTCCCTTTTGTACAATGTACATTTCTAATATGATATTCAGTGATTATTCATTGGATCTTATCTTTTTTTATTTATTTTAAATACTTGCTGATTCGTATGAATATTACCGATTGCAGTATTCCATTGTAAATGAAAACAACGGTATGAGAAAATGTCTGTTGTAACAGAAAATGAACACCAACAAAGGTGTATACACGCAAACATACACTATAAAGCAATAAAGAAATTCCATGCTATTCAAATCAATTTTGTTCATTTATACAATTAATTTAAAGTGGGCTTTGATCCATTTGGATAAATTTGAGCGAAATGAACAGGTAAATTAATGAAACTTCAACAATGCTGTTATAACAAATTGTATACAAAGGGTATTTGGAAATATTCAAATAGAAATATTCATCGATAGCGAAGGATACAAAAACTAATAACAGAACAGGATGGATTCAATTCAATATTAAAATTTGGATTTAAATTTATGTCACAAAATCATACCGATTGCACCTCCAACTTCCACCGATCTCACGACCACCGATCCGACACAAGAAAGAGTGGTTGTCAGCGCCAGTCTGTTTGAGGTGTTGTAAAACCAATTCAAAACTCCGCATTCAAATCTCTTATCCAGCTGATTATCTCAATGTATATAAGGATGTCCGTTTATAAACGGTTTTTTTTCCAACAACCGCTATAAGGGACTAAATGTTCAAATATTAGTTTTCTTTTTTATTGAAATTTTTTCCTTATTATTTTCTTAAGAGCTGCTATCGTCGTTGAACCATCTATAGCTCGCCCTCAGTTCCAAAGTTCTAATATTTTAATTTAATATCTCGCTTGACTTCAAAGAGGTTACGTCCTCGCTCTTACAAGTTTCGTCCAAAGCGTTTTTTGCGTCAGCTTGTGTGGATAGGGTAACTAGCTGATTCAGAGTTTCTTCCTCTGCTTTACAGAAGCCACAATCGTGATTTTCTTCTACATATTGTCTCATTACGTGCTTCTTGAGGCTGTAGTGTCTTGCGAAAAGGTATAGCATATTTTTACTAAGATCCAGAGTAATTCTAATCGATTCTTCCTCCTGGTGAAACTTTTTCATGTAAATGAATTTTCAAGTATCACTGGATCATTTAGTATTAGTAAATGACTTATGCGCTTTTTTCTGACATATATATTCCTATTAAACAGAACTCAAACTAAAAAGACCCTATTATTACAATAATTTGGTTGTCCTGCTCACACTAAAAGTGAGGTTTGAAATGATTTGGAAAATACTTGTCTTTACTGATACGACTGAATTATTTATATAGGTACATAAATTTTTTCCATTGGGTTTTTTGATTCGATATGTGAAAATCAGTACATGTTCAAAATTTTACTTTTGGATAATATTAAAAAAACATATATATTGTGTTGCTTATGTTTTGAAATAATGATATATTGTAGGTGTCGTGCTGTCGTTAATATGCTGGAAAAAATATAACCTTCATATATATACCCTTTTTTCAATCAAATCAAAATAATAAAAAATTGAAAACATGTTCTATTTTCACTAGTTTTTGACATTTATTTAAAAAAGGGTTTTTTTAGATGTTTTTTCCACAAATATATATTTATATATCTAATATGTTTTCCGAGCTTTCGAATACTTATGTATTCATCGTCTGGAACTGAAACTATGGTAAAATACAATATGTGAAATAAGTAAAAATGTATTAGTATAACAATAATAAAATTTTACTTACAAAAACTAATTAAGATTTTCGGTGGTTTTTGATAGTATCAATGCTTCTATAAATCATAGAATTGTTTATAAACAGATACTATAATCAATTAAAAAACAAAACAGAAACAAAACATCAAATCATAAAATATTTTCATTACCATATGTACAAGGACTTTCCCAACAATTATCGAAATATTTAAATAAATATGATATTAGTATAAGTCATAGAGGACATAATACATTATCCAAATATTTCACTAAACTAAAATCTGAAACACCAAAAAACAAAAGAAGTAATATTATATATCAAGTGCCTTGTACTAATTCTGACGCTGTCTATATATGGCAGACATCTCAGCATTTAGAAAATAGACTAAAAGTTCATCAATACGATAAAAAAAATAAAACTGCATTAACGAACCATGAAATATCAAAAAAACATCAATTCTATTAGATTCAAACATTCTTGAAAAGGAATCTAATACACGAAAAAGAGAATTTTTAGAAATGGTTTACATTCATAAGAACGGAAAAGCTATAAATGATAAAAAAGTTGACCTATTGGTCAATATAAATACGCAAATTGTCACTGTCAATATTTTATTTTAATAAAGACTTGAAGAAAAGTCCAAACGTCAATTTTATCTATCAAAAATTATTAAAAAAACTAATTTTGAAACAGAATAGACCTAAAATCAAGAAGATTTAGAAACATGTATATATATATATATATATATATATATATATATATATATATATAATTGTTTCTAATGTCTATTATTTTTACTTATTTTATTGATACAGATTATTGATTAATTGATATTAAATTTTATCAACTCAAGTGTATATGAAACAAATCCTACTATAAACTCAGATGTGGTATGTACCACGAAGTTGCACTATTATATTTGAATTGCCTGAATTGACGTCCAAAAAATTGTCTTTCCTTTTTCTGCTGATTTGTATGTTCTTTTATAAAAATTGGAAAATCAAAAAAGCTGTGCCTTTAGAGGTAAGCTAATATCGTATCCTCATACTCTCAGATCCCAAATCATGGTACGAAAAAGTGTCCTTCAGGAAAATCAAGGAAAATTTCAGTCATAAAAAATCTCATCATAATATTAATGCGGTTTTGTGCAGGAGTTCCATCAGATAAAATGTGCAAATCATTGAAATTTGCGGGGGTTTTTGTTGAAAAGTAATTAGAGTCTTTATTTGGCTGCCCCTCATAATAAGTATAAAAATGTCCTGCATTGTCTTTCAAATTATGAATTTTGAAAGTATATAACCTAGAGTTTACAGTAATAAAACATTTTTTGTAAGCTACAGGTGTGAATTTATTAAAAGAGTTTCTTATATCTTAATTTGCAAATGTCATTTTTGACGTTGGTGTTGCTCTTTGACTAACCGATTCATTTAAAACAATGTCGAATATACTGAAGAAGAGCTATAACGAATACGCCAATTTTGAGGTAGATCTAATTCTATCTCGATAGATAGATATGATAGATATAAGGTTTAGGTGAAGAGGTGGATTATTAAAGCTTTTTTATTAATTGTTTACCCATTTGGCATGGCAAAAAGACAAAAAAACTGAATTACCTTGATGAAAATATTACCTAACATTTTGACTATTTAGTTACATTAATTAATAGACCATTTACCATATAGATATCAAAAACAATATTCGTTTATAAATAGAAGTTGTTTTGTTATAGGTAGCGTTTTGACAGCAAGCACCATTTCGTCGCCGTGGACGCCGGTTACCGGCCCGCAGGCCGATTCCAACGGCCCGGGTTCGGATACAAAGAATCTGGATGTTGGAGATCTTAGTGACGTAAGTGTTTAGAATTAAAAAATAATGATATAGTTTACGATTGCAATATAACTTCTTTTACCATATGAACTAGAAGTTGAATGTCTTTCTCGAAATATGCACTATATTAAATTTCCTCTTTAATAGGAAAGACACACTGGTGTGATACGAGGTTGGCTACTAAAGTTTTGAGATAAACAATGAAAACAAATATTTATAATTGAATATGGATTTATTATTTTTCAAATTATTCAATATATTCAATATAATTTTGCATGCGTTTGAACCAATTGTAAAATCATTTCTTCCATTCTGATTGTGGTCCTTTAAAACATGTGTTTTGAAGCCTCAACCTCAACCATCAGGTATAGGTAAATGTTGACCTCGCAATTTATTTTTGATCTGCCAAACAAGGACTTTACGGCGGATGACCCATCAATTAACTGTTTTGACTGGTCAAAAACGTTTTTGTTCGAACTGATGTGTGAGAGCTCGCATTGTCGTGATGCAGAATGATTCGTCTTCTGAGATTTGTTTCCCTGATTCACTTCTGGTAAACAAATGCTGCTGTACCATTTAGAATTGATTGCTCTAATGGAACGGTGGCAACATGTCCAGTTATTAAGAAAAAACAGGCGCCCATTTGCTTCGAAGTGTTTCGTGCGCCAACAACTTTTGTTGGATTTGGCTCGCCTTGAAAGACCCATGAGTCGATTGTAGTTTAGTTTTGGGTTTTATCCATAATTCGTAACCTTTCACGATCTTAAAGATGTCGATACACATCCAACACGAATAAATATTGTTGACATCCCAATGATCATGCAAAATTGAATGTATGCGAGTGGAACTAATGCCCAAGTATGTCTCAACCTAACGTTATATCACATGACCATCTTGTAATATCAGATTACGCACAGCATCGATGTTTTCTGGCACAACAGCCGTTTTTTCGAAATAAAACCACGGTGGCTCAAGATGGTACTTCAACAACAAAAGTCGAAGTTAGTTGATTGGCACACTGCTGTTGGTTTAATCCACGTCGAAAGTCATAGAAAATCATCGCACGAAAATGTTTGCAATTTAATCCATTTTTTACTAAGATAAAGATGGATGTTTCAAGTATCTGTAAAAAACTCAAATATTACTCGTGTGACAACATGTTCTGAGTAAATTCACCATTAAAAATGTCAAATTTTATGGAAGCAGTGTCAGATTTGACGTACTCAGTGTTGCCATATCTTAAAACTTAAGTAGCAACCCTCGAATAGCTGCATATTCCAAATACTTTGTAGTTGCGCCTTCTCGACTTCAACTATAAACTGCAATAACGGTTGTATAGTTAGTTTTCGAAATACATTATTGATTGATTAATAACATTAAGTTGTCATATAAGAATATGTAAATACAATTGTAGCTGGATTGAAGACTAATTAATTTTAAACACAATTTTAGTTTTGAAAAACTATGGGTTTGGGAATTTTCAAAAAAACTTATTTTTCACCATAGAAAGGTGTTTTCCATGAGGCGAAGACGTCAAGAGATGAGTTATTTAGAATCAACGTTTAGATCTCTATAGCAAACTTTAAAATAATGGGTCAACTATATTTTCAATTTTTTTGGATATCTCCCAAATCGTAGACTAATATTTGTAACAAAGACTGCCATGGAGAAACAAAGTTGTATCCATAACAATACTAATCAGTTAGAATGAAGATTCAAAGTTCATTGAACATAAACTATTTTTATTTACAATGTTAACATTAGAGGCAAAGTTGATGTAATACAGTGTAACATAACATTTAATGTGTTATTCAAATTTTTATTTAATTATCACTAATTATTGTTCAGTCTATATTGAGAAGTTAGTGCTAATTGCTCAGTCTCCTGTTTTCGTTATTGACACCTTCATGAAATTTAACTCTGGTAACCGGGTGGATGCGGCAAAACACAGTAGTTCGACGTGTAATAAGAAACGTTCGTCGCATTGCCGAAAAAGGACATTTAGGTGAAGCAATGCACAAACATTTCTACGGCCGTCACGTCACCTAACAGAATCACTTTTCTGTGCTGCATTTCCTGTTACTGCGGACAGTAAAATAGTTGAATCAAAAAATTTTTTCCAGGATGAAAAAGACATGGCAGCGGCAGATGCGGAAGGGGTGTGGAGTCCGGACATCGAACAAAGTTTTCAAGAAGCCCTCGCAATCTACCCTCCCTGCGGACGACGAAAAATCATATTATCAGATGAAGGAAAAATGTACGGTAAGTTACTTAAAACGCTTGCTCACTTTATCACTTTATACAATATAAAATAGAAATATTTATTAAGTATCACTATTCTAAGGATTTTTTACATTATATTCCATTGTTGTGTCTGTATGAAATCATCGAAACGTGTAAAATAACTATAAAATAGTTAATGTCTATATTGTAGCATATGGAGGTACAATTTTACCAAGTTGTTCTGACATATTTGGATACAATTAATGTGAATATTCCCCACTAGTTTATCAAAAAAACAGTTTTCCAATAATAATATTTGCTAAACGGATAATCGACATAATAAACACCAATGTGTCTTACTAATAGATACAAAATGCCAATTAATTAATGATTCTAATTATCAACTGCCAGCTGACGCTAATAAATTTCCGATCGGATGAAATGTATGTACAAGCTGTTATCAAATAACACAATGAATGCAATTTTTTGGAAATAATAATTTAGTTAATGAAACAAGTTCCTAAACATAATTCAATTAGACAACCCTTTCAAAAATTGTCAAAGGTCTTTTTTTATTGAATTTATAAATATTTAAAAAAATTATCCGGCTTGTCTATCAAGCAAAACAAACTCCAGTGAGAAATTTATGTGTGTAATCTGCAACACCACTTGCTTACTCCTTTCTTCTCCCTATTATCTAGCACTACCTTCAGACAAAGAGGGGCGCGTACTACTTCCTACTGTAGAAAAAGTCACAGTTCTACAATTGTGCGCACACGGGCCGTAAATTTTATGAGTGTTTTATTCTTAAAGTAAAGATATGGATGTATGAATTTACTGTCAAGCAATTTTTTAAAGTTAAATTATATGATTCTTTGATTATAGTTTATTTTCATGAATGAATAGTAGAATGATTTTAGTAGACAATTAAAATATTTTTTCAAGTTATACCTCGAGTAGATCGGGTATGAACTTATATTTTCCTAATTAACCTGCTTTTAACTTCCAAACAGCTTAAGGTAGAAGAGTGCTATTTTTCAAGTGTTTCATTGATGAATATTGAATTACATCTTCTCTGAAGAGCGTGACGTCAATCGACCTATTTGTCGATATCAACATCCCCAATGGCTCGCTATTGCAAGGAGAGGTTTGTATCACTGACTATGTTCGACGTTACTACGTCTCATCAGAGTGGCATTCCAAATTATTGTTAGGACTTGAGATCCGAACTGAAGACAACGTCAAAGAGCGAAGCTATTTGATTCTTATTGGAGTTTGTTTTGTTTGATAGACACGCCAGTGAAATTTAAAAAAAATGAAAGAAAAATAAGAATAATTAAACATAACTTTGAAAATTTTGCCTAATTAAATTATGTTTAGGAAACTATTTCATTCACTAAAACTTCAGTTTCATGTTGTTGCACGTCGGTGCAGAATGATCTTAGATCTTATATTAAGCTATTGAGGAACATGAATTTTGATGAACAACGCATGTTTTAGTTTTGTTGTAAGTTGAAACAAATTTCAAAGAAGCTTACTTAATATGATAATTTAACAACTTTTAAGATTGTTTACACTACCTCTACATCAACACTCACAATTACACTTTCCTGTTTTATACTAAATTTTCCGACAAATAATCCTTCTCCCGCGAAAAATAATTCCAGCCAAAAACCTTTTTGGCGGGAATCTTTACAATTATTCCTCAACTAATAAACTATGGAGTGAGCTGTAAGAATTAGGCCCTTTGTCCTTATTGTATTGAAATTGCTTAATGTAAGAACAATTCAAATAAGGATAAATGGCCTATTCCTTACAGTGAATGAGTAAACACATTACAATATTTTTTAATAATTTGCATTTGTCAGCTAATTACTTGAAACTAATATGTCACATATTGAAATTTCTGGTACCGTTTCCACTACACCAAGACTCAAGATTAGACTGTTAGTTTATCTTCAGCCTCTGCTCAGACGATAACTTGATTATCGAAACGAGCGTCAGACAGTGTAATTATGAGTTTTGGTGAAGTGGTGGTGTAAACAGTGTGTTGAACTGGTATGAGCTATTTAAAAGTGAAAATGATAAAGTGAAAGACGAGGAACGCTCCGGACGTTCTTCTATCTCAAAAAAATTGCAAGTTTTTTGGTTCAAATAGCTTTTTCTTAAAGACACGCGATTGATTCGCAATTAATTGGACTTCTGCCTGTGTATCCACATCCTTTTTTCTTACCAGATTTAATACTATGCGATCTTTCGCTCTACCTGAACATAAAAATTGTGCTTGACGAGTAAGGGATATTTTTTGACACCGACAATGATAAAACTGAGTAGAAGAAAGCAATTTTGAAAGGAACTTTCCAGAAATGCTTCCAATTATGGAACAAGTTTATCGCTAATCCAAGATGTTTCTTAAAGGAGATGGTTTCAAATTCCATATCACATGACCACTTTGTTTTTAATGAAAAATTTATTGATCACACTCGTTTAATATTTGAAAAATATTTATGTGTATCTGTATTTGCTAAACAGATGCGATTATTATAATAGCTTACCAAAATTCTCTTCCAGTATAATTTTCCTCTTTTTTAAATTGAATCCTTATCTTCTGAAATCAATTTATAAATGATCGTTTTTTGTTCAATACAACAAGCAGTTGTTACATCATTATTATATCGTATTTTAATAAGAAAATTAAAAAAATTAAAAACTCCTAAATATATCAACAAAACTATGAAAAATAAGTTGCATTTTACTGTTGTATTTAATAGACTCCAGATTGTTAAATTCAAAAGTTTCCGGTCATGACACAATTCGAAAACCAGAGAGAGAGAGCAGAATGTGTAGAAACAATAGAAATAAATGGGAAAATAAAAGCTCGAGTTTAAGCATTTGTACAATTGGAAATGCAAGGCGCAAGGCTGTTGGAATATTGACCGTGCTTGTCCGGTGTCCAGTAAATATCCTGTCTCTATGTCCACTCTTCCCTGCTTGGTATTGCACTACGAACAAGAGGAGCGTGAAGAATAATCCAACGAAGTAAGAATATCGTAAGAAGGTTTTACATTAGCGACATTTTTATATAGAAAATATTAGCTTTTTAATACGGGCGGAAATAATAGTTAATTGTGAAATAATTCATAAAGGTCAAATATAAAAATAAAATTAATAAAATATGTCCGCTAGGAATTTTCAATTGTAGATTTGATGGAATGGTGGTTTGGCAAGTCGCTATGTAATCATATCAGCAAAGGTCGATTTACAGGAGAAAGAAGAATAATCATCAATTTAGCTTAGTTAGAATCTATATGATCTACCGCTACCAGTATATATGAAACAAAAAGAAAAAATTACGAAAGTATGTGGATAGATATAAAGCACTGGAGACAATCTTCTTTTCATATTTCCATAGTAATAGCTAACCTAAAAAGGTATTTCATAATGTAGAACATTAAATATTGAAACATCTTATAATAATGGTAAATAGAATAAATCCACCATTGATAGTAATAATCAAATAGTTTAAAAGTATCTCCTGCAATTTTGTTTTTAATTTATCACTAAAAACTGTCATAAATATCCAAGTGCTGTTGATCTAATCTGTCATACGTCCGTCAATGAATATTTTGAGTAATTGTTCTTTTCTAACTAGAACATGGATTGATGATGGTTTTGCTCTTCAGCATTAGGTGTGCTGCTATTGTTATTGTGGATTTAGTGGTGCCGTGCAACGGCTGATGGCTTCTTAGAGGTATGCACTGGAATCAATTCATTACTCACAGTTGAACGAGTATATATGAATAGTCTTTTTTTTCTGTTATAACTTTAAAACACGTTTAAATATTTCATGAGTTTTTTTAATTTTTTGCTACTTCATAAGTAACCTTTTCAAGGTTATTTAACAGCTTGTTTTATTAATACACACAAATTGAAAATTTTTTGCATAAAAAAGTTTTGAATTGAAAAAATATTTCTGAATAAACAGTATTTTATTAGCTTATAAGTATTAAGTATTTTAAATTTTCATATTCGTAGCAAAAGATTAGGTACATTCCAGTCATACCTAGTTTTGAATTTTTCCGTTCATAGTGGGAAGGTGAAATGTCAAGTGGTATCCGATATTTATAATTTCCTAATAGTGCCTTTAGTTGAATAATTAAGTTCTGTGATTAAAACTAAACAATACAAACAGCGAACAGAGAAAAGAGAAAGACTTCCAGTTTTATCAATATTTTAACATTTTGTTCTGATAATTGTGAACTTCATAAAAAGCTCACAAAATTTTCATAGAGGACTTCAAAAAAACACTTTTGAAAGCAATTCAAGATATTCTAGATTGTTGAAACGATAACTTTAAAAACATCCTAACAAAAAAATTCTAAAATCCACAATTGAAAACCAAAATTTTTAATATTGGACAAAAGCATTCGAAATGACTATTTGGGAATTTTTTGTTAATCAAATGATTCATACAAGCTATGTGCAAGAAATATCACGACCTTCACTAGAATGTCACCAGCCCCAAAAATTAGTGGCAAAAAACTCTAGTTGAAACTATTAGAGAGAACAAAAAAAAACTACCTAAAGCAGCCATACAATGCTCTGCTATATGAATCAGAGAATTTTGTTGATAGGTCATATCGAATGGCCAAAAAATATATTTCTCATTGATGGTTCCTTCAAGTATTTGTCAATATTTTAGATTTAGCTATTATGAATGCAAAAATAGTTCTTGAATTAACTGGTAAAATATCTTTTCAATGAATACAGATCTATAACTTCTTCAACTTTGTCATCATTAGAATTCACTTTAAACCATACTTAAAGACAAATTTGATCAAGATTTACAACAAAAAATTCATTTTCTTAGTGTATTTTAAATAAAGTATTTTTTTAAAATATTTTTTCATATTTTTTCATAAAATAAGTTTGTTTAAGAAAAATTCTATTGGCTATCGGAGCTATTCTGCTACCACATTATGAACGAAAACTTCACATAAGTGTAAATAGGCATTGTAAATTTATCAGAGTACCAAACTAAACAATGTGAAAGCCAATTATTTTTCCGCCTATCTTTATCTTTATTCAAATTATACATTTCCTGACCACATTGTAAGAAGCAAAGCCGTACTACTCCTCCCTAAAGAGAAAAAATACGTTTCCTCCCTAGGAAGATGACGTCAGGGCTGAAACAGATCAGGCACGTGTAGGTGTCTGTTATAGAGCGGGAAAATGTATCAAATAAATGGTTGGAAAAACTATTTCTAGAATTCCAAAAAAATAGCACAGTTTTTAAAACTACCTAATGCCATAAATAATACCGGACATAGTTAGTTAAGTGCCTTTTTATATAAAAGCAATTTGTTTGTTAGTGCCCCAAAAACAATTTCACTAAATTTTGTAATCATACTCCATTTGTCTAATTTTGTCTTAATTGAATCCTTCCGCGTTTTTACTTCTTTTCTTAGTGACAAGTGGACACGTTTGGGGATAACGGATTTCGCACGCCGTCGTTTCTGTCCCGAGCGTCGCAGCGAGAACCGTTTCGTCGTTTCGACGTAACTATTGCTCTCGCCCGCCGTCACCCTCCAACCCTATTTTCTCATACGAATGACGTGATCTAAATCGACAAACACACTCTAATAATACGCTGAATTCACATATTATATAGCACCCACATCCCCACATCGATTCCTTCTCTGGGATGCCTTTCGGAATTGTTTTAAGGGACGGTCAGTTGGAAACCAATAACCATTGTGTTGTTACCGTTGTAGGTATTTAAATTTTTCTCTTTTCCCGAACTAAATTCTGGCTAAAAATCTATTAGTTCTAAATATTAATAGCAAAACAATATCTATCTATATATATATATATATATATATATATATATATTTATATATATATAGATTTATAAGGATACAGGATATTTCCATGAAAAATTTGTCCTATAATCATATTTTTACTAGTATTTAATTGTGTCGTATTAGAACGTTTAAATGACTTTTTTCTAAGCCTTTGCATTTCTTTTTCAGAAACATGAAAAAGAATTTTTTTTTCCATTCCATTATTCGTATAATCGAGTTATCATGGAATTCTAGAACTATTATACTCACTTTTTTCGTATTTTTGTGTGTATTTTATTTACTCTTCATCTAAATGTACCATTGTTTACTTGTACTTTACAACTTTAATTGTTCAATTATTAACTTTTTTGTTTATTTTTCCCACCTTTTAATTGGCCCTTGTGCTGTAGGGTGGTGTAAATAAATAAACAAAATACATAGATAACGCTTTATGTTTTAAGGTACAATAAAACCACAAACCTTTTTAGGTAAATGAAATTATTTCTGTTCGAAGTGAACACTTTCATCAATGCTTCCACGACTTAAAAACTTGATGTTAGTAATAGTTTGGTTTACTCTCAAAAAAATTAATGAATTGACCCATCTACCTCTTCCTCTATCATGAAATATCAACTACGTAAATGTTTCTTCAAGTTAAATAAATCGCGCATGGCTAAATCAGGCAAATAGGGTGGTAGTTCTATAACTTTTACGATATTATTCTGATGGAAAATTAACCCGCGTATATTGACTGACTCAAAAACAAAGGTACACATTTTGTGGTGTACCAGTTTGTTGTAACCATACGGTAATCTTTAAGAGTAATTGCTTTAATTGATCCTGCAATATCCTTAGAAATAAAACTAATAGTCTTTACAGTCATTCGCTTTTTCGACATTGTTAATGTTGGTGAATCTTCGCGAACCATAAAATGTGTTCCAACACCAGTTGCTATCCTAGAATTAATACGATATCCACTATTATTCAACATTTCTAACGTTGCTGCGCAATTTTTATTCACTCTGTTTTTTGGAAATCATTATGGATGTGTGGCACCCAACGAGTGACTATTTTTTTCACATGAAGATGATCATACAGTAAATGATAAACAGTGTACCATCACGTGACTCATCACCAAGCGATATTCGTCTTCCTGAAAATTCGCTATACTGGCTCGTGAAAGAAATTCATCTTCAAATGCGCAAATGCATTTGTCATTTTTTTTAATAATTAATTTAGTGTATTGAATCATAGAACACCTTAATCGAAAAAAGATTTTATGCTTTCTGGTGGGCACGGTTTATCAGTTCTTTGTTTTTTAACATAGCTCGAAATTCTCTATACTCACTCAATTTTTCATATGTTTATTAGAACTATCTGTAATCAATAAGAAATTTTGACAAATGATATCAGAAATATGGCTAAAACTAATAATATAAACACCGTATCGAAAGTGTCTGAAAAATATCTTTCGTCTAATAGCCTAGAATTTTGCCTGATACTAATTTTCACCTTATTTTCTAAAATTCACTTGTCATTCTTTACTGAGTGGTTGACATATCTCCTCTTTTCAATTTTAACAATAATTGAGTCAATATTGTGATATGAACTTTTCGTAAATTGTACTTAGTCGCTAGATTGATATGTAAAACTCCACAAACATCTTGGACAACCAAAGAGTTGTAAGGAAAAAATTCTTTAATTTTTAATAGTCAAATGCACTAAACATAATTGTAAAGCACGTTTCTCGTTTTTCTGTTAAAATAGTTTAACTAATAACTAATTCTTTAGAAACAATTCTGGGTACTTTAATATTGGTATTTTAAAATAGGAAAAATATTATCGATCGCCACAACTACCATTTATATTTGTTAATAGATTATCAAATTTACTAAGAATACTTTACAGAGTGATTAATTAGTGTGATGAAGTTCAGTGCCTCCTTTATCATTTGAGATATGAATTTGAAAACTAGAGGGATTATAGCCAGCCATCCTTTGTCTCCACATTTTAAAATTATTGACGGTGCTCCAGAATAGTTTGCGATATCAAAGTTAAATTTTTTAGATATATATTTTATTGCTTATTTGGAATAAGCTTGACTTCTCGTCATTCCATAAAAATCTTACCAAGTTACATTATATTTCTCGATTTTTTCAAATAAAGTATTTTAAGTGAATATGCAAACTTTTTTTTTCTTATTGAGCATTCCCTATACCTACCTAAAATTATTAGATCTTGAGATAATTTGATTTTTCTGTGAAAAATTGGAGGAATGCAATGAAAACGCCTCAGCAAGAATATACCATAAACGTTTTCTGGAAAGGCGGCAACCTACAAAAGCAAGCTTGGAGGGATTGACGGAGTGGTTCAATCGCACGTGATCAGTTAATTATGAAAAGGATGAACTAGTAAAAACTTCTGTGACAAAAGAAAATAAATTAATGTGTTTCTGGCAGTTAATGAAAACCCCCACACAAGTGTAAGGAGTATTTCCAGCGAACAAGAACTGAGCTACTACGGTATGCAAAGAATCCAAACTAAAATAAAATGCACGCTTACCATATTCACTTGCAACTGAAGTTGATTTTGAAAAAAGACTAGCATTTAGTAGGTGCGCTTTACAAAAGTTCATCAACTTTGTCGATTATGTTCTATTTGGAGATGAGGAGATAGTAACACACAGTCAAACTATATAGTTGTTGAATGTGTGGGAAGGTATTGTTGGTGAATATTAAGTAGGACTATATTGTTTTGAGGAACATTTAAATGCTTAGATATGTTTAGATTTTATAGTGAACCAATTAACTGTTTTTTGGCACAAGTCCCATTTCGTACACATCAAAGAATGTGTTTTTGCACAATGGTGCGCCTGCTGAGGCTTATCAATTAATTAATGGTGAACTGAATTAACTGTTCTGGAAGCTTGATCGAAATAAATGGTGCAGTATAGTAGTACTCAAGGTCACCAGATGAAGTGTCAAAATACCTCCTAAAACGAAGGATGACACGATGGAGATAATATGGAATTCTTTTCGGAATGTTTCTATTGAAATGTTTCGTAATGTGAGTAACTCTTTCAATAGATGTCTTTGGAGGTCATTTCGAACACCTATTGTGATAATCAAGACGTACACGTGAAGTGTAGTAAATAGTATAGTTTGTTTAGTTTGTTTCATTTCTATAATCTACTTGTAATATACTCGTTTTATCTTTGTATTAGCAATTCAACTTCTACAGTACCAAATAGCAATAATAAAATGTCAGTTTTTGGCAAATAAATTATAGCCAACTCACAATTAATTGTTAAATGATTCGATATAGGTACATAATCATTGTTTTGCACTGAAAAATCAAAATATCTCATGAACTGATAATTTTGGGTATAGAGAATGCTCGATAAAAGAAGAAGTATGTTAGTAGTACTTTTCGATTCTTTCATGAAATACAGAGAAAATAATGTATAATATTTTGATTCACCCTGTATCAGATTCATTGAATTTCAGTGGAATGAACATATTTTCAGAATTTTCACTACTATTCCAATGCTTTAGCAGCAATAAATCTTCATTCTTGAATTTCTCTTACATTGTACAGGATGTATTTTATTGAAATGGGGTAGTCAATATGATTCCAAATATGCAGTGAAATATAGGGGGTTTTCCATTCAACAAAATGTAACTTTGATATGGCACGACATTCTGAAACATCCCGATTGAAAATTGAAAATGCGACTACTAATGATGCATATAATCCCTCAAATTTTCAAATCCATATCTCAGAGGAGAAAGGAAGCACTGAATTTAATCACATTAATCGATCTTTCTGTATAATAGTTTGTGTGAAATTACTATTATAATCAAAAATTTATTTTGTTACACTATGTGAATGAATGTAACATATTCACATGTGTACCTAATGAGCTGTATAGGAATCGCAACAAACATTTTATTGAACGTAAATATATTAACAACTTCAAGTATCTATTATAGTTATAAAACACATACTGAATTCTCCATAAAAGACTATCGGAATCAATCTGCTTTGAAACTAGTTTCATAACATTTCTTATGTTTACAATAATCACACGACATTTAGAAGAAGTATCGTTGCATTTAATCCATACTATAGGAGGGTAATAACTAGAAGTTTTTTTGTGATTCTCTTACAAAATATCATATTATTTTGAACAGATTAAGTTTAATATTGAAAGTAATACATCTATTATAATTGCCATGAGTTTGGTAATTAATGTAGAACGTAGTGACTTCTCGTAATTATAGTTTGGTGAATCTCTTATCAGTCGGTCTTTATTGACATCAGGTACATATTTTGCGTAAATTTTTACATTTAAAGATATTGATGAGTCGTTTAGAATTTAACGACTAACATTCTTTACGTTTCAAATAGTTGACAGAGCAATGGTATTTTTTTGACGTATTTAGATATGGGAAGGCTAAGTAATAAGAAGTAATGTCTCATGAAACGTTAATAAGATATTGGAAAAATGTATATTTCTATATTAGTAGGGGACCTGAAAATAACGTCGTTTCTACACATGTTGATATTTGATTGTGTATTCCAAGTCGTATCAAAGATATTCACAGGTATTGTGACTTGTTGACTTCAGAATAATTGAATATTAGACTTCTTTGCAATTTAGGGTAAAATGACCCGCTAAACACCAGAAGAGCATATCCGGTATCTAATTTCACAAGTGTAATAACGCAATGTTGCGACGAAAAACATTTACAAATTATATCAAAGCTCATTAGACGTTCTTAAATTTCAAAGCTATATCTCTAAGTTCGCATTGGGCAATTTGGTCTCTCAATTAGGAAGACTAACACCATTTGAATAGCCAAGAATAGATGTGGAACTCTCTAAACACCCTTAATCAATCTTGGTCGAGCGTTTGCAGCAGATTGGAAAAATGAGCGGAGTAGGTTTTGGGTCTCCCTTAATCTGTCAGACTAAAGATAACCGACCCATCACGTGTAGTGCCGAAACCTGAACCAAAAATAATTTATCGAAAAGTATTGGCCGATTGTCAACAGACAAAGCATTATTGTGCAATAAAACGCATAAATTTATTTTTAATGTTTATTGGTCCAGCATTAAAAAATACGAATTGAAATTTATTCCTTTGAATTTAATTTGAGAAAGCTACATACTTTCCTGTCCCCTTCTGTATAAAACAAAATATGAGGTTCTCTTGAATTTTGTATCATCTATAATCGAAATATTACAAAATAATAAAATAGAAACATTCAACAGGGAAGTTGACCTATAGCTACGATAAATAATGAGTTCTTAAGTGTGGTAACTGTTGCTTCATAGAATAGGAAGTTAGATGATCAAAGCGGTCAGATTGAATCGGCTAGAAGCTTTCGATTACTCCTCTGAATTCTGAAAATACCATGAACAACAATGCTAATGAAATGATGTTTAATATTGTTCGTTTACTATCGAACATGGTGTAATAAAAAAAATATATCTTGTATATAGTTTAGTTTTCTCTACAACATATGATAGACCAAGTCGAGGGTCGTATGACAAAAGACGAAGACAAGCTTGATTGGGGGATCCTCTCCAATGAAAAACTGTTCCGGATAATGAAAGACTTGCCAATGTAAGCGTGAATATCATGAAAGTGAGAAAGTATATTTTCAACTTAAACTCCATATTTATATTTGTACTAAGGTTTAATAGGGAATTCCTCTACTACGAATCTGAGCTTTTTCTTCTGGAATGAATTTCGCATGTAATCAAAAGTTATTGCCATAACATCAATTTTGACCGTACTTTTTCTTTTTTGATTTTTCTATCCATTTCATAAAAATATATTCTTCATCTGCCATGATCCTTTCAAAAAATCTTGATGTCTCTTGATGAGTTTTTGAGTGATGTTCTTCTGGAGAAAATTTATCAATTATGGATGGTAGTTCTCTGATATAACAATATTTTGAGATCGTGAGCAAGTTTTTCTTCTAATATGATTCAACAATTTTCCATAAAAATGATCGCTCTACGAATTATTTGAAGAGCTAACAAAATTTTATGAGTGTCTAAATACCAGATTTATTAGGAGACCTTTACATGTAACAATAAGGTGCTGTGCTAAAAACTGAATCACTTTTTAAATACTCGTGAGTTTGGCCAGTGTGGATATAGGTCACGGGTTGAACAGAAGTAGGCTCGCAGCATTAGAACTACACGCAAAACTTGCTGGAAAAGAGACAAGCCACAGCACGATAACTCCTTTTAGGAAGAGAAAGTTTTTCGAAAGATCACCTGTGTGAAAAGGAGCTAATATAACAGAAGTTCCAATGTAAGAAATTAAAATAAGACTGGAAGAACAGACACTACAAATGAAAAGGGAATAAGGATGTCAAATGGGAACAAAACAAAAAATGAAATACTTCAGATTAGAACGGAACAAAAAAATAGAGAAAGGGAAAGAAATTAACAAATAAAAACAGAAATCACAAAAAAGATGTTCAAATCGGCATAGAATAATTCTCATATTATGGCATCTAAAAAGATGGGCCCAAGTACCTGCTTGATACAAAAATAATGGTGGAGAAGGTAAAGTTGGCGAGTATGAATTTATGGAAGAGGAAATGTTGAAGTTTCTCAGCGTTATAAGTACTGAGATTGAAGAAAAAAGAATTAATATAAATCTAGCCTTTCATGGTATCAAGAAATTATAAATATATAAAACGATGATTATAATAATAAATATGTACTCAGCTGAAACAATGACACGAACAAGAAATGGTGAAGAAAAATTAGGAAGTATCGAAAGAAAGATAATCAGAATAATAATGGCCCAGTAAACATTAGTGGAAGGGAATATAGGATAAGAACGAACCAAGAAATAACTGACGAACTCAGCAGCGAAGGTATGGTAAAAAACATCGAAGTTCAGCGGATTCAGTAGTGAGAGGCATGTATGGTAGAAGAAGATGCGGCAGGTCTATGACTAAATAGTTGGAAGATGACCTAAGCAATGTAGGAGTTAGAAACTGGTAGAAAATAATCAAGAAGGTGTAGAGATGGATTATGGGGACTGATCCACCTCAACAAGAGGATCTGGAGAGCATTTTGCGGCGCAAGCCTGTTAGGGGTGCTAAGCTATTAAAATCAATAAGATGTTATCCTAAATAATAAGACAATTTCTGATTTTGATAGTGACGGTTTTATTACAAGAAAAAAATTATATTTGTACTGAACTAGGATGTTAGAGTGAATTTCAGAAGATGTCGAATACATAATTGCGTTTCGAAAAAATTCCAAATTCCATAAACCAAAAATTACACATGCGTCACATTTATATCCCATTTCAAAACACATCATTATTTACTTGTTTTATACTTCCGGTCGAAAAGTTTTCAAAAGAGGCTTAAGAATTAAGTATTTGGTCATTGTAAAGAGCACAAATTCAGAAGAATAGAAAAGTAGCAAATGAAGATTTCATAGTCCATTCTGTTCTCAAATCTCAACACGACCAAGAACTGGCTGTTCCCTTTAAAAGTACTATTTCGAAAAATTATTTAATGTAAAGCAATTTTTGATTGTTGGAGATAAATTGCCCGAAAAATGTGACGTTATTGGATGAAATTACTACAGTTTAACCAATGGAATGTAACTGAAAGTGGTTTTGTTCAACTGAGTGTAATAAAACGGATCTCATCATTTCAACACTTCAACTATATAGGGAACCACTGTGTGAAGATGTAGAATATTTCATTCCGAATTCATACATTTTACTCATTACTAACTTGTATATTTACTCCTCCTTTATCCTTACTACGCTCCATGCTAATATTCCATTGATTGAAACACTGCTGGAAGTCTTCTTTTAACAGCACTTTCTCAACGCGTGACGCTTTCATTCAGATAGAAATCGTACAGCGTGAGAAATGACAAATAAGGTTTGACTTTGGTGTGTTGAATTTGGTTAGAAGACGATACACAATCCGGAATTAACCGACGTAATATGGATAACCCTTGACTTTCCTTTCCGCACATATTCTTTACCAACTCCAACAGTTTCAGGAATCGACCATATTAAAAAAACCGGAAACATTTTTCTCTCATATACTTCTTCCAATAAATTATAAGTTTCAGTTGCCGTTTTTTTTATGAAATTTGCAGAAATGCAGAGTATACTATGGAAACCAAATGAAAATCTATCTGGAAAGATTAAGAAATATTGAAGACAATATAAATATGGTGGTTACAAAATTTTGTTAATGTATTTGAAAATGTTAACGATATTGAAATTTCCGAATTATTTGAACTATTGGTCATAGCACAGAGACTTTAATCTATGCATTAGTCTAGCATACAAGAAAATCAGTTACAGTGTAAATAATTGCTGCTATAAAAATGCATTCTTCATATTTTTCATCATACCTTGAACATATCATGCCTAATGATGACAGGAATAAAAATAAAAATAATTGGTTGTTAAAAAACTTACGATTTTTTATTGTTTGTGTCATCAAATTTCTATCTTTTATTCCATTGAATTAGCTAATATATTCCAACGATTTTGCTATTTTTTTCTGTTATCTGACAGGAGCAATATTAAAATTAAGTAGTAGTGTTGATTGTTGTTGAGAACACTTCTATTTTAGCATAGCTGAATTTATATTAATTGATAGACTAGAAGAACTTGACAGAATGCTACCAAGATTTAATCGTCCGATTTAATAATCCTATAATTAGTACTGCAGCCAGTTTCGAATCATTTCAACATTTATGTATTAAAATGATTCTATATTCGAGTCGGGGTGGGCCCAATTGTTGGCCTCCAAGATCACCAAACTTAAATCCTATCGATTTTTTTAAAAGTCCTTAATGTATGAAACAATCTGAACAAGATCTAATAGCTAGAATTCAAGCTGCGGCAGAAATCATTCAATCACATCCAGATTTATTCTCATGTATTTGTAGTACATTTTTTTAAAATTGAGATTATGAATAATGTTTATTTGTATTGAACTAATTACGCTTAATCTTTATTCGAAATTAAATGAATAATTAATTCATTTGTAAATTACTTATGCGCTTGCATACTTTTGTTTAGAGACAAATTTCTACAACATACAACACTGTTCATTTTAGCTCCATAAAAAGTTATTAGTTTTTTAACTAAAAATAATCGGGCGATTTAAAATAAAATTAAAAATAGAATTTGCTCCAGTGGCGTAAAAAATATGGGGATAAAAGTGATAACCAACTATGACAGCGCACCATTGGTTAAATTTTTCTAAAGTTTACTTATGTGAAAATATTACTCTATTAAGGAGCATATTGTTCACCAAATTTGAAAAAAAATTTAAAGGCATTCTTGATTTATAGCAAATTTTTGATTTGATTCAAAATCACCCTATATCTCTGCAACTAGACCCCGTAAGGGTTCGTATTCCTATATCAAATTGATTCATTTATTGAGATCTCTCTGTGGTTCGTTATCGGTCGAATATAGAAACACTCTGTATATGTATTATCGGCTAAAAACATTTTTCTCAAGATTATACCCTAAACGAAATGTAGAAAGTCTAGTGATCGATGAAATAATCCAAAATTTCATTAAAAACAAAAGAAATGAACTTAGATAATTAGTGATAAAAATAAATCGCTTTTAATTCCCGAGCTTTTGATCGCTACAGTCTTCCACATCCGCCTTATTTCCCAGATTTAACACTAGGCAACTTCTGGCTTTTCCCGAAAACAAGAAATATGCTAGAATAGAAACGTTTTGTTACCATTCCTGACATTGAGAAGATCACGACGGATGAAAGCCATTCCGAACGAGATCTTCAGGACATGCTTAAAGCAATAGAATCAACGTTGGAAAGAGTAAATATCTACCAACGGTAGTATTTTATGAGAGAATAATTCGAATTTCATGTAATTTTCCCCTTTTTTTTAATAAAATAACTTTATTATCTTGTAGAGCTTGAGTTTCAAGACTATGGTTGTAATTAGTTTCTGTGGCAGTTCATGACCACTATGGATAAAGTCTATTTAATTTTTCTACAGTGTCTACAGTGTCTACAGTGTTTTTATATGTACTTTAAAGAGAAAAACCAAATTAACTTTTTTAATCATCTGTAACAGAATAATAATCAGTTCTAATCATTGATATATATTGAATATTTGAATACAAAACGATATTAATCGCATTTGTAAGTAGTTTTAAATAACAAGAGAATCAAAATTAATTACTCTAAAATTCTCGAAAGGTAATTGCCAAACAATAGTCCAGTAATTTATTACGATAATAAATATTTCATAGATTATATTACCAAATTGACGTATATTAATGTACTCATGATATTGTAAGTGCACTTTGGATGATTTCATTTATTTGCAGTTGAAATAAACTGACTCTTTGTAAACCTACATGGTTATTGAATCAACAAATATACTTAGTGAAACATTAGTATTAGCGATGTTTTCTTTGGGTTATAGCAGTTATTCCAATCATTTTTAAAATTGATTTCGAATGAAAATATACATATATACATAAGGAAATTTTATTTTTGTTAAATACGTCAACTTATCGCTTGTACAAAACACAAATTACAAACGTTATTAACTGTATTTGAATAATAAGGACGATTTCCATAGAAAATTTTTTGAATAGTTGCGTGTTTATCTACGCTGCTTGCATATTTTGCAATTCTAATTTTCTTTGATAACCGCCTCAACCTAAGTGTAAAATCGCAATTATCATATTTAAATAGCTAAATAAATAATGGCAAAACAGAAGTTGTCACTTTACTTACGTACATGGTTAATTATTATTATCGCACATTTGTAAATTCTGTTCAAAGTATGTCGAAAATGTTCATATTGTTGAGCTTATGGTTAGAGCACGTTACAAATGCCACTTTGAGTTAGAAATTTGAAAATGTAAAGATGCTTAAAAATGATACATTCTATACGATTGAACAAAAAATTTGGTCTACCATTAGAAGTTAGTTGTCAGAAGTCCCCAACGATCCCATGTGTGTTAAAAAGGTGAAGAGACAAAATTTTAGGTTTTTTGAATTTTTATGACGAGTTTTATAAAAAAATAGATCAGACAAAAAGTTTAGATAAAAAAATTATAAAAAAAACTGTACTCATACTTTTTTTCTTAAGAATCATTGTTTGTGAGATATTCTAAAAGTTAAAATATTGATAATATTAACTCACATGATACGTATATACTTCTTAAAAAAATTAATATAAGTAAAAATAGTTATCCATACTGCTTATAACTAATTCCCTAGTTATTCATGCTTCTACTAACTTTACTGCGTCTACCCGCAGGACCTTCAATAATGTCTGTTTGCTCTATTGTTCGGATGGCAATACCCTTATTTCTGCTGAATGAAGTAGTTTTGAACGTTCTCTTGGAGTGGATACCTTTGCTAGTTGCTATGGTGTAACGTCTTCGCGAAGGTAATGTGCCTTTAGGATTATTCTTCTAGAAATCTTTTTTCAAGCCCCTTATACAGGCTATCCTAAGTTTTAGATACAAATACTGCTAGTGCTACCACTATAAAATAGGATGCGTTGCGGGTACCGTGCGATATTGAAACGACTATAAGGCTCGAATTCCCAACATCCTTGTTGACAAATTCTGAGTGATTTGAATTACTTTTCTCATCTTTAAATGTAAATAACTCGTCTTAATAATAAGTCTTTCTTTTGAGTTTCTCACTTTGTTTGTACGGCGGACGTTTTTATTTTGACGTGTTGACGTCTCAAATGTTAATTGATAACAAGTCTATTGCTACAAAAAAAATAAGACTGACACAATATTTCTGAATAAACAAATATATCTTTAATATTTAATAAATGGGTCAAATGATTTGTAGCGATTGATAAATAGGTGAGTGGATGATTTTAATGAAATAGAAAATATAACGGTTCAGTGCAGTACAGTGTTGTTTTTTTGCAGTGGGTGCTCCACAAAATGCTTCAGTTTCGTTTCATTTGTAGAAAATTTTTGATTAAAGGCGAAACTGTTACGGTGAGCCGTGAAATGAAAAAATAGTATGAGGATGGAGAAGCCAGTACATGAACAATCAGTCAATCAAGTACGAAAGCAGAAAGCAGAAAAATTTTATTACTTTTTCCTATTTTATTACTACCATTTTGAAAGAAGCTTTAGCTTGTTTCAATGACGAGGTAAAAGCTGTTGAAGCACGCTTTTATTTTTAGTATCATTTAGATACTGCTAAAGCTTAATATCATGGCAATAGCTCTAAATCCTTCCTGAAACCCATCACTGAAGATAAAATTGGCCGCCTCCAAGATGTGTCTATCAATACTGCGATTAATAAAATATTTCATTACCAGAAAAGCTAACAAGTAGCGGGAAAATGTATGCCTATTATGTATTACGTAACTTTTTCTACATTTAGATAACTGAAAAATGTAATTCTTAGATAAAGAAGTAAGAGAAGAGTTTTGAATAATTTTATGATCTACAATTTTTGTTTGAACATTTTTTCGGTAAAATTTGTTCATCATAAAAATTTAGAAATTTAAAATTTTGATTTTGATCGATAGGAACATGTTACTAATGGTAAACTCAATGTCTCCACCAAAAATTCTCATTGCGTTATTTCAAATGTACATTTTCAGAGTAGAATTAAGCGACCACCACTTGTATTTTTAGTTTAGCGTACCATATAATTGCATAGAAAATTATCTTGAATGTAAATGTATACCAGTGTAACTTTGTCATTCTTTAGTTAATAATATGTATGTACTTTTCATATACAAACTGTTATATAATTGCTCCTTCTTTCCACTTCATAAAATCAAAATGAAGAAGATAATAGTTTGGGATAATAGCAGTAATGTACGAGGAAGGAAAATAAGTCCTTTACTTTTCGAATTAACTGAAAAGATAACATTACTCTTTAACAGGTGTCGGTCATATGATTCTTATCAAAATTTGAATAATATCCTACGTCGTTTATTTTGTGTTTGACTGTCATCGTTATTTGGTTGATCACCTACTGATTTGAGGAGGATATGGAAAAAAATGAATTTCGTATGTTTATCCTTTTTGTCAATAAAAATCATTTTTAGAGTTGGAAGGTGGTTGTGACACGGGAAATACCATTCCTGACTCCCAGTAGACACGGAACAACAATTTTGAATGAAGAAAACTTCGCTGGAGTATTTGGTGTCATTAATATAAATTCATGCTTTAAAAGTCAGGTATCCTTTAAATCGTAGATAGAAACTATTATTATGTCCACGAATCAGCAAACATATAGCTAAAAATCGAAAGTTCTTCTAGACCCTAACTAATGTATCATTTGATATTTATTTTGCAAAATGCTTAACCTATTGTTGGTGGTAACAAATTATGAAAATTATAATTTACTTTTCAATAAAGGTGTTGTGAATAAAATTTCATCCTATATCTACTTTTAGACATGAAAATGTTTTTACTACAAAATATACAATATAAAATAAGTAGGAAGTTTGCCAACTCAAATTGGATAGAAGTGCCAATAATAATCATCACCTGTAGGTCTATACTGATCTCATGCCAATATTCACTCGGGCTCAATTGAAGTAGGGAAATGTCAGAATTACTTTTTCGATGCAGGATTTGATTCAGAAATCGTTGTACGCGAATAAACAGTAATTGAATGTTTCTACTATCTAGCTGAATGTTATATAAGACTATAAAGAACAAAACTTATTCACATAGTTGTGGGAGCTACATTTTAATAAGATTCACTATATATTAAATATATTAAATTGTGATAGTCTTCTTTTGTTTTGGTAATTTCAACTAGTTTTCTTATCTAAAGTTTCATGAAAATGGACATCCAAATTTCAAAATAATATTTATATCTACGAGGGTTGCTATTTAAATTTGAGATATGGCAGCACTGATTTGAATATATCAAATCTGACATTTCCATCATAAATTTTGACATTTTTATTGGTCAATGTACTCAGAAAGTGTTGTCATACGAGTGCTATTTGAGTTGTTCAGATACTTGAAACATTCATCAAAAAAAATGGAAATAAATCGCAATCAAACCAAAAGTGTGTGCCGATCAACTCGCTTCGACTTTTAGTTATGAAGCACCATCTGGTTTTCAGAATCCAATCGTGGTCGCAGCTCGCTGCAGGATTAATTTTGTAAAGATCGTTGAAAATCGGCTGATGTGCCAGAAAACATCTATCGCGGTGTTTCAGAACACGTCTATAAGATCGTGATAGGCAGTGAATCATGTACCTATGTAGGTGAACTCGAAACTAAACAACAATCGACTGTAAGGTCTTTCCAGGCGAGTCAAATCCAACAAAAGTTGTTCGAATACGAAGAACTTCGAAGCAAACGTTTTTTTCGGAATACGAATCATTCTGCACCACGACAATGCGACCTCTAACAAATTACCTCAAACAAAAACGATTTTGAACAGTCAAAATGTCGAATTTATAGGTCATCCGCTTCAATTGGTTCAAACGTATGCAAAAGTGCACTGATTTTGATGAAGACTATTTTGGAAAACAATAAAGCCATATCCAGTTATAAATATTTGTTTTTATTTGTCTATATAAAAACTTAAGTAGCAACCCTCGTATTTAATTATTACTGTAGTGCTTTTGTACGGAATAATTTTGGGAAGAATACTGTATATCTGTGTCGAAAATAATAATTTACGACAAAAGTGACCTTCAGAGAAACTTGTAAACTATTTTTGAGGTCATTTGCTCGCCAGTAAATGACATAATTAATTAAAAAATATAAAAAAAAACAAATTCACAAAATTAATCCAAATGAAGATCTATAACTACTAGATATTAATAAAAACTGCTTAGAATTTCTATCTTTTACAATAATTTATCATAAGAAATACTCCACTCTCTGCAAATGTTTTCTTATTGCCCTCAATTAAGGTAATTTTTTAAAATTCTACTTTTTTATTCAATTACACCCTGTAACGGTAGGCGTACAATATAGAAAATATTTTTCAGGTTTTTCTCGAGGACACTATTTTTTATAGAGCGACTTTATAGATGTTGGCAACAATTTTGCTATTGTGATTATATGCTGCTCAACAGTTTCATCGCATAAAAAATTCAATTCAATGTTTAATTGTTAGATATCTCCTAGTGAATTTTTCCGTGGATATTTCATAGTAGTTGAAACTTGTAAACTTTGTTGATGATTTAGAAGAAGAAAAAACGAAAACTGGTTTATGCTGATTTAATAAGACGCTTTGATACCAAATTCAAGAAAAACCAATGTGTTAAATAAAAAGTTTCGATCTATCACGACAGTGTTCCTGTAATTTCGTATTTTCTCGAGTAATTTTTGCAGAAAAATTACTCGAAGTACGTTACGATTCATTGCTCCATCTGCCATACTCACTTGATCTGACTGTGAGGGCAAAGACAAATATAGCTGAATATTACTTTCTTGGATTGTTTGAAAAAATTTAAAACTCAATGGTTAGAATATGAATATTTTTTACAATAAAATAATTTTCTTATTTAAAAGTCTCCCTCACGTCGCCCTCGTCAGACTAAGAATAAGAAGAATAACTAAGCATCCTGATACCATATTTGTCTTAAAGCAAAACATCCCCATCTGTATCGGCTAACTAACTAATGAATGTTGTTTTTACATAAGACAATGAATGATTGCAAATAGATATGTCTACAATTCTATAGAAATTTGTTAGTATCCATTACCGCATAAACGTTCTGATATATATCCGAGAAACATTATTATTAGAATACTTAAATATATATTTGATATATTTCTAACCCTTTAGTTCTCATCTTTCAAGCCATAAGTTGTTTTTTACTAATTGCCAAGCTCACCACCCTACTATTGAGGATTAATATGAAATTTAATATTTTTGTGAATAAATACGAATACACTTTCCATTATTTTTTACATCTTCTAAACGTTATCAAGACTAATATGTCAGTGTTAAAGTAATTTAACCTCTCTACATATGTAGCCGACCGTTCGGTCGACCGTAAGTTATTTGTACCCCAGTTGTGCTTTTGTTTCTCGGCGTCCCTGAGGCGAATCGCTACCCTAAAGGCTTTTCATAAGGGATGAAGAGACAAGGGGGTGCGGCCCGAAACTATGTCAAGAATGTGCAATTAGTGAACGAGGAGCGCGAGTTTAGTGGCAGAGCCAAAACGGCGCGGTACAGGATCTCTGTCGAAGAAAATATAAAGAAGACCGATAGTAGTACACTCAATCTGGGAAAAATTGAGAAAATTAATTTTAGGTATTATTATCGCTAATTGATTTTAAGATGAGGTTGTGTTTTAGTCGTTATATTTTTTATTTGTTTGAAGTTTTAAGTTTAATCGTGAGGAAAATTTTCATTTAAGATTCATGAACTTTTGTAATGTTTTATACTTAGTATCTAGTAATGGGTTTTATTGCAAATAATTCTCAGTCAAGATTTAAATTAGAACTATCTACATTTCTGAACAATTAATTTTTGCTTGTTGCTATTTTTTAATGATATAATTAACTAATAATTTAGTTCAGCTTTCATATACTACGAGGGTTGTCTGAAAAGTTTCAGACCTCAAATTGAAGATGTCAGCACCTATCAAAATAAGTAGTTTTGTGCATATGTTGAGAGATTCTCACTAAACTTTCAAACATTTTAGACGCTTAGTTTTTGTTTGACAATCGTATGAGTAAGTTGTTGTAAAGATTTTTCTGAAAATGGAAAAAATTAGTAACGGACTATCATTAAATATTTTTGATAGGCAATACGCTTACGCAAAAAAATTAAGGCTGAAGTCCACTAGCAACCACTCCACGCCACATGTCGAATATGTGTGCATATGTTTTTCCATGATGGCGTGGCTTGGCGTGTGGAGGGCAGGAAAATGAATTAAGTGGAAAAACGTTTGGTGTGGGGTGGCGTAACGTGGCGTGGCATGTTGCTAGTGGGTTTCGTGACCGTATCAGCTTTTCTGACGACGTGAGTTCGGGATGGCTAAAAACTGCGACAACTAGCAATATTATCGAAAAAGTTCACCAAATGGTACTTGACGACTGTTGGATTGAGGTTAAAGAGATAGAAGAGGTTATCAGCATATTAAATGAGTGCATTTGCCATGAATTGACCGAAGAATTATGCTTGCGCAAGCTATCCGCGTGGCTTTTGCCATTGCACCATTTCCGTTGTTTATGTTTTGATTTTGTGCCCTGTTTGTATTCAGTGTTCACAGCTAAAAGTAAAGCTCGGTGTAACCACACATTTATATACACCCATTTTTGCCTTTATGGACATCTCTCGCTTTACCGAAAATGTATTTATGATATTGCGCTATACATTAGCTGCACTTAGTATTCTAGAATTTGTGTCTTTTTCTTTAATTTTTGGTAATCCAAATTCTTAACTATTTGAAGTTGTTTACCTCTAGTGTATCGATTAAAATCAACGTTGACAACTCATTAGTGTTCCCTATTACTATTGTCTTAGTTTTTTTATTATTTTTCATTTTCGTTGTATGTAATTTAACAATCTATATTCGAAGCACATTCTGAAAAATGGACTGTTATACATCGGTAATTTTTGCGGATCCTATATATTACAAAAGGGCTGCTATTTAAGTTTCGAGATTTTTAATGTGAACGTACTTTGAACATGTTGTGATACGACTGCTATTTGAATGGTTTACAAATACTTGAAACATTCATTTTGGTCAAAAAATAGAATTGAATCGCGAACATTTTCGTACGACGATTTCCTATGAAATTTCGACGTGGATTAAACCAACAGCAGTGTGCCGATCAACTTTCTTCGCTTTTTGGTGATGAGGCACCATCTTGAACCACTGTGTTCCACTGGTTTTCCAAATTCAATCATGGTCGCACTTCGCTACAGATGAATTAAAAGTCTACCGTGAGATTGAGGCATGTCTTGTCATTACTTCTACTCGCATACATTTGGCTGACGAAAATTTTTGATCACTGCGATTCAAAAGACGTCTATAAGATCGTGGCCGGCACCGAATTATGGAGCTATGACTACAAACTCGAAACTAAACAACAATCGACTGGTTAGGTCTTTCAAGACGAATCAAATCCAACAAAATTTGTTAGTTAGCACACGAATATTTTGATAATCAAAGCATCGAATTAATGGATCATCCCCCGTACAGTCCTTGTTTGGCTAATTATGTCTTTTTATTTTCTCATATTAAAATAAACTGCGAGGTCAACATATTTCTACATCTAAAAAAGCTGTTGATGCACTCAAATCACATATTTTGAAAATATCTCAATCGGAATGGAAAAGATGCTGAGACAAACGTATGCAAAAGTTTACTGATCTTAATGGGAAATATTTTGCAAAACAATAAAGCCATATCCAATTACAGATATTTCTTTTCATGTATCTATGTCAAAACTTAAGTAGCAACCCTAGTATTATTGTCTGTGAAAAATCGCTACTGAAATACTAACCGACGCGAAGTATAGAAAATATGAATAAAGTCGATCTGTAGTTTTAAATTAAACAAATTGAAACTGATTTATCCAATATATGTACATAAATATTGGACCAAAGTATTTCAATTTATATAGAATATAATTTTTGCGTAAAGAGCACGAAACAGTGAATGAAAATTTAGCAAAACTGTATTCGTATAGGTAATGTTTACATAAAAATTATTGTTAGAACTTAAATTGAATACAGTGTTATTTAACAAGGAGTCAGTTGTATAGTGTTTGGATTTTCTATACAATACATTATTACGGTGTCAATTTAAAATTTTCAAAAATATAATTCATTTCGAAAAACGGACAACGACAAAATGAACGGAATGTTATGTTTAGGTAGAGACAGCGTGGCATTTTCATATCAACATTTTCTGAATTCAAATCCAAATCATACGAATATCTAAAAGATAAAATACTTTATGGAAAAGAAATTAGATTTAGGCGAATAAAATCTACACAAATAAGGAATTAGGAAAAATTTGTTGAAATAAAGACTGATATATACAGGGTGATTGATTAGTGTGATAAAGTGCTTCGTTTGTCCTTTACGATATCAATTTGAAAATTTGAGGGATTATAGCCATCCTTAGTTTTCACATTTCAAAATTATTTACAATCTTACAGCGCGTTTCATAATGCTGTACCATATCAAAGTTACATTTTTTTTAGATAAAACACCCTACATTTTATTATATATTTGACTTCCACATTATAATAATATAGGATTGCAATGTATTCTACGGGGTATTTTATCACCAATTTTCAATAAAAATGTAAGTTCAATATCCTGTAATATGTAAGAGAAATTCAACAATGAAGATCTGTTACGGTTAATCACTCCAATAGTAAAAATTCTGGAAAATTGTTATTTCGTTAATATTCATTGAACCAAATACAGATACTAATATATTCTCGGTTTTTTCAAATCACCCTGTTTTCTTTGTGAGTATTGAAAAATACCACCAACATACTCTTTTTTTATCAAGAATTACCATACCTAAAATTATTAATATTTGAGATATTTTGATTTTTCTGTGCAAAACATTCATTATGTACCTATATCTAATCATTTTAACTATAAAATGTGAGTTGGTTATTATTCATTTGTCAAAAACTGACATTTTATCATTCCTGTTCAGTACTGTAGAGGTTGAATTGCAATCAAAAAGGAAAAAGAGTATATTACAAATAAATTACAGAAACAAAACAATAAAAAACTATCCTATTTATTACAGTATACGAACACGTATTGATTGTCACAATAGGTATTTGAAATAACATCTATGCAAGCTTGAAAGCGATAATTAAAAGAGTTACTCACATTACGAAGCATTTTTATATAAACATTCCAAACTTCAGATATTTCATTCTCAATGTGACCCTAGAAAAATGAGACCATTTTTTTGAAATCTGGTGACATTATTGGCTATAGTACTGAACGATTCCTTCCGATCCACCTTCCAGGAAATAGTAAATTCAGTTTATCATTAATTAATTGATTAGAGTCAGCAGCCGCACTATCGTGCAAAAACTAGATTATTTGACGTGCACAAAATGGGACTTCTTCCAATAAAAGAGGTAATTAGTTTAGTATAAAATCTAAATACATCTCGGCATTGAATGTTCTTTAAAAAAATTCGGTCTTACCTCCCCACATATTCAACGACCATCTAATTTGACTTTGTGATATGGTTTAGTTGAGGAATAATAGTGAAAGTTGTGCCTGTCAATACAATTATTTCTATTAAACGTGACTTCATCTCCAAATAGAACAAAAAACGAAAAAGTCTATCCGTTGATTAACTTTTCGTGAAGCCCACGTAAAAAATTTTAGTCTTTTTTTCAAAATTAACGTCAATTAATTCCTGTTGCAAGTAAATGCGGTAAGGGTGAATTTTTTGTCAAAGATTCTTCACACACCGTAGTAGCTCAGTTCTTGTTCGCTGAAAATACTCTTTACACTTGTGTGTGGGTTTTCATTTACTGCCAATAAAACATTAATTTCATTTCTGCTTTTCATAATTAAGTGAACCCGTGCGATTGAACCGCTCCAACAATCTCTTCAAACTTGCTTTTGTAGGTTGCCACCTTTCAGGAGAACGTTGTCCTATAGAGCTGAGAATAAGACGTTTTTATTGCATTCTCCCAATATCCAGATCCCAATATATATCATTTCATCACTAGCGAAATTCATGTTTGTCCTAGTTCAAATTCTTAAAAACACCAAAAATTGCACCCAACTCTTAAGTCAAAAAACAATAATGTAGCTATTCTCATGTTATTGTTAAAGGGTCATTTTCAGGGTGAGTGAAAATGAAAGAACGAATTCCCGAGTAGAGATGACAAAAGAAAGTTTTGAAAGACTCAACTGCCTTAATTGTCAAGGATTAGAAAGAGAAGCAAACTTATGTCCTTTTAGTTGTGGTTTTACAAACGGAAAAAACCGAATTGACATTGTGCTAAGTCAGAACAATACGATGGCTGTACGGATGTACGGAGACATCAGAACTGTATACGGGATCTTTCTCTCAGATATTTTAATGCTCTAAATAAGTGTGAAAAGCAAACTTTAGTATACCAGCCCCAGTCATAATTGTTTTTTGTTTATCTACCTCATCATTGGCTTCTAAACTTGTTTTTTCGAAAAAAGGAGCCATGCTTCTTTTGAACGTAATTGTTTAACCTTCACGATTCACGACTTTGCTTTGGGATTTAGTTAGTACATCCAAAAAATATGATCCAATTCCTTCTTTTATAGTAATTGAAATTATATCAATGTAACCTCCAAGTTCAAAGGATACAAAGTTTGCTTGTTGTTAAATGTTTTGATATAATTCTTCCAAACTTCTTTAAGAATTCTTCTGTTAACCGCCTATTGTAATTATGTATTCTCTCGCAAGTTTAATGTTTTCTTACTTACGACTTCTGAGGGTTGGCCGGAACGAGGATCTTCCTCTAAATGGAATAACATACGCTTAAAATTTAAAAACCACCACTCAATGTTTCTTCATATAGGACCGTAACCGGCAATCGAGATCAGCTCTATAGAAACGTATTCAAAAAGTCACTGACTGAATTGTCACTAGCTTTGTCATCAGTCGAACATGCCATTTTAGAATTGAACAAATTGTCTTATACAAGCTTCCACCACCTATATTAGGCAAATATATACACCGCTAAGCACCAAAATGGGGCCACATCGCCTCTCCACTCCACTCCATCTGCCAGCCATTAACTGATTTTCTGCCAACAATTTGCTGCATTTCTTAATAATGAATTAAAACTTTGTTCATAATTAAAACTCTTTTCAAAGTAGAAATCAGCCATGTATCGATGGCAAGTTTTTTTATGTGGCACAGCTCCCCGTCTAATAATTTATTGAATAAAATTTGATGTTTATTTTAGCATTGAAACATGTTCATTCAATTTTATGATTTTCAAATTTCAATTGTGTATTTTTCTATCGAGGTATTCCAACTTTGTTAATTATTAACGATTTGTCAGTATCTTATCAGAAGCGAGTCATGATATTTTTTTGAAATATGTATATTAGGTGAGCAATTCCTCAAAAATATGTTCAATATAAAACAGGTGCGAATATTTTGATTGCCATAATAATCACGAATTGCCGTTTAGATTAATTGTTTAGAAATTTCTATTTGATGGAATTGCTATTGCATTGAAACATTTGCAGATTTTAAGATTGCATTTTATTTTGTAAAGAAAAGTTTACGATGCTCGTGTGACTGAAAAATATTGCGAATTTTTTATATTATACAACAAGTAAGGAGAAATAGATATTTCTCCTGAGCGCGGTAGTGAGGTAGAAATATGAATTTTCTCACATGGTGTACACTGTACTTTTTCTACAAATGCGTAGTTTTTATGTGTTCAAAATGGGACTTAGAAATAAAATGATTTATATGTATTACATTAACAATTAACTCTTTTTTATATTAAACTTAAAATTGTACTTTACATTTATATTTACACAGTTTTTGGATAGTAATTACTAGTTGGCTTGAACACAATTCCAATAATTGAAATAGTAGCACAAATCGAAGATAAAGTTGATAGGGACATGACTAAGCTTTATTGTATTTATTGCATTATTGTATTTAGGCTCTAAATGACCTTTGGAAACAATGGCCTGTATATAATTCCCGATTCGGTAAATTTCTGAGATCATCACAACGGAATGTCAATAGCAAAAGCAGCATGAAATTAAAACCAAAAATTCAATCTTCGATAGGACTTTTTAAACAAACTTTACTAGCAAAAACTTTCAGACAGGTGCATCTTTTAGAAATTATTGAATTTTTTCATGAGTAAAGGTTTTTGACTGTATGTCAACAATTACTCGCTTTCGAATTATGTTTCCAATCTCACCTATCAATATTAGTTGAGAAGTATATTTGCATACACGTTGAAAAATTCTTACTAAACAGTCAACTATTTTGTTCACTTTGTTTCTGTTTGATAATGTTATAAGTGAGTCGTTGTGCAGATTTTACTGAAAATGTAAGAAATTGTGTATACAGTTGTCATGAAATATTTGTTTTTGAAAGACAATATGCCTACGCAAAAGAAAGAGGACTTAGACTATAAAACTTTGGACAGTTAGAATTTAACGTGGCCGGACCAGCTTCACGACGAGAATTCGGGAAGACCAAAATCTACAACAACCATAGATATTAACAAAGAATTTCGCAAAACCGTTGGCTTAAGGTTAGACATATAAAAGAGGCTATCGGCATATTGAAAGGAATGTATTTGTCATATACTGACTGAAGAAATGTGAATGTGTAAGCTATCTGCATTGGGTGCTGTGTCTGCTTATTTTGAACCAAAAGCGCTTTGGACTGAACATTTCTCAGGCTGGAAAAGTAATGGTAACTGTTTTTTGGAAAGTCATGAAATTGTGCTCATTGATTATCTTCGAAAAAGTAAAATAATTACAGAAGAGTATTACGCATAATTACTTGCTAAGATAAAGGGAGGAATCGCCTAAACAGAGCATTTGAAGAAAAAGCAAAGACAACGCACCTTCTGACACTTTATTGATCGCCATGGTTAAAATTCACGAATTTCATCTCGAATTTTTTGACCACCCACTGCATTCTTCCGTTTCCTGCATTCCGTTTTTTTGCCCTAAAGTTTTACTTGCAGGACAGATTTTCATTAGAAGAGGACGTTATTGCATACTTAAACAACTATTTTGAGAAGAAAGATGGCAACGATTATTTGAAAGAGCTAAAAGGATTAGAGCATCGCTGGACTAAGTGTATAGTCTCTGTTGAAAAATAAAAATGATTATGGAAAAAAATGTCTTGTTTCTTTGTTAGGTTACAAACTTTAAAAACCCTCGTACTTAATTATGAAAGTTTGTAGACATCTACTACTAGCCAATCATTTTAAAAATTCATTGTTCACATCCATATACATAATTTTATTGACAATAATGTTATTTTTTTTAATAATGATTTCAGTGTAAAACGGCAAATTATATAACGGTAACTACAAACTAATAATTCAGTGACCATTAGGTTGCAAACGCTTCAGCGGAAATTAAGTCTCATTATCACCCATTAGAGATTAAATTTAATGTTTTTTTGCTACTAAACGAATAGTTATTTTTTCAACTCTCTAGGAAATACAGTAGTATATTTTGAAAACACCTTTTATAATCTGTTAGGCTTTAAAATTGGTAGCATTTCAAATGTATGAGAAAATGTTAAAAACAATACTAAAATTAATAAAAGAAGTTGGGGTCATTTAGCTTATGTACACTGAAAAATATACTAGATTGCTTTGTACTTGCCCAAATGAGAAGAATTAATTTGATTTATATAAGAATCACAAACATATCGGGATATCTTAGATTCTTGAATAGATAATTAAAGTTAAAACTGATCAATACACAATGGGAACAACTTAGTTAGAATTTATTGAACCATTTATGGTATTATTTATTTATACTTATTACTACCACTAAATCTAACAATTACACTATCAGATTTACGTGATGAAGATGAAATTATATTATCCAGAAAATATTATTGTATAAGCTAATGTGATGTTTCGAAAGTAGCTTCGTGTTCCCATCTCGCATGGTAAGGTCTTTCCCAGCGAAAAGGTCTTTTACCCAATTATTAGGTCAGCTGGCTAATTCCTTTTCAGGTTTTTGAGTTTCGGAGTTATAGGAGGAAATGAAATAATGAGTTGACGTGGTTTGAAGTTTATTGTGATGTTTCATACTTTGGTTAAGTATAGAGTTTGATTTGTAACATACCAAGGCGCATTAGTGATTATCCGAAGTATGTAACTTGAATTGACTTCTTTGTCATAGCCTATGTTTGATTTGTTGACATAACCCCATAGCCCAACACCATACATCCAAGTTTGTTTTCCAGTGGTAGTTTCCTACCGAGTAACTAGTATAGCTCATCCTAAATGTACTCTGTGATATTGGTATGTTGTTTAGGAAAACCGGTGGGTAGTTGTGTTTTTCAACGTATAGGTCACTTGGACAGATTTTGATTTGTTTATTTTCATTCTCCACGTATATAGCTTTGTTCGGGTATTGTTTAAGTGTCCTTGTAACATCTTTATATAGCTGGATTTTCGTGAATCGCTAGTATGAAAATTTATCTGCAAATATACCTGTGACAGTAGGTTTATTGTATAAGTAGAATTCCAATCCAAGAATACTACCTTGAGGGACACCTACTTTTATTAGATAGTTGTTGGAAGTAGTTTCATTTAATATTGTTGGAACTCTCTTTCTTTTAAGAATGATTTCAATAGTTTTTTAGTATTTATTGATTTTGTAGTGTAGGCCCTTGCGTCAGACCTCATCTAACACTTTGTTCACATCGAGTAACGCACATGTGCAGTATTTTTCATCTTCTAATGCTAAATTTATATTTTGAATAAATCTGTGGACATCATAGAATGCTTATTACGGAAACTGAATTGATGAAGTGGTGGCCAGTTTTCTATGGTTGAATCACCGTTTATCCTTTGTAGAAGAAATCTCTTAAGTATTTTGAAGATAAGTGGTGATAGACTTATGACTATATGAGGTTATATTTTCGAAGGATCTAAACCTTGTTTACGTATTAAAATTATTTCTGCAGTGCTAAACAGTTGTAACCAGTAGTTTATACGAAGTATAGCATTGAAGATAAGTGTCAAAAGTATTACCAATTTTGGAAGTAGTTGATCTATTTCAGGGGATTCTTGTGTGTTTAGAAAGTTTATTGCTTGCTATACTTCATTTATGATGAAATGTTTAATCACGGGTATATTGGGTGGGTGGTTATTTTTTTCTACCTCGTTGTCGGGTTCGTAAGTGACTTGTTGGTTTCCAAACAACAAAATTGATCATTCTGATTATTAAAACTGAGAAAATGATCCATATAATATCTGTGTGAAGATATGTATTCATATAATTATACTATGTCTATAATTACCACATGTACAAGGGCGACTTAACGAAATGAATTTTACTTAGATGAGTTTTAATCATCATAATCTCCTTTTAACATTTTCGCAAAAGCGTTTATCCCTGCTTCCCTCTTCCCTCTTAATCTGACCGACATCGGTTTCAACCAAGCCATTTTTTAAAATTTGAGAAAAGGAAGAAAGAAAGAAAGAAAGAAAAGAAATTAAAGGAAGTCAGATCAGGTGAATATGGTGGCCAGTTATCGTTTCCCCTTCTGTTTAAAGCGAGTTAATTTTTAATAAACCTAAACAATCACGATACCCACCTTGCCGATACCTTTTTCATGAGTAATTCATTAGCTATCTATCTATCTATCACACTAAAAATATAATAAACATATCGAAAGTTTCGTCCCACTCTGATAAAGTAATATATCTTCAAACCGCCATCGTATAAAATAATAGAATGAGAAGTGAAGTTCCTCTTTTGATCTCAATATTTCGCTGATATAGTATATTTAATACAAGTATGATTTGTTTCAATGAACGTACGAATGTAATTAGTCTAGAAACCTGTTATGTACAGTAGTTCTTTTCGAATATTGTATAATATTATCGCGAAACTTATAGAGATTTAGAGTCTTTGTAATACCTTGAATCGATATCTTAGATTATTTATAGGAAACCTAATGGGAACGCGGTTTTTTGGATATTATTTCATGATATTTTCTTTGTACGTAATTCTTCATTCATAAATATCGAAAAATAATATGATTATTATTAATTTTTTGGAGTCAATACAATTTTGATTGATCACTTGTTCATGGAATTGATTATAATCAAGTTTGAGTCTACTAATTTATGTATCAAAAAATATAAGTATCGTTTTAAACACAATTGGATCTTAGAATAAATTTTTTTAATATAGAAATACACATGAGCTTCCATTTTCCGTTTCAATGATAAATGGAAAAGCTTTCACTTTACATAACTCTGTTTAACCGCTCAAACCCCTCCAAAATATTTCATCAGCAGTCATATAATTGGAGTGGATTATTTCTAAACAGGCTCTCTCCTCGAGTAAGGGTAATATTTTAATTTGGATGCTTCATTTGATTGATTTATAAACACGCACGTACGGCGGCACTACGTCGGAAATTCGTCACGGAAAAGCGAGAGAAAAGAGAAAATTAGAAGCGTTCTCGCAGTTACCATGGTGGATAAATAATTTTATTTCGGAACTGAAAAATCAGAGTCGGAAGGTGCTCAATTACATTTAATTTTCTTAATTTTGTGCCAATAAGAGTAAGTGTAATATCAAAAATAGAGATAGAAATCATAAAACTGAACTTTTTCTGAACATTTAATCAAATCATTCGTCCTTTTCTTACTTTCCTGCTTTGTAATTATAATTATCTGGAACAAATAAAAAAAAATTGTTCTAAGATATCAGTTTATACTCACTATTTAATAGTATCAGTTTTAAGAATCTATATATTAGTATATTTTCCCATTTGCAAAAATGACCTGTAAAACGCATTCCAGCATTGACTTTACTAGTTTAGCATATATGGCCTGGACTTCAGTATTGTGAAACCACAGTTTTATTGCACTTGTTATGATTGTTTCTTTTGTAGAACATTCCTTCTTAGCTTAGCTTTTCTGGAGAATATTCTTTAAGTACTCAATTCAATCTATTTCTGGTGATTACCAAGACAATCAAGCATTTATAATTTATTTTCTCTAATAAAAGTTTGGACCAATGTCGCATTGTGACAAAGGGATAAGTCGTGTTCAAATAGACCATAAAATGTTTCCACGAATGCAACCATCTTACGATGTAATATTTCAATGCATAATGATTTTAATAGGAATGAATTTCCATCCCATTTGTTGTGAAAAAAACACGAAACATTTCTTAGATGTGCTTAACAGTGTAGTTCCAACTTCACTTCGTTTAACAACATTTGATTGATATGCAAATAAATGTGTTTTACACTAAAGATTACCATTTTCCAGTCGTGAACAACTAAAAGTTATTTTCTGAGTAAGAAATAGTTTTTTCTTTGGCTTTTTTGTCTTGTGGTCTACTTCCAAAAGCCATTACAGCACTGTTGAGTTTGAGGTCTTGAAAGTGTCTTACATTCGCGCCTAAATTATACTTTTCTTTTAGAAAATCTTGAAATGTTTTTAAACTTCTAGAAATATAAATTTTTTACACCAGGTGCCGTAACTATATCTCTTACACTCACAGATGTATTCATTAATAGTAGATATAATCAATTTGAAGCAGTACGGGACGTCACCAGCAAGCGCAAACTAACAGAGAACAGAAAAACATTATTGTCTCAATCAATTCGATTAGAATAGAACTCAAAGTAGACTGTCAAATTAAGTGGAATTTTTCAACTGGAAAAGTGGCTGTGGGTGAGAAAAATTTTACTATTTCTGTGCTTTAAAATGCTAAAATTATTTACTCCAGTTATTTCTAATATGTCATGAAGTTTTCCTAAATCTCATCTGTCACATTTCCTCATTCTTGTATAATCAAATCAAGTTTTTCAGATATTTTTTAACAACGCCAATAGGATTTTCGATAACTGCATACTTATAAAAACAGAATACAAGGCTACAGGATAAAGAACAGCAAACGTATCTAACATCGTTGTAATATACATTAAAAAACTTTTCAGGAGCATCCCAATTTTCTCATTAAACTTATGACAATTCTGATTATATTATTTATAAAAGGTGTGATCCAAAAATTATGTGATTGATATTTTATATAATCTATTACGCCTCAAACATATCCGTAATAATAATTAAGAACTTGAAAGACTGTTAACAAGCGATATGAGCGACTTAGTTAATGCGATGAAAATGTGCGAAAAAGATTTCTTTGTTGAAAAGTGAAAAGTGAGAACTGTTCTTATGAAGCTCTTTAGATCTTGGGTCTTGGATCTCCAGATATTGTGAGAATTATGATTTTTATTAACATAATGTCGAAAACTTCTCAACACCCTATTTGTTATATCTGCATATACTTACATGATATTGTCCATTTACTTAAGTCTTCAATTTTTTTTCAGTAGATCTACAAGTTACTAAATGAGTTTCTTGCCTTATGACTCTAGCGATCATTTTCTAAATTATATATCATACTTATACTGCTACAGATTGTGACTAACTAACTCTTTTTTAGTACGCCAATTGGAATTTAATTAAGTGATTAGATAGGACTGTTTTTATGTAGTACAATAGTACAAAATTCCACCTTTGACTAGAGAAGATGGGTCAATAGCAGTGACCACAAAAGATGAAACGGACTTGTTGGGTCGCATATATGTTTAAAAGTAAACTCTCGATTCGTGGAGAATGGAGAACCACCAATTGTATTGAAGAAATTGCGCTGCTGAACTAACAAGTTCGCTATGCAACCTCTTTTCCCTATCGTATAAAAGAGGCCTTTTTTTCCTGCAGACTGGAAACTTGCTCGATCTCGCCCCATACCAAAAAAGACGGTTCCCAACAACTACCGTCATGGAGAAACTCGTTAACCAGCCAATCTTGAGATATCTTAAGTCTGCTAACATCATCAGCGACCATCAATACGGCTTTCGTAAACATAGATCAATCGGGATTCTTCTAGCATATGTCACCAGCATATGGACTGAAGCTATAGAGAAATATGGGAAATCTTGGGCAATCACACTGGTTATATCGAAGGCTTTTGACAGAGTTTGACATGCCAAACTTTTAAATAAATTGAGATCGTACGGTTTGTCGTTCTCACTTATCGACTGGGTTAGTAGTTTCCTCAAAAACTAATCCATCCAGGCTATCGATGAACATTCTTCAGAAAGGTTAAAGGTCAACGCTGGTGTTCCCCAGGGAAGAATCTTGCCACACTCTTACTGGTGTACATCAACAATATACTCGACAAAACTGCAAATCCGATCTATAGCTTTTTCGACGATAGCACACTGGTGTTGTCCTTCAAATCAACCGCCCCAATAAACTCAGCTAAAACCTAAATCTGTAGGTAGTAACAAATCACCACCATCAATGCCGATCTTTAAAACATTTTGTAGTGGGGTGACTGTGACTAATTAGCTCTTTAGTAAGCCAATTAGCCAATGCTTTTTTGTAGTTCAACAGTACAAAAATTGCAACTAATAATAGAATTTAGTAACAAAACAGTAACTAATTAAATTAGACATACAATGACATAATCTTCATTGACCATCTAGTAACAGCGATTATTTTTCGATTGTTATGCTGATTTGATGACAAATTTTAAGAAAATTGAAAAAAAAACGGTCGCAGTTTTTGAAAAAAAATGTGCTTATTCCATAATAACCATGCACTTACTAGTGATAAGTAAACACAAGATCAAGACAAGGTTACTCTTGGTCTTGCAGGGTCCAGTTTTGGTTTTGGTTTTACAGTCTCACTCATCACTAGCGCCTACCCATTCGTCCGCTATGGTTGCAGAGATATTAGCTGAACCAAGTTATGATATATTGTCCGCCATATTCGCTTTATTCAGCTACATTCCATTACTTCCTTAACGAAAAATTATTTTTCTGGATTGAATATTTCGTATGTAAAAACTATAGGTACTCGAAGGATATGTTTACAAGAGGCAGCCTTTTCTCAATAGAATATTTTGCATGGTTCTGAACCAATTGTCGAGCATTTTTTCCATTCCGATTGAGGTACCTTTTAAACATATGATTTGAACATGTAGGAAAAAGTTGACCTCTTGATTTATTTCTAATCTGCGGGAATAAGAAAAGATTATTGGGTGCCCAACAAGAACTGTACGCCGTATGACCCATCAGTTCCATTTTTGGACTGTTAAAAAACTTTAATATATTAAAATGTTCACCATTAATTACATTCAATACAAATAAAACAGAATAAATTTACTCTATTTATTTCTTTGTATAGATAAATCTTAACCGTAATGTATATATTTACTAATCGTATTCTAAAATAGAATGTAGATTGGATAGAATAAATAAGTCAAAAGACCATCGACCATCTTCTGCTAAAGCAAATAAAAACATAATCGTTTGGAATAAGGCGTACTGCCGGCAGGTAGAATAACACGATATAACAAATAAAAAAAATCGAGTAGACTTTAATTCATTCTTCCTGAAAGCAACTTAACAGGACCGGATCTGGCTTTTTAAATTTGAAATATAACTTTCTAAATTATAGACAAGAAGTCACATTATATTTGAAGATATTTTTATCCAGATATCTCGATGTCAGGGCAAATATTAATTTTTAGCACATTTTTTATTTTCGCAAAAGTTAGAAGTAGCATGTGTGAAAATTGACAGACAAGAAGACTTCTAACTATCAAAAACTCGCGAATAAAACGCGATTCAGGACAAAATTATCGGTCCATTTTTCACATCACTTCGATTTTCAACTTAGATTGACAGGTCTTTATAGAGTTACTGGTTTTACAAAGAAAACTTTTTTCTCAGGTTTATATCCATAAACCAAACTTTCATCTCTTGTAACAATTTTATTATAAAAGAGGAACTTCTTTCATGCAAATTGAAACACGAATTTTTTATTACTGAATATTCATATAGTACTGTTAGAATACTTTGCAAAAATCCATATTTTGAATGTTTTACTAAAACCTCCATCGTCAATCGATTGGAAGAACAACCTTATTAAATTTTTGCATATTTCCATAAGTTTTGGAGGTCCAAGGACATTTTGGTTGCTTTTCATCGTTATATCCTCTATTTCTATTTTCAATTCGATCATACTACTTCTAAACACTCACACCTTTCTTCAACTTGAATCAAAACTTAACCATCATCCTTTGTTCGATATTCTTGTTTCATGACAGATACTGCACACTTACTAAAGCGGCTATCGTAGCAGACTGACAAGCCAGACCGGGCTCAAACTCAAACACATGATTGTATGAGACATATCAATTGAAATAGATGTAGTGTTGTCCTAATTACTGCTATAGAAAGTATTGATTGATGTCATAATTAGTTTTATCCACAACTATTAATAAATATATCTGTTAAATATGCGATTATTATCAAGTAATGCCATGCATTACCATATAGAATTGAGTAATAATGACAGTTCGATGGAATAATATTACTCAGTCATTGCGTCAAATTTGACAATTTGTAATTTTACTTGTCATTGTATTTGTAGATATACTGTCAGTCGGTTTGTGAGTTATCTGGTGTTAACATTCTTATCTCTGGTATCATTAGAGAAATATCTAATAGTGAATCCGATTTAGAAGATATGTCTTGTACACCTCCAGACATTTTAAAATTAGCGGCTAGCGCTACAGAAAATCTCCTAGCTAACAAGTCAAAAGGTAAATATGATACGGTGTACAAAAGTATTATGGATTGGCAACTGGCACAAAAAACATCGTCTTTCTCTGAAAATGTTATCCTAGTATATTGTGTCAAACTTGCTAAAAAATACAAGTCATCATCATTGTGGGCATATTATTCTATGCTGAAGAGTACATTGAATATTTACCATAGTATCCACCTAGAGACTTACATGAAGTTACAGGCATTTTTAAAACGTCAGTCCGAGGGCCAACAACCGAAAAAATCTAAAACTTTTACGCCCGAAGAAGTCAGTAAATTTATTAAAGAAGCGCCAGATCATACCTATCTAATGACAAAGGTATTCTTACAATAATGTAATTTTCAGCTTAGAACTTTCTTTAATCAAATTATTTTTAGGTAACCTTAATCATGAGGCTAATGGATTAAATCTAATGAATTATATTCTATGAAAACTGAAGATATAGAAGATTATAATAAAGCTCTTATAGTGAAAATACCTTTCACAAAAACAAAGATTCCTAGTTCATTTACTGTATCAAGTGAATTTTACGATATTTGCAAAAAGTATATAAATCTTCGCCCATCTCATGCTAAATCCCCATCATTATTTTTAAATTATCAAAATGGCAAATGTACTAATCAAAGAGTAGGCATTAACAAATTATCTTCTATAGGAAAGCACATTGCCATGTTTTTAAAATTAAAAAATCCCGAATTGTACACAGGACATTCGTTCCGAAGATCATCTGCAACCATTTGCGTTATTGCAGGAGGTAACATTACAGCAGTAAAGCAGTTAGGGGGATGGAAATCAACGACATTTGCCGAAGATTATATAGATGACAACATAACTAATAAAATAAAAAGAGGAAATCAGGTTTCAAACGAAATTTACAAACATTATACTGGCTCTAATTACAATGAAAAACCATATACTAGCTCTAGTGCCAGTCCAAGTCCCATGATTTTCAATCAGATTCAGATGACTGACAAAGTTATCCCTGGCATGAATTTTAACAATTATAATGTAACTATTAATAATTATTATGTAAGTAAATAAACATAAATTTATTGTGTATTAATAACGTTACCATTAATAAAAAATAATGTTCATTTGAAATATATTTTGGATTATTTTAATAAACTTCAACACGCGCATAATGGCTATTACTCACTCAGATGATACAACACTCGCCTCCGGCTCGTGTTGCAATTTCATCCTCGTGGGTAATAGCCATCATTATACGCTTGTTGAATAATATACTATAATTTATTTATATTTATTCACTATTTCTCGTCTTTCATTTGAATTTCAATTGACGTAAAACACAATTGTATACTCCTATAGCATAAAAGATGTGTTTTGATGAATATACTGATATTTATGACTTTACTATATCCAATAAAAACTATAACTACTCAACGTCAATGATTTTTATGGTTCTGTAATAAATTGCTCAAAATATCGACCCGTGGGATTTAAGTATACTGAAAAAAATATCTTATTGTTTGCAAGGAGATGGCGGATTTTGCACTGAACCATTAAACAATAAATAATCATCTAGACTGCAACAAAAAGATAGTATAGATTCACTAATCGTGGGGTGAATCCATACGATGGTTTAATTAAAAACTGTTTAGATCAATGAGAGGAACATTATATTATGTTGATTAGATTCTAACAATAAAGGAAGCTATGAAAAAAATTAGCTCAACATGCATAACGTGCGAGGAGCTTTCTACTCCTTACAATTTCACTTATTTTATTCTGTTTATTTTCATTGTTTATAAATTTAGTTCCTATTACATTCATATTAAGGTCATAAATGTTATTAGAGATACTAAACTAGTCAAATCTTATATAATAACATCCATCCGTCTCAAATATACATAATGTTATTTTTTGAAGGAATATATTATTATTTATGGTGCCTGTATTGGTTTGATTCTAATAATGTAAAAAAAATATTCCAATCCTTCCGCGTATAAAATTACTATTTGATCCTCGATATTGAAGAATTAAACCGGTCCTGGTAACACTTGGTAGCAGTAAGAACAACCGGTTCGTGTGATCACCAAACTGTTGAAGAGAGTGGAGTTTAACCTAAAGATCAAAATCGGCGACGGCGGCCGATATAAGCTATCGCTGACTGCCATTACGCCGACCGACAGACCGGAGTTTACAGTTATTGATTTTATAATATTGTCGTGAGAGGCAAAACAACCTGTTTTATTTCCATTGCATAAACTTGAGTGAATAATAATTATAATACATCGAAAGGATTTGGGCGACGAGGGCATACAACTGGTTAAGAAAATCGTCAAGAGGTCTATGTATGTGACGCATAAAAGTATATGAGGATGTGTCAATTTTCAATTTAGACTGTTTAATTGAAAAATTTATGGAAATCAAAGTAATAAAAAATAATAATTCTAACTATGGTATTTTTAATAACGACGGATGACTGCAATAACACTCCACAAACTAATATTCGGTTATGCATATTAAACAATTTCTATAACTAAAACTTGCAATACAGTGTGGTTTGAAAGGTTTTTTCAATATTCTATAGTGATTGATTAGTGTCATAAAGTTCAGTACCTCCTTTGAGATATCAAATTGAAAATTTGAAGGATTATAGTCATTAGTCTTCACATTTTGACATTATTTACAATTTTACAGGGTGTTCCAGAATACTGTACCTTATCAAAGTTACATTTTCTCCAGTGAAACACCCTATATTTTATTGCATATTTGGAATCAGTTTAACTTGCCCATTACAGTAATTTTGAGCTGTTAATATGTTCTATAGGGTATTTAAAATATTATAACTAATATTCCATAAAAATCGTAACACGTACAATGAAAGGAAATTCAAGAATGAAGATCTTTTGCTTCCAAAGTATTCGAATAGTATTAAAAATTCTGGAAAATTATTTATTTTATTGATATTCATATACATATTGCTTCTTTTTTCTATACCTAAAAGTCTTGGTTCCTCAGATATTCGATTATTCTGTTCAAAACAATCAATCATTTAAAAATTAATTGTGAGTTGGATATGATTTATTTGTCAAACTCACAACTAATTATTAACTGATAAGATATAGATACAGAATCATTGTTTTGCACAGAAAAATCAAAATATCTAAATAACTCATCATTTTAGGTATAGGCTCGATAAAAGTATGTTGATAGTACTTTTCTATACTCACATGAAATAAACGGTTATTCATTTAAAAAAAAAAACTTACAAAATTATGTATTAGTATTTTTATTCTCTCTGTATCGGATATAACATTTCAAACTAAACTGTGAAAGTATTGCAACTTTTAGTTATAGAAAATTTGTTCTGTTTAAAATGCATAACCGAAAATTAGTTTGTAGATTGTTTATTACTTTGATTCCCATAATTTTTTCAATAAAAGAGTCTAAAGTCTAAATCAAAAATTTTTATTATTACGAATATTAGACACATCCTTATATACTTTTATACGTCTTACTAATAAATCACCATTTATATCAATTTTTCTATTGTGTATTAGAAGAATTTGATCCTAATCTATTTAACAGATGCCAATCACGATCACGTATTTTGGCTTATGAAAAATAAGTTACTTAACCCCTCCAAGCTAAAACGAAGCAGACTAATTAAAATCTACTAAAACCATAGGTTAATTTTCGTCAGCTGGCATACGCGTGTTAATAATACTGTATAAAGTGATATGGATTTGTTGAACTTTTTGCTTGTGTAGCACCTGATATTAACTGAATGATGTACACGATTTCTATGATGTACTATCTTTTGAGATCAAATTTTCCACAGTTATTCTCAGAATAAATGCTCACCATTAATAATCCTGGTTTATGGACTTGAGTTATGCAGCGAATAATAAATAGAAATACATAGTTATGCAACTTGATTGAACATTATATTGAAGAAATAATTATTTATGAATTTGCAATATTTTAAATCATTTTAGTAATTATCAATTCTTAGAAAAAGAGAAAAATACTGCTAGAATCGATCGAATTATATGCGGACGCTACAGACATAAGCCCTCTCAATGTTTGATTTCAAAATCTCATGATGCAATTCTTCAGTTGGTGTGGGAAATGGAGGGTGATACTTTATGCTCAAAAAACGCAAGCCATTTTTTCAACCATCTTAACACCCAGAGGTTAAGACTTCTAGCACGTAATGTCTGTTTGATGATATGGAAAGAACGTCTTGATATCTGCAGGGAAGCCATAAATCATATCTTACATACAAATTTACATATTTTCCTTCCCCCCTCTCCCCTAAAATGATAATTTAATTTCACTTTCTGCAACACAGCAGCAAAATACACTTTCTTATTATTTACCCTGTATACCTCAAATCAGACGTGAAATTGCTTTATGCTGAAATAAATCTCTAAATTTGTTTAGTTTGTGAAAAATTAATCATATTTTGCTTTGCGGGCACATACTATTTAAAATACTAAAGCTGACAATCATTTCCGGTAGCGGTAAATCTGTCAAAATATTTTGATAAAATATATTATGACCTAAATACTCTACCCACAATGCTTGAAAATTATCGTGTCAGAAGTTTTTATGTTTACAGATAATATAAACTTACATACGGTGGATATTATTATGAACAATTCGATATTTCTTTCCTCAGGTCGAAACGAACTAATAGCCAGATATATAAAATTAAGGACAGGAAAAACAAGGACGAGAAAACAAGTTAGTTCACACATACAAGTATTAGCTAGGCGGAAATTGCGGGAAATTCAAGCAAAACTCAAAGTGGTAAGTTATCTTCTTAGTAAATTGCATATAAGAATACACAATGTCTTATCATTATTTCTTAATGTTCTCTTATTGATACTAACCACACAAGAAAAGTTCATTGAAAATTACTTTTGTAGAGGTATTAAGAGGTTACGGGCAGAGCAAATTCAAAATATACCTATATAATTTACCCATTTTAATAAACTAAAAACGGGTTCTACATCTACAGTTAATTTGAGTTTAGAAATTTTGGTTTGATGCTGCTCATACTCAGATAAATACTGCATGAGCTAAACTGGATGTTTCAAAATTATGATAGGTTTACGAGTTGTGATAAAAAAATATAGTGAAGCTTCGATATTGAACCAAGCATGTTTTGTTCAAGTTGAAAAGGTTTAGAGGAAAATCAAGAAATATTAAAATCTTTATATGGTAATAATGTAACTTTAAATATTGCGTAGAAGTTGTATTAGGGATTTCAAGTGGAAAGAAGTGAATTAAAGACGAGGGAAGGTCTAGAAGTCCTTAGACCTCAAAAATTGATGAAAATAATTTCGACAGGGGTCTTTCAATTTGCATGCAGATTAGGATTTCATTTAGACAAAAGTTTACAGTTCTCAATAGAGAACCAATTACCTCTTACCTCCTATTAAGGGTAATCAAAATCGAACATCATGATCGTGCTCATCGGTTTCATCTATTGTGAAAGTCGAATTTAACAAGGGAATTCTGGAACTTTTGCGAAATGATGTGTCACGAAAGGTACCTGAAAAATGAATCAATGGCTTTCTTCTCCATAATGACAACGCGTCTTTCCAAAAATTGTTTTGATTGACTTTCTGAACCGCCCAAAGCCTTTTGTTAGTTTACATCCACTTCACTTACCAGATTTAGCACCATGCTACTTCTAGGCCTTTTTAAAAATAAAAAATGTGCTAAATGGGAAAAGTTTTGACACCATTCCTTCCGCCGAAAAGGCCTCAACCTTTTGCTTTGAAGTAGATTAATTTCAATTTTAGAATGCGTTTTTACTTTGTTTTAAGTATAATAATCCAACGTATTTTTCGTATGTAAATTAGAATCAATAAAACCTGAGCTTCTTAAAGACCTACTGATGTTATCTTAATATTTTTGCACATAAAAGATGAATCATCACGCCAGGGAGAATATTGCTTGACCATAAGAATCATTTCAAACGTTGCAACACCCTCACTAACAACTGTGTAAACTACTTGAAAAAATTCCTTATAGTAGAAAGTTTGAAATGACTATTAAAATGTTTGTTTGACTATTAATATAAATTTGTAAGTGAACAATATTCCATTCTGCTACTCGAAATTGAATTATAGACTTATAGACCGTATGACCATATGATCAGTTGCAACCGAATACTTTTATCTTCTAATTAACTAAAAGGAAACTGAGCTATTTGTTTCGATCATTTAACCTTGGAAAATGGATAAAGTCTGTCTATAGTTGCTACTTAAGTTTTGAGATAGACAAATAGAAACAAATATTTATAATTAGATGTGGCTTTATTGTTTTTCAAAATATGCTCCATTAAGTTCAATACATGCATTTGAACTAATTGTGGAAGCATTTTTTCCATTCCGATTGAGATACCACCAAAACATGTGGTTTGAACGCGTTAACTACTTATTCTGGTGTAGAAAAACGTTGACCTCGCAATTTATTTTGGATGTGCGGAAATAAAAAATAATCGGGGGCCAAACACGGATGACCCATAAATTCCATGTTTTGATTCAAAGCCGTTTTTGTTTGAACTGATGTATGAGAGCTCGCATTATCGTAGTTGAATAAAATTCGTCGACTGCGATTGATTTCCCTGATTTTTTCGAACACATCTGGCAAATAAATGCTGTTGAAGGGGATGGTTTGCTTCGATGTACTTTGTGCTTATCTTGAAAGTCCCAAACAGCATTTTTTTGCACCAATCGACACGAGCTTTTTGCTAAGAGATTGTCAAATCACGAAATTCATCCTGTAGCGAAGTGCGAGCGCAATTTGATTCGGAAAACCAGCGAAACTCGGTGACTCGAGATGATGCCAAGATGAATATTTCAAGTATCTTCAACAACTCAAATAGCACTCGTTGATATCACGAGTTGAGTACGTTCACCATTTAAAGTATTAATCTTTATTCTTTATGATGGCAATGTCAGACTTGACATATTCACATCAGTGTTGCCATATCTCAAAACTTAAGTGGCAATAGGCTCACTTAAGTCCCCATATCAATTAGATACAATGGACAATATCAGTGATAATATGAATCAAAATATGTCACATGTAAAAAAGTTTATAACAAAGTTTTAATGTATAAAATCATTATCTTGATTCATTAATATAATAATAATCGATTATAGTTCCATTTCGTTCCAAAACGAATAAATTTGATATGTCTGTAATAGTATATTATTCAATGAGCTAGAAATGATGGCTATTACTCACGAAGAAAATGAAAAAAGTAAAAGTGTATGAACATATAGGCACTATATTGACTGAATGGCAATATAGAGGCAGAAATAATGATAAAGGAAAATAAATCTACGATACTGTACTGTATACTAATTGATACCATTCTGGAACATGGTGATATTAACATGAAGATCGCTTATTAGGCACTCTGTTAATTCCTAGAAGTATTTTACAATAGACAGTACGTAATCTTCTATAAAATCCAATTAACTGGCATATGATTCCACATATCGAACCGTGTGTTGAGGGAATTTTCAGATATATCGAAACTTTTTAGAAAATTCCACTTGTGCGTGGTTACCTAATCACATTTTTGCATCATCATTAAAAGAATCGCTTTTAGTTGAAACGGTTAAATCAACTATATCCATAAATGGAATTATACTGCAATTCACTTTAGTTTTTTCAGTTTCCAATGAAATCAGACTTTGTTTATTTATACTGGTACACATTATCGCTATATATTTTCAACAATATTGTGTAAAATTAAATAAAACTGTATATACAATACCAAATTTATCAACTTGCATGGTATATCAGTGATCATAACATTAAAACCCATACAAATGTTAGAAATCACAATTTAATGACATGAAGTAACATGTGCCTTACGGAAATTTCGTAATTTTTCATAGTCTGAGATAAATATTCATTTAACCAAATACTGGGCCGGCCGGCCTGGATTATAGTAAAAATTTTTCGCTCCGGTGCCGGTGTGATAGAATGTAGCAGAAATATGCAAATTAAATTTGTACTGAAAACTGAAAATATGTTTTCCATATGAGAGCAAACATTTTTAGTCTTGTAAATGACCCTGTTTCCAATTTTATACTTTCGCTGATTAACGCCGAGCTTTCCTCAAATTCAGTTTGTTTTGAATCGACTGCACCCGGGTTTAGCCGGCTTTCACTGAAAACTAGTGAAATTTGGCAACTGAACGTAAAGATGATAAGTGACGTAAGATTAGTTCCTACAGAGAATATGCAGTTTCTGCAGCTGTGTGATGGGTTTTTCGCATAATTGTCTCTTCCAAGGCAACCTCGAAATCAGATTCATCGTCAGTAAAATTGGACAAGTTAGGTCAAATTCAAATCCTTAATTATTTCTTAGGGACTTGATTCTGAAAATTAACTAGCAAAATATTCGTTGAAAATTTTGTCAGTTAAAAAACTATCGGTAAAATCTATGGGACTAGCCTGTACCTGATTTTAAACAACTGGAAACTTTTAAATGAACACGCAGAATTAGATTGTACAGAATCCTAACTATTTCTAAATTGTTTGTGAGAACAAATCTATGGTAATCAGAAGGCAATTGTAGACAATAATTTAATGTACTGTACAGTTTTTATTCATGTATTAAATCAGTGAACTTCGATTGTTTTCAATTAAAGCTTTTAGAACCCAACCCATCGGTCAATAAGTCACCGGTCTGGTAAAGAAAAAAATGATTTTTAGACAAATGTCAGCCTATCCATCAAGATAGTGATACAATCATTCCAAAGATTTTTTGGTTAAAATAGGTTTCTGTTTGAGCTATTTTATTGCTATTTTTTCATTATTTTATACCTGTAAAAACAAATATAATTATGAATTATAAACAAAACAATCAAAATACAAATGGAATATAGAGAAAGAAAATAAAAGAGAAATCAGTTAAATTGTTATGGTATATATAGTCTCACAATCAAATCAGGCAAAAAAACAAGTAAACCGAGGAGAATAAACCAAATAAGTGATATAGGAGGTAAGAAAAGAAAACTTTAATTGAAAGGAAAAGATTAGCCGGAGTTAGGAAACATCGGGATCGGGAAGAACCAGAATCTTTCTCTGAAGCTTGAAACGGTAAAAGGAAAAAATAAGGAGAATAGTAAGAAGATGAAGATTTCTATTTTTTACAGATCTGATGACAGCCAGTACCCGCTTGGAGCCAGATTTCGAGGATATGGTGGGTGTGCAAGGCATTTGAAGCTATATTCATCTAATTTAACCATTGGTTTTATCTATTTGTAACACAGTACATTGTCTTGATGAAAGAGAATTCTTCGCAGAATCTTCTCTCTGCGAGTTTCTTCTGCAGTCGGTCCAATAATGTGAATTATAATTCACTGTTATTTGTTTCCCCCTTGCCAATTAGTCGATGTACAATGCGTCGCGTGTATGCAGATATCAAACTAGCCGATTGATACATTTTTACTCCCTTTGCACGATTTTGCCTTTGCCACTTGTAAACTTCCCGAAACCAACTATTCAACTTCTCTTGATGTTAGTTAGCTACCTATATTTTCACTCTAGATATAATAAATACTTATGAAATCGTGTAAGACAATAGTTGAAACCATTATACTCTTAATTTTGATATCGAATTGATATGATTAGTGCAGTAATCGTGCAGCAAAAAGGTAATTGAATAAAACCCGGAATGTTCCAACTGATTGTGCTCAAATTCTAAGACGTTCAGTTGAAATAATACACTGTGGAGCAAAAACTAGTGTAGTTCAATTATTCAGTTTTCACAATAGATTCGAGGGAGGATGATGATTTAGCTGCTCTCAGTATATTTTGTGTAATTTTACAAAAACAGATCCTCCACTTCTTTGCTAATACAAGTTACGTTTCTTCACTTACCACGAACAAGATTCTAATATGTACGTTGTAATATCAAATAAATCTACTATCACTGTATTTGACTTCACCTGAAGAAACAAAATTCATATGAAACTAAACCTGTGTGATAGGCCTAATCTTGTATCAAGACTTTTATGATATGTACTAGATATTATTGAAATGAAATGATATCTTTTGGATGGTGAGATTTCTATATCTCTAAGTATATTCATAAAAACCACAATTAAATGAATTTTTATAACAATTTGTTTGTAGAACAACTATCAAATAATCTTTTTTATAATAAATTGTTAAACGTACCAGCCCGTTTCATTGTATAGAAAAATTATCAGAGCATGAAATTAATTTCTCTCTTCATAATTAATATTAAGTGATAATATCTACCATTAAATTCATCGATTGTTCTTTATTGTGTTTATATACTTATTTCATGATACTCATTAGATAACATTTTATTAATGGGAAGCATTAATTGAAAATATTTTTCTGTATTTACTATAGTTGTCAATTGTTTTGAAAATATTGTTTTCTTGGAATATATTTATTGTAATTGCTTGTAATATTAAATCTATTCCATATCAAACAACCTACGTATGCCAAAAATATTTTCAGAAATTCAAAATTAATATTTCTGCAGAGCTTCATATTCAAGATCACTGAAAGATAATAACTTTCCCAGATCATTGTGAAGATAACTTTGTGTATTGCGGCATATTACTTTGTCTAATGTCCCCCTATTGATGATTAAAATAAGGTGTTTATATAAAAGTAAGCTGCTAAACTTTATTTTTTAGTTAATGTTCTAGATTATTCAATTTCTTTGAAGGTAGTACAAATATAAAAAACTTCCTTCGTAAAAGTTGTGGGTATTAATGAAATCTATTTAATTAGAATTCTTAAAAATATTTAGGGTGGTTCAATGATTAAAACTTTTCTAAACATTTCTAATAAACATTATCAAACATATATGGCGAAATCAATTAATTTCAGAAATAAGTTGAGTTTATGTTTAAGTACACAAATACGAAAATGTCATATGTTACCTGCATTTTAATTATAAGCAAAACTTCACTAATGATAAGAGGTTTTAGAGACCTAAAAGAATGAGTAAGCAAAGCAAAGAAATCATTTGATACAACTTTTCCAAACCAATAACCTATGTGAATAAGAATAGTTCAAAGATTCGAAGAAACCGGATGTTCCAGGAGACCAAAGTCAGTAGTTGATCATGAAAAAAAGCAAATTATTTCACTTTTTTAAGTGAAGTAATGAATATACCAAGGCATGTATTTCGAACTGCTGGATAGGACAAAGAAACGCCATTGAATGGCTCTCTAGGACGCCAGTCTTAACATAAGAAGAAAAATTATTACCAAACGTCAAAGGAAAGAAGAATATTTTCAGCATTTAATTTAATAACGACTAACCTTACAATTGAGTGATGCTTTTTTAAAGTTTAAAGTACAACTTCAAATTTGAAGTCATCTTCCCTGATATGCGATACATACAAGATGACTCTCCTAAACCCAAAAGGGTTCGTTACATGTACAGGTGGGTCCAAGAAACACCTGTAAGAAGGAGCAGCTTTTTGTAGTGTAGCGATAGGTCAAGAATGGAGAGGATTTCAAGGTGGTAAAATATTGCATTGATTAGCTTGAGATTGTGTCCAGGAAAATAAAAAGGCAAATGGGTTATCGAAAAGTTCAATATGAATGAACAGAAGAGGTATATTAAGCTTTTTGAGGGTGAGGGTGGCAACCACCGGCATGCCACACACACACACACACACCCTCTTCATGTCATCCAAGGTACTGGGGACAGTCTTTCGAAAGAAATCAGCTAATGTTTATTATCGGTTTTATTATTGGCTATTGCTATACGACAAAGCACCTTAAGATGCTCAATGTCCAAGATGCAAAGGTGAAGAGAATACCTCAATCCACTTATCGTGCAAAGGCGTTCCTCTTCGTGGTATTCGATAGGACGTCCTAGGAAGGAACTTGGGTATCGAAATCAAGAATACAGGATTCTTTGGTTTGCACACGAAGTAGGTCTCCATAATCTGCACTCTAACCAGAGCACAATGACTGTATTTCTGATTGATATAATAATGTATCGCATATAGGTGCTTAAACTCAAATATTTTATTTGGGTTTGAAAATATGCCTTGTTTGAAAATTTTTTGGAGATTTTGTTAGATTATATAAAAACCATACCATTAAATTAAAAAAACTTCACTAGATGATGAGAAACGCCATTTTCTACTAAAATGAGAAAATAAGTTAAAAAGACATATCATCAATCAACAACAAACAAAAATAATAAATTCCGTCTTAACTATATCTCTGTTTTGTTTTGAGGAATGCTCAGAATATATTAGTTATTGTTAACGTTCTAACATCGGCTGTTAAGTTCAAGATTATTAGTTCTCCTGTATAATTTGTCCTTTGAGCATTTTCCATTAGATGTACAACCAGGTAAAAGTGCCAGTAAACAAGCTTTACAAATTTAAAAAATCATTTTTTCTTTGCAACCAGTTTTCTCACCAAAAAACTTTATATCTTGTAACTTATATCTCTTTGGTTTATTTAGGTTTATTTTAGGCTAACAGAGCATGGTGCATCATCGGCCATGTCTATCGAGCGAAACTTTATTTCAGTGGCGTTTTTGTCCTGAAATTTTTCCCTTGTTTAAAAATAAAAAAAGTTGACTCCGCTGTAAAACCTAGAATTTATCAGCCGATGTTATATTTCTTTCGAAGTATTAATACCGTTGGCTACTTTCCACAGCTTTTTCATTTGGCAAAGGCTTAGATCTAGTTAACTAACTTTCTTTTATGGTGATGGTAAAACTTTCAATTTATTAGGATCACGTGGCCAAAGAGAAAGCTCTACAGACGATGTCAAACATGTCGAGTGCACAGATAGTATCTGCTACCACTGCTATGCACAGCAAGTCAGCTGGCCTCAATATTGGTTTAACTCATAACCCTGTATCCTATCCTGGAGCGGTAAGTTGGTACCCCTTTATCGTGGGAAGAAAATGAGTAAAATGTTCTTACTAAAAAATCCGCCGTCCTGCTTTCTTGTTTATATGTATTTTCCCTTTTATAATTTCCTTTTTGTATATAAAACAATTGAAATTACGAGAAATTATTTGTATAACTTACTGGTGGGTTTAAGCTACATTATTAATATTGGTACTTTGACATGATATTTTTTTGAAAATGTGATTTCTAGAACAAAAATAAAATGAGGTCAGGAATTGATCATATTTTATAATAACTGTATTCAATATTTCCATCTTTACTCATTCACTTATGTTTCATAATAATACTGCTTTTTGCTAGTCTTCGATGCACGATATCTTGATGTATGTCATACTTATATCGATGAGTAAATTCTCGTTGAAGTGCAGTATTTGCAGTAAATTTATTTCGTAGTACCATCATTATCAAAATTCGATATTGATTATAATATGCCACTCTGCGAATTCCTGGTTCAGGTATTATTTGGTTCGTACCAGTCTCTCAACATGTCAAGGCCCTGGAGTTGGGTCACGTTAAAACAGCGTGCCGCTTGAACTTATGTAACACACATTTCCATGAGTGCTTCTGCACTAGCCCATTCTTCACGTGAACGATTTATCACCTTATGTTGTATCACTCTTGATAACGGGAGATATCAACAATAACAGCGGAATAACGCAAAGTGTCATAAATAAACAATAATTCAAGCATACTTTCATTCTTTTATTGGAAAATTGTGTTATTTCACAACATTCAGAAAGTTGTTAAAATCAATTCCAGTTTATTGACTTGCATTGAGATATTGTTTACAAGAGGATTTTTTCGTGCAAAATAAGCGTTAATTTTGTGTCGCACAATATTATTATAATTGTGTTTATAATTGTGGAGTTACTTACTCCTCAAAAACTCTTGAAATTTCCCTAAAGATCAGATGACATTCATGTACACCCAACTCACAACATAATCTCTACTTTTGTTGGTAATTTTTCTTTCGCCTAATTAATGATTTTCGAATAAATATGGGATTATTTCAACTGGGTGAAATATTACTTTTATACATACGACAGAGAATATATAAAGATATATATCAAATTTAATTGTATCTACAATCAAAATAATGGTATAATGAAATTCATAATTTATTTTATAAAAATAACACCTTTTCTATCAAATATCCTATGTAATTCCAATATTCAATACTCTCCCAGCTTCTGCATAGCTAAATGGGGAAGTTGGTAAACTAATTTCTATATTGTTTTGTTTTTTAACCTGTTAATTATGAACTCTTGAACAATTTTACAAACTTCGATTTTATGATTATGCCCATAAAATCAATGTTAGATAAAACTGTTTAAATGGTGGCTTCTAAAAACTGAATTATCTGAGCTTACTTGCTGTGTGGTGGAGCTGTAACGTAGATCTAGATCTGCTGTAACGCTATACATGGGCTTATTCTTAATATACTAATGCAGAATATTTTCATTGAGTTACTTACTGGTTAATAAATGTTCCTTATAGCTTGGTTAATTTTTGTTGTTGTCTTTTTTAGCAATTCTGGCAACCCGGATTACAACCTGGTACATCGCAAGAGTAAGTTTTTGATTTATTATTTTTTTACAAATTACTATATAATTGTGCAGCAAACAACTAACAAATCTCATCATAACAGGCAACGAAATGATTCAAAAACAAAATAATTAATAATAAAACACTTGAATGTTTTGGATATTATAGAGTAATCACCACTCAACGTTTCTTCATAACTTCCCCACCATTTTAGTTGTTAATTACTAGTGGGTAGAAGAAGAAAAGCTTCGGTTTGGAATGGTTATTAATGTTGAAAGGTCTATGCTTAGTAGATAGGCTTTTAACATCGTTGGATAAATAAAGAAATTTGTAAAAAAAAACAAGAAATTACAAACTACAGAATGAATGTGAACAGTGTTGGTAGAGTGGCAATGAAGACAAATTGCAACTTTATTTTCTGTTTATTCACACAGTTAATTTTGCTACCAAGAGATACCCTTTTTATGTGTAACATACCATCTATAAAACGTAAATAAATCTATTTATAGGAATACATCAGGAGATAGATTTCCCCCATTGACATACAGATATTCTTTTTTAATGATAATACTAATGCCATAAATCTCATCATCTTCCAACCTTAAATTGATCATATCAAACTAATAATAAGAAATATTTTAAAATTGAGATTAATTTGAATAATGTTTACAATATTGTAATATGAAATTAATCACAACCATAAGGCATTTGTAATGATTCCTTTATTTTGTGTTTTTCTTCATGACTTGTAACTACACACATTATACATTATTATATACAGTTTGTATACATATTTTATTATGTTTATAGTTTATTTATTTTATAGGTTTGAGAACGGGAGCAGAGTTTCCCGAAATGTATCAGGATTAGATTTTATGTAAGTTCGATTTATTGTTATGTGTATATGTGTTTCTTGTAAGTGTGAAGAAAAACTCAAAAGTAAAGTTTTTGATAAGATATATTTTCCACAAAAAAGACAATCCAGTTGAACTTTTCATTGCCCGCTATGCTATATTTGATGATATATTTAATTGCAAGTTTGCAATTAAAAAATGATCAAAATCTTTTAGTCTCAATGTGAGTTCTAATGACATCTTGAACATATTTTTTTAAAAATTGCATAGTACTGAACATACTGTTCACTGTTACCACTGCACCAATACTTACAATTATACTGTAGAATGCGCATAGCTATTTTTAACTTAAGCTCCTAAAAGTTTTTAATTATTGACGTAATATGTTATTTCTTTGTGGTGACAGCAACAATTCTGCATTACACCAACGTTTCATTTGTTCTTTTGAGCCCTCATATAGTCGATTACCTACAGCACTAGAAAGGTGGGATGTTTGCTCTGTACATACCAAGGAGCAAATGTAATGTTCCTGAATTTTCGGTTTTGTATCATTTCTAGGTATAAATAATTATTTTCTTCTCCCGATCGGGAAGACCAGTTTTTGTGTCGTCTCCGAAAATATCGTTGCAGTTCATGATATGATTTTATCAGTTTGTTGAATTGGGTTAAAACGGTTATGTGAAGCACTGAATATTTCATACGAACGCGTTCATTATAAAGTTCTCGTCAATTTAGACATGAGGAAAATTGCTGCAAAATGGATCCCCAAATATTTGATTGTTGCTTGAAGGTTGCAAGGGTAGAAGCATCGCGTTCGATCTGTGCTCGATTTGAAAACGATATAGACTTCTTAAACCGAATTGTTACTATTGATGATACTTGGGTACATTTCTACGATCCAGAAACAAAGCAACAATCGATGGAATGGCAACACTCTGGCTCTCCAAGACCTAAGAAGTTTCTTGTCCAAAAATCTACTGAAAAGGTTCTTGCTTCAGTTTTTTGGGATTGCCATGAAGTAATCATGATTGATTTTCTGGATAAGGGTAGAACAATAACTGGAGATTACTATTCGACATTACTGACTACTCTACGGGAAAAATTAAAGACAAAAGACGCGGAAAGCTATCCAAAGGTGTTTTGTTTTTGCAGGATAACGCCCCTGCACACAAATCTCATGTTGCCATGCAAAAAATTCGTGATTTAGGGTTTGAATTACTAGAAAACCCCCCTTATTCACCAGATTTGGCTCCGACCGATTATCATCTCTCTCCTCAACTGAAAAAAAGTTTAAAAGGTCGTAATTTTTCTTTCAACGAGGAGGTAATAAAAGCTGTGGAGGTCTGGTTTGCAGAGCAAGAAGAAACATTTTTTTTGAAAGGGCTAGGTTGCAGGTTCGCTGTAATAAATGTATCCAATTAATAGGAGAATATGTTGAGTAATAAAATATTTTAACATTGAAATTTTGTTTGGTTCTATAGTAGGCTAAGAATTTTTCAATATATCCTCGTATATTTGTTTATTGATTTGAGCGTAAATTACCCATACCTCATTTAAGTCCTAATGTATATATATTTCGTATACTATAATTTCTTACTCATTAGATGTTCTCTTTTTAATAAAAGACATTGACTGGAATGGTTTAAGATGGAAAATATTTCTAATTTCAACTGTTTTACGTTCCTTTGATATATAGGTAAAAGGTATGCCCACCGGTTGGTGAATAAAACATTAATCAGTCTTGCAATAACTACGTTTGTTATAGTAACAAATTGAATCGAAACTATTGTAATATGATTATGCCGATTTATAATTTACTTGTTTGCAAAATTTATACATATAAAAAAAATAAAATGGTCAGCTGCTAATATATTTTCATCTAAGGTAAACCATTTGTTGCAGTGTTAAACCATTTGCTCAGACAGCATATTCGGCAGGTAAACCGGCGACAGCAGTATCCGCAGGAGAAGTTGGAGCCCTTCAACCAGCACCTCCGCCAGTATGGGAAGGAAGAGCTATTGCAACACAAAAGTTGAGGCTTATAGAATTTTCAGCGTTTATGGAATCACAGAATCGAGATGAAGCAGTAAGCATTTTGTTTAATACAGTTTTTATTAGTTCCATTATTTGTAAATTTCAGGTATTTTAATTATTCTATCTAACTTGGATAGAGTTGATTAATGAGAGTTTCAATTAAAAATTGTAATTATAAAAGTATTTGACTGTGATTACACATAATTTAAAATTACTAGAATTATTTTTACCAGACACAAGACTAATTATGATAACATAGTAGATATAGGAACTGTCAACTTTTTTTCTCATTTGTTAAAACTCAGTCTTGTTTCTTCCAGCATTCAGCTTCTTGAGAAGTAGATGTCCAATCACTTGGGAGGTCGGCCGGGAGATCTCCTCGAAATTGGTGTTTCATCTTTTGTCCATTTAGCAAATCGAACTTTCATCATTCTGTCGACGAGGTCTCTCCAATATGTTCGACGCAATCTCGTGAATCGCTTTACATTCTGAATTATCAGATCTTCTCTAGCTTTACTTCTCATTTGATCTCTTAAGCTCACTCCTTTAGAAGTTTTCGAGTATCCTCTGCATATGTAGGAATAGGTCTTAACGATTGTTTTCTATATACAATATATATATATATATATATATATATATATATATATATATATATATATATATATATTTTCCATATGACGTCCCGCAGACAGTCAGATATTCTTGAGGCCTTATTTACTTGGGTTCGTACCTCTTGTTTTTTGCGCTTGTGTTAAAAACTGTATAACTTATTTCATATGTAGCAGGGACAACTTGAATTGCTTAATGTCTGTGAATTGGAATGCAAGATTGTATAAACAAGATAGAAATTTGACGAAACGTAAACAAAAAACAATATAAAATTACCATTTCCTACCTACCTCGACTATCCTGTTGATCAGGCAACGCCATGAATGGTCTTTAATATGTATTTGCAAAGAAAATACTTTAGCGCATAAAAACCATATTTTCTCAACAAGATTGTAGCAATAAAATTGGAATTACGTTGACACTTTGTTTTATTATTTCAGTATCAGAAACACCTTTTCGTACACATAGGAGGACCAGCATCGTATTCAGATCCCATGTTAGAGGCAGTCGACGTTCGACAGATTTATGACAAATTTCCAGAGAAAAAAGGTGGTTTGAAGGAGCTATATGACAAAGGACCTCAAGCCGCTTTTTTCCTCGTTAAATTTTGGGCAGATCTAAATTCTAATATACAAGATGAGACTGGTGCATTTTACGGGGTTACAAGTTCGTAAGTATTCTTATTTACGTTTATATTTCATTGTACTGGTTCTGTGGAATCTTAATTTTACATCATTAATGTTCAGGGGCTTTGTAATTAATGGTATTGGATTATCATGTAAATTTAAATTTTTTTCTTTTTCACAAACTGTATTAGAAAATTATTCCAAATATTTGGACAACCCACTGAAAACATATGTGAGATATGATCTACTAGAATTTAAAGGTGAATTTAAGTTAACAACACAAGCAAATGTGTTTCATTGGTATAGCGAATTTAAAAGAGAACTGATAACGCTTAATGTTGAAGCTGTTCTCCAGTTACTGTTAAAAATATTGAGAGATTGAGACGTAGGATCCAAAAAGAAACAAGAAATGTCTATTAACTATCTACGTTAGTTCCTTAGAAGTAAACACAATTTTTCAGGATCTTATGAAAAAAATTGGTACCTGTTGGGTACTAATACAGTTAACAATTTCCAAAAGGCAAAGCAAGTAAAAATCACATGGGAAACGTAAGAAATGTTAAATAATTATGGATATATTATTTCTAAAATAGAGTAGGAAATGGAAAAAAACATACATTTTATGATAGTCCTACCCGTCAGGAGAACTGTCTGTGAATTTAGCTATGAGTGATTTCCGGTTATCCTTTAGACGAAATACTTAGGTGGTCCAAATTTCACAGTAGTGTAATAATATAGGTGGTAAATAGTTCGAATATAAAAGATATTATTTTTTCTAAAAACACTGCTTAAGGTTTCTTATATTTTAACATATGTATTATAATCTTTCATATTTGACCTATAATATTCGGTATTACGATCTCATTTTATTGAATTTTTAAGTCTAAAGAACATAATGCAATACATCTAATTATAATTGTAGTTGATACTTTGATCTAAAAAAATATAGTTGAATATATAATTAAGGTTACAGATACATTTATACATATCAATCTAAAACCATTTATACTCGTTATAAATTTTACATCGCAAAAGTAATATTTAAAACTAATCTATACTCGTATCTATATTATTATAATTGATATGAACAGATAAACAGTTTAATAAATACATATTCATTGAATTATTTCTTAAATCTCATTAGATAATAACATTCAAATTTTTCATTATATTTTTTTCTATAAACTTATTAAAAGTAAAAGTAATTTATCATTTCTTTTTTTAATTATGAATGAGCAGAACTCTCTTGAATAGATTTATCATCTCTGAAGGTGAACAATATTTAATGTAGCATTGGATGACAGATATATAAACATGTGTGGTCGGTAAAATATCAATTTAACCACACATTTATCGACGTATATAGTAGCAGAGCCAACGCGGGAATTTTATGCAACCTTCTTGTCAAAAAGAATCTGTTTCAACACTCGGACAAGTTCACTGTAACATGATGGAGTGGGGAGGGTTACAAACTTAAAAAAATGTTCTGCATTTACATTATCGATTGGATTTGAATGTTTTCTATTTAGAAGAGAATAACTAATAGAATATACTCTGCTAATTTTCACAAACCCTTATTCTGTATTTCTGTTTCTGTCACATAGTACAATTCCTTGAATGTATTTTTGTTTTATCACAGTTTCATTTGATAATATTTAATTTAAATGTTATCATACTTCTCACATTTGGTTTTTGAAACAAAAGAAATACAAAAAAATTATTTGTATCAGATAATTTGGAAAACCCTTAGAATAAACATCAGATTTGGAAGTAGGATAAAACTGAGCCGTTTGTAAAATCTGACGCAGTCCAGTATTCCCAAATTGCTTTTTCTACAATTTTCAAAATATTTCATGGTCCCTGTCACTTTCAACTGTTTAGTCTGGACTCAATTAATGTTTGACGTGCCTGACAAGATTTTTTCATTTTTCCACACACATTCGCTGTGAGAATCAGCAGTTTAGTTTACCTCTGTTATCGGAGACACGTTAGGGCACCTAAATATCAATATCTCAATATTTACATGTGCTTGTTTTTTGATTTTCGTAAGAAACTTTTTCCTGTCATCTAAACTTCCCTTTTGACCTATTAGGCTTCCTTTTATCAAATTTTTGCAGATATATAGCTACTGAGTATTTTTAGAATAACAAAAGATCAATTTAGATGTTTCAAATGAAAAATTATCGGATGGTGTCACCTTAATTAATATACTATTATTTTACAGAAGCCGCTAATGCTAATATGTACATTCCATACGTTTTTCTAGAAGTATCTAGTTCTCGTATAATTGTCCTTGAAAGGTAATTTAAACTACGAGTTAAGTAAAGAGTAACAACTGTTCAACCTACTTGTATTAATTCGTTAAAGAGGTCCACATTTTATACCCTTGAGGAATGAAGAATTATTTTACAGTTAATATTAATCGTCATGGAAAAAGTAATACTTTCCATATTAGAGTAGTCGTTAAAAAAAGTTTTTTGCGATACCCTTTAAAAAGCTTGTTTTTGATTAAAAACACTGGGAATTTTTTTTTTATTGAAAACAACACGTACCTCTACACGATCCATGTTCATTAAATGTTAAACTATTGCAAGAGTACAACGATTTGTTTACAAAAGATGAAGGACAGTAACAATTCCTTACTCAATTCTTAGATGATTATAGAAAAGAAGACATTAATTATGCGAAAGAAAGCTTACTTAAGGCTTTGAGTATCTAAATATTCAAGTAACGTTTGTACTAATGTAATTTTAAAATGAAAACATCAATTTAAATATCTTTAATTTTTTTAATTGATAAACTAAATCAACTGGCAAATTTTTGAATTAAGAATTTTGTTTGTTGTTATTCTCAACAAATATTATTATTTTTATTGATTTGAGTATCATTTCTTATATTTTGAATAAAATTTTTATTTTTCCTGAAAAATTCTCAAAAAAAATTATTATACTAAAAAATCAACTTAGATCGTGTAGAGGCACGGGCTATTTTGAATAAAAAAAAAGTCCAGTGTTTTTTCGTCAAAAAGAAGCTTGTTAAGGGGCGTCGCAAGAAATTTAATTATCAACGACCACCCTATTACATACATATTCTTATAACTTAACATTAGTTAAATAGTGTATATTAATGGAATTTAATTATTCCAATAACATTTTGAAATGATTAAGTGCATATAGTGCAAAAGAAAAACTTTTCAGATTTTGGAAATGTGATGATAGCTATATCGCCTATTTTTAGGTATGAAAGTAACGATAATATGACGATAACCTGCTCCACGAAAGTATGTTCTTTTGGAAAGCAAGTCGTGGAAAAAGTGGAAACAGAATATGCTCGATACGAAAATGGACGATTTGTATATAGAATTCATCGAAGTCCAATGTGCGAGTATATGATAAATTTCATTCACAAATTAAAACACCTACCTGAAAAATATATGATGAACAGTGTATTAGAAAATTTTACAATCTTACAGGTAAGTATAGGTACATTTTGTCTTTTAGGGCATAGTGAAATTATTTCTGAATAGAAATAAAATTATCAGTTTACTTTGTAATTGTATTTATCAGATGCTGCTATCTTAAAACAAATAAAGAAAACATACACGCTGACTCAAATACAATAATAAATTATAGATTCATTGATTGATCATGTTTTCTCAAAGTATAATTTCGTCCCTGCCAAATCACAACGTTCAACATCATATTATCTCCCAGTTTTCCCGATTACAAAACTCATTCATGGCAAGAATACCAACCTGAGAATGTGAAGTAATGTACCTTAGATGTTCATTGTATCACATTTTTATTAAAATAAATCAGAAAAAATATTCAGGAATAATGAACAATAAGAAAGTTTAATTAGAAATCTATAGAAAAATGGGATTTATGCAAGTATAGAATTGAATTTAATAACAAAATAGATTAAAAAGCATTATATTGTTTACACCAGTCCTCTTATATTTTATATTGAATATTACCTCTAGTTTTATACCGTTGATATTTGCTAAATTATTCTTTGTTATCCATTCACCACTATTTTTCTGCATTTTTCTCATGACGACTTAAACATTTTTCTCCTAGTCTAGCTTGATAATATGTTTTTCTTAAAATTTGATAAATGTATACCATTGTAGTCATATGACTGCTTATTCATGTATTCTAACCGATATAGAGAGATAAAGGAACAATCAAAATTTTTTGTGTCAAATATCGACTAAAACTTTTCACTCACCTCACCCTGATTTGATTTATTGGTAATTAACAGCTTATAAATTTCACTCATAGATGGAATACTAGGATTTATTTCAGTATTTTGAATGTGATATTTGACAATTACATTGAAAAAAAAAATTAAATATTCATATGTAATTTAAACGCAGTTCAGTGTGAAATTTTTGATAAAAAAATATAATAGAAAAAACTAGAGGTTTGAAATTGCACAATATTTTTTTTAATGCTTAAAATCACTTTGTTTACTTTCAGGTTGTAAGTAACAGAGATACCCAAGAGACCCTTTTATGTACAGCTTACGTATTTGAGGTATCTACTTCAGAACATGGAGCACAACACCACATTTACAGGCTTGTGAAAGACTAGCAGGTTACTGGTACAACTGTAACCTATCACTTCAGTGCCTACACTCTCACAATACTAGTATTATTATCGGTTACTTACGTTTAAAAACAAACCTAGTTAAAAGAAAGAAAACACAAAACAATGTAAAAATTGTATTCAACTACATCTTCTTCTTTTTTTTTGTTTTTGCCCCAAGCTAAACTGTATTCGTTTATATGTCTTATTATACTTTTTATGACAATCTTTTTAATGTGCATGCAGCTCAATCAATGAAAATGGGTAACTTAGTAATAAAATTTTTACGGAAATTACCTCTACAATTCTTTTAATTTATTGCGTTCAATAACTCTCACATAAACACTGTCTAACGAGTGTTTTCTTAACAACGTTATCATCCTCGGAGATAGAAAATAATCGAGTCAGTGTAATTGTGAGTGTTGGTGTAGCAGTAGTAAACAATGTCTTCAGTATGAATATATAGCTTTTTTGCTTTTTGGTGATTTCGTGTCATCCAAAAGTTGTAATTTATCAAAAAGTTTATTCCAGGAAGGATTCACATTTCCAAAAAAGATGTTATCAGTACATATAAAATAGATAAAAGTAATGTGATTCATTTATATATGTATTTATATTACAATTATTTAGTTATCATTAAAGATAAAAAGTTAAATTTATTATTAACTGGAATTATTAGCAGGAATTAATTAATTATTTCATATATATATATATATATATATATATATATATATATATATATATATATATATGATAATAATAATAAACGAAAACAGTTTCAAGCTTATGTGTAGAATATTTCTTTTTTTGAGATTTTGAATCAGCTATTATTTTGTTTAGATTATTCTAGTTTATTTACAGAGCAGTTGTCAATTTTTCTTGCTAAATTAATTTCTACCCAAAGTATTTTGAATAAAAATATATTTGTCAATAACGTTTTTCCAGCGTGCTCATTTAGTATTTGATTTTTTCTAAATGAATTTATCTTTAACACAGGAGCAAACAAAAATTGTATCAACAAAGTTCCATTAATGCAATATTTACAATGAGTTCGGTTTGGACGATACACGTTCCAATATCAAAGTATTCTCTAATGTTAGATATTCTTCAAATTTACCTAAATCTGTAACAGGTAATAATATCAGCGTTCAATCTTTAACACAGAGTATATATTTTTTAGTGGCTTTCATATTTAATAAATAAGCGGGAGAGGTTCAGTTAATCAGAAACGAGCATTGCCAAATCTATTTTTGTAAAAACCTACATAAAATAATTAATATTTCGACTTATAATTTAACAAAGAAAGTTGTGTGATAAAATTCTGCTCCCAGATTGGAACTATTAGAATGTATTTATTAGCTTTCTGCGGTAGCCCATAGGTCTATTATGTTTTTCATAGTTGTCGAGAAAACATAGTATTATGCATAACTTGTTGGTGATATTCGTATGAAAATACTATTATTCTCTCTAGTTTCACAATAAACTATTGTATACAACAAAAAAATAATCTTGTAATAATGTATTTGCAAAATTATGCAGTTTTTTCTTTCTCTCCTCTCAAAAATTATTATTTTCGAACTATGTGATTAAATTTAAAGTGACATTATTTTGTTCTAATTTTGTATATTTTATAGTAAACGATTACAATTTTTCATTACACTCATAATAATTTCCATACAATATTATCTCTATATTTAACAATGATAGTATTGATAATTTTCATCTTTAATTAACATTTTATGATACTTAACAATTCGATAGGGTTAACACTTTAGGTGTGAATCTACTTGAGGTATCTATATTTTTACCAATTATTAAGAGTTTGAATACTATAAAATGTTCAGATTTTTATAGTTCATTTCAGTACTACTATCTACAACTGAGAGTAACTTTTTCAACATGTAACATGTATTAGGACTCTTCTAGTATATTCTCAATGGTTATGGATTATATTATGGATTATATAATCACAAATATATATATATATATATATATATATATATATATATATATATATATATATATATATATATATATAGAGAGAGAGAGAGAGAGAGAGAGAGAAATTTTATATTAATAAAATTCCTTTCAATAATTAATGTTGTTATCGATTTAAAATAAATAATAATATTTTCAACAATACGAATGATATAAATATTTATACTAAATTTCTCATTTATAGTAAATTAATTCAACAAAGAAATATCAGCAACTGCTCTTTATTTTATCTTTTGCATATTATTTCTAATTTTTTGCGAGTTTTGGTTTTATTTTTTTTAGGAATATGAATAGTTTACAAAATTTTTAGGTCTGTCAATAATTTTTAGGCATCTCTAAAATGGATCATGGGACAGAAAAAAGCTATTTATTGTATAAAATGATATATTTAAAATAATATTAATCTGGACTATGATCTATCTACAATTTACATCTAAATCAAACTTATTTTAGTATACAACACTATTTTTTTTAAAGCAAATAAAGCAACCAAATTTATGACATTTTGTTCAAAATGATAAGAATTTAGTATTGAAGTATTATCCATTATTTAAATTTTTCATTCTCATAGTGAGCTATAAAACTTGATAATCACCAATATTTGAACGTTACTTTTAGGAAATGCCTATGTGGTTTCCTTAAAACTAAATCGACAACTTTTCAAATTTATAAATTATAAATAAATAACAGAATATAGAAATGAACTATATAGATATACCCCTCAGCTCACCGAATATAAATGGTCAAGTTGTAAAATTAATATGGCAAAATTAACGCATAATTTTTATTTTTTAATTCTTAAAAATATTTTAATGATTCTGGGTAATTAACTATATGTTAAACAAACGTCACAAAGATGAAATTAATAATAATCACAATGTTGATATGGTCTCATTCCTGATTGGCTACTATATATTTACCTTGGTTTAGTATTCTTCAAATTTTTAGGTTTATTGTGACATGTAAATTATTACCAAAGAGACAAAATCTGTAATCTTCAGAAAACATTACATTCGACCACTGATGGTCTTTCTGGTTGAAATGATTTCTAGCAAACTATAATCATCCTCTTCAATGTGTTTAAGGAGGTCCAGTTGCAGGCACTCTGGGCCTCAAATTGAACTCTTTAAATGATTTTGTTACTTTTTTATTGGTATTGAACAGTAACAATAAGTATTGACAAGCTATTATCAATAATAAAAAGTAACATTATTTCAGGTAGAACTATTTAGGAGCAACCAGATTAGGTTAAAGAAATCTCAATTTCTTAGAAATTTCAGCCAAATAACAAATATGTCCTAATTTTGGTGAGTGCTGAGTGAAGTCTTAAATTGTATTTTTGAACATTTATGCTTTGAAGTTCTGATATATAAACAGTGATAGAAATACGAGTATATCTAATTATCGCAAATTTAGATAGATTTCGTATCAATAAATTTTTGTACAGAAAAGTTTGGTGTAGGTGTCTTTTTAGATATACATTTTTTATTTGTGTTTATTATTTAAGTAAGTTTGCTCCTTGTGATGATAATTTTTAACATTTTATATATACAAAATAGATTATATACAAATTATTTAGATTTCTATCCAATATTCTTTTTTTTTTGTTTTTTTTTTCTATTGAAATAAAATACCCAGTATTTTTAGTTAATTTAGTTTATACTACCAGAAATATTCAGTTCAAATAATTCATTATGACATCAAATGTTTCATTAGAAAAGGGACTATCTTTGGAACAAATCTTTTAAATTAGAATTCTTGAAATAAAATCTATAATTTCCTTCATTGAAGCAAATTAAAAACGGAAAAATACATCTAACTAATTATTATAAATTTTTTTTATATATTGATGATTTTTCATTTAATTTTAGCCACATTGATAACTTTTTGAAATAGTATTAATATATCTAGGGAGTTTATTTGTTTGTTAATATCGAGCACTGGAACATGACATTTATAGGTAAATTTTCAAACTGTATTGGGATTTAAAGAAACCGGGTATTTTGTGTATTCGTCATTTAAAACAGATATATTACACCTATGTCTAACAGCCATCCTCTTTCTAAATTAAAAATTGACAACATTTTTACCTTTCTGTTGTAAATTCTAAATTCCCTAGAGGGTCCCTAGGAAATGGTTATTACTCATATTGAATATCAATATGAATATGATTTGGTATTTCTTGTTCCCCAGTAAAGTATTAGTCTTGTTTGTTTTCATATGAAACAAAATATACACTTTGTAATTTAATTTAAAATAAAAAATAAAATAAAAAATTTAAAACACTGATTTGGTTGAGCTAGAATTATTTTCCTGCATATTTCTGTAACATAGTTTTTGCCAATAATAATGTATAGGCGTAGGTGATGTGGTCCACAGAATTCAGGTAAAATATCTTTAAGATGAAAAAATACAAGAATTTTGTGGAAAAACTTTTCATATGATTTGTGTTCAAATTGGCTTGAAGTTTGCCAAAAACTGATGAAACCCATTAAAAAATATTAGTGAAAATTAATTAGAGCAACCAGCAGTTTGTTCCAATACTCACTATTTTTATAATAACTACAAAAAATAATAACAATTTAAAATTTGACTACATACAATTGAAAAATTTTCATCTGATTACTTTATTACTGAATAAACAATAATTTAAGGTGGTTTCTCCCTAGGCGTTTACCTCTTCATCTAACTATTTTGTTAACTGTCCAGATACCCACTGCATCTCGCCCATAGATTATGAATATACTCATGCACTAAGTGAGAGAAATCAATTTTTTTAAAGTTTAACTGAAAGAATTAAAGTCAAAATTATATTAGCCTCTACCTACCATGAAATGGTACCTGACCAAAGCCACTGAAACTAACATAATTTTATATCACTCAATTTTTTCAACGGATTATAAATTTAAACTCTTGATCGTTTCATGTATCAAAAGTTTTAAAAGATATGTATTGAAAATTGTGCAGTATTAAGTTAGCATCAAACAATCCAATGAGAAAATATTCTTTAGAATTATTTTTGACCATCTAAAAATCAGGATTTGATACTTTTCAGCAATTATAAAGTTCTCATTGTGGAAGTTTTAAAAGTTCATTTATGATTTATATTTTTCCTAAATATTAACAAAACAAATCTTCTGGATGCTCTAATTTGAACATATTCGCATTAGTCTGTGCATTGTGCAATCAAAACAAAAATGGGTTGTGAACATCAATATATTAATATTTTATAAATGTTTATGATTATTACAAGTGGCAATGTTTTTTGATCTCTGATTTAGTCTTCGGAAATTATTTTAATAAGTGTATTGTGTAATATTTGGTAGCTTATAATTTATGAGAAAATAAACGACTTTGGACAAAACAATAATTGATAAGGAAGTGACTATCTTGAATATATGATATAGTACTGACACTTAATGTCTTCTATGAAGATGAATATGACTATTTTTTGAGATTTAGTAGAATAAATTTTTAACACATCAAATAAGAATTGTAGCCCAACATTTTATTATTAAAATTGAAGAGAAGTGAGTATAAATGAGAGATTATTCGAAATTAACATTCCATTATATGCAAAGACGTTTTCAGGAAACCAGCTTATAAAAACTACTGAATCTTCAACTAACCTGTTGAATAATTTCAGTCGAAAGTTATGAAGCAACAAATGAATACGAAAATTTACTTAGAAACATTATTTGAAGAAATTCCTGGTGTAGCAATATCAACTTCTGTGTAGTGTTGGACGAACATTGAACAACCTACTTCCATATATAGCTCTAAGAATAGTGAACTTTGATATTCAATATTCATTATACTCAAGAAAAAATAATTAAAAGCCTCATGTTTTTTTGTAATGAATTGGTTTTGAAAGTGCCTAAATCATATCTTAAAATTTCTATTGTAATTTTTATTTTCAAATAAATTTGATTAAAAACCAACCGAATTTCTATTATACTCAATTCTCTATCGAATAGAACATTTGTAATAAAATGGTGGTGAAGCAGCCCAAACAAATTGTATTTATAAATCTAGAAGTGTCAGTGAATACAAATAATATTGTAAATATATTTCTATGAGCATAAAATATGGCGGCTAAATATTTTTCTCTTAAAACGGCAATTATGAGGTTCTTTATGAAGTGTGCTATATATTAATTGAGATTTTTATCCATATCTGGAATTGCCATATCAAAGTGAAAAAAACATTTTATGAATCTTATACTTTTGCTCTTTGTGTACAGTATTTTAAATCAGGTTTATAATTTGTATTGAAAAAATAAAAACTTAAACAGATACAGAGTTTAATTTATTCATTTTTCAATAAGTAAATGGTAGTAAGGGATAAGTAAGTGATTTTGCCATAAGCATCTGCGTGCAGATTTATTTGCTTTGTGAAGTTATTTGTACACCCTATTATTTTCAGTTTTATCACGTGTTTTTTTTGACAATGCAGTATTGTACGTAAATGGTAAAGAGAGTGTGAAATTTGGGTTTTAACATACGATTTTAAATTTTCTGGATGGTCAGACGTAAAGTAGTCACAACTGCTTCCTTCTGAAATTAAGGCCCGGCATAACTCAATTCAGTTCGTTGGATCGAACCAAATATATGTGGTATAAAACACCTACAACTTTAAAAATCCAGAATGCACCTACACATTTCCAGCAAATTCTTTTGTAATTCGTTTGTATTATCATTAAACATATACATCACAGATCTAAAAAAGTGTCATTTTAATTATTCATTAAAAAATTCATATAAGCTGGGTTTAAACAGCAAATAACTTTAATTTGCATTCAAGGGGGTGAATATAAAATTCTATTAGATGATATTGTTCTAGTTTCCACTGTCCTAACCAATCAATACCCTCCAATTGTTCCAGATGATTCATTGGATTCTTTATGTTTTGTATTTCTATTTCTAATTGGAAATTTAATAAATATTAATTTATTAATTCATTTAAATATAATTATTATTATTAAAAATCTCATTGAATACAATACATACATGCAAGATATACATACGAGGATTTATTGATATCTCATTAGCTTAGATCAGTTCCATGCATAAACAAAATATTGCGTTACCATAGCAACGAACAATAACTTATTAGAACTGTCAGTGTAAAGTTTGACGTCAAAAAAGTGGAGCAGAGTTACGCAATGAATTAAAAGTAAAAAGATTTCCACCGAAATGGTGAAAATCGAAAAATTGGAGTATCGAGCCATCATCAAGTACCTGTATTTAAAAGGGTTAAGAGGTAAGCAGATTTACGAAGATATGCTTAATAACCTTGGTGATTAATGTCCTTCATATGCGACCGTGAAAAATTGGACTGTAAGATTCAAAAGAGGTAAATTTTCCATTGAAGATGATGACCGATCAGGAAGGCGCTGATATATTTAATTGCAAGTTGTTTGCAATTAAAAAATGATCAAAATCTGTTAGTCTCAATGTGAGTTCTAATGACATCTTGAACATATTTTTTAAAACATTGCATAGTACTGAACACACTGTTCACTGTTACCACTGCACCAATACTCACAATTATACTGTAGAATGCGCATTTCGATAACCAGAGACCAAAAGTGAACTGTTAGATGTAGCAGGCTACAATGTGTTTAATATGAATGTCACCAGCGAATTCAGATTACTTAAACACACCTAATCTAAATCTATTTTTAACTTAAGCTCCTAAAAGTTTTTAATTATTGACGTAATATGTTATTTCTTTGTGGTGACAGCAACAATTCTGCATTACACCAACGTTTCATTTGTTCTTTTGAGCCCTCATATAGTCGATTACCTGCATCACTAGAAAGGTGGGATGTTTGCTCTGTACATACCAAGGAGCAACTGTAATGTTCCTGAATTTTCGGTTTTGTATAATTTCTAGGTATAAATAATTATTTTCTTCTCCCGATCGGGAAGACCAGTGTTTGTGTCGTCTCCGAAAATATCGATGCAGTTCATGACATGATTTTATTAGACTGTTGAATTGGGTTAAAACGGATATCTGAAGTACTGAATATTTCATACGAATGCATTCATCATATAGTTCGCGCCAATTTGGACATGAGAAAAATAGCTGCAAAATGGATATTTGGATGTTGCTTGAAAAGCGTATAAGGGTAGAAGCATCGCGTTCGACCTGTGCACGATTTGAAAACGATGTAGACTTCTTAAATCGAATTGTTATTATTGATAAGACTTGGGTACATTTCTACGAACCAGAAACAAAGCAACAATCGATGGAATGGCAACACTCTGGTTCTTCAAGACCTAAGAAGTTTCGTGTCCAAAAATCTGCTGGAAAGGTTCTTGCTTCAGTTTTTTGGGATTGCCGTGGAGTAATCATGATTGATTTTTTGGATAAGGGTAGAACAATAACTAGAGATTACTATTCGTCATTACTAACTACTCTACGGGAAAAATTAAAGAGAAAAAACGCGGAAAGCTATCCAAACGTGTATTGTTTTTGCAGGACAACGCCCCTGCACACAAATCTCATGCTGCCATGCAAAAAATTCGTGATTTAGAATTTGAATTACTAGAACACCCCCCTTATTCACCAGATTTAGCTCCGTCCGACTACCATCTCGTAAATTTTTTTCCAACGAATAGGTAATAAAAGCTGTGGAGGTCTGGTTTGCAGAGCAAGAAGAAACGTTGCAGGTTAGCTATAATAAATATATCCAATTAAGATGAGAATATGTTGAGTAATAAAATATTTTGACATTGAAATTTTGTTTGGTTCTGTAGTAGGCTAAGAATTTTTCAATATATCCTCGTATATTGAACTCTTATTTCTTTCTAACATACATTTATATTTGGGGGAATCAAATATTGTAATGTTTTCTTATTTCCTTATTTATCTAAACTGTTTTTTAACGGTAGGATGGAACACTGTCTCTTACTTTAATTTATTTAAAAATTTACACTAGATCTAATTAACTTATATAATAATTAACTTATCACTACTTGTATAATCGAATATTCACTACTTTATAACTATTTTTTAAATTCACTGGTTACTTTTTTATTTCGTTTTGTTCACTATGACGTTTTAGTTAAAACTAACTTTCGTTGTTAAACAAGCTCGAATATAATATATCAAAACTGACATTTCTAGATTTCTAGAAAGTAAAAAAAAACATAAATAAAAAAACCTTCCTAGAAATTAGATCTAAAAAATAACGTGAACAACTCGTCGCTGTTTATAAAAAATATATATCAAAGGCAATATCAAAGACGCCGCCGAATTTGCCAAAATTTAGAGTTCTATCTAGAGTCCGTGTCCTAGACGAGTTCGTAACAATATACCATTATATAAACATATCACGGTCGTACGTCAACCCACCTAAAGCTATAAGTTTTTCTTTATATCTTTTAGTTGCCACTGGGTTATCACTTTGCAGCCTTTAAAAGTTCTAACTTATGTTTGAAAAACTTAATATCTAGCGCAATACTTAAAACCAAAGTCGGCAAAAACTAGCGTAATTTAAGCACAAAAGAGACATGAGTTAAGTGCTCTAAATTTTGTATGTTGCTTAAAAGCTTACATCTAGATTGACTAAGAAATATTCAATATTAATGTCCCGAGTGCATGTCAAATTGTCGATAATTTAATTTTCTCGAGTGCGCGAATGCGCACGAGAGGAAATTATGAGACAATTTGACATGCACGAGAGGGCATTTTGGCAGACTATTTCCTGAGAAAAATTTAATTTAAAATAAACAATAATTGTTCCTTTTCTTAAAATATAAAATTAAAACCAAATGATGTTTATTAATCCTAGACGAAAATTTGGCACTAGTGCAAATTATCGATAATTTGCACTAGTGCAGTATTATCGCTGAAATTTGGTCGTTGCTAGGTAAACATAAAATATTACAGCTTTTTGGTTGGCTTAAATTTTTCGAAGGAAATAGTCAGTTTTATTTGAATTAGCTCTACTGAAATTTTTAATACGGGCGCATACGAGAAAGTCGATTGTTAATCCCACGGATGCTATTCTGACGTAAATCAACTATTTTCTTAGATTTCTCTATTTAGCAGTTATAAACAGAGAGAAGTTTCTTGGGTTGAGAAAGTTAATATTTTAATGGATTTGTGTATAGTTGAGATACATACAATGTTTAAAATCTCAACTACTTACGTGCTTGCAATCTAGAAAAACGATGAAACGGCTGAAAAAAGAATGTTAAGTTAATTAAATAACAGTAATTATTAAGCTAGAAGCAGCCTTTAATACTAATAATTAGTATCAGCCCTTAATACAGGGGAATGTGCTCAGGAGCAACCGTCAGATTGGAAAAAAAATACTTGAGCGCGTCAGATTAAGATGAAGAGGGCCGTTACTTGACGTTAAGGCGAGTTTACACGGTGCGAGCTAACGGGTCAGTTGAGACGGCAAGTAACTGTATGCCAGCTATTGTTACCGTTTAAATGGATCCGCCGAGCTACTGTCTCTTCAAGGATGGGCAGCTACTGAATGCGAGTAACTCCAAGATTTTTTGATTTAACTGGCCACTTGCCTTCCCCCACGAGACATTAAGCCAGTAGCTCGCATCCTATTCGTTCAATTTGAACGGCGAGTACAGTACCTTGCTAGACAGTAGACGCGACGGCGCGCTCGCCGAACTTCTTAAAATGGCGGAACGTTGGAGCGGCCAAGAAAACGTGAAATCCGTAAACCTGTATCGAGACCAAGAAAATTTATGGAATTTGTTCGATTCAGAATATAAAAATAGAGATGCACGGAGAACATGTTGCTAAAGAAATGAATATCCCAGGATTCACTGAGAAAGATGTAACTAAAACAATTAAACATTTGCGTTCAACATATAACCAAGAACTCATAAAAATTGAGAAAAGTAAGAAAAGTGGTAGTGGTACAGACAACATTTATAAGCCTTCTATAAAATGGTTCGACATTATGGACTAAATTATGAAAGTTATTAATTTAAAGGAGAAAGAAACAACAAGCAATTTGGTGAGTATACATACTATTTTATTTCAATATTTTTTTATTTTATCATATACGTTTGCCAATCAACTGCTCCTTCCCCACTAAAATAATCTCTGTATTTATTTCTCAACTTCTCAGCAATTGCTTTCGACCTCTTATTTATTCGGGAACGTCCTTGAATTATAGTCAAATTTATATTATCTTCGTAATCTGCACTTCCTGGAGGTGTATAAGTATTTGGCATAGTCATTCGTAACCAGTTGTGTAATGTGCATGTAGATTTGATAATCTTTATTGCCGTTTGTTCGTCGACTTGAATTGGTTTTCCCAAAATTCGGAAACGAGCTGCCAGAATACCAAATCCGTTCTCCACAATGCGTCTCGCTCTGCTTAATCTGTAATTAAATATTTTTTCCGCAATTGTTGGCGTACTTGAATAGGGCTTTAACAAATATGGTTTGAGTGGAAATGCATCATCTCCAACCAATACTGCCCCTTGGGGTAGTAATGAGTCGTTTTCTAAAAGTGGATATAAAGAACTGTTTTGGAAAACCCCTCCATCTGCATTTCGTCCATATGAGCCTATGTCTACATATTTAAAACAGTAATTATGATCCACTAGGGCAAGAAGAACGATGCTATTAGTTCCCTTGTAATTATAGTATTCACTGCCAGAATTCGGTGGTGCTTGAATTATAATGTGTTTTCCATCTATGGCACCACAACACCCTGGAAAGTCCCATCTTTCATTAAATCCTAGCTGTATATCTTGCCACTCGTCTTGATTTGGTATCTGTAAATAGAAATACATTTTCATTGCAGGAAACCCATGATTTTTCTGAAGATAGCGTGGATATGTCACAAACTGATGAGGACATAAACAAGGATGATATTATAGGCATTGCCAGAACGCCAACAGCAAAAAAGAGGAACCTATCGCCAAAAAAAGGAATAAAGAGAAATGTAGTTCCAAAAGAAAGTACCATGCATGCAGCAATCAACGAGCTGAAAGACTTGAATAAGAGTTTACGATTACCACTTGAAGAAAAGGAAAACGAGTGCGACATAATAGGCAAACACATTGCGGTTCAATTAAAGCAACTATCTGTGCCGGATATGCTAAACGCGAATGCTGAAATGCAGCAAGTCTTAACAAAATACAGACTGAAAACCTATATAATCCACATGCGTCTACACCTTCCACATCGTATACTACACCAACACCAACTGCAAGCGAACACTCATTTTGCAGTACTTTTCAATCGCCTCCTCATTTATATTCACAGTACTCACATCAGACAGTACACACAAGCAATACTATGGAAGAGATGTCATCAATGGCAAATGATACTGATGACTTGGTAGCCCAAGCAATATTAAATGCTAATATTCCTTAAAACCAAGAATTCGTCACAAGTATAAATAATCATTTTTTATATAGTTATATTTATCTGAGCCAAAATGTTTCATGGAAGCTACGTTATTTTTGTAATATTTGCGTTTTTGTGAGCTTTTGTTTTTTTAGTAAATATATAAACATAAACAGTACAGCCTATACTTACCTTAATATAATCTTTTAAGCTATCACTTATAGCATCGCAAACTTTTGGTATCATTTTCGATATGGATGCCTTCGATACCCTATATAATACTGACAACATCCTGAATGTCATTCCAGAGGCCAGAAAAGTCAAGGTTATTTCTAGTTTCACTCTAGCTGGGATAGCTTTACGCATAAATGTGTCACTACGTTGAATACCTGTAGCAATTAAATTTAAAAGGATTTCGAACTGTGAAGGCGTCAATCGCATAACAGCTTGATATTCACGAGGGTCCTGATAATATAGCTCTTTCATAATCATGCTTGTAGCTCCTGAGGATTTATTTTGCAACCAATTTCTGACCCAAATCCGTCTTTTTCTTTTTCTTTTCAGATCACTTTCCATTTCTTTAATCAACTCATCGCACAAAATTAAGGAAAAAGATTGTATTACCTTGCGTATCGCAATTTTTACTTTCGACATATTTTGTTTGTGACCCGCAAGCTCACTGCCTCGCAGAATTTTGATACCGTACAGCTACTTAACTAGGTGTAAACGGGTGAGCAACTGCATATTTTGGTCCCCACTCGCCAAGTACAGCTACTGTTTACTGACCAGCCCAGCAACTGGCACTGTGTAAACTCCCCTTTAGGCAATGTATACGAGACAGTTCGCGAGCGAGACAGAGACAGGAGACCGAGACGGTCGCTGCTCCGGACCAGTAGTGTCTCCGTCGCGCTCTTGAAAGCACACGTCTTTAGTGTTTAAAAATGAGTTTTTCTGACGAAGACTGTGAGAATCTGATTGAACTAATCAGGCAGCACCCTCCGCTATACAATGCACAACTAGACTCCTACAGAGACGAAAATTTGAAGAACAATATTTGGAAAAGCATAGCTGAAAGCATAAATAAAACAGGTGAGTTATTCTTTTTTTATTTATTTTGCATAAAATTAATATTTGGAAGGAAACATATAAGAAAGAAAAGGTGGTGTGCTCAAATCAGCGCAAATCAGCTCAAACAAGTCGTGTGAGATGCTGTTCTTGCCATTCTACTGCTCCTTGCTGTGACGTGAAGTAATTGGTTAATTTTACTCTAATATCGAGTCCGTTGTTGTTCGAAATCCCCCCTGTTCCCCGTAATGAAACAAAATTTGAAGGCAAATTTTCTTCTCGGTTCCATTGATGTACGGGCATTTGAGCAGATTCCAAAAATCCATCTCTTAATAGGTTATGCAAGCAATAGGCAACCAAGATCACGTCAGTGCATGTTTCTGGCGCTATTCCGATAGGAGTGTAAAATATTCTAAACACCTGAGACAGCGAACCGAACGCGTTTTCTGATACTCGTTTTTTGCAACTCTTCTAGCGTAAAGTTTTATCATAAAAGTATCAAGACTAAATGCTTAATCTCCAACTAAAAAATGGGGTAATATTATGTTCGAATTTGGTAGATTTTTTGGTTCTGGAAAATTAAAAATTCATTTTTCATTATTTGTTTTCCCATTGTAGACTTTTGGAATATTCCACTATCTCGTTCTTTGTCATAAGAGCCAACGTCTACTGCAATGAACTTGTAATTATGGTCTACAATAACCACAAGAACAATTGAGTAATACTCCTTATAATTAAAATACAACGACCTACTATTTTCAGGGGCTCTTATTCTTCCCATCAATAGCACCTTTGGGGTGCTTGGGGAATTGCCATTTGTCCCAAAATCCTTCAGATATAAGCCTAAAATCACTTTCTTTTGGAATAGGCATAAAGATTGGTACCAAAACAGTCTTTAAATGTTTTAACACCTCTTTGACTATTTGTGAAATATAAGAAGGTGATATACGAAATTCGAATGATAGCGAAGCATATGTTTCTCCAGTCGCCATGAATCTGAAAATAAAAAAAATAATATTATTTATTACAGATTCGGAATGCCGTAAGAAATGGAAACTGATCAGGGACTCCTACAACAGATATAAACGCAAACAAAAACAATCGACGGGATTTGCAGCACCAGCTAAAAATTCAAAGTGGCAGTTTTATGAACGCTTAAGATTTTTAGAAAACACACCATCAGAACGGCAAGACTGCACCAGTATAGAAGAAGAACAGCAAAGCTCCGCCAGTGTAGAAAAAGAAGTTACTAATACCTCCACAGGAGTAGAACATGAAGATACTCCTCACGAAGGCGCAGACACGTCAGTACATAACTCAACACTCAACACCCTTCAAAGGAGTTACCAGGCACTTCTAAATCTACACAAGAGAGATCTAATATACCACTAAGTAAGAGTTCTGAAAAATCAACTGCCAAGAATATAAAAAGAAGATGAATTAATAAAATTTATGAAGGACAGGCAGGAAAACCGAAATAGCTGGAGTCATTAAAATCTCAAGAGTCAGTTGATGATATATCGATATTTACAAAACATATTGAAATGATGCTAAGAAAATTGAGCGCACGTTCAAGAGCAATGGTAAAAACTGAAATATTTAATATTGTCTCGAAGTATGAGTTCAGAGATATCAAGGGTCAAACTGAACGCCCCTATACAAGTTCACCTTCATATTTTCCAACAATAGCGGCTTTATCAGGACCTCAAGCACAGAGTGATTCATCACGCCAGTTATCATATAATTCAAATTCATCATAAAATTCATATTCTCCAATAAGTGCAGCTTCATCATAACACCAAATACAGACTGGATTACCAAATATTTCGAGTGAACCATTTCTAAGCAATTATGGTGAAATCGACCAGAATAATTTCGATGAATTGGTAAACTTACCTTAAAGTTAGTGCTAATTTTTCTTTCACTGATATTCTTCCCTTTTCTTGCATTGTTTTTTTCATTAAATTTAATACGTAATCAAACTGTGTTTTATTAAGCCGAAAATACTTCCTGAATATATTGTCATTAAACATCAGGTGCTTCTTTACTAATAGCGAAAATGATCCTTCTTGACCTCTAGTTAAATATAAATCCTTAATAGGTAATCGTCTTTCAGTTTTGTATTTGTAATAATAATAATATAAGAGCAAATCATCGTCTTCTTCCTCCAATAGCAGCTTCGTTATTTGGTTTTCCATCACGACACAAAAACCACTGATTTCATCGACAGACTCTATTGAACTGAACGGTCGCTCCGCGACACTTGTCACGATCTTCGGTCTCAGTCTCGACCTACAGTACATGCCGAAGAGACCGAGACACTTGTCGCGGTCGCTGGTCTCAGTCTCCTGTCTCGGTTTCCTGTCTCTGTCGCGGCGCGAACCGCCACTTTAAGAAGTCCCAATTTCGCTAATCTGATGGTTTGAACGTGGCCTAACGGGGCAGGGGGGGAGGGTTAACAAAATTGCACAAAAAACGATGTTTGGATTTACTCGAGCGCTGTCGTTTTTTTTAGAGAATATAATCTGACAATTTCCGATAGTCGAAAATAATAAAAATCGCTTGATCCGAGGATGCAGCAGAGGCAAAGCATGCCTACTGCCCATTGCACTTTCTTCCTATTTATGACCTTCTCGCACCTTTCCCACAGTCGTCTTCGGTGCCGCGACACCATGACAGGTGTTCATAAACCACGTTTTTGTTATAGGTACAACGCTGCAGTTTGATAGTTATATGATTATAATTTAGTGTATTTAAAATATGCAGGGCTGCGGCCTGCATATTTTGAGGCCGATTTTGAGGTAGGGCAGCAGCATGTGAAAGATGATATTTTTTCTTACACTTTAAAAAATTCGTTGTCCCTTTGCGTCACTTTGTGTCACAAATCGGCAGAATAAAAAATGCATTATTTTTGTTTCTATCAACTAATCTATTAATTCTACTATGCTTCCGCGCCTCTCGAATAAATCCCCATTTAGCTTTAAGGACTCCTCAAAGGTTTCTGAGTGGCTCAGTTAAGTTTCGAAGAAAAATGATGGATACGCCAATTTTCAATGTAAATTCGTTCGCTGTTCTCGTTTCAATTCAAATCAGTATGAGCTGCCACAGCAATACAATGCCCACCATTTACTTCAATACACTTTATAATCCGCTTTCGTAAAGATCTCATAATATCAAATAATCCTTGTCTATTATTTTTAATTACATCCGCGGCTTCTTCTATTTTCCGTCGCAGTTGTGGAAGAGAAGTAATTTTTTCTTTGTAAACTAATGCCTTATTTGCGACCAAATTAAAAAATCCAAAGGATTTAAATCATAGTCTCTTGGTGGCCAAGCAAACTCACGTCCACGACCAATCCATCGATGCGGAAACTGTTCGTTTAAGTATTGACGAACTTGTAAAGAATAATGTGGTGGTACTCCGAGATATATCTTCTAGAAATTCGTGTAAATGTTCTTGAAGAACATCTAAGTAAAGAGGTCCATTTAAATTGGTTGGCAGTTCAAAAGGACCTATTAAACACCCACAAATGATTATTTTTATAATTAAATATTCCTAGTCTGGTAAATGTTGCCTCATCAGTAAAAAGAATTGTATCCAGAAAATCTGGCTTAACATTTTTTATCTTGCAAAAAATGGGAAAATTGTATACGCTTAGGTAAATCTTGAGGTAATAAATTCTGAACAAGAGTGTAATGATATGGATGCAATTTTTCCCTCTTCAGTTTTCTAAAAATAGATGATTGGCTTATACCTGTTTGCAGACTTAATCGGCGAGTACTGATATCTGGATTCTCCGTAACACAAATTAAAATTTCATCTTTTTCATCGGCAGTGATTTTTTTTGTAGCACCGTGCTCAGTTTTAGAGCGTAGAGACCCCGATTCACCTAAGCGGTTGTAAAGATTTCGGTACAGTTTGTAATTGGGTTGCCTTCGATTTGGGTATAATTGTGAATATCTTCGAGCCGCAGCTGGACCATTATAATTTGACTGAGCAAACACACAAATCATATCGCGCATCTCATTATCGGAAAAAACGTTATGCCTAGGCATTATTTGATAAATAACTATTATTATTATTATCCAATTTTTGCTTCTACACAAACTGTCTAAAAGTGACACAAGCCTACTTAAAAAAAAACGAAAAATTAAACTACATAAACTGTCTAATAGCGACACAAGCCTACTTGAAAAGAAAACGAAAAATTAAACCACGGTTTAATTCACGAATGTGATTTTGATATTAAGAGATCTTTACGAAAGCGGATAATAAAGTGTATTGAAGTAAATGGTGGGCATTTTGAGCATTTGCTTTGAAGTTTTTTATTTTTGCTTACAAATTTGTTATTGTTACATATTTAAGGAATAATGAAATTTTTTTATGAAAAAATTAAAATTTATTGAACTTTTTAGAAGCAAATAACTCGATAACCGATTGAGTTACACGAATCAAAGAATAGTAACTTTTTTTGTAGAATTTAACGCTTTTTAATATTTTTCTATTATTTTAGTTGTAAGTTCAGTTCAGCCCAAAAAAAATTTACTTTGATTTAATTAACACAAAGAAGTGTAACTAGCGCCCTCTATTAGCAATGTTAAATTAGAATGCAAATTATGATTCCTCATGCCAAAATGTAAAATTGCCAATTTTCAAAGAGAAATCGTGACATAAAAAATTATTGCGATAATCAAAATTTAAACTTAAACTTTGAACACCCCGTATCTCGGTATCTAGCAATATTTGCATAAGGCATGTTGAGCAGAATCATCATATTTTGAGGTTTAGAATCTACAGTTCAGAGATTGGACATTCTTAATGAATCACCCTGTATTTAAAATTAATTGGAATGATACAGAGCCATCTGACGAAAATTGGCGTACCCATTCTTCTTCGAAACATAAATCCACCACGACTTTGTAGCATACCCAATGGTGCTATTGTATATTAAATTTCTATCATTTTTAAACAAATTTCAGTTATTTTCAATCCAGTTCAATCATTCCCGAATGATTTCGACCATTATCCGTAATTTCCCATGATTATTGCCTGAATTCTTCGTCCCAATACAAACAATTTGTTTGTAGTTATAAAATAAGAATTTAATTTACTATCGTACTCCAATAATTCCTGGCGCTGTTTTTAAAATCTTTATACTTGCTACTAAAGCGATACCTTAATTTGCTCCCTTTCAACGGACACCTTTTGATGCAATGAGATGGTTCTCTTCCCCCAACACTTCATACAAATGATATAGAGGCAAACATTAAACGTCAATATGGATAAAGAACGATGGAAACAGAGGACAGTGGTTCAATGGATATGAGGATGTTGATTGATGGAAGTTGATTTTTGACATACTGAAACATCGATAATCAACAATCTTCAAGCGATAACGGACAAAAGTTTATCAACAAAAGATAATCGATATTTGACAACCGATAACGGACAATCTAAAATCGACAATTGACAAACGACATTTACCAATTGACAATCGTGAATCAACAATCAACTTTCATGCACCAAATCACATATATGTAATATTTTTATATGAACAGTTTAAATGGGAAGGAATGTCCCACTATTAAGGTGTCGACAATATACTATTTTCTCTCTCGTTCCAGATAGTTTGTTCAGGTTGCGCAGAACCGAGCTGGGACCTCGAAGGATAGAGAAAGCCTTATCACTCTGTCTTCCTTAGTCGGAACAGCTTCCACTTATAGAAATTGTCCATGTAGAAGTATTATACTCGTATATACGCCAAACCCTCGAACACAGAATCACACATCAGCAAACAGGCTAATGCGCGTATGGCTATTGGACTGCTGAGGAACAACTTATAGCATCTTATTGTGCATACGTACATAGGTACGTGCACAGAAACAGTCAAACACTCATACATCGACCATCGGCAAACAACAACCAACAATCCTCTTACCCTTGACCCAATGGCATTGTGCACATATGCCTTTTTGTGGTTATTTCTGTGTTGACTGAATCATCGATTGTTATAGTGCATCGTTGAGATGGGTTGAGAGAATTGTATTGTATAGTCTTTTTGACACAGATATATACTAGGTCCGTTCCAACCAGTTTCTATAAGTGGAAGGTGTTCCGACTAAGTGAAGCAAATAGTGTATCGTTGTCTCTCTCCTCCGAATGCTTCAGTTAGTTATTATTTTCCCACTACTAATATTTTAGAGAATTTTCAAGCATGCGTAGTATAGATAAAGTGACTCTAACGAGAGAGAAAATGAATACTGTCGGCACCGTAATGTAGAGACGTTTTTTCCCGTAAGACATGTCCATATAGGAGTATTACATATATGGTTAACGTTATACGAAAGAATCTGTTTTGCGTTTCAACCGACTTAGGTATCGTTTCGGGGACGGTATTTTCGATACTTGGTTGATAGCAAGTACTGTTACAAGAACCGTGCATAGCCGGAGATTGCACAGAAAATATCTATAACCGCTTCCGATAACCATTCCAAGTACGGTCCCGACTAGCAAGTTGGAGCAAACCTAAAAATTCAACAAATGACGTGTTTGATAACTTTTCCCAGAATCACACCAAATATTAAGAAGTATTATGAAGGCATCACAGGTCATGAGGATAAAGGACAAATGACAGGCGACAATGGACAGAACAATAATAATGAAGAAAATAAAGATAGAACTTATAATTCAGAGGATAATGGGGACAGAGAATAATGGTTATAGAGGATACTGGAACAGAATTCGAAGACTTAGAGAACCATGTTTTCAAAGGACATGGGGACAGATCACATAGGCTCAGGGAACAATAGGGATAGGCGGGAGAACAAATAACATGTAGACAAGGAGATGGAGATATTAAACAATTGCCGAACGATTCAATATTTTTTAAACGAAAATGAAACGATATGAAGAAAACAATTTAGCTTTTCAGTAAAATAAATGATGCAGTATATAGAGGAGTCTAAAACTAAGAAAAATGGACAAAAAAGCTAAAGAAAATCGATATAAATATATACCTGTATAGAATTGTACTTTCATATTGAGAACTGCAGCAAAGTTTAGAGAGTCACGGATAGTGTATCGACATACTTTCCAACGATATACTCTGTTGTCTTCGTATCATTAGTTAGATAAGGAAACCACAATCACTTAATTGGGCAAAAATCAAATCGGGTTGTTTGGTTCCATCTATCTTTTGTATGTCATTTAAAGAATAGCCTAAAGTGGTTACGCAAGTTGCGTCGAAAACAACTAGTAATTTCTTTAATAACGTGGTGGTGTGGCAAAAATACTTCTACTGGCTATTTACATCATTGACTTTTAGCATGTGGCCTAAAGCTTTATACTCGTTTATAAATTAACAATATTCACTTTCCAAGTTCATTTGAGTCCCTAAGCTCAAGCAGATTATTATAGTGACCGTCGAATTCAGGTAATTCTCTATCACTGGAAATTTTATGTTACTGTTGAATACGTTCAAACTTGCACCAGTGTCATATCTCAAGGAGTTATTATTATTACTACCATTACTATCGGTATACCCATTTCTATTTTCAGTTGATTCCTTACAAAATGTTTTCGCTTTAGAAATAGCAAAATATATAACACGGTCAAAATTTTAACGTTCTTGAATCAATATTAGCTTGATTTTGTTCGAACTCAATTAACACGAGTTCAAAACGCTCTAAACGTTCAACAAAATCGTTAATTGGTCTTACATCAATAATTTTGAAATTAGATTTTCTATTTTATTGAGAAATTTAGAAAAAATTGCAATTTTCGCTGTAATTGCACCTGCTTTACGCGTCAATTTCACCAAATCTGCTGTAAGTTTTAATCCAAGATCAAACTAATAATAAAATAGAAGCCCTGGTTTTTGGAAAATATTTTTAAATTTCTCATTTTTTAGACATTTTGATATATTTCTAAATGTTCTTGATTTTTGGTCCCTTCTATTTCAAAATTTTATTTTGATTTTATTTTTATTTCAATGTTTAAGATGTAGGTGATCTATTGATTGATATAAATACGCGATTTGTCAGTGTAAATATATTTTGATAAAGACTTAAATAAAGTCGAAATGTGAATTTTTATCTTTCTTTCAAAAATTATTAAAAAAAAACAAATTTTAAAACAGAAGAAAAACAATAAATAGAAACGCAAAAAACAAAATTTGGACCGATTTTTTGGTGTTTTTATTGTTCAAAAAAATAACGCATAGAGAAATAATGTTGAATTTCATACACATAACTTTTATTTAACCCCTAGAACGCGATGGCGTTTTTTTGTCAGCAAAAGCCTTTTTTTCGTAACTGCTCTGGCCTAATATTAAATCCGTTGGAATTATCGATCAAGATATCCTCTCCTTTGTATTTTCCCTTTATGATTGTTGCCTCAATGACGTTTTTACAGCCAGTCTTGTTCCATTGCACGGTCGAGGTTGATTAATGTTACGCAGCATGATGACAACTGATCCTACTTTTAACTGCAAATTGTGAAGTGGCAATTCCAGTGATTTTAAAATCTTTGTGGGATAGTTGACTACGTCATCCTGGTTCATAACGATGTCGACTGATTTGAAGGAAACCAACTGTCCCGGAAGAAAATTCTGGATGGTCGCATTGAGATCCTCGACATATTTTTTCGCCGCCAATATTGCTCGTTCATCCAGCCAATGGTTATTGATAAGGGTTTTTGTTTTTTCTTGCGCTTCGTTGATTATTGACCAAATGGAACATGACAAGTATATGACTATGAGACTTCGTTTTTATTAGATATTAAAGAACGTTGATTGATGTTGAGCCGGTACCACACGATGTGTCCAATGCTTCAACGGTGGACGCTGGCATGATTGGACGTGGTCGTATTGCGCATATCATTCTACGAATATTTTATTTCCAACGTTGGTATTGGACGTTGGCCATGGAAAGTCGGTTTTTTGACCCACGTCAAAGGAATAGTTAACATTTGAACATAGTTGAAATCAATACTTATGGTACACAACACAAATTTCTTGTCAACTTCACCAAAGTTGACTGTATCAACCAGATTATTTTAAAAGAATTTATATCTGTTGTATGCTTTTTTTATTACAAATTTCGCATTAACCGTATACTGGTTATTAGCGATTTAGTAAAGGTTAAGTATTTTATCTATGAATATTTGTTAAATTAAATTTATGATAGAGATCTGTTTAAGGTAATTTTCAAGGTAAGTATTTAGGTCCTAAAATTTCACGTATTGTTCCGAGTGGTAGATTTGTTGATGATCTTTCTGAGTTAAGAAATGAACATTCTGCGATTATGTGTTTTATAGTCAATTTGCAATTGCAGTTGCTACATTTTGGTTTAGGTTTCGCATCAAATAAGTAGCTATGCGTCAGTCGCGTATGGCCTAGACGCAGACGTGTTAGAAGAACTTCATCTCTGCGATTTTTCGGTAGTATTGACCATTGTTTTACTGAGTCTTTCACTTCACGAAGTTTATGTGTAGACGTTGACCATTTGTTCTCCCATTCATTAAGCACTTTACGCTTTAGGATTGTTGTAATATCGGCAGTAATTAAAAAGTTCGCGCACTCCGCACTATCACTATTTACAGCTTCCTTAGCGGCCAGGGCTGCCTCTTCGTTTCCTTTTATTCCAGTGTGAGGGGATCCAACAGAATACTATTTTTTGTTGTTATCTTGTATATATCGCAGTTGTTGCTTGATTTTGATTGCTAAAGGATTTGTGGTGTGAATTTTTTTTTGGATTGAGTTAAGGGAGTCTGTGAGTATGAGATGATTAGGTTCGTTTGATGAAACGGCCATGTGTGTAGCTCGATATATTGCATATAATTCAGCAGTGAAAGTGGATGCGGCTAGTTACATATGAAGTAACAGCTGATAACATATAATAAATGTGATGACTTCGCGGAAACGTGGAAGATAATAAAAACTGCATTTCTTTTAATAATTCATTCTTTGTTCTAACGTTGCTTAATAAACATATATTGTAATTGTAATTTTTGTTTTTAAAAATCCAAATTCGAAGTTTTAATACATAATTGGCGCAGTCAGTAGGATACGCACGGGTTTCGGAAGTGAACAGTTTCGCATTGTGCCGGAAGTGAAATTCGGGACCTTGGAGTTTCAACACCTTAAGTGCGTATTACGAACAGGAGCAGGGAATCAAGAAAAGGAGCAGGAAAGCAGAGCGCTCGAATCGACGAACAATCTGGAAGTGCCTTTTCCTTTTTACCTTTCCAAACCCCTCTGTATAAGGATTTTGGTAAAGATAGTTAAATTTTGTTCATTGCGAATAAATTGCTTATTATAATAATTAATTTTAAATTATTTTCATGAGCGATATTGATGAAATAATTAACGGAATTTCAAATATAGGATTAGGCAACAAAAATAATATTAAAACTCAACGGAATATTAATAAACAATTCACTATTTCTTTCAAATCAATAAATTCAACTTTAAATATGCCTGAGATGAACTGGGATCTTTTAAAGTCTAGAATTGATAATATTAAACCGTATGACGGTAACAGTAACACGTTAAATAAATTTCTAATTAGGTGTGAAGACCTTATTAATGATTATCGGCAATTTAATGATGCACAATTATCTAAACACATATTCCAATCAGTTCAAGAAAAACTTATAGATAAAGCAGAAATATTAGTAGGTAATCGTGCTGAGTTAACAGATTGGCCGAGATTGAAAGAAGCCCTGATTCAGTGTTTCGCTGATCGTAGAAATATTGACTGTTTAGTACAAGAGCTCACTAGAATGAAACCATTTAGGAACGAACCATTGATGAACTTTGGAAGTCGAATTCAATTATTAAGAAGTAGTATAGCGCAGAAAATTAGTAATAATCCTAACATAACTAACGCGGAGAAAGTGTTCCAAATAAACCATTATGATAAAACTGCACTTAGTACTTTTATAGCAGGTTGTAGTGGTACCTTAAGAAATAACTTGCATCTTAAAAATCCAGCCTCACTGGAAGATGCAATGGCCTATCTGAACGAATTTGAAAACTTTGAAAAATTATATGGCAATCTAAATGACAATAACCGAGCAACGACGTCCAGATTTAATAGTAATTATCGACAACCTTATTCACAACCAAGATACTATCCTGAAAACCTAACATAACCCTCTTTCCAACAACCCTATCATTCCGTTGACAATAATAAACCAGTTAACCAATTCCCTAGTCAACCTATTAACATCTAACCTAGACAAATGCCCCCCAGACAATACCCGACGAACAAACAAAACGTTTTCAGACCAAACCAAAAATCCATGCACCAACTTCCTAAACCAACACCTATGTCAACGACTTCAAGAAATTCTTCCACATTATCACAAAGACAAAGATGGCCAAATAATAACAATTATAATCGAAATCAACAATTTCGAAATTCTGGACAGAATTCAAATTTTACTTTCGAAGAGCTATTCACAAACGATTACGACCAATCAGACGAACAACATTACTATCAGAACCAAAATACGGACGATAATGACCAAAATCAAATGTACTATAACTATGACAAGACAGTAAATGAAAATTTTATCCAAACGAGCCAACAGCAAGGAATACCTTAGTAGAAATTAACATTTCAACAGAAAATGCATTACCTTACATAGAAATTAATAATCCCAAATTAAAATTACTTATAGATACCGGTAGTTCACGTTCAATTATTGAACCTGATATTATAGAAAAAACTTATCCAAATTCCGTTAATCGAATCAATGCACAAATTAAGACAGCTTTGGGTAGTCGAGATATTGTATATCAATCCAAACTATTTGATCTCCTTTTTATTATTTGATTTCCACGAATATTTCGATGGTATTATAGGACTAAATGATTTAAGAAATATGAACTTTAATATTGATCTTATAAATAACAAATTAATAGGACCAAATACTGAGATACCTCTCAGATATAAACGGAAAGAAAACTCAAATATATTATTCTCAGTAGAACCACAACAAAAAATTCTAAAGAAGTTACTTGTTTCTATTTTTAATGGAGAAATATTGATAAATGAAGGTAAAATAGGACCATTATATATACCGCAAATTTTGACTGATGCCAGAAACGGATTTGCTCTTGTAGAAATCCAAAACAAAACAAATCGAATAATTTCAGTTAATCTTAAAGAACCTTTAGAGATAGTGTCATTCGAAAAATCTAGTTATGATACCTTTAATGTTAATTCGTTTCTAAATTTAAATAACGAAGACAATAATAAATAAAAAAAAAATATCGATATATCACAATTAATTAGGACAAACCACATGAACGCGGAAGAAAAAGCTGAAATCTTAAAGCTTATTCGAAAATTTTCAGACATCTTCTCTAAACCGGGTGATAAATTATCCTTCACGGCAAGAACAAAACACGAAATTAAAACGACCGAAAATCATATACATTGTAATTCGTACAGATATCCCTATATTCATAAACAAAAAATAAATAACCAGATAGATGAAATGCTGGATAAAGGCATAATACGGCCCTCAACTTCACCATGGTCATCCCCTATTTGGATAGTCAATAAAAAAGAAGACCAATCGGGGAAACAAAAATATCGTCTAGTCATCGATTATCGTAAACTCAACGAAAAAACGATCCCAGATCGATATCCGATACCAAATATTAATTCGATTCTCGACAAACTGGGAAGATCAAACTATTTTTCAACTATTGACCTTTGGGCTGGTTTTCATCAAATCCAAATGGACAAAAATTCCATACCAAAAACAGCTTTTACTGTCGATAACGGCCATTATGAGTTTCTTAGAATGCCGTTTGGGTTAAGAAACTCGCCATCCACTTTTCAACGTGTTATGGATGAAATTTTAAAGGATCTCCAAAATAAAGTGTGTATGGTCTATATGGACGACATAATAATATTCAGTACCGGACTTCAAGAACACCTTCAAAATTTAAAACTTGTTTTTTCGAAACTACGCGAAGCGAAACTTAAAATTCAATTAGACAAATCAGAATTCCTACGAAAAGAGGTAGAATTTCTAGGTCATATAGTAACAACAGACGGGATAAAACCCAACACAAAAAAAATCTCAGCTATTAAGAAATTTCCCGTACCAAAAACACAAAAAGAAATAAAATCTTTTCTAGGATTATTAGGATACTACCGTAAATTTATAAAAAATTTTGCTAAAATCACAAAACCCATGACTAAATGCCTGAAGAAAAACGAAAAAGTAATACATACAAAAGAATTTATAGATTGTTTTGAAACATGTAAAAATATTTTAACATCTGAACCAGTTTTAATTTATCCGGATTTCGATAAAGAATTTGAAGTAACTACAGATAGTTCCAACTACGCAATAGGCGCAGTTCTTTCACAAAATAACCACCCTATATGTTATGCATCAAGGACTCTAAATCCAGCCGAAATAAACTATTCAACGATTCAGAAAGAACTCCTAGCAATAGTATGGAGCTGCAAATACTTTCGCCCATACCTTTTCGGCCGGAAATTCACAATATATTCAGACCACAAGCCACTGCAATGGCTCCTCTCCATGAAATACCCAAATTCTATGCTAGTCAGATGGAGATTGAAATTAGAAGAGTACGACTACGTCATCAAATATAAAAAAGGATCGTCGAACTCAGCCGTAGATGCCCTAAGTAGAAATCCATACATAGAATTGAATGCTATGGATAATGAATCAATAATAAATAACGTAGGAGATGCGGACGAAATAATAGAAAACTTCCTATAAAATCCTGACGAAATTCCTCCACTCTCTAGCCCTGACCTCGAGGAAATACCGAACATACGTCGAGAGAGAATCTTATCTTTTCTATTCCAATTATCGAGAGAGTATTAAACACATACAAGAACCAAATATTCATAACAACTGGAGAAATAGAATCGATCAAATGTAAAACTGCCAAAATTTTTGACAATACTAGATTATATGTTACACTACCTTCAAACATTTCTTCATTCCATATAATAAATTTCGTAAAAGAACACTTCGCCCCAAACAAAAGATACGCTATTTATTTCAAACACCGCGATTTACCTAGAATATTCACGACTACGATGCGATCGTACTTCAAAAATTCTGCTTTCAAAATTATACAAAGTAACACCGTTTTAGAGGATTTACAAACTAAAGAAGCACAAGTAGAGAAACTCAAATTTTATCATGAAACTAAAACTTGCCACCGCGATATTAACGAAATGAAAATAGTACTTGGTAAACGATTTTATTGGCCAAAAATGTCCGATGACATTGTAGAATACGTGAATAATTGCGAAATTTATCAAAAAAACAAATACGATCGAAACCCACCAGTAATAAAATTCAACCTAACACCAACTACTTCACGTCCTTTTCAACATATTCATATTGACTGTTTTCAAATTTCAGGAAACACTTACTTAACCGTAATAGATACATTTTCTCGATACGGCCAAGCCTACCCTTTATCAGCTGTAAACGGAATATCTATAGTAGAATGCCTATTTAATTTTATAACACACCATGGATTGCCCATAAAAATAACAGCAGATTCGGGTACGGAATTTAAAAATAAAGATCTTGAAAACTTTTGTGAACTTTACAAAATTGAACTTCACTTCACAATCGCTAGAAACAGCAATTCAAATAGCCCCGTGGAGAGGTTTCATTCCACACTTATTGAACATGTACGATGTTTAAGAGAACAAAATCGAAGTCTCACATCAGATCAATTGATAAAACTGGCCATACTTGGGTATAACAACTCAATTCATAGTGTCACCAAATATACACCGTTCGAGGTAATAAAGGGACACATAAATGAAACAAACCCTTTTGACCTTAATGATCACATAATAATATCAGACTATGTACAAGCTCATAAACAAGCAACCACAAGACTTTACGAAAATATAACAGAGACTAATAAAACCATAAAAGAAAAGATTATTAATGATAGGAACGAAAAGCGCACCAAAGCGCCCCTGACTACAAAAAAGAAAAAGTAGCCTATATTCGTACAAAAACAAGAAACAAAAAACTTCCAAAATTCGAAAAATTGAAAATATTAGCTCAGAAAAAAAATAAATTAATAACATATAAAAACATTTATCACAAAGCAAGTGGAAGAAAACCCAAAACTAATAAAAAACAAATTTTTCAGAAAGATGGGGCAGATGAAAATAATATTCCTAGCACTTCTGGCAATACAAAAACTGCACAAGTGTAACGCTACGGAAGACATAGACCTAACTACTATCGATAATCCTTTACTACCGATACAATTAGGAGACTCCCGTCTCATATATAGTAAACATACCTTTATACATAATTTAGAACCTATTATTAAGCAATTGTTCAACATTGAAAAACATTTTTTCATTATAAAAAATAATTTAGAAGTGAGAAATGCAACTAATGAAATCTCATATCATGCCTTATCTCAAGACATGTTGTTGAGAACAGAATTTTTCATCAAAATTACACGTACGAAACTTGATAATTTACAACCTCATATACGTAATAAAAGAAGTTTCTTTGACGGGGTCGGTCAACTACAAAAATGGTTGTTTGGTACACTTGATACCGATGACGGTAATAAATATGATAACGCAATAAAAATTCTAGAAACAAACCAACAAAACATGATTACGGAAATAAACTTACAAAGTTCACTTTCCAAGAATCTTATAAGAAATTACAATGTAACAATTCACACCTTATCAAAAAATCAAGAAAAATTTGCAACTTCTCTCGAAAAATTTCAAATCAGCGTGCAAAAATCATTCACTGAATCACACGAGTATTTAACCTTTCAAGCAATCATTTCACAAATAAATTTAGACTGTCAAAATATTATCACATTGTTAGATAATTTGGAAGACTCCATAGCTTTCGCAAAACTAAACACACTTCATCCTTCTATTATCCCTAGTCAAGAGTTACAAAAAACGCTAGAATATTTAAGGAAAATTTACCCTGACAACCAAATTACAAAATTTAAAAACATTCTAGCATACTACCAATTTTTAGGCACTCAAGTTTCGGTTGCTAAAAATAAATTAATTTTTGCTATATATATACCAATTATCAAAGCCGAAGTCCTTAAATTATATCACCTCTTCCCCATCATTCAAAACAACCAAATATTCTCCCTAAAATACTCCTATCTGGCACGAAACAACTCGAATAATCAATTTATAGAAGAAATCTGTCCACTACTAGAAAATGTATATTTTTGCATCGAAGACCACTCTCCTAACGACAATTGCACCCTGCAGCTCCTCGAAAACCAGTCGACTAAAGGTTGCCAAAAAATAAATTCAAAATTAGAAGAATCACTTACTGAACAAATCACACAAGACGAGATAATTATCATTCCAGCAAAAACGGAAAAAGTTTTTCCAAATGCAACACAGACAAATATCTAGAAGTAAAGAAACCTACACTAATACAAATACCAAAGTCATGTCAAATAGAAATCAACGCGAAAAAATTCTTCAACGACGTCAAAATACAACGAGGAAAACCACTACTTCTTCCCAAACCAATTACAGAAGAATACGATACGATTGCAGAATACGAAACACCCAAAATGGAAAAAATCAATTTAGAAGACATTCAAGAAATAAGCAGAATGACGAATCAACTTATACCACTAAAAATTCCAATATCCAGCCACTATCCCAAAATTTCTGGTAGTTTATCTTTACTAGCCATAATTTTATTTATACTGGGATGGATTTTTAAGAAGATAATCAAGAAAACCCTGCAAAAATGCTGCAAAAACCAGAAAAAGAAAGAAAATTCAATAGAAGAGTACCCAGAAGAGTCCAAAATCAAACACCACTCCATATTGTTCTCATCTTAGAGGGGAGGAGTTACATATGAAGTAACAGCTGATAACATATAATAAATGTGATGACTTCGCGGAAACGTGGAAGATAATAAAACTGCATTTCTTTTAATAATTCATTCTTTGTTCTAACGTTGCTTAATAAACATATATTGTAATTGTAATTTTTGTTTTTAAAAATCCAAATTCGAAGTTTTAATATATAATTGGCTGGAAGAGCTTTTAGCATATATTTGGAGGTTGGTAATGAATTTGGTGCTTTCTATTGTCCATGGTTGAGTCTGAGAAGACTCGATAGGAAGGCATTCAGGAATAAAGAAATTTAATTCGCTTAGATATAATCGAATTCTAGCATCATAAAAAGGTTTGGGGGTTCTGAGTTTATTTGAAAAAAAATTTGGGAATTTCTTGGAGAAGCTGTTTTGAAGGGTTGGATTGGATTTCAGTTTGGCTGCATATGTAAGGCTCAAATATATTCTTCTGTCTCCCAAAAATGGTTCCCCTGATTCGCAGTACAGACTTTCCACTAGTGTCGTTTTTAATGCACCTGTTATCAAACTTAAGACTGAGTTGTGAAAGCTGACGAGTTTTTTCAGAAGCGATTTGTTAGCTGTTGAATATACAATTGATCCATAATCTAGTTTTCGGTACAATGTTAGTAATGTTTGGCGATCTGCACCTCATTCTTTGTTCGTTAGCATTTTCAGTAAGTTTAATCGTTTGTTGCAAGCTAGGAGAAGATTTCTAATATGATAGTTCTAGCTTAGTGTGTGGTCGATTAGTATACCGAGAAATTTTATTGATGTTCCATTTTTATGTCAACATTATAAAGTTTCAACACCGGTACGTTTGGTATCTTCTTTTGTCTTGAGAAAAGTCTTTGTAGTTGAAAGAGTAAAACCAGTTTTTTGTGAACACAGTTCTAAGTTATGGATAAAAGCCTGATTTTGTGAGAAGAGGTTTTTAATATTTTTTCCTTTACAGTAAACAACCAAGTCATCTGTGTATAATCGAGCTTTTACTGGTAACTTTAAGTTTTTCAGGATGTCATTGATTGAGATGATAAAGAGTGTGGGACTTTTGATTGATCCTTGGGGTATACCATTATTGAAATATATTTTTTCGGAGGTGGTGCCATTGGCTTTCACTTTAAATGTTCGATTTTTCAGGAAGTTTTTGATAAAAACCAGGCAGTGACCATGTATGTTGAATTCGTATAATTTTTTTATGATGTAATCATGACTTGCAATGTCAAAAGCTCGGTTAATTTCAAATAAAATATCTAAACAGCTGTTTTTTAGGGCAAATGCTTCGTTGATTCCACTTTCCAAGTCTATTATATTATCCAGGGCTGATCTATGAAGACTAAATCCGCTTTTTTCCGATATAATAAGGTTTCGTTTTTTTAGGGTCCAGAGCAATCTGTTGTTTATATTTTTTTCCATTAGTTTGCACATAGCACATGTGAGAGATATAGGTCTATAGGATTCAGGATGGGTTCTAGTATAGAAATTATTATGGATTCATGCCACTTTTCAGGAAAGTTATGTCGCAGCCAAATGGTATTGAACAGGTTAAGGATGTATTCGTGAGCAATTAAGGGGAGATGTTTCAAGACAACTGGTACTTCATCTGGTCCTGGTGACGTTTCTTTCAGGCTTGAAAGAGCTTCATCATATTCTTGGGTGGTAATGGGTAAATTAATGGGTTCGTTTTCATCGAACTGTATCATTATCTCATCCTTTTCCTTTCTCTTATGGGTAATAACAGTATCATCATAATTGCATGTGATGGAGCAGTTTTTGTATGGTGCTTGTAGAGTCTTGATATTTTTCTTACTCTTTCCCATACCTCCGTCATGGGTGTTTCAGAATTTATTGTAGAGACGTATTCTATCCAGGATTTGCGTTTAGCTTCGGCTCGAGTTTTAAAGAATTCGATTTTGTTTGCTAGTGTATTGTATCTTTTATATCTATTGAAAGCTTTTTCGTTGCTTCTAATTGCTGATTCGCAGTCGATATTTCGCTATTTCAGTCGCGTAGCTCTTTCGATTGATATGTTTGCTGCTCGCTGAAAGATACTAATAAGGTTTTTTAAAGCTTCGTCTATATGTGTTGGAATTATGTAAGTTGTCAAACATTTTGAAATAATTGTTTTGAAAAGACCCCAGTTTGCTTTTTTTAAGTTCCAATTTGGATATAAGTCGTGATTGTGATTTGGTTTTCTATTGTTATGAATAACTGTTGTAGGTATAGTCCAGCCGATCCCAGGAAAGAGCCGGAGTCAAAGTTGGGTCACAGATAGTGAGGTCAATACATAAACCCTGTCCTGATTGTATGTTAAATCTAGTTGGATGGAGTAGTAAGCGACCTTTGTGGTTTATTGATGTGGATCTCCACATGGTGTTATGGGCATTGAAGTATCCGACTATTATTCTAGGTTCAGGGATTTGCTCCAATAATTAATCTAATTCTTTAGCATCTATTTGATATGCTGGAGGAATATATACATTGCAGATATTTACTTTTGGATTAGTGAGTAGTTCGATAGCTACGACTTCAAGGTTTGTAAGGATCGTGATTTCTGTAGCGTGGAGAGATTTTTCTACAAATATTGCTACTCCTCCACTAGCTATTTCAGTATTTATTCGGTTCTTGTAAGCTGTTAAATTGCCTGAGCGGTTCGTTGTTATTGTGTTTGAAATTGGTTTATTGAAGACAAATAACTTCGCATTTCTGTTTGGATAGGATGGTTTGCAACATTGGTAAGTTGTTATAAAAGCCATTGATATTCCATTGTAGAATAGATGTAAGGTCCATGAGAATACAGAGAGAAAATAGAAGAAAAGAAAAAAAAATATTAAAGTAAATTTTTGGTTCAGTTAGTTAATATTTGTTTGATATGATTCACTTTCTGCTTCTGAGAGGTCTGTTTCTGGTATGTTATTTGTAGGTGAGAAAACAGTTTCTTCTTGATTTTAGTGCATCTGCTTTTGATAGATCTGTGCTCAAAGAAAGGGTACATTTTTGTTAGCATGTCTATTAATGTAGTAAAATCATTTGTGTAGTTCTTTATAATACTTATTGGATCAGATGAACCGTAGACATTTTCAAAAAAGTCAGATATCTGGTTGTGGTTCAATATTAAAGGAGGATTTTGTTCTGAAATGACTTTTCTAATTGGTTCCATGAGAATTTCCATGAGATTTCTGGTTTATTTTTAGGCTTTTTACTTGGCCTATTTGGTTTGGGGAAAGAAGGTTTCTTAGGGTTCTCTGGTTCGTTTCCTTGTGGTTGAGGAGGAGGCGCAATTATTTGCTCGTAGTTGCGTTTGGTGCTGTTTTGCGGAATTTATTTTATGTTTATGGGGGATACATTCTGGGAGTGAGGTGCTATAGGGGTTTCTGATAAGATCTCTTCAGTTATTTGGGATTCTTCATAAGTTTGTAATTGGGAGTTCTTACAGTTTACTGCAGTACGACCTGGTTTGTTTGCATGTAAAACATAGTAGACGGTCTTGGGATAGATAAATTCTGTAGCTGGTGTTTTCGTGTGTGATCATTAGATAATCGGGTATTTGGATTGTGGATGGTGAAATAAAAATTTGTCTTCTGAAGCTGTAGATGTGGTTATATTCCGGAATTGTGGAGCTAATTTTGAGGAAAGACATTGGTGAGAGTGTATTGAGACCTATTTTGTTACGTTCATCGATTAGAGCTGAGTGTGGTATGGTGGGCATACATTTGAGAGTATTAATATTTTGGAAGGTGTTATAAGCTTTCAGGCTTGGATCGGAGTGTTGTTGATAATGATCAGACCTTTATGAAAGGTCATGAAGCGTTCTACAGTATCTTCATTTGCGAGGTACATGCATATTAGGGTTTCAAATTTCCAAATGTTTGAATTTCAAATGACTTTGCTCTTGCTCTGCGTCCAAGTGAAGCAAATGTTAACTGTCTCGAGTTTCAGGATGATCGGACAACATTTAGAGGTTGCACACTTTGAACATGAACAGTTTTTAACCTGGTTTGCATATTTCTAATTTTGAGTTATATCGGAAACACTAAGTTCTAATGGACTTAGTTTTCTTGTGTTTCAGGTAATTGGGCAACTAAAAGAGGAATTTGGCTGTTAGAAAAAGTGCATAGTAGTGAGTTTTTAGGAGCTCGGCTTCATTCAAAGGAACAAGTACTCTTAGTATTCATTCACCATCATAAGGAACTAAACGAAACACTTTCTACAGCAGCTAAATCCACCAGTACTAAACTTCAAGTAATTTGGAAGAAAGCAAATATACCTGTTAAAACTGAAGAAAACATTCGTTTTAGCATACAGAAACTGTACAAAGAATATCAAAATCTCGGCAAAGAAAAATCAATAAACACGGATAAGGCTAAGTTAAAACGCGAGATGTGGAAAGGTGATCTGGTCGAATTATTTGTCATTTCCCGCCAAAATGTAATGTATATGACTGAAGTATCACAAGAAGATAAAGACTTTCTCATGTCTCAAAGAGAAGATCGCATGAGTTCATCAATGAGTGGTGTTGATAAGGTTTTTGTCGCTAAAGCTAAAACGAAAACTTTAAAAAAAGAAAAACAAGAGTTATACAAAAGCAAACACTTCCAATCTATAGCTGAGATTAATAAGACAGTAGCAGTTGAATTCTCATCTGCGTCATCATCCGAAGATAAAAAAGACAGTGAGTTTTTGGCTCTAGTAACAAAAAGTAACGAGCGATTCCTAAATTAAAACCTCTAGATCAAACACTCACGTCTACTAGCGATCGGGAACAGCTTTCTGTTCGGCAAGCAAGTACTTCATTCATAGCAACAGCAAAGAGTCTTGGTCATGACGTTTCTAATATTTCTGTGTCCCCATCTACTGTGTCTCGAGCTCGGACAATTAACAGAACCAACATGACAGAGAAAATTGAAGAGTCACTTTTTGAAAATCCTCCACCTTTGGTATTACATTGGGATAGTAAACTGCTACTCTCAGTAGCCCACGGAAGTGTCAAGACTCTGGAAGATAGATTAGCAGTTCTAGTGACTGGAAAAAACTTCATCATCCATGAAACAGTCATCCATGAAGTAGACGGATTTGGACTACGTGACAAGATCATTGGTATATACATGTATTTCGATACAACCGCAACAAATAGAGGGTTGATCCAAGGGGCATGTACAAGAATTGAAAAAGAGTTAAATCACACACTGTTATGGTTAGCTTGCCGTCACCACACCCATGAACTTATATTAAAAGGAGTGTTTGAGGAGTGTTATCGCACGCCTTCAAGTGGTCCAGACGTGCAGATTTTCAAGAAGCTCCAAAGTCAATGGAACTCACTTGACAAGATGTCATACACAACAATATTGGATGAGAAGAGTTCCTTAGAAGGCCCTCTAGAAGAACAAAGACAGAAGATGATAAGTTACATAGAAAAGGTCCTAAAAACGGGCCGTCATCCTAGAGAAGACTACAAGGAATTGTTAGAGTTATCACTTCTCAACTTAGGGGGTTGGTGTAAGAAAGAGTTCAGTTTTAAAATCCCAGGAGCTTTGCAACCAAGCAAGAAGGATGGCAAAAGCAATGTATGCACTTAAAATTGCCCTCTTCACTAAACTGTTGAATTTTCCTCAACGAGAATTGAACGGAATATCAATGACAACTTCTAAAAGTTTCTATCTATAGATTTATAAATTTTTAGAACTGTGATAACTATCAAAGCTCTGTTATATGCTGTTCATAACGTTTTCTTTTCTTTAGGTAAGTTTAGGTAAAGTTCCAGCCTTCGTCCTTGGACACATCTTGTTGCACCGGCTTTACCTATACTTTTAAAGGATTGCTACTACTCGTATCGGCCAGAATCAGGGATGCCAGATGGTTAGAAGCTAAAATCGTGAGGGCCGTAGTAAGAAAATCGTGAGTGGGAATAAAAGTAGAAAATACAAGTGATATTTTATTTATTTACCTACTTTTACAAAAATATGAACAATAAGTGCCGAAGTAAAATTAACTTAAAGAGAAAATAAAATTAAAAATACCTAATAAAAAAAAGTATGATATAATGTGTTGTTACAGAATTTATTTTATTTGTTAAGTCTGAAGACACATTGAAGTTGTAGCGATTGCCACTATTTGCAACTACACTTTTTGTTAAAAGACCCCTTCCAACTTTGTGATTTTAAGGCGATTTCTTAGCAAAGTTTCGTTCAGATTTACTTGGCAATGCTCATTTGTCGCTAAGTAACAGTTTGACCCCAAAGCTCAGGTTTCGGATTGGTTCAAACTGCAGTTTTGTATCTTGGTATGCTCCACTTTCTCCACAACCCTTGTAAATAGTAATTTCGGGGACAAACTATAGTTTGCATTAAAACCTGGCTATTTTTCTGGTTATATAAATTTAAAACGGTTATATTGTTGCTTTTACGTCTCGTTACAAATTGTGAAAACACTCGACATTAGTGTTTAACTTCTGGCAATCGTCAATAGTTTACACCGTAAAATTTAAACATAAACAATTCGGAAAAATATTATGATGTTTGGTAATGCGTGATCTGCATTATTTTTTCTCTGTCAAACAATTCAACGACAGCTCGCTTTATTTATTTTTAGTTTTGTTTCCATGTAATTATATCAATGGTGTTGCATAATTATGGATGTAATTTATATATATATATATATATATATATATATATATATATATATATATATATATATATATATATATATATATATTCACAATTTCACAATTCACAATATTTTTCACAATTTCTCTTTGAAAATTGGCAATTTTACGTTTTTTGGCATGAGGAATCATAATTTGCACTCTAATTTAACATTGCTAATAGAGGGCGCTAGTTACACTTGTTTGTGTTAATTAAATCAAAGTAAACTTTTTTTGGACTAAACTTACAACTAAAAAAATAGAAAAATATTAAAAAGCGTTAAATTCTACAAAAAAGTTACTCTTCTTTGATTCGTGTAAATCAATCGGTTATCGAGTTATTTGCTTCTAAAAAGTTCAAAAAATTTTAATTTTTTCATAAAAACATTTTATTATTCTTTAAATATGTAACAATAACAAATTTGTAAACAAAAATAAAAAACTTCAAAGCAAATGCTCAAAATGCCCACCATTTACTTCAATACCCTTTATGATCCGCTTTCGTAACGATCTCTTAATTTCAAATAATCCTTGTCTATTATTTTTAATTACATCCGCGGCTTCTTTTATTTTCCGTCGCAGTTGTGGAAGAGAAGTAATTTTTTATTTGTAAACTAATGCCTTCATTTGCGACCAAATTGAAAAATCCAAAGGATTTAAATCAGAGTCTCTTGGTGGCCAAGCAAACTCACTCCCACGACCAATCCATCGATGCGGAAACTGTTCGTTTAAGTATTGACGAACTTGTAAAGAATAATGTGGTGGTACTCCGAGGTATATCCTCTAGTAATTCGTGTAAATGTTGTTGAAGAAAATCTAAATAAAGAGGTCCATTTAAATTGGTTGGCAGTTCAAAAGGACCTATTAAATACCCACATATTACACCACACAAAATGTTAACCTAAAACTTTTTAGAAGCAAATAACTCGATAACTAATTGAGCTACACGAATCAAAGAAGAATAACTTTTTTTTGTAGAATTTAACGCTATTTAATATTTTTTCATTATTTTAGTTCAGCCCAAAAAAAGTTTACTTTGATTTAATTAACACAAACAAGTGTAACTGGCGCCCTCTATTAGCAATGTTAAATTAAAAATTTAAATTAATAAAACCTAAAATTGTCAAGAGAAATTGTGGAAACATAAAAAATTATTGCGAAAATGAAAATTTAAATTTAAACTTTGAACACCCCTTATCTCGGAAACTAGCAATATTTGCATAAGGCATGTTGAGCAGAATCATCATATTTTGAGGTCTAGAATCTACAGTTCAGAGATTGGACATTCTTATGAATCACTCTGTATAGATATATATATACATTCATATATATATATATATATATATATATATATATATATATATATATATATATACAGTAGTTTTTTATTGGGAACGTGGCAAGGAAACAGCAAAGTGGACTAACTACAATATATTTTCCGAGCTTTTGAATACTTATCTTTCATCGTCTGAGACTGAAATTATGGTCAAATACAACAAATACAATATAAAAAATTTGTATAAATATATAACAATAATAAAATTTAAGATTTCCGGTGATTTTGATATTATTAATGCTTGTAAAAATTTTTAATCTCATGGAATTCAAAATTCAATATTCAAATTGACTTTGATAAAAATATTGATTAATTGAAATATTTATTCCGGTTACTATAGGAATTTTGATTAATTTTTGATTGGTTTGATTTTGAATGACCTTGAATTTTTATAGGTTAGATAAGGATAAGTTTTAGTGAATGATGTTTAATATTGATTGGTAAATTTATGGATAACATTAAATTTCAATAGGTTAGGTCGTTATGAATGTAGTTGAATATTCATTGGCTAGAATATAAATGACAATAAATTTGATAGGTTACGTCGTTACAAGTGGAGTTGAAATTTATAGGTAAGGTGAGGTTAGTTGGTTGTTAATGGCGTTGAATTTTCATAGAATTTGTTTTTTCAAAATCTAAAAGATATGTATAAATTACACTAAGGTTATTTAAATCAGTTTTCTTATTAATGCATTGATCATTTTGGGCAATATATGTTGTTTCTAAAAATAAACGTTTTTTGTAGTTTTTTTGGGTTGTCAAAACTTTGGCAGATTCATAATTGATATTGTGTCCTTCGTGATAGACATGAGTCGCTAAAGAACATCTATCAGGCTATAATCTGCTGTCACTCTTGTAAGAAATTATTCGACTGATCAGGGACTTTTTCGACTGACCAATGAACTTTTTGTCACAATTGAAACAAGGTATTTCATATACTATGTTGGGCAATTTATTGATTGGTGTTTCATTTTTTACTTTAGAAAAAATAGATTGAATATTAAGTGTTTGACTGTATGCTATTTTAATATTATGTTGTTTAAAGATTCCAGAAAGCTTAGGAGTAACTGATTTTATATATGGTAAAGGTGTAAAAATAGATGGAGTAGATATGTTAGAAATGACGTTTGAAAATGATGATTGAATGTTCCTGTCAATGTCAAATGAATTATACAAAATTCGTTTCAAAAGATATGGAGGATATGAGTTTTCATAAAAAAGTTTGAAAAGTATTTTAATGTTTTTTTCATGGAAAATTGGATCTGAAATTTTCAGGACTCTATAAATTAATTTTAGTGTTACGTGGGTTATATGAATGATAATTGATATATCTTCCAGAACATATTGCTTTCCTATACCAATCAAATAAAATTTTATTATTTTCGTTTCTTATAAATTTAGTATCAAGAAAAGTGTACGATTTTTCAGTATTCCCCTTTTCTATAGTAAATTGTATGTAGGGATCGAAACTATTGAAGTAAAATAATAAATTTTCAATTTCATTATATGGAAGTGATAAAATTATATCATCGACATACTTTTTCATGAATAATAATTTGAAGGGTAAAACAGACATTAGAAAGTTCAAGATATAATCCATTACATAATCTGCTAATATAGGGGAGTGCGTACCTATTGCGTTTTTGCTAAGGAAGATGTACAATTTCTTGGTTCAAGATTTTTTCTTCTCTTACGTGGTTAACTGTTTTTTCAGTGTATATACTGGTACCATAGAAAAATTTTGCCACTCTTTCAATTTTGCCTCTCTAGGCCTAGGCATCACTGGCCTAGGCGTAAATCTATCACTGCGAATTTAGTTGGCAGTATTCGTAGCAATCAATAGTGTTATATTTCTATAAAAGGCACCAAGTAAAATTTTGGTCTTATTACATAGCTCAATGATTTTGATCAACTTTAAAAATATATTTAAGCTCTTCTAAAAGAATTGTTGGCATCAGTTAGAAAAATAGAAAAATTATGGTTTGTTTTTGCAAACGTGGCTTATGTAATTATTTATATTATACATAAATTGATACGGTGCTGAATAGAACTAGTCGAAATAGATATTTAATATTTATTGAAAGCACTTATTACATTTTAAAAAAGTGAACACTAGACACTTGCAGTTGAATATGTATAAAAATATTACCATATTTGAGATATTAAAACATGAAGTAGATGCAAAAAAAAATCGAATTCTATATATGTACATTTTGTTGTTCTACTTGACTAAAACAATTTTTGTTAAATAACATGCGTTAATCTCCATTTTAGAAATATATTATTGTCTATTTTTATGTACGAGAGGGTAATAAAACATAATTTCTAATGTAAAACTTAATACGGCCATTTTAAATATTATTACAGAATAATTTTAATATTTCCTAAAATATTCATAAATGTGCTTGGGCCAATACAAGTTTTCTATCGTTTATTGTTCTTTTATAACCATAAGTGGAACAGAACAATGTAAAAAGGTTTGGAGATGTCAAAAGCCCTGTGTATTAAAGATTTCAGAGCAATATCATAAGATTAGTACCTTTTTGCCAATATAGGCTAGAATATTTTTTTTCCAAAAATTTCTTCCAACAAATTTCGCCAAAAATAAGATTGTATGTTTTGCCATTTAGTAAGAAGGTCCAAGTTGTATATTATTGAGGTTACCATCAGGGCCCGATTAAGCTAGGGGCTTGGGGGGGGGCTATAGCCCCGGGCCCCAGGTCCAAGAGGGCTCCATCATTTGGAAATCATTCTGTATTTTTTGATGTGTTGATACCACAAATCTAACGTATTGATATTATTTTGTGAATTTTTCCGGGTTTTCGAATTCCTTAAGGGGGCCCCGTCATTATTTTAGCCCCGGGCCTTATAAATCTTAATCCGGCCCTGGTTACCATAATTTTGAAACACCAAAGGGACACCAACCCAAGTTTTGTTCCAAAAAACACTTTGTACTTTTACTTTGTAATCATACCCACATAGAATATAATATCAATTTATTAGTGATATATAGTGTGTTTCTAAATTCATGCGACAAAATCCAGGAGGTGAATACTCAAATGAAATTAAGACGGGTATTTCCTTTAACAAAATTTCCTGATCCCACAACTTTCCGAGATCACCCTTAAAAGGTGGCGACTAAAAGTTTTTATTTTTTTATTTTTCTAAAATTTCAGTGAAGCTAGAAACTTAAAATTCTGTCAATTTTGTGCATTCGTAAAGAACTAACCACGAGTATTCTCTCAATATTATGGTATTTAAAGAATGGTTCGAATAATATTCAACAGTTCATCTTCTGATTCCGATTCTGATTTGGATTTGTAAGAAGTAGCTATACTTATACTAATAAGTTTTTATATTAGAATTATTCTTATAAGTATAATGGTAACGGATAATGCAAGTTATCACTCGAAACTAGAAAAACAACCAAGTGGGTGAGAAAAGATTTACAGAATTGGTTAAATCAAAGAATATAAATTCCATCCCGGTTCTGTGAGAAAAGAACTTTATTCTTTTGTTCCCTTTATAACTAACTAAACCCGATTGAACTGGTAGTTCCAAGAAAAAATAATAATTTTAAAATAAGTGATGTTGAACATTTTTTTTCAACCTGTAAATAATGTGAAGCGTGAAAACTGGGAAAAAGCAGATAAAAGCATACGATTAAAGAAGAGAAAATGTAAGGTTGCAACAGTTCATCTTCTGAGTCCGATTCTGATTTGGATTTGTTAGAAGTAGCTATACTTTTACTGGTTTATATTAGAATTATTCTTTATGAACGTAAAGTTGTTTAAACATCAAAGTTTAAGCCCCTATACCAATAAAACGGAACATTTTAGAAAAAATTGCACTTTTTTACCTTTACCTGTTTGGATGTTATAAGCAAGTTAACTAGGTGAGAATATTTAGTTTACACCAAATATATCCATTATATTGTTACAAATGTTATTTCATACGGAAATTCCCCGACTTATTTTAATTCTGTCTCATTCATAAAAATAGACTATAACCTACTATACCTATTAAAAAATTCATTGATTTCATAATAATATTTTTCCAAAATGTATTTTATTAAAAAAATTAACTAACTATTTGCAATAGTTATTAAATTATGGTTTCAAATGGTATTCTGTAGTTTTTTTGTTTAATTTGTTAATACAATAATAAAACTAGTAAGAACTTAATTAAAAAACAAACCGATGGTACGAAAAACTGAACCATTCATTACAAACACACGTATACGAGACTTACAAAAACAATTTTATTCTTCTCACTGTAATCTTCATTTATTATTTCGTTGTATAATATTCGAAAACGTCTTCATAGTTATCAGTCATGCCTTCTACTTCAGCTATATTCAATCCCAATACGTTTGGATTTATATCTGTTATGAAAATATCGTTTCCTAGACCGCATTCGTTGACAATGTCTTGTTTGGAAACTGGAGGTGCAAGAAAATCTGTGGGAAAGTACAAATAAGAAAAAATTATGCTTACGAAAAATATTAGTCTTGCGTTTTTCTATCTCGATTTAATGTGCTATTAAAAAAGAATTGAAATATTAACAAGTGCTAGGATAAATTAACAAGGTTGTCCATTATTATACCGATAATAAACACACACGTATATGAAATATCACATAGTATCAGTATTCAAAGATATGCATATTGAATAAACATATGTTATGAATACATTCTCGTTAATTTAAATATAGCAAACGATTCAAAATTTAGCTATAGTAAACACACGACATCAAACTCAAAATTACACTGTCGGAGGAGCGTATCTAAAACCAAGTTAGTCTTCAAAGGATGCGAAATACGAGGGTGGCTACTTAAGTTTTGAGGTATGGCAACACTGATGTGAATATATCAAATCTAACATTAACATCATAGAGTTTGATATTTTTAATGGTGCACCATCTCAAGCCACCGAGTTTCAATCACGGTCGCACTTCGCTTCAGCTGTTGAATCAGAACACATCGATGTGTGTAAAATGATATTGCAAGATCGTCATGTGACGATAGTATTGCATGAACAAAAAGATTTGCTCACGCTGGATACCGCATAATTTGAAAATGACTCAAAAAAAGCTCGCGTCGATTGGTGCAAAAAAAATACAAAAAAGACGTTTATACGATCGTAACAGGCGAAGAATCATAGATCTATGCATATGCACCCAAACAAAACAACAATCAAAAAAGTTGATCGCGCACGAAGAACTTCCAAGCAAATGATCGTTTAAGTTTAACTAGACATGTCGCCACGATAGTAAAATAGAACGGTCAATTCTAAATAATACTTGATTTGTTTACTTGAAGCGTTCGAAAAAATCAGGGAAACCAGTCGCAGGAAACGAATCATTTTCCACCACGGCAATGCGAGCTCTTACACATCTCAAAACATCGAATTGATGGGCCATTTGCCGTACTGTTCTTGTTGGGCACCCAATTATCTTTTCTTATTCCCGCAGATTAGAAATAAATTGCGAGGTCAACGTTTTTCTACATCTGAATAAGCAATCCAAGCATATGCAAAAGAGTATTAATCTCAATAGAGAATATTTTGAGAAACAATAAAGCCATAACCAATTATAAATATTTGCTTTTATTTCTGTTTCTCAAAACGTAAGTAGCAGCCCTTGTACAGTATAATTGTAAGCATTAGTGCAGTGGTACTAACCAATATGTTTCATGTAAATATAACTTATGGATCTAGATAAGCTGTAGAGTATGTTTTCCTCCTTATCGACAAAAAAAGAGGTTCTACAATAAATCTTCCTTAGATTATTCTGAAAATATTTTATTTCACTATATACTCGTACACACAATTAGTTAACTTTTACAACGTTTTCTCCGAATGGTTACTGAATCAAAAATCAATAATTTAATCAGAGCTAATAAATTTCTTATAGTTTTAGTTTTAAGCTAGTATCATAAGGTTAATGGGAACGGTCGCCACTATGTCCTTTGAAGTCCTAAAGTGTGTTCCAACCCGATGCCATTAGGACAGCATACATGCTAAATATTATTAATGAATTGCAGTTAGGCAGACTCTGCGGAGGTGTACGTGAACACCTGACATGAAACGAGCTAAGGCACAAATAAATGGATGTTATGCCCTTCTTATCAAACAACTGCTTCACTTAAACAGGCACGAAATGCGACTAGTGACCCAGTCGACTCGGAATACCGCTGATGCATGGAGGAGAAAAAACTGCAGACCACGTCATAGGTGAGTTCCCAGAACTCACACGGGCGAGGATCAATCACTTGGACAAGCCTCACAATCTAGTGACATGAAGAAGTTCAAACCAAAGTGCCTGATTGACTTTTCAATAGTAAACAGCCTTTAGCATTTCATGCATAGCTATCGTTTTGCTAATCTGTAAATTTGTTAGTATGTATTTTACGATAATATTTTATCTAATTAAGTTACATATGAGCTTCGTTGTCTTTTTTCGAATTATAATTAAATACCAAGTTTTACTTACACATTACTCGATTGTCAAAATATTCAATTGATAATATAATGTGTTCTTTGCTTTGCTTGCTGTGGTATTTAGTTGATTTAGTCAATTTTGTTTTGTTTGTTGACAAAAAAATAATTATTTCAAAATTATATTTAAATCCAAGGTAGAAATTCCAAACCATACCAGCCTGTTATGAACGTGTACAAAATTGCGAAATAATGAATGTAATTGTCAACAACTAATTGAAATATATACATTATCTCTATTTTCACTTTTTTAAAGAGAACACTTTGGACGAAGTGAAAACACAACTAATGGATATCACAACGTGAGTTTAATAAGAAAACTAATAAGTTTTGTAACCAATTCTTGTTAAACGTCATGAATTTTTTTCTGAATTGCTATTTGTAAATCAAGAAGGCTTTTGGGTAAATCAGGTAGGAGACGGATGTGTTGGTCCCAAATATGATCAATTGGATTGAGATTAAGACTTTAAGCTAGTCAACTCAATCGGTAATTTCTTGTACCATGTTGGTCGCTTGTCGGTATTCGGACTCTATTTACCACGGGTAGAAGTTCGACGATGGATCCCTTCGTCAATGTCGAGAAGCTATCTACCCGGGTTTAAAGCAGTTTACTTAGTAATCAGAGCACCATTACACTACCTTACGACGACCGCATCGTCCCTCTGATATAATTACAGAGAGAAACAATCCTGTTTTAAATTATATATATATATATATATATATATATATATATATATATATATATATATATATATATAAAATGTGTCCAATTAAGTCGGAGCTATATGGGAAACTTTTTAATTTTTAGTTTTACGAAAAAAGTCATTCTTCATAAAACGTTTTGCATGGTCTAAAAGTGAAAATGCAAACATCAGATAACAACTTTTATCAGTCATATACGAGGTTCGTCAAAAAACATGATTTTCACCCAAGAGTAAGGTACTTCTATTTTTCACAAAACCGAAAATTGTTATTAAAAAAATTTGAACAAGATTGAAAACTATTGTCATTGAATATTTCCCTTCTGCCATGAAAAAATACATGAAAAAATATTTTTTGTTATAAATAAAATAAATGCATATGTAAATCAGTTATTTTATTGAAAGGCATGATAACCTTTCGGTTCATTATTAAGTTATGCAACAATGTACATTGCAATTGAATAGTTAATGCATACATATCATAATATTTTATTTTGCAAATGAATCCTTCAAATAGTTATTTTTCAATATTTGAACGAAAGATAATAAAAAAATGGAAGTAAAATAATTTATTTTTTTTCAATTGACTAAAGCCTCAACATATCCACCATCTCTTTCTAAACATTTAGTGGTTCGTCTATTAAATTCCCTTAATACATGCTTGATTATATCTGCAGTAATTTCCTGACATGCCTCTGTAATTGTCCTTTCCAAATGATCAATATTTTGAAAAGGCCTTTGTTGGTAAACTCTATGTTTTAATGAGTCCCATAAGAAATAATCCAGAGGGGTCAAGTCTGGAGATCTAGCCGGCCAAAAAATGTGCGGATGTCTGTGTATTACTTTGTTATTGAAAGTCGATTCAAGATATTCCCTCACAGCTACTGTGGTATGGCATGTAGCACAGTCTTGTTGGAACCATGCACGTTGACGGTTTATTAGGGATAGTCCGCTAATAAAATCATTGTATCATTCATTTTGTAAAAAACTTAGATAACGTTCAGTATTCATTGATTGTCGAAAAAAATATGGTCCTATGATTTTATTTTTGTAAATACCATACCATACGTTGGTCATGAATGAATATTGGTCTCGTGTTTTGATGGTAAAGTGAGGATTACTGTCACACCACCAGCGACAATTTTGTGAACTGATAGTTCCATTTGATGTGAATGTTGAATCATTGTTAAAAATTATATTTCTTAATAAAAAGGGATACTCTTCTAAATCTCCTTGTATCAACTAGCAGAATTCAAACCGTCTGTCATAATCTCTATCTTCCAATGTATGCACAAACTGGGGTTTGTATGGATGATAATTGTTATTTTTTATAATATTTGCCATTGTACCTCTACTTACTTCATTTCGGATCAAAGATATTCTTTTTCTCAATGACATTTTAGGGTGTTCTACTACAGATAACATTACTTGTAATTACGTGTCCTCGCTGACAACACTCTTCTGGCGTTTTTTATTAAAATTATTGTGAACACTTCTAGACGTCTTAAATTTATTTATAATTTTTGAAACTATCGAATTCTAAATATTACTATTCTGATGTCTGTTGTTAAATATAGCTGCTGCTTCTCGATGAGTCTTATAATTATCTCCCACAATCAACACTATTTCAATTTTTTCCTCATTACTTAACCGAACCGCCGTTTCTTGTATTTTATAAAATCTAACTAGCGATTTGACGTTTGCTGTCAGTGCATCCTAGATAACAAATCGTTCTATACGAAATTGCTAATCTCCTGAATTTGACAGGGCAAATGATACAGAAAAGTTAATAAACACAAAAAAAATAATTTTTTCATGGCAGATGGATAATATTGGATATCTGACAATAATTTTCAATAATGATCAACTTTTTTGATAACAATTGTCAATATTCTCAAAAATAAAGGTACTTCACTCTTGAGCAAAAATTCATATTTTGAAGGTTTTGAACCATGCACAACTTTTTATGAAGAATAACTTTTCTTCAGAAAACTAAGGATAAAAACTTTCCCATATATGGTTCCGACTTAATTGGACACACTGTATATATATACAGAATGTCCCACGACGAGTTAAAACTATCTGTATATTTTCATAGATGGCCGACTTCCGGTAGAACCGGAAGTCGACTGTAATTGTAATGTATATTAATACATTTTTGAAATCTACGTAAAATTTTGGTTTTGACCGTTGCAGAGCCTTATAAATTATTTTTTTATGAGGATACCCTTAAAGATATGAAAATAGTTTTTGTTCGGTTGCTTTTAGCAAGGTCTGACGTATTTGAATCTATGTTAAATTTTTTTTCATTTTATACAGGGTGTTTTTTAATAGAACCGGTTTTTTCTATTTTAATGCATTCAGGAGTGAAAAACAAGGCAAATTTACGTATACTTTCCTATACCTAAACCTTACCGTTATCCAGATATTAAATGTTTTCTATAAATTTTTAGATGCAGGTGTGGTCTAAATTTTATTTTGACCCGTTGACACAAGCACCAAGAAGAAAAGTATTTCTCTTTATCTTGTCAAGGTCTATAAAAAAATTAAATCAAATTGTATTTACTAATCCTATTCCAACTTTTAGTCGTTTCCGAGATATTTGAGGTTTTAAATTATTATTGTATTTTTTAACAAGTTATTACAAAGCCTACTAAAAGTATACATAAAAAATTAAAACTTGTTAAAAAATACAATAATAATTTAAAAGCTCAAAAATCTCGGAAACGACTAAAAGTTGGAATAGGATTAGTAAACACAATTTGATTTGATGTTTTTTACAGACCTTGACAAGATAAAGAAAGATATTTTTTTTCTTAGTGCTTGTATCAACGGGTCAAAATAAAATTTAGATCACACCTGCATCTAAAAATTTACAGAAAACATTTAATATCTGGATAAGGTAAGGTTTAGGTATAGGAAAGTATACGTAAATTTGCCTTGTTTTTCACCCCTGAATGCATTAAAATAGAAAAAACCGGTTCTATTAAAAAACACCCTGTATAAAATGAAAAATTTCTTAACATAGATTCAAATACGTCAGACCTTGCTAAAAGCAACCGAACAGAAACCATTTTCATATCTTTGAGGGTATCCTCATAAAAAAATAATTTATAAGGCTCTGCAACGGTCAAATTTTTTACAAAAAAATTAAAAACTCAAAAAGAATGCATTTTTCGAAAAAATTTTTTAGACAAAAGTATACCAAAATTTTACGTAGATTTTTTCAAAAATGTATTGATATACATTTGCAATTGAAAATAACAAATTTAAAGTCGACTTCCGGTAGAACCGGCCATTTTTGAAAATATTTTAGTTAAAAAGACCGTATCCGTAAACCGAATGTAGAAATTTTCATGATTTTGCCATATACAGATAGTTTTAACTCGTCCTTGGGACGCCCTGTATTATATATATATATATATATATATATATATATATATATATGGAGCGGTTTCTTATTGGGAACGTGGCAATGAAATACCAAAGTGGAATAATTTTAATATATTTTCCCGATAAGAAACCGCTCATAATATAGCTGACAAATACTTCTTTACAATTCACATATATAAACAGGTTGTTTCAAATTAAGTGCATTACTAACTTTCTTAATATTCTAGATACGAAGTCGGTTAAATTAGCAAAGTAGTAGTATTTTTAGAATACCCTGTATATTTTTAGCTCAAATTTTTCCAAATTATTCACATAATATAAATGCTCTTATACAGCATTTAGTCTAAATCTAAAAATAACCAACTTCTTCATTTTTCTAACAAGTTGGCTGTGTTTATTTATTTTTTTAACAAGTTGGCTGAGATAAAACTAAGTATAATCTAAATATTTTATTACAGTATAAAAAAACAAATACAAACTAGATTAAATGTGCCAAAATCACGCCGTTTTGCTCAATACATTTTCGAGTATTCTTTAGTACTCGTTGCGTAGCTTTTAAAACGGTCTACCGTCAATGGATGCTATAATGTGTCTGATGCTATCTTGAAGTTCGGCCAGATTCGTATATCTTCTTTTATAGACCTCGTTCTTGACATAATCCCAAAGGTAAAAGTCTAGTGGGGTTATGTTTATGTTAGGAGATCTAGGGGGCCAACGTGTAGGACTATTTGTAGCAACCCACCTACCTTGGAAAAGTCTTTCCAACAATATTCTGACTTCGCGTACCTGATGGGGAGGAGCTCCATCTTGTTAAAAATAAATTTGGTTACGTACTTCTAAATTGAGATCGTCCAAATATTCTGATAGCATATCAACGTATCTCCTGCACCTTCATAAAAAACTGGCCCAACTATTTTGCTGCCAATTAAACCACACCCTACATTAATACCGAATTGTCTTGCGGATTTCTTGGATGAGCAATAAATAAATTTTCTCGACACCAATAGTGCATGTTCTTACAATTAAACATACCCCTATTTGAAAAATTTGCTTTGTCGGTCCATAAAATGGATTTTAAAAAATTGTAGTTCTGCCTACACATATTTACAAACCATTGAGAAAAGATCAATCTTCTTGTGAGCACAAACTTAAATTTTGTGAGAATTCTCCAAATTGTAGATAAACTTAAACAAGTATCCCTTGCTGAATCTCTGGTTGAATAATTTTTGTACGCTTCAGAATATGCCAACACATTTACTTCTACTTGTTCACTTATTATGAATTGTTTCTTAGTTCTCGTCTTTACAAAAACAGTTTCGTTATTTCTGAATTTTCTATACAACTTAAGAAAATATCTTCTGTCTGGCTGACCACGTTCAGGATACATTTGACCATATCGTTCCAATGCTCAAAAACTATTTTTTCTACACATGATATACGCTTCTATGATGATGTTTTTTGTTTGACGTACATCGCTAACTTGTCAAAAAGATAAATATCGACAGCCAACTTAATAGAAAGATGAATATGGTAATATCTTGGTTATTTAGAAATTTACACTAATGTTGTATAGGAGCTTTTATATTCTGTAAATAACTTGGAAAAGTTTGTGCCAAAAATATACATTAAAAAATATTCTATTTTTCCGATTTACTCGAAAACGGTATAAGCAATTGTTTTTCTGTTTTCACCATCTTAATCAGCGTGAAAAATACTAAGTACTACTTTGTTGATTTAACCAACTTCGTATCTAGAATATTAAATAAGTTAGCAATAGTGCGCCATCACAGAAAAAATCACGACACAAAAGAATAATCGTATACGTCATTGTTAAAGTGAATCAACTTTTATGATGATCTATATTATTGAAGGTTGAAATGAGGCAGTAGAATGGCAAAAATAACAAAAATTATTGCTAATCTTTGGAAAGACAGCGTTACTTTATTTTTTACGTGTACACCTTTTTATACTAAATTGATGTTAATAGTTGATAAGCGTGTTAATGATTCGAGTGATAATTTGGTACGTTATGAATGAATAGAGAGTGCCTAAGTATATTGGACATACCTAAGTTATGTACTGGTTTTTGCAAAAAAAATGTAACAAATTCATTAAATTCAACATCGCAATCAACAATTTTTAAGTATCTTACCTTCTAACCCAGTAGTTGTATCACCGATATGTATATATTCTACTTCTATATTGTCACTTCTTGTGTCAACAGTGTAAGTCTAAAATAGTTTATTTCAATTGTAAAATAAAGAGAAACAGTTTATCTACTACTTACGTTATTCATATCTCCCAAGATACTTTCTGTGGCTGCTTGTAGTTCACTTTCAGCAATATCCTGTTGCGTGCAACTTGATTCTGTGTACACATTTTGGAAGAACTGACTTATCCTTTGTTTCTAAGGAAAAACTTTTTATTAATTTGAAGTCATAAAATCGGTAGATCGCACTGCTAAGTAAGTACAAACTAGGAAAGGAGATCTACAACCTAAATTAATAAAGTTAATACCATCAAATGATACACAGACTTAGAAAGTACCTAATGAGACTGTAACTACCAGAAAAGGAAGAGTACAGGTCCGGATTATATCATTATAGTATGTCTTTGTATTACAAACCAATGCAGAAAATGCCTTAGACAGGGATTTTGCAAGAAGTAATTATCCCAAATACTCGAGATCATTAGAACTCTGGAACTGTAGGGTGAGCTGTAGCAACCAGGGACAAAATAGACTCTAGTGTAACATTATATAATCTATGTAGAGAATCATTACAAAACGAAACATATAAAATAAACTTTAGGTTCGTAGGTATATGCTTAATACAAAAAACGAAATCAAATGTTCCAAACTGTTGATGATTTACATTAGATAGGTTCACCAAGCTTATTTAATTGATTAGGATAATTAGACCAACTCTCATATCAGTTCATATGCGAATTACCAGCCTAAGACATCTGTCGTGTTCTTCTTTAAAATAATGTATCAAGTTGAAGAATATCAAACGATAAATAGTGATTGCTAAATTGTTACAACAATAACCTTCAAAAACAAATATATAATTACTTCGATGGGAATAAGTCATGTATTCCATGCATAAAAACTGAGTTTTCATAATAAAAAGTTTAACTGATACTTATATAGCAGTGATATTATAAAACTTACGATTTGAGAACATTTCTTAGGATCTCGTTGGGCTATAGTCCAAAGATGTCCAGCACCTTGAACTGCTTTTCCTCCCTTTCTAAAATGTGGGTTTATAGATAAATTATGCCTAACGGAATTCTTCCATCGGTCGTCATTTTGTTTGTAAAATGGAAAGTGATCCCTAGAAAGTAGAAGTGAAAAAAACTTAATAACCTCAAATATAATCACAGTGATGGGAAAAATTGTGATACTAATCTTACTATAAATAATGTGATTACCTCGTACGTAATAAGAATTTTCACATTTTTTTTGTACATATTTATACTTAATTCGACTATAAACACTACATCTAGACAAAAAACAAATTTTGAAATACACCCGTTTGGGTCTCAAGCTCGAACGAGGGGTGTTAAATTGCTCTGATGAGACGTAATAACGTCGAAACTAGTCAGTAGCTACACAATCTCTTTGTAATAGCGAGCCATTGGGGATGTTAATATCGACAAAAGGGGTTGTAATTCAATATTCGTCGAGGCATTAGCCAGGAAAATAGTTGTTTTTCCCTTTGGAGAACAGTGGAATATATTTTCGAAATATTGATTCTCGAAATTATTTCAGAGGTGAATAGTAGGAATCCTTTATTCCGATACATTTTGTGTATACCCAAGGAATCCTTGTAAGATATATGACTCGAAGTTTCTTTCTTGATCACTATGAATTTCCAAGAGTATACAAAATCGACATAGACTTCATGGACTAACTACTCCGCCACTTTCGTCGCTTATTGGTTCAGTATTGGGAAAACTTTGTCTACGACTACGACAGAGTATTTGTCCCCATATCACTGAAAACGGGCCTGTTACATCCAATGCAATTTCTTAAAAGTCTCATTCTCTCACAGGCCTCATCCCAAACAAACGTCCTTTTTTTCTTCCATCAGCTGATGCAATGGCTTGGCTAGATCAAGGAAAGCTCAAGTTCCGTTCGGTCCCCTGGCTCCGGCCATTCCTTTACTGTTTTCAGTTTCTCGGTGTGAGTTTCGACCCCATCTCCTGATGCTACATTGTCTAAGTAATTTACTTTTTCCGAAATAGTGCAAACTTCTTAGGGCCCAATAGATTTGTGTCCACTTTCGTGCGAATTTCTTGGTTTATAGTTTGTAATTATAAATGAAGGTACGTAGTTAATAAAAAAGCAGTTCAAACCTCATAAAAATTAATTATTATTAATATATTTGATAAAACTAGACATTAAGTCACTGGCTGCGAACATCAATCAGAAAGTGTTACGTCAAGTCACGCAAAACATCATTGTCGTTGTTGACGTTTTAACACAATATTCTTGGATAAAACACGTTAGTTTTATTTTACATTCACATTACCTAAATAGATAATGTTGTGTAGTAAAGTAGGGAAGAAGGATACCACACATCCCAAACCCTTCAGACCAATCAGCCTCACCTCATTTCTACTCAAAACCATGGAAACAGCTGTCGACAATTATATTAGAGCAGAGATTCTGAAGTGGAAACCTCTCCAACTATATCAATTTGCATATCAAATAGAACTTTCTGACGAACAAAGAAAACGTAGTATGTGCCTTCTTAGACATTAAAGGCGCCTTTGACAATACAGCGGACTACGCTATCAAAAGAGCATTAGACGGGATATAGGAGATAGGACAATCTCCAGTTGGATGGTACAACTACTAGAACAGCAGAAAAGAAAGTAGGACAAGACACCATTTCAATCAATGCAAAAAGGGGATGCCCACAAGGGGGAATCGCGTCCCCACTTATGTGGAGCTTTGAAACGAACCGAAATGCCATTAAATGGTATACTGATGGATCAAAAACAGTAGATGGAACTGGAATAGGAGTCTACGAGGAACTATCGCAAACATGAGATCATCATTCTATCCGATACTCAAGCAGCCCAGCCATTAGAGCTCTAAGCTCCAATATCATAAAATCCATAGGATAGAACCAAAACTAATTATTAGGACAACCTACAAGTGCTGAGACTGGCAAAGACTCTTCTGAGAAACTATAACCAGAGTAGATCTGTAGAATGTATCAACCTTAGTAAGAACAATCTACGAATATTAATAGGAGTTCTATCGTGGCACCTGAAGACTTGGACCTACGAGAAAATGCGGCGTGCAGGCTTTGTTGCACAGAGGACGAAACTCTATCCACATTCTCTCGAAGTGTGAAACACTAACGAACTCCAGAGCACTACACCTGGGAGCGCATGAAATATAAGAAGAAGTTTTGTATTGCTTTTTGTGGTGTCATTCAAGACGTCATGACAATATTCAGCGTTTTCAAGGGAAATTCTAAATACAAAATATTGCTTTCTTTTTAAAAATATAGTTTTTGGGATGAAATAGATGTTAAAAATATAATTAACCAAGTTCTCAAATTTAGTCAACTAGCCTATTAGATGTTTATTACATATTTAAGGGGACCAAAATATCAAAATCTTTTACCAGTTAGAAACGCCGTTTTCTCCTTATCCTCAGTGTTAATTTTCACCTGCCAGTAATCACTCTTCAGGTCGAAGGTTGAGAACCGTTGCCATGCCACTCAATGTATTCAAAGTATCGTTTATTCTGGACAGGGGATAATTGTTCTTCTTGGTCACAATAAACTAACAATAATTCACACAAAACCTGGTCAAACTATCTTTCATCTTCACTAATAATAACGCGTTCCTAATTTCCTGCATTAAGTACACTCATCAATGTGCGAACTTTTAACCAAGGTTTCTTTTACCACCTTGACCTCCGTTGTCGGTGTACCTTTACTTTGAAGACGAATCTCACTAAAACCGCACCGAAAAATAGCATTTTTCATATCTAACATGTAACCTATCACATGCGGGAATTTTCTCTTCAGTAAGACTTTCCAGATCAATAACTAAAGCATTTTAAAATACCACTATTAAAAAAGCATCTTACTCAATAATTTACCTCTTAAAGAAAATAGAGATAATTGTGTGTGTATGTGTGTGTGTAGGGGGGCGGTTGGCATTAGCTTCTGCTATTTGCCACATACTAATTTTGGTTTGTATAGCAACTAAAATGTAACAATAGTTATATCTTTATATGATTTGTCTTTATTAGAGATAATTATAACATGAAATAATGCTAAATATAATAATCATCATACCGTCTCTTATTTGTTATAAACTAGAAATATTGTTTAGAAAAATATGAGTAATTAATTACATGAAATACTCATTGTAATAACGAACACGATTCAGTACCCTGGGAAAATGGGGATTAGTATCAATTGCAGAAATAAGGAGCAAGCCATTGGTGCGAGACCAACGTTTAGACACGCTAATTGTTCGAAGCTTGATCACATCCGGTTACGTTAATAACGAAAAACTCTGCGCCCCTTTCTTTTTCGATGATAGTATGGACAGGTGAAGGTAGCCACAAAACGTATGTATCTATAATATGGAAAACATTTTTTGTTATAGTCGGGTAACTTTCAAATTTTTAATTGTTCAGGAAAAATTGTATTAAATTAAAATCATTTGAAAATTATTACGCATTGTATTTGTAAGTTCAGAATATTAGATATAACATAGACCTCATTTAAACTTATTTTAACCTGAGTCCATATATTATACCAAAGAAACATTGCAACTAAAATTAATGAGAGGCATCGAAAAGAACTGAAATAGGAGTGTGTGGGCCTCGAACCAAACAATTTAATTGCTTGAGAATAACCCTACGCAATGGGGAGATTAAGGAACAGGAAGAAATAAGAAATATGGAAGGCATTAAATACCTTTGAAATGTTGAGCTCTTCTGTAATCAATTCCAAAATGGTTTAAGAATAGTAAGGCCTACTTAACGATCTAGACACAAGTAACACTTGTTGGTACCAGAGCAAACTGAGTAGAAGGAATTTAGACAAACTAGCAAAAATATTTTGCGGAAGCAGCGCTGTTACAATATTGGAACAAATTGATAAAAAACAGAAAAAAATAACTGGTGGGAGAACATACTACAGCGAAGACAGTACTGGGAAGCTAGACCAGAAGAGACAGGAAGAATTCATGATTAAAAGAAAATCCGCATTAAAACTTTTAACATGTTATAGCAGGATGGACACCTCAAGACGCTCAAAAAAATACGACTGTAGACTATGTAATTAAGAAAAGGAAAAATCTATCCACATACTTGCTGAATGCATGAAAGTTCAGGATTTCATTGCTCGAAAACTTCAAGCGTGCGGCTGTCCTAAAATTTATTAAATATTCAAGAATAAAGTAGCTACTAATTTCAGAGACAGACAATTCTTGGAAACTATACAATTGTAGAGGCGATACAACAAGTCTTTCAGCTTTCAGTGAATTGTCACCCCTAATATTTTTCGTTACAGGTTTAGGGAAATAATAAACGGCAGTTTTTCTTATAATGAAGAACTTTTTCTCGTAATACTATACTGCAGACCACAGACTTCTCTCTAGATACATCTGTTACAGTTGTTGTTCCACGCGTCTTTGAAGTCTTATTTTTCACTAGTTTTCAAAAATGAATTGACTGAAATAGTTAAAACACTTCAATTGTTCGTATGGTATACAGAAGAACTACTAATGTTATAGGACAAAGTATAGGTCCAATTGTGCTTGTTATATTGATAGTACCAAATAGAAAAGTAACATTTTCAAACTTCTCTAATAAAAGATTTTGAATTTACTAAAATAACATCAACACTCAAAATATGGAAAATATTAATATTATTTGGTCTTTAGTTTACAATAAAGAAATAAATGTTTTCGTTTTTGATAACAAGTCCCAAATTTCTTAAAAATAATTTTAAAGAAGAACCATTTAAAATTAGAAAATATAAACTAACTTATATCTATATAAAAACGTAAATTACTCCCAGAACTATAGTTTTGGAGGAGCTCGCTTTTCAGGTTTTTACGTTCAAATGTTCGATGACTTCTAAAATGGGCTCTATATTATTATGGCACTGAAATTCTTGTGAAAGTGGCGCAATTCGCCGTACCTGGTACGAGATATTGACAATTGTCGGTATATTAGCGATTCCAACACGACTACGACATGGTTTTACTCCCTCAAAAATATATTTCGTAGGTTTTCTTAACAACTAGATTCGTATGAAAAAAGTTCGTGGTCTACTTGAATAGCTATTAGAATTTAGAAAAATGGGAATGGAAATCAATTTTTTGCCATAGAAATTCACAATAATATTTATTTATCCTAAAAATCGAATATAATGGAATAATTGTAGTTCTATAACTTCATTAAGTCTAAAGAATTGTGCATCTGTCAATTAATTGTATTAATTCCATACTCAATATACTTTAACAGCAAATAAATAGAAAAAGTACTGTTGATAAGTATTGTAATGCTTATATTATTTCACAATTCATTTAAACTGTTCTTTAACGGTGGGATAAAGTTTTATACACTGTTTTTTACTCATTTAATTTATTTAACCACTTACACTAGACTTAACTAACTTATATAATAATTAACTTATCACTCCTTTTGTAATTAAATATTCACTACTTCATTGTGACTTTTCTAATTTATTCAAATTCACTGGTTAGGTACTCTTCTATTTCATTCTGTTCACTATAACTGTTTAATATAAACTAACTCGCTGTTACACAAGCTCTAATATATATATTTATATATATATTTATATATATATATATATATATATATATATATATATATATATATATATATATCAAAAGCAAACAAAAAAAGCAAATAAATAAAAAAATCTTCCTAGTAATTAGATCTAACAAAAATAATATAAACAACTCGTCGCTGTTTATAAAAAACATATATCATAGTCTGCAATTTTACCTATATTTTTCATAGGACGTAATGTACCTTAGAGTAAATTGTAGAATTACTATCGTCTATCATATTCTTCAAAAAAAAATTAATATATTACTATCAGACTATCATTAGTTAGTAAATAAAAATATTTTTATATTTCCTCCAAGGATAAAATGTAAAGTAGTACAATCCACATCTGATTTCAACAACTAGACACTACTAGCGACCAAACAATAAAGAAAATTCCTCTACTTGACAAATGACAAAAGACGCAACCACTAAACTATCGTGGAAGTGAAGTAAAGGTTCAAAGTAGAACATACAAACTAAAAATAAACGAGTAACGTAACCTAAAAACATGCAATGCAATGAATCATCGTGGTCAGAGGAAAAGGAAAAGTTTGATAACCGTCTTAATTAGTCTTCTTCTGTTCCAATGTGATCGAATAAAAACAATTATATTGGAAAATCGTTTCAAATGGCATTTGTTGCTATGATAAACGTCAAAATTTATAAAGTCCGGACAGAATCGGCATAAGAAATGGTGCTCGTAGATTCTCTTAGATACTTTCACCTTATTAGCCGACCATTTAGATGACTTGGTTAGATTTGGCGAAGTGAAAATTCTGTCTAAAAACAACAGCATTTTTAAAATCGACTATTCGCCAATATAATCCACGAAAAGAATTGAAAAACGTTCAATTATGCACCAGACGGTTTAATTTAATACAAAAGTTTGTTCGAAATTTCTAAAAAATGGTTATTATGTTCCCGAAAAAATTTGTAATCTATGTAATTGTAGATCATATTCTCTATCAACAAAAAACATGAAGAAATTCTCACGTTTACTACATGCTACAAGTTTGGACGTGAACTTCATCTCATTTGTATACTAATGCACGTATAACATGAATTATTATGATTCTGTCGTCGTCATACAGTTTCCCGTAATTTTGGTGACTGGTACAACAAAATACATTTTCACTAAGAGGCCTCATTCGCCCTCTATTTTACCCCATTTAATTTATATATGTCACTATAAACGTGTTCATCCATCCATAAAAATTGAATCGATCAAAATATAAATTTTATTGTGATAATAAAAAATCAAAATACCGTGTATTCAGTGGATTCAATTAGATAAATAAACTTTCGCTTATTTTGGATCAAAAGTAAATCATGTAATAAACAATAAATAATTCCTAAGCAACTCATTTCGTAGATGTGACTCAAAACTATGAAAAATATGGATACAAGAATACCATTTCTCTTGGTACTGTATTCCTTTTACTGAATAAGTGGCGCCTATTGCTAATCCTTTCTGCCTTTCCTGTTTCTTATTAATGCTTCGCAGTTAATGTTTTTTCGATATTCATCCTTCCCTATTTAGACTGAGGTCATAAATTGCAGCTAGATAAATTCCCAGAAATCATAAAGAATACAAAAGGATAATTTGTTTCATTATATCTTATTAATCCAATTGGCCATTCTACTGCTTCGTCCATATGTTGAAGATATTCATTGTCCTCAATTTATTCATAGCATACCTAGTAACAACACTCTAGACTCACTCAGCTAGAATTTACAAAAGTAACGATAAATACAAAAAATAACTAGAAAAATCTCGATTTAAAAAGTGGACAAAAATATTTTGGCGTATTATCTCGGTGATAAATAAATAAGAATTTGAACCTAACTGACGACTGGCATGAAACGTGGAAGACCAGGAATAGAAAATTATAAGATATGGATCACCAATGCCATATATAAGGACCATCGACTGACGTTCCAGAACCACGTCGACTACCCTAGAGGACAAATTGAGGGAGACAAAAGAACGGCTAATCAGATTCATCACAAGACGATACAAGTTAGAACTGAAGATAAAGCTCCACATCATCAGCGGCACTCTTATCCCCATCATCTGTATACATCTACAGCGTTTGGTTACACTGCCAAGTGTCAACGAAAGAAGCTCAACGTCCAGCGAAACATTAGCCTAAGGCAAGCACTAAACGATTCTTGTTTCATCAGGACCCAGCAGATCTACTGATAGTTGAAGCAAAAGCACCCGACAATGAAAAAAAGTGTATGATACTTTCCAGTAAAAAGGGAATAGTGGAATATTTCAGCTATGGTAAGCAGTACAGAAAACTGACGATCCCATCGAACGAGATGGGAAGGTGGGGATGAAAGCTCTTCCCGGAGTCGAAGACAATGAACTACAATTTGGACAATTAAAAACAAATTGAAAAATAAAACGAAAATAGCATCCGAAGTCGCAAAGTCCAAATACAAATGTAAAAAGAAACAGAATTTTTAATTTTCATATCGTTTCCATCAAATACTGAAATTGATCATTTTGATGTTTTATCTAATAAGCCTTAATTTCAATAACATCGAAAAATTAGTTAAGTATCATGGGGATTGCTCATCTCTCATTTACATCAGGTAAAGGAAATAATGAAATACATGTCAGTATTGTAGTGATTAAGTATTATAAGATATAAATAGTTTAGAAGTGTAGGGTTTAAATAAATGACTCCTATTTGATATCAATTCGGTCTAATTTTAAACTTTTCTGTACCTTATTTTTGCAGTATTTTCTTATTTGCTTACTTGTCCTATCTGTTATTTACTTGTTGAGTTATATTTCGCCCAACTGTCTACTTCCTTTACTTTATTATTTTTTTTGTTATGGATTCGCTCACAGAATGTATATACAACAAAAATAATCAAAATTATCGTTCCACCTTCTTGAGAAAAATTAATTTCAAATGTAAAATTAAAATGAAAAGAGCTACTCACGAAATCCACTGATAAATTCCAGATACAGTCAATTCTCCTTTTTCGCTAAGAGCGTATTCTATCAGTTCGGTGTACGTGAAAGGCGGTTTTTTAAGACCAGAATATCTATAGTAGTGTCCTTGACTTTTACCATCACCAGCTTTTATTACAGTTGGCACCTTAAAAGGTAAATTTTCATCAAACACGTTATGTAAAAATGTATTAAATATACCTGTACTAATTGTGGTATTACAGACGAGCTTTCCTGTACTATCTGTACGTTCCGATTAATACTTTCAGCCACGGATGCATCTAAAATACGATTTAGTATAATATATAACTAGTTAATAGAGTAATTATAAATAGAAAAAATATTAGATATATTAACTGTTGCTCAAACATTATTTTTTATCGAATTTCTTGATAAATTCTTTGGTGGTATTAGTCTATATTTCGAACTTTATCTAATTTTTTTTGCTCTAGATTAAGAAGAAAAAAGATTTCATCATTCGTTTTTGGAATGAAACAGTTGGCAAATACACCATTTTAAGAATTACCATAGAATTTTTTTGTTCTAATAGTAGTAAAATCTCTGTCTTACTATGAGTTTTAGTGATTCGGAGGTATAACCTCATTAAACCTACATCATCTTGTAGAGAATACTTTAGGGCAGCCATACTCAAACTTACTCCATGAAACTTAAGGGTTCCGCGAAGCCTCTGAGGGAGATCCGCGAGACTTCAGAAAAAATGAAAACACCTCTGATTATCAACACCGATCAACAATCCATATTTTTTTTTTCGATTGTTGCAATTTAGTCGAGTATATTAGTAAATCATTTAGTCGAGTCGATCCATTTCGTTCTATTTCTCTCGGCGAGTAGCGCATCCCATCACGCATCACTATTCACGCGTTCATTTGTTAAACAAGTCCATACGTATCGTTTTAGTCGAGTTTATCTTGCGAAACACCACTCACTTGTATACTGTACTCGACCGAACGAGTTGTGACTATATTATTCTGCTCGTCGTTGCTGCAGATTCAAATTACTTACTTCGATATTAATAAATAAGAATGAAAAGTTGGTTTAAACGTGTTGCACCAAAATCTTACAACAAAGGTGAAGGTTATTCGAACTTAGAGTGGAATTACAAACTTTCGTTACAGATATTTCTTTTAATTTGAAAGACGTATGATAAAACTCGGTTGTTCCGACTGTCTTTTATGGCGGATTCAACGGATTGAATTTATCATTAGAATTTAAAAAGAAAACAGTGTTTCAGGTCTGTAACAAAAATATTGCCTTCAGTAATAAAGAAATAAAAAGCTGTACGGCATTCAATGGACTTGTTAGCATTAGAGATATATGATTATGATATATTTGAGGAATTGGTCCAACATCTCGCAATGCGCTCATTGTTTAAGATGTATTTTCCGAGAAATAGAATATAAAAATGAAAATGAATTCATGAATTCAAATTCCTTTTTCACCCAGCGTGCGAAAGCCGATAGTATGTCAAATGAGATATATGAATCGGTTTTAGGAAAGTCCTAAAACACAAGTATGGAGTCATTGTTAAAAACGCAACTTGGCCAAATGGCCCTGAATGCTCTTCTCCCGTTCCCAACAACATACGTGTACGAAACAAGATTTTCAACCTATGCAGCTAGAAAGCAAAATACCGCAAAAGACTGGACGCCGAACCTAACATAAGACTACAACTATCTCCTATCAAACCTGACATCAACCAATTGACGAAAAACAAGAAAGCGTTTCATACATCTCAATAGATACTTCATCTTTTTTACATTGTACCTATTCATTTTATGATTATTGATAAATAATGCAAATAAAGATATATTTGTTTTATTTTAATGTTCCGTGAAGTATTTTGCTTTCCAAAAAGGTTCCGTCACCAAAAAAGTTTGAGAACATCTGCTAGGGCACACTAGCCAGTAAAGATCACTGAGCTCGAATTAGAAAAACTGCATTTTTCTTAAAATAAAGCACTGTATTATTTCAAGTTTTCAATGTAAAGTTCTGATTTTTGATACTTTTATTCTTAAAGTGAAAGCGCATCTAATAGAAATTCAGCTTTTTCAAAAAAACTTTTTGTTTTTGTCCGGAAAAATTAGGAATATGGAATTATCAAAATCGTGCAAAACTTCACTCTGTGGCAACGTTTGTGAAATATTAAAAATTTTAAGACACATATGAAGTAAAATGAGGTCCATACATTCAGAAAGTTGAAATAAATGAGTCATTAGCTTTCACAGTAAAAGAAATATGATTTTTTAAAAATCAATTTAAAATGCGCGCGAGAAGCGAGATCGCTTAGAGCGGCTATACATAGGTAGGTAAGTACATAACAAGTAGGCCGCTTCCATACAAAGCAACTAGAGACCCAAGTCAAAACTTTTGGTATTAAATTGAGTCAATTTCAAATAGGTTTTTATTAAAACCTTGTTTTTGAATTTAATTTTATTATATCACTAGTAAAATATAGGTACTAAATTGATGCATGAAGAGAAACGGCGCAACGAGACTGTTTTGTATCTGAGAGAACAATAAAAAAGAAGAAATAAATCGTTAGAATTCATATTCTCTTTTTCATTATGATCATATAAATCACGAACAGGAACCATGTTCTGGCAAATTTTGCGTACACATTTATTATTTTGACATGAATTATCTTTGCAGAAGATGCTTAACACTAGTCTTGCATGTATTGGTAGGGAATCAGTATGTGACATCCATAAACGAAGTTTTTATAGGCACCTAAAATGAGTATCGCTCACATTTAATAATTACTTCCTTAGTATTATAAGTACACCTGCTTCATAACATGTTGGTAAAAAGCAACATTGGTTGGTGGAAGTTCTAAAGCGGACTTATTGGAGTTGTGGTCAACTGGAACCTCAATTCATTAAGTGTTCGAATGAACTCGATCTTATTTTTGAATAGATCATTGCAAATTTAGCTGCAATATTAACAGCTTCAAATGTAGACACGGAGTAGTTTTCAGTTTTTCTACTATTTTTGACACCGAAATAACCCGTTTTTTATTTCCTTGTCCTAATTCCGTTCATATCTTGTATAGCATTTGATTCAATATATTCAGAACATCTATATCCACTAATTTCACTAAAAATTTATTTTGGTGATGTACCTGATACTCATATAAAACATGAAGTATCAGCCACGTATTAGCCTCATCATAACTTGATTTCAATCTTTTAATTCGGTTACACTATTCTTATCAATAGAAAAATATAACTTTGGATTTTCGAAGCCCCCAGCGATGATTAGAGTTTCGTCTAGTGATAATTCATCAGCTGAATGCTCAAGAAGATAATCACTTACAGCTTTCAATAGAGGTCATTTATATTCTGATCATTTCAAAAATATACGAAACATCATCACTTTTATGCACTGAAAACTTGTCAAAAGTCCAAATTGTCAAGTGTTCAGGAATACCGCAAAGCTTGCTAATTTTTCAAAAGGGATATCTGTAACGGGGTGCAATAAAATAAACTTGAATCGTTTTTGGTCAGTTGAATATACACACCAGTACACATTACACATCAGACGTTTGTTGCTGTTTTTCTAATTTGAGCTCAATGACCTTTACCGGCTATTTGCAAAGTTCGGTCCTACTAAACAAGTTGTAGAATACTTTCTTTGGTGTGAGGTCACGCCCCCCTTTAGAAATTTATATATAATTTAAACTTATATATGATAAATTTACTTACATTATGTTTGAGTACCTTTGAAATTAGCCTAATCATATCATAGGAAATATAAAATCATATTTGTTCAAATAAAAATTATGATTAAACAAACCATCGAAAAAATCATAACATCAGAATCAATAATGTAACCACAAAAATTTCTCTGTTTTTTCTGGTCAGTACTAGTGTGAGGACTGGACAAAATAAACACCACATATTACCTTCCATCTACATCTAGTCCGGCTCAATATTTAAATTTTATATTGGCCAGAAAATGTTACCCCGCATAGATAAGTTGATGAAAATTATACAAGCAACTTGGTTAGGTTAGGGGTAAACAGCAAGATATAAAAACCAGAAATATTCAGATTTATGCTTAGAACATCCATTTCAGCTTTCGAATCACATTTCAAGTCAATTATTTGTTATTTAATGTGATCAGGTAGTATATCAACGTTGAATTGAAAGGGGTCTCTTGTTAACTTGAATTGTCAGTTTTCCGATCTTATATATACGAAATAGGCTCCAATTTTGTTTTCCAGGGACAAAAATTCTCAGATATTGGGTCCTTCATTTCTTTAACTAGAGCCATCTTCTCAGCAAAACTCTTAATTGAATCATAGTTCTTCAAAGTACTTTTCTGACTTTGTAGCTTTAGGGTCAGAAGATTTATTGTTTCGAAAAAGTCTGATCAATATGCCAGGTAAAAGATAAATTTGTCATTTGTAAACTTCTTGTACAGTTCATCACTTGAACTCATCAATAAGATTTCAACTTATGATTTCAAGTTGAACAATCTTACAATCATATTACCTTTGGACAACCAACGAGCTTCGTTGTAAAAAAGAAGTGTTTCTTGATTACTGTTCAGTTCTTGATATAACACTCGAAAAAGTCTGGTGTTCAAAGCCCTGGATTTGACGTGATTCGCTACTTCAACTGCTAAGTTTAAAGTAGTGTTGAGTAATTCAGGGGGAGTCTGGCAAACCAAAGCTTGTCTGTGGATAGAACAATGGGATCCAATTATTTTACGATTCTCTTTTTTTAAAGCAAATTCATCAAATCTCGATCGGCAGCCTCTTCTCTTCAGCTACAGCGGTACATATTCAAATAACTCTCTCCCAGGAAATGTCATTAGCTTCTAAAAATGTTTGAAGAGCAGAAAATATGTTCGCTACTTTAATTGCTATTTGAAGGTTTTTTTGAAAACAATACTTCTACAATGAGTTTCTTTTTATCTATATATCAACAGTAAAACAACAACTGCGCTTGTTTTCTAATGTCTGTAGTTTCATCGCACTGTAAAGCAAAGAATCCTACGTTTGACTGTATCGTTTGATAAAGAAATAAACTTGATTCTAGCTGTCTTCACTGAGCACTGTTATACAAGTAGTAAGCAAACAGTGTTTTATTAGTGATTCACCAATTGTGTCGGGTTTCTTGTCCTAAGCTATCAACAAGGTAATTTGTAAAAAGCCTCAACGGTCTTTTCATTTTCCACTCGAAAACTTCCACTGTAATTTAATTTCATTTTCTTAAGGCAACTTTGCCTAGAAACGTAAAATTCAGTAGGTGTGTCCTTTGAGGCAGCATGATTTCTAATCAAATTGCGTTCCAAACTCCTGGTGGCATTACATCATCACTCAGAACTACACGACAAATTACGCATTGAGTTAAATGATTAAAGTCTTTTCTTTGGCTGTGATTTAGCCTTTTTAATAAGAACCAACCACTGAATCACAACATATTAGTCAATGATATGGCGGTGTTGATCAACAACACAATCGCTATAATAGTTGCAATAAAACTACATTCACAGTCGAAGGCAAATGCAAGACTGTATATTGTGTGACAAGTAGCGTTTTTGGTGGACAGTGGCACTGTGGCAGACATGCCCACTATCCCCTTCCTGTAAGTTGAGGAATTAGGCATTCAATATCGTGCTAGTTTAAATTAATTGCAATTCGTCTATTTTCTGTAGAATTTCATTTATTCTTCTGCAGATAAACGTGCCACATAGTTTCTTAGACTTTTACTTTTGCTTTTATTTTTATTTTCTATTAGTTGCGATCGAGTTTTGGGGAATCCCCGAACAGATGAATTTCGGGCTGTTGCCACACCTTGGGCACCCCTGACAAAATCAATTCTCAAAACGCCGCGGCGCCAGCACTAAAACTGTTAAAAAAACTACTTTTTCAGTTTTTGTTGACGCTTTTCCTGAAATTCCTCCACGCCCTCACATAGGGCCGCTGCCCTAGAGTATGCTCTATAAGGAAAATTCCACATATACAAACTTGGACAAATTGAAATTAAAAACTGTGTAAAACTGTTCTAGGTCGAAGAATCATTTCGAGTTTCACAAAAAATGGTGATACACTGCAAAAACTCACTGTAAATTTGTGAATATCCACCAGTGCGTACAAAAGTAGAATTGTAATTTTATGTTTTCGAAAAAACTAATAACTAGAATGCTTTCCAGATATAATAATCCAACCATTATAAAAGTTGCACCCAGAGAAAATAGCAGTTTTTATTAAAAGCATAAGTTTTCTTACAAAAAATTAAATAAATAGATTACGTAGTACCGTTATTTTGAATATATAAATTAGCTTCATAAAATAATAATAATTTTTTATAACTGCATTTCTTTTGCAAATTTAATTTTGTATACTGCCACTATTTATGATTTTGGAGAAATTTCTACATTTTTTTCGGTTCAAAATTGGAAAATTCTTTAAATTATCAAAAATTAATCTCTAGGCTTCGTTCTCAGATTTCTAAATAGAATGTATATACACATTGTTTTGTTGTGCCTCCTAGGTAATGTTAGTAAAAAACAGGTGAAAAATTCAATAGTTTATAAATAAAATAAATAAACTGAAATGTGTACCTGGAACAGGAGGTAATTCCTGAATTTTATAATTCAACAACCAAGAAAGATTTCCTTCTGTGCAATCTGATTCTATACCGCTATCGGAACCACGAGAACTAGGACTGGTAACGTCACGTGGTGAATCAAAATCTCCGCTTTTCAAGGTAACACAGCTCAAACCATTATCTTTGGTATTTACATGCATGTCAGCTATAATATTAGGTACTTTACTAGTTGTATCCCAATAGCCATTTACTAGATAAACCTGTAGGTAGTTATTAAAAAATAGATCAATAAAAAATACGTTATTAGCATAGAAGCTCAATGGTCTAGGGGTATGATTCTCGCTTTGGGTGCGAGAGGTCCCGGGTTCAAATCCCGGTTGAGCCCAATTTTTTTCATTATTATACATATAAATTTCATTCATGGTTTTGTTGATAAATTATTTTGATTTTAGGTCTTTATAAATTTTCATTTGACAGATAACTGCAATTTATTCATAATTTAATGTATGTGGATTAATCAAAACTATTCTATCTAAATGATTTCGACATTTCATTTTTAATTACATACCTCTTCCTTTACATCACTTTTGATACTTTCTTCTCCTTTTATTTCAATTTTCGGGAAACTGGTGACTATATTACAACTTATTTTAGATGGGGGCTGTCCTGAATGAGATCGATAAGATTGAGAAACAACTCTACCATCAGATGGATTAATATATTCTATTTTTATGGGAGTTAAGTTCTTGTCCAAACAATTTCTTATTATCATACTACTATTATTCATTTTCAACACAAAACTCAGTATGCAATATTCTCTTAATCAAACAGGACTGCTTGTTAATTGTTTATAGGAACGGTTCACCTTTTTCTACTCTTGAATTGATAGAAATTCTAAGCTTTCAAAAGTGCTAAGAAAATCTTGGAATGGTTTTTACTTAATTTGACAGTTCATAGCTTGCTTTATCATGAAATCACGGAATTGGAATTATTATAGGTACTCTGTTATCACATTTTGAAAGATAAGAATACTATGTTGAAAGCGATGTTCTTAATACGAAAATATGTTAAAAACAGGGAAAATTGGTTGAGGTAACAAACTTTGTAGAAGTGCTGACAATTGATGCTTTTTGCCAGTGACGTATGACTTTGAACTTAGTTTAACTATACAGATCTGTGAAAAGGAGGTAAGTAGGTTTTTTAATTATGTAGTTCTGTGTGAATCTGACCTAACGTCATGTGTTTGAGGAATACTAACCTAAAAGTGTGAAAACGTGATTTTTCGCTATATTAGAATTTATATCTCTTTTCATTTTGAATATTTGAGAAAATGCGTAAATACATTGCCTTGATTGGTTGAATTTTTTTATCGAAGTTGGAGAGGTCGATGTATTCAGATTTCTGGGCTAGGCTTTTGTGAACTTAAGTTCAGAAGACAAATGAGAATTGACCGTACCGATTCTTCAATTGATGAATAGGGGGATTAAATTATCATCAACAGAAATCCTGTCTTATGTACATTATTTCCTGAAGTTCTAAAAACTGTTTAACAGGAGCCCAAACATCTTTTTGGACAACAGAGCCGATTTCTCAAATCGGTATCGATAGAATATTGGAAGACGTTGATAAAAACGAAAAATTGTTATAGGATACTGGAATAATACAATAGGGTTAAGACAGGAGAAAACACGAACAATACATTAGGTAAAGTAAATCTTAACAAAGACTGTAACAGAAGAAAAAAGCAAATGCTATTTTTGTGGAAGAAAAAGAAAATATTCGTTGCTGAATGCAAGTAAAAACAGAAGTTTTTTACTGAAGCACTTGATTTTAGTAAAAGACTCGGTTTCGAGGGGCCAAAAAACTTCCACCTAAAATAAGATGGGTGTTGCGTTTGCTCACAATGGAGCAAAAACAGCGTCGTGAAGATGTTTCCATCGAGTGCTTGGCAATGTTTGACAGAAATAAAGCCGAATTTTAATGCCGTTTCATAACCATAAATGAAACGTGGGTCCATCACTTCACACTCGAAACAGAAGAACAATCAAAACAATGGACTGAAAAGGGAGAATCGGCTCCAAAGAAGGCAAAGACCGTTACATTTGCAGGCAAGGTCAAGGAGTCGGTGTTTTGTGGATGCGCGAGGAAGAATTTTCATTGATTATCTCGGAAAAAAAAGAGACACTATCAACGGCGAGTATTATGCGAACTTATTGTAACCTTTTTGCAAAGAAATAAAGCAAAAACGGTCGCATTTAGCTAAGAAGAAAGTGTTGTTTCATAAACACAATGCTCCAGCTCACACTTTCGTTATTGCTATGGGCAAAATTAATGCATTAAAGTTTGAATAGCTACCTAATACACCCTATTCGAGAGATTAGGCCCCCTTGGATTATTGTTTGTTCCCAGACTTGAAAAAATGGCTCGGTGGTCAAACATTTTCCAACAATGAAGAGGTGATGTCGGCAGTTAAGGCTATTTTGAGGAGCTTGACGATTCTTATTATAAAAAGGTTATCGAAATTATTGAACATCTCTGGGAAAGGTGTATGAACGAGGGAGATAACGTTGAAAAATAAATATATTTCTTTCCAAAATTTTCTTTGTCGGGTCAGGTCTTTGTGGGACCATACTCGTATAAGTAATGTTTTGAAGTTAATTTCAATGTTGTACATTTTTAATTGAAAAAGTATATATAATAGATATAAAATTCATTGTTATAAACATTTAAAACGCATTTCTAATTGAAAAAAAAACACGGTAATGAATGAAATCAGAAATATGTCTATTAAATTATTCCAATATTAGACAGAAATGACAAGGAATTATTTTATAATATTAATAACAATTATTTTTAATGAAACTAATATTTGAATAGTTGTCTATTTTTCTTGTAATAATATGTTTATTCTTGTATAAACCATAAAAAAGTGCCATTTAAATATCGTGTACAATGTTTGAAATATTTTATTATACCTGTTAGAAACTGCACACTCTTGCACTGAATCACATTAACAATTCAAAGACTTATTACATAAACTTTATTTTGAATATTCGGTCGCGGCTGATTGAAAATCGGAACGCGTTGTTTCAGATACAAGAAAATAGTGGTGCTTGGTGCGGTAATCAACCCCACAGTAAATTCTCTATTAAAGGGCGCAGACGTATGTCTACAATACTTCAAAAGTTTTGTTACAACTAACTTAAAAATGTTTGTATTTTGCATTCTGAATAAATACAACCCAAATTTTTCAAATCAGAAGATAAAAAAATGTATTAAAATCAAATATTCATTAAGATTTTTGTATGAATCCTTTTGGCAAGGAGACACAGAAAATATATCCTATCTAACTATAGAAATCAAAGTGAATAAAATCAAGGGTAAAACAGAAAATATCCATATTTAAATCATAAAGGACGAGTTCTAAACTTATTGAACAAAGCTATCTGACGTTTTTAGTTGTGCCTTAGTAGAAGATGCCTTATTTAGAAACAATATCTCTATACATTCAAAACGAAGTTAGATTTGCCATTTCACAATATTTGTTTGAAGAATGTAGGAAGCCCCCGTGCAGTTCGTATCGTTAGTATGGTTGCAGACCTTGGGAATTTTAATCCGGGTCGTAACGGTCGTATATGAATTTCGTCCCGAAGACCTTTTAAGAAAGGTACTAAATACTTCTATAAACCTATTATTGTTCCCAGGATTACCGATATCTAAATATTGAATTTGGTTCATCATTTTCTTACCTCGAGCTTAAGTAAAATATATATTATCAGCTTATTAATCATAACACTCTCTCTCATGTTGGGGTAAATACCATGGATGGGGATAAATTTAGAGTAAATGGTTGAAATAACCTAACCTAATGGAATTAAAATTTAGTAATGTGTACTTAAACTGCAGATAAGAAAATGAACCCGGATTCAACTAGTATGGACCTTTACAGGTCCGGTGGACCGAGGGCCGCAACTAATGTGCAGCGGTTAGTATAGTCATGGACAAAAGTAAGATTGAATAAATTTTATGTTAAACTTCACAGTAATTCCATAAAAAATATTGCGAAGGAATAAGCTATGAGGGAAGAAAAAATATTGCGAAGGAATAAACTATCAGGGAAGTAAAAATACATTGAAGAAAGATATCCATAAAAAAGGGTTTCGTTGGCGTATAATGAAAAATACAAGTCAAGTTTTAACGGAACGGCAATCCATGCGACACCTTAGAATACATTTAGACGAACGTAGTTATATAGAAAAGAAAAGAATCCTATTATTTAAAAGGATGAAACTTTCATTCTTCTCAAACATGCTGATGGTGAGATACGTTTCGTATTAAATGAATTTTGAGAATTACAAAAAAATTGATACCAACTGGAAGTGTAGATATTATGCGTTTTAACAAAACAAATATTGCCAATATCTATCAGAAATGTTTAAGTTCCCGAAACATTCCATTTAATGAAGAAACCAGAATTTTCCGCCCTCATAAAAGTGCAAAAACCTAGGGATAAGACTTTTGAAATTGACGATAGCGTTATGATCCTGATTTAAATGGAATTGAATTGGTAAGGACAGCGATAAAAGAATATGTGATAAATTTTTAACGTAATTCATTGGGGAAAAGTGGGAAAAGCGGCCGTGGAAAGCGAACTAATAATTGACATTATAGCTGAAGAGTTAATTATAAATTTAAATAGGGGTTCTGATACAAATTTGGACACCAGATAGAAGCGAAAATGATGAATATTCTAATTTATTATAAAGAACGTTTCGACGAAAATGAACCATTTACAAGTAAATGAAGAAATGAGCTTTTATGGAATGTATAAAGTTTGTATTGATCACCTATGGAAATGCGAACATAGATGGCGTTATATTCCAGCTGGATACGCTCCACTCCACAAATCTTCCCGCACGTTGCATGGTTTCGGGAAAATAACATCGAGCTCCTAGACCGGCCTTCCCTAGCCTACCATTACCATTAATAGAAGATTCATAGAGTATAATGAAGCGTCAGTCAGGTGTTGAAATCTCATAATATTTAACCTACAAGAATATATGCTATAATTGTGTCTTCATTAATGACGTGAGCTGTTTTTCATTCAATTTAGAATCCACTCCCCATTAGATAAGATTTAAATTGTATTTAGATTCAGTTTGATTGAAGTTTAGTCCTCAACTTACATGAAATTTTTGCTAAAGATATTTAATGACTATTTTTCTCATACCAAGTAGGTTAAATATTGAAACGTTACATAAACTGTGACGTATTTATTTCAATATAATAAAGCAAAAAACAAATGAAGAATCATTTTTCTTGATTTTTTACTCACTCCAAGAACATTATAGAATTTTTCGAAGTATATATTATAAGATAGAACACCTGGACACATGTCGTCAATAATTTTTGGAGATTTAGAAAGGAAGTAATCTTGATATAATGCAAATTGATAAGATAAGAGAATAGACCAATAAAATTATTATTATAAGAATTCGTACGTAAGAAGTAAACGATAAATAAAATTTTCGGTAATCAAAAATTATTTTTAAAATTTTAAAAATTTATTTAATACAAAAATTACAATTGATCTTGTATTATTGAATGGTTACAATTAATCTCTCAAGCGAAGTAACTATAAACATTACTAAGGTGTTTACATTCTTTGATTTATATAATAAAATTATCGCTGACAATGTGTTTACAATATTTGATACAATTGCGTTTTATTAAAATGACCTTCTAGAATTTTCTCCATGTAATTCCTCCATCCCTAAGAATGAAAAATGACGAAGGTATTTTTCATATCTTGTTGTCTTCTTTCTTCTAATTCGATGTCTTCTTTCTTTGTTGTCTTCAAATTTCGGTTTTCTTACAATTTTTCTTTTATATTTTTGAATTAGCCATAATAGTATTAAAATTATACAAATGATTATAATTATTGTAAATAGTCCTATGGATACATGGTTTTGTGAATTGTAAATTTCATGAATTGGCATTATATTTCTAGCAATTTTATTTATTTCATATAATTTTTCAAAGTCTATGTTGGTTAAATTTGGAGATTTATAAATTTGATTATTTAAAAATTTGAAGTTCAATTTCGGTAATATTATTGATTTTCCTTTTTTGATTTGTATGTTAGTTAAGAAGATTTTACTTTCTATTTGAATGCTACCGTTCTTTGGAATTTTTATAATCGATGGATAACTTATTTTCAAATAACGGTCCGAAACACATTTAAAAATCACATCAGTTTCTGAATTTGGAATTACTAAAAGTTCGTTATTTGTCACTTGTTCTAATATAGTTTCTTGAAGATTTATTTCACTAACAAAACAATTTTCAGCAGAGCGTCCGTTTAACAATTCAATAGTACAATTATTGTCTTTTAACTAAAATGTTTCTTTACAGTAATATTTTTCTTCTAGCACTGGACATTCTTCTTTGATAAAAATAACTTCTTGATTTCTGGCCAAGTAAGGTTGAGGAGGGATAAATATCGTATGATTTTGGATTATAGGGTATAAATGAAAAAATTCATAGGTTTTAGGTTTTAGGATTGGAACATGGGTAGCAAAAATTATTTTGGATTCGGAAAAGGTTACTTGTGACCTCAGAAAGAGATAATACGTTAAAATATTATTGAATTTTGGGATTTGTTCTTCTTTATAAATAGAATTTAAATATTCCATCATTTCTAAGATTTCTTGACTAGATATTACTGAACTATGAATCGTATTTAATTTGGAAAATGTTATTGCGTTCTCAATATTATCAATCAATGTAATCAAACTTTGACAGTCCAGATTAATCTGTGAAATTGTATTGTGAAATGTTATAAAATTATGCAAAGTTATTATTTTATTTTTAATCGAAATGTGAAATTTCTCAATATTATCAGAAAGTTTCTGTTGATTGTTCCATAGAATCGTAATCGATTTATTATAATGATCAATTAATTTTTTGTGTAACGATATTTGCAAATTTACTTCATGAATTATTTGTTTTTGATTTTGTTGTAAAACATTTATTGCATTATCATATTTTTCTTCGTCGTCTGAACCTAGAGTTCCAAAAAGCCATTTATCTATTTTACCTACTGTATTTATTAATCCTCTTTTTAATCTTAAATGTGGATAAATATTTTCTGATTTTTTGTCTAAAGTATTTCTGTTCTGCTTAGTGATTGTTCAGCTAAATTATGATATGAAATAGGATTTGTAGCGTTCGCTTGAGAAAAATATTTTTTTAAGCTATAATAATATTGTTTCAAATTATTAATTTGTTTATGATTAAATTCTAAATCTATATAATATATAAAAGTGTGTTTAGTATATATAAGATTACTGGTTCCTAAATTAATGGGTAATAATAAATAGTTTACTTTCGTAATTTCTATATCTTCTGTTTTAATCTTCTTGTAAAGTAGTAGTAATATTAATACTGTCGTCAGCTTCATTATTCTGTAACAATTTTTCTGTTTTAGTTTTTGGTTTTCTGATTATGTTTTTATGATAAGTTCCTTTATTTGTTTCTAATAATATACCAGAGTCTTTTATGATTTCTGCCTTTTTAAATTTAGGTAATTTTTTATCTCGAAATTTTGTCTTTATATAAGCTGTATTTTGATTTGCATAAAAAGGAGGATCATTTCTATTCTCATTTCTCTTATTAATTATTTTTTCTTTAATATTAGCATTTCTGTCTTTAATTTTTTCATATAATAATTTAGAGATTTCTTTGTGATTTTGTATATAATTGGATATTATTAGATGATCGTCTAAATCAAACGGATCGGGGTTATTTATATGACCTTTAATGTAGAAAGTTATGGATAGGTAATCGTGATTATTAGGTTTTATATTTATAAATGAAATACACACTGTTTAACATTCATATATTAAGTCTTTATTTTAAAAGACTACGTTTTCGAGAAGCGTCCTCACGCTTGAAATAGTCGGTTTGTACTGACTAAAAACTAATAATAAAATATTTACAATGAGGTCTAAGCCTCTCCTTAAGAATCGTAAAATTACAGATGTTTTACTAAAATATATGCATTACTCCGAAAAGTAAAAGAGTCCTTTGTGTGACCCATGTGTCCGGGGTCATAAAACAGAGGTAGGACTTACTTTTCCTTTTCTAAAATATCTTTCAACTAAATGTTAAGTTTCCTTAAACATAAAATCTAAGCATAATGTTAAAATACTAAAATAAAAAATAGTTTGTAAAATAGGATTCAATTTTGCCCAGAGAAATTCAACACGCCCCCTCAAAAATGAATCCCTTACATAAAAACAAACTTGTAAAAATACAGTCTACATAATAATATTTTACAACTAAAATCCTAAGTATTAAGTACTCCATACATTTCTTACAATATTATCTTTACTTGAATAAAAACCGTAATGACCCTTCTCTCAACGTAGTCCATCAACTTATATGACTCTACCTGGTCCAACATTTGTTGCTTAAGGGTTTAAGGGAAAACCCAACATCTTATGGGAAAACCTTACCAGACCAATTTACAATAGTGTTACAAAAAAAATTCTTAAAAACCATTTCAAGTCCATTTTTGTTCTGAACTCCATAAATTTTGCCCCTGTCAGTGATTTAGTCAATACATCGGCTATCTGCTGATCTGTAGGCATATAAATTAATTTGATTAGTCCCTTTTCTACTTTATCACGAGAATAGTGATATTTTATATCGATATGTTTCGATCTTTTGTGACTTGATGGATTATTTGCAATACTTATGCATCCATTGTTATCTTCATATATTATTATAGGACCTGATATAATTATTTTTATACTCTCTGCTAGTGATCGCAACCACAGAGCTTCTCGTCTAGCCTCATACAAAGCCATATATTCAGCTTCCGGAGTAGAGCCTGCCATGGAAGTCTGCCGCTTCGTAGCCCAACAGATAGTACAATTTTCGTATAATTTAAAAAGATAACCCGTCGCACTTTTTCTATCATTAATATCACCCGCCCAATCAGCATCAGCATATCCACTTATTATATTTTTATAATGACTTCTAGTATATACTAATTTTAAATCGATTGTGCCCTTTAAATATCTTAAGATTCTTTTTAAATATTGCCATAATTTAATATTATTTTTGTTCATATATCTACTAACAATATTGACTGAAAAACTCAGATCTGGGCGAGTACAAATCATTAAATACATCAAACAACCAATAATACTTCGACATGGCTTATTACAATTTTTATCTAAATTTAAAGCTTCATAATCTATTTTGTTTTCAAGAGGACTATTTTCTGGATCACAATCTTGCATCTTAAATTTTTCTAGAACTAATTTTACATACGCACTTTGATCTAATGTTATGACTGACTCTGTTCTGGAAACTCTTATACCTAGAAATAATCTTATTTCTTTAAGATCTACCATTTGAAATTTATGCATTAAATATTCTTTTAAACTATTCATCGTATCTTTATTCAGAGTGGCAATAACAAGATCATCAACATATAGTACGACATAAATATTTCTGGAAATATCCCCCAAATCTAAGATATAAATGCACCGATCTACTGGAGAATTTTGAAAATTCATTGATATTAAAGTTTTGTCAAATACCTCAAACCAATACCAGGCTGCCTGCTTCAAACCATAAAGTGCTTTGTTTAATTTACAGACCTGACCCTTTTTACATTGAACGCCCTCAGGTACTCTCATAAAAATTTCTTCTTTTAATTTGCCATTCAAAAATGCTGTTTTTACATCCATATGGTGTAGTAACAGATTATTCTGGTTGGCAAAAGCGACAATGAATCTAAAACTAGATATTCTAGCAACTGGCGCAAAAGTTTCGTCATAGTCTACCATATATACCTGACTAAAACCTCTTGCTACTAAACGAGCTTTATATTTACAAGGACTACCAAATTCATTATTCTTAATTGTAAATACCCATTTACAGTTTACAATATTTTTATCAGTAGGTCTTGGTACTAATGTCCAAGTATTATTTGTATCAAGTGAATTAAGTTCACTTTCAATAGCTTGTTCCCATTGAACTCTATCCGGCCTATTTTTAATTTCATCAAATGACTTCGGTACAGCACTTATTATTATTTGAGCTGATAACATACATTCTTCTGGACTACCAGATTCATCATATGATATTTTAGGAAGACCTCTGATCCTGTCACTCCTCCGACGACTGGCGTCAAAATCACTATTTTCTATTTCTAGTCTTGGAAATTTATTTCTGGGATCACAGAGTACATCTGATTTCTCATTATCAGATTCATTACCTGGTTTATCATTACCAGTTTTACATACACTATCTGATTTCTCAATATCAGATACATTATCTGATTTATCATCATCAGATTTATATACACTATCTGATTTCTCAATATCAGATTTATTGAAACTATCTGGTTCATCATTACCAGATTTATTTTCCATCACTGAAACTTCAAATGAATCAGTTTCATCTGCGGAACCCTTATTTGTTCTGTCAGATTTTATACCTGGCCGAGACACCAAATAATTTGTCTCGTCCACAATAACATCCCTTACAACGGCATGTTTATGAGATTCTACATCCCATACTCTGTAATCATTTGGTTCATAACCAACCAGTACACCTTTCCAAGATTTATTATCGAATTTAGTTTTATTGAGTTTATCATGTACATATACAGTAGAACCAAATACTTTTAAATATTTAAACAAAGGCTTTTTGCTATGCCACAACTCATAAGGTGTCTTCATTATTTTTAATGCTCTACTCGGAATAATATTTATCAAGTAAGTTGCTGTTAAAACTGCATCACCCCAGAAAACTTTATCTAAACAAGATCCAGCTATCATTGACCGAGCTTTTTCTGTAATTGTTCTAACCATACGTTCAGCAGCGCCATTTAATTGAGGAGTTCGCGGAACTGTTAAATGATAAATTATGCTTTTATTTTTACAGTAATCTTTCATATCATTTGATAAATATTCTCTACCGTTATCTATGTATAAGTAATTTAATTTGAGATTGAAATGTGATTCACTTTTCGCGACAAAATCTTTAAATACTGAAAACACCTCTGATTTATGTTTAAGCAAATATACTACACAATAATGAGTATAATGATCAAGAAATAAGACAAAATAATTTTTATCATTTAGTGCCGTCGGAGTGATTGGACCACATACATCAGAATGTACAATAAACAATGGTCTTCTTACATGATCTCGATTTTTAACTTTATTGAAAGGTAATCGAGTTTGCTTGCCATTAATACAAGCTTCACATATCTTATCAATCGGATTAATTTCTTTTATTTCTTCGAAATCGTTTATCATATTATGTATCTTTAATTTTACAAATTTATCCTTACTTATATGACCTAATCTCTTATGCCAAATGTCATAATTTATTTTCTTATTGTCGAGTATTTTGACGACAGAATTTATTTCGTAATTTTCAATAGTAAAGTTTATTTGCGTCAAACTATTTAGTGGCTTACCTTGCATGATAAGTGTACCATTTTTACTTATCTTTACTCCATGCTGATCGAACAAGATGACCATGTCTGACTTTTGGAGCTGGGAAACCGACAGTAGATTGTATGGGACTTCTGGACTGTAAAGAACTTCTCCAATTGTCACCTTTACGTCTTTGTTGGTGGTCACATTAATTGAACCTCGTTTGGTTGCTGAAATGTACTGCTCGCTCTTGGCAACCAAAATTTTAATTGGTGTTTCAAGTGGCTCAAATGTTCTGGCGATGTCTTCTCTGTTTATAATATGATCGGATGCTCCGGAATCTAGCAAGAAAACAATTTTATTTTGATTTGTTTCAATTAATTTATTTCCACCAGCCATAAAAGTGATAGCTTGCGAATTCGGTTCCACTGATTGATCAATTTGAGCAGCCTTAGTTGTTTTTCGTTCGTTGTACTCTTGGTTTTTCTTAAAGTAAATGCAATCTCTTCTTATATGTCCTATGTGGCCACACTGATAGCATTTTGTTTTATTTTTACTTTTAAAGGAGTTTTTAAAATTCTTGGATGGCTTGTGACCATTCTTAAATTTTGATTTTACATTATAATTTGATCTCCGGAAGGGAAACTTCTTTTCACTCGATTTATCACTATTTTCGGCAACTAATATTTTTGTACTAGTATCACGATTTTGTCCTTTCACTTTAATTTCGTGATTCAATAAACGCGATTTTACAAAGTCTAAATCTAGTTGATCTTCACGTAATGTTTCGATTGCAATAGATACTGCTTCATAAGATGATGGAAATGTTTTTAATAAACTAAGTACTTTACCTGCTTCATCTATTACTGATCCAGACGCTAGCAGATCATTTACATACGTATCAAAAATTGAAAATTGTTCTCTTAGTGGCATATCAGGCGCTAATTTTAATTCTGAAAGTCTTTGATTCATCACCATTTGTGTTGGAAGACTTTTTCGATCATATACAGAATCTAATTTTTCAAAAATATTCTTAGCATATGTCACATCCGTAAAATGAAGCAGCGAGTCCGCCAAAAGCGAACCGACAATACTATGGGCAACGTCATTCTTTTTATTCCATTTATCATTTGGAAACACAGGAATTTCTTCGTCAATAATGCTGAGTATATGGTGCTCTTTCAACAGTAGGCGCACTCTCTTCTTCCAAATACTATAATTCTGTCCATTAAAAGGAGTTATTCCTCTTTGCGAATTTAAGTTCGAATTTGTCATTGTGTCGAATTATCTCAATTCACTCACAATAAAATAATTCACTTAATATATCTTCTATTTAAAATATTTTTATACACACACTACAATTATCACTTAATTGTGGAATGAATAACAAGTACTTTTACAAGTTTGATTTCGATCACAAATTATTATTTAAGTTCACTATTTTCACGATTTAATTATTCACGTTAACTGGGCCCATAACCTATTGAAAGTTATGGATAGGTAATCGTGATTATTAGGTTTTATACTTACAAATGAAATACACAGTGGTTAACATTCATATGTTAAGTCTATTTAAAAGACTACGTTTTCGAGAAGCGTCCTCACGCTTGAAAGAGTCGGTTTGTACTAACTAAAAACTAATAATAAAATATTTACAATGAGGTCTAAGCCTCTCCTTAAGAATCGTAAAATTACAGATGTTTTACTAAAATATATGCATTACTCCGAAAAGTAAAAGAGTCCTTTGTGTGACCCATGTGTCCGGGGTCATAAAACAGAGGTAGGACTTACTTTTCCTTTTCTAAAATATCTTTCAACTAAATGTTAAGTTTCCTTAAACATAAAATCTAAGCATAATGTTAAAATACTAAAATAAAAAATAATTTGTAAAATAGGATTCAATTCTGCTCAGAGAAATTCAACATTTAATAATTTCAAATGGTGTAAATTGTGTTACAGAATCAAATTATTACTTGCCAATATTGAATGTTTTATTAATTGATTAGGTGTTAAATCTTTATTATTTTCTCTTATACATCTGAAATGTTCAATTAAACTTGAGTGAAAACGTTCTACAGGTGAATTGGAATTACTATTTTTAGATGTCGTATAATGTAGTTCAATTTTGTGCAATTTGCAAAAACCTTGAAGGTCGTTATTCTTAAAATCTGAACCTCAATCAGCTGTAATTTTGTAAGGTAAACCGTGATGAGTAACATAATTTAATATATTATCAACAACTGAGGTTCCATTCACACTTGACATTGAATATGCTTGACCGTAACGAGAGAATGCATCTATTATAGTTAAATATGACTGATTTGCTATTTTAAAAGTGTCTATATGTATGTGTTCGAATAGCTTACTGGCTGTTGGGGTTAAATTGAATTTAATTACTGGGGGATTTCTATCATTTTTATTCTTTTAACATATTTCACAATTATAAACAAAATTTTCTATATCTTGTAACATTTTAGGCCAATAATATTTTTTAGTTAATGATTTCTTTAATTCGTTAATTCCTCTGTGTCCTTTTGTGTATATATGATAGTATTCTAGTTTTTCTTTTTGTTCTTCTTCGGTTAAAATATTTTTGACGACATTTATACTGAATAAATTTAAATGCTGCATTTTAAAAATATTTTTGTACTGTAGCTATAAATCGTTCTGGTTTTAAGGGTTCTCTAAAGTATAATGCGTAAAGTTGTTTAGGATCAATATATTCTTTAACAAACTGAATTATGTTATTTTCTAAATCTCTCTTAGATAAAATTACATATACACGCGTATTATCAAAATATTTTTCTCTCTTTGTTCTTATATTATTTACTTCGCCACTTGTTATTAAAATTTGATGTTTAGTGTTCAATGATCTATTTGAAATTGGTATTTCTAATATTGGGTTTTCTAAGGAGGAATGTATTGTTTCTAAGTCGTAATCTTTGTTTAATGGTGGTCGTATTTGAATGTCTGATATAATATTTATTTTATCATTTGTTGCATTCGTTATATTTTCATTCTGTATGATTTCTTCGACATCATCTAAATATGATAAATCAGGTAAAAAGTCATCATTTATTGGTTCAAAATCATTTGATAAATTATCAATTTCTCTATGAATTATTAAATCTAGATCATCAATGTTAACATTTAGTGATTCTGTTTCTAAGTTATTTATATCGCAATCTGGTTTTATTCTTGATAATGGATCTGCTACTAAATTAGATTTTCCTCTTAAGTATTTAATTTCATAATCATATTCTTCCAATTTTAGTTTCCATCTAACTAATCTTGAATTTGGTTCTTTGAGTGACATTAACCATTGTAAGGGTTTATGGTCTGTATATATAGTAAATTTTCTTCCAAATAGATAAGTCGATAGTATTTACATGCTCGTAAAATTGCTAATAATTCTTTTTCTATCGTCGAATAATTTGTTTCTGCATCATTTAATATTCTTGAGGCGCAAGAGAATGTCCCTCTTGAGACAATACCGCTCCTATTGAATACTTTTGTGCATCAGTTGTCGAGTCAAATTGTTTATTAAAATCTGGATAAGCTAATATAGGTTCTGACGTTAAAAGTTGTTAAAGCAATTAATGAATTCCTGTGTGTGTTCTACTTTTTTATCTTTTTTTAAAAATTTTGTCATTGGTTTTGTGATATTTGCAAAATTTTTAATAAATTTTTATATAGTAATAGTCCTAAAAATGATTTGATTTGTATTTGCGTGTAAGGTATTGGAAAATTTTTTATAGCTTTAATTTTTTTTGGGTTGGGTTTAATGCCTTCTGGTGTAACGATATGTCCGAGAAATTCTACTTCTTTACATAAAAATTCGCATGTATCTAATTGAATTTTTAGACGGGCTTCTCTTAATTTGTAAATTTTGCATGTGTTCTTGTAGGCTCGTACTAAATATTATAATATCGTCCATGTATACTAAACAAATTTTGTTTTGTAATTCCTCTAAAATTTCATCCATGATTCTTTGAAAGTTGCAGGTGAGTTCTTTAATCCGAATGGCATTCTGAGAAATTCATAGTATCCATTTTCTACGCTGAAAGCTGTCTTCTCTATTGAGTCTTCTGACATTTGAATTTGGTGGAAGCCACTCGCTAAATCTAACGTCGTAAAATATTGGGCTCTTCCTAATTCATCTAATATGTCGGTAATGTTCGGAATTGGATATCTATCAGAAATAGTTTTTTCATTTAACTTTCTGTAATCAATTACCAGTTTCCATTTTTGTTTTCCAGACGCATCTAATTTTTTACTTACAATCCATATGGGTGAACTCCAAGGGGAATATGAGGCTCTTATACCCTTTTCTAACATTTCATCAATTTGTTTTTGTACTTCTTCTTTATGTATGTACGGGTATCTATAAGATTTCACATGTACCGGAATTTCATCAGTTGTTTTTATTGAGTGTTTTATTATTTTTTTTTTTTTAATAACGACTTGTCACACTTCCTCAGCAATTTGCTGGGAAACATTCACCACCTCTGCAGTGTCCTGCTTTGCAGAGGGGCTCGGACGGTTAGAGTGTCCTTCTAGTCGTCTACGGCCCCTTTTGTCACTTATGGCATCGTTTCTGGAACATACTTCATGAGTGACGGGCTATCAGTGGTTTCCTTTTACCCTACGTCTCCCTTCCCCTCTCGGGATTAGGAGTTCGGGTTCCTTTCTCTCTGCTGTCTTTTTCTTTTTCCTTGTTGCTGAGAATACTCTTAGCCATGTTCTGCACCGATTTCCAGTTCTCTGAGCTGTCAAGCATCTTCTCTACAATGTTGTCTGGAGTGAGCTCGCATTCCAGCTGTCTGTAAGTCCTGTCTCTGACCTCTCTCCACTTGTAGCATACGAAGATGGTATGTTCGGCAGTGTCTACGGCGGCACAGTATATACATCTATCCGTGGTGTCTTTTCTGAACCGTTTGGCATAACATCGAAAGACGCCATGTCCTGTTAGGACCTGTGTCAGGTAGTAGTCTACCTGGCGGTGCTCGCACTTAACCCACGGCTTGATGTCTGGTATTAACCTTTTGGTCCATTGGGCCTTTACTGTCTCACCTTCCCATCTAGTTTGCCATGTTGTGAGGGAACTTTCTCTAGCTTCGCTGCTATTCTGTAGCGATTTGTACTTGGATGTTCTTTCCTGGGCTAAGAGATCAATGGGCACCGTAGCCGTAATTACTTGGAGTGCTACCCCAGACACAGTTCGGAAGGCGGAGGCTACACGCAACAGCATGTCTCTTTGTGCTCTATTGACCGTAGTATAGTGCTTTTTTCTCATAAGCGCTTTTTGCCATATTGGAGCTCCATATAGGACAATATTTTGCATAGCACTACACAACACTGCTCTTTTGCTTTGCCTAGGACCTCCTACGTTTGGCATAATCCGAGCAAGTTTGGACACCCTTTCTATTGCTTTCTTTGTTACTGTTTCTACATGTTTGCCAAAATTTCTACTTTCGTCAATGGTTATACCTAGGTATCTCAGGTTCTTTGCTGGCTTTATATTGACTCCGTCTACGCTGAAGCTCATTTGCTTCCTCTTTTGTTTACCCTTTAGTAGGATTGCCTCAGTTTTGTGGGGGGCAAGAGCAAGCTTGTTGTCTCTCATTCAAGTATTTATTTTTTCCAGGCACATGTTGGTGTTAGTAACCAATGTCTGTTGGCTTTCTGCTCCGTCTATCAGCGCCAGATCGTCAGCAAATCCTATTGTTACAGCATTACGAGTTAGTTCTAAGCTCAGCACGCCGTCATATAGTACATTCCACAGCAGTGGGCCTAGGACGGAACCCTGGGGAACACCTGACGTAATATCCACCTCCCTATTCTTTTCTAATTGCAGCTTTCTGTTTCTTAAATAGTTAGAGACAAGGTTTATTAGATATGTCGATATTTTCTTTTTTTGTAGCTCTTTGATAATCAGGCTGTGGCATGCAGTGTTGAAAGCATTCTTAACGTCAATTGTGACAAGGGTGCAGAATCTACTTTTGAACTCCGTTACAGTATTCAGTGCAGCTTCTACAGCCTGGATCGTGGATTTCCCTTTTTGAAATCCATACTGACACATGTGCAACCCTCCTCTGTCTTTAAGCTCATCTTGTAGTCTTTCCCGTATAATCGCTTCTAGTAACTTGCTCAAAGAATTTAACAGACAGAGTGGTCTGTAGGAACTAGGTAACTCAGCTGACTTTCCTGGTTTTAGCATTAAAACCATCTTTGCAACTTTCCATTCATTTGGAAATTCCTGTTTTTGAAGTAGTTTGTTCATCATGCCTAATAAATAGTCTGGGGCACAATCTGCTACTATTTTGATAGCCTTAGGGGGAATTTGGTCAATTCCAGGTGATTTTCCACATTTGATACCTTGGGCTACCTTCATTAGCTCTTCTGCTGTGAAGGGTGAGGCTTCCTTTTCAGGGTATCTCCACTTATCATTTCCGGGTGGAAACAGTACTGCCACGATTTCGGATTTCTTTTCGATGTCAAGCTCATAGGGTTTTAGAGTATTAAGCTTTTTTGCTACTAGCTTATACGCATCTCCCCATATATTATTATCAAGTTCTTTGCATATGTCGTTCCATGTTTCTTCTTTGATTCCTTAATTAGGCAGCAGAGTTCCCTTCTATAGGTCTTGTACGCCTCTTTCATTGCTTCAATATCGTCTCGGTTTGGATTGTTTCTTCTCGCCGCACGTTGTTGTACCCTTCTTAATCTGTTGCATAGTGACCGTTTTTCAGCAATGTTTTCATTCACCAATACGGTGTTTCAGTCTTTGGAATTCGATTTTGCGTGCTGTTCTTGCTTGCCATCTGTATCAGCTTGGTTCCTGTTCCATGACTCACTTCATCTGGAGTAATGGTAAGCAACTCTATGCAGGCTTTAAAGGCGGTCCAATCAATAAGGGGCCTTATTGAAGTTGTTTTGGTCTTCGCTCTATTTACTTTAATTTCGAATGCGATATATCTGTGCTCTGTCAGTGTTTCGGTATCAAGTATCTCCCAGTTGGTTACTCTTTGAGATACACGATTGGTTGCTATGGTGACATCAATAAAGGACTTGCTATCTCCTCGGATAAATGTGGGCTCATTTCCAGTATTCAGAACCACCAAATCGCGAGCGTTGATCTCATTATCTGTCGCTCCATTATACTCTCCACTTCAGTTTTGTAGTCTTCCATGCTGATGTTTGGGGATATATAGCAACATATCAGCTCAAGATCTTTGAGTTTGATAATTACGTGACCATCTCCGGCTACGTGGTTTATTAGGTCAAGCTTTTTATTCAGAAGTAGGACCCCCACATTATGCCTGCTGTCCTTGATCCAGTTTGCTTCTTTAGTTCTTCTTTTGTTCGGTTCCCCAGTTACCAAAATATCCATACCTTGCTGAACTGCGGTGGCATACGCCATGTCTTGAGCTGCATAGGCACGTCCAACGTTGGCTTGAAGTATTTTAATATTGAACACTAAAGTTTTGACCGCGTGCAGTGCTGAGCCTGCGTCTGGTGTCACTAATTGCTTTTGATTTTTTCTTTACAAGCTTCAGGTAGTAAGGGCAAGCAGTCTGGTCAGCTCTGTGACCGTCTTTTTTGCATGTTAGGCAATAGCTTTTGTTAGTACAGTCTTTGGCCTTGTGGTTATCCTTGCCGCATTTAAGGCACATCTTCAAGTTATCGGTTCCTTTGCATTCATTGGTGCGGTGGCCAAACTCCAAACATTTGAAACACCTGGTGATTTTGACCCTTACTCGGACTTGGCACGGTGCCCACCCTATTCTCATGGTATCCATTTTGGGTAATTCGCTGGCCACTCTTCTTTTGACCGCAAGTGTAGCAGTTTGGTTTCCCCTCTGGTTTGGTCTGCAAGAGAGTACTCGGACGTCATCTTCTTTTGCGTTTGCTACGCTTTTCCTGACATCTTGCTCTATCTGTTTTGCGTTCATATCTCCGTCTATGTCCAAGATATGAATAATGTCTTCATCTCTTTTAATTTCGACCTGGGTATATTTATCCTTGTCCATTATAGCTTGTATGAGGGCTGTTACTTGATTTTTTTCTCCAAGTATCTCCATAAGGACATCACCCTTAGCAGTTTTCTTAATGCCTTTTACCTTAACACCCATCTTGTCTATGTTCACACTACTCTTGATCGAACGGAGTATGTCAGCATATTGCTTTCCTTCAGATTTGATTATAATCTTCTCTGATGTCGTCGCTGGTCCTCCCTTACTTGATTAGGTGCTAGTCGGCTTGGATCTCTAGGTATAATAAATTGCACTTTGACCTCAGATCTCCTGAAGATACCTTCTGCGCACTTTCTAAGGTAGATTTTATCAATTTTGCCGAAGGCTACCACTTGAATTTCCGTCACTCCATGGTTTTGGACCTCTGGTTGCAGTTTGCCTAGCAACTGTTATAGTTGACCCATGTCGTTTTTCCCTTCTGGGTTGACCTTGTATGGCAGCATATTCATGGTTCTTGACCTTGCTCCATTTTTGCCTTTGCTGGGTATGACCTCGGTGTTCGTCCTCACATATTCAATACACCCTTCCTCAAGTTCTTCGCACGTAAGGCTTGTTATTTCCGGAAAGTTGCATTTTAGGTCGCTTTCCGTAGTGGTGGTCAAGGTTACATCAGGGTCTGCTACTATTACCAGGTCTCCTCGTAGCTCTCTAACCGATCCCAGCTCAGTAACACTGGTGCTTTGGTAGCAGCTTTCTGGCCACTCGAGATATATTACCTCTTCTAGCCCTGTTCATCCTTTTCTTGTTGTTATTTGCGTCTCTACCCTGGTACGTATTTCATTTGTAAGATCGAATAACTCTCGTCTTATGTCGGTTTCATCTGCGTGTGTCTGATGTTTAAAACATCCATTCTTCTGTTCAGGGTTGCCATTATGATTACGAGCTCTCTCGTTATTGCCTTGATTTCATTTTTTGTCTTTGTACTCACTTTGACTTCATTTTTTAATTCGTCAACTTTTTTATTAAGACTACCCAAGGCGGCCATAGCAGCAGTCATCTCGTGGCTAGTATCATCCGGGATATGCTTTCCATGTGAGTCTCGCTTTCGTTTCTTTTTGGCTGGACTGGTATTTTTTGCCAGTCCGTCGTGACTGTTGTCGCTACTTGCTTCGTACGCCGTGTTACTGGGGCTCCCAGTCTTGTCATCTTGACGTGTGCCAGAGTTTGTCTATAGGCAAACATCATCCGTGGCAGAGGCAGTTGAATCTTTGCGATTCGTTGGTGGTGTTCTTGCCAATAAGGATCTCCTAACACTAGGGTCTGTAGTAAACATCCAGTGATAACCTGTTGGGGTCATATCTCCTTCATTTTGTCCTTTGCCTTCTAAAGACAGTGCAGTTTTTTCGTCGTTTGAAACATAGCTATCCATTTATTTCTTGTCACCAGCGCTTCGTATGTAAGGGGGCGGGTCGAGTTGATTGAGAACGAGTGTACCCTCGGCGGTCGCCTACCCCAGTTCACTGAGGCCCAATCCTCGCTTAGCCAGTCCCGGAACACACAGACGGACCAGACTCGCCCGGGGCAATGTGAACTTCCGACTTCCACATTCTATACATACTACCTGATCAGGGCCCGTAGTGGCTGGCTTCCGATCCAGCGCCATCATCCACCTTGGCAGAGACTAGCTCACATCAGCATCAGCAGCTACTTGGGTGACGAACCGAAAGCAGGGTGATGCACTCCCAGCAGACTACAGCGCAGAACCAATTCGGCATACAGGAAAAAAGGTAGGAAGCCCCCTAGCCCTCGCAACCTCGCAATAGTGGGGTTTTTTGGGAAGAGTCCACCTTGGGAGTGGGGTGGAGCTCTAGCTATGGTACCTCGGGCTTGCTACACCCGTAGCCGCAGTGCGGTTCTGATCTTGGTAAACGGTTTACAGGTATTTGGTTTGGCCGGAAAACGTTTTTCCTGGTACCAAACACCTGCGCTTTTGTTGGATAATTGTGTCTCTTTTGTGGTATAGGATTTACATTTATTGGTTGACTAGGAAAATTATTATAATTATTGTTGTTATTATATCTTTGATTGTTTTAATACTTATTTCTGTTATAATTATTATCATAATATTGTCGGTAAAAAGAATTGTAATTACTATATTGGTTATTTCTATTATTTCTTATTTGATTCGTTTGAACATTATTATTATATTTAACTCTGGGCTCATAAAATTGGCCATAGATTTTTTCAAAATTTTCGAACTCGTCAACATAAGCCATAGCATCCTCTAGCGATACAGGCTTTAAATACATGTTATTACGTATGGTGCCTGAACATCCTCCTATAAATGTGTTCAAAGCTGTTTTTTTACAGTGGTTTATTTGACATTTTTTATCAATTTCACCTAAATTTAAATTATTAATTATTCTTTGGATTATTTGACTTTTCAGCAATTGAAGTCTATTTCCAAAGGTTATCAGACTCTCATTTTTAAATGGTCGTGTTCTTGTTAGTTCTTGTAATATACAGTCTAAATCATGTCTGTCTGCAAAGCAATGTATCAAAGCTTCTTTTAGTTTGAACCAGGTATTAAGTTCAATCCTATTTCCTACCATCATCTCTGCTTTATCAATTAATTTTTCTTAGATACATTCCAAGACATGATTATTGATATCTTGATCATTATAGATCGAATACGTCTCTATTAAATTTTCACATCTATTGATAAATTTGTTTAAAGTATTTCTGTTACCGTCATATGGTTTTATATTTTCCAGTTTTAGTTTAAATAATTCCCAATTAAAGGTTTTTGGATTAACTGTTGCCATTTTTGTATAATCTGAACTATGTATTAAGTTTAAATTACCAAATGTATTTAATAATGTATCAAAATCGTTCATATGATTGATAAAAAAAATCAATAAATTATCTCTTCCTTACTCAGAATCGATAAGGGTAGATAATAAAAGGAATAAAAATAGGAACTTGGCACTTACAATTATTTGAAGTCCTGTCCCTCGTAGAGCTCGTGGATTTAGTGCTGAGGTACTGAAGTACTTAGTCCGAACTTTTATCGCACTTTGCGTAAAACTCGCGACCGCACTATCCTACTGACTGCGCCAAATATAATTTTCGGTAATCAAATATTATTTTTAAAAATTTATTTGATACAAAAATTACAATTAATCTTATATTATTGAATGGTTACAATTAATCTCTCAAGCGAATTAACATTACTAAGGTGTTTACATTCTTTGGTTTATATAATAAAATTATTGCTGACAATGTGTTTACAATATTTGATACAATTGCGTTTTATTAAAATGACCTAGAATTTTCTCCATGTAATTCGATATTGATTTTTATATTATAATTTTTTAAACTAAATGTTGTTTTTTTTTACTCCCGAAATGTAAGTTTTTTCAATAATATCTATTTTTAAACAGGTCCTAACTTGTTGAAAGTAGTTTCTAATGAATTTCTAATGAATACTTTATTTCAATAATTCTCTCGGTAGGTTCTAATAAATATTATGGAGTGTGATATTATTCGTGTATTTTTAAGACTATCAAAAAAAAAAGTTTTAAGCCGTAGTAACAAGAAGATGTGAAAATGAAAGGGAATATACAGTTAATGAGCGAATGGTAAGCGTTGGTTTCATCGTTATAATAGTAGAGATTTAACGCTCGAAGATCTTTAGCGCTAGGTCGAGCAGATTATATTGTTACACGCATTGTTACATGCGATGAAAAATGGATTTACCTAAACTACCTGAACAAACCCAAACCACCGATTGAACAAAGAACAATTACCAGAGCACTTCGAAATCATTCCAGATGGTCGAGCTATCAATGCCGAGGTATATAGTGGACAGCTGATGCGAATGTATGAGGTTTAATCGGAGAAATATCCAGGTTTAGTTAACCAAAAACGGGTTAACAACAAGACAGTGCTAAAACATATACTCCGAAAGTTACGTGGAATAAGATCGATGAACTTGGAGGTATTGAGCTCCTACCACATCCAGTATTTAGTCCAAATCTTCCAGCGTCAGATCAGTGGCGAAATTCTTGCGTGGCAAAATTTTTGAATCTCAAAGAGATATTTAAAATGCAGTGCGACAAGAAACCGACATTATTTATAAGTAGGGGTGGGCAAAATAATCGATTAATCGAAAAATAATTGATTAATAGGTTGATCGATTAATTTATATATATTTTTAAAATTAATCGGTAATTGATTAATCGAAAATAAGGAAATAATCGAAATATATCGATTAATCGAAAATAATGAAATAATCGAAAAATATCGATTAATCAGAAAATATAAAAATATTGATTAATCGAAAAAATCGAAAATTCGGAAATAATTAATTTATCGTAGATTGATTCTTTTTCATAATTTTCACACTTTTGTACTTTTTTGTGGTCCTGTAACCTGTAACTCAATACTCTGTTCTGAAGGTATACTGGATCCAAAACTTCTTTTTTTTGCAGAAGCTTACCTATTAAGAATAAAATCCTCTCTCTGAGAAATGAATAATAAGAAATATTTCTATTGTTTAGTTTTATTTTGGTGGAAATCAAATCACAATGTTATTTTTCAACTTTATAGCTGCCGTAATCAAGAAATATTTGTTTTGAGTATTCGATCTCTTTGGCCCACATTGTATTAAATGGATCACAATTATTGATTATATTAATAATTAAGTAAGAGCACACACCCTTTTAATTATTCGCTTTAACCAAATACAAATACCTACATATTGATAATTAGGTATATAACATTTAAACTTATTTAGTTAACTAGGTACAAAAATTATTCTTAAAAAGCTCTTTACAAATGGTATTTACCTTAAAAAAATAGAAAATATCATTATTTTCTTTGATGTTAGATAGCTTCCAGCGGTCCGCGTCTTTCTAAGTTTTTTTTTATTTTATTTAATATAGGTGTCGGCGAAAGTTGAAACCTTTGCGGCCTAGTGTTGCATAGTTTTGCTGCTGCATTTTTTTTTTGGATCACAGGACAGAAAATATTAGATCATTTGCATTATTAGAACCGTTGTGATATGACGCTTTGGCACTTTTGACAGTGCACATCATAAAAGAGTTTTGATATTTCACATAACGTTTGTTTTTTTAATTCGACCTTTCCTATCACTGTGCTTTCCGAAGAAAATATCAAGGTAAGTTTCTAAGCATAACCAAATTACAAATTTGTTATTATGATTATGACTACTGCTAATTTTTATGATTATTATTATTATTACTAATTCCATTGAAGAGGATCCAGGAGGCTAAATAGTAACTGACCTAAGAGCGTCACTAACTGGAGATCATATTGACCAGCTTGTTTTTTTAACTATGAATAAGACATTTGTTAACATTCCTAAAAATTTATAATAAACATCTTCCAAGATAATAATTTTTTCTACGACCGTGCGTTTTAACCCACTTTCCCGCACGCTTTTTAGCTTTGAAAGTGTCACTTTCCCGCACTAGTGCGGGAAAGTAAAATTATGCATATTTTGACCTTATTAGATAGTTTTTTACTTCGGAGGTTATAACTATTGTTACTACAGGTAAATAAATATTCAGGAAATAGTCCATCAAATAAAATTTAATCATTTAATAAAATTTTTGTAGCATTTTTAATTTTTTGAAAATATAAAATAATGAAGATATTTTTTATATAACCTTGTACATTCTTCAAAGGAGTGTCATAGCAACTACTATCAAACCACCTGGGTTTGATAGCAGTTGCTATGACAACCTAGGCGTGTAATTGTTACTAAAACGTCAAAGTTGTTCAAAACGTCTGGGAAGTGACCGAATAAGTACAATCTTCTTCTAAATTAAACCACATTAAACCAAATAACTCCATTGGACCGGCAATTCTTACTAGTCTACAGAATGCAACAAATTGTGTTTTCAATATTAAGATTTATAATACTTAGTAGTTTTTAGTTAAAGTTTTGTATATTATTATGTTTGTTGGAATAAAATAATTTTTGAAAAATGGGTCGTTGTATATACGGTCGTAGAAAAAATAATGTTCCTAACTAATGCGTAAAGTGTCTTTCCGCACTTGACTGCTTGCCCGAACTCCGCTCCGCGTCGTTCGGGACAACTGCAGTCGCGTGCGGGAAAGTATCACTTTCCGCACTTGTTAGGAAAATAACTATTTTGTTTTGCTTTTAGTTGCCAGCCTAAATCTAAGACTAAAGAGTTTATTTTGAAACAAGTCCATTAAGAGCTAGTGACAAATTAAAACTTTTAATTCATAATATACAAAAGAGATCGTTGTGTAAGGTGGAGCTTGTGGACAACATCCTGTGAGTTTGTTTTTATTCTATATTTCTATTTTCATTCTCAAAAATGCATAATGGTTTTGGTACAGTTTAATTGAATTTAAAAGAGACTTTTTAAGTGGTTTTATTACAAACTAAAAGACTGAAATAGCTATTTGTATGCTTAGGCCACGGCTATGGCATACACACTATTTTTCGTACAATCGTTAAAATAATCAAATAATATAATAATCAATTTAACGATTTTATTGGGAATCAAATCATAATGTCTTCTGTATGTTCCTAGTGGTATACTCGCTCTTTATCTTGTTTTTTGTTGGCATCAAATCGTTCTTTTGAAGCTTTATTTCCGATTTTCGAATAATCGAAAATTGATTATTTTCGATTAATCCATTATTTCCGATTTATCGATTATTTTATATAATCGATTATATTTTTTGATAATTGCCCAGCCCTATTTGTAAAGCTGCTTGCTATATTATCGGCAAATTGATTATTTTCATTCATTAATATTTTCTTAACGTTAGCGTTTCGATTATGATTTCAATGAGATTTGTTGAGATTTTCTTGGACATCCCCTGATTTTGATCTCATGTAATTAATGGACCCATAAATTATTATTTTTTTATTCTGATACTTGATGTTGTAAGTGCTCAATGTTTTTGACCCGATTGTATTACAAAAAAACAAAATTTTTTAAGTTTTCAGAACTTCATTTATATCACATATGGTTGGTAGTAAAGCTACGGAAATTAATACTTGGTAAGATATACACCAAAGGAAAGGTCAATGTTGTAATCTGCTGCTATTACATAGTATAAATTGCAGCTAATTGCAAGCCTAGTATCTTCTAAAAATAGTCTTGACAATTTTATTAATTAATAGTTTATTCAATTCCCGAGTTGTTTGAACTTGTTTGAATTAAATGAAATCATATAACTAAAATATTTTCATTTGATTAAAAACTTAAAAGTTGTTGCGACATCTGTGAACGTACAGTACAGTTATGCTTTTGTAGAAAGCTACGTTATAGATCTCGTAAAAGAAATAAATTAATAGAGAAGTACGCATGATCAGAAACACATGCTTTATCTACCATATGGGATATTTGACATAACAGGGTTGTTATTTAGTATTAAATCATTGAACAATAAGTTAATATAAACAAAAATGGCTGCTGCTGGTAGTGAAGATTTGCCAACAAATAACAATTTATTTAGGATAGAAAACAATGATATTGCATCTAGATCACCCTCAGTTTCATCTGTAAATAATTTTGTGTGGACCAGCCTATTGATATCTAAGCCTGAAAAAAAGATAGGAGTCAAATTCAAAGGTCTGTATAATGTAAATGTACATTCCCAATATTATCAATTCAAGCGTATTTTCTCCATATTTGCCAGGTTCATGTTATTTATTAACAATTGTAAATAGGTATACCTACCAACAGTACAAATAACCTTTATTAATAAAACAAATTGAGGTAAGGTTAGATGTGACTTGTCTAAGTATATAGATATTAAGTTCCATTACTACTCTACTTAAGTCAAAAGATCGTAAATATGATCTTTTGACTTAAGGTCAGAATGCTATAAGTCTATCATAACAGTTTTTGTTGTCTTTGATTATTTTGCTTAGGATACAAACTTAATTATTGAACCAATCAATGAATAGTAATTATTATATAGGTATCATAATAAATTCGATTTTAAACAACAAATTTTTGAGTTGAATAAATCTGGTAACTTATCAAACAGCTTGAGATATTAGTTTGGTTTAATGGTTTATTGTAAAAGACTAAGACCTTTTATTCAATACTGTTAACAAGTTTATGGTTAGTTATATTCATGTATGCATAAGTTTAATAACACTAGTCACACACTAGTCAATTATTCCCCAAAATTAATATTAAAATGAAGTTAAAACAAAATTATTAGATAAAAAATTTTGTTACAAGTATATTTTTGTGTCTCAAAATTGAGAGAAATCCATATTAAAACTGCAGTTATGACAGGAACAGTTAATAAACAATAAGGATATCATACAATATCAGAGCTTTCTAGTACTCCAATATTTTTGGGAAAACTTTCCTTTTTTCTAGTTCCAATAATATATTATTTTCTGGCTTATTAAATATTCATTTTTTTTAGTTGTAGGTATAAGATATATGAAAGTAATTCTTGTGTATATATTCTACAAACATACATCACCAGTGAAAAGTTTCTGCCTACCTCATAATCCAGTCATTAAATGTCAAAATATTTAATGAATTTCTCTTTCATATTGTCAATCAACTGTGTTTGACAAACCAAAAATAAGGTGTTTTACAAACCAAAATTGAAAAATAATAGTGTCTTATTTGTTTACTTTATACCAGGGCATGTTTAGATTTTCAGTGAGTGTGACAAGTTGAAACTTGCAAATACCCGCTTGATTTGCTTATCATTTTTAACTGTGAATTATTTCTTCACTGTTTTTGACTTAGATAAGTCCGAGTTAGTCCTGTGAAATGCAAGAACCTGTTAAGATTTATACTTTTTGTACCAAGACATCTTTTTGTGAAATTCATATAAGAATTGTTGTTGTTATTGCAAATCCAGACTTGTTTTAAAATGGAATTCGGTTGAAACTCGTGCATTAAATGTAAGTGTTCTTAGTCTACGCAAAAGTAGCGATATCACTGCCCCCGAATTATAAATACCACGATGTACCATGGACTATAACGTATGCCTCCACCAGGAGCTTTGGTGATAGAAAACTTTCAGGGAGGCCTCAAAACAACATAACTACTGAAGATAAACTTATTTTATTGATCAGTAAACGTGATCGACGACTCACGGGCCTAGAGATAGCAGCTCAGTTCAATGAATCTAGCAATCTGCCCTTGAGTACTTCTTCAGTGAAAAGGAGATTGAGAGAAGCTGGCATTATTGGAAGAGTAGCAGTGAAGAAACCTCTTTTAAGACGTCTAAATAAAATTAAGAGTTTTATGGAGTGATAAGTGATGTTTTTGGGTCTAAGAGAAGAATGTATGTGCACAGGTCAAAGGAAGAACAGATGTTACATCCATGCTTAATCCTGAATGTAAAACACGGTGGAGACTCGGTGATTTTTGCTGATGTTGTGGAGGAAGGGCGACTGGAGACCTCTTAAGAATTGAAGAGATTTAAAAGAATTGGAATGGAAGAAGGTACTGAAAGTAATGATTTTGCCGTCACAGTCGCCCAACCTCAATCCGATTGAGAGGGACAAATTGAACACAAAAGTCAGAAAGCAGTGTCTTTTCTACATCAGATCTTTGGAATATTCTAAAAAATGAAAGGAACCAAATACACAATGATTATTTGTCGAAATTGTTACAGAGAATGCCAAAATCGTACACCAAAATAATAAAAGTAAAAGGGGGCTACATAGACTGAATAAAAAATTTAAATATGTAAAAATTACAGACTGTAGTTTTAGTCTACTATATTCTTATCTATATATGTTGTTTAGAAAATAAATACCTTAATCGATAATATTGCTCTTATTTGTTGCATATCATGCAAACTATAGGGTGAATAAAAACTTTTGACTGCTAGTGTACTAGATCATGTTTACATTGAACTTCATATCAGTTTCAGCATTTATTCTGTAGAAATATCTCTCTCATTTTTTGACATGATGAACATAATGTATACTCACTTATAATGGGTTTTTGCTTACATAAATTTCTTTCCAAATATTTATGCTCTAGACTTTTAAATTACTACATTCTTTGGTATTACATTGGTGAATTATCTTACTAATAATTTACACCCTGTATATACAGGGTGCTTCCAAATTCATGCCACAAAATTCAGGTGATTGCTCGTATGAAATTAAGATGGGTCTATTCTATAATAAAATTTCCCCAGCCCACCCCTTTCCGAGATATCACCTTTAAAAGGTGGTGACTAAAATTGAGTTCTTATTTTTTTTTCTGAACGTGTACAGCAATCCATGACACGTAGGTTACATTTATGCATTTTGGCTATAGGTGGTTATTTCCAGCATTTATTATGAATCATATCACATTTTACATCTTTACTATTTTCCACTCAATTTATTAAAAAAATTATAAATTATGGTGTTTATTTTTTTAAAGATATTGTTTTTGGGAAACAAATTCAATAATAAAAAATATTTTCAAATAAAACAAGGATTTTATGTTAAAATTGAATTTCATAAAACTTCATCTTGAAAAAAGCTTTGATGTGAAATAAAGTAAAGGTTGCTAATTTCACCCCCGTATAATGTAACAGGAATGTTGGAAAAATCCCCATGGTTAGACCTTAAGAGCAATCACCTCCTGAATTTTAACGCATTAATTTAGAAACATATATATAATAATACAATAATACAATTTTTTATGTAAATTTCAGCAACATAAACAAAATTAACAGATGTTTTTTTTCCAAAATGTTACTATCCTTCTGATTGTTAAATGTAATCTTGATGTATGTATAGATTTTATCATAAAAGACATTTTCTGACTTAAACACTAGATGGAACCTCTGTACAATGCATATTGATCCATCTCATTCAAGACATCCCCAGAACTCTGCCCCAGAAATCAATAATTTTTATTTCAAAGTCTCTACTTTAACGAGTGCGGTGTGCTGAGAATGTTGTCTCAATTGTTTTCTGAAAGTATTGTTTTGATTGGGTAAATATTTTAAAAAGTTCAAATGAAAGTTCAAGAGCTACCTGCTGAAGCGGGCTCCAATGCCATGGAGCAAGAAATTGCAGGGGCCCAAGACACTATCTATTTGTGTAATTTTCGGGTATCTGTTGATGGAGAATGGTTGTGTTTGAAGGAACTTCAGGATGTAGAATTTAATATGCAGGAGTCAATCACTAAAGCTCTCTCTACTCCTTCACCTGAAATTCCCGTACATCCGTTTGGTATGATTTTGATTTCTTTAAATATAGATGCGATTTTACAAAACGTGATTCATCCTTTGTCGATTCATTGCATTGCAATTCAATTGTTGATAAACAAATAATTTACAAATTAATTATTTGTAAAAAAATTTTTGTTACGAAAAGCTACTAATCAGTTAGATGAAAATTACCAAAATATTTAAAAATAGAGACTAAAAATTATCAGAACTAAAAACATGACAACAATTTTATACAGATAAGTAAACTTGTTGCAGGATGTGCAGAATAAAATAATTTACTTAATATATATCACATGCTATGAAAATTATCATTTAGATAAACTTTCAATCACATATTGACAACTTTGTTAGTACATAAGTACATTCTTGTAAACATCAGGTTTTATTTATTTGCAGTAGTTGTTAAAAAAGCAATATTTCAACCATCAATGTAAATTAGTAATTTTTATTATTTTGCAAAATTTGTCATTCCCTTCCATATTTTAAATCGATAGACAAATTGCATTTTCTCCCATTTTCTCATATTCAAGTTTGTATCCTTCAACTGGAAGGATTCAAGTTATAAGAATGTGAGTTTTAAATGAAATAATAAATTCGCCCTAGTTTCAAAAGTTCAACATTAAAAGGATGTTCCTATGAAAATTATTTTGGATTTTGAGATGACCTTTCTTATAGTACCTTGTCATCAGATCATCACATAACTCTACAATTTGAGAATCTAATTATAGTTTCCAACAATATAATATTTACGTACCCTATCCTGATGCCTTTCTGCCTTTTCAGGTTAGGTGTAAGACTTGTTGGAGTTGAGCCATTTTTGAGACCCTTTTTTTACAGCTGTTCCTATTCTTTCCTGTGTCTTTTGATTTATTCTTGGCATTTTTTCCTCATTCTTCCCCCGCCATCTTTATTTCTTCTGCCCAGTTCCTCCACACTCTTCCTTTTTTGTTTTTGTACGTTCATGTTCCTTTTTAAGTTCAAATTTTCTCTTATAACTATGCTCAGTTACAGAGAGCATTACTTGCAACGCAACGTCATTATTTTCTACCATGTTTTGGCGTTTTTTGCTAAATTTATTATGTACATCTCCATAAGTCTTAAATTTATTAAATATTTTTCTAACAGTTTCATTGTGCTGCTTCTCGAAATGTTTTATACTTATCACCCACTATTAGCACAATCTCAATTTTCTCTTCCAGACTTAATGTTGGTGGCATGTCTAACTTTTTATAAACAAATACGTCTGTCAAACATAAAACTGTACAATACGGATCTCTAAAAACTAGGAAAAACACTGTTGACTGCCTAAAAAAAGTGTTTGTAGCGTGGCACTTTTTGAAATACGATTGTTGATGTTTTTTCGAATATTCGATATTTAGACAGTTCGCAAAGCCTACTTTAATTATCAGTTTTAAAAAATGCCGGTGCAGCCTAGATTAATTATGTATTAATGTGCAAACTTAAATTTCCAACGTAATGGCAGAGAAAATGTAGAAAAAAATATTTTTTAATGTAAATAAACAATGTTGAATATTTTACCTTCTTGATATTATTGCTATATCATCTGCTTAAGCTAGAATTTGTATCAGTTTTGTTATAATACCTCATTTTGAACCAGCAGCTTCATCTAGCTCAAAATTTAATTTTATTATATTTAATTGGTTAGAAGACTTCGATTGATGGCCTTTTTATGCGATAACATCAATAAAAGTTATTTATCTCTCAGCTGTTAAATTCCTTTATTTGCTCTCCTATCATTACTCTCATTGCTGATCGCTCTATCGTCATGTTTATTAGTCTTCCATTTCACTCGGTACCCTAATGTTTTAGTATTTCTCTGTTTGTACTATCAAGAGCTTGTTTAACTTTCATATATAGTATTTGTAGCTTTTCCAAATAATTTGGAAAATTTTTGTATGTTGCTTATGCTCTAATATCTATTTTTTAGGCCGAGATCCAGTTGTCATAGAAAGAAGTAACTTAGTGAACATAAGTAAATTAGTTGTTAAAGAACTAATAGAACAGTCTCTTAGATATGGAAGAATGTTGGATTCAGATCATATGCCCCTACAACATTTCTTTATTGTTTTAGAACATGTACTGCGTCATGGACTGAGACCCAAGAAGGTGAGTACAATATTTTAACAATCATTGTTTATCTAAATAATGACTGTTCCAATTATTCAAATATAATCACCAATGTTTTTATCATTTTTTTTTTATTTTCAGGGCTTACTGGGTCCTAAAAAGGAGTTATGGGACATTTTACAAATGGTAGAGAAATATGCCCCAGAAGCACAAGATATTACAGCCAGTGTTAGAGATTTACCAACAGTTAGGTAAAACACTGATTTTGAAACCCCAATAATTTTCTTTGTTTATATATTCTAGTAATTCGTATAATAGTGTTTTTGCGCCCTATCTACTAAGTATTACTACTATCTCTCTCTTTTTCTGATTTTTCCTTTTGTCCTCTCTAAGGCGTCTGAAATGTATTTATTATCAATTTACCCATTTCTCTTTCTTTTTCTGTTCTGTGCCAGTATCATAATTTCATTTATTTTCTGCTATCTTTATTTTCCTCGATATGCTATTTGCTTGTTCCATGTTTTTTTTTCATATAGTTCATGCTTTCCATATTCGTTTTGTTAATCTCTTGTTCTATTCTTGTTCAATATCCAAACCAGTTTAAGATTCACTTATTTATTTTTTCTTTGATTGTTTCTTGTTGTAAGTTGTTTCTTATAATTCTATATTTATATTATCCATCCTAGTTTTTCCTTCTATTTTTCGTAGGTACTTTATCTCAATTGCATTTACCTCACTATTTTATTGTTGATTATCCACGTTTCACTTCTATATATTAGTGATGGAACTATTATTATATTGTATACGCTCAATTTTCTATTTTCTCGTTCATTATAATTTTTTTGTATTCTTCTATGTTAATTTCCGTTTAATATCTCTATCTATTTTATCCAAATTTTTTTGAGTACTTCCATCTTTCTGTTATTTTCTGCCATAATTACGATGTCGTCTGCATATAGTAAGTCTTCAAAGTTTATTGGCATCATGTTGAGTATTTCATCCATTATTAATATGAACAAGAGTGGGATTAGACTGTCCTCCTTTTTACTATCATAAAGCATTCTGATCTTTATCCATTCAGTTATACTATTCCTTTTATTTTATACGCTTTTTGTAATAGTTATTATTTTTTAGGTATTTCTAATTTATTTCATATCTTCTACATGATGTTTCTTTGGATTGAGTCGAATGCTGCTCTTAAATCTATTAACGTTAAGTGCTTTTTTTTTGTAACGTCCTACTGTTATATTTCTTAGTATGCAAATATTATCTATTATTCTTGTCTTCCTTTTCAGTATTCTGCTTTTTCTTCTTCCAGTTTCTTATCTACTTATTTTAGTCTTCTTTCTATTATCATAGTGTATATCTTATAGAACACTGAAGTTAGGCATATTGGTCTGTAGTTCTCTCATTTTGTTCGTTCTCCTTTTTGTGGATTTTAACTAGCAAATTCTCCTTCCATTCTTGTGGTATTGTTTCTGCCCTACAAGCTTCTTTCATTGTCTCCCATATCCATGTCTTGTTTCTTCTCCTGGATATTTAACCATTTCTGGATCTATCTTATCTGCTCCGCTCGCTTTGTTGATTTTAATTATCCGTATTTTTTCTTTGAATTCAAAGCTGATTTCTTCCAAATTTATATTTTTTGTTTCTTCCAGTTCAGCCATGATGTATGTTTGGTCTACTTCTTCTCTGAATTTTTTCATGTAAAAAGAGTTCCATGTATTTGATATTTCTAGGCTTTGTTCTAAGTTTGTTTTCTATCTCTCTCAAATATAAAAAAAGCCATTAAACGAAAAATGTTTTCCGCTATATTCTTATTATCCCTAATAGTACAGGAAATAATCTGTTTCTTATTTAGACAGAGAAACACTAGTAATTGTGATTGTACGATTTTCGTGACTACTGTTACAATTTTATTTTATATCTTAATAATCTAAAGCGTTCAACTATTGTTTAGGATCATAACGATTTTTTGCTACAAACCGTCGCATCATTTCATATGTAACATAGTTGCTATATTTATGAAGCTAAAAACTATACCTTGTTAATATTGGTTCATTTCTTTCAAATTTTCTTTTTGTATTTGCTTTGTTGTACATTGTATTCAGAGTTCATGCTTGTTTGTATTGGACAGGAACATCTACTACTAATGGGTTTAAAATCTTTTGCTAGTTGTGCAGTTTAGTTTGACTACTAAATTATAATTTTTTTTAAAAAATTTTTTAAAAAATTTATTTTTATTTAATTCTCTTCTCATTTTTCGATTATATCAAAAAATATTTTATTCCTTTGTTATATTATATTATATTATATTTTTGCTTGATATAAAAATACAGTAAAAAATTAACACTTAACTAAACTATAACCTCCTCCATAAAAAATACTGCAACATATAGTGAAAACCATAATGTGCTGAAATAAAACTACTGTAATAATTTTTATTTAATAATTATAACTTTTGGTCTTGCAAATACATTTTTCTAGGCTTCTTCTGTTTGTTGTTATCCATGAAATGTATTTTTATAAATTTTAATTCTATTCAGAACAATTAATAAGTTAGATTAGATTAAATGAGCTAGGGCGTAAATCTACCTCACTATCTGTTATTCAGCTTATCTTCTCTAGCTTTAAAAAGCTTTAATGTAAGTACCATAGTTTTTGTTTATGGATTACGTAGCACTCACAAAGGAGGTGTTTGACTTGATTTTATAAGAGTCAGCTGCTTGTAGGGCTGCTCTTCTATCTGATATATTTATAATGCTGAGGTTCTCGTCAGGTCGCCGGGGTGGTCTAGTCAGTTCTAAAATGACATTAGTGCTGCTGTTGGACAAGACCGTGTCGCACCTGTTATCGTAAGGTAGGCCGCCCTTTGCAATTTATCTAAGGTTGTTTTCCCAGATTCATCATTTTGGGTTCTAAGTCCTATGTTCTTGCGACCATTTTGCAGCAGTTGTATAATGCACTTCCTGCCTTATGGCTCACTGCTTGAAGATATTGTCAGAAAGGGCCTAAGATAACAAATGCATTTGAAAAAACAATAGTTCTTGGGTTACATTGAATTTTTTTTAAATAATATTTGGCCATTCATAATTCTTCGTTATGTCATTTTTATAGATTTTCCAGTAGGTATATTATTGGCTTCATTTAACCCTTTAAAAATCATTCCACCAATCTATTTTCTTTTAGAACACATATGGGTCGAGCAAGAGCTTGGTTGAGACTAGCATTGATGCAGAAAAAGTTAGCAGACTACTTAAAAGTTCTAGTAGATCATAAAGATGAGGCGTTAGCAGAATATTTTGAACCTGATGCTTTAATGTTAAGTGATGAAGCTATTATTATTATTGGACTTCTAGTTGGTTTAAATGTAATCGACTGTAATCTGTGTGTTAAGGTAAGGTATTTGTTTGAAAATTAAAATTGGTTAGTTCATTTTTCCAATATTCCATCCGAACAGTAATGTGCTTTTAACTAAAAAAATTCTAAGGAAATTCTTTTTTTTAGCTGTTTCATATTTAAAGGGAGATTAGTGGTTATACTAAGCTTCTATCCTTACAATATTCGAGTAATTGATATTTTTCAATTTTGAGTTGAAGAGTATAAAACTGTACCACATACTTTTTTCTGACTAAATTGGTGCCATCTGTGGGGATATAAACCCTAACCACTTATTTGAGATCTGTTACAAGTAGTGACAAATTTGAATTTTTTTATTGGCGTGAAATTTTAGATATTATTTCTGTGATAAGAAACCGTAACTTGATATGTCGATGTGTGTGTCAGTCTTCGCGAGATCTACAAGATGGTATTACTTGATAAGTCAAATTCCTTATAATGGCGAATATGTTCTATATTCCATATGCCCAAACTTGATATGTCCAAAGTTCACATTACAGACGAGGTAATAACTTGATAAGTAGACATATTCAGGCACTCCTCTGAGCAAATAGTTCAGAATAACAAATTTTTAAGATATCAACATTTGAAATGTCAACGTATCTAATTTTTCCACTTTTAAATATCGGCTTATTTATGTCTATTAAAGAAAGAATAACTTGATATGTTGATATATCATGTTATGCCTTCTTTAAAAATATCCTCTATTCTATAAGATAAATAAACTAGAGTAACGCCACTAGACAAACTGTGATATATTGTCTTATCATGTTTTGCCAACCTGCAATATTGAGGTTTTTTGAGGTTAGGTGTGTGTAATATTATTTGCAGTTGTATCTTTTAGTTGAAAACAAAGTGTGTTTTATGTACCTAAATGCCTTATCCTTGTACTACGTGTAATAAAATATGTAACACTCGAAGTGAACTGTTTGGACATTTAGGAACATATGTAGATAATCTCCTACAGTGTGATTTACGTGATTCCATTGAACGTGAAGTTACAGTTACTAATAATGACTGTTCGTTTAATGAACAAATTTCAGCTCCTGGTATAGCATCTATTCCTAGTAGCCTAACCGTAACATGTGAACCCCAGGTAAATATTACAATTTCATAATCTGTAGTTTCAATAGTGTAATATAGACTTAATTTCGCTAAAGCTAATAAAAAAGTTAATCAAAACTAACATTGTTGTATCATTGTAGGACAATTTCGATGACTCAGTTGCAGACCCACCATGGACTCCAAAGCTTGAAAACCATTCTAGGAAAAGAAAATGATACTGAAGGTTGTGTATGATTTATGCAAAAAATGAGAACTTTTACTATTTTTATATTTATTTTTCAGATGAAGTTGTGATTGATAACGAATTTGATATAGCTAGCAGTAAAATAATGATTTCCGACAGCAACTTATTTTTGGACTTATCTCAATTACAAGATGCAGATCAGCATCAAAGTAGCAAAAATAAAGTACGTAAAATCACAACAACTAAGTCTGCTTCTTCTAAACCCAAATGAACGAAAGGGGTTAGAGTGCGTGAGCAAGAAAAAAATAATAAAGATCACGGTATGGCTTACAAAAGTAGAAAAGGTGAAGTTCACGGTCCCATTGTGTTCAAACCTACTGTCAAACGTTGTTAGAAGAAAAAATGTTTTGAGATTGTAACACCTGAAGTACAACATGAAATATTTAAAAACGTGTATTCTCTGCCAAGTAAAGTAAGGGACCAAACTTTGTGTGAAAGTATGTAAATTTCTGGTACAAAGTATAGTGCAAAAGGAAAAGGTTAAAGTGCTCTCACGACAGGCTTGTGACTGTTCGTTATAATATTATTGTTGAGAATAAAACAATTAATGTTTGTAAACTAATGTTCATGGGTGCGTATGGAGTAAGCAGAGGGAAATTGGACATATTAATGGAGAAGAAAAGAGCTTCTCACTATGGTGTTATTGATGTTGATATGAGGGGCAAACAAACGCCAGCTAACAAAACGTCTGATAAAGAGATATATTGTATTCATCAGTTCATAGACAAGTACCCAAGACATGAAAGTCATTACGCTAGACGAGATAACTCATCAGAAAAGATATTTTTGCCTAGTCATTTAAGTATCAAAATAATGTACACAGTGTACTTACAGTGACGAGTAGAAAACGGGTACGATAAGTTGGTTGGATATGACACATTTAGAAAAATTTTAACACAAAAGGCTATAAGTTCAAAGAACCATTTATTGACACGTGCAAAACTTGCTATGAATTTAATGTATTTAAAAGATATGCTACTAGTACAGCTGACCGTGATGTGATCAATGCCAGCCATAATGTTCACGTTCTAGAAGAACAAGAGGATTATGATCGTAAACCCGAAGACAAAGAACACTGAATACCAAAGAGTTTTGGTTTTTGACTTACAACAAATTCTGCCCGTGCCATACTTCACAATCTACTTGTGTATTACAAAAGACTGTTAACTATGTGCAACTTAACTATTCGTGGTTGTTCACAAGAGAAAGATTCATCAGACTGCTGTATGTGGAGTGAGCTTCAAGGAGAAAGAAGATCAGATCAGATTGCATCTTGTATGTTAAAAAAGCTTCTACAGTTATCAGCAAACGTAGAGCACGTAATTACGTACTCAGACACATGTGGTGGCCAGAATAGGAATATTAATATGGAAGTTATGTTCATGTATGCTTTGGCAAAAAATCACAATCTCAATGTTATTGATGAAAAGTTTCTTCTACCAGGGCACACCCGCCTTGAATGCGACAGTGATCATGCTCGCATTGAACGAGAAAAAAAAGACTTGGATCATCAGGATCGTCGAATGATGATGAAAAAAATTTTAAGATTATGGTTCCTCGTGATTGGTGTCAGTTTGTAAGAGTTGTCCCTGGTAAAAAAAGGTTTAATGTGATCGAGATGGACCTAACAGATTTCAAAGCGTTTTCATCTTTTTTAGCTAAGAATAACATTTTGGTGCACCATAATCACGATACGGAAAAAAATCCAGTGGAATGGCTAAAAATAAAATGGTTAAGATACACTAAGGAATTTGGAGTCATCTATTTCAAATATGATCTGAATCCATTTACTTCATTTTGAACCCTAAATCTTATTCGCGACAGAAAAGGTCGGAAGATCTGTGCAAAAAATCTTTGCTCTCTCATTTGTTAGTAGTCTTGGAGTAAATCCTTTGAAAAAAAAAGGATCTGATCGTTATCAACCTTAATAGATAAGAAGTTCCATATTTTTTACAAAAAGCTGCCAACAACCTCAAAGGCATTGGAGTTGGATGAGCTAAGTAATGCACAGGACGACTCAGAGATTGAAACTCAAGCAAACTCCTAGTTCAGTAGCTTTTTTTTGTTTTGTATACCAAGAAATCCTGTTCAGCTTCACTTTTTGTTGTAACTACTTATTTTACTATAAACGAAGTGTATTTATTGAGATCATATTTTTGTTACAATTATATTGATATCAAACTTAAAAATGTAGATATTTTCAAAAGTCACAAGTTTTATTCTTTTTTTTTTTGGTTGAAGTGTTATCATTAGCACTAGTTAAAAAAACATGGCAGAGCAAAAGGTGGCAAAACCTGTTATGTTCAATAATCTTACATAACTCCAATATTGTGCCATGTTTCACTTTCATACTTTATAACTCCCAATATTCTTAATTTAATCTTTCGAAGTATTAGCTACAAATTGTTCTTTGATTTTGAGATTTAACAGAGATATTTAATCTTAAAATCGCTCTACTGTAAAGTTAGTCATACTTGATATATTAAGTTATGGCTTTTTAGCACAGATTTTATAATAGTTTATGCTATTAACCCTTTCAGTGCGCTTGGCACACATTACATGCGACCCGTGGGTCCACTTGTACAAAAATGTCCAAGCTGAGGTGTTGTAGTAACACACTTTTATTAGCTTCTCCTGTATGTTTGTTTATAATTCTCCTTTGGGATAAGAGCAAGTGGCTTATTTAATAAAAATTTCGTTTGACAGAGGATTCGAACCTCTGATCTACGTATTAGAAATTAAGCACTTCGATAACCTTACCAACTACATCGTTATGGCTCGATACAAGTTTCGACGAGATGTAGGTATATGATCAGCGAAGCCATTATATGAAAGATGTATCAATGAACAAAAACGCAAAGGGTGTAAATGTGGTCAAATGGGCTATAGGAAAAATATGCTTATGACGTTGCGGCGGTGCGACATTGAAAAATATTTTATACGGGACGTATCAAAAAAACACACGGAACAGAAAAAATGATTATCATTAGAAAAAACTCTCTTTTAAGGCACGTGTTTTTTAGTTTTTTCAAACTATATTTCAGTTCGTAGCATGTTGTGAAGACCAGATACAACAGAAAATTTTGTTCTTGATTTTGTTAGTGGGTACAATTTGGATGAGGAATTATTGACAATGTTGAAATTGTCGGACTCAGAACCCCATTATTCAGGATTCAAGGAAAGCTCTGATGATGATGGTGAAGGTACTTTCGATAGTTTTTCTGTTGTTTGGTTTTTCTATACTTACCATTCTTTCCCATTTTCGGAAAGAAACGAATTGTTACAACCTATTTCTTCAGATTTTTCCTGGTTCCGAGGCTGACTATTGAGATTTTTAGCAAGTTATGTATTTTTACGTAGGGTAAGGAGCTAGCCTACAGCTACAATCCTCCTCCTTTATCCGGGCAGCAGCGATGATGAGCTACTCAATCCACCCATTACCACTACAGGCGGAGTTGAAGTATTTTAGTCGAAAAATGTCCTTATATGACTAGAATTGCAATATTGGAAGGATTGCGGACAATAACTAACACGGAAACCCCCAGAGTCAGAGAGGTAGAACACAAAATTTAAATGTCGGGTTTGTTCCCAGTGTTAAAAACGTCAATGACCATATGTCACTACTAAATATCCTGGAGACCCTGGTCTTTGTGTTAAGTATTTTCCTGTTTTTCATGCCGCGTGAAAGGTACTCTTGCGGCGAGTTATTCACTATGCCGCTCTGTAGCGAGTGGGTTAAATAAGTATATGTAAACAAATTTTTGTACTTTTTTACTGATATATATAAATATAAATATAAAAAATAAATATAAAATTATGATGAAATGAAAAAATATTTTGAAAGCACTTTTAGATTGTTTTGGGGAGTCGTTTTGGCTTTACAGCTCTCTCTGCACCTATATATAGAAGATATTTTGTACAATACTCTACATATTATTGTTGTTCTTCGTTCTTCTTCCAAAACATATGGACTCCTTCCAAAGAAGCCTATTTTTCAGGGTACTAAAGCCTTTTAGCGAAATGGGTAGGACATTAGTTATGGAGTCGTTGCCCCTTTTTTAAGACTATCTGCTTCCTCATTTCCTGGTATATCCAGGTGGCCTGGATGCCTTATTAGGGTTACTTTGTTTTTGTTAGGTAGGGCTTTTAGAGTTTGTTTAATCTCCCGCACTAGTTTGAATGTGCACTCAATAGCTTTCAGGTCCTTCAAGACCGCTTGGTTATCTAAGAGAATGTATGCAAACACTCCATAGTACATTTGATTATTGGTAGCAACTCTACCTGAAAAATGATGAGTGATGTTCCTAGAGGAAAGCTTGCATTTTGGTCCAAAAATACCCAGTCCAGCTTCTTGCGCTAGCTTCGACCCGCCTGTGTATCAGAGAGGTACATTTCCAGCTTGAGGAAGATTTTTGTTGACTCATGATTGGTGTTCATTAATTACCACTTCGAATGAGGTGTCTTTGTTCAACATGTTATGCATTTGGTCCTTAAAAGCACTTACTCGAATGAAATGCTGGTCAATAATAATTTATTATAATAATAAGCTTAACAGTGTTTATTACTAAGACCAAAAAAAGTATATATTTTCAAATGAAACATTGCATACAAAAATAATGAGGCATTATTATTTCAGTAATGTTTAAATGCAGCACACTGATATGAATCACCAATATGAAATTGTTTGCATCATGTCTGCCAGCTTGATTTCTATTTATGCTGGATAACCTATCTAAATGAAATATAAAGAATTAACTTGACTTTGCGTCAGTTCAGTAAACTGTCTATTATTATATTAATGTCAGAATTGAGTAAATTTGAGAATTTTGACTATGTTTATCACTAAGTCTTTAATATCATCTTTGATATCTAGTAATACCTACAGATAAGAAATAGACATTTGGTAAAAGATGTCCTATTTTGCTATAAGTTAATTATTATTTTTAGGTGTAATCTCTAAATCATGTACCAAAATATAACAATTTCTTTTTCAATTTAAAAGTTTTTTTTTTCATCTAAAACATGCTTTGAATCTCTTTTTAGGAAGAGGACTTGGATTGTCCTCAAGGGGTCATCGATTTTTCATTATATCTCAGATCTTCTAGTCATGTTTCAACAGATTCCAGTAATGAAGAACAAGGTGACGCAATGATCACAGTTTTGGATCAAAAGAATTATATAGAAGAACTCAATAGGCATTTAAAGTAGGTATTGACTTCTTTTGATTTTTTTAATTATAAATTTATATCATTTTTCAGAAAGCATTGATATTGAAAAAAGGATATCAAATTAAATTCTACTAATATTCTTTTTTACTCTCTTGATATTTCTCTCTTCCATTTCATCCTTTTCTTCAAGCTCTAATTCTTATACAAGGCGTTCTTCTACTAAACAGAAGCTACAGATACTAGACTAGATAAAAGTTTTTTCTAAGGGAACTAGGGCCTTTCGACGATATGTCAACTGTCAATTTTTAACGAATAATAAATGATTTAGCACTACAGACTTATGAATTGTACAAAGTTTGTGGGTAGAGCTTTATTTGTAGTATGCTTAGAAAACTAATTTATCAGTGTCACATTCCATGGGCGCTAACTTGTTTAGACCAAACTTCTGGATAAATATACACATCACATTCAGTATCTGTAATTTGCGTTTAGGAAAAAAAATGTCCAGTATATAATCCATTGATTTCTTCACATCGTTAAGTTTGCAAGACTTTTTCAATATCCACAACTAAAACACAAAAAGTTAGTATTATTTATTCTGTATTATGTTAAACTATCAGTTTAAAATAGTGTTTATGTTTATTTTTTTAATTTAGTGCAACCGTAGCAAATCTACAAGTAAAAGTCGAATCTCTTACCACAACAAATGCACTAATGAAAGAAGATTTGGCTATAGCTAAAAACAATCTTTTAGCCTTGTATGAGGAAAATAGACAACTAAGACAAGATTTAGGTATAGAATCTGAAGGATATACAATGGGAGCAAGTGGAGTTCAAATAACAAAAGTAGAGGAAAAGGAACAAAAAGAATCAAATAAACTGGTCGGTAGCGAAGTGGAAGAATTGAAACAGAGATTAGAAGAAGAAAGAAAACTCAGACAAGAGGCTGATCATGAACTAGAAATGCAAGTAAGTATAAAAATAATACTACAATAATAAATAATTATTATCTGATTGCAAATGCTTCAGTTAATTAGATTAAGTGGAACTGATTCAAATTATTTATCAATATGATCATTTTTCTACTCACATTACGTTTATTCACTTCTGGAAAGTTAACTGATCTCTAACGTTAATTGAAACATAATCAGTAGTACTCTACTCAATTCATTATATTGCCCTTTATTCTCTTTATCATCGTTGTTGGGAATAGTGAATTAAGAGTTGTTTTTCTCACGTACATGTATTTCCATTTGTTCTTCCTATTTTACCTGACATTAAAGGTAATAAGGACCTTGGTTTAAAATTATATGTTTATGTCTGTTTGTAGTGCTGAAAGTGAGGTTTTGTGTTATTTTTTTAGTATTATATATTCATGTCAGTCTATATTTGCAGTTTTTTATTTAGTACAACCAGAAATTAGAGTTACAATATTCCATGAAATAATCTGCATTGGCATTTTAAGATTGCGTCCACTGATAGATTTTTCCTAACTTCCAATCGTTTGAAGTAGTGATTGTAATAGGACGCTTGAGTAATTTTATATTCGTTTGTAGTATTGGGTACTTCGAATTTTGATGACATTTCTTACAAATAGTATATATGTTATATATGCTCAAAGACCGAAAACGGCCAGTGGCCATATAAAACAGCCACAACGCGTTCTGTGTGTCTTGCGTTTGCCAAAACCGCGTTGTGGCTGTTCTGATATGGCCAGAGCCCGAATGAAATTATTTTAGATTTAGAAGACGTCAGCTCATGTAATATAATGCTGCTTATTAATAATCATTTGGTAACAAAGTAGTACAACACTCATTATTTGAATAAATGTTTAATGACAACGTTTTTATATGTTTTATATCCATATAGCCAATAGTTATTAATAAGCAGCATTATATTACGTGAGCTGACGTCTTCTATATATAAAATAACTTCATTCGGGTTCTGGCTATATTAGAACAGCCATAACGCGTTCTGGCAAACGCAAGGCGCACAAAACACTTTGTGGCTTTTTTAAAAGGCCATTGGCCTTTTCGGTCTTTGAGCTTAGCACATATACCAAATAAGTGAGAGCGTTGGTGAGCATACGACGAATTTTCGACTAGTTTAGTTGTATTATAGATAGCCATATTGGTTTGATGTTAATTTTATATAGTAAGATCTTGTTTGCAAAGGTTAAGTTGGATATTCTCCTATCAGCTAATTTATCTCCTTAACTTTTAGATCAATTTGTTTTCGTTTTCATCCACGCAAGTTTGGAAGCCAAATGTAGGCCGAAGTTTTTTGTACTTCCATATTGTTCAGTTTGATTGGTGGACACTATTCCCTTGTTAGTATATAACCCACACATTGAGACTTGCTAGCATTTATCTTATCTCCTTTTCTTTAACCATAGTTGGATTTGGTCTTGTTGGTTGGATGTTTGAATGGTTTTTGGATTCCCATAGATTACTAGTATTATTATTAACAGATGTTCCAATGGTTGTCTCTGTAGGCACTGGTAGGTCAGCTATATAAAAGTAGTGCAATGTTCGCAAAATACTATCTTGGGATACTCCAGTTGTAATAGGAAATTTATCTGAGGTTTAGTTGCCTACTTTAGTTTTGAACCGTCTTACAGAGAAATATCACTTCAAGATACTAACTACTTCATCTTTGCTAAATGATCATTCACTTATTCACATTCGAAACTACTCTGCTTCAACACACATGGTACTCTTACACACTATTTCTATTCCAATTTTTGATGGTTTCTTCCTTTTTTTATGTGATAATGTGGTAATATTTTGTCTTGACATAGTGTAAAGTTCTATAGTATCCTTCAAACTGAACTTACTATTTGTATGTATGTAATTTGCAGATGTGTATGAAAGCAGAAATGGAAGTAGCTATGAAATTACTGGAAAAAGATATCCATGAAAAACAAGATACAATAATTTCTTTACGTAGACAGTTGGACGACATAAAATTGATTAACCTAGAAATGTACAAGAAACTTCAGGTAACTATCGTGACATAGTATCTAAACATATTTTTTTTAAATATTTATGTTTGTTCAGTTAAAAAATAATTTGACTGTTTTGGAGAATGGGGCTTGAGAAAAAGTTGTTTGGACTGTTATTGTTAGAAAAATCTCGCAGGGAGTGGAATTATTATCGAGCTTGTTAGACACACAAGATTGAATATTAACGGCAGCAAAGAACCAGAAGCTATGCGAGCGTTAATGAATAGAATATTTATTTATACATACTAACTATTAGCTTCACCTACAGGAATTAGACACTCCTAGTGACCTTGTCACTTTCTTTTAATTAATTAAGGGTATTTCCCATAATGTAATGTGGGTTACCATATTAGAATTTGCCACTAGAGGTACTGGAGGAGCTTAAGTTCTGTCTCATAAATGTCATGTCACTGTTTGTTTGAGAGCTTTAATTTACAGTCGTCAAGGTTGAAATGTTCTTTTTCTTTTTTACAAACGTGAATATTTTGAAGGCATATAGTTGTCCTTGAAATTGCTACAAACTGCTTCCTTAGAGCTTAAGTCTTTTAGAACCACGCCCTTGTTAAAAATAAAACCTAAAAGGAGTGGGATTAATAGATCAGCTATAAACACTGGGCTCCCTAGAATAGCAGCAAGAAAGGGGTACACAATAGATCCTTTGGGTTGCGATGTATATGATATCCTAATATCTACATACATAAAAACAAAACTTGACATTTTCTCTGAACATTTGCACTGTTCGGATATGATTTATATTTAAGGTGAAATAAAAAATTTTGAGAGCGATCTCACTCGCCCGTGGGGTCACCTAGTGATATAAAAACAAAAGCTCTCGTAGAGAATATTTAAAAACTATCTAAATACAGTTCATAGTAATTGTCAATATATTATTTTTGCTTGATACAATTGCATGCATAGACATAGTTTTTGTTGCTTTGTTGTGTTAAAGTTTGTGCAACAACTTGATTGATTATAGGAGTGTGAAATGGAACTAACTCAGAAAGGTGAGATGGTGAGTCGGCTACAAGCGAAAGCCGGACAAATTGGAAAGATTCTCAACAACTTAGAAAAATATAACCATCTTTTAAAAGATGATAAAAGACATATCGATAAAAAACATGATAGAAAGCAATCTCTTTCTAAATGTATGACAAAAGAAAATAAAAAATGTGAATCGGTAGAAGAACCTTCTAGTAGTAATATGGAAAACGAAAGCAAATATATGGAACTGAAACAACCCATTCCTTCTGATTCAACAGAATCTTTTATTAAACTTGATTTGGAATTAAATTCTCCTGAACAAAAGGAATAATTTAAAAAAGCTTTTCAAGTTCAAATTCTAATCAGCTAAAAATTCATAAAATTGATTATTATAAAGTTTTAGTTTCTACAAATGACTGTATGAACTTATTATTGAGTTTTATTGTAATGAATTGTTTAAATATTTTTACTAGGTGCTGACATGCAAGTTTAAGTGTAGGAATATTTGTGCTTTATAATTCAATACACATTGGCTATATAAATTCGCACCTACTTTCTTGTGTAACTTGTGATTATATAAAATCTATACTATTTTCTTAAAAATAAATTATTTATCACATTCTCATGCATAAAATATTTGAAATATATTTTTGTGTGTCAGCCCCTAGTCATTTAAAGCAGTCATTGTATATTTTTATCATTGACTTTAGATTATTATTTACTTTTTTACTACTATTCATAAATTTTATACAAATTTCAACCAAACAGTAATTTAATTGTTTTTTGAAATATTTCTCTTATTTGTACTTACGTTCATGCATTGCTATATAAATAATCTAAATAACTTATATGTTTTGGGCATAACATATTTATATTGGATATAGCAAATGAATATGTAGATGTGACTTATTTCAGGATAGCGAGGCTTCTCTAAGGCATAAAATCGAGTTTATTACCAAGCTAGAAGCTAAAGCGCAATCTATGACAGAAACAATACAATCTCTTGAAAATAAGTAGGTACCTTTTTGATTTATTTTCTACCTATTTTTAGTTCTTTTAACCTGATGAATAATCATGAAACGTTGACAAATATCAAAATTGGGACTTCAAATGAGTTTAAATAAACAATCCACCATCCTTCTACAGTTTTCTCAGAAGGTTGTTTAAGATTCAAAATATTCTACCTACAGTGGTTTTCATATTTGTACTTCCGTCTTTTATATCACTATTTGATATTTTATAATATAAGATTATTTATATTTGACATAACCTGATAACTATTCCCAATGGGTTCCATAAAAATATTACTTTTTGTTGGAACTATTAGCTATTACTATTTATTAAATTCACTGTTTTGGGTAGTTGTTTGTTACTTGTTTTTCTTTGAAAATCAAAAATGATCGGCTTAAGCTACTTAAATTCATATTGCAATAAACGATTTATACTCAGAATTAACTTAATCTTTTTCCATTAGAAGAGTAAATAACTATCGAACGCAGAAACATTTGTTAAGTACTGTGAATTTTGACAGGTTGGCAAAAAACTTTTTCACAAATATTGTCTTTCGTATGTTTCCTTACTTAATACTTCATCTTGTTTTATCCTCATGCCTCTTCTCTTCCGACTGTTTTTCCATGCTTTTACGTCTTTGACAACCTGATCAATCCATTGTCTTCTTGATCTTACTCTTTGCTATTTCCTTGGTTTACCTACCCCCATTTATTTTCCTGGTCATTCTTCATTGGCATATTCTTTATGTCTATACCAATTTAACAATTTCTTCTGTATTTTATTGATTATTGGGGTTTGTTCTGTTATATCCATCATGTATTCCTTTCTGATTCTATTGAATTTTGTTTTTTTTTATTATTTGCCTCAAAATTTCCATTTCAATTGATATGACTCGATTAATCTCAAATATAGAAAGTAGGTGATGGATAAATTATTCAAATTATGGATACAGCAGTTGAAAATAAAATATTTACAACATTCACACTATCTTCATTATTCTGTATTCTGACTGGTCAGTTTTTAAATTTTGATTAATCTTCAGCGATTTTTTTATTATAGTGAGAGAAAATATTAATGAGACTGATAGCAAAAGAAAGGTAACAAGCGACTGAGTGATCCATTTATGCGATAAAATATATTGTTCTGGTATTTAATATTCTATTAAAGTGATAATTTATAAAATTAGTTTTCTTAACGATTCGCTTATGTAAGCGTAGTTGTGGTTCCTTCATTTATCTTTGTTTTTCATAATTTTTATGGAAAAGGTCTTGGAAGTTTTATATGATCGGTATATAATTTTGGTAATATGTATTTTTAACTTCAATAGAACTTTGTATGTCATGAACAATGTTTGTCTTCAAGGCATCAATTATTGCTGGTTTCTGAAAATAAATGAGTAAGTTCACGTAGCTCCACTGGAAATAATCGAAAAAAAAATCGGACGACCTTGAAGGTCAATTGATATAAATCAGTTATTCAAAATCAACTTATCGTCAAATTTTAATAATTGGATTCGCCGTATTCTACAAAATCGTTGATCATGGTGCAGTACCAATCGCTATTATCCATATAGTGAGCAGTGATTTCATTTTTGAAGGAATTAGGATATAAGTTACACCAAACAGTGCTTTTTCTGTTTATTAACCATTTACCCAAAAATAAACACAATTTTGTGGTACAATATTGAATCAGTTTCAAACTACTCCAAAGCCAGATCACCAAACGACTCGCGCATATGATGTTCTCAAGTTTGTCCTTATATTTTTCAGCTGCCACTTTGCAACCTACTCATATTTGATAAACTTGAACGCAACAGCGGATATTAATGTCTAAAAAACTTCCGTAATTTGAGAACAAGACACAAGTGTCCTAATTTTGTAAATTTCTTGAAAGCTTATTTGCAGCTTGACTAAAAAATTAAAAAAATACTCAGTTTCAGCTATATTACTTTCACTGAGAGCATTATAATAGCAAGAAAAGATAATAGATAAAATATTCGAATAAAGGGAAAACAAATCGAACAAGTAGAAATATCTAGGTGAAATAAAAGAAAATAGTGGCAAACTGGAGTAGAATATAATGAAAAAACTAGGAAAACTTTAATGCAATGAAAGCATCATTCTTTGGAAAAATAGTAGTAAAATACAATAGAATCAAAATTGTGAAAAAATAGCCTATTATGCTGAACAACTAGGAATATGAATAAATAAATATCAATGCAATGGAAAAGTGATTAGAAGAAAATAAAGCAAAAAATTATTGAATAAGCGATTAAACAAAAACTAAAATTGAAACCACTTAGAGATAAAATATATGAAGCACCATTGAGGTGTCCTTTCACTGTATGGTCAAAAACAGAATACCAAAAAGAACATTCTAATCCAAAATAGCAAGTAAAAATTATAAAGGAGGACCAAGAAGAATATGGATTGAAAATCTGAAAGAAGCAGCTGAGTCAAAAGGGGTAAAATGGGGAGGAATAAAAGGTTAAACAAAAGATAGGAAGGCATGCAGAAAAAAAGTATATGTCATAACCGTCAATCAATCATATATTTCATTGTAATCTACCTTTTGCTTTTTTAATTCACTTGAAATTGATAATATAATATTTGCTGAAAAGACTTTTTCCCTTAAATGATTATGTTAATACTAAGTAATGTTTGAAAATATTCATAAATTCGTATTAATTTTTCAATGTGTGATATTATTTAATAACTGAGTGAATAAATATTAGAAATAATGCTTGGATTGTAGTAATAGTTATTTTCACTTGAGTAGATTATATAAGTAGGTTACTGTTATTCATGTTAACATGTAAAAAAACGTTGGCAAACCTTCACTACAAGCAGCTAGTAGCATTTAAGTTATATTATTACAAAAAATATAGTAGATTGTTATGGATATTATATTCTTGTAACGTATCTAGGATCTGCATTATATTTAATGCGAAATAAAACTTTGTATAATGCAAATATTGATTTTTTTGCTTAAAAGTGTTGAAATAAAAGTAATTTTCTTCAAGATGTGGATTTTATTTCTTCCCATATTTATTATTTTTTTCACAATTTTTTTTACATTCATTTTGTAGTTTAGGTTTGCCATTATTTTTTCTTTGAAACCTAAGCTTTCTTTAGTTAACTTTTATTTTTATTTAATTCATTCAACCTTTGCGAAAAGTATGTATAAATCTCATAGAAATTATACCTATAAGCTTGCCAAATGCAATATACAAATGTAAATTATGTCCATCTAAATCTCACCTACTTCACCTTCCTCCAAAAGATCATTGTAAGGGGTGGCTACCCGTTGTGTCCAATATGTTCAATGCTTAAGACAGCAATAAAATTATCACTACAGACTTCTAAGTTTCATGTGTCATCTTTCGAAGGGCGTTAGCGTTAGATTAAAATCACTTCTAATATCTGTAGTTTACGTTTGAAAGGAGATTTCTGGATACATAAAAATGCTAAAGATAAGATTTTTTAAAGAACACTTGACATTGTTTATGTTAGAGTGTTTTTAAACCTCTTTTCTTCCAATATTTAAGAAAATATTAAAAGATACAGTAAGTGTCACTGTCACTACTAATTCTATAACCAATCTATCTAAGTAACCCAAATGTAAATAGCTAACATAGTTCAATAAGTGTTTTAATATTCACCTTTAAATTTCAATTGTATGCATAATAAGGAAAAACTAAATAATTTTTTCAAAAGCGAATAACTATATATATATATATATATATATATATATATATATATATATATATATATATATATATATATATATATATATATATATATTATAAAGAAGTCTTTGCCAGCTATATTATGAGTAGTTTTTTATTGGGAACGTGGCAAGGAAACAGCAAAGTGGACTAACTTCAATATATTTTACGAGCTTTGGAATACTTATGTATTCATCGTCTGGGACTGAAATTATGATCAAATACAATATAAGAAATATGTATAAACATATAACAATAACAAAATTTTACTTAAAATAATTAATTAAGATTTCCGGTGATTTTGATATTATTAAAGTTTGTAAAAATTTTTAATCTCATGGAATTCAATATTCAAATTGACTTTGATAGAAATATTGATTAATTGATATGTTTATTCTAGTTACTATAGGAATTTTTATTAATTTTTGATTGGTTTGATTTTGAGAATGACGTGATAGACGATGGACACAATATGAATTATGCATCTGCCAAAGTTTTGACAACTGAAAAAAACTACAAAAAACTTTTATTTTTAGAAACAACATATATTGCCCAAAATGATCAATGCATTAATAAGGAAACTGATTTAATTAACCTGTGTGTAATTTATGCATATCTTTTAGATTTCGAAAAAACAAATTCTATGAAAATTCAACGCCATTAACAACCAGCTAACCTCACCTTACCTATAAATTTCAACTCCACTTGTAACGACGTAACCTATTGAAATTTAATGTTATCCATAAATTTACCATTCAATGTTAAACATCATTCACTAAAACTTATCCTTATCTAACCTATAAAAATTCAATGTCATTCAAAATCAAACCAATCAAAAATTAATAAAAATTCCTATAGTAACCAGAATAAACATCAATTAATCAATATTTCTATCAAAGTTCATTTCATGAGATTAAAAATTTTTACAAGCTTTAATAATATCAAAATCACCGGAAATCTTAATTAATTATTTTAAGTAAAATTTTGTTATTGTTATATGTTTATACATATTTCTTGTATTGTATTTGATCATAATTTCAGTCCCAGACGATGAATACATAAATATTCGAAAGCTCGGAAAATATATTGAAGTTAGTCCACTTTGGTGTTTCCTTGCCAAGTTCCCAATTAAAAACTATATATATATATATATATATATATATATATATATATATATATATATATATATATATATATATATATATAAATGTTCTTGATTTTTTTGTTGACTATTTCCTTCGAAAAATTTAAGCCAACCAAAAAGCTGTAATATTTTATGTTTACCTAGCAACGATCAAATTTCAGCGATAATACTGCACTAGTGCAAATTATCGATAATTTGCACTAGTGCCAAATTTTCGTCTAGGATTAATAAACATCATTTGGTTTTAATTTTATATTTTAAGAAAAGGAACAATTATTGAAAATGCAATTAGAATATACAACTTTACTGGAGGCCGACGATGGTGTTTCTATGCTGCTTCCACCACTTCTTATTATTACTTCGCTACTGTCATTTCGCATTTTTTGTACAATTTCCTCGTGGTGTTCACTATTTACTTGGAGGTAACTCTTTATCGAGGCCTGATTTGAGTGTCCGGTAACCTTCATAATTTGATTTTCTGAAACCCCAACCTTGGCAAGCTGAGTAACTGCCGCAGCACGGTTCGAGTGATTTGTCACTTTTATTCTTTTCGTGTCAATTCCTATAGCTTCCGCTGCATCTCTTGTCCACTTTGAAATTTCATTTCGTCCTACTGGACAATTTTTAAAAAAACCTTTTGATGTTTCTTTCATCCATGATGCCTGCAAAATTATAATGATAGATTGTTTGATATCATGCTTTACATTAAATACCTTATTGGGCATTTATCAGGCTCGGTGGTGTTTTGGACTAACCATCTTTTTTCTGTTAACCTATGACTCCCTCCTTGCGCTGTCTTAGAAAAAATAGGATTATAAGCTATGCGTCCTGTAGGGTTGCCGTAGTTGTCAAATTCTTCTTCAAAATAACTCAAAATGCAATTACATGCTTCTCCTCCTCTCCACACCAGTTCATATGAAGCAATATGAAAGAACTTGCGTTGAAGTCCGTCCGGAGTCGACTCGTCCCAAATGGCACACATTTTATCAATATCTTGTCCTGATAAGCTAGATGCACTTGTTTTTCTTTTTTCAGGACACTTTTGCAACTGCTTCCTTTTTGCGTCTCTGTAAACTCATTTTGAAATATTTTTTCACGAACAAAACTGTTGTCAATAAGTTACCGTAGATACCAATTCAATGCCAATATGATGATCGTCAACTACGGTATAATTTAAAGAATAACAAATTTTAAACACAGAATTAAGTTTATTTTAAATTAAATTTTTCTCAGGAAATAGTCTGCCAAAATGCCCTCTCGTGCATGTCAAATTGTCTCATAATTTCCTAGAGCGCGCACTCGAGAAAATTAAATTATCGACAATTTGACATGCACTCGGGACATTAATATTGATAATTTTTAAAAGGAAGATAAATTTTAACGTTTCGACTTTTCTTTAAGTCTTTATCAAAATATGATATCGACACTGACAATTTGCTTATTTATAATGATTTATAGATCACCTTCACCAGGAATATCAAAACTTAGAACTTTGTTCTAATAAGAAAAATTCATTTTTCCTAGGTCCCTATATCTATACCCTGTATGATGCTTCCTTATAGCGATTACTTTTATTAACTTGATTGACTTGGAAAACTAACTAAAATATTTCGCTAATTATGAAAAAGTGAATAGTGGCTTCAGAAAAAAATCCTTTAAAAGCTTAGTACTTTCAAAATGCTAAAAAGCATTATAAGATTTATAGAAGAAAATTAGCTCAAAATACGAAAAGTTCACAATATATAGGGTATTTCTGGTATAATCAATTTTCCTATTAACATAATATATTAAATGGCCTTATCATGTCAAAATATTACATTTTGGAAGTTGTGAGAGATCTTTAAGTACCAGATGTCGGGAAAACAATTTTGATGAAGCAAAGTTTAAATTTATATATAAAATAACCCAAAATAAAAAAAAATGGAACTGCAAAAATAGTATTAGTGGAATTAGTTTTGTTAAGTATGTTGGCAAATCAATAAAGTTGGTTTTGAAAAATACTTGAGGTATAAATGTATATAATCTGTTTGTTTACTAAAAACTTACTATACATTCAAATAATTTCAAGTTTATTAAATTAAAAAAAAGGATAAGGTTTTGTAGTTGAATATTTATCACTGACATGACACATTTTCTATTAAGATCAACTGTACTTTAGTTTCAAAAATCTAGAAAGCATAGAAAACCACATACATAATGAGACTTTTGTATTTGACTCCTTAATATCAAATTAATCTATTAAAACATTATTTTCTAGGTATCGAGAAAGTGAATCTCATCGGGTAGCTGCTGAACAATTAAAACGTGAAGTTGACTTACAAGCAGCTCAAGTTGAAGAACAAGCGACTAATATTGAAGGAGATTTAAAAGTTGAGAGGGAATGGAGGATATCCCTACAGTCGACGATGCAAGAAGACAGAGAGAAGATATCAAAGTTACAAATTGAAAATGGACAGCTCAAGTTAATTGCTCAGGTATTAATATTTTAAATTGTTCCTTATTAACCCCTTTGCAATATATATTTGATACCCACAGACGATAATCGCTTGTAGAAAAATATCGCAATTGAGAGATATTCTGGTAAGACATCGTCAAAGGTACAAACTCCAATTAATTAATTCATATTTTAGACTGATGCAAAATTAATATAAAAATAATTTTTTTAAGAAATATGCTCGTTTACAAGAAGACTACTATACATTAAAAGATCAATGCTTGGAACAAGAACATACATTAGAAGAATTAGGAGGACATTTAAAAGACTCAAAGTTGAAAATATCGGATCTGAAGGAAGAAATAAACAAAAGCAGACCTGATGGTTCTTGGGCGAAAGATAATACAGCTGTTAATTGCAATGCTTGTTGCAAGGAATTTAATTTAACTCGTCGGAAGGTAAACAATATTATATTTGAACAGTACAATTCTATTTTTAATTTGGATCCTATTGACTAATCATACTATTAATATTGAAATAATACCAATCTTCAACGACATTGATTAATTGAAATTTGTTAATATAATTGGTTAAAAAATATTAAAAACCACAATATCACTACAATCTAAAGAATATTTTCAATTTTCTTACAACGATATTGAGATATGAAGCATTAAGCAACTGCTTCTCATTCTAAATATAAGACAACTTCTTTTGTTTGTTACTTCGACATATATATATATATATATATATATATATATATATATATATATATATATATATATATATATATATATATATATATATATATATTATGTTATCTGCTTTTGATAATAATATAATATCATCTGCTGAGAAACCGAGGATGCAAAAATACAAATATTCTCAAAATACGATTACCAAATGTTATAAAAATGAATACTTTTCTGCATGTCAGAGTCGAAAATATTTATCTACATTGAACACCTTGCAAATATAGCACGTGCCAATGTCTCGTCTGCTTTTTCTTTGTTTTCTGTTGACATTTTCAACAAATCTTGATAAGATATTCTTTGAATTTGAATAGCTGCTTGAAGTTGCTTATTGTTCACTGAGATCCATTGGCAGACTAACCTCACTTTCTTCAGTTTCCTGCACCTGCAATGACAGAAAAATAATGTAATTTAACTTTTATTTAAAACAAAACTAGCAGACATACCAGACCTTTGCTCAGGCCTGCCAACATACAAAGCAAAATCTAAAAGAGAAAATTACAGCCATGTACCCGAGATATTCCTGAGTTGGTAAAGTCTCATGTTTAAAATTAAATGCATGGCAAAAAGATCAAATTTACATGCTGTAGTGCATGGATTACTTCTACATCTAGCTCAGAGAAACTCGAAGAGGAAGGTTTTGTTTTTTATTCTTTATTTGAATGAGTTTTGGTTTCAATTCTTAAGCATTGATGAAAAGAAATAAAAACTTGTGAACAGTGAAAACTTATTCTTTAACTTCATAATATTCTTTACATTAATTGAAATAAACTTTTTCACAAACACTACATGTATGCAATAATTTAAATAAGTTTGGGTTTTACTAGTTTTATTTTTTATTTAAAAACATATATAGTATACCTGTTAAATATATATTTATTTTTTTTTTCACATCATCAGTTTTCTTAAATTTATTTTCTTATTAAAATATATTTATACCCAATTCTTTCAATTCAACACTTGTAAAAATGTTTTGTATGGATTTCTCATTCTCATAGAATATATTGTAATCCATGTTATATTTATAAAGGATATCCTTTTAAGGAAAGGTATTTAAAAACAATATAGGAGGTGCATTCAATTAAGAATTTAGAACAATTATTATTTGATTCAGTAGATATCTATACCTTTTATCAAATTACTGGCAAATAAAAGGGAATAACTCAGCCAAAAATTAAGTTATATACACATAACTATGGTTTAATACTATTATTAAGAATAAATAAAAAAATTGTTTACTTACATGTGCTATCTGAAGCACATTTCTTCCACAAGAAGTTTCTCCTGTCTTATGTTGCACCAACTTTTGCAAAATGCATTTTATTCTTTCTGGACCTTTTTTACATGCACATAAATGTTTTTTCATCCTTGTGGCATTATTTGCATATCTCTGATCACAATATTTACATTTACCAATAATTTTGTTGCCTTCATGGACTTCATCAAAATGTTTCCACACACTTGTTTTTTTCTGGTTACCCATTTTTTTCGCAGAGAGCAGGATTAATTTTGCTTTAGTCCCACTACACAATTCTCTTTATAGCAGTGGTGCCATCTTCTGGCTTTTGCCACTACCTAATTACTTTATTTTATCAAATAACAAAAGAAATTGGTGATTCATTTCCAGTGCTTTTTTGTTATGATATGAAATATGGTGACTTTAATTAAACAATGGGACAAATTTTAAGTAAAATAAAATCAAATATTTAATTCATGTGGATTACAAAGTTAGAATTATAACCTATAGTTTTTGTTTAAATGGTACAGAAATTGACAAATAAAAGAATGGAAAGTTCATACATGTCCTACAAAAAAAATTTCTAAAAAAATGCTTTTTTGACATTGAAAATTTTCCGGAAAAACAGTTGAAAATTTTCCTCCCCACATCACTAATAGAAAGTTTCACGTACATTTCTGATATTGAACCATTTTCAACTCTTAAATCATTTCCTTAATCTAAAAATAGCATATAAGTTCATGTTACAGAAGTGAAACTACATTTTTTGGTTTTTAAATATTTTTACCGACAATCAGGGATGCATAATGCAAATATTGAAATCAAGAAAAATGGAAAATATTGCATGCTTCTTTGTTTAATTTTAAAATGCTATTTTCTTTGTATTATGAATTTCAGACCTACTCTAGCGTGATTCTCAGCAGGTGATATGTATCAGGTCATCGAGAATTTTAAAATATTTAATGTTCAATTATTTGATTTTTAGCACCACTGTAGAAATTGTGGAGAAATATTTTGTAACTCTTGTTCAGATAACACCATGCCTCTTCCGTCATCTGCAAAACCTGTTCGAGTTTGTGACAGTTGTTTCATACTTTTATTAGGTAGAGCTAGTGCTGTGATTGATTAAAAATAGATGTATATTTATTCAAAAACAAATTATATTTATATATATACAATTTATTTTATTTAAATAAAATATGAAAGTCTGATATTACATAAAAATGGTGTTATTTATTCTTATAATTAGGTACAAGTTCTCTAAATAAATCTAATGATTTATCTATATAAAAATAGTATAAAAATATAAAATGGACGGATTATTAAATACAACAATTTAAAAAGTATATTTAAGAGATTCTTGATCAACAAATCATAAAGTAATATTTATTCATTAATAAAAATTACTTAATAATTGAAATATTTGGAAAAAATAGAAAAAAATTATTCATTAAAACTTTCTCAGTTGTTGGAATTTCATAGAAATCTATATTGGTGTTATATTTACATTCAGTATTTAGATTTGTTGGAAGTATAAAAAACAGTGAGGTACAGTTTGATTTTCATCGCCATATTCAAATATTATTCTTATAATTATGTACAAGTTCTCTAAATAAATCTAATGATTTATTTATATAAAAATATAAAATGGATGGATTATTAAATACAACAATTTAAAAAGTAGATTTTTTTAAGAGATTCTTGATCATCAAATTATAAAGTAATATTTATTCATTAATAAAAATTACTTAATAATTGGAATATTTGGAAAAAATAAAAAAATTATTCATTAAAACTATATATATATATATATATATATATATATATATATATATATATATAAACAAATAAAGAACATTAATGTTTTGGAAAAATTCTACAATTGTGAATACACTAATTCATAACAAACCGTCAATATTTATAGTTATCATTAAAAAAAGTTAACTAATTTCTATAACAAATAACAACAATCAACCTCATAAAAGTTGATGAAATATTACTATTGAACATGTCACTATATATGTTATTGAATATTCCATTGAAATGCCACTGTTACATCTATGGTCCAAGAAGCAGAAACACCAGGTTGTATTGTCATAGTAGTTTCTAAAAACAGAAAAAAATTAAAATTCAAATACCTAGTAATCCATATTATGTACAAAACAATTAATAATATAAATTTCATAGAAAGTAAATTTTTCATTATATTCCCTTGTACACTAAAATTAATGAAGAAATTATGATTCTACCTTGAAAAAGTTCACAATATTACAAAAAAAAATGGAAATTATGTATTCTTTAAGACATCAACAGTTACATTATTAAATTGTAAAATGTAAATCCCAAACAGTCTAGAACAGTGTTTCCCAATGTTTTTTGTGTCATGCCTCACTTCCTGCCTTCCTAAAATTCTTATGCCCCCCTATATAATATACATAAAAAGGTTGGTTGTTGAATAAAGAAACCTAAATTAAAATAGGTTTTATGAAGAAATCACTAGGTAATTATATACTAAGCACAATAATTAGAAAGTAAATTTTCAAAACATATAATGAAAAAATCTAATTCAAATAATTTTAAAAGAAATTTCTCTATATTATTATTTCAAATTACTGAGATTCTTAAGCTTGATGCTTGCTGCATCGAGATTTTATATTGGGTCCCATTTTGGTCTCAAGTCTTCCCATTATGTTATATTCCATTTTTTACCCTCCTTTTATATTTAAACTAACTCATCATTTTGCAATTCTGCGAGTTCTTCTTAATACTGGATATTTGATCCACTAACATTGCCTGCATCATCGATGTTGATAAATAATTTTGTCTTAAATAAGAAAATCTTTCTTTTAAATCAGCAGAGAAAATATTTAAATTATTGATTATGACAAATAAAGCGGTATAAGACACCTCAAATTTTTGGAGTCAAGAATTGTTCAACTTAACAGTAATTAAACCAAATATTTTACATCGACAAGACTTTTATTTGTTGCTTGTTATAATATATTTAGTTTTTCAAAGATAAAGAAATAAATTCGAGTACTTACTAATTATATAATGGATAAAGGAGCTTTTACAACAGTTTTTATGGATACTAATTCAAGTTAACAACTGTAAGCTGTGAAATAATACAGCGAGAAGTCCGGGGATTTCCGCTGTTGTCTGCCACGGGGAAGTTTACTTGAAGTCGCTAAATACCTAGTTCATATTATTGTTTCATGAAGCCAGATTAAACCTAATAATTAAACTAGGCACTGAAATCTAGTATTGCATTTAAATTATCTGGAGCAAAAAGGTTACACTAGTGTCGACTCCATTTTTGAATTGCCCGCCTTAAAAATCAAATTACTCCCGGTGCAGCGTGGACCCTACGTTGGGAAACACCGGTCTAGAAAATTGTTTTATCGGTTTATTTAGAAAGTTGTGAAGAAGGAGAGATTAGCAGCAATTTTGTTCTATTGTAATAATATTAACTAAAAAGAAAAAGAAGCCATATCCATCTACTATTCACGTCAAAAACTCTGACCAAATATATTATTTCTACTGATGTTTCTGTTTTCTACTACAATGGAGTCAAGCATTTTTGTCCAGAAAAAATGTTCAAGAAAGTGACTGTCACTTTCAGAAAAGGATCGAAATCATAATTATTTCTAAATATGCTGTCAGTAAAAGCCACCAGATTATGTTTAAGATAAGTGGAATATAATAGGTAATTATCCACTTATATGCATGTATATTATAAATTTGGATAAAAATAGAAATTTATTACACATTTCATATAAAGTAAATTGGGGATTTGCATATAATCGTATTAAAAAGAAATGCCAATGGGAATTAAAATACAATAATAATCTTAACTAAATATATCCACATAAACTTTATTTCAAATTACCTGTAAATATCCAATTCTTTTACTGAATTATTAACATAATTTGCGAGTTTTACATCCACGGCAGCAGGGCGACAACCCTCATAATGATCTGCTGGAATATCAGTACGAAGTCCTTGTAAAGAACTTAAACAGTCTCTTGTAATAATAGTTTCACCTAATGAAATATGATGATATAATGAAATATACACCAAAAATTTCGTAACCTGATAATATATATAATTTTCTTCAACTTTTTACTTCTTAGACCTGTTTATATTTTTTTCGTGACGACTTATCTCAATTTTAGGTCTCTTTGCCGTTTTGATTGTTTTGAACAATTTCAGTTGTTGTCAAAAATAAAAATCTGTTTTAACCAGAAAAATAATTTTAGTTGTTAAATTTTAAAAATATGTAGCAGCCATCAATTAAATTATTGATAGTTGTATGAAAGTTTATAAAATAGAACTATAAATCTTAGTCTATGTATGAACATATTTTATAAATATTACAAAGAGGGAAGATTAATTTTTCTGATTAAAACATTTTTATTTTAGGTCATGTTGTAGGTGATCTATTCATTAATATAATTAAGCAAATGGTCAATGTCAACCCATACTTTAATAAAGAATGAAATAGTTCAAAACGTCAATTTTTACCAGTTATTTTAAATTGACTTTTTATTAAAAATCAAGAGGATTTATCATGAAAAAAATTATTATACATAGTGAGTCATAAGGAACTTAGGGAGGATATGTAGAAACTTCTAACAAGTGTTAACTCCTTTATTAATTTACAGGGTGATTGACCATAAATGTTAATTGGCTATAGTTTAACACAGCTCATTTGATCTTCAAATTTTTTCATGATACAGTACACTATCAAGAATTCCACTGATATTATCTATAGCTAGAAATTCCAGGACCAGCTTTGGAAAAATAAATTTAGGGATTCGTATTAAATATTGCACCCTGTATAATATTTTTTAATGCAAAAAGTAATTTTCAAACACATGAATAAGCAATAAAAACGACATATGCGACAATCTTGTGCCACTTTGTACAATTTTAGTGAATGATCAAATCTTACCAAAACTAGAACAACCATAATAAAATATTAATTTAAAGAAATTCTATAAATTTCGAGTATTTTAACTGAAATGACTACCTACAAAATAATCTAATATATATTTATAAATTCAACTACATCTTTACTGTCACTTTATATTGTCTCTAAGGGCAGAATCAATTGTTTTTGAATTTTTAGACAAAAATTGCATTGGGATATTATCATCAATAATAATAAATTAAATTGATTGAAAAGTCAAACATCACATATGTGTTCATGTGTGTTGATTGTAAATGATTAAGATTTTATATCAGATAATAAAACATACTATACCAAATAAAAATAATGAGCAACTCTAAAAAGTTTTAAAATTAAGAATGCCATTGACCACTTGACATTTCTTAATATTTTATACCCATTGTTTTTTATGTGTACAAGTATATATATTTTTACTGTGTGTATCTACGTTACAAACTATTGTGTTAACTTTGGTGAAGCTTTTGTTATTTTCATTCAAAATGTCACATCAGCTTTTGACCACAGAATATGCTAACATAATTTTTGTTAACATTTGGGTTAGTTTACAATAATTTGCGAGAAAATGACACTTTTCCTAGTGGAAGAACAGAATGACATATAGATGGAGTGCAGGAAGATGACATTATTGACTCTGTTACTATGAACCATGCAATGAGCACTAGACAAGTAATTCAAGAACTTTAATGTTACTTAATCAAAAGTGAGTAGTCTTACTTCTCTACCCATATAATCGAATGGCTCAGCGACTACATCCTGGAGATGAAAGCCATAGGTTTGAATTTTATAGATGGATTAACAATCATCAACCAACACTGTACAGTACACTATTTACATATGAAGCCCAATTTACAAGAGACAGGATATATAATTCCCATAATTCATGTTTGGCCAGAAGAAAATCCCCATGCTATAAGAGAATATACTAGTTAAAGTTTTCGGTTAATGTATGTATTGGTTTCATAAATGATGAATTAGTAGGTCCGCACTTTTTTTATGGACCTTCAAGAAAACAGGTCTATTTGGACTTTCTATAAAATATTTTGCCAAATTTGTTTGCCAATGTGAATGCGAATGTTATTATCAGAGGGATGTATTTTCAGCCATTTTTTGCTGGGAGGGAGACAACATCTAAATGTTATTTATGGCAACAGGTGGATAGGACGGACTTGTAGGTTCTATTTCATGGCCTTCAAGATTCTCTGAATTTAATCCATTTGATTACCATGGGGATTGATTGAAGCAACTAATTTACAAAGAAAATATCAATAACTGACAACAATTAATTGCTAGAATTACACTTTTTTGTAATACTATTAGAAACGATCCCCAGAGTATTTGTAATTCAATATGGCAATTGACAAATCGACACCAAAATGTGTAGAGGCTGCTATGTTATATTTAAAGAATCTAACTTAAATTGTTAAACTGTATTGACATTATTATGTGATATGTCATTATGATTGTTCTATGTTTGATAAGATTTGATTGTTCACAAAAAATTTAATAAAAATGTGACAACTTTGTTGCATATGTCATTTTCATTGGTTATTTATGTGTTTGAAAATCACATATTGCATTTAAAAAAATTTTATACTGGGTGAAATATTCAATATGAACCACTAATTTATTTTTCCAAAGCTGGTCCTAGTTTAGCCAATACTAGTGGAATGCTTGATGGTAGAGCCATTTAAAAATCAAGGTAAATTTCACAAATAACCCTGTAAATAAATATACAGGAATTAACATTTTTTAGTAGACACATGATATCTTCTTTGAGGGACTTTACATATGGTGGAAGTACGTAAAGTTCTTCATGTCTCACCCTGTATATAATACATAAAATATTTTCATGACATTCTTTGCCAGAATTCAAATAATTCTATTATCATTCATTACCATTTTTTTGTTCAAGAATTTTTACACAAACATCATCATCTTCAGGACAAACCTTTGTCCAATGAAACAGCCAATTAAAAGGGTTTCCACAACCTGGTTGGGTAGAAACACATTGATAACACCATAACGCAGAACCTAAAATATATATTCATATTAACCCAATGGTTTTAAAAATTATATTTTTCTAATAGCATTTAAAACGTTGATGATGAATCATTGGCCACACCCAGTGTTAATTTTAAAAAACTGTGAATAAAACTTACTTCTAGCAATAAATGTTACTAAAATTATCTTTATCGCCAACAGAAAATTTTTTACCATTTTTAAAACTTAATTTCTGTTATATATAAACAAACTAAAATTATTTGTATTCAGTTTACATAAATGTGTGTTTATATATAGTAGTTATCATTTGTGTCACTAGTGGGTGCAGTCAATGTCGTATGTCATCTATCATTTGGAATAACAGTAAAAAAACAGGATTGAAAAGTGGCATAATGCCTTTAATTTTTGACTATTGACAATCAAGCTACTCAAATAAAATTGCATATTTTGGTGTTGATATGGACAGAAATTCAAACGAAAATGTCCAATGTCGGATTCCTATGGATGTTGAATATTCTGCTACTCATTTTGCAGCAACCGGCTGTTAATAACAGTTACAGTTAAATCCTCGCATCACCAACGTTTTTCATATTTATTGCCACGTTGTCTAAGCTTATAAACACATATAGGAATCATGGCATGTTAGAATGAGAACCCCTTTTGGTTGTTGCATTTTAATAACAAATAAATATATTTTGATAAAACACTTGGACCAATATATATGTAATTAAAAAAATCTAGACTCTTCATTAAAAACTTTAGTGTATGTTGTTCTTTTTTAAATATTTGAGAATTTTTAAACTATTATATCTATTGGACAAGGTTATTAGAGCAGTAAGCAAATATAACAAAGATAATACGAAGATACTGAAAAGACTAGATTTATATTCATCAATTGTTTGTGTAATAGAGAAATTTCTTGAAAAATTCAATCATAATTCTCTTAGAAATGGAAACTTTTGTATGCATAGGCAACGTTGTGTAGTAAAACAACAATGAGAATTTTTGTTTACGATGATCATCGACGACGAAGTATATGCCATAGACGAACCACGTAGATGCTACTGTTGTCAGTTTGTTGATATTCATTTTGTCGCAAGGAGTGAGATATTTGTTCTCGTTTATTTTTTTATAATTCCAAATATTTCCGCATACTTAGTTTAAGTTGTGAATGTGCTTGTTTTGTGTTATTTGTGAATTATAATTGGATTTTATTATTTGAAAATGTCATAAGAGGTATGTTATATTCAATTTTTTGTTTAAATAAATATGTAGCATAGTTATTGTTCAGATACATTTGATTTTCATATAACAAATTTTGCGATTAAAAGAAAATCTCGGAATAGATGTAAAACTCTTTTCACGATTGATTATAATTGAATATTTACAGATCATTACGTAAATTTTAGTATGTTACTAGTTCATTGAATATTAAGTAGTAATTTTTGATGGAAATGGTAAGATATTATAAGTGTCCGTATATTTTATTATAAAATAAACAAACTATAACCCGGATAAGATGAAAACTCGTCATAGATAAATGGAGCAAAAATGCTTGTTGGTGTGTGACGGTTATGGCCGAAATAAATTAGATTTTCATAAAAATATTTGTTTATTTTCCTTAATGCAATTAGAATAGAAACAATTGGGTCAAGATTTAATTATCTAATTTAGGTAAGGTGGTATAAATATATTTAATAAGGAAATCTACCTAGTGAGCATTTGTTTGGAAATATTGTCGGATCATTTGTAATGAGATGTGAAATTATTCAAAAATAGTTTTTGTAATACATAATAACTTTTTAGCCTTGAAACATAAGTATAGTCTATAGTCACTTCTATCTCCCACAACTATTCTCTAATAATTATATATGGAAGGACACTTGTATTAAAAATAAATAAGTAAATTTTTTATTCATATTCAATAAAATTTTATGGAATTTTTTTTGGTATAAAGCATATTTTTATATAAGTATACAAGATAATATTTATATATATAATTATTATTTAGAATAAAACTCAAAATACGATATGTTCACCTGAACTTAAATAAAAATACTTTTTTAAAATTCCGTAGGAATTCAATTTACTCAATTTGGTTTCCTCAATGTTTCGTCAGGTGAATCCTCCATGAATAATTGAAATTTCAGTAAAAGTTTGGATATGGGGTCCACCCCATTTTTTCTTTTAAAAAATTGATAGTTTTATTTTATTTTCTTACTTTTTTTCGGCGCATCCAGTCTCTGAAGACGATAACTTGGTTATCGAAACGCGCGCCAGACAGTGTAATTGTGAGTGGTGGTGTAAACAGTGTATTCAGTATAAATCTACTGTTAGGTTGAAATTTCCTTATTTACTATGTATGAATGTAACATAGAAAGCTACTTTTCTACATATTCTATCTATTAGGGAGAAGAAATAAAAATTTTAGTTGAAGGTTCTGAATTAAAGTAGTTCATTAAAACCGCTAAACCGGTTGAACTTCTTATTAATTTCGTGAAAGAAGAATGCTATTAACTACAGTGACGTATCTACGACTGCTAGCGGTAACATATCCTTATTAACATCGTTTAGAAGAATTATTATACGAATTATAACTCAAAAGTTGATGGGAGAAACTTGCTCCAACAAATTTTATTTATTTATTTATATAGCTAAGCTGTATTATAATAGACAATAATATTATAATTGAATTTTTATATTGGATATCTATGTTAACAGATTATCAAAGCTCTTAATTTGTTGAGAACTAAACTCAGAAGTTTGGTACTTGACTATAAAAGACCAAATTTAGGTTACTCAACATCATAGTTTGCCACTAATGCACAATTTTATCCTCAAACAAAGTAACGAACTGTCAATAAAACTACATATTTATGATTTTATTCATAGAAACCTAATAATATATGAACTTCTTTCTGAGTATTAGATTAATTTATGTAGGTAATTGAATAATTTAATTAAAGAAATCGTATCGAGCGGAAGTAACCTCTTAATTTGAACTTTTCATTTCACCTACGTGCAAATTTAATCAGTATAAATAAGCGTGTACTTCGCATATTACATTATGAGTCTTAAAAACAAGGACTAGGTAATAACTGACGATGTTGTAATCCTTCTACATCGGAAAAGGAGCATAAGGAAATTTGCAGAACCTTCATAGAAACGAGAGACAGTGAATCTACGAGTCAACGAAGATAAATTTAAGTTGATGATAATGAAACACCACAAAGGAAAAGAGCAATAATGTCGCATTGTCGTGGTGGAGAATGATTCGCCATCCCTTATTTTTTCGGACAAATGCTGGTATGCTATTCAGAATTGACTGTTCTATGTTGTTCTGATGGAACAATTAATCCGAAAAAACAGGCGACCGTTTGATTCGAAGTCCTTCGTGCGCAAACAACTTTTGTTGCATTTGGCTCGTCTCAAAAGACCCATACAGTCGGTTATTGTTTAGTTTCGGGTTCATATGCCTAGATCCATGAATTGTCGCCTATCAAGATCTTATAGACGTTCTTTGAAGCACCGCGATTGAATTATTTTCAACATTTCTTTGCACCAATTGACACTAGCTTTTCTTGAGCGATTGTCAATTTATGCAGCATTCAACAGAAATAAATCTTTTTGACAGCCATACTTTCATGCAATATTGAATGTATGCGAGTGGAACTAATTATCAAATATCCCTGAACCTCACGGTATCTCACATTACGATCTTGCAATATCAGTTTACGCACATCATTGATGTTTTTTGGCACAACAGCCGATTCTGAAGAACCTTCACAAAATTCATCCTGTACCGAACTGCGACCACGATTGAATTTGAAAAACAGCGAAACACGGGTGTTTGAGATGGTGCTTCAACACTAATAGTCGAAGCGAGTAGATCGGCACACTGTTGCTCTTTTAATCCACGTCGATAGTTATGAATAATCATCGCACCAAAATGTTTGCGTTTTTATTCCATTTTTTGACCAAGATGAATGTTTCGAGTATCTGTAAACAACTCAAATAGCTCCCATATGACAACACGTTCTGAGTACGTTCACCATTAAAAATATCAAACTTTATGATGGCAATGTCATATTTAAATATTCACACTCGTACAAACGAGTGTGGGTAGTAAGTAAATAACGGTACTGGCGCACTAAAATATTTCAATCTAAATTTAATAATTACAGTTATTACTTATTATCATTTTCAAAATAAAAATCTCTTCAACTTCTACAACGCCATAATTGTTTGAAACAGTACTGAAAGTCTTTTTCTGTAGCTTTCTGTTTTATAGCTTCTACGAATTCTTCTTTCTTATTTAATGTGAATATCACCTTAGGAAACTAAACCGGCGCATTGTAATAATGTTGACTCTGGAATGCTACAAGTTGCTCCATAAGCTGGCTAGAGAAAGGGTGGTAGCGTTACTCCCCTATATAGGGGTCTTAAATCGAAATACTAAAACGACCAAGAGAATTCCTCGTACAATTAAAACAGACTATTGGTAATACTAATAGTCAAATTTCAGGTGAAATGTCACAATGACCATTGCTCTAGTTACATATTTTTCCGGCGAAACAAAAAAATATTATTTGAGTTTAAACTGACTGCAATCAACAAAAATCGAAAATAAGTTAAAATACCTAATTTTATGTGCTAATTGTCCTTTATTAACGAAAGTAGCGATTGTGTATCGCGAAACACTTATAATTTCAAATCGACTCCAGCTGCATGGAGTGATGCCTATTATAAAAACTAAATAAAAAATCCTGAATGGCACATGTTTAAATGATAGCTCTTGATTTCTGAATTTGTTTTATTTTAAAAAATAGTTCAAGTTTCTATTTTAAATTTGTTAAAATATACGAGGGTTGTCTGAAAAATTTCCCACACCTACCAAAGCAACATGACCTTTTTTCCATAAGTATTTTTATTTTTCAACATAGTCTTTCTTCAAGCCTGTACACTTAGTTCAGTAATGCTCTAATCTTTTTAATCCTTCCAAATATTGATGGATCATGCGCAAATATTCAGACAACCCTTGTAAAAATATAAAACCATAGGTGGCAAATACTCATATTTTGTTGGAGTTATTCCGATTTTTATAGTAATCTCCAGTAATCCTTTTTTCCTAAGATTTTTCATTGCTCTGATAATTTTCTCTGAAATGTTTCCCCGTTTAAAAACAAGTTAATACCAGAGAAATTTCAATAACCTTAATTATATTTAAACTGGAATTGGTTCGTTTTCAAATTGTTACTACTGCTGCTTGTGAAAAAAATACAGATATTTAAAACAGCATTTGATAAAAGCTAGATTGTATGTGGAAAAAATTTTTCCTGATGATATTTATTTTAAAAATGTATCAAACATAAGAATGTTGTTGACGCAAAGTACAAGCATAAATAATCGGAATTTTTATAAATGTAAACAAAGAATATGGAAATTCAAAGTACAAACTTATCAGACAGTAATACATTCTGAAACATTTCTTAAAGATAAACCCGATAAAATCTAAGAAATCCAAAAAAAAATAATGTTAAAACTAACAATATCAAATAAAAAAGCTCGCATTTTTTTCGTTAACAGGGAATATGTCCACCAACTTCATATCCTTAGACTCTATAGATGGCTGCGTCAGAACGGCATTAAACCTAGTGAAACTTTTATAGAAACTTTTCTTTACTTCATTAGTATTTTCAATTTCCTTCATTGTAGTCCTTTTGGTGGCTTCGCTCCTATGCTTTTTGTTAGCAGGGATTTTTCCTTCCTTCTTGCTTTTCCCTTCTTTCCTTCTTGCTTTTCCTTTTTTTTCCTTCTTGCTTTTCCTTTTCTTTCCTTAGTCGTTATTTGCCACACTTCCATAGCTATTAATACTTGGCCATAATTTTATTGTTTCGAAGGTGAGACTAGCTTATGTTTTACATTGCAAGTCTCACAAGGTGATTTTTCAGCAGATAGGGGCAGAATCAGCTATATAGCCGCCGCGCCTTGCGATACACAGGATGTTGATACTGACTGGTGATGTGAACCAGAAGGACTAGTCATAGGTTCTTGAGTTGAGTTGTAAGTGCAGCCATTTGAGTTTTACGAATCTTGCATCTCAACTGCACAGAATAACTTTTCCGGAAATTTCGTGGAATTAAATGGAAAAAGTTCAGTTGTTAAAAATCTATTATATATATATATATATATATATATATATATATATATATATATATATATATATATATATATATATATATATATATATTCTGAGACTCTACAGCTCGCCGTAATGCTTGATTAAGAAAAATGCTGAAATATTCATTCTTCTCATTCTTCTAATGGTGAATAAAAAATTACGATGAAAATTAACTGTCTGATGCGATTTTAAACGTAAAAGTTTGAATAAGATTATTTTTAATATAACTCAACTTAACTGTCAATCAATTACCGTACCCTCATAACAGTAAGCGGCTTTATTAAAATCCCCAAAATTATAAAGGGTGAGTGACTTTGTCTATTAAATTTGATTAATATTAATTTTAATTGACAACTATTGTTATTTTCACAAACATGAAGTAATTGATTTTGAAAAATGGCGTTTTCAACAATAATAATATGAGAGAGTGGAGATGAATTAAAAGTAAGTTCGAGGATAAATAATATTATATTTTGTAAAATTTGTTAGCATTGTAATAGTACCTATATTACGCACCTAAGGCTGAGAGTGTCATTTAACAATGCAGTATTTTCTTTAAATTTACATTTCCAAATTACCATTTTATTTAATATTATTTAAATACATAATGTAATTGATATCTTAGGGTCGAGGATGGTAAAGAAGTAGCACGATAATTAAAATTTAACAACTACTTAAACTTACCATATATACAAATGTACGTACGCGTACTGAATCTCTAGAAGCAACGTAGCTATGCTGAGATCTACGCTTCGAAATTTGCTCGCTTCGTTGTTCTCTTCGATCCAAAACTTCTCGCATGGATTCGTATAAATAACAACAATTACCAGGTAGAGGAATGTAAACGTAGGCCCATGGCGTAGTGGCACATTTTAATACAGTACAGTCCCTTACAATCGACAATAATAAACTAGATATCTAATAATATTAGGTAGTTACCTACTTATTTTAGTTTTGGAGTTGCAAAACAATTATTTCAATTTACTATTGCCTCACGAGAAAGCGACCAATTACGCGTAATTTGTCAGGAAACTATGTCGATAGATACCTCTAACGTTAGGAGTTGAAGCCATACGTTCAAAATCGCCAACTTTGTTAGCTACTATATTGAATGAATATAGATACTTTATGATAGGGTCGTGGAAAAACCAGATTTTAATACTTATGATATTGTTAAAACACCCATTTGGATTTAGTTTGTTAAAATTTATTAATCCTGTCTCGTATAGTTCAACAGATTGTTTTCTCCACTTTAAAAGAATATACATTATGTTACTAGGAGTAGAAGGCTATCATTATTGTTGAGCCCAGATTCTTGCACTGCTGAGGCGCTAGCCGAGGCTGTACAAACTGGGCGAAACTTATAATGGGTCTTATGCTACCAGTGATATATACTATTTTTTCTTCAAGCGTGTGTGTACTTTGAAATTCTTCTTGATACATTTTTACAATACATTTTCAAAACTGACAAACATCAAATTAAATGACCCTTCCTGACTACTTGGTTACAACGCCCATAATAAGATGTTGCTATCGTTTCTCATTATTTTGTTAGTAGCACAATAATAAGCGCTAATTATTTTACTAGTAAAAGAATAAGTTATTTCTATGATCTGTGTTGCTGAAAATAATATAGATATTATTATACGCTCGAAGAAAAATGTTTTTATCGTGCTGAATACTGATTTAGTATCCGAAATTTTAGTAGCCAGATTCAGACAAAAAGTGCTGGAATCAAATGGATCACCGCCGTTGAATACATACTAAAATTTTAAACTTAGACTATGTTTTGAAGATAGTTACTGAACCCGTAAACCTCATAAAATCTTATGCTACAAATCACAGGTCATTCAAAGAATTTATTTTAAAAATTGAAGCCGAAAATGGTGATGTAAATTATTATGGTGAAATCCGCTAGCTGAGCCGCAGTAAGGTACTACAGCAATTTTTGATTTGAGACATGATATTGACATATTTTTTATTGCAACGTCAGCTCAACTCAACCAGCTAAGTAACCCTGTTTGGCTCTAGGATTTAGCTATACTTTGGGATTTGACTGCGTATTTAAATGAACTAAATCTCAAATTGTAATGCAAAGAGAAACTTATTTCTCATGTATATGTAGATTTATGTGCGTTTTAAACAAAATTATAGCTTTTCATGAAGGAAGTAGAAAATGAACAGTTGGCGCACTTTCCGATTTTTACTGTTTTCAGTAAAGAAAGGAAAAATGATCGTTTTCTCAAAGAAAAAATTATCAAGATGTTGCAATTACTCAGAAAAAATTTCGTAGATATATTCACAGATTTTCACCGAATTGAAAATGAAATACGCTTGTTTGAAAATCCTTTTTAAGTGGACGTTTCTACGGCACCAGATGATTTACAACTAGAATTAATAAAATTACAATACCAAATTCCATTACAAGACCTTTTCCGCGAGAAATCTTTACTCATTTTTACGCAGCGTTAGCAAAAATATTCATTAATTTATTGAAAATGTTACTTTTTTAATTAAAGGTGCCACTAAGATATACAAGTATAAAGAATCTGGCCCGCGGACAAAAATTGTTTAGCTCCACTGTCATACGATATTCGAGTAGTTTCCATTATACAATCATATTGTCACATATCTGTCACACATATACGAATGAGTTTACCAAACTATATGAAACTACGGAACAATCAATACGTTGTTGTGGTTTGCAAGAGTTCAGGTTGCAGACGGTGAACACTTGCCTTTAGCTGCTTTAAGACGCTAACATAAAACTGTTTAGTCACTGTTTGGCCGTTAGTAACCTATTCTTCACGTGAAACGATGCCGTGCATATCGAAAAGAAAAACGATCAACATTGCCTTCAATCAGAACTTGAACATCTTCGCTTTTGTTGTTTATTCCCCATTCACTGTTGAGTATGTTTACGGGGGTCTCAAGGTCTTATTCAAATATCTTGGTCTTATCTTCAGTGATTGAGTGACTCTTTCTAACATTCGTTCACGAGCGAGAACTTGGAGCCCCATTATTTCGCACATTTTTGCCATGTTTAAAATATCTTGTGTACCATATTGCGTACGGTTTATTCGTTTATATTCAGCTCATTCAACAATGCATGTATAGTTAGGGACCGGCCACACGTGATCAGGTTTCGCAAACGGTCGAAATTCACTTTGATATGAGTGTTAACGGGAGCTTCTTCACGTGAATCATATTCCACTGTATCACGGCTCTCTTTGCACCGCTTCGCCTATTCAAACCCACGTGTTCTTGATGTACACAAACCAAATGTACTATCGACGAAGAATTGAAGTATTGGTTCCCGTTTTTGCCACTTCTTATAAAACAAAACAATAGATTTGTATATTGTGTAGTAAAGATTCTGTTTGCATATATAAGATGTAGATAAGCGATATACTCGTATTTAACTTTTGCTTACTTCTTGGAGTTTTTTCCAATCTTTCTCAAACTCAAATTATATAAATATTCGAAAATCTCATTTCACTTTCACTGGCTATTAGAAACTGTGATTATTGTATGAACACGTTATCGTGAAACATTGCTAAATTTCTGCATTTAGATACTTATTTATTTCAGCTACTTTCTATGTCGTGTGTGCAGGTACCCACACCAGTGATTAGATTACGTGTTTCAACCAAGGGCTTAATTCAACTAAATACGGTCTTGCGTACGTTATGTAAAGTGTATATTAGATTTTATTGAAATTCGCAATTCGAATATGCAATGAAAGCGGAAGTATGTAATAGTTGGAAGCCGACGAAGCTAAATATGGATTTAAAGAATGTAAAAAAGTCATAAATATGTAATAGTGTATGCGCGGGATTTTGAAAACGCGTCAGATATCGAAAAGTAAAGGTTAAGTGAACATTCAAGCAGCTCATATTTGCGACCAACAGCCATGACCGATTTGTTAAAACGCAAATCCTGACTTGAAATACTAGAGCACTATTATACAGGCGTTCCATCTTAATGTACTTGTCTTACTAACTTGACAATTTTGTTACTTATATATAATACGAGGGATGTATATAACATTAACTAGCCGAGAATAGCTGGCAATAAAGTTCGAAATAGGTAAATATAGTTATCTATCCGAGTATATAAGATTTTTTCTTCTTTCCGCAAAATTTATTCTTGGATTTCTATTAATTTAATTTGATACTTTTGGCATGAAATTATGAACAGTTTACAGTTTATTATCAAAAATCGAGAGAAATGTAAATACCAGCTAAATTAATTTAGAAGAAGCAGTAAATATTGCTGTCTGTCTCTGCTGCTAGAAAAATTGAGGAAGAGATATGAAGCAACATATCAATACTTTAAGAAATGGTGCCAAACAGAGACTGCTACTGCAGTTTCAGAAACGTTGCTTTTGGTGTTTTTTCACGAAACATCCGTAGATCCTTTAAGTCTCCTTTAACCTTATGGTGTGAATATTCCATGCTGAATCTACCCTTTTTACAAATAAAAACAGATATTTCCAAGTATCCAAAACTCGAACATAAATACGAATAATGTTCATAATTATTCTAATATTGGTAATATTACCACTTATTATTAATCAAGAGTGGTGAGTTGGTTTACAATCCATTGTCAAGGGCAATCAACACCTTTTTCATAATGGTTACTTGTGCTCTTCAAACCAGTGTCAAAATGCTTTGTTCGTAGGAGAAGAGAAAGGTTTTATTAGTTTATGTTAAAAGATAGAAAATTTGTGGCCTTGTTAGGTCGTAATTAATGAGGTGTTCGACCAATTTCATTTAAAGGCTGGAAAAAATTAAATTTTTATGCTTTCGTTGAAAAAAGTACGTATGCACTTCGGAAGAAATACATTATTTCGTCTCGGACGATTATTACTCTCGCTTCTCTGGGAAAACAAATTTCTTCCTCGATAAAAAACACCCTTTTCTCTCCTTAAAGTGCATAATATACTATTTTCTCAACGCACACATAAAAACGACTGTAAAACTTTTGCGGGGCAAGTTTGCTTTATATATACTTTCATCTGCAAAACATTCATTTCTCCGTCAGCATTGCATTAGCATTTATCTAGCATTTAATTATTACGAACCTATTGAGGCCAACCATCTTACTTATTCCACAGGATTTAATTAACATTGATCGAGCTCTTAAGAATTAAGGACCTAGCAAGGGCACACTTGTCTGTAATTATTCGGCAATAATAGTGAGAAAACTCGGAAAAAGTAATTTCTTTCGTGATGTCTCCGAAAGATTCCTTTTTACCCAGCTATTTAAGGGCATAACCATTTGGTTTTTAGGACCTATCGAGGCTACACAAATTAATAATTTCTTATTTAATTATTCCTCGGTAATGATAATGTTCTGCTAAGAAAATTCGGAAAAAATCATTATTTTGCCATTTTTCCCAAAAATATAAAATATAATTTCTCAACAGTTTCTATTTTCTTAATCGTTAATCACAAATTGCTATACTTAACAGGACTGTAATGAAATGAATTTAAAGAACCATGTTTATTCTTTAGCCAATTGTCTTCATTGGAGTTCCACCCAAACAGTCGCCGTCTAGAGAATAGATGTGTTGTCAATCAGTCATCCACGGATAGCGCTCTCGTTGAATTGCGTGTGTGTTAATTTCCTCACTTGCTGTTGTGCCTGCCATTTAATTTATTTATATCTGAAGAGATATCGCAATTGAATCTATTGACACCAATTACTTCGAAAAAGTTTTTAAAAAGATTGCAGGATCGATTCGCTGAGAGATTCGAGTAGTTCAAAACAAAAGAAGTACTCTCGCATTCATAATAAATCTTCTCAACACAAATGTATATGTGGGCTTGTGGAGTGGCAAGTTAACAAAATTCAGAAGCAAGCTGGAGAAGTTGGAAATCCAGAAATTTGTGCACTTTGCGCAGCACAAGTGATCAGCTCTAAAACATTCGCAAATTGAATTAATTGAAACAGTTTCCAGAATGCTACGATGGGGTGAAAAAAATGTAATATAGAGAGCTGACATATTCCTACGAGGAAAGTAAAGCTGGTAGTCAACTTACAAATACAAAAATCTTGATGCCATATCTAATGAAACTTTCAAAATATGTAAAACTAATGATTCCATAGATTTTAGACGTTTATTTTAAATCAGAAATCAAATTTCTCGCTATTCCATTTCAAAAGGTTGCCGACCCCTGCCCTAGAATGTCAGCTATTATGACATCTTCATAAGCTTCTGGTAGTTGATTATGAAGGAACCAAATCATTTCCATTTTTCCGTCTTTATTTCTCTAACCGAAATGCACTGAATTCCATGAAAGTTCTGCAGAACACAATAAGAAACGAAAACTTTGTTCATTCACGCTTTGTTATGATCAGCTGTGATGGAAGTCTATGAGGACGATATGAGAGAGTGAGAGCAACAGAAAAAGTGAGAAGGGCAAAGTAGTGTGAAGTACAAAATACGAGTACATAGTTCTTAAATGCTGATTTAAGAATTTTAGCTATTTCGGTTTGTATTATTCTCGTGATCCTGCAAAATTAAAAATTATCAGGCCGGAGAATGTTCAGTTGATTATTTTTACAACTTTGTGAATCTCCCATTCATTATGTCAAATACACTTTTTCTGATTGTAATTAACTCACCTGGCGTTAATCTGATCGACTGCCCTAGATATTGCACCTTATAAACTTTACCTTATTAGGTCCAAAGTTACCCACGCTTTCGAGTGACTCCCAATATCCCTGTTGCTATTCAACTACAGCAGGACCTCTTTAATTCGAACTCTGAAAATTTCCTCCCCATTCGTATTCGTGGAGCGTTCGGATTATAGCATATAGAATCTATAGGGTATATTTTATGAAATATAACTAAGCTTTGTCTCGTAATTCACGTCAAAGCGTTTTTTCTGGCAAAGATATTCACTTGGTCAAGCCCATGCAAGATATGTATTTTGGCCAGAGACCGCTTGAATTGGAAACGCTATTGGCTCAACGTGAGATATTCTTGTCTGTTACTTGTCGTATTATATCATCATCATTATTTAGCCATTAATTTCAGCATCAGAAAAGTTTCTATTAACGAAAAAAATTGTAGAAATCTTATCTTTGTGGTCAAAGTCAACTTAAAGCCAATGAGAAAACAGCTTCTTTCATAGTGGTCTTCTTAGGATATCGAATACAGTACATTCAGATTCCAATGCCCTTTATGCGAAAACTTTAAGCAAACGTTTTTTCTCCTAATTCATCATTATGTTTTGAATAACGTTTTGGTCCATTGGCTGGATGGGCGCTGTGAAATTAGGAAGCATGTATAAAACTGAAATTTTTATCAGTGGATCACAGATTTTCATCAAGCGGATGCATTATCGAGAAGCACGATCAGGCTCTTCTTAGATAGGGATTTTTTTACTTTAGAGGTAAAGTATCCTTTCAATCACTTTAGAAATTTAGGTCTCATCACCCATCATTTCTTTGTCCTATGTAATGTATAGGTAGTTTCCTTACGTGGCTTTTGTGGCTTTTGTGCTTTGCCAATGGTCAACAAAGGTAGTTTGTGCGTTCCAATAGCATTCACAAAGGGTATGAAAGTTATCCTTTGTTAGAAATTTTAGAACCTGGGGCTTTAATTTTTAAGTCAAATGGCGTTTTGTTTGGTTTCGTTTTCCAATACAAACCAAACTCATCCGCATTATAGATTTGCCCTGCGGATACATTTTTCTCCTGGAGAATTATTGTACGGCGTCCTCGTTATTTGACAAGCTCTTGCCGGTTATTTTGAGTTGACTTATTCCGTCTCTCATTTCAAATTTTTCCATCCAACCTTTATTGACAGAAAACTCTCCTCGCCCAAGTCTTTCATGAAAGTATTTTGCCTTCGTTATCAAAATATCTCATGATAAACTTTTTTTCGTCAGTGTTCTTTTTCGGGCGTTTTTGATGTGTTTCGAGTATCTGTACCTTTTTCAGTTCGTACAACATAAGATCGTATTTGTTCTTATTTTTCTTAATATAAAAATGATAAATTTGTTCACACCATATTTCTGCTCAAGAGAACTAAAAGAAATACCTTCCTTGAATTGATCCAAAATCTCGCATTTTGCAGAAACAGTCAAGGTAATGTATTTCCTTTTCTTTAACGTCGAAGCCATGATGTAAAAACCCCAATAACAAATGCGTATGATACCTACTGGACATTCGGTAAATAACTGGCGTGACAAGTGGAAACGCGAGCGGTGGGTCGTTTAGATTACAGATGTGTTCGGATCAGAAGAGGTACAGATTAAAGAAGTCCTGCTGTATAAACAGGATAATTTGATTAGCAATACGAGGAATTTCTATATGTATCTAATAGTCAACATCAAGATTTTAGAGGGGGGTTAAACGAAAATGCTAATTGTAAACATAATATTGAGTCTGTAATTTTTTTCTAAACTAATTGTAGTAAGAATTTGCTCTAATATATGTAAAAGATAAAATAAAAAGGACAGTTTTTATAAATTGTACCTTTGGGTACAATCTATATATGTACTTAAAAAATAGATGATAAATATCTGTATTGGAACTACTAATTTTTTTCATACAATTTATGTGTGCCACTTTATTCGAATTTCATAATATGATTTAACCCAAATTTTCTAATTTTTTGCGATAAAGCGTAAAACGCACATATGTCAAATAGTTTTGATAAATTATTTACCAAAACTTATTATTGAGCGACACCTGAATACCTATGAAACTGTGTACTTTTTCCTTCTTCCAAAGCTCACTTCAATGGACACATTCTTAGTTGATAAAATAATAAATACTAAGGTCGATTTTTGCGAAGACTTTCGGATAACTTTTTAAATATTCTTTTCGTTCAGTTTAATAAATTAAATTATGTTTATGGTATAAACAGAATAACTTCAATGACATACAACTTAATTGCGCATTCTAAATTGAAACTATCAGTCTGATTCGTTGTTGACGTTAGTCTAACGAAACTAGAATGACACGAGAATATTAGAAGTGACAGCAAAAACTGTCATCCATTGTGTGCCGTTATTGTTTATTGTAAAATACGTTATTGTGATAACGTCAGATCCTGTTTGAACTTTCTAAAAAAAAGTAGATAAAAGTAATACGCTTTCATACAAAATATATGAGATGAAATATAATAGATTATTGAACACACTGTTTACACCACCAATACACCAACACTCATAATTACACTATCTGACGCGCGTTTCTATAACCAAGTTATCGTCTTCAGAGACTGAAGGTAAACTGTTCAGTTCACTTTACCTTCGGTCTCTTTGCGACATACAAGTTTCAAGAACTTTTATTCATATGTGAAGCTTCATATACTCTTGATTTAAATTCAATTTAAAAAAAAAATTAACGGAACGGCTAGAATCAGTCTTTATATTTTAGAAACTCAACGAGATCAGATGTGACACATATCTTGTAGATGATTATCTAATTGTTTTTGAAACAAAAAAACTGGTGGCCTTCACATCGCAATAAATAATTGCCACCAGTAAATTATTTGAACAAGCTCATAAACGTAAATATTTAACAGAAACCAGATACTAAACAAAATATAAAAATTGTTAATGTTAATAAAAATGTTAATTTTTTCTACAGACTCATTTGTTTTTTTAAAAAACGTTCTTTGAATGATGAGTCAATGCTGTTGTTTTTATAAAGATCTTATTTCACGAGCGGAAACAAGCTACTTCGACAGATTTTACAGATAGTATTCGAGAGAGGTTTGCTACTACGTTGATTCTGTTGTAGAATTTTTGTGGATCAGGTGAAGTAAATAATAAACTCGTGAAAAACTGAATACTTTAATTAAAACTTGTAACTCGAACGTTTACAAGTAAAGCAAATAACCGACTGACTCTAGTAAAAATACGATACACTTTTTAGACCTCTTTAAACAAGAACAGAGCGTCATTCTTATCGTTAGCAAAACATACACATAAACGAAAAACTACACCAGTAGATATAAAAACGGTCAACAAATGTATCGATTACAAAAAACTCGTATGTCAGCCTAAAAATGCCGACACGCTAGTCAGTGATGCTTTTAAACACTTCAATACTCTCCCTAAAAGTATAACTGACTAACCAACTCACCCAGTCTATAAGCTATTATTTCGAACTAAACCAATTTCCGAAAACAACTTCACAAATTTAGGTTTTGGTAAAGGCTTCGTCATAATATCAGCAACCTGTTCGTCACTAGATACATAAATGACGTCAAATTCGCCCTTAGCATATACATCCCTAACAAAATGATACTTAACATCAATATGTTTTGTACGAGCATGAAATTCTGGGTTCTTTATCAACTTAAGTGCGCTTTGATTATCGATACATAACAATGGATTTTTTACATTTTCTAAACCTACTTCACTGATGATGCGCTTTAACCAAATTAAGTCTTTTACCGCCATAGCCGCACTCACGTATTCGGATTCAGTCGTTGATTGCGCGATACATTGTTGTTTTTTACTGAACCACGTTACAGCCGCACCCCCGAACTTACAAATTACTCCCGAAGTTGACTTTCGCGTATTTACGTCACTCGCGAAATCCGCATTTAAGACCATACAGACTTTTCTTAATTAAACAAACTTGAGAGGAGCCATTCTCGAAACCTTTGGGCTGTTCCATGAAAATTTCCTCCTCAAGATCTCCATACAAGAAAGCTGTTTTGATGTCGAACTGTCGTAGATGAAGCTTCTCCATAGCAGCAAAACTTAACACAACACGAATAGTCTCAAAACGAGCCACGGGACTGAAAGTTTCATTAAAGTCTATCCCGGTTTTCTGCGCACAACCTTTTACGACAAGACGCGCCTTAAACCGCTCAATTTCACCATTGTCTTTATACTTGATACGAAAAACCCAACGATTTCCAATTACCTTTTTGTCAGGAGGTCTTTCAACTAACAACCACGTGTCATTTTGTTGCAGGGAGCTCATTTCTTCTTGCATAGCACGTTCTGATGAAACCGCCTTCTCGAAGCTTTCTGGCTCACTCTAAGCAACCCACACTACAGGAATACCGTAATAATCTGGAGCATTGATTTTATCCCTGGGACGTAACTGACTTGTTGTAGTTTCTGAAGACACCTCTTCCAAAACTTCTTTTGGCTCTTGCAGCATTTCTGGTATCTGATCTTCATCGTGATTTTCTTCTGATGTATTCTCAAATTGAGTTGATTTTAAAACTATTTTCTCCTCCTTAAAAATCACATCATGACTTAATACCACATCATGTTTTTCCGAAACCCAAATACGATACCCATCAAGATGTTCAAGATATCCGACAAATATGCCTTTCAATGCCTTTTTGTCCAGTTTTCTACGTTTTTGTACAGGTATGTGGACAAAACAATCCGTACCAAAAACTTTTAGGTTACCAATTCTGGGTTTCTCAGCAAACCATAATTCATATGGGCTTTGATCTTTGATTTTGGTTGGTCCTGTTCTATTCAAAACAAATACAGCAGTATTTACAGCTTCGGCCCAAAGAAACTGCGGCAAATGTGGCTTTGCATGTAACATAGAACGTGCTGCTTCCATTAAGGTACGATTTTCTCGTTCGGCACTTTCATTTTGCTCCGGGCAGTAAGGTGTTGTTATTGTATGTTTAATACCTCGTTTGTTCAGGAAATCTTCAACCTCCTTATTCACATATTCGCCACCACCATCTGTACGCATTTCAATGATGTCTCTACCAAAGCGTGTTTTAATTTCCGCGCAAAAAAGTTCAATTTTGTCTTTGACCTCCGATTTTTCACGAAGAAAATAAACAGTCCGATAATTACTGTAATCGTCTTTGAAAAGTACATAATATCTTTTCTTACCTGGACTTTCCACTTGGATCGGTCCGCACACGTCCGAATGAATAATTGCACGCGGTTGTGATGCAATATTCTCACGTGTACCGAACTTGAGTCTGTGATGTTTACCGAACGCGCACGCATCACACAACTCATTGTTTAACTTAAGTTCAACTCCGCGATTTTTCATAACCATCTGCACGTGTCGTTTATTTTGATGACATAACCGTTCATGCCAAAGTTGCAGTTGATCATCCACTGACGCGGCAGAAGCATTATCCGGCGAAACCACTCGCATTAAAAGTCGATATAAGTTACCCGCTTCGATCCCGACAGCCACCAATTTTTTACCTCTACGAAATGTACATTGAGTACCATTATGCGTCAGAGTGAAATCGATACCCTTTTTAGCGGCTACGCGAACCGAAAACAAATTTTCCGACATTTCCGGAGTATAGAGGACGTCACATAAAGTTCCTGGGCACCACTCACCGTTTACAAATGTCTCCATATCAATGTCACCACTTCCAAAAGCTTCCACGGCGGCACCATTACCTAGATAAACCATAGTTGGTTTTGCAAATTCTTTAATATTTACAAACCAGGTCCCTCGATTTGTCATATGCTGCGAAGCTCCAGAATCAATGAGCCAATGATTTTGTCCACTCCCGGTAGTATTCCCAACAAAGGCTTCTCTCTTTTTACTTGACGAGCCTTCACTTTTATTTGGACAGTCCTTTAATAGATGTTTTTTGGAGCCACACGAAAAACAACCCCGACAGTCTTTAAACGTGTGGTTGTTTTTGCGGCATAACGAACAACGCGTCACAGAATCAGCTGAAGATGACTTCCCGAAACGATTTTTCTTTCCAGCAAACTTTCCTGAAACTAACGCTACTTTAGACTCATCTTCAACATTTTCTTGACTGCCAAATCTTAGTTCTTCAGTTAGTAGTCTTGTTGTCAAATTTTCTAAAGTACGTTTGCTTTGTTCTGTGGAATCCCAAGCACTGTGAAAGAAGTTGAATTTAGGTGGTAATGTGGAGAGTATTCTCGTTATCAACATAGATTCCGGTATCTTACCACCCAACTTATCCATCTTGTTTGCCAGCTGCTCAAGACTTGATATGTGATGCGCAATACCACCATCATGACTCCACTTAAATTCAAAAAATTGCTTTTGTACCAACGCAAGGCTCTCTTCGGATTTAAGATCGTAAACACTGTGCAGTTTTGACCACATTTCATGAGCCGTTGTACAATTCATAATTAACTGCAAGGGTTTTGTTTCAATTGTTTTGACAATCAACTTACGGGCAAGTTTCTCTCTTTTGATCCATTTTTTAAGTATATTCTGGTAGTCCGTAAATCCTTCAGTTGGCCGTTGTTCTGTCCCTTCACAAATTTCTAACGAGTCGTCACTGTCCAATAGCGTTTGCATCACAAACCGCCACTGCGACCAGTTGTCAGCATCACGCAGTTTATCTATTTTCGGTTTGTCAATTTCCATTATGGCAAACTTGACCGGCGAACGATAGCCGAATGCACTTAGTTTTTACTCAGTCGCACCCGCACTTCACTTTTCCGTTACACCGAAAAAAAACCGAACAATTATTTACTTCCACTACACACCTGGGCCCATAACCTGTTGTAGAATTTTTGTGGATCAGGTGAAGTAAATAATAAACTCGTGAAAAACTGAATACTTTAATTAAAACTTGTAACTCGAACGTTTACAAGTAAAGCAAATAACCGACTGACTCTAGTAAAAATACGATACACTTTTTAGACCTCTTTAAACAAGAACAGAGCGTCATTCTTATCGTTAGCAAAACATACACATAAACGAAAAACTAAACCAGTAGATATAAAAACGGTCAACAAATGTATCGATTACAAAAAACTCGTATGTCAGCCTAAAAATGCCGACACGCTAGTCAGTGATGCTTTTAAACACTTCAATAGATTCTTAGTTTCCACCATATTTTTTATGTCACCTGTCAAAATTTGACAGAAATCGTACAGATATATTAGTTTCAATATTTATATGAAGTATACTATTTGCGTGGCAAGATGATGATCTCCTGTTTGCAATAATTTCTTTCTAGGTTGAACATAACACATTTTTTAATGGCATACATATCTGCATGAAAAATGCTTTGTCGCCCAGGCTTTCAGAGTGTTTGGTTCTAGGCTTGTACACTGCTATCCAGCTCTTTCGGCTGGATCCATCCGTATACCATTTGATGACATTTCTGTTCATTTATATTATGGTGTTTTGACCCCTTTTGTTTCTAGAAGTTAGTTTTGAGGTAAATTTTTTCTCAAAACTAAACTTTTCCGGTGTTTCGTCCTGAGGCATATCCCAGATTTGATCATGTTTTTAGGACGATTTGTTTCTTCAGACTAATTCTAGTACCTCAAACCACTGCTCCATATGTGCTTATTGGTCTCACGATGGCCGTGAACATCCACAGTAGGATCTTGATATGAGATATATATGTTCGAGATAACATTCAGTCCCACCGATCCATACCACGTTCTTGTATACTCCACATAATGGGGATGCAAATCTCCTTTGTGGATATCTTGTATTTGCAGTAATAAAAATGGTATCTTGCCGTCATTTCATTTCTGCTGTTTTAGTGGATAGTAGTTGTGTTGTTTCATCTATCTGGAGGTTGTCTTATCTATTCCTCTCACGTCAAGGCTCTTTGGACAGCTTCAAGTTGAGTATTTTCAAATGAACCTTCTATGTCTATAAATGTACATACTACGTTTCCTTTATTCGTCAGAGCATTCTGAATTCCGTTTGTCAATTAGTACAGTCTCCGAAAATTCGCATGTCTGGTATGCATATTGAAAGTATGGAGTGGTTTTAACTTCAGTGTCTGTTCTAATATAAATAATAACAGCTTTTTCCATCGTTTTTAGTAAAAACGATTTGAGGCGGTATCCGTATCTATTACCTAGATTATATTATATTATATTATCTAGATACCGTACCGGTATCTATTTTTGGTATGAAGGTTACTTTAGCCAGTCTACAATACACTGATATAGATCCCAGCTCTAGACTGCTTCGATTGAAGCAGATCAAGTGTGGCAGGATTTCTTCCTGCACACAAACAAAGAACTGGGAAGATTCCGACTACTCGTGGCCACTTGACAGCTGAAAGGTATTTATCGCCCATTTTATTTGTTCACTGCTTAGCATTTGATGCAGTTTCTCTAATAGCTTTGTTCTGGCTTTTTCAGTACCTGTATAGTTGAATTGATTTTACCCTTTGCCAAAACCATATGGAATCTTGCAGACGTAATATCCTACCAGAATTTTCTGAAGCTTTGCAGCTTTTCTTTTTAATTCCTATATTGCGGCAGCGAGTTTCCTGATACAGCTCGACTTAGGAACACTTTGCTTTATTGAAGAGGTGTCTCAAACTTATACAGTAGTACTTCCGTCAGAAAATCGAGAATTTTTTATCTCTTTTAAGAGTCATTTCACGTATTCGGAGACACATTGTACATAAAATTTTATTCAAAACACGTTTTGAAATGAATTCAATAGCGATAAATATATTACGGACATATTAATATAGTAGAATCAATATATTCTTTGATAAGCACTGTTGAATCAATTCAACTATTTTATACGGTACTTTCGTGTAAGAATGTATACTAGTACTACAAACGTGTCTCATAATTTAATAATGTGAGTATGTAGTTGATTGGAATGATTGAATGGTATGGATGGTGATGATCTGAATTATAATAGCCAGCGAAATGAAATTTTATTTGTGGTCAGTTTCATTACATATCATACGAGTAGTCTCATGCATATACAATTTTTTAATTCACTTCAAATGTATTGAGATATAAAAACAAGAGGAGGTTGTAATAAGTAATTTTCATTAACTAGAGAATTAGATATTCGGCTGAATTTTTTGCCAGTCTTTTGATACCTGCTTGAGTTACAAATAGAGTTAGATCCCTTGAAAAGTTTAGATTTTGAAATAAAAGCACTTTAGTTAAAAAAAAATAGGTTGGCACCTTATGCCCTAAGGAGTTTTTTCTCGGCTTCTTCGTAAGAACCAGTATAGTCACAGGTGGGCTATAAATTTTGTAGGCTAGCATAATTTCGGCAACCTCTTCATCGGCGCAAATTTTTGGTCCAGCGAGGTTCCTCTTAAAGTCTGAGAACAGATTAAGTCTCAGGAGGCCAGATCTGGAGAATACGAAACAATTCCAAGCTGAACTATGCAATTTTACCATCGTTTCCATTGACTCGTGCACGGTGTATGAAATAGCACTTTATCTTCTTCAAACGATTGCGTTTTTCCGCGATATTGTGAGTTTGAAACATTTAATACAATGACTCAAGCAGTTCATTATTGAACATTTCAACAACTTGAGTTATACAAAGTAATACAGTAAAAAGTTTAACAAATTATTACTAAGTTTACCCTGATTCTAATGTGGTACCAGCCTCATTGAACATTTTTTGACGGACACTTTTAGACATACACATATGATTCTCCTTGCCTCCTTACTTCGCACGAAGATCAAATGAGCTTCAACCAATCAGGAAAACCAATGTTACTGATTCGATTTACACGCGCAGTTTAAATGCATTGGTCCGAGTCAAATTTAATCAGACCATATATGCACTCAACAGCAATAAACCTTACACACCTTTATAATTTTATTAAATATATTAATCTTCTTAATTAAAAGTAAGAATTGGTTAATTTATAAGTTGTTTACACACAATATGACATTAATGAATAATGTTTATTGATTATTAATAGAAAAATTCCAAATAAAGAACAAAATAAAAGTAACATATTTTTTTGAAAACTTTCTCCTTTATTTTTATTAGGTTTTCTGACAAGTTATGTCATTTTAATAGCGGGTATCTGTCCCTCTGCTAAGGCAAAGAGATCTAACCCTGTCAGGCATTAAAGAAATTAAATTGTCAACGTATTCCACCAGCAAAGCATCCCGCTTTTGACGAAGAGCAATTTGGTGCTGATTTATGTAACACTCCTTCCTAAATTGTCATACAAATGATTTATATGATGCATAACGATAGAGATCGTACAGACCAGTCCAAAACTGTGATTCCCACTTGCACCATATATTCAGTAACAATTCTGGCGGTATATAGACGAGCATTATCCTGCATAGAATCACAGCCTCGATGTACCTCCGAGCAGTCAGAGCCCCTTTGTCAAACAAAAACAGTTCAATTTGGGCGTGGAAGTTGATCCCACCCTAAAACATAACTCATCTTTTGGAAGGCCGTTTCTGCAAGCATCTATTCATACAATTCACACAATTCAATTTTCTCTTCTTTATGTTCCCATATTTTTTATCACTACATATTTGTTGTGTCTGTGTAATATCCAAATCCAAATTACTTAGTTCATGATTTACAAATACATTTTCATATTTCGTAGTTTCTAATTTTTAACGAAAAAAAAGTAGTTCTTGGAAACACATCTTCAAATACACAAGACTGCAGGCGCTGCACAGCACCTTTGTTTAACCTTACTTAAAATGGAGATAAATACAGTTTCCCGACAACTGGTACGGCACAGAGTTACTCTTTCATATTTTAAAAGATTGTAGCTACATAATTCAATCAATAGAGAACACTATAATCCAAATTTAAAGATAATATAGAGTTACACATATTTCTGGTTTCACCGATGATATTTTGTAAGCTCAACGAATAGTTTCAATCATTGTCATTATAAATAACACGGAATATCCATTAATGATAATAAAAATACTAAAAAAATCTCAGTAATAGATATGACGTTAAAAATTTTATTTGAAAAACGAAAACGAACCTCATACACGATTGATAAGTGATTTATTAAAATGTTTTTTAAACAGAAAAAAATGTATGCTATCAATTATGTAAAAAGTAAAGTAAATGAATAGACTCATGACTTCCATTAAGAAAGACACGAATGCAAATAAAATTATGGAAACCAGGGAAAACCTATCTCTCCTATATATATGTATATAGCAAACAACTGTATTAGAAAAATGAAAATTCAACGAACTCGTTATATTATGGAAATATAAGTAGGACATTAATATTAAAAAGCGCAAGTTAGTGTGTATTCTGACTCACCAAACCATTTAAATTTACAACATCCTCTGTTATAAAATAAAGAGCACACAACACATATTCAATCCATAAATACAACAGCAGAACTCGAATAATTATCAATTTAATACTCTTCATCTAATATAATAACTGTTAAAGGCATTAGATACAATAAAGATACTAAAAGATAGTTGTTAATTAATTAAAGTTAATTTAGACTCATAAACAGTCAAATGCAATAGTATTTGTATGAAGATAAACAAATTTTTGTACCTAGTAGATTTCATTACAATAGATAAAATACTTGTTAGCTATAATTTGGATCCAAAATATTAGGCACCAACATTGATATTGATTGTTTTTATCGTATTTTCTGTGTAATTGGTGTGAGTTCTATAAACAGCTGATAAATTCATTTTCAATTGACAAAGTTATAGTACTCGTAACAAGAACTTAAATTTTAAGAATTTCAGATTGAAATATTAAAATGAATTGAAACTACAATTTAAAAGAAATGTAGTTTGAAAAAACCAAAAAACACCCTTTCATAACATATGAAACTAAGAAGTGAAAAATAAATAAAGCACATGAAACTAAAAAGTTGAAAATAATTTTTTTTAAATAAGCTTAAAACAATAATGAATTAAAAAACTAGTATTATTGTGAAAATAGTGTTGGGATCTTGACTTACGAAAAATATGGAACAAAGTGAACCACGCTTTTCTATAATATTAGTATTTTTCATATTATTTTTAGTATTTTTCATTCCATACTGTTTAAGTTTATTTTAAAAAAAGTATTTTTGAACATTTTTGTTTGATGTGCTTTAAAAGTGTGTTTTTTTAAGTTTTTCCAAACTATATTTATTTTTCACTTTTTAGTTTCACATGCTATGAAAGCGTCTTTTTTGATTTCTTTTAACTATATTTATTTTCCACTTTTTAGTTCAATCTATTGTCAAAAAGTTTTCGTCGTTAGGATTGTGAATCTCCAACAGAGGACAGACAATCGTAAAATATGTTTCGATGTAAAGAGAAAATTTGCAATGATAATTTCTAAAAAAATTTACCGAAAAAAAACAATTTCTTTTTACAGCGTGAGCGGAATTTGAACCATGACCAGCAAATCGGGAGGTTAACGCCTTAGTCCGCTCGGTTAACGAACGCAATTCACAAACAAGCTCAGAAACCCATATACAGGTGAAGCTAATATAAGTTTGTTAATAATCATCTCTTATCTCCAAAACTCCATTATAACAGATCAATATATAGGTCTACCGGAGAAACCACGTTATAGTCAATTCTTACGAATGAGAGAGTAATAAAATGAAGGATTCGTAATCCATTGGCGTATGACTTCTTTTAGTAGACTGTGAAAATACTTTTCCAAGTAATATCTCGAGTAATTTCGTATGAAATAACATTTTCATAAATATATTGAATTATAGGGTGTACACTATGTTTTTATCTAATTAACCTGTTTATAACTTCCAAACAGCTAAGGTAGAAAATTGCAATTATTTCTCAAATGTTTTATTTTTTCACAGGGTATGAAGAACATTGTATCATACTGGTTATATAAGTAAAGGGATTTTTAAACAACTTTACGTTTATAAAAATTAATTCTAATATAAAAACTCATCAGTATAAGTGGAGTTACTTCATATAAATCAGAACCGGAAGATAAACTGTCATAACCAATATTTGCAATGAGTGTCTCGATCATTTAATCAGTAATATTCTCCAACTTCCACATTTTTTCTTTATGCTTAATCGTATGATAAACTGCCTTTTCTCAGTTTTGAAGCTTAACATTATGTATAGGCTTCAAAACAACTATTTAACTTCACTCATTTTAAAAGGATTATTTTTTTGTGAAACTTCTTCCTTTATCTGTGCCCATACCAGTTCAATCGGATTTAGATCGCAATCATATCTGGAGATATAACTACCATCTTCCCAAGATTTTCTGCAATCTCATGTTTTTTTAATTTTTCTATAAGAAGGGAACACAGAGCACCGGGATGGAACTGAATATTAATTGAATTTAGCCAATTCTGTAAATCTTTTTTTAACTACTTGGTTCTGGCCAAGTCAATAATTCTCCTTTGACAAAACCGTTTGAACTGCCGATGTGTATTTACTATTATCAGTCTGCGCCCATTTTCTGTTGGTGGATTTGAATCAGTAGATAGTGTTAGTGCTACATACTACAATACCGTTTCTTTCTTTCAAAATAGACTTTCTGGAATGGTTTTTCCAGCGAAAACCAATTTCTTTTAAAAGTTAAAACTATCTGTATATGGAAAAATACTTATAGTAAAATCATGAAAATTTCTACGTTTGGGTTTGGTTTGGGTTTTTAACTAAAATATTTTCAAAGATGGTAGACTTCCGCTTATACCGGAAGTCGACTGTAACTTTTTTATTTAAAACGGAACACTCTGTGTAATAATATATTTTTGAAATCTACGTAAAATTTTAGTATACTTTTGTCAAAGAATCTTTTTCGAAAAATGCATACTTTTTGATTTTTAATTTTTTTGTAAAAAATTTTACCGTTGCCCGTTTACCCTTATAAATTATTTTTTTACGAGGATATCCTTAAATATATGAAAATGGTTTCTATTCGGTTGCTTTTAGCAAGGTCAGAAGTATTTGAATCTATATTGAAAAATTTCTCATTTTATATACGGTGTATAATAAGTGTTCAAAGTTTAACTTCATATATATCAAATTTAATTATTTTTTTAAATAGAACCGCCCGGTTTTTTCTATTTTAATGCAATCAGGGGTAAAAAATAAGTCAAACTCATGTATAAATATACATATATATTTATACATGTATAAATGTTTTCTGTAAATTTTTAGAGATGCAGGTGTGGTCTAAATTTTATTTTGACCCTAAGAAATAAAAAAGTTTTTTTCTTTATCTTGTCAAGGTCTGTAAAAAAATAAAATCAAATCGTATTTACTAATCCTATTCCAACCTTTTTTATGTATACTTTTAGTATACCTTTTTCCATTCTTCTGTCCAGCTTATGGTTATGAAAGACCAAAAAATATTTAGATTATTCTGTAATGATATATTTTTGTTTCAGATTCGACAAAATTTCACGATAGTTACAATCTGAACTACGTTCAGTTTTCTAGAAGATAATTAGTTTATTCTTCATGCTTATCCCAAGATGTTAACATTTTCTATTATTGTTTTATTGACTTCATTATCTCTTAGCTTAGGATTGTTGGAAGGACCAAATATATGTACCACACAGGAAACGTAAGTTGATATTATATTTTTATTTTATTTATCGAAATCTTTTTCTTTGAATTTCTTATATTAGTCAACGCTATATCCATTGATAAGTGTAGGAGATTGCGGCTTTGCCAGTTAATCATCCAGTTTTCATTTACAAATAGATAACATTTATCTCCGACCTAATATGTTTGACGTAAAGATTTTTATTGGGAACTTTCAAAGTGGAATTTGGTTGAATTTGTGTAGTTCTGATATGGGATCCTTTCTCTCTGCAGGGCTATCTACCACTGGAGATAGTGAATGCTACATACTTTTGATTTTTATTACTATTTTGTGTGTTAATTGTATAATACATTTTAGATGTTTATTAATAGTTATCGAAAAGTTATCAACGATTTATCCCCTCATAAGGATTTTGCACAATACTACTAAACTATTTTCATGCTAAAATGCCGCGAACTTAAGTAACTTATCAATGGCGTTGCTCATAAGAATTAATAATAGAGAGTCATTTGAGGGGAATAGAGAAGTTTTAAGCCCCAAAAAATAGACAACTCAAACAACCTGTCATCTGATCGCATTTACCCATCTATACAGGAAAGTATGATCGGGTTAACCCCTGAATTCTCGAAAACTAATCCGGATCACGTTCATTGTTGTTCGGAAACTGATCGAGTAAATCGGATCGTAGTCATATGTGACATCCTTTCTACCAAGATTGACCGGTGGGTAAATGCAATCAGCTGACGGTATTTTTCATTTGTCTATGGTTTTTTGTACTTTTGAACTTATATATTCCCATTAAAATGGTTGTCTACTACTGATTCTCATCAATCCTGATGAGCAGAATCTATTATACAACTAAATGAATATCATGGAAAAATTAACCCACAAAATGCGATAGAAATCAAAAGTTCTTGTAGATTATGTTTTTAATTCGAAATTTCTACCGAGAATTGAACGCAATGTTCAGGAACACTGATCTAAATCTCGTTCTGGGTTAAGATCTGCAATCAGCTTTCAAGTGATCTACCTGAACGCGGGTTATAGATTCCGAAAAGACCTTACGCCTTAATGAACTCGAACAGTTTCTGAACAACAATGATCGTGTCCGTGTTAGTTTTCGAACATTAAGATCATGATCAGGTTAACCCGATCAAAGTTTCCGAAAAGTCTACCTTTATTGAATATTATAATTGCATAATGAGTATACGAAGTATTGATATTATAAGATATTCACTTACGGTCTAATGATCGGAAATAAAAGAATTTCAGGCTATGTTGATCATAAAATTGTACAACTTGCACAATCTATATTTTTATTTCGAATATATATATATATATATATATATATATATATATATATATATATATATATATATATATATATATACTGTGCTTTTCAGATAAAAGTATCCACCTTTAATAACTTTTGTAATACTGGTATTTAGAAAAAATCCAAAAACAAAGAGCGGGGAATGTTTCGTTTAAAAATTGTCGGACAGGCATAGCATAGTGTGGGGGAGCTCCGTCTTGTTGAAATACCAGTAAATCTTCGGAAAGGTTATCATAATTTTCTATTATTGTTGTAATACGTGGGTCAACCCCTTCCCTGAGTAACTCAAGATATGATTCACCATTTAAATTTCCGTTGATGAAGAAAGGTCCGACAATGTGGTCACCTAGGATACCACACCAAACGTTTAACTTTTGGGGATGTTGTGTATGGAATTCACGCATAATATGTGGATCACTTTCAGCCCAATATCTACAATTATGCCTACTTACTAAGCCATTTAATGACCATGAGCATTCATCAGAAAAGCAAATATTGTTTAACAATTGTGGATTGCTATTGATAATTTGCGTCATTGATTCGCAAAACTCTAGACGACGATCAAAATCATCTTCATTCAACTCGTGCACCAACTTAACTTTGTATGGGTGGTACTTGAATTTATGTAGAACTCGGAAAACTGTAGAAGATGAAACACCGATCGCTCTACTTATTGTTGACAACGATTGGGGTTGTTGAGCCTCTAAGCTGACTTGCCCTAAAATTGCCACTTGGATTGCTTCGTTATTTACGAGTCCCTCTCGCTTATGCACTTTATTGCAAACAGACCCTGTTGTGGTAAATTTCTCCATCAGTTGAATTACATACTTATGAGTTGCGTGTCTTCCGTCATGTAATTCGTTAAATATTCTAGCAGCAGCTCTTGCACAATTATTATTTTGGTAGTATAAACCTACAATTTCAATTCTTTCTTGCAAAGAGTAAACCATTTCAGAGAAACAAAATAAATAATGTATCAAATTACACTATCAATAATGACTACAAATTCTAGTTGACAATGTCAAACTTTAATAAGAAGTAGAGTTTTTTGTTGTTTGGATTTTTTAAGTAGAATAAATAGCACAGTTAAAAAGATTAAAGAGTTTGAACTGTTGTACAACCCATTTTAGTACAGGCAAATAAGGTGAAAGTAAATAATAAGTAAAATTTGTACTCTTAAAAGAAAAATTGTTTATCTCATAAACTAACCACTTTAACCTACAAGTATTATACATTTTTGAAATCAGCTCAAAGAGGAGTATCCACATTTTATATAAAAAATGTGAAAAGTAATTTAAAAAAATAAAGGGGATGCTGCTAGGGGTGAGGGGGTGGCTTTTCCAGTAAGTTTAAATAGGCCATAATGCTTGCCCCTTCCAACATGAATTGACGTGTTTTTGGATTTTTTCTAAATACCAGTATTACAAAAGTTATTAAAGGTGGATACTTTTATTTGAAAAGCACTGTATATATATTACATATTATATATATTATATAATTAGTTTTTGATAGTTTTTTTTTAAAAAGAAAAATTTTGATGTTTCGACTTTTCTTCGAGTTTTTATCAAAATATGATATTGACACTGATAATTTGCTTATTTATATTGATCTATAGATCACCTTCATCCTGAATATCAAAATAAGGATAAAATCAACTTAGAACTCATTAGAAAAATTATTTTTTCCTTGGTCTCAACATCTCAAATATATAGCAGTAATCAGTTAAATTAATTGTAGTTATATTAGAATTTACAAAATAGATCTATAAATTTTACTTAAATTATTTAGATCTTTTTTATTATTTATAGCTTTTTCGTTCTTATGAATGTGAACCATTTCTAAAAATTCACTTTTTCGTGTATTAGATTCCGTTTCAAGAATTTTTGAATCTTTATAATTGAATTTATGTTTTTTTGATATTTCATGGTTCGTTAATGCAGTTTTATTTTTTTTATCGTATTGATGACCTCTTAATCTATTTTCTAAATACTGAGAGGTTTGCCCTATGTAGACAGCGTCACAATTAGTACAAGGCACTTCATATATAATATTACTTCTTTTGTTTTTTGGTGTTTAGGATTTTAATTTAGTGAAATATTTGGTTAATGTATTATATCCTTTATGACTTATACTGATATCATATATTATATTGAAATAATTCGATAATTGTTGGGAAAGTCCTTGTACATATGGTAAGGAAAAATGTTTTATGTTTTGATGTTTCGTTTCTGTTTTGTTTTTAAATTGATTGTGGTATCTGTTTATCCTTTTCTTGAATATGTTATTCTTAATTTTTTTCCGGATAAAAGAAAATAATTATCCGTCTAAATATTTCACTAAATTGAAATCTAAAACACCAAAAACCAAAAGAAGTAATATTATATATCAAGTGCTTTGAACTAATTGTATCTCAGTATTTAGAAAATAGACTAAGAGATCATCAATACGATAAAAAAAATAATACTGCGTTAACAAATAATGAAATATCAAAAAAAACATAATTTCAATTGTAAAGATTAAAAATTTTTTGAAACGGAATGTTTATTAAATAATTTTTAAGTCTGTATATAGACTTAAAGAAAAGTCAAAACGTCAATTTTTATCTATCTTTTAAAAATTTTTTGAAAACTAATTTTGAAATAGTAGGGACCTAAAATCAAGAACATTTTACTTGAACGGGAGTTTGTTAGTCAGTTTCTATCTTATAAACTATAAAGAAGACAGTATGGAATATGTCCTTCATCTGTATATTAACTATTCTTACATCTAACAAACTGTTTACACTAATATTGGGGTTATATCTAACGGAGTACAGTCAATACACGACCGGACCGGACATGAACAGATCTCTTGAAAATAAAGAGAGATGTTCACGAAGTGGTCTTCTGTAATGGAGAATTGCACAATCTTGTTGATAATTTCGGCAAATAATAAGGTCGTGAGTAAGTAAGCAAAGTCAGTAAGTGACCGTTCCTCGGTAGAAGGTATTGGAAAATTAGTTAATTATACGATTTGTCAACTTAAAGACTGCATTTAGTTTATTGTTTGTTTATTAAAAGTAGAGTTCTATTGATCGATTGACTGTCGTTACATATTCTTCTTTCTATAATTTCACTGACTGAGGTAGACCCCTCCAATATCTAAGGAGGGAGAATAAAACCTCATTTGTTTTATATTTGTATGTTTTATATTTGTATCTAGATTACAGATGGGATTATTCAATAAATGACATAGAAAAGGTGAAAGCACAGGAATCAAGATAGTTGGCATACGTGGCATACTTCAATTCGTCCAAAAAAATTATATGTTAATGCCTTTATGCCTTCACGCGAAATTTTGTCGCATGCTCTTCATATGATTATATAGAACATATAAATTCATTACACCAAACATTTAGTTAACAACAAACAGAATACATTACTGGAATTGAATAAGATCTGAGAAATTCGATTTCCTTGAAAAACCGAAAGTACGTTATAATCTTATGTAAAGATGAACAAAATTTTGACTCTAATAGGAAGTGCGAGGGTGATTTGATCAAGGCATTTTTTATGTATTTGGAGCCACATTAGGTCTATATAGCGGACGAGGCAATAAATCAGAACGCAGCTCGGCTAATTTGCCTACAATAATAGTACATGAATTCACTCTTTGAATGTTTAATTCTAGCGAACTTTTGATAAGTTATCTACAAGCGGGGTACCCAGCTTGTAGATATTCATCAACATCCGTGTTCATGTGTTCAATAAAATACTTTTTTTGGTATCTTGTCCATATTTACTCAACAACCTCTGAAAAGTCTCCCGTTTTACTGTCCTTGTATATGCTCTGAGATTCATTGAAAGCCATCGTAGAATCACACCATTCTGATTTACAATTAAAAAAAGATACTTTTGGTTCCGGCGTCATTGTGTTTTTTCAGTACAAGGTTTTCGTTTTGCGTTAAATTGAAGAGTATAAATAAATAGTTCTTCATTTGCTCTCGACTTGATTATGTGCATTTTATTCCTTTTTGTATTTAAAAAACTGGAAGGAAATGTCAATATGCGCAGAAAACAATATAGTTCATAAGAATAAAGATTATTCATTTTTCAGAGTCAAAAGGTTGCGGAAAGAATTATAATGCGCTGCAATGAAAATATACTCGCAGCGGATACCTTCCGATGGTGTTTTATCAATAAATGTAGTTTAATACGCAAAAATTGTTTTGTTATATTCTCAAAAATATATACTGGGTGTTCTAAGTAAATGTATGAAGGCAAAATACGTTATTCATTTGACAAGATAAATGGAAAATTTTATGCCATTGAAGTATATCCCCACATATTATTTTATAACTGTATATGTATATTCTTTTAAATTTGCGTATCATTATATTCAGAATACATCGATATCATATATTTGATATTGTATCTATAAATAAAAATAAGAACAAAAACATTTTACGGAATATTAATATCGACTAAAATTCGGATGTAATTCAAAAAACGAAGAAAAAACTTATAGCATAAATACAAAATTATACCTTTAAAATGCGTTAAAAGCGTTCTGGTGTATACTACTTAAATTACAAGAGGGTAAACCCTATTACACTTGAGTCGTTGGAGTAGTGTCTGCCTATGGATATTGAACTTTCGTAAGTTGCAATATTCGGGAAAGTCGTACCTTAGTAGCTGATTCCACAGGCTTGCCTTTCTCTTTAGAAAGGAATCCTGATAAATTGACGTTATGGGTTGTCTGCAGCCGAATTCGGTGTTCATTAGCCACGTCTGCCTGTCTAGTAGGTCTAGGAAATACTGCTCTAGCTGGACAGCTGCAAAGAGCGTCTGCCGTGGTAGTATCGCTAAAACAGATTCAGGTATGCATATGAACCCGAAAGCAATAATCGACTTTCAAACGAGTCAAATAGCCAACCACAGTTGTTCGCACATAAAGCACTTCGAAGCAAATGGTCGCCTGTTTTTTCGGAATAACTGGACATATCGCCACCGTTCTATTAGAGCAACGTATAACGGTCAATTCTGAATGTTACACCAACATTTGATTTAGAGAAGTTTTAGAAAAACTCAGGGAAACCAATCGCAGAAGACGAATCATTGATCATCACCATAATGCGAGCTCTCACACATCAGTTCAAACATGTTTCTTTTTAAACAGTCAAAACATCGAATTGATGGGCCGTCCGTCGTACAGTCCTTGTTTGACACTCAATGATTTCTTTTTATTTCAAGGGATCCAAAATAAACCGAGGTCAACGTCTTTTTACATCTGAAGAAATAGTTGATACGTTCAAATCACATATTTTGGAGGTACCTCCATCGGAATGGAAAAAATGTTTCTACAATTGGTTCAAACGCATGGAAAAGTGTATCTTGATAGAAAATATTTGGAAAACAATAAAGCCATATCTGGTAAATAAGGGGGATGTTCCAGTAATTCAAACCCTAAATCACGAATTTTTTGCATGGCAACATGAGATTTGTGTGCAGGGGCGTTGTCCTGCAAAAACAAAACACCTTTGGATAGCTTTCCGCGTCTTTATCCAAAAAATCAATCATGATTACTCCATGGCAATCCCAAAAAACTGAATCAAGAACTTTTTCATCAGATTTTTAGGCACGAAACTTCTTAGGTCTTGGAGAACCAGAGAGTCGCCATTCCATCGATTGTTGCTTAGTTTCTGGATCGTAGAAATGTATCCAAGTCTCATCTAGTAACCATTCTGTTTAAGAAGTCTACATCGTTTTCAAATCGAGCACAGATCGAATGCGATGCTTCTACTCATGCACACTTTTGGTCAACATTCAAACATTTGCGGATCCATTTTACAGCAATTTTTCTCATGTTGAAATTGACATGAACTATAGATGAACGCGTTCGTATGAAATATTCAGTGCTTCAGATATCCGTTTTAGCCCAATTCAACGCTCTGATAAAATCATGTCATGAACTGCATAGATATTTTTGGGGACTGACACAGAAACTGGCCTCCCCGATCGGACATCATTTTCAATGGAAAATTTACCTCTTTTGAAGCTTGCAGTCCAATTTTTCACGGTCGCATACGAAGGACAGTGATAACCAAGGGTATTAAGCATATCTTCGTAAATCTGCTTACCTCTTAACTCTTTTAAATACAGGTACTTGATGATAGCTCGATACTCCAATTTTTCGATTTTTACCATTTCGGCGGACATCTTTTTTCTTTTAATTTATTGCGTAACTCTAGTTTACTTTTTTGATGTGAAACTTCACACTGTCTCTTCTAATGAGTATTGTTTGTTGCTATGGTAACGCAATATTTTGTTTATACATGGAACTGGTCTAGGTTAACTAGATATCAATACGTCCTCATATTTATTAGAATAAAGGAAACACTTTATCATAGCGGAAAGAGACGATTTCAGTTTATGTCCGATGTACTGTTATTTCAGAATTAAAATGAAAGATTAGTTTTTATTATCCAAATATATAGCGAATATTGTTTACAAATATATCATTTCTTGAAAAAAGCTGTAGACAGACATTAACTTTTTTTCAATGGAAAATACTTCTCACCAGTTAAAGGTTATAATGTTATAATGTTATAAGGTTGGCAAAAGACGAACTTACCCCCTATCAAGCCATTCACTTATAACCCTATTCCTTGAAGGCAGCATCTTTAGGTTACATATCAACGCCAAAATGAGGAAGAACGTAAATGGGATCATATTTATTTAATAACGATGTTGTCGGAATAGTAAGTAGGAAGAAATGTTAAAGATGATAAGTACCTTATAAAATTCCAACAAGAAGGGCTGGAGTGTTCTGTACTTACCTGGTATTTTTATATTCCTTCCCACTACGCTAGCTATAAAAACGTGACCCTTGACATTCATCAAAACATTTATAATTTTAGGAACAAATCAAGTTATGTGTGACACACATGCCGTGAAGTGAGTAACGTTATGCAGACATCCGTAAGTGGAAATAGAAATTGGTTCTGGATTTTATGCATCTAAATGTTATTGATTTTAGGTCTCTTCTGTTTTAAAATTAGTTTTTTTTGATAATGTTTAAAAGAAAGATAAATTTTAATGTTTCGAATTTTCTTTTGATAAAAACTTAAAGAAAAGTCGGAACGTCAAAATTTATTTTTCTTTTAAAAATTATAAAAAAAAACTAATTTTAAAACAGAAGAGACCTAAAATCAAGAACATTTATATACACTAAATAATGTAATGATTAAATACATTTAAGTGAGAAGCAACATCCAAGTTAAATATTGCTATCGGAATAAACGATTATATATGATAATTATACGGAGGTCATTATTACCATCCTTGAGATTCTCGTTATTCTATTTTGAAAAACAATACGATTCTTGGTAACTTGAATAGAACATTCCAAGATATATCATCAGTCCAGAATAAAGTTCAAATTTAAGAATAAAGTTCATCCAAACATTAGTAATATACAATTATTTCAATAAACTATTGTTACTTTTTTTAGAAATACATTAATTTGATTGTTAAATAATTTCTCAGAAATGTGCTAACAAGACATGCTTATATGTATAAAAAATTGTTATTTTTTATTTTTTATTACTTAAGATGTATCTTATTAATTTAAAATGTAGACTCATAGATTAAGATATAAGGTGTTTTCAAGTGCACTGCGACCTGAAAGATCTATTGTGTACCCCCAAGGTACATTCTCGATTGTCAAGACTGCATACCTCTATAGGCTCCCATTCGAATATTGAACTGTGGTTTTATATTAGTTTCTGTTTGGGAAACAGAATGTTTCTGGTGCGATGAAGGGAATATCTTCTTTTTCGACAGATTATTTGTTTTTTCCTATCCTTGTATATCTCTGGCACCCTGATTAGAAGAACATATTTGTCTATGTCCATATTGAGTGTGCATACCTTCCAATTTGTACAATTTAAAGGGCTTCTTATTAATTCGGAGTATTTGGTTATTGATCTCCTATATACACCTATCCGAGCTCCTATTGCGGTTTTAGAGACATTTTTATACTATGTTATGATGATTTCCAATGTGGAGTGTGTTGACTTCCCAATTCGTTTTGTCACTAAAAATCATCTATTGGGAGTTTTAAGAGGGACATTTTGCCCAAGAGTGTCTTCCATTCTTTCGAATTTGTAATTCTTGTTTTCTAAATCAGATACACAACAGTCTCTGCACCTTGCTCAGGTGTTGCCTCGTCGTGTCGTGGTATTCTTTATAAATAACTGAGAAAGCTATAGAAAGTTAAAAACTCCTTTAACCATATAATTTTCAATATACATCTTCAAAAGATTTGAAACCAACTTCCACTATTTTAGTCTAAAATAAAATCCAGTAATTTCCATGTTAGAGAATTACAATAAAACCTTGAGAGCTCAGCAAGAGAGCTGTAACCGTTATTTATAGTTTATTTGTATGAAAATAAACGTAAGTACTATAAACTTGATCCAATAATTTGAAATTTAAATAACAGGTTGTAATTGTTTCAATATACATCTTCAAAAGATTTGAAACCAACTTCCACTATTTTAGTCTAAAATAAAATCCAGTAATTTCCATGTTAGAGAATTACAATAAAACCTTGAGAGCTCAGCAAGAGAGCTGTAACCGTTATTTATAGTTTATTTGTATGAAAATAAACGTAAGTACTATAAACTTGATCCAATAATTTGAAATTTAAATAACAGGTTGTAATTGCAAACGTTCATTATAACACGTACGAAAAGGTTAAAACATATTCTTTGTATTCAAAAACATCTGACGTACATATATAATTTGGATTAGGTTGAACTGCATTAAAAAATATACAAACTTGACATACTATATTAAAAAATATATAAAGTAGACACTTTTTTAATCAGTTACTATAAATATTTTACGCAACATATGAATTTCGATATAATCAATTTAACCGAGGATATGTCGGCTAAATTTTTATTTCTTATGGTTGCATTTTAGATTTTGGATCATACATATTTATAATAATGATAATAAGAGGTGGGTGATGTATAAAGAATAACCCGGAATATCAATATTTTTTGTTAGCTTTATTAACACTCATTGTATAATTACTGTACCAGATGTGCGATGTTCGTAAACATTTACTGTATTGCTAAAAGTTGAAACATAGTATTTCAAATATACACATTAAAATAATCCGGTTTACTATTTCATTCTATTGTTCATGTTGGTTGGCAGTTTGTTTTTTGTGGGTAAATCGTGAATCTGAAGACACCATTTTGATTTAAATCTTTAAATGTTAAAACCCCTCAAATCATATTGAGATTGAAAACTCCCATTTAAAATGGATGTATATTGTGTCCCTGATATTTTATTTTGATTAATTAAACTGACTTTATCCTTTACAATTAATTATTAAAATGAGCAATATAATTTCCGCGAGAACATTTATATTTTTGCACAAATACCTACTTTTGAAGCTTAATATTAAGTCTTTTGAATTTGACAGTCAATACATGTCATATGTTAAGGACTCATTTTTCTTAGATACCCTTATTTTGACTACGAAAACGAAACGAAGCGGGGTGATAATTGTTTTAGATTTGACCAGTACATGCACACTTATAACATGATCTTTTAGTTTGGATTGTAGATTAATTACTTGAATAGTGACTCCGCCTGTACCAAGAGCAGTACTCTGTTTAATAATATAATAAATTCTGTATTAATGTAAAAGATCAATTTAATAAAATTTAGACAATTGACGTTTTGATGGAAAGAATGTACGCTAGACTTAGGATCGAGAATTACGAAGAGGTGGAACAATAATGAAAAGTTCGATACTACACCACTTAAATTTACTACATATACCTGAGAACCAAACAAAATAATATACACAAAATAATTTACAAAATGAAAAAATAAACTAAGGCGTGCGAGCCGAATCTCTGAAAGCTACGTATCTCCCTTAAGATCTAGACATTTCAGATGATCGCTTCGTGTCTCGAGAATGAACTTCTCTTTAAAACATCTCTCCTGGGTTCGTGTAATATGTTGGTTTTTCCCAGAACATGTACAAGGCATATCAGAGAGTATTAAGAGTATGGACTTGTAAAATTAAAAAAAAAATCTTTTTATTATTAAATAATAATAAAAATAATTAAATTAAATAAATAGTACCTAATTTCCAAGAATAATAGTATTTATTTCGAATAGATAGGATTGATATTAACAAACTTACGAAGTTTAAAAGTCTGGATATATTTTCCAAATAGGTACTACGTCATCAGAGCCGATTGTATAGGAGAACTATTCGTGTGCTTTTTGACAAATGCTACTCGCTAAAGTGCTATTTTGACGACAAAGAGTTGAATTGTTGATAAAAATTGAGCAGGGGTTCTTCAGACAACTTGCTCCAGATAGATTCCTTTGCAAATTTATTTAATGGCTTTTAACTAACTAAAAGTTTTTATGAAAAAAAGATAAAAAAAAAATGTTTCTCAATAATTTGAAAATTTAAACCCGACATTGTTTTCAGACCCATTGGATGCTATTAGGATATTAAGGTTATAAAATAAAAGAGACTTAGAAGTCCCAAAAGAAAGTAACTTGGAGTTACCAAAAGAAATTATCTTGGAATCCCCTTGGTTAGGTAAAGGTCAGTCGGGGGTAGAAGGATTTCTTTATCGAGAAAGTGGTTTGGGGAAATGTGTTCCTGTATTTCCAAAAGCGGGGTCACATTTTTTAGTTTTTAGTTTCTTCTGGAAATATTGAATAGATCGTACTTTTAGTTTAGCTAAAATACCGTAAATTTGGTATTGAAAGTTATGGATAGGTAATCGTGATTATTAGGTTTTATATTTACAAATGAAATACACAGTGGTTAACATTCATATATTAAGTCTTTATTTAAAAGACTACATTTTCGAGAAGCGTCCTCACGCTTGAAAGAGTCGGTTTGTACTTACTAAAAACTAATAATAAAATATTTACACAATGAGGTCTAAGCCTCTCCTTAAGAATCGTAAAATTACAGATGTTTTACTAAAATATATGCATTACTCCGAAAAGTAAAAGATTCCTTTGTGTGACCCATGTGTCCGGGGTCATAAAACAGAGGTAGGACTTACTTTTCCTTTTCTAAAATATATTTCAACTAAATGTTAAGTTTCCTTAAACATAAAATCTAAGCATAATGTTAAAATACTAAAATAAAAAAAAATAATTTGTAAAATAGGATTCAATTTTGCTCAGAGAAATTCAACACGCCCCCTCAAAAATGAATCCCTTACATAAAAACAAACTTGTAAAAATACAGTCTACATAATAATATTTTACAACTAAAATCCTAAGTATTAAGTACTCCATACATTTCTTACAATATTATCTTTACTTGAATAAAAACCGTAATGACCCTTCTCTCAACGTAGTCTATCAACTTATATGACTCTACCTGGTCCAACATTTGTTGCTTAAGGGTTTAAGGGAAAACCCAATATCTTATGGGAAAACCTTACCAGACCAATTTACAATAGTGTTACAAAAAAAATTCTTAAAAACCATTTCAAGTCCATTTTTGTTCTGAACTCCATAAATTTTGCCCCTGTCAGTGATTTAGTCAATACATCGGCTATCTGCTGATCTGTAGGCATATAAATTAATTTGATTAGTCCCTTTTCTACTTTATCACGAGAATAGTGATATTTTATATCGATATGTTTCGATCTTTTGTGACTTGATGGATTATTTGCAATACTTATGCATCCATTGTTATCTTCATATATTATTATAGGACCTGATATAATTATTTTTATACTCTCTGCTAGTGATCGCAACCACAGAGCTTCTCGTCTAGCCTCATACAAAGCCATATATTCAGCTTCCGGAGTAGAGCCTGCCATGGAAGTCTGCCGCTTCGTAGCCCAACAGATAGTACAATTTTAATATAATTTAAAAAGATAACCCGTCGCACTTTTTCTATCATTAATATCACCCGCCCAATCAGCATCAGCATATCCACTTATTATATTTTTATAATGATTCTAGTATATACTAATTTTAAATCGATTGTGCCCTTTAAATATCTTAAGATTCTTTTTAAATATTGCCATAATTTAATATTATTTTTGTTCATATATCTACTAACAATATTGACTGAAAAACTCAGATCTGGATCACAATCTTGCATCTTGAATTTTTCTAGAACTAATTTTACATACGCACTTTGATCTAATGTTATGACTGACTCTGTTCTGGAAACTCTTATACCTAGAAATAATCTTATTTCTTTAAGATCTACCATTTGAAATTTATGCATTAAATATTCTTTTAAACTATTCATCGTATCTTTATTCAGAGTGGCAATAACAAGATCATCAACATATAGTACGACATAAATATTTCTGGAAATATCCCCCAAATCTAAGATATAAATGCACCGATCTACTGGAGAATTTTGAAAATTCATTGATTTTAAAGTTTTGTCAAATACCTCAAACCAACACCGGGCTGCCTGCTTCAAACCATAAAGTGCTTTGTTTAATTTACAGACCTGACCCTTTTTACATTGAACGCCCTCAGGTACTCTCATAAGAATTTCTTCTTTTAATTTGCCATTCAAAAATGCTGTTTTTACATCCATATGGTGTAGTAACAGATTATTCTGGTTGGCAAAAGCGACAATGAATCTAAAACTAGATATTCTAGCAACTGGCGCAAAAGTTTCGTCATAGTCTACCATATATTCCTGACTAAAACCTCTTGCTACTAAACGAGCTTTATATTTACAAGGACTACCAAATTCATTATTCTTAATTGTAAATACCCATTTACAGTCTACAATATTTTTATCAGTAGGTCTTGGTACTAATGTCCAAGTATTATTTGTATCAAGTGAATTAAGTTCACTTTCAATAGCTTGTTCCCATTGAACTCTATCCGGCCTATTTTTAATTTCATCAAATGACTTCGGTACAGCACTTATTATTATTTGAGCTGATAACATACATTCTTCTGGACTACCAGATTCATCATATGAGATTTTAGGAAGACCTCTGATCCTGTCACTCCTCCGACGACTGGCGTCAAAATCACTATTTTCTATTTCTAGTCTTGGAAATTTATTTCTGGGATCACAGAGTACATCTGATTTCTCATTATCAGATTCATTACCTGGTTTATCATTACCAGTTTTACATACACTATCTGATTTCTCAATATCAGATACATTATCTGATTTATCATCATCGGATTATATACACTATCTGATTTCTCAATATCAGATTTATTGAAACTATCTGGTTCATCATTACCAGATTTATTTTCCATCACTGGAACTTCAAATGAATCAGTTTCATCTGCGGAACCATTATTTGTTCTGTCAGATTTTATACCTGGCCGAGACACCATATAATTTGTCTGGTCCACAATAACATCCCTTACAACGGCATGTTTATGAGATTCTACATCCCATACTCTGTAACCATTTGGTTCATAACCAACCAGTACACCTTTCCAAGATTTATTATCGAATTTAGTTTTATTGACTTTATCATGTACATATACAGTAGAACCAAATACTTTTAAATATTTAAACAAAGGCTTTTTGCTATGCCACAACTCATAAGGTGTCTTCATTATTTTTAATGCTCTAGTCGGAATAATATTTATCAAGTAAGTTGCTGTTAAAACTGCATCACCCCAGAAAACTTTATCTAAACAAGATCCAGCTATCATTGACCGAGCTTTTTCTGTAATTGTTCTAACCATACGTTCAGCAGCGCCATTTAATTGAGGAGTTCGCGGAACTGTTAAATGATAAGTTATGCCTTTATTTTTACAATAATCTTTCATATCATTTGATAAATATTCTCTACCGTTATCTATGTATAAGTAATTTAATTTGAGATTGAAATGTGATTCACTTTTCGCGACAAAATCTTTAAATACTGAAAAGACTTCTGATTTATGTTTAAGCAAATATACTACACAATAATGAGTATAATGATCAAGAAATAAGACAAAATAATTTTTATCATTTAGTGCCGTCGGAGTGATTGGACCACATACATCAGAGTGTACAATAAACAATGGTCTTCTTACATGATCTCGATTTTTAACTTTATTGAAAGGTAATCGAGTTTGCTTGCCATTAATACAAGCTTCACATATCTTATCAATCGGATTAATTTCTTTTATTTCTTCGAAATCGTCTATCATATTATGTATCTTTAATTTTACAAATTTTTCCTTACTTATATGACCTAATCTCTTATGCCAAATGTCATAATTTATTTTCTTATTGTCGAGTATTTTGACGACAGAATTTATTTCGTAATTTTCAATAGTAAAATTTATTTGCGTCAAACTATTTAGTGGCTTACCTTGCATGATAAGTGTACCATTTTTACTTATCTTTACTCCATGCTGATCGAACAAGATGACCATGCCTGACTTTTGGAGCTGGGAAACCGACAGTAGATTGTATGGGACTTCTGGAATGTAAAGAACTTCTCCAATTGTCACCTTTACGTCTTTGTTGGTTGTCACATTAATTGAACCTCGTTTGGTTGCTGAAATGTACTGCTCGCTCTTGGCAACCAAAATTTTAATTGGTGTTTCAAGTGGCTCAAATGTTCTGGCGATGTCTTCTCTGTTTATAATATGATCGGATGCTCCGGAATCTAGCAAGAAAACAATTTTATTTTGATTTGTTTCAATTAATTTATTTCCACCAGCCATAAAAGTGATAGCTTGCGAATTCGGTTCCACTGATTGAGCAATTTGAGTAGCCTTAGTTGTTTTTCGTTCGTTGTACTCTTGGTTTTTCTTAAAGTAAATGCAATCTCTTCTTATATGTCCTATGCGGCCACACTGATAGCATTTTGTTTTATTTTTACTTTTAAAGGAGTTTTTAAAATTCTTGGATGGCTTGTGACCATTCTTAAATTTTGATTTTCCATTATAATTTGATCTCCGGAAGGGAAACTTATTTTCACTCGATTTATCACTATTTTCGGCAACTAATATTTTTGTACTAGTATCACGATTTTGTCTTTTCACTTTAATTTCGTGATTCAATAAACGCGATTTTACAAAGTCTAAATCTAGTTGATCTTCACGTAATGTTTCGATTGCAATAGATACTGCTTCATACGATGATGGAAATGTTTTTAATAAACTAAGTACTTTACCTGCTTCATCTATTATTGATCCAGACGCTAGCAGATCATTTACATACGTATCAAAAATTGAAAATTGTTCTCTTAGTGGCATATCAGGCGCTAATTTTAATTCTGAAAGTCTTTGATTCATCATCATTTGTGTTGGAAGACTTTTTCGATCATATACAGAATCTAATTTTTCAAAAATATTCTTAGCATATGTCACATCCGTAAAATGAAGCAGCGAGTCCGCCAAAAGCGAACCGACAATACTATGGGCAACGTCATTCTTTTTATTCCATTTATCATTTGGAAACACAGGAATTTCTTCGTCAATAATGCTGAGTATATGGTGCTCTTTCAACAGTAGGCGCACTCTCTTCTTCCAAATACTATAATTCTGTCCATTAAAAGGAGTTATTCCTCTTTGCGAATTTAAGTTCGAATTTGTCATTGTGTCGAATTATCTCAATTCACTCACAATAAAATAATTCACTTAATATATCTTCTATTTAAAATATTTTTATACACACACTACAATTATCACTTAATTGTGGAATGACTAATAAGTACTTTTACAAGTTTGATTTCGATCACAAATTATTATTTAAGTTCACTATTTTCACGATTTAATTATTCACGTTATCTGGGCCCATAACCTATTGAAAGTTATGGATAGGTAATCGTGATTATTAGGTTTTATATTTACAAATGAAATACACATTGGTTAACATTCATATATTAAGTCTTTATTTAAAAGACTATGTTTTCGAGAAGCGTCCTCACGCTTGAAAGGGTCGGTTTGTACTTACTAAAAACTAATAATAAAATATTTACAATGAGGTCTAAGCCTCTCCTTAAGAATCGTAAAATTACAGATGTTTTATTAAAATATATGCATTACTCCGAAAAGTAAAAGAGTCCTTTGTGTGACCCATGTGTCCGGGGTCATAAAACAGAGGTAGGACTTACTTTTCCTTTTCTAAAATATCTTTCAACTAAATGTTAAGTTAAACATAAAATCTAAGCATAATGTTAAAATACTAAAATAATTAAACATTAAAATATTTCTTTTACATGAATATACTGTTGCTAATGACCGTAACTGTAAGGCAAGCTAAAAGGATGTGAAAAATACTATATAAAAATGAATTTTCAAACACTAAACGTAATTAAGATTTTTTACGTAACTACAGATTACGCACCCACTTTTGAAGTTGTCAACGACATTGATGATCGTTCTTCATTAACTTACAGACAAATCAAGTCAGTTTCACAAGAAATGGAATATGCATGTTCAAATATTCCATTACGCAGAAGTGATTTTCTTAATTCAGTATCTCGGCGAACTAAACCTCAAGTTTAGATCGGATCAAAATGTTCGAGACTTGTGCGAGTGCTGGAAGGCTTTTGAAATGAAAATAGATATATTCACTCGCGATGTTACCTTCTATATACATATATAAATACTTTCCAAATCTTAAAACATACTCACCCAACCTTAATAATTGTGACAATGTTGAACTACTGAAGAAATGTAAAATTACATTCCTTTGAATGTTTTTTGTTGCATAAATGTAAATTCAATGTCAGCTTATTAAATCAAGGAACTCCAAGATAAAATATGTGGTAGTAAGAAAAGTTCTAGGTGATATTCAAGATAAATCTAACGAAATACTGTATTGTTAAGCTAGTTTGCCAGATAAAAAAAATTTTATTTCAAGGTATCGCAATTCTGACAGTGGATTTATATTGTTCCAAAATACAGTGTTGACAAAAAATGTTTTTCACGAAGAATATCTACTTTTTGAAGTAGCACTACACTTACGAGGAATCGAGATTATAATTGAGTTTTTCTCAAGTTTTTCTACAACTATTCTAAATTATTATTTTCAAAAACAAATTATTGTCTAGGAATTTTAAGAAAATTGTTATTATTATTTGAATAATTTTCCTCTGCCACTTTAATTTTGAGAAATTGCTTTTATATGATAACTTCTAATTCTAATACAAAACGGTACAGGACTGAGAATGGCACTTTTGTAGAAAATTGAGAAAACTTAGAACTACTGCTAAATCTGTAATATCTCGAAAATGCAGCCACTGCTCTAAATTCCTGAAAAATAAGTTTTTATAGAAAAAAAAGGTGGAGAAGCTGTGAAAAATGTAGGAAAAAGCTAAAACATATAATAGCGATTTTTCAAAATTAAGTAGCAGTGGAATATTAGTTAAATAATATCAATTATCCTAAAATAATTCTAGAACAAACTTTAAAAAATGACGAGCTCGAAATTGGAGTGCAAGCTCAAAAATATTTTTTTGCGATATTTGAGAAAAAAACATTTTTAATATTACATTTCGGAGCAGTATAGAACAAACAATACAAAACAGTTGACAGTATCGCGATATTTTGAAAATACTTTGTTAGCTCGAAAATATTGTTTTAAATAAAAAAATATAGAACAACCTGAATCAACCTCCAAGTGCTTCGTACGCGAACAACTTTTTGTTAGTTCATATGCTTAGATCCATAATGCGTCGCCTATCACGATCTCTTGACTGCGGTTCATGAGAAAATATTCATGTTCGTCGAAAAAAGGTTACTTTACACACTTGTTACTATTTTTCTGTGTACTATTTTCACCGGAGAAAATGATTACTTTTTTCGGATATTGTATAAACACATCAGCAAAGGTAGATATTTATTTTTATAATATTTTTTATACAATTTACACATGAATGACACGGGTCCTAAAACTATTCGGTACAACAATTGAATTTTCTTGTGTTGAAATTATATTCCTTCCTGCCCTCATAAATTCCGTTGATGAACTTGGTCGCAAATCCGGTGTTGTTTCAGGGCTACCACACGTTCTAAACACGTTTTTAGCCAATTCTGTCCTATGTGCTATCGATTCGTCAACATACCCTTCAGCGACCGTTGGTGACTTCCAACTTCTTTAGTGTTATCATCCAGTCTCCCCCAGATTCAACTAGAAGTGTACCAGAAGATATTCTAAATGAATTATCTGTATATGAGTTAGCATTTTTAAGTTGAAGCAAATTAACCACTGTTTCGAGAACCTTATAAAACTGGTTTGTACCCACAACCTGATTGATACATTTGATATGCAACAGGCGGCGATCCATTGCTGCTGCTGGACCAAGTTCTTAGTACATCCGGTAAAATTGAACATATTTTTCAGTAACTACAAATCTCGTTAGCATCAGCAATTTCGACAAGATTATGCAATTCCAAATACAACAAGAACCTTAACCACTGGATAAACTTTCCATTTTGTTTCAGAAATGTAATTAGTTTGAATCATTTTGAAATGTCTACAAACTGTTTGACTTTGGTTGTACCAATCACTTGAATATATGAATGATATATTTTAATATTGAAGCATCGTTTTTTCCTCAACCTAAAATCTAGTACTTTTTTCCTTTGTATAATACATAACTATTTTCTTAACGATAGGCATAACTTAATAAACAACTAGGTATATTTATAATATTGGATATTTTTTTGTGCTTATTTCATTTTTTCATCAGTTGTCCTTAACATTTGATGATTTAATTATATTTTCCTATTTGCCTGCCTACATTAGTTCATTCAATATCGATTTTATTATTAACAAACAATGGAAAGTTAAGTACGTTGACTTTTATACAAAAGAATCTATATACACATCATTATTAATTGCAATTTGTTTTCACCGGAACGTAGCAATAAATAATTATTCATTTTCTTGTTTGAAATATATATTTTTTTATTAGAAATGTTATTTAAAAAAATATACTCAAGTGATTTGAGTGTCATATAATTATTATTATTCATGATAATGATTAACTATCATTCCTTTTGCTGACTCATCGAAGAAAGAAACGTTATATTTGTGATCCAGATAATAGACAAAACTATAATAAAATTACTGTATCGGTTGTTATTGAATTCTAAAAAACCTAAGTCGTTAAGCATATCCGTTGTTATGAATAAGAATTGTACAATGATTTTGATAAATTATTATGTGAATGTTGCAGCAATTATATTGATAATTAAAAAATCTCGACAGCTAAGGCTATGGCATAAACAATGATAATTTTGTGATTAAATATTTTTGCTTACACGGTATGTTTATTGTCTAATAATAAAAATTGCCTTTTAATGTTCATATCATGTTGTAGTAGGTTTTCTATTTTTTCTTAAAGAAACACAAAATACATTGAAAGATAAAATAAAAGAAATTTCGGTCGTTGTATGAAAAGTTTCCGAATTCAACCTGAAGATGTTGGCGCTTCATACATTGGAAAATATATTTGTACATGCGTTGAGAGACTCTCAATAAAATTTCCGTTTTGGACGCTTAATTTCTTAGCTTAGTTTGACAATCATAAGTGAATCGTTGTGAAGATTTTTTTGGAAATTAACAAATTGAGTATCGAGCTGTGATTAAATACGCAAATGAAAAAGGAGTTACACTCTGTATACGGAGCACTATCATTTACTAACATAAAATTTTAGCCGGCTGAATTCAAACGTAGCCTTTATCAGCTTGACTGACGATGAGGTATCATCGATAAAGCTCCTCAAATGGTACTGACCGACCGTCGGATTCAGGTTAGAGATAGAGGAGGCTAAGATACCTTTCCATATACTTACAGGTTACAACATTTGAAATGTTAATAGTATCTTTTCCTGTCTAGGATTTAAGGGACTGGAATGGTGTAGGCCACTTATTACTTAATTGAACCGAATATAGTTAGAGAATTTTTCATGATCTCGGAAAATGACTAACCTCTAATCAATATATATTTATACTTGACCCTGACTGGGTCGATTTATGTATGGTCCCAACACTTTTATCTGTGTCAGTTTATTTGGAGCCAAGAAACAGTATGTATTATAAAGTTCGTTAGTGTCTTTTGAAATGTGTATCAAACAAGATAAATAATTGCCCGTTGAGGCAAAAATGATAGTTAAAAGTGTTTGTAGAGCGAAGACACGAAACACTTTTCATTGAAAGAGGCTTCAGCTTTAACCAGCATCTCTGAAAGTACACATTGGAAAATTGTGATTGGAAAAGTGAATTGATTTATTTATGTATGCAGAACAAAAAGTGCCAACGTTATTGTCACTTTCACGTAGACTCTTCCAGTAAACTGATGATGAGATTAATTGATTGATTGATTGATTTTTTGACGTATTCTATCTATTTCGAGGTTTTTATATAAAAAATTGGAAACTGGAAAAACTGTATTCAACACGTGAAAACAATTGGCAACTCATATAAATGTATGTAAACAAGAACTTAAGTAAAAAGAGTAGAAATATTTAGAGATACTGATGGTTCAGTAAGCTAACAAACAATGGCATGCTTTTGATGAATTATTTAGACAGTCATCTAACGGTGCGCCGACCAAAACATAATGTAGTGGAAACTATAATGACGAAGATCGCCATCTAATGGTGCCAGTAATTAATTTAATGGAAAAGAAATATTGGGTAACCGACTGTTGTACTAGTTTTTAAGAAAACGTGAACTGAAAACTGACAAAAGTTTCTAGACAGAAGTTATCCAATGCTAGAGGTTCTACAATTGCAAAAGAATACATAAGCCTGTACCTTACAGCAGAGGAGTCAGTTGAATATCGAAGAAATGCGGCGAACATTACAAGTAATCCGTGTGGTAAAGAAATGACATCTAAGTGCAGTGTTAGTTATTATAGTCTATTTCAGAAAGGTATAGAGTAATAAAATAAGGAATTCCTTCCAGTTCGGCTCAATTTCGGTGTCGGAGAAATTATTGACTGGTTAACCACCAAAAGTATTGAATTTGGAGATAATTTGATAAAAAAAGAACTATTAACTATAGCAAAATTACACAAACATCTTTTTATGAAGTACGCCGTGGAAAATATAGCAGAAAAACATAGTGTAACTGTGCTGCGCACACCGCCATATCTTTGCGAACTAAATCCTATAGAACTTATATGGGTGCAAGTGAAAGGATTTGTAGCAAGATGCAACACAACATTCAAAATGAAAGACGTTAAGCTACTGTTTGATCAACCCATTAAGGAGGTGAAACCAGAGACCTGGAGTAAAGCAGTCCAGCATGTCTTTAAAGAAGAAGAAAAAATGTGGGATCTTGACTACTTAATCGATCGGACCGTCGACCCGTTAATTATAACGCCAAGAGGAGATGACAGTTCCTCAGATGACGAAGAATATTATGATTTTTTATAATTTCTGTGCAATGTATTTTTTGTATAATGTTCAATAAAAAACAAGTGTACCTAATACTATGTACATAATGCCTAATTTTTATTCTGTTAAAATAAAATTCTTTCCTTTTTACGAGTATCCTACCGGGCACACCTTTGGCACACTGCTTTCAATGTTTGTGAATGGATAACAATAGGCTAAACCCTTACATTGACCCCAACCCGGGTGGTACCAGCTGCACTTAATAAAAAGGAAGAATTTTACAATGAAATCAATGCCAAACTATGAAAGTGGCTTAAATATTCGTTGGGTCACTTTGTGGTACCTTTGCATACCTAATGAGATTTTATTATTCTATACATTTATGAAATAAATTATAAACTGTTTGTGGGGTTGTTTATTAGTCTTATAACTGTTGTGATAAACTTTTAAGAGTGAAATTAAGTACAATATACACTCGTCAAAATTTATCTTTCTTTTAAAAATTATCAAAAAAACTAATTTTAAAATAGAAGAGACCTAAATCAAAAAAGAATTAGAAGCATTAATATTCTCTCTTCTCGTTTTTTTAAGTAATTTTTGAAATATAGATAAAATTGACGTTTTGACTTTCTTTTAAGTCTTTTCTATCAACGTCAATTTGAATACTTAATTCTGAAACTTGTGAATTTAAAATTTTTACAAGAATTAATACGATTAAAACTCGGAAAATCTATTAAAGTTAGTCCACTTTGGTGTTTCATTGCCACGTTCTCAGTAAGAAAGAGCAGATAATATAGATAAAAAGACTTCTTCTTCTGACGTTTCGACTAATTTTAAGTCTTTATCAAAATATTTTGATGCTCACCAACGCCCTCTCTTGTCTCAAACTCGTGACCACTTCTTCTAGACTCAGAGATTATAATATAACCATTGACTGATAGGCATACAATACAATCACAATAATTGAACTAATGATACTTTATAACCAGTTAAACGAGTTTTTAATATTAAAGTTCATTTTTTTACATTGCTTCTAGGCAGATATAACCGGTAAGAGATTTCACTTAACATGGACCAAAAAAACATGTTTCTCCCAATTATTTCGAACAGTATTATATCTTTTATGTTTTATTCTAATCTCATATTCATCAAAATAATTTGATAAATACCGAGAAAATAAAGTAAGTAGTGTAACAATGATTAAGTTTTATTAATTGAACCCCGTAAGGATTACATGAATCACTTGAACTGTTTGATAATATTGATAACTGAAGTTATAGAAATTTCTATATTTATTTAAGTACATAAACTTTATGTGAATCACCGATAGAATGTCTGTATCAGCTCGACTTAATCGTGTTTTAAATTTTGCGAAACATTATGACAACGTCGAAATGTTGAAATAAATATTTTCAAATTAAGTCACGTATGTAAAATTACATTACATTAAATTAATGACGTACAATAATTTTAAATTAATTGTTACTTTTTTTGGATACAACACGGTAACTAATAATCTGCCTAAAATTGTTATTTTTCCGACTTCATTAATAATTCTTTAATACAAAACCTAATTTGGGAGAAATATATACGACGTTATCTAAAAGGTTTCCGACAATGGAACAAGACATGTGTTTCATAATAATTTTTATTATTCAACATAGTCTAATAGTTACCGTCTGTCTCCTTAAAATAACCGTTTACGTATGCGATAACGTTCTCGTCTAATGAAAACCTGTCTCCTGCAAGTTAAAATTTAAGGTAATGAAACAAGAAAGAGAAAGTTGCTATGGGTCAGATGTGGTGAATAAGGTGGGTGGCGAACCAATTCATTAATTTTAGCCATGGCGATCACCGAACTGTGAGAGGGTGCGTTGTCTTAATAGAAAAGCATATTATTTTCCCTCAAATGCGGTTACTTTTTGCAAAGTCTTCATTTACCTTATGAAGCAATAATTCGTAATTTCATCCTAATTGTTTTACCTTTTTTGAATACAATCCCATGACTATACCAAGAAACGGTGACTATCATGTTTCGGTCGATAAAACTGTATGAATGAGGAAGCAGATAGCCTTGCCAAAAAAAGTAATCACTCAATATTTTAAACTAGACCCCTTCTGTGGCTCCATGAGATGTTACATCAGTAACGAAATTAATGGATGGCTAAAGGTTCAGATTAGAAACACCTCAGGTTTAGGACAATCCAAAGGATTCATAATTCCTTTAGCTAGGAAGTCTAAGAAACTCTCAAGATGTCCAGAAATGACATTAAACAGGTTGTTGGTATTCTGATAGGACGCTGCCCTCTTAAGTACAATCTTAAAATGATGGTTATGGCAGAGGACAACAACTACAGATTTTGCAAACAAGCTATAGAGACAGCAAACCATCTGTTCCGCGAATATCCTGCCAATGTAATCGAAAGACTAGTTACCTCAAAGGAGAAGTGTTACTACTTTGGAAAGTAGGACAAAAATTTCCTGAAAAAAGATTTCTTATAGGAGGAGTCTACGTATTTTGGGGGCAGATCGAGGCACAAAATATCTTTTTAGCTATACAGGGCTGATGGAAAGCAAAAATCACTCTCAATCACAAACAATAGGCAAAGGGAACATAATATAACAAATATTCAGTATTTTGTGTTTTTCGAAATCTATATACAATTTGAATATTTATACAGTGCATAGGATACCGGGATTTAGGACCACCGCTAAACAACTGTACTGACTAAAGTGTAAGCATTATATTTCAATTTGTTTACATTATTTTATTTCATCAATCGAGTTTAAAGTGAATGTTTCAAGAACAAAATCGTCATTTATCAAAATATATACATAACCCAGAAGTTTTATACATACGTCTGAGCTTGTATAACGATACTACAATTACTATTAAGTCGGTACAATTGTCTTTTGCATCCTATTATCTTAACAATTACTTATACAATCTTTATACCAATCTTACTCATACTTCCTGATGACGAAACAAATATAATTTCATTGTTTCCACAGTCAATGTTGTAAATAGTCACCGTGACCAGTAATTGGACGTATTTAAACAGAATTTGAACGATCAATGTTTAAAGGATTTAATCGGCATGGAATTTCTTAGCGAAATCAGCGTAAAAGTGGGATACATTAATATTACTTGAAACACATATGTTACTTTTAAATGTAAATACAATATATTTTTCCATATTATTGCGTATGCGCTGTAGAGAATTCTATGCACTATTTCTTCTTATGCAGCCAACATTAGTAGTTGTACGAAACTAGCAAATCAATTGCTAAAGTTCTATAAAAAATTTTGAAGACTTTTCACTCATATATCGTTCTGCTCACTTCCTTTTCGAATCTTCCGTGGTTGTGGATATCCTGGATATCAGATTCTCTTTTCAAATTAATATTTTTATATTTAAATTATCAAAGTATTAAGCCTTGCTTCACAATGCCATACCTCCATGATTTTTCACCACTTTTTAAGACCTTGTCTTTGGAAATTTTCGCAAATAAACTGATCTCACGTCCATTTCCAATAACCCAAGCAGCACAGTGTCGTTACTATGACGTCAATTATAGGCCATTGGCGACCAATGGGGACGTCTAAAATGACGTGATTATGACGGGTTAATGTCACATCCTACAGACGTCAACTAATGACGTACCTAGTTCGGCTGGTGAGACGTCAAAATGACGTACTTACTTTTGACAAATGACGTATAAGTAGGATCAAAAATATAAAAAAATGCGTTCAAATTAATACCAGTTTATTACAAAATCTTAAAAAACTACATACTATTACACTTATAGAACATAAAAGTTGAAATAAGGAATTACTAATGATGCAATAATGAAAATGACAACCATTCCTGCTTGAAAGGAAAAACAATACATTTCGAAAAAACTTTGTGGCAGTGCAATAACTCGATATACTCTGATAAATTTTGGATGCGATAAACATAGAATTCTTTTGAGTCGACAGGGTATTTGTAAAATGAACGGTAATCCTGAAACCTCCTACCTAATATAAAAACTGCTCCATTATTATCCACTACTATATTTTCTATTTTGAAAACCAGTCCTTCTAAGGTAAGACAAAAACAATTTGCTTCTGAATATGATGCAATAGAAAAAATAAAATCTTTATAATGAAGCTTTTTATACTGCTTGCAAGAGAAATTTGGCGTTGGTCCTAAGAAATGGGACAATTCACATTTACAGAAGTGTTCTTCATCAGGTGAAGTAGAGTCATGTTTTTCATACACTGTCATTTCAATTTCTTTTAAGCGTCTATTAATCTGTTGTAACGGTTTATTCGGAGACTGAACTAACGATTTTAAATGGTGGAGATAATTTTCAAATGGAAATGCTGACGAATTGTCTAGTGGCCCGAAATTTTCAACGTCATCTGCCAAATGTAATAAGGAATGTACATTGTAAACTAAGAACTCTAATCCGTAGATCTTTTCACTGTGCGTTACGAATAAATGCAAAAGTTGGCGCGCAAATGGAACTCCGAATTTTTCAATATGGCGTTTAGAAATAAGTATCATAATTGAACAATGAAATAGCAAAAAATGCACATATATTGCCAAATCGACATTCCCATACAAAGCAACTGGCCCAATATACAGTAAAAATGTTCGAAATTCCGTTGCTTTCCAATCTGCCAACTGGGACAAACTGCGCCCTTTCCGATTGAATTCTACTGGAATACATTTACTGAGAAAAACAATTTTTTCAGATACATTTTGAAATGCAGTAGAGCTCATTTTGGCTCGGCTTGCGCGTCCTGTCCAAATACGCAAAAGTTTTTTCATTACACCTAGACAAACTAGGTGTATATAGTCTAAAGAAAAGACATAGATCAAATCTATAGGAAGAGCTATTAGAGGAGATTCTCCATGATGATGAGATACGTCAATTTTAGTCCGAAAAGATTCGTTGTCTCTCTTGTTAAAAGGTAAATTTTTGAAAATGACACGTCCCAGGTGTTCTCCAGAGTTGTCGCACCTTTCACAGGAACTATACCCTGAATGGGTCTTCACACATTTCAGATATGCGCGCGCAGGAGCATCGCAAACAAAGCTGTGAACTTTTACTTCATGGATATTATTATTAATTTCAATGCCCGTGGTAAGTAAGTTCGATAACTCAATTAAAAAATCTTCTAAAAACGCTGACAATAAATTTGGTTTGCCACTTCCTAAAAAAGAACCAACAACAAACGGCTCACTATTAAAATTTTTTACAAATGCTAAAATGGGCCAGAGATCATGTTTCTGACCATTTCTATAAATGGGCAGTTCATCTACATTAAATGAAATGTTGATAATGCTGTACTGAAAAATATTAGGCACTGACAATAACTTTAATTTTAAAGCGTTAACAAGTCCAAAATGACTATATTCGCCATTTAACAACGATTTTGTTTTCGTTTCTCTGGGCGTTTTCAGCAGCGTTCGACTGTCTAACGGTAACTCATTATGGTATGGATGCAAGATATGCAAGAGATGAGTAACTACTGTACGTCGAACGTACCTTGAAGCTGCCCAGTTTGACAATTTCGAATGCAAATCGCTAGGCGGCGGTTCATTAGAAAATAAATCGTTAGGGGGCACGTTACTGGAATAGGAAGTCAAATGGTTGTATAACGTCGCATCATTGAAGAGCAAATTTTCATTAGGCGAGTTTACATTAAAATCTAAATCTCTTGAGGAACAGGTGTCATTTTCACTTTCACACATTGAATCAGCAAAAAAATGGAATTTGATGATTCATTGGAATCATTATTAACTATTAAAGATGTATTATAACAATTCTGACTCACAGGTGCTAAATTTGCTTCTGCCACCCTTCTGTAGAGTTGTCTTTGACTAACAACACTTTTTTTCTTACGGGTTGCCATGCTGCTGCTTTTTCAATTTCTCTGGTGCATGTTTCAACCACACCTTGATGGTATCTTCTATTTCTTTGTGACTGACTAGAGGGGAGCTTTTTCTTACAGCACCTAAAAATGTTGTTTCAGATTAATAATAAGTATGCACCTACAAGTGAAAACACTTACCAATAATCACATCCTTTACGTTTAAGTTTTTAAAAGCCTTTTTCTCACCTCGTTTGCCACAAAAATTCCAATTAGTTGCAAGAGAATAAGTGAACAAAAAATTTAAAATGCGGTTTGTATGTCCAGTAAAATCTCTCCCTCCAAAAGTCGATAGATATGCCGACTGGAATCACATAATTTAAATTGTAAAATACATATTAAGTGGTACAGAACACTCACCAAAGCCAGGCAATTATTTTTTTCACTCAGGTATGTTTCCAATTTGGTAATATCCTCTTGAGAATTCAAAGGAAACTGTACGCCTATATCATCTGGTAAATCTGTATTACTGGCGTGATTGCCACTGCGATCTTGTTTTCGGATCCACTGCAAAATTTGATTGTTCTGTTCTCTAATGGTCTTCAATAAAGTGATTACAACTTTTTGCTGCCGTCCGCCATTACGCGCACACGCGTTCACACCAGCAGTCCAGCACGCATGCGCCTGCACGTCTCGTATCGTATCGTGGCATTTCGATTAAAAACGCGCCAAAATTAAATCTTGGTCGACAGCCTCGACAGGAATCGATGCTAAAAATAATTGTTTCCTGCTAATAAAATAGTTAAATAATTGTTAATTACAACATTCTCACTTCATCTTTAAATTCAAATTGCATTTCCACTTAAAACGTCAGTTTAGTATTTTCATTGCTAATTAATGAATTTATATTTATATCCAAATTTTAGGTAAACAACAATTTAAAATGTATGTTTAGTTTTTGTAATAAACTTTCGTTCTAATTTTTTTTATAGTTGATTAAAAAGCACTTAAAACGACCGAAAACGTACGAAAGACGTCTCTAGACGACGTCAAAATGACATCTGAAATGTCACGTCATATGGACGTCGCTTATTGGTCTACGACGTCGCCGACTAATAATGTCCAATAATTGACGTCATTATAACGACACTGTGCTGCTTGGGAAGTGACATTAACATTTTTCCACTATGATTCATTCGGAATATAGGAATATATATATATATATATATATATATATATATATATATATATATATATATATATATATATATATATATACCTAAAAACCATTAACCTATTGAAAAAAACCTAGTAAAGAAAACGCGCGACAAATTTACATATCATTAGTAGCGATCCCTTCCGAATTACAGGTGAAGGCGACCAATTTACATCCGTCCGCAATCCGTCCGAGTATTACACGTATAACGGAACTCAAGTGGGGATTTCAAAGTTGTACAAAAAACATCTCAGCGTGGGTAATTTTTTTTTAATTTGAAAGAAATAATTCAAGAATGACGAAAAATATATTATTAGACGATTTCCACAAGCCGAAATAACAGATATCTTTCGAAACAATTTAAAACGTGCAACTGCGTGACGTTTATATTTCCCTTTCCGCGTTTCTATTCCTTTTCATGCTTTCCCTATCTATTACTATCTATCTATCGCTCCGTTCCCAGTCTGGTTTCGCCATCACAGCTGATCACAGAGATTCATTCATGGCAATTACAAGCAGCTTTATTGGAGTTTTAATTTAGAATCGATTATGAACCTATTCAGGATGCTGATTTGCAGCGAACGATTTGGGTGCCACAATTAGTTTATCCATCATATCAATCGTGTCGTTCTGGATCTTTTTAAATTTTGTTTTTTGTACTTGAATAAATAGATGCACTCGTATAAGTATTCATACTTATTGTTAGAATCTATTTTTTAATTACAAACAAAAACACAAAGCTCAAAATGCGATATTTTGTTTTATGTTCTTTAAAGTTTATTACATTGACAGTTGTTTTGATGAATAAATGTTTATGACATACTAATATATTTTTACGTCCTCAGAATCCAAAACTACAGAGTTATAGTGTGATATAATTTACTTGTGATATAAATCGTCTATATTATGGTGATCTACCCCATTAGGGAAATACGCTTCTAGATATTTCTTTTTTAAAAATTTATTTGATAGTGTTGGATATAATTCCGATTTAGATTTATGGAATTTATGCTTAGTTGATGCAGTGCTTCCAATTTTCAAAAATTTGTTTCCGTTTATCACTTATTGAAATAAATGTCAATGCTACTCAATTTCTTTTTATTATCATTATCTACTTAGTTTATATGTGTTTTATATTAATTTTATGCTTTGTTTATAACCATAACACGGCACTAGTTTATGAAAAATATTTTTTTGATTATTATTTTTAAATACTAGTACTCAATAACATACACTTATTTATTTGCATGCTATTTCCTGAGATTTTCAATTAAGTTTTCTGATTATAAAAAATATGAACCTTATTTTTCTTAATTTGACGCGTTTGAGTATTCCAAAATGAAAATATGGCAATCGTCAGATTCTTCAAAGATTTTCAACCCGATAGGTTTCTATTACTCTCGAGTAAATCCCCGTTTAGCATCGTGGGGCTCCCCTACCATAATGAAAGGTGCTCGATTCTATTATACATGTTCACTTTCAATTGGCATAATCACAGCATTAGAACTGCCTTTGCTATGATTTTAATATTAAATTGGAGTAGACTCTTACGTAGACTGAAGTTTGCCCGGGAGCCGAGCGTTTCCCACCGTTAACGGTAATAATCGTTTATTGAAAGATTTTCTAATGTGGAATTTGAACCGATTGTTTAGTATAACATTTCAAATGCAAAAAGTCATAATGATTTCAAATTCCTCACATTGGAGACACAATGTGGTGGGTGAGACATTACTTTTTAGTCTATCATCACTTTTTTAGCGCGCGGATAAAGTAATAAATATTTAGTCTAAGATCCGAACCTAAATCGACCTTCAGCGGTTTGATAATAGAATCAAACATATTTTATAATAAATTTCGTATATTAGAAAATCTATTAAAAATGGGTAAACAACAAAAATCCTGGGCAGAATATTTTTAATTATTTTTTGAACTGATTTTTCATAAAATGTTGCAACATGCAGATAATAATAAAATTTTATATTGGACTTAAAGTGTAAAACATTTAGAATGTGCAGACGTAGGGTTGACTATTCTTATATTTATTTATTTATTTGTTGAATTCATGTTATATTGCTTAATATTTTTGTATTATATTAAATATATTAGATTGTTATGTATATAATTAATTAATTTGTTTGCAACAGTTGTTCCGAAAAAACGTGTACTGATTACAATATGGAGGGTAGCAGGGGTACCTCTACCATAGAGATATTACCATAGAGTAGGCATGCCTACAAGTGAGAGCGTCTCGCGAATGAAAAGAGAAAGAGAATCATTTATGTATTTCTATCTCTTTCTTTTGTTGCGTACTGCGCATGCGTGTCTCTGATTCAACGGGCAATGGTAAAGTGCGTACACGAAATCTAATCAACGCGCATGCGCCATTAGACAGAGACAGCAATACATAAATTATTCTCTCTCTCTTTCTATCGGCCAGACGCTCCCACTTGTATGGGCGCCTATAGCATGCCTACTCTATCTGTAATATCTCTATGACCTCTACTCTCCATATAGTTTATATACCGAGCATGCGTACTTTCTTATATTCACGATTCCATCAGACACGACTGCAGTGTTTGGTCCTTCATTATCACACGGTATACTTACCTCAGATCTGTCTCTGTCACTCATTTTCACACGCGTTGAAATTTAAATCTTTAAAATTTGTATACCCCTATTAGGACCAAATTTGTTGCCGTCAACCTTATATCATCGTGTTCAGAATAAAACAGCGCTTATGCTGATATAATTTTTTTTCTATTATCTAATCAAGTGAAAGTAACTAGTATTGACATAACTGTTTATACCTGTCAACCCAGTAATTCGTCCAGGTAAATAATAGTCAACCCTACGTATGCACATTCTATATGTTTTATACCTTAAGTCCAGTATAAAATTTTATTATTATCTTCATGTTGCAACATTTTATGAAAAATCATTTTTTTATAAATAATTAAAAATATTCTGTCCAGGATTTTTGTTGTCTACCCATTTTTAATATATTTTCTAATATACGAAATTTATTATAAAATATGTTTGATTCTATTATCAACCCGGTGAAGGTCGATTTAGGTTAGAATCTTCTACTATTATGTCTCTTAGCAAGGGTAGTGCTCCGTATCAGGATACATTTAGGGTTTTTTCTTTTGTCAGAATATGTAAAATGATCTTATATAAAAATAAACTATAGAATTAAAGGACGGGACAAGGTATACTGTATACTACAATTTCCGTTGAAGCGCAATAAATTCTAAAATATTGTAAAGTAAATAAAATTATCTATACGTCACTATTTTTCAAATATGTTCTTGAGCTTTTTAGCTTGGCTAGAATTTCGCCTTTTTGTTTATGCAAATAATTTAATGTCATTTAGATAGGATTATTCATATTCGGAGAGTTGGGTCGTCAATGTAGAAATACCTTGTACGGAGCATTGTAAATATCATAAAACGTTAATTTGAATAGGAAAAGTCTCTATTGGTTCTTTTCTAAAAAACACAACACATACAATTATTAAATATTTATAAATTATTAAATATTATTTGTTTCAGATATACAGTGACAGTAAGAGTGTCCGAAGAACAGCCGTATCAAGTTAGAGAATACGTTTGGTGCCTTAACTTTCCTCCAAGATGCTCAAAATATAAAATTAAATTTAAAACTGTGTACAAAATACAAAACTTGGTCAAAACTAGACCTGTTGAAGACTGCTGTAAAGGTTATACAAAAAGCAATACTGCGGATAGATGTATACCAGTTTGCTCACAAAATTGCCTCCACGGAACTTGCGTAGCGCCAGATACATGTAAATGTGAAACAGGTTATGGCGGGCCATATTGTGATATTTGTAAGTATGCTTCTTTAATTCATTTTAATTTCTAAAATGCTTGATTAAAATATTCTAGTTCTATGTTTACAGTACCCATATAAAATAGAAAATGTTGGAATTTTATAGAATCCATATATTATATTATTAATGATCCTCATTCAACGATTTTTGAAATAATTTAATGGTTTTACATAAATCAATTGAGGTTGAAAAATTAATTTCTATATGTAATTGAAAGAGAAAAAACAACAGAAAATAATAAATAAATGCAAATAACTTTTATAGTGTGATCATAAATCATTTCTGTTTTATCGTCGATTATAAGTTGACCTAGTCCACCGTATTCGAAAATAACTTATTCACATATTTTTTTAAACATTATATATGTATATATTTTCAGCTTTTCATAATCTGTATCTATAATTATTTATGTCTTTTCGAACGACAGAATATTGGGGTATTAGTTTTCATTCTCCTTTTTTCTATTTTTTAATGGAAAACTTTTTTGGTATTGCATATTAATATGATTTTAACAAACCAAAGACCTAAGCAGTTTTGGTAAAATTTATAGTTTTATTTTATAAATTTTAATGCAAGTACGAATTATTTAATTGATGGCTGCCACAACCAAGGAAAAAATATTTTTTTGTGGTTAAAAAAGATTTCTATTTTGATATTGGTGTATAGGTAATCTATTTATTAATATAATTATGGGAATTATAAATGTTTACCTGTTTTTGAAATTAATTTTCAAAAGAGACCTAAAATTAAGACGATTCATCTATCAAGAAAAACTGAAATTAGTACAGGTAATTCGGGAGTAACGATGCACCTTGTATACTTTTGATCGACTTGGTGGAGTTTGCATGAATTATTTGAAACACTTTTGTGAACTTTGTGAACGTAACAGATGTCGAAATGTTAGTTACGTTACTTTATGAATAATATGGAAATAAGGACAACTAATAAGTTTTTGTAATGTAGACCGATGAAACCACAAATATGGAATTTATATATTCAATAATAACTAAATCTGTGGTTTCAATGAGACATATTTATTTGCAGAATAATAAAAAATTTAAATCTTGCATGATAATCTCAAAAATCGGTTTTAAATATCGGGCGTGTGCCAACTCTTGATTTTAATGCTCGCAATAAAATATTAACTTCTGTTAAAATGTGCCAACCCGTGATAGTGGTTATCTTGAAGATTAGACAGCTCGTGACTGAAGATTATGCAGCTCGGGATTTTAATTATGAAATAAAAAACAAAAGTAAAATATATATTTACAGTGTATTTCAGTAACAAATTTTGACATTCTAAACACATAGCAAGATAGTACTTTGGGCAGTATTTAAAAGTGCCATCCATGTCAACGATTGCTGAGTTTTTCTAACAATTTAAAAATAAAGATAAAATAATTCTACCAAATTACTAACATGAAATTAGCAACAAAGATATGTATTATCGAAAAAATTGAACAACAAATAGGGGACAACTATTCAAAAAATAAATAAAGGTATATCATATAATAAAAAATGTGTAGTATCCAAATTTTTGTAAACTATTATGACTCAAATACGATTTCTAGTATATCCCGTTTGGGTTGCAAATAAAATCATTTATTATAAAATGCTTATTAATTTTATTTTGTGTCAATTAATTTATGATAAATAGTTAGTAATTGTTATTTTACTCATTTCAGCTTGCCCTAAAGGTCTCTGGGGAAGAGAATGCCAAACTAAATGCGAATGCCAAAATAATTCCACGTGTGATCCTTATGATGGCAGCTGTTACTGCTCAAGAGGTTGGATAGGAAAACACTGCGAAAGTAAATGTGACAAATTTCATTTTGGACATGACTGCTTAGAACAATGCCGTTGTGAAAATGGTGATTGCGATCATGTGTCAGGAGAATGCAAGTGTCATGCCGGATACAGGGGACCTCTGTAAGTAACTGTATATAGGTTTATGATTATTTTTCTATATTTTTTCTAAATTAATAATAATAATGGTACCGACAAATGTAAATAGGTAAATAAAGGATTTTGGAAATATGTAATCGAATAATACTGAGGGAGGAATAATATAATTTCGATACAGCAGAAAGAACAGTAATATAGAGGTGTCTAGGAGAGATGGAAGTACCTAGGGAACTAATTGAGATTATCAGAAGCATATGAGTCTGTAAAGGCTAAAGTACAAATGGCAGGAATGTAATCAGAAGATATTTTATTGAATAAAATGGTATAGCTTAAGTCCACTATCATTTATATTAGTTATGGATAAAATAATAGATAAGAGAAAAAACTGAAAAATTGAACTTCATAATTGGATACAAAAATCTGAAAATGAGTAAAAATGAAATCAGTACGAGAGTAGAAGCTTGATGAGTTAAAGACCAAGGGAAACGTTGAATAATTTGAGCTTTCGAAGTTTTCACTTACTAACGATTTAGGTTAAGAAGTTTCTATCGGTTTATATTTTTACTTAAAGAGGTTCGTTTATGAGCTTTACTAATGACTTATAGAGATAGACGAGCTACGTTAATGCAAATGAAACTTTGAAATATTAATACATATGTAAATACGTATTTTATTCTACATAAAAAAAATCAGTAGTTTTTTTTGTTTCAAACTATTTATAATTTCTACATCATTTGTAACTTCAATAATCAAAATATCATCCTCTGTATTATTGCATTGCTCTATAAAAGATTTTAAAGTGTTTTTAGCTTTCCTTGCTTCGCTGATAGGTATAATCGTAGGTAGATCTTGTGGCTCGTCATTCGTCGTAACTTCTCATTTTCACAGACAGTGTACAAAGAGATACTCCCGGAATGAAGGCTAAGAGCTACTTATATATACATGCAAGAAAGTTACTGTACTTAAACTTTAGTGTATTGTTTACATTTGAAGCCATTTTGTGAACACGTGTAATCAATAACAATGTTTTATTGGAAAATTGTTTTGTTTGCAAATTCATTAATGACTCATTGATAGATGATTGAATTTACAAAGGTCGTCGTCGGTACAACTTTGAGTCACTGAGGTGCGATACCCAAATTGTTCATTATTCGTTTAAGTTTATGGGTGCTAGTCTTACGGTCGAGAATTACGTGTTATAGCACAATAATAAAAGTTCGATAACTACTTAACTTACTATATTTATATAAAAACCAACAAAACAATATACAAACTAAAAACTAAAGTCGCGAGTGCCGCAGAACCTAGGCTTTCGAGAACTGCTCGCTTCTCTTTCCCGAGAAAGAATAAAGTTCTCGTCTATTCACATCGCCAACGTCTCGTTTATTCACAACGCCAACGTCTCGTTTATTCACAACGCCAACGTCTCGTCTATTCACATCTTTCTTGGTTCGTGTAAGTATGTGGCTTTTTCCTAAAAAGTATACCAGGTCTATCGGAGAGGAGTAAATTAATCGCATGCTATTAGGATATTAAGGAAGTTATAAATGAAAGGACTTGGAATTCCCAAAACAAGGTAACTTGGAATTACCGAGATTGAAGGATTATCTTTTGTTTGAGCAAGTTGTTCAGAGTTTACACCTAAAAAAATAATGAGGAAACAATTAAATTGGTATGGTTACATTTACAGAATAGAAACAGTGATGAATAAAGTAAGTAATATCAAGAATAAGAGGTAGGCTGGGAAGTAATTGGATATAACATATAAGAGAGATTAAAAAAAACCTATACGGAATGAAAAGCTGAACCCAGTAATGATGGGAACATTTTCTACAAGAGGAATCTGTTTTTTCATCTGACACCTGAAAATGTAAAAGGAATACAGAGGAACAAGGCAAACCAAACAGTTAAATTGCGAATCAGATCAAAATGCGTGCATTGAGCGCACGTTAGTCCAGCGCACGGTGATTCGATCGCACAGATTATATATGAAGGTGCATCGAGCGCACATTTGCAGGTATAAAGAGGGTATCTTCAATCCCTGTGTTTAACTTGAAATGTTTATTACCGTAAATAAAAGAGTAACAAAGAGTTAATACTTTCTCATCAATATGATTATAGTCATAGTCTCCTAACCTAACCTAACCTATAACAACTTTTTTAGTTTTAAAGTAAAGTAGTTTCACATGTTCTATATGAGAATATTCATTTTAAAGAATTATTTATATGAAACACAACAAACTATCCAAAATTTATTATACTTTGTGCTTAAATATCTACTAATTATATTAAATATTTGTTATACATACATTACAATAAATCACTCTATTACACTGCTGATTGGAAAATATTACAATAAACATGAATGTTTATAAACTTGTTTTTATTGCAAACATGGCTAATAACAATTTCCAGACAGTAATATATCAATGAATAAATTATAATGGTTTTTGAAAAAACTGAGGGGCGTGATATACAGCTAATCCAATCAAGTTATTGATGTATAACACTTGGTCATTCAAATCTTAATATGATTTTTGATGGCAGTTTTTAATTCACGATAAAACTTAATTGTTGCAGGTTACAAGATAAATTAAAGAATTGAAACAGCTTTAACATTGTAATTTAATCAATTTAAAACCAAAATAAAATATCAAAATTCCTAAGTATACTATTTTTTGAGATCAATACCAGCTTCAATATTTTGAGTAGTGGCAACCAGCAATTATAGTAATTCATAACATAATATATATCAAAGTTATTTCTCAGCACAGTCTAGTTGACACAAAAATTGAGTGCATTTCATTTGAACTGATAAAATAATGATAAATGTGTCTTTTGTTGCTCAAAGCTGTTCATACTTGTAAAATAACTTCCTAAATCGATTAGTGTACATTAAAGCATTAATCCAATTATAAACTAAATTACGATTTTGCTTTGATGAGTTCACAAATAAAAACCAAATGTATATTGTCTTCGTACATCATGAAGAGTGATATAAATCACTCAAATACACTCGTGAGCAAAAAATCGACTCAAGTCGCATGTTTGCGGTCAAAAGTGCAAAAAATCTGTAGCTTCCATTCTTTTTCTAATCTGAGCAACTCAAAGTAATTAGTCTTAGCTTTATAATAAGTGATCTGTCTATGTTGTTATCGACTTATATTTTGGTAAAGAACAAATATCAAACGAAAAAGAAACTAAAACTATGAAAAATCGTTATAATTAACAATAAAGAAAATACAAGCTTAAATTCGTCAAAATGATAATTTATTTTAGAATAATCTATCAATATTCATTGTCCTTACCCTGACCATTCCATATGGACAATTCCGACATCCTGTGAATACTGCCGAAACCTCTGTATGTCCTACCGCACCACCGCCAGTTTCATCAAAACCCAAATCGGTTTTTACTTCCGTTGAAATGCCCGCCCAAACCATCCAGGAACCTCATCCAAAACCACGTTTCTTTTATGCAACACTGCAGTTCATCTGTAGACTCGTCCTCTTCTATCGCTTTCCTCCAAGAAGAGAACGAAGCCCATTATTCGTCAGTCGAATTAACGTGTTCTCTGGCAAATCGTAGACAGGCTGCTCGGTGGGCTAGGGTTAATTTAGGGCCAGTAGCTGATGCTTTTGGTTCAAGGTTAGCGGTCTAAGTCTTATGACTGTTCAGCTACTCACAGCCACTCCTCGCCACTCTGAACTCTTGTTGAACTTAAACACTTAAGTTTTGAGTTGAAATAGTTAACCGATATCAAAGAACTCTTATATTAAATATTAATCTTCAAATAGTTTAGAAAATTTCTCCATTATATCAAGTTTCACTTTTAAGATGCGAAGATATCTGTCCCAAGGGTAAACACGGTTCGGAATGTAAATCCGATTGCCGATGCCAAAATGGCGGTACCTGCGATCCTGAGACCGGATTCTGTTTCTGCAAAGAAGGATGGACTGGACCCGTTTGTGCTAATAGATGTCCTTTTGGCTTTTGGGGTACAAATTGTTCTCAACCATGTGATTGCTATAATGGTGCTTCTTGCCATCATATTAACGGTACATGTGAATGTCAGCCTGGTTTTACAGGAGACAGGGTAAGTATCTAAGTTGTAACCTTTGAAAATCAAAATTCTAACACCTGGATTACCAATATATTGTCAGAAAAATTAGTTACGCGGTTAAACATATAAACCATTTTAGTATGTTATTGAGATCAGTTCGGGTGTAAACTTTTATATTGTTTTAATTCATTTTGTATTGAGCTATTAACAATATCTCAATCCATTTTCCCGCTTTCCTTAAAATGAAAACAGGGCAATATGTAACGCATTATGCTGACTTCAAACAGACAAAACACGTTCCAGTTAAAGTTATTGATTATTGCGAAGAAAACTTTTCACATTCTGAAAACGATATATAGTATTACACCACAAGAATTTTCTATAATATTTTTATTGCCCAAATTTTTTACTTTATTAGCAATCAAAACATATACTTCAAGCCAATATGATGGCATTCTACCGTCTTGTGGTTCTCTAAATGAATGGAGTAACGTGTTTTCTTGGTTAGTCATACGTTCACGATGTTTCGTATGGTTCGCTCTTCTATTACATCTTTAAGAAAACTGATGTTTAAGTCTTTATTCGGTTCGACACATACCAGGGTGCATCTGTTATCATGTGAAGTATTACGGACGAGCTTCTTTCTTTGTTGCCTATTTTTGATTTATTTGCACAACCCCAGAGCTCGATGCCATACAACCATATGGACTCGATTGTAGTTTTATAGAGGAGGAGTTTGTTTTCGTGGGTTAATTTTAATTTACGTATTTAATTTAAGTATTTCGTGTTAGTAGCTTGTGGTATTTATACATTGTTCATATAAACAGGACGGTACTGGTCTTTTCTTAGTGTGAAGGTCACTTGGGCGGATTTTGTTTCGTTTGTTTCTATTTTCCTTTTGCTTAGCTACGTTTGGATGTCATTTAAATGTGTCTGTAGAATCCGGGAAGCTGCAACTAGATTTTCTTTGCTTATTATTATGACTGTGTCGTAGGCGAAGGTGTCCATAATGGTTACATTATTTGCTGGTAAGTGCTTCATTTTTTGTTCTAAACTCTCTATTGTGTAAGTAAGATTTTAAATTATGTGATTGGAAGGCAGTGTTTTATTTGATATAATAGGCATATGTGCTAAATCTTATCGAATGCCTGACTAACGTCTGATGTGATGTGCAGTTTTTTTTCTAGACTTTATTTATTGTGTGACTTACCTTATCGATTTGTTGTATAGTTGAATATTCCTTCCTGAATCTAAACTGGTGTAGTGACATTCATTCCTCACTGTTTGGGTCTGACTTTAATCTGTTTAGTAATAATCTTTCGAGAACCTTCGACAAGATTGACAGTAAGCTTATTGGACGATATGAAGAGAAAGAGAAAGGTTTTCGCCCTGTTTTTGCCAGTAATTGAGACGTTTAATAATATTAAATATGTGGGTAATGAGTATTATACCCCTATTTTTCAAGTTTATTTTGTTTCTAAGTTAATATAGCTGGGAGTTGCGTTATAACTATACAGTATTTATATAACACTCTAATCACTTTAATATTTTTTTCAGTGTTTAGATGTTTGCCCTGAGGGTACATTTGGAATAAACTGTTCTGAAAAATGTAGTTGTCAAAACAATGCTAAATGTTCAAATAAAAACGGCACCTGCATATGTTCAAAAGGATGGAGAGGTAATTATTGTGAAGAGAGAGCTTGCCCGGATGGATATTATGGACCTAATTGTTCGAAGATGTGCCAATGTAACAAAGAGAATACGGAAATGTGAGGGCATACAAAAAATAATTTTCAGTTATATTTATCTTTCTCATTTAATATATATTTCTCATTAAATTCAATAACAAAACTAATAACTATATATGAAATGGAAATTCCAAAGACAATTTATGATAATATAATTAATTCAAAATATCTACACACCCCCATGTATAATATTAAAAATAAAATGCTGGTCATCAAATAACGACAATGTTCTCACTTTATAAATCATAATTGGCTTACAAACGTAGATAAGGAACCCATCATTAAGAATTGTACAGAGTTGTACTTAATAAATAAGGGAATATAAATTCACTACAATTAAATAGTCTTCATTTATGATTCATTTACTACAATACAATTATTTTAAATCACTCCCATTATATTCATCTTTCTCAGTATCACTGTCATTTAAATCAAATAAAATCTAGTTAAAACTGGTACATATTGCATATATTGCTTTTCAACTCTTTTTATGTGATTTATGGCATTTCTCCAAATTCGCGGTGCTAATGTTTGAACATTCTTTCATTATCACTTCCACAATGGAGTAGGAATGTTTACGTGTTATTAGTTGTCTGTCATTTAAATTGGAACAGTAAGGTACGGAAGTAAACTTAAAACAGTATGACTATTCTTTTTGGTCATTCCGTGTAATGTATATTTTATGGCAATTATTTTTGTTTCTAAAACCTCTATGAGCTGCTTCTTTGTATAATGCTCTTCGAAATATAAATCTTGTTCAAGTCTGATTTGGAAGAATATTTAGTTGGAATTTTATGAATTTCTCTTGAATGATACGAGGCGTTATCCATCACAATTACATTGTTTGTATTTGTATGTAATGCTGGTACCAGTTTTTCTTTAAACAGACTCGAAAAGGGCCCTGCAATACTCTGGTCGTAATCTAAAGAACTATCCTCAACATGCTTCCAATAATAATCCATTATCCATCCAACCCCACTGCAATGTAATACGCGTTTACCTCGGAAATAGGGTGCTTTCATTTTATATTTTCAATTACCATTTTCCAGGCTTTAAGAATAGTATCGTGACTGTCTACTGTTTTATATCTAAAACCGTGTTTTTTTGAAAAATGTTTTCAGTGTTCGTATCGAACATACCTCAAGGATATGTTTCCTTTTCAGCTTTGCAAAAGTAGCTTAAAGATTTGGTATTATAATTGATGCAAATATACTGTAGATTGTTTTTCACATTGAAATTTAATTTTCTTAAAATTCCTTTTTTGTCCCATGGTCACACCTTGCTTTGCAATTTCATAGAATGTAATATGAGAAGTGAAGTCGGTTAAAAACAGTTAAAATAACTTTTTGAGAATCTGTTGGTAAATGCTAACGTCTCTTTTCAACTGTTTGGCCTCTCTGTGTGCTAGGATCTAGTAGGATGTCTACGGAATCTGCAAATCGACTTCTTGATGGCTGATCTTGAAGCCACGGTTGCCACATACTGTACTGTTTACAACACTTTTATTTAAGAAAATTTTACCTTTAATACACCCCACACTTAAACAGCTCACAGTTAACTACTAACTGAACACCACTAAAAATAATGATTATCAAAGAAAAAATATTCCGAATTATGTGTAATACCCTATTTACATTCTCTCAGTATTATATCTCGTTTTTATTTAGGAATTCCAAGGGATCAATTTTTTGTGTAATGTTGCTTAACTATACTTTTAAATTATTTACTGATTCTGAAAATTAAATATTGAAATGCGGATCTAGACAAGTTGTTTACTATACAATTCTCAGTGGGGTGTCTTTTATCTCTTTTTGTAAAAATAAAATTCTCTCTAATTGATGACTGGTATTATACAAATTCATATAAACCGTGACAAAATAAAGAAAATGTGTCATTTTTAATGCAATTTTTTAGGTGTCATCCTTGGACTGGAGAATGCGATTGTAAGGCTGGGTGGAACTCAGAAGACTGCTCTCGATTATGTCCCATTCTCACATATGGTAAAGGTTGTCACGAACTGTGTAAATGTCAGAACAATGCACAATGTTCTCCGGTGAATGGTACTTGTATTTGTCCGCCAGGTTTTACTGGTATTAGTTGTGAACATACTTGTCCAGAAGGCAAATTTGGAGAAGACTGTGCTCAAAAATGTGATTGTAAGTTTAGTAGTTTGATTCAACACATGTGTAAATTCCTAATTCATGTAACAGGTCTGTTTAATTCAATGTAAGCTAGGTTCCACTTACCATAAAATAATTCTTATCTTTTTAAAATGTATTTGGAGCAATCTATTGGCCTCTATTAAAGTGATACTGTTTATAGTAATTAAAAGTATTCTTCAATGTTTTTTAAAATTTTCGCATTCATTCTATTCAGAGCTATCGATAACACTGTATTTAATTTTTTCGTGTTTTTGCAAATGAACAATGCCACTACTATATGATAATTTAACTCGAAAGCTGGTCATTAATTTACTTAAAAAGTAGGTAAAATTGTTCAAATGTCGAATTCCTTAAAAAAATTAGAACTTCAAATATTTATTAGACAGAAATCAATATTCATAACATTGTTCTTAAAATTTCCAAACTTCTCTGACATCATCTAGTAACTTCTGTTTTCTTCTGTCGTGCACTGTTTCTATAGCCAATTACAAGTCCAAGAATATTCTTCCATATGTTAACCAACATCATAAATATGGTAAGCTTCCAGATTTCCAAAAAAGATTAAATTGTTGAAAGCTCGAGATTTTTTAAAACAATTATTATTTATCTTATTAACACAAATACATCCGCTCTTTCTCTTAAGATTTGTTTGGTCAAATTAAACAAGTATAGTCTTTTCGAGAATCCCACATTTCCATTGTCAGTATTAGAATAGAATTTTCTGACATTTCCATATCTTTCCACCTTTTGTGATGACTCCATTTTTGGCAAGGAAAAACGCTAATATTTCATACTGAAAATGTGTAGATACTGTAAAAATTGAACTTCAATATAGTATTAAATGTTTTTGATGTCGAAATGCTTCTAATTTTCATTATATACTATGGGATAGTTGATCTTAAACAGTTATAGTTAGTTATATAATAGAGATTTAACTCCTTCAATTCTCAGTTCTTGTATTTTTTCTTAAATCAAAAATATTTGTGGTACATTGAGGTATGATTAATCAATGTGTACAGTGTTGTTTGTGGAATAAAAAAGCAATGGTTAGTGATGTTTCGGTGGGACAACTATACCCCTTCAAAACATTTGAGTGTTTACAAGAAACATTTCAACTATAACAATTATGCATTAAATAAATAATATTTAAGAAACCTCATTATCCATTATAAATGATGCTTTACTACTTTAGGTAAAAATGGTGCGAGCTGTTCTTCAGAAACTGGCCAATGTCAATGCCCAGCTGGTTGGGAAGGTCAGCAGTGTGATAGACCATGTAGTAGTAATTCATTTGGATCACATTGTAATCAAAAATGCGTTTGTAAAAATGGCGCTTCCTGTAATCCCGTCAATGGTAAGTTTAATTTGGTAAATTTATGCATGATTTGTTATTTTAACATAATAATGATCAAAATATAGATACCAAAGTGCCTTTTATCTATATCTATTATTTTCAAATTTTATTGTTTGAAAGGTGGATGAATGCCAGTAAATGTAGCTCGTTTTATTTAAACAGATATCATTAATGTATGGATCATGACTCTTCTTTCCATTACTTATTTGATTTTTCAAATGATATATCTTGAACATCTCCCTAAATTTTAATTCAAAAATTGATTTTTTGTTAAATTATTATTGTGTCAATCCGTTAAAAAGTATTATTAAATATGAACTATGTTTTAAATAAAATTAATTCGATATCTATAATATTTCATTTATTGATGATACTGATTAAAACGACACTCCAGCCTTAGAAAGTAGTGTATTTTCAAAAATGAAGCACAGATGTTTGCACATCTGGGAGAAAATATTATCAAAAATTGTGATGATTTCAGTTATGTAATATTTTTTCTTCTTAAAACCCATCTCAAAATGTGCAGAGTTTCTATAAAATAGTTAGAATGACCATTTAATTATATCAGTCACTTCGACTTTTAGGTTGTAGTCCCACTTTTATTACAAACCAGAATGTTTTGGGTAATTTTTGGTTCATAAAAAATTGCTTGGAACTAGTTTGGAAATCTCTTTTTCGATCATTATTTATTGCACGTACAGTTATTTTGATTTCAAATTTTATTTCTAGATTATTTTGATTTCAAATTTTATTTCTAGATAATTATTTTATTTATTAGTACAACTTTGTATTGAGTTTGTTTTGTGCATGTTGTGTTTATTATATAGGTAGTTGTACGTGTGGAGCCGGATTTTATGGAGAATTTTGCGAAAATAAATGTGATCAGGGCTATTTTGGGATAAATTGTGAACAAATTTGTTTATGTCAAGAAGGCCATCATTTAGGATGTGATCCCATTACTGGGAAATGTATTTGTAAACCTCAGTGGAAAGGTAGATATTTATTTAATATATTTATAATTTATATCGAAGCGTCACACGTACTTATTAGAAGATAAATTTATTTTGAACGAATACTGGGAAAATATTAATTTTAAGAGTGTCACTGGGTAGTACCTAGAATCAATGTTTTATTCATAAAGTTGTGATTTATGTTTGTCGTAAAATGTGTTTATCAATAAAAACATAATGCTATAATCTTGTGTAACATAAACCAGATATTTTTTCATCAATGCATTGGTTGAGTGTGAATTATTTTTCATAACTCATACCCATAACTTTTGTTGTGAAAAAATTCAAAAGTTATTCTTAATATTGAATATAATACACTTGAGTAAATCTGTAAAGTTGTTGAGTTAGTAGAAGTCTTTATTGTCATATTATTGATTATTGATAACGGAGTTAATTAATAAGAAATTGGTTGACAGATTATCTACAAAGTTGTATTTAGTTTCACCTTACAGAGTTGCCTATATATCTTTTGTTGCAAAACGAAACAATTAACTTTATATATTACCTTAACCCGCTATAGACGATAACTTGGTTATCGAAAAGATCGTCAGACAGTATAGGTAGCGTAAATAGCGTGCTCAATATGTATATCTTAATAATGAACACAATACACTTGAGTAGTCTTTATTGTCACATTATTAAAGATTAAAGACTCTCCAGATACGGAGTTAATTAATAAGAAATTGGTTGACATATTATCTAGAAAAAAATTAGTAGATATCTCCCGTGAAACCAATATTTTATCAAAGTTTCAAAGTATTTTATTTATATTGTTTGAAAATTTTGTATTTAGTTTTACCTTACATTGTTGTCTATCTAACTTTTCTTTCAAAATGAGTATAACAATAAACATATTTTCTAAAATTCATACTTATAAACCTATAAGTCTTTCCAAGACCACCTGATAATTCGTATTCAATTTCTATTTACATACTTACGAATTTTACAAATATATTGGTGGAACTATTTCTAGACAGCCATTCTTATTGATCGTCTTTCTTAAACCTCCTAAGAGAAGAAGGTCTGTCGTTTTTATTCCCTGCCAACCTACTAATCATACTTACCATATTAGAAACTCAGTAAAAAATTAATTTTGGAAACTTAGCTTTTATATAACGAATACTAAATTGTAGAAATCTATAGAATTTAATTTGTGTAACATAAATATAAGTATATGAGCAGAGTCTTGATATACGAGAAGTACCTGACACAACAATTCTTCTTTCAGTCAAGATTCCCAAAATAGCCAATAACTGCCGACATCACCTCTTCATTGTTGGAAAATCTTTGACCATCAAGTCATTTTTTTAAGTCTGAGAACAGAAAATAATCCAAGGAGGCTAAAACTGGCGAATAGGGTGCATGCGGTAGCAATTCAAACAATTCGTTAATTAAACGTTCACTATTGATGGCTGCCAAACAAATACTGAACAACGTGGCGTTTTCAAACTTGAAACATATGTTGTATAGATTGCGTACTTTCTAATACTGTTGTAATTTTCAAGCAACTAGCGTCATCTCTAAGTCAGACCAGGTACTTCTGGAACGATCCTCGTATGATGGACTTCTGTGAAAATGTTGTTTAGCACATCTAATAAATATATGTGCGAAACTAACAAAACTGATTGAATGAAAACAGTATATGCAATAAACAAAATGAAAATAGAATAAAGTGTAATGTTTTTTGTATATTTTAAAGGGGCCATCAAAATTTATAAACTTCTCAAGCAAACTTCCTATATAATAATGTGTGAATTATAGATTAAGTGGTACCACCAAGTACCTGAATAATTATTTCAATTGTGAATCATTCTTCCTTTCTTGATGAACCTTGTGGTATTATGTGATAATTAATTATTCACTCCAAAATGGTGACAGCGATAATTTGTATAATCCTTTGTATAATCCTTATTAGTAAATGTATTAAAAGAAACATTTGAAAAATACGTTTGTACACAAAATTCAACTTTTTGTTGGGGTGTCTAAAAAAATATTGTACAATTGAAAATTTTTTGCTATTCCCTCAATATCTTATTTGTTGTAACTTGAATGATATCCAAACAATGGAAATTTGTATCTTTCACAATCTCCTTGTGTGTCATATTATACTAGTTACCATTTTATTTCAATCGACCAAAAGTAGTTATAGTTTATAATTAAAAAATATTTTTGTTTTGCACTGTAGTAAAATATACCTTTGTTTATTCAATCTTTCAGGTGTAATGTGTGAATCAATGTGCCCCGAAGGCAAATATGGTCCCAAGTGCGAATTTATTTGCAATTGCAAAAATAATAGTTCATGTGATCCTGAAAGTGGAATGTGCTATTGTTCTAGAGGTTGGCAAGGAGAAGATTGCTCTATACCTTGCAACATTGGCTACTATGGAATTAATTGCAGACAAAAATGCCCAGAAGTGTTTATAGGCAAGTATTGCTTTTTTTAAAAAGTTTTTTGAGATCAAAAATTATATAGAAGAAAATTTAAGGTTTTAATGCAATATTAGATTTTCTATATTGCAACATATTTTATAAAAATTTATGACTGGTATATTCAGGAAAGTTGAATTGCAAGATTGATTATTGGAAAATATACATTTACAAATCATGGAACCCTATATGATCCCCTAGTATACCAGCCCAAACATTTAATTTAGTCGGAAATTGAGTATGACACTTTCTAAACCAATATCTGCCGTTTTATCAATGTGCATGACCATTTAAATAGAATGTAGCTTCATCGTAAAAACAAATATGTCTTAAGTAATATGGATCTTATGAATATTATTATCCATAGTTTCACAGTCGTAGATATGGATCATCATCTGTCAATTCGCGCCCCATTTTCACTTTATATGGATAAAATTTTTGTTTTTTTAAAACGTTTAAAATGGTTATGTGATTTACTTTGCATGCGCTAGCAACATTTCTACTTGAACTGGATGGATTTACAACATACTGAGGCACTTGTTTTCCCTTATCCCATTTCTTGTTTTCAATAAAACCAGTTTAAAAAAATTAGAAGAAGAGGGTAACAAGCTACAATTCACAAAATCTTGAGATTCTAAGAAATACGGTTTATCACAGAGGTAACAAGCCCCAGACCTGTTTTCACGCAAATCCGCTAATATTTGGCCACGCTGCGTAAAAGATTCACATATCACCACAAAAGTGGTGATATGTTTATTATTATTATCGAAAAGTGGTTAAAAAGGAAGTGCGAGGCTCCCTCTAAAATGGTGAATAATGCTAGGGCTTGATAATTTTTTTTTGCAGACCAGTATAATTATTTAGGATACTTTTTAACAAAACTTAACTTGTTAGTTGAAAAAATTTTTTTCCAAAAATAAGTTATATAAATATGTGATATAGTAATATATTTTTGTATTGTTTGATTTTTTTGATACATTTATAAATAAATATATTACTGCAAAAAAATGTTTGTGTATGATTATTAATCACAGCTTCATGATAGCTATGGCGTTTTTCACTAAATATTAGAAGTGCGTCACACCAACTAGATTTTTAAAAAATTGTGTTCTAACCATGGTACGTTTTAAAAATACAATACAATATTCGAAAAAAATAAATTGATATAATAAAAATTTTTGTTATATCAAAATTAAAGGAAAACCAAAGTAAATTTTTTTGTATTGTTATTCGCAAAGTACGAATGTTAACCAATAATTGTATGTTATAAAACACCTCGATTAAATTAAAAATTGACGGATTCGAAGATTTATCATCTTTGTCTAAAATAACGGAAATTCCTACGGGGGTAAAAGTGAATATCCGCACTGTATAAGCATTTTCTATGTAAAAATGCTAACATTTAATGATTCAATGGCTTAGAGGTAAGGCCAACGCCTTCTAACCCTGAATACAAACATTTAAAATTTTCTTTTGATTTTTCAAAATGCATTTTTTTGAAATTTTATTGGCTTTATATTGTTTTTTTATTCGTTAAACTATTTTTATATGGCGGGGTATATGTATACAAACGTATTCTTTCATACTTACTTTATCACACTAATACTAAAGACACTAAACTGTTTACTATTCACTAAACTACTTAAACTACTGGCTAAGACTTATTACTAAACACTTATCTATTTCTTATAAATATTAATTTATTTAAACACACCGTTTAATTGTCTATAACGATTTATTCGGGATTATATCAGATTATTTACTGACTATGCTGATAAACAAGCGCATATTTATACAAAAAGGATTGCTCGATAATTCAGGTTGTAAAATATAAACGAACAAAAAGGTCTTCCATGAAAATGATTTTAGATCTCTTTAGTTTGAAAATTAGTTTTTTTTTAATTTTTGAAAGGCAGATATGATTTGACATTGAGATTTCTTCGAAAGATAAATCTTGAATCCAAATAATTCAATTGTATTAAATATATAAATATTGATATTCCGAGCTACACGTGATGCTAAATCACCGTTTTTGATGCAATTTTATACTTTTATAGGAAATAAAACATGCGATCATGTGACAGGAGATTATATCTGTCCACCGGGATATCTGGGTCTTACATGTGAACATCCATGTCCTATTGGAAGGTATGGAAAGAATTGTTTACAAAATTGTTCCTGCAAAAATGGAGGAGATTGTCATCATGTCACAGGTTAGATTTTATTTTTTTATTCTATTAGTAACGATAATCATATTTTAATTCATTCTCTACAACTTCTATTATATGTTTTAGGTGAATGTCAATGCTTGCCAGGCTGGACCGGTACCAACTGTACAACACCATGTCCTGATGGAAGTTTTGGTATGAATTGCAGCCAACATTGTAAATGTCTAAATGGAGGACAATGCAGAAGAAATGATGGCGTTTGTAGGTGTAAACCTGGATGGACGGGCACTCAATGTACCGAATGTAAGTGGAAAGATGAATTTTTAAACCAAAGTATTTTTATTACACCTTTACGAATATAATTAACTATGATCGAAGGTAAGTATTATGAGCGGGACGTGGCAATGAAACACCAAAGTGGACTAACTTTAATATATATTCCGAGCTTAGGAATACTTATGTATTCATCGTCTGGGAAATAATTAATTAAGATTTTCGGTGGTTTTGAATTGTATCAATTCTTGTATAAATTTTAAATTCATAGGTTTCAAAATTCAATATTCAAATTGACGTTGGTAGAAATGATTATTATTCTAAATCTTCTTCTCTTCTGTTTTAAAATTAGTTTTTTTTTCATAATTTTTGAAGGACAGATAAAAATTGAAGTTACGACTTATATATCTCTTGGATTAATGCTAGCGCTGTGTGCGCCTACAAATCCCATCATTGGGTTAGATTACTCTCCTTGTTCTTTTTCTTATAGTTTTCTGTTGATCCTAGTTTCTTTTGCCAGCTTTCATCCTTCGTTTCTGTTTCTGCATTTTACTTTCCAGTCTAGTATTTCTAGGATTCTGGTATCTTCTTCAATTTAGCTTTTCAGTTATTTAATAATGATAATAATAATTATATATCATTTATTATTCACCATTATTAACAAATTATAAAAATGTAACATAGAAAGGTAAATAAAAGGTTTGTGTTTGGTCGATTGACCAATTCTTCCACACTAACCACATTAAATTATTCATACAAAACTACTACAAAAAACTTCTATAAAAACATACTTGGTATGCCTCTGCGCCTTGGTCATAGAGGTATCCATTGTGTTATCCTCCTTACCATTTCTGTAGGTTTCCTTCTCAAGATGTGTCCGGCCCAATTTAGTCTTTGTGCTTTTTATGCATTATTATATTTTCTCCTCTCAGTTTTTCTTTATTTTTCGTCAATCTTCTTTCTCCATCTTCTATAACATTTGGTCCGAGTATAGTTCTCAGTATTTCTCACTCGACTATCTTCAGATCTTCGTCTTCCTTTTTATTTATAACTGTTGTTTCAATGACATACGCAATCACTGGTATTATTTAGGCTATATATATTTTTATTTTGTTACTTCTAGATAATTGAACGAATATATAGTTTCAAATATCGTATTCCTGTGTTCTTAGATGGTCCTCGTTCGTCTTGTCTTGCTATCCTCGTTTATTTGATTTTTTCTGTTTATTTCTAAACCGCCTTGTCCTGCTTCTGTTTTCAGTTTGTTTTTTCCTTTATTACTTCCTCTATTATGTTAGCCAATATTGTTACATCGTTTATCACTTGAGGTAACACTTTGATTTTTAGTTTTAAAATTGTGAGTATGTGAGACCTCTCTTCACAATTGATACTTATCAACTATTAGTAACTTCGACAAATAAGTCTAAATAATACATTTGACCATTCGAATAAAGTATGATACAAAAACCATGTTACATAGTTCCTCGAAATTTACAAATAAGCTACATATACCAAATATTAGATATGCTCAATTGTCGCTTATAGAGGTACAGGCAGTCAGTTATAGAGGTCCACAAGTGAAAAACAACTTTCAATTTCAACAAACAATTACTTTGTAAAGTAATTTGAAAGCCATATTTACAAACTCTGCTTCAGAAATCCCAAAACAATATATGGGTACATTGATCAGTTTAGAATTTATTTTTTCCATTTTTAGTATGTCCAGAAGGTTATTATGGCGATCACTGTATGACACCTTGTGAGTGTGAAAATGATAACTTCATTTGCCATCCAGCAGATGGTTGTATATGCAAACATGGATTTACTGGAGAGCACTGTGACGAATCTAATATTCTGGGACGAGTACGACAGATAGAAGATTCTGAAGGTGGTTACGGTGTTGTGGTTGCAGTTGTCATGGTTTCGATAATTTTTGTGGCTATCGTTGCATTACTTATATTTTACTATAGAAGAAGAGTATCAAATTTAAAAACAGAAATAGCGCATGTGCAATATATAGCCGATCCGAGTGGATTTTCACCTGGTAAGTTATTATCAGAACTTCACAGTATATAATAATAATTCACTATAGATAAGAATTTTGGAGGTGTTAGATATTGTGTATCACCATATATTTTAATTTTTTTTAGATCGAACTCATTTCGATAACCCAGTTTATTCATATCAGGGTGGAATAAAAAGAGATAATGAACATCTGTTGAACAACAGTACCAAAATTTTCAATAATTTACATAAACCATTAAACACTAACTTGGAAAGAGCCCGTCTTGGAGGTATGGCTTGTTGTTCGACTGACGATGATGATCTTCCAAAAGGTGATATAAAAATTCTATTATTCCATTTTTAAATTATAAGTTAATGAAAATAAAATGATATAGAGGTGAACTGTTGAACATACGAAGGTTTGAGTAGAAGTACCAATAAAAAAGTGTAGACCTGGAAAACTAAAGAAACCAGAGGCCTTTGCCAAATTTTAGAATTCCATTATAGCCGGACAGGACCGGCTTCGCGGCCCGTATCGTGGACTTATTCCTAACAGTATACTTAGTTATTTCACTTATTGTCTAATGTGACTTGGGGTGATTGTCTGCGACACTTTGTAAATGTAATATGCTTTGATTTTGTATCTTTGATTGTAATATGCCACTTTTTATTCCATTTCTGTTTTATTTATCCCATCCTATAGATTTGTTGCTGCTTCGATCGGATAATTGTGTACAACTAATACAGCTGTATCACAAACAAACGTTGTCGACGTCAGGTTGTTATTTTTAGGTATATCAGCAGTAAATATTTTAAATATAGGATCGGTTCACACTACCTTGTGGTTATCCCTATTTTGAAGATTACAATTTAGTTTGTTCGTTTTTGTAACTTACATGCTTTTCGATCGTGCATGATTTTAGAATGTTCTATAAAGTTCATTTACTTTTTTATGCCAGACCTGGTCAAAGGCCTGACCAATATCCAGAAAAACTACATCACAGTAACTTCTTTCTTCAAAGGCTTTATTACTTTATTACTAGTAAAAAAATAATGGGTCGGTAAGATGTTAATTGGTTGGGTAGTTTGTCAAATTTCTGGATGTGGATTACCTCTGTTACTTTCTACTGAGTAGAAAAGTATTTTAACCTAAAAACTGCATACAAGAGTTGTGTTGGCATGAAAATTGATTTACGAGGAAAATGTTTTATAATTTCACCTGTAATTTTTGTCACATAGAGGTGTTTTTTTTAATTAGGTAAAATCTTCTTCTAAGTAGTCTCCAAACGCTTCCGCCTTTTTTATCCATTCTTGCCCAACTTCCGTTTCGTTTTCATATGAGTGGTATTTGTTGTCTTGATTGCTTGATATTTTTAGTGGCTTTCCATATCTCAAACCAAAATAGTAAGATAATACACTACTATATATTGATAGGAAAACATATAGAAAGGCTTACAGAAAGTGGTTAGATTTTATCTATTGGATAAACAGCTAAATATTGATAAATGGGAAGAGAAAGCAGTTATCAGTAACCCCAGGAACTATTTTCTGAAGACATTATCAAAAAGAATTATTTCTTCACGTAGTGCCATTGAGTGGTATCTCAGTTTTCCAGATTTAACTACAAATGATTTTTTCTGAATCATTGTGGCAAATTTTTTTAAATTATATTATTTATGATATGTACTGCCATGGAAAAATCTTTTTAATTCAGTTCAATCAATGATTATTTGAAAATTTGTATTTTAATATACTTAATATCTTGCTTTGATATTGATTCATTTCGATACTAATAAAATTATAGAGCAGGATAATGTTTGTTTTAACTAAATTATCATTGACTGGAAAGTCTGAATCTGAACTACTAATATGACATCCTTGACAAAACACTGACAAATTTGAAATTTATTAATGGTGCGTAGTTTAAATTATTTCAAGGTAGTTCATACTGCTACCTAAGATCTAATAAGTTTCCAAATTTATGTTCTTGGTTATAATATTCCTCAAATCAACAATGCATACCAAATTGAATTATTCAGTTTTGTGTCTACTTATCCTGAACTTGACTATAAAATTAATCATATAATTGATAAAACCTTTCTTCATCAGTATAAAATAAAATAGGTGGTTTGAGGGTAGAGGAAGATTCCAAAGTAACAGTCAAGTTTATTATGATAGATAGCAACATGTCGGAAAAATTTACACTGGTATATTGGAATTGAGCTGGCCAGTTGGGTGTGACTATTAAAATATATTTTTTTTGTAGGCTTATACGACACAGATGAACTGAAGAGTTTGAAAAATAGAGAAGCCGATGCCACAAATCCCAACATTTATCACAGTATTGAGAAATTAGATCACGTTTATGATGAAATTAAACAGAATGATGTTAAAGATATAGGTAAGTTGAACCCTTTTCATTTTTCAGTCCCAAATCTAATTTGTGATCTATTTTTGCTTTGAAAGGTAATCTATTCATATTATTCTTCAATAGGTATTTACATTTGGAAATATACCAAGTAAGTTTGAAACTTGAAAGTGATAAAAATAATAGAAAAATAGTCAGATAATTTTTACATCAAATGAATAGGATGATTACAAGAATCTATCAAAAAATGGACCTCTTTATTTCATGTATTAGATCTAATTTATGTACTTACAGAGTACATTTGTATAAATATTTTTTTGACGATCGGCCCTTAAAAGTTTCTCAAAAATTATGAAAAGAATGTATTTTTTATTTCTAATTTAAACTAGCCCACACCTGACATCAATGTAATTTTTTCCTTCTAATTTATTTAAGGATTTTTAAACGGTGGGGGTGAATTTATTCACAGTTATTCTTACTTACTCATTTAATTTAAACACTAACACTAGAAAAAAATGCTAGCCTGAACACTAGACTACCCTTAGTTTATAATAATTATACACTAATATTTAATGAATCACTAACTTGTATAATTTATTTAAATTGACCTGTTACTTTTTACTATTTCATTCTCTTTACTATGACATTCAATTATTTGCTGACTTCCTCCGCTGATAAACAGGCGACTATTTATACAGAAATATGATTTCTCGATAATTAAACTCTAGAAAGTAAACAAACAAATAAAAGGCCTTCCTAGATATTGATTCTACAAAAACAATATAAACAAATCGTCTTTGTTTATAAACATATAAACCCTTATCGAAAACCGATACATTCTCTAAACTTTAGATTCTTTTGAAATAATCAAACAGAACCATCGTCCTAGTCTATGTCGTGAACGAGTTCGTAACAGTATTTTGAAATTTTTGTCAGGGTGTTTTTCAATAAACAAGTTCAATTAAAATACTGTTGATCACTAGTCGTCATGTGAAGCTCTATATACTGCCACTTAAGTTTTGATATAGACAAATGAAAACAAACGTTTATAATTGGACATGGCTTTATTGTTTTTCAAAATATTCTCCTATAAAATCAATACACTTTTCCATGCTTTTGAACCAATTGTCGAAAAAGCGGGAATAAGAAGAAATCATTTGGTACCAAACAAGGATTGTAAGGCAAATGACCCATAAATTCGATGTTTTGACTGTTGAAGAACGTGGTGGAGAATGATTCGTCTGCTGCGATCGGTTTCCTCGATTTTGTTGAATACTTCTGGCAGACAAATGCTGTTATACCATTCAGAATTGACCGTTCTACGTTGTTCTAATGAAACAGTGGTGACATCCAATTATTTCCAACAAATAGGCGACCATGTGCTTCGAACTGCTACAGGCGCGAACAACTTTTGTTACATTTAGCTCGTCTTGAAAGTCCTATACAGTCGATTGTTGTTTAGTTTCGGGTTCATGTGTATAGATCCATGAACCATCGCCTGTCACGATCTTTTAAGCACTGCATTTCTTTGCACCAATCGACACAAGCTTTTTTTAAGCAATTGTTAAATTTTGCGGTATCCAATGCGAACAAATCTTTTTGAGATACAAATGTTCGTACACTATTGAATGTACGCGAGTGGAACGAATGCCCAAGTATGCCTCAATCTCACGGTATATCACATGACGATCTATATATCTATATAAGTATATATATATCTATATAAGTTTACGGCACAGCATCGATGTTTTTTTGCACAACAGCCGATTTTGGATGAATTTCATGAAATTGTAGTGAGGTACAATCACGATTGAATTCGGAAAACCAGCGAGAACGCTGACTCGAGATGGTGCTTCATCAACAAAAGTTGAAGAGAGTTGATAGGCTGTTGGTTTAATCCACGTTCAAAACTAATGTAGCAACCCTCGTATTTATACAGATTGTAATTTTACCCATACTTCAAATAAAGCTCTTTATATTTACTGACATTGATAATTGATAACAAGTCAAATTTATTATTCATCTAAATTTATGTTAAAACATATGATTTATAACTAATTTTTTCAGAAATGGAATACGACCATCTGGACTATACGAGGCCTGTGAGCACTCTAAAACCACATTACCAAAGGATGGCTAGTCCTTTTGGATCTAGAGATCTTACAAGAGACGACAAAATAATCGATGAAAACTAGTTATGAAGTTACATTTAACTATTTATTTCTTGGTACTCTTTTTTTTACATATTTTCATTACAACGTTTTGTATACATCATACTATTCCATTTAACAAGTTGTCTTGCATTTTTCGATTAAGAGCTAAATTTTTATATATAGAATAGTACTGAACTTCTGAACTTATTTTGAATCTATACGAAAAGAATGGGATATCATTATGTAAGTGCTAATAAATAAAACTTTCTGAACACTAGAATGATTATGCTCGTAAAAAAATATTAATAGTTACTTTAGTATGGTTCTTTTATGTATTAATAGACCAATGAATTTATCCCTTGTGGTAGGTAAATATTTTGAAAACTGTAAGAGTTCCTATTATGTTGAACTGGACATTCAGAACTATATAACAATTCTGAACTACCTACACTAAGGTTGATGCTTTGGTTACTCTATCCACTACAAACTAAGCTGTATCGCTCTTTATAAATTAACAGTTTGTATACGTCGGTCACTATCAAGTACTTTTTCTATAATATTTTTTCTACAACTTTTCTTCCTTCTATGCCCTTCACTATTTCTTTTTGTCACGAACCCCCTTATATTCCTCATTTTTCCACTTTACTTGAATGCACTCAAGCGTTTGAACCAACTGAATTATCCCCTCTTCTGAAACGTTTTCTGCTGAGATCCTAATCTCAATTATTTGTTTTTTCTCAATCATAAATCGCTTATATTTCTTACTTCTCTACCTCGATTCAATCCACTCAAATGCTTGAACCAACTTTAAATGGTATTCATTATCCTTTCTTATGAAATTGTTTCTCATTGGATTTTCTAACTTTGATATTCCTTGTTATAGACATCTTGTTGCTTTTTATAAATTTTGTTTTGGTATTTTGTCTTTGGCTCTGATTTGTATAGATGAATTTTGTAATCTATCTAATTTTTACTGGTTTCCATGTTGTTCTTTTCCTCTCAGTTATAAAATTTTTATTCCAATTTTTTTAAAAATGATTCGACGTAATTTATTATATAATAAATGATTATCAGACTCATATAAACATAGGCATATCATAACACTATTTCCTAATTAAATAATAATGAGAGAATGTGAGGGAGTATTAAAAGAAAAACGCATAAGTTTTTTTTTCACTCAGTGGTGTTGATAAATTTACAACGTTGATTTTTGAATATGAATTATTCTGTTTTTAATATTGAAATTAACTTCAGTCTTGCAAGCTTTCTCTTTTGCCTTTTTTGTTGTGCTATTTTCGACCATTTTTAAAATACTGACTTTAAATAGATAAATTCAAAAGTTGAATAATTTTATAACTTATACAGGATTCTAAAATTGGACAAATAGTTATAAGAAAAGTCCGTTACTGATCCTGACATTCAGGAAGAGCTTTTTTTGAATTACAGAATCGAAAATTGTCGGTAAAAATTGTACAGTATTTTTGATATAAGGTATTTCAAATGAATTATATTTATAACATTTACAAATTTCAGAAACATTTTGAACATATGAAATCCTATTTGCTCATGTATTGCTGCCAAATTTTGAACTATTGTGATTGCCAAATTTTGATATATTGTGTTTTCTTATATAAATAATTCTGGCATACTTCAACTATTTAATTCTGTACTTTCAAATTTCGATACAACTATATATATGCGGATTAACATTACTAATATTTGGTAATTGTATGGAGTTTTTCACTTGATATATGTAGGAATTAGTCTTATCAGTAAAAACTTTTAATTCCTTCATACCACTTCTTTTTTACATAATATACAGTAGAAATTGTGGAGGTCTAATAAGTGACTAATACGTCAGCAACAATTTTATATGAATCAAATTACAATTTCTGTCAACTCAGTAGAAATAATTGTTATAACTAATATTCCAAAAATCAGCCTAATTGGTAATTAAAAAAGAAATTCAACTTTTTTGATTGTTTGTGTTTTATATTGTTAAGATCAACCTATTTAGCAAAACTCAATTGTTGTCTTTTTATGATTACTTTATTCAATTTGGAGAAACTATTACGTTGGTCTTTTGAGAAGACAATCAATTTTATGTTGTTATGTTTGATTTCTATTTATAGAAGAAGATAGTATCTAGAAAATATGTGTTCGATAAATCATATACAGAATTTATTGATAGAAGACCCGCACTGTTTTTACTATATATTTTGCAGAAATATATAGTACCTTGACAAATACTAGTATATTTTTTATGTATTCATTTAGTCAAAGACTCAGTCCCATGAATGGAGGTAATATCAATCAAAATGACAATTTTCATTATTCCGTTTACACTTTTGTACTGATTTCATTGTAGTTTCGTGAGTGCATTTTCTCATCTATAATATAGAAGCCTAACTGAAATAATACCATTGTGGTCCAAATAAGGTTCGTTTACTTTTTTACTTTCAGTGTTAACTTTGATGATGAATTCTCTGGAACCGTGTCGCTACACAAATCTTTCATCTCATATAGATCTGTTGTATATGGCAAGATTGTTAGGTAGAATTTACGTTATAATGTGTATCAAAACTATAAAGAACTGAAAAGCTGCACATATCTAACTTATTACCTTTTATATAAATCAGATGAAAATATTGATTTTGCAAAAGGTAGTTAACTATATTTTCAATCCCTCAACTATAAAATTGTATTTATATACACTGTCCACATTGGTATTTAGTTGACTTTAGTTTATGAAACTATCAGTCTTCTAACTGTAAACACTTGTGGTTAGTGAAAAGTTTTTTTCTATATTTGTACAAATATATTTTCTCTTCAGTTTATTATGCTATAAAATTGCTCACAAAAAGAAATTTGGTAAATTTAGTTAATATAATTTCTATTTTTCATTATATTAATGCCGTTTTTGTGTATATTTATAGATTGTATCATATTTTTCCATTTCAATGTGTTGTGATATATGATTGAAAAAAGCAATATGTGTTTGAAGTGTAATTTAATCTATCATATATATTTGGTATAGTTTGAGCGTCGGACGACAAAATGAACGATTTTCACATAAATTTTTCCTGAAGATCTATAGATTCGACGCATAAAAGTTATATTTACTAAACATCTGGCTGTTCTAGTAGTATATTGTAATATCGTTTCACAAAAATTATAAAATGTGTAAATTGGATTTTATGTCGCTTGCTCTTGGACTATAATTTTTAATTTGTAAATAAAAATTATTTTATTATCAAGATTCTGTGATAAGTATAGGTATAAATATAATGAAATGTTTAGTGTGAAGGTTATTTTTCTTCCTTTGTTACCACTTAGTAAAGATTAGTATTTAATCCTGGGACAAGGAATTCAGTCCCACGATGTTTAATATAACGGAGAAGTTGTGAAATATTGTTTACTATCTTTACTTCAGTTCACATCTTCTAAATACTACTACACATTTTTAGCGGTGTCGTTACTGTGTAAAATATAAATATTTAAATTCTTAACTCTTCAAATGCAAGTATTGACAGTGTCCAAAGTTGAATGGTTCAAAATTTAACATTTTTTCAAATACATACTATTAGTATTTTAAAATTTTCACTATTATTTCCTATTGTTGAATTGAGTGTAACCATAGTTAATTCATAATAAAATACAAAAACTGGGAAACAGTGACAACAGAGCAATTACATAAAACATATGCCTATTGTGCCTTTTCAAACTTATCATAAAAGCTGCTTAATTCAAAATAGAAATTACGTTGGTAACAAAGATACAACTCCTCCAACCCCATCTACTTTCTCTGCTGAATTATATGCAATATATCGAGCTACACACATCGCTGCTTCGTCAGACGCACCCAATAACCTCATAGTCACAGTCACCATTAGCTCAATCCAAACTCTTCAAAAAATTCACAGCACTAATTCCTTGGTAATCAAAATTAAGCGGGAACAATATTACAACAACAAAAATTGCATTTTGTTGGATCCCCTCGCATTCTGGAATAGAAGCAAACGAAAAGGTTGACCTGGTTGCTAAAGAAGCTGTAAATATTGATATTGCGGAGTGAACCAACCTCAAAAATTACCTCAGTATGATTTGATCATAAACTTAATCTGTAAATTAGATACCAAAATTCAAAGTGTACAGTGAAAAAAAAGTTCAATCGCTAATTAGATAAAAAAGATACAGATTGACCTGTATACAAAATTATATAGGTAACTTTAGAACAGTTTTGTTTTGTTTAAAATATTATCCTCGGAAATATAGCTGATTTGATTGTGACTCGTAAATCCTGATTGCTTTCAATGAAGTCCGCAGGAGTTATGGACAATTTGGTAACATGAGATTCCTTAGGGTGGTTGGTAATGGACTTTTTTACTAATCTGAGTGAAAAGCAGATACTTAAGCTACAATTACTTACAGTCCAGTCATTATAGAGGGGTATACTAAAACTGTTCTCAAAATTCACATATAATTTTATGGTCGCCAGTTTTAAAGGGTTGAAAGGTCACAGAAATTGATTTTTTTTACAAATATCTCGTTTTTTATGTGTCTCCAAGTCATTTATACTTTCTGAGTCAAAGGTTCTATCATCATTAATATTGGTCTGATATGATACAGCATTGAGACAAGCTTGTCAATTACACTTGCCGCAAGCAAAAGAGCACTGTAACCCCGCTTTACTGCATCCAAATCTTGAGCCACAGCCACTCTTGCAGTTACAAAATATTGTATTCAGTAATTTATTTAGAACAGGTAGTAAAATAGTCATGATAAGTTTCAGGAATTAGTTACACATTGTCCAACCCCGCCCTGGGGTTCTAAATCATGTCCTAATCAACTTTGAATTTGATAATAAACGCGATTGAAATGTTGGTGAGGTGCTCCATTCGTTGGTGGTTGATAACTGTACAGGTTCATTCGACTTGGTTGATTTGACGTATAATACATAATGTAGATGATCACTATACGTAGGTTTTGAAGAATTATAAACTACTATTAAGGTTTGAATTCCACTTTCAAATAATCTCTTAAGTTTCCTTTTTCAAATGCTGCAGCAAATTTCTCTTACACCAAACTTTAGATGTGTTATTGGTTTTTTGTTTTGGTATCGTTGTGAAATTTTATATATTCAATTTGCATTGAAACTGAACATTTGGAGTCCTCAGAAAAATAACTTTCGGCACCATTTAAACACTTCCTCAGGAAACAGTATGACGATAATTTACTGTTACTGACCACTACATTTGGCTTATTTACAACTTGCAAGTTACCACCATGTTCTCATCTGTTGACAGGCTGTGTTCCTGAAATATCACACAAAGCAAGTGTATAAGTATATAAATAATAATAATAATAATATATATATTATATATAATAAATATATAATAAGTGTATAAATTTATGGTTGATTTGTATAGTGCTTGTCAAATAAATATTTAGTTTTAACAACTCTTCTCAAATGGCAAGTTTGTATAGTATCTATCAGTGTAAAAATTATATTCTTTGTATCCTGGGTTATTGTCTATTAATTTTTGACAAAGATGTAACTCAATCCTTGTACTTACAGGTAAATCAGGTCTCACTAAATCTTTTGATGTCAAGCTTCGGTAGTTCGGCAAAATTCACTAAACATACGTTGGATGTTAGCATCCGCCATTACATAAATTGTAAGTTAAAAAACTAATGTAAATGTAAAGCGCTTATACCACTCAAAACATGCGCACGTGATAGAGAATTGTCCTCTAGGCCTCTTGCAATAATTTATAGTACTCAGTCGGAGTTTTTTTTCAATTTAACCAGAAATTTGAGATTGATACGTTACTCCTGTTTTTCGACACGAGAAAAAAACACGTTCGTTTCAAACTGCTACCGCACAAATACTATAATAGTGACGGAAACGTGTTTTGGGATGTGCATAGACAAGATATCTAGACACCCAACGCACTACTCGTTTTTTACCCCACCCATCTAGGGCGCCCTCTAGGTGCACAGTCTCGTTATTTAGTAGCCAGACCTCGTATTATCACTATCTAATCTATCATTACCAGGCGAGCCCACATAAAATTCATCGTCAATACTTTACAACTCATTTTTAATTTCATCTTGAAAAAATCTCTTGGGCATCAAACTTTACCCAATCGTGATAGTTTTAAAACTGAGTAATATTCTAAACGCAAAAATGGTGCATATTTGAATAATGAATTGGTTGCAATATCATCAGCAGATATAAAATATGTTTTCTTTTATTTTTACATAAACATGTCCTCAATGGAGGTTCAAGAAAGCAATTTAGAAATATTAAAAATGGGCTTAGGAGATGACAGACCAGCCAACCCGCTGTAATGATAAGACATGGAGTACCGCCTATACGGCGACATTCGAGTGCAAAGGGTGAACGTATTGTGGCGACTATACAGTGACATGCGAGAGCAATGGTAAAACGCATCTTGCCGCTCCTATGGCGACATACGAGACAGGATGTGGTTCATCTATGTATAAGACTATCTGGTGATACTCGAAGTGAAAGATTTCCAATCAATCGAGTGTATGTTAAATTTAATTATTTTATCTCGAAGGACCGTTGTGAATTGCTTGATATTTAGGTTGTAAACAAAAGAAGTTTCTAGTTTCGAGTCATTTATTATACTGGTTACCTGACCCTAGCCGATGTCGCCTCGAAAACGAATTAAAGAAATGTACGGCGTTGCCGGCTCTATAAAAAGATATACTATATATAGATATGTACAATTACTTGCAGTGAACTGCAACACTATCAATAGTCTACACGACAGCACATTCCCAACGATGTTCCTCAAGGTTTATATGTGTAAGGTAATTTTTAATGAAAATCCGGTGGTAGTGGACTGTAGGAAGATGACACAGTTCATACAACACAACAACTCATTAAAACAATAGTCGTTTCTAAACCGATAGTGAATCTTCAATACTACAATCACCATTTCGATTATTATAACTCTAGCAGCTCGGATCAGTTATTCAAAACATTTTATTGCATATTAATATTAATGTTTTGTTATAAATACAATTTATATATTATTTCAGACGATATATGGAATAATATTTAAAATTATAAAATTACAGTGTCTACTGATGAACTATTGGGAGAATTGGTAAGAGTGGAACTTAGGTCTCTTATGAAATGAAAAATAAGTTTGCTTTTATAATTTTATTAAATTGTTATGCTTATAACCTCTATTTTATATACATTTTCCAACACTTACAGTCTCAGTCAAATTATTCTAGTGGGAACTAATTGATTCTAGTTTTTTACAATTTCGATTAAATATATAAGTAGGGTTATTACACAAAGCTGTTATATATGTAGTCGGAATTTATATTCTTGGTCCTTTGAAAGGAAGTATGGTTGTTTTGTATCATTTAATTATGTGATTATTCTAGTGGATTGAATGAATACACTATATAAATTGCTACTTGGAGGAGTTTATGTTCTGTCTTAAATGTATATAAAGAAGATAAACGTTTTGAGTTAAATTTGATAGGTTAATAATTTATGATGAATTTATTGGTATGGAAAAATTCAATATAAGTAGATATGTTAGTCAATAGAAAATATCTGAGGCATATTGAAATTCATCATAATCTTGTAATAGCACTTGAAACTAGAAGTTACGTATCCAAATATAGCAATTTATATACTTACATACATTTTTTAAATGGTGATTTGAGAAAAAATTGTGAAGCCTACAAGATTGCAAAACAATACTCCTTTAGTTGTTACACTAAATTTTATTAGAGTACTCTGAGTAGAATGCAACTTTTCTCGAGAAATATATTTTTTATAATTTCGTTTTATGAGAAAAAAAAAAACTTCCAAAATATATTGAATGTGGTAATGTTACTTGAGAGTTAAAATTGGGGGAATGCGCATACCTGGAATTCGTATTTTTTTACATAAAATTGATTCTCGTAAGATCATAGATTAAATACCACAAACCACATTTATTAAAGACTTCATAGATGCATATTGTCAAGTATTTTCATGTTCATTTGACAGAGCTACTGATGCAGGTGTTCCGCGACTTGATGCAAAAAATTCGGGAGTGAGTAGATGACGTGAAAAAAATGCTGTAATATGGAAAAAATTTTCTCATACGATCCTTCTCTTATGAGTTATGAGGTTTTAAAGTTGCAACATCAGAATTTATATTTAGCCCATTGCGAGTCCCTCTACGATGTTGCCAAGCCTTTACTTAGGAAGGAAAGTACGTCAATATAAATAATTTGCGCTTATGGATGCGCAGATGCATAACCGACCGAACTTCGGACATTCAGCATTTATTATTGTTCGTTGTTCAGTAGATAGTGTGATTTATTGTGTTCGGTGTTATTTTTAGTCTGTGCCATAGTTTATTCTACAGATAGCGCTGTTTTTGAACATTAGGGGCAAATTCGTTTTAAATAAAAAGTTGGAAAGCAAGGTCTTATTATACGCAGCCAAGGACGAGAAATCATAAGCAATATTTTTAATTTCATGAAAAAAGAAGCAGATGAAGGAGTTACTATTCCTTTAAAAAATTACAGGTATGTAGCAAGATTTAATTCGAGAAGTAGGTTGAAGAAATGCGGAGTTTACACATTTTTATACATATTTACACATATTATAAAGTCATGTACCTACTAATTTTAAGGTTTACCGTTGTTACTATTCAATTTAAAAGAGCAAACGTGCAATGCTAAATTATGATGAAATTACAGGTGTTTTGCAGAAAATTAATCACCGGTAAATCTTGACAGAAGCAATAAATGCAAGAAGCTTGAATCGGCTCCTTAAAAAATTGGTTTCAGGTAATAATTTTGATTTTAAGATGTCCATTATCACGATAATTACGATAATTAAAATCTTGATGTCTATCACAGATATTTTTTTTTGTAGATGGCAGAAAATGCCAAACCGAAGAGAAATTTTGTGTGAATTACACGACATTCGCCTGAAACGAATAAATTATCTAAAGAAGCTGATAGAATACCGTAACGAAGGCCGCAATATATGTTATACTGATGAAACTTACATACACAGCAGCCAATAATTTTCGCTTCCCCATAAAGTACAAACTAGACGAACTGTTACAACAACATGGGCACCGTGTACTACGTTTACCTCATCATTCAGAACTAAACCCGATCGAAAAAATCTGGGCATTAGTAAAAAATTGGGTAGCTGCGCACAATACAACATTTAAACTGTCCGATACGGAGGCACTCGCTATGCAAAAATTTGAGGAGGTATCGGAACAAGAGTGGTATAATATTTGCCAACATGTTAAAAAATATGAGAATGACCTTATACAAAAAGAGCAAATCTTAGACCACACTCTAGATCACTTAATATTTACAGTAAATACGGGTTCATCGGAAGAAAGTGAAGACAAAAACAGCGAGGATACTGATAGTTCATTAGAGGATGAACTAGAATGTTCGTCTCTAGTTTCTGATAGCGAATACTGTTTTTTTTAATTAACGACATAGATATAATATTACACTCAACATGTGCAAAAACAGTGTTTATTATAAACATACCAAGCACACCAAACCTCTATGCAATAAACAGTTGCTATTTCTATAAGATACTGTATATATATATATATATATATATATATATATATATATATATATATATATATATATATATTAAATAAGTAATATCCTACTGTAATATATGTTTAAATCCTTAAAATATATTATTTTTTGTATTTTTTAATCTAATAAATGTTTTGTTGCGAACTGATTAATTTTTATTTAAATAAAAACCTACGCCATTGGTATATAGACCGGGATCCCTCGCCCTTTTTCGTAAGTGATTACTAACAAGCTAATTTTTCGTCAGTAGCTTCATTTTGACGAGACGCCCAACATTAGCTAGTACAAAAATTTCGTAAGTGGTAGCTAACAGGGGTAATGAGAACATAATTTGTTGATTTAGTGGTTATCAAAAATTCATTACTAACTGGTTTTTTTATTTATAATTCTTATAATAATAATCTAAATTAGCCGAAAAAATATTTGTCCTACAAAATGCTAGGTTTGATCAACGAGGTCCCATTTTTGCAACATGTACTATTTACGAGGTCATGAAAAATTATTACTAACCAGCTGATTTTTTTTTTGTTGGTTAGTTAATAATTATATAATTTAACGCCCACATTGTCCTACACATTACGTGGAACGTTTTTCTAGTCCGACACTCTTAGGTTGTAGTACAAATACTAGATGTAAAAATAATTAGTATCAAGTTGAAACTTCGTGAGTAGCTTCGTTTCAATGAGACGCCCAAGAATTTCCTTTACGAAAATGCTCGATTGTGGTAGCTAACAGGGGTAATGAGGACATAATTTGTTGATTTAGTGGTTATCAAAAATTTATTACTAACTGGTTTTTTAATTTATAATTCTTATAATAATAATCTAAAGTAGCCGAAAAAATATTTGTCCTACAAAATGCTAGGTTTGATCAACGAGGTCCCATTTTTGCAACATGTACTATTTACGAGGTCATGAAAAATTATTACTAACCAGCTGATTTTTTTTTTGTTGGTTAGTTAATAATTATATAATTTAACGCCCACATTGTCCTACACATTACGTGGAACGTTTTTCTAGTCCGACACTCTTAGGTTGTAGTACAAATACTAGATGTAAAAATAATTAGTATCAAGTTGAAACTTCGTGAGTAGCTTCGTTTCAATGAGACGCCCAAGAATTTCCTTTACGAAAATGCTCGATTGTGGTAGCTAACAGGGGTAATGAGGACATAATTTGTTGATTTAGTGGTTATCAAAAATTTATTACTAACTGGTTTTTTAATTTATAATTCTTATAATAATAATCTAAAGTAGCCGAAAAAATATTTGTCCTACAAAATGCTAGGTTTGATCAACGAGGTCCCATTTTTGCAACATGTACTATTTACGAGGTCATGAAAAATTATTACTAACCAGCTGATTTTTTTTTTGTTGGTTAGTTAATAATTATATAATTTAACGCCCACATTGTCCTACAAATTGCATGGTATATTTTGCTGATCCTCCAATGGAATTTGAAATTCATAACAATAAAAATCTATTCATTCTGTACATTTTTCTATTGGAGTTTAGTTATATTAGTACGCATGCGCGTACTAATATAACTAAAGAGAGTCAAAGAAATTAAAATGCAAAGAGATGTTTTTGGCCGTTTACTTTATGCATCAGTAGAAAATAAAATTGATATAGAAAAAGCATTAAGTTATCCTCTAGCTCCTGTTCCTTTTTCACTCTGTCATACTAATGGATCGATATGCAAGACCCCTAAATCTGTGATTATTAATGAATTACTAGAATATCAAACCGAAATTGAAAATCCTCCAGAAGCAGACATTCACTTAATTGATGGATTTTATTTATTACATACGCTGAAAAACGTTCCAAACAGATATGGTAAAATCTCGAAACATATATTACAAATACTTACATATAATAAAAAAGAAGTACATATTATATTTGACAAGTACAAAAAACCCAGTATCAAAGATTTTGAACATGATCTGAGAGGTGAAGAGGATACACAGTATGACGTCATACGTAGAGACAATAATCGTCCTGCGGATTTCTGCAAATTATTGAGGAGTAGCAACTTTAAAGAAAAATTTGTCGAATTTTTAATTGAAGATTGGACAAGAGATGAATTTTTTACCTTGATTGAAGGGAAGACTGTTAAACTTAATTATGATCAATGTTACACTTATGAGGTGTCTAGTGATAATAAAATAAAAAGAATTATTGATTATAATCTTTCTTGTTATCATGAAGAAGCTGACACCAAAATTGTGTACCATGTTTGTCAATTTAATCGTAACTATCGTGTGCAGATACATTGTCCAGATTCTGATATACCAATAATAATGTTGGCTAATTTCAAGTATTTAAAAGATGAAATACAAGTAATAATTAATTTAAGCACAAATAAAAAAAAATGTACCTGAACATAAATGAAATTTATGCCAAGCTTGGAGATCAATTATCGTGTTCATTTGCTATATGCCATATTTTTACAGGAAATGATTACAATCCCGCTTTTTTCCGTAAAGGAAAAAAAAGACCTTTCAGTATTTTTAAGAAAAATAAAAATTTTCAAGAGGCTTTTATTCAACTCCTACGAAGTGATCATACAGTATTAACAACGTCAAATGAAATAGTTCGAATTATTGAAGAGTATGTATGTAGAGTGTACTCATTAAAAACCAAAAATGATATCAACAGAGGACGGTATGAACTATTTGAAAAAGGCTATAGATCAAAAGGTGGAAGTGAAAAAGTATTAAAAAAAAATATTATAGGATATGATCCTTCCAGTTTGCCACCAACAAAACAAGAATTGTTGCAACAAATTAAAAGAACGGTATTCATCAGCAATGTATGGTGTAATGCACACATGCGGTGCCCCACAGATAAAGTACCTGAAAATTATGGATGGACAATAATTGATGGTAAATACGAGTATTATTGGTTTGATGGTCCTCAAAGCCCATCCTTTGAAGAATTATCTTCTCAATTGCAAGGTACCCTATTAATATTATTGAAATTTGGTTTTTAATTTTTCGGCGACATTAATTAATTTTTTCATATTATTACAGATTTAGATACCACGGAAGATCAGAATGAAGAAGATACTGATGAAGATGAGGAGAGTGATGCCAGTAGTGAGGATGAATGTTTTTCTGATGAGTCAGATGAAAATTAATTACTTTTTTTATATAAAAATATCTACTTTTTCATGTATGTTACATAATAAAGTTGATTTATTTCAATAAATATATTTTCACTTTACCTCATGTTGCACATAGGAAAAAGGAAAATTACGATTATTGTAGGACTACGGATGCATACCAGTTTTTTTGTAGGACATTGTTTTATTCGGATAAAAAACACACTAATGTATCACGTGATACTTTTGTCCTACAGTTACTAATAAAAAAAATGGTCCTGTGGTATGGACAACTTAGGAGTCTAGGACTAGAAAAACGTTCCACGTAATGTGTAGGACAATGTGGGCGTTAAATTATATAATTATTAACTAACCAACAAAAAAAAAATCAGCTGGTTAGTAATAATTTTTCATGACCTCGTAAATAGTACATGTTGCAAAAATGGGACCTCGTTGATCAAACCTAGCATTTTGTAGGACAAATATTTTTTCGGCTAATTTAGATTATTATTATAAGAATTATAAATAAAAAAACCAGTTAGTAATGAATTTTTGATAACCACTAAATCAACAAATTATGTTCTTATTACCCCTGTTAGCTACCACTTACGAAATTTTTGTACTAGCTAATGTTGGGCGTCTCGTCAAAATGAAGCTACTGACGAAAAATTAGCTTGTTAGTAATCACTTACGAAAAAGGGCGAGGGATCCCGGTCTAATATCAGTCTGAAGCGACGGAGAGGGAATATTTTAAAGTGAGGCAGACGATTACTAATTGATGACGCCTGTGGCATTTTCTTAGTTGATTCGTACTTTACCTATTTGCTAGAAACGAAGTTTTTTTTGTTCTACTGCTGTATTCTGATTGTATCAGTTTTGTACATATCTTCTTTGGACTAAACTCTTCTACTTAGTAATGATCGTGCGTTAATTTGACCCCACCACCTTGATAAGTAATTATTAATAAAGAAGAATGGAACGTTGGCTTAAAGGCGTTAAACGTGTTGCAACAACATCTTCTAACGAAGCCGAATGTTCAAAAGCACTACGCGCGGAGTGTACAGCAATTATCGATGATAATGATGCAACGACGTCAAGTTCCACGGTTTCAAAGGCGAAAAAAAGGAAGTGTGATGAATCATATATCAGTTTCGGATTTGTTGATTCCAACGGCTCACCTCTCTGCATGTTATGTAGTAAACTGCTTCCTAACAGTTCCATGGCACCTACCGAGTTGCGCCGACATTTAGAAACTGTACACCCCGAGTCTAAAGACAAGAATAGAGAATTTTTGGTACGTAAAAAAGAACAGTTATTGGAAAGTCAAAAAACTGTGATGCAAGTAACCCAAACTATCAATGAAAAGGTCACAAAGGCATCATATTTAGTTAGCTATCGCAATGCACATGAAGGTGAAGCGCACACTATCGCTGAGATTTTAATAAAACCACGTGTGTTAGACATAACAAAATGTATGCTCGATGAAAAATCTGCAAACCATCTTTCTACTGTGCCACTATCAAACGATACTGTTTCACGTCAAATCTGGCAAGCTACGTCAAACAAGAACTAGTTACACGTCTACAAAAAACATGATTCGTCTTGCAAATGGATGAGTCTACTGATGTCGCTGGTCTGGCTATCTTGCTGGTTATCGTGAGATATCCATATGAAAGTTCTTTTGAAGAAGACATGCTTATTTGTCCACCGTTGCCCACAAACACTACCGGAGAAGAAATTTTTACTAAAATAAATATATTTTTTGAAGAAAATAATTGGAACGATTGCATTGACATTTGTACAGATGGGACCAAGGCGATGACGGGTAAAACAGCAGGAGTCGTGTCACGAATACAAAAAAAAAGCACCTAATTGTGGTTCCAGTCATTGTCTCCTGCATAGACAAACACTAACAATGAAGCAAATGAAGCAAACCTAAAATTAGTAATGGATGAAGCGGTAAAAATTATTAATTTTATCAAATCACGACCACTACAATCCCGATTGTTCTCATTATTGTGTGAAGATTATGGTAGCAAACATAAAACACTGTTGCTCCATACAGAAGTGCGATGGCTGTCTCGGGGTAAAACTTTAACAAGGCTATTTGAACTTAAAGCCGAGTTACGAATGTTTCTTTCAGATACTTCTTTTAATTTGAAAGACTGTTTGTATGATAAAACTTGGTTGTTCCGACTGTCTTTCATGGCGGATATCTTTCAAAAACTGAACGAATTAAATTTATCATTGCAAGGTAAACAGACAACAGTGTTCCAGGCCTGTAACAAAATAACTGCCTTTAAAAGAAAATTAGATTTTTGGATTAGTTGCGTTAGTAAGAGAGAAATAGAAAGCTTTACGTTACTCAGTGAGTATGTTAGCGATAACGACTCAGAAATGTTTCAAGATGATGTATTTGAAGAATTGAAACTGAATTCAAGGGTTCATAATCCTTTTTTACCCACCTTGCAATAGCCCGAAAGTATGTTAAATGAGATATATGAATCTCTTTTAGAAATGTCATCAGACACAAGTATGGAGTTATTGTTCAAAACATCTCTCAACGATTATTGGTGCAGAATCCGTGATGAATACCCAATGCTTGCCAAAATGGCTCTGAATATTCTTCTTCCATTTCCAACAACATATTTGTGCAAAACCTATGCAGCCACGAAAACAAAATACCGGAATAGACTGGACGCCGAACCTGATATGAGACTTCAACTGTCTTCTATCAAACCTGATATCAACCAATTAATGAAAAATAAAAAACAGTTTCATACCTCCCATTAGTTATTTTTTTTTCTTTTTTAATATCTTCTATTTCTATTATTATACTTGTTATGTAAGTAAGTAATAAGTATATGTTACATTCTACGTTTATTATGCTTATTAATAAAGAATATACTTTTAGAGACTAATGTTTTATTGTAGGGTTCCGTCAAGTATTTCGCTTTCCAAAAGGGTTCTGTCACTAAAAAAGTTTGAGAACCGCTGTTCTAAAATATACATTCGAACATTATGAAATTTTAATAGATGATTACGTTTGTCCATGTAGTGTGTTTGATGGAATATACAATTCTACATTACTATCTGAAAGCCATGGGAGGCTCATGCCCAATGGTTAAAAACCTGTTACTTTTACACGGACAACCTGTAGAATCTAAAGATAGCAAAAATGAATTTTTCAATCGATTTTTAATAAAAAAGTACTCATGGCTTAGGATATATATATATATATATATATATATATATATATATATATATATATATATATATACATATATATATATTATATATATATATATATATATATATATATATATATATATATATACATATATATATTTCTTCAATTTCTTATTTCTTAGACTTGAAATATATTAAATATAAGTTCTGATTTTGCAACTTTAAAAGCCTATAATTCAGAAGCGAGGAGTCGTATGAGAAATTTTTTTAATGTCACAGCATTATTTTCACGTCGTCTACTCACTCCCGAATTGTTTGCATTTTCAACGACTTTAAAGGAATATCGAGAGGCTAAATTTATGTTGGACTAGGTGATTTATAGGTATACCCGAGCAACATAAATCTAGGTAGATGAAGCATTCGCAATATTGGGCATATTTTCATGAGTAGCTGTTAAAACTAAGATTATTACCTTTTCTAAATCCTTATAGTATTATGTTTGAAATAAGTAATAAATATTGTAATTTATTTTACGATTTTACGTTGACGGTAGGTATACCAGATATTAGCACCATATATTTGAGTCAGGTAATGTATCAACTTAAGTAAGAATAATTCACGAATATAAAAGCAGTTTTTTCGGGGCATTGCTTTGTTAGTGAGGACTCTAGGTTTAGTAGAGGATGCAATGTGCAGATTCTGTTAACTTAGATGACAAAACTCCTCTATCCACATTATCTCAAAGTGTAGAAGACTACGGAACTCCAGGGCACTACACCTGAGGATATATGATATGGAAAATAAAAATCTTGGGTAGCTAGAGTCATCCCAAAACTTAAACTTTCTCAGAGGAGTGGGATTAATAGATTAGCTGTACACACTGAGCATCCACCACCAGAAGAAAAAGGGAAATAATAGATTTTTTGGGTCGTAGTGTATATGACACCTCTACTTATGCGTACATATAACTGAATAAATATAAATTATAACAATGAATTAGCCTGATTATTTTCGGGACATGATTTCAATAGAGCATTTTTGAAATATGCTTACCAGACAATTTAGATCAAGGAGTTCTGCTGTCCTAAATTTCGTAGAAAACAACAAAGGATCGCCAACATTATCAGAAATATGTCCTGACGAATCATTGCAATCATAAAGGCTTTAGGAATAAACTTATAAAAATGATGTTTGTGATTAAACTTCACAACTTTTTAAAATGAACCAATAGTGAAAAGATTTTCATTTCACAAGTATATCCGTGCATTTTAATTTTTCAAATAGGTTTCAACATGCTGGATCGCAATAAAAACGGTCGAATCTGTCCACTTGGATGGTTTCATGTAGGTGAACATATGAATGGCTCCTAGTGACGTTTCACACAAAAATAAGCTATTATATAGTAGCTACTAGGAAGGTTAAGTCAGGGATTACCAAGCCTCTTGGGATTGAAATAGATTTAACGATATAAATTAAAACTGATTTTAATATTTGAAATACTGAAAAAATCCGAACAATTGTGAACCATATACATTACTTGACTAATATTTTTGGTGTGTTAATTTCACACAAGAGGATCAACTTAATTTGGAAAAGAGGTTTGAGAATCTCTGGCTTAGAGCAATATATATTTGTAATGTGAATTTTAGGGGTCGGTGTCGCTTGGAAGCGAATTATTAGGTACTTCTGATACAATTGTCTATTTGAACTAACTTTGGAAAAACTATGGCAATTAAGATCTTCAGTATTTAATAATCCATTATTTTTAATAATAAACTTACCTACTCACAGCTTTAGTTTCACATTTTTCAAATCATCATTTTTTTTAGCGACTCTGCTTTATTTTTTATAAAAAAAAGGAATAAGAAAATATATTCGATTGACAGAAGAAACAATAGACTCCAATCCAGTATTTGCGTCTCATTTCTACATAACCCTATTAAAGGTGTGTATCTATGAAGCTATGAAGTTTTTAATTTATGGTGTACTATGGTATTCCCACTTATTATATTATAAATTTCTTTAATTCCTTTTTGATATATTAATGCAATTTGATCATATTTTAAATTGAATATCTAACTGGTATATTTCCCATTTAATGACTGGAGAAAGTTTATAAGATGTCTAGAAATCTAATTATTTCATTAATACATTTGTTACTTTTGAAATAAGAAAACTTACAATGCACTATTTATATCCATTTAGTTACTGAATCTCGGGTTTAATATCTACCCAGTATAGATTCTATATAATTAATTCCAGTGTGTACTAGTCACGTTTATTGTTAAATTTGAAGCCACCAGCTGGAATGTTTGGGTTATATTTATGATTAATTTGAAATTCTGCTTCTTATCGAACAATTCTGCCTTAAGAGAACGTTGATCTGTTATTATTATAATTAGGTACAGTTGCTGAAGACTCTTTAAAATAGTCAAGTGTTTAAATAAAGAGAATAAAGCCAATTTCACTTATTACAATTCATTTTACAAATACGTGTTTACATGTTTTACTGTGAAGGCTTTAAGTCAACTTGTATTTAGAGAAATCAAATTGCAAATAATTTGGGAATTTGTTTTTCTTCTGCTCCAACAGTTTATTTTTTGCATTTTCTTTGTATTCATATAGGTCTAGTAAACTTGTGTTTTCTAGATTTGATTTCAACACTTTTCTGATGAAATTATGACCTTGATCAGGTGTTGCCGATGGTCCCATACTATTACGGGCATCTATTAAAAGCTCTGGATGTTCGTTCAAAGTGTCGGATAATGATGCAATTAATATATCTGAAGCAAAAATAATGTTAACAATAAATTATTTCTACACATATCACAATAAAAATAATTGATTTGTTCGGCTATTTTATTAACAAAACAACCGAGACACGGCGTCGAATATCTGTTAATATACGTACTCACTCAGGAATCACGATGGAAAAGTCACAATAATCTATCGGCTGAGTACCTTGAAAGTTGCCAGGCGTACGGTATGGTGGCCAAGGACGCAATATGTATCATGTCTGTAATGCCATTGTTGTACTAGTGGAAGAAAGAATCAATAACACTGAAACCGGTATATTGAGGAAAATGGACAGACAAAAAGTATAAGTTGCTGGCAAATGGTATAAGGAGACAGACCTAAATCAATGGAAGATGGAACCCAGCAGGTAGGGACTTGGGTTAGCCGCTTCTCACGCCACGGAGAGATGAATTATTAGCTGATCCAGATACTCTTTGGACATGGGTATTTCAGGGAATATATTCAGTTCAAATTTTAAAAATCTCTGGATTACCCAACCTGTTCAGGAATAAACCAAAGTGTGGAGTGCGTATTCTTTATATCATCTGCGTGCTACTTTGTACATGGAAAGGCTGGCTTCTTCTGGGTTAAACCTGGAAATACGGTGGAAGTTATGCTGAGAGTGACAGGGTAGAAACGGCTATGTTCGCGACTCAATTACTGAAATAACTTCGATTTGAAATAAAAAAGATAGAAGGAAGATAAGAATCGAGAGGGATTAGGAATTTGAAAGTTATCTAGCTAGATCCTCATTCCGCGAAATAGATAATGTCCATCGTTGGTTTTTCAGTTGGTGTGAGAAATGCTTTCAAGTCTAACACCAGACAGAATACCAAATCATAAATCATAACGATACTTAAAAGTATTTTTTCGCCTCTTCCAAACACAAACACACACACACACACACCAGGATATGTTTATTATTTAAAAATAGTTCTCAATAACTTACATTTACTAAAAAGGATATTTGAGGTAGATATACAATTTGATTAATAAATTCCATCAACTTACCGAGCACTTTTTTCTCTAATGCTCTGGTTATATGACCCTGTTCAGCTTCAGCTTCTAAAAAGTTGGTGAATTTTTGTAGTGCCTGTTGAGCTTCAGCGCTTCCTCTTGTTAAACTTTGTGTGAACATTACTTTAGCTAACTGGTATATAACATCTTCCAAGGAGTATTCAGTGTAGAGGAAATCAGCTACTCTGAGACGTTCCAACAGCTCATCGTAGTCTTCTTCGGTGGTTTTAGCTGATTGAGAAGAATCTAAGCATTTGATAAATGGTAAATAAATTAATGTATCTGAACTTTTCAATTACAATTATACAGAAGACAATCACATTAAATAAAAAAATACTCTGTATATGACAAGAGTAATTAAGAACACAATATTAGAAACATAAATAGGAAAATTATATTTTATTCTTCACTAATTCACATTTCAAAAATTTAATACAAATTAACGGAAAAAGTATGTAATAGTAATAAAATATTAATCTATAACTAACAAAATAAGATGAAATAGTATTTTTCATTATTTAACTTTTTTGCTTGTGGACGTTGTCAAGAGCGTGAATTGTTATTATAAAATGAATAAATTTTTAGTTTGTTGAACATAGAGCTTTTTTTGAATACAAGAGAAAGGTTGTAAATAATCAAAAGTAGCTAATTTTCTCTATAAGTTCCACATTTTATGAAAATTGCATAAAAATTGATTCTACAATCAATTTTCCAAAATCAGTGGCTAGATATAAATTTTTTTCTATATTTCCAGAATTCTTCTAAATATGTGTATTTGCCTTTTCTAAAAGATTAAATCTGAAATTATTTTCTTGATAACGTTTTCACATCTGAGGTTTGTTTTATCGAAGATAATATAGAAGTGGCAACTACGATTTTGTTCAGTTCAATCGACGAATAAACGATTATTCAATTGTTGTTTTAATTTTTTCTTTTATAGCTCTACATCTTTATAAACTAAGTAACGCGATGAGAAATTTGAATTAAAAAGTTACTGTTATTCCATCAGCTTTCCAATAAAATCAGGGAATTCATGTTATTCCAATTAAGTTTATTTATATCCTGTCTCGGAACGCTGTTAGAATCTACGTAAATATTTTTAATAGGAAATTTTCTCAGCGGTTTTACATTAACGCGCTTTTACGTTCTATATAGCGTAAGCATTGAAAAACATTTTGGGAAGTAAGATATATCACTTGAAAATTAGAATCAAATTGTTAGTTGAAGTAATTCAAAAATAATATACAGTAATAACACCTCATGAAAATGAATTGAATAAATAAATTCACCTTCAATTCATTCTGGTCGGAACAGAAACTGAATTACAGTTAAAGGAATTAATTTCCTATACAAACCAAAATATCAGGTAAAAAATATACAATTACATACAACTTCATTGCGCATTCTATATAAAAATTATCAGTATGCTTTGTTACTGAAGTGTAGCATCTGGCCATGCGGTTATAGAGACTATTTCCTTCGAAAAATTTAAGCCCACCAAAAAGCTGTAATATTTTATGTTTACCTAGCAATCATCAAATTTTATCGATAATTTGCACTAGTGCCAAATTCTCGTCTAGGATTAATAAACATCATTTGGTTTTAATTTTATATTTTAAGAAAAGGAACAATTATTGTTTATTTTAAATTAAATTTTTCTCAGGAAATAGTCTGCCAAAATGCTCTCTCGTGCATGTCAAATTGTCTCATAATTTCCCCTCGTGCGCATTCGCGCACTCGAGAAAATTAAATTATCGACAATTTGACATGCACTCGGGACATTAATATTGAATATATGAATGGTTGCATACTCAATAGGACCGGTTCCCAGGTAAGCTTTAATCCAAACAGGATTTATATCGCATTCATTAGATGATTGAATTTATACAGTTACTTAGGTACACGGAACAAGACATTTCAAATAATCGTTTATTAGATATTGGAATTGTTACAAAAACTTGATATCCAGCCACTATTTTCTATAATTATGATCGCCGATAGTGAAGCAAATCTATAATCATATCTCGGCCGCTTTCAAATGTTCGGTATCATTCATATACACTTGCTTTTGATAAAAGTTATTCACGGCTAGCAATCAATTTTTCTAAATAAATTGATGAATAGAAAGATGAACTCACCAATATTACTTCGAGATACTGTCTGAGAGTTGTCAATTTCCTTCCGAAGTTGTTTGATATTGAAATCACTTCTCAATTCCGGCTTATCATATACTGTTAGCTTTGTATTAAGACCCAATTGCAATGGTTGGTCGTCCGTGATCTGAAAAATTAATAACATCCATTTTCAGTTGAGGGTCTTTTATAAATATACCGTGAAGTAAGGTTAACAAAGTCAATATTATCAGAGGGCAAGATGATGAAGTGGTTTACAAACTCGCATTAAGTTAATATGTTAATAATGAAAATTCTGAAAAAGGAGTACTCATTCTTATGATTTATAAATTTATTTTTCTTTTTCTTGTCGTGTTATAACTGTAAGTTTAGCTCTACTTTAGAGAATTGTTATGATTAATAAGATAATTTTCGATTTTCGGGTAGTGACGGATATGCACATGGAGCACCCAAACGCTACTACACGCGAACTTGTTAAAAAAGTCCATGATATCGTATCGCAAAATTGTCGTGTGACGGTTATAAGTCTAATAGTGATTTTTATTTAAATAGTATTTAATAAGTATACTCACTGCCAAAATGAGCAAGAAAAACTTCTGCACGATGTGTACCACGATTGTTAACAATGCACACGAAAAAACTAAACATTTATAATTATCTTTCAACGTAGACAAGACAAAGAAAGTTTTCGGCGAAACTTTAGTAGATTACCTGCGAAAGGAAGCCGAAATTACATATGCTTATTGGGCAAATATGGTTCCAGAATTTTGTAAAAGAATATACCTTTAGAGTTGTAGAAAGTTGTTCTCTTGCATCAGAAAAACGCACCCAGTTAGAGGTCCGTTCATGCAGATTTCGAATTTTTGAGATTTGTCCCCAACGATTATCTGTCAAGTTCATATTGTAATTGGTGCGCTTAGGACTATGCCTATGCGGGTTAAGTCTTAAAGAACAGTAGTGTAGTGCAGTTTGGGTTCTGTTGTTGAAAAAAAAGTTTATTGAATGTCAAATAGAAAGTAAGTTTTACTGGAGCCTTGGTATATAATTTCGTATACAAATTACTAGAAGGTTTTGGGCACAGATGTGTTTGAATAAAGTTAAGTTATTTTTCCGCGATTCGCGTAAAGTATTTGTACCGATACGATAGTGAAATGGTTCCGACGACCAGTTTGACACCGTACCCGCAACTGAGTGGGTCTAATTTTTCCACACAAACATTTAGATTGAAGATTTTACTTGAGGAGTGTGGTGATGTGGCAAAGAAAGAAAAAATATCTGCCGAGGATAAGGCAGCTATTGCACGTAATGCAAATGCCCGGTCTGTTATCATAGCATGTGGCACAGATAAGCACACTGAATATGACAAAAATGCAAAGACATCTAGTCATATGTTGAAGTCTCTATCAAATGTATTTTTTGAACTCCACAGAACCTACTATTTGTTCAATATATGTGAATAAAAATACATTTTATTTTTAATTTTACATGTAGGAAATATTTTCATTAAAATATCTCCTCTCTTAAGCTATATTCATCTGTTTTATTTACATGGATAAATACTCAATTAAACCCAGTTAAAAGATCTGTCAGTTTAAAACGTTTTAGTCTGCGCACTTCACCTGTCCTGTTAAATAACTCACTCGCGAGCACATTTGGATGGGTTTAAATCCTATCTCTATATCCCTCACTGCAGCGTTATACTTCACTTTTTATAGTGGGGATGTAGTTCTCTCTCTATGACTGAATTGCGCACGTACCATTGAGCGTTAACTGAAATTCTCAAAACTTTATTTTGGAACGTTTATATGATTTATAGATTTGGACGCAGATCCCCACATTTGTATTCCGTATGTCCAAATGGGCTTTATGATGGTTTTAATACCAGAATTTTATTTTGTAATGACGACTGCGATTTTTTACGAATTACCCAGTGAAGCTCTTAAAGTTTAAGTCCCAGTTGCTGGCTTTGATTAAATATGTGTGTTTACCACGTTAGTTTCTTGTTTAGATGTACGCTTAGGTATTTTACGCTTTCTACTTGTATGAGGTGGCAGGTATTCAATATGACAGGAGGGCACTGATTTCTTTTCGGTGTTGATGTGAAATGTTGAGATTTTAATTCATTGGCTTTTATTTTCCATTTCTTCAGCCATGTTTGTATTTTGTAGATTTTTTCTCATTATTCTTTTCATGTTTTTGATTATCGTTTTTCTCTTGTAGGTTGTTGAATATATTAATACTCTTATTACTAAGACTCTTTTAGGAAAATATCCTGGTGTCGGTTGACTGGTAAACATTGGACCATTTTTTAGGTACTCTTACAAAGGCTTTTTGTAAGTCTAAGAAAGCCACGCCTTCTTTTCTTGTATTGCTTTTTCTGTAGCCTGTTTTATAGTATATACATAATCTTGGTTGCTTCTTCCCATTCGAAATCCACTTTTCTATTCTTTGAGTGTGTCTTCTACTGCTCTTTTCTCTAATATTTTTTCCATCATTTCCATCGCTGTACTGATTGATGTTATTCCTCGATAGTTGTTGCCATCTTTTGCTATCTATTTAATATGTAATTTTTCCGTGCTATTTTTTTATTTCCCTCGACCACCACTATGTAAGTTTCACATTATGTTTTCTTCTATTTATTCCACATGTTTCTTGTGCAGCATTGAAGCAAACTATGAAGAGGGTATAGAGGCTAGATGGGAGGACGCTGTGAATAAAGAGTTAAACGCTCACTGAAAATTTGCAACATGGAAAGAAACCAAGGATGTACCTAATGAAACTAAACATCTATTGAGAACTAAATTCGCTTATATCAGAGAAGCTCTGAGTGTATTTGAAGATTAATTTGTAATAAGTTTGGTTTATACTGGGTGGCCCATTAGTGTGTGGAAGTGCAATAACTTACTTAAGATAAAATATACAAAAAAATTGGGCTCAAGAACAAATTCAGCAAAACAGAGATTTTTTCAATTTTGTATTATTTGCCGATTAAGCAACATTTCATAAAAATTGGTTTGTTAAAAGACACAATTTCCATTATTATGCAACAGATCAATCGCATTGTATACGGACTATCAGTCAAACAAGGTGGTCATTAAATGTATGGGGTGGAATAAATGGGAATCATGTCATAGGCCCAGTCATAGGCAAGTTTATTCAAATTTCTTACAATCGAATTACCCCAACTATTTCAGCAATTACCTGCTAATAATAGACGGCGAATGTCGAACCTACATGACGGTGCACTATTTCACCATACCCAACTGATCACATTTAAATAATGAATTTCCCGGACGATTGATAGGTAGAGGAAGACCCCATAAATGGTCACCTTGTTCATCGGACCTTACATTTTTTTTGGTTGGGTTAGGTCAAAGAACAAGTGTACTAAATACCCGCGACTACTAAGGAAGACATGAAGAATAGAATTAAGGAGGTTTTCCGAACTGCTGATGTCAATATGTTGTTACATCGTGCTAGTAGAGGTTTCGAAGATCTCATACATTATTGTATGGAAGTAAACGGTATTCATTATGAACATGTAATAAAATAGTTATCTAAAGTTTTTAGTTATTTCTTATTTGTTGTTAGTTATTTTTATTTAGTTTTTTTATTTTGTAGATACCCTATTTATTTTATTACAGTTTTTAAAGGTATGATTTTGTTTTAAAAACTAGGAGTATTATAAACGTCATATTCAGTGTTTACTTGTTAAAAAGGTGAATATTTGAAGGGATAAAATAGTTACTCACTAATACTGTTTACTAGGCAGCATTTATAGTACACCAATTTTAGTCAAATATTCATATTTTTCGCTTCAACTTGGCAACGTCATTATTTATGGGAAAAGGAAAGACAGGGCTAGATACAGAATTTTACGCTAAATTCCATGGTAAACAAATATACAAGGTATCCTATTTAAAAAAGCTTCACTTCATGTTGTCACGTTTGCGCTGAACACCCTTTATATCTCAAAATATTTTAGAAATGTGTATCTGTGTAAATATAACAACTTTTATTTAAAAATTTTTTTGTATATTTTATCTTAATTAAGTTATTGCACTTCCACACACTAATGGGCCACCTCGTATATTGGTTTTAATACAATGTTGATCTATTTCATACTATATTTACTTCTTTATTGTAACAACAACTCGAAATTGAGAGTTCATTTTGTATTTGGTAGGCAAAGTCTTAGAGTCTTAATGTGTGAATGTCAAATAGAAAGTAAATTAGTAAGTTTTCTTCAATACATTTTTTACTGGAGCCTTGGTATATAATTTCCCATACAAATTACTGAAATTATCGGCTGTTTACAGAACTTGAAGAACACTTGCGTGGCAAATGATTTTCTTTGGAGAATAGAGTCATGTATACGGTAAATCAGTAGTTTGTAGATGTTGAACAATCTTTCTTTCGAGACGCTTTAGTAATGCATGTGTTCACCTCCATGGAGACTACATTGAAAGATGATAATTTTATGAACTGAATAAAACATTGTACATCTTGAAACAGTCTCAAACTTGATTTTTCGGAAATCTATGCAGATAGCGATTGATCGACGTGGCGTACGTTGGGTCGGAATACAACGTCTGTGTGCGTACGAACTGAAGCGGATTTGCATTAAAATGAGGAACCAATTTCCAATCGTTAAAACGTCGGCGTCCGTTGCAGAAGATTGTGTACAAATTTACTCAGAATAACACTTAGCTCGAATTACAAAAAAGTCGACGGTTAACAAATTTCAGATGTAAGTAAGACATAGAGTGTAGAGCAAAATTTGGTGGTGCATCATCATTTACTCTTTTCACAAATTCTTCATTTGATAGCAAAATTCCTGGTGGAGGAGGCAGGAAGGCTTTTTTGTTTATAATCGGCATTCCTTTGTAAATGGAAGATTCAATCTTATAATCTAACTGCTATTTAATATTCTTCTGTACGAGTTTCGTAATATTTCTAATGTAATCTTAAGAAAGCACGCCTGGACTTAAATATTATGTTACAGGTACAGGACGAAGACAGTACCTTAAAAGATACAACTCTTTAATGAAAAGATTTCATTCCCTGTGACATTATATAATACAGAATAATAAATAAATAGTTGAATACAAATAGCTTTTTTAGTCGAATTTTTCAAGGAAAAATTAGACTATTACGGTAGGCATGACTAGATGAAAAATGGGGGGCACATCATTTTTCCCATGTTTTGAGACCTCCTGAACACGATTATGATGGTTATATATATATATATATATATATATATATATATATATATATATATATATATATATATATATATATATATAAATATCTGTTTAAGCTACAATTCTTATTTTCGTCTCTCGAGCAATTGCTATAGGTCCGATTTGGTTCAAAATTAGCATACATGGCTTTTTTGGCGGCGGATTGATGTTATTAGAGTTTGGTTGAAAACAAATGAATATTTCGAGGGGTCGCAGTGTAAAAAAAGTGGTTTTTGACTGTCTAAGGTTAAAACTTTCCATCTCCACCCCTCTCCATTTTATGGTCATTTTTGTTATATTTTCTTATCACCCAAGTAGGGGTGATGTTGAAGAATTGTCTTTCTCAAGTTCAAAGTTTTCTTCTTCAGTTCTTCTAGCACAAAACGCCCGAAATCATTTTGATCGTTATAATTGTTAAACTGGACCGCCTCCTATTTAATGAATAATACGAGTATGATCGTTGCTAGGGTGATTTTTTTCCTCCTATTTTCGAAATTTCTTGTCATTATGACAATTTTTTCTTTGTTGTCAATTGGAATTGAACAAGAGGGTTCGAGACCACCGGGTCTATTGAAATTATGAATTTTCATTCGAGAGAGAGTTAACTTGTGAAATGAAAAGTTATTGAGGAATAGCAAATTTTCCATATAAAGAAATAAGATTGAGAATTGATATCATTTCCAAGAAATTCATTTCATAGAAAGAGTTGTTTGTGTATTAGTTAAATTCTTCATTCGACGAAAAATTCGACTTTCGTGATGGAGCTCTGCTGCTCATGGCTTTTTTTTAATATTATAATAAAAATAGATCGTAATTGTTATTTCTTATCTGATTTCCGGCTTTAAGAATTCTAGCTGTTGTTTGTAAAAATTTAGTCGAATATTTGTGAAGTTGTTTAGGTATTCAAACAAAGATATTTTTTGTTATCCTACGGACGTCGTACATGATAACTTTCACACATAGCCCGTTACAGAAGGAGTCTGCAGTCTACCCATTTGACTTTCCTATATAAGTTGATACCCAATTTTTATTTTTTATATGAAACGATGCGACGTTGGACTTCGCAAAAGTGTAGTTGGGAGTCGCAAATAATCTATTTGGCAGATACATTAACCATATATTAAAGAAAGATACTGCGAGGTATGGTAGTTTGTTCAATAGACACCAACAGCTGATAGAGAGAGAAACATCATCGGCATACCACTCTTTATCCTCTACATTCTATTCTGATTGTGCGGCCATGACGTCGAAATTTCTAGTGGTTGGAACTGTAAACTAGGACACACACACGTGTTCGTGAAGTCCTGTCCTTCTAAGCATCCACTCCCAGATAAATCCGTAGATGGATGCGAAGAACAACATTCCCCCACCCCCTGTGTCGCAGTTTCGCGCGTAAACTCCTCCCTCTCCCTTGAGTTATATGAGAGATTCTAGGAAGTCTTATCTTTTTGTTAAGAGTTAGCCTGTTAGTTATACATTCTTGGTCTGGACGTCTTAATGTGTGTGTGTGTTTCTGCTGCCTTAGGTGAAACCTTTCCAATCTGGAATATATATATATATATATATATATATATATATATATATATATATATGTGCATGTAACTCGGCAACAAATCACAAATCTTTGTTTGTGAATTACTGTACATTGCTTCTGATAGTATTTTTGAAATGCGAAATTTTTGTCAAGAATTAATGAGCTGGTCTGTATAGATACCTGAAATTTTACCTTTGAATTTTGTAGAGAACTTAATCCCATTTGAATGTATCGATTTTTCAATTTATCTAAATTGTATTTAACTTCTTGTAAAAATGTTAAAGCTTCCTCTCCTGTCATCTGAAACATATATAAAGGGAATATTACTACACACTGATCATATTTTTTTGTTCGCGAAAAAGGTGAAATATTTAATTTTGAATCGTCGCTTATTCCAAATGTTCAAGATTTTGGAGCTTCCCGTTTCATTATATTTTTTAACAATTTCACTTACCGGGCTTTTTGCAATTGGAGGTCTTCTAAAATGTTTTTTTAAATAAATACTTCGAAGTCCATCATTAGATTTTTTGTCCTCTCTCTTTCAGTAAAAGAAGTCTATTATTGATATGATGCAAATTGTAAGACTGACACGGTACTTTGAGTTATGAATTTGAAAGTCTGAGGGATGATAGCCAATATTAATCTTCACATTTTGAAATTTTTACAATCTTACATGTTTCAAAATGATGTGCCATATCAAAGTTACATTTTCTTAAACGAAACACCCTATATTTTATTGCAAATTGGAATTTAGCTCGATTTCTCCATTACAATAATAAAGGGTTGTGGTTTCTTCTATGAGGTCTTAAAAAAGTTATAATGAATTTCCCATAAAAATCGTAACTAGTTCCATATCCTGTGCAATATAAGAAAAGCTCAAAATCGAAAATCTGTTACGGCCAAATCATTCGAGCCTACTAAAAATTGTGGAAAATTATTTATCTCATTAATATTCATTGAATCTGATACAGGGTGAATCAAAATACTAATACATTATTTGCTGGTTTTTTTAATTGAATAACCTTGTATTTTATGTGAGTATCGAAAAGTACTACCAATATACTTCTTGTTTCATCCACCAATCTCTTTACCAAAAATTATTATTTCTTGACATATTTTGATTTTTCTGTGCAAAAAATGATTATGTACATACCTATCTATATCCATATTCATTTAATAATTAATTGTGACTTGCTATGATTTATTTGTCAAAAACTGATATTGGGCAATGACATGATATGACAATAGGTACTTTATTGTTTTTTGATATAATGGTTTAGTACAGTTTTTGGTGTTTTGAAAAATTTGAATTAGTGAAAAATGAATTTCACTAGAGATGAAAAGATTGATATGATTTGAACATTGGGAGAATGCAATAAAAACGCCTAGCTATCAGCAAGAGTATAGCATGCACGTTTTCCTTAGCTCGACAACCTATAATAGCAAGCTGATAAGATGATGACGTACAATAAAAATGGCTGTGTTAACACGCAAAACTTTCATCATTATTCATCAATTAATCCATATCACTAGGGACACACAGTCAAACTATATGGTCGTTGAATGTGTGGGGAGGTGCATGTAGAAAATGTATTTAGATTGGGAAAAGTCTTACTTCGTTCACGTTAAAGGATGTAGCTTTTGTATATTGATGCGCCTACTCACGTTTATCAATTGGATAATGGTGAACTGAATGAACTATTTCCTGGCAGATGGATCGGAAGAAATGGGCCAGTACAGTGGCCACCAAGGTCACCAAATTTGAATGTATTCAAGGTAGAGAATAGGTAGAGAGATTATGGAGAGAATACGGACTGAATTTCGAAATGTTTCTATAGAATTGCTTGATAATGTGTGTAACTTTTTCAATTATCGCTTTCAAGCATACATAGATGTCTTGTGATCATTTCAAAAACTTGTGATAAATTAATTCATGTACGTATATTATAGTAAATAGGATAGTTTTCTACTGTTTATAATTCAACCTCTATAGTACCATAAAGAAATGATAAAATGTCAGTTTTTGACAAATAAATCATAGCCAACTCACAATTATTTGTAATTTGTGATATTTGATTAAAGATATGTACATAATCATTATTTTGCAGAGAAAAATCAAAATATTGTATGCTCGTAGTACTTTTTGATACTCACATAAAATACAGGGTTATTCATTTGAAAAAACCGAGAAAATTTATTGGTATTTTGATTCTCCCTGTATCAGATTTTTTTTAAATATCCCATAGAACACATTACAAACGTTTATTATTGTGATGGGGAGGTCAAGCTGATTCCAAATATGCCCTATAGAATAAAGTGCTTTATATCAAAAACTAACTTTAATATGGCAAAGCATTCAGGAACCCTCTATAGGATATAATTTTAAAATGTGAAGACTAATGAGTCTTAAAACTGTTGGATCGCCATATTGTAAATCAGTTATTTCTTCAATTAGTAATATTTATACTGATGCAAATAAGTGAAAAATTTGAGGCTGAGGGAAAAGAGGTACTCATATGGTTCATAGATTTGAAAAAGGTTTCAGGAAAATAAGAAGCAACGATATTAGAAAAACATCGAGAAGACTACGATGGTAATAGTAAAAAATAGAAACAACAGATATAAAGGTGAAACACTCGATATTACATATACAGTATTCACAAAAAAATAGACTCGAACAAAGATATGTGTTGTCTATTATTGTCCATAGTGAAAAATGTGCAAGAGCTCAACAATATGATTATGAATGAAGTAACACGACTACTAGAACACTCATCTAGTTGTTAAAATGAGAACACCTACTGCAAAATAGATATACACCAAAAAATATTAAGGAAAATTTATATGAAAGTTATTGAAGATAACTCTTCTATACACAAATATATAAGAATGAAAAAATCGAGAGGCCAGGACCAGAACCAAAAAAGGCCTAAAAGGATCAGGAGAAATTTAGTGGGAGCTAAAATAGAAAATTGGAGAAGCTGATACCATAAGAGCCACATTTTTTGGGAGAATATGTTTTACATGAAATAAAAAACAAATGTACTTAAAAATAGTTGGGATATCAATGATATACTGTAGCGAATCTAGAAGTAGAATTATAAGAAAAACAAAATAAATCCCAACATTAAAATTAAATGACAAATAAAGCCAATATATACAAAGGGCAGCCACGACATGATTGGTAAGACTAAGTTTCGACATAATTATAAACTTTTATAATAAAAGAATAATCATAATCATATTCTAGCCATTATCCCCCAATATTAAGATGTTAATACTTCACAGAACGTTAGGAAAAGGTCATCACATTTTCCAAAAGTGTTATTCTTCAAACCCAAATATCAAATCCTTTTGTAATGACAACAAAGCTCAGTAAGTTTGTTAATGTTTTTTAGCACGCAATAATATGAATAACTATCAAATTACTACTCCTTTTTTTTCTAATAAAAGTAACCTTGGTAAACGTTTACAAAACTCGTTTTCTCATATTTGTGAGTAAAGAAATAAGGTCAAAGGCAAAAAGTTGTTGACATTCTCTGAGATTGAAGGATATTCCTTTTTCATCTAGGAATATTTTATTGCCACATTAATAAATAATGAATTATGTACGAAGGAATTGGCATATGGTATAAGAGACGTCTTCATACATTATCTATAACAGACTCTGTTAATAAATAAATCTTTGGTTTCATAAACTTCCTGATGCCGAAATGTAGGGGAAACTGTTGTACCTTGAAATATTTTTTTGAAATTTTCACACAGAAAAAATTTAAATAATTATTGCAAGAATTTCAATGGGTGATTTTAATTTGTGTCCATTCATGTATCAAAATCGCAAATTAAATTTTAAAAAAAGTTATGCATTAAGAGTAGGTAACACAAACTTTGTATTGCTTACATTGCGTTACAAGGTACATGTGGTTAAGTACCTTGGAACAACCCTCTTAAAACTTGAAACAATACCCAAATAACTGATTTAAAAGACAAGTTTATCTTCATTATTTTTTTGAACGACTAAACTTTTGGAGTTGAATTTTTTCCCAAATTTAGGTCTTTGTTATCAATTTTATTTTTTTGTTCTTGTTTCATCTGATTCCATCCTTCTCTAGGGTGCCAGTTGCTATCAGTGTTTTTCCAGTCTCCTTTTCTTTGTGTTTTCATGGCTAGTGCTTTTGGACACGGCTGTACTTCTTCTGACGGAATAAATCCTTTTTCGAGGGTTTCTGCATATAGATTTAAAGGTATTAATGGTGGGGTTTTCACACCCGACCGCTCTGCTCTTGATTCATCTGTTTTTTCTTCTTTATTTGAAGTTAAAGACTGGGTCTGTTTATCAGTAGTAGGAAGGTTGGGCTGAGGTACGTTATTTTCCAAATAGCGATCCGTTACGTAGGAACTTATAAAATCTTGATCTGAAAATATATCGCTGTCCAGTGGATATATTCCGTAAGTTCCAAAAGCACTTAAAATATTGCTGGGCGTGAAAGCTCGAGTTTCCAGAACCTCTGCTACTGAGTTAATGACAAACGTTTTTCCTCCATTACTGAACATCCAAGATTCTACACCTTGACTGTAAAATATTATATATAGTTAAACCAAGTGACTGGAGCCTGGAGCCTGTTTGATGTGTCAGGTGGAAAAGTTATCATGATGATTTCAGCATCCGAAGCTTTTTCGACTGCTTCAGTGGACAAATGTGAATCGTGATTGTCCAAGAACATTATAACGCTTTTGTCCTTTGACCATTTGACAAACTTAATAAAATGGTCAAGGAATGTTAAGAACAGCTGTTCATTTGACTTTGTCTTAAAAAAATCTCTGGGGAATATCAGCATTGGCGGAATATAGTTTCCAGTAGCATTAACTGCTGCTATCATAGTCACAAGGGCTCTCCTCTCGGCTGATGCTACACTTCCTAGTTTTTTAATTCTTTTTGATGCAACTATTTTTGACTGCGATTGAACAGTGCTTACACCCGTCTCATCTAAATTCCAAATCTGGTGCGAAGGAATTTTTCCAAATCGGTTGTGAACATCTTTTATGTTGTCAAAAATGTTTGTACATTAACTCTATGAAAACTTCTGCTCAAACTTGTTGCCTCGGGTTTTCGAATTGATAAAGTGTTTTGATGCGTTTAAAGAAAGCCGCGCAGCCATTCCTAACCAGTAATTTTTTCTGCATCTCATGTAACTGGATATTTCTTTTTATTTACCACAGCAAATTTATAAGTTAATTATTTTACGCCTTTTTTAGTTAAGCTTTATTGCATTGAAGTAATTTTTAATATATTCTACTAAGCAATTTACCTCGTGAGGCTAGCTTTAAACACTTTGGAAGCCTCTCTAAAGCTCATTTTTGTTGCTGGATGTTCATTACATACAGCCTCTAAGGCCTCCTGTACCTTGGAACGTGTTCCAAGGTACATGAGGTGATTTTGAGTCAAGGTACAAGAGAATACATTTTTCCAATCAATTGATTTTACAGCTTATAGGTTATGTTCAAAACAAATAACAACACTGCGTAATTACCAATAGTCTCAAGATGTAACTAAAACACCACTTATCCACAATCATTTGCCGTTAGTGAAAAATCTCACTTAAATATTTTAAAAATATTTACTTTAATGACTTAAAAACAATTTTTTCGTATTACTGCTATCCTAGAAAGTGCAGCCGATTCACTGTAGATTAGAATACAGCTATCAAGAGTAAATATGCCAATTAAGATCATTTATGGATTGATAGATGGAGACACTGGTTTTTAAATTTAAATCGTTTCAATGTTCACTATTTCAAATGTACATCTACAATGAATAAATCACGTTCATTCATCTGATAATATATATATATATATATATATATATATATATATATATATATATATATATATATATATATATATATATATATATATATATTATATATTATATATATATATATATATATAAAGAAGTTTCAGGAAATTCGATATTTAATTATAATATTCTCATTGTATGAAATAAACGATAATATAAAAAACTAATATTGGATTCTAGAAATAATTACAGGGTAAAATGTATTTACTTACTATATCTTCTCGTAAAAACTCTTCGATAGATGAAGTCACTCCCTTTTCATCTCCCGTCCAAAATATATATTTTGCAACATCCAGTGGAGAATATCGAATTCCCGCATTTGTATCACCTTTGTCGACCTTGAAAAAGTCATTTTATTAGAAGACAATAGTTGTAAATTGAGTACAATGAATTTTGAATCATTTCAGACGTTATCTTTTACACCGCACCTCTGATTCGATATTCTAGATTTGAGGTAAATCCTTATAACCTATAGACTACAGATAATTTAGTTACCTTGCCGACCACTCAATATAACTTCTAAGACCTACCTATCTCTGCGAAAATACAGAGTTCAGCCATCGTCTAATCCTAGCCTTATAATGCGCTAGAGCACTATCGTAAATATCTATCATCATTAAATGTATCTATCATAAAAAAGGGTTTATTTATTATTTCTCTAGTTATTTCACACCAAACGTTCAGTTTTTATGTATGTTATACATGACTGCAGATAATTATCCGACCAACACTGGCAATTATGACATTATGACATTTTATAAATATGTTGCTTCCAAGAAAAACACAATATTATTCATAGATACATTATTCACATCAATTTCATTTATTATTGCTTCTGATAAACTGTAATAGTTCATCAGTATCATCTTCATTTAATGATTGGTGTAACTGCACTTTTTTATTTAAGTAGTTAAGTATTTTTCTTCTTCTCTTTTTCTAAGATCTCTCACTAAGAACATTATTTATGGCATATTTGGATATTTAGTTTTCTCTCTCCACTTAGAATCACATTAGGTTCAATATCTTACTTTGTAGTTGCTCTTTTTTTACACTATCAGTTTCATTAAGTTTCCTTAAACTTTGCCACACAGTAGACTTGAAAATAAGAGAAAATCTGTCAGGATATGTATCATTAAACAAATTGGCTGTTTGCTGTAACGAACTCTTTTTATCTCCAATACCAACAATTATTGATAAAGTATTTCTTTTACGTTTCCTTAGTTTAGACATGATTCATAATGTGAGAAAACAACTGAAACAAATTGGATTTTAAAACATAATTGTGTTAATCATGTACGTTTTTACAATGTCAAATTTGAAATAAACCTCAATAGGGATAAAAATTTCCGGCATATTGCAGTAATTACCTAGGATATTAATATTAGTACTCGCAATTGAATTTGATGTTTTTTAACCGTTATCAGGAAGTCAGTGAGCTACTCAACCTGGTATCAATAAATTTAGAAATATATATGCTCATAAAAATTATAAATATAAGGTGAGAAATTCAAAATATTACCTGACGTCATATCTCAAAAAATATATCATAACAGAAAATTTTCAAATACCATTAACATTTGGATCCTAAAACCTTTCCTGTTTAGAACACATAGAGAAACTTGTCTCATCACCATTGAATATTCTTATAGGGTGTTTCAAAATACCAAAAATATTCTGTTCTTTTAAATACTTTTCAAGTTCCCGAAACCATTTTCGTTAGTATTCTTCTGTTATTACACTTATTGATGTTGATAAAACCTCAGCTGTTGTGACAGACAACTCTGGATGTCTCTTTAAAAAGGTACTATACCATTTTTTTCCAGGTCGTCCTTCCTGGAATGGCGTTTTTCATTCTTGTTAATTACAATTTGTTAAACACTATTCAGAAGATCGTTTTTTTGGGTGGGAATCTATATTTAACTACTTCATTAATCATGACTACTTTTTTTTCTTCGTTTGAAGTTAACACTGTAGCTAGAACAATTTTTCTAGGTCCTTCTTTTATCCGACCGTGGAAATAGTTTCAAAACCGTTCATCTCGCTAATTAAGCCACTTGGTTTTGGGGAATCATTTTGGCTTAGCAGCCTCTCTCCGCGTATACCTAGAAGATATTCCCAAACGAGGCTTTTTTAGGGTTTTTGTGTCCTACTTCCCTAGGTGTTAGTACTACTCCTTTAAGATACTTAAGCCTCTTAGCGAAATGGACAGGACGTTCGCAGAGTAGATGCTCTATTGCTTGCTCACAGAATCTGAAGTTGACGTCTTCTGCCATACTCATCGTCTTAAGGTGGTATGACGGGGAAGTGACCTGTCAGAGGACCGACCACCAGTTTTGTGTTGTTTCTGGTCATCACGAGAAGTTCTTCAGACTTCTTAGTTGATACAGTTATGAACCTTTCGGATTGTCTTAGGTCTGGAGTGATTCTGCAGTAAGACTTCATTTGATCAATCAGCGTTTCGTTCAGTTCGTTATTGAAGAGGCATCTCTTAAAAGCGACAGTAGGGGCCAAGATGTGGAGACGTTGCCCATTTTTTGGCAAGGCTGTCTGCTTTTTCACTTCCTGGTATGCCCTGATGGCCTTGAAGCCACATTAGGGTTACTTTATTTTTGTTAGCTAGTGCTTTTAGAGTTTGTTGACACTCCCACACTGGTTTGGAAATGTACTTAATAGCTTTCAGGAGCCCCAAGGCCGCTTGGCTATCTGAGAGAAGGTATACGTGCTTTTTAGATAGGTTTCTATGCAAACACTCCTGAGCACATGACAATGGTGAGTGATGTTTCTAGAGGTGTGGCGAGCTTGCATTTTGGTCCAGAAATGCCCAATCCAGCTCCATTGGCTATCTTCGAATCGTCTGTGCACCAGAAAGATAAATTTCGCGCTTCCGTAAGATTTTTGTTGACACATGATTGGCGATCATTAATTACCACTTCGAATGGGATATCTTTATCCAACGTGCTAAGCATTTGGTATATTGGCTTAAGTTGAAAAAGCAATGCTTATTATCTTCGTAGGTGGATTCCTACGAAGTTTGAAAGTTTGATACCTTTTTACTGAAATGTTAGCGTATTAATTAATACTTGGACCTTTATGACTGGGTTAAAAATATGAGCGTATAAAATTAGGAGCAAAAAATACCTTGTTTAGTAATTTATAAGTCACTTCACGTGAATAAAATGAAGTTTGAATTTTCAAGAGAATTAATAATGTTAATTATAATTTACTGTTCTAATACTGGAAATTTCTGAGTAATAATGAATGAAAGATCACTTCTGACAGACTAGATAAATTTTGTATGATTGAAATTTCCATTAAATTTTCTCAATGGATTAATCAATTTTCATAGCCAATTACTTTAACGTGATACGACAAAAAAAGAAAGATAAAAATATTGGTTATAAAGGCTGATCACGCTTTCTCCAATTTAGGCCAAGGTTTTTTTTTTCTGGAAAGTTAATAATAGAGCATAATATTACATTGAAGAAATGGTGGATTGTAATTGCATTACGGTTACACAAATATCTACTACTACGCAATTCGAAATCCTGATAAATTGGATTAAGCTATCGCATTTAGACCTTCGCATCGGAATAAGAAAATATTTCACAGTATGTCTTGAAACCTTAATAGGCCACCAATATATTTCATAAGCAGTATTATAGATACAGATAAATGATGTACAGAAACTTTAAAGAAAATATGAGATAAACTAGTAGTGAAGTAGAAGGTGGAGCAGATGGGGATAAAAAGAAGCTTCAACATATTCAAAAACTAACTTGATATTTCTGAAATATAACTTGACAATAAACTGTTCTCTTTCGGTTATTCTGATTCCCAAATAAAGTTGAGATGAGTTTCTACGAAAAGAAAATACAAAATCAGCGCTATAATATATGATATTTTTATAGAGAAAATTATAAAAGAATATAGACCTCTCGGTCGTGTTTTCATGACTCTGTCATAATTGGTATACAATATTTCATGATTCCTTGAAGCCGCGCTACTATCATGGTATCCCTACGTGCAGGTAGAACAATATCCCGGGTCGACGTTGTTACCTCGTTTATGCCGTAGTTCGCTACAATTTCTGCATCTGATATTTTTCGGCCTCTTGTCAAATATCCTTTTTATAAAGTTGAAGATCTGGTCTTCTTGTAGTGTTCTGATCTTTTTATATCAGAAATCTTTAAGTCCATTTTAATAGACATGTCTTTCTTCATAACAAAAATCGAGGTGACTGCAGTGAAAACCTAATCTTTGGAAAGAAATGTTGCAGGATCAACGTCGTGCCACTTTTCTTTTCTCTTTCTAAACTATAACTAACACCAACACTTATTAACTAGTTTATTTAAATATACCGTTTGGTTAACTTTCCACTATGCCGGTGCGTTAAGTATGACATCAAATTATTAACTAACACTATCATATATTCCAAAATCTTCGATAACCTGGTAATCTCTAGTTTGCTATGGACAAACAAAAAGACTTTCTCAGAAATTCACACAACATAATGTAAACAGACAAAAAAAACGAAGAAATGGCCTCCACAAACAGACCTTCTAAGCAATAGAAAAAGTGTCCGGTACATGTTTTTAGCACAGCGGCGATTTGTTTATATTACTTTCTGGAACCTTTTCATTCATATGTTTGTTTGTTTATTTTCTAGAATCATTCGAGCAATTCCTTTTTGGCATAAATAGGTGCTTGTTTAGCAGCGAGAAGGCAGTATATAATTGATAATCATGGTAAACGGTAAACGACTGTATAAATACTTTCCATTTCTAGAAATAATTTAAATAAATAATACATTACTTTCCATTCTGTAGAATATAATATAGAATTTAACTTATAGTTTATATTGTATTGTTAGTTTTATGTTTTTGTTCAAAATCAGTTTTAAAAATTCGAGTCAAAAAACGAAAAAAGAATTTGATTCACAATAATGGGTTAAGAAATTAGGAAAAGCGTAAAAGACCCATTGGAATGTTACAATATTACCACAATTGTCCGCGTTTATGGTATACAGTTTTTAGAAACATAGTTCCTTATACAGAGTAATTTTGTCTGAAAAGAGTACTTATTATTATACATTTTTCTCATGTAGTTTTATCATTTTCTCACAAATCTCCATACATCTGTCAGTCATATTCGAAAACTTCAGGCAAGAGGCGTGATCGACCTTGTTAACCTACACTCTCGACAGGAGATTAAACTACGTGAATTCTTTCACAGGAAATCGGAAGCTTCAGCCCTACATCTGACTATATCCAGCGCGGATAAGGATTGCTCACCTCTCAACTCCCATCGCCAGAATCTGACTTGAAGATAGTATTAGACACCGAGAAGCTGTAGCAATGATCCCGAAAGGTACTACACGGTAGACATTATCACGACCTCAACCAGCCGCATGTTGTCAAAGAAGGTTTACTATTGGAAATCTGTTTCCAGAGACCGAAGGTTTCACGATAGCTAATCAGTATCAAGTTATTAACACGAATAACTACAAGAACAATATTACTAAGGAAACGAACACTCAATTTGACAAATGAGGGAAGTGTCAAAAAGACCATATATCTACTTGTAGTATGTTGGCTAATAATGACTATCTACATCGGCATAATCAAGTGTGCAACAACATCCACCAGAAACTGGACAACAATTTGAGTCTTCTCAATACTTATACACGGTATTACAATTACTAGCCGTAGAAGGTGCTCGTAAATGACAATTTTAGACTCTACTACGATAGATCTATTATCACCGATAGACAGCTGACAAATAACTGACCTCATACCATGGTGGTTGATAGAAGATTCAATTTAGTCCTCTTGTCGATGTAGTTATACTAAATACTTTTAACGTTCTCAACAAACACCAGGAGAAACTCCAAATAATCGATTCTCTCAATTGAGATTGAATAGATGTGGTACAGCAAAAATGTGGAAATAGCACCATTTATTAAGTCACCAACCAACGTCGTGCCTAACTGGTATTACCAAAAAAGACCTTCGCCGACATCCAGAAGGCTGTAATATTGAATACTTGCCACACAGTGCCCTAAATTAATATGTTTATTATGTGAACCGCGCATAATCCTTTTGATACTTTCTATCCAGGATAGGAGCTGAGTAGTGCATAAGTCTTTCGCATAATAAAGGACATTATCTCCTAATTAGGAGATATTATATTTGAGTAGTGAGGAGTGGCATTGTAACATTTGATTTGTTGTTTGTTACTTTCGAATATTTCATTAATGCAATATCTCAAGAATTGCAGCAATTATATATTGAAACACTTTATTTTCAATTGCCCTGAAAACGCATTTCTGAAAACATATTTAGTTTGCAACAAATACTTATTTCGACCTAACTTAAATAGATAGCGTCTCTATACTATACTAAGCTCCAAAGATCTGACCAAGCGGCATAGAAAAACTATTTACTGTGGATAGATCTGACTTTGACGTTTTGACAAATCTTATCTAATTTTGATGATTTTTATAAATACCAATAAAACATCGGTATTATAGATTATATAAGAGAACTATTTGTATGCAACCATTAATACACGTTATGATAGTCTATTTTTTAACAGTGGCGGCGTGAATAAAATTGTTCTGTTACAAAATATAAATAGGTCGTAAAAAAATAAGCAGTAGTTACAGTTAATGGTTGAGAAATAATAATTTATTGACTGCAAATACGTTCAATTTACAATCAATTCCTGTGGTTCCGTGGTTTTTTTAAAGTAATGATTGAACAATTTTATTTCGAACTTCGAAGCATATGTTAGGGTATTTTTGATATTAGACACGTTTATAGAACAATGTTTGTAAGAAATCCATCTCTATATAACAAAAGGCACTAATTTTATCTAAAAGTAGAGCTACTTCCATTTTCGAACATTGTTCAAGTCAGCAGCTTTCAATACTTCCTAATTATAAAGATGAATATTAACTCCTATTCAAAGTTCTAACTCTCAAACGCAATTATTCTACAAGCTTTGGACTAAAACGTGATTAATTAGCTGATTGTTTAATTATTAGGATAAAGCATGAAACTCCAAATTTTAAATAAGATTCAGAGTCATGATTTATCTCGTCAATTGTGATCAAAGGAAACAGGGTATTCTATTTCTCTTAAAATCCGTACAGAATTTTTTTTTTATATTTTATATCTCATAATCTCCGATTTTTCTATATATATTGTTTTAGATCTAGTTTGTCAGCTTTGGATTCGTTACTTAAGATAAGAATAAAGAGAAAAAATATTTTTGAATAATTTAGCAAAGATAAAATAAATATTATTAAGTAATGTAATCCAAACATATCCAACTTGTCGTTAAATTTTTAAAAATTGGAGCAGGCTGCAAATTTTATACAAGATGTCCAAAAACAGTATCACATATTGATTACTTCAATATGACAAAAACTACTAGGAATCAAGTATTTTCTATATCTTTGATGAGTACCAATAGGGAAAATTATTATCGATGTTGTCAATGTTATTGAAATGATGACTATTATGCTTCTGGCATTCTTATAAATTGAAATGAGATTGGTGGTATCATCTGACTCGTAACCTGGGTTTTTGCTGCCATTTCTCACTATTCTTTTGTTTCAAATGCATTAGGTTCCTCTATTCTCATAAACCTTACTTTTGAGAATACGTCATACAATGATCAAGCGATCTAAGGTAGAGGCTAGTTGATTTTACCTTTACGTGAAATGATTTTATTAGGGAACTATTGATTGAAAACTACAATTGCTTAATTCACTCCCGTCTTGCTAGAAATATGTTCCGGAGTTGAAATTTTGAAAGTCCCGCAACTCAGGGTACAAAAAAATTCATAGCAAACTGCAATAACAGTCGGTCTATCTTCATGAAAAAAAAGATCGATTATAAATATATATATATATATATATATATATATATATATATATATATATATATATATATATATATATATATAAATTTCTTTAATTTCTTATTTCTTCGAGATTTGATATGTTTATGTTTCTAGATGTTCTTGATTTTAGGTCTGTTCTGTTTCAAAATTAGTTTTTATTAATAATTTTTAAAAGATAGAAATAAATTGACGTTTCGACTTAACTTCAGTCTTTTTCAAAATATGATATTGACACTGATAATTTGCGTATTTATAATAATCGATAGATCACCTTCATCATGAATAACAAAATAAGAATAAAATCAAAATAGAACTTTATTCTAATAAGAAAAATTAATTAGTCCTTGGTCCTTAGTCCCTTCACCTCAAATATGTAGCAGTACTTAATCAATTAAATTATTTGTAGTTTTATAGTTTTATTAGAATTTACAAATTAAAATTATAAATTTTACTTAAATTATTTAGGTCTTTTTTAACATTTATAGCTTTTTCGTTTTTGTGAACCATTTCTACAAATTCTCTTTTCCGATTCCGTTTAAAGAATTTTCGAATCTTTATAATTGAGTTTATGTTTTTTATATTTTATGGTTGGTTAATGCAGTTCTATTTTTTTTATCGTCTTGATGTCCTCTTAGTCTGTTTTATAAATACTGAGATGTCTGCCCTATGTAGGCAGCGTTACAATTAGTACAAGGCACTTGATATATGATAATACTTCTTTTGTATTTTGGTCTTTTGAATTTTAGTTTAGTGAATTATTTGGATAATATATTATGTTCTTTATGACTTATACTAATATCACATTTATTGGAATAATTCGAAAGTTGTTGGGAAAGTCCTTGTATATATGGTAAAGAAAAACGTTTTATGTTTTAATATTCCGTTTCTGTTTTGATTCTTAATTGTTTATCCTTTCCTTGAATATGTTGTTTATCATTTTTTCCCGATAATTATTTTCTTTCAATGCAGTTTTTGCATGGTTCGCATAAGAATGAAAATGCTATAAATAATAATAAAGACCTAAATAATTTAAGTAAAATTTATACCTCTATTTTGTAAATTCTACTAAAACTACAAATAATTTAATTGATTACTGCTACATACTTGAGATGTAAGAACTAAAGGAAAATTTATTTTACTTATTAGAACAAATTTCTATTTTGATTTTATTGTTATTTTGATATTCATGATGTAGGTGATCTATTAATTAATATAAATACGCAAATTGTTCTAGAAAAGTATATTTATTTATATCGCAAGAATGGAAAAAAGTATATTGAAATCGAGTAACAATCGACAATCTTACGGATAAGGTTAGATTTTCAGAGATCCGATATAAAACCGGCGAGATGTTGGTAAAGATACGATGTAGTCTCATCAATTTATAAACCTAACAAACCTAACAAAATATAATAATCCAGAAAACTATATATATATATATATATATATATATATATATATATATATATATATATATATATATATATATGTTCTTGATTTCATGTCTCTTCTGTTTTAAAATTACATTATATTTATGTATATAGAACATTAGTTGTCATTCTTAAAATTTCAGTCGGATAACGAACTTCTATTTAATGGAAAGGAAAAGCAAAAGAGCATTGAATACAATAGAGCAAAATTAGAAATTTCAGATGCAAATGACTACAGAAGATTCTTAGAAGAGACTCGAGAGATTGTTAGTTTATTTTATACTCGAAAATAATGATAAAAAATTAGATGGAGAAAAGTGAAGGGTAACTTTAGAAAAAATTTCACGTGATTTTCACTTTAATCGATAAAATCCCGGTCTGGCAGATAGAGCTCACATTTTTATATTTTTCTCTTGATTTCATTTTTATATGACAGTTGTCAAATTTAGAGCTTATTGTATCCAAAAGTTTCTTGTTAGAATTCTTTGAAGTTTATAATTTCTGAACAATTCTCAATAATTTAAAAGTAGAACCTATTTTTACCAAAAAATATCGTTAAGGCTTGAACAAAAGTACTATTACAACTTTTCTCTAGGAAAATCAACAATCACTGATTGGTATGCGGAGTTTGAATGTGCTTGATCAAGGATCTAATTTCAGTTCTTATAGTTTATATTCCAAGAAACTTCATTCAATGTTTATTATTAAAACCATACTATAATTCAACCGTTCATTAGCAAGATACAAACAATACCTAGTATCATGAAAGGATGCTATTATCATGATATCTGACTAATGTAAAGGTAATTAGATAATTAAGCAGGTGAAAGAGTGATCCTTCCTACACTTATCCAGTTTTTAAACATATATTTTGATTCAGTTTATCATGTTATAAAACTTTTTATTTCAAATGAAGTATTGATCAATTTTTTTCTTGTAAGTAGAATGCTTTTTCACTAATATCAAATACGCGGAAAGTAAATAAAATTGAAAAAACGAGTCACAAAAAATTTATTATCTATATCGGAAAGTTTAACTAAAATTCTACCTTTCTACATGGTAAAAAAATAAAAAAAAATCGTCACTTGTCAAAGCGGTGAAATTACTATATCATTTCAATTCTTATGTCAATTGTAATCTCAACGACTCAGTGATGTACTCCTTTGTCATCTTTAAAGTGTTAGATTGCTAAGCAGTCTTGGAAATGAGCAAAAATCACTAGGTTCAAAATAGAACGAACAAAAGAAAAACCTCCATTTTGAATGAACTAATGTGTTGTAGCGTAAAGTTTGGAAGTACCACTCAGTGTTTAATACGATACTATTGTCAAAAAAAATCAATCACAAAAGTATATCTTGATATCCAAAAGAAAGACAGTTGTCTTCCTTGGTCACAAGATTAGCAAGAATTTTCGTATTTTTGAGGAGAGATCATGTATGCTCACTCTATGGACTATAGTGTTGTCTTGTATGTGCACCTCCACGTCTCATCACCAGTAACAATTCAATTCGGTAATGAATCATTGTGAATGTTGTCTGAACTATCTTCATTTGCTCATCTTTAAGTTAATCTATAAGTATTTACCCAGGTAGCGGGTAGATACTCAATTATAATCCCGATAATTGGCAGATCTACTTCAGGGATGTATTTGCCCATGCAAGCCTTGGTTTATATCTCAAGACCATACGAAGGAAACCATTGTCCCATTCCAAAATACCTACCCAAACCTATAAACTTTCCCCAAACATAACATCCTACTATCTTCCAACCCGTCTAGCTAACGTGGAAGATAAATGGCTATATTACCCTTCGAAATGACGAGTAAGAAAACAATTGAATTGGGTCCCCAGGTGGGTAATAAATCCCACACCTTTAACAAGGTCAGCCTCGCGGAATCTGGGGGAGGCAAACGCTCGCTGAAACCTAGAACATACTAACACTAAATATTGCTACCTTCAACACCAGATCTCTACTGTCCGATGAAAGACTTACCGAACCAGAAACAGAACTGGAAAATATCAAATGGGACGTGATCGGTGTAAGTGAAGTCAGAAGAAAAGGTGAAAGCCTGGAAACTCTTAAGTCGGGACATATATTTTACCACATGGGAGAAGAACAAGATTCAGTAGGAGGAGTAGACTTTCTAATAAACAAAAAATGGTCCAGAAACATTCTATCAATAAAAGCGATATCCACGAGAGTAATCTATACCTTCTTAAATAAATTAAATAAAATATATTTCTTAAAAATAGTGCAGGTACATGCGCCAAAACCATCTCACAATGACGAAGAAGTGAATATTTTTTACGAACACTTAACCACGGCTATAGTTGACAGTCCTTCCCAAATCACCATAATATGTGGCGACCTAAATGCAAAAATTGGAATGAAGCTAAATCCAGCAGGGTAGTCCAGGGAGAAGAGGAGAGACACTGCTGAACTTCCTCCTTGAGAAAAATCTGTACCAGATGAACAGTTTCTTTTATAAGAACTTACACAGAGGATGGACTTGGAGAAGTCCAGACGAACAGAAGTCCAGTAGAACAAAAAATTAAATCGACTACTTTCTTACAGATAAAAAAAACATATTATCAAACGTAACAGTGATAAATAGGTACGGAATAGCCAGTGACCACAGAATACTCAGAGCTACCATCAAAATAGATACGCGACTAGAAAGATATAGAATGGTGAAGAAACAAACAAGACCCTGGACATGACCAGAAGAACATTTGAAAATTCCATTAATAAAATCATAAAAGATATTCTAACGAGAAACGGTATAAACAGCTTAAACGACCAAATTGTAGACACCATCAATCAGGCAAAAAAACGAATGATGTCCAAGGGACGAAAAAGACCAAAAAATTAGCAAAGAAACCAAAACAAAGATGGGGGAGAGAAGATTGTTAAAGAGTAACAAGAACACAAACCAACAACAAATTATTGAAAAAAATAGGAAAATATCAAAAATGATCAGAAGGGACATGAGGAAATATAAAAACGAGAAAATTACAGAAACTATCTAAAAGAACAAAAGCATGAGAGTTATAAGAAGAAAAATCACAAACGGTAAAAAATAAATAATTAAGCTTAAAGATGCAAGCGGAAACCTAGTTACAAACAGAGAAGAATTATTACGCTTAGTAGAAGAGTTTTATAAGATACTATATAAAAGTGAAGCCAACCAAGAACCCAGGACCATCAGAAAAGTACAAAATGTAGGATCAGAGGATATTCCGGATATATCTCTGGACGAAATATACTATGCCTTAAGTAATATGAAAAATAATAGAGCTCCGGGGAAGTTGGAATAGTTACAGAGGCTTTAAAAATGGGTGGACCTATACTAATAAGGAAGATACAAGAGCTTTTCAATCTCTACCTGAATAACCAAAATATCCCCACTAAGTGGAATAACTCCTTCACAATTTTACTTTATAAAAAAGGAGATAGAACAAACCTCGAAAACTATAGACCGGTTAGTCTTTTAAACCACCTCTATAAACTATACACACGTATCTTATCAACGAGACTAGAGAGGAAATTTGAACTTTATCAGCCAAGAGAACAGGCAGGGTTTCGTTCAGGATATGGAACAAACGACCATCTGCTTCTTTAAAAATATTAATTGAAAAATCTATATAATATAACAGACCCCTAATCCTTATCTTTGTCGACTACTATAAAGCATTCGATACCGTTGAGCTGCCAGCTATTTTGAAATCATTAGAAGAATGTCGAGTGGATCACAGATATTCAAGTATTATATCAAATATATATAATAACGCGACAACAACGGTCAATCTACACTCCCCCACTGAAAAAATTTAGATTGAATGAAGCGTTAGGCAAGGTGATACTATGTCACCGAAACTATTTGTTACTGTTATGGAACATGCTTTAAAACACTACAGTGGGAAGAACGGCACTAGGATGGACTTCGTTTGATAAATTGCGAGATGTGTTCGAAGGAGATGTGCCAATCGGCCTTAAGAAAAAATCCTTTAACCAATGCGTCCTCCCAGTCCTGACTTATGGCGCAGAGACCCTGACATTAACTAGAAGATCAATACTTAAATTGCAAATTACACAGCGTAAAATGGAAAGGTCTATGCTCGGTATCACTATGAGGGATGAGATAAGGAATGACGAATTGCGCAGACGATCTGGAGTTAAAGATATCATAGACCAAATACTGAGACAAAAATGGCGGTGGGCAGGACATGTTGCAAGAATACAAGATTACGGATGGACAAAAATATTTCTAGATTGGAGACCGAGTACAGACAGACGAAATCCAGGAAGACCCCCTACGAGATGGATTGACGATATTAAAAGAATACGGACAAATTGGGTAGCAACCGCTCAGAGAAGCAGAGAAAACTGGAAGCATTTGGTGGAGGCCAGCAGTGGACGAGATAAGTCAGAATGATGATGATGATGATAAGTCTTTTTGGCATCTATTTTGTACGAAATTTTTGACCAATTTTCAACAATCTTTTAAACTCATTTAGCGGCCAGTTCGTCAGCCACAATACTCGTGCGTTTACTGTCTTTTCTTCGTGACCGTTAGATTAAAATGATTGCTGCACCATTTCCAATGAAATGCACACAACTAGCAGGATTTTTAGTTGCAGTATATAATTTAATTTAAACATAAAAATAAATCATCGTCGTGGAAACGTTTCCTTTGTGATAAATGCCCCACATGTAAAAACAAATGCATGGTTAGCGACACCAGATGGAATTTGTCAAATAGAGAATGGAATACTTACGTCTGTTAATAGATTAAGATTGGAGCTGGAACGTCTCATTTCAACCTTTTTTGGATCATCTTCTGGAAGCGACTGCAAAATTGTTTTATGGACGCCTTGTACTGGAACATCTAATTGCGTTTTAATTTTGGTCCTCGGTTTGTTTTTCTCATACAACGTTTCCACATTTTGACTTACTTTCGCGACAGTTTGACCATCTTGTTGTACTGAAAAAATACGGAATCTAATTTTAAACTTCATTATAAGTGAAATGATTATTGATAATCAAGTTTCACGGAATTTTCTATATCGATATTAGAACTATCTTTATAAAATATTACATATAAAATTGAGCTAATTTCAAAGCTGAAAATTATTTTAATTCAAGTAAAACTCAATTTCTATGAGTCTCATGATTTTCCGTATTTGGAATACATAATTTAGGTAAAGTTAATTGCGGAAAGTATTCATGAGAATTTGGAATGAATTATTTTGTAATTCAGATTTATGTAAAACTTATAATTCGTCATTAAAAAATGTTATGGAAAGTCGTCACTTAATCTTTTGCAGGTAGCGCTTACTTCTAGGGCTCGAAAGTCCGTACGCGGACTATTACCAATAATAAACTCATGAAGTAAAAATAGATTCTAAATAGAACAAATAGTAAAGAAAACGGACCAAGTCTCTTCTAATTTGTTGGTTTATAATATTTGTCTTCAAGTAATTTTGTCTCAGTAATCCGAAGATAACCTTCAATAAGTTGAAATACCAAAGTCTGTAAAAACTTCCCTCTTCAAATATTCCAGGTGGATTTGTTTGTTGCATTGACAACAAAAGTGTTAATGCAACCAAGGTTGGGCAACGAATAAAAAATTATCATTGGATCATTGGGTATCTGCGATAATTTCTTGAAACATCATATGCCGCGCACAGTTTATCAACACACTCAACTCCTCCTTTGGTCTCGTTGTAAGCTATAATTATTTCTGGTTTGTTTGTCTTTGCTTCGATATTGACATCGTAATGAATACCTGATTCTATAAAAAATTCCTGCCTTTCTTTGGTATACATGATACTAACGTACCACTTTGTTGAAAATCAAGCATACTAGACTGTGCAGATCGATTTGCTGATCGAGAAAATTCAAGTGGTAAATCTTTTTTGTGTTTTCTTATTGTATCTAGAAGTAATGTTTCTTCCAGAGCCATCGTTCACAAAGTCTGGTAACGACGTCTTTTGGTGAAAGACTTGCTGAGAAAGGGCCATGGGCTCCTTGCGAACATTATATGGCCAACAATATATTGGCGAAAACTACATCTTCTGTGAAGCGCTTCGCCTATGGTTACGTATTCAAAAAAAAATATGCAATTCTGCAGTTACGGACGAAATAATCAAAACTTCCCTTCTGAGGCCAGCTTATCATATTGTTTGCATGCGCTCTTAACTCGTAGTCAAATCGTCACGCCTTACACGTTGCCATAAAATATGAAATATTTGTTAAAGACCAATCCATATTTTAATTTCAAGTAATTTCGTGGTTTTGGTTTCTCTTTCTCTGTGATAATTTTCCTGTTTCGCTTGCATGTGTTAATTGGTGAATGTGACAATAATATTTAGAAGAGTATCTAGAAAAAATGAGCTCAAATATCTAATCCTTTTGTTAAATTTTTTACTGGCGGATTCACATCGGGAAAATATTTAATAAGATTTTCTTTCCATGTTATTCAACGTTTTATATTGAGACCAAATAATGCCGTATTTGCCAATGAATTTCATTATTGTCCTCTGATTTCGAAATGTTTTGCTCGATGTCACAAACAATTTCTGGGATTTCTACATTATCTTCTACCTCATCCGAAAAAACATCATCAAATTCAGATCCCTCTTCCAATAAACTTTGCTGCTTCTCTCACGAAGCCATCTTAAAAAAAATAAATCAATTATTTGGAAAAAAAGAATAAATTGTTTACGTTTAAATGAACGGGCACGAAATACCGAAATAAAGTTAAAAAATGCTCAAAGCTAATATTTATAAGAATAAAAACAATAACATGAAAGTTCGCATGCGGCTTATCAGTATGTAATCACAACACACACAAAACAAATGCGACAATTGTGACGAATGTCTGTACTAAGTAATTAATATGTTATTTCAAGAAATTACTGCTGAGTGCAGCCGCAGATGCAAACGCACGCGAAAACTGCGAATAGTTCATATGAAATTTCATTAATAAGGAAAATGGCACCAAAGAATTATAAATCAGAAAAAATAATTTTTGAAAGTAAAATTAACAATACTTTTGGTGATCTACTTAAACTTATTATTCAGTGTACTCGTATTTTGCATTTTATGCATATTTTCAAATGTATTTATGTCATATAAGCATTGATTTAATCTCTAAACGTTTCAAAAAGAAAACTTATATAACAGCACTACAAAATCTAGGTGGTTATTACGCCCATACAATGTTTTATTTTTATACACATACATTCCCACAGCTAATACAGGGTGCGGCAGCATAACTTCCTTTTTTCAAAAGTTAATAAAACTTATTGTATGAATCAGAAAATTTTTATTCGTTTTTTATAATACAGGCACATACATAAAGTTTTGTTTTACTGAGTTTTGAAGATCAAATCAGTTAGGTGACGTCCCCCATTCTCCATACACTGAGTAAACCGATTTCTGGCGTTTGTCATGACTCTTGCCAGCATAGCAGGCGTTATGTTGGCAATTTCTTCCTGGATGTTCGTCTTCAAATCTTGTAGGGTCCTTGGACGGTTCACATACACACGGGATTTCAAAAAACCCCATAGGAAATAATCACAAGGGGTCAAATCGGGAGAGCGGGCTGGCCACTCCAAATCGCCCCTAATTGAGATAAGGCGCTCTGGGAAGTGTTCCCTCAAAACAGCCATCGATGTTCTTGAAGTGTGTGCCGTTGCTCCGTCTTGTTGGAACCAAGTGTCCCCTAAGTCCAACTCATCTAGCCGTGGGAAAAAAAATTCCTGTAACATGTTTACATACCGGTGCGAATTCACTGTCACTGTGACTTCATTTTCCTCAAAGAACCAGGGACCAATAATTCCACGTGAGTAAATTGCACACCACACTGTGACTTTAGGTGAATGCAAAGGCCGTTGATGCAATTGTCGAGGATTGGTATCAGCCCAGTAGCGCATGTTTTGTTTGTTTACGGATCCACACAAATGAAAATGGGCTTCATCACTAAAAAAAACAATAGCGTCCTCAGGAACGACTTCCAGAAAAACCTCACACGCGTTCCTCCGAGAATTGAAGTCACGTTCAGAAAGTTCCTGCACAATTGCCATCTTGTATGGATGAAAATGAAGATCATCATGAAGTATTCTCCTCACAGAACGATCGAAAAGTCCAAGGGCAGACGCATGTTTGCGCGCAGAACGCCGTGGTGATCGCAACACTGAAGTTCTAACTAACTCAATGTTCTCCGGTGATCTAATGGGCCGAGGGACTCCAGTTCTTCGTCTTGTCACACTTGCAGTTTGTCTGAACGTAGTGACCCACGTAACAATTGATTTCCGGTCCGGGACAGGGGCCAAGGGGGCTAAATTAAAGCGATTCCGAAAGGCGCGCTGGGTTGCGATCACAGAACATCCGCTCGAAAAGTAAACCTCAACGGCAAACGCACGCTCCTCACTGTTCCAACGCATGATGGCGACTGAACTGTGCCGGGACAAAACTTTATAGTCCCCCCTCTCGAACGAGACCACTAGCACTCCGTTACGACATCTACCGACTAAATGGCGAACTTTTTAAAAAAGGAAGTTATGCTGCCGCACCCTGTATAACATCATCAGGGCGGTTGTTTTCCAGTTGTTAACAATCGGTAATTTGAGATCGAGTTCTTGATTCAGATCGCTTTATTTTAAAATTAAAACTCGACGTCAATTTTAATAATAAAAGAATCTCTAGATTCTTCCAAAACAAAGAAATATTGCGAGTAAAGGAGTCATTTATAGAAATTGTTATTAATTAATAAGCATACATGCGATACCTGTAGGTAAAAAATAGTTATGATTTAAAACTATTCTCGAGTACTTTCGAAGTAAGTAATAACTATTAATATTAATTGGGTTTGGATTTACTGATGAACAATTCAGTTTGGTAAACCAGGCTGGGCTGACTCAAGTTGTGGCAAACTCCAGTTTAGACTGTTGACAACTTGAGTTGAATTCACCGCTTCCTAACTTTATTTTATATGTCTTTAGTCCAGTCAACTAGAGATTTCACCTCATAATCTAATGGATTGATATTCAAGGACAAAAGTTGCATCCTCTCGTGTTTGTATCTATTATAAAAATGTCATTTTGGATCTTTGCTTATACGTCGATCTGTTTTTGAGAGTTTTATATATTTTTTTTTATCAGAAAAGGGCCCACCTTGATTCGTATATCAAATATTTTCAATTATTTAAGTCCGTCAAACTGCGAGTAAGTTTTAGATCGAATCGTTTCTGTTGAATTCCCAAAATCAATACGTTCACCTCATTACCGATCTAATTTTGTAATAAATGACGATGTGGATTGTAATTGGAGAGTGTTATATTTCGGTTGGTTTGAGCACTATACGATATAGAGAGGATATTTGATATACATTTGTAAGCTCGATAAATTTCCATTACTTAGAAGCATCCGCCTTAGTTGTTATGTTCATTCACTTTGACCATTTAAATGGAATAAATAAATTTCTTTACAAGACGTCATTGAAAGATGTCATTCCATATTTCTTTATCAGTAAAAAAATGTTGAGGTCAACATTCAAGAATATTTGAGTGAATACTCGCATCGGCTGATAACAAAAAATATACAAAAATATATAGTCCACAATAATTATGAAATACTTATTTGGATATTTGGAATAATTGTTATGACAAGTGATATTTCAAAAAATTTTGTAAATAATGTGTAGATGAAGGAAAACAATATAAAGCAGTTGGATTGGAAATTATACTATGAAATAAAAATATCACAATTGAACCTAAGACCGTATTATCTCGGTGACGGAAGTGGAAGCGTTTTGGTAAGTAGGGTGGGTTGATAATTCCATCTAATAAATCTTGAAACTTATCTATTCCATTCTTCGTGCACCAATGTCGCCTATGGAAGTATTTATGCATTGGTCGCCATAAAACTTCAATTCTCTGAGTGTTTAACCATAGGTTACGTAAAATCAAGCACATTATCAATTTGGTTATGTATGTGTGTGTTAGGTGATATTGCATAATTAAGAGTTACTAATGATTTTTAAATTTTTCGGCTATTGCATGCTAAAAACACTCAATTGTATTATTGAATTAACCGATTTCATAAGCCCAGAGTACATTATAATGGTCAACAAATTGCATTGGTATAGCTCCACCCCAGTTGTTTCCGCAATTTTGTATTCCATATTTAGAGAGTCTCCACCTCTACCTCATATTACATACCAAATCTCACCAACATCGTCACCGGCATGATATGGAAGTCTAGCCCAATTCAATATTGAATATAATTATTTTGTTGTCAAACTTTGAAGATGCTAAGGATGCAAGAAATAGTGAGTAGAAAGAACTACTTCCAACTTCTAGTTTTTCTGAACCTGCTCGAAAAGTTTAGTCAGGTCTAGATGTTCATCCATTTCTATTAGTGATTTAATTATAAGGGAACCTGTAACTAAATTGGAACTTCTGGAACCTGGAAACACAGGCGACTATTTGCTACGAAGTGCTTTCTGCGCACACAACTTTTGTCAGATGGGGCCATATAGTCGATTGTATGCATAGATCTTGAAGAATCGCGATTGATTTTTTTTAGCATTTCTTAGCACCAATCGACGCGAGCTTTTTTTGAGCGATTTCAAATTATGCTGTATCCAATGCGAACAATTTTTTTAACAGTAAAATTTTCATGTAATATTGAATATATACAAGTGGAACTAATTCTCAAATTTGCCTCAATCTCACGGTATGTCACATGACGATCTTGCAATAACAGTTTACGCACAGCATTGATGTTTTCCGGCAGAACAACCGATTTTGGATGACCTCCATGAAATTCATCCTGCAGCTAAGAGCGACCACGATTTAATCCAGAAAAACAGCGAAACTCGGTGGTTCGAGATGGTGCTTTATCACCAAAAGGCGGAGCAAGTTTCTCCTCAAAATATGTGATTAACTTCTCGTCCGATAAAAATTTATCTCTTGCAAGTGAAACTTCAATCTTAGGAAACCAGAAAAAGTCGCAGAGGTGAATACGGTGGGTGGTCAACCAATTCGAAAAGAATTAAACGACATGACTAATGAGTGCTTGGAACTTCTCATCGACTTAGAAAGAGAATTTGAAAATATTCCAGAGTTACAAGACATTCAATATTTTGAACAGGCATCCCGTCTTATTAAGGAAAATGAGTTTGTGTTTCGAGAAGAGGCAGAATTGAACTCTTCGCTCGGTCGCCTGATCTGACGCTGTAATTCTGTGTAAAGTTACTTTTACCACACTTATTATAATAAATGCAGCAAAAGTAAATATAATACAAATGCGGATCAAGTTTATTGAAGATCTTTTTGAAAAAAAATTTAAAGGTGCTTAATTTGGTAAATTAGTTATAACTTTTTTTGCCTCTTGATACATTTAGGAAAACTTTCATTTAAAGAGAATAATCAACGTTCAGTTTCAGAGCTAGGCCATGATAAGTATGACTGCTAGGTATCCCTCGTTTGACCTTGGATACACCTATTCAACTCCCACCTTTTTTGAATTTAGCGGTGTAGTTGATGCCGATGTTGATTACAACAATTACTATTTTTTATATTATATTATTGTAATTTTCGAATGCAGAACTATATTTTTTAACTATGTTGGATTAATTGATATTGTGAAATATATAAGAACCAGAAGGACTATTCAGAATATGATTTCTATCGATAGGAAGAGGTTTGTAAAATTCGAAATGAGTAATTCAAGATTGGAACGAATATGATCAATTGTCAAAGTCATACTGCAACCGATACGTTTATTGAATTGAATAAAAGATGTTAAAAATGCCCCAAAAGATCACATTTTTATTCATTTTTATCTGACATAAAATATCTATAAAACAGAAAAGTCGATTTTCTAATAAATTGCAACGATTGTAACTTTCATTATTTATTGAAAGTCTAATGAATCTACAGTCAACTAGTTTCTACTTATATCTGTTAATATGGTCGATAATCCTAATCACTTACAAATTGAATAACTTACTTTCTTCCTTTGTTTCAGAGTGTAATTGCTTTTCTCCATTCAAGTTCGTTAATTCCGATGATTGAGATTTAATCAAATCTAGTGTTTTCCCAAGTTTACCTTAAAAAGAAATATCTCAATTATTTAAAAACTTTGGTCGATGAATGGCTTCTCAATTATTTTTGGTATAGAAATAATTCCAAAATAACAATCTTTTGATAAATAGCAAAATCATTATTTAGGCATTATCTTTTTTTAACTAGTAACGAGATATAACGATAAACTGAATCAATGATGAATATGGAAGCCCTCTCAAAATATAAATAGTTTGTTGCGTATCGACCTTTTCGAAAAAAAAATATTTAGAAAATTACACATATATTCGTAAAGGATATAAAGGAACTCTATAAGAAATGATTATATGCTAGACATCTGTTTGCGTATGCATTTACAAATAAAATTACCGAAGTTAACCAAGTTTCATTAAATTAATTTTCTGTTGCCTTCAGGTCTTCTCATCGTGCATACGTGTACTTCAGCTTACTATAGCAGGGTGGGTTAATGAGCACTATATTTCTATATCAAATAACTTCACTATTATTCGCATAAGATAATTAACACATTTTGAAAGGGCTAACATAAGCAACTATGTTGAATAGTTGGGGCCTATATGATGTAAATATGAAAGACATAAAATGAGTCGCCTCTTGAAAAACTTACTTTTTTATAAACATTTTTACAAGAAATTCAAAATGATAAAACAATTAATCATATCACAAAACTCATACTGAAGTGAAACTTGTTGTATAATTTTTATTCGGTTAATTTATATAGATGACATCGAACGCTTCGTTGATCGTTCTTTCACTTTGCCGAATTAGCAAAGTCAAAATCCAATATAATTTGTTGAGTCTAACGTTCTGTCACTAATGTTTCCTTGATTGCTTTTTGACTTTGCTGAATAGTGATGTCAGCATCCGATATAGTTTGTTTAGACTAACGTACAATGTACCTTAACTTTTCCATCCCCTGGAGAAGTCTTGTAACTGACAAATAAAACTTTACTGTTATCTTCGTCTTTTATTAGTTTGGATTTTCTATATTCCTTTGTGTTGCGGCATTTATTTTTCAGCATATAACACAGATAAATTAGAAAGATTGTAACGCATACAAATATAGATTGGGGTGTTTAGAAATGATTATGGGCGTGATTTCATATTTCGATCTTTATTGGTTTCCTTCTTTAACGAGTCAGTGGAGATCCTCTAGGGCCATATTGTTTATATGGCCGAATTGAAATAGAAATAGATTTGATGATGCTTCCCAAGCCGTTAAGAATTTTTCTTTTTGAATGTTTGAAGTTGAATAAATGAATAGTTTTTTCGCTTAAATCACTTTAGTTGAAATTGAAGATTAAATTTGAATTGATAAAAAATTGTAACTTGTTAAAATAAGGGTAGTTTCTGTCTCTACTTGGTGTTGATTACTGATAGTTTTGATTTCCTCTATTATAAGTTGTTGTTATAAAAATATTATGAAGTCTTAGAATGTATTTTAGCTTGTCCTTTGTCTAGAATTAATCTTTCTTTCGTAAATGCGTTTTTTGTTGCTATTAAGTACAGTGATTGTTGCAGTGTCTGTTGTTACAGTGTTATATATGAGTACGGTCTTGAGTAGAAATCTTGGCAATAGTTTATTTATTTTTCAAGTTTGTCCCGTCTTATTTCTGTTTTCTATAATGTCCTTTTTACTTTCAGAAATATGCTCGTTAATCTCTTTATAAACTTCCTTCGTTTTCCTACCACGTTCTTCGAAGAATTCTTCAATAAGGTCCTTTTTATATCTATGCCACAAGGATCTCTTTCATTCAAATGTGTGCTTAATACTTCAATAGGTTTTATAGTTTCGATGAAGAGTGGACGGAGTTGTTGTACCCTAGTGGCATATAGAACATTTGATCCTTGATGGATAATGTAGAACTTGTGCTTCTCGTAATTGTAGGAAAGCGTTTTTACCTTCTATGGGGTAGGCTCGTCCTTATTTGGAAAATACGTCTATTACTGTTAGGAACTTCGCTCCATTAGCTAGAAATAGATCAATATGAACGATTTCCAAAGGTTTGGTAGGTGTAAGTATGACTATGAATCTTAGTGTGGGCTGAAGTCAATAATATTTTTTTCTTGACAGAAACTGATAATGTGTTTCTTCAAATAAGGCCAAAGATAACGTTTTCTTATTTGACGTTCCATTTAATTTATTTCTCTATGAACAGTTATATCCTTTAAGCCGACAAAGGCTAAACTAATATACAACCGGTACACTAACTAAGAATCTCTACCAAATATAAGTACTTACACCAATAATGACAAAGGTTTGTAGTAAGAATTTGTTGACTTATAAATTCTAAAGATTCAGAGTAAATAGGCAGAAGGGTCAGGTTCATAGCTTCTGTGACAAATGGTCACTCATTGCTTAAAGAGCTCTCGTTGTTACTGTTCAAGTGTAGGTTATTATGAATTTTTATTGAGCTTAGGAACCAAGCAAGTTTTATATGCTACTGCTACATATACGGCCTAACGGCCAAGTGGAACGAGTGAACCGTTCTATTCTCTCATCGCTAATGGCTTCCATCGACGAGGAGTCGTTTTGAGATGGAATCCGAGTTTCCTCCGAATGCAGGCCACGACGTATTGACGATGCCTTTGTGACAGCCGATGTGTATGAATATGAAAGAACAAATCTAGCTGCAATGAGTAATGACGTTTCTCAAAGAATATTACTATAATGAGCATGCTTCACCATAATGCTTGAAGTAGGACATGGTCAAAATGGCTATGAAGTAGAAAACACTCGATTTGAAGGACTTTTTGTCCTTACGAAAATGCAGAATAACTGTTACGTGGTAAGTGATTCGCCTGTCTCGAAACTTTTGAGGAATGCATATACAGGGATATGTTCCTTAGAAAGGATTTATAGCATTATTTATAGCAAACACAAAAGAATCTGAGAGCTGTTCTAAAGCAGAACAGATTTATTCTTTCACATAACCTCATTAGTATGTTTCTAATAAGTTAGGTTTGATATGTTTCAGATGCTCAGTAAAAACTTTAGCTTCACGAGGACGCGAAGGAAAGTCAGGCCTAACCGACTGTAAGCTAATTAAGACTAGACAAGTATATACCCGAAACAGTACCCAAAAATCTCGACTGAAGATAAACACGTACAGCAACGATAACGCAGGCGTACAATTAGAATTTGTTTACTATGACATTTCAAAGTTTCGGGGTAATCGAAGAGGCAGGTAGCTAGTTTTTGTGACGAATGTTTAGGACAGTCAATGCGTATAAGACTATCGTTGTTTTATTTCGATTTCGGCATCTTAGATTATTACGATTAACAGCCCTGATGGTATATTTTATAGTAATTCTGTTTTTTTTCTGAATCTATATCTTCCAGTTGAAAGTAACATTTAACTAGGTTGTAGGTGTTATTCTTGAATATTTTCCTGATACTTTAGCAATCGTATAGTCAACTGCATATTTCTTTTTTGGTTGGTCGTGGTTTCTTAAGAAATCGATAATCTGGATTCTAGATCGTTTCTTGAGAGTTGGAAGTACATATAATGTTTTGTTTAGAAAGATGTGTGATATTAAGGAAGGACGGGGTTTGTAGTTGACTGTTCCAAAGACAATCTGGTTGTTAAAGTGGTTAAGTGGCCTCCCAAGGATTTGATTATCTATTGCTTTATTGTTTGTTTTGTTATGTATAACAGAAGCTCGTCGATTAATCTGATTTCTTCTGGGTTCTTGCTTGATCAGCGGCTATCTTTCGTGGCTCTGGGTCTCCAAAGATTTCTTGTATTTTGGAGTCGACATCTAGGTATTCTTTTGTACAAGGTCCTTTACGATGACCTGAATCGATATGTATATGGGAAAGAAGTGTGATTAGTGGGTTTCCCAAAATGCTCGCTTCAGCTAAAATAATATCATTTTTCTGAAACTTCCGGTTATACCGGAAGGGGACCCAAACTTTGTTATTTTAAACAGAATACTATGGTTTTTATTAAATTTTTTGAATCTACGCAAAATTTCTATACAACTTTGTACGAGGCATCGTATGCCTAAAGTCCACCAGTTTTTAATTATTTCACATTTTCTAAATTTTTGGACACATGCAGCCCTCCACTAAAAAAATTATATTTCTAGGTTTAAGTGAGTCATGTCTAATATTTTTGGGATTTGGACAAATAACACTAACAGCTTTCAAAATCTGTGAAAACCTTGACAAAAATTTATATAGGGTGTTGAGAAAATGATGCCGAATTGCGCGATCTAAAAACTTCGAAAACTTAATTTTTTCAAATGGCAACCCCCATTTTTCTCTTTACCATTGGATTCTATGCTACCGTTAATTTGAGATATATTTACTAACGAAGTTCCCTTAATTTAAAGCGTAGATTTTGAACGCTGTAAGTGTTATTTGTCCAAATCCCAAAAATATTAGACCTGACTCAATTAAACTTAGAAATATAATTTATTTATATATGAAATTTTTATATATTTTGAAATATGAACAAACTGTAGTCTCATAAACGTTACTTTGATACTATACGAAAAATAACACCATATAAGAATGAATTTTCACATATCCTTCTGTTCCAATGTGCCAGTTAAATAAATTGGATTCGTTTTAAAGTGAAATAAATCCTAAACATATGATATATATTGAGTATCAAATGTCAGAGGCTCAATAACAAACCTCTAAAGTATGTATTTGTGAGAAAAATATTCATTTTCACGGGGAGATTATACTGCTTATTTTAATGAATTACTGTGGCTAAAGTGTAATTTTTTGATCAAAGTATAATATTATGACCAAAATACACATCAATTTTTAGTAAGTCTTTCAAGTGATTGAAGGATTTGAGGTATTTAAGTACCTCAAAATTCCCTCATAAACAAACAACATACAGTGTAGATTAGATTTCATCACATTCTTCACAGCTGTGAGTCACTATAAATTATTCTTGGATATTTTAAGCTCCAATTTGGTACCCAGTGTTTTCCAAAATATTTTATATTGTGATATTTTTTACAAACTGTTATGTTTGAAATACTTCTATAAGCTTTCAGAATCTCAACATCACTTTACTGATGGAACAACTAGGATATTTGGTGAATTATGTGATTAGTACACTAAAAATGTGGAGCTGGTTTTTGAAGAATAGAATGATTTCAAATCTTACATTCTTGGTAGCGGTAATGGGAGAAAAAAAATAGAAATGAAGCAATATATATGTGATTATACTGCTTGTTTTAATGAATAATTGTGACTAAAGTGAGATTTTTTTATCAAAGTCGAATATTATGACCAAAATACACATAAATTTTTAGTAGGTATTTGAGTTATTTAAGTACCTCAAAATTCACTCATAAACAAACAACATGCAGTGTAGATTTCATCACATTCTTCACAGCTGTGAGTCACTATAAATTATTCTTTGATAGTACCTAGTATTTTCCAAAATATTATATATTGTGATATGTAGAACAACCGGGATATTTGATAATGGGAGACAAAAAAAAAAAGAAATTGAGCAATATATATGTGAAGAATAAAATTATCGATGTCAAATATCTAAGCAGCGTGAGAGAGATATTCAAAATTCACTTTGGGGAGTGTAGTGCTGTACGGATCCCGGCAATCAGATAAAAAACAGGTTTCTCTAATAGCGCTTGGAATAGATTTCTGGAGAAGATTTATAGGTGATAAAAGGATGCAGAAAATTAGATGAAAAATGACGAAAGCTATGCCAGATAGTGATTCAGGACCAGGAATATGGTCAGACAAACAAATAGATAAAGTAGGGACCATGAAGTAGAAACTAATACTTTTGTTTCAATGTTTTGATTAGATCTCAACAGAAGTTAGAGAAAACAGAGTGAATATTTTTAAGTCTAACGGACATATACAAAGGAAGCCATATAAATGCCTAATCCACATTATGTTTAATAGGGTCTGGTGTGACAAACAAATATCTAAAGGAACAAATGAAGAAGCAGTAGGAAGAGAGGCAGAAGCAACAACACTATGCGATATTCAAGAAAGTGATACAGAGATAAGACTTGGAGGATGCCAAACGAACAGCTGAACAAACGTTGAATAACGAATATCATGTCAAGAAGAAACTACACTAGAAGTCTCATGATGGTAGACACCAACTGTGGGAATTAGGAAACCGAAGACGAAAACTACTAGTACATTTGATGTTCCCAATGAAATGATTTTATTTTTAAAACTTCAAATTAGTTTTCTTGAAACTTACTATATACTCGATTTAAATACTGCTGTATGTATATATGTAATTTCTGATTCAAGGTGTCATATACACCGCGACCCAAAGATTCTATTATCCCCTCTTTTCGTGCTGCGACATTGGACATGCTCAGTGTTGAAAAAATATCTATTAATCTCACTCCTTTTAGAAAGTGGGATAGCTCTGGCATCCAAAGACCTATGTGCTCTATTTCATACGCTTCCAGGTGTAATGATTTGGAGTGAATGTAGATGTAAGTTTCGTCCTCTAAGTCGCATAATTTACATATTTCATTATCTGCTAAACGTAGCATTTTCTGGTGTCCATTGGAGCGGCAATGCTTTGTTAGTATTAGTAGATTGTTCTTACTTAGGTTTAAACGCTCAATCATTTTCCGTTGAACTTTCCCAGGAGTTTTTTGTTTTTTTTGTTTTTCTTAACCTCTTTAGATTGTCCAGTAATTGGTTCTTTCCCTATCTACCTTCTTTTCTAGAGTTTTCTCTTCTGTTCTGTAGCCGATTCCACAAAAAAGTTCCATGTCCTATAGAGGGTTCACCCGCTACTACCGTAGCGAGTCTGTCTGCTGTTTCATTTGTTTCCACTCAGTACGTCCCGAAACCCATTGAACTTTATTTTCTTATGACATTCGATTCGCTATCGGATAAGATAATAATCTTCTGTTTAAGATAATTCCTTTCTAATTTAAACTGAGCACATATATTTCTGCTTGAAAAATAATTAGTGTCCAAACTTTCAGAGTGTTTGGTTCTGGGTTTGATTTCTACTCCACTGATGAATGGAGAACTAATTCGCGGGTGAATTACTATATCAAATAATTCTAACGAATGAATTTCATCGCTTTCATAATATCACAAAAAAACGATGTAGGGAAAAGTTGAATATAAATGAGTGGGCAGCCATTCTAATAACTGTTTATTCACTTAATTGTTTGTGTAACACTCTTTCTAAGGCTAAAAATAAACTACGTAACAATGACGATGAATCAAATGAGAATTCCAGAGCAAATATTGAACAATATACTTATAAAATTAAAACCTTTGAATAGAAAAACTTTATTTTAGATTTTATGAAAAAGAGCGAAACAAGTATGCTGAAGGCATTATTCTTAAGAGGAGTGAGATTTTTAAATGGTAAAAGTATTTTTAACAATAATAAGGGTTGAGAGATGTCAGCAATTACTGATAAATCTATTAAATCTTTTGATACTTGATATTAATGATGTGAATGAGTGAAAAAAACTTTCGTTCGATTATGCTTCAATAAAATATATACAGGTACCGTTTAACCTTCTATTAGTGCCTCTGCCTAATTCCAACCCTATTTCAGATTCGACTTATCTATGCGCCGTAAGGGCAATGGTACCTTACCCAAAATTTTTAGACCTTTATAAGTATATTTGTTTAGTTTAACGCATCAGTATTTGATGTTAAGCCGTAAATAGTGTTCACAGTATTATAAGATTTGGCGACATTTACACCAACGAAAAGATGTTCCAATAACTCTCCACTATCAGTGAAGGATAAACTTATTATTTGAAATGTACACGATTGCATAAAATACGATGACCCGATTCCGATTACTGTATAAGAAACTATCGACCGATGTTCCCGAATGACTGGAGTTGGAAAGTCCACCCTTTTTTAAATTATTGCGGGGAAGAAAGATAGCAGGCCAAGTGGAACCTCCCAAGAAAAGTCGAGGCAGACCAGTAAAAGTCCTTGATGAAGACACCAAAAGTGTAATTCGAAGAAAATTTCACTCTTTTTAATTTAAAAAAGAAATACCCATCCTAGATAAGATTTTAATGGTGCTTGGCCAGAGTGACGGTATACCGTTGATAACTAAAAAACTTTATGGACCACTTTGAGAAATTTGGATTTTGCCTGCGAAAAGCATAACCGTAAAGCACTTTTACTGGAAGGAGATGAAATTGTTTGCTGGCATCGAAAATATTTAAGAAGTATAAAGCAGTACAGAACAAAGCTGAAGAAAATCTTTTATCTTGATGAGACGTGGATTAATGAAGGTTATACAGTACCAAAAATGTGGCAAGACAAAAATATAACCAGTGCGCGCCAAGCTTTCATGAAAGGCTTGTCAAGTGCCTTCAGGTAAAGGGAAAAGACTAATAATCGTCCATATTGAGAGCGAAGAGGGATTTTTAAAAGAAGGTTTGCTAACCTTTCAGTCGTGCCATACGGGAGATTACCACGAGGACAATTTTTTTGAAGACTATTTTGGTGATATGATAAAATATCTTCTGGCTGATTCAGTACTAGTTATGGATAACGCAAGTTATCATTCTCGTCGCATAGAGAGAAACAGGAAATTATTGACTGGTTAACCACCAAAAGTATTGAATTTGAAGATAATTTGATAAAAAAAGAACTATTAGCTATAGCAAATTTACAAAAACATCGTTTTATGACGAAGAATATTATGATTTTTTATAATTTAATTTCTGTATAATATATTTTTCGTATAATGTTCAATAAAAAATAAGTGTACCTAATACTATGTAAATAATGTCTAATTTTTATTCTGTTAAAATAAAATTCATTCCTTTTCACGATTATCCCACCGACTACCGACACGCCTTTGGCACATTATTTTCAGTGTTTTTGAATGGATAACAATAGGTTAAACCCATATATTGACCCCAACCCGGGTGGTACTACCTGCACTTGATAAAAGAAAAATCTCTCTAATTTAGACAAGTGACGTTTACAACATTGATTTAGGATAACTATAAGTATCAATCGTGATATTTGTTGTTTCATTATTGCATAATAACGTTTTCAAATATTGGAGGTTACTTTGGTCGGATTCAAAAACCATCAACTTTATCACTTCAATTATAACACCCTATATATTTCAATGCATTGGATAGCACTCTTAGTTTTCTCTCATAGTGCATCAGAGTTCCTATACCTATGTCTTCCCGTTCGGAAGTTTATCCTCTGAAGGTAAACAGTTTACCTTCAGTCTCTGAAGACGATAAATTGGTTATCGAAACGCGCGTCAGACAGCGGTGGTGTAAACAGTGTATTCAGTATGATTTATAGTAGTTATCCCAAATCACTGTTGTTAACTTTACTTGTCTAAATTTAATGGATTCATCGAGACAAAACTTCTACACCAATTTTCATTCTCGCAATAATGGGATATCTCAAGAACAGAAAATCCTAGGTACATAAATCTTATTGTAAGTTTACCTAATTTTCCATGGAGAATTTGATAATGTCATAAAATAAAAAGTGTTTCATTTAAAAAATCGTTTGTTTCATTTGGGATTCTGTATGGGTGGAAATAACTTTATATGGTGGGTAGCTGTAATTGAAGTTCAGAGAGAGAGAAATGCTTTATTGTCGTAAAATTGTTACAATTTGTAGACAAAAGCTTGTAAAATCTAAAAAAAAAAAAAAACAAAACAAATAACTAACAAATATTAGGATAGAAGTCGTTTACAGATTAGAAGGCACTTTCCAGTAAAAATGCCCTCAAATTATTGCGAAATGCGGGAAAAGATGATATCGATTTGATTTCAATTGGCAACTGATTGTGTATTCTTTTTGCATTGTAAAATATTGAGTCCTTAACTAATTCTGAATGTGGAGTAGGTAGATAAAAGTGGTGCTCCGCGTGGATAGCCATTTATGAAATTGGAGAAGCGTGCTTACGAATTAGGCAAATGGATTCAAAGATGAATAAGGAAGAGACAGAATTTTTGATCTTTTAAAGTCCCTGCTGTGAGCCCTGCTGTTTAGTCCGAGTAATGGAAACTCATCTCAGCGCAAAGCAGGAGGAACTTAATTTTTTAGATAGATAGAACGACGTCAATGGGGGTGCCATTTAAAAAAACAGGCTGCAATGTATTTTTATATGATGAAAATTGGGTTTTAGAAACGTTGGGACAGAGAAGATTGAAATCGCACCATGATTTAATTGTGATTAGGTCACTAGATATGGTCCTATGAAGTGCCTTGAGATCAGGGTTGCTTCAAGAGAAACTAATGTCGTCTGCAAATAGAGATATTTTACCACTGATGTGTAGATAAGCGATGTCGTTTACAAACAGAAGAAACAAAATAGTCTTGAAAGTCTTGAAAATTTTTTTTCCGAAAATATACGGCATAATTTGCGAGAAGCATTTTTAGTATTGCATATAACCGAAAATTTTGTTGTCACTGCTTCATGATCGGAGAGACCTGAATTAAAGAGAGTACAGTCGGTGGATTCTGGAACATACGACATAGTCTATAGTACTAGAAATGGTCTTAGTTATTCTGGTTGGTGCCGTTATATGTATGAGCATACCAAAAGAATAAAAAATTAACTGAAGACATTCTTGACCAGCCCACACACTGGAATAATCAATGTTGAGATCGCCACATAGAATTAGTTTGTTTTTTACAGGTAAGAACTCCAGTAAGGTCAGTAGTTTATGACAGAAAGTATGTACTTTAGCGTCCGGCGTTCTGTAAATACAAACAATATAGAGGTCATAAGTCTAGTGGTGGACGATGAAAAATTCGATTACTTTTTCATATATTATATAATTGAACTGTGTTATTTCAGAAATTCATTGTTTGTGAACATGATTATGGTATCTTCTTCAGATAAATAAGTTCTATTGAATCTGGCTACTGTGGTATAGTTTTTGACAAGAACAGGCTCATTATTATTTAACCAATGTTCAGTGATGGCAACAATTTCTTTAAAATTAAGCTCCTCCTAAGTGAAAGATATGAGAAAAAAATTCGAGAAAATATCACAGTTTGCCTAATAAACACCGTATGAATACTTTATCAACCATGATCACTGAGATCTGAGAACAGAAAAAAGTCGCTAGAGAATACGGGAGTCTCAGAGCCAATTCAAAGCCCAATTCACGCAATTATGCCATCGTTTTCATTGATTAATGACCGGTGCATTGTCTTGATGAAGCAGTACTTTCTTTTTATTCCAATGGGGTCGTTTTTCACAACTTCGTCCTTCAAACTCTCTAATAAAGCTACATAAGAGTGGCTGTTTATGGTTTTTCCCTTTCTATGATATGAAATATTCTACCATATGCAGTCGAAAATACTGATGTCATAATTTTGCCAATCAACTTGAACGTCTTTGCACGTTTTGGATTCGGTTAATCTCGTGCAGTTCACTTGGCTGACTGTTGATTGGCCTCCGGTTTGAAATGGTCATTGTCACATATCGACACAAAAATTAGAGGTGTCCACTGCGCGCATCTTCCTCGGTGCTTAATTCGCCGCGTTTAAACTTAAAAACCATTTCGTAACTATGAATTTTCCTGTGGAAAAGTCCGAATAATGTTTATAAAGCAAAACTTCACTTTCAGTAGTATTAGTTTTCCCCAAGTAATATTTTATGCATTTAAAAATTCCCTTCTATCTATTTTTACAAACTAACCAAAGTTTCCAATTATGATAAAAGTGTACTTTGAAGGTTACAGCTAAGTGAAAATCATTTAATACTGACAGCGCTATCTATATGCCAGTATACAAACTTTCCCGTCCGCCCAATAAGCTTACATTTTCATTGTTGTGCACTGCTCATTTGAGAATATTACTGTTTATTTGAACTATCCAACTTTTTATTGGTTTAATTTTATATATTTTTTTCCAACCATTAATTGGCACTGGCTCGGTGGAATGGTGTAAAAAAATGAATAAAAAAAATAAAATCTAGTTGGATAAAATAGATTTATGAGTTTTTACCTAAAAACGAACTCGTTATATTTTTCCCATGGATAAACTATTATTTTTGGTTCAAATTTCAATCATTATTAACCAAAAAACCTTTTTTGATAAGAATTCACAAGATTTGTCATTGTGAATAGAGTCAATGCTGCTACATACGATGTAATTGAGTGTTTACATGCTTTTTACATTTAAATATTCGGTTTTCCGTCATGAAATCAAATACGTAATTTTGTATTCTTTACTTTGGTTTCGGCGTTTGATTTTTATCCGCAGAAGAGTTTTTTCATTTTCAATACAAAGAGGTGAAACTTGAAGTTGAGAAACATTAAATGTATACCTAAACATTATTTCTATACGAAGCACGTGTAATATCGAATGTATTCACATTCAAATTGATTTCATAGACGTAATTTAAAAGTTACTCACCAAAAGACTGCTTCAAACTTTCAAGCTCTTTGACGTTTTTGTCCTGTAAATAATACACTTGAATCAATTTCTATATGTTTAATTTAATTTAATTTATTAATCGTATTTTTACAAGTCTGAGAAACTAAAAACGGCAGCTACATTACTGATACTTAACATTCGAATTATAGAACGAGGGATCCTAACTATTATTGGTGTAATGTAAGAAACTACGAGATGTAATTTTGTTTAAGATTCATAACAGTTCAGTTTTTGTTCAAATATTGAAGAAATAAGAACAATAAATATATTTTATCTTGCAGTTGTAAAAAATCAAATCTAGTCCGGGAGGTGTGCAGGAGTCAAATCTAAAATAAAACATGTCTAATAGGATAAAAATTTATCCGTAAAGAAATAATAAATATTGTCGAAAGTTTGAAAAAATATGTTTTAATTCAAAATAAGAATATGAAAGAAACATATAGAGGTAGTGGAGAACACGTTGAGCTATGAAAACGTAACCAAGTGACCAAATAGTTGCGTTGAACTAAATGGCAACGATACACAGAATTATTAAAGTGAGACCTGAAAAATTCCGATTGATTGTACCATAAAATGGATTTGCATCTTATAGTCGAGGAGAAGTAAGTTAAAAATTACATTATAATTTTATTTAAAAATAGAATTAAAAACTTTGATTTATTTTCTCATGAATCGAAACTGAATGCGACAATCACATGATTTCAAAAAAAATTTTTACTTCAATACAGCCTTTCATCAAATTTTTCTCATAAAAGATTTAATTATTATTGATTTCTCTGGGCTAACTACATGATCTACATGATATACATGATACAATCTCAACAAAACGAAATTTGTTGTTATAGGGATTAAGATATGTAATATAAATAATAATTAATTAAATCGAACAATTGTCATTTGATAGTGAAAAGTTATATGGTTGATGTCAGGATTAAAGTTAAAAAATAACAGGCTACAAGATGGGCTTGCAACTTACGTCGCCATCGGCGTCGGCATCATTATCTGAAAATTCACTTTCGTTGTCACTACTATCTTCTAAGTTTATTATTAGATCCATCACATTGTCCATAATATTTTTTCTTTCAATGTATTCGTTTTCTACTTATTTCACATTCGCGCAAATATTTTCACAATGTTCTACATCAGCGCATAAAATGTTTTTTCTGTTAATTTCCATACATCATCTAATTCAAAAATTACGTTGGGAGCAGCTAAATCGTTCTTCACCAATGCCCATATTTTTATATTAGGCTTAGTTCCGGATGATAGGGTGGTAAACATAACGTTAAAATGTCATGTCCTGCTAAAATTTCATCTATTATATATGTTTTAAAATCTGCCTTGCGCATTTTTATAATTGTATATAATTCAGCTTTTAACTCAGTACTCAGTACAGTAAACCACTTCTGCATTGCATCTTTTTTCCTTGCAAAATTTGGAATAGGTTTTAACAGTGCATTATCTAATACCAAACACATTTTATAGAGCTTTTGGAATGAATTTTTTTTCAAGCACTTGACAAGATTTGTATTACCTATGTCGTCGTGATAGTCTTCTTTTTCATTAATTCCCAATGTGCCGATATTATAGACTTTGGAATATCTTGAGGACTTAAATAACTAATTTTGGGGCTGATATAATAGCAGAATAGCATAATAGCAGTTAATGATACTATTTATGTACCAAAACTATTACCAATACAAAAACGGACTTTACAATAAACATGAAGGTATAGCTATGGGTAATTGCATATTGCCGTTCCTGGCTGGATTAGGCATGTGTCACTTTGAAAAATAGATAAGTCAAGAGTTTTTCCAGGGTATGGTATAGGTATGTGGAAGATATTTTTCGTATATTTCATACAAAAGAAGCGAATGTAGAAGATTTCATTTCAAAGCTAAATTAAATTGTCCTCATTTCCTGGTACATCGTTTAATTCATTTTCTACACAAATCTAAAATATGAAATCAAGAAAGGACCTGTGGGTTATGATAAGAAAGTTATAGAAGGGTTAATTAACCCTAGGTTTAAGAAATCTCTTTGTGAAACCACCTTTTTTCAAAATCAAAATGAAAAACATAAAAATGTTCTCTAGTACTTTTCATCTCTGCTTATACAATGGTATTAGGAAGACACTTTTAACAGAGTAGGTTTGTGATTGGTTTTTAAATCCAACAATACTTTGAAAGAATATGTACGAACAGAGAAATCGGGTATTACTGAGCACGCTGACAGTTATAATCAGGAAATAAATATAAATAATTTGAAATTGAAATGTATCCAACAATTAACTATACGATGCATTTGAAAACATTGAGAAGGACAAATGGAAAGAAAGGCTCTACTACTACTTACAGCCCACTTTATAGTTTATTAGATGAGGAATTCAGAACAAACGTCGAGAACTACTTAGATCTGGGGTTGTACTTTTACAGCCCCGTGGTATGTCCTGGGAACTCTATATAAAAACATTCATAGAAGAGACGAAGAAGATGGCTGAACAACATCATAACCACATACATAATGGAATGTTGAAACTTCTCGATAATCAAGACACAGTCTGACGGTTCAAGCGCACCAAGCCATTTGAACTTTAGTGAAAAGTCATAATTAAAACCCAGTTGATAGTCATTAGCCAGAATAGTGAAGTGATCATAGACGTCAATTTCAGTAAAGTACTTGGTGGGTTAGGTTAAATGTAAAATGTCGGTTAGTTGTAAGATTACGTGCATTTGTTTCAGAAACTTCTTAGCGACACTTATATTTTCAAGACAGAATAATTATTTCTTCTATTCGGATATTGCCAATGATGATGTTAGTACTCGCGACTAATTCTGACAGCATGGCTCTAAGTAAAACTATTCTCTTCTTATCACCCCAATTAATAATGATTAGAGTAGGGGACTGGTTACTGTGTTTCTTGTCTTCAGCTGCGACATTTTCCCTTAATGCAGTTTTCTCTCTCCTTTACATTCAACAATCCTTCTCACATATCTTTATCTACCATAACTTTGCCTCCTTTCTAAAGATTCCCATCAATACCTCCACGATTATATTAATACACCACTCTTTGGTTGTGACCATACTATTTAAATGTCGTATTTAGTGTCCATTATATGCCATATTTCTTCCATTTTAAACTTCTGAAATCTTATAATATTGCTGCTCCATATATTTTTGATCACACTTTGCAAACTTCTATTTTGGTTTTCTTCGATAATTCAGTAATTCAATATACATTTAATGTTTTGTAGCTTATTTTCTCCGGATAATATTTCTTATACAAGATGTCTCAAAGCAAGTTTCACATTAAAAAAAAACAATTTTGAGAAAATTAAGGAATTTATTGAAAAAATGTTTGTTACATATGAAAATAATTGCTTGGGAATTTATTTCTTATAGATAACATTGTCCAAATGTAAACCTTTGCGCTCTCGGCATTCATTTATTCGAGTACTAAAATTGCTTATGACGGCTCGGAAGGTTTCTCCGTGGCTCCCATTTCGTGAGTGATATATTGTTAGCATAAAATTTAGATTTGATATAACCCCACAGAAAAAATTTTATAGGCGTTTAATCGCGACTGTTTGTAGGCCAACTTATTTAACCTCTCCTGGAGATTAATTTGCCCGGAAAATTTTCACGAATTCACTGTAACTGTGCAGCCCAGCCCCATTCATCTTCAAAAAAATAAGGGTCTATAATTTTGCGTGCTGATATCGCAGCCCATATAGTCAATTTAGGCGAATGCAAGGGTTTATTATGTTTGTGTTTTGGAATAGATATAATCCATTTATATAAGAATGAGTTTAACCTAAAAACAAAATGTTGGTAAACGTTGGAAAGCGCTCAATCGACTGGTTTACGAAGTCAAGCCTCTGACCAGCATCCTGAAACTTTGCACCAACTGCATTTTGTAAGGTGCATTCCAAAACCCTGGTCTAAAATGCGAAATAATGATGATCTATGAACGTTTTTGACCATTCTAAAAGACCTCTCTTCAAACATCTAGACCTATTTTCCAATCCGTCAAGCACCTAGTGCATCATTTAGGTAAGGTATATTGCGAATTTTCTACATGTTGCAGATTTCGAATTACCGTTTTTGCAAAATGCACGGTCTATTCCCGAGAAACGTTTTATGGCGACTAATTTCTCAAGAGCCAGGCTAACAATTGACATACCTCCGCAACCCTCCGAATAGAAGCGTTCACGCAATAAGCAATACATAAATGAATTTTCTATTGAGACACCTTGTATAAGTATCAACCTGGTACAAAAATTATCCTACTAGTTCTCAATTTAATATTTTGTATTCTTCAATTCCCCTTTCGAAGATTTTATGACACCGCAGAAGCGCCTTCAGGAATACTGGCGAAGTTAGACTCGCTTTAACAATCTTTGCAGCTATAGTTGTCATATTTTAGTAACTAATTATGGATGGCATATAACTAAATAAATAGACTTAGGTTATCAAAAAACAACCAAAAATGGAGAGCAGTAGACAATTAAAGGCCATACAGGGCCGAAGCATAAAAAATTGAGTGGGTGGATATATAAATTAGTTGATAAAGTTATATTTTATATTCAGGGTAATACATAGTTTTCAAGTAATAAGTAATTCTTCAAACATGCTTACCACTTGTGATAGATTATCTTCTCTTGCTACATCTGCAACAAAAAACAAATGTAAGTAAGAAGTCAAATCATGCAAAATCCAAGCATGAATTATAATGTTTTTTTATCGTGGAATTATTATCATAAATCGAATCTTAATTTACAACTTTATTATTTAACTTTAACTCTCTCAAAATCAATAAAACATTTTTATTTTGCTACTGATTAATGCAAAGTAAATGCTAAATTAAGTGGTCAAACTGCGCATCAACAAGTCAATAATCAGTGAAGAATATAAAGATGTTTGGAGAAATTATATCGAACATTTAATTTCAAAATAGAATATTTAATATCCCTGAAACTATTCGGTTGTTCATTTGAATGAATCTTATACACCAATTTAAACTTGGTGTCTTAAACTTTAAGACTCAGGACAAAACGTTCATTGCTACTTTAGTATATATTTTGTTAAATTATTAATTAAGTCTGTCCTAGATTTTTTTCGGTTCGAAAATGTTGTAATAACTTTTTCTTTAAAATTAGAATGAATTTTCTTTGCTTGGAAAGAACTGTTGAACGACCTTCGTTCATTTATTAAGATACATTTTGATTCGATTTTGTGTTGGGACATATCGTTGGGCCTCTGATATTGTCACGGGTGTTGTTACTACAATTCCACATTATTTTTTCTTCTCTTTCAGTGTATCTGCTAGATGATTTTTTTTTAATGTTAGAATCAGTATGTAGTGCACTACTCAAAGCCCTGCAATCATTTTTTGAATAAATAACAGACAGTTCAGTACGTAATTGTTGTGTGCGAGGAGCATGGAGAAATGAGTTTATCATGGAGAAATGATCTTTTGCATAATTCTAAATAAAAATAAATTCTATTGTTTCAAAAATATACACGTACCTCCAAATTTGCAGAACCAGCAAAATGATACTTTTTTTAATGTTTGATCATCTGCATGTTGGCACCTTTCACCGCTGCTTCGATGATTTATCACAGTTAGAACTGTTTTACTTACCAAGTATTTGTGTGTCATATCTTTCAGAAATTGAATAGTGCAACACGTTCAATACGACAATGTACAAAAAACAGCTGATCTCATGGACATGGGGTAAATAATCGATTTTCTCGGATATACACGTATTAGCTTTTCTTTTTTTTTTGGTAATGACAGTTGTTTTGTATTGTTTATTTATTATGATGTGAAGAGGACTTTTCACATCTATTATAATGAAACTAATACAGTTGAATCTGAGTATTTGTGCAGTTTTTTTATCAGTCTGTAAGTAAGCTTTCATATAAAAAATATAAAAGATTTAAAACGCTTGTGTCTGTTTTGTGCTTAAATTTTGTACACATTAGTTTTAAATGTTGCGTTCAAGTTTAGATATTAAGTTAATAAAACATGAGTGAATACTTTTCAAAGTTGCAATTTGGACATTGTTGCATACATGGTATTAACAATTAGTTTCTACACTCAGACACAAATGAAAGCGTTTGAATGCAAAAGTGCTTCCAAATACTTTCAAGCTGAATTTGTAAACAATTGCTGTGCTCTGAAGCTTAACAGCAATATTGTTGTTACCGATCAGGTAGGTGTACATTCTTGTATATAATATGACTAAAGTTACCAAACCCTGAAGAGACTGCACTTAAATAGAATATAAAATATACTTTAAAGCTTAATTTAGTTCTTTTAGCAATAGTAGGGTAGAGTGGGGTCTGTTGATTCGCGGGGTCTAGTGCTCTACCTATAGTATCTTGCACACGGTGTGTGATACCTATGAGCGAGTGGTATGAGAAGAAGCGGGGTTTGAGGGACCCACGCCACTGTTACATTAGTCGTCAGCCATCGTTTGTCTTGAGTAACAGCACGTGAAGTTTAGTGCTAAAAGTAAAAAACGTACCATTGAAATTTGGTTTAAAAACCACGAATGTTATCATAAGTTTATCAAGTAACTGTATTTGATTTGTAAAATGAGTAAAGTTTCAATAATAAATTATTTGTTTAAATGAGCCTTGATATTTAGTCACGCTGCACTTGAATGTTTCTATATTAATGTTGCTTCAATTTTAGGATTCGATTTTACAACAAAAAATGGAACGTGCTAATATCAGTAAATAATTGATACCTAAAACAAGCTGTAAATGAATTCCTTAAAGGTTCAAGCATCCGCAAAACTGCTAAAGATAACAAAATACACTGGATTTGCCACAGCCATTATTAAACCGGGTAATATAATAGCAGCTAAAGGAAAGCATACTGTTTTGTTACGCCAGTATAACATGGAACTAATGTAACAGTAATTGCAGCCGTATCAGCAACTGGAAACTCAGTTCCTGGTATGTTTATATTTCCTCGGAAGAAGTTTGAAGACTGCTTTATGGCATATGAACTACCTGGATGTATAGGACGCGGTAATGAAAGTAACTGACGACGAATTATTTTTATTTTATGCAGCACTTTATAAACTATGTAAAACCAACATCAAGTTCTATTGTTATGAGACCACCAACTACTTATTAAGAGAAAAAAGTGAAAACACAACTTCCGACAGACACAAGAGTCTTATTAAGTCTCCCAGGAGAAGATTTGAAAAGATTGAGCTCGTGACTGACTTATTTGAAATTAACTAAATTATTCCTTTGAAAGCACCTTACACTGATTTGAATAAAATATGGATCAAGCGACCCGGCTCTGCCTTAATCACCTACTTTTTAAATGAGATTAATATTTCTGTGCTCATTTCTCTGTTAGTATAAGTCACGTAAGGAATCACATGCCATATATGTTTATTGATAATGAAAGGAACAAAAATTCATTGGAAACGATGCTTTCTGGATTTCTCAAGTTATGCTGGTGATTAATTTCACCGGGCACAGGAAGCAGGTGGAACCGCTTTGCGTCTATTCATCCAGAAAATTAAAAACTCAATATTCAGACTCTATCACTATTTATCTAAGCATAATCCAAGAATAGTCGAAAAAAAAACAACACATTCATATTATCGGGAAGAAATTCGTACTTCTTTAAGTAGCAACTCTTTAAGAAGGCTTCTCGCAGTAGTACTGGAAATAATGGGGTCTAAAAACCAACAAATAACTTCACAAAGCAAATAAATTTACACACAGAAGCTTAAGGCAAAAGACTCTTTTTTTCCCACGGTGGCCGTTTTTAAATGGGAATTCTTCTGTCTAATTCCGTTGCATTTTTTTCACTATAATTTCAGTATCATATTCATTTATTTTTAAATCATCTAACTTCGCTTTTTCAAATAAATCTATTTCTACTTTTCTTTTTGTATCACTATTCATTTCTTTTTCCATTATAATATTTTCCTTCACGTTCTTTTCTGATTCATTCATTTTATCTTATTATACTATATTATATATATTATATTATATTTATAATGATTTAATTCCGATTCGTTCTTTTCTATGCATTTTTTAATGTATGGTAATGATTTAATAAAAGTAAAATTTATTTCAACTATTTAAAGGTTGTTATTTTCACTAGATTTAACAAAATTTTCGATAACATCTAGTATTTTTTCCTTTTCTCCATTTTTGTTATCACAATTATCATTATATAATTCTTCCGATGTAAAATTTGTTTTTTGATTTTGCCTTTGGAAATACCTATTGCGCCTGAACATCCTGTGATAAAGGTGTCTATTTCGCTTGAAATAAAATCATTACTTATTCTTTGTATTGTTTGACTTTTTAATAATTGTAGTCTATTTCCAAATGCTATTAAATTTTCATTTTTGAAAGGTTTTGTTCTTGTCAATTCTTATAAAATACAATCAAAGTCTCGCCTATCAGCAAAACATTGTGCGTATGTTTCAATTAGTTTTTCGCATCTTGTGATGAATTTGTTTATAGTATTACTATCTCCGAAGTAAGACTTTATATTTTCTAATTTTAATTTAAATAATTCCCAATTAAGGGTTTTTGGGCTTGCCGTGGCTATTTTCTATATGAATCTGAATTAGCAATATTTTCATTGATATTCAATTTATTGAATGTGGTTAGTAATTTTCTAATTCGTTCATAAAAATTAAAATTGATAAATTATCTCTTCCTTACTTCAGGGATAGAGTTTGAGGAAAAATACAAGAAAATAAGGAACTTGGCACGTACAGAAATTTGAATCCTATTTCTTGTCCCTCGTAGATCCTAGGTCTTCGCACTGTGTATTAAATACTAAGTCAAGTTTTTATCGTGATTTAGCGTAAAATTACACGACCGCATAAATCCCACTGCGACTGCGCCAAGTATAACTTTTACTTTCAAATTTTTTGCTTAAACTTTATCAACAAAAAACATGCTAAATTTTACAAATGTTGAATGAACTCAATTAATCTCAACAAAAATTCGTGCTTTTAAGAAAAAAAGGTAAAATAATCTTTACGTAACCTTTCTTCCACAGTTCATTATTGTAGATCTCTAAGTTCAAGGATTTCGTTCGCCACACCATATTTCCGACTTGCAAAGTTCAAAGTTTAACGATATACTAAATGACATACCACAAATCACACGCACACTTTGCAGTTTATTTGCTATAGATTCGTGCGAATTATGATTACACTTTGAGAAATATTCTTTATAGATTTCGTTCCATATCAAACCGCATTTAAATCAACTAAATTGCTTCTTTCATTATCTTGCAAACAGAAGAAAATTATATATTCATTGATCCTGTTATAATAATTATTATCAGAAAGAATAATTTTTCTATTTTCAATATTAGTTAGGTAATTAAATCTTTAAACTCGATTTTCGAGTACTTGAAAACGCCAGATTTATTTGGAATTTTTTGCACTTAACACAACAAACTTAACCCATTATCTTTGTCAGGTTTACCTGGTCCCACCTAATGGCATCTTTGTACTCCATTTTCAAACACACCGAATTTTGCACACTTATTAATAATCAATGACACAATATTTCTGTTCCATAGCCTCTATATGGATTATCAAGATATCCTTCTCTCTCTCTCCTTTCGGAGAGTTGGTCCGATAATCGCAGTCTACTATATCAGTAATGTGAATAAATTTATAGCAATACGACTCATTATGCTCTCGTTTATCTAGGCTCTTACTTATTTACTACTAGACAAACTCAGGTAGTAGTACTTAGTCGTAACGGTTCTTACATGGTGTAACAATAAAAGAACTTAACTAGATAAAAATAAACAATAGAGTTCCGTGAAACGATGAAGGTTTAGATGCAATGATTAGATTACGGATATGATTCATAAGATGACTGATGTATAAATCACATGAACTATCAAATGAATTATAATTTAGAACAAACTGAAATATATTTTCTCAATGATTTTATTTCACAATGCTTGTTACTTATCTGGTCAGTCATTATATATTCATATACGAGGGTTGTTACTTTAGATTTGAGAAATGCAAATAAAAACAAATATTTATGATTGGATATGGCTTTATTGTTTTTCAAAATATTCTCCATTTGAAGTTTGAACCAACTGCCGAAGCATTTTTCCTATCCCGATTGAGCTACCTACAAAATATGTTATTTCAACCCATTAACCGCTTCTTCGGGTGAAGAAAAACGTTAACATCGAATTTATTTTTGATCTGTGTGAATAATAAGAAATCATTGGATGCCAAACAAAGTCTGTATGGCGGATGACTGATTTTTTCGAACAATTCTGGCAAACAAATGCTAGTGTACCATTCAGAATTGGCCGTTCTACGTTGCTCTAATGGAACGGTAGCGACGGTAGTCCATTATTTCGAAAACACAGGTGACCGTTTGCTTCAATGTACTGCGTGCGCGAGCAACTTTTGTTGGATTTGGTTCGTCTTAAGAGATTCATATAGTCGATTATTGTTTAGTTTCGGGTTCATTCGCATACATCCATAATTCGTTGCGTGTCCCTATTCGACACGAGAATTTTTTTTCGAATAAATCTAAAGCTAAATGTTCAAGCGATATTGAATGTATGCGAGTGGAACTAATGCCCAAGTATGCCTCAATCTCACGGTATATCACATGACGATTCTAAATACGTTCACTATTAAAAATGTCAAACTTTATAATGACAACGTCAGATTTGACATATTCACTTCAGTGTTGCCATATCTCAAATTTTGAGTAGCAATCCTCGTATTACGATATATTTTTAATTTCACAGTTTGAACTATAAAATACATAATAAAAACATGCAAATTCGCAAGCTAAGTCGCAAAATCAATTTATCGCGGTCACGAATGTCGTAAATTAGTACTTCCGGTTTTACTAATATTGGAATTGTTTGATTTTTGGTTCGACCTTTTGAACAGGATTCATGAATTGAACGAAAGGATGATTACAAAAACATATGACTTTTTTTAGAAAAATATTCTTTTCTCAAGTTATCGCTTAATCAAGATAACCTTACTTAAGCTAATGTAAACCCAACCTATTCGGAGCTAAGATAAACCTAACCTAACCTAACCTCAAAATGGATCCGTACCTTAATCTACTTTCGTTTATATTTCATTTTGGATATTTGTTTCTTGATTCGGCATTGCAAAGATGTCATATTAACTTACTAATTCTGCATTTGAAAATTCTTATTTGAATGTGTGTCATAGCGAAAGGCTCAATTAGAATTCTGTTTTTCGTTCTCTGAAATATGCCCGCCTCTGTATTAGAGATTGTATTTAACAAAACTTAGTCCTACTCTAATTCGTCATACAGCCACGAAAAGGGGTTTCTGTCACGAACTAAAATCATAAAAAATATCTAAACTTCATAGTTCATCCACCACGTGGTGTTTCGTTTATCACGTTCTGCATGTATTGCAATTTGAGCTGCATAAGTGTATAGTCGATATGAAACTAAACTTCTAACTCATCATAAATTGTGAAGGGATTTATTGTTTTCTCTTTATTTAATTTATTTAATAATATAGCACGTTTTTGATCGTTATACATTAAGCTATAATAAGGATATAATATTAACCATGGTGACATCACACTTTATATATGCTGTCAAGTTTTTGCAATCAACTTTGTTTTTGATATATCTTAAAAAATTGTTTTTTCATAATTATATTATTTTCTTAATTTCTCTGATTTCTCTTAAAAATTCCTTTTCGTATTCTCTATTTATTTGGGGAACAGAATGAATGGAATAATACAGATCTCGATCTGTTTATTTTTAAACATTTAAATGTATTTAGTACATTCCAACCGAATTATTTTTAATGCAGCTCTGCAGTTGCCAGGCTGGAGTAACAATCTAAGCCACCAACAGCTACACCATCAAGAACGGCATCTCCATCGACGATGGTATCTCCAATAACTTAGAACACAACTGAGAACTGTAACCATTCCGATATTCCTCAGATAATTTAGCAGTTCTTTTTGATAAATGTATTTTTGCTGAATTTTTTTGTTAGCAGCAATTTATATCCATTCGAAGAATCGTGTTTAGGTTTAGTTTTATTTGTTTGATTGAATTTTTTGTCACCTACTGTTGGATTCTAGTTTTAAGTTCAAGTCAAGTCAAAAACCCCAATTTAATATTAATTTGTTTACTCCGCTTGAATACCAGTTATATATTTTTTCATTTAGGCCAAATAACACTTCTTGAGGAAGAATTTCCAGCCAGGGACCTTAAGGTTATATAATGAATGTCTTAGAATCTGGACTTCTTCTCGATGTAATGAATTTATAATTAGATCACATTAAAGAATAGCTCATCTTACAAAAATAGTGAGTACTTAATATTTTTGCTTGATATTTTTGGGGAAGTATCAGATGTTTTACAAGGAAACATAAAAAAATAATGAAAACCAAGTTATTTCCTTAAATTTTCGAAATATTATCCGTTTATTTCCTGCAGTCTTTTCTTAAACTACCATTTTCCCTTTCAAATCTTTGAAACATTTGACTCAACTGTTTGTGATGGTCCTCTTTTTTTCTATGGAAGCATCGAAAGTAGTTTATTTTATTGCTCCTTTTTGAACAACCTATCTATCAGTATACTTTTCATTTAGACATTGTCTAATTGGCAGAGTGTAATCCAGTGGAGCTCCATCTTGTTGAAAGTGAATGATACCTTGCAAAATTATGTTACCATCTTGATCAAATCAAATTACCAAACCAGTTGTCCATCATATAATTTTGTTTTTTTCGTCTGTTGGTTTTATTTCCTGACATTTTAAAAATGGTTTTACATTCGTTCCAAACAGCAAGTTCATTCTGATCTTTGAAAGGTACAATGCGTACAATTCATAAATTTTCATTGCTAGTTTTAATCAACAGAATAATAAGTCTATACCTAATCAACTTTACCAAAACTAGGGTAATTATTTGTAACCTCAAACTATATATAGTTTCGTTATAAACGAATAAATGAGAGTTATTTCCAGTTTACTAAATATTATAGATGAATTGACTGAAGAGAAGAGAAGAGAAGAGAAGATAAAAAACAAGGTACGAACGTTAAGCTAAACTAACATTTTGCAAAATAAGTAGTTAAAAACGCTGGCATAGGCTATCTAAAAACCACACGTTGTGACTACCCCAAACAGGCTATATCAAGATCACAACTGTTTACCTCCAACTAATGCTCCTGTCTTATTTTATACAACCCAGAAACTTCACGAAAAAAAAATAACTAAATATGACTTCAAATCAAAGCGTTACATTTACTTTACAGAAATGCTTAACTAAATACTTTACTAAATAGGACTTTAATATGACTTAGTGATGATGTCAGAGTGATACTGAATTATTTTCTTAATACTAAATAACACCTAACGATTGAATTTACTAAATACTTTGTAGTTATACTTTGATATCTACCTAGAAACATATATAAAAACTAATATAGGTGTGAATATCTTTTATATGAAGAATGAGATAATATTTATAATGAAAATAAATTATCGTTCACACTTATTTGCACTGGGACGGCTTAGCAATATCATCGCCCCTTAAGCAGTTGATCACTCAGTCCTTAGGGTATTCCATTTCTTCATCACGGATTCAAATATCTATTCAATCTACTACTGTGATTATTGTTGGCTAAATTTGAATAGTTTTGTTGAATAGTGTTGAATCAACATGAATTATGGGAAACATACAAAAACGGGATAACGGTGGTGCCCTTAAAAAAGTAACCTAACCAATCCACATCTACTACTCAGTACTCAATCACAAAAACCAGTTAGCAGAAAAACTGCAATCTTCCCAAGCGAAACACACTGAGATGGTACCCCACAAATACATATGACATCGGTACGGTGACAATACAGTTCACCTATCCAATAATGACTACCGGCAAAAGGCAGGAAATAATTTAAATCGCAAAAAAGAGCCACATGGCTAATTCTTGCGCACTAACAATTACTACATAAAACACTATTTATAAAAAAACATTTCTGAAGAAATTTCTAGAATTATGACCAAGATAGAAAGCAGTTATTTCTTGAACACTTCTATTAGCCAAGACATACAGTATGTAAACGTATCTCCTTCAGAAACGCAATCGAAACGTGCAAAACAAGGGTAATCTTAACGATACTCAAACCGCCAACACGATAGGTGTAAATAGGGCTGGACTGTCAGATTTCTGGCTTAGAAATAGAAATAAAATATTAAATGACTCCTTAAACCATGAAAACTAACTTACTTAATTGTTCCTTTTTCCCTATTCCTAAAACCCATCGCTGAACATGTAGTATATTGATGAAATATGAGATTATGATTTATTAATAAAAATATTATATATAAGGAAATATATTTTGATGTTTAGTTTCCAATTATTGAACGAACTAAGTAAAGTAATTAGGAATTTTATTATCGAAAAATGAAGGTAAAAAGAAAATCGTACGGCAAAGTTTTCAATTATACAAAGCGTCAACTTTTTCACAAAATCCAATGCTTTTTTCGAAATCATTGCTTTTCTTGCTATGTATCTTTTATTTAAAATTGTTGACGCATCGTTCACATTTCCAAGAAGTTAGAATAATTTCAGCTTATTGTTAAATTGCAAAGAAGTAATTAACGCACAGTCTTTATCTAGCAATACTAATTACTAAAATTGTAGCTAAAATTAGTTACAATACAGTAAACTAATTTTACCGACAAGAAATGATGTCGGGAACGATATATGCTCCTCAAATTGCAAGTGTAACTTATATTTCTTAATTTTTTTGACAGACATTAGAAGTAAGAATTAATGGTTTATTGGTATGACATTGGTATGAACAACCCTTTTACACTTGAGTAATTCGAGTGGAGCCTGTGGATATTGATCTTGAACTTCTGTAGGTTGTAGTGCTAGGGAAATACGTGCCTTGGTAGCTAATTCCACAGGCTTGCACTTCTCCAAAGAAATGAGTCCCCGGTAAATTGAAGTTCTGAGCGTCTGCAGGCAAGCTCGGTATTCGTGAGCCACGTCTGCCTATCGAGTAGGTCTTGCAAAAACTGCTCTAGGCGGGAGACGAGAGCATTTTCCGTGGTGGTATCATAAAATTGAGTCATGTCGGTGAACTTTTTTATATGCTCTAAGCTGTCCCAAGTTCCTGGTCAACTCTGTATCGCCTAAAAGAATCTAGGCCTTGTAGAGGATTAGAAGCTGTTGCGGACTGTATAGCTTTTTAGCTTTTTGGTCTTAGAGAGGGCTCCGAGTTTTTGTGAAAGCTGCCATGGCTAAATGCAATGCAAATGCAAAAACACCAGCATTGACCTCAAAACTTTTTGAGGTGTGTCCATATATAGCTACTTGGATAGATTGGTCTTTGAGGAAACTACTAAGCCAGTCGATAAAGATTATGACAAACCGTACTATATTAATTTATTTAGAAGGTTGTCATGCCAAACCGTGTCAAAAGTATTTGATATGTTCAGTGCGATTGCTCTGGATTCCCCATATTTCTCTATAGCTTCAGTCCATACGTTGGTGACATAGACTAGGAGGTCCCCGGTTAATCTATGTTTACGGAAGCCGCATTGATGGTCACTGATGATGCTAGAAGACTCAAGGTATCCCATGATTTGCTGGTTAACGACTTCCCTCATGACCTTGGCAATAGCTGGAACTAAAAGCAATTTTACGGTTGTTGTTGGCAATCGTCTTTCTTAATTTTTTTGGTATGGGTTGAATTCGAGCAATTTTTTAATCTGCAAGAAAGAAACCTCTTTTATATGATAGAGAAAACAGTTTGCAAAGCCGACTTGTTATTTCAGCTACGCAATTGTTCAATGCGTGGGCCAGTCGTTTTATTTTTCAAGCGTTTGAGAAGTTTTACCACATCTCACCATTTGACATAGGCCTTAGACCTGATTTATAGAGTCTTCGACAATTTGCGAGTTTATACATATAATTCGCTCCACTAAGCCTTCTAAATTTTCTGGTAGGTAATGTTGTAACATTGTAGCTGTCAAATTTCCGCGAAAAAAATTAGGACAAATAAATATTTCCCTGAAGATTCCCGCCTAAACTTTAACTTTTTGGAGGCATTGGATGTATTTTATTTAAATTCATTGGGGATTGTCACGAGCCCAGTAACATCAATTATGTTGATTTATTGTATCACAAAACATTGCCTTTTCTGACAATACATCACTATCGCCGTAACCTTCTATACTTAGAAGTTTTATCCTTTCTCTTTTGGTTACAGGAGCTATAACAATAGAATTGGTATGACGCTTGTTGTAAGACTGACAATGATAAACAGCTATTTTATCAAAACAATTAAAACATTGATACTTGATATTCTTACAAATTAGATAACTTTTACTTTCAAATCTTTTAATTATGTAGTTGTTTTTTCATAAATTCAAAATCGATTTATTTTGTTTTTCATTAATTCCTCTTTATCTTATTTGATAATTATTTGCATTACTTAATGATAACTCTGTATATCAAACATCTTACGAACTGCAGAAGAATATGTGATATTTTAATAAAGGTAGTCACGCGACCTTAAAAAAACGGTATCAGTCAACTAGTTTTTCCATTCAAGATATAGACCTTAAGGAGTTGTGTTCGTCCACACTAGGAAGTAGTCGAATTAACTCTTTGTTCGTTTTTATCTTTAAAAGGCATTTAACACGCAACATATCCATACTCTTTTGTCACTCTTATAGGTTTAGTAATTAACTCTCATGTTCACAATGTCAAAATTCTCCACAAAAAAAAACTATTGAAAGAGATTGCTTTATATTATTGAATATACTACATACAATCAGTAGTCTAATATCAATATTACTCATAACTCTACTGCACTGTTACATGCCATTAGCAGATTAAATGGACAACGCTGTACAGTAATTACTTTTGTAAGTCTAACAGCTTGATATCTCAACAATATTAGGAATTAAACTTGATTTGTTTTCTATTTAATGGATGTCTGTCGATCTCTTATTGCTATTATTCCAGTTACTTATTTCATATATATATATATATATATATATATATATATATATATATATATATATATATATATATATATATATATATATATATATATATATTGGTTAACATCAAAAATTGAGTTTGCTCTGATTATTGTATTAGGAATGACGTGCTGGAACCAGTGGATGCATAAAGATTGTTTATCGATCCATGTTTATGGGTTTAATCAGTTATGATGATATGAAATTATAATATAATCAACCCATGATTATGATGATCATATTAATTAAACATTTAGTCTTAATACATGAGATAGTGGTGGTGGTGGCTTTTCAAAACTGACTACTCTTTTGGTAAGCTGTTAATTACCGCTATGCTTCAGATGCCATTTATAAAATTTTTACAAGAATCTGAGATATAACACATTACTCAATAAGTCGTATGACTAATTAAGAAAAGCACATTTTTTGCCAAAAATCGATTCTATTGATCAATGTAATTTCCTTCAAGAGCAATACAACCATTCCAATGCTTCTCAAACTTCTCGATGCCGTGCTCTCTTTTGTCTCAAAATAGGCTTCAGTTTCAGTAACTGCTTCTTCATTTGAGCTGAATTTTTTAAAGACGAGCATTTTTTGAGATCAGCGAATAGCCAGTAGTCAATAGGGGCTAGATCTGGACTATACGGTGGATGAGTAATCAATTCGTTCAAATTAACCATAGTTGTCATTGACTTGTGAATCGGTGCATTGTCTTGGTGAAACAGTGGATTTTTGTTCGACATATGAGGCCGTTTTTTCTTGATTTTTGCAATCAAACGATCCAACAACTCTATGTAGTATTCGCTATTGATTGTCTCTTCCTTTTGGAGATATTCGATGAACAATATTCCATGCGCATCCCAAAATACTGAAGCCGTAACCTTCCAAACTGACTGTTGTGCCTTTGTACGCTTCGGAAGTGGTTCCTCGGATGCAGTCCTCTCAGATAATGATCATTGATTCCGGAGTAAAGTATTGAATCCATGGGGAATTGGGGAATTGGGCCGAAAAATTCCTGACGCCCACTGCTATAACCATCGCTTGCACTTAATAGCTATCAGAACTATCTCAGAAATGACTTTCATTCGTTTATTTTTTGACCAATGCATCATGTTATATGAATTCTTTCATTATGGTGAAATAGCTGCCTTTTATTGTGGAAAAAGGATTGGCCGACTCTTCGAACAACGTCTGGACATTTTGCAATTACAAAAGTGGTATACGATGATTATTCATAGATTTTGCATATTTTGAAATAAATCAAAAATGGTAGATTCAACGATGATGTCGTCGCCAAGAGTATATCGGTATTAAAAAAGTCGTGCTTGATCTTGAATTCCGAATAGCCGTTGTTGTGGCCAAACAAATCTTGCACAGACGCAGCTACGCAAGCCCGAAGCGCAGAATTGAAAGACGCCATAACAATCAAAGTGTGTCGAAGATTAAATTATAAAATTAAGATAAAATAATATGTATAATCAAAATCTGGAATAAGCTAAGTCTTTCAGCTCTTCTTCGCGTGATCTAAAAATTATTTTTGGTTGTATCTAATTACTCGTATTACCACACCCTACAATTATTACCTCACTCTAACTCAGACGTGGATCTCTACATCCAAATCTGGAAGATCAACTATTTTGTTCGCTTGTTCTTCATCATCATCAGAAATTATATGTCTACGAATAGCTATTTAATGTACATTACTGATCTAGTGGTCAGTAATATGAATGATAATTGATTTAGGAGCCCATGCTTCAAGGGCAGATCAATTCAGTAAATTCTATTTTTCATTTAAGATTATTTATACGGGTGAGTCACTAAATTGGGATATCCACACAAAAGGGTGATAAACACAATCCACGAACAAGGCTTATATCCTTATCACGCAGTTTTGTCGGTGGATATCATCGTGTTGTATCGAGTATACTCTTTACGGATGAAGCTACATTTACCCGTGATGGCATTAATAATACTCGTATCTATCATGTATGGTTGGACGAAAATCCCCTCGCAACAGTCGAAAGCAATTTTCAACATCGGTTTTCTGTAAACGTATGGTGTGCTATGGTTGACAGTTATTTAATTGGCCCTTTCATTATGGAGAATCGTGTCATAGGAGACAACTACCTAACTTTTTACAAAATGAGTTACAAGGCCTACTAGAGGATGTTCCTGTGAATATTAGAATGCAGATGTACTACCAGCACGATGGAGTTCCTTCACATGTCGCTCGTTAGATCAAGCAACATTTGGACGAACGTTTTTCAGGGCATTGGATTGGTCGTGGAGGTCCCATTAATTGGCCTGCAAGATCTCCAGACCTCACACCACAAGATTTTTGTTTATGGGCCTGGATGAGAAATGAAGTCTACAAAATAAAAGTGGACACACGAAATTAGACGAATTGAGAATACTGCAGCCCGTATTAAAGAAGAAAGAAATGAATCAATTGGAAGAGCAACAAACGCTCTTCGTAGACAAAGCAGAAAGTGTTTAGAAGTCAATGGCGGTATTTTTGAACATTTATTGAAAGAACGCTACGATAGAGAAATTTTTATGTGATAATTTGTTTATTTGTTAATATGCTATAACTTGATAATAAATGAAAATCGGATAAGAAAATTAGTGATTTTTGATATTATTAAAGCTTGTAAAAATTTTTAAACTCATAGAATTCAAAATTCAATATACAAATGGAAATATTTCTATCAACGTCGCACATAGATCGTTTTTCAGGATTTAGGCGGCCAAAATTATTTTATGTGATATTTACATTACAAAATAGTTACATAAAAAGAATTCTGTGTTTGGAATAACTTATCGAAATTATTTATTGGTGCACGGTGGTTAGGCGCACATACTTGTGATTTTTTATCAAAAAATATTTTATTCGAGATCGTAGTTGATATCAAAGTGTTTGTTAATATTATATTGAAAATACATACGACATACTCACGGCTTTCCCCAAGGAGGGACAGCTGTCTACATTTTAGTAATACTTTCAGGTATGTATTGTTAAATAAAACAAAGTTTATTTTGTTCTAATAAGTAAATATATTATATTATTAAAAGGATCTTTACATTCGTTATACAATATTAAAGTTACATAAGCTAAATAGATAATCACTAAAAATAATTGGAGACTTATTCATCTACATTTAAATTTTCGCCGCTTTCATCAATTTCCATTGGTCGGTTTGGCTCAGCAGGAATTAATAGCTTCATTGTCTCAGGCAAAAATAATTTTGAAGCGGTTTTTTTGGTCTTTCTCATGGAACTAATAAATGGGTCGGATGTTAATAGTAACCTATGATAAATATCTAAGTTGCATTCTTCCCTCGAAAACTTGCGAGGAAAGTTTAGGCGATAAGACCTAAAATGTTTATTGCGGGCCTCAGCAGCTTCTTCCGAAAGTTGCCCTATCGGCAACAACGAATTTTATGCATCATTGGAGTCATAGGATGCCAGCCATATAACTCAACATATAGTTTCGCAGTTTCCATGGCGTATTTATCATATTTTGCTACGTCAATCTTATGGCCGCTTGATATGGCTTCTAATATCACTTTTAATCTAATAATCAAGTCATAACTTATCCCAGTGATTTCTGCAGCCAATTCAGGGTTCTCGAAGAATCTTCTGCTGGTATTTCCATCGTTTGTGTTTCCGAAGTTACTTTTTGGCATATCGACTAAGAGACCTGTCTTCTCTCTAAATCTTTGCTGAATATCAAGTTTCTTCTGCTTTTCTAGATTTTTTTCTTTTTCGGTTCGTCTCTCGCGATATTTTTTCACGGGCAATTTATATGCTAAATACAGGAAACTTTCGAATATCCGGATTCTTGCATGTAATACGGAAATGACAAATTCAAGAGCTTCAGGGCATACATCATTTTTTTGTTAAATCATTAAAATCTTTTGATGTAGCTCCACATATATAACATCTGCTGGTCGATTTGGTGTCTTTAGCTGCATTGTAGACCTTTCCGCCAACCATAGTCATTTTAAAACTATGTTGAAAAAAAAATTCTCTCCATTGAGGTCAACTTTCGTCAAGTTTAATGAGTTTACACTATTCTTTACATAATTGATTTCTTCTTTTGTGATGTCCGTAGATTCTTTTACGAATCTAAATCTTATTGGACGGCAATATCTAGGCGAAGATGGAGTTGGATTTTGCGATTTTGCCACACGATTTTACTTTTATCCTCACCACAAACAATTCGTAGAGGCACAAATGAGCTTATAAAAATATTAGCATCAGATTCATCTTCGTTTGAGAGTCTTTGTTTAAACTGGGCTTGTTGAGAGCCGTCACAATCCCATTTGCAGATTAACAGTAACGAGTTCCTTTCAACGGCATCAAGTGTGAGTAAGACTTCTTCTAAGAAGAGGGATAATCTGGTTACAGTGTGATCCAACAAAGATTGTAGGTTTCCTTCTGCGCAGGTAGACGTCACTCATAATGAGTTCTTGGGTGGGTAGCAATCTTCTTTGGCCTTCAATAATAATTCATAATGTGGATAGAATCTTTTGTTCGTTGCTCGAATAATTTTGTACTGTCTTCTGGTCAAATCGGCTTCAACAAACATTGTCAGTGCTTGCAGAGGAGTAAGGGGCTCTATTTCTTTAGACTTTGAATGTCTGTTTTTACAATCACTGGCAGACGCAGAAGAATTTGTAATGTTTTTTAAAACAGTAGACTTCTGTTTGTAAAATTACTTGTGCCGCGTGAACAATTACTTCTTCGTCGTAAGATGTACGGACTCCTTCAGTTTTTCTTCTCTTTATTCTTTCGCTAGATTCGGTAAAAGATTTGGTAGGTCGTCCTGGCCTTTGATGCGTGTCTACGGGGATCTCAAATGTTCTTTCCAACCAAGAATTATTAGCCGCCAAAAAGTTTTCAGGTATTCTATGCGCCCGAGACCACCTCTTTATCAAATCACATTTAAAATACGAAAACTTCTTTTTTATCACATTTTTATGTTCTTCTGTGTCCCCGTAACACACGAGTAAATAATTTTCTAAATATTTAATTTTTTCATTTATAGATAATGAATGTTGCTCGTTCATTTTATCGAAGAGGTATTTACGAATCAACATTTTCACCCCCGAGCAGCCAGGTGAACCTATAACAATAAAAAAATGATATGTATTAACACAAAAAAATTGAACAATTCAAAAAAATTTCAAACTCGTTTATTTTCAAAACTAGCAGCTGATTTTAAGCAGTTTTCTTTATAAGACTTTATACTATATAATGAAATCAAAAATGTAACTCGGAAAGGTGCGGAAGTAAAGTTTTTTTTCGATTGAAAAATAAAGAAAAAACATTTCTAAAAAAGGGTATTATTGACGGCTCATTAAGTCATTTATTGACAATATATTTAATACAATTTCATATTAATTTAATAAAGGCTTACCTGTATTATTGGTATCCATCACTTAAACAAGCAAATATGACACGACACATAAAATATTCACCGAAGAAAATGATATACGAAATGGGCGTCAAGAACATTCACGTGCAGTAAGTGCGACAATCAAGTTTCGACTAGTAATGCAGCGCGCTCGCGCAGTCTAGGGATGTGGGTGGGGTTGGCTATTGTTCGTCAGGTAGTCTACTATTCCAGGAAAAAAGTAATATAGATGACAAAGACCTCTTCTTTACAATTCGCATATATATACAGTGCTTTTCAGATAAAAGTATCCACCTTTAATAACTTTTGTAATACTGGTATTTAGAAAAAATTCAAAAATTCGTCAATTTATGTTGGAAGGGGCAAGCATTATGGCTTATTTAAACTTACTGGAAAAGCCACCCCCTCACCCCTAGCAGCATCCCCTTTATTTTTTTAAATTACTAATCTCTGGATGATTTACGAGAGAGGATAGAAAATGAATGTCGACAATTAAATCCAGCCGTATTAAGTAATGTCAGAGAGGCATTTCAAAATAGATTATACCATTGTATGGAAGTGAATGGTACTCATTTTGAACACTTATTTTAACTTCATAATAAATAGCACAGTTAAAAAGATTAAAGAGTTTGAACTGTTGTACAACCCATTTTAGTACAGGCAAATAAGGTGAAAGTAAATAATAAGTAAAATTTGTGCTCTTAAAAGAAAAATTGTTTATCTCATAAACTAACCACTTTAACCTACAAGTATTATACATTTTTGAAATCAGCTCAAAGAGGAGTATCCAAATTTTACATAAAAAATATGAAAAGTAATTTAAAAAAATAAAGGGGATGCTGCTAGGGGTGAGGGGGTGGCTTTTCCAGTAAGTTTAAATAAGCCATAATGCTTGCCCCTTCCAACATAAATTGACGTGTTTTTGGATTTTTTCTAAATACCAGTATTACAAAAGTTATTAAGGGTGGATACTTTTATCTGAAAAGCACTGTATATATATATATATATATATATATATATATATATATATATATATATATATATATATATATATATATATATACATTATTTCGAATTTCATGATTCGAAATGTTGCCTTGCCGTTCTTTAAAGGAGAAAACCACTACTTTCCTAGCTAATACCACGAAGAATATAGAGTTTGCCGAAATTAGCATGTCTAATGGATCGCAATTATAAGGAGAGGGTCGTAGCCACTGACAAGTTTTCACGTTTCACGTTATTGCGTCTATTTAGAATGGCGTAATGACCTCCAGTTCGGAGTCTCTGATCTGAACTGAAGACTCAGCCAGCCTCTACTTGATTCATTTAGTTGAACATTCCTTGGTAGGCGTCTTCTGGAGACATCGGCGGATTATCGATGACATCATGTCTTATTGGAAACGTGGAAATGAAACACCAAAGTAAACTATTTTTAATTTATAATGAAGATTCAAATTTTTTTCGATTTCCTGAATAATCTCCATGTTCTAGTCTTTAATGTGTCCAAATTCTCGAATGACTCTTGTACTAACACTTTTCTCACTATTCGATACTACGAATGGTCAATCGCCTTAAGTGAATTTGAATAGTTGATAATAAAAAAACACGAATTAAAATAATTATCACATGCGTTAAATACAAATCGGCGCGCCACCACTGAAACAGTCGAATAATAGGGCGGCTTTTTCAAAATAATCAGCTGGCATTTTTATTTGAACATGTTCTTTGACGATAGTACGTAAACAAGTGAAATTCACTCCTCCTATCGTACTTTTGTGTGGTATAAGCACTTCTTCAAAATTGACCCCGTTAGTTTTGTTGTACTCTTAGTTACTATTTATAGACCCTCACGTAAGAATATAAGAGATACAACATTTTGCAGAAGAATTATTCTGAGGATGTTTGATTCAAAAACAAAAGAGAACAATTAAACTTATAGGCGATCCAGAGTTGACCAGAAGCTTGAACAGCTTAGAGCATAGAAGAAAGGTTGCTGATCTGACTCTGTTTTACCGATACTACCACGGCAGATGTTTTTCTGACGTGTCCAGCATAGTCCTCCCTAGAGCATTATGTAGAAGACCTATTCGATAAGCAGACGTGGCTCAAGTTCAAAATCAATATTCCCAGGCATCTCCATATGGCAAACACCCTCTTGTGCTTAAAACCATACTGATACAGTGATAGATCTTTATTTCATCAGTAATTTCTGTATTATTTCGTATTCATTTTTTGTTATATATTTTATTTGAATTAGTTGTTGGATTATGTGCCACTTGATAGAGACGGCTGTCAACTAATAACATTTTCGTCTCTGCAATGTGAGTCGCGTGTACTGCGTACCAAAATAGGGACATTTGACAGGGTGTCCTAGCAGCATGTGTATGAACAAAGAGTGTGTGTTCGTACCTGATATTGGGAAATAATTACGGTAGGAATTGCATTGAATGTCTTTTAATATATCCAGGTGTTAGTTTACGTCATAACATTGATATTTGCTAGGAAGGCACAAAGGTCAACAATCCTAACTCTGCAGATAACAGTATCTGGTTACACTCTGCAATTTGTACGTGATATTCGCTGGTTTTCAAGCTAGTGCATTTCTGGGAGGTCGATAGGTAGAAAGGACCAAAGAATGGCCCCCAAATCTCCAGATCTCAACTTCTAGATTTTTCTCTCTGAGTTTATTTGAAATCATAGGTTTATGTAGATAAACTGGAAAATCTATTGGAATTTTAAGACTGAATTTGATCCTACTGAAAATTGATATTGCTAAATATATTATTAAAAAAGACCTCTCCTCTTCCTATTCTTCTCTAGATCTCCTTATGCCCATTTGATCAAAGTATCGAAATTTTAGTTCTCACTTTCTTTTCATCCATTTTTTCACTATTTTCGATCATTTGCTATATTCTTTTATCCTCTCTTCCTTCTTCCTGTGCTAATTGTAGTCAAGTTTTCCTAGGTCTTCATTCCTTTTTTTCTTATATATTTTTGATTTTGTAATATTTCTTACCAAGCTTTGTGGTGTTCTCCTCCTTATCTGCCTATACCAGTTTAAACTTCTTTTAACTATTTGGTTTCCTATTAGTTCCTGTTTACGCTTTTCTATAATTACCTCATTTTTTTCTTTACTATCCACGTCTTTTTCTGCTATTTTCCTTAGTTGTTTTTTATTTGCTAATATTCTACACTGTGTATTTTTGCTCATTTCATATTTTATTGACATCGTTTAGCATTTATTGATTGTTGTATATTAAACATTTTTTCTAAGAGCGGCCACAGCGCTTAAAATAAAAGTACTGAGATTCTGTTACAGTCCACTGAAGTATATGAGTTTCTTCTAGTCAATCATAGTGTACCCCTACATTGATGTTTTTTTCTCAGGTCTTCTATTCTCTTTATTTATATGTTTACTTAAAATATCTGCTACTATTACTATGTCGTCTGCATATACTAATTCGTCTATTTTCATCAGTTGTAAGTTTCTGTATCCATTTATTGTCTTCTGTTCATAGTTCTTCTCTTTTGCATTTTTTATCATCTTATTCACGACAAGTATGAATAGAAGAAAAAATAGATTACTTCCATCCCTCTCATCTCCATCCTAAGCTCCGCCGAACGTTTATTATCTATTTGAAGTACGTCTCTTACATTTTCATATATTCCTTTTGTTATTCCTCTTATTTTTCTAGAGATTCCTATTTTCCTCATACTAACCGTTACCATTTTTCTATCTATTGAGTCGATTGCAGCTTTCAAATCGATGAATGTGATATAAATAATTCTTTCCCCTGTTCAATTTTCCTTTCTTAAACTCTTCAGTGTGTTAATGTAATCTAACGTTTGTTTCCGTTTTTTATATGCACACACAAAAATACATTGTTAATACCTAGGTTAGAGCATATGAGATAGATGTGATTTTGACAGCAGTGTTTTGAATACTTCTACCAGTAATATTCTTTTTACATGATGATAAATTGATATTTTGTCAATTTCAAGCCAATCTTTTCAAATCATTACACACTCAGCTAGAAAAGTCCATTTTTAGAGCATACAGTAAAGTTCGATGGGAATATGGTGGAAAATATGTTAACCAGAGTGGAAAATCCAATATCTTTAAGCAATTTGAACTACTCCGAGGTTTTTTCGTTAATTGCGCGATCAATATTTGGAATTCATTCAAGTAAATCAAGGAGCGAAATAATTGTATTTTAAGCTTTTTATAAAATATATAACATGAAACTTCTCTAATAAACAGTGAAAATTTTGTAATTTAATATAAAATAGGGTCCTTAAAATATTTCATAAAAAGAACCTTAAAATACTTTACAAAGGTTTCATTTTGAATATTGAATTTTTAAACCCATAAATTTCATTGCCACGTTCCCAATCTTATTGTCATGAAACACCAAACAAGCTTCATTGGTTTAAAGATTCAATATTCAAAATGACGTTTTAGTCTATATTAGAAATAGTTGTTAATTAACATTGGTTAGATTAAGAATTAACCTGAATTTTTATAGGTTATATTAAGCTATAAGTAATGTTGAATATTTATTGGATGCCAAAGTCAGTGTCAGATTTCTTATATAGAATTTATTTCAAAGGATATGAAAAAGACGAGTTTCCATAAAAAGTTTGTAAAGTATTTTAAGGTTTTTTTTTTAATGAAATATTGGATCCGGAATTTTAAGGACTCTATTTTTCGTCTGTTTGATTCGATGAATCTTAGTGATGAATTAAATATTTTAATAATGATTACTACGTTCGACAGTAAAAATTACAAAATTTTCACTGTTTATTAGAGAAGTTTCATGTTATATATTTTATAGAAAGCTTAAAATACAATTATTTCGCTCCTTGATTTACTTGAATGAATTCCAAATATTGATGACGCAATTAACGAAAAAACCTTGGAGTAGTTCAAATTGCTTGAAGATATTGGATTTTCCACAAGATTGAAATTGACAAAATATCAATTTATCATCATGTAAAAAGAATATTACTAGTATTCAAAGCACTGCTCTAAAAATCACATCTATCTCATAGGCTCTAACCTAGGTATTAACAATGTCTTTTTGTGTGTGCATATAAAAAGGGGAAACAAACGATAGATTACATGAACACACTAAAGAGTTTAAGAAAGGAAAATTGAACAGGGGAAAGAATTATTTATATCACATTCATCGATTTGAAAGCTGCAATAGATTCAATAGATAGAAAAATGGTAACGGTTATTATGAGGAAAATAGGAATCTCTAGAAAAATAACAGGAATAACAGAAGGAATATATGAAAATGTAAGAGACGTACTTCAAATAGACAATAAACGTTCGGCGGAGCTTAGGATGGAGATGGGAGGGATGGAAGTAATCTAAGTTTTCTTCTATTCATACTTGTCGTGAATAAGATGATAAAAAATGCAAAAGAGAAGAACTATGAACAGACAATAATTGGATGCAGAAACTTACAACTGATGAAAATAGACGATATGCAGACGATATAGTAATAGTAGCAGATATTTTAAGTAAACATATAATGTAGGGGTACACTATGATTGATCAATATATAAACTGACATGAGCAAAAATACACAGTGTAGAATAGTATTAGCAAAGAAAAAAAAAACAGCAAACGAAAATAGCAGAAAAAGACGTGGATGTTAAAGATAAGAAATGAGGTAATTATAGAAAAGCGTAAACAGGAACTGATAGGAAACCAAACAGTTAAAAGATGTTTAAACTGATATGGGCAGATAAGGAGAAGAACACCACAAAGCTTCGTAAGAAATATTACAAAATCAAAAATATATAAGAAAAAAAAAGGAATAAAGGCCTAGGAACACTTGGCTACAACTAGCACAGGAAGAAGGAAGAGAGGATAAAAGAATATAACAAATGATCTAAAATGGTGAAAAAATGGGCATAAGTACATCTAGAGTAGAAGATGAAGAAGAAAGGTCTTTTTAAATAATATATTTAGCGATATCATACTTAACTGACCCATACAATGAAAATAAAAAGTAGTTTAGTTCATACAGCGAATAATTTCACAATTAATGAGCTGCATCATCAAAATCATAAATTCATATCAATTTTCACCTGGATCAAATGCTTAACAATCAACACATCGGTTTCTTGATAATAAGAAAATCTAAAACGCATTCTTCTCCTACAATACGAACAATTTAGTCCTACAATTCCTGTAGATTTTCCAGTTTATCTATATAAACCTATAATCCCAAATAAACCCACTGAGAAAAATCTAGAAGTATGAAATCTGGAGATTTGGGGGCCATTCATTGGTCCTTTTCTACCTATCGACGTACCAGGAATACACCGGATTGAAAACTATCGAATATCACGTAAAATTTGCAAATTGTATCATTTTTTTGTAACCAGATACTATTATCTGTAGAGTTAGGATTGTTGGCATTATCTGTTGTTATCATAATCTGGTGCCTTCCTAACAAATATCAATGTTATGACGTAAACTACCACCTAGATATATTAAAAGACATTTAATGCAATTCCTACCGTAATTATTTCCCAAAATCCGGTACGGGCTCCAAGTTTTTGTGACTATGCGATGACATAGTCATAGTTTTGTTGGATATATATGAACATAATGCGTGATAGTCAAATCCATGGTAAGAAGTAGACTGTAACATCAAGAATCTAAAAAAAAGATAAATCTACTGCAAAATAACTACTATGTTGTATCTCTTATATTCTTACGTGAGGGTCTATAAAGGGTAACTAAGGGTACAACAAAAATAACCGGGACAATTTTGAAGAAGTGCTGATACTACCTAAAAGTACGATAGGAGGAGTGAATTTCACTAGTTTACGTTCTCTCCCCAAAGAACATGTTCAAATAAAAATACCGGCTGATTATTTTAAAGAAGCCGCCCTATTATTTGAAGTAAATGAAATAATTAATTTGGTTTCGACTGATACAGTGGCGGCGCAGCGATTTGTATTTATCACATGTGATAATTATTTTGATTTGTGTTTTTGTTGTGATCAACTATTTAAATTGTCTTAACCCGATTGACCAGTTGTAATATCGAATTTAATTTAAGATATTTAAGACTAGAACATGAAGATCACTCAGGAAATGTTATTTTTAACATTCATTTTATACTCTACTTTTATCGCGTTGTATGAGTGGGAGCTTCTATAAATCATACTTTAAAACGGTAAAAAGTTAACGAACACCTGATCAAATTTGACAAAGCTACCAAAGTTCTTATTCGACTGATATTGTGTAACTTTATTTACACAATTTAGTCTCAATATTCGACATGATTCAGAACGTACTGTGTACATACCCTGGTTATGACTATAAATATTTCAAAACATTTCAGTGTGTTTTAAAGGGGTGTGGTTTAAAAGAATTGAAATTGGTTGCCATATCGTCTAAATCCGACAATAATATTCACGGATTATAAATACAGATATATTGTGAATTTGGACAAAACCTTCTTTGAGATCCACGATGTTGTTAAATATGACTGGGTTGTTCATTCTAAAACTGGTCGGCTAAATACGCCTTGCTAAAGGTGTAAACTAGCCTTTATTGTTTATACTGTCAGTAAAGATGGTTTTTCAAGAAATGCATTGCTTTTATCCTCTTAAAACATTTCATAATCCTGTGCTGACTACTACTAAGACATGAAATGCATCTCGAATATTTGATAAACTTTTTAATACACAAAAATAGAAATGGATTGGAGTGAATTAAATTAAAACTACTCAAATATAATCGTTCACATACTTTAAGTAGACTAGTGTTTGAAAAAATATGTCTTCCAAAGACCACCATAAAATGTGACATATTCCTTATAGTTCCTCCTTATTGAAAATTTTAAATTGTAAACAATTTCAACACGAAAACGAACGAAAAGCCCGTGTAAAATAAAACATTTTAAAAATCTGATTGGCCCACGGCTGTGTTTTTCTTTTGCACCCAGGTCGATGATTACCGATGCCTACATTTCCACACAATGGCATAATTATTTTGTCCGCAGTTAAAGTGTTTTGCCGAATGACAATTTAAATTTGACTTTTGAACCGTTGGCATGTGACAGAGCGAATTCCAGAGAACTAGAACATTTTCTGTTATTTTATTTTCAAAGCTGTAGTAAATTCACCATTATCTTTAATTAGAAAAAATAAATATTAACAGCATTTTTCTGTGTTGTTGATTGAAAATATCGTGTACAACATGTATTAAGAATTCAAACAAATACAATATACTAAAGTTATATCAGAATTTGACAATGTTGAATGGAAAAATTTTATTGAGTACGTAATACGGGAATAAAATGAATATTCTATTTACTCCAGTTTCAAAGATTCTCTTTTCTAATTAAGTCTAGTTTTCACAGATTTGTAATGTAATTTATGTTGTAAAACTTTAATAGACATGAAAATCCAATTTTCCATATAATAGGTTCTATCTAATAGGCCTGAATAAGACTATCGGCAATTGAAGTTATAAAGAGATTTTCAGAGGAAAGTCAACGGTTTTGAGTGAAGATAAACTTTGAGATTAAACGTTAAGAGTTTGGTTGCGAGTACTTTGAAGAAAGTTTCAATTGACTTCCGAATAGGTGAATATAGTAACTTGAAGACCGTTGGAATGGAGAGTGTGAATTTTTGCTTTTATTTGTTCTAGTTATATAAAAATGGTGTTGTTTATCACAGATAATAAGAAACTTGTAAAATAATCATTAAAAGTAATAAATTCTTATTAGAAAAAAATAAACAAAAAACCTCATTGAAAAATGAGTTTTTAAAATATTTTCTCTTTCAGGTAAATAAATTACATTCTCCAATTATATTGTTGAAAAATGTATTGATGATCCGGCATTAATCAACAGAATAATTCTAGTCATAGTAGAAACGGATTTACTCTTCAATGAATTAGTCTCGTATCCAAACTAAAATAGCCGATGATAAGTATGCAATTACACACAACTCGAATTTGCTCCTTAATGGATGCCTGCCTATATTTTTTTGCAGAAAATATTCATAATCATTCTTTTGAATACGGATTTTTTCATTCGTTCATGTGAATACGTGTACCTTGAGTTTTTTTGAGAGATAAATTATACTCCTTTGAATTTTTTCCACTAGTATCAACTGAAATGAATAGCCAGATGGTAATATTTCATTATTACTAGTTCAATCGAACTATTACTGGTTCAATTGAAATACAATGCGATATTTCCGTAAAATTCAATGTATAGACATCCTATTTTTGACTATCAATTACTCAATTGCTCAGCAAACAGTTACTTTTTAACATTGATATTTCTAATGAAAGATTAAATATGAAATATCAAATAAAAAAACTTACAAACGTACATACAATTATGCAATAATTTTGCTTATTACTTCAACATTGATTCCTCGATACGACATTTATCCAACAGCATTGGTCGTTTCGTGGGTGTCAAAAACAGTTCTTCAATTTCATATCGGTTCTATGAGAAGAAAGTCCGTCATATGTAAATTATTGCTTCGAAGCCATCATACAGAATCATTTTTGATCGCTGCTCCGGCCAAAGTCATTCATCCTAGAGTTATGTGTAGCAGGTGGCCCCATAATTGACTAATAGTCTCCCATCCACTGTTATTTGTCAATGATGTGTGCCACCAAGCCTTTATTATTAACGGTCACAAGCGCCATTTTGTCACTACCTACCAAAATGATGGGATACTTTCCTGCACCGTGTCATCAAAGTCTTGAGTGGTCAGCTGCTCCAGCCTGTAATTTATCCTATATACTGAGAGAGTGAGAGAGAGAGAGAGATAACTTTTATTATTATTATATTTTACAATTTTAAGGACAAAGCGACACATTTTATATTAGACTAGCAATACCCGTCGCGGCTTCGCCCACGGTTTATTGAACCTCGCGTAATATAGGGATAATTCAATGAGAAATGACAAGTATTATATGCATTAATTCAATTTGGAAGTGTTATAAAGAAAAGATCAAATAGATTCCTGTTACTTTCAAAGATTGACCTTGTAATTTATTGATTGTCATGGCAAAACAGACTCCAATTCCATTCTTTTAAATTGAAAAGGGTAGTCTGAAGGTATAAGGGGTATGCGTGGTATAAAGACTGATTCCCCTCTGGCATATCCGGTTATAATTGTAGCCTCGATTACGTTTTTCTGAAGAGCGTTCACACGTAGTCTCGTACCGTTACACAGTTTAGTAGGATTGAGATTTCGTAACATTATCGGTGTTCCAACCTTTAGAATAAGTCTATGTGCTGGGAAAACTGGAGGATTGAGCGTGTTTAGGAACTCTGATGAGTATTGCACACCATTATCAAATTGTAACACAGAATCTATAGAACGAAACTCCATGCATTCTCCATCAAATGAATTTCCAAAAACGGAAAAATTAGATATTCACACGGGACCCATTTCTAAAAAAGAATCGCTTTGATATCTCATTTCGTCATGAAGAATTGATAAATATACGGTTCCGTAACAAAATTTGAACTCTTTGAACCCTTTCCAAGTCGAATTTTCAAAATCGCAGAAATTAGTTTTTAGGTATTTGTACGGAGAATATTTTAGTGTAAAAACGAAGTCGATATCTCAATTAACGGCCGAGAAAAACGAAAAAATCGAATTTTCATATTACATACCCCGTTTTACCCCTTTAAAATCGAAATTTACCCCTTTAAAATCGAAATTTCGCAAAATTCTTTCTTAGCGCACCTCTACACACCGATACAAACATACCCTCAAAATTTCATGTCTCTATCTTTAATAGCCTTGGCTAGGCGTTGACGGGTGAATGAATTAGTCAGTCAGTCAGGACCAGGACATCCTCTTTTATAGATTTAGAGATAATATAAAATTAGAATTTGGTTTAATAATAGTAATTATTATACATCTTAATTCACACTAAATTGAATTATGCCAGTCTTTTGAGTCGATGGTAAATTGTAGAATTCTGCTGCAGAATAATAAGGTCTTTAAAGGATAAATTCCTTTGTCAATCTACGGAACGTATTAAATGTATTTGCCATTTTTAATGCGTTCTATAGTTTGGCTTCCACGTCTTCATGTTAGAGTAGTTTTGGATCCAGGGTTACCCTTAAATATTCTACCACCCTAAAATACAAGTCACAATTTTAAATCATAATTTATAGTGAACCGAAATAAATTTTGTAAAACTCATTTCTCGAAAACAGCGACCATCACAATTACAAGTTCCGGCCACCAAAATTTAAAATTATTAGTTAAAGTATACTGATTTTAAGACAAGTCTATACCACATTTTGTACATAACATACTTCATCAGAGATAAAGCTAGGAAAATCAAATGTACATGAGAATGTAGAAAATTTTTTTTATAATTCATATTAAACTTAAATGCAAAGAGGAAAATCAAATAGCAGCCCGTGATTTTCTGAAACAAAAGTTCATTCATACTAGCTTTGTTTGAAATCTAATATTTCATATAATCTCATTCTACGTTAATTTTAATGATGCACCTAAACTTGATTTATCTAAAGTTTTGAATTTTTTTTTATTACAAAATTCGCATCAACCGTATACTGGTTATTAGCGATTTAGTAAAGATTAACTATTTTATCTATGAATAATTGTTAAATTAAATTGATGATAGAGATCTGTTTAAGGTAATTTTTAAGGTAAGTAATATTGTATTTTGGTCCTAAAATTTCACGTATTGTTTCGAGTGGTAGATTTGATGATGATCTTTCTGAGTTAAGAGATGGACATTCTGCGATTATGTGTTTTATAGTTAATTTGCAATTGCAGTTGCTACATTTTGGTTCGGGTTTCGCATCAAATAAGTAGCTGTGTGTCAGTCGCGTATGGCCTAGACGCAGACGTGTTAGAAGAACTTCATCTCTGCGATTTTTCGATAGTATTGACCATGGTTTTATTGAGTCTTTCACTTCACGAAGTTTGTGTGTGGATGTTGACCATTTGATCTCCCATTCATTAAACACTTTACGCTTTAAGATTGTTTTAATATCGGTAGCAGTTAAAAAGTTCACGCACTCCGCACTATCACTAATTACAGCTTCCTTATCCGTCAGGTCTGCCTCTCCGTTTCCTTTTATTCCAATATGTGAGGGGATCCAACAGAATACTATTTTTTGTTGTTGTCTTGTATGTCTGCAGTTGTTGCTTGATTTTGATTACTAATGGATTTGTGGTGTGAATTTTTTGAAGACTTTGGATTGAGCTAAGAGAGTCTGTTAGTATGACATGTTTGTATGGCTCGTTTGATGAAGCGGTGAAGTGGGTAGCTCGATATATCGCGTATAATTCAGCAGTCAAGGTGGATAAGGTTTGAGGAGCTTTTATCATATATTTGGAGGTTGGTGTAATGATTGCGATCCCCGTACCAACTTGAGATATTGATGCGTCTGTGTAAATATGTACAAAGTTTTTGTACTCATTGAGTATGTTATTTAAGTGTCCTTCGATTAGTTTATGGTTGGTGTGGTGTCTGTCGAAAGAGGTGAGATGGGTAATAAATTTCGTGCTTTCTATTGTCCATGGTGGAGTTTGAGAAGATTCGATAGGAAGGCATTCGGAAATAAAGAAATTTAATTCGCTTAGATATGATCGAATTTTGGCATAGAAAGGTTTGGGGGTTCTGGGTTTATTTGAAAAAAGATCTGGGAATTTCTTGAAGAAGCAGTTTTGGAGGGTCGGATTGGATCTTAGTTTGGCTACATTTGTGTGGCTTAAATATATTCTTCTGTTTCCCAAAGTTGGTTCCCCTGATTCCCAGTACAGACTTTCCACTGGTGTTGTTTTGAATGCACCTGTTATCAAACGTAAGGCTGAGTTGTGAAAGCTGTCGAGTTTTTTCAGAAGCGATTTGTTTGCTGTTGAATATACAATTGATCCATTATCTAGTTTTGATCGAATAAGTGTTCGGTCGTTTGTTGCAAGTTAGGAGAAGATTTCTAATATGATAGTTCCAGCTTAGTGTGTGGTCGAATAGTATTCCGAGAAATTTTATTGCTGTTTCCATTTTTATGTCTTCATTATAAAGTTTCAGTACCGGTATGTTTGGTATGTTCTTTTGTCTTGAGAAAAGACTTTAGCGAGTCTTTGTAGTTGAAAAATTAAAACCAGTTTTTTGTGACCACAGTTCTAAGTTATGGATAAAAACCTGACTTTGTGAGAAGAGGTTTTTAATATTTTTTCCTTTACAGTAAACAAGTAAGTCATCTGCGTATAGTCGAGCTTTTACTGGTAACTTTAAGTTTTTCAGGATGTCGTTGATTGCGAAACCAACCTCCTTTTTCGGAGGTTGGTTTTAACTTTAAATGTTCGATTTCTCAGGAAGATTTTGATAAAATCCAGGCAGTGACCATATATGTTGAATTCGTATAATTTTTTTTATGATGTAATCATGCCTTGCAGTGTCAAAAGCTCGGTTAATGCCAAAGAAAATATCTAGACAGCTGCTTTTTAGGGCAAATGCTTCGTTGATTTCACTTTCCAAGTCTATTTCGTAATCCAGGGCTGATCTTTGTTGTTTAAATCCGCTTTGCTCCGGTATAATAAGGTTTCTTTTTTCTAGAGTCCAGAGCAGTCTGTTGTTTATTATTTTTTCCATTAGTTTGTACATAGCACATGTGAGTGATATAGGTCTATAGGATTCAGGATGGGTTCTAATGGTTTGTGGTTTCAGTATAAAAATTATTATGGATTCACGCCACTTTTCAGGAAAGTTATGCTGCAGCCAGATGGTATTGAACAGGTTAAGGATGTATTAGTGAGCAATTAAGGGGAGATATTTCAAGAAGACAACTGGTATTTCATCTGGTCCTGGTGACGTTTCTTTCAGGCTTGAAAGAGCTTCATCATATTCTTGGGTGGTAATGGGTAAATTGATGGGTTCGTTTTCATCGAATTGTATCATTATCTCATCCTTTTCTTCTCTCTCATAGGTAATAACAGTATTATCGTAATTGCGAGTGATGGAGCGGTTTTTAAGTGGTAACTAGTATTGAGACTATTTTGGAGTTATCTGTGGTTGTGCGTCCGTCTTTCTCTAGCATATGATGCTTGTAAAGTCCTGATATTTTTCTCACTCTTTTCCATACCTCCGTCATGGGTGTTTCAGAATTTATTGTAGAGACGTATTCAGTCCAGGATTTGCGTTTAGCAGTTTTTATTGTACTTCTAGCTTCGGCTCGGGTTTTCAAGAATTCGATTTTGTTTGCTGATGTATTGTGTCTTTTATATCTATTGAAAGCTTTTTTGTTGCTCTTTATTGCCGATTCGCAGTCGCTATTCCACCACGGCACAGGATTGCGTCTTTTCAGACGTGTAGTTCTTCGGATTGATATGTTTGCTGCTCGCTGAAAAATACTAATAAGATTTTCTAAAGTTTCGTCTATATCTGTTGTAATTGTGTAAGTTGTCAAACTTTCTAAGATAATTGTTTTGAAAAGAGCCCAGTCTGCTTTTTTTAAGTTCCATTTTGGATATAAGTCGTGATTGTGATTTGGTTTTCCATTGTTATGAATGACGATTGGATAGTGGTCACTGTTGTAGGTATAGTCCAGCCGATCCCAGGAAAGAGCTGGAGTCAAAGTTGGGTCACAGATAGTGAGGTCAATACATGAACCCTGTTCTGATTGTATGTTAAATCTAGTTGGCTTCCCATCATTTAAGATGGAGAGATTTGCGACATCAAGAGTATCTCCTAGTAAGCGACCTCTGTGGTTTATTGATGTTGATCCCCACATGGTGTTATGGGCATTGAAGTCTCCGACTATTATTCTAGGTTGAGGAATTTGTTCCAATAATTCATTTAATTCTTTAGCATCTACTTGATATGCTGGAAGGATATATAAATTGCATATATTTACTTTTGGATTAGTTTGTTGTTCGATAGCTACGGCTTCAAGGTTTGTAAGGATCGTGAGAGAGATTTTTCCACAAATATTGCTACTCCTCCGCTAGCTATTTCAGCATTTATTCGGTTCTTGAAGAAGCTGTTAAATTGCCTGAGCGGTTCGTTGTTATTGTATTTGAAATTGGTTTCTTGAAGACAAATAACTTCACATTTCTGTTTGGATAGGATGGTTTGCATTGGTTTGCATTGGTAAGTTGTTATAAAAGCCATTGTAGTATAGATGTAAAGTCCATGAGAATACGGGGAGAAAAATATTAAAGTAAATTATTGGTTCAGTTAGTTAATATTTGTTTGAGATATTTCACTTTCTGTTTCTGAGAGGTCGTTTCTGTATGTTCATTTGTAGGTGAGAAAACAATTTCTTCTTGAGTTTAGTGCATCTGTTTTGATAGATCTGTGCTCAAAGAAAGGGTAAATTTTTGTTAGCATGTCTATTAATCCAGTAAAATCATTTGTGTGGTTTTTTATTATGCTAATTGGATCAGATGAGCCGTAGACATTTTCAAAAAGGTCAGATATCTGGTTGTGGTCCAATATGAAAGGAGGATTCTGTTCTGAAATTACTTTTCTAATTGGTTCCATGAGAATTTCTGTAGAGATGTCTGGTTTATTTTTAGGTTTTTTACCTGGCCTATTTGGTTTGGGGAAAGAAGGTTTCTTAGGGTTCTCTGGTTTAATTCCTTCTGTTTGAGGGGAGGCGTAATTATTTGCTCGTAGTTGCGTTTGGTGCTGTTTTGCGGAATTTCTTTTATGTTTATGGAGGGTACATTCTGGAAGTGAGGTGTTATAGGGGCTTCTGACGGGAACTTGGTGTGTGCTTGTGGAGTATTGGCTTTGGTATTTTGGGGCTGCTGGGAAGGTTGAGTGGGGTTTTGTGGTAGTTCAGTTATTTGGGGTTGTTCATAAGTTTGTAATTGGGAGTTTTTACAGTTTGCTGCAGTATGACCTGGTTTTTTACATGTAAAACATAGTAGACGGTCTTGGGATAGGTAAATTCTGTAGCTGGTGTTCTCGTGTGTAATCATTAGACAGTCGGGTATTTGGATTGTGGATGGTGATGTCTTCTGAAGCTGTAGATGTGGTTATATTCCGGAATTGTGGAGCTAATTTTGAGGAAAGTCATTGGTGAGAGTGTATTGAGAACTATTTTGTTAAGTTCATCGATTAGAGCTGAGTGAGGTATGGTGGGGCATACATTTGAGAGTATTAATCTTTCGGAAGGTGTTATACACTTTCGGGCTTGGATCGAAGTGTTGTTGATAATGATCAGCCCTTTATGAAAGGTCATGAAGCAGTCTACAGTATCTTTATTTGCGAAGTACATGCATATTCTATTGTTTGATAGCCTCGATGTGAATAGTATATTTTTTGGACCGATTAGTTCTCCAAGTAATATCAGGTAATCTTGAATTTTCAAGTTATCAACAGCTGGAAAAACAATTGCTTGATGTTTTGTAGGAAATTGTGGTAGAATAAGTATAGATGAGTATGTTTTTGTAGGGTTTAAAGTCTGAGAGCTTCTGTAGTCAGAAGTCTCAACATTTGTATTTTGCATCATTAATTTTAGAAATATTTCCGCTTTGAGTCGAGAGTGCGAACCTGTTTTGGCACAGTCCACTTCATATCAAGTTGATAAGAGCTGCTTTGTTTTTTTTAGCGAATTCTTCTTCCAAACCGGTGCGGTGTAAAATTGATAGCACAGTGTGTAACAAATTCACTGTTTTAGTATGAATGTATGAGATTCTACTTATAGTAATGTCTCTGAGTTAAGAACACTTCCAAACGATTCTATCTATAGTTTCATAGATTTTAGGACTGTGAGAACTATCGAAAAAGAGTTATTTTTATAGGAACTGACACTTTCACTGTTAACGTTACGGTTGCCAGAGCCGGAATCTCAGTTTTGAAATTTGATTAATCGTTATCAATTCGCTTTGCTTTTTCTTTTACTTTAGTGAATAAAACATAGGTTATAAAATAACTGGTATAATTATGTTCGGTATGAACAAAATTATTATCAACACCAAAGTTAATATATTCGCAACAAAATTTTATTTATTGTTTAAAAATTACTTAATGTCATTGATCAGTCACTCAAGGCATTGATGCGACAAATAAAAGTGATAGTTAACGCGAGCTATTATTGCCATTTTATTTAATATTATAATAAGCAGAATATTATTTGAAAATGATATCAATGCACTGAAAAATTCGCGTTGAAGGAAAAAACTCTTCCTAGTTACCAAACTTTCACACGAATACCAAATAACAACAAATTGATATCTACAGCGCCACCTTTTATATTGAGTAATTACTTTGAAACCGCAGATTTCAAGATATTGTTAATATCACACAAACACCAGACCTGAAAAGGTGTTAACTTGTGTACTTACCACATTTAGCTGTGATTTTTCGTTTGACATTTGAAGGTTAGCGCAATACTAATTACGTGTTTGAGGTTATGTCTTCACGAAATAAATTGATTATACCAAAAGTTCTTGAGCTAAATGGTTAGTTTGGACTTTTTTTGAGCAAATCTTGAAAGGACATAATTCATTGGTAGAAAAATATTGCATTTTAATCGGTTTTTTCAATATTACCAAACTTCTAAGTTGGTAACAACTAGGGTAAGGCTATGTAACCCTTAAATGGTTTTTTTTTTCTGAAGAATCGGTCTTGAACCATCGTATAATTTTTGAGAAAGATCAAAACAAATACTGCATCAGAGAGCTTTTCAAAGCCCACTGATTGTGTGAACTGGAGGATGAATTTGAAGGTCTGACAGATGACAGAAATGTGTACCAGTTTGATACCTTTTCCAAAAGACAATGGAAAACCACTATGCCAAGGAAACTAGATGATAAAATATAAAAAGTAGAACTATTTAATGGAAAACACCTCTTGTCATAAAAAAATAATCCATTGACGAAAACTATTAGCCATTAATGATCTATGGATAAACACCTGGAAACGTAAGAACTAGACGTCATCTAACTACGAAGAAAAATTAACTGGCTAGAATCCATTCTCGAATAAAACAGTACAAAACTGTACAAGATGAAGGAGATGATTTTTTAAGATAAAGGTACCCAAATATTAAATTGCATTATCAGTACGAAATGGAGAGAATTTTCTATTATTTTAATGTGATAAGGAAGTATACAAATGGGATTTCGCATTTGAGGAAAGGGCCACGATTGCAACAGAAAGTAGAATCCGAGTCGAGGACCTAATGTCTGGTTTAATATAGATAAATTAGTTTAAGATATATAATGTTGAAATAATAATTCATCCCACATACTGACATAAAAAGATGAATTTCAGAAAGCCGCATTTTAATATAAAATTAAATATGTTCTGCTAAAAATACACTCCTTCATCGTACATATTTCCTTCGAAGTACAATTTCGTTTAATTTAAGACTAATAATATAGGTCAGTGAATGCAAATATATTTCAGTGAACTTTCACCTTTGGCATGGAACTCGCGATTCACAAAAAAAATTAAATATTACTTACTTTCGGAGAATTTTGCGGGAGCAGTATCTACGAAACTTCTCTGTGAGGTCAAATAAATAAGGATCATCAAAGACGCCGAAAAATATTGCATGATGTAATAATCTGAAATAGAAGTATGGTGAAGAATTAATTTTTATTGTTTTAAAAATTGATTATTCTAGAAAAATTACTATATGAACTAAGAAAAGAATGAGACTGCTAAGGATACTACACAAAATTGAACAGCTTTTGATAGAATGTAGACAAAATAAGGAAAAACTCTTTTTAAATTATTATATTTACAGAAATGATAATGAAAAATATGATAAAAATAGACATGGAAATTTGTTGTGAAAATTCATAATAAATCAAATACGTGATCAAATATAATTAACTGTCATTGAATTATGGATAGATTGGAAGTGATGTTCAGCTTTACGAGATAAAGGATGTTTAACCCAAAAAATAATGGAAGACACAATTTTGTAGATAGGTATAGTTATCTTAATAGGAAGTTTATAGATTATGATTTTTGTCATGTTTTGCAAAGAGCAGCTTTATTATTCGGGGTTGTTACAAAAATTAAATATGGCGGCTACACACATTTGAATTATTTTTCATTTTCCAAGTAATGTAATGTAATGATTTCTTAAAATAATATTACACCATAATAACATCCATTATTGAGAAATAATACATATTTTTCGAATTGGCAAGTAATTTTCACAATTATATGACTATTAATTAAATCACTGATAGAAAATAAATTTTTTTCTCGTTAGTTATATAAATGAAATTTGCCTTTTAAATTGTTAAAAAGACCATTGATGATTCCGTATTATTGAAAAAATTATAAAAAAATAATACAATCAGAATTACTATTCAATGACTTAATATCCAACCCTAACTAAAATATAGGTAAAATGTATGTAATAACTTATAACTTTGCGATTCTATATAAAAATTATCAGTCTGCTTCAATTCGTCAAAATAATATCAAGCCTCAAAATTATGTATCTCTGCAAAAATCTTAACTTTCACGTAAAAATTATAGTGCTTAATCAATTATTGTGGCTAAAGTTAACTTTATCCATACCTACCCATCCAGCTATCAAAAAAGATATTCCCTTCAAATTCGACTGTAATAAGCAGAAAATGCCAGATGTTGGAATATCATTTTGCAAAGACTCAATAATTTCAATTTTAACTACTGGTTTGAAAAATTTAGTTTGTGTGTATTTGAGGGTTTGATTGTTCAGCAGTTTGAATTTTAAGATATTGGGTGTTCATGTTTTGCAAGAATGGTGCGTATGTGCATGACTGTTTGTATGTCTAAGCATTTGATTATTTGCATATTTCTGTGTTTGTGTGTTGACTTTTTGAGTGAAGTGTTAAATTGATACACTTTTGGAGTGTTCGAGTGTTGATTGCGTGGGTATCTGGGTGTTGAAACGATATGTTTAAGTGTTTGTAACTTTTAATATTCGAGTGCTGAGTGAAGGAGTGATGAAGTATTGGTGTGTTTGAGTTGTTTAGTGTTCAACATTTAGATTGTTGAATATTGAATATTTGTATATTTGATAGTTTGACTGTTTAATATAAAAGTATTTTAGTATTATTATTAGAGTGTTGAGTTCATGACTTTTAGCATGCTTGAAACTTCAATATTCAACACTTAATAACCAACATAGTACCCTCAGTTTACATTCACGCACTCGAATGCTTAAATGAACAATACTAAAACATAAGTACACTCAAAAATAAGATCAAAACTCAGTATTCATTACTAATATAGTCACTCAATATTGGAATATCCTAACAGTCAAAAAATCAAAGTTTCACTTCATTGAACAATGAGCAGTTGACAATCTAACAATCGCACAAAGCACTTAAGAACTTGAACACTCAAAAACTCAATCACTAAACCAGCATTTCAAACTTCTGAGGCTCTTAATCTTTCCCTTAAGCACTCCATCACATATACCCGCGCATGTGTATCTAACTACGCACGCGAGCGACCATTTCAAGTTGATGAGTGTTCGAATGTCGAATGAAAAGTTTTGTATAATTAAGTATTTAAAATAAAAACACACTTGAATACTCAATACTACAACACACTAATATGTCAACTCTTGAATGTTTAAGCCCTCAAACATTGAAATAACCAAACACTCCACTATTTGAAATAGATGTTTTGCTAAGCAAATCAGTAATTCCTAGAGATTTATTCGAGAAAAATTTTGTGTTAATCGATGTCCAGATCTACTGAGGATGACTGTTGCCAAGTGTAGTGTCTGATTAAATACATGTTGGGAGCAATACCAGGTGTATTATGAATATTAATTAGTCTAAGTGAGCTGGGGTGACGTTTGTTCACAGCACAGTTGGAAATTCAGTTTTGTTTTCATAAATGTATGATAATTCGTGGAAAGTAGCAAAAGCAAGAAGAGGTTTTATTTGATTACACTTAAATTTCTTTTATAGAGAGATGTATTGAATCATGCAATTCAAATATTTAACTGAATAGTTTTTAAATAAAACTTAAACATAGGAGAATTAATTAATCATAATTCAGAAAAAAATTGTTGAAGACGTTTGTTAAAATTTGTTCTAGTTGTAAGGATGTATTGGTTAAAAAAATATCTCACTTCGCAGTAGCTGTGGAATCATTGATTATACAAATCCAAGATTTTGAAGTCTGAATGGATCCATTACGATCCAATTATAAGAAAACATATAGAACCTCATAACATAAATTAAGTATCCTGCCTTTCTGATAAAAATGAATTGACGTTAGTCAGTAAATATATACTAAGAAATATATCTAATAAAAATGCAAAATACGTCTCTATCCTTTGTGACAGTACGGTTAACATTTCACATGGAAAACCATATATATGTAATACTTCTATATGGACAATTCCAACTAAGGAAGACATAATAACAACGATTTCTCTATCCTCCGAGGTTTCAGATCGCCTCTGCGCATTCTCAAGCATGCGCAGTATAGATAAAGTGTCTCGAACTAGAGAGAAAATGAATATTGTCGGCATCGTAACGTAGGAACGTTTTTTCCATACCAACTGTCCATATAGAAGTATTACATATATGTGGAAAACAAATGATTTTGTGAAGGAGAAACTTGTCAAAGATAAATTGAATATAAAAAATGTGAGAAGTCCGTCACATGATATCGCAACCATTTTGGCTGATATTTATCAGGGAGTTTAATCTATAATTTTGAGTAAAAACTATTTAGCGAGATGTGTTTTTAATTTTTTTTTGCGGGATTATCAACGCGGTGGGATAAAATTAACGACTTTATAGAAGTTAGTTTAAAAGGATGATTTCAATGCTTTGAATAATCCTTTTTTGGTAGAATATTTTCATAATGATTGAAAAAAAAATATTCAGCTGATTTGGTGTTCAAATATTAATAAGATTAAGAAGCATACGAATTCCCTAATATTTTGCTAATTTGAAGTATCACGGTAAAGAACTATTTGAGGGAATTGTTGAGTTCAGTTTTTGAAAAAATAGATCTTTAAAACAATTCAGCAAACTTGAAATTTTTCGAATATTATTTGAAATCTACGATAACTTAGGAAAGATTAACTGATATTTTCTGAGCTATTTGTACACCAGAATATTGGAATATATTTATTTTCTAGATAATTGCTTTTCTTTCATTTGCATTTGTCAAGAGCATGTATCTTCAATAATTCGAAATCTTTTTTGGTTTTTTATGTTAAAGATGTTTGATTTATGTAAATTTTTGTTATATTCTTTTTTGTCATATTCTTTATGAAGTGTATTGTTTTCATTCTATTTTGATTTTTGTTTTGTTGAAATATTTTAATTCTATTATAACGTTCCTCCATTCAGTTCACTTATACCGCATGATGTACGAAGTTACAAAGAAAATTGATACCTTGGGAACACGAAAATGTATCTGAATCCGGTACTAGTAGGAAACATATCAGAGCATTTTTTATTTGCAGACTTACATCTTTTGTAAACACCAATATAATATATTTTCAAAAATGAGAAGTTCCAATGTTTAAATATACATTCGATTTATTTCACTTGTCAAATCAGTATTCTTGGTTCTAACAAACAGTATGGAACAACCAAGATGCGTTAATAAATAAGTGAGGGCTTATTGGGAAAAACGCTTAGACACATATATTTGTATCTTCAGATACGTATTTTTTTCAAAAAAAAATTATACAGGGTCTCATCTGACAGTGCATAGTACCAACTTCATTATGTATTTTTTTTACTCTTATTATATTCTAGATATGATTCATATGGAATGCCCTATACCAATCTTCAATTGTTTAGTAAATATTAAGTGTTTTCAGAATTATTTCAAAAATTATGATTAAAAAAATATTTCATTCCACAAATTCGCTATATTATAATCAAAACTTAGTTTCCATGTGGCTCTTGCTATTGAGAAAGTAAGCAAAAAAAAGTTCTGTTTATTTTTGTTTAGAACTCATACCTTTGTTGTTTGCCTGCAGCACAGTAGATATCAGAGAATTTCGTTAACTGTACGTACCTAATGATACAATAAAATTGGTTTTTAATAGAAATGTACAGAATACTCATTCTATAAATGATTAGTTATGGACACACAAGGAAATTTCTCCCTTATTTCACGAAAAAGTTTCATTTTTTTCTCCTCCTATCCCAAGGAACAATTATCAAAATAGAAAAGCCGTTTCGCGAGCTTGGTCATGTCAGACAGATAAAAAAAGTAGCTGCCAATGCACTATAAAACAACTAAACAATTTGTATATGTAATAAATTTTGTACGGCTTCGGTTTCTTGTGATTTTGTTAAGGCCTTCGATTGTGTTGATCATGAAATTTTGATTGAAAAACTAGTCTTATAGCATCCAAGGTGTTCCTTTAAAATAATTTGTATCTTGAATGTAAAAAGCAACCGGTATGGGCTAATGGTAAGGTTTCGAGTAATTTAACAGTTGGCAGTGATGTACCTTAGGGTTCAGTTTTAGGTCTAATTATATTTTTGATATTGGGGGTCTTGTAGTTTGCACCTCTTCGAATCTATCTTCAAATTACCAAAAAGAGCTATTCGTTACATTACAGGAAATATTTGGATAATGTATTATGTCCTTTATGACTTATACTAATATCATATTTATTAAAATAATGCGATAGTTGTTGGGAAAGTCCTTGTATATATTATGGTAAGGAGAAAGTGGAGAAGCTGGCTATGATTAAGATAGAAAGAGCAGCCAGTGTCTAAGTTATAAACCACCAGGTAACTTCGGAATTTTTCATATAATCTAAATATTGAAGTCTAAATATTATAGATCTTTTTAAAGGTTTTTTTTTCCTGGACAATTAATAAGATCATTGAATTTTCTATTCTACGTAGGACAAATGTTGATTTGAAAATTATCGTAACACTAACTCAATAATTATTATTATTATTATTTGGCTGCTTTATAAAATATGAAAACGTAATGATATTGTAAGGATAAATAGTTATTCAGTTAGAAACAAATTTGAGAGCTCAAAAATCGTTTTATAAAACAAAAATGTGTAAATGGCGGAAATCTCATACATTTTGGAAGTCTCTAAATGATAATTTCACAGTGCTCACTCCACCTTAGTATAAAATTCGGTAACTATATCCTTTTTCACTTTTTCACTCAGTTTTCCTTTGATAATATCTTTCGATAAATCAGGATTGCATATTTATATGTTTATATAAGAGATAACAAACTAGGCACGTGGTGATTACCTCTTATATTATCATTATTTGCCATAATAATTTATAAGAATCGATGGATGCTAATACGAATAGCATCTATTAAAAAAATTAAGGATGTAGGTTTTAACACGAAATAATTTAGTATAGGAGCTGGCAACGTTTTTGAGAGAGAATTTCAGGTCAGCTGGTTTTCTGATATGTTGTCCTTCTTACTCTTTCAGTTAGAGTCTGGGCGGTCTGTCTGCCGAAAGCGGTTGTGTTGATTACTGCGCATCCTACCTGTACAGGTAATAATCCTGGATTTTTAAACCATTTTTACAAACTTAATTTTCATATTTTGGCCTTTAAAAAGGTCTACCAGACATAAATTTCTTATTGCCAGATATTTTTATTATTGTTAATCATGTGACAGACGACAATTTTTTATTTTTTTTTTTTTTATAAAAAATTTAAAGTATTTTTTAATGTCTGTAATTTTTATATTATGTTCCTTTGAGATAAAAAAGTCTAAAATTAATTTGCCAAACGTTAATTCGGTTGTTACTCTTAAATAAAAATTAAAAACTCATGGAAGGAATTACCGTATGATGCTAGAAGTCAGAGAGAGAGAGACAGTTACAAAACATTATCGAAAATGAGACAGAACATGATAGAAAAGATACATTACTCACTTATTTCAGTAAAGACAAGTTTAAACGGAAAATTTGTAACATAAAATTGAAAATTAAATCTGAATAAGTTATCAATAAGTGAATTAAAAATGCTTCATCAAGTTTCAAATATAATATTTTTTTTTATTTAAAATGTCCTGATTTACACACACGAATTACATACATTTAGTATAAATTAAAACACACGCGAATTACATACATTTAGTTTATTTAAAAAGTACTGTTCAGTCTATAACAGTGTCACAGTAAAAGGCGGCATCGTCATAGTCATCTTCGTCGTCAGTCTCATTGAAAACATCATTTTGATCATCCTCTTGGGAATTGTCGTCGTCTTCTAATACTCTATCATCTATAATATAAAAAAATTAACATTCTTGTTCGTTATAAAGTATTTTAGTTTCTATTGATAAATGGTATATTTTATAATTACTTTGAATTATTACATCTGCAACTGATGACGGTAATTGCTGTCCCACAAACCAAACAAAATCATATTTGTCATCGTTGATTCTCCAACCAGAAGCAACAGGAGGTAAAGATGTTGGATGTTTTGAGTGAGCATTTCTCCATAGCTTAGTAACGTAGCGAACCCGCAACAAATGCTGGAACAATTCTGCTTTACAAGGTGGCAAACTGGATGAATCAAAATTTCTAAACTTTTTATCAAACTTCTCATCGGATTTCTTAGACTGAAAATTACTGAAGAATAGATGAAATCGAACATCATTAACAACCGAAGAATTTTTAACTCCATACATCTCACAAATAAATTTTTCAAGGATAGCATACGTAGTGTCAAGTATGTTGTCGTCATCCGTAATAATGTTTTTGAATGCTAATTGGTACTCGTTAGATTTCTCTAAAATTTTAAAAGGTCTAACTTTGCCTTTTCTGAAAAATGCTGGCGTATAATCACACCCGGTTAGTGCGTGGAAGCACGGTAATGCTTTTGATAATGATTCACCAAGAATACGGTATAGTTCGTTGACGTTTATGTATCGCTGATGATTACCCATTCCCATATTTATCCAAATTTTTAAAGACGCGTTTAAGTGATCCATATTTCCCAGCAGTATTATCAAAATATCAGAGTCAGAGCAGCGTATAACAACGTCTGCGTCAAAATCGATTTGAAAATATGTGAAAAATTATCCTAGAATCAGCTTCTTCGTGTTCTTCACATGATAATTCTTCTTCAGTAGTCTTAATTACTTTATTATCAAAAACTTTGTAAGAATAACATTTATTGAAGCTTACGTGAATAGTTTTATTACCAATGAAAGATGACATGTCATGATTGCCCCAGTGATCCATCAACCATCAACAAGGCAAACATCAAAAGATGACGGCGGTTGATCTGTACTATTTTCCATTTTCTTTTCAATTAGCTTTGCTAATTGCGATTTATCCGTTTTGCAAATTGAACCATCTGGATGACACATTGACCTCGGCATGGGGGTAAGCGGGTATCTCAAAACTTTTTCGATGTGAACCTTGTGGGTGAGGGAAATCCCCAACATCCTACCAAATAGATCTCTTTGCATTCGCAGCTCAACAACCTTATTGCCCAAAGTCAACTTCTTTTTCTTTGGCGCCTCAGCAAAATTTAAAATTTTATTTTTTTTTTATAGGCTTGTCAAATCTACCTTCATCAACAACGCATTCACTGATAAATTGGTTCTTTATATTCTCACCATTCTCTTCGATATTTAATAAAAAGTCAGCAATTTCAGGAGATGCAGACTTTGATGTAGCAATATTATACAAATTTTCTTTGTCTAATGTCGGATCAAACGGATTACAATTTTTTTCAAGAACTTCAATGAAATCCATAAATTCCATAATTTTTCACTCTATTCGGTTGTAATTCTGCCGTAACATCTTGTAAGCACCTTAGACCACATACATCCAAGACATGTGATATTAATGTTGCTCTTATGCTGTGGCTTTTAGTCCAGCGTTGACGTGCCGCTATAGAGTTAGTAAAGTGAGCGATGCCACTTAGTCGTTTAGCAGCATCAGCATTGATTGTTTGTTCCAAAGCTAGATCTACTGGTATTCGCGAAAATGGCTTATCAGTTCTCTTGACGCCAAAGCATCCTTTATTAAAATCATCTTCTAGTCCCGGATGAGTTTTATCGACATTATTTAAATTATCGGAATATTTAACACAGTATCTAGCGTAATTTGGTTGATTAACAATGAAAAATAAGTAAGTTTTCGAAATTACGTGCTTGAACATTTGAAAGTCACCCATACGTATACTTCTTGAAAGATTAATATAATAACTTATCAACTGTATATAAATGAGGTAGAACTGTGCTGTTTTCCCATGTCTACCTTCTCTGGTCTTTGCTACTTATCTTTTATAAGAATCGAGCAGCTGTGATAACACTTGATTAGGTACTAAATTAGTTTCTGATGAAGATGAAAATAAAATTTGTTTGTCCTGATATTCTAAAAGATCTTCATAAACTTGTCCCTTCACAAAATCGTATTCCGCACTCTTATGTTTTAAAAATTCGTCAAAATGTAACATCTGTAAGCCTAATGCCATTAACGGATGCAGACGTTTGCATCGATTAAAATGTTTACCTTCAATTATTCATTTCACCGACCCAGAAGCAATGATCTTACTCTCAATCATCATGTGAGATAATCCGCACTCATCGATGAAAGTACCAACAGCTTTAAAAAAAGCCATCATCAAATGAAACGAGCCAAGATGACCAACTTTTTGTGCTTGTTCCATGGTGTAGGCTACGACTGATACATTTGGTGGTGATGAATTGATAGGAGTTAGATAAGATATAATTTGCTTCGGACTATTGTCATGGATAATTCTACTGTTAAATCCTGTCCATGGCGGTGTGTTTGGCACGTGACAAAAATTTGAAAGCATATGTAGTAGATCAATGGTTTGTATAGATGAAAAATTTTGGGGTAAAATTGGTGATTGATCAATTTCAACAGGTGTTAAGCGACCTATCATCTTTATTCGCTTATCATACGGAACAATGTCATGAGTTATTTCTGTCAAAGATCGTTTTCTTTTTTGTCGTGGTCCTGTTGGTGATAAATCTGAATCGGCATTGCTAGCATCTTGGTTCAGTTCCATATGAGAATCATTGCTATCAATGTTTTGATAAATAATTCCTACAGTGTCGTGTAAAGTTTCCTTTCCATCCAAGGTGTCGATGTATCTGTCAAAATTATCAAAGGCTACTCCGGTGCATAGTGAAGGTTTTAGAATAATGTCTGGAGGACAAACTTTTGAACTTTTTACCGATGAGATGGTTGCTTCTGTTTCCAATTCTTCTAGAGTCGTATAGTTACCGCAATGTCCTAATCTATTTAAAATATTTATCAATTTTTTACTACTTGTTAAACTTTTTATAGTCATACCAAGAGTTATGTGTTTAGATGGTTTTACATTACCATTACTCACACAAAAAATTGCATCGGCAGCCATTGAGGAACTCAGTCTTTTACAATTTATACCATCTTTACGTCTGATGTCCTTACCTCCCATAAATACTCTGAAGAATCGGTCTAATTTATCTGGAATCACGCATTCACCCGCAATTAAGTCGGTTGTTTTAATTTTTGATGGTAGTTTAGATTTCTCAATTTTTAAAATAGTATCTCGCAAGATTAATGCAACTTTATCTATAAGATCGTTTTCTTCAAGTTTGCTAAGATCATCTTCAACTAAACTACAATCTTTATGGATGATAATTTTTTTCTTTTGTTTGGATATAAATTTAATAGTTTTTTGAAATGTTTTTGGATTTTCTCTTCCAGATAATGATTAGTTATTAAATTAATACCAGCCTGAGGATGAAGTTTCTGCTCATAACTCAACTCAATATTATACGTATCACATAAAGATGATAATGATACACAATTCCTTTTTTTAATAGCTTCTTCTTATATTGTTGATACAATGTGATTAAAAATATCTTTATGGATGTGACGATTTTTATGCCACGTAGTATGTGGAGTATCAGAAACTACTTTGTTGTACTCATTTAAATAATGCAATTCACAAAAGTGATGATACAAAATTTTTTCATTAACAGATTTAAAATGATTAATTTTTCGTAATAATTCTTCATTATTAAGTTTTTCCATCCATTCAGTAATTTTTTCATAAACTTTTGTGTCGTTTGTTGAGTGAAGATTTTGTTGTTTACCTTTATTTTGTTTACGATCTTTATTACAATAAAAGCAAACATTTTTCAGTGGTCGATCTGGTTAAATCTCTTCTGTGTTCGTGTCGGAAGTATCATCATGAACGTCAGTTTCATTGATACTTAAATCAATTGTCGAGCTGGTATCAACATCTCCTAACGTTAACTGAGTATCTACACTTGGAGCAACATCTTCTGAAAGAACCTCACTGTTGATGCTAGGGTTAGAATGCCCTGAAATGCACTGATTATCGAGATTTGAAGAATTTCCTGATGTTGTTTGACGATTTAAACTAGAAGAAGCAACCTCACAAGCGATTTCACTGCTCGACTTTTCAGTTACGTTGTTCGTAATATTTTCAGGATTACTGGTACAATCTATTTCTGAAGAAGAATCACGATATTTTGCCATTAAAGCTGTGAAACTACTATAACACTGTCTATGATATCCATCTATATTATTTATTTCTGTAGGCAGCTGAATATCACAGTATTTTAATTTATATTTAACACGTATACTCAAAACGTCCTGGCATTTCTTTAATTTATCACTCACAAAAAGGATTAATTTATCTTTAGATCCTTTACAAAAAACACATTTAATTTTATCGTTAGACATTGTAAAAATTAATAAATAAACATTAAAAACAACACAAATACAAACATGTGACTTTAGACTGACGCCATATTGTGTACTTGCCGGTGCGCAGACGTCACTATCTATCTTTCTTGCACTTTGAGCTCTCTCTCTCTCTCTCTGACTTCTAGCATCATACGGTAATTCCTTCCATGAGTTTTTAATTTTTATTTAAGAGTAACAACCGAATTAACGTTTGGCAAATTAATTTTAGACTTTTTTATCTCAAAGGAACATAATATAAAAATTACAGACATTAAAAAATACTTTAAATTTTTTATAAAAAAAAAAAATAAAAAATTGTCGTCTGTCACATGATTAACAATAATAAAAATATCTGGCAATAAGAAATTTATGTCTGGTAGACCTTTTTAAAGGCCAAAATATGAAAATTAAGTTTGTAAAAATGGTTTAAAAATCCAGGATTATTACCTGTACAGGTAGGATGCGCAGTAATCAACACAACCGCTTTCGGCAGACAGACCGCCCATACTCTAACTGAAAGAGTAAGAAGGACAAAATATCAGAAAACCAGCTGACCTAAAATTGTCGTTTTCTAAACGTTGCCAGCTCCCATACTAATTATTGAACTCGAAGTTAAATCTGTGACAAAAGGGCAAAAACTAGTCCATTCTGTTTTATTTGGCCTCTGAGAGATTTCATCCTCATGTTAGCTGATACCGAGTAAAATTTAACAAAGTTGTGCTTGTTCAACGGTCTTAATGGACTATATAAGGTTTCATTCTTCCCTTTATATCCAACCTAGAAGATGATATACAGTTTAAACATAATTAACAAATAAGCTACGAGTTTACTACTATTTTTGAATGCAAAGTATGTAACCATATCTGTCTTCACTTATATAGTTGATGGCAGGTTATTAGACGATAATAAAACCAATCAATGGAATTTCAAATAACCTTATCTGGTATGTTATTTGATTCCACTGTGATTCTGTGATATATGAAATGATATATGAAATTATTGATATTTATCTCGTTTTATGGTCCATGTGAACTTCGTTTTATAAAGTTTGACATTTTATCTCTGTTTACAGGTAACAAAATGTCACTTTTTATGAGATTAGTTTGTTCTTTTTTCCCGGATATTGTATAAACATATAATATAGAGATAAGCAGAGATAGATATTTAATTTGAGAATATTTAATCATACAATAAAGTTACATACATAAACTGGATATCAAAAGTACAATTATTAAATGTGCATTGCATGAGTGACACGTCCCTTGAACTATTCGACAAAGGTCGAATTTTCTTGTGTTGAAATAATATTTCTTCCAGCCCTTTAATGTACTTGATCACAAATCCGGTGTTATTTCAGGACTACCACACGTTCTAAACACTTCATTAGCTATTCCTTTCTTGTGTGCTACCAATTCAACAACATACCCTTCAGCTTTGATGACTTCCAACCGCCATGTTTTTGTAGTGTCATCAAGTCCCCCGCAGATATGCATAAAACAGGCAGCGATCCTTTGCTGCTGCTGGACGAAAGGCTATGTACATTGGGCAAAATTCAACATATTTTCTAGTAACTATAAATCTCATGTTTTTACATCTTTCATCCCAATAACGCGATTTATCAGTCAATAATTTTTTTGACGCTACTTTGGCTACTTCTACTAATCCCGGTGGAGTCGAAAATTTTCTACTTTATAGTATTGAAAATAACTTCTACACAACCACTAAGTTCACAGTTTTGTAAATGAAATCACTAAATTGACACCTAATTGAATAAAAGTTTAGTTAGCTAGTTAGGGTGTTTCAAAACGTTCGCATGCGAGTTATATCACTGCATTAAGCGAAAAAAATCGATAAAAAATCACCACACAAACTACACAATCACATGTCTATAACGCCATGTTCAAAAATGCGGCAGCAGCTAAATACTTTTATGGCTCTCTCGACCGCTCGATAGGAAGGGACTTAAACGTTCCACAAGCTTGGATTGGCTAAACCTTATTGTTAATTTGCGATTAATCTATGCCAGCGGTTTTCAAACTTTTTAAGTAACGGAACCCTTTTGGAAAGCGAAATACTTGACGGAACCCTACAATAAAACATTAGTCTCTAAAAGTATATTCTTTATTAATAAGCATAATAAACGTAGAATGTAACATATACTTATTACTTACTTACATAACAAGTATAATAATAGAAATAGAAGATATTAAAAAAAAAAAAAAAGTAACTAATGGGAGGTATGAAACTGTTTTTTATTTTTCATTAATTGGTTGATATCAGGTTTGATAGAAGACAGTTGAAGTCTCATATCAGGTTCGGCGTCCAGTCTATTCCGGTATTTTGTTTTCGTGGCTGCATAGATCGAGAATCCTGTTTCGCACAAATATGTTGTTGGAAATGGAAGAAGAATATTCAGAGCCATTTTGACAAGCATTGGGTATTCATCACGGATTCTGCACCAATAATCGTTGAGAGATGTCGTTTTGAACAATGACTCCATACTTGTGTCTGATGACATTTCTAAAAGAGATTCATATATCTCATTTGACATACTTTCGGGCTTTTGCAAGGTGGGTAAAAAAGGATTATGAATCCATGAATTCAGTTTCAATTTTGTATTTTGTTCTTCGGGAAAATACTTCTCAAAAGATGCGCGCATCGAAGTGAGATATTGGACCAATTCTTCAAATACATCATCTGGAAACATTTCTGAGTCGTTATCGCTAACAAACTCACTGAGTAACGTAAAGCTTTCTATTTCTCTTAGGTGCTTTTTTTTGTATTCGTGACACGACTTCTGCTGTTTTACCCGTCATCGCCTTGGCCCCATCTGTACAAATATCAATGCAATCGTTCCCACCGAGATTATTTTCTTCAAAAAATATATTTATTTTAGTAAAAATTTCTTCTCCGGTAGTGTTTGTGGGCAACGGTGAACAAATAAGCATGTCTTCTTCAAAAGAACTTTCATATGGATATCTCACGATAACCAGCAAGATAGCCAGACAAGCGACATCAGTAGACTCATCCATTTGCAAGACGAATCGTGTTTTTTGTAGACGTGTAACTAGCTCTTGTTTGACGTAGCTTGCCAGATCATGAATTCGACGTGAAACAGTATCGTTTGATAGTGGTACAGTAGAAAGATCCTTTGCAGATTTTTCATCGAGCATACATTTTGTTATGTCTAACACACATGGTTTTATTAAAATCTCAGCGATAGTGTGCGCTTCACCTTCTTGTGCAATGCGATAGCTAACTAAATATGATGCCTTTGTGACTTTTTCATTGATAGTTTGGGTTACTTATATCATAGTTTTTTGACTTTCCAATAACTGTTCTTTTTTACGTACAAAAAATTCTCTATTCTTGTCTTTAGACTCGAGGTGTACAGTTTCTAAATGTCGGCGCAACTTGGCAGGTGCCATGGAACTATTAGGAAGCAGTTTACTACATAACATGCAGAGAGGTGAGCCATTGGAATCAACAAATCCGAAACTGATATATGATTCATCATACTTCCTTTTTTTCGCCTTTGAAACCGTGGAACTTGACGTCGTTGCAACATTATCATCGATAATTGCTGTACACTCCGCGCGTACTGCTTTTGAACATTCGACTTCGTTAGAAGATGTTGTTGCAACACGTTTAACGCCTTTAAGCCAACGTTCCATTCTTCTTTATTAATAATTACTTGTCAGGGTGGTGGGGTCAAATTAACGCACGATCGTTACTGAGTAGAAGAGTTTAGTCCAAAGAAGATATGTACAAAACTGATACAATCAGAATACAGCAGTAGAACAAAAAAACTTCGTTTCTAGCAAATAGGTACTTATCGCTCCGAACGCTAATCGTCGACTGACACGAGTGTCGAAGCGCGGTCGTCGCTTTTATAGTCCTAGCCTCGATCTCGAACATTCTTAAAAATACTCGAGTCGGCGCCTTTGATAAATATATTGCCGAAATAAAAATAGAAATACAAAAAATGCGGTGTAAACAATCTCGACTTGTTTTGTTATATAGCCGAAAGTCGCTTGTTTACAACTATAGCGTCTAATCTCAGCGGCGGCTTTTATCAAAGTGACTGCGCGCTCACAAGTAGATATCGGCGGTCGGTTTTCATCAAGACAAAGGCTAAAGCGGCTTGCAGATCTCATCGGTGAGACATAAAGCATAAATAAATCACCTTAAACTTAAGTATTAAGTGTATTCTATTTATCTAGGCGCGTGCCGTCCTGAATAAATATTTGGGCTACTGTAGAGATATATTTTTTTAATCTTCTGACTCGTATTTTGTACAGGGATCGGTGTAAGTAAAGAACTTGTAATAGGTTTGCCATAAAGTTTTATTGAAGAGCGGCGTGATATTAAACTCTCCTCGTAAAATGCACCGTTTCAAGTTAGAATGAAATTACTTTACTGTGCTGGGTGGCAACTGAGTTCTAAATTCTTACTGAACCCCTACAGGGGTTTCGCGGACCCTTGGGTTCCGCGGAACACACTTTGAGTATGGCGGATCTATGCGTTATAGACATGTGATTGATTGATGATTTTTAATAGATTTTTTTCTCTTTAATGCAGAGATATAACTCGCATGCGAAAGTTTTGAAACACCCTGTATATTAAATTATATTAAATTATAAATGTTATTTGTTGACTATAGTACAAAATGCGTAATACAACACTAATTGAATATTACGATTGCACACCACAACGACGTAAATAGATTATCTACTACGTAATTATAATTTTGTTACGTTAATCCTGTGTTCAAACTTTTACTATAGAACTAGAAGCCTTATTAACGCAAATTAAATTCACGCTGGGTGATTATCTAATTTAATACAATCACGTTTTTGAATACAATCTTCGAATGTAAAATGACTGTTGTATTAAATTATCGGCGCGTAATTTCAATATTACGAACATAATATGTTATATAACTTATGATTCACTTTTATTGTCAGCCATCCTGCTAAGCTTAAGCTAATTAAAAGCTTATTTTTGTTGTTGACGTATATCTTATGAAATTACGTGAAAATAATATTTTCAGAAACGTATATAGATTGCTTGGTAATTGTTTAGAATAAACATGAAATATAGAAGACAAGGATGAATTCTATCATTTCGTACAATATTTAGAAAGCTTAACGAATAAATAAGATTGTATATTAGTTATTTTTCTGGAAATATCTATTTACGCGTCTAAAGTTGTAATTGAGTTTTGCGACAATACAATGTAACTGCCAGTCGGCCTGTTTTTCGTTAATCCATTATGATGGCGCAGTAGTCACTTGTTTTATATCGAAGTTCCTGAAGAAATTAATTTGTTGTCGACCTCCGCCTTCTATACAAAAAGTTTAATAAAATCCCAGACTCGATTTCAAAATGTCCTCTTTACTTACAACGCTTAGTTTCCAGAGGTAACAACTTAAAAGTTTGCTAGTAAGTTTTTCCTGTATCTTGTTAACTATGCTTTTCATATACAGTGCTTACAGCATGGCTTTTATCATAATTATGTTCTTCAAAAGAAGTAAAAATTCGTATCTTTTATTTTATTTGGGAATCATAACAAATAGAATAGAATAGATTCCTGTCCGCTTATATTTTATAAATTTAAAAGTTCACAGCCGTCTTCCCATTTCTTTCATCGTTTTATTTCTCGCATCTCTACAGTTGCCCAGTTGCCAAGTTGAAGTACCAAAGGACGAGAGTAAACTGAAAAATTTGGTTTAGTAAACTAATTAGTAATTACTAAAACAAATCTATTTGCGGATTTTGTATTTTGGAATGGACCTATTAGATTCATAATATCGGCCTTTTTGGATTTCAGAGGATCTATAAACTGAATATTCATGATATGTTATTATTGGCCATTCCTCTCATCCCCAGCTATAATTAAGCTTGTGTTCATTTTTATGCAGATTACGTTACGTTTCAATTGGGATACCTATAAAATTTTTGACGATTAACCTTTTGGAAGAAATCCTTTTCATCAATATAGAGTGTGGGTAAATTATAGAACAAATTCATTATTTTGAAAACAATTTACTTCGTATTAAACCTTAAAATAGTTCGAGTTTCAATTTTGAATAATATGTGACTATTTTGGATTCATCAGTTTTGGAGTAGTTTTTTAAATTTCATTGACTTAAATGTGAATCTTCCAATCACCAATTTTTACGGTTTTTGAATTTGTCCTCCACTGTTGCAAATTATTAACAATAAGTTCAAAATTTCAAGTGACCCACCCCATATTTAATTAATTTCATCATTTAGCGAACAAAAGCAAAAAAACTAAAGAAATACACAAAAACTCAAAATTGTCAAAAATAAAGTTGCTATTAATCGAGATCTCAATTTGCCTATAATTAAAATACCAATTGACGTTTTGACAGATAAACCAGGGTAAAAGCCTTTGAAAATGTAAATAGTGAAAAAAATAATAGTAAGATGAAACCCATTGGAAAAGGAGGAGAGTATATTAAAATGAAAGGAAAAATAATTTACGGGCGATATGAGGTCAGAAAGTGGAAAGCGGTGACTTTTTAAAGATAAAAAACAGATTATCCGAATTTTTCGCAAAACTACAAGTCCCAAGGAAAAAAGCTAAATGAGAAAGTTGTAGGTAATAGAAAGATCTACAATTTTTTTAATAACAGTTTTTTCACATAACCCCAAAATTTAAGTGAAAAATTTAAATATTCAAGTTTTTGTCCATTTATTTTTATATTCTACAAAAACATTTTTTTTCACGAAATTTGGTGAAAACTAATCTTTTTATATCTCAAACATACTATATTTCATTTGATGTGACAAATTCATTTTTTCACTTCATTTTGACTTAATATCTAATTAGACCAATAATTTTTTATCGAAAATTCTCCCCTCAAAATAATTGTTAGTTGAAATATCTACTTTCTGATAGTGTGCAAAAATTACCTTGATAAATTTCCTCAGAAAAGCCAAAAATACGGAGAAAACTCGCATCCGGACTTTTCTGTTTAACATTATGTACAATTCTTAGAAATTTATTACAATTTTACATTATAATTACTTATGTTCATCAATATTATATGGAAAATAACTAAAAATTGTAGAAATAATTAAAAAAATTTTGGGATGCGAGCTTTTTTTCATGTTTTGCCTTTTCTGAGAAAATTTACCATAGTGATGGTAATGTTTTTTACACCATCAGAAAATAGAGATTTCAACGAACAAAAACTCACCCACGGAAGTCAAATCAAATAAATTACAGTGTATTTGAGACTTAAAAAGCCTTCACCAAATTTTATCGAAAAAAATATTTTTTGTGACTTCACTATTAAATTTTTTTCCGTAGGACTTATAGTTTCGGCAACAATCGACATAAACCGTTTTTTACGCTTAAAACTTACCCCCTTCCTCTTCCCGACCTTAGATCATCCGTAGATTATTTTTCATTGTTATATTATTTTTTTTTTGTTTCAATAATTATCGACCCTCGTCTAATATACCAAATTTCGAGTAAAAAATTTTTAGATGCAATTGGTTTAAAAAAGTACTCGAAGAGACCTATCAGCTTGTGAACAGAGTGGCCTCCAAGATAAAAAGGTCAAATTCTAGAGAAAATTATCAGGATTCTCCGAAAATTATTCGTAATGTGAAAGAAAAATGTGTTTTACTCGTTTTTTAAGTTGTTAAGAGATTTTGAGCATACAATTTCGATGAAAATATATTATATAGTAATCAATTTAATAATGCGACATATTTCTTGTAGAGTGCTTCCACGTTTTTCATTTGAAGTGTTCATTGTACGAACTCGTCCGCGACATGGACCGTGAAGCCAAACCGGTTCGATTATGTTAAAAAATTCTAAAATTTGTCGAATGCGATAATTCTCAGAGAAGCTATTTAAATGTTTTTTTAGTTGCTTGAATCGAATTACAGAAAAATCATCTTTTTGTATAAATAATCGCTTGTTTATCAGCGAGGAAGTCAGTAATCAATTGAATATCATAGTGAACGGAAAGAAATAGTAAAAAGTAACCGTTGAATTCAAATATATTACATAAGCAGTGATAGTGAATAGTTAATCATCATAAATAGTGAGGAGTGCAGTGTTTAGTACAAGTTTCTGATGTTTTACGTTGAGTTAATAAATGAGAAACATCGTATATAAATTCACCCCAATGATGTGTAAAATCAGTTCAAATTCATTAGGAAATAAGAAAAACAGTACAATATAATAATAATAATGTTTATATTATAAGAGAAAGAGATAACATTTAATAGTCGCAAACGATTTTGCACGCGAACGATAGCTAGGGCTGGTAATAAAGTGAATATACTTACATCTCGTGGAGTATAGAAGAATTTATTCTTGAATTTTTATTAATTGATTTCGATATTCTTTTCACAAGAAATTATGATCAGCTACTTCCAGAAAAATCAAGGGAGAAGTATGAACCAACTAGCAATGATTCAAGGAATGGTGTCAAGCAAAGACTGTTGCTACAGTTTCAAAAACTGTGCTTTGGCGTACTTTCACAAAAAATCTAGAGTATTAAAGTCTCCATCAAACTTATGGTGTGAATATTCCATGTTGGAGTCCACTCTTTAATAGACGAAAACATAGATATACTAATTACCTAAACTTTTTAAAAAATCATTCATTCAATCATTCAAGTTTCACGTTGTTCGTGAAATAAAAAAGTATTTTCTACGGTTGTAGTTGAAACTTGATGAGTATTGGATGTTTTTTTAGTAGATAAGATATACTTTTATATAGCAAAAATTATTACCCCCCAAGGGTTTATCACCATTGAGCAAAAAAGTATTTTTCACCTTTTAGGTTAATTTACTCTAATGTTTCAAAGTAGTATTTATTGATGTGAATTGAAAGTACATATTGTATGTTTTTAATATAATATATTTATGGAACGTTTGTATTGTTGTAGATCTTTGATTATAGTCTGGAATTTCGGATCAATTCAATGTCTAAGAATGGATCAAGATTCCAGTAGATCTATCTACCGTAGGCATAGATTCCTCATTTTATAAATTTATTATTTTTATAAATACTTTTTAAAATATAGATATCTTATACGAGAAAGTAAATAGACTAGTAAAATGTACCTGCCTGTAAGGGAGTTTGGCTTAAACAGGGTACCAGACGTGAACTGAGCCCTTTTTGTACCCCATCCATCTGTTTTTTTCTGGAAAACGAAATTTCAGAGCAAAAACCATAAAGGAAAATAAATTCTTTGCAAATTAAACTTATCACATTTTCATAATTCTGATTTTACGTTTGCCCATATTAACTCTATAGGGTTAAATATGCAATAGTAAGGAGGTAGTCTGAAAAGAGTATGACCTTGCTCTTTGCACAGCTTGTCAATATAATAATAATAATAATAATAATAATAATAATAATAATAATAATAATAATAATAATAATAATAATAATAATAATAATAAAAATAATAATAATAATAATAATAATAATAATAAAAATAATAATAATAATAATAATAATAATAATAAGTTGCGTTGCCTCTAACTTCAAACCTTTAATAACAGTCAGAAATTATTTGTTTGCTGGCTCTTTTTTACGATCGTTGACAGGAATAGGAATATTTTTTCCAGATTTAAATTATAAAATTTGAGCTACTACTATTTGGTATCTTAAGGAGTTGCCGCGAGTGGTAGGATGCGTTCTCCATAACGATTACTAATTGTGGAAAGATGTTAGGTGAAAGCTGTTCATTGAACCACTTTTCAAATAATTCTGCTATTATATTTTCATAATAAAAAGCTGCACAGTTTTTAATTTTTTTAGCAGATATTAATAAAGCATTAGGCACAAGACCGTCTTTGCTTCTAGCGTGTACTATTATAATGCGTTTCCCTTTAGAACATGGCCCATTCAAACAATAATTTTTACTATTGTCAACTCAACCGAAATTTACTATATAGTGACTGTCAAACCATGTTTCATCTAGATAAATTATGTGTCTACTAGAACTTCGATAGTCTTTTATTTCCGTTTATTTAGTTTTTTGTGTTTAAAACCACATGCTGACATTTGATGATGATGATTCGTGACTACTAGATAAATGGAAAATTTATTTACTCTAGGTAATTCAGCAATTCTTATTATAATTTCATTATCAGTTTGCTGAATATTTTCCTTTTTCAAACATTCCAATATATTTAAAATAACTTGCTGTGTTTGTATATGTAAATATTTATTATTAAATTCATACCTGTCTTTATTCTCACTACACTCTGCAATTTCATTGTCTTCATTCGGCCATGCTCTAAAAAATGCCCATATTTCTATTTATTTAAAGAAATTTATTAATTAAATTAATCTCGCCAAGCAGACGCTAATGTCTTACAGGAATATTTCGAAGAAATTGTGTACATACAGCTTCGGCCAATATAGAGAGAGAGAGACCACGTGGACTAGCGTGATGTGAAATGGAGATTAATGGACAGTTACCATTTTTAGATACTTTAGTATTTAGGAATAGTAGTAGGTTAGAATTTGATATATTTAGGAAAAACCACGCTACGTGAAGGTACATCCCGGCTGATTCTTTTCATTGTATCCAAGATAAGATGGCCAGTCTCCATTTCCTGGTACATCTGTTAATCCACTTCCCACTCACCATCAAGAGATACAATAAGGAAAAGTACTTTATTGAGGATGTAGCTATACTCAACCGTTATGAGAAAAGAATTGTAAATAAGTTGATCAATCGTCATAGGTTTAAGAAAACTCTTTGTGAAAGAACTTTTTTCCAAACTCAAAGCGAAAAAGAAAAATTTGCTCTGATATTGAAAGGAATATTTAGCAGAGTGGATTTAAAATTGGTTTATAAATCCAATAATACATTAAAACGATTTTTGGATAATCCTAAGGATAAAATACCAAATTTGGAAAAGAGTGGTATATATGAAATAAGTTGTGGGGATTTTGACCGAAAGTATATTGGGCAGACTAAGAGATTCATTATTGTTCGGTTTAAAGAGCACATAGCTCATTTGTAATATGGACGGACCGGAAAATCAGGTATTCCCGATTACGCTGCCAGTCACAATCATGATATAAATATTAATAATGTAAAATTGTTAAAAAATTTATCCAATTCTAAATTGCTAGTTGTAAGAGTAACTTAAATGGGGATTAAGGGCCAATTCCTTACAGCCCACTCTATAGTTTAGTACCCAAAGAACAAGATTTTTATTAAAGTTTCCGAAAGTCGCATTTAGTTTTTGGGGTATATTTCAAATTGAGAACTCAACCCACAAAAACCTTTTATTTCATCATAAGTAAATATAGAAATATGTGAAAAAGTACCCATACCCTCAATAATATTTGGATAATACTCATGGAAACTTAAACAGAAACAAAAAAACGTATAATAAATACTATAAGAGAGAATTTGAACTTCAAACTATAAACAATATCGAATAAGGGCAACTAAGATGGGTTGACTACGTCATGAGAATGAGAATAAAATCATTAGTATGGAACATATTTGGAGCACAAACTTATATAAAATAAAGCTGGCAAAGAGCCGGGCAGAAGAATTGAAGAAGGCAGAGGAAAAGTAAGGTGACCGCAAATGAAACAAGAATAGGAATGACTGTAGGAAAACGACATCACGCAATGACTCAACTCCAACAAAAGCCTTATACTTGAAAAGGTAGAAAGTCATCAGGATCAAATTCAATAAGAGTTTTAAAAATTAGCATTGATGTGACTGGATTGAGTAGCAACTATTACCATTCTTTAATTGGCATTTTAAAATGAAAAACAACAACAAAACTCTTCTTCTATTGCAATTTTACATTTTACATTTTCTTGAATACATAAAACTACGAAAAGAAAAGAATTTGAACTTCTTTGTTCGATATTAAATTTTTCATCTTAGGATACCCAGCCAGCATAGAACAAAGTTATTAGATTTTACAGGTAAATATTGGCGTCGTTATTCTAGAAAAAGTTTATTCATTATAACGAGGAAAGTTTCATATAATTTTCACAATCATAATTTAATTACTTCCGCTTCTTAATAAGTAAATAGGAGGAGAGGATACTGGAGACGAGCTTTTATATGATTTATATTAACATTTAATTGGCGCAGTAACTTGAGGATAAGAATGAAAAATGTATTTATTGAGAAGCACAAACCTTTTTTTATTCGGATTTTTTGTTGTTCCTAACTTTATTTAAAGGTTTGAAGGGGTGATGTTATTTCAAAGAAAAATTTACTTTCTTCTATAAGAAATATATTATTTTCCAAAATATATATTCAGCTTACACATTTAATCAAGCGAACTTTCAATCTGTTGAAACCATACAAAAAAGGATCTCTTGGGAGCTTTGTATCAAGTGAATAATTTGGCGGATGGGGGTAACGTAGTTCGGCTAATTCTTATACTGCAATAAGACGAAATAGACGAATGGAACAAACTAACAAATGCAAACGTTCATTCCTTTGCCAATTTATCAATATTTTGCATTCCTTATATATCCACATCCTCAAACAACGTCCATTGATAGGAATGTGATTAAATTTATAGATTGTTATTTTCGAAAAACTCTTTTTACTGTTCTACAAATAAACAGATGGAATCAAAAAACGAAATTTTTGAATAAAAAATTATTCGGTGACAAATACGAGAAAATTCTATAGGAAATAATACTTACGCCACACCCATCTTAATGGCACGAAATTAATATGAAATTACCCAAAAAGAGGAAATCAGCCTAGATCCAATAATAAAAATATTTTAGAGTGGCATGACGGAAAAGTGACTTTCTAATACAAAAGCGTTTGTCTCTATATCGCCTCTTAATTTGTCTAAAATCGTCTCCACTAAGCCACTTACTTGAGTGAACAGAAAGTAATGGGAGGGAACTAGATCGGATGAGCATGGCGGATGAGACAATAAATCGTAATGCAGATGGGCTTATTTTTCGGCAGCAATTACGATGGAAAAAACAGACAAATTGTCGCGATTACAGAACTTTTCTTCAATAAATGTGGCCATTTTTTCATAAGTCATAATTGTCTAATTAATGTTTTAGCTCGTTCTAAATAATCACTAAATAATACACCTTTGGAAGCCCAAAGTACTGTAGTCAAGATATTATATGCCGAATAAATGGCTTAAATTTTCTTGGGAGCATGTTAATCGGATGGGGCCCATTTTTTTCTACTGCATTTTGTTTTTGGGGAATAATGGTGTACCCAAGTTTTATCTGCTGAGGATTACATGTAAAGATTCACAAACAATCGTTTCATTTCCGATGCATGTTACCTTCTTATCAGCTCCTAGCTATTGCATAATCCACAGAGCAGATAGCTTGTGCACTTAAGTACATTACGGTCTCGGGGATTTAGAATCGCCCGTGTGTATAAAGCCACCTTTAAAAGCAGATAACTGCTTATAAATCATTCCTCGAACGGAGCTCTTTCAGAAGGTTATTTACGTACCTTTTCGTTGGCTTCTCAAATTATGTTTAATCAAAATTTCAAATTTGAAATTATTTTTGCTCCATATTAACCAAAAATGAAAATAGTTTTCTTGACATAAGTATTGAAACTAATATGTCTGTCAGATTTATGTGCAATGTTAACAAATGACATGATAAACATGGCGGAAACTAATCACCTCTCAAAAGTGACTCTGCCGTCAAACTTCTTCCGCACCTAAAGCAAAACAATAAAATGATATTGAGGTTTCATTTAAAAGCAGGGTTGTTCATTTGACTCAATCTAAGTAGTGTTAAAGAGGTCCTTTTACAACCACTGGCAATAAAAGTCATTAGATAATCATAAAAATAACTGTTTCTATAATAGTTCAAGTCATTATATTTGTAAATTTTTGAAAATGAAATGTTCCAGATTTTTCCAGAACCTTACGTAAAAGTTTCGTATTTACACTTTTCTTTGAATTATATTATTATTTATTGATAAGATAAGAATAACGAAATTTGAAATTAGCTTATTCAGACATGCATAAGTTTTTAGAGATCAAGGGAAATAAATATAGTTTTGAAAGACTTAAAAACACGTTTTTGAAGCACATCAAAGTAAAAAAATATTTTTTTTAAATAAACTTGAAACAATCATGAATGAAAAATACTAATATTATTGTGAAAATAGTGTTGGGCGCTAGACGTACGAGAAATATGGAACAAAGCGCTTCACGTTTGTTTCACAATAATACTAGTATTTTTCATTTATTTATTTTTTGGTTTTTTTAAACTATATTTATTCAATTGATATTATCTCCGTATAATGGCTTTGCCGCTTATATACCTATATCTCGTTGAAGCTTGTATAGAGCCATAACGGTGTAGTTAGTAAGGTTGTCTTAATCTCCAACACGGAGATCGGAGGTTCGAATCCTTGAGCACCATGTTCGCTTGCAGACGCCTAGAACGTCAATTTATCGGGACTCCTCTCTTTGGAAAAGTGTAAGATCAATATCCACAGATATCTCCACACGGCAGGCACCACTCGAACTACTCGAGTTTAATAGGATTTATCTCTTGTGCTTGCTTTTCACATAAACAAAAAAGATAGAAATAAACTTATTGGCACAAAATACTTGTGTCCTGTCATTTTTTCTCGGTATTTATTTCCCTTATAATATAGTGGTATCATGAATATATATTGTTAAACGATTTCAAGAGTATGTCTATCACTTTTGAATAAAAGTTTGACAACGATTTGAAGCATATAGTAGTAGAATAATTAAATTAAGATCAAGCCTACCAAATTCTGGTAGCATTTGTTTTGATTTGTCAAAATTGAGGCACTTTCAAGTTTTCACAGAGAATTTTAAGAAATATTTGAGAGACTAGTTATCTTAATCTATCATCAATATTTTCAAGCTACTCTTTGGACTACTTCATATTATACATTGGAAAATGAATATAGAAAATAGAAAACAAAGTCAGACTAATAGCAGAAGAACAAATTGAACAAGTTACAATTTTTTAATATCTTGGAACAGTAAAAACAGTCGACGGCAAAATAGAAGCGAAAATTACAAAAAGAATAAATGCAACAAATATATACTATCCATTGAATAAAACAGTGTTCAAAAAAAGTAAAACTGAACGTATACAATACAGTTCCAATACTAATATATGAAAGTGAAACGTGGGTAACTAACAATAAAATGGACAATAAAGTAAACGCAATCGACATAAACTATCTACCTACGAAAAATCGAAGGAAAACTAAGATAAAAAGAATATGAAATGAAATTATAAGAAACAACTTACAACAAGAAACAATCAAAGAGAATCTTAAACTGGTTTGGACATTGAACAAGGATGGAACAAGATAGATTAACAAAACGAATTGGAAAACAATATCTATAGGAAGAAGGAGTAGATAAAAATATGGAACGAATAAATCGTAGATATAGCAAAATAAAGGCAACATACAATAAATCAAATGATGATACTATCACAAGATAGGAAAAGATAAAGGAAGAGGGTGAATTGATAATAAATACATTACCGATGCCCTTGAAAGGGGAAAAGGAAAAATGAGAAGAAAAACTAATGTTGTAGAATTCTATGACAAAGGTATTTTAAAACGTGTAATGAATTAAATCAATACTAAAATTGAAAATTCAACCTTCACCTATGGTAGATGTTGGCATAGAATCAAACGCCCTGAAAGTTTGGGTAGTACAAGTATTTTTTGAGCAGTAATACTTAAAATCGAGAATTGAGTCGAGTTCAATTTGAATAAACTTAGAATAAAAGGTATATAAGGAAAATAAAATGAGATAATATTTTAGTACCTAATTATCTAAGTTGATGTACAATAAAAACTTTCTTTTTGTTAATCGAACCTTTAATTTTTCCACAAGAGTTCGATATTTCTGGAAGTTCGGTACTTTTAATAATTTATCATATAATAATATCTCTTCCTCTGAGATGACAACCATGACAAAAAATGGAATTTTGTGAGAGTATGGACATAACTCTCTTTCGCCAGGCCATTTTCTTAAGTTGTGAAACAAACAAAAAATATGCGATTGCTGAATTCAGAACATAGGTAGTTTACGCAAACGTGGCGTCTATTTTGCGAAAAACTTTCTTCTACCTAATTGATCGCTCAAAATTGAATCCACTGAGCATTGTGAGATGCCCACGACTTCCATTTTCTTTTGAAGTTTCAATCTTGGATTGGCTAACATGTTATCGTGAACTATTTCAATTGTTCCGGATCTATAAAACCCTTTTGCATCCCAAATGTTCATCATCTTCCATACCTGTGTAGCTGCAACTGAATTCAGTAAACTGTTCACATAAGTAGCGTTCCTTCTTCAGTTAAGAGGCGTAGAATTCGAAAAGGCAAGAGCTAATTGAACCTTGAACCTACAGCAGAAAGTATTGTCAGCCAATAAATGGAAATCCGAGGGTGCCAAGTCAGAGAGATGCGTACTGCAGACTGTGGTCTAGCATTTTCGTACTATGTCTTTTTATTGACAATTACCGGATACTTTACGATTAGAATTTGGTTCACCCGATGTAATTGTTCACAATCTGAACTAACAGTTTGTCCAGATTTCTGCACTTCAAAATGGACCAATCCTCTTTTCTTTGACAATCTGAATTCAGAAGCAGGAGTTTTCCTAAAATCAATATATAAACTTTTCTTAAACAGCTTGAATACGAATTCGATTCAGAAGAACCAAATAATATCTCCAACTTATGAGATGTGATTTATTTCTAGCGACATTGCATTGACTTCGAATATGTGGAAGAACATATTTATAATGATGCTATGTATGAAAATTATCATAATCGTCTTTTACTTAAATTTTCTGAAAAATAGGGAAATTTTAGCTTTTATATCGTTTGGGAGAAACGTTGCTATCAACTTCTGATGGCTAGAATCAGCTGGCTTCGAATCCTACAGAAATAAAAACAACGATTATCAAGAATGTCACATCTTGTACCTATAAATCTTCTTCAGATTCAGTCATTTACTTTATAAAATTTTTGGAACTGAAAGATGTAGTATTTCTTCATAGACCTACTCCTATACCGTAAGAGATTCCAACTCAAATCTAAACTATACTCTCGGAAAATCAACATCTTCTCAATGAGAGCTATAAAAAGTGTACTTTTTCTTAACTACTCCAATAATTTCTTGTTCATGTGCAATATAAAATGAACAAAATATATGCTACATTGAGTAAATGAATGGAAATGTTTTTTGTTTTTGGGTAGAAAAGATTGTTTCAGCTGGTGAATTTAGATAAGAGAACCTATCTTGTTCAAGCGCACGTAATGTTTGACTTTGAAATAAGAAAATCCTTTGCAGTCTCGTCGATCGAATAAATCTCTAGCTCTCATTTGTAAAAGTAAAATGGAAATGTTACTTCTGGGACATCTGGAAGTAACGAGATAAGAAAAATATACTTAAATTTCTCGTTCTACCTCCTGTGTTCAGCAAGAGTGTGTTAAATCAAATTTAATCGCCTCTCATGTTAAATGTGAGAATTCTTGAATATTTTACTAAAATTAACCTTAAGAATTGAGTTTAATTTGATGTCAGTTATTGAACAAATGTAATTTCTTTTTATTATTATCATTACTACTTTCATTGGCTTTTATATCGGGTATGTAAAGAATAGTCGATTTTAACTGAAAGACTTACGTTGGATGTACTGATAGTAAAAATGGCACATGATACATACCGGGATCCGCTTTAATTAATAGAATGAGTTTTCTAGTTATTGTATAATATGTCAAAATTTCATAAATAAAAAACACTGTTTTCGTTGTTGGGAAGAAAATTATTTCGAGTGTTGATAGAAAATTAAGTTTTACGTAGGAAAACAACTAAACAAACAAAAGAAGTCGTGATCACGTTGTGGGATTCCAAATAAGAGTAAAATTCATTTATTATTTAGGGAAAAGGGAAAACAATGAGTAGCCATTATTATGGGCATTAGCTGACACTTGTCGATCACGACAATCGGTCTGCCCATTAATTCGCATCCGATCTGGCTCCCTTTGGTAACTTATGGCCTTTTATATTCCCATGTTCAAAATGTATATTATTCGATACTAGACCATACAGTATAAATCGATTGGAATTATCGCTACTTATTAGTACTGAATACACTACCACTGTTTACACCACTACACAACAATCACAATTACACTGTCTCGCGTTTCGATAACCAAGTTATCGTCTTCCGAGACGGAAGGTAAACTAACTTGACTTACCTGTTTTATACTGAATTTCCCCACCAATAAACCTTCTCCGGCGAAAAATTAATTTTAGCAGGAAAACCTCCTTGACGGAAATCTTCACATTTATTCCTTAACTACTAAACTTTATAATGGGGTAAAAGGAATAGTCCCTTTGTCCTTATTATCGCCTTAGAAGATTTATTGGAGGGAAAATTTATATATATATAAAAGTTAAGTCAAGGGTATCGGAACGCGCATCAGACAGTGTGGTTGTGAGTGTAGTGTAGTGTGTAGAGGTAGTGTGAACAGTATTCCACTTATTAGTATTATAACGCCACCAACATTCAAGGCACCACCAGCTCTGCCCGTTCTTTATTTTAAGAGAGGAAGTTGAGATAGCAGTAGTGAATTAACCTGCAAACACGAACGCACGCGTTTCATTCTTTTATTTTATCATTAATTATAATAGTAGAGTTCAGTGGATTAAATCTCTACCTATCTTCTATCTTCTACCTATTTTCTCATTATTTCTAAGTTGATATTTTATTTTAGCCAATTTTTCCAGCAATTCATCGTTTCTTGATTTCTGTTACACTCTCTGTATCTATTTAGAGCGTTATCCTAATTTTTTTATCGCTCAACAGTTTTAGTTTGATCGTTAAATCTTCCGTTAAATTCTTACGAACATTATTCCGAAATTTTCAGTCATTTGTTTCCATTTTAAAAGCTCAATATTAGAGATGTCTATTCGGTCTCGGCTTTCATTATAGCTCACAATAGAAAAAAATTCTTATGTCTATAATTTGTTAAGTACAGGTTCCTACAGCATTTTGTACTTATTTGTTTGATTTCTCTCCATATAAACTTATTCTTTCAACGGACGCCTTAGATGGTGTGCTTTCTATATATTGTCAATTTTGTTTTGATTTCTTTGTTTGTTGCTTCCAAAGGAATACTGAAGAACTACTTTTCATACATTTGCTGATGCTTGTTTGTGTTGTATTTTTTGGGTCTAGAGCTGGGGTCTCCAAACTTTCCAGCCTTACTGACATACTGATTACTCCAGTAAGTTCCGAGGGCCAAAACGATATTATCATTGTTGCCGGTGGTAAAAAGTGAAATAGTCCACTGATGAAAAAGATAGTCCGAAAAAGTACGAAACGTTTAAAAAAGGATCTAAGGCAACACTGCATATTATTAATTTTCCTACCATTATCTGTAATTTCTAATTTAGTCGTAGAGTACGAGCCATAAGGAGTAACGTGACACGACATCTGGTGGACAGAGAAGCGGAAATAGGTAGTACCTTCTATCGCTAACAGATGGCGCTAATAGCACGTACAGAATAATCTCGTTGTTTCGAGAAAGTTCTGGTGTCTTCCACTCACTTCTAGATGGCAGTAATTGGAATATATAAGAAGGCTAGTGGCGCAACCACAAGTCAGTTCCTATGACATTGTTGTGAAATAAAATAGTGCGTACCTCCTTAAAACGTGTTTGTGCGTGTTTAAGTTTAAGACATCTTTGTAACAGTATTTTGATTTGAATTGTTGCTTTTGTGTGTGATTTAGTAGTATGGAAAAAAAAGCGAAAAATTGATAGTGAATGCAGAAAATTCAAAGATCAGTGGCACATTCAGTATTTCGTAATTGAGTCCAGTAACAAGGCGCCATGTTTGATTTGCAATGAAAGCATACCTGTTCTCAAAGAATATAACATTAAACGTCATTATGAAACAAAACATTTTCAAAATTACTCAAAATATACAGGAAGTTTGCGGACAGAAAAATTCGAAGCTATGAAGCGCGGATTGAAATCGCAACAATCTTCATTTACAAAACACAAAATTGAACCAGTTGGTGCAACTCGTGTCAGCTTTCGTGTGGCTCTTGAAATTGTAAAACGTGGAAAACCATTCACCGATGGAGAAATGATCAAAGAATGCATAATTGCAGTAGCCGAAGAAATGTGCCCTGAAAAGGTAAATTTATTAAAAACTGTCAGTATGTCAGCAAACACCGTGGCTCGAAGGGTAGAAAACATCGCTCAAAATATATCCTCTCAACTGTTCGACAAAAATGGACATGTTGAGTGGTTTTCTTTGTCCTTGGATGAGTCAACGGATGTGATATTTTTAAAGGAGTTGAAATAGCCATTAATCAAAAGAACCTTCGATGGAAAAACTTGAAATCTATTACAACTGATGGAGGCAAAAACATGAGTGGGAAAAATAGAGGAGTGGTCGCTCTTGTGTCAAAGGCTGTAGAAAATGACGGTGGTTCAAAACCATTAGTCTTACATTGTATCATTCATCAACTGTCATTGTGCGAAAAATGTTTTCATATGTTTGAAGTTCTGAAACTAGTCATATCAACTGTTAATTTTATCAGATCTTTTGGGCTGAATCACCGACAATTCCGACAATTTATTGACGAGATTGGAGAAAATGACTTACCTTATCATATTGCTGTACGGTGGCTTAGTTGTGGGAAAGCCCTTCAGCGCATTTTTGAACTTCGAGCAGTGATCGAAATTTTTTTGAATGAAAAGCATCGCACTCTTACTGAATTACAAAACAACGCATGGCTGTGGAAGTTAGCATTCTATATTGATTTGACAAAACATGTAAACGAACTGAATTTGAGATTTCAAGGAGAAAACCAGCATCAACGAAGTAAATGTTTTTCACATTTTAAAACATGTGAAATATTCAGCCACACCACTGAGACTGAGTTTCCTATCGATTTTGCAATCGAAACTTTGAGTTCTTTGAAAATAAATTTTAATACTCGTTTCTTGGACTTTGATGCCATTGCGAATCAAATGCTCGTGGGCTGTTTTCTGTTTTTGGTACTACTTATTTGTGTGAGAGGACCTTCTCCAAAATGAAATACACAAAAAATGTTTATAGATCTAAATGAACTGATGAGCATATTAAATCTCTTTTAATAATTGGTACAAGTAAAATTAGTCCATAACAAACTATTGTCAATGGAAAATCTCAATTACATAATCTCATTAGTATTTCATATGACATTATGCTTGTTATAAGTTATGTTTTCATTTAAAATGTATAAAATGTTAGTTGGATTCATTTCAATAATGTGTTAGTTATTATATACTGAAGTTAAATTTTCTGCATATTATACATGTCTTACTCATTACAATTCTGTGTTTCTTTATCCAACTTATTACATAAACAATAACAATAAGTCTATAACAATGTTATGAGTAGTTAGCCTATGACCATATCAATATAGATGTATATTAATAATTATTCAACATAAAATTAGAATACTTCAGTAAACTAAATTTAATTTGCTATAAAAAATATGTTCTCTAAAAGGAGTTTTCAAGTATGCTAGCTCTCCGCGGGCCGAACAAAATCTGTCCGCGGGCCGGATGTGGTCCTCGGGCCGTAGTTTGGAGACCCCTGGTCTAGAGGATTCCTAAGAGCTTGTATAGTTACATTAGTTATCATTCAATTTTTGAATAGATAGACATAGTTCTGAATGTTTGATAATAAAAATTTTGATGACTTCGCATTAATGTTTCAGTTTTATGTACTCCTGTTAATGTTCATTATACCAATCTATAACTTTGAGTTCCCTTTTCTATTCAGAGCCAAGTTTTGAATATGAATTATTTGAAAATTATTTATTGTTTCCTGTTTTTTCTTCTTATATGTTCTGGTATTATTGAATATTTACCGAGAATATTACTCCTTTCTTGTTATGGTACTTATTTTACAGCAAATTTCGATAAAGCTGTCTGCTAATGATATAATTTGTCACAATAGTTCACTCAAATTCTTTCACCATTTTATAAGTATTCTGTGATATGTCTCTAATTTACGTTCTTGTATAGAACATTGGCCTGAAAGTGGTAGAGATAAGTGGTCTCTATAGGAAGTTTTAAACCAACTTTCGAGAAACATTAAATTGACTAAAATGTTATTGTATGCTTCGACAATGATACTTTTACCTTGTTTTATCGTTCGTATTCCATTCATTTTATCTAAAATTCAGGATTAGTCCAGTGAACATCAATTTTCAATATTCTTATAATAATCCCAATGTCAAACGATTTATAACCCTAATTTTTTATTCACAGACAAGAATTTAAATTATCAATCAATTAAAATTTTTAGAATTTAACAAGATGAAAGTCGAATAGTTTGAAGCTCTTATCATACCGAGAAATTGGACTTAACATCAACTTTTCTTGAAATGTCAATAAATTCATTGAAACCCAATAAAACTACACAAGTAGTAGTATTTGGAGAGCATAAATACTTGCAGAGTTATTAAAGGTAGATTTATACTAAATGGTGGAAATATATGAGGGAACTGCTTAAATATATACAACAGAGATGCTTCTAGGAGAAACCTGGGCAAAGTGCATAGTGTGAGTAGACGATTTTATTATAAATCTCTAAAAAGTTGCCATGACGACAGTTCAACGAAAGCAATACACCCGTGTGTTTGTTGTTAATGTAAAAATAAAAGTTTCTTGCTGTTTTGTTTTGGCAAGGTGAGTGTATTGATTTTTGCATTATGTATCAAGTGTTAACGAATATGCTCTGTTCGATAATTTTTAAGTTACGTATTTTATAGTAGGCTTATTCAACTTTTAAATATGAGTGCTTTGGGCAAGAAAGATGGGAAATGGATAGCTATCCATTTTGCCCACTTAGTTTGATATTTTTTGAGACCTTTAACACACATTTACTAAGTCCATTAGAATATAAGTATAGTAGTATATGAGAAATGAATGCCATTATTAATTAGCATTACATTAAATACAATATGATTTGTTTATTTTAAATAGTATTTAAATACAAACGCAAAACTGGTCGTAAAGCATGTTCAGAAGAATAACTTGAGAAGGCAATAAAAGCTGTTAAAGAAGCAGGGAAATCAATAAAATCTACCCGATACTGAATTTGGAATTCCATTTACAACTATGCATCAACATATAAAGTCAGGAAGCACGTCAAAAAAACTGGAAAACTGGAAAACTTGGAAAAATTAGACAAAATTTTGCACCTCATATAATATAACGATACTCTGGAGACAGTAACTGATCACCTTGTAGATGTCACAATATCGAACACTACTATTGCTATGTCAACAATGGCTGTCTGCAATATTGCAGTTTTATCTACAATGTGTAGGGACTCACTGTTCAAATGATCCATTAACTAATTCAAATGACTATCCCATAGCTAGATCATCAACATGAACTCTTGAACTTATATTATATTATATTAGTATATTAGAAATTCTTATGGAAATAGAATCTGAGAGGTCTACCTTACCTGTGCCTCAATGTGATCAGAAGAGAAAATCAGCTAGCTCACTATCTGAAAACATTCCATTTAAATTAGAGAAACAAAGCCTTATACCGTTACAAATTAGACCCATACTAACCATGACTGCTCCAAAAGGCAAAAATCAGAGGTGTTGACATCAACTCCTGTCAAAGAAGAGCAAGCTGAAAAAGTAATGATAAAAAGACCAAAATAGCAGAGTTAGCATACCTCAGCACTAAGCACCTTCCGTGATAAGAACGTATGATAATTTGATTCCAACCAGACGATGCTTCCATCCATAGTATATTAAACGTTAGAGTACTCATTGAAAATATGTTTAATGGGAAGGTGATTCACAGGTATTCAGAATTTGATGATGTAGACCATTTGGAGAGGATTATTTCTGAAGAATGTCAAAAAATTACTACAAATATGATACGAAAGTAATGCAAGAGTTTGACAAGAGAACAATTAAATGTTTACAAAGAAAAGGTGGATATGTCGAAGCTGTAGGACATGTAATTAGGATTGTTTCTGTTTAATAAATATTCTTTGTATAGATTTTTCAATTTCTACAATAAATAATTATAATTATTATGCATATATATATATATATATATATATATATATATATATATATATATATATATTAAAATATATATATTCTAATTTCTTATACCTTCTGATATGTTTATGCTTCTAAATGTTTTTGATTTTAGTTCTCTTCTGTTTTAAAATTACACCCACATTTCCATTTAAAAATTTTAGCGATGAATTCATCACGCTCAAATAGATGACGTCAAAAATAAAATAGGATCCTTACGAATATGCTGTTCAAAAATAAAAAACGACCTGTTTGAGGATTCCTCCTTAATGTCGGCGGCTTACGAAATAACGAATTTATCCCATACCATACATACTGTTTATGCGTGTCGATTATAAAGTTTAATATAACTTTTCATATCTTTTGTCAACTAATGATTTAAATAGAAAATAAGATACGTTGACACCAGTTGGTGACATAGAAGTTATCAAAGTTTCATCAAAAAAATTAACCTAACCTAACCAATTACTTTGCATTTGCTGTAAAGATTTTTTTTAATAAAAACGAAGAAATTGTTATGAAGAAGCTAGAACTCCTGTATACTATGTTTTGAATGATTGAATTGTTGTATTTGAAGCTTTAGATGAACCTATTCACAGGAATATGGATCTGGCTTAGGATTGCATTCAAACATTATTATACCGTAATATGGAAGATATTCTCAAACAAAAGAAATAACTCCTTCGGATTAGGTTAGCAGATAAAGACGTAATGTTTGAAAAACAATTATTCACATGATAAAAACAATATTTTACAAGCACATTAAAATATTTTTATTAACCTCTCAAATTCACTAAGCATAAAAATTCATCGATATGTATATGGGAAATAACTGCGACTAGTGTTCTGAAAATTTGCTTGCATAGGTTTTCCGAAATGCTCGTTTCAGCTAAAATAATTTTAGTTTTCTTAAACTTATTTAACTATGCCTAAAGTCCACCATTTTTTAATTATTTCACATTTTCGAAATTTTTGGACACATGCCGCACTCCACTAAAAAAATTATATTTCTAAGTTTAAGTGAGTCAGGTCTAATATTTTTGGGATTTGGACAAATAACACGTACAGCTTTCAAAGTTGTGAAAATCTTGACAAAAATTTATATAAGGTGTTTAGAAAATGGTGCCGAACTTCGCTATCTAAAAACTTAATTTTTTCAAATGGCATTCTACGCTTTAAATTAAGGGGACTTCGTTAGTAAATTCATATATCTCAAATTAACGGTTTTTGTAGAAACTGAAATCTTCATGGTTTTTAATTGTCGGTTGTCTGAAGCGACCAAAAAAAACAAAAACATATCAACAAACAATGAAAACAGCTTGACGTTTTAGCGTTGCAAAAGTGTTCATCATGTCCCGTTTAGGATTTATTAATGAAGATTATTTCAATTTGCTGGAAATATACGGGAAATGTGATAGGATTATTAAATGAGCCTGCGATACTTTCCTTTTGCGATATCCGGATATACCACAACCCACCCCTGATACACTTATGCGGCTCGTTCATAATTGTAAAGCAGGGTCCACACAAAGGAAGCCGAACCGACCCGAACAAAAATATAGAGTGGGACGTGCCGAGCGGCCCCGAGCGGCTTCAGTTACAATTAAACTATAATGTTAAAACTATAATGTAGGTAGAAATAACCCGGTCGGCTTCGTTTTCGGTATGGACATCGTGCCGGCCCGAACGTACCCGCCCAGCTTAGCCCACCCGGGTCAACCCGCCCGGCCTACCGCGGCATAGTGTGGACCCTACTTAAGACCTACAGTCAGTTTGTTCCACCGTGCAGAAAATTGAAACCTCTCGTAGACAATGAAGCCAACGAAATTACAGTCTTGGGATACTTCAGAGCGTATCCTGAAAATTCATTAACCGATGCGTAAAGAGATTTGGGAATATCAGAGATAAGTATTCACAGGATTCTTAAAAAACACAAGTTCCATCCGTATTCAATCTCGTTGATACAAAATTTGAAGCTAGGTGACGATCAAAGAATTGCTTTTTGTGAATTTATATTAATTAAAACTCAGGAAGATGAAAATTTTCTACAAAACTTAATTTGGACAGATGAGTGTAAAATTCGGAAGAATGGAATATTTTACCGGTGTAACTCCCTTTATTGGAGTGATACTAATCCTCATATGTTGCGTGAAAGACAGTTTCAAGGGTACTGGAATTTCAATGTTTTTGCTGCGATGAAAAATGACAGTATGCTGGTGGTACCTTTTTATAACGAAAATTTGAATGCTAATCTTACTATTTAATTTTGGGGTGATTTTAGTTCACCGGATATCATCCCGTTGGATTTTTTTCTTTGGGGTCGTATAAAAGATATCTTGTATGCTTCGCCGCTAACTACAAAAGAAGACTGTCAGGAAAGAATTCGGAATGCATTTTGCACTCTTTCACCGCAAGAAATATACTATAATAATTTTGATACGATAACTTTTGTTATTCGTTGTTGTAGTTTTCGAAGTTTTTAGATAGCGAAATTCAGCACCATTTTCTGAACACCTTATATAAATTTTTGTCAAGGTTTTCACAGATTTTGAAAGCTGTAATATAATATAATTTTTTTAGTGGAGGGCTGCATGTGTCCAAAAATTTCGAAAATGTGAAATAATTAAAAAATGGTGGACTTTAGGTATACTACTCGTATGTCTTGTATAAAGTTATATTGAAATTTCGCATAGATTCCAAAAATTTATTTCTAAGATTCCCCACATTTGACTCTATTTTTCTACTTAGTTTGCATATTTCTTTAACCATTTGTCATAGTTTCCTCGACCTCTTGAATTATGAAAAAGCACTTGTTGCTTAGAAGTTGTTTTTTGTAGCAGAATTAATCAGAATCACTCGACGCCAAATCTTGTCTGTACGAGGGCAGATCAGACTTTGGATATAGATGACAGATTATGGTTTGCAGCATAAAAACACCAGATATCAGAAAGTCACGTCGCTTATTCTGTATTGCACATATAAGTTTCGTTAAGGTAGTGTAGTAAATGGTTGCAATTATTAGGTTTGTTCCAGCTGTATGCTCTGATCATATTTCAAACTTCGTTGCACTATGCATGGCTTGGCTATAATCTATTATGTACACATACCCACCAATTGCTGCTGGAACACCACCACTAACACAGGTATGGAAAAGAAGTAAATCATCATTTAAATATTCTATCTCCATCTTAAAAATATTTTATAACCTGATAAAGCACGATACAAGATCTAAAATATATGTTGACATTCGTTGATCCATATGTTCCAAAATTTATTCAAAATATTTTTGCTTGTCCCGCACTACTACTGAACAACTTCAATTTAATGCTGGAACGTAGAACCTTTTGTTCATGACTTGAATTTGATACTGTTGGAATGAAATTTTCATATCGTGCATGATCAATTAGTTACAGTATGCTGGGACAAACCTTTTGCTCTCCCTTGCTACATAAACTAGAACAACAAGAGCCAATTCTATTGATTGGTCATTATTTTCAATAAACGACCTGGACATCCAGCGTGCGCACAATTTGTGGAATTTCAAATTCAATACAAAGTGTATTTTGAATATATTAGTTTGTTATAGAAGCGTGAATATAGTGTTAGATAATATACTACATATTAGGATTTATAAGTACATAATGTTAAATAAAATAGAATTGAAAAACAATTTTTAATAGTCAAAGCTAGATTTTCAAAGAATAATTTCCTATTTTTCAGACTAACGGATTTACATTATATATTTTGTTATATTTTCAGTTGGAAACAAACCAATGAATTATTTGTGTCAATATAAGTTGAAATAAAGATATCGATCTTCCTATTTGAATAAAGCCGGAATGTGTATTACTTTGAAATGAACAATTCCATAATCATTCAAGATTTTATCAAAAATTTACGAGAAATGACGGAATTACCCATTGTCTTGTTATGATAAGTGATATGGATCATAATATCATATCTCGACTATGTGGAGTTGAGTTCAGGCTATGAGAATAACTTTTTCATTTATAAACACTTGTTACTCAAGGATATTTCGTAGTACAAAAATGATACACTTTATATCTCCATTAAGATGGATATTTTAAATTCAGAGGACGATATTAAGGACAAAGTTATTGTTGTCGTGATGACAAGGTTCTCTCGCTTTACGTAAAAACGTCACTGTCACATGGACGTTTTTCATAATAAAATAAGATGATAGGTGAACTCCCATGTACATAAAAATATTCCTCTTTCTTATCAAAATCTATTATTGACGGTTTGTAACGTAGACTTCATAATAATTTCATCATCAGCTATGGACAATTTGGAAAATTTGGAAAATAATTCGATTTCTCAGTTTAGCTGATCATTTTAATGGAAAAAGATTAATGACAAGTTGAGTAATATAGTAGTAATATATTATCGAAAACAAATGACTGGGAACGTACAAAAGCTTCCGTTGAATGAATATTTTCAACCAACCTTATACAAGGTATGACAAGTTAAATAACAAATAACCGTGACTTAAACACAATATCGAAAAGATCGATAATCTGATCCTATCTAACCGTCGATTAAATGTTTTTACCAATAATGTATATGTTATGGAAATTGAATCAATCTTATTGAAAAATAGAGTTACATAAATTATAGTTTCTACACTTATTATCTTGAGAATAAATGCCTATTTCTGTAATGTGAGAGCCAAACTAGTTTAAATGAACAAAATATTATTTGAAACATTGATTTTTTTTTATTTTTGTTTTGTTTTGACACTCATCGTTTTTGAACGTTCACTAGATTCCTACTACTATTAATCCATATTACTACCTTCTCATATTTGTTGTACTTCATAGAAGAACAAGGAAAAGTCGTGAGTCCCCACCAACAAAAAGCGCCGATTCAATCCGCATTGCGTGTAAAGAGGTTTCTAACAAATTTCAGCATCCCAGTGTTAGAACTTCCATCGTATTTCGACGAACTAGCACGGTACGATTACTTTAGGTGAAATCAAAATAAGAAGGAGCATGAGTTTTAGGAAGCTGAGAAAACGTTAGCAGGAAGCATATTAAAAGAGCAAACAGAAGAAACTTTCCAGCACATTTTATATACAAGGTCCTTAAAGAATAAAGATATCAGTTGTTTTTGGCAGGTCTCGTAGTATGTAATGGGTTTATATCTCGAGAGCTTTTTTCTACGACAGTCCTCATTTGTTCTCAAACGCCAATCATTAATTAAATTTCAACTCTTTTACTTTGAGTTGAGAGAATTTCAAGTCTAATTTTAAAATGATAAATTAGACCTAACTTCATCTACATCCAAGTGTAGACAACAAAAAGGAAATAGAATGTTAATTATTACACTGTTAAAAATCGAATGAAAAGTAAATGTTTGCAAACAACAGATAGAAATATACGTTATTATTGTTTCGTGTGTAGGCATTCCTGCTACCTAGTAAAACTGAATCGTTCTCATGGAAATATTATTTTTTATGACTTTTCATATTGTATAAACGAAGAAGAGAGAGAAGTTTAAATTCCTAGTCTCTTCCATGTGTGATTAGTGCATCAAATCAAAAGATTAGGTACTGAAAAAATGATAATTACATAATTTTAATAATAATTATCTAAACCCAAACATTTCCTATCACCTACCCAAAACAAATTTTTTAGAAGTCACAGTCGCCTTTCTGACAATAATAAGTCTCATTATTCGCCAGTAAAATATGACTCGTCGATAATAATTATCAAACCTTTAGTGGGCAAAAACTCGTTCACTCGTTCTCAGTGTTCTAAATATTGATTTTTGTTCCACTTGTGTTCCTTTAGAATGTTACTTACATATTTCTTATCGATTTTTAATTTTCTGCCCAATTTTCGCAAACTTACTCTCAGTTTTCGTTTTGAATCAAAGCTTATCCCTCCTTTTTGGCATTTTTTTGCTTTTATGACTTTTTATCAATTGATATACCTGTCTCAATGATTAATGTTCGTGAAACATGGCAATTACGTAATGTTTATACTTGAGACGTTTGACAACTTCCAAATTACGAAAAACAATAAATAAAATTCTCAGTCAACGTCTACCTCAATTGCTAAGCTGTCTAAAAATGTACGGACTTTTGTCCTCACGCCCTCACCTTTTGATTCTGGTTATTGAAGTATTATTAGTCTTCTAGGGCGCACAAACATATTCTGCATGCTCTTTCTATGGCCAATGTTATACTCCCGGCGGTCTAATATAGTGAGATAATGCCCCACGTAGATATCCTAATTAATTAATTTCAGCAAAGAAAAAATTGATTCACCCAAGTAAGAGACGCTATCGATAATTTAGAACGGAGTATTACTTAAGTACGCTTAATATTTATAGGATAATTATTGAAGCATCGTATCTAATGAACGATCAATCACCAGAAGGAAAACGCAAAGTTCATGAAACGCCAGAAATGATTACCGGATTTCCGCTTTAAAGGTGTGTGATGTTATTTTAAGTTATAAGTTATGCCAAAGATCGATTCAATCTTGGAGAGTATTGTAGAAAATTTCACTGCAATAATTTCTTTAATAACAAATGCCGCTCTTTATCAAGTGTGGGATGATAGGAATATGGAATGGCGTGATACCGCTTCTAAAATTTTTTGTAAAACACCATTTAGCAAATGCACTGAAAGAAACAAAGAAATTATGAGAAAGCGAAGATCATTTAAAAGCTCTTCTCATACTATCCATAGAAAAAAGTTGATTTCCAAAATAAACAATTTATATCCAAAATAGACAAGTCCTGAAACATACTTTACTTTATTGAACAATTTCTCAACAAAGACAAAATGTAGTGCTTGTTATTCTTATTTTTCTTGTGTGACCATTTTAACAGTGCATCATTTCAACACAAATCAATTGAAAATTTAAAATCTTCTACCAGGTTAGCTTTACTGAAAACATTACAATCACCTAAAATTTATAATTTATTACCACTAATCGCCACTTGTCTCTTCAGAAGATATCGTGCAATAACGCCCTAAATATTTTTATATTGAAGTAAAATTTCTTTCTGACATTTGCTGTATACCTCCAAACTCCAAATAGTGGCTTGACAGACATGAAAAAATTGGCAATTTACCAAACTGAACGCAATTTTTCTTACAATTATTGTTCGAATAAAAAACGTGTGACGCTGAATTGGATCGACAAGCGAATGACGGTATATATATATATATATATATATATATATATATATATATATATATATATATATATATATATATATATATATATATATCAAAACAAATGGTCGAAAAGTCTTTAGTATTTCAGTGAATATTTAATTTCCTACTACTAATCTGGGCTTGTCAAAATTATAGATGTTCCATACAATAACTTCATTGACAAAAAATTATTCACAATTAGTAGGCAAAAACTTGTAAAAAATTAAGAAACAAACATAAAAATAACTTAATAAAGACACAAAATTACCTTTGAAAATGTACATGTGAAAATGTTCTTATGAAATATACATTACATGTATATAGAAATGTTGTTTTTTCAAAAATACACTTAATACAAATTTATTTGAAATTTAAATAGTAATTAAATAGATTTTACTACAACAACGTTTATAATAAATATCCTACTATAAAATGTCGTAAAAAAACATATGTTGTGTAAATTTATAATATTGCATTTGCAGATTAAGCTTCTCGGGTGGCAACCGTCTTTCGTCTCTTCTCTTCTCTTCTCCTTATACTTACATTTCTCCTTCCTCATTTGGCTCTGACTTAGTCCATCGAAGTCTTTCAGATGTCTTGTAATATTTCTTCAAATACTTGAACTTGGACTGGTTGCAGTTTGGGTCCAACAAGGGATTCGGAAATTCTCCGTTTCTTCTTCAATTTTCGTCTCAACCAATACATTTCTCGTATCATATATAGTTGGCAGGCGGCAGCATCATAATGTGATCTTTGTTAAATAGAGAATATCTTCTGAATTTAGGAAAAGAGTTGATCTGAAGGATTGGATTTTGATTATTATGAGCATTATATTGTATGTTACGGAGATAAAAGCTTTAAAAGATTCTACGAGTTCTTAAGAATTTTCATCATTGATAAGAAAAGCATCTCTGGAGTAAAGTCGAATAAGTTCGTTTTTTAAAGATTTTTCCTCTTTTAAAGTGAATAATTCAATATTTGTTATATCTAAATGAGATTGTTCTAATGATTTCAATGATGAATTCGTTAACATTCTGAAGATTAATTATTTCATTGTGATGAGTAATGTAACCGTCTAAATCAGCAGATAATTTCTTAATTACAGATACAAGTGTTTTATGTTATGTTATGTGTATTTTTAATGAAGTCAAATATGCTTTCTTTTGCTTTCGCGTTATCTTATGAAGGTCATCAGTCGCTTGTTCGCGTAAATGATTATAATGAGCATATAGTGAGAGGGGTCCGTCTTTAATAGGAGATGCAAGGAAAATTAACTGGATCAATAAGTTTCTGCTAATAAATTTAAATCTATGTGTGATACATGTCAATGGTAATGTGAAATTTCTTTGGATTTCCCTCATTGCATAATATCCGTTATTCAGAATACTCCGGATCTTGAGAGGATGTCCGAGAGATAGGGTTGTCCTGCAATGAAGTTTGGTCATGAGTCTTTTTGTCAGTCAATTGTCGAACTCTTTAGGTGGGTGCTAGAGTATTTTTGCTCTCCGATTTTTGCAATGAGTTTTGTATTTTCCTGTTTATTTGAGGGTATAGTTGTATAAGGAGCTTGTAATTTTGCGCAGTGCTTTTTCTTGTATACATACGGGGCTTCAGAAAGGTTCATCTCTAATTTACTTACCGTATTTTTATTTTCTTCATTCACATCTTTTTTTTCTTTTTGCTAATCTATTATATAAATTTTTAATAAAAGGTTGTAACTTGTTGTTGTTGATTTTCTTTTCCATCTTTATATTTTACTCCAAAATTATAATTTTCTAATCTGAGTCTCTAACGTGCTAATCTAGATGTGGGGACTTGCTTTTATGAATATGATCTGCCTCTATTAGAAATTTTTGGCCATAGAGATAAAGGTGGAAATATTTACAAGAATCTGCAATTGCAAGGAGTTTTGTTCTGCAGAGTTTAAAGTTCTGGAATAATAGACGACAGAGTGATTGCCTTGTGAAAGTATAGATGCAATGGCTATATTCGAGGCGTCAGTAGTTACAACGAAGTATTTTAGAAAATAGTGATGCTGGAGAATAGGGACGTTAACTAATAATTGTTTGCATTTCGAGTACATCTGGTAAATGGGAATATGATTTTCGCGAAGTTCGGTATGAACCACCAATAATATTGTAGTATTTCTAAGAATGATTTTATCTCTTTTACAATTTTTAGGAATAACTTCTCTTTTCCTATGGTATAGTTTGATACCATCCACGGTTAATAAATGTCCAAGGAAAACAACATCTTTCTTAAGAAATTCGGATTTGTCCAATTCCTAAAAACCTTCGAAAATAACTGCAAAATGAACGAGATGTTCATGAAACGATTTAGAGAAGATAATTCCTTGTCCGATGTGGATTATTATGTCGGAAAGTTTATTGTTTCGTCGATTCTGTTGAAAATTTTGTCTATACATTTTTTAAAGTCTTCTTGAAGGGAAGTAATTTGGAAGTGTGACAAATATTCACAATAGGGTTCATTTATACCAGAGCAAGAAGTTTTAAAGGCCACATTTTTCAAGTAAGTGGCCTGGTAAGTCACACTTTCTGCACTGTCATTAAACGTAATATGTTAGAGTAAGTCATTTAGATTTTTTGATACACATTGATGATATTGCTCTTAGGTCTCATTAAAGTTTTGAACTATTGTCGATAATTGCGTAACTAAAATATCTTATGAACATCTGTTGTCGTACTTAGCTACAAAGGCCGGTCGTACGTCTGTCCAAATATATTTGTTAAAATTTTAAAAAATCTCTATGCTCTCGCTTGATACGAGATAGATAATACAGGATGTTTCTATATTCGACCAACAACGCTCTACCACAGAGAGATCTCAATAAATGATTCACTTTGATATAGAATTGAATTTGAACCCTTACGAGGCCTATTTGCTGAGATATAGGGTGTTCAAAATTTTAAATCAAAATCAAAATTTTGCCATAAATCAAGAACGCCTTCAAATTTTTTTTCAAATTTGGTGACCAATATGCTTATTAATAAAGTAATATTTTGACATAAACAAACTTTGGAATAATTTAACCAGTGGCGAGCGCACATACGGGTATTTAAACAATCTGAGCGGCCATAAGTCCATTTTGCAAAATGCAATACCAAACTACCTAAACCGCTGGTTGAAGTAGATGACTAGTCTATGAATTATACCTGACCCCTTTCATCACTCTACCATGCAGGGAGCATCGCCAAGGCCATTCTGATTTCGACCGACTTGGGGGATCCATGTGATTGTTTTAAGCGTTATTGTGAATTTGTCAACTTTAGCTGTAAATATTTTTGTTTGGACTTTTAATATTGAAAAAGTAATGATGGATTTGGATATTGCAGGTAAATACAAGTTTTGATAAAAATCAAATATTTTTATTTTAGTTTTATGGTAAGGGTTCGATTTTTAAGAAGTTATGCATATTACAACATTTTTTTTGTTTTTATTTTTGTTTAATATTATACATGTTATGGTATCAAGTTAGATCACGCTATATTTTTCCATTCAGTAAAAAGTTTAGAGCTTTAAGAATTGGCAAATCAAAAAATTTGCCGCGGAAAAGCGCGGATAAGTACTATTAATATTATTTTTTATAAGATCTTCATTACTTTCTTGCAATAATTTTGTGTTTATATGCTCGATGCGATGTGTTTAGGAAGAATTTACTTTTTTAAAAGCTTAAAATTAATATTTAGGATATTTATTATATAGACTAAGTGTTTGAAGACATTTTTGCGTGTTTTTAGTAAAAATTAAACAAATATAAAAACCTTAGGGATTTTTTCATACATTTGTTGTTAAAAAATTGATTTTCTAAGCCGTGTGAAAATATCTGTAAAAAACACTATTAAGATGTTGGTGCAATTTTAAATTATATGTTTTTGTTTAAGTTTCACCTAGTTCTTCGGGTGTAAGAGTTGTCACCCGAAAATACTTATTTGAATGCAGAGACTGAATTTATCTAATTTGGAAAAAAAACTTAATGGTTTGAAAAAGCAACTTTTGTTAGGTAAAGGTTATACTGAAGAGCAAATTAATAACTTCAAGCGCACTTTTGCTTATTTTAAAAACCAAGTGAAACAAAGGTGGTTAAAATCCCACAAAAAGGAGGATGTTTTTATCAAGTACAACCGGACGTGGCTAGAAGGAACCATTCAAATTCCTGTAGCTGGGCAAAGCCGACCAGGCCGACCGCTCAAGTCATTTGGAGAATCTAGTGAGCGCACCAAAAGAAGAAAACCGAACAAAAATTTGAAAATGATTCCGATTCGAATTCAAATGTGTTTCAAAGCTGTTTTGTACCTCTGAAATTGATTGGTGGAAAAAACGATGAAAATGTACTCTGGGAAAATCCAACACCTTCATCCCCAAGGTACTGCAGACCTATAAGATTCCGATTTCAGAAAGAAAGTGTCGATGTTACGCTAGAAGAAATTGAGTACGTAAAAAAATCTGCGCAGTCACTAAACCCAACAGAAATTGACTTAAATGGACAAAAGTTTTTGGTTAAGCACGTCTTTATCATGACAATGGTAGACGGCAAAGTTTGCAACGCGGCCACTGGCACTAAATCTACAAGCAAATGCTGTTTATGTGGAGCGACATCCAAGGAATTTAATAACTTGGATGTTCGGAAAGAAGTTAGTCCTGAGTCTACAGAGTTTGGGTTGTCAGTTTTACATGCAAGGATTCGTTTTTTTGAAAGCATTCTTCACTTAGCATATAAATTGCCAGTAAACAAGTACCGCGAAAGAAAATCTGAAGCTGAAAAATGTCTAGAAAAGGAAAAGAAACTAGAAATCCAAGCTAGATTTCGCAGGGAAACAGGGTTACTGGTTGATATGCCAAAATCAAATTTTGGCAACACAAATGATGGCAACACGAGCAGAAAATTTTTTGGTGACCCAAAGCTAGCCTCTGAAATAACTGGAATTAGTTATGATCTGATCTATAGGTTAAAAGTTATTTTAGAGACTATTTCAAGTGGGTATAAAATCGACACAGACAAATATGACCATTACGCAATGGATACTACTCGATTGTATGTAAGTTTATACCCTTGGCACCCAATGACGCCAACCATGCACAAAATACTTATTCATGGTGCAAAAATAATAAAAGACGCATTGCTGCCCATTGGACAGCTTTCTGAAGGGGCTGCGGAAGCGCGAAACAAACATTTTAGAACACACCGTCAAGATTTTGCTCAAAAATTTTCCAAGGAAAACTGCAATAGGGATATTTATAATCGGTTGCTTCTAAGTTCAGATCCCCTTCTTACCAGCATGAGAAAAATTAAAAAAAGAAAATTGGGTTCCTTTTTACCCAAAACCGTTAGTTTAATTGTAGCCGAGAAGCCAAATTTTCGATGACTAAAAATGTTTTTGTTATTTGATTTTAATAAATATGCTCAAATAACACATTTAAGAATTTTTTTATATACTAATATCATTTAGAATCAATAGAAGCAAAAATATATTTTTGACCGTGTAGATCGTTCAAATACCCGTATGTGGAGCGGTCAGAGTTAGTTGTCACTTTTATACCCCTATCTCCCATTGGAGCAAATTCTCTTTTTAATATCGTTTTAAATTGCCTGATTATTTTTAGTTAAGAAACTAATAACCTTTTATGGAGCTAAAATGGACGGTGTTGTAGAAATTTGCCTCTAAACAAAATTCTGCAAACACGTAAGTAATTTATAAATTAATTAATAATTAATTTAATTTCGAGCAGCAAACAAAAATGTATTACAATAATAACAAAATTGGCAATGAAAATAAAAATAAATATAACACAAATTAAATTTAAACAATACTGTATTACAACAATAACAAAATTGACAAAGTTACAGTAGTTGCTGTTTTTATGAATCTAAAAAATTCGAAGTGATCGGAGAGAATGTTCCTGTCAGTTATTAGACAATGATGCTCAAATTTTTGAAAATTTTTCTCCGAAAAGATACGGCATAATTTGCGAGAAGCATTTTGGGTATTGGATTTTACCGAAAAATTTGTTAATACTGCTTCATGATCGGAGAGACCTGAATTAAATATACAGTCGAGGGATTCTGAATCATACGATGACGCGACATAGTTTATAGTACTAGAATAGATTTTACTTATTCTGGTTGTTGAGGAGATATGCATGATTCTAGCAAAGGAATCAAAATTTGACTGAAGACATTCTTGAGCAGTACACATACTGGAATAGTCAATATTGAGATTATTTCACTTTTCAGAGGGAAGGACTCCAGTAAGGACAGTAATTTGTGACAGAAAGTATGCATGTCAACGTCAGATATTCTGTAAATAGAAAAAATATAGAGGTCATAAGTATTGGGTTGAAGATAGAAAATTCGAAGACTTTCTCAGTTATTAAATTCATTCTATTTAATCTGGCTACAGTGCTATAGTTCTTGAGAGAAACAGGCTCATTATTATTTAACCAATGTTCAGTGATGGAAATAATTTCAGGGAGTTGAAAGACAATAAATTATTTGTCAATTTTTTTAAATTTTCTATTGAAGATTTCTAGATTATAATGGACGATATAGGGTGAAGAGTTTTTCATAAAAAATATTTTATTTAAGAGTAAATAAACTTTAAATGTCGGTTCTTTGTTCTTGGGTAAAATTTTAATTGCAAAAGTGTTGGTGAATGAATATTAATAGAACTTTTACACCTAATTGTAAAATAAAAATCTTTGTTTTCAGAGCAACACTTTCTAAAATTTCCAAAATCGTAAGAGGACTAATCATCTTGTATGATTAAGTATAATTCAAAGATGCTTGTATCTCACATGATACTATCGCTAAATAGAATGTGTTCGTCATGAATATTGTAATACATTTAAAACTGTTTTGTGAATTTAATTTATTTTAAAATAAAATACACAAGGCTTAAAGCAGCCCATACAAAATTTGTCCCGGATCTAATTTCGGAATTACCGTTTGTTTAAAGAACCCGGAAGCTTCAAACAATTCTAGTCTCTAAAGATTCATTATTATCTTAGGTAACAATATAGAAAGAGAAGACTGCTAATGTATTCGAAGTAAATGGGTACCTATCAAAATATGAATCGAGAATATAGAGAAACCGTTCATAAATTTGTACAAAACGCTAAGAGAATTGCGAAACGAAGATAATTTTAAATTAACCCTTTTGATTGTTGAATAGAACTTTAAATTTTCACATTAAAAAGACATAAAGAACATTACGTACCGAGGCAGGTAAACTATTTACCTTCAGTCTCTGAAGACGATAACCTGGTTATCGAATCGCGCATCAGACAGTGTAATTGTGAGTGTTGGTGTAGTGGTGGTGTAAACAGTGTATTCAGTACGAAAAGAAGATAGAACAACTATAGTTAGCAGTTATATTCTTCAACGCTAATGTTTATTATGATGAATTATATTTGTTAGTTTATAGCTTTTCTCTGAAGTTGTCATTGAACTGATGGTACTATGAATGATGAAGATTACTTACTAATAGTGCATTACTTTATTATTTTTATTCTTAACAATTACAATATATTAGTAAGTTATAACCCAAAGTTTCTAAAATTGAGTTTAAATACTACATTGACCTTATGTACAAGATTGTTCATACTTTTCGAATCAGGCCAAGAATCTTTTTCTCAACTCATGTAAAATATTAAAATGAAAAATTACGATTAGATAATCAGACAATGATACAATATAAGTATAATTTAATTACTGTGCTTTATTTTATGCTATCAGATTAGTTAGAATTTATCCATTTCCTTCATTTATCTTAATTGTTACCACTTTTGCAATTTTGCTATACCTGAACGAATATAAGATACTAGATTATATTCATAATTTTGTTTAGCAGACTATAAAAATATGCTTAAAATTGAATACGAAATAAGAAACGAGTCGAACATTTCCACTTTACTCTTAGAAATATCCATTTTGGTATATCAGAGGCAAATCAGAGATTTTTCTATCCATTCCTAGATGTGCATAAAAAATTTTCAGATGGTACAAAGGTTTTTTTATAGCAATAAAATTTTTTCTGTAAGGATTAAAATTTTAGAGAACGTAACTAGTTATTCCAATAACCACATAAATTTCTTCCAGTTAGAATTTTGTACAAGGTATCATAATCAGAGATAGATCAGGGAGAAAAAAATATGTAAGTTCAAAACGACAAATGCGGACACGTACTTACAGAACAGATATATAAATCGATATGATAAGAATTATTACTTTTTCATTTAACGCATTGGTTTCCAACCTCTTATGTTTCATAGACAACTTTCAAGATTTTGCTGGATCCGGTAGACCCTCTGCAGCTAAATTAATTACCCACTAAATACCAATTACCAAATCTCGAAAAATAGTGAAGATTAGATATATCTATGGAAACTTACGTTGTAGCTGAGTAGTAGTTTTTAATGGGAACGTGGCGTGGCAAGAAACACCAAAGTGGACTAACTTCAGTATGTTTTCCGAGCTTTCGAATACTCATGTATTCATCGTCTGGGACTGAAATTATGGTCAAAAACAATATAAAAAATATGTATAAATGTATAACAATAATTAAGATTTCCAGTGATTTCGATATTATTAAAGCTTGTAAAATTTTTTTAGCTCATGGAATTCAATATTCAATATTCAAATTTTTACAAGATTTAATAATATCAAAATCACCGGAAATCTTAATTAATTATTGTGTGTAAAATTTTATTATTGTTATACATTTATACATATTTCTTATATTGTATTTGACCATAATTTCAGTATTCGAAAGCTCGGAAAATATATTGAAGTTAGTCCAATTTGGTGTTTCCTTGCCACGTTCCCAATAAAAAACTACTCATAATATAGCTGGCAAACACTTCTTTACAATTCATATATATATATATATATATATAATATAATTTTAAATATAGTGTTGTAATTGATAGATTGACAGAAAATTATCAATATTTGATTTGAGTTTTATAAGGAATAACCTCAAATCTTCTCTTTTGTGATATTTAATCTGTTCCTTTTTTCATAAGAACAATTTCTCAGAGTCCAGGATATTTCCCAGGTATTTCTAGCTACAGCCAAAATTTGTGAATATAACTTCCAGCTCCTCATTAGTGCTAAGTTCGTTTAGCTTCTCTTGTAATATCACATTCTCCATTTCCGTTCTATCAAATGGATTTTTGATCCATGGTGGTATTTACATAGACAGAATCTGATTTTTAAATGGAAGGCATGCAAGGCAAACAAATGTTAGATGTTAGTCTGAATATCTTCATCAAGGCTTTCTACTTGCGACAAATTAAAAAACTGTGAAAATTCGCGCCGACCAATATTGTCCTTTATAAATTCCAATTTACCAATAAAAGCTGAAATTACATAATTGTATGTTGATGTAATGAAATTGTTTGAACAAATCTATCCAATATATGATATCTGCTGTAAAATAGATCAGATTTTCTTTGAATCAGCATCTTTACTTTCCAGAAACACTAAAGCTGAGTCTAAACGTAAATAAAAACTTGAAAAATATGCATCTTTCAACAACCAGCGTACTTCGGTAACTAACACCAATGGAAGTTTGGAAGTCTTCATTATTTTCATCGCACAACTGTACAAATAAGCGCTTCTTATTTTGTTAACTGCATTAAACATAAATTGAAGCAACTGATGCAATGTATCACTCAAATTAATTTTTCGCTACTAGAGCTTGTCGGTGGAAAATACAGTGACTTACAATTACCTTTGGAATATTTTTTTAAGATGGCTAAAACTTATTTTAAATTGAATGTGATATAAAATTATTATTTCATTTATTTAAGAAACTTATAAAGAATATTGTGATATCAGAACCCCGCAATAATTAAAAAAATTAGAAAGGTTATAAAAATAGAGTAGGGACATTAAGTTCAATCTTTCTCGGCTTTCTATTTTATCGAAGTATGTAAATGAGCTCAATACTATACATATACTTATTACAATATAAAATTTATATTGTACTAAATAATGTATATGTATCTTATAAAGCATTTTTTTAATAAATTGAAAAATAGATAATATATAAACTAAAATTATATACAAATAACAAATAGGTAAGGAGGTATGTACTTACTTTTCCGACACTGACAATTATTAATCTCGATTCACTTTTTTTCGAGTCTGGAAACGAATTCCTTCACTGGCCAACATTAATATCATTTCATTTTTCCGAAAACAAATGATTAACGTTTAACCTTGACATTCGTATTTATTTTGGTGAATAATCAAACAAGTTCATGCAAGATTGCAAGCACAAACACCACAAGCCGTATTAGTATGCACTGTGAACAAGCGTTGCGAACGGGATGGCGGTCGGCGCGCTAACGACAAGTTTCGACGTGTTGCACTGAATATGGAATATGCAAGTTTTTACAAGTAACAATCGCTGAGCTTCTTAAATTATTATCTGCCTATATTAAAGAAGTCAAGCTAACAGTTTAGTTTTTCACTATCAAAATCAAATTTTTTTAATTCACTTGGAGATCGACAACAAATCAATTTCTTATTTAAACTTGCTATAAAATAGCAGTGACTACTACGCCACAATAATTAATTAACGAAATAGGAAAAATATTTAACGAAAAACGCAGAGACCGATTGGCATGTTACGTGAGCCACGCTTACTTCTCAGGGCAGTTTATAGGATTATCACATCAATTTTCTACTGGAGGCGAACACATTTCAAATGAGATGACGCTTGACAAGAATTTTCTCTCAAAATTATTGTTACCATTTTTTCAAAAATCCTACAAACTTGACCTTTTTTAGCAGTTCACATAATTGAATTGAATGAAACTGAGATTATTTTGCTTCTAATATCCAATAACATTATAAAAAAGATGCTAGATATTCAATTAAACATTATGATTAAATAGGAAATAATTCACTCATACTAGCACTTTTTGAAGTATTTTAGGTTATAAGGTATAAAAAAGAATGCGGGTTTTGCTATCCTCATGTATCCCGACACCATTCCTTGTCGTTTTATTATTCGAGTTTATTATTATTATTTTTTTTTTAACAACATAGAATCATAATTTATGGCAAATGTAGAAAATGTGCAAATCATTCCAGATATAATCCCAGTCATAATTTTAACGTTTGAATGTAAGTCAAGAGCTTCGTACTTTGAGGTCGATTAATTCAAATTTTATGTAACCTTATCTCTTTTTCTATTTTCTATACATTTGCTACATATTTAATTTTTCACTGAGCTATTATCTCAATCCTTGGGAATCACCACCATTCAAATACTTAACAATTTAGTATTTTGAGTTCGCTTTTATGTTTTCTTTTATTCATCAGATTTAATCACATTGAACAATTCGATCGACGTAAATTATGCTGATAATACTGCTTTGCTAGCATCACGGGTAGATTTTAATTAATGCAACCTACTCGTTGCCGAATGGAAGACAACAAAATTAAATCCAATAATGTTATTGTCACAATTAAACGAAATGGAAAATCACTATCAACTAATAAAGACAATTTAACATGATTTCTTGCATCCTTTTTGACTAGAATGGATGTTTATTACTTTTTTAAAACGTGTTTATACTTCAACAATTATAATTTTTCTTACTAATAGCATTGTATCAAGAATAGGATAGTAGAACAGTGATAATGCTAAAATCATTTGAGGTAATTTTGCACGCTATCTAGTTACTTTTACGCTCGTTCTTCATAAAAATGACCCGTAGCTTGGTGCCATCTGAAATAAACAGCATTATTTTCAACACACAATAAATTTTTTTAGAAAGATCCCAACTAAATGTGAAGTTTTTTTTATCTCCGAAATTCGAACCGACAGTACATTGTTGCCGATTTTACTTTTTAGTTGGAAAGTGACACAAATTACCTATTCGACAGGAATCTTTACAATAGATAGATAGGGCGTATTTTGAAATACCATGTTTTTAATAATGTTATAGCATGTATTCATCTCGAAAATAAACTTAATCTCAGTATTTGTTACCAATTTCAATGTATAAAAAATGTAATGAGCTCGTGTAGCACTAGCAAATGAAACAAATAATTTTCATTAATCTGTTAATCACTTAAATTTGGGATATAAAAAAGGATCCTGGCACAAAGGTATATAAAATATATATACTTTCCTTTGGTGACTGAAATAATATGAATTTGCGATTTCAGAACCTCGGTCATGAATATATTTTCATAGAGAGCCGAAAAAATAAGTCCTGGCTATTTTGTATGTTTTTTTACACTTTCAGTTGATTTATGTGATTTATCAATTTTCTCCTTTCTTCCTGGGAAAAATATTTTTGATTTTATTCCGCTTTCGTACTATATTAATATATTTGATAAAATCAAAAACCATAACTCGTAAAAAGTTCTAACTCTACTAATATTTTAAACGTAACGAGATGAAGTATACTAAATGTATCATAATACAATATCGTACTAATACTTGAAGAAATGCACTCGTCGATATTCGGAACTTACTAAATCTATTTGTTGCTTATAATTCTAAAGATACCTAGATGATAATTTTTTAGCATGAAGGTTCTAACAGGTCAGAGGTCGGTTGGGCAATAAACATCTTATAGCATTACCTAATACTTGGACTTTCGGTTAAATTGTAAACAGACGGATTTTAATATAAATAGAGTAGGATGAGTTAAAATTTTGTATTTACAATACAATGTGAAGTTATGAAGTACATTATGAATAAATTGAAATAAATGAATGTAAAAAAAAAATATTAGATTTGGCATAAACGTCAGGAATCACGGAGTTTTGCTCTGAGGTAATTGCATCCTTCATATTAGATAACTAAATAAAACACTCAAAGTTTTAGTAAATGAATTTATTAGAAAATATCGAACAGAAATATTAAATAAAATAACATTAATAACTACACTTTTTATGAAATTGTTGATATAAAATTATAATAATTATAGACTGAGCGTTTGAAAAAATTATCAGAAACTACAAGTAGTACGGTCTTGTATATATTCCTTGTGCATTTTACAGCTACAACATTGTTAGTGGGAAATTCGAATGGCCAACAAATTGAGTAAATTTATTGTAATTTTAAAACTTTTTCAAATTCTCAAAATGTTTGTTAAAAAGTATGATAGTGTTGCTTCGGAACATTATTCACATATTTTTGTTTTCTGGAAATTATTTTTTTATAACCAGTACCCGACCCATTTGGACTATGTGTTATCAAGAAAATATATACAAAGTAGCTCTTAATTTTGACCACCGAAAGAAATGGACAAAATCCACTAAACAACCAGAATCTCCGTTAAGAAGACTGTAAAACCCCAAAAATTTGGTACATGTAGAATCTACTCGCGATGACCTCTAGATATTCTTGGGTCAAGTAATCACATTTACTATTGAAACACCTACTATAAATAAAAGCTTTGATTATTATTGGTTATTCATTATTCTTTTTGTTGTTGAATATTGGAAATCAAACCACAATCTACACAAATATTTCAATATTCACCTTTTATCGAAAATATAATCTATTGTGAATGGACCTTGAAAAATGTACGACAATTTTTTGCATCAGTCTTAAACCATCTTTATCATTTTTTTTAGTTTATCTAGTTTTTAATGAACTTGAAAAAATTTTACAGTATTTGAAAATCTGAGTTCGCAATAATAAATTGAACAACAGATTGCATTTGTTACATACCACTCGGTAAGAATTTTTTCTATATTTCCAACAATTTTCTTTTTCAAATTTAATATTATTTTATTATCTGAAATTTTCCCTATATTTTTGTCGAAGCTATTAAGTACTATCATGGTGAAAATTTTCAATAATGTTGTTGGAGTTTTCAATGCACACTTATCATTTAAATAATAATTCTTATAGAATATAAGAAGGTCTTGTCCACTGTTTATGTCATAAGAAGCTTCTAAACTGACTTTAGAGTCTTTGCAATTGAAGCGATCTAAACATTTTTTAATTAAATAACTCCCAAAATATACTACAGAAAAATTTTCTAACGTCGCAATATAATTTGAATGTACCTCGAAAGAAATTAAATTGGTGGATGAATCCGTTGGTTCGGGTGATGATTCTTCAAAATTTAATGAAGCGAGTGCTTCATTGTCATCTGTTGGTAAAAGCAGTATATTATCATTATCATCCAGTTGACTACTTGCATTAGCACTTCTAGGTGGCTGGCTTCATTAAATTGGAGACAATATTTATTTTAAATGCAGCTTGAAATGCTTTCAGTGTTCGATTTCTGTTTTACCCTCCTCTTTGACGATAAACAGAAAATTGATTTTCAAGTGGATCTTGAATTAGTCTGTCTGTGAATAAATAATTGAAACCTTCATTTTTTTGATCACTTGCAAATTGTCTAATGGAGTTAATGGTGAGAAGAAAACCATCAAAGCTATCAGGTCTGGTCAAATTTCCCTTTGTTCCAGCTTTGTATATATTTTCGAATAAATCATATCCTGAGCTTAAAACTGCTAGCACTTCTGGATTCATATCGCTCAGAACAGGATTACATGGTTTTGAAATAAATTCATCAGTTTCCAAAGATATCATTATGGCAGAATAAACACTGTGACTCAACAATTGGGCAGCTAATTTAACCTTCATTTTTTCTAAAGAATTCGGATTGATGTGCTTATCAGTCAGTTTCAATAAGGCCTTTCCTGTTTTGCTCCTTTTATCAAAATCATAAACTTTTCGAATGTCAGAAAAACATATAAACTGCCCATTAAATATAAAACTATTGTTCAAAAAATTGTTTCTAACGCATTTCAACAGATGGGGGGCATCAAATAAAGCATAATATTTTTTCTCATTATGAAAAAAATAAGGTTGGTTTTTGTGAACCCCCAAATGCTTTATGAGTTTCTGTTGGTAGTTGATAAATCACATACTATGCCTAAAGTGTCTAGTTTTGTCTCACTAAGTTTTTCCAATGCCTTGATAATTATACACCATAAAGAAGCATATGACACCCCACCATTCGATACAAAGTAGGCAATAGGAATTTTCCAGTTGCTATAGATTCCTCTGATCATGAGAACTAGAGCTTCACTGGCAGGGAAAGGATTTCTTCCGAACTTGTCCAGATCTTTGAAACCCTCAATTAAATCTGTTTTCATGTTGTACTCCTCCTTGTACTCCTAGATTCCTCTTAATAGACATTTCGTCGAACATCAGAATACATTTCTTCTCGTAAGGCAGCATCGAATCCCCCTTTAAAGTGAGGTGCATAAAAATTTTTTTATTGAATCCAGGTTTGCAACGGAAATTGACAACCCATGATTTCACTGTTGATATTGCTGGCAAAATAAACCCTTTTTGTCGCAAATATCTGTATGTCTTGATCCTTTATAAAATAATGACAGGCCAGTTTTTTTCAGTTAGTAAGCATGGGGATTTCATCTTATGTCGTAATTGCATATTCATTCACAAGAGATTTTGTAAAATTCGTGAGAGTTCCTTCTCCATACCAAACGTTCGCAGAGAGTTGCGTTTTTATAATCCTTTTTTTTGTAGCTCTCAATTGATTATTCAGGTTAATGACTTTTTTCCTAGCATTGATTAGTTCCTTTCTCAACCGTTCATTGGAAGGTTCTATAACTCTTTCAACCACTCTTCATCTTCATGGTTACTGATAGAACTATCTGTCATGTCAATGTTTCTGGACTGAATCGGGGCAATAAAATCACTATTTGAATATGTGTGTGGATGTCAGAAAACAATCAATTGGATTATTTGTTCATCCAAATTTTCCTTATCCGATTCACTTTCTGAACCTTCCTCATTTTTGTAACGGAATAGTACAGCAGTAGTAGGCAATCTTTTAGATTGACTAATATTTTCACTGAAATGTTTGCTGCAGATCAGCTTATTTCTTAGTGATTTCTGGCTTAGGTTTGCCAAAACAGCATTACCTGAAATAAGGAACATCAATGTTAACATACATATTTATTGTAATGGTTATGGTAAAGTATTTTTTTATGTTCAAAAACTTGAATTTATTTCATTTCAATAACGGGCATAAATGGAATAACGACTAATAGTACCCTTATTTGGAATTTCCCTAATTGTTCTTATATCATCGTCGGAACGACAGAATTTTCCCGAATTGTGTTAAGATAATTCCATTGAGTTAAATATATTTATGTTACTACTGGTACTAATTTAAAAAAATAATTTTATTCACAAATCTGTTATAGGTAAATCAAGCAAGAGTCATATATTTTTGAAATTATAACCTATTAAAGTGCAATACAAAAAATATATCCAAGGCGTCATATTTAATATAGTTATAACACTACAAAAAAGACACCAACTACTACAGTTGAAAATATAAATTGCTCTTCTCCAGGATTTTTTATACGTAACATTTTTTAAAAATAATTAATTTGTTCTATAGTTTTAAATAGGCTGTTTCTATCATCACTGTAGGAAGTTATGGATAGGTAAATCGTGAAATAAATAACTAACATCAATATTTGTTGGGATGATAAATTCATTCATAATGTGCGACTGGAAAAATGTATTTGAGAAGCTTGTTGCTACCTTCAACTTTCAGAAATTATATTTTACAATGAGACCATAAATGCTTACAAAACCATCTGTTTGTTTAATGGTATAATAAAAGTAGGCAAAAGGACTACTTATCTGAACCAAGTTTGTGTGGTCATAAAAGCGGGTACTTACTAACAAATAAAATTATCTCTTGTTAAATGTGTTTTTTGCAATATATATATATATATATATATATATATATATATATATATATATATATATATATATATATATATATAATAAAATGGAAAACTAAAATTCATTTTTATTAAAAGTATTCAACAATCATAAGATGGTATATGGCATTACTATATTCTTACCCTTAATAGATACGAGGATAAAAATGAACAATGGACAAAAATGGTGATTATATTATGGAGGGACATTACATTGGTTAGAAAAGTTCTTTTTTATATCGAAAACACCAGGAAATGTTTAAAGGAAAGCTCTCAGTACATTTTTTGACAAAATCAAAACGAGTATCTATAACAGAAACGTATTTAAGAATAATCATTAGTGATGTTAGTTATTCGAGATAAAAGTGTGCTATATCGCTTAAATTGACTGATAATTATAATAAATAAACATATCCTCATTAAAAACCTATGTTTGCCTCGTGAAGGCACGAAACGTCGTATCGAAGATTTGTTGGTACATGTCTATAGTAAATTTGTATTCAAATAAAACTAGTATTTGATATTATTTCATTGAAACATTCTATACTGGATAAAACAAAAGCATAATTTTCATGTAAAACTTGAGAATGGAGGAAATTATAATGTTCTCCCTAATTTTCACTATTTTGTCAATCTGTTATGGCATGGAATATAGTATTATAACCATATTTATAATATGTGATTAAAAAAGTCTATATACATTTGAACAGGTGAAATTTTTGCCTCATTGACAGGATAATTTCCAAATATAAACACAAAGACGCACTACCTTATTATTATATACTTAGTTCATAAACATAAAAAAATAACAAAATATACTATTTCAATATTTGTATTCGGTTAGTTGTGTTTATGTATAAGTTTACTATAAAGGTGGCTTCTTAGTTTAAATTTAGGTATGATTCAAGTACTTTTGATAAGTTTATAAGATTGAATGGATTTGGAATTTGTAGTAAATCATTGTACTCGTATAATATGCAATGCGACCATAATACAAATAAAATCATTATCAGAAAAAACTATCGGACGAATTATCTTTTATTTGACGATAATTAAATACCTAATTATGTTTATTATTGAACAATTGTAAACAGTCATTTATTCACATTCACTATTTTTTATTCCTTTATGAAAAATAATTGTCTTAAGAATAACTCACCCGAGTGTATGATCCATTTTTGACATCTGGTAGGGTCATTCACAGGAAATCGGTACATTTTAATTATAGGATCTGATCTCTTAGTTAGTCCACACTTGAAATAAACACACTTATTTCCATCCATTTCTAAAAAATTGAAAAGAAGAAGTGATTATTTGTTATATAAATACATTTTAGTAAGTAGTTAACTAAATATACAGTTTTTTTTCGAAATTGTAAGCTGTAGCATTTATACATCTAGCGCCTCTTATAATTTGAATATATTAACTGAGAGAGTAGTGATGTATATTAATTGTGATAATATCCACTTACCTTAAAAATGAAATATAGTATATCCAAGTTCAAAGATTCTCAAATAAAAAAATAATCCAAATGCACAACCAACGAAACTCAACAATAACACAACGAATACAATACAATAATGAACTCAAATTGCAATTTTGCTATAGGCACCCAAAATAAGAAAATTTACAACACAGCTTAAGGGTTGAATACAATATTTTAAATAATTTTGGCTCCATCTGTTATTGGGGTAATTCGGTAACCAAAGCTAAGAAAACATGTAATTCAAGCTACGACATACAGTAAGAAAAGACGTGCTGTGATCGCCAACTCTCCACTGCCATCTATTGGTGGCGTCCACCTCGTCAAATGATATCCTCATAAGGTTAACCTACTATCCTATTCTTTATACAATTCTAATAAAAAATGTGGAAGATATACAAAAAACGTCAGCAATATTTGAATAAAGATAGTAATTCAAACTATAAATATGTACTGGAATCAATTGTTTAGTGAAAATGGCTTCCTTATTGATAAAAAGGCAATACAAGGGTTGCTACTTAAATTTTCAGATATCAGTTCAAAAGAACGTATTCGAACAATCAGAACATCGAATTGATGAGTGATCCGCCATACAATCCTTGTTTGGCACCAAATGATTTCTTCTTATTTTCGCAGATGAAAATTAAATTGCGAGGTCAACGTTTTTCTACACCTGAAGAAGTACCTCAATCGGAAAGGAAAAAATCCTTCGGCAATTGATTCAAACGAATGCAAAAGAGTATTGATCTTAATGGAGAATATTAAAGAAAATAATAAAGCCATATCCAATTATAAACTCTCATAGTTGACGAATTTAGGATGAAACAGCTCAAAAATGTTTTTTTTTTACTGCAAAGCCCTCCACGTCACTACAAAGTGTGGAGTAAGGAGAGGACTACAGTCAAATGAATATTACATTTATAAAATGAAAATATCTAACAAATTTTTTGTGAAACAATAACGATTCTTATAATTGTAAACTAATACTTATTTGCACAATATTTGCTGCAATGATGAGTGTACATTTTTTCCTTAAGAATATGTTTACAAGCAATATTGTCTTTACTGGAGCAATGAAAATTATACACAATAACCAGTAGAAATGAATTAAGCCTTGAGAGAGACATTGAGAAAAGTCTTACTGATGAAATCTGAACAAATGAGATAAAATTTGCTCAAAAAAGTAACTACTTTAAGAAATAAAATCATTGCGACTGGTGACATAAATTTATTTAGTTCCAGTTCCATAATGAACTGGTCATAAAAAAAGGTATATTAAGGTGACAACAACCACCCTACTGAGAGCCTCGAGACTCCTTCTAATGGGGGTATCTGAAATCAATTGTTCATATTAGACAGCATCCAATATCAAAATTAGAAATTTTTGATCCTATCAATCATTATTCATTTGAATCTGATTTGATTCACAATTATACTGATATATCATCTTTGATGACTTTGCGACAACATATTAGTGGCATATTTCAAAATTATTCAAATGTAACCTCAACTTTCAAATGCAATCCATCTAATAGGATGTTGCGTAAATATATTCGATATAATACCCTGATGGATGAGTGAAATGAGGCAAATTTAGAAATTTATAGTTTTGTGTTTTGACATACATCTAGATTAATGTAAGTTTAATTAGAATAATATATTTAGTTAATTTTGTTATGGCTTAGCAATATATTTAATTCATAACACAAACATATTAACTTCGATAATATGAAGAAGTAATAGAAAAACAACATTTGGTTCGCATTACTGAATAAAAATGTATATAACAAAAAATTATTGATTTTGTACCTCGTTGACAGTTGGATGCGTTGAAAAATGTCATCAAGAAGTTATTTGAGAAAATAGTCTATTTTATTGAAATAAAACTACGAAACTACTATTGCTCAGCATGAAACAAAACCAATAAGTTATTGCTTCCATCAAAAAATCAATGAAACGACGGATATTTGTTTCCTGTTGTTTTCATTTTTTAGATTTCACTTGAAAAGCTCTGTGAGAGAAATGATATTGATTCTACAACAAATAAGTTGAATAAAATACGATTCTTAGAAAAATGCCAAAAAATTTAAATTATATTTAATGAAATAAAAAATGATGTAGGTTATATTCCAATCTATGAAACTAATTTTCTTTATTTCAGTCAACTGTCTTTGATGCTCATAATCTTCTTCAACTTAAGATTAAGATTTTTTTTACAACCTTATCACACTGTTCGATTCCATCAAACGATTTTTTCAAGTGTTGAAGTTAATTTTGTGAGGATAGACAGATCTGAATTCTGATTCACATTCAAGTACCACCACGTACAAAACCTTGCTTATTTCCTAGAGCAAGAGTAACAAGGATTATGTCACTAGTATAGTATTGGTCTATAAGTAAAAACTTGTCTATTTTAATAAATATTTTTATGAGATATTTTGTTCAGTACATAATTTACTATGCGATTCCTTATTTCTCATAATTTCTCTATAGATTTAACTAATTTAATTTTTTTAATTGTGATACATTTTTAATACGTTGCCTGTAAAAGACCTTCTCAGTTATATATTCATCACTAGGAAGTTTATCTTCAAATATCTCGTAAGCTTGATGTATCGAAAAAGGCTTCAAAAAAATATTTTTGTATCTGATCACAACTACAATAAAAATTTGAATGTAATAATGTCCCTTCTCCGCATATCAATGTTTGATTCTCATTTGTCAGCTCATTGTGTACTTCGAATCGGTGCCAAAGATATTTTGAGGTAATAACGAAACTGTTGCGACCAAAAACTATTAATATGTTTAGGTAAATATCGAAGATGGTTTTCTAAGGTGAAATCTGGTAATTTTGATCCTTTGAAAAACTTTCGTTCAGAAAGATCAGCGTGAAATAGTTTAGTTAACTGTTTTTTCTTTATCGGACCAACTATTCACTAGCGGCTGCCTCAACTTGGTCCGTTATTGGTCCAAGACATCTTAGCGTTAAACAATAGAGCTTTGACTCGGGAAAAACTGTTATTATCTACTATTTCAAAATCTTTTTATAGATTACATGATTTTATAGGTTCGATCTTTTTTTTCTCTGTTAGAATTTGTTGTTTGTTGCTGTTTTAGAATTTGCAATCTGCTTAATTTGCTCGTCCATCGTTATCATTTTATTCTCGATATCCGATTTTAGGAACGAAATTTTATTCTCGACGTCAACGGCAATGTCAATTTCCAATGATAAAATATCGGCAGGAATATCTTTTTTCATAGTTGAAATCTTCTCGTCCATACAAGCCGAAGTATCATTTTTCAAAGATGAAATATAATCAGTCCTCCATGTTCGAAATCTTCTCGTCCATTTTAGTAGAAATATCTTCCTTCATTTTAGAAATTAACGAGATCAAAGTGGCAGACTCGTCTTTGAAGAGAAATGTTTCTGAAGCTAAGCCGTCATTTCCTAGTGCCACTTTGAGTCTTTCTACTATTCACTCTTACCAGATGTTTCCACGATTCTCCAATTCTGCTTTTAGTTTTGTCACTTTTAGGTCACCTAGTCTCTTAGCCATATCACTTTTTATTTATAAAACCCCACACCTGACATCAATGTAATGTTTTTCTTCTTCAATTCGTTTAAACTGTTTTTAACGGTGGATGAATTTATGCACACGTGGTATTTCTTACTTACTTAATTTACACTAATTATACCCAATTAGTTTCTATGCCCTAAAACTTGCTAAACACTTTTATAATTCATAATTGTTATTTAAACACACATTTTACTGCCTATCCCGATGTGTTCGGGATGACTCCAGATTATTTACTGACTTCCTTGCTGATAAACAAGCGCCTATTTAAGCAAAACGGATTTTCTCGACAATTCGATTCTAAAATGTAAATAAATAAAAAGGCCTTCCTAGAAATTGATTCAATTAAAACTGTCATGACATGAAGTGAACCAGCTATTAAAAACCAAATGAAAACGACCTACCGCTGTATAATAGCCGGCACATTCACCTTAATTTAGATTCTATAAAGATAATCGAACAGTACCGGCTTCACGGTCCTTTTCGTGAACGAATCCGTAACAACCTGTGCTGTTATTAAAAAATCACAAACTCGAGTAGGTCTCGAAACCGTCCATCTCTAATAAAACAATTAAAAAATATTAGATTTTGATATGAGTATTTAAAATATTCAATTCAGTTGTATTCAGAGAATTGGCTGTGAGAGAATTTTCTGTTAGTTTACAATTATCCCACAAGTAAAGATTTACTGTAAGTAAATAAATTTAAAATAACTTAGAAGTGAGAAATCACTACAGTATAATCGAAGCTATTCGAGCTGCTCTAAATTCAATAATATCTGTATGATTTCCTATTCTTTGATACAGAAATAAAGTGAAGACTAGGGGAATATTGTTTACCTACAAACTACTGGAAACTGTGTTTTCCTCATAGCTAGAAAATTCTTATAATGTGAAGAAGTCATTAGTCTTTGATTATTTCGTAGATATTTGTCAATAAAACTTTTTATTATGAAATTCATTCATGACACGTTATTGAAACATAGACATTCTCAGATTATTAAAGCGGCAAACTATTGGTGATATCATGAAGCGGAATAATCATTTTGTTCCGGAGCAGCATATGAGAGTTTCCCATCACCCGTCCTTATGAAATTTCCGTTCAATAACATCAAAGGATTTACATTAGACTAAAATCCAAGAGGTTGGTACGAAATTTTCCCATATTTCCAACCGATTTGATTTCTCAGTGAAATAGCGCGCATCAGATATTGTACAGACCTACACAAATAAAGTCAGTAAAATACTAATAAAAACTAATAGATGTTACTAATGATCAGCTTAAAGCTAAAAACCCTTTAGATTTAAATATGGATACGATATTAACTAGCTATTTTATAGAAAAACATAAAGAAAAGGTTCGAGAAATGTAGTGAAAAAACGTAGAAGAACTTATTCATTCTAATAAACCTTTCAGGCGATTGTCTATTTTACATATTTTACATAAGTACCATTACCTAGAGATGTACTCCACTGCACCTGATAAATATCGATGGGTTTTGCTTTGGAAATAGTGTTTTTGTAGAAAATAAAGGATTTACACCGGATAATTATAGCGTCTATTTGATAAAACCACGTCTCCATTTTTTTCTGAGACTGATTATTTGCCGTACTTTTTGCGTATAATGAGGCAACAAGAAGTTATAAGGAAAATTTATTCGTTCAATGAATTAGGAATAGCAGAATTTTTCAAAATAAGCATATTTTCGCACAACGAATTGCGAAAAAGAATACGAATAACGAAAAAAGTGTTTCTGAACGAGTTACACACAATATTATTTCCAATTTTGAATAGGATGTAACTATTTAAATTCGAATGAAAAGTATTCAATTCCTCGTTACTATGAAAGCAAGTTAAGTCTAATTTTTCGTGATTTTGATTGAAATCAATATTACTAACACGTAAGAGATAGCTTATGGGTTTAGTATTACAGTCTTCTGCAATTACAGTTGCGAATTATAAAACGTTTCAAAACGTTGCGTTTCAAATGTGTCAAAATTAAAAAAAATATATTCTTGTCACCCAACTGTAAGAGGTGCAAATAATGAAATTTCATACTAATGGAAACACTCGGGGGATTGGAAATAACCGAACCAAACCAGGTGTAAAACCATATTCTAAATTAGACTTCCGCATTAATGACGAATCAATAAGTATTTTATATACTATTTCAGCACATACATCAAATTTACCTGGATATTGAGTGTGATATAGTATTTATAATTATAAATTTCAAATTGTGTTCGTTTGAATCCGAACATTGTTTCATAATCCCATAAAATTTAAAAATGTATCCTTGGATTATCAATATTACTTTAGATTTATTATGTTGACAACAAAAATGGTGTAATTGAAGGAAAAGTACGTAAAATATATGAAGTATATGATGAATTTAATCCTTATCTCCACATTTGCATCAATCACAATCTTAAGCGTTGAATAATATTCGTAGAAAATGGTATCTTGTAAACATCGAATAGTTGTAGAACATTACTATGGCTAGAAATTCCGAAGTCTTTATTTAAACATAATGTAGAAATAAGTAAGGTTTCAAAAAAGTTTTAGATTGAGATCGAAAAGAATCAGATTAAGCTGGACACGATAAAAAATATCACATCATTTCTCTATAAATTTATTTAAATTTGAAAACAACAATCGAAATTTACAATGGGAAGAGAATTGGAAATTAATCCGTATAAATGTGAATAGCACATAGACAATACAAAATGTTCATATGAATATTTTGAACAAATGGATCATTCAGGTTCTTCAATTTGTCCTTGAACATCTTCAAAGACAGATATTCGAAGAAATAAGTCCAACAACAAATTCACCTTAAAATTATTAATCTTAACGAACAACAAAAATCCAGTACTATTTTGTAAATATAGATACTAAAATTTTTATTTCAAATAATCTATTAGATTTGATAATTTTTATATGTAACGTAGAAAAGCCAGTGTGGTTCAGTGATTACTGCCTTGATATGGTTCGTGTATATACAGGGTAATGCCTTCTTTGTCCTTTGAAATATCAATTTAAAAATTTGAAGGATTATAGCCATTGGTCTTCATATTTTAAAATTATTTACCATCTTATAAGGTGTTCCAGTATACTATGTCATATCAAACTTACATTTTTTTAAATGAAACATCCTATATTTTATTTCATATTTGGAATCAGCTTGACTCTCCCATGAATCAAAGTACTAATACATTATTTTCTCGGTTTTTTCAAATCAAAGTATTTTATATAAATATCGAAAAGTACTACCAACATACTTCTATATCTAATAATTTAACAATGAATTATGAGTTAGCTATGATTTATTTGTCAAAAACTGACATGTTATCATTTCTTTCTGATACTTTGGAGGGTGAATTGTAGGTACAAGGAAAAAATGAATATATTACAAATAAATTTGGCAGCCACACCTTTGATTAATGCGACCACTTACAAAAGAACAGCTAACGCTTTCTAATAACATTCCGGGAGTCAAGGCGAAACTATCAGACATATATTTCGGGAAATTTGCGTTCCAGCCGCAGTCCTTTGTTTTTTTGTCGTCCTAATTTTTGTCAAAATCATCCCACCAATTTCACACTTGGTAATAGACTATTTAGGAGTGTTATACAGTTACTTTTTGTTAAAGAGTTTTTCCAATTTGTGAAAGTGGATTTGTTTGTAGCTTACTAATACAGGGTATTGAACGTGTTACCCCGTACAGCTCATCAAAACCCTATATTATTGTAATGGGGAAGTCAAGCTGATTCCAAATACGCAATAAAATATATCTTTGATATGACACAGCATTCTGGAGCACCCTGTAAGAATGTAAATGTGAAGACTAATGATGCTAATAATCCCTCAAATTTCAAATTGATATCTCAAAAGTGAAAGGACGTATTGAACTTTATCACACTAATCAATCAACCTGTATAAGAGGAAGAATTTTGAAGGTTATGAAGCAAACAATCTACATTTTACATAGCTACACTAATTGGAAGTCGCGTCGTGAATGATAGCGCAAAGTAAAATGAAGCTTACATGAGGTGTAACTACTGTATATTACATATGAGAGGGTTAATTTATTTGAATATGAGAATGGGAATAATAAAAATACTTTTTAAAATATGCGCTACCAAGATCTATACCTTTTTGCATACATTTCAACCACCCTTCATAACACTCCATATTTTTAAATAAGATGTTTTTGAATAATCAATCTCTAAGTACTTTATCTTCAATAAGACGAATCAATAAATCATTTTCTATTGAGTTAGGAATGTAAGCAGATGATGTTTTCTACGTCCAAATACTCACTGGTTAAAAGTATTTGTACCAATAAAACTTATGCAATCCCTAAGCTGGAAAAAAACTAACCCAACTTTTTTTTACTTATGTGGTTATTATATTTACCTACTATTTAGAAGAAAATGTTTTGCCCTTGTAAAAATCCATTGAAAGCAATTAATTTGATGTCATCTGATAGAAGACAACCATTACATTATATTAAAAACAGATCCCATGGGCTGTTTTCAGTTTATCACTTTGCCATGGATTCATATTGATTTATTTAGACTTTTACGTTTCAAATATTTAATATTTCAAAATATCACGAATTGGCTGTAATACTGATGAAAATAATAATGAAATTAAAGAATAAAACATGGCATATAATACCATTTACAGTAAAAAAAATTGTATTGAAAGTATTTATGGACTTTTGCAATGATAGAAAGTATTAATTAGATGGAAATCGGTGTTGATTTTAAGGGATTGGACTGTGAATATGAGAAGAAACGATGGTACAGAGTTTAAAGAAACTACGGTCAAAACAATGTAAGCTGCTACAAGAAAAATATTATAAAGAAACGAAAGTAATTATTGACCCATTTAAAAGTGTATTATTTCAACAACTACGAACTGCCCTCGATTTTTAACGACGAAAGCTGCAATTAGATCACTGTAAAAGGAAACAAATTTCGACAACATTAAGTTCCGTACAAATAACTAAAATGAAAAATTAATGGAATGAAAATACACCTGAAGGACTGCAACGGAAATTCCATCACATAGCTGTGGTGAATTAACTTTGCGAGGTGGGGAAGCTGCTGCTTATTTGACCGACTTTTTTGAAATGAGTCAAACAACGATGGTTTTGTAACCCATCGAGCTGTGGTTCAAGAATGTGGATTGAAGGCAAATTTTTAATCGAAAACAACAACAGCAAAGGATTATTCCTAAGAATAAATCGTCACCACTGGAAATCTGTAAATGATGGTAAGATAATACGCCCATTGGAAGAAATATTATTCAAAATCGTCTGACGAAGCGATTGGATTCAATATACATCTTCATCAGTTATAGAAACTAACACATCTGGATTTCCACTTAAATTTTCTAATTGTTCTTTCGTTTATTGCACCTTCAAATAAATTGTTTTTGCTCTGTATTTTTTCAATAATTAGCAAAAAATGTTTCATCCGAAGAATCCTCGAACATTGATAAATGCTCAAAAATTTTATATCAACTTTCTCAAGCTTGTTGCCTATAAGCTGTCGAAATCCGTTACAGAATTTTCTCGAACAATTATCAATATCCTTGGGTTATTACTACTGATAATTGCACAAATGTATCAATATTGTTTTTTAATGACATGTTTTCTAATTGCAAGATTAATAAAAGTAAATATTCATAATTTCGCAAAATAACCCTACTTAAGGTATAAAATTTTACTTTCATCATCTAACCTTTCTTGAAGATGTTCCTAACCAACTACTTCGAATGAGTTCTGGGCTTATATCCTCCTTGAGTAGGTAGAAAGCAAATTTTACTCTATTCGGCCCGTCTTTTGACCAGACTTTTGATTTTGTAAAAACTTTGAGCCTTCTCCAAAATGCCAAAATGTTAAAAATAATATAAAAACTGTTGGTTTTTTTCTCATGGCAAGCACAATTATTTCGAAAATTTAGTCGTACTTTAGAAAAACTGAGCAATGTTTTCTTTTTAGCAGGTTCCGCTCAGCATTTTTTGTATCAAGAGATGGTTTGAACTAAATGTCATTGAATGGATTATAAATAGTATTATAATCTTGGTGATAGCCATTTATCATCAATCTTACATAAAGTTCCATATTGTTTCGATATTTATATTCTTCACTGTTTTGCTGTTTCAAACTGAACTTTCAAAAAGACATGAACCACGCCAAAAAATAGTCGTGATATGATGCAGTACATGGCTGCGATTTTCTGTTATATTTCAACAAAAAGTACTTCACCAAAACGAAACATTTTCATGGATTTTCAACAATGCAAAGGGGGATCAACAATTCTTGACAGTGGAGGCCACTAAAATGAAAAAAAAATTGGAAAAAAATGGTTCCACATACTGAACTGAAAATTTTCACTTTGATACTAACAGATCAGGGAAACATTCAGTGCTATTGACCAACCATTACTCAAAAATATCGTCGGCCATACATAATCAAAATCAAAATATTTCCAATTATTACTTTGAGAGCTAGACAATCTAATATTTCCTTGATCGAAATATTTGAATGAATGTTTGGGAAGACATTACCAAAAAAAGATCAAATTTACTAATCTTTGTGAGCAGTTTCCTGGTTTATCTAAAGAGAAAATGAGAGGAGGAGGTTTTACTGGACCTTAAATCAGGAAACTAATGGGAGATGGTAACTTTGAGCAATACATGAATAGAAGAGAAATATAAACTACTGAGCAATTGTCGCTGACATGTAGGACAATCTCAATAAACTGGATTGTAACATGAGCCTAGAAATCAATTTTCTTCACTTTCGCCTTGACTACATTCCTTCAAATCTTATTGATGTCAGTTAAGAAGATACGATCCTGAACGCTGACATAGCGAGAAGAGTAGTAAAATAAGTTTTGATGGAAAGCGAAAATTTATTATAAAGACTTTTCACTGATGAGAGTTTAATATTTTCAACATTTTTTATGTAAACGTATACTATGACATCTCATACTTGTAAAATAAAAGAAAAATTATGTAAATTGCGTTTAATTCACTTTTCACTGAAAGTAATACCGTTTATTGTGAGATAGCCTAACGGCCCTAACGCGATCGAAAACAAATTCATTTAATTTTTAAAGTCACCACTGAAAATTACAACCAAGTCAACTATCAAAATGCTAACAATTTTTAAAAGTTTATTTGGAAAAATATTGAAATCGACCAAATAATAGTAAGCGTACATTTAAAAAAAACTGCAAGAAATAGTGAAAAACTATGTAATAACTAACTATAACTATTAAGTTATATTTCCATAATATTTGAAAAGTATAATTTTACTAACCGATTTCCTATTTGACACTTCAAACACTAAAAATTATAAAAATACACGATTAATTCGAAAAATAACTATTGATACCAAACTTTAATAAACTTAGTCAATCGAAGGGAATGAATATAACAACCTTAATTGTACCAATAATATAATGAAATAAATTACTTACCAGCTGTCACTAAAACACGCGTATTTTTTCTTCTTCCCTGTGTATTACCCGAACCGTGGCACTACTACACTCTTCGACACGTCGATTCGAAATATTTCGTCACGACGCCTCCAAACACCGACGCATCAATATTTACCGTTTCCGTATACCTACTCGTGCCATCTAGGGGGATAAAACTAACTATCAAATGACGTCAGTAACGTTAGTGTCCCAATTTTGGACTATTAAAAAGTTGATCTAATCCGATAATGAACAAAAATCGCACAGTAATGATTTATTGTTAGAAATAAGCAGAAATAATGAGAATATGAGTTTGATCCACCGATTAAAGCCATGTACATATGAAAAACAGTTCAAGTGTAAATGTAGACATTTTTTTAAACAATAGTGCTCCGATGTTGTATTGAATATTTTTAAATGCAATATTAGCCATAAGTATTGAGCACCCATGGCACCTTTCAGTTTTCAAATATCAAATATAACTATTTCCAAATCCTTATTTTTCGATAAAAAACCAGCGGCGAATTTTTACGTGCCTTGGGGCTCTTCCTAGCCGGGAGCCCCCACAAATGAAATGAATTTTTTTATATCTTCCCGCACTTTCCAACTAAAAATGTAAAATATATGAACTCATCATTGAGATAAAACAAACTTATTGAAAATATATTATGGAACTATGAACTATGATTAACAGTATATTATGGAATAGCAACTACTTTCTATTCATATTCAAAACCACAAAATCATTTTTTCCATGACTATGCCGTACAGAGAATAACTAGACTTAATATTTACATTTTGGCGATAAACAGATTGGTCCCCACGGGGGGTTCGTTTTTGTTTCTATGAGTTGCAACGAGTTGAATAATTAAGAAGTAGGCAGACAAATAAACATCATTCGGCGCTTTCTAAGCACGTAAAAATTTCATATTCATTTCTTTGCGATATGAAATATATTTAATTGAATCTAATGGACCATTCTAGAACACGTGACTTTGACAAGTCAGCCATTTTGCTTGGGTAGTGAACAAAATATTTATTCTCCGCTTGTAAACGTACGATCTTGTGTTTTAAATGTTACTTTTGGGTTTTTTATCTGACCATAGCAGTGGCAAGAAATATAGATGAAAACGGTTTCTAAATAAAACAAGTCAAAGGCAATACATTGAAGTAGATGTTTATTTAAATTTTGTATTGCCTTTGACTTGCTTTTGTTTGAGAAATTTAGAAAAAGGACTTTTCTTTGGTTTAATGTATATAAAATGACTCTAAAAGCTTCCTATATCTTCTAAATGAACAATAATGAAGTTTTGGTTCTTTTATAAAATATTTCTTATTAAGGAACCCTGAAAACTATTTGAATTTGTAATTTACATTTGTATATACTTCTTCATCATTTTCTCATTGAATATTTTGTAAGATAGTTCGTTTATATATCAATATAGAATCTTTATAGTTAAATGATTTTTCCTTTAATATAAATGTCATCAACTAGACAAATGCAATCAAATTTAGCAGATTTTGAAAATGTTGTCAAAAGCATCTTAAATGTAACCATCTTAAATAACAAATAATATTAATAAGATTTATGATTGTGTTACCTATTAATGTATTTCTAAGAAAATTAATCCTTATTTGAAGTATTTGAGTATCTGCACTTTTTTGTTTCATAGACCTCTTTCAAAATTTTGCTTACATTACTACCAATTTCCAAATCTAGAAAAAAAGTGAACATTAAATCTACCTATAGAAATTTGCGTTGTGGCTGAGATGCAACGACGAATTAATAGCTTTTGAGAAAAAAAAGGTTAAAATTGATTGCTTGATTGGGTTAATTGTTTGATAATAAAATTTACAAATTTTCAATTATGTTTTAATTGATTGTTCTATGAGGGCATATCAAAAAATTAAAGGTGGCCAATCGAAAAAGTGACTCCCTCTTTACTTTTAAGAAATTTACAGTAACTCACAGCACAAAAACCAAACTATTTTCATTAATTTTATTTAGAAAACTTCCCATTCGGTGTGGTAAAAAAATATAGTATATTTTCTTGTATTGTACATAGATACTTATTGAAATATATAAATACACTATTAATTATTATTGTTATATTATAATATAATCAGGCTGGCCATACGTCCCGGTTTGACCGGGACAGTCCCGTTTTAGACCACTTTTTTGGCCGTTCCGTCGGTTTCCGAAAATAATCTACAATGTCCCGGTTTCAATGAAATAATGCTAAAAATAAATATTTTTATAAATCTAAGTAATAACTTACTTATCAACAGTTTCATCGTATCTCATAAAAGCTTACAGCAATTGGAATACAGTCAGTACAGTATTAAAAAGTGTACAAGTATTCATAGTTTCTGTGCTGCTTCGGGCATATTTGCGTGCAGCGACTGTACTTCGCCAAGAGCATAGCTTTTCTTGCTGACTGTACCGCCGCGCCTGCGCAAGTCGGTGACAGCCGCCATTGCCAGTCAAGAGTTCTCGCTACTCACCAGCAGTCGCCAGTCTGGTCTGATGTATTAACTCTGTGTGTACAAGTACAGTTGTATACGTGTGCTCGGTTTTGTGAACTTCGTCTGTGTAAACTTGTGATTTGTAAGTGTCATATAGTAATGTGAATAATGTCTCTCTCAAAACAGCAAAAACGGTTATGTGTTTTCAATGACGATTTGGAGAGGGAATTTAAGTTTATTAAAACTGACATTTCTACTACTGACAGATCAAAAGTAGTGTGCAAAACCTGTGGTGTCCATTTTTCTGTCGCTCATGGAGGAAGAAATGATATTACTCAACATACAAAAACGAAAAAACATAAAGATGCTGAGAAAGCTGCCAGCAGTTCTTCTACTTTGCAAAATTTTATATTGAAAAAGGACACCGATGATAAAATTTCTGCACAAGAAGGCATGTTTGCTTATTATGCAGTTGTTCATTGACACAGTTTTAGGTCAAATGACTGTCTTTCCAAACTGATTAAAAAGTTTTATGAGCCAAAATATTCATCCGGAAAGACCAAAAGTGAGGCAATCGTGTGTAATGTCTTGGCGCCGTTATCCATTGATGAAGTGGACCAAGAGATGAGTTCTTGTGGGTCTGTTTCTCTCAGCATAGACGCTTCAAACAAAAAAGCAGAAAAATGTTTTCCTGTACTTGTTCGTTATTGTTTGCCATTATCTGGAGTCCACGTTAAAATTATTTCATTTTCGTCACTGCCTAATGAACAATCTGAGACCCAGAGCAAAATGCTTGAGGAACTAGTGAAGAAAAAAAATCTCAATGAAAAATTGGTGGCTATGTGTGCTGACAACACTAATACAAATTTTGGCGGGGCCGCTAGAAAAGAGAAGAATAATGTGTGGCGACACCTTCAACAAAGTCTAGGGAAAGAGATAATCGAAGTAGGGTGCGGTGCCCATATAGTCCACAACTGCATTCAAACAGCTGTCGACACTCTGCCGTTTGATATTGAATGCTTCACCGTTAAAGTGTATAAATACTTTCACATTTATACCGTTAGAATAGAAGAGCTGAAAGAATTTTATCAGTTTGTTGGAGTGGAATACTCAAAGTTACTAGAGCATGGAAACACTCGTTTTCTGCCCCTTGGCCCAGCTATTACACGTATTCTGAAGATATTTGAAGGCCTGAAGTCCTACTTTCTCTCCCAGGACAAATGTCCATACTTTATAAGCCAGCTTTTTGAAAATCCATATTTTAAGCCATGGCTGATGTTTGTGCCATCCCAGATTTCAACTTTCGCAGGAACCATTTTGAAGATAGAGAAAGATAATATCTCAGCTACTGAAGTTGCTTGGCGCATAAGCTCACTCAAAAGTGTGATGAAATCTAGAGAGGAAGAGGAATTTATTCCAACTAATGTGATAACACTAATATTAGACTTAGAGAAGGAAGGAGAACTGAATGTCCAAGACTTTAAAACAACTGTGAGAAAGTTTTACAAAACATGTGTTGACTACTTAGACAAATGGGAATCGAGCTTCGGTGGCGGACAAAACTTGCAGTGGATTTTACTACAAACAGTTCCGTCATGGAGTGATATCCAGACCAGCCTGTCTAATCTAAATGCTAAGCAGATAAAGGAAATATCTGAGGATCAAGCTGAAGAAACCAAACTCTTTGACCAGTGGCAGTGTGTAAGAGATTGTGTCTGAAAAGGCTAAAACTCCTGTTGACGAGAGATGGAAGCAAATATTTTCAAAGCTTAATAGTGAGGACATTGCATATGATGCTATTTTGACAGTAGTTGAATTTGCAATGTGTTTGCCAGGAACCAGTGCTCCCGTAGAAAGAGTTTTTTCTATTATGAACAATTTGTGGACATCTGAAAAATCACGTCTTGATGTTATGACAATGAGTTCAATGTTGATGGTTCGAGTAAATTTTAAATACACTTGTGACCAGTTTTACGAGATGCTTTTGAAAAACAAAAATGTATTGAGACAGATAAGTTCTTCCCAAAAGTACTTTTGGTATGATAAAGATAAAGCTGATGAGCAGGCTGGACCCTCAAACAGACTAGGGGGTCCAACAGACAAAGTTTTTAACTCAACAGACTTTCCATGTGTAGCCAAAGTTACAAATATTACTAAATAATTAAATGCAAAGTTTTATCTACAGTGGGAACAATAAATTGGAAGAAAATAAATAACTCTAGTTTTGATTCAACAACAAACTCAACCCATTCCCAAAAAGTCTAAGGTAAACCGCCCTAATTAATTACGATCACCTACCTAACACCATTGATTTTAAATTCTTATTTTGTCCATATAATAACCTCCGCCAAATATTTTAATGTATGAAATTTGTTTTTTGGAATAAGTTACAGACTGAGAAATATTTATATAGGAAACGCGATTCGAAGCTTTTGAAAAATTCCCCACGTCCAGGATATTTTCGGGGTATTTCTACCTGCAGCCAAAATTTTTGGTACCCTGTTTTAAATGTCACTGTCAGCTACTCCTTAGTGCTAAGCTCGAGTAGCTCTTATAATATCACATTCTCCACTTCCGTTCTATCAAATGGATATATCATCCTTAGTGGTATTTCCATAGACAGAATCTGATCTTAAAATCATGTATGTATGTATGAATACCTTCATCAAGGCGTTCTATGACAAGTTTGAAAACTGAAAATTCGCGACGACCAATATTTCCTTCATAAATTCAGTTTACCAAGAAAAGCTGAAATTACACTTTTTGTTTTTATTAAATTGAGGTTGTTCCCTTGTAATTGTATGCTGAGGTCAGTAAATTTTTTTAATAAATCTGTTAAATACTGCGTGAGTGTCTGATTTAACAATTGATCAGGTTGTCTTTTCTTTCCAGAAACTATAAAACTGAGTAAAAAATTCATAAAACCTTGATAAACATACACCTTTCAACAACCAACGTACTTCGGTATATAACATCAATCGTTGGAAATGCAAATAAGTGCGTATTTAATGCATTGCTTTTTATTTTGTTTATTTATTAATCACAAATTGAACAGATTGCTGCAATTTACCACTCAAATATCTCTCTATTAGATATTATTAGTGAAATGCAGTTAGCTCTGGGATAATTTTTTTAAGATGGCTTATAAACCCACGATATCGCCCGACCATATCAGGAGCTCCACCAAAATAAGGTTTGTGAATGGAATCGATTTTTCATTAAAAAACCACTCAAGACATTAAATATTGATTCTCCTTTAGTGTTCGTCTTCAGTTTTCGCAAATACAGCTCTTCAAGTATTTCTTCGCTCATAACAAATCAAACATATGCCAATAATAATGCTTCATTACCCGATAAAGTTGGGCTGCCAATACTCCTAGGATGCGATGCAAATACACACAGACTGTTTGGGGTAGCAGACACCAACAGCAGAGGTGAGCAGCTCTTCGCATACATAATAACCTTTACATATAGGTACAATGTAGGGAATACACCATCATTTGTAATAAGAGTAAGGGAAGGAGTTTTAAACATAACATTGAGTACTTCGAACTTAAAAAACCGGGTAAAAAACTGGAGGTAATCGTATGAGCCGTCTCTCTCTGACTCCCTCAACAAAGCAAAAAAGGTAACGTTACTCCCTGGTGGAATGATCATCTATCCAAATTAAGAGCCGAAACACGAAACCTCTTTAAGGGAGCAAAGTGTTCCCGTAACTGGCAAGGTTACACCAGAAAACTCACTGCCTACAACAAAGAAATAAGAAAAGCAAAGCGACAAGACAAATTCTGCGAGGAAATTGACTCTACACCTGTAGCTTCAAGACTTAGCAAAGTCTTGGCGTGGGGCAAAGTCAACACAACCATGGTACTGAGGAAACCAGATGGCAGATTCACGGAAAGTGAGGAGGACAGAGCGGCAGTGCAGGCTCAGTACACAAAAGGATAGAATATAGCAAAAATTACGAGAGAAACTGCAGCAATTGCAAAACAGGTATGCAGCAGTGAACGAATAACATGCGATTTAAACACCGTTCAAGTCGTCAGGAGTGAACAGAATCTTCCCAGCCCTCCTCCAAAGGGGACAGGAGGATATCTTGCCACAAGTATACATCCCAGAGCCATGAAGAAGTGCCAAAGTAACCTTCATAGCAAAAGTAGGGAAGAAGGACACCCCACATCCCAAATCCTTCAGACCAATCAGCCTCACCTCGTTTCTACTCAAAACGATGGAACAAGCTGTCGACAATTATATTAGAACATAAATTCTGAATTGAAACCTCTCCATCCATGTCAATTTGCATACCAAACAGGTAAATCTACGGAGACTGCTTTGGTACAATTGACAAATGGAATTCAGAACGCTCTGACGGATGCTTTGAGAATACACTCTGTGACATAGTTCAAAGAGGATTCAACTATACAAAAAGGTGGTGTAGATCGATAGGGGTAAACGTCAATCCCAACAAGACATACCTAATTTCCTTCTCTAGGAAGAAAAAACTCAACGCTCAAAAAAACGCTTTCCAATACCTATTCCTAAAATGCCGTGAAATGTATTTTACTACTTGTTAGTTGATAGTGTTCAAAATTTTGTACAATTTGGAAACATTTTTGATATTCAAATTTATTCATTATCTATATCAAATAATTTATACAACAATAATGATGATAGTAACATATTAACCGTAACGTCCCTTTTCGAGCTGCTTCGGAATCTCTTCAGTAATAAGCGAGAATGGCTAATATTAATTTTGAATTTTGAAACTTATTCACCTTATATCGATATTTCTATCAAAAGAATTTTTCTAAATATGTCGATGTACACCATATAGATAAAATCCAAATAATTAATTTTTTTTTTTTTTTTTTCGATTACCAATTCGTAAAAGGAATGGAATATTACTCATTTCTACTGAGTTGACAGAAACTTACTTTGATTCACATGTATATTGTTGCTGATGTATATGTCACGTGATGAAGACCTCCACCGTTTCTCCTTTATGTTATTCAAGTGGATATCAATCGATGAAGCTTGCTACTTAGCGTTTCGGTAGTTTAAGGTATTGATGTAAGATAAACCATTTAGTGAGATGCCTTCTGTTTGATATGCCCTGACAAGATCAGCTGATCATAACAGACAGTTAAGGTTACAATTAGTGCATTCCACTAAACGCTCACAACGATCACGATCTTTCTCATTTCACTTAGTCCAAAGCGTTATGATCGTAAACTAATGTGGAATGGATACTGAAGCGTTTTGTGCGTTGAGGTAAATAACAACTGGCAAAGCAGAGAAAATAAAGCAAAAGGTTTAAGAGGTTTGTAAAAATTTGTAAGTGATTGAATTTTTTAAGGCAAAATCAAAATATCTTCTGCGACGATAGTAAGAAATTTGGTGGTATGTTCATTATTCTCATGGTTGCCACTTTTGTTGCTTTCAATTTTTAAAATTCCACTAATTGTTTCAACGCTCACTTCGAACCACATCTCGATATAGATCGTCGTGAGCGTTAGTCATGACGTCATTCTCGCCATATAAAAGGTCCCAAAGAGTATTTCATGCGCTGTGAACGTTTAGTGGATTGCTCCAAATAACGGCTGGAATGTTATGTTTACAACTACACAATTATTTGTAAATTTCTGAAAAATATACAGCTGGAAATTTGTTGTGTGTCTTAATTCAACCTTATAATACATGGTGTAAAGTACAAACTGTTCTTAAATGAAGTTGTTGACTGGTAAAAAAAATTGAAGTGTTGAGTTGCGCCTGACCCGCCGCAACTTGAGGGCAACGTATCAGAAAATTGCCGAATATTCTAAAAGATTTGATTTCTTCTTGAGAGTTACCAGGTTTGAAGGAAGAATCAGAAGATAAGAAAATTTCGATTTTGTTAAATCTGATAGTTGCTCTGGATACGTATAATACGTACGAATCCTTATCTGGAAGCGACATAACGCTAACTAATGTGAAAAAGTTGAAAGAATATTGAATCCCCCAAAGCTGAGATTTTGGAGAGATTTTTATTTGACAATATCGTGCAAAAAAGATCAATCTGTTGCAGTTTTGTGACGGAATGAGAAAGAAAAACTGTAAGTGCAGTAAAATCAGGCAAAAAAGTGCAGATATATAGAGAGACAAAAAATAAACGGCGATTAATAGAGCATGTGAACAGTGCTAACAAAAGCATTATTTCGCGAGTATATGTCCAAATGGATTTAATGGTGAGATGAAGAAGAAAGAAAATCAATTTAAGAAAACAGTTAATGAGGTTATGCAGGAGATCGAAAACGCTACTAATTGCACTGAGGATAAAGAGTATTGTGGTAAGAATGAGTAATTTTGTAAATGCTGTCTGTGTCCAGGCATAAAAAAAAAGTTGGATGAAACAGATATTTATTTTTAATTTAATAATTAGTAGAGTTCAAGTTACATACTGGAGCAGAAATAAGTGTAATACCAAAACATGAATCTAGTCATGAGTGACGTTCTCGCCGCGACCACAACGATCGTAGTCACTATGTGGATTGCCCAAAAGTGTATTTCAGGCTGTGGGAACGCCTAGTGGAATGCACCGTATGTAGGATATGAATATTCCAAATTCCAAAAAAAGTGTTCAAATGGTTTTTGCAGAGAATTATATGATCTACAACTATTGTCTGACCAATTTTTACGATGGTAATTTTGTTGTTATATTTATTATTATGTATTCAACATATTTGCCAATTTTCAGCCAATGTCTACTTTGACTGGAATATGTGAAATAGTAAAAGGAACGTGAATGCTAGAGGGCGTTGTTTCATTATATTTTAGATATTGGGATTTCTCTTGCCAAATTTAAATAGAAGCATAAGAGTTTAAGTAGGGCGAAAACCACATATCAAACGTCTATTAGGCTGATTCACCCAAACGGAAATTAAAAACTTATTCTGGATGGAAAGTTCTTAGGTTGGCCTGCCTGCAGTAATTTAAACTGTTCTCATAATAACTTAGATAACTTACTTCAATGTTCAAAAACATTTTTTATATTGTTTCGATCATATTATCTATTGTCGGCCTCACAAATAAAAACTAAACAAGCTAGGTTTGGAGATCTGGGTGACCAAATATATAAACTTCCATGTCCCATCCATATTTCAAAGAAAACTCAAGGGTCCAAATTTTTCTTTTTAATGTGAGTTTAATTTGAGGTGAACTTAAAACATTTAGAGCTTTTGGCAACTTCTCTAGACCTTAGACCTCTAGACCTCTAGACCTCTCTAGACCTTATATATATATATATATATATATATATATATATATATATATAAACATCACAGACGTCCCATCAATACTTTATCTTCCACATTTAGTTTTTCATTATTTTCATCATCAATTTATGTACAGAGTATATTATAATACAAGTTGAAAAATCTGAAAACACAAACAAAATTAGATGAATAATGACAAATTAAGAAATTAGTAAATATATTCTGATTTTATACAATAAATTAATATAAAAAAATTATCAGAGGGACCTAATTATTTGAAGGATTTCTTTTCCCTCCAATCTAAAAATTCATCAAATTCCTCTTCTAAATCTTCAGCCTCATCTACACTGACAGTCTGATTTCTAGATTCATTGGTATGTGTAACTACCTCTTGCTTCTTCTTTTCCAAATCAAGAACCCTAAAAATAATAATTTAAATATAACGGTTATTGTTGCCGTTCACATAAATACTACTACATTCATTTTAAATCACACAGTATTCAAAAATATTTTCCAAGTATAGCAACATCACTGTGAAATCTTAAACTGAATTACTTCCAATCTACCAATAGATTATAATAAAACGTCGCAAGATTTTAATAAACTTAACTAACTTTATCAGCATAAACAAAAATGAAAATTTCCAAAAAATAATTGATAGAATTAAAAAAGGTATTGGAGGTGGGAGGTTATTGCATTCTTTAATGAAGAAAATAACAACAACGGTATGAAAACGAGTTTGAAATAAAAACTACAAAATAGCGAAGCGAAGAGAATTGTATTGTCGTATTAGACAATGGTTCGTATCACACAAGGAAATTTGAGAAAATTACAACAATGGCAACAAGCAGGTATTCAAGAATGGTTTACTTCTAAAAATATCGATTTTGATGAAATGATGGTTAAGGCAGAGCATTTAGAAATTGTTAAAGATCATAAAAATAAGTATAACTCAAACATTATTGATGAAATGGTCAAAAAACAAAATAAAACCATTTTACGATTACCGTCCAACCATCGTAAACTCAATTCCATTGAGTTGATCAGGACAGATCTGAAGCAATATATTGCAGCTGAAAATAAAACATTTAAATTTTTTAACATTAAAAATTAAACCTGAAAGTGGAAAAAGTGTATTCAACATGTCCAGAAAAGGTTGAAACCAACATTTTGAATATACTAGACATTGTCATTGATTTGCAAGTTGAACCCCTTATTATAAATGTTGACGACAGTGGAAGCTCAATGACTTCTGATGGGAAATAAAAAAATGTATTTATTGAGGTAAAAAAATTAAGATTTCATTTTGATGTTTCAATACACATATTTTTAAATTTTTAAATGAATATGTTCCATATTTTGACCGTTTCCATTGTATCTATTCCAAACTTCGCGTATATATTGTATATTTTTGTAATAATCACTGTACATAATTATTTATAATTTATATTTTTAATCTGCTGTATGAAACCACAAATTATTTCTTAAATGCGGTCCAGTTACATGCTCGGCTTAGGCGTTTTGAACTCTAATTATGTGCACTATGCATGAATATGTTTTGATTCACTATTTGACAAATTATTTGCTAGAACTTATGAATTTAGATAAAATTAGGAAAACTTGTGACTAATTCTACAACATCCTTGATGCAAGCACACATTATGAATGCAGCATGGTAAGAGGTAAATACAAATCTTTCCTTTCTTATTTCCTTTGTCCACACTGAGATTATTAGCAATTATTTGCCTAGTGGTTAATTTTAAGGTAATAGATAATGTCATCAAAAAATGGGCGATATTTTCCACATTCAAGTATTCTGAAAGACATAAGAATTACAGAAAACAAAATTATTTTTATATCTGCCTTTTCGTTCCTGTTCTGGATAGTTTCATCTAAATCAAGTTGTTCAGATTAGTAACAAATGATTATTCTGCTGATGAATTAATATTTATGGTTTATCTGTATATATACAATATTTACAGGTTTAAAATATTCTTCCTCGGAAACCAAAGATAGATATAAACCAGAACATACAGTCGCCAAAGCACATTCCATCAACCTTACATAAATGTGTCAGCAAAACCATCAGCAGGGTAAAACCAAGAACAGAATACTCTGACACATGTTACTAATCTGTCTAAAAGGATATTGGGCTGCCTCGACCCCACAAAAAGAAATGAAGTCAGGGAGTTAGAAAGAGTTTTAAATTAACACTCTTCATTATGTTGTGAGATATAACTACTGTACGGCGAGTATATAAAAAAATGATTCACCATCTACCTATTGTATCTTGAAAAAAGATATGTATAATTCTTGGTAATAATCTGAAGGAGAATATTCTCAACATTTTAATTAAACAAATTGTCAATGTCAAGTCATAATCTTTAATCACGAAAATCATATAAAAAGATCTAAGAAGTATAATGTAGAAAAATAAAATTCATATGGAGAATAAAAAGAATTTGAGGAATAAACATTCTTCACACAATATCATTACATAGTTGGAATATTAATAAATTACAAATTAGAAATTAATTCTATAAGCATATTGTACATACATAATTAATTACAATTATTTTATTATATTTATCATAAACCAGAACCAGGAGAGCAACTAAGTGTCTCAAAATACATTCACCAACTAGCAGAACTTGAGGGTTGTTTTGGAAAATCTTATGTTATTAAAACAACTGAAACTATAAATGCTACAACATATTGGAGAGGGACATGTATTGGAATCAGTCTGGCAAAAATTGCATTAATAATATTATTTGCCTTCAATAACGGCAACAACTTAACAAAGTTTCAGCAATTATGGATAAATATACACTGCAAACAGCAACCGATTATCCACAGAAAGAAATAAAAAATTGACTTTTTGGCCCATAACATCAAACTTTTAAAACCCGAAAGCCAAGCCAGCATGACTGATATTCAAAAAGATATAAATGACACAGAAGTACTGAGTGATGCAGAGTCAGATGATACAGAAATGAAAGAAAACATTGATGAAAATGAGAGTTCATTTTCAGAACATGAATATGATTTTCAATTGTAGAAAAACTTTGTTTAAAAAAAATTGTCAGTTTTTTAAATAATGTTCCATCATTTGTCTTTTGTAAAATAAAGCTTACATTGAAAGCTTTTGATTTTGATAGGTTTTAAATGTTTTTATTTAAGAGTAAATAATTAAGAAAAACTAGAAAAAAATATTTTGCAATTAATTAAAATATCATATGGTGAGTATATTTAGATATAATTTTATTGTTCTCTTTTTCAGTTTTATAAATGAGCTACATTTCATATACATGTATAATTTATGTATTTCATTACTAAGAAAAAAGAATATTTTCAATTATTCTCTAGATTTCAGCCTGAGGAGAATATTCTCATTCTCCATTCTCCAAGAATATTCTCAGAATATTTTTGCATGACAAATAATTTATGTTTGTATTTCCTATAAACTTTAAGACACTATTATAAATTAGAACCAAATACCTTGATAATTTTTTCATTTGTTCATCAATTTCATCAATTTGTCTCTCAGTAGTAGCCTCTTCTTGATCTTCAGCAATAATGGCATTACTCTCATTATCGGCTTCCTTTATAACTTTCAAAAATCTTTCCCACTCTTCTTCAACGGGATCTTTGTATTCCTGATTTCGTGCCTAAATAAAAATTTGTTATTCACTAAATATAGCTGCTTCACTTTCTCAAAAGACACATCAATCTAGATTATGATTTAATAATTAGTTAGGCTTGGTTGCAGTAATATTCACTCATAAAAATATTGACAATGAAAAAGTAATACATTTTTATTTATTTCTCCTGATTAAATTTGTTAATAAGTAATGAGTCACACTAGCACAAAATGCACTTTTCATGCTAGATTCTAGGTTCATACATATAATAGTAAATTGATTGGAAAAGATGCTAGTTATGTGAATGGCTTGTATTTGTTGAAAATAGATCAAATCATAATAAGATGACAGTGACACAAATGAATGAATGATTGATAGCTTGATTAGAATCTGGAGTTCCACAATAACTGTATATACAACATACAGTAAACAATACAGTATCTGGTGTACATATAATCAGAGAAGTACAGTGAACCACAATTGTGGCTCAGGATTTATCATCTTGACACACTTATATGAAATTTTAATTTTCTACGAGTTGAAGGATATACCATATTAGTTTTAGATCTCTTTCCTATGAAAATAAGTTGAACACACATGTAAAAATTGACATTTTGACCTACTTCAGTCTTCACCAAAATTTGACTTGACACTTACAATTTGTTAATTACTATTTTGATTTTATATTTTGATATTCATGATGTAGACGATCTGATCTATTAATTGATATAGTAGAGCAAATTGTCAGTGTCAAGTCATATTAAAGACTGAAATAGGTCAAATTGTCAAAATTTTACCTGTTATTTTAAACTGATTTTATATGAAGAGACCTAATATTAGAACAAAACATGATGAAAAACATATAAAAATATCTAAGAGGTGAAAAAGTTAAAGAAAAATAGTTTCAGATCAATATTATTATAAATTTATTGTTTAATACATTTTTAAATACTCCTAGACCTTATATTCACAAATCTTGACAACACAAGTTCAATTAATTTTTTACGTTACCTTTAACTAATTTGTACATAATAGTAAGAAAAATGCTACATATACCTTTGCATCCAGCTTAGGGTCATCAAAAAATCCTTCTGGAAGCATATCTTTACTCTCCTCTACTACAGCAATATCCATTTCTTCACTATTACTTGAGTTATTAGCTACATCTACAGTTTTTCCACTTTTAAGCTTAGAATCAAAAAAATCTTTCGGGAGGGAATCATTTTTATCTCCAACAAGTTTTTTTGCTTCAGATTTTGTATTCTTTAAAATACCTTTGATTTTCTTCTCGGGGACTTCTGGAGGTGGAGTTAAAGGTCTCTTTAAAGATTTTGTAAAATTATTTGTTCTTTCTTTGAACTTCTTAGCTACTTCAATATTTTCTTTGTGTTTTTTAGAATTTATATGTAATGGCCATACAGATTCAGAGCGTACTATCCAATTACAAAGTACACAAGTTAACTGGCCTTGATCATTATATGTAATAATATACTAAGGAAAATAAAGTGTGAATAGTTGAAAAATGAAATTTTTATTCTTTTCTAATGGACCTTATTAAAAAAAAATATTTCGCTGAAAAAAAAATGAATTATTATAAAAGGATATTTTGCAAGTGGTGATTCAATTTTCTTAATATCTTTCACTTTTATTTTATGATCATTCATTAATTTTCTTAATTCTGACTGGTTTATTTTCTTTTTTGAATTCTTAAATACTGCAGACATTTTATTAGATATAAGTAAATATGATTTTATAAACATTCACAAGACTAGTGGTATAACCAAAGATTATATACTCGGTATAACCACAGATCACCTAGATTATTAAAATAAGGGAAACGATCTGTCAAAATGAACTGATGCCCATTTAAAAATGGCCGCCGTAGGTTAACCATATGATTTGGCCATAAGCTTCTGTGTGCAGATTTATTTGCTTTGTGAAGTTATTAGTTGGTTTGTAGACCTCATTATTTTCAATTTTACTGAAATCGATTGTTGACCACTCGGCCGAGATTGTGACGTAGATCAGCTGTTTTCTTAGATTGCTCCATTATAAAAATAGGTGGTTTGTGAGTACAACACGACCATAGAATTCTTTTAAAAGAGTGGTTTTCTTAGCGTAAATCTCATATGCCAAATATCGAATTAGGTAAGTGAAAGTTCGTCCGTGCAGCTAGCTCCCTAATTTAATTATGTTGAAATTACGTTAGTACTTTTCAGAAAATATTGTCGGATCAACCCCTTAGCTTAACCGTAAGATTAGGGAAGGGAAAGGATACTGCACAGCTATATCTGGCAGTGCTTCTCTTTTTTTGCCGAAAATTCGCAGAACATACCTTGGGTATGTTTTATGCATCGACCTATTAAAATTTATGGACCCGCCTTACCCTTAGACTAGGAAAAAGAGAGGACATTTAACCTTCAAAGCTTGTCTGTTACCATTTGTCCCAAAGCGAGTAGCGTGCAGTGGCGTATCAAGGCATTACAATTGGGAACGAAAATATTACTAGTTAATTATGTTTTTAGTTTTTCTCTAATAGCTATTGAGATTGAAATAAATCTGTTATCATATTTCTATAAAATTGTTTATGAAGAAAATGTTTTGAAATGAAATGATACTGTTTCTTACACAATAGAGATATGAATAGAATTGGATTGAGTGCGAATCAGCTAGGCTATTTTCATAGTTATGGAGTGCGGTACTAAGGTCTTGTAAAGGAAATAAAAAAAATTGCTTCAAGTATAAATTACTTCCATCAACACAGACAAAAAGATTCTATTAATTTACTATTACAATAATAAGATTGCATTATTGATATAATCAAACAGACAAGAGCTGTTATTTCAATCTTAAATTTAACATTTGTCAGTTTTGAATACTTTATTGGAAAAATATTTTAAGAATAGTGGTATGCGCCTAAGAAATTTGTGAAAATGTCTAATTCGAGTCGTTGAACCTTTACTTCTAGCAAGTCACGAAATTCATATGAATATTTTTCAATTATAGGTATTGATAAATAAAATATGAACAAAACATTTTGTTTTGTGTTACAATCAATTAAGATTGTATTTAAACTTTTTTAATCTAAATACAACTAATATAGACAAAAGAATAACAAGCAATATTTTTATGTCAAAATCATGAAAATCATTTATGAATATCATGCTCTGTGGTTTTGTTCCGTCTCTGCTGTTACTCTACACAGAGACGGAACAGAAATTTAACTTTTTTGAATCTTCTTACTATCTTACTTTGGTGCACCAGCTGGATTGATTCGATGATATTTATGGTTTCTTGCTAAACATTTTTTCCGCTTATCCAAACTTCTTTGCAGCATTTCTTTTTTTACAGTACACATACTGCTTAGTAGCATCCCTTTTTACTTTTCTATTAAATTCTGTTTTCGATTCCTTTAATAATATCTTATGAAGTAGTTTTTTCTAGATTTATCTCTGTTCCTAATTTTCTCACGGAAGAGCTTTCTCTTCAATATCTTTTCTAAGTGTTTCAGGGGATGCGACTGCAGTTGAGGGTGCTGTTGAAGATCCAGGCTCTGAGGAAAGATATCACTTTCTTTTAGGAGCCTGAAAGAATTTTATTGATTCCAACATCCATTTTTATTGAAACCTCAGTACAATACATTTCTTACCAGAATTGTTTTAAAAGTACAGTAAAAGTTCCTTATTCGCGCTTTCACTATTCGCGGAGTAAAAAAATATAACCCAATTCCTATATTCGCGGCTAAAAATTTCTTTATTCGCGGATCTAATAAGTACATACATAATAATAAAAGGATTCCAATAGGTATCCAACCCAATATCCTTTGTAAATGCCGTCAAATGGACTAATAAAAAAAAGTGAAATAGATCTTATAACAACTTTGCCTAAAGTATGTTGTTAACTGATATTGCCGACGACAAGCCGCCTTCGCCGCAATCGGTGTTTTTTAGAATGCAAATAAACAGAATGAAAGCAACCTTATTAGTCAATGATGAAGTACATATACATATTTTATCGAGTAATACATCTCTACAGCTCTTTTTCTAATTTATAATGTTAACTAAAAAAATATGAAACGAATCTCGACACGAAAAAAATCTGTGTTACCGCTTAAAGTGAAAATAGAAATGCTTGATCGTATACGCCTTGGAGAGTCATTTGCATCCATATCACGCTCATTCAATGTTAACGAATCAAGTGTAATATCGATAAAAAAATCCGATAAAATAAAGTCGTCTGTAGCTTCAACTTCATTGTCAGCGAAAATTGTTCGTGATCCAGCAATAAAAAAACGGAATTGGCTTTGTCATTATGGATCGAAGAATGCAACCAAAAAAGTGTGTCCCTGAGTGGTCCAATGGTCCGGGAGAAGGCAAAACGTCTTTACGCTCATCTTAAAGAACCTAATGATAGTTGTAGTGGTGAATGTACAGATTGAGGATTTCAAGCATCGAAAGGTTGGTTTGCATAACATTAAAATCGCTGAAGAAGCAGCATCTGCAGACACTGCTGTAACAGAGCGATATCCAGAAGAATTTGCAAACCTAGTAGCTGATGGAGGATACAAACCTGAACAAGTATTTAATGCAGACGAAACTGCACTGTTTTGGAAGAGAATACCGAACAAAACAGACAAAAGCGAAAAGGCTGCTCCTGGATTTAAGGCAGTAAAGGATAGAGTTACACTGCTGCTATGTTCTAATGCATCTGGAGATTGTGTCATTAAGCCACTGATGCTTTACAGATCGTTTAATCAGCGGGCTTTAAAAAATCAAAAAAAAGGCAACCTGCCAGTATTTTGGCGTGCTAATAAGAAAGCATGGGTTACAAGCACTATTTTTTGTGACTGGTTCCGGAATTGTTTTGTTTCTGAAGTTGAAACTTATTTAAAAACAATTTAGATTTTAAAGCACTTCTACTTTTGGATAATGCACCAGGTCATCCTCGCGAACTTGAAACTATGCATCCAAATATAAAAGTGTCAACTGATGGTTGAACATTTAGGCAGTTCAGAAAAGAATGTGGGGACTGCCTCTATAAGCAATCGAACGTTTACTGTTGGTTATCATTTTCATATTCTTTATCCACGTTTTTCTTCTTTCCAAAACTTTAGGAAAGCTGTAACATTTGAATAATGTTAAAATGAAATATAATATCCATTATAAGATATTTTTGAAAGAAAAAATATACATACGAGGATGCATTGATATCTAATTACCTTATACCAGTTCCATGCATAAACAAAATATTGCGTTACCATAGCAACGAACAATAATTTATTAGAAGTGTCAGTGTGGACGTCAGAAAAGTAAACCAAAACCTTATACCAAATAGGACGATACATAATAAGGATGTGGTCGCTAATACCATGCATAAATAAAGCCTCATTACACGTCACAGTCATTTCATTTTTACAAATTAAGAAGCCTGAAGAAAAAAATGTATTTAAAAGTCGTAATAACTAAATAAAACATTGAGGAACAAATATTCTTGACATAGCTATAACAAAACCAGAATAATTCAATCGAAAACTTACCACAAAGTCACAAAATTTTTATAAAGCGTCACGTAATCGTCTTTCTTCCGCAACGAACCCATGCCGACCTGCGGAGAGGACGCATTTCGTCGGGACATAGCATGTGCGTATGTGTGTACGTGAAGTAATTTTCAAAATCCTTATTATTTTTTCGCATTTTCTAGTATGTACTCGTAAGCCTTAGGCTTTATTTGTATAAAGTACATTAGTAATATTTTAGTTCCCAACTGTAATGCCTAGATAGGCCACTGCGCCCTTTACTTGGTATATACAGGCAAGCTATGAAGGTTACGTGTCCTCTCTTTTTTCTAGTCTAATAGTTGAACCGATCATGATCTGAATTTTAGAAAAATAATCAAGATCAGTGTTGTTCGGAAAGTGATCGAGTTAATTCGGTCGTCGTTATATTTTATGATCCTTTCTACCATTGTAGACTGATTGGTAAATGCGATCAGCTGAAGGGTTGTTTTATTTGTCTATATTTTTTTGAACTTTAAGTTATTCATTTCCCTTAAAAGGCTGTCTACTATTAATTCTCATAAGCAGTGTCGTTGATGGGTTGCTGAGATTTGCGGTGTTTATACATTCGGTATAAAAATATCTTATTAGTTTTAAATTTTAATTCAAAATCCGTGACAGGGGGTAAATCTTTAATAACTGCTAAATAACAAATATTAAACATTTAGAATCTATTATACAATGACATAAATATCATGGGAGAATTAAGGCACAAAAAAGTAATTAAAATCAAAAGTTCTTGTATATCTTGTTTTAATTTGAAATTTCCACCGAAAACTGAACGTGACGTTCAGAAACTTTAATCTAAATCTTGTTCTGGGTTAGGATCCTCAATCAGCTGATAGGTGAAATACCTAAACTCAGGTTAGGTTCGATAGAATGTGGATAGTGGTTTCGACTTCTATGTAGAAATATCTAGAAGTCGTCTCCTCTGTTAAACCTTACGTATTTAGTTGTCCATTGAGGTGGCAATGCCCCAACAAGACTCCTGTTAGTATTCGCAAATTTCTTAGGTTTATACATTTAAAGATATATGATTATAGGTTCCCAGAAGTATCTTTGCCTGTCTCAACTCCTGATTATTTTAGTAACTGATTTTTTTCTATCTATCCCTTTTTTGTGTTTTTTCTATTGTCTTATAGTCGATTCCACACAAGGGTTCGGGTTCTATGAAGGGTTTATCTGTCCTTACTTTAGTAAGTCTGTACTATTTAATTTCTGTCCGCTTCAGTGTATCCCGAAACCCATTGGAGGGTAACTTTATTCTTTTTGCCTTGTTCATTTAACTTTGCCTGACACTCCCAAACACCAGAATCGCTCTTATAATATCGGCGCTAAAAGCTATAATCGCTGCTTGGGTATTGAACAAAATAATAATCTACTTTTTGATATAATTCAGTAGTTTTCGAAGATTTGTTTCAAAATAAATAAATGCTGAATATACCACCGAATAGCTGTATTGTGATGGATAAGGCGTAGAAATAATAGTGAATAAGTAATAGAAGAAAGTGACAAAATTACAAAGGAAGCAGGTCAAGAAGTAATTCAGCGTCCACCATACTTTATTTTTAATCATATTGAGTTGATATGGCATAAATTAAAGTTGAATGTACGTGCTTACAATAATATACCTACTCGTACTTTAAACAGTTAAAGACGAAGTTAAAAATGTAGCCGATAAAAAATGAAGAAGTTGTATTCCACACGTGATTTACAAGATAGTAGTGATAGCGAAATTGAGCAACTAGTAACAAATAAAATGTGAGATATTTATTAATATATTGTGTACCATGTAGTAGATTTAAAATTAAAATTTAACAGTATTTAAATCAAATGAATGTCATAACATTCAATTTTCTCTTTAAACCATTAGGAAAATGTCAGGTATAATATACTAGTGCGGCCTTACGCAATGCCCTATAAATAGCTATAAATTTACGACTTTTGGGTCGTATCGAATTTTGTAAAGATATCAGTAATAAAGGCAAACCTGATTTATAGCTTCGCCGACGATAGCACACTAGTATCGTCGTTCAAATCAATCGCCCCAATAAACACTCAAATCCGTAGGCCTGATCACCAAAATCAATACTGATCTTTAAAATTGTAAAATTTCTAGAGTGGGGTAAAATCAATCTGATTGAGTTTCATGCAGCATAGATCCAGACAGCTTTTTACAAAGAAGGCTGGCGCCGCTACTCAAAATTGGGTCCTGTCTGGACATAAAATATTACTATCACCGCAAATTCGTTTGTTGGGCGTTGAGGTTGGAAGCAATATGTCCTGACATAGCCAAGGCAGCTTCACAATAATTTTGAGACTTCTTTAAGACCAAGAAGCTATGTACTACGCCACAGCTTCTAATTTTCTACAAGACCCAGATTCATCCATTTGTGGAATATTGCCCAAAAATTCGGAACTCCCTCTCTCAGGATACCCTGAGGATGATGATCCAGAGTTGACTAGAAACTTGGACAACTTAAAGTATAGGAGACTGTTTTACCGATGCTACCACGGCAAATGCTCTTCCGAGTTGTCCAACATAACCCCACCTAGAGCAGTTTTTTAAGGCTTACTCGATAAGCAAACATGGATCATTAACACCTGCAAACGCCCAGAACGTCAATTTGTCCTGACCCCACCAAGGCACGTCTTTCCTGAACACTACAACCTACGATAGTTCAAATTCAATTTCCATAGAAATCTCCACACGACAGGCACCACTCGAATTAATCAAATGTAAAACGGTTTACCTTCTTATGCTTGCTTTTCACATAAGAAAGCACTTTCTCAAATTGTGAAATAAACTTTACTCTCTGTATTGAGCCCAATTTTTCCATAAAAGTACCCTGGGTATTATCAAAACGAATAAGATATTGCACAAATTCCAAAATTTCACAGATTACTACCATATTCAGAAGATTTAGGACAAGAGTATGTCACATTTTAAATTAAAATTTTCGTACACAGTGAAATGTAAAAAAAGTATAAGTTGCTACAAGTAATACCTAAGTCTCAAAATTGGCCTAGTTTATGGTGAATTATTTTGAAATAAATTTTTTTTCTTTTATGCAAATTTTTCCGTTTATTTCTATCCTAGAAAAGTAAAAATGAAAAAAATTTTTCGACTAACACCATGAAAAAAATGTTAATTCTTCTCCGTATTCCTTGGACTAGATTGTTGAATTCACAGAAAATAACATTGTGTTCTACCGGCGTCATGATTTTGTTCAACAGATTTGCAATCCTACTGCAAATTAAATGTAAAACTACTTTTTAAAAATAGGATTTAATCGATTAACAACTAAAAAATGAGACATTACAGTTCGGAAGCTACATAAATTATTATCTATCAAACGTATGAAGGTAAACATGAAAAGATAACTGTGAAAATTCGATTCATAACTTTACAGGTGTCACGTCTCCTATGTTCCCATAACATATCCTTCATGATTCTGAGATTAAACCAGCTTAACAGTGTCACGATGAAAGTGCATAACTGTTAAAATAAGATAAAAATAATCATCAATCAAGTGCATGTAGTCATTAATAAACTAGAAACAAGCATTAACTTATTGTAATGTAACTTTTTCTTGTTTTTTAAGTCTACTTTAGACTACAAAACTTGATCTTTGTATTTATCTTAGCACAAAATATGATGATTCTCATTATTGTTGAGCATTCTTGTTGAATGAAAAAATAAGAAACATATTTAAAGGTATTGATGAAACTTTAAAATATATTTATTGATATTCTGCAATTTCCAAATTATTACAAATTATATAGTAGAACTACAATTCAAAAATCTATAATTTTTGAATACAATAATATACAAGTCATATAATGGAATATGGTAATTAATAAATGGAGTTTCTAGAGATTTTGGATATATTATTCGTTCATCTCTGAAATAAAACATGGATTAAGTAATAACGGAAATAACTCCCGATTTCCTACTATTTTTTTTTTTAAATTTATTGATTAAAGCTCCACATAGTTTTACAAAATTTCATATTAATTGAAATGCTGTGAGAAATAATAAAATATGGAACATAGATAATCAATTTTTATTTATCACTAACTTCACTGTTTTTTAAATTATTAATAACATGTTTAACCAAACATTTCTGTACTAGAGGAACAATCTCTTCACAACTTTTATTGAGGGTTTCAAAAGCTTCACTTAATTTGTGCAATGAAATACTTCCTGTCTGATAAAACTGCGATATCTGGTTATGGGAATGAAGTTTGGATATAATAATAACACCATGATCATTTTGTTTGTGAATTGGATAGTAACAAATGTTTTGTTCTTTCATGGTAGGATCTAATAATATAGTGTCCTTCTGTAATGCTAAGGTTATAGAAGTTATAAGATCATACATAGGAACTCCTGCCTGACTAAGTGCCAAACCAGCTGCTGTTATCGCAGCACTCAGCGAAGAACCATCATTGTGCAACACTAATGCATAAACATCAACCTAAAATATAAAAAACTTTAATTATCAACATTTTAATTAAGTAAGAAAATGATAAACAGAAGAAGATAATTATATTTATTACTAATTAGCTTCAAAAATTTTTGGACTTGATTTAAAAAAAAATATATTTATCCAAATATCAAAAACTGAGCAGATGGATATTTATGTTCATCTACGAATTAAATGTCGTTTCAAAATACAAAATTGTTGTTTTTACCTACTTTTATCTATAAATAGTACATGTGCATGAGCTTAAGATTAATCGCAACACTCATGTTCAATCTACTGTTGTTATTTATATTTTAAGTTAGTTCTGCAACTGTATATACAATTTAAATATAACAAATATTGATTTGTTTACTTTAAAGAATTACAATCTTAAAAAAACGAACTTCTTCACACTTACTCCGAGGATGCCCTTGTCATAAACGATGTACGAAGCATGTACCATCGAGATGTCTAATTTTGACTGTTCATAACTGCACTAAATGCATAGGAACAAGAAATTTTGTATAGAAAACATCTAAAGTCATATTAATAGGAATAGTTCATTCTATTAAAGGTCAAAATCAATGAACCCAATCAATCAGTATCTTTATAACTGAAGAACAAATTGTTTTTGAAGTGTCCTTCACACAAAGGAAACTATTCAAGAAATTTTTGTTCCAGAAGCCATTCCCATGAAACTCACACCAGACCATGAAATCAAACTAAAAAGTTGAAGATTCCAGAAACTCGCGGGCAAATCCAACCAACAGAGCCTTTGGAAAATCTAACCCAAATTTCTAGGGGACTCGATGCTGCTTCTATTATTTTAGTGATATCTGTTTTAGTAACTTCATTAGTTTTTTTATTAAAGAGAAAAATTACAAAATTCTTTTTGGGACTCAAATTACAACAAGCCCAGGTCCAAGTATTAGAAAAATCTTTGTTATAACAGTTGAAAAAAAATTTATTTAATTGCTATAAGGATTCTAGTCAGTTTGTAATCAGTATTTTTTTAATAAAACTATAAAAGCGATAAAGTGCTACAAACAACATTTCTATATTTGTAGTCAATCTATGTATCAAAATAATAACTTCTTACTGTTTCTAGTCTTTTAAAATTATATTCACGAGGTTAATAAATTATTTTTCAAAATACATTTTTCCCTAAATACGGCCGGATACAGTAAGATAAAATATTGTATTTATTATTCCAATAATATTCACTTATTCTTTACTGCGCACAGTTAATAAGTTAATTTTACTTTTTTTTAATTATAATAAAATCAAGGTGGCTAGTAAAAATTGAAAATCAAATTCCCGTCTTTCTCCCGGTTTTTCCAGGTTGGTCTTTCAATTTCCCCAGTTGAAATTTCGTGGATTTTATACCCTTTTATGATGGTGAATATTTATTTTAGAACATACAAGTATAATAAACAACCATTTTTTTTTATTTTAACTAATTCTTGATTCACTGCTGCAAGCTGTTTTTGTGAATCTTCAAGGATTTTTTTCTTTTTTGTTTCCAGTTATTCTCTCTGTTTTTTTTGTTTTCTTTTCCCAGTTTTCAACACATTTGTGAATTTTTGCCTTTTTGTGCAGTGCCTAAAAGCTTCAGGAGAATTCCCGAAACTGGTGTAAACATCAGAGCAAGTTAGATACCAACATCAACTTGTTATGCCTGGTTGGCAGACTTGTATAAAATTCGCAAAGTATCTGCGCACTTAACCGAAAGTAACAATAAGTTTCTACAAGATTGCAGTAAAAAAAATTCTAATTAAAAAATAAAGATAATTGTTTAAAATCTGTTTTATGTATCTGGAAGAATACAAAAAAATTAGTAATAATAATAATAAAATCGTTTCACATAGATTTTAATCCATGAAAGGAAGAAACAAATTTAATTTCATCAATTTGTCTACTGATTTTGATATCCAGTTTTGACATGGGCTTTAAAACAACACTGTCACATTTAGTTGGCAGTGGTCCATTGACTGAAATAATCATTTCATGATTCATCACTTATTGGTCTCCTTTTTTTGTTGCAATATTCATAATATGATTCATAAACTGATTCAACGGAGAGGAGTATTGAAGCAACACATATACAGTAAATAATTAGTTAAATATTTTGATGGAATCCTTTACTTGATATAAGTATTGTAATAATATTAACAGTAGATAATAGTTTGAATTCATTTTCAGGCATGTGCATAGTTATTTATTCTAATTTTTGAAGAAATGTCCTATATTGGAACTGCAGCAGATCAGTATCAACATCTTTCAACACAAGCTTTTTATGAGATGTTGATTTCTGCGCTTGCCAATATTTATTTTCTCCACCCTTTAAAATGACTGAAACTTTTCCACAAAAAAGCAAAAGTATCTGCGCATGGCGTGCGTGTCTATATTATATAACTCCTCAAAATTATTGGAAAGACCCGGTTTATCAAAAAATTTCTGTTGAAATTTCTTATCAATTGACATATAAATATGATTCTGCATTCCGAGCTACTACTAAACAATTACAAACAGATACCATTAGCCGGACATTAGCGAACACAGTGTAGCCCTGGCGGCATATTTACAAAAATGGTGTAGCCTTCAGTTCTCTGACAATTGCAATACATTGTGATTGTCCTTCTACCTATCTAAACTCCATGAGTTGTTTCCTACAGTTATATCTTTCAGTTGATGTAATTATTATAACTGATAGTCTTACACACCTGAAAGTTGGGAAATTCATGGCGGCAAACAGTAGATTCTAAAGCTTGTTTCATAATAGCACTATATTGCTTTTCTTCTGCATCCTGCTGATGTAATCGCCGTTTTTTACAACTAAAAGGTGCAAATTTAAATTCGCAATAGATTTCACCTTTCAGAGAATACTCTGTTCTATTAGGAATTTCTCGGGGATCAAAAACCGATACAATAACTTTGGTCTTCCCTAATTCTATATAAGCGGAACCCTTAGCTTGACTCACAACACCTGTTTTAATAACTAAAACAAAAAACTGTAGTTTCTGTACACTATTTGAAGAAAATACATACATAGCTTTCGGTGCTCTAGGTAAGATCTAGAGTCGCCCCTTTTTCCTTTTTTAACAATGTCCTCATATTCTTGAAGTGAAGACTTTTTGTTTGACTTTGCAAATAAATTATAAGGCAAAGTTTCATCCGGTCCATTTATTCTTTTATGGTCTACTGGCATAATATAAACTTATTACTATTGGATTTATTAAATATACATTCACATACCACTATTTAAATTTAGGTTATGTATTTGCTTCTTTATTCTTCTCTTTTGTAGTGTCTTAGTAGCAATTGCAAGCATAGAGAAAACATAAACATAGCTGTTTCTTTCAATTAGTTATACTGAACTATATTTTTTCAAACATTGCATATTTTCTATTATACTCCCTTTTGATTCTACCTTAATTATTCTAACACAATTCTGGGATAAATGCAATTTGTATATATATATATATTTGTATAATAATATATTTTATCTATATGAACAAGCTTGTGACATTTGAACCTCTATATTAAAGTTTTCTATGGTAGTAACTTGATTTTGACATACAGCAACTGACAGTCATTTATCAAATTATATTGAAGTAATGGTGTACTGATTATCTAATACATTTATTACTCAAATTGTCATATATACCAAATATTAAAATAACAATAATGGCAGTTAGTTTTGTCCAAAGGCGTTTTATGTCTAATGCATTGCAGAAATGGGCATACAATTTATCCGGATTCAATAAATATGGTCTTTGGAGGGACGACATTCTTCATGAGAACGAAGATGTTAAAGAAGCTTTAAAACGTTTACCTCAAAACAAATTAGATGAAAGAAATTTCCGTATCCTGAGAGCGACTCAACTTTCTCTTACCCACAGCATCCTACCAAAAGAACAGTGGACCAAACTCGAGGAAGACAAATTATATCTTACTCCCATTGTTGAACAGGTTATTAAGGAAAGAAAGGAGCGTGAAGAATGGAACAAACTTTATTAAATTTAAAGTAAAATGTAGAAAATTGTAAAATATTTATTCCTAAGTTTTATGTTTAATAAAAATTAAAAATAGCATCAATTTTCATTGTTTAATTTCATAACAAGCATATACATTTTGAATACATATGTTTGACTATGTGGAATGGTTCTGAGAGAAAAACTTAGTTAAAGTAAAATTAGGATAAAAGTCTGATTAAACAAAAATCCTATGAGATATTTGAATTAAAATAATATGCCAATCTTGAACAATTAAAAGGTAATAATTCAAACTATTCAATAAAACAAAGCAAAATAAGTAACATATATTAGTATTTTGAAGTGAACAAATTCTGTTTAAAAATACTCATATATTCATTCTGCCAATAACTTAATAATTTCACTTAAAGCTAGAAATAATGTTAAAAAGCTACCAGACTTAAAATCTTACAAAAATAAATTCTTGTTTGGATGAAGCAAACCTAAAAAAATTGCATTCAAGCTTTTTTTAGCAATGAACGTGATAATAATAATAAATGAATCTTTCCCGCCACTAATAATGGGTAATTATTAATAATTCTCAAATAACTATACTATAACATTATACTGTATGTGAACCAGAAATCAAATAACTATACTATAACATTATATTGTATGAAGGGTTCACGCCAGCATGGCGACATAGCGACAATTGTCGCCAAATCATGAAGAAATATCGCCAAAATCATACACATCGACGACAAATTTGTCGCCCAAAATATTTTTAAAAAAACCTATGTTTTATATTTAGTGTACTGTTTTTGCATAAAAGAATTTATATATGCCGTAAAAATATGTATAAAAGTGTATGTAACATGCATATGTTAATTTTTTTACTTTTGTCTACCACGTTATATTTTTGGACCACTAAATCATAACTTAGGTGGTCCTTTTGGACCACTAAATTTTCATTGCTGGTGTGAACCCTAACTGTATGTGAACCAGAAATTATAAAATAAACAATAGTTATTTGTTTAATGTTATTTGAGGATGGAGTAGGAGCATTATTTTTTTCTTAAACGGATATGTATCAAGAATTTTCTTCAAGTACTGCTGTCGTCATTACGCGACTCGGGAATATGAGGTTTGGCTATTAAGTAATAGTCCGGGAGGTAGCGCTATAGTTGAGCAAGTCATTTTATACCGGCTGAAAATCATAACAATAATAGTTTTCCCCTAACACATAATATAGCTCCGAACGTCAGCTGCTTTGATAGCGGTGGAGCTAAAGAAGACAGCATGAAAAAGTCATTGGAAAAAAATCTGCTCCGATGATTTTTATACCGAGCAAAAATGTATATTATTGTTTTAATCACATTTTTTCAAAAAATAGTCGTCAGCTGTATTGACGAGGGGGGGTTATATGTCAGTCGCGTGGATGAACTCCATTGAAAATTTGATAAACAAATTAATTTTATACCTTATGAAATTTATACATCTCAATTTTTATACTTCTAAAATAATAAAGAAAATCGTCAGCCGTATTTTTGACGGGGGTAACACCTTCAGTCAGCCTGATAAACATTTTGCGCGCTCCAATGCATTTGAGCGCTGCATAGGCTTTTTGGAATATAAACTGATAATCTTTACACCCATAAACAATCTGACGATGATTTTTTATTTTTTTAATATTTAAATCATCTTATACTTCGAATTCAATAAGTATAATATCAATTTAATATAAAAAACACCACATTTTATTTATTAATTTTGTGTCAGTTTCTAATCATATTAATATGTACTGTAGCATCAAGGAATTTCAAGCAGTTAAAGTCTCACGTCTCTAACATACCTTTCCTAAAAATTAATAATAAGATGTTCTGATACAGATATTTTAATGATTCTATTGGGGAATATGAACCATATTCAGAGCAACCTTAAAATTCATTTGTGACTCGGTACTGGAAATGCACAACGTTACATCGATGTCACTCAACTGCACAAAGTATTAGGACCTAGCTTGTGTGCATTGTTGCCAGGATTCCATGCATTAAATAAAATGTGGTGTTTTCAAATTTTCAATGGAGTTCATGCACGCGACTGACATATAACCCCCCTCGTCAATACAGCTGACGACTATTTTTTGAAAAAATGTGATTAAAACAATAATATTATACATTTTTGCTCGGTACTAAAATCATCGGAGCTGATTTTTTTCAAATGACTTTTTCATGCTGTCTTCTTTAGCTCCACCGTTAGAGGGACAAATGACGCTCACTTTACCGATTTCTGACTATTAAACAACTATTTGAAACAAAATTTATTCGGTATAAAATTCCTAGAAAAACTGCAACGCTACCTCCCGGTCTATAAAGTACTACTATATAATAAGTACGTATGTGTCAATGGTTAGCGACTGTAAGCTGCTTAGCCTGAAGCCTACTCTGTCAAATGCGTGTCTACCTTGGCTGGAGACACACCTGTGTAGTCGTTGTCTTCGTTTGTATAGAGGCTGTTTTTTTTGTTTGGCCGTAATAATGATTGACGTAAAAATAGGGTAACGGAATGTTGTGAAATTTCACACGAAACTTGGAAAGCTTATTGATAAAGTAGCTTTAGTCCTGCGGAACGCCATTTTAAAAATGGAAAAATTAAAATTACCTTCAAAAATCAAGCCACGTGAAAAGTTTTTTTTCTAAAGTATTGATTGGAGGCAAAGATATTCGTCGCCGAAATGGTGTAAACGGTGATCGATTAAGCAACTCAATCGCCTCTGATACTATTTTTTGTGTTACTAATGGTACTATTAAACCATCAAAATATATAACTCTTGGAATGACTGTTAAAAGTCTTTTAAGTAGTAGAAAAATCATTAACATTCTTAATCGTCTTGGACATTGCTGTAACTATACTACACTGGAGGAGTTGGAAACTGAAGCTACTTACTCATCTGTTCATCGCTCTGAAATTAGTTCACCTGACATTATTCGGAAATCATCAGTATGCACAGGTGTAGGCTTTGATAACTTTGATAGGTACGTTGATACTCTTAATGGAAAGGAAACTTTGCATGACACCGTTGGTATAATATACCAAAATATTGATAATGATGCTCCTAACGTCGAGATGAAATAATTAGCCAAGTTACAATCGGGCCCAATCAAATTCGTCCACATAATTTTGTAGCTGGCCTTTGCTCATAGCACCATATATGAGCATTAACCCGGCTTAAGGAGACCCAGAGCTGTCGTCTCTGACCTCACTTAGGCAAACCTCAGCAGGCGCGTCCAAGTCGCGGGGGTGGGCCCGATTCAAAAGAGTTCTACTGAGGACCCAATGTTGCGGGGTATAACGCAATCCCCTACCCAGGGTACGGGTGAAGACCACACCGGCGGAGAAGGCGAAGAAGAAGAACTTCAACTCGGCGGATCCGGCGCAAGTGGCAACCCTTGCTTCTAGGGTTAATAAAAGAGGAAAGTGGGTAGATAAAACTCATTAGCTGCAGAGAAAGCAATTTATCTAGGAGAAGGCACTCCGATTTAAAACCCTGGTCCTCCAGGTTGGGGGTTGAGGCGTCGGGCCAACCCCTCGATACTCGTAAAAATGAATAAAGGTTAAAAATCCCAGTCAAAAGCCTCGGAATAGGAAAAGTAAAAAATTAAGACGACCAAAGCAACGGAAACGGAAAATGAATTTAGGAACATGGAACGTACAAGGCCTCTCCACCAAATCAATGAGGTTCTACGAGAAATAAGACAACTAAATATGGATATAGTGGTGCTAACGGAAACAAAGAAGAAAGGACAAGGTTCAGAAAATTTGGGTCATTATGATCACTTCTATTCGGGAATATCTAAGGACAAACGAGCTCAGAAAGGAGTATCTATATTAATTAAGAAAAGTTTAAGAAAATACGTGTCATCGTGGGAAGCAGTCAATCAACGAATTATCAAAATAAATATAGCTATTTGCGTAAACAAAACGACAGTCATAGGAACATATGGGGTAAATGAAGACGACACAGTAAATAACAAAGATGACTATTTTGAATGTTTGTCCGAAGAAATTTCTGAAGTAGGCACCTCAAGAGAGGTAATTATCCTAGGAGACCTAAATGCAAGAACAGGCAAGAAAATAGACGATCAGATAATAGGAAGATTCGGGGAAGAAGTAACAAATGATAATGGAAACAGACTTATTACATTATGCCAACAAAATACATTAAAAATACTGAATGGCTTCTTCCAACACAAAATGATACATAAATACACATGGGTACAGCATACACGGCACTTAAGATCTATTATAGACTATATAATAATGAGACAAAACACAAAAATTAGAATACAGGATGTTAAAGTACAAAGAGGGGCAAACTGTGGCAGCGACCACTTCTTACTTAGAACAAAAATTTTACCTTTCATGCAGATAAATAAAATAGAAAAACAGCAACAAGAAAAAGCATTTGAAATAAAAATTAGTAGATTCAATCTAAATAGCTTACAAGAGGAAAGTGTAAAGAACTTATATCAAAAACGCCTAGATGGAAAACTGATACAGGAAAATTTTGACAATCCGGAACAACACTACAGCTTTATCAAAAGAAGCATGATTGCTGCAGTAGAAGAAGCCCTGGGAAGATCCGATAACACTAGAAGACCAAGAACGTACTGGTGGGACAAGGAAAAATGGGATGAGTACTTCTCTAAATTGTTTACAGAAACAAGACCAGAGTTCAAAAATCAAAAACAGGACAATATAAACATCATCACATCTCCGCTTAGAATTACAATTAAAGAAGTAAAAGACGTTTGTCAGTCACTAAAGAATCGAAAATCTCCAGGCCCGGGTCAAATAGCACCAGAGTTAATTAAAAATGGCACTGAAAAACTTTTTTCTCATCTGCAAATGCTTTTCCAGAAGTGTATAAATGGTGAAGCGCTACCCCAAGAGTGGAAAACATCTTATATGACTACCGTATATAAAAAGGGGACAGAGAAAATTGCGACAACTACCGGGGACTTACAGTGCTGTGTACAATATCCAGAATTTATGGAAAAATCATAAAAAATAAAATCGAACAGGAATATTGCAACATGGAGGCAGAAGAACAGGCAGGCTTCAGAGCGGGGAGGTCGACTATTGATCATTTATTTACGATTTCGCAAATAATTGATAAGAAAACCGCCAAAAATCAAGAACTCCACCTTTTGTATGTTGACCTTAAAAAAACATATGACAGTGTACCGCAAACAAAACTATGGGATGCCTTGGAAAGAACAAATATAAATGCGGCCCTAATAAAAGCAGTACAAAAGCTTTATGAAAACAGTAAATCACAAGTAAAAATAGGAAACAAGGTCTCAAAAGGATTCTCCATCAATAAGGGGTTGAAACAAGGATGCTGTCTGTCACCCACACTCTTCAAGATATACTTGGAACACGCACTAGCACACTGGAAAAGGAAATGTAAGAACATGGGCATTCCACTAATCGATTCCACACTATATACCCTGTGTTTTGCAGATGACCAAATAATCTTGGCACAGGACTACGAAGACTTAGAATATATGACAAGAAAGCTAGTAGTGGAATACAGGAAATGGGGTCTAGAAGTAAATTTTAGTAAATCGGAATATATGTGTATTGGAGGAGAACAACAAAATTTAATACTTGAAGAAACACAACAAAAAATAAGTCATTGTACAAAATACAAATATCTAGGCATGATCATCACTAATGATGGAAGATTAGATGAAGCAATAGCACAAAGAAATAACCAAGGAAGACAAGCAATAAGACAACTAAATAGTATATTGTGGGACAAACAAATATCCAAGGAAAACAAACATCGAATATACAATAGCATAATAAAAAGTATAACAACATATAGTAGCGAAGTCTGGCCTCTAAAAGAAAAAACAGTCAAAATGCTTGAAGCCACAGAAATGGATTATTGGAGACGCGCGGCAGGAACATCAAGACTGGAAAAAATAAGAAACGACAAAATCAGGGAGATCATGAAGGTGCAACACACGATTACGGAAGACATTAGGGTGAATCAGTTAAGATGGTACGGACATGTCCAAAGAATGCCTGAAGACCGCATACCCAAACAAATTTTAAATTGGGCACCACAAGGAAGAAGAAAGAGAGGAAGATCAAGATTAAGTTGGAGAGAAGGTATCGAGAAGGATATTCGAGAGAGAGGATTGGAAGAAGATCTTTGGGAAGATCGAGAAAAATGGAAACTGGGAATCGGAAGACGGCGAAGAACGTTTTAACCCGATTAATATATATATATAATTTTGTAGCCGAACTTAAAAATATATATTTTAAAGAAGGCCTTGTTAATTTTTTTATTGACCAATGGGCTGGTGATGAAATGGCTCCGATTATTGGAAATAAAATAATTTATCTGAACTTCAACAAGTGTTATTCATACCAGGTTGAAAATAATAAAGTTATTAAAACTGTTGAAGACTCACTGTCTTGCGAAGAACACCGGCCGATTCTATTTTTAGACCAAGCAAAATGATACCACATCACTTTCCACTTTTAAATCGGTCTGGCTGAAGGTTTAACAACCGAATAATTGTTTGGCAAATTAATTTTTAGTTTTTAGATACTTAAATAATATAAAAAAATTTCAGCCATACTGAATTATTTTGAAAAAAAAATTTTTTTTAATTCGCAATTAGGGCCTGGAACAGTTTAAACAGCAATAAAAATGTCTGGCAATATTAGATTTACTTTGTAGAAAGTTCAATAAAAATAATAAAAAACAAAATCTTAAAATGATTTAAAAAATCCATATTTTACCTGTGTAGGTAGGAACCAAATAGTCCATATGACGCCCGGAAGAGTGAGAGAGATAGGATATCTAAAACAGGCCTACCTGAAATGCTTGTTTTCCTGACGTTGCTAGCTCTCGTACTATTGTCTGTATTTCAGTCAATGTGCTCATTACAAATACTTTATTGACTGGAAATGAAAATGACCGACCATTTCTCGTTGGAACTGATATGAATCCAAAAGAAGTGGCTTTTAGCTTCAGAAGTAAGCTGTGTGCTATTGGAAACAGTAAGACCAATATATATTCAAACTGACTTTGGAAACATTTTTTTTAAATATTGATATTTCATTCTTTTTGATATTAAATTTAAAAAATGTAAGCCAAGCGAAAATTAGAAGTGATCACTAGTGATAGTGTTCACCCTACTCAAAATGATTATGAATATGAGAACTAATACAATCACAAGAACAAAAAGGAACATAATAGAAAAAAAATGATGAAAAAATAGAAAAAATGGCGATACAAAACTAAATATCCAAAAATATTAAATATCATCTAAATCAAGAAGATAAATACCTCAGAAAACCATAAAGAGGTCAGTTGTCGGATAATAAAGTTAACAAAAGATAAAAAGAAAAATGGATGAAATGATTTAATTCAAAAAAACGGTTACTAAAGATTATGAAAAATATAAAGCAATAAGAAAATAAGTATCAAGTTAAAGCAAATAAAGCCAAATAAAAATTATTGATAAATTTCGAACACAAAATGACTATACACTGAAGCAATTAAGAAAGAAAAAGGAATATAGTATGATGAATATAAAAGACAAGGATGGAAGTATAATCACGGGGAAAGTAATAAAGAGATGAAAAGAAAAAATTTCGAGGAGCTTAAAAATGCAGATATTGAGGATGAGATGATAGAAAAAGATTTCGAGAAGATAAGGAGAGAAGTAGTAGAAGCAATTAAAATACTAATATCTAGAATATTAAAAAAATAATAAGAGATAAGATCGAGGACTCACAATGTGGCTTTAGAAGTGGAAAAAACGCAAATGACTGAATATTTATAATTAGAAAATTAAGTAAAAAATTAATAAATGGAGATAAGGGAATTCATTTATAATACAATGATAAAAACAATATATAAAATAATAAAAATGTAGTATCAGCAAACAATGAATAATCGAGGAAATTTACCACAATGATAGGTGTTAAACAAGGATGTGTACGCTTTTTTTCACAATAATAATACGATACGATTTATGGACTAGTATAAATACAACAGCATATGTGTAGTCCCAATAGTAAATCACTAACTAAAGCAATAAAATGAAATAAGTAAGGCTAAAAATTTAAAGACATAGTCTCCAACTGCATAAAAATTTTGCAAAAAAATTAATTTAAAAGTTCATAGAACCAACTCTGGTTCATATTTTTTCCGTTCTTACCAGTATGCAAATCTAAAAACATATCTAACCTCAAGTTTGTGATATTGTGTTTGAAGTAGACTAGAAAATGATACAATGAGTCTACCACCTGGTGGTATAACTGTAACATAAGAATAAGTTGCCTTATCTTCTACACTCCTATGAATACACAGAAGTGTTTCAAATATATACATGCAAGGTTATGTCAGAATCCCGTATGCCGTGACGAATTCGCGGCAATGTCTCGACGTTTTGCATTATGTATAATATGCAAAGCAGTCTTCTGAGGAGTAAAAATCTTTTGTACTCTGCTAGAGGGATACCATAAGTCAGATGACTGTGGATCAATACAAAGTAAATCGTGCGCTAAACATGATTGCAAAAAATTTATACGGGGATTTAATATGATTCCCCTTTGGTACCTCGTTTACAAAATTCCAGTCTAGATTCACGCCTGTTGTAACTTACTTCGTTTTTCCAAATAATATACAAACAGCTCCATCTCTCCACCTCGGAGTCCATAGTGTTCCAACAAAATAACCTTAACTATGCCCATGAGCTTATAATTGTTGCCCAGATTGAAGTTGCCACTTTTAAAAACTGTAATTATTTTTGATTCAGTACTTGAGGCCAGTTTACCTCGTTTATACATTTGTTATATAAGATTGTCAATGGTCAAATCAGCGAATTAAATTAAGAAAATCCAAACTTGGCTTAGATTTTAGTGTCAATATTTCTTTGTGAACATCAGTCTCTATAATTGAGGACATGGATGATGGTAGTCTTAGTAGGACCTTCAATACATTTTAAAATAGTTTCGGATATGCTTGCGAAAAATGTAGTGAATTCATTAGAACTAGTTCGGGTGCCGACAATATCAAAAGACCCGTGGTCGCGGAATTGCAAAATTTTTGTATAAATCGACAGCTATTAATTAAAGGGAAAAAATGCACTCGGTAAGCGTCGATTTATTTGGCCGAAAGTATAATTATTTAAAAAAAATCAAAAATGTTTTCCCGTCATCGCAGATATCGATAAGACAGTCTGTTCGATAGGAAATATTGTGAATTAATGAAAAAAAAATCGGCTTACCAATTTTTTCCAGCCAGAAGGGCCCGGCTTACCTATTTAAAGGGTGTGATTTGGGAATAAAATTTCCCCATCATTCCGGAAAACTTTTTTTAATATGATTATTTTTATGTAAATTTTGGGAATATCGTGGTATGCGCGATAAATAGAGTCGAAGGAAATAAATGAAATTTTTTTTCGAGTTCATTTTTATTTCAGATGATTAAAATATCGTAATCAATTTATCAATTTACGATAATACAATAAACAATTGCTTATACTAAAGCAGAACATAATTATTATCATTCATCTAAACTATCATCACAATTATAATGTTTTTCGTCCTCTGATTTGTCACATTCTTCATTATTTTCATGTTGAGTCAGAATTTCTTCAACTTTTGTGGTATAACGGCCCAGCGGCACCACTAGATTAGATGAATGATAATAATTATGTTCTGCCTTAGTATAAACAATTGTTTATTGTATTTTCTTAAATTAATAAATTGATCACGATATTTTAATCAACTGAAATAAAAATGGACTCGAAAAAAAATTTCCTATATTTCCTTCGATTCTATTTATCCTTTTACAACTTTACAACTAAATTTAAGATATAACATTGTTATATGGACGCTTATTACAGAGTGAAATGATGTAATTGAAGGCTTATTGCCATTGATCAGAATCGAGTCCGTATACAATGAAACTGGTATGCGCGATATTTCCAGCCGTTTTAGATACGCCCACAACGATATTTCTAAAATTTACATAAAAATAAGCAAATTAAAAAGTTTTCCGGATTGATGGTGAAATTTTATTCCCCAATTACACCCTTTAAATAGGTAAGCTGATTTTTTTCATTAATTCACAAATTTTCCCATCGACCCTTATCGATATCCGCGATGACGGGAAAATATTTTTGTTTTTTTTTTAAATAATTACTTATTTTTTCATACTTTCGGCCAAATAAATCGACGCTTACCGAGTGCATTTTGTTCCTTTAATTAATAGCTGTCGATTTGTATAAAAATTTTGCAATTACACTATCACGGGTGTTTAGACTTCCTTGCATACATACATACTGTCTTTATATGAGGAATCAATTTTAAAGGAAAGCATGTATCAGCGCGTGTTGACTGAATATTAGAATTGAGATTTGCAAACTGACTTGAATTTAGACTTTCAGAGTCAGGCCACTGAACTTCCTGAATGTTGATTACAAAACTTATTAAACTATTATTATTCACTATTCTTTTCATACTACTACTAATGTGAAATTAAATAGAAATAAAACGAATAGCATGATGATAGCAAAATAAAATATATAAAAGTCAAATACAGGGAAAACAAATTGATCAAGTCCAATCTAGGTGCAATAATAGAAAGTAATAGCAAACTAGAGAAGGGAATAAAAGAAAAGCTTAGAACGTTTGTAAATTATTTAATGCGAGTACTAAAGTACTAAAAACATAAAATTAAAAATTGTGAAAAAAGTAGTGATGTTTACCATGCTTTACAACTGTGAGACATGGACATTAAAATAAAATCAAGAGGAACATATCAATGCAATGGAAAATGAGATTCGTCAGAAAAAAAGAAAGTAAAACCAAAAGGATAGAATGAGAAATGTAACATGAAGAAATATTACAGATAAAACTAGTTGCAGATAATATAAAGTACAATTGAGATGGTTTTGACACATGTAGGATGCCCGAAAAAACAATACGAAAAAAAAACATTCAAATCAAAATTAGCAAGTGAAAATTATAGAGGAAGATAAGATTGAAAATGTAAAAGAAGCTGTTGAGATAAAAGGGATAAAATGGGAAGGAATGGGAGAGCGAACAAAAGATAGAAAGTCATGGAGAAAACAGTATTTGTGACAATTAAACGTCATACACCCCATGGGAGTTTAGAATTACATAAAAGAAAGTTCAATCTCACATTGTTCAGATTGTTATTAGTTTTTGATGTGATCGTTTTATTTTAAAGATTAATTTAAGATATAGGCGAATGAAACCTGTAAAGATTAGTAATATGCTGATGATGAGATATTAACCTCAAATTCTAAGAATAAAATCTAATGCAAATAAATACCTGTTTCTCAGAAAATATCAAAACAACGTAAGAGAAAATGATGACAAAAAAATACAAATAATGGAAATTGAATAACTAAGAAAAATAAAGAGAAAACCTAAATAGGAAAGATAAAAACAAAGACATCAGCTAAAGACATTCATATTGGAGAAACCAAAAAATTTCGCTGCTGCCATAATAAACTGATAGATTACAACAAAAATTCAAAAAATTGATGGTTGTGCTATGGGAGCTTGCATATCAAATGTTAATGCACAATTAGTAATAGAAGATCTTGAGGAAACTGTCTTCAGCAAACTTGATATAAAGTACAACCATCAATTTGTTTATATATTTCATTTTCATATTTGAAATATGTTGTTGTAAGTGTAAGCTTTTCTAAAATCATAAATTTTAAGGTATTTCCGTATATCCTTCAACTTTGTACAATTTTTTTATCAATATATTTTTCACAATATTGTAATTTGAATATTTGTATATAATGAAAACTACATATAACCAAATAAATATATTCCTAAGGAATTTTTATATTTTTAATTTTTTCTTTGAAATTTCAGTATTTGGAAAAGACTAATAGGTCATCAATACGATAAAAAAAATAGAACTGCATTAACCAACCATGAAATATTAAAAAAACATAAATTCAATTAAAAAGATTCACACGAAGAAGAATACACGAAAAAGAGAAGTTTTAGAAATGGTTCACATTCATAAGAATGAAAAACCTATAGATGTTAAAAAAGACCTAAATAATTAAAATAAAATTTATAGCTCTATTTTGTAAATTAGGATAGGATAAGGAGGATTTTTGTATGGAGGGGAGTTTGTTGGAGTAGGCACTGGTATAGGAATAGCTCCTCTGCAGGGCTGTGGTTGTGGTGATTGCATGGGGTTGTGTTTGCCTATTTCTGAAGGGAGATTTTGGCCAGAAGAAAACGCTTGTAAGCAAAAGCGGCTCTTCTCGGTTTGGGTTTTCTTCTTTTATTTTTGAGAGATTTTATTTATTTATTTTTTTTATTTGTGAAGAAATTGCTTTTTGGTTTTGTTAAAATTTTGTTTTTTATTCTAATTTTAAATTTAAAAGGGGGTGGGCGGGCATTATTCCCCATCGTCAGCCATTTGGCTGGAGAACTGGTTCACCAGATTGCAGGGAAACTGCAGAAAACCTGCAGCACCGACGATCGACGAAGATATTTTTGAGATGTAAAAGCTAAAGAAAAATTCATCTTTCTTGTTAAAACAGGTTCCTATTTTCATTTTATTTTTATTTTAATATTCATGATAAGCAAATTGTCTGTATCAAATAAAATTTTAATAAAGACTTAAAGTAGTAGAAACCTCAATTTTTATCTGACTGAAACTGGAATAAAAAATTAATATCAAGTGCTAGAGGCATCTACAGATTTTTTTACAACATGTATTGATAAAGTAACCTTAAGGGTGTGTATTTGGAGTCTTTGATCTAGATGTCAGCTATTTATTCAATTGAGTCATCTAGTAATATTTGGCAACAAGAATATATAAATTACAAACAAAATAATTTGGAATAAGAAGAGTGAAATATGTGAAAATATAAACTTAAAAAATTAAACAGAATGAAGCCATAGTGTATCAAATGTTATTAACCATGAAATACCGTTGGGAATAATAGATGATTTTATTTGTGGAATACTGAAACAAACATTATTAAAAACAACTAATCTATTGTTAAATACACTTGACAATTCATCTTTATAAATGTTAATCTGACAGGTGTATAGTACTTACATCAAAAGGCACTTATAATTAATGTGTGAGATCAATTAAAATTAATTTTCATCTTCCTCAATTTTAGGAGCCAAATAGTACCTTAAATGACCCAATTCTGGTATTTGGTATTCTACAACGAGAGGTACATTATCTGACATGGAAAGTTGAACAACATTGGAAAGTGGTGTTGCCTTTGTAAAAGAGTTCAAATATTGACAAGCAAAAGTAAGGGTAACAGGTTCTTGCATTTCTATAGCAACAGATTCTTCCTCTTTCTCAAAGTTACTTGTCTGGGCAATTTTAACATTAGCACTTCCAATATCTCCAGATGTTGAAAATTTGACTCCTTCTTTTGTACAAGATATGACAATAGATTCTCCAAATTGTGAAAGGTCTTTCACAATTCGTGCAAACTCACCAGCAGGCATTCTTATTACACAAGAAAAATCAGTTTCTGGAATGCCTAGATGTTCCTGATCGAGATTCATTAATTTCATTTCATAATCAGATATTTTTTCTCGTTTTTTGGATTCAAACATGAAGGTCACTGTATCTGCATCATCTTGAGCTTTGATGGTTACAGTATCATCATTACTGGAGCATTTGAAGATTTTTGACATACTACAAATAAAAAGCAATTAGATGAAATGATCAAGTCCCACCTAATCAATCAAGCTCATAACATGCATCATAAGTACTTAGTGTTATGTTCTTAATAAGGCTTAAAAATTGGATTGATCTACAATAATTAGTTTACATTTTATATATAAAATCAATTTCATATTAATAATACAGGGTGAGTCGGGAGGAGCGTACCAAACTCTAGGAGTGTATTATACACGTGAAAATAATGCAAAGATACTCATATGTTCTTATCCGATTTTCATTTGTTTTCAAGTTATGGAGTAATTGAAAATGCTCATCTAGCTTTCCACTTGATATCTGAATTTTAACATTATCAAAGTATGCCATGTTCGAGGCTCAAAGGCATTTGATAATTCTAACGTTTTTATGAACTGTCAGTGTACAGTGAACAGTAACTGAACGTTTAATTTCGAATTTATGTGATTGTTAGTGTTGCAAAATGCCAGATACTTATTCAAATTTAGAATATGCAAATATGGTGTTTGTTTATGGTTTCTGTAATGGAAATGCTACAGCTGCTACTGTTTTCCACATCAAAGATATCCTGATAAAAACGTTTTTATTAGAGTTTTGAACAAATTGTGCGAGACTGGTAAGCTTTCCAGTGCTAACATATGATCTGAATGCGCTACTCGACAAGGTTTGGTAGAAGTAAAAAATATCCTGCATCTAGTAGAAGAAGATGCAACTACTAGCTCACGAAGAATTGTCACTCAATTGGGATTTCCACAAAAAAGGGGTGATAAACAAACTCCACAAACAAGGCTTATATACTTATCACGTACAGAGAGTGCAGCACCTACAACCAGAGGATTACGCTAACTAAATGCAGTTTTGTCGGTGGATAAATAATAATCATAGTGTTGTATCGAGTATACTCTTTACAGATGAAGGCGCATTAATAATACTCCTAACTATCATGTATGGTCGAACGAAACTCCCCACGCAACAGTAAAAAACAATTTTCCACATCGGTTTTCTGTAAACGTGTGGTGTGGTATGGTTGACAGTTATTTAATTGGCCCTTTCATTTTGGAGAATCGTCTCACAGGAGACAACTACCTAATTTTTTACAAAAAAAAAAAAGAAATGAAAATTGGAAAAGCAATAAACGCTCTTCGTAGATGAAGCAGAAAAAGTCAATGGTGGTATTTTTGAACATTTATTGAAAGAACGCTATGATTAAGAAATTATTTATGTGATAATTTGTTTATTTGTTAATATGCTATAACTTCAAAATAAATGAAAATCGGATAAGAACATATAAGTTTTTTTACATTATTTTCACGTGTATAATACACTCCTAGAGTTTGGTGCGCTCCTTCCTACTCACACTGTATATAAGAAATTACAGACAATTTGAAAATCCAATTCAATTTCTAGTAATCTTACTTTTGTGATATAACTGATAAATATCAAATATTCATGTTTTTATTTATTACTCAAAAAATGATTCAATTTTTGAAAACTTTATATTACAGGGCAAAGTTGACTGTTCATCAGTGGCGGATTTGTAGATTTGCGGCCCGGCCCGTAGGCTATTCAATTTTTGCCGCCTCTAAATTTTGATATCTTAGTCCACAATTATATCAATTTTCTATCAATAAAATTCCAATTTTATAATTTGTGCTCCATTACATCAACTTTTCCCATATAGTTATTATTATTGAGAACTATGGTACCGTGTTAGATCCTTGATTATTTTTACAGCAAAGAATTATCAAAAAACATTATTTTAAGTAAAAAATATCTCAATCATATACCACTTTTAAAGTTAGGTAAGGTATGTCTTAAAACTATACAATTCTTACATAATATGAATTAAGCTTATGTAAAAAACATACATTTGGCGAACGTTGATTAACATTTATTATTACACTCACAGTTTAAAAACAATACAATAAATATATCTTTTCTTAATTATTTGTTAGCATTATAATTTAAGTTAAATTATAAAAGCATTACAATACTTTTTTGCGAGACTTCCAATTTGCAAAATCATTTATTATATCGTCGAACGAAATCTTGTCCATTAGCTCTGACTCTATGCACAAGGAGGTAAAGCGTTCAACTCTTCTTGACTTAAAGTCGATCGTAGGTAGTTCTTTACTCTCTTCAAGCAAGAGAAGTTTCTTTCACCTGAACAATTTGCCGCTGGTGTACAAAGAGTCATACCAAGTGCTATATCCAAGTTTGGATAAATGTTTCTTAGATTCTGTTCTCACAGGAATGAAAATAGACTTATAAATGATCCAGAAATTGGTTTTATTGAAATTCTTTCAGACGAAAGGTAGCTTTGAAAGTGTAGTAATTCCTGAACTAAGTCTGTTTCTAAATCATTAGGATACATTTTTTGTAAAAAACTGGTTTTTTAACACTTTTTCCTTTTCCGATTTCAGTCATTAATTTTTGCCAGCGTTCACAAAAAAAAAGTAGATTTCCTGTAGCAACATGAAAAAGCGACACGCTTCTGTAGACGATTCAGCAGCCACAGATGCCATTAAATTCAAAGAATGGGCAGAACATGGCACAAAAAAAGCGAAAGGGGCTTGGTCACGAATTATTGCTTGCAAGCCATTGTACATGCAAGACATATTCATATGATTGTCCTCGGCAGTCTTCAATATTTATACCCAGTGTTTCGAGTTCGGAAGTAATGGCAGAAAACATTTCTTCAGCTTTATGTCCCACTTACGGCAAAAACGTAAGAAATCTTTCACAGGGTTTACCTGAGTCTAAAACGTATCTAATGACAAGCATAAGTTGGTCTATATGGGGCTATATCTGGTATTGAATCAATAATGAGGGAGAAATATTTCACCTTTTTTATCTCATCTCTAATCTGTTTCAAGACTTTATCACCCATTAAGAGAATGAAGTCATCGCAAATGGTCTTTGATAAGTAACTGGTACTTCCTGATCCTTGATTGCCAAATCATTCAATATGACGAGCTAAAAAAGGATCAAATTCTGCTAATAGTTCTAAAATCATACAATAATTTCCATTATGTGGATCTCCAAACTTTTCATTTTTTCCTCTAAAAGAAAGACCCCTTGAACACAGTCACTTCACAACGACTACATCTCTCATCAGAACATTTCTCCAGTAAGTAAATTCTTCATCAATCTGGACCTGCAGTAGATTATCGAGTTGGTCATCAATTTTATTCCTATCTCTCAAACTAAGGATACTAGATTTATAACATACAGAATTTTCATGTTGAGCTACTCGATGTTCTGCATTTTTCCAGTCATTGAATCCTCTGTTCTCAAAATGAGTACTACACTTTAATGGACCAAATGCCAAACAGGGTCCACAATACACAGATTTTTTACTTTCAGAATAAGCTAGCCAATTTCTGTCTTTCACTTCATTATTTCTCATTTTTCTTTGGAAAATACTAACTGGCAGAAAACGACGCTGATCAGAAAATATTATTTCACTTTTAGAGATGTCACAATATTTGTCTTGATCAAAACCGTACCTTGCAATAACTTCTCGCAGGTTATCGTTAAATCTTTGTTTAGACTTGTGGTTGATTGTATTTCCACGTTACTTGTACATGACGTCTGATTCTGATACATATCTTCAATTGTGAGGCTTATAGAAGATTCCTCTTTTGCCTCTCTATCAAAAACATGAAGATCTGTTTTTTCAAAATTAGAATGTTGAATGGGCAACGGTTGTCACATCTTCTTTAGATTGTGTTGTATCAAAAGATATGTTTGAACCTTTGGGGCTCAAAACACTGCTTTTACTTTCAGTTTTAAAAAAATTGTAAATTTTACTGCCTGTCATGGATGATTTCTTTTTGCTCTTATCTTTTAATTTTTGCTCTTTTCTTGTACACAGCTCCACTAAGTTGCTTTCATTCATCACTTATTCTAACAATTTTTGATTGAAAAACTGAAACAAAACAATATTAAATTAAAAGTTTTACAGATTTGCTTATCAAGTTCAATAAATTTTTTTGTTACGAATGAATCATCATAATCAATAGAATTATTTATTCAATATAAATTTTTATTGTACTCACCAGAAATGTTATAGTATAAAATTATTCACACAATCCACGAAACACTTCAAGAAATTATAGTACACAACTAGAAATATGGGTTCCCTCAAATATTAACATTAATATAGTGTTACAAATTGCAGGGCGCAAACATCAAAAGTGACTTTTCTCCTGATTTTGAACTAAATAGAAGACGTGAATTCCTCGTTGGTATAGCCACACTATATCTGTCTCACTTACTCTCGAACCCAATGCCTCGATGCAACGTATGTATACATCAGGAGCCCACTTCGGCTCACGTGACACGTAGTAACCCTATAGAGCTGCACTTGTGCTATCCATTCAGCCAGACACTCTTACCGAAAATTGAATTGGGTAAGCAGATCTCACAATTATTAGGTACATGGAGAAAACATTATAGCAGTTATCAGTGAAGAATATATGTAAAAATTACTAAATTTCAATTATAATATCGAATCACTATTGCAATATTGTAAAAGTTCATAATCATTAATGTATAATTAGTAAAGCGTTTAGGAATTGTTCATGCAGAGATGTTGAAATTTATTAATTAACACTGTATATAAGAATATTTCGATTTTTGTTAAATATTTTAATTTCTCTCCAATTTTCGAAATACGTATTGTGTGTGTATAATTTTTTTTTAAATTTGTAAACCGAAATAAAAAATTTATGAACTAAATTTGCCGCCCTAGGCTCCAGCCTACTCAGCCTGCTGGTAAATCCGCCACTGCTGTTGATACATTTATATAGTACAAATGGTTACATAAGTGGAACAAAGAATAGTGACAATTCAAAACATCAACAAATTTATACAATTTGCATCCAAATTCTTACAAGTTCTTGGAAAAAAACTAGACAGAAACAATTATGTTTAGACAAAAGGAAACTCTAAAATTCAGCACTTATGAACATTTTCAGAATACTTTCTTAACAAAAAGTCTCTTACCTTCCCAAATTCATTCCCATTGTAATGTTACGATCACATCTATATTTATCAAATCCATCAGATTTTAAAGTTAAGGAAACAAGAGAAACGTGAGAGTTATCCATAGCTTGGAGTTGAATACCGGATTCAGAACAATCGAAGGAGGCTTCATTCAGAAGATCTTTAATAGCATCTAACACCTTTTTAAAAGTAGCACTTTCCACTAAACGTGCCTCAAACATTTTGATATTATTTTAATATATTAAAATTTTTATAACAAACTTAACCACCCGCTCAAATGGGTTATCGAAGCAAGTAAATGACAGAATAGAAAAGTTTAGCGCCAAATTATTGACAGTGACAACTAGAATATGAAACCAAAAGCTATATTCGCGAGTCAAAATCCGAATTAGTTTAGTTACCGCATTTTCAAAATTGTCGTTCAGGAGGAGGTGAAGTTGTCGACAATTTTGCATGCGATCGGTCTCTAAACCGAAATTGACCCTCGAACAAAGCTAAAGTATTCTTGTTGGAACCAGCACAATTGTAGCTCTTTTCAGATAATGTATTACATAGACTTCTCTCGATTCTCGATTAGGATCGGAAATTAACCAGGCAGACAGAATGCTTCATTTGTCTATTTTTTTAAACTTTCAAATTTACTTATTCTTCTTAAATGGCCGTCTACTATTAATTTTCATAATTAGGGTCATAGGTTTACGAAGTTAATAGGTTTTATACTTTTTGGCTTTTTAGCATAAAAATAGAATCTTTAAACTTTACAGCAAAATTGGTGTGAGGGTATATTATTAACTAATGCTCAATAACAATTATTAAACAATCTTGAATCCATTACACAACTAAATATATATCATGGAAGGATTATTGCGCAAAAAGTATTTAAGATCAAAAGTTTTTGTAGATCATGTTTTGATATTGAAATTTCCACTGAAAATTCAACGCGACGTTCGGAAACTGTGATCTAAATCTCATTCTGTGCTGGGATCCGCAATCGTCTGATCAGTAACCTACCCATAGTTCAACCACATCGACTCATATGAAGTTTCCCATGTATAACAACATAACCTTAATTCTAAAATTCATAATAAAACATAGAAATGAGCAGAAACAAAGAATTACTTTCGAAAATTGGTCTGCGTTTAGATGGCCGACGAGCTAATGAACTTAGAAGAATACGTTGTAAGTTAGGAGTATTTACAAAACCCGACGGAAGTGCTTACATTGAACAAGGTTTAACGAAAGTGTTAGCTGCTGTGTATGGACCTCATGAAGTAAGATGCTACAAAAAAATATGTATTTACTAATTTAGTTATACACATCAACGTTTTAGGTGAAAGGTGGAAGGTCTAAAGCACAACATGATAATGCTGTTATAAATTGTCAATTCAGTATGGCTGTATTTTCTACAACAGATCGTAAAAAAAGACCTAGAGGAGATAGGAAATCAACAGAATTATCTATGCATTTGCAACAAACATTGGAAGCTGCCATAAAAAGTGAATTGTATCCTTTTTGTCAGATAGATGTATATGTAGAGGTTCTTCATGCAGATGGGGGGATATACCCAGCATGTGTAAATGCTGCTACCTTAGCTTTAATAGATGCTGGGATTCCACTGAAGGAGTATGTATGTGCCTGCACAGCAAGTCTAGCAAATAATGATGTACCTATGCTGGACATCTCTCATCAAGAAGAAATAATGGGTGGGCCAACATTAACAGTAGCAGCACTTCCAATGTCTGGAAAAATAGTTCTAATGGAGATGTCTCAGAGGTTCCATTTAGATCATTTTGATAAAGTTTTAAGTAAAGCATTACAAGGTTGTAAAGATATCAAAGATATTTTAGATGCTGCAGTTAAACTACATATAAGAGACATGGGGAGTTCTACTGGATGGGCAAGTACTAATCAATGAGGATTAACTTTTATCAAATATAAAAAAATGATAAATTTTCTTCTGGAAAAAAAATTTATTGTGATTTAAAAGTGAGCAGATATTGTCATTAGTAACACCAAATATTAATAAGACAATTAATTATTCAATATTTATATTTAAAAAAAAATAATTCAGTTACTTATATAATTTCATCTTTTTGACAATGAAATATAGATATATTTGTACGTAAGGACAATCCGATATATTAATGCACTTTTCTCTATGACACGATGTGGCAGACAACCAGTTTATACATGGTGGTTATGTATAAGAGAAAGAGGAGCTTAAAGTGACTTTTCTTGTGTTGTTCAATGTTAGAGCTAATTGCCTCCATAATTATCTGAATGGGATTATTGATTGAACATTATTTAATAGATTTGTTTAACCAAATCAATTTTTTTAATACTTACTATAAGTTAACCTATAGCTAAATATTAAGACTATTAACGTTTTTGCCAAACTATAGTTATTTCAAGTGGAAACTATATACAATATATTGTTTTTTCAAATATAAAATTATATATGTGTTTCTATTTAATTTCGACTCCTCCCCTACTTAAGTGAGATGTGATTGGACCTGCCTCACCTTTTGATAAGATTTATGTTAGTTGTTTGAGGACTAATTTTTTTCATAAATCTGGTAAACAATAAAAGGTTTAGGTACAGGATAATGAAATTATCTTGATTTAATAAAATTAACAGCAAAAAATAAATTGAAGCATTACCAGAGTTGTTAAAGTACTAAGAAAGAGTACTCCCAGTAACCAGTACTAATAGCCTTAAAAATGATTTTTTCCCTAGTAATAAGTACTTTCAAAAAGTACTTGGAGTAATAAGTAATTTTACTTCAAATTAAAAATTCAAGTACCCAGTTCTAAGTAACTATTCATTGAAGTACTTATGTATATATATATATATATATATATATATATATATATATATATATATATATATATATATATATATTTACTCTAATATAGGTACTTATAGTACTTTGAATTCATTCATTTACGTCAAGTAGTGTTAAAAGTACTTAAAGTATATAATATAAGTACCTATATTAGAGTAAATAAATGTACTCCAAGTACTGTAACACTACTTCCAGTACATATATTACTTAAAGTGAATAATGACACACATGGAAGAAACTTGGGATATTAAAGAAAAGCTAAAAAGGAATTTTTGGCGACCCTTTGATCCGACTTTAAAACAAAAATATGATAAATTCCATGTTTTTACTGCATAGCATAATACAGTGAAGTACACGAGTATTACCATCTTTAATCACAAAAATCTATAATTTATAGTCTATAAATATTACGTACTTTTTTCTGTGTTATGTTTTTAATTTAAAACTTGCTTCTATAGCTAGGTATATAAACTACTTAGAAATGAATGTGCTATACTGTATATTCAACCTAAACAAAATTACTGTGAATAAACCGTTTAGAGACTGGGGGATGGCTTAGGCAATGAAGGACAATAATTATAGGTTCATAGGCGATTAATTTCCGAAAGTCCATACCAGACCCGTTATAAATTCGCACTCCTATTTTTCGGAAATTTATTGCCCGCTAAGCTATTATTGTACTCAGGGAACTGATAATTGTAAACTAAAACCAACCACTGACTACTTGTTCAAAGTACTGGAAGTAGATCAAATTACTTAGAGTAAATAAATTACTTTCAGTATATTATAAATACTTTTAGTTCCAACAAACAGCAGTATCCAGTAAATTTTGTGTGGGTAAAATACTGAGAGTACAAGTATTCAGTACTGCAAATATCTCAACTCTGAGTATTACTTATTTTAATTGTTTACTTCATCCAAGTACATTCAAATTTTTGAACCCTTCATTTAATTACCTTCTGTCTTGATGCATTCGTCAACTACTTTGTGTGTATCCATCAATAGTTTTTCTAATGTCATTCAAATGTTATCCATGGGTATTGACAAATTATAAGGCTTGCTGGAGCATTAAGAATATGTCATGTTTTCATATTTTTCTTGCAATTTTATTTTGCATAGCCTATCCGATACTGGTTCAAAATCTATAATCCACTCTTTAAAAACGGTGCTTATCATAAATCCCGTTCCCAATTACCTGTTTTGACCTGCACTGCTAAAAACAGGTGTATTCATCTACCATTATTTGGTCCGTATTTTTTTGTTTTGTTTCCTTAACTGCCATAACATCAATTTGATATTTTTTCATCATTTTTATCAGATTTTTTAGAGCCCCCTCTTCATATGTACATCTGATATTTCATGTTCCTATCTTTATTTTTTTCTTCAATTTTTCCTCTTTTATTTCTTTAATTTGTACTTTTCCTGGATGTTACCCTTATTATCAGTCCCTTCATCCATAGTATTAAATTTTTCCTCTTTTTACAAATATTTTGCCTCCATTAATATATCCTGGCATTTCGTCTTTTGTGGTACGATTATTATATCATCTTTCATGTTCATTTTTGTTTTTTAATATCTTTATTTTATCTCTTTTTCCATCGCACGTTTTAGTTCCTTACTATTTTCTGATTGTGATTTCCAAAATTCCCCTGACTACTAGAAAGGACAAGAGAGAATCAGAGTGGCAATTAAATCTATAAAAATTAATAAATGGTAGTCAATCATTTTAATCTAGACTGCAGTTTTGCATTGATGTTTGTTACAGTTAGGGTTATACTTTTGATAACTTGCCTATAGCGATTAAACTAAATGAGTCAACAAAAATATCGTTTTTAATTGAAACAATTATTCACTTTGATTTCTTACACGAGTAGTATAAATATATAATTAATATATTCTTATGCATCTAAAAATATATAACAAATAACCTATTGTATAGATAACTAATATTATATAAAAATATGAACGCCCTTTTTCTATATATTATTTAAATAGAAGTAAGTTGTTTATAATCCAGTGTTGTCGAAATTAGTTGGGATTTGCATCTGGATGTCTTTCTAATATCATGGCTACTCCCTAAAAAAATATAAAATTATACAAACTGTTCACATAAAACTCTTTTGTTTAGATAGTGCTGTACATAATACCAAATTCATAAACGAGGGCTGATCCCTTTATTAAGCCACTGACCAACTTACAAGCATTTCTATTGAGTCTCAAAAAAAATGTTGAAATTCTGCAAACCACTATTTTACAGCATATGACTTTAACATCCTAAGAAAAATGTTTTAAACACAAATATTCTTCAAGTTTCAAAAACTGCAGATAATCGATGGGGATCGAATCTGGAGATTATGGTGGATGCTCACCTAATTGGAAGCATGAAGGTGTTAAATTAAAATGGTTCGATTTGAAAATAAGCTGTCCTACCCTATTAGAAAATTGATGTAGAGTCTCATCTTATTATATATGAAGTTGCGGCGAAAAAAATTTGAATATGCAATGACCACAAATCTGAAAAACAAACAAACATCGGAGGATATCGAGATGGAGTGGACAGAGATTGAGAAAACAATGAAGGATATGACACAGTAAGAACTAGGAAGATCGGAGAAGTAGGGTTATAAAAATAATGGTTTGCTGAAGCCTGCAAATGGGCATTAGAAGGAAGAAATCAAGCAAGACAGAGAATGTTGAAAGACCCAAAGGACGAATTAAACAGAAAGAAAGCAAAGACTATATAGAAAGAGGAAATGAATGCATCTGGAATACAAACTGAGAAAACTAAACATTATATAAACAAAGATATAAGAAATTTTTATCAAGTGACAAAAAGAAATAAGATACCAAACACGATCGGACTGAAATATTACAGAATCAAAGACAGCTCACTCATAAGGAGAATAGAATAAAAACTAGAGGGAGGAGGGAGCAAGGAAGACAAGTTTGAAGAAGAGAAGACAATTAATGAACCAGTCTTGGTAGAGGAAATACCATCGAAAGCAGAAGTAGAGGAAGTAATAAATAATATGAAGAATGGTGAAATTGCCGGTAGGAATGGGATTCCAATAGAGGTTTTAAAGTATAGTGGCGAACCCTTGAAGGAGCTAATATTTAATTTGATTATAACATACAAACCAAATGGGATAAGGCAATAATTTTATAATTTACCCAGTATATAAAAAGGGGAATAAGACAGAAAGCGTGGATTATAAGGGTGTCGGCCAACTAGTGATTAAATGTTCATTCTGAAAGCAAGTTAGAACAATAAATAGGACCAAGGATTAAACCTTTGTGGATTTCAAGCAAGTGTGTGATTCAATAAGCAGAAAACATTTGTTCTAGGCGCTAGCAACTATCAGAATACTTGAGAAAATTTTACATTTGGTAAAAAGGAATAACAGCAATAATGAAGTTGTTGAAGGAAGCCTCTCGGAAAATATTAAAATAAAAAGAGGTTTAAAGCAAGCGACCCACAACCAATAGTGTTCTTCAAACTTTTACTAATAATTATCCTGAAAAATAGTAGCATCAAAACTCAGAAGATGATTAACAACAACAAAACACAAATCCTTTCCTATGAAGATGATGTAGAACTTCATTAGAATGGAAAAGAATCTACTTATACTACTGAAAAGAAAGAAAAATGAAATGGACTACACATAAATAAACAAAAGATCAAATATATCCTTAAATAAAATCTGCATCAGAGGTAGTGGAGACACCTTTGGTTTTTATTTACCACATAATGTTTTAGAAACATTCCTCTTAATTGTGTGTATCTGGAAAGTCTTTGGTCTATTTTGAAGGTAAAGCTTGATTATAGATTAACTATTCTAAATATCATTACTTACTTGTCCTCCAGCTGCACATGCAGCGACTAAACCAAAATGCCCATCCTCTCTGACTAATCTATTAGCAGTGTGCATTGCTAATCTAACACCTGTAGCAGCAAAAGGGTGTCCAATTGATAGAGATCCTCCCCAATTATTAAATTTGTTAATATCCGGAGCTCCAACTTTAGATTTTCTGTTCATGAAATTTTGGGCAAACCAATCACTGTCCAATGCTTTTAAATTGGCTAAAATTTGGCCCTAGTTGAACAGTAAAATTAATGAAAAAACAAAAAATTAAAAAGTTTTCAATCAAAAAATTTCCTAATAATTTAGAACTAAAAAACTTTTGAATAATAATAAGTAACTTACTGCAAATGCTTCATGGAATTCCCATACATCAATTTCTTTAGGTGTCAAACCTGCTTTTTCCAATATTTGTGGTGTACCATAAGCAGGACCAAGGAGGAGCTGATCAATAGGGTCTTGAGAAACATACAAAAAGTTCCTTAAATAGGCTTTTGGTTTCAGACCCAATTCTTTTGCTTTTGATTCAGTCGTTATTATACAAGCAGAAGCACCATCAGTCTAAAAAAAATTGAAGCATATTTTCAAATAGTCTTTTCAATGCAAGGCCCTTTCTTATATTCTGATATTGACCGTGAAGCCGGTCCTGTTCTAATATGTTATAGAAGCTAAACTTTGGCAGATATGCCGGGTACTTTTTTGTATTTTTGTATGTTCACCTTTTTTCGTAACTTTTTTTATAATGACAATTTCTAAGAAAGGCTTTTGTTTATTGTGCAATTGTCGATAGCTACATTTTATACAAACAATGGAAACACAAAAAACCAATGTCAAATATTGTTCTTTGTTGACTAATGAGTTGATTGCCACATTTACCTTGAGATGAAAGAGGGGATATTAAACTATGAAAGGAGTTATCTGGAGTACATTTATCTAAAAAAATTACAACATTCAAAAGATTCGCAGAGTGTATCACAAAAATCAAAGAAAAAAGAAGTAAAATGACAAACCTGCAATATTGCTCTTTACAAGCACTGCCTCAATGGATATCACGAAGAATAAAATACTTTTTTCATCCCATTTTTGATTTTATTTTTAATTTTTGTATTAAACAATAAAAAATACAAAAATTGTAAGGTGGTAATATATTTCCTCAATGCAATTAGATATACCAAAATTTTTGGGATAATAATCTCTCACCGTACCAAATGGCTTTATAATCAAAATTTTGATATTTTGAAACATGGAGGGATAATTTTCTCATTGAGATTTGATCAAATTAATATTATCAAACTATCAATTTTACTATCGTTATATAATATGATATATTCACATAAAATAAAACTATTAAATCACAAAACTTAATTTTTCACATTTTAAAAGAATAGTTTTAGTTCATCAAAAGTTTGAACTAAAGTTTATACACAAGGCATTAAAATGTTCTCATTTATTCAGTTAATTCTATTTGATATTCAGCAGCCAGATGATTTGAATTAATAAACAAATATACTTTCTTTTGAAAATCTGCTTATCAGGAAGATAAATCTCTGATTATACACATCATATTTAAACCTTCATAAGACTGCATTTTTTACAAACAATATAATTAATGTCATTAATTAAATAAGTGTGTTTTAGTATAGCTTGAGTTCAATTAATGGAAGCCCGAAAAAAACTTACTAAAAATGAAGCATTGGCTGCAGTTATAGTTCCATGTGGTTTGATAAAAGCTGGCTTAAGAGTAGCTAGTTTTTCGGGAGAAGAAACACGAATACCATTATCTTTTTCAACAGTTTTAGCAACTCCGGGAAGTTGGAATGGAATAATATCAGTTAGCCAACCTTTGTTTGCTGCTTCTTGAGCTTTTGTATGAGATCTTAATGCAAAATCATCCTGTTCTTTTCTGGTAGCACCAAAAGCAGCAGCTAGCCTGAAATGAATTAGTATAGTATAAAACATTGCATTGCCCGTTTTTTTTACTATCAGCTTACTTACCTATCAGCGGAATGTCCCATTGTTTCACCAGATGAAAATTCGGCGATTGACGGTAAATCTGGTACAAAATAATCTGGACGGATACTAGCCAACAAAGCAAGTTTTTTTTGCAATGTTTTTGCTTTATTAGCCGTTAGCAATAGGTTTCTCATTTTTCTGCTGTGTCTGATGGGAATGTCAGACATAAACTCAACTCCACCACATACTATGGTTTCATAAATTCCACTATTAATTAGGCCAATAGCTGAAAAGTTCACAAACATTTATGGTATGGAAAGTTTCTTATAGTCTATTTCCCAGTTTTTAGAAATACTCAATGAGGTATTAGATGTATACTTTTATTCCATAATAATTTTATATAACTATATATACATAATATAATACAAGGTTATTTATTTAGTTTTTCATAATTTATTAAACACAACTGTCACGATGATGTAACTTTGACTTTATTTATTCTACAATTATAGAAAACAATAATCAACCATTGTTCTAACAAAAATAGTTAACAGGAAAATATACATTATTAATCCTATTTAATTAGATGTTTGATTGGACCAGTTATTTCACGAAACCAGCTAACTTTCAAAACTTTTTAGAATTCCTCCAAAATTCTCTTCCAGTTTTGTTTGTGGTTTTGCCATTATAATAGAGATTGGAAATTTGGTTTATGCATAATGATGCACCACCTCATTTTAATACCAATATAAGAGACTTTTTACACCGCCAATATCCAAATAGGTGGATTGAACAAGGAAATAAATGCAATCAAAAATGATAATTTTCGGCAAAGAATAAATTGTATCTAAGAGAAGAAAATTATGACAATTTTTTAAACTGCCAATATCCAAATAGGTGGATTGGACAAGGAAATAAATGCAATCAAAAATGATAATTTTCGGCTAAGAATAAATTGTGTCTAAGAGAAGATATTATTTAATTATTACAACAACCGAACGGCAAATTGTCAAATTATTTGATGTATAAAATCATAGCTGAGTCTTGACTATTTTTAAATAATATTGTTAAAGACATGTCTGGTTAATGGACTTTTCCTTGAAAATTACGAAGTTTTATGGAAAATACAAGAATAAAAAAGTTTTAGAATTAAATTATCCATGGTATAGAAATTAAATTGTTCAAATCAATTGATATGAACAAACTTCTGTGAAATTTTAAGATTATGTCTCTCCTAATTCATCTCCCAGAAATATTTGATCATCTTTTTCTTATTATTACTTAAAACCCTTAACAATCTAGTGTATCAAATTTGGTATTAAGTTATAGTTAGAGAAATTAATTTTTTTTTTAATTATTGACCCAATTTTGAGGCCCTATAACTTCTCAGCGATGCAACTTGGTATAGAATTAAATTACTCCACATCGTCATATTTTGGGCTCCCCTATATGCTGCTGCTCTGTGTCGGATCTCTTATGCGGAAACACCCTATACTTAAAAGTATACAAGTCTATTAAAATAAGTATGTTCAAGGATTATCTATAAAACAGTATTAGGACGATTTTTAGTTTCCAATTCACCAAATTGTAGTTTTAGTGATTTTAAATTTTACAAAAACCTGAATACAATAAACACCTTTTACTATTGACATGATATTCAAACTTACAATGTAGAATTACAATTGACAGAAATTTTAGGAATAGGGGAGCAACATAATAATTTTTGTGGCATTGAATTCTCTAGCAAAAAAGTTTGATGACCTCTCACTGCTTGAATTATAGAATTTGAGAGACAGTAATACCTATCAATTTAGTAATTCATTATGTTAATATAATTTATAAACTATAAATACCTGATGTCATAGCCACATTTGAAGAAATGCAAGCCATTGTTACAGTATGTGCTGGAGTTTTATCACTATATCCAGCTGCAAGAGCTGCTTCTCTTGCAATGTTGGAGGTTCTCACTTCTTGCATAACAGTACCATAAATAACATAGTCAATAACGTCTTTCGATACTCCAGTCTTAGTAAGTATACCACTGTAATTACACACACTTTAAAAGGTATTCTGGAAAAGTTATCTTTTATGTTTTATAGCATTATTTATATCAACTATGTTAATAAAGTACACATGACAGAGTTTCTAATATTCCAAATATTACCAGAAAGGTGGGATTTTCAGTACATAGAAGAAAGGTGGTACCTGAGAGACTACTAATGTTGATGGCTAAGAAAATAGCAAAATTTTTGAAAAAAATTCAATTTTTAATAGAAACTTATATTTTTTTTTCTGTAAAGTAGTATAATTAATAAAACATAAGAATTTTCATTGATTTGAACAGAAAATTAACATAAATCTCTTAAACTGCCTCTAGATACACATTACAATATAAAAACCATAGAAACAATGAATTAATTGTATTTAGCAAAAAAACTGTCTTCTCATCAACTGCCAATTTTCATGTTTAAATGAATGTATGAATCAGATGGGAGTTTTGAGCATCGTGAGCCTGTACTTTCGACAAACATTCCTGGTCAATCCACAAACAGCTCTTGGGCATTTGGAACATGGTTTATGTATTTCATAGAGGAATTCTAGAATATGGATTTAGTTGTGGTATACACAGTATTTTTCTTATGTTATTCCTCACGTCAAGTGCTATGTTCCTCCACTAATTGATTTCCTTGTTTTATCGCAAGTGAAAATTTTTCTCTAACAGTATCATTGTTTTAAGAGGATTGGTAAAAAATAAATGAAAATGGAAATGCCAAAAATACAAAACAACACTGTTTTTCGTCCATTGTGTCCACTCCACCTTTATTGCCGTTGTAGTAAGCTATAGTTTCAGGCTTTTGTATTTTTGGATCACATTTTCTTACATTATTTGTAACTTTTTCATATCCGAGGCTTATTTAAGTCCTCCGAAAATAACAAATTCCAAATTAAAAGTGGCATGGCTTCTTTGCAAAGATTATTTAGAATTGGAATTTTCATTACAATATTAAGTTTTCTATTGAACTAAATTCTGTTCGGCACCATCTAAGCCTGTTTCTATCATACATGTAATTAGTAGGTTTCTTCATAACTATGCTAACTGTTCTCTTTCTGACATTCCAATTTTCAAATCCCTGTTCCCACTAGCAGCTTCCTCTTCCTCGTTTTCAAGATTTTGTCTATACCACTAGCTCCCTCTTGGGCTTCATAAAACCACTACATCACAGTTTGTTCAAAGTTTTCATCATTGAAACACACCCTTTTTGAAGGTCATTATATATAATATAGAAAAACACTAACAGAAAGGTAGCATCTGAAAAGCCAGGATATACTGATTTTAATTTCTATTGTCTGTTTAAGCAAAGACTCCCCTGGAAAACTATAACAAGAGACAATCTGCTGAATGTATCAACCTAAGTTAGGCGCTAGACTTAGCAGATATTGCGGGGTGCAGATTTTGTTGCACAGAGGACAAAATCTCTATCCATATTCTATTGAAGTGTGAACCACTATGGAATTCCAGAGCACCACACCTGGAAGTGTATGAAATAGAAGACGAAGATCTCTGGCAGCTACAGCCATCCCACATCCTCAACTTTCCAAAAGAAGTGGAATTAACATACATACATTATCTGACTAAATTCCATTAGAAATTCGAAAGTAGGGAATAATGAAGCTGTCCAATCACTTAAGAATTACATGGCATGACCTGTGTGTTTATTTATAAATAATTTACAAATCTTTGCAGTAGTTTGCCAGACGACACCTGTAATTACCTCATTATTATCATTACCTTAAAGCTTGTTTAGCCAATTCATGTGGCATTAATTTTGCATAATCAGTTCCAGATAATAAAAATGGGGTTCTAACACCATCAACTAAAACTATATTTTGACCATTTTTGGGAGTTAAAGTTTTTTTCTGGTTATTGTAGACTCCAAGTGAAAAAAATCGTGTAATATCTATAAACAAAATAGTGACAAGTTATTACTAAATACAAATATGAAATTCAATTGAAGCCTATAGGGTCGACTTACTTCTTTGTTGTTTAATTAATCCATATAATACTTGATTTTTAATATTATTTGCTGAGATTAAAGCCATTCTTACTAAAACATGTAAACAAACTTCCTAAAAATAACTTCAGCAGTTACTTCTACAGGAACGAACTATTGATGAATGTAAGACTTTGACCCCAATCCGAACTTTGAAATATATAAATCAAATTAGCATGAGCGAGGTCGGGTTTACCCACATAATACACCGTAAGGTATGTTCTGTGTGCTTACCGATCATAATCTGATTGTTCGGAAACTTATCAATTTAATGTCACTCATGACGTCATGGCTAACGTTCACGACGACTCTTGTCAAAAGGTGGGTCGAAGTGAGCTTGGAAGAATTAGCGGAATTTTTTAAACTTGAGCAACGCATATTGCAACCATGAGAATCTATCTCATTATTTAACGTGGTGTAAGATATAAGTATTTTTGAAGCATTCTTGTAACGCACCACCAAATATTTTACTATCGTCCCAGGAAATATTTGATTATACTTTAATGAAAATCAGTTAAGCACTCCACTAAAATATTCAATCACTTACAAATTATAACATAACCACTACAAGCTTTCGCTTTACTTTTTCTGTTTTACAATTCGTTAATATTTATCTCAACGCTCAAAAGGCCTTGTAATTCATTCCACTTGGGTTTACGATTATTATGCTCTGAACCAAGTTTAACGGTAAAGATCGTAGGCGTGAACGTAATTGTCGTGAGTGCTTAGTGGAATGCACCGTAAATAAGTGGTTTGTGGATAGAATTAAATCTGTATATTTTTTATCTATGGATAGGATCAAGGTGTGTTCTTCCTGAGGGATCATTTTCGACTCGTTCTACGCATCTCTCAGGAGCCAATGAGAATTCGCTCCTAAATTGGCGCGACGTTTTGGGAGCAAATTCTCATTGGCTTCTTCCCAGCTGGTGCGCAATAGCACACCTTGTAGTCTTTATATCATGGATAGGATCCTTTCTACTCTGCTAGGTAAATGAGGTCAGCCGACAGGTCCTTTCAATTTTTTTTGAGAACTTTAAAAATGAATAATTTCCATTATACAATTATCTATGATTAGTTTTCATGAGTGGCGTAATGAGAGGCTCGACGTTTTTATACTTTTTGGTATTTCAGTAGAAAAATAGCTTATTGCCAATAAATATTGTTACAAAATCTGTGTGAGTTGATAATTCGCTCAATAACTGTTATTAAACATCTGGAAGGATAGAATAAATATCAAGGAAAAATTAACATATGGAAAAATTTATGTCTCAAAAGTTTTTGTAGATCATGTTTTACATTTAAAATTTCCACCTAAAATTGAACAACACCTTCTGAAACTATGATCAAAGTCTCGTTCTGGTTTAGGGCTCAATCAGACGTTGCTAGCACACTATGTTCACATGGACCAAATTAAGTGCGGAGCGAAATGTGCGTCATATCTTATACAACCATTATTTCTTATTCACATTAGATGTATTGAAGATCATTTCTTCATTGTAGATGTTTTTTTTAATAATTTTGACGCATCCCATTCCAATTCCGCTATCCTGTGACCATAATATGTGCGTCAAAAACCTAAATTTAGTTAATTGGAAAACAACAAAATTAAAGAGAAGAGAAACTAGAAAACTATTGGAAGGAAAAAATAATAGATTCATTTTTCAAAATTATATTCATATAAAAATATGAATTTCACCTAAAAACTTACATTAATTGCATGGGTTATTCATATGATACTTATTATATTCTTCTAAAGTCAGATTTTTATTTGTAGATCAGCTCTGACTGCAATTGGTATTTTTATATGTTAGCACTCATTATTCATAACACAAATAATACACCAAATATCAAAATACAAATTGAACGCTGAACGATGTGACTCTCTCCGTTCCGCAATAGTTGTAACGCACGTCCATTTCGCACCGTTTGATTGTATCCTTAAGATTCTCAATCAGCTGATAGATGATCTATTTAATCGAGGGTCATAGTTTTCGAAATCTATAATATACTAGGAAAAAGAAGAAGATTCATTTTATGAGTCAACACTTGTATTGTCAAATTTGACATTTCGGTTTTTATTTTAATAAGTATATTTAGTATTCATTAAAAAACAATTTACCAAAAATGGTGAGTTTATCTATAGATTTATTCTTAAAAATACTAAATATGTTCTCATTTTAGGCACAAGAAGTAGAAGAAACTATGAAAAGAATACAATCCCACAAAGGAATTGTAGGAACTATAGTAGTGAATTCAGAAGGTAGAAAATTTATTCTAGAGTAAACTAAGTTAATTACTGATTATGTGATTTTAGGAGTTCCGATAAAAACAACTTTGGATAACACAACAACAGTTCAGTATGCAGGCTTAATAAGTTCATTGGCAGATAAAGCCAGAAGTGTAGTTAGAGATTTGGATCCATCAAATGACTTGACCTTTTTAAGAATTAGATCAAAAAAGCATGAAATAATGGTAGCTCCAGATAAAGAGTTTATTCTCATAGTGGTTCAAAATCCAACAGATTGATATTATAAAATCCTGTCTTTTAACTTAATGCAATTTACATGTTAAAAGTATGCTTTAATATTATGTTTTTATATCTGAATATATCCTTTTCAAAGTCTATGCTGGTCTTATTTATAAAAATAACTTTGATTTGAACATCATATGCAATTCAGCTGAATGTATATTGGATGGTAAAAGTGTCATCCAAATTTTATTAATGGTATTCGGGATCACCTTTGATGTTTTCCCTATATACAAGCATAAGATTATTAGTATGTTGATATTCTTTATGCTTAAGACAAGGATGCAGTTTAAACCAATATTATTTAAAATATTAATTCAGGAAGTTCTGAGTAGTTTAAGAACTAGAATTACAATAATGGGAATTGAGATAGAGGATAAGTGCCTAGCAACTCACAGGCGACCAAGTTGTTATAGCTTGCGACGAGGACAATGCAGATTATATGCTGAGAAAATCAGATGACAAATATGTAAAATGGGGTTTGAACATGAATATGTCAAAAACAGAATATCTGCCAGTAGGAATCAACAAGGAGTTCCAAAATATATTGGGTTAGACGATGTAGACAATTCAAATACATAGAAAGCATAATTTCAGAAGATGGAACAACAAAAGATATAAGAAATAAAATGCAACAAGGAAAAACAGCTGTAAATACTAAACCCATTGCTTTGATCAGAAAAAATTAACATTAAAACAAAAATGACAATATACAAAGCCATAGTGGAGATAGTGCCTGATATCCAGAACAGGGTATATACGAAATGAAGATATAAATAACTGTTCTGGTACGGACATGTGATGGTCTTGATTTTAGGTCTCTTCTATTATAAAATTAGTATTTTTGATAATTTTGACATTTGGACTATTAGGACTATATATATATATATATATATATATATATATATATATATATATATATATATATATATATATATAATATATATATATATATATATATATATATATATATATATATATATATATATATATATATATATTATATATATATATGTTTGGGAGTTGGCAAGAAACATTGTCTGATCACAATTACATCTTTTTTGAGATACCGTCTTTAGAAACACAAAAAGTAGCTCCTGAAAAAATTATTAAAGGATGGAAAATAGAAGAAAACAAAATCCAATACTTCATATCTGAGATAAAACAAAAAATACGAGAAGAAACAGGCACCCTAAACCCTCAAGGTCTCATGGCGGCTATTAAAAAGGCTTGTCAACGCACATTTCAGCCCACATACAACTATAGTGGAAAGAAAAAACCAGTATACTGGTGGTCATCACAGATCAGTGAGGCCAGAAAAGAATGCCTTTGTAAAAAGAGATACATGACACGTGTAAACAGAAGAAGAAGAAGAAAGAGAGAAAGCAAGAGCCGAATATAAAGAAAAAAGAAATTACTTGAAAAAAATGATAAAAGACACGAAGAAACACTCCTGGAAAACTGTTATAGAGGAAGTTCAAAACGATGTTTGGGGAAAAGACTACCAAATAGTGACAAAAAGATTTCTACTAAGACCGAAAACAGAAATCTGACAGGATATCATACTTAAGGAAGCAAGTGGACTATTTCCAAAATATGAAATAACCACCTGGCCACATATTGACATGGTGAGGACGGATATAATACCATGGACACAGGAAGAGCTTGTAACGGCGGCAAATAAAATAAAACCAAAGAAGGCGGCTGGACCAGATAAGCTATCACCAGAGATAACTAAGTGTGTAGTGAAATACCTGCCAGAAAAGTGCCTCGATGTGATGAACAGACAACTGTATGCGGGGGAATTTCCCAAAATATGGAAAGTGGCGAAACTAGTGCTAATAGAAAAGCCCAAAAAAACGGACGATTTAAAAACGTCATACAGGCCACTATGTCTCCTGGACTGCATGGGAAAAATTCTTGAACACCTCGTCAAAAATAGATTACTTGCAGAAATAGAAGCAAGAGGAGGTTTTAGCAACTCTCAGTTTGGGTTTCAGAAAGGTATTTCCACTGTGGATGCACTAGCTAGAGTTCTAGAAATCGCAAAAGAAGCAAAACATGTGGCATGGGCAAACCGTAAGATATGCTTACTAGTAACGTTAGATGTAAGAAATGCATTCAACTCCGCACCATGGAGAGGAATAGCTGACAGCTTGAAAAAGCGAAACATATCGCCATATCTAATGCGCATGATCACAAGTTATCTAACGGACCGGACACTACTTGTAGGTAATACCATTATGGAAGTAACCTGCGGTGCCCCACAGGGCTCGGTACTTGGCCCTCTCCTTTGGAACTTATATTATGACGACTTGTTGCAACTGGATATGCCAAGTAGCGTAAAATTGGTGGCCTACGCTGACGATCTTGCAGTAGTAGTAACAGGAAAGATAAAGACACAGGTAGTAGTAGAAGCTAACATCGCTATACAAAGAATAGCTGAATGGATGCATTTGAAAAAACTTGATCTTGCACCTGAAAAAACAGAGGCGGTACTTTTGGGTGATCGAAAGGAAGCAAGAAGACTCACCATCGAAGTCTTGAATAACGAAATCACTACAAAACCGCAAATTAAATATTTGGGTGTAACCCTAGACACAGGTGCTACAATGAAAAAACATATTGAAATCGTCTGCAAGAAAGCAGAAGCATCTGCTTTGTCCCTAAGTAGAATAATGCCGCAAAAAAATGGGCCTACAGCAAGTAAACGAAAAATATTATGTGCAGTAACTCACTCGATTTTGTTATATGCGTCTCCCGTATGGTATGAAACGCTGAAATATACCAAATACAGGGATATTTGCCAAAAAGTGCAAAGAAAGTTAGCTTTGAGAGTATGTAGTGCTTTCCGCACAGTCTCCACAAACGCGCTGTTAGTGATTTCAGAAATAATACCTATAGAACTGCAGGCTGAGGAACGATACAAAACAAAAGGCAAACAAAGGAATGAGAAGATAGAGATACGTACTGAAACATTAAATCGGTGGCAGGACAAATGGGAACAAGCAGTAACTGGACAATGGACTAGAAGACTGATTCCAAATATTAGAACGTGGGTAAACAGAAAACATGGAGAGGTGAACTACTATCTTAGTCAAATGTTAACAGGACATGTCTGTTTTGAAGCATACTTCCACAGGTTTAAAATCAGTAATACAACGGAATGCACGTACTGTAGCCAAATGGATGACGCGGAACACACATTTTTCGTATGTGCAAAATGGAACCCACAGCGAATTGAAGTTGAACAATGTGTAGGAGAAACACTTACTCCAGATAATATTTTACACCATATGTTACAGGATGAAAAAAAATGGAACATAGTATCGGTTATGATCCAGAAAATAATAGAGACAAAAGAAGAAGATAGAAGTAAGCACAGATTAAAATAAGTGTAAGGCAACGCTCGGAATGCTGAAGTAATACTTAACGGTAGTTCCAGCACTCTTCTCAGCAGGTGAATCCACGTATGAGGGAGAAGGGTTTAGTCGGTCGGCAGTACAACAGCCAATAGCCAACCCGACACTATCTAGGCACAATATTGATCAGCCTAGATGAGAGCAGATTCCTAATCCCCTTATTAAATATATATATATATATATATATATATATATATATATATATATATATATATATATATATATATATATGAACGCGTTTTCTTATTGGGAATGTGGCAATGAAACACTAAAATAGACTAACTTTATTTAATATATATTCGAGCTTTAAAATACTTTCGTATTCATCGTCGGGATTGAAATTATGGTCAAGTACAAATAGAAAATATGTATAAAAATAATAAAATTTATTTACAATATATATATGAAATCTCAAAATGAGTTATTTACCATATTTTTTTCGTAAATCCGCCGTAAAAACGAAGATTTAAAAAAAATTATGGAAATCGGATGATTTTTCGATTTTCTAGAGCCAAAAAACGAGGGGACCGTGAAAGTATAAAATTACCTAATTAATTGAGATTTTTGATGGCTTAGAGTTATATAAATTCTTTTGTATAAATATTTGTTTGCAGTTGTTGCAGTTTTTCTGCGCCCTGATTTGGATAAATCTTTTACTGAACCAGTTTCGTTAAACTTTTTGATTAATTTACTGACAGTAGATCTTGTTATGGGTTTCGGTTAGGATATAAATTATTAAAGATATTAGGCATAGGGAACATTAGATGAAATATAATAAGTATTTCTTAAGGATTTGAAATTCAAATAACAAAGTTTTCCGGAATAAGGAAAGATTTGACTACAATGTAAATACCACCATAATACCGGCCCTTGTACACAAACATTTATAAAAATCGTACAAGCCGTTTCCGAGATAATTGAGGCATTCCATACATAAAACTCACTCTGTATATATAGCCTACCGATTACTCGTGGCGATGACGATACCTATAGTGAATTGCGAACCAGAGAGTTTGTTCTCAGAGAATAAAAAATGTACATCGCCCTGCAATGTTAGATGAGCGATTGTCGCCATTAACTAGGCTGTACATTAAAAATGAGTTATTACAGAATATGCATGTTGGTGAAAAAATTGAAAATTTTTCCACAACTAAATCGAGAAAGAAGTTTATTAAATAAAAATTTCATGTTTTATAAGTTCTTGATTTTAGATCTCTTCTGTTTCAAAATTAGTTTTTTTAAATAATTTTTAAAAGATTGATAAAAATTAACGTTGCGACTAATTTTAAGTCTTTAACAAAATATTTTTATATAGTTTATGAAATAAGATTTGAATTTATTATTACTTATAATTTATTTTTAATTTGAAACAATATATTACATTTAAAAGAGTTCAAGCCGATTTTGATTTCCTTAAGAGGATCCCGGTTTGATTTTAGCCCCAGGCCCCACTACTTCTTAATTCGACGCTGCTTGGGTCTCATATAAGAGAAGCATATTCTAGTTTTGGAAAAATGAATAAATTAAAAAGTGAAGGTACGGTATTAATTTCGGTAAACTGCCTAGAGTTACTCAGTATGAAACCGAGGTTCCTAAAGCCTCCACCTAGAATAATGTTAATATGCTCAACAAAGTTTAATTAACTATCAAATGTAATACCAAGATCTTTGATGTCGCAGACAATGTCATTTATAAATATTAAAAACAATAGTGGCCCAAGTACTCAGCCCTGAGGCACTCCAAAAGATGCGTTAATTTCTATGGAGTTGAAACCATTGTAAGTAACTGTGAGTTTTCTATCCGTGAGGTATGACATAAAAAAGTTGGTAAATGTATCAGTTAAACCAATGTTGGATAGCTTGGTCAGAAGAATGTCATGATCCAAGCGATCAAATGCTAATCGTGGAATTTCAACATTTTTTAATTTAGATTGGTCTTCGAATGTCTTGAATTTGCACTTTACAGTGGTTGCTAAGTTCTAGTAAATAACTTCTTTGAAGAAGAATATTGTTTGTTATTTTACCGCACTTTGTATTGCTCTGATATTATCGGGTAATATAACTATCCACTGATTTCTCTTCACTTTTCGAATTTGCGGTTGGGTTATCTTAGTTGGAATTTGGTGGTGTTTCTTGAATATTCGAGGAATTCAATTTCGCAAGGGAAGTTTTCTGGATTGGTTGGATATCTTCACAGAGGAACTCTTCTACTGATACTTCTTGGCATCTGGTATTCAAAAATGCATATTCGTGCTTAGAGGGTAGCAGGTATTTTGAATGCGGAATTATTGTTTTATAGGAATGGGAAGAGGGTGTAGGCAAAGAATAGATAATAGATAATAACTGTAATCGCTTAAGTTAACTATTGGTATCTCTAGAATGAATACCTTTTTGTCAATTCTGCTGTAGCTCTTAATTTTAATAGACTTCTCAAATAATATTCTATTTTCTAAAATTGGCTCGATTATTACAATTTCTGAAAGCAATTCAATTGGATCAGCTATGGAATTATGAAAGTCATTTAATTTACAGAAAATAACAGCAACTTCTATTTGTTTGAGTAGATCATAGATTAATTGAAAACTAGTGATAATTTGAAATACAATAGTTTGAATTGTAAAATAATCATATGTTTCTATCTCTTCCAGGGTAAGATTCTTATCATTTTCTGCATTTTTGTTATAGGGGCGTTAAGAATTAATAATTGATTATCGGCGAGTACTTGGGAATTTCTCTCAAACTTATCAATTTATTTTTGTAGTAAGGTGATTTGTTTTTTAAGTAACGTTTTGAATTTGTTTTGATTAGTTGAAAGAAGTAATATCACATCGTCATATCTTTTCGTATCGTTTTGATCGAGGTTTCCAGTTATAAATCTAATAGCAGACCCAATTTCCTCAAAAAGAGAGGTTTACGCTATATTAATTATGTGACAGGAATTTCATTTGGAACCCATAATATTCCGGCTTATGTATAAATGAATTTTTAATGTTTTTGTATTGATTTTGAAGTAGTATGAACTCATTTATATTTGTAGTAGATTTGTATCAATGTTCAATGGTCGCTTTTAATTTGTGCGTTACCCTTGTATAACGGTAGGATTTCAGGATTGTTATTTAGGTTGTGGAATTTTGGGAAGTTTGATTGGGTGCTGGCGAACCTGATGAGGAACCTACAATTACAGGAGGCTTAGTTCTTTCAAATGTACAATTTATATTTTGTTTTTATTTGACCGTCTAGTAATTTCGACACGATTTCTAGATAATTTTGTGGTTATTTCGCGAAGATCTAGGAAAACTTTGTCTTTTTTATTTCGCCGTCTAGGGTTTTGATTATAAATAATTTGGCTTAACTTACATTCAGGGTTATCGTCACCTTGTTCGTTACGTTTTGTATTTACTTTTCTTCTTTTTGTCAGTCAGAGTTTTACTTATCTATGCATACATATGTTTTAGTTTTTCTTTGTGCTTTTCAGCGTAGTCATTATACATCGAATGTGAGTGCAATATTTCGTTAGGGCTTCGTGTGTCAATGTGTCCGAAAGTAAGTTCAAATGGTGTTGAGTTGTGTATAGTATTATTATAGCCTAGTATAGCATAGTCCATTAAATTGTTTTCATCATCTGGATGAATTTCTGTTGAAACAGTAAGCTATATACATATATTTTTGTTTATGTTCCTTTTATTCTATGATTATGTTAAAAAAGAAGATTTTTTTTATCGATGATACTTTTCATAACCTGCGTATTGTATTATAAAGGTTGGCCTACCACGTGTAATTTCTCTTATAATTTAAATAAAGTACATACATAAATAAAGTATTTGGATGTAAATCACGACAATTTCTTTAAGTATGGGTAATTGTTCGATCAGCGCGCAGCGTCGAATGTAAACGTTCAGCTATTGAGTTAGAGTCATGAAGTGCTGGGGTCATGAAGTGTACGTTATTTTTATGGAGGGCCAGTATATCTTTTACTGTTTGATTATTAAATTCGGTTCCTTTGTCTAGAACTAGAGTTTGTGGAACACCGAAAGCTGTAAAATATTTAATTAAAGCTTTACTAATGATAACAGCGGCCTTGCATTAGTAGCGGTTTCTGTTAACATAAGCGGTTCATAAGGGGTTTTTCTAGCATATTTAAATCTTTAACAAATGTTATAGGCATTACTAAAATTAGTTACTGTTGAATTTAAATTTTTCCAATAATAATTTCTTTTCAAGTGTTCTACAGTTACGTTTATTCCCATATGGCTGGTTTTACCTTCGTGGTAGTTCCTTATTAAAATTAATTGTTCTTCCACGTTATTCGTATTTACTTGTTTAATACACTTTATTAATTTGGGTCTGGTTTAATTAAAATATTGTGTATATACATTATAGAATTCTTTATAAAGCTTATCTTTGTGGAAATAAATATGATAACAGGTTTTACTATCAGTATACTCTTTTAAAAATTTGGAAATAAATTGATTTGAATCATTTTCAGGAATTTTTATCCAAACAAACATTCATCTACATTTGATACAAAATTTTCTTTTAGAATTTTTTAATTCCCTTTTATGGCTTTTAGCATTCAAATTTTGTATAAAAATTGAGCTCCTTCTCCAAAATTGGATTAAGTTTATTTTTCATTAATTGAATGAAGAAAAATGAAACAAGTTTCGATATAAATAATACTATAATTTGTATAAAAATATAGTCTGTACATAATGTCTTTGAAATACTTAAATATTTTTATATACATAACTGTTGGTAAAATATAGTCAATTTTATATTACATCATATAAAAAATTTATTTTTTTCTTAAAAACTATGACTAGCTGATTGTACAGCATGAAATGTTGCAAAATGAGGTAGATTAATTATTACCGGAGTTACATCAAAGTACAAGAATCGCAAAAAAGAAGATGCAATTTAGAAGCTGCACTCACTCAAAAACAAAAAAGCTGTCTCATCAGAAGTTTCTGGGAGAGTTTCCTGAAATAATACTAAGGAGACATCTGTTGTGATTTTCACAAACTTATGGAAGAGCCTAGTTAACTTGATCTTCAGATTTAAAATTTATTGATGTTTTGAGATATTGTATAGTCAGGAAGGTCTTATGAACAAACACAATTCTGTCCGAATTTTTAGAATCATCTGTCTTGAGGTGTAGAAATTGAGTGATGAGACTCGCAACGAAGCGTGGAATATGGCAAGACTGGAAGCACGCATATAACGCCCCATAATGTCGTAAGAACACTAGCAAAGCTTCCTAATTAGCTTATAAACTAAAAAAATAATTTCATAGATTTACAAATAGGGGAGCACAAGTGATGAGGAAGCTGAATGCACTAAAAACGTCTCTAAATTGAGACAAGGAAATGGACAGAATACAGGAAACAAAAGATAAACCCTCACCATAGTGCGAGAGTTTTATATTACACTATATAAAAATAATTCTAACGGCAAGAGGTAAGAGCCGGTAGAACCATTTCTAGTGATTCAAACTCAGAGCTTAGAGTATCTGTCAGATGTTACTATATAAATAATAAACATTGAAATTAGTAATATGGAAAACAACAAGTCAACTGGCGATGACGGCGTGATTGTCGAGGCTATAAAGTGCGGAGGCACTTATGGCACCAAGGAATAATAGTGATAAACGGTTAAGGTCTAAAATGGATCTTTCTCATCCCCGAGAACAAAATAGGTTTAGGGTGCAACGATCATTTGCAAGTAATCAAAAACGTCAAATATGACACACAGTAAACTAACATAAATTATTGACATACTACAGAATAGACTATAGATATATAGCAATCATAAAACAACGATACGACAAAAGAATGTTTGAGACTTCATAAAAACATCAACGACTTTAATAAAGTGTCGACGATGTTTTCTCAGGGTTTAAATAGAGCCTAGAAAATAGGATTGAACATAAATAAATCGAAAAAATAATACATAATATTAAGTAAAACCCTATTTATAGATTGTGGGTAGTATTAAACAAGGGAAATTCCTGAGACACGATATCCGCATTGGCATAAGCAACTAGACCTGTAGAATATGCAGAAGGATAGATTTAACATGAGCCGCCTTTGGTTATCTCTATCATGTCTTCATATCCGAAATCCCTGTTTGTTTGAAGAGAAATATGTTCGAACAATGCATTCTACTGCTAATAACCCTGCTGAAACTCTAACCTTGACAAAAGCTACCATAAATAAAATCAATGAAATACAGTGAAGAATGCTAGGTTTAACGGACTAACTGACTTGAAATGGAGCTGGGCGGGTCATGTTGCCAGAAGAACACAATTGGTGGCGCAAAAGAATTATTGAATGGAAGATGCACAGTGGTACGCTGGTCTGACGATATTAAGAGGATGGTTCCCAGTTGGATGATAGTTGCTAGGGCCCGTAGTAAAGATTAAGGAAGTCCCATGTCCAACAGTGGTCCCGACTGGTTGTTTGATGGTTATGATGACTGAAAATAATTCTAGTTAAAATTGGTTCCACACAGGACAGGTACAATTTCATTTATAAAATTCAATTATTTGATTATCAATTTATATTTTCACGGATTTCACGCACGATAATAATCACAGCTTAAGGTCAAGTTTTTGCTAGCTTTATTGGACACTTCATCATTTCAATCTTTGTCGTATTTATCCATAACGTCAGAAATTTAGCAGAGCGCCAATATTTTTGAAGACCTCAATGAGAATGTACGTTTAAATAAAAACGCATTTCGTGAATTTTTTGATCAGCATTATTCTTATAGGTTCAGAATCGTAATTTCAGCAAATCTGGAATGCAGGAGATGTGAAAACGTCTGTGCATGCTTGCCCAGTTCATTCTGTAGATAACATTATTGTTGTTGCGATAGTGTAGAAGTCATTAACCTTGACTCGCCGTCGTACTCAATTGATCAAGAGCTGAAGCCTAGCGACTGTTTCAAGCATCGTTAATAATGATTGATTGAATATACAGAAGTGAAAATCATAGCGATGAGTTCCACTTTCACCTTAACGGAATCGTTGATAAGAAGAAATATCGTAATTGAGCAAATGACAATCAACGAGTAATTGTTTGTGTGCGGTTAATAGATTGGCGGCTTTAGTTCTTCGAAAATGGGGTCGGTCAAGAAGTTATCGTGAAATAACAATGGACTTAAAGACCAGTAATGGAGGATAAGGAGCTGGAGATAGGACAGTGCCACACTGCCAACGAAATAATGGCTCTTTTGAGTGGGAAATTAAATGGCAGTATTATCTAACATTGTAGTCGCCACGATAATGTGATATGACACCGTTGAACTTGAAAATATGAATTATCAAATAGAGTTACGCTAGCGATTCCGCGACGATTTGTTGTTCCACAAATAATTGTAATAGAATCTTCTATCATAGGTAATAAAATATATCATTCTTTGAAAACCTGTTCTATTTAAAATTAACATCGTGCATTATGGTTGGACCCTAAGACCTTCCTGAAAACATGGAATCTCAAGTTTTATATTTAGCTAAACTTGCATTAAAGTTGAGCTTAAATGTAATACCATGTATCTAACGAAAACCCTCAGGTACTATTAAATACGATAAAAATCTGATAACACTGAATTTACATACCTAATTCGAAATTAAATTTATTTATAATTTTATATAATTCGTAGTATCAGTTTTTCAGGACATTTCCAGAGTTTTGATAGACTCCGAAAATTTCTTTTCATTTTTACGACCTTGCATTCTGATTAATATCGGACATTCAACTACTTCCAAAATCGTAAGTTATAAATGGGAAATAGTAGATGGTTTTCAAAATTTCTATGGTTTGTACTTGATTACATTAAGTTATGAGTGTTTAATACAACTATAAATTAAAAATTAACAATTAACATCTATCAAAAGCTGAAACGTTCCCAAAATTTCTCATCTACGAAACTACCTTCCTTATTATATTACAATCACATATTCATTCCGTCCAAGAAATCTTGGCAATATTTCAAAATTTATGTATAATATATAAAGCTAACAATTATGTTTTTAGCACCAAAATATTTTTAGGTAAACGCTAATTTAACACAGTGTGGTGAAAGATTTTTCCATTTTAGTCTCAAAACCGGAAATATACAGAGTGATTTTAATATATACTTCTATCGTAAGCAGCACGCCATCGGACATATAGATTTTTCTGAAAAAAAAAATAAACTACTTCGAAGACAAAATTATGAGTTATTCACGATATGAAATTTTCATCAGAGTCTAACTTTAGATATGTGTAATATTTTTTATTATAGGGAATTTCTCCATTTTGCATAAAATATTTCAAAACAATTCTCCTTTGTTAATCCTACGTACTCGTTAGGCCTCGATCATAGTAGCTTTCAGTCGAACTTAATTTGTGGCATCGGACGAATTCAAATTTATTTGATTTTTCGGATGTTTCGGTTGAACTCGGATGAAATTTGCTTGCTAATATTAAAAATGATGGATGATGAACTTTCAATTAGTTCAATTTTTGAGAAAACCATGTTACTTATACAACCCTGAGCATTATTACGAATTGATATTAAAGTGTAGAAGAAGAAATTCATTTTGGATAATACGAATGTCGTAGCCGGATTTTATTTCAACAAAAGGCGAATCTGTCTCTTGGCTGCAAATTCAATGAATGAGATTCTTGAACAATGAACCTTATAAAATGTTCTATATTTCTTTAGATGATTCCAAATTCTACTTTTTGGATCTTTCACGTAAGAGAGGAAGACTAAACATGTATGGAAATATTAAATTCTTTCCATTGTACACCACCACTAAACCATTAACGGAAGAAAATCATGAAGACATTATGTCTTTACTATCATACATCTCTCCAATTTTCAGGAACATTTTAAAAATCTTAATAACGCGAAATCATAAAAATGGATTACTTTTTAAAAATAATTGATAAATGTGCATGAATTAATCTAAGTCAATTCAAGCTTTACAAAAACAGACAAAGATATTTTTGTGTGGATAAACATTTTTTAATTTATTCAATAATAATTAATTGTATATTCATTGAATATCTTGAAACAAGAAATATATGACTTTCATAAATAGGGGCATATATCATCATTTTGATGAAACGAATAATGAAGCACACACCCATAAACAAGATTTGCCATATACAAGGAATCACATTTGCAATTAAGAAAATTAAATTATTAATAAAAATGCTATTATTAAAATTAATTCAAATACATAAGATATTTTATGTCAGAGGTATTCTTTACTAATTCAAACATATTTTGGGTTACAGGTAACATGTAAATTTTTATGGAATCTTAATATAAATAAAATGTCATAAATTAAAAATAATTTCATAATCACCCTGTATACATCGTCTCACCAAGACTTACTTATTAAATTAATAGATTATTTATTCTATCTTTTGTCGGATTTTGATGATAGTCGAACCATAAATTCACGAGAATCTCCCGTCGAAAATAACATATGACATATCTCAATTTTACGTTTCCGATTTGCACATAATTGGAATCAATAATATGAGCTTTATGTTCTCTTTAATAGTTTAGAAATATCCGACCAAAATATTCCTTTTGTAGGTATCAAGAATGCTACTTGCAAGTATATCGCGGCTGATTCTTTTCATTGTATCTAGCATTAACTGATCAGTTTCCATTTCCTCATTAATTTCTAAATTAACATTCAGATATACAATATGGAAAATAATTTAATTAAGGATATAGCTATAGCTATAACCTTAACGGTTATGAAAGGAAGATAGTAGAAAGTTAATCAATCGTCACAGGTTGAATCTGTTTGTGAGATCACAATTTTCCAAAATAAAAATTTAAAAGAGGACAAAAACCAAGTATCGTTCAATAAAATAAAAGCATTAAAAATATTGTTATTAGAGTAGATTTGAAATTAGTTTACAAATCCAACAATACTCAGGTATGCATCTGGTCACTTACACTCTTTTTCCTTCACATCAACAATATACTCGACAAAAATGCAAACTCGATTTATAGCTAGCAATTAACTCGGCTAACATCCAAATCCGTAGGCAGCAACGAATCTCTACCATCAATACTGACCTTGAAACCTTCTTTTGTGGGATAGCTCTAATGCAGGAAAGATCCAGACTGCTGTTTTTACAAAAAAGGTTTGCCCTACGGCTCAGGATTTGGTCCCTTCAAACCTGTGGAATCAGTTACCACGGCACGACGTTCCCGAACACTACAACCTACAGTTTAAGATCAATATTCACTTGCACCTCCACACGGCAGGCACCACTCGAACTACTCGGGTGTAATAGGGTTTACCCTCTTGTCTGCCTACACTGAGAACTGGATACTAACGAAATCTGATGTAGCCTATCTTCGTACTTTAAGCGAAATATTCTACTCTAGAAGGTATCCAATGTAAATAATTGTTGGAGACAACGATACAATTTTGAAATATATAAATGTTACAAAGATCTTGACGTCATGAAGTTTATTAAAATTGACACATTAAACTGGGTGGCAAATATTGAGCGAAGAAACGAGTAAAAAAGGTCTTTATGTCAAAATCTCTAAAAGAGCGAGGAAGAGGACGATAAAAGTCAAGGTGGATAGCAAGTGTTGAAAGGAATTTTGCAGTGGAAAGGTTAAGCACAGGGAAACTGATGTCACTAGGAGAAAAGCGTTGATCCAACCTGACCTGTCAAGCTATTGATGATGATTGTTAATTAAATCCTATAGAATCAATTGGGACGCAAATGTAGAAGCATAATTTTTAATGGTGTAAGAAGTCATTTAAACAGTTACTACTGGAAAATGGAGGAAGCACATCAATTGGGTTTTGTACGAAGAGTGAAAACTGTGAGGTGAGTTTATATGTTTGAATCCACTATCAAATTTTTGAAAGCATTTGTGAATTAATACGAAACACACTACTAAACCGAAAGTAAAAGCCTGTCAGACAGTGTAATTGTGAGTTTTGGTGTAGTGGTTATAGTAAACAGTTAGTGTTAGGTTTGATTTTTCTATTTTGCATAATTGATTATTGATTTTCAGGGCATGAAGAGATTTTTAATAAAAATAATCTATTTTGTGAATTGAAACTTTTCGTAAGTCCTTAATCTACAAAAATATAGTTCTTAATTTGTAAAAATATTTAAATTTGATGATTTTGGTTATTTTTTAACACTCTCACAAATTAATACGCACGCTGTTCATGAGAGAAGAAGTTGAATTCTTATTTATTTATGGTTTCACTAGTTCCAGTTATGACATTTAACTTTCCTTGAAATCTACCAATTACTAAAATACTATTAAGTGAAAAAGTCGAATATATAAATCAATATAAATCACATATTAAATATATTTGGAAAATAAACAAAATAATCTAATGTACTTTATATTGAATAGACAGTGTGAAAAATGAAAATGTTTTCATTATTATTAATTTCAAGCACCACTTGTAATTTCAATGAGTAGAAGAAAAAAATTGTTGTTCATCATCACTTTCAGAAATGTAACTAAAGTAACTGTATTTGGTAAATAATTTATTTCTAATATATGGAAAGTTAAAGTACCTCATGTTATTTCGATTAACGCGACTTTACAGAATAAATCAATCTTGGTGAAACTGTAACGTAAATAATTCCAACAAAAATTGATTAAAATATCTTACATGTGAAAATCGATATGTAATAAAAAATACTGCAATAAGGTTCATTCAATAACAAAATATATAATAGGCAGTGTTCAACAATCAATAGAGCAATTTAAAACAGCAACAGACATGAAGAATGTACAATTTTTAAAAAACATATTCCTTAAAATAATAATTAGGCGAAACCAAAACTTTTATTTAGCTTATGTTACAAACGAGAGAAGTACATAAAAGACTCAAAATAAGTCTTGGTGTTATTGTGTTAATTATGATTTTTGATATAAATTGGTGAAATTCTCTAGTTTCCCTTGGAAGCCTCGACTAATTCACTGTTTTCAACATTTGCAAGAATGTTACAAATATTTGGATGAAAGAAACAAATACTACAATAATTGCAATTTCAATTAACAGAAAAAAGTGATAATAATAATTTTATTTTTACCCGTTGAAAGATGAAGTTGATATTTCATATATGGCCGTAGAAAAATATGTCTTTTTTTTCAATTGTATGAATTACTATCCATTACAATCCAATAACATGGCGGACGTTTAAATAACCAAGTTCAGATTGTGAAAGTAAACAATTTTACTTCAGCTAATGAAAATGATAAGTTATATATCGAAACCTATTTTCCGATATTTCTGCTATATCTTGATCCCAGGTTTTTACTTAGGTCTAAATCTTTTCCGTTTGTTTATTGATCATGCTTCCTGTATATCTCTAATTTATCTCTCTTGTCACTGTAGGCATGTATCCAATGTTAGCTTATTGGTTTCTATCCATTTCAACTGTTTTATTCACATTGTTTTTCTTTTTCTAGGTTCTTTATAGTTTTATAAAATAGCTTTAGTGTTGCTTTTGAAGCTTCCTCCATTTTCCGCCCAAACTCCTCCCATGGCACTATTTATCTAGCTCATTTACATGTTCTTTCTTTTTTACATTTTCATCGATATTCTACAGTTTCCATTGTCAAATACTTCTCAATTTCAATTTATCCAAATACTTCTCAATTTCAATTTATTCTATCCACCATTTTGTTTTCTGTTTCTGTCGATGATTGTATTACCACATATACTTTCAGCTGTCATTATGATGATATTTTCAGTTATTCGTCATAATTTCTGCTTCCTCTTCTAGAGTGTTATTTCTTGCATTCATTCTCATCATATCCTTGGATTTCTTTGTGGTTGTCTCCTGTAGTAGTTTATAATTTTCTATTAATTTTTATCGATTTCTGAATTTTTATTTTATGTTCCGCTTCTAGTTTGCCTTGATTTTTAGTTTTGTTGTGACTAGGTAGTGATCAATACTTATCCATGATCCATTCTCCCTTTTTTGTTCTTACATCTAAATTTTCTTGATCTTTTTGAAGAATTTGTTTATTATTATCAAATTATTTACTTTATAAGTGACTTAATTTGTTTCCTTTGTTATTTGTCACCTTTTGAAGTGATGTTCATCGACTTTTTTGTTGATGTCAACATACTAAAGGCTCGCAACAGCAAGGAGAGGATTGTAACTGCTGATTAGTTTCGCCGTTTTTACGTTTCTTCGGAGTGGCGTAACAGCCACTAAGTTTCTAAAGCGAACTGACAGAAAGGTTGATAAACATTACTTTCTTCGGAGGAGATATAATCCAATATTCGTCGCGGATTGTCCAGGAAAGTAGTTGTTTGAGGAACGGCAAACTATAATTTCGAATTATTGCATTTTGAGTTAATCCTGGTGTTTACAATTTGAAATTATCTTTGACAAGGTCATTAGAATAAGAATAAAAACAGTACTTTAACAGTACTTTCTAATGTACAAAAGTATAAAGCAATGGGACAGTTTAAGCCTATTATTTCTTATAATAAACATGGATAAGAAAGTCAAGAGTATAAAAACATCTGGATACACAAATTGAATATAAAAATTGAGTATAGTCTACAAAAATAGAACAAACTGAAATGGAACAAATAAAACATTATACACGAAAATCAAAATATAAAGAAATGACATGGACAGCTTAAAAAGCAAGTGAATAGTAGTGGAATTAAAACCCCTGAGAAGAATAGCAGGGAAAACTAGAATTAAATCAAAGAAATTAGAATAGTAACAAAACAAGGCTACAAAAATAGAACAATCTGAAATGGAACAAATAAAACATACAAGAAAATCAAAATATAAAGAAATGACATGGACAGCTTAGAAAGCAAATGAATCGTAGAGGAATTAAAACCCATGAGAAAACTAGCAAGGAAAACTACATGTGACAAGAATTAAATCAAAGAAATTAGAATAGTAACAAAACAAGAACCTAGAATAAAATTTGCAACATACGGCTGAAATGCTATGAACATATGAATTAAGGAACTGAGAAAAAGAAGACAGTGGAAGAATTGAGAATAAGAGGGATCGAAATCTTCATTTGACACTTGAAAAGGTAAAAGAAAATTACACAAAAACCAATACTATTATTGGATATACAGAGCAGATTGTTCAAAATTTATGCTAATAAAAAAATTATTGCAAACTTGGATTTTTTGTCATGAGTTGAGCTCAACAGAAAAATCACCATTGTGGTCTAAAATGACTGAAAAATAACAATTATGGCTCTAATTTTGCAGCCTGTTTAAAATTTTAGATAAAATAGTTTCATTAAATGAGCTGTAAATTATTATTTTGGCTTTCAAATGTTCATATTGGGATTTGACTAGAAAATAATGTTTCGCCTTTTTAAACAAAAATCATCATTGTGGTCTAAAATGACTGAAAAATAACAATTATGGCTCTAATTTTGCAGCTTGTTTAAAAGTTTAGATAAAATAGTTTCATTAAATGAGCTGTAAATTATTATTTTGGCTTTCAAATTTTCATTTTGGGATTTGACTAGAAAATAATCTTTCACCTTTTTAAACAATATGTGTTTCGTTCATTATTATTTTACTGAATATGAATATATTATAATAAAATAATTCGTCTACGACTTGGTCAATTTATATTTCATACTAATAAAATTGAGTAAATAATTAAAAGATTAAAATTGTAAACAATTTTTCATAGATATTGAAAAAATCTTAATTTTTTGTTTAATACATTTCAAGGATTTTTTTCCAAACATCTAATTATTGTACTAATATAAAGCGTTTAAAAGTTACCAACCAATTTGCACAGATGAATATAATGACTTACATATTCATTATATTCATGGTATGTAATTTTGTTGTTTCAAAAATATTGAATTATTTGTTAGCATCTTGAGAAAAGATATGAAGAAATAAAATTTGTAGCCACACCACTTTCGGGGTATTCATTTAGCGAACGACACTTTGAGGTTTTATTTTAAAACCATTATTGTGATTGTGGAATTTGAACCAGAATTTTTCTCTTTACAATGTTTTTTAGTCATTAAATGTTTTGATTCAAAGTCACATATGTAGTATCATACATCTCGTTAATAGTTTAAATGCCCAGTGGAAAATAGAGTTGTACTTTTGCAGAAAAATTTGTATTTAATGACTAATAGAGCCATTAGATATCATAGTTCAAGTTGCTCAAGTGAAAAATATAGCCTTATTAATATATCAAGTTATCAAATTAAGACAAGTAGCTTCTGTTAGATATCTTCTTTGCTTTCGAAATATAATCTAATTACTTTGAACAATGATACAGATCAAACTTACTTATTTTGGATCTATTTTTAAAATTTAATTTTTGATGTTATTAAATTGTAACATTGTTTAAATTTTATAAATACAAACTTCACGTGCAGCTGGCCTCATTTGAAAAAGGAATGGCTAGAAATTATTTGTTTAGATCTTTCAACAACTTGAAAAAATAATAAAAAATGAGACTTTCAACAGATGGGAATTTTCCAACCGCGAAAATGTTCTAAGGTTAGGTTTTTTTTTAAATTTCAGATCAAATATTAATTTTCGAATTAAATCTCATTATTAGAAAGTCTATCATTGGCCTTTGATTTCAAGTTTTATAGTTTTTTACAGTAGAGAATTTGGTAGAAGCATTATATATTTTATTAGGAATTTTTTGAAATTGTCGCACATTGAAAAACTAATCAAAATCTAACTGAAATTATTTGTATCAGAGGACAGAAGACCCAATGCAGCTTTTTTTCATATATTGAAGTTTTGACCAAAATTCCAAGTTTACTTTGATATATTCGATCTTTTAACAAATTCCGATAAAAAAATTTTACAGTATATGTAAATTAAATTCGTTACCATCAACCTAAATAAAAACCATACTTTTAATAATTTTTTAGCAATCTCTCTCCTGTAAATAATAAAATTTTTTTGTAGGTTAACAAAGGCCAATTAACAAATATTTATAAAAACAAATGAAATAAAAAGTAAAAAAAAATAAATTCAAAATATTATTTCATTAATGCCAGTTCGAACTCAATAAATGTACTAATAAATGATTGTTTGACATAAATACATAAATACTTCATGTCAGACCATATCCAGAAAACACAAATTGTCTGCCTTCGTTTCGCTATAATTCAATGGAGCGTCAAAGAGGTAATGGTCGCCAATATACGTGTCGACATTATGGACGCGGTAGTTACACGTGAGAATCGTAAACTGGCCTATTCACAATATAGTCAACAATTCCTGAATGGGTCTCCATACTGGTTTTAACAATTCACGAAGAAAGTAGTTTCTTACTTGTTTGAAATATGACGATAAATATGACGAATATGACGATTATTGTTGGAGCAGTGAGAAAGAGTTAATCCGCCTGGGAACTTTAATTATTATTAGATTATAGATCTACAAAAATAGTTTGCATTGGAGTGTATCCAAATTTTAACAATAGGCTAATAAACCCATTTCTACACACTTCTAAATCATGTAAAATGCGCCAATTAAAAAGTTATTTAGATGAATACAGTATTGAATCGTATCAATGTAGACGTTCACGATAGTGCAAATAAACTTTTTGATTTTTGTAAAATATTTAACCTGGTACGTATCTACCAGATTAACAGAAGCAACAAGATTTCACCACTACTAACTCGGGGTATTAATGTACATCAATGAAATTTAAACATTATCTCCGACTTAAGAATGTTTGAAGATGCGGAATGCTTGGTGGAAAATTATTATTCCAGTGGTTTATAAAACAATGCTTACTTCTAGAAAGCTTTGGTTTCATAAGCTAGTATGGAATAAAACCTCATAAAAAATGTTGGTTTACTCATATTGTATTCGCCAAGGCTTAAACTTTCCTAAAATTTCATGTGGCAGCAAATATATTACACGGAAAAACAAATGAAGGAGATAATTTTGAAGGATTTATATGGAATTATAGTACTCCAGATAATACGGTTTAGGCCTCAGAATGTGAGGGTGATTTTAAAAATGAAATACTGAAGTTGGTTATAAACTCGTACATTCTGTACAAACTGTCCATAATCTTAATGTACAAAAAGCAACCATTAATTCAGATCTAAATCGACTGATACCTTTTGCAGTAAAAAGAAGCGCTAATAATAATATAAATAATAAACAAAAATGAATAAAAATCATTAATATGTGTATTATTAGTACAAAAAAAATACTTCACAACAATATTAAATATATTATTTCTTTTTTTTTTATTATATATTTGGTTGTTGGATAATTAAAATAATAAGCACATATGAAGTGTGTTCTTTACTTTTCCTTCTGAAATTGTATCACTGATTTCCTAAAAGTACTTTGGGATAATATATTACCTGGACAAAAAAAGAGAAGATTCTATAAAATTTACAGAAAAATGTCTAATAGTTGGTTACATAACAATAATTGAATAATTAGAAATAAATAAATAAAACAGCTCCGTAGAATTTTGCCACCAACCATATTTGATGTTTATGTATAATATACTGATTCAACTTTGTTTATATAAATCATAAAACAAAAAATGGACAATGCAAAAAAAAAAATAATTTTTAGATGTAGACATAAGAGAAAAATCCACTTCAACTTATCTAAATTATACAATGAAATGTATAAATGAGTAATTTATTTATAAGTTATAGGTCAGGTCTAGAAGTAGGCGAATTCTTGAAAATGATTCTCATCTGTAAATATTTATGGTTTCATTAGAGTTATAAATAAAAAGAAATGAAAATGTTATGGTAAGCTATTGAACAAATATTTCATGATATCATTTTCATGTCAATTAGGCACCATCCACAATCACAAATTCCATATTGACCTCCAAATTGGATCAGTACGTAAATTAGTCTCCTTGTTCCCCAATATTTATTTAGAAAAGTAGCTCTTCTGGCCTTCTCCAAATTACTTGCGTAACTTTGGTAAGAAATGTAAATAAATGAGAGAATATAATTTTCATCGATTTGAATGTGAAGAAATATTATTGATAATATTGAACGTTGTTAAAAAACAAACCAAATAGAATCATGATTCGAAATTCATAATGCAGAGTATACAGATTTATTTCTCATTGTAGGATTGTCAATAGATTCCACATTTGTTATAAATCATATGGACACATGAAGTCCTAAAAATTTTGAACGAACCCTTTAATCGATGGGAAAAATATGATTTGATCGTCAACAATGGTTCATGAGTTTTTCTTCCGTCATTTGAGTGCCACCTACACATCACAGTACCACAATAGATGAGTTTACATAAGTTCCTACAATACTATTTAATAATCTGCAAGAAAAAAGAAACGATTTTCTCTTGAACTCCTAGTTTCTTATTATTTTTGTTCTAAATATAGCAGTGAGCTAGTGGAAATAATAACTATATGGTTTCGTTCTTGAAATGTGTAGGGTAATTTTCGCAGTAATTTTGTGGATATAGTCTCAACATGTGTCACCATATGTTCATAATCCAATCCTTGGATCATCACAATAAAAATGAATATTTCAAGTTTTGTTCGAATCTGACAATAATGAAACATTATTCTATGTTTTACGTGTTTATAGGGGAGGAGGTCCTGGAGGGGGTGACTGAAATGTCTGACTAAATCCAGGCAAAGGTAAGTTTTTGTCACCATCTGACTGTAGAAGTAGTAATTCGGCATTATTTAATACCACATCGTCTAAAACAGTTTGACTAGCATCTATATTTTCAGAGGTTAGTATCCCAGAAGTAGAAGGTGCGCTTCCTATGTCTTCCAAAATGGTACTACCTAAATCTTTTAATGGTTCGACATTTAATAAAGCCTCACTTTCTGAAAACAAGAAATAAATAAAAAATTGCATGATTACTTCCAAAACATATATGCAAATATTACAGTATTGGAAAATATGTTGCTCATAGGATTTCAATGTGAAATCGTTGCTAAGTTGGAATTTTTGGAACCGTTGGTGATATACATACCGAACCCACTGTTTACACTATCACTACACTAACAGTCATAATTACACTATCTGACACGCGTTTTGAAAACCAAGTTATCGTCTTCAGGGATTGAAGGTGAACTTGGTTATAGAAACGCGCGTCAGACAGTATAATTATGCCTGTTGGTGCAGTGGTAGTGTAAACAGTGTGTTCACTGGCGATTATTGTAAGCCTAACTGTTTCGTTGAATTCGCATCCCAGTTCATAAGACTATAGTAGAAAAGTGGGTGTGAGGATTTGTCGTTAGCTTGCTTCTGTTAACTTATTTTTAATTTATGGCATAAACTGATTTTTTGTAATTTAAAAAAAAATGTACACAATGAAAGAAGAGAAATTCCCTCCCCTCTCACATCAACAAATATTTAATTAATTAATACTTATGCAGATAGATCAGTTCATACACAACCCACTTATAATTATAATAAATGCGGAGTTCAAAATTATTTGGAAAATACTTTTAATAAAAGAACAATTTTTTTGGTAGGTGCGGTTGAGTGAACTCCTAGAACACCTCATTTATCTCCAAATGATTTTTTTAGATGATTCATGTCCAAATAATGTTTTTCTTTGTATTTCTGTAAAATAAAAGATTTCGCGACATGGCTTTAAATCTCTAGGGAAAAATAATCCAAATACTCGTATATGAGATATAATATTATCTCTGTAAAGCGGACATTGCTTATCTGAAAAAGGTGAATTAGTTTAGACTTTATTACAATAAAATTTTGTATGATACTCTTTTTCATTTTGGGTATCATTATAGTTTATTTTCAGAATTCCTCGTTTATTTTTTAAAATTTATTTTATTTCCAAAACCCAACAATTTTTTGAAGATTTGTTTTGATTAATTTTTTTGGCAATAGAACAGTCCTCTAATTAGCCTGATATTGTAACGGGTGGCAACTATGAACGACTGTGGGCCATATCTCAGGAAAAAATTATATTACAGCTTGTAAGGAAAAAAAATATAACAAAAGTGGCCCCGAAAAATACATGGAAATTCTTTTCAGAATTTTAGGTCTACCGCTAGAGGGCGTTTTTGAAAATATAAAATTAAAAAACCTAAATTTTTTAAAATTTACTCAATTAGTTGTCACTTTATATACTATAATCGAGTTTTTCAACAAATTCTGCTCATTTTTGATTTCACAAATTTTAGTCTATTTCTTCAGAGAAAAGATGGGGAAAAATGGAAACTTTGTTATGAAAAAGTGCCAGTAAGTTCGGTTCTGTTCGGCCGATTTTTATAAATTTCGGAAGAGTTTTTGTCTAGCAATACAAAATATATATGAATTCTAACCAATTAGCAATGTGAATGCTAGCGAGCGTCGTGGATTTTTCTTTAAACGTCTTCATATTGCATGTCGTATTCTTTCAATCATATAATTTCTTGTTGTGGGTCTATTGGTATAAACGAGATTTTTTATTCGGCCTCACAAATAAAAACTAAGCAAGTTAGGTCTGGAGATATGGGTGGCCAAATAGATAACTTCCATGTTCTATCCACCTATGAGGGTATGTTTGAACTAAAAAATGCTGAACATATTATATGGAATAATGTGCCGTTCAACTATCATGTTGTAAGAACATATCACGGAATGACTAAGTGTATGTCTTGCAAAAGAAGTGGCATTTTGTTTTTTAAAATGACAGGCAATACAAAGTATTTCATTGGCAGAAATTGAAACCGCTGTCCTATCCACCCGTCAGAAACTGATTACATCTATAGAAAATTATGGACGTCGAAATTTTTGAACACCTGGGGCGCCAAAGTATTTTTCCTTCTCAAAAAGGTTTTCTTGGTTTAATATTTTTTTCTTAAATGAAGTTAACAGTTTTTCAGTGCATTATAATTCAAATCATTAATTTACTTCTTAAACCGTGGGTAAGATGTTAATTTTTTAATAGATTAATTATAGTCTTTATCGAGTAATGTTCTTTACTTTATATCCTTTAATAAGATTGAGCTGACGTATACAAAACGTTGTGACACTATATCTTATCTTAAATTGAGGATACTTTTTTAAAATCTCTAGATAGTAATGGTTTGAACATATTGAACTGTCGTGGTCAATCGTAAATTTCACATATATCATTTTCTGACTTAAATATTGTAATAATAAAATTTTTCAATATTCAATTATTGTTTTTTCCGTCACAGAAAAAAAAATAGGTTTTATATACGGAAAAAATACTAGATTTGTACCTTTTTTGTCTATACAATTGACAATGCAACCTCAAGCTAAAATCTAGTTTTTTTCCTTGTATAATAAATAACTATTATTTATCTATTCAAAGTTTATAACTTATTCATATTTCATGATGATAAGTTGTTAATTATTAGATTTGATACATGGTTTATTTAATTATTTGTTCTCATGGATTAGTAATGTTAGGTTTACATTTAGATGACGTCATCTAGCGGCAATAAGATTATCATAAGAACAATTTAAATTACTGCATAAAGGCCAATGTAAGAACCTTCTATCCAGAATAAATTTCCAATTTCTGTTTGGGCAAACCACTCTAATAGACGTTTAAAGAAATATTCTCGCTGTTTACACATAGTTCGTGATAGAAAAAATACAAGAAGCAACGCCCTCTAGCATTCACATTGCTAACAAATTACTTTGAATTCATATATATTTTATATTGCTAGATAAAAGCTATTTCAAACAACATCGAGTTTATAAAAATCGGCTAAACAGAACCTAAAAAGTTTTCCTCTTTACCCCACTTCTTATTTGAATATATAGACTAAACCTCGTAAAACGAAAAATGCCCAGAATTTGATGCCACATTTTGCTTTTTTAATTTTATATTTTTGACTATACCCTCTAGTGAAATTCTAAAAATAATTTCCACGTGGTTCTCGGGACCATTCTTTTTTCGTTGAAGCCGTGATATAATTCGTTCCTGATATATAGCCGACGGCCATTCTTACTCACCCACCTGGTATGTAGAATTCTTGAAGGATGCATTATGGATCAACACATTTTTTTAGCATTTAAACAGATTTTTAGTTCTAAATAATTTCTAAATGAGAATACTAAAATAAAAAATATACCAACCTTCTAAAAATGGGGTAAGATCTCCTTCAATAAGTGGCAAACTTAATTCGGCGGGTCCGAAAGTTTCAGGAGCGTTTGAAAGGCTACTTTCTGAAAATTCCGATTTGATAGAAACATCCGAAGGTGGAATAGATTCTGTTGGTTCAGCTTTAATAGTAGCTGTAGTTACTGTATCTTCAGCTACGTATTTGGTGTTATGCGATTTTTTTATGTGCCTAACTAAGTGGTCTTTTCGGCCGAACCTTTGAGGACAAAATTGACACAGGAAATCCCGGTTGCCTATAAGAAATTGAGACAAAGTAAAACATTGAAACAAACTTTGCAAATATTCTAAAATCATTATGTACTGATTTATGTCATTTATATAACTATAGAAACTATTCGATTATCATAACTCCAAAGTAAAATCATAGAAACCATTCTTGGTACTCATATTCATATATACAGAGTGTTTCATTGATAATTGAAAATATCTTACGTATTGAATAATAACCTCTAATCTTCTAGCATCTTTTTAACCTCCTAACCTAGAAAACCTTTATTTCTTCCTTTTCAACCAAAGCCATTAGACGTACACGTATTTTGAAAAACTTTTGATAGTTATGCCATTATGACGAAAAGACTTGGAGTACAGTGTATTGATGTTTAGTGAGGAGAAGAAAAAGAAACAATCATTAAACTAAACAACAAATAAAACCTCACAAACACAGCGTAACCAGCAACAGACTACTCTCTACATTCCTTGCTACAACCAAAAGCGTATGATTTGAAACGGTTCATAAGGAATTATTATCAAACTTCACATCACGGTTTGAAAAAACGGGGTTCGTCGATAACTGTTTTGATACTTTCTTCAGTAAGTCGAAAAACCTGGCTTTCCAGTTGTGGATTTGTTACTGTTTTAGGTCTATCAATAATATTAAATGCCAGGTTCTTGTGAACCAAGAGGTGACATGGTTATTCAGATAGGTATACAAAAGTTGTGTGCAAAGTTTTAAGGTAAACAAAAAAGTCGCTTGCGGTCAGATCTGGTGAATAGGGTGGGTGGGCAACCTTTCTTCTTCTTCATGGATGGTCGATTTTTGCATTTGTTTCCCTTTATTTCATCAAGCAATGATACGTAATAATCTTATACAATTATCCATCGATGTAGAAAATCCGACTCATGTTGCTTGAGTCACGTCAACAAGGCTTGGGAAATGTTTCGGTCACGTTTGATTGCAGCTGTCCTTAATGTTACGGTAAATGTTAGCGGGTATTCTCCGTACAGAATCTAGCCTCTCTTCAATTTGCATGGGCATTAAAAAATTGAATTACAGCTCGATACTCAATATTTTCTATTTTCAGAAAAATCTTCACAGCGGCTCACTATTATGTCTGTCAAACAAAAATTAAGTGTTCAAAATGGCTGAAATTTTATTGGGAATATCTCAACGCATGCGCAAATATATTTCCCTACTTATATTGTAATATCTTCAGGTTAAGGTCGGAAACTTTTCAAACAACTCTTCGTACATACGTTAGCAATGGCTGTATCATATAAACAAGGATATCAATATTCTCAGACATAAAAGTTACTAGTACTAAAATTTCTTAGTTGTTATAAGGTACACAGTAATTTTCAATATTTCTAAGACCATTAGGAGCAAACATGTTTCTTATTAATTTTTAAAAAGTGTAATAGGGAAAAAGTATGGTAAAAAAAATTCATTATAGCCAAAGCTCATAAAAGAACAAAACAATATACTGTTTATTCATTGTTATTATCATCCTTATAAAAGATCGCATGGCACCGGAAATCTTTCTAATCAAGCTACATCTGAGAAGAACGGAAAGAGAACCATACCAGGGTAAATAAGTTTTGCACGGAGAATCGTAGAACTGCTAGATGTTGAGAAGTAATATACCTTCCAAGTGAGAATACCTTATGAGAAAAGAAAAGAAAGAGAGAAAGGAGATTCTCCTCTTCCACACAGACAAAAAAAGAGAATGCCGGAATTGAGCGAACCAAGTGGGAGACAACACTTAGGTGTATGCCAATTGTATCTTCGCTACCTCAGTGAAGGGTTTGCATCGGAGATGGCAAGAACTATAAATATAAGGATGGTGACACAAAAACAACTCTCTAAACCTAAAAAAACAAGGATTGAGATTACCCCAACCCACTGAAGCTGATATTTGCTTTAATCACCGAACATGTACACATTACTATACTCTGAAGGACCTTTAGGTGGAATGAATTCATGCCGTTTTGTGAAAAGATGATGTTAAGTCTTTCTAGAAATTTATTATTATACTTTGGAATTACTAGTTAAGTTAAATTGTAATGATTAAACTTCTAGTCCTATCGGGCCATTCATTCATTCATTCATTAAGTGATAAATGTATGTCACAGCCAATTTATCCAATTCCATAGCCTACAGTAAGACATTTTAATAATGATGGAATATTATATAAAACTAACGAAACATGTCACTCAGTGATGAATTTACCAACATGGACGGCAAATTTGTTCAATTTTTTTTTCTATTTCTATTTACAAAATAAAAAAAATTGTTTACATCGTTGTTAATCTTTTCTTCTTCTTCAGTGCCTGCTTCATTCTAATGAAGGTTGGCAATCATCCTTTGGAATTCCTCACGACCTTCAGTCATACGTAATAGATGTACATGGATGAGCAAGAAAATTTTTTAGTGCTTTCGAGAAAAAGGCTATGGAATTAAATGTATAGAAAGAAGATAGCAGAAAAATGGAAAAAAGTCTATCTAAAAAAAAATTTTATGAAACACCTGATTAAGATATTGGAATGGTTGCGAGTCATTATTTCAGTTATAACACGTTTCACGTTGTCATTGTCAACAAAATGGCAAATGCCTATAACGGATTTAGCGAGAAATTTTCATTTCTTACAAAATTGAGTGAATTCTACCATGGGTTCCTGGAAAAAAATGTACCTTAATGATTTAGAAATATCATTAGTTCAAGAAATGCGTATTTTTCATCTGAAAGAATTTCAATCCAATGAAGTTCTGTATCAATGAAATGTTCGTCTCTGTTCCTGTTAGATCAGAATTTAGAAAATATTATACAAACTTTTATATAACATTTAGTTTAGACCAACAAGTAATTAAAACAAAAATATTTATTTTATTGTTGTTAAGCTGAGAGTGTAATGAAAAATTTGTATCATATCGTTTTAAAATAGAGTTGAAATTTGTTTAATACAAAATGTAATTTTATTAATTCTGAACTCGGGTATTGAATTTCACAGGCTAATAGAGGCGGCTGAAGATATATAGTCTACAGGTAGTAGATCTCTCAATTCCTTACTGTCTCACTTTATATTAGAGATCGGATTAACAACAAAGTCACTTTCCAGAGTTGACACAATTACAACTTTGATTGTATTGTTAGTTTCCATCATCTTTCTGATGTTTTGGGTCAAAATTTTAGATTAATCTATCAGATTAGTTATAAAACAATCATATAGAGAAAACCGTTTCCTCAATATTATCATGAGTACTCCGTCCCATGGAATAATTTGTATTTTTCTGCTTTTAAAAGTGGCCATATAAACATGGATGATGCTTTACCTGCAAAGATAATGGTTAATAATAAACTCCGCGGCTTGTACCCCTATAAGTTTGTAATATAAGTAAATTTTCTCACTGAAAACTACCCCATTATACCTTAGAAACAAAAATACAACAAAAAAGTTTTGTGAGCTCATGTTTTTGGGATTCCAAATTATTATATTTTTGATCCGTGGGATTAAGAAGAAATCATTGGGTGTCAAACGGATGTTTTCACTGTTCCAAAATTTTTTGTTTGAACTTATGTGTGAGAGCTCGCATTGTCGTTATCTGCAATGGATTTCCCTGATTTCTTCGAACACTTCTGGTAAACAAATACTGGTGTACCATTCAGAATTGACCATTCTACATTTCTCTAATAGAACGGTTGCGACATGTCCAGTTATTTCACAAAAACAGGGGACCATTTGCTTTAAAGTGCTTAATGCGCGAAAAGCTGTTGGATTTGACTCGTTTTGAAAGAGTCATACAGTTAATTGTTGTTTAGTTTCGAGTTGATATGCCTTAATACATGATTCGTCGCATGTTACGATCTTGTAGACGTCTTTTAAAGCAGAGATTTTTTTGAGCGATTGTCAAATTATGCGGTATCCATCGCGAAAAAATCTTTTTGACAACAAATGTTCATATAATGTTGAATGTATGCGAGTGGAACTAAAGCCCAAGTATGCCCTTATCTCACATGATGATCTTGCAACATCAGTTAACGCACAGCATCGAGGTTTTCTGGCAAAGCAGCCGATTTTGGGCGACCTTCACAAAATTTGTCCTATACGAAGTGCGACCACGATTTAATTCGGAAAACCAACGAAACACGGTGGCTCGAGATTTTTTATCCCTAACAAACAAAAAGATTTATCAAATGTTGCAAATTAAAACAAAATTCGATATGAAAATAGAAACTGAAACACATTCTAGAATAGTTACATAAAACAGATTACATTACCTGTATGCACAACATTATGCCTTCGAACGTCCTTTCTTGTAAAAAACTTTCTACCGCATTGTTCACATTTAAATTTCTTATCGTTTGGATTTTTAACTGTTCGACTACCTGCATGTATTTTCAAATGGTATAAAATATCATCTTTACTATCAAAAGTTTCGCTGCACATTTGACAGGTCAGGTTACCTTCTTCAGCTGCATGTAAAGCCAGATGTTTCCTAAAAATAGTGTTTATTGTACAAAAAAATATTTCCTGAAGTAGAAGAATCAACTTCTACAACTTAATTAATAAAGTTCGTAAGTTTATTTTTCTAAATATTATCACAATCGTAATATTTCAAACTTTATTCATGATCAATGAATCAACTAAAAACGGGTGCCTTCAAGTGGTAATTTTAAATAAAAATTAAACATAAGTCATATAAAGAAATACCGAGTTTCTTTAATATTACTTGTTGTGACTTTTGCTCAGCTACGACATTAATTAAACTGTAAAATTCAAAAACTCTAGCGATATAGCTATTTCTCAGACTTAAACAATTATTAATCAACATTTTCTTCAATCTAGCAGCTCAATTGAAGATATTGTTGTTGGAACGAGTAAGCTTCCTCCACATCTTGACCGATTCTAAATGTACTACCTAACTTATCCAAATATGTTTTTCGGAATCGATTTAATCCAGATCTATCACTCCATTAATCTCAGCTTATAGTTCATAGTGCTAGAGTTCGTTCGGAAAAACCTATATGCACGTATCAGTGACAGGTGTCAACAAGCTTTACACAAAGTTTCAACTTGCTGTTTCGATCCATTTCATTATAACAGAGCTCGAGCTACGGATGTTGGAAATACATAATATATATATATATATATATATATATATATATATATATATATATATATATATATATATATATATATATTATGTATTTCCAACATCCGTAGCTATATATATATATATATATATATATATATATATATATATATATATATATATATATATATATATATATATATATATATATTGTTATGGTATAAATATATCCAAAATAAATTATTAAATAATAATAAGATATAAATAAAGCAATAAGTTCAGTTCTGTTATTCGGTTACTTAGAGCAGTTTATCACAATAAAATAAATAACATTCTTTATATTAAGTTTTGGCCAACACTATATTCTAAATTATTATTTAATTTTGACAAATCCTGTATAATCAAAGAATTTAATCCATAAATTGACAGATAAAAACAGGAGCACCAACTTCAAAAATTTGTGTGACATACCAACATAAATTTTAAGGTTATAAATGATAAAATATAAAAATTTTGACAACTGCAATGATAAAATTAATAACATAGGAATGAAATAAATACAACAAAGAAATTATAGAATAATATTATTTGAATAAAGTCACAATAATTTAAAAATTTAGAAATGACAATTTAGTAACTAACTTTTAAAATAAATATCATTGGTTAAAAGAAAAAAAAAGTTTGTTTAAAAAAAAGGAATGAAGAAGAAAATCAACAACGAGAAAAAAAATTTTTTTTGGCAAGAGAAAAAAGAGTAAAATAATTTTGATTGAAATTTAAAAAAATTAAAATCTTGATAAAAAAGGCATAAAATATTCAAAGGATTGATAATTAATAATTGTATAAGTGTAGTAATAAGAAATTAGTGAAAACAATTAAATAAAGTGAAATAAGTGAGAATACTCACAAAGGGACAATTTCCAAGATAAAGAAGTTGTGAAAAGGAAAAGAACAGGAGTGGAACTACAGCGGAGTATCTGTTTATTCTGCAAGGCCGTAACAATTTCCAATTAAAAAAAAAAAAATTAAAAATACAACATAACAAACACTTAAGGTACTGTTCTATTAAGTTTAAGTATTTCCTTTAGTATATAATATTTGAGTTCACATTTCCATATAATTTAGTTTTATGAGTGTAATTATGAGTATGAATGAATGAATGAATGTTTGTAAAATAAAATAATTGTAATAGCTAGTTAAGAAATTGTATATTTTGAATATTTTATTCATTATAAAGAACAGACCCGGTCTTAAAACTATTATAATCTGACCTTATAACCATAACAATTTATCGCAATAAAATTTTTTAATTTGACCTCACAATATAATACCCTGAGAATAAAAAAAATAATAATAACATAATAAAATAAAGAAATTCAAATAATTATTAATGGCGCCCAAATTAAAATCTGATTTTATTTAAAATAAAATTTATAAAAATAAACATTACACACTATTATCATACCATAACAATATATATATATATATATATATATATATATATATATATATATATATATATATATATATATATTTCAGATAAAAGTATCCACCTTTAATAACTTTTGTAATACTGGTATTTAGAAAAAATCCAAAAACACGTCAATTTATGTTGGAAGGGGCAAGCATTATGGCTTATTTAAACTTACTGGAAAAGCCACCCCCTCACCCCTAGCAGCATCCCCTTTATTTTTTTAAATTACTTTTCATATTTTTTATGTAAAATTTGGATACTCCTCTTTGAGCTGATTTCAAAAATGTATAATACTTGTAGGTTAAAGTGGTTAGTTTATGAGATAAACAATTTTTCTTTTAAGAGCACAAATTTTACTTATTATTTACTTTCACCTTATTTGCCTGTACTAAAATGGGTTGTACAACAGTTCAAACTCTTTAATCTTTTTAACTGTGCTATTTATTCTACTTAAAAAATCTAAACAACAAAAAACTCTACTTTTTATTAAAGTTTGACATTGTCAACTAGAATTTGTAGTCACTATTGATAGTGTAATTTGATACATTATTTATTTTGTTTCTCTGAAATGGTTTACTCTTTGCAAGAAAGAATTGAAATTGTAGGTTTATACTACCAAAATAATAATTGTGCAAGAGCTGCTGCTAGAATATTTAACGAATTACATGACGGAAGACATGCAACTCATAAGTATGTAATTCAACTGATGGAGAAATTTACCACAACAGGGTCTGTTTGCAATAAAGTGCATAAGCGAGAGGGACTCGTAAATAACGAAGCAATCCAAGTGGCAATTTTAGGGCAAGTCAGCTTAGAGGCTCAACAACCCCAATAGTTGTCAACAATAAGTAGAGCGATCGGTGTTTCATCTTCTACAGTTTTCCGAGTTCTACATAAATTCAAGTACCACCCATACAAAGTTAAGTTGGTGCACGAGTTGAATGAAGATGATTTTGATCGTCGTCTAGAGTTTTGCGAATCAATGACGCAAATTATCAATAACCATCCACAATTGTTAAACAATATTTGCTTTTCTGATGAATGCTCATGGTCATTAAATGGCTTAGTAAGTAGGCATAATTGTAGATATTGGGCTGAAAGTGATCCACATATTATGCGTAAATTCCATACACAACATCCCCAAAAGTTAAACGTTAAAAAGATTAAAGAGTTTGAACTGTTGTACAACCCATTTTAGTACAGGCAAATAAGGTGAAAGTAAATAATAAGTAAAATTTGTGCTCTTAAAAGAAAAATTGTTTATCTCATAAACTAACCACTTTAACCTACAAGTATTATACATTTTTGAAATCAGCTCAAAGAGGAGTATCCAAATTTTACATAAAAAATATGAAAAGTAATTTAAAAAAAAGGGGATGCTGCTAGGGGTGAGGGGGTGGCGTTTCCAGTAAGTTTAAATAAGCCATAATGCTTGCCCCTTCCAACATAAATTGACGTGTTTTTGGATTTTTTCTAAATACCAGTATTACAAAAGTTATTAAAGGTGGATACTTTTATCTGAAAAGCACTGTATATATATATATATATATATATATATTGAAAAAAGGATTCCTTTTTTAGGATTTTTTTAATCATAAAAATATCGTTTTCAATACTTGGAATTTTATATCGACACATCGAAACATTAAATATCGCTCAAAAATATCGATATATCGAAAAAATTTATCGATTTATCTATATTTTTTGACAAGCCTAGCTCGAACTTGAAAAATGTCTCAAATTGGGTTTCGTGATGTTATAAAATATTTGACTAAAAGAGAACAACACCAACACAAATCAAAATCAGAATGTTTACGTTGACTAGTGGAAGAAATTGTTTTAAATGACCGACGCCTAAAAACAAAAGAAATTGCAAGACAGACCGGTATTTCCAAAACAAGTGTTCTAAAGATCGTACATCCTACATATTTGAATATATGACTAAAATTAGTGCGACGTGTGTACCTCGAATTACCAGACAGTGCAAAAGCAGCATGGAGTAGAATGTTGTGAGTGATTTTTAGAGCTTTTCCGCGAGGACCAAGAAAGTGTGATTCAATCAATTGTAAAGGGTTAACATTAACTCACTATGTTCAGAGATCCAAAAGAGATTCCATGGAGTGGCATCGGAAAGGACTGCTCTTGTACAAAATAACAAAAATGTGATAGCTATAATAATTTAGGACTGCGTGGGTATCTTTTTGATTGGTTTTAATGAATCAAATACAACCGTCAACGCGACATATTACTCTGACAATGATCCAGTCCATACTGCCTCTATTTCCGAGGCTACTGTCCACGAATGTGGTTCACACAGATTAAGTACCCACCATATAACCCCGAATCCGGTTCGTCCGACTATTTTGTTCGCAAAGGTGAAGGTCGAGTTGAGCTGTAAAAGTGTTTGGAAATAAAGGGAGAATATATTGAAAAATAATCAATGTTGTCTATTTATGATCTTTCTTTCTATGTATATCACCTATTAGAAAGTCGGGTTCTCCCTGAGATGAAATTCGGTGTATGTTGTCCAATCCTATATAGAAACATATCCCACACATTCTCGATATGATAAAAGTCTGGGAATTGTACTGGCTCCAGTAACACGTCAACCTTTTGTTGATCACTAATTTGTGCAGCGTGTGGATAACTATTAACGTAAATGAGAAGCTATGTGAGAGACTGCTTCTGTATAAGTGACATGAGTCGAACGTTTAAGGTTACCAGATCGTCTCCGAACTTTTGACCGCCGACAATCATTGCCTCCCGTTCTCGTCTATTTAACCTGTAACTAAACCAATTTTGGTATTATAATGGTAGTTTGTCTTCCAGTGGTTGACACTACAAGTCTATTCTAACCTGGTGGGGTAGCAAAGGCACGTCATTTTTAATAGGTATCCCGAAAACGTCGCCATATTTTGTTTGTTTCATGTACTAACAGATGTATACAGAATGGACAGTTGTGCCAATACATCCAAGCAAATAATCTAATTTATTTTGATTAGATTTACAACTTATGAAAACTTGACTTTTCGATCTGTGTATGAGAAGACATTATCAATTATACTGAAAAAATACATACTTTATACTTTTAATCATTTCATAATAGTTTACTTTTCCATATTTACAGTTAAACTAAAATTTCCATCATTTAATAAGCGGGTGATTTTTAATAAATATGGCACATTAAGATAGTCCAGTCACAAGAAAAATTCAAATATTATGTAGTGTAGCCCTCCTTGATTTATCGACACCAAGTAACATAATACACTAAGAGACTAATAGACTAATAACATAATAGACTAATATTTGCCAGACAGATGTATAAAAGTTGAAATTTTTTTACATATTTTCACTAGTGTAAAGAAGAATGTTTGAGGGTTACAAACTTTAGTAACGGTGCTTTGATAGGTATAAAGTAATCTAGGGGCGCAGTAGATGACCTCTCTCACGTTAAATTACGAGGGCTGTTTGTTTTCAACCTCCGTGCAGACGTTACGCGGGAGGAGGAAAGCTATAGCCAACTGCGAAGCTCTGGCACTACACACTCCACCATTGTTGACATTCAGGCGTCAGTCGGCGTTGTGCTACAGCCACGTAAACATGTCCGCCATTATTGATGCTCCCACCAAGTGTGACTCGTTTTCTACAGGCCGAAGACCTTAGTGATGTAGAAATCCATCGGAGAATGAGTTGTTTGTATAGGGAAAACTTCGTGAGTGATGGTGTGGTGCGTGAATGGTGTCGAAAGTTTAAAGATGGCCGTAATGATGTGCATGATGAAGGGGGCCAAAGACGCAAATCTGTCGTTTCAGATGACCTAGTTCAATAAGTTGACTGAATGGTTAAAGAAATCCGCAGATTCACCATTATTGTTTTGTCTAAGGAATTTTCAGAAGTTTCAAGGTCTGTTGTGTACTCTATTGTTACTAAACGAATAGGAATAAAGGGTATTGAGAAGCTTGTTCACAGATGGCAAATGTCTCAATCTCTTCGGTGATTATGTTGAAAAGTAACCGTGAGTGTAGCAATCTTTTGCTACAAAATTATTGTTTTATATTTATTTATAGCCAGATGTAATAGAAGATCAAATGCACTAAGAGAGCATTGCTTATGTATGTAAATGCATTTAAGTGAGTATTCGTGCAGTCTAAAATTTATAATTAATAAATATTATATGTAAATATTACTTAAAAGTTATAATATAATGATTTTGAATGTTGAATACCCTCTTAAACTGAATAAAGGCTACTTATAACTATATGTGTAACAAAATCAGAAAACTGTTATAGTTCTTCTAATATCAATTGCAGAATATAGTTATGGGAGGAACAATCAATATTTTATAAATACGGATGGCACTTGTACCAAATTAAGGAATGAAAAATAATGTTTACTCCCCGTATACAATTCGGCAAACAGCTAACAAACCGTCAGTCCACGTGGACCCATCATCTCCACTGTTTACCAATGAAAACATCGAATCGAAAACATAAATGCATTTCTATTGGTCGGATCTGTCGGAAGACGTATGTACACGATTTCTTTAAAACATTTCTATTACTTTCGACTTAGATTAAATAGCAGTGTGTTGATCAACTCGCTTGGACTTTTGGTGTTTCGTTGGTTTTCCGAATTCAATCGTGGTCGCACTTCGCTACAGGAATTTCGTAAAAGTCGTCTAAAATCGGCTGTTGTGCCAGAAAACATTGGAGATCGAAATATGACATACCGTAAGATTGAGGCATACTTGAGCATTAGTTCCACTAGCCTACATTCAATATTGCATAAATACTTGGTTTCCAAAAATATTTTTTCGCGTTGGATACCTCATAATTTGAGGATGGGTCTGACAATGATGTCGAGTTTATAATTTTATATGATTTTTCAATTTACCGCACATTTTTAGCCTTCATAATAGTGCTGATATAAATTTTTAATAGTGGAATATTTTTACTCCACCCTCATTTCTTCTTGCAACGCGCCAATCGTTTGCGCCGTCAAGAAATTTCCGAATTTCAACGCGTTTCAACCCGTAAACCTAGTTCATATATATTGATTGGTAAGAAATGATTCGATTCCGTGGTCTCAATTTGCCCACTCCACGCACCCCTTTTTTAGTTGATTCCAAGGCCTCAAACTGTCTACTCAGAATTTCAAAATCAACCAAAAAGGGGGTGATATTAAGTTTATTATTGATAATCAATATTGATTATTATTGAATATTTAATACGAGCAAGCACCAACTTTGCATATAACTTTTTCATATATATTCTTTCATGCAAAATACTGCGTACACATTCAGTTCAAATATTTCTGGAGTAGTTACAGTAAAAAACTGTCCCGGGCACATATATTTATAAAAAGGCCAAAAGAATAAAATTAGATTAGTTTAGGGCAGACAAGGTAGGCAAAACCGCTTGGTAAAGGGCATCTTAATTGGATATATTTATTATAGCTAACCTGCAACGTTTCTAGACCTTTCAAAAAATGTATCTGCTTACTCTACAAACCAGACCTCCACAGCTTTTATTACCTCCTCGTTGGAAGAAAATTTACGACCTCTTGAACTTTTTTTCAGTTGAGTCAAATATGGTGAATAAGGGGGGTGTTCTAGTCATTCAAACCCTAAATCACGAATTTTTTGCATGGCAACATGAGATTTGTGTGAAGGGGCGTTGTCCTGCAAAAACAAAACACCTTTCCGCGTCTTTCCTCTTTAATTTTTTACCGACAAGTGGTCAGTAATGTCGAATAGTAATCTCCAGTTATTGTTCTACCCTTCTATCCTTATCCTTATCAATCATGATTACTCCTTAGCAATCCCAAAAAACTAAAGCAAGAACTTTTCCAGCAGATTTTTGGACATGAAACTTCTTAGGTCTTGGAGAACCAGAGTGTCGCCATTCAATCGATTGTTGCTTTGTTTCTGGATCGTAGAAATGTACCCAAGTCTCATCCATAGTAACAATTCGGTTTAAGAAGTCTACATCGGTTTCAAATCGAGCACAGATCGAACGCGTTGCTTCTATCCTTGCACACTTTTGGTCAACATTCAAACATTTGGGGATCCATTTTGCAGCAATTTTTCTCATGTCCAAATTGACGTCAACTATATGATGAACGCGTTCGTATGAAATATTCAGTGTTTCAGATATCCGTTTTAGCCCAATTCGACGGTCTGATAAAATCATGTGATGAATTGCATCGATATTTTCGGAGACTGACACAGAAACTGGCCTTCCCGATCGGTCATCATCTTCAATGGAAAATTTACCTCTTTTGAAGCTTGCAGTCCAATTTTTCACGGTCGCATACGAAGGACATTGATCACGAAGGGTATCTGCGTAAATCTTCTTACCTCTTAACCCTTTTAAATACAGGTACTTGATGATGGCTCGATACTCCAATTTTTCGATTTTCACAATTTCGGTGTATATCTTTTTTCTTTTAATTTATTGCCTAACTCGGGTTTACTTTTTTGACGTCAATCTTCACATTGACACTTCTAATAAGTTATTGTTCGTTGCTATGGTAACGCAATATTTTGTTTATGCATGGAATTGGTCTAGGCTAACTAGATATCAATACATTCTCGTAGTTTCACATTTAGTGAATCTTTCGTCTCCACTACCGATCAAATAGTCGATCTTAAAAATATTTTACAACCTGATTACACGACCTTAAATATGTGTTGATATGCGCGAATTTATTCAAAACATTTTTGCTCGGCTCGAACTATTACTGAACAAGTTCATTCTGTGGCTGGAACGTGAAACTTTTCGTTCATTATTTGAACTTGATACCGTTGGAACGGAAGTTCCATATCGTGCAAGATCAAATAGTTAAAGACAGTCTGCTGGAACAAACCTAATATACAAGGATGTTCTGTTAAAATTTATTTATAGTTTATTGGGAGGTCCTGGATAACATTTTCCCAATTTGTAAAAAAATTATTTCTATAGTATTTACAATTTAGTACAAAATTAAGGTCCAAAAGAAAAAAGGTAGAGGGTTAGTTAAAATCTAATGAATAATAAACATTCACGTTTTTATTAAAGTAATTCATTTTAATAAACAATATAAACATATATCTATCAATGCAGACATGAATGGGCACAGGAGTAAAAAACAACCGCACACATATATCATTTCACAATAGCTTCATCTACTATTGCAGACATACGAGGGTTGTTTTTTTCCAACCTCAAATGGGATGTAAAGAAAAGATGAGTGAATATACAAAAATATTTTATTACCAAAAGGAAGGTACATTACACTTCATTTCTCAACTTAATCATCTTAACGATTAAGGAATTTATTACATCAATCTGTGAACAAGCTTTGCAATATTGTGTGACAGTTTCCATGAACACCACGTCAGTTTATAAACGCCGCCCTCCAAAACACTGCTTTGGTTCAGGAAAAAGATGAAATCACTCAGTGCTATTTCGGGATTGTATGATGGGTGTTCGGAAATGTCTAATTGAAATTGTTGAAGTGTTACACAAGCGCTATGGGGACGGAATCTATATTAATTGTTGTTCCAAGCTGCATGAACCCCACACGCAACACACCTTTTTGGTTCCAAAAAACAGTTGCAATAATCGTACGGCTGTTGAAGGGGAGAATCAATAGCGATAATGTGACTGCAACTCAACAGGAAATGACCTGGTGGAATTGCCAGCGTCAGAGCGTTTGAACGGGAAAAATGCGCAGTCGCCTACTGCGTACACCATTCACCTGATGTATTCCTGGCCACATACTGTGCGATCGGAGGTTAAAAGAACAATCCTCATAAGTGGATGTGCAAATTTTATTCACTATTTAAATTTATTAGTGTCTAGTGTATATATTCTTGCAATTAATGATGTGCTCTTTGTCTCTTTTTAATATCAGAGGGAATGCTTCTTAATATTATCTTTTTGCTGCTTCACGAAACTTCTCTGCGTCCTGCAGATATTGATTGTACTGATATATTTTTCTCCTACGACAACATTCAATACCGGAAGTACCAGAGGACCAGAGAGTATAGAAGTGGTGGAACGAGTATTTTTTTTATATTATTTAAATCTTTCACTCTCCACATTTTTTCACCATCTCAACAAATCTTGATATTCTCAACATTTCAGATATTATTTTCTTTGGCACTTTTACATTTGTAATTATTTGTAATTCGCGCAAGTTCAAAGCTGAAGTAGTAAAAATAGCAAACGTCTTAGGTATACAATTGACGCCTTATCAAAATTGTACTTCTTCTTCCTTTCATAATAGAGCTAATGCCTTCTTCGATTTCTTTCCTTATCCTGGCTCTATATTGTCACTTCACCTCAATTGTGTTCGAACTCTACTTCGTGATTCATCCCTTCTTATTTTCACCAGTCTATCGTCTGTCATTCGCCATATAAGTTGGTTCCATTGTTTCTTAGGCTATGATACCCAGCTATTAATGTCTGATGTTTTCGCTTCTTTCCCTTTGTAGTAGTGTTTTTCTTGAGATCCGCCCAAGAATTTCATTTCTGTGGTCTTCAAAGAGTTGTTTTGTTTTTCATGTCTCTGACCTTTTTTTCTGATGTATTGGTCATTACAGGTCTGATTCTTGCTTGGTAAATTCGTTTCTTATCTTAGGTATACGTTTCGCCATACTACGTTCTGAAGACATTCCGTAACCTCATTTATTCTGGCTACTTGTTCTCTTCCCTCGTCTTCTACGACTCCATTCCAAGGTACTTGAATTTCATTTTCGACTTAATACGGTCAAACGCTTTTGTGAGATCAATGAAGCCAAGGAGAGCTGGTTTGTTATATTCTATGCATTCCTCAACCAGTTGTCGTAAGCATCTACGCAGGATCTTCTTGATCTGAATCCTTCGTGCTCGTTTTCTTGTATTGTAGTCCGAGTTAATTTAGTTTCATTGTTGTATCCATCCGATTAATCACCCTGTAATTGGCCAGTTCTTGTTTATCTCCTTTTTTTACAGACCATTCCATGAAACGGAGCTCTTTCAGGATAATATTTACGCATCTATTTCTCAGTTTCTCAAATTGTTTTATCGTACAATTTTCTCGAAATTTATCTATCAGTGATTTATGTGAATTTTCGAAAGTGACATTAAAAACATGTTGTGAAATATACACGAGCCATAAAATAAGGTTCCCAATAAATTTCCACAATAAAAACATGTTTATTGGCATTGGATGATACATATTTGGAAAGGTTAGATTTCCCTCAATTTTCGACATAATCGCCGTTAAAATCAATGCATTTTGGCATACGATTTAACATCTTCTTTAGGCCTGAGTCGCAGAAGTCTGTCTCCGCGAAGATAGCTAAAACCTCTTCTTTCAGCTCTTCGTTGGTTGGAAAATGCGTTACGCCCAAGTTTAATTCAGGGTAATCATTGGTGGCCAAGTCTGGGCTATAAGGGGGATGTGGAAGAGTATTCCATCCAAATCTATTGATGAGATCAGTGGTGACACGGGCGGTGTGTGAGCGCGCGTTGTCCTGATGGAGACACATTCCATTTTTGAGCTTACACCTCACACAGTTGCGTGAATGTCCACCGGTCGAACATTTTTTGCAAAAATCGAATCACAGTGCGTAATTCGTATCTGAAGTAAAAATCAAATGGAAGCTTCATTCTTCACGGCTACCAAGACAAGAATGAAAGTTGTAGTCAACACGCGGGGACGGGAACTGGGAGAAAGGAAGCCAAGCTAAACGCAGGTCTCGCTAAATACCGCTACCGTAGCTAATCAACTTAAAAAGTTTTATAATTTGTTTAACATCAGAATTTTTCAGAGCTCATTGAATAATAATTATTGAGATTAAAAGTAATAAATACTACCTGTAACTGAGCAAGGAAGTGTACTGTTTTTTACAGGCTTCACAAACGTGAATGATCTTCTGTGGACTATGAACTTTGATATGGTTTTTAAGGTGATCCTTGCGGTGAAACGTTCGGTCACACACTGTACAACTAAATGGTTTACGATCAGAATGAATAAGAGCATGTCTAACCAATTTGAACTTTGAGGTGAAGGTCTTTTTGCAGTTTTCGCATTTAAACGGCGATGAACCTAAAAAAATTCGACAGTAAATAAATTATGTGTTTTAATAAAGCTACATCGTAGTACATCATCAACTTTTTACACTGTGCTCCACATATTCATAGTCATAATTTTAATTCTAAAAGTTTTGGTATTTGAGAAGAGATTCACATATGAAAAGTGATAATTCATGCTGGATTTAAATGGAGACTGTCTATGCAAGATCTACTATACTGAACACACTGTTTACACTACCACTAAACCAAGTTATCTAACTTGGTTATCGAAACGCGCGTCAAACAGTGTAATTGTGGTTGGTGTAGTAGTAGTAGTGTAAACAGTGTGTTCGGTATAAATACCACCAAAAATTCCAACTTAGAAGATCTACTATCAAATTACACACAAGAACAAAGAAATTTTTATCCAGAAACAAAATACTTTTATATGATAGTTCAGTATTTATATATTGCGGATGCAGTTAAAGGTAACTAATAAAAACTATCAGAAATAATTATCATGGCATACTTATCAAAAATGTGTAAATTCCTTACTTTTGAGACAATTGATTATATCCCAAGTGAAATTTTTATTGTAGATAAAATAATTGTAATCAAAATAAATCAAATTATCTGTGATTATATAGATAGCCACACAACTAATCTAACTATTAATTCTTAAGTTTCTTCCAAAGCATTCTAGTTATTGACATGAGGAAAACATAACTGATTTTCTTTCTATAAAAACAAAATCAGATTTTAATAGAAAAAAAATTACATATTTATCACCTCAACCAAACTAATTGGAAAATAAATCAAAAATTAAATCTAATAATTCACTTATAAAACGTCCATAATATCATAAAGAAAAATACTGTAATGGTAAAGAACGAGACCAAGAAACATTAGAAAATAAATGATGAAATAATAGTAAGAATTAATGGTGAGAATTTTTAATAATAGTTATACTCCATATTATAAATAATTTTTAAAAAGTATTGTATTATAAAGCTATAAGTATTGGTAGTACTGTTTACAAGTTGGGAGAATATTCCCAGAATTATCGTAATAATAGCACTTGAAAAAAAAATGCAATATAACTACCAAGCCATAATTCTAATTTTCATTCTGAGAAGCCTTTCCAAAATATAAAATTAGGACTGGTTGATGAGTAAAGCAAACTTAGATTGCTTCAACCATAGTTACTGTTTCTTTAGTAATAAATTGTTTTTGTGATAGCTCTATTATTTTTTTTTACAGGAAAATAGAAGTCGAAAACACAAACAATATTGTTTCTTCCTGACACAACTATTTTTAATATTTAATTTTATTTGAAAAAAAGTATATATTCAAGATGGTCCAGTATTATGTAATTAATTTTTACAGTTGATAGTACGACTTGAAATAAGAATTAACTTTTTTCTCAAATTGATTAATTGGGCAGATAGATAAAACGATTTAGAGGTTGATTCTATTCTATCAAAAATCTGCCGAACAGTTTAGATTGTGGAGTTCATATATTGGGAGTAATTATAAGAGAAAAGGTTTTTATGTTTTCACCTGTCCCAATCCATATGAATAAAGTATAGTTTTTAGGATAGTCTCAATTATAAAAATTTATAATTTATTTTATTGAATTCATTTAATTATTTCCATGATAATTTTCTTCATGAAACCACTGAGCCATGTGAAATTTCTATGATTTACAAAATTTCTTGCATTTTCAATTTACGATCAGCGTTGACAATATTGTGAATTTATCTAATTGTTTCGGATACAGCTATATCACTGTTCGGCATCTACCGTGTTTATATGTCCACATCGAAGCTGAGTAAACTCAAGTATTTATCTAGCTAAGCTTCAGTTTGAGCGATGTTTTTCTTATTTCGAATGCTAAGAAAGCAAACGATACTTTTTTCTCTTTTCTTCTCAAATCACGAGTTGATCTGCTATCAATAGCTGTTGAACACAAATTATGCAGCTTCTTACAATATTTGTAATTTCAGATAAAAGTTTCAAGATGTTATCATCTCAATACATTAGAAAAATTGGAATTATAAATTCATTTTCAAAGAACTGTTCGACAGGATAATAAAAACATTTTGAGAAACTTCGCCTCTATCTAGAGCATATATTTGAGGGTCTATATGAAATGGTAATAAAATTTGCTCAAGATGAGAATTCGTTAAAAATACCAGATAGATGATTAAATAAATTCTGGATTAGATAAGCCTTTTCGATATACAAAACTTCTTACTCATTCATTTATATAGGATTCAAGTTTAACCACCAAATTGAGTATTTAAAATTATTATTAAAACTATCCTCGATAATACATTAGAAAGTTAAGATATAGAGGGTATCTCATAAGTAATATCGGTGTCTTTATGTGTAAAGTCCTACGACTCAATTTAAACTTGTTAAAACTAGTCTCTAATTCTGTGCAGAGTACAATTGCTCTTTTTTCTTTTAATCATTCTCTCCTTATTTATTAACGGCGCAGAGAGTTATTATAATAAATATTAAGTAGTCCGATAAATATATATTGAGATTACAAGAAAAGCAGTACAAAAACCCATCTAATACCAGTACTCGCCAATTATCGGACTCCCTTGAACCTTTGAAAGATATAATAATAATATCAGGTTACTTGAGATGAAAAATGGATTTATCTAAGCAACCCGAAAATGGAAAATCGGTGATTAGACAAAGGACAATTACCAGAACCCGTCGCAAAGAGGTGGATTCGAGCGGAATTTCTTGTTGTGTGTCTGGTGGAGTTATGAATGTTTAGTGTACATTCCAGATAGTCGATCTATCAATGCCGAGGTATATAGTGAGCAGCTGATGCAAATGTATGAAGTTTTATCAGAAAAAGATCCAGATTTAGTTAACAGAAAGCGGGTTCTTTTACAACAAGCCAATGCTAAACGTTACTACATCTGGCATTTGGTCCGGATCTTGCACCGTCAGATTTCTATTTATTCAGGTAAGTCCAAAGAATACGTTATCAAGGTCTCAAAGAGCTTGTCGAACGTTGGGTTAAAATCATCGAATACGATGGGCTATACTTCGAATATTAAAACTTTCTTTTTGTATGATTATTTAATAAACATTTTAAATCGGCATTTTTTTATACTTTATTTCCTTATTTCTTAGAACCTTTTATATTCATTTTGTTGGTTTGATTTCAGGTATATTTTAACTAATAACGTGTTTTTTATAGATCCGAGTATTATTAAAATATTTCCTTCAACAACCCTGATATATGAATTAATATATCGATAATTATATTAATAACAAAATAATATTTACTTCAATAATACAAGGGAAGTGCGACTTTTCAGAGGTTGATTGTACATTTACTGAGTTAGTTATATTGTTGGTTTCCACCATGTTTCTGATGTAATGTATTAAAATTTACATAACTCTCGATATGAGTATTATTTTTATTATTGGTTAAATATGGAGAAAAAACAAATTGTCAATTAAAAATTATTTTTTACATTTAGACAATTATAGGAACGTGAAAATATACGTTAATATTTTGCTGAAAGTGTCTCGTCTCATGGAATGATTGGATAGCTTTTAAAAGTGGCCGTATGTACACGGATGATGATGACCTTTCACGACCGTAATTTATTGTAAATGTGATAAAGTTTTATCTACCAGGTGAGGGCCGCGATTGTTTGATGCTAATAAAACGCAGGCTTGTAATAACAAATTAAATCGAATGTTTGGATATCTTTTAACGTAATGCAAGTGATTTTTTCCGATGATGTGTCACAGTAGAAGAAGCTTAGGTACACCATTATACGCCAGAAGCAGAAGTACTGGTTTTTCATTCCACATGTGGAATTATTCAGAAAAAATTAAATATGAACATTTTGATGGCGAACTTAAAAGAAACGAAGGCATTTGTTGTAGAAAACAGTATTCTACCATCACGGAACTTTATTACACTCACTGGTATTACACTCACTGGAGTAAGTGTGTAAAGTTAAAAGCAGAATATGTTGTATTGGCTACTGTCACGTGACATACTCTGTCTAATTTTTTTGTGAAAAAATGTGCATTTAAAAATACAAATCGACGTGTCCAAGCGATTTTTCCAGCACGTTCACATTTATTGATTAAGAAATTTATTCCAATTAACTGTATACCGTATGTACATATAAGCATATGTAGAAAGATATGGTGAGGAAAAGTGTTTTACATTTTGATGCTCAAGATCTGTTTTGTTCTTCAATTTAGGACTTTATAGATGGATAGTTTGACAATGAAGAACATCTTCTATGATTGAATTTTGATATTAATGATCTATTAATTTATCATGATTATATGCAAAGTAAGACCGAAATGTAAAAAAATCTTTTCTATAGAGAAACACATTATTTATTAAAATGGAACGTAAAATCAAAATAGGCACATATAATGTACAAGGTGTCACGATAAGAGTGTACGATTTAATTTGAAAATAAAACGCATTTTTTTTTAGCCTGAGATGATATTTTTATTGTATTGTAAAGTAGACATGTACCGATTATGTATAGAATAAAATATCCGGCATCTGCCCCGCAGCTCTGAACACAGACTTTTTTATAAAATTTTGACAACGATATTCTATCTCACCAATAATTCATTGGATCTCAACTTTCGACTTAATTTATTAATGTAGATCTGAGATTTCAAAAAAAATCCAAAATCTGGAAATCACATGATTTTGGAGGTCAGTTGACATAGGATTCGATCTGGAAATCCTTGCTCCAATCAAGCGATTGTATCGTGCTCTATGTGGTAGGTAACTTCCTGTTGAAAATATAAGTTGATCAAATTCATCCCATCCAAGAACTCCAATTTCGCTTTCCTGTAATGAATGCGAATTCGAATCGTGCACTCTTGTTGAAACACCATATAATTATTAAGCTAAAATTTCTTAAATACTAAAATAGACAAAACTTAATAACAATAAAACACAATGTAATATTTGGAAGGTATAGCACATTTTCTAGGAGACTAATATATTGCATCCTACCATATGAAATGTTGGATACATCATGAAATTTCTTATTAATTCTTGTACATCATTGAATCTGTATTATATATGTAATATGTATATATTAAATACCAAATAAATAATAACAAGTTTTATATATCAAAAAAATTCATGTTCCAAATAAAGTTTTGAACAATTTGAATCAATACTTTTATTAGCAATAACTTGGTTATGATAGTAATGGTATTTATTAGGCATATTAACCCATTAATGACCAACTGCAACTAAAGTTGAATGATAGAATTTTCTAGGAATAAAAAATGTTCAGTGTTTTAGTTGTCAATATCATGTGACTCATAGTAAAAGGGACTTGTTTTGGGTAACTCTTTTTTTTGTAAGTTACCTGATTGATTTCATTGTGGGAAAAGAAAAGTTATTTTCTTTCCAACAGAGTTATAAATTCATATCCACATTTGGGATTGGAACATAGACATTTTGCAATTCTCGAGGGAATTTGTTCTATACATTCTTCAGAATTATCCTCATTAACCACATCTAGCCTATAAAGGGAGATGAGCATGGTTAGGATCGGTGAGTTAATTTAATTGGGAATATAAAATAAACTTTATCCAGAATGTTTTTTTGGGTACCATCAATCATATAATATAAACTATTGATATTTAGAGAAGCATTTTGAGAAATATATTAGTTAGAAACTTTCATAACTCAGCCTGTAGATTAATAATGTTGTAATAACTTTTTTCATTAATATTTGAAGTCATTATCTTAATTTAAATCCTGAATTGCTGGGTAGAAATTGATGTGAAAGTGATCAGAAGCAACTTTAGTTGCTTGGGTGATTATTATTTATTTATTTAAGGCCATTTTAAAATAATATCAATTATAAAACATTTTCAAAAAAAGTTTCGGGCACTAATAGGTTAAGTTTAAATAGCCTATTTTTCGATTTTTAACAAATTGAAAGTTTGAAACGATTAATTTCTATCAAATTGAACCGAGAATAGCCAGAGTATAGTTTTTTTAAAAAACATAAGAAAAGAAGCCCAATTTTTGACCAAATTGAACTTAACAAAGTCAAATTTCGAACAATACTTAAAGGGGTCAGAGATAACAAAATACGATTTTTTATATTATTCACAAATATTTCGTTTTCTTTGAGTTTTGTATTTGATCATTATTGTAGAGAATTAAATTCTCTACATTTTTTGTATTCAACATTTCTTCACATCTTGAACTGTTTTCGAGATAGAGATTGCTAAATATATAATCCTCATTTTTTATTAACTTTTTCATTGAATTCATTTTTTTTTCTATTTTTAATTGAGTGTCAATTTACTTAATAACACTTACCTGATCATGTAATTAAAAAATTGTTGAGGAAAATACATAAATTATATATTCATTCTAATGTAATTTATACTAAAGACATTCTATTTAAATGAAGAAAAAGAAAAGAAACAAATTTTTGATCAATGTTTTAATTAAAAGGTCATTTTATAGATTTATTATTGTCTAAATTAATAAAAATTTCGAGAACAACTTCTAATTTCAATTCTCTTCTTAATGATCACCGTCGTTATCGACCCGCTGCTGCAGAATTTAAAGTCCTCTTAATCACCATCACAACGAAATTTATTTCCAAATTATTCATAATTTCTAGGTCACCATTAATATCGGTCTGACAAGGTACACTATTGAGACAAGTTTGTCCGTTAGACTGGTCGCTAGCTAAAGAGCACTTTCCTGCATCCACATCTTGAGCCACAGTCACTCTTGCAGTTACAGAATATTATATTCAGTGATTCATATGGAGCAGGGGGTAAAATAGTCAGGATGGGTTTCAGAAATTCGTTACGCATTGTCAAATTCCATCCCTTGGGTTCTAAATCATGCCCTATTCGAGTTTGAATTTGATAATAAACGCGATTGAAATGTTGGAGAGCTGCTCTATTCGTTGGCGAAAAATTTGATAATTGCACAAGTTTATTCGACTTGACGTATAATGCATAACGGAGATGATCGATACTATCTACAGATTTTGGAGTTATGAACTGTTAATAAAGATTGCATTCCACTCTCACATAATCTCTGAACCGGACAGTTTTCTTCTTCAAATGTTGCAGGAAGTTCATCCAAATTAGGCAGTTTTTCCAATGTTCTTAAAAACGTTATTTTATCTTTTTTAAAGAGCGCAGAAGTTGTGTTACAGCCACTTAATGCATGCAGAAACACGGGGATATGTATCAAAACTTTTGGTGAAGTTTATTTCAGTTTTTACATTTGTTTTTCCAACTTTCTTAAAGAAAATTTCATATTCATGAGATAATGTATGTCCAATTAGAATCACAAGTAAATCTGTATCTTTACCTAATATCGAATTGGAACTATCAGTTAACCTCACATGATTCTCTGACGGCGTGCTCTCCGCTTTCTATCTCGAAAACTGTTTAAGGTATGACAAAATGTTGAATACAAAAGTTGTAGAGAAATTAATTTTCTACAATATTGATAAAAAATGTAAAAAAAAACGATTCTTGTGAGTTTTGACTTTAAATCTTGTGATTATCCAATAATATGTGAATTTTGAGAACAGTTTTAGTATACCAAATACAAGAATTCACGTGGTAATATACTGGATATGTCGATTTTCCAGATATGCAACTAATTTGGCCTAAGACGATAGGTTACAAATAAAACTTCGATAAGGTAATTTTTGACTTAATTAAACTCATAAAACTATTGTTTGGTTAGATCAAGCTTGAGAAATACTATTGTTGTCCAAATGAAATTTAGAATCGTGATTGTTTTACTAAATTCAACTAGCTTGAAAAAACCCATTTTTAATCAAATTATCTCAGAAAAGCCAATTTTTGTTTGAATTTAATCAGGAGCAGCTAATTTTCCAAAAATGAATTTTATATACCTATTTCATAGTAAATTATTGTATAAACCAATTATTGACCAAATTATCTTAGAAAAATCAATTGTTTAGCAAAATAATTCCAGGAAGGCTGATTTTTAACAAAATTGTCATATCTATTTTTTATTAACCTAGATTGGAAACGCCTATTTTGGGCTTATTTTGGTACTCTGTAAAATTACCCAGAAAAACCATAAATTGTTTACTTTATTAAGCTTCAGCTTATATTTTTGCTTTCACGTAGTTTCACACAATAAGCAGATCTGGCTCAAAGTTAGTCAGTAGTCCATCAATTACAATGAATTTTCATAGTATGAAGTAATGTTGATAAGAGTGTGTGATATTAGTAGAGCATTTCATAAAAGTACAGCCCTATGTTTGAGACAAATGAGTGAGTCAAGTATGTTCAGAATGAATTAGATTACAGTTTCAAGGAAAAAACAAAAGTGGGCCCGAGAAACACGTGAAATTATTTTCAGAATTTCACGTCCACTACTAGAGGGCGTATTTGGAACTATAGAATAGAAAAACCAATTTTTTTTTTAAATTTTGTAAATGTTGCACTTTATTTAAATTTATTTTAAAAGTAAACTAAATTAGCATTAGAATAGCGAAAGTTGCATGTCGATTTCTTTTTTATGTCCCAAGATATCTTATATATATTTAGACTTTTTAAGAAACTGCCACTTCTTTTAGAAGATATACCCTCAGCTATTCGTTATGACAGGTTATTACAACATGTTAGTTGCCTGACGAATTATTCCATATATATTAGGCACTTTTTAGATAGAACATACCCTGATAGGTGGATGGGACATGGAAGTTTATATATTTGGTCACCCAGATCTCCAAACCTAGTTTGTTTAGTTTTTATTTGTGAGGCCGACAATAGATGATATGATTGAAACAATATAAAAAATGTTTTTGAACATTGAAGTAAGTTATCTAAGTTATTAAGAGAACAGTTTAAATTACTGCAGGCAGGCCAACCTAAGAACTTTCCATCCAGAATAAGTTTTTAATTTCCATTTGGGTGAATCAGCCTAATAGACGTTTGATATGTGGTTTTCGCCCTACTTAAACTCTTATGCTTTTATTTAAATTTGGCAAGAGAAATCCCAATATCTAAAATATATGAAACAACGCCCTCTAGCATTCACGTTGCTATTAAAATTTCTTAGAATTTATATATTTTGTATTGCCGAACAAAAGCTCCTTTAAACAACATAAAGTTTATAATAAGCGGCTAAGAAGAACTGGACTTACACGTATTTTTCATAACACTTCTTATTTGAAGAAATATATTAAGCCTTGTAAAATAAAAAATGCGCCAACTTTGTTGAAGAATTCGATTCTCGTATCGAAACTGTCAATTAATTGGATAAATTTGAACAAATTCTAGTAATGAGACCTAATATTTTGGAAATAATTTCCACGTTTTTCTCGGGGCTATTTTTGTTATAATGTTTTTCCCTGAAGCAGTAATATAATCTATTCCTGAAATATGCTCAATGGCCATTCTCAGTTGCCCACTCGGTACTTGCAGAATTTTCAACTAGTATTTAGTGTAGATGGTAATTTTAATATTATAAAAAAATTTTCTTTCTGCACTGAAAAAGATACAATATTGGGATGATACTCTACAATTTGATTATTTGTTCATATTTTTTAGAAGTACTGAGATTTAAAAATAAATGATTTTGAGTAATAACCTTATGGAATTTTGGAAAAATAGATCTTCTAAATTAGATTGATTTACCAAGCGTAGATAGTCAATTACAGAAACTTTCAATTATTCAAAATTAAAATGCCCCGCATAATACAATTTTCCATTATTTCTTTTTATTAAAATATACTTCAATTACCTAAATGAGTTTGTTCATGTCTTTCCAGTTTCTCTGAACTAGTAAATGTCTTCTTACAATATGAGTAGTTACATTGGTATGTTTTTCGTGTTTGAGGTGTTCCTTGTTGTTCTTGAGCTACCTTTTTTGCTCTTTTCAATCTTCCTGGACCTACCGAAGCTGCCAATTTTGTTTTAGGTGTTTGTAAGCCAGATGGTCCTGGTTGATCTGAAGCAATAAGGAATGTTTTTGGTTTTGATGGTAATGGATAACTTGTAGAAGGCTGCTGGTAATCTGGATAGTGTTTGGTTTGTCCATAATAATGTTCTAAAACAAGTAAAGTACATCTAGTTTAAACATGTTAATATTCAAGACAAATTTGGAAAGGTTAACAGTTCATTACAACAACAAAAAATATAATGATGAATATAGTTTTGTATATAATGAGTCTACCAGAAGTTTTACAACATTAGGTGTTAATGAATGTACTGCAGAGATAGGTATGCTGAAGCATGGAATTTATTTAGAATGACATTAAATTTAAAATTTATGAGCTACCATTCCACTTTGAACTTTAACATTACAATTGATCTAACAATTTTTCACTGTTTAACATATATCCAATAGTGTTAATGTTGTAATGTAAAGTGTGTTTGAACGAGATCAAAATAGCTAGTAGTCCAAATATGTAGATTTTACAGTAAGCGCAATTACAGTAAACTTAAATTCCTTTCATATTGACACAGATTTGTAGTTTAAAGATACAGCTGTTTCTGATTTGAGCTTTGATTGAGTATATAATTTTGTATCATATTTGTCTTTTCTAGCGAAGAATCTTTAATAGAAAAATTCTCATTTTAGGTATAATATTAACGGTGTGGGGACAAAATCCTTACAAACTGTTTTATTTTAATTATTTGCACTTTACTCTATGAAACCCAATCGGCTCGCTTTCCTTATTTTTGTTTCTAAATGTTTCAATTAATTATGAAATACTGAATCTGGCGCTTGCTGGAGTTTGCACAAAATTATCTTTTTTAATTATTCATGTGTATTTTGTGTATAGTTTCAAATTTCGCCTAAAAAATTCAATTAGCCTCAATGGAGACATATTAGGTACTTCTCAATAAACGGAATATTCAGCATGGCATAATCAGCAGTTGCCATATGTGGCCAAAACATAAAATTTCCTTTAGGATGCTTTTTACCCGACTGCCAGGAAGGGTTATGTTTTTAACGCGTATCTTGTATGTATGTAATATTCTTTATTACCTTGTATCTCCAGAACCGCTAAACGGATTTTCACATTTGAGGTATCATTAGATTCGTTTCATTAGCCCAAGTGTTCTTAGATAGGAGACATTTAAAAAAAAACCAAAATGGCGAATTTTGGACGCCATGTTGTGAGGTAAAAAATTTTTTGTACTACCAAGCATATCGAGTTGGGTATCAAAATGAAGGATTTTAAACACTGATTGTAAATATGTATATAACTTGCAGTTTTAATATTAAATGGAACGATAAAAATAGCTAATTAAAATAATTCAGACCTGTGCGGATAGATGGCACCACTAGGTTTTTAAAACGCGGTATCGTTGTGTTTTCTTAATATGATTTATTATGAAGAATCGGTCAGCGCGCAACAAACAATTCGGATAGATGGCGCCACTAAGTTTTTAAAACGCGGTATCGTTATGTCTTCTGCTTATTACTTATTATGAAGCATCAATCAGCGCCCAACAACAAACAATTCGGATAGCTGGCGCCACTAAGTTTTTAAAACTCAGTATCGTTGTGACTTCTTGTTATCTAAGACTAATATATTTACTACGAGGATGGACCTACGTTGTTACTATAATTATAATTTTCTTGTGCGATTTAAATATCTTCATTATTGTGAGTTGCCCCAAAATATGAGGCAAGCTGGAGATACAACTATTGTGGACATATTAAACAGTTTTCACGTTGGAGAACTTAAAATGCAACAGTTATCTATCATAGAAAACCGCAGAGTACCGTTAATAGGGCCATTTGACGATAGAGAAGCTGTCAGAATTTTCCCAACAACTAGACTGGTTGATGCATATAACGTGACTATGACAGAAACGTTAGAAAAGCTCACAAAAGTATACACCGTTAGTGCTGTAGACATCTCATTGGATCCTAAAACATATGGTCAAAAACCACGAGAGGAATATTTACCTGAAGATCCCAATAAAACAGGTGGTATACCAAACCAACTCAAATTAGGTGTAGGCTCTCGAGCCATGCTAAGACGGAACATCAATGTTAATCATGGGCTGGTTAACGGGGCTATGGGTGTTATCCGACGAATAGATTGGCCAGCACTACGCAGAGAGCAGTTGGAGCCGGGAGAACTGCCACAAGCAGTATTTGTGGAGTTCGATGAACCAAATATAACAGGAAACCGACCTGGTATTGGAGTCCGGATAGAGCCTTGTGCTACAGAATTTGATGCTTTACGTGGTATAGGCAAGATCGAGCGACGAATGCTTCCCTTAATTTTATGCTGGGCAGTGACGGTGCATAAATTACAGGGCACAACTTTAGATCAAGCAGTTGTAGATTTAAGTAGAAACATTTGCAAAAGGTCAAGCTTACGTTGCTTTGAGCAGAGTGAAGACTCTCTCCGGACTTGCTATTAGTTCTCTTGACCCTAACAAATTGCTTAATCAACCACATGACATAAACTCATTCAAGGAATTTATCCGGTTACGTAATCTTAACTAAAAAGACATAAATAAAATAATAATTAAAAAAAAAACAAAAAAACCCGCCTGCATGGATAACTACAATTAAAAATCAACTGAAAAGACTGGAACAAGATGAAAATTCAATGATAAGGTATTTAAAAAAAATAATGATTAGGTACTTAAAACCAGAAACATAAATTGAAACAGTACCAAACCAATGTACCTGCATATTGTACACTACAAATATCAGCACGGTAGTTTTTTCACTTTTTTGCAACATTATAAACAGAATTGCAGTCGGAGGCATGAAATTGAATGCTATGATAAATTATTATCTCTTTGTGTATGCCTCCGAATGTAATTCTGTTTATAATGTTGGAAAAAAGTGAAAAAACTACCGTGCTGATATTTCTAAGTGTACAATATGCAGGTACATTGGTTTGGTACTGTTTCAATTTATGTTTCTGGTTTTAAGTACCTAATCATTATTTTTTTAAAATACCTTATCATTGAATTTTCATCTTGTTTCAGTCTTTTCAGTTGATTTTTAATTGTAGTTATCCATGCAGGCGGGTTTTTTGTTTTTTTTTAATCATTATTTTATTCTTTATGAATGAATCTATATCTAACACACTCTTTTTCATATAGTTAGGAGGTTATAGAATTTCCACAAGGACCAATGTATGCTGAAGAGCCACTACGAGAAGATATCGCCAACCATACCCACACTTACGACTTGAGAACTTTTTATATCTTTTGAAATACACTTCTGAATTTACATCCTCGCATTTCTGACAATAATAAAACTTACTATTCGCCGTTTCACTCCTGTCAAAAGTAAATATGATTTGCTATCGATAATAATTTCAGAACCTTTAGTGGGCGAAAGCTCATTGTTACTGAGAATTCTAAGTTTTGTTTTTATTCTATTTTTTGCTGATTACATTATTAGGACGCCGATTTTTGATTTTTAAACTACATTCTGTTCCTTTAGAATGTTGCTTACATATTTCTTATCGATTTTGAAATTTCTGCTCAATTTTCACAAACTGACTCCCAGTTTTCCGTTGGTCGCTTTAACTAAAGCTTCTCTCTCCTTATTTGTTACTTTTTTTGTTTTTTGCTCGATCGTGACTTTCTTTCAATCGAAATACATGTCTTAACACGCCGACACATATCGTAAATTGTTTGGCTATTCAGAGACTTACAAAATGATTAGATTTCCTCAGATTTTAATTTTATCCATAAAACTTGGCAATTTTTTTACATTGTTCGTTTTCTTTCAGATCACCCCCTTACTTTGATTAAAAACTTGGGAATGTTATTAATGAGAACACAGGTAAATTTGGTGCACATCACTATTTACTTTGAGGAAGGTCCTGAGCCATACGTATGTTATTAATTTTTAATTACAATAGTATATTCAACATTATTTACCAATTATCAATGTTAATTCTTGAGTTAACAGAATATCAATATAAGTTAGTCTTCTCTACATGTTTCTTATAATTACCTATAGTGGATTGTTCTAACTGAACCTGTCGAAAGGCATCTGGCTTGGCAGTCAAATGTGTAGGTGGACTGACCAGACTTCTAAAATATGGTATCCTTTCGATGACACCCATGTCAATAGAAGTGGTTTGTTCAGGCGAGGATAAAACTGATGGTACTGGCAAAACTTGTAGGGGCGGTGCTTGTGGAGAAAAAAATATTTCCTGTTGTTGGGGATCTGACAGTCGGTGTGTAGTCTCCTCAGGTTCTGTTTTCACTACCTCTTTGATGCTGCCTGATTTATCGCCTGGAGTTCCCATGGCGATAACATTAGGACCAGCATCATCTAAAAAAATTTGATTGGTAAATTTATTATCTGAGTGAAAAACTACGCTGACTTATCTTTGAGTTTTAGCTCATAATTATAGATATTTTTTTCCATTATTATTGATAAAGTATAGATATTAAATCAATAATACTTCTATCAAATTACTACATTAAAAGAGAAAATAAAAATTGTAAACAAATGAATAATTACATACTTAGGACAAAATTGTACAAAGTTAGTTTAATCCTGATGAATCCATTTAGTTTAGACAAGTGAAGTTTGCAAGGGTGATTTAGGATACCTTTAACTATCAATCATATTTGTTGTTCCATTATTTCATAATAGAATGTTCACATATTGTCTCTTTGGCCAGATTCAAAATCGATTTCTTTATTACTTCAAATAGAACAGAAAATATAATTTAAATGCTATAAATAGGAGTCTTTCCTTTCTATCATAGTGCATAATGCTTCCCTATGCATATACCTATCTTTAATGGTTCTGAAGTTATAAACACCTTACCAGAAATAATATATTCCTTCTTTAGTTATGTTTCATCAAGTTACTCGGATTGATCACCGTGTAATATAGAGTGTAACCCTACTCTCAAATGATAGTTTATATATTTCTTGAAATGTGAGGTTAACTAACAGAAAACACGTTGAATCGAATTTTTTACGTCACCCCTTGAAAATAAATTCCTTAATGTCAGATCTGGGAATCTGAGAGGCCTACTGAATGGACCTCCCTTCCCTATTCAACTTTTTAGAAATTTACTATTTAGTTAATTCCTCACAGCAAATCGAAAATGTGTAGGTGTACCATCTAACTGCAGCCGCACCTTTGGTATGATATTTAAAGGAATATGCTCCAAGAGATCCCAAAACGCCGTTTTTAAGAGCGGTAAAACGTAGCTGATGAAACCTTATCAAAGATGGTAACCGTAATTGATGTTCATTGAGAGAAAACACTTGAACAGGGTCGTTAGGACACTAGTACAAATAAATACTTTAAATACTGAGTTAAGAATATATAACTGAGCAGCATAAATGCAACAACTTATCTAACAAGGAAAAGTAAACATTGACTATCACAGCAGCTTGTACAGGGTCCTTCACGACGAGCTGAATCGATATATATATATATATATATATATATATATTTATAAAATAATTTCAGTTTTCTGAAACTTCCGGTTATACAAAATGAACAGGTGGCTTAGTTGACAATATCATGTGACTCCTAGTGGAAGGGAGTTGTTTTGGGTAATTTTTTTTGCCAGTTGCCTGCTTGATTTCATTATTGAAAAAGAAAAGTTATTTGCTTTCTAACAAAGCTATTATTTCCATATAGAGTAAATTATCAAAAACTACCTCTACACGATATAAATATTCATTTTCTTGAGAAATTCTCGTTTCAGCTAAAATAATTTCAGTATTCTGAAACTTCCGGTTATACCGGAAGTGGACCCAAACTTCGTTATTTTAAACGGAATGCTATGGTTTTTATAAAATTTTTGGAATCTACGCGGAATTTCAATATAACTTTATAGAATGCATACGAGTAGTATATATAAAGTTCACCATTTTCTAATTATTTCACATTTTCGAAATTTTTCGACATATGCAGCCCTCTAGTGAAAAAATTATATTTCTAAGTTTAAGTGAGTCAGGTCTAATATTTTTGGGATTTCGACAAATAAAACTTACAGCTTTCAAAACCTTGACAAAAATTTATATAGGGTGTTCAGAAAATGGTGCCGATTTTCACTATTTAAAATCTTCGAAAACTCATTTTTTTCAATAGACAACCCCCTTTTTTCTCTTTACCATTGAATTCTACGCTTTAAGGAGTAGAGTAATAAATTCTCATCATAAATGCAAAACCCTGAAATTTTTAGTGCGGTTCTTCACGTCCAGAATTTGTAATATTTAAATATGTTAATGATAAATAAGTTACTGGACAGAGATATATTTTCCCCATAATTGACCGTACTAAAATGTAAGCGGCTACCTAATAATCCAAACGGCCACCCTTTTCTTTCCAAAATTGAAGAATATCTTTATTTCTCTCTCTATTTTAATACTTTCGCACCAACCTCTGAATCTCCTCAAAAGTAAGAAGACCCTTACCATCATAGCCTTTGCAATGGGTTTTTTGTAATTAACAAAATATTATTATTGCTTTTTAATATATACGGTTATTTTTATTTAATTATTTAGAAATACGAGTATATACATGTAAGTATGAAAAATAAAAATACAAAATATACTAAACTACACATTACTATAATATATACACTACATAAATACTTATATACTACACATTACTATATTACATACATCAGTCTACAAACATTTCCTGTAACATATTTAAAGTATGTACATATTTGCAATATATGTATTTTATTCCGAAGAACTAGTGGATGAATTGTTTAAATTAATCATGAGAGGTTCTACAGTTTGATCAATAATGTTGTTTAATTCCCACATTTTTTCTTCCTCTTTAACATGCTGAATGCATTTTTGCCAATCATCAGCAATAATGTTTTTTAAAGCTTCGTTTAGTAATATTCTAACGCCCTTTAATTGTGTTGTTGTGTTTTTCCGAGCTACTTTGCCTTTAACTTGGGCCCATATCAATTCGATCGGATTGAGTTCACAGTGATAGAGAGGACGACGAATAATAGTAATTTGACGATTTCTTGCCACTTCATCAATATTATATTTCTTGTGGGGATTTTTATTTATTTCGACAATTGACAAAAGTTCGTTTTTCACCAAGTCATTGTTGAATGTAATATTTTTTTGTATTAACCAGTTAATAATGTCTTGTTTTCTCCATGACGTCGTAGGTAGATTCTCAACTTGTCTCGAGTAGTTACTGGCGTCGTCAAGAACAATTACAGATCCGGCTGGAATAAGATCTAGCATTTGTATAAAGTATTCCTCGAACACATCTGCATTGATGTATTCAAATAATAGTAGGCCACCATCAACAAAACCACTGTCACTACCAATATGTGTTACTATTAATCGTCTGCCTTTCCCTGATGGAGCTCTCAATCTTGTTGATATTCCCTCCAAGAAAGCTTGTCTAAAATTGTTAACCGTCTTATCTTGCCATATTTTTCCTACAGTGTGCCCCTCGTTAACCCAAATCTCGTCCAAATAAAAAATAGTTTTTCCTTCCTCCCCGAGTTTCTTAATCGTCCGTAAATAAGACCTTCTCCAACACACGAATCTTTTAAATATGAATTTTTACGTTGTTTTTCCCAACAAAAATTTAGTTCATGTAGAACCTGCCAAAGCTTATTTCTTCTGATTGATGGCCATCCGTCTTCCAAAAAGGACGCCAAATTTTTTCGATGGTAGGAATTTTCTTTTTAAAGTAAAATGAGTGGACTTTCCTGAGGATTGCATATTTGTAATCTTCATCGATGTAAACCTTTGGCCTTCCTGACCGAGACTTTAGACTACTTAAACATCCACTTGTTTTCCTTTCCTTAAGAAGTTTGTAGACCGTTGATTTTCCTAGAGCTGTCATCTTCGAACACATACTTGTTAGATCATCCACACTCACTGAAGGGTACTGATATTTTAATGCACCATATACATTTAAAGCCATAGCTTTCTCGTTAACAGAGAGTGCATGTGTCTTCACTTTATGTATTGGAGTGTAGTTTTTTAAAGGTCGACATATTGAATATTCACTAAAGTTTTGTAAACGTTTCTGTGACAAACACTACGCTAGAAATGCAGTTGGGTATTGGGAGTTTTCTTTTATAGGACTTTTTCTTAAACTGAAACTTGTCAATAACCATTTAAGTATACCTCATATTTTACTCTTTCATTACCCTCTTACCTAATTATCATTTTTCCCAGAAAACATTTTACAAATCGTTTTCAAATTAACCAGTCTGGTATAGGTATATACTATAAAAGACGTGAAATATTTACCTGTCAGCATCATTCCTTTCTTAAAATTCCCCAAAGGAATTGTTTTGGCCGATAAGTAAACATAGTTGGAAATTTTAACTTGATGCAATAAATTTCTTAGAAAATAAATGTTGGATTAATTTGCTAAATTTAATAAAATAAAATAATAAATTGTTCTTAAATGTAACTACAGCTATGGTGGCCAGGAAGGGGATTGATTTATTACTCTAAACTCTTTCCGAATGCAGTTAAATTCATATATCTCAAATTAACGGTTATTGTAGAAACTTAAAACTGAAATCTTCATGGTTTTTAATAGTCGGTTGTCTGGAGAGAACAAAAAAACCAAAAACATATCAACAAACAATGAAAACAGCTTGACGTTTAAGTGTTTGTTGTCCGTTTAGGATTTATCAATGAAGATTATTTCAATTTGCTGGTAGTATAAGGGGAATATGATAGGATTATTAATGCTGGTGGTATCTTTTTATGACGAAAATTTGAATGGTATTCTTACTATTTAAATTGGAGGGTGGATTTAACTTCAAATTTTTGTTTATTTTAGGTTACAGATATCTAGAAATATTAGAAAATTATTTACACTCACTAAATCTGAATTGAAATCAGCTGTGGTATCAGCACGACGGAGCCCCACCACACGGAAGTGCGCTTGTAAATAACTTTTTACAGATTCATTTTGAGGACCGATGAATAGCACACGATGGACCGCATCAATGGCCTCCCCGTTCACCGGATATAACCCAATAGGTTTTTTTCTTTGGGGTCGTATAAAAGATATCGTGTATGCTTCGCCGCTAACTACAAAAGAAGACTGTCAGGAAAGAGTTTAGAATGCACTTCGAACTCTTTCACCGCAAGAAATTCGAAACACCACTCAACACGGGTTTTTAAGAAGAACCCATAAATGTTTTTAAGTTGGGGGTAACCATTTCGAACATTTACTTTAGTTTAATTTTTAGTTTTGTTCTTCTCCTCTTAGTGTAGTAAGTTAACTTTTGTTATTTGTTGTTTGTCATCGGCAGGTGACAATTACAAACCATTAAAATTTCAGTTTCTACAAAAACCGTTAATTTGAGATATATGAAATTACTAACGAAGTCCCCTCAATTTAAGTCGTAGAATCCAATGGTAAAGAGAAAAATGGGGGTTGCCATTTGAAAAAATTAAGTTTTCGAAGTTTTTAAATCGTGAAATTGGGCATCATGTTCTGAACACCCGAAAATGTGAAATAATTAGAAAATGGTGAACTTTATATATACTACTCGTATGCCTTGTATAAAGTTATATTGAAATTTCGCGTAGATTCCAAAAATTTTATAAAAACCATAGCATTCCGTTTAAAATAACGAAGTTTGGGTCCACTTTCGGTATAACCGGAAGTTTCAGAATACTGAAATTATTTTAGCTGAAACGAGAATTTCTCATATTTATATCGGGTAGAGGTAGTTTTTGATAATTTACTCTATATGGAAATAATAGCTTTGTTAGAAAGCAAATAACTTTTCTTTTTCAATAATGAAATCAAACGGGCAACTGGCAAAAAAATGACCCAAAACAACTCCCTTCCACTAGGAGTCACATGATATTGTCAACTAAGCCACCTGTTCATTTTGTATAACCGGAAGTTTCAGAAAACTGAAATTATTTTATAATATATATATATATATATATATATATATATATATATATATATATATATATATATATATATATATATATTGTTATGGTATGATAATGTGTGATGATGTTTATTTTTATAAATTTTATTTTAAATAAAATCAGATTTTAATTTGGGCGCCATTAATAATTATTTGAATTTCTTTATTTTATTATGTTATTATTATTTTTTTTATTCTCAGGGTATTATATTGTGAGGTCAAATTAAAAAATTTTATTGCGATAAATTGTTATGGTTATAAGGTCAGATTATAATAGTTTTAAGACCGGGTCTGTTCTTTATAATGAATAAAATATTCAAAATATACAATTTCTTAACTAGCTATTACAATTATTTTATTTTACAAACATTCATTCATTCATTCATACTCATAATTACATAATTAAATTTTTTTTCTCGTTGTTGATTTTTTTCTTCATTCCTTTTTTTTTAAACAAACTTTTTTTTTTCTTTTAACCAATGATATTTATTTTAAAAGTTAGTTACTAAATTGTCATTTCTAAATTTTTAAATTATTGTGACTTTATTCAAATAATATTATTCTATAATTTCTTTGTTGTATTTATTTCATTCCTATGTTATTAATTTTATCATTGCAGTTGTCAAAATTTTATATTTTATCATTTATAACCTTAAAATTTATGTTGGTATGTCACACAAATTTTTGAAGTTGGTGCTCCTGTTTTTATCTGTCAATTTATGGATTAAATTCTTTGATTATACAGGATTTGTCAAAATTAAATAATAATTTAGAATATAGTGTTGGCCAAAACTTAATATAAAGAATGTTATTTATTTTATTGTGATAAACTGCTCTAAATAACCGAATAACAGAACTGAACTTATTGCTTTATTTATATCTTATTATTATTTCATAATTTATTTTGGATATATTCATACCATAACAATATATATATATATATATATATATATATATATATATATATATATATATATATATATATATATATATATATATATATATATCGATTCAGCTCGTCGTGAAGGACCCTGTACAAGCTGCTGTGATAGTCAATGTTTACTTTTCCTTGTTAGATAAGTTTTTGCACTTATGCTGCTCAGTTATATATTCTTAACTCAGTATTTAAAGTATTTATTTATACTAGTGTCCTAACGACCCTGTTTTCAAGTTTTTTCTCTCAATGAACATCAATTACGGTTACCATCTTTGATAAGGTTTCATCAGCTACGTTTTACCGCTCTTAAAAACGGCGTTTTGGGATCTCTTGGAGCATATTCCTTTAAATATCATACCAAAGGTGCGGCTGCAGTTAGATGGTACACCTACACATTTTCGATTTGCTGTGAGGAATTAACTAAATAGTAAATTTCTAAAAAGTTGAATAGGGAAGGAAGGTCCATTCAGTAGGCCTCTCAGATTCTCAGATCTGACATTAAGGAATTTATTTTCAAGGGGTGACGTAAAAAATTCGATTCAATGAGTTTTCTGTTAGTTTTGTACCTTCACCCTTATAGCATTAAAAATTTCTCTAAAAGATAAAAATTTGTATTCTTGGGAAAAGCCAGAATTTTCACTTTGTTGGTCACTAATGGGTTAAGATCGGAAAGGTCATAGAAGGGAAAATACTGGCAAACTGGTCAAAAGGAGAAATATGTAGAAGAGAGATTTTGTAGCCACAAGAAAAATATTTAGAAAACATAAATTCTCTTGATGAGTTTTTTTCATGTATTAACTTCATTTTTACATTTTTCCTTATTTGTATATTTTATGTTTTTCTGATTTTATTGAAGATATTTTTTTTATTTATTCGTTTTTAGCGTTTGTTCAATCATTCTTTTGTTTTATCTGATCGTTTTATATATTTCATATACTGGATTTGTGTCCATTACTGTTTTTATACAAAGTTGTTATTTCTTTCTTAGTTTTAATTCTTTTTTGTACTTTTTCTGAACTTTTCATTTTCTATATCCTCCTGGTTTAATATGTTTGTATCGTTTCTTGTTCATTAATTATAGATCTCTTGTTTTCATCTGTTACTTTAATAAAATCTATAATTGGTACTAGTATTATTTACTTTAGTGTCTCTTTGTGCTGATAGAAATTACTTAATGTTCAGTTGATAGCATTTAGCATTCTTCATATCACATTTTGGTATTCATTATCTTTTATACTTACGCCAGCATTAAACTCGCATATTATAAAGATTTTTCTTTTACATATATCTTTTAAATTTATGAGTTCTCCACAGAATACCCCTTTCTTTTTTACGTCTTCATTTGGTACAATAAATTTCAATTATATTCTTTATCCTCCATCTGTTCTACTGACAATCTATTTTGATATTCCTTCTCATTTTGTTATTCTGTTTATTATTACTCCTGTGCCTTCAACTAGTCTACTATTCTTCAGTATACTATACAGAATGTCCCGCATTGGAACCGATACAGAGTAGAAGCGTATAGAGTTGGAGTACTCCTATGACGATCGGAGGTAATTTACCTCTATACCAAGTTGAATCCCTGTGGAGTTGTAGGGCCTCAAAGTAGGGCCTAAAATTTCGAACAAAATTAATTTATTTACAATCCTTCGACTTAAAAAAACTAAAATTTGGTACACTGTATGAGACTGTTAAAGGCGTTAAGTAGTTAAGTAGAATACGCTCGAACCATCTTGAGGGGTTAATAAGGGGTGACCTAACGTTGAAAGTATAGATAAGTTTCCTATCTGTCAGTTAATTTAAAAAATATTATTACCATACCATGGATACTTTAATTTTGAAACTTTTTTACTTTTGTAATATTTTTATAAAACTGTCATTTTCAAGAAAAAGTTGAATAACCAAAGACATGTTATCAGCAATGTTATTTAAAAAGTTACATAAAAAGTCAAGAGTAGGCTAAGAGCTGATACATCAAATTTGATAATTTGTAATTATTATTTTTGCAACTTGGAATCAGTTGAAAGGGGTGATTCGTTGTGTGGAGTTAGCGCGAGGACTGATATTACGGACTGTGATCCCTTTTTATTATATTGAGAAAAATAATCGATACGAGAGTGTCCACTTAAGATACGGCAGCTCTGATGTGAATATGTCAAATCTGACATTGTCATCATGAAGTTTCATATTTTTAATGGTGAACGTGTTGTTATACGAGTCCTATTTGAGTTGTTTATAGATACTTAAAATAAGCATCTTGGTCAAAAATTAAATCACGAACATTACCTATGACTCTCGATGTGGATTAAACCAACAGCAGTATGCCAATCAACTCGCACTTTGTTTACCGAATGCAATTGTGGTCGCACTTAGTTACAGGATGAATTTTGAAAAGGTCATCCAACATCGGCTGTTGTGCTAGAAAATATGCGGTAACTGATATTGCAAGATCGTCATGTGACATACCGTAAAATTGAGGCATACTTGGGCTGTGGACAAGATTTGTTGGAGTTGGATACCGCATAATTGAACAATCGCTGAAAAAGGCTTCTTTCAATTTGTGTGAAGAAATTCTGAAAAAATTCAATCGCGGTGCTTCAAAAGACATCTATAATATCGTGGCAGGCGATGGATGTATGCATATGAACCCGAAACTAAACAACAATCGATTGTGAGTTGTGTTTATCATTTTCAACCATTGAAAATTATTATAAGTTGCTTCGATGGGGACGAGAAATAATCCACGTGCGGGAAGTCCTAGACGGTGATTACTCCAGAAAACTCCACATTAGTAAAAGAAATTGTGTGACCGGCACCTAAAATCAAACGAAATTGCAGCAACGACAGGCGTTTCCAGAACAAATGTTCTAAGGATCCTATATAAACATTTAAATATAACAAAAATTATTACAAGGTGAGTATCTCGAATTCTCGGCGCAGTGCAAAAGCAACATCGAGTATAATGTAATGAACGATTTTAGAGCTCTACCAAGAGAGAGAGAGGACCAAGAGAGTGTAATCCGATCAATTGTAACGATTGATGGAACTATGGTCTTTTACTATGATCCTACATCCAAAAGAAATTCCATGGAGTGGCATTGGAAAGGAGAGCCAGTACCAAAAAAGCAAAGACGATAAAAAGTACCAAAAATAGATGGCTACAATATTTCGGGACTACGAGGGTGAACGGCATACTACTTTGACTTATTAAGAGCATTGCATCAAAGAATTATCGAAAAAAAGCTTGACCAAATCATTCGAGGTGTGCGCTTCCTTCAAGACAACCCATCCGCTCCACATTATTTCGTTTTCCAAAGCTACTGTACACGAATATTATATATTGAAAGAGAATCACAGTTTTTTTATTTCTGACCTTTCAATGTTAGTTTAAGAATTCATGGGCTACGTATATTCGCACTTTTGCTAACGTTACTCGCTAGCTCACAACAAAGGATTTTGTTTCCTTTTTTTTACTTTTTTTCCAACTCTTATCCTGTAAAATGTTTCTACTTAATGTGAAATAAAATCCTCACTTAATGAGCTCTATAACACAATTATAGAGGGTTCTTTTTCATTTTAGTTTCTCATTTAATTACCATAGTAAAATTTTTTGGATTAAAATTTAATTACACATAATTTAAGCAATTTTTCACAGAAAACCATATTATATTCTCAGAATTGAGTCTTTCTATTTAACAATATGTACTGTAAAACAAAGTATTTTCTCAACTGCTGTATTGTAGTTTGATTGTCATTCATAAAAAGCTATTCAATAAAATGGACATATTCATATTTTTCGTTGGATAATAAATTAATATAGAACAAAAGTATAATCCATGATTAATTGTGGTAATCGTAAACAACTTTCATATTTTTTAAATTTGGCTATAGTGCGCCCTGGACCTTGATGCATTCAGTCTTGTTTTCAACAACCTGGTTGTTGTGTGTGTTTCGAACGTGGAACGTTTTTATTCGCATGCTTAAAAACTTTAACACATTTTTGCCATTCTTAAAATTTTGATTGGAATTTTTAATTTTTGAATAAGATATACTTTCATGAATTTTTTTTCAGAAACGATGGTGAGAAATTATATAAAAAAAGGGACTAAATTTCTCAGCAATATACTGAAGAAGATCTTATCAATGCTGTCAGTGATGTAATGAATAAAAACAAAACTTATAGACAACTATATCAAGCATATAATGTGCCTATTGCTTTTATATTCCTCCGAATTAAAGGCAGAAAAATCCTATTACCACCATGAGTACAGGATGATATCATTGGAGACCCCTTTAAGAACAACATTCCTGGTCACGTTTTCTAATCGTGGCTTCATGGCGACATACCCAAATTTGTCATTAGAAAGATGCCCGTGATGTATGATTTTTATAATGAACTTAAACAACTAGTTATGGAGAAGTCGTTAAATGACCCAACTGAAGCCAATTTCTATTCAATACAGACAAATTTGCAATCACCCTTTCTAGGGTACGAGTAATTCATTCTATTCAAAGGGAGTGATGTGTAGGCTCGTTGGGATTGGGGATTATTTATTCCTCATATAAAAGCCAGAAGACTAAAATACAAACACTTCTACTATTTGACGGCTATTCTAGTTACGTGAATGTTCGTATTGTTGATGCCGCTCTCCAACACAATATAGCATTATTTCGATTTCCCGGTCACCTGACTAATCGAATAGACACCTTAGTAAATGCGTATTCGGGCCAGTCAAACTCAAATGGAACAAATTACTAGTGAAGCATAGTAAAGCTGAAATGGAAAAATTATTATGACGTCTAAGCAAACAAAAATTTGTAGGACTGATGAGCCAAGTCTGGAAAGGAGGTATAACTAAAGAAAGCATTGTATCAGTATTCAAATATTTTGGAGTTTTTTCTGTTGATCCCGGGTTCTCCGAATATTATTTTGTTTTCGTAAAGCTAGAGAAATATAAAAAATATATCGCATATGCTTCTATGTGCTATCTCCTCGAGGGTCTCCTGAATGTATGCAATGTTCTGCCATCGAGGAACCAAATCATATTGTCTATTAGCATTACAGGAAGCATGCGCTTCTACAACGGATTCTTGCTGATCTGTGGTTCCCCGTTTCAAGCAATACATATACGGAGAGGTTTTAACAATACCAGAAATTATGAAAATATTGCAAGAAGCTGAGCAAAGAAGGCGAATAAAAAAAGTAAAATCAAGACGACTAATAAAATGACAAAAAAATACAAGGTTAAAAAGAGATTGAACTAAAGTTAAAATGCATAATGAGAACCTGCAAAATTTTTTTATGATAGATAATAATGGTTTGCCACTTTCCCTCCATGTCAATAGAAAACGTTCAATTTCACCTCAGAACAGCCAAATATGAGAAGGTAATTAGGATGAATTGCAAAAAACATATGTTCCGGTAAGAAATAAAGGGTTTACTAAAGGTACTGCATGACACTGTCCTAAGTATAAATACGTTTGTTTGGCAGAACAGGAAAATGACGATGATGGTAACATTGGAATCGTAGGTCTAAGGTCATTGGATAAGACATGCACATATGATCGAAGGACTTCTAAATCCAGAAACCACTGAAAAAGTAGATGTGTTTGAGAAGCTTAAAATTTAGTGTATTCCAGATTGTATTCTGATTTAATAAATAAATATTATTTTTTCAGTTCGTTTCTAGGGGTAATTGTAAACATACCTGAAACAACTAATAACCTTCATAATTTAATTCAAGATATACAGTTTAGTTATTTGCTGACTATTAGACCATTTAAATTTAAAACCACCTGCGTTTTCTTTCAAACGAAATTTTTAGCTGTACCAACATTTAAACACCCTCTAGAGAAAGTACGTTAAAATATACCCTCTAAAATTTTTCGTGAATTATTCCAAAAATGAACTAATCATCATCATTACTAAACTTTTTTTTCGAAAGGGTTGTTAAAAAAATGTTTTTTATGATTTTTTTACGTAAAAAGATAAATGTAAAAAATTTTTGAAGCACCTATCCATACATACTAATATTTTTTTAATTTTCCTCAACTTTTTACTTATTTTATACATTTTATATGTTTTCCTTCATTTTTTTATATTATTTTGACTTAAAAAAAATAAGTGTAGAATAAAAGTACAGCTCATTAAGCAATCAACGTCAATTGTCATATTACCCATATAGAGAAAGGTAAGTAATTGTATAGCAGAGCACTAATTGTTTATAACCAATAAATAAAATAATACATTGACTATAAACTATAGAAAATTGATGAATATTTACATGATAAGAATTGTAGCAATAATAATTTGGAAGAAAAGATAATTTTTTATCTAAATTTAATGAGATATTTATTGGAATATCAAACAATAAGTTTTATAAAGATGGTGGACTTTAAGGATTTGGTAAGGATGTTCGAATCAGCGACCATTACACAAACTTGTGAAATCACTTTGTGCGTGTTACTTTCAATCAGTAAATATATGAGAATAAATATTAAGATATTTTTTACATAGTTTCTAATTATTTATAAATTTCAATCCTTTGTTTAGATACAATGACACTTACACAACGTCAAACAACTGATTAGATTTTAATATACATACTATCAAGATAATTCTCCGTTTTAATATTAAATAACCACACAGTTTAATGCACCAATTGCAAAATGTCACTAAAACTTTATATTTTCCATTTTATAATTATAAAATAATCAATAGACTTTAATAATCTCTTCCACAACGAACTAAAACCAATATGTTGATCCGAATGCATTTTATCTGATAGATAAAGATAGGCAGCATTGTTTCCAAACTGCATATCAAAAACTACTAATACGTTTTTTTCTATTGTATTAGAATAATTCGATGCCCAAAAAATGCACGTTACAATGGGCATAATCTGTTTTCTTTTCAAAAGGCGCATTCGAACATCTATAAATACATGACCAAACGAGAAAGTTTTATTATACTAGTATTTAAAAACTTTTCAGAAGCTGATCAGCAGAGTTAATCGGGTATAATCATACGATATGATTCTTTCAGCGCTTAAAAATCATTCTTTTCACCATATTTAGAGGGGTGCAAATGGAAAATGACATATTTGGATGGTACAAATTCAAATGAAGCTATTTACTTAATCAAAAGCTTTCCATTTTTCTGTCAGAAGTATACGTTTTTCCGGAAACACGGTTTGTTCCCATTTTCTCTTCACTTTTTTGGGGGGTGCAAATTATTTAATATTTTTTTGTTGGTACAAATAGAAACAGAGCTAACTATGTGCGATTTTTCTATATAATCAATAATTCTTCTGCCAGGGTCTTATATAATTTTCGGTATTTCAGCATAAAAATAGCTTTTTAGCATTAAACTTTAATGCAAAATCCGTGTAAGTGGGTAAATCGTTGATCACTGCTTAGTGACAATTATATTAAACATCTAAAATACAACTAAATAAATATCAAGGAAGAATAAACGCACAAAAAGGTAACTTTATACTGATAATTGGACGCGATGTTCGGAAACAGTGATCGGGTTAGGATTCGAATTAGCTGATAGATGACCTAATCCCAGGTTAGTTTCCAAAAAGTTCTTAAGTGTCTGACGAGAGAGTAAAGTTTCAGAGGTTGGCAACACTTTCACAACGGTAATTATATTGTTTCTACCATACAAATATAAAAGATATATAATTTTAATACTATGTGAGGAAGCCTGTTTTCATTGTAGGGTAAACATGACAAAAATGTTTTTTTCATACCTATATTATAAACAACATTTTGACATTGTTTTGAAGAACTTAAATAACAAGTACCAAAAAGGTATCGATTGTCCTAAATTATCTTACCACTCATGATTTTTGCCATGTAAAAGGTGTACCTCATTTAATTAATTAAAAAACACACATTTTAAATATTATCACAGAATAATCTAAATATTTTCTAAAATGTTAATACAAATATTCGGTCTTTTATTAGTCTTTCATAACCATAAGCTGTATAGAACAATATAAAAAGGTTCGGATAGCCCTGTATCTTAAATATTACATAGCCACACCATAAGGTTTTTTGAAATACCTATTTGCCAAAGAAGGTTAGAAATTTTAGTTTAATATAATTCCAAGAATATCTACCCAACAAATTTTACCAAAAATATGTTTAATTGTTTTAAATCTTGTACAAACATTTATGTGTGTTGATGAAACAATGGAATTAGTAGTACGCTTGTTGTTGGGATATCTACTTTTTACAGAGTTCTTAAAGAAGATGTTATGAGCTTCAAACAGCACGTAAAGCTCCAGGAAAATCAAAATTTCAAATATAAAATCAATTGAAAGAAGACGGAAAGTGCATACGTTCTTCTTTAGAAAACGATTTTAAAGGTGGTTTATTGACTGTATAATAGTAATGGATAATGCAAGTTATCACTCGAGGCTTTTAGCCTTTCATATTCAAAGAATATGAAATTCCATACCGGCTCTGTGAGAAAGAAACTGTATTCTTTGTGTCCCCCTTTGTGTGAGAAGACTTAAGAAAAAATTTATTTTTTAAAATGAATGATGTTCAGTTGTTTTCAAGTGGAGAAATTGAGTGATATGAATATTAGTATTACAATTATTAAAATTATTTACATATGCTCGAAGTTCAGGAAATTTGGAAATATCCATGTTTTCTTATGAAACAGATGGAAGTGAACAAAACAGTTTTTTTCTGTTAGTTTTTGCAGATTTCAAAGGTGTAAGAAGAGTTTTGTTCCATCGCGACAATGCCTCCTGGTCATCCGCTATTGTTGCAGAAAAATCATCTGAACTGCGTTAATTTCTGTTTTCATCTTAGAAAAACGTAAATTATTATAAAGAAAGACGAGTATAAAATCTTGCTCCAACACGCACTGGAACAGTATAGTAGCTACTTTGACAGATGACAAAGCCATCCTATCCTAACTACTTGGCCAATGAAAGCAAATCAGATATATAACCTTAATAATCCTACACCTGCATGTGTACAGAGTTGTTATAAAATCTTCATGGACTTATGGTATACTGCTCACAATAAGGAAATTAGAAACGCAAAGCGAAAAAGTTTCAGAAGATTCTGTGATCATATTGACTCAACAACACGCGGCTTCAAGACTTCAGAAGGTCTTGGCGAAGGGTAAAATCAATACAACCATGACAATGAGGAAACCGGATGTCAGCTTCATGGAGGGTAAGGAGGACAGAGCACAGTTCTAGCTAAAGACGCACTTTCTGGGAAGAGGCGGTCCATTCTCAGAAAACAAAATTATGAAACATTGAAGAGGTCAGGAGGATATCCTGCCACTTGATCCGCCCTAGTAGAAGCAGTCTAGAGTTGGAGTACATACCAGAGCTTTGAAGAAGTGCGAAAGTAACCTCCATACCAAAAGCAGGAAAGAAGGACACCAATTATCAATAATCCTTCAGACCAATCAACCTCAACTCGTTTCTACTTAAAACGACGGAAAAAGCTGTTGACAAGTACATTAGAACAGAGATTATGAGGTGAAAACCTCTCTATCCCTGTCAATTCGCATACCAAACTCTGATGAACAAAGAAAACGCAACATGTGCCTTCTTAGACATAGAAGACCACTGCTGCACTAGAAGTGATTCTAAATCTCTCAATTCTCCACTTAGTACTGGAAACATCACTTGGAAATTTTCTGAGGCGGAATTACCAAAGAAATGCCGTCCCTATATAATGTCCAAACCTGCGACATGCCTCAGGATGATACATCAAAAAAGTTTAGCTTTAACAAAAAATTCACCTCATTACTAAGCTGTAGAAGTAAGTAGAATCAAAAGGTCATGCCAGAAATGTCATTAAATGGAATACGGACGGATCTAAAGCAGCTGACAGAGCTGGAATAGGAGCGTACGGGCCCAGAACCAAACACTTAAAGCTTGGGTAATACAACAAGCAGAAAATTATACAATTGAAAAATATGTCCAGTTCAATCTAGATAAGAGCTATTGCAAACAGGAAATCAGCATCCTGTCCGACAGCCAAGCAGCCATTAGAGCTCTAAGCTCCAATATCATAAAATCCAAACTCGATTGAGATTCCTTCGAAAAATTGAACGAGCTAGTCATGAAAAATAAAGTTACCCTACAATAGGTTTCGGGAGTAGAGGGAAACAAAATGCTGAGATGCTCGCTAAAGCAAGGGTAGACAAATCCTTCATGGCACTTGAACTCTTCTGTGATATCAGCTATAGACCAATATAAAAAGCATTGGAACATCCTACAGGAGCTGAAACAGGCAGACACTTCTGGGAAACTATAACCAGAGTATGAATGTATTAACATCAGTAAGAACAATCTACGAATACTAACAGGAGTCCTATCGGGACATTGTCGCCTTAACAAACACCTGAAGACGCTAAACTTAGCAGATAATGCGACGTGTAGATTTTGTTGCACAGAGGACGAAACTTCTATCCTCATTCTCTCGAAGTGTGAAGCAGCAAGGAACTCCAGAGCACTAACCCTAGGAGGGTAAGATATAGAAGACGAAAATCTCTGGCAGTTACCGCCATCCCACATCTAGACTTTGTGAAAGGAATGAGGTTAACAGATCAACTGTAAACACTGGATTCTCCAGTATCGTATCAAGAAGGGGGGATACAATAGACCCTTTGGGCCGCAGTATATGACATCTCTATATCTACATACATACATGAACCAAGAAAATATTTCCAAAAGCAGTACATTTAGCAACAATTCCTCTGTTACTTTAATTGTTGAGCACTTAGACTGCCTATGACAATTATTCTCATGCATAAATTGTGTGCTGATATACTTGTTCTCGTGAAGTTGTGTAAGTAAACAACGAAGTTTAATTTATACCAGACCCAAAACATTTATTTATCTGAGACTACTAAAAGAAGTTAAGAGAGTTGTAAGATAATATCATTTAATGATGACAAGATGCAGCACATGGATTTAAACTAAAATGTATTGAGAAAGGTTTTAAATATTGTTATAAACCTAAACCTTGATAAAAATGAAAAGCCCAGAACATATCGTTATGATATGATCAAACTCGGTATCAATAAAAGCATGAGCTAAGTATAAATCAATGTATTAATTTTTATAGATTCCAATTGGTGAAAAATGAGATTAACATCCATTCATTATCAAATACCCTAAATATATCCTTCATACAAGCACATGGTATTGTTCATTGTTTCAATAAATTTTGTATCTAATTTAAATTGAATATATATTTATTGGATCTTCTCATCCATCATTTTATTATGTTGATTCCACTAAATATTGTTCTCAGAGATTTCCTATCCTATTGTATTATCTGTTATTTCTCCATTTTATTGAGTACCTTTGTTTCACAAGCATAGATTGCTGGGTCTGAGCACTGTTGTATATTATATTGAAACACTATTCTTTGTCAGCCATGAAATTTATCTTGATTGTATCTAACAAATCATTCATCGTTAGCAAAAAAATTACCTCTATCTATAAGTTTATTATACAAATAAATAATTATTGTTTAATAAAGTATCTACTGTGGTGATATCATTATTTCAGGAATCCTCAATACTTCACCTAAATCAATGACCTAAAATGGCTAATCTAATTCAAGTACATTTGATATTTTTTGCACTTGATTTGAAATGTGTTGCAACTGAATTTAGTTCTCTGTACAAATAAAATAATATGTAGGCACGGAATATACTTTTCATGGGTATAGAAATAAAAACTTGACGTAGGTATAGAAATAAAAGTTTGGCAATTTTAATGATGAACGTACTCACAACTTGTTGTCATACGAGTGCTGTTTGAGTTGTTTACAGATACTTGAAATATTCAACTGGGCAACAAAATGAAATTAAATCGGGAACATTTTACGTGCGATTATTTTCTATGACTTTCGATGTGGATGAAACAAACAGTAGTGTGCCGATCAACTCGCTTCGACCTTTGGTGATGAAGCACCATCTCGAGCCACCGTATATCGCTAGTTTTTCGAATTCAATCGTGGTCGTACTTCGTACTTCATTACAGGATGAATTTCGTGAAGGTTATCCAACATCGACTGTAGTGCCATGCATGAGCATTTGGCTGTCAAAAAGATTTGTGCGCGTTGGTTACCGCATAATTAGTCGAATGGTGAAAAAAAGCTTGTGTCGTATCAAATGGTGCACAGAAATGCTGAAAAAATTCAATCACGGTGCTTCAAAAGACATTTATAAAATCGTGGCAGGCCACATATTATGGTTCTATGCATATGAATCCGAAACTAAACAACAATCGGCTGTATAAGTCTTTTGAGACGAGCCAAATCCAACAAAAGTTGGTCACGCACGAAGCACTTCGAAGCAATTGGTCGCCTGTTTTTTGGGAATAACCGCTGGACATATCAAAACGGTTTCAATAGAGGAAAATAGAAAGGTCAATTCTGAATGGTACACCAGTATTTATTTGAGAAGTGTTCCAAAAAATTAGAGAAACTTATCGCAGATAATGAATAATTTTTCACCACAATACCAGCTCTAACACATCAATTCAAACAAATACGTTTTTGAACAATCAAATCATTCGAATCAATGGGTCATCCGACATACAATACTTGTTTTACACCCAATGATTACTTCTTATTCCCACAGATCAAAAATAAATTGCGAGGTCAACATTATTTTACATTTGAATAAGCAGATGATGCGTTCAAATCACATGTTCTGGAGGTACCTCATTCGAAATGGAAAAAATGCTTCGACAATTGATTCATGGTTAATGGAGATTATTTTGAAAAACAGACAAATAAAAACAAATATTGGTTATGGCTTTATTGTTTTTCAAAATTTATATATTATATATTCGCGATATGAATAAAAAAAAGCCGTGAGCAGCAAAGCTCCATCACGAAAGTCGAATTTTTCGTCGAATAAAGAATTTAACTAATACACAAACAAATCTTTCCATAAAATGAATTTCTTGGAAATGATATCAATTCTTAATCTTATTTCTTTATATGGAAAATTTGTTATTCCTCAATAACTTTTCATTTCACAAGTTAACTCTCTCTCTCTCTCTCTCTCGAATGAAAATTCATAATTTCAATAGACCCGGTGGTCTCGAACCCTCTTGCTCAATTCCAATTGACAACAAAAAAAAAATTGTCATAATGACAAGAAATTTCGAAAATGGGAAGTAAAAAAAATCACCGTAGGAACGATCATACTCTTATTATTCATTAAATAGGAGGCGGTCCAGTTCAACAATTACAACGATCAAAATGATTTCGGGCGTTTTGTGCTAGAAGAACTGAAGAAGAAAACTTTGAACTTAAGAAAGACAATTCTTCAACATCACCCCTACTTGCATGCGAAGTTCGAACCCTCTAGTTAAACTTTTTCTGGCCAAAAAATAAGAAAATATAACAAAAATGACCATAAAATGGAGAGGGATGGAGATGGAAAGTTTCGACCTTAGACAGGAAATCATCTCGCAACTAATTGAACCTACATGTGAAATTTCATTTTTCAGTCGCTTTTCGTTTGACCTGCAGAGGTGAGGGAAGGTCAAAAACCACTTTTTTACACTGCGACCCCTCGAAATATTCATTTGTTTTCAACCAAACTCTAATAACATCAATCCGCCGCCAAAAAAGCCATGTATGCTAATTTTTAACCAAATCGAACCCATAGCAATTGCTCGAGAGACGAAAATAAGAATTGTAGCTTAAACAGATATAAAATTATGAGAGCAAAAATAAGAAGGGGCATATTATGATGGGGGAAGAGCATAAATTAAATTGAAAGACCTTCTTAATCAGTCCAATTATGTCAATTGTGCATAAGATACAGGAAAAGATATATTCATTCATGATTCAATGATATGAAAAGTTTACGTTAATAATAATCTCACATAACTGTAGTATCTTGTTTTAATCATTATCATTTATTTCCCGTATTGAAGGTCTCTTATGATAAAAATTAATAAAGATACAAAATTCTATGAGATGCAGTGCAAGAAAAACAAGAATATATGACCAGTTGTCTCGTATTGCTACACACATACAATATTGACCCATTACAGCATAACGTCCGATAAATCGGACGGACGGAAATTCTTTAGATTTCACTGAAAAAATAACCAATGTGGTAGTTTTCTTTTTGCAATGTTAAGTGTAATATATTTTCTACACTGGTAATCCCGTTTCAAGCAGCTGAATGACATAATTTGCTTGTCAGTTGTCATTTTTCAAAACAACGGGACACGGTCGTACTGTTTTGAGTGAATGGGAGGTCATATTTTGTATTTTCTTGTAAATTTGTACAATAAACATTTAACAAATCAATTGTGTTTGTTGATATAGAGTATATCTATGAATATGTAAGCTTTTTTGTATGCCAAAATTTTTAGTTCGGTTTTTATATGATTTTACTACCGTCCGATAAACGAACGTCGTCCATATTGACGTCTAAGGTGTGGTTTTTGCTTGCTTGTTACAGCTTGAAGGTACATGGAATTTTATCGGCATTATAAAGCGAGAATAATGATGAGACTGCCGAAAACTTTATTTATGTTGAACCACATATTGAACGAGGTGACAAATCTGATGAGGAGCATAATGCCAATCTAAACCACTTGGTACGCAAACTGCTACAAAGTAGATGTGAACTACAACGTTTTCAAGTAAATAATATATAAATAATAATACGCCGTTAATATCTTCAGGGCTTTAGTAGTCAAATAGCGGAACTTTTCGACCACTTTCAAGGAGTGAAGAAAACGATGATGAGCCCCTTTCTTCTCTGAAAGCGGAATAACCCACCTAAAAAGTCACAGACTAAGAGAAGAAGAGAAGGACTTTATGAAAAAAATAATTACCTAAATTTTCATGCACAGAGGACAACCCACTACCAACTTCTGAAGAAAGGCAGAATTGCCCCCCTAGAATATTTCAGGTTCTTTTTCCACAAAGATTTAGTAAAACAAATTGTAGACCAAACAAACCTCTATGCGAGACGAAAAAATGAATCATTAATAGTTACAAAAGACGGATATTTATGTAATTTTAGGTGCTACGTGAAGTTACCGAATAAAATACTGTATTTTTCTTGTGATAATGATATGCCAAAAATATGAGATCTAATAGATATGAAGCGATACTTCACAAAACTTTCATTTGAATGAGAAAACCCATCTATCAGCCTTTTCTATAAGGCTCTATAAGTTACGACCGCTGCTAGACAGTTTCGGCAAATAATTCCAAAAACATGACGGTCTTGATGAGTATTAAAGCATGATTCCGTACTATGGAAAGCATTACGCAAAAAAATTTATCAGGGAAAAACCCATAAGATTTGTCTACAAAAATTGGGCTATGTGTGCCAGTACTAGTTACATGGCAGTTTTTAGTTTGTACACGGGGAAAAGCTCTTCCAAGAAAGACTTCAAACCGTGGAGATGTAATTCTCACCTTCATAAAACTGGGAAACTTGCCAGCCGAAAGTGGCGCAAAAATATACTTTGACAATTTTTTTCAGGTCATTGTCAACCAGTTCAAGAAGAAAGAACGGGGCTAGAGCGATTACAGGATGTCTGACGAAATATTTTTGTATCGCTGAAATGACAATAATGTCATGGTAGCAACCAACCTTGAAAACTGGGACTTGACATCTGCAACACGCTGGTGTAATGAAAAAAGGCTAAAGTAGCAATCCCACATCCTTCATTGATTGCCAGCTACAACAAGCACATGGTCGGGGTAGATAAGTGTGATCAATATATTGCGAATCTTCATAGAAGAATGCCTATTAGAAAATGGTGGTGGCCAATATTTGCCTACTTTTTAGATGTATCATTGGTGAACAGGTGGTTACTCGCAGAAAAAATGGATGCTATAAAGAGACAGACTCCTTATTTCCATTTCAATGATATGTACCTCGAAGCTTGCTCGTCACAAATGGAACTGCACCACACCATGGAAAAAAGCCTACTAAACCTTTGTCCACCACATGGTATGATGATGGACTACCACAGATTCTTCATCATAATATACATGTTGTAATCACTTTTTTCAATAATCTTTGATATAAATTTTACTGATTTATTTATTATATATATTTATTTATATTATTTATCCCGATAACAGGGAGTGTATGATTCAGCTGTGCATAGCGTATATCGGACAGGACATAAAATCAGAAATATAAATAAATGCTTTGTTTGTTATCCACTACTGACCACAACTGCCTATTATTGATTATAGTAATCGAATTAAGTACTATAACAAGTAATAGTAATGGGTTAATACTTATTCTTTTTAATAGCTACTAACTCTGTTCCATGAAAGTTAGAAGCAGATGTAAAATTCAAAATTTTTTATATTAATTACTTGAAGAAATAATGTCAAACAGAAATTATAAAAGGAAGTCTTTATGAGCATTTTCGAAGAGGAAATGTGAAAAAATTAAACACCAAAGTGTACTCTGTTTAATATATATTCCGAGCTTTCAAATACCTATGTATTTATTATCAGGGACTGAAATTATGGTCAAAGTATAATATAAAAATATGTATAAAAGTATAACATTATTAAAAATTACTTACATTAATTGAATGAGCATTGTGGCGTGTTGCAATTTATTTTCTTTTAACAGAATTACCAAATTTGTACGATTCAAAAATCAATAAACAACATTACATAAGAGATAAACAAGAAGTTTGTTGCTTCTTGTTACTATTCAAATTGTATTTAATTAATTTAATACAACAAATTTTAGGATAGATTGGGTTAAGTTATTGAAAATATCAGTGAATTTTTAGTGGTTAAATTCACAGAATTAATAACAATACAAAAAAGAAGCAGTTGAGTTTTTCGGTAACCGAAATTGTGGGAGCATATACCAGGGAGCCATTTTATAATTGGCAAGTTGGTCAGCCACACATCAAATAAAAGATTTCCTAAAGCTAAAAGGAACTAATAAAAAGAGGTTTGCATATCGATTTTGCCCTTCCCAACAAATGAATATACCAGTTATTTTGTTTTTCCAAACCACCCAGAAAGGTAAGAATATTGAATATTTTATTAAGTGGATTTTATCTTGATTGTAGATTACTATGGGTAAATTTAGGATACATCTGATTTTGATGATTTTTGGTATGCTTATTTTAGCAATACAAAACTCAAAAATTACTGGATATTTTTATTACTAGTTTTTGTTTTATCAAAGGGAGGAGGACCCTTTATATGGACACTGGTATCTAAGAATTAATACATTTGCAAATAACTGATAATGAATCAAAATTTGATTGAGATTTTCAGGAAAACATCTTCAAAATCCAAGGAGTATGAAGTATCTCAGCTATTCAAATTCTAGTAAGCAAGCGAGTTCATGTAGAAATATATCTTTTTCGATGCATGAGAGGAAGAGTTAACATTCATAGTTGAAAAAAAGGGATATTTGAGAGAATTGTATTCCAAATGCAAACCAAAGAGACAGACAATTTCTGTAATGATCTAAAATATTAAAATTCACACTTCACACAATTTTCAGAAAGAAGCGAATGGGAAAAATTGTGTTGTAAACTTGAATTTTCTCAAGGCACCTATTCAGTTCAGAATAAAGAAATGTACCTATATTATAAGCATTTGCTACATTATAAAGTCTATTTATCGAAGAAAAATAGTAAACCAAAACATATTCAGGCATAGAGCATGTGATCAGGGTTGAAAACACCAAAGACGAGCATGTAACACTTTGCACTTAAGAAATAATTTGCAGTTTCATACATCAGATTAATAATATAAATTATAAACAATTATGTAAAATTATTATTACAAAAATACACAATGTCAACATAAAGTTTGGAACATATATAAAGTAAAGGGCAAAATATGGAACACATTCATTTAAAAATCAGGTATTAATAAGATTCCAATTTTTACTTATATATAGCATCTTATTACTAACACCTAATACAGAAATCAAAAGAAAATGTATATATTAAAACAATAAAATAAAATATCTTCATTTTCCACCTCAATAAACACATTTTCTTATTCCCCATCAAATGAGCTTCCACTGTAGTCAACATTTATAATAAGTGGCTCAGCTTGCACACCAATGAAAATATCTATATTCGACATTTTAGTTTCAACCTTTTCCTGGAAGTGTTATATACACTTCTTCCACTTTTCAACTGCAATTCTTTAATAGCTCAGAATATTCACGTCTAGATCACGCACTGATCATTTTTTTTTGTTTACTATTTTTCTTCGATAAAAGGACTTTATCACTTGGACCATTATTTCTACTGACAAAATTAATTCCAAATTCCAAAAAATGAAGGTGAATAAATTTATTAGAAAGATTCATTCAAAAAAAATTAAGATTTCAACTAATGTACTATTTTTCAGATAATAATGGCAGAATAATAATTGAAAATAGGATTTAATATGTATTAACAGATTAATAAATAAAATTCTAATAACTGAAGTAACAAAAGTATTATATTAAATATATTATTTTAAATTATGAACGTATTTTTAAAAATGTTTGTACAGTTGGCTTATTGCAATAATTGAATGTTATACCTGACATTTCTTTGTTATTACCAATTACTTTCTCTATTAATAGTGACCTCTAATAATGAAAAAAATTAACTAATATGAATACCAATATATATTTCTCTGATTATTCTTGTACTGGAGCAGATATTTATAAAACATTTTAGGTACTTCTTCACATATAAAAAGTAATGAAAACATCTGATAATATATAAGTAGACTTGGGAGTAGCAATATGGTTTATATAGAAAAATAAATTATTTAAGTATTGAAGAATTTGTTGTTAAAGTTAGATGCTCTAATGAAAAATTATTTAATGATTATCTGAAACCAATGGAATTTAGGTCGTAAAAACGGATCTAAAAAGGAATGTACACTTTCTACAATCATGATGGCAAAAGCAATGGAGCTCTTTAAATTTTTAAATTATACATTTGAATACTTACAATCCTTGTTTTGTTTACACCAAGCGTTCCTAAACACTCTACAGATATAGGGTTGACTATTTGTGGATTATAATGTTTATATTAGTTTAAACAAAAAAAATTAAACAACCAGATCCATCTTCAATCTCTGTAGAATGTAAGAATAAAACTAACACTTTATCCGTGGGAATGTTGTTGATATAATTGAAAAACTTTATTGTTAATTTTAATTATAATATGAAATTCCCTAACCACTATTTTTCACTTAAAATGAGAAACTTACAAAAAATTATGTAAATATAAACGTCACTGTCAAGACACCATAATGGATTTGACAATTTCATAATTTCAAGGTCCTTTCATCTGACATTTTTAACGAGAAAAAATTGGATAGATACTCATTCTTGAGAGAAAGAGAGAGATGGGATACAAAAGAAGTTATCAAGGCTGGAATTCCATTCATTTACGAAAATGTCTACTAGTCCTGCTGTAAGGATACTATTGATGCTATCCATCGATCGAAGGCAAATTTAAATCTAAATTACTTTTGTTTGGTTTTTCGCAAAAGATTTTAATGACTAAAAAAGACCCCGGTCATAACTTAAGACTCAATTTAAAAATTGGAACAGAATGTGTTTAGTAATCAGCAATAATATTCATATCTATAACAAGTCTATAAATCTTGTTTCTGTTATAATTGTAATGTTTTGTAACATAATGACTGGTAGTATACATTTCTTCCAGCTTATTTGAAGATTTCTGATTTAAGTCTATTTTTCGTATCATACTTAATAACGTGACGTCGTTGAGGTTGATGTTTTAGGTTAACCAGAAAAATCTATTTTTTGATGGTAAATAATTGTGAAAATGAAAAGTTTTATAATACTAATATTTTTAAATTCTAGACATTTCATGCTCATATATGATTTAAATAAACAAATTTGGAATGTCATTAAAAGTTAAGGAAACATGTATTATCAAACAAATGCTAAAATCCTATTATACAAATAGTAAGGCTTCCAGTGTTCATAAAATTGTAAAAATTTCAATGATCATTTTATCAATGAAGATGATGATTGGTCAAATTATATGAAGTAAAGCATTCAAATGTTATACAAGCTCTGGGATGTTCTATTTACTAACATCATATCAGGATCTGGCTTTTGGGGGTTACAAGAATAAAAAATTAAATATGATTGTGTAGAGGAAACATGAGTAATAATCTGAATATATATTGTAGTCTAATACCTTTTGGTTGTTAACTATAAATTAAATGATAAACATGGGTTACAATTTTGTCATTTTTAATAAAATTTCAATTTTTATTGGAATCAGTTATTTTATGAAAAATTTTAGAGCAAACTATGCATATCTCTTAGATCTTCAATTGAACCGATTTCAATTTCGACAAAATACAACAAACTCAATAATAATTTCCGTCCCCGATGATGAATACGTCATAAGTAGCTCGGAATATATATAAAGAGCACGCTTTTATGTTTGAATGTCACAACTAAAACGTTCATGAACTAGTTGGTAAAAACTTTGTTCAGATACTCTCAAACCTTCTTATGAACTTGTAGTTAATTAGCTGTTAAAAATTTAAAATCATGATCCAAAATCTAATCAAACAATGTCGAAACAATACTCATATGTCACAATACCTAGTTATTTTATATATATCTTAGGTACATAATCTTTTGAATATTGAAATTATTTGTAATCAAAAAACAATAATCAAACCAAAATGACGTTTCAGAATTTAAAAACCAAATAATTGATACAACTAATGAGTTTATTTTTGAAAATATTTCTAGCAGACAGCAAGTTATTATTTATAATAAATTATTCCATCACATAAAAAATGAGCAAGGAATAACTTTGATAATCTTATTAATAAAAATTAATTCAGTTCTCAAACATCAAGATAGTGTTATAAATATAAATGATTTAAATAGAGATACTTAAGGATATTTTAGTTTCTATCAATAGGCCTTATCTTTATTATTATTGAACCTATAATTACTAAGGATATTTCAGTTAAAACTATGTTAGCCAATATTAATTACATATCCTCTTTTATACAAAATAAACAAGAAATATTGTTATAGCTAAAACAACTATCATTTTAGCTAACCATATTCATGAGCCTAAACAATTTTCTGTTTTCTAGAGAATTGTTATATGAAATCGAAAAGATCTTAAATAAAATATAAAATAGTCATAGCATCTGATAAAGCTAATGTCGCAGTTATTTTGGAGTAACAGTAATATTTGGATTTATCTAAAGAACTAATTGACAATAATACATCATATAAAAAACTCACTCGTGAAAAACTATTAATAATTCTGATGAATTATTTAAAAGTTTTAAACAAATTGACAAAGAAACTAAAGAAAACTTAACATACTATAACAGTATTTCTGTTAAGTTCTATTGTTTTCCAAAAATTCATAAACCTAGATTATCACCTAGACCAATTGTCGCATCAATACACTCCAAATGAAACTCTTACTATTTGCTTAACAAAAATTTTTCTAAATCTTATGAGTTATATTAAAGACTTCTTTAAAATCAATTAAATTTTTAATGATAAGGCGTTATCACAAAATGATATTCTCTTAAGTTTAGATGTCATATCACTTTTTAGTAATGTTCTAAATATTTGTGTAACAGCTTTACAAATGGAGTGATTAAGTGAAACTTGAGAACTTAATAAAGGAACTCTTTTAGAATTGATAATATTAATTTTAAATTATACATATTTTTCTCATAATAATAAAAATTACTAGAAAAATTAATATAAATTTCAATTTGTTTCCTCCAATTCAAACCATGGTTTAGTTTAGTTTCAACTAATTTTAGCACAAATTATTTTGATAATGCTTCTAGTAACGAGCGGAACGTTAAGAAAATAAAATAAAACAATATTTAAATGAAATATTAACGTTGGAACGTAGTTTCTGCCAACAAGTTTATGGATGTTATTGTTCTGGGAGTATGGCAATCAAACACTAAAATGTACTTTTTAATACACCTTCTAAGCTTTCCAATAACTGATTTTCTATCAAAAGAGACCTGAGATCAAGATAAATTATCATGAAAAACATATAAAAAGATCTATGAAGTGAAAAGTTTGATAAACCAAATTATACTATTTTATTTTGTAATAAACACGTATAAAGTCACAATGTTCCTAACAATATATTACCTGATAACTGTAATAAGAATACATTTATTTTTATCAGTGTAGCGATTTAAGTTTGCAGGACTTTACCTCTGACGCTATCGTTATTTCGAAAATCATTTATCCAATTTTTTTCGAAGCAAGTTTGAGTAGTTTGTCGGAGCTAAAGGAGAGGGTACACCATACTTCTAACACTTCATAGTTATAAGATATTTGTAAATGTTGAGGTCGACTTAAATTCTATTTGGTTTAGTATATGCTCGTTAAATTAAATCTCGTTATTTAGGACTTCATGTGTCAAAACGTGTTTTTGACATTTGAGTGATCAACAGCTGACACCCCCAAAATGTTTTTGTGATTGATAAAAATTGTGTTTTCTTCATGAATTAATACGGTTTTTTACTTTTTATTGCTATAGCTTCCAAGTGATTTTCTATCTAGAATATTTTGTTTAGATGAACACTTTATGCCAACATTGCGGAATATTTACTTATTTTGCATTAAGAAAGTAGCAACATGATGCCTGTAAAGGATAATCAAGATGTTGCATGTTTCTTCTGTACTAAACATACAACTTGGAAAGGAAAGTAAGTGCAGATCCACTCACTTATTACTCTATACAATAAAAAAACTTCATTTACAGGTACAGGAGAATATTTTCTGTTGGTACCCAAGGTATTACTACATACAACCCTAATAATTTGGAAATAACAAATAGATGGCCTTACAGTGATTTTATTTCTATCACTCCACTAAGAGGAGGTAATCACAATGAATTCCAAATAACAATGAAAAAGGAACGTAAAACTGACAAAATGACATTTTCATCTGATCTCAGAACACATATATTAACAGAAGCCCTTAAGTTTAGGCACCATTTTTCTGAGAAACCCAAAGATGTAATGGTATGTCGAACTTTTATAAATTGTTTACTGAATTGTTGGTTATTAGATATATTGTTTTAGAGGTACCATGCTTACAAACATCATTGGTCAGATATAAGACTTCCTGTTATACTTGAAGTGACTGCATGTTCATTGGATCAGCTAGATCCTACTAGCAATACTGTTCTTGCCTGTTATAACTTTAAGGATTTTGAAGGAATATGTACAGTTTCTGATTATCCAGGTAAACAAAAGTTTTGAAAAATGTTATAAAGAACTCACAGTAATCCTTTCTTAGATTTTCACAGAAGTAATGCATTTTTAATAAAACTAGCTGTGTACTATGGCTTAGCATGGGTAGGAAAGAATGTATCAATTGAATTGAAATTTTATGTTATTTTTACACTACTGAAGTAGTTGTCAATAATTTGAATACGCATACAAGAATCAATTGGAACAAACTGCAGTAAATTTTGTGCCAAGTGTCAAATTTGAAATCAACCCACAAATTAGTTATTTATTTGTTGCTGTACCCGAAATATAAGATACTTGATTAATACAATATAAAATAGGAATACTATAGAAGCACTTCCTTGAAACTATACTTTTTAGTATATATACCTTCTTTGGCCCTTTTACGGTCTTCTTTATTGAGAAATAGTACAAATTCCCAATTTGTCTCTGAATCCAATGTGGGAACATTTTGTTTTAAGCAGACACAAATGTAAATTTAAATAAATTGGAATGAATTTGATATAAATGCCCACATAACGTCAATTCTACAGTTTGTGTGTAAAACACAATTTTGAAGCTCATGGAGCCCAAACATTTATCTGGTGTTTGAGGGACAAGGAGAAAATGCAACTGTGTTTGATGCACAGATTTTGAAAATGACAATTTGGAATGTGGGTTTGAAGCATTATGGATCCATTTGCTCAATTAGGTGCTTAAATTGTGTTATTGGAAAACAACTATTGCATTTCTTCAAATATATTTCCAATTACCTTATTGTAATAAGTCTAACAGTGTCTACTTCTAAATAGCTTTCCAATTGTCTCACTGTAAATGACATTTGTTTAAAAGCTGTAATTGGCTTAGTTAGCCATTTCTAGAATATAGATCTATGCTATCCCAGACTATTTTGTAGGTCTATAAAATAGAAATATCCCATCATGCAATATTGGGTAATATTTCAGTGAAAATTACAAGTTAACATGTTTTTTTCACATATTTCTAATAATTATCATGTTTCCACTGATAATCTTTTTCATTCATAAACATTGATTTTATATAAACAAAGGGATGGACTTGTTAATATGTTCTTATAAAAAATAATTGAGCAATTGTACTTCCTTTTTTTCAATATTTCAATTATGTTTTTATTATTATATCCAACCAAGTTGTTATAAAATACCATTTATTGCTTAGTAATCAAAATCGTAACAATTGTGTATTATCTTATTATCTTGAGGTTTTATGTGTTAAACTAGTACTAGTCAAAACAATTTTCCATTCTTTAAATATGGATCAAGTTACACAACATATACTTATAAATTATTCACTGGTGGTGTGAATGCTTTTGGTTAAAATTTTTCAAAACTGTAAATTTTATTTAATTTTAACTCACATTGTCTTAATTAAAAATTTGTAATCAATATTTGAATTTGTATGATTAATATATATATATATATTATTTATATATATATATATATATATATATATATATATATATATATATATATATATATATATATATATATATATATATATATATATATGGATAGATAGATAAAATGAACAATCCTCAATATAGTTGGTTAGTTAGTGGAAATTAAGTAAATTTTTGTATTTGATAGTTTCGATATTCCACTTACAGATGACATAATAGTAATATTTGATTTAAACGTTTCCCAACATTTTTCAATACTATTATTTAATTTTCTTTTCATTCATTTAATGTCATAATAGGATAATCATATCTTTTGCTTATTAAATTGTATATGTAGCTATAAACAAATTGATTAAATCTTACCTTCACATATTTCATATTGAGTCCCAAACTGTGCCTCAGATTTGTCTTGACATAAAAGTAGGTTCTCCATATAATCTGTCATGAATATTACTTCTTTTTGAAGTGGATATTTTTTAGTTAAATCTGGTTTATCAATTTAGTAAATCAGCTCATATCGGTAACTTATCGGTGTCATGTGGTTTATATATTTTTTGAACATTTTTTGTTTTAATGGCAAACAATGGATGAAAGACAATTCTGACATATTATTTACTCAAATACTTATAATGCTTGTGAATGTTTGTAGAGCACTAAGAAAATACTATTTTTGTTGTTTACTTATTGTTATTAGAATCCCGCAGGTAGTTAATTCATATTTCATTTTCGTTATATTAAGTTGTTTGCAGTAGTTTTTAGAAATTGAAATCTCTTTAGTATCGTTTCCAATGTTGAAATTATACTAGTTGACCTGAAAACTTGGAAATAATATCTTATCCTTTTATATAGTAGATCATATATATTTGATTTTAATTTTAATAAGATTCTGTAATATTATTTAATGTAATCTTTTCTATTAACTAATCATGTACAAGTTATTTATTATTTAGTTATTATAATTTAGTTCACAAAATTTTTTATATTTCATTACATGGCAGTTTAACAGAAGCATGATTTTTCAATTAAAAAATTTACTGAAAAAATATTTTACTATTCTGATTAATCTCTGTTTCACTCTACACACTTAGTTCAGTTCAGTTAAAATTTGTTTAAACTATACAATAATAATCTTTCAGTTCTTCGTTTGTTTCCATAACCTCTTGCTTATAATAGAAATTGTTTCAGAAGAAGCCAGCAAAATATTCCATAATCCTACCAAGTACAAGAGCACATATTTTATCAATCATTTCTAGAGTAGTTATTGTTCATGTTCATTTTGCCTCATTCAAAAGCTAAGAACCACTTAAAAAGCATTCTATGGGACGAATACAGAATATTTTCGTTACATTTTTTTTGGTTTCTCCACTTGTTTTTTTTTTCACGAAAAAAATGATGTTTAATCCTTGAAATTTGTTTTCGTCATATTTACTCAACACCGAAAATAGTTTTCTTTATATAAGTATTGAAGCTTATTTATTAGTCAGATTTAAGCAAAATTTTGATAGATGACATCAGAAAAATGGTGGAAACTAATACACAGTAGCAAAAGTGCCATCTGAAATGTTACTTCTGTCAAACCGCCTTTGTATTAAGTGAATAAAAGAGATATGGGAATAAATATTATACCCTTATATTATTGATATTTATTATATGAACTCTGGTGAAATTTTACTACAGTATCGCATTTTATGGTGTTATTTTATTAAAACAAAATCTATGGCTTTTGGCTCAATCACCAAAATAATTATATTTAAATGTGGAGATTAATAATATCTTTTGTCCACCTTGCTAATTAGTGATACAAAATTTGGTTGAAATCTGTTTCAACTCCTTTAGAAAATATTTTGAGCTAATTGCAATAATCTGTTAGTTCTGTTTTTCTCCAAACATATTGTCGCCTTGCAAAAATTTTCATGGAACAAGTTTACAATTCCAGTTTTCAGCAGCAGTCGAATGAAGTCTAATGTTAAGTCAAATATCCAATAAAAAATTCAAAGCTTTTTGTAAACTTATATCGCATACAATATGTTAGATTAGCATTAATAACCCGATCCTAAAAGATGAGTTGAAAAAAAATATTTGAAATGTTTCGCTCAAGTAAATTACCCTCTAATTTGTGTTGGTACAAAACAGATTCCAATTATAAACATTTTTAACACACACTTTTAAATTTAACCTAATGAAGATATTGAGGTTCGTACATTTGAAAACTATACTCCAACTTGTTTTTACCATAAAATACTGTTAATTATTTAATAATTATATATTTTTTATTTAAAGGTGGATTTGTGATAGTGTGTGGAGGGTTTGGTCGATTACATTTATTCCAATCACCAGATTATGAAGATATTAAATCTAAAATATTGGAGTCAGCAACATTAAACTTAGGAATTAATATTAAGGTTCTAAGTACTCCAATAACATTGGAAGACTTTCAAGTGCAAAGATTTGGAAAATATAGGTAGGTATAAAAAAATAATAATATTTAGTAAATACAATAGTGAATACCTATATTATGAAGATGGTTTAACAGAGGAGGGACTTTTCAATGAAAAAGTTACTTTACAGTGAGAAAATATTTTATTTTCCATCATAACCTCCTTAACTATACAAACATAGTACAGCATGTTTTATGTCCAAATCTATATTATAAATTGTAATGCGGCTGGGTTATTTTATCTGCACCATAGTTGACTAATGGGGAGATGTAGTGTCTTTATGGGACAAAACTATTTTCTTTAACAAATGTGGTTGTTTATTTAAGTTCGGCATTAAAAAATGTCAGCAAATTAGCATTATCTTTTGATTTTTTTTCTAGATAATCAATAAAAATTCCGCCTTTACTCTCTAAAAACGTTTCTCAGATGAAATTCATTGGTTTGTCAGTATTGTTACGAACCCGTTCCCGATACGAAACCATTATAATTGAATAGTGGAAACGTTTGAAATACTTTTGATAATCCATGGAATTCGTCTGAGGTTTGTTTTTATATATGTTTTTATCATAGCTGGTGGTTTATTCACATTGTTGTTTTCAACTAATTTCTGATAAGGTCTTGTTATTTATTTGTTTTTGTTTGTTTATTTTTTGGAATTCTAGAAATGTCGTTTCTGCTATATAAACCGAGCATGTTTAGCGGAGTTAGTTAGTTGATAATAAATAGTCATAATGAACGGAACTAAATAGAAAAGTGACTGGAGAATCTAAATAATTTATATAATATGTTGGTGGAGTATTTGTGATAAGTTTATTATTATATAAGTTAGTTAAGTGTGGTGTAAAGTGTTTATATACATTAAATAAGTAAGAGACAGTGTTTATAAATTCACCCCATCGATAGTAATAGTATAAATAAATAACAAAAACATTACATTACAGGAGACCCCTTAGATGTACTCCAGACGATACCTTTTGAAGAAACTGACGACTTTGAACAGCTGAAGAAGAGGTTGGACATGCGATATGGACACTAACATCTAGAACACCTCTATCAATCGCAGCTGAAGAATCGAAGGCAGAAGTGTGACGAAACTCTTCAAGAGTACAAAGTAGACATTACCCGATTTGTCCGATTCGCTTATTTATCAGCACCAGAGAAAATGTTAGAATGTTCGGGCGTCCAGGCATCCCATTCGGGCTTTGCAACGCGCCCGTGATATTTGAAAGACTTATGGAAAACGTCTTGAGAGAGTTCTCTTGGAAAACATTCCTGGTTTGGTTGGATGACATCTGAAGTTTCAGCCTTTGATAATATCATTGACTAGATGAGAATCTTGCTTATATGCTCTGACGAAGATAGTAAAGAAGAGAGTGAAAAGAAACATGAAATTGGAATAAACGAAGACAACCCTGGTGACATTACAGTAGCAAATACCTGAATAAAGCAAAGTAGATGGTAAAAAGTGATCCTTACCAACGTCAAAAACCGCAGTAGATAGCGTTCCTGCAATTAAGAGCGAAAATGAAAGTGATTAGTATTATAGTATCATAATCAAGAAAAAAACGTTCTCATGGTAGGCTTGGAGATAGTGCTAACACGTGATAGATTGACATTGATTATTAACTCCATTCACAAAGTTTGACAAAATTGTTGACTTCTACTAAATTATGCTCGGCCTACTTTGAGGACGTTTTTATTTGATCTTAGGGTACTAATAACGCGTTACTTTTGTTATACAATGTTTAGGCTACAAATGAATAAATATTTTTTTGCAATTTTACTAACTTTATTCTGCTAAGAACCTCTTCCATTTTTTCTTTGTTTTTGTTATTTTTGTATTTATATTATGTTTTTCTATTCATATTGATATGAACAATAATAAAAATATAACCATATTTCAAATTCCAAATAGAAAGTTTTGAATTCAGTTACAAATTTTTCGGAGTAAATAGATTTTGTACATAACGGGTTTTTGCAGTAAGCCCACGATATGATTATCGCTAAATACAGGGACACGGATTTAATTAATTTTTGTTATAAATATATAAGTAAATTGTTAGTTATAAACTATTTCATGGAACCCAACACTTTTAAGATAATATTTACATAATTTTTCCTCGTTTTCTTTAATTGTTTTCCAAGGTAACGAATATGGTGGAAAGTATCTGCAGCGAAAATGTTATTAACCTCTGAAAAGTTATTCTTCTGTTAAATCGCCCTCGTATCTTGTATGATCGAGTATCGATTCATGCATAAGGGTTGTCATTATCAAATAATATTTTTATAAAAGACACCTACACTATATACAATTATTAAATATTTAGAGGTAGACAACACTTTCGTTGTGGTGAATATTTTGTTAGTTTTCGGCATCTTTTTGATGTTTTCTGTCAAAACATTATATGAATCTAGCAGATTCATTAGTTTCGAAACAGTTTTTTATGGAATAATACTATCCCGAAAGTGTTTCTACACTTGGGACACTTTGTAAATGGTTTCTGCATTCGAATGTGACTATACGAACACGGATTTTGAACGTCCAAACTATCCTTACTGTAACTATCCAGAAAATTATACGTTCTGTTTCCCTGTACTTAGGTATCGTCGAGTATAAGTACGTGAGATAGCTAATGTAGTAAATATTTCAACCAAATGGCTATGCAATATTTTCCGTGAAAGGTTACATATGAAAAAACCTATTTTCAAGATGGGTGCCGTGATGGCTTAATACTGATCAGAAACTTGCTCGCATTGAAATTTCATTTAATTGTACCTTCCATCAATATCAGAAGAAAACAGTAAGTTTTTTCGTCCAATAAAGTTTGGGATTTCAGAGTTGTAATCTTCGTAAATTATTTTGATAAAGGGAAAATTATGTTGCTGACACGTTTATATGATAAAATAAGATGAAAAACGTGTATTTGGGAACTTATGGAAACTTATTTTTTAGAAGGTTTCAAAAATTTGAAAAGTCGCCAAACTAAGTGTATAGAATTAAATTGAGATAATGTGGGAACCAAACTTTATTCTCATTTTAAAGTATCTTTATCATTGAAAAATCTTCTGTCAATATCTTGTATACACATTGCATTGTATGTAACATTGGAATGTTTTTTTGTAATTCTGTATAATGTTTATTTATTTTAGTGATGATGAATATGTGACAACTGTCTCGGAGTTTTCAGTATATAAGATACAAAAATCTAGACACACTGATCCAGTTCGACGAACATTGTGCCTTTCAGAATATTGTATTCTGGAAAGAGATCCACAAACTTACAGTATTTGTACTTTGCAACCGTTGAATAATATTTTTGCACTCGTGCGAGATAATAATAACCCACAGTTATTCACTATCGAATATTTAAATGGACACTCTAGAACATACACAACTACAGATCGGTAAGCTTCTAATTGTTAATAATTTTTAATCGATTTTCCATAAAAAAATTATTCTTGACGTTTGAAGTACATTCTTTTGAAATACCATCTAAGTTAGATGTTTAAAATTGATAATATTCAATAAATCATGTGGATGAAATTATAAATGATGGAAAATCTATTTACAAACAAAAGATGAGAACAATACTAAAAATACCTTGAGACATACAAATTGTATCTTCTATACAGAAAATCGAAATTTTAATCTAAAATCTTTAACCCGCTTGATTACAATTTATTAGTGCTGATTTTAATAGCACGTCACGTTAAAACACTTTAGTAACTATCACTTAACTAGATATCACTTCTTCATCATTCGGATTGCATGTATTGTTCACCGTGTATCTTCAATATTATTGAGATAACTCTAGAAGAATGTAGAAACTTCTACCTAATTGTAGCTACCTTCTTTTAGTAATATCTACAACAACGATTACCCAATAATAGATGGACCCACCTACCATTTTTTATACTTTCCATTAAATTATGACTTTTGCCGGTAGATGGCGTGCGGCTATGTACCTATCATATTATAATCAGCTTAACTGGGTATTTGGGTCTACCACAAAAGGTTGGTTCCTTAAGAAAGGAGGAGGGATATTTAAGGAGATAAATCAAACAGTTTTATCACTTCTGGTTAAATTTGAGAAGATTTTATTCCAACAAAACAATTATTTCTTTACATGGAGTGATCTAGTTACCTCCAATATCAGAAATATATTTGGGGAACAAAGTGTTTATTGACATGACTTAAATAGATCTACCACTCTTAACAAATGATAGAAAAAATATTCCAACTTTTATAAACTATAGTCATATGATAAGATCGTTTCTACCCAAGCATTTCAGTGGTCAAATTCGATTAGCACATTTAGAATCTATTATATATTTAAATAAAATTATATTAACCTAAGAAGATATAAACATATGAGTCGTTTATTTCAGAAACCATTTAAGCCACAAAATAATGTGTTTTTGGTGGTACTGTACAATTTAAAGGTAAATACATCTTTTAGTGCAGAAATAACCTATGTTCTATATCAACAATACTATTTGACAGCATTGAAAATATTTTATTTATTTGTGGATTCAAAGGTTCATAGTACAGTGACAGTAACAGTTGATTCAAATGTTATCTAACATTAGTGGTTAGTTTTCGTGAGCTTTCGGTGAAAATTAGGTGTCATTTTGTTTGGAATACTAGGTTGAAAGGATTTTAGTAAGTCTCGTACAAAGGAAAATAGGTTCCCGGTAAAGCCTCGCTAATCGTATGAACTGTGAGTGCAATTTGAAATATACTGATGAAATAAAACGAAAACTATGAAAAACACCCAAGACACCTAACTTCAAGCTTTAGTGGAGATTAGGCCTGTGAAACGTAAACGCAAAAATCGCAGGCCTAATGTAAATAATAAGCAAGAAAAACCTGATAACTTGCCAAACAAAAAATCCTCTTCATACAAGTATAACTTGATAGTAAATGGTGTTCTGACACAAATTTGTGGAGGTGTTATCTTGAAAGTGTTTGGAATTTCTGAAAATATAATCAAAAGAATAAATAAATGTTCCGTCCTTCACATTCAGAAATTTGATGTCAAGGAAACCCATTATGGGGGGAAAACCTAAAAAATATCTTGACGCTAGGCTTGATGTCGCAATAACGCATGCAATGTTTATTCTAAATAACCTTGATCTAAAAAATAAAGTTTCGACAACAAATACTTTATTGTTTTGGAAGACCACAAGTTTGTGGGTGTTCAACTTGCGAAAGACTGTCGGCCAAACTGAAAGATAAGGGTTGAGTGACAATGCTAAAAGAAATGTAGCTACCTTGAAAATGGTACGCTCAAGGCGAACAAACAATTTTTACAAAGTTATGGATGACGCAATAAAAAACAATTGACATTCCAGTTAATGTGAAGCATCTCATACTGTTTTGTGAAGGGCCATCAGGCCAAAATAAGAATCATACATCTCATTTTTTATCATAAAAAAATTACAATGAACAAAAAATAAATATATGGACGTAAAATTAATATATTCTTTAGTTTCAACCACTAATGTAGATAGTAGCTTGACAGAATTTGAACAAGATTTATATCTTATTTCTGATTTCATTTTCTCCAAAATAATCAAAAATCTAAGAGATATATCATGCTATTTGTAACATAATAAATCTCGTAAAAGACTATCAATTTCCTCATAAAAAGGCTTTATTGGATTAAGGCTGTTAACTTGCCATACTATTCTGAATATGCTGTTTACACCACTACACCAACATTGACAATTACACTGTCTGACGCGCGTTTCGATAAACAAGTTATCGTCTTCAGAGACTGAAGGTAAACTAAAATCTAATAACTTGACTTACCTGTTTTATACTAAATTTTCCCACCAATAAACCTTCTCCCGCGAAAATTAATTCCAGCGGGAAAAAACTTCTTGGCGTGAATATTCACGTTCATTCTTTGACTACTAAACTATAGAGTGGGCTGTAAAGAATTGGCTCTTTGTCCCTATTTAAGCGACTCTTACATCTAACAATTTCAATTCTCTCAAATGCATCCAACAATTTATTATTGGATTAATTTTTTAACAATTTCACATTATTAATATTTATGTCATGATTGTGACTGAGCTAGGAGCTCTTTAAACCGGACAATAACGGATCTCTTAGTCTGCCCAATATACTTTCCGTCACAATCACCACAGCTTATTTATCATAGGATTGCCCAACAATTGTTTTAATGTATTGATGAATTTATAAACCAATTTGAAACCCACTCTGATAAATATTCCTTCCAACCCTCTTGTATAAAGAGGATTGAAAGGTATCAGAGTAAATTTTTCTTGTTTTTTACTTTGGGTTTGGAAAAAAGTGGTTTCACATAGAGATTTCTTAAACCTATGACGATCGATTAACCTATTTACAATTATTTTTTCATAACCGTTGAGTACAGCTTCATCCTCAATGAAGGACTTTTCTTTATTGTATCTTTCGATGGTAAGTGGAAAGTAGATTAACCGATGTACCAGGAAATGGAGACTGGCAGTCTTATGTTGGATACAATGAAAAGAATCAGCCGGAATGTACTTGCACGTAGCGGTGTTTTACCTAAATACATCAAATTCTAACCTATTACTTTTCCTAATTACTAAAAATATATCTAAAAATGGTAACTGTATTTTCCAATATATAGGTGAATTTTATAGATGGATATTTTGAGTTGAGTTACAGAATGAATTCGTCTACGTTTACCTTCTTCGTATTGAATATGGCGAAAATATCATCCACATACCTGTACCATATCCTGGGAAAATACTGAAACTCTTCCATATATATTTTTGTTAACTGTAAATATTCTCCTATCACATCTGCTCCCAAATTATTAGATCTCAGTAAGTCCTCAAGGTACACGAAGGTCTGCGTGATCGGCACGTTGGGAAATAATGAACTTACATCAAAGATTAAAATTTCCCCATCTTCAATTTCTGTAGTCTTCATTTTGTTGATAAACGAATTCTTACTGAAAATCTCTCAGGTTTGATGGGTAGGTTTTCAAACTCCTTCGATAACCACCTGGAAATATTATAACTGGGTGTACAAATTGTTGAAACAATAGGTCTCATTGCCTTCCCAGGTTTGTGAATTTTGAGAAGGCAATAGAGTTTTGACAATGTTGGGTTACTTACGGATAACTTATGCTTGAGTGTACCGGTGACAAGGTACTTACGATTTTTGAATGTTTCTTTTACATCTGTAATCATTTTATTCAGTGAATTCTTTGAGATTTTGGTTTATGGTCCTGTTTCGATTAAGTTGTCCACTTTTTCGAAATAGTCCTTCGTGTCCATTATAACAACTTTGTTTCCTTTATCTGCTTTCAAGTAGAAACAATCTCTCCTCCTCAAATTCCTGACGAGTATTCAGATCTCTTTGGCTCACTGATGTTTTTTTATTCTTAGTAGTTATATTTTTCAAGATTTGACTTCTGCACGCTTCCTGACGAAGTTCTTAGCATCTTGAGGAAGATAATGAATGGGACTTTCAATATATCCAATCAATTCACCGAGATCGCCATCGCCCGTAACATCAAAACCCAAATCCTTATTCAACAACTCCATCTCTTTTCTGTCAAACGTCTGGGAAGAAATGTTTTCCACAATATTCATTGGCTCCAAATAAATTTTCTTGGGCTGCGGTTTCAACTTCCTCAATTTCTTACTTAAAACAGACATCTTCTTCTTAAATTTTGAATCAATGACCCTGAACATGTTTCTTTGAAACTCACACCAGTTTTTTTGCTCTGATACCTTTCAATTATCTTTATACAAGAGGGTTGCAAGGAAAATTGAGCAGAGTGGGTTTCAAATTGGTTTATAAATCCAACAATATATTAAAACAATTGTTGACCAATCCTAAGGATAAAATACCGAATTTGAAAAGAGTGGTATATGTGAAATAAGCTGTGGTGATTGTGACAGAAAGTATATTGGGCAGACTAAGAGATCCATTATTGTCCGGTTTAAAGAGCACCTAGCTCAGTCACAATCATATGTGATTAATTTAATAATGTGAAATTGTTAAAAAATTAATCCAATAATAAATTGTTGGATGCATTTGAGAGCATTGAAATTGTTAGATGTAAGAGTCGCTTAAATAGGGACAAAGGGCCAATTCTTTACAGCCCACTCTATAGTTAAGTTGTCAAAGAATGAACATGAATATTCACGCCAAGGAGTTTTTTCTCGCTGGAATTAATTTTCGCGGTAGAACGTTTATTGGTGGAAAAATTTAGTATAAAACAAGTAAGTCAAGTTATTAGATTTTAGTTTACCTTCAGTCTGAAGACGATAACTTTTTTATCGAAACGCGCGTCAGATAGTGTAATTGTGAATTTTGGTGTAGTGGTGGTGTAAACAGTGTATTCAGTATGAATATCGCCAACGGTTCCAGAAATTCCAACTTAGGTACGATTTGTAGTTTTAATACATTAACAATACCTGTACAGCCTTAAGACAACCCATTGAATTGGTCACCATTTTGATTTGGACCTTAATGTCAATATTACTACATACAGGGTGATTCATTATGAATGTCCAATCTCCGAAATGTAGATCCTAGACCTCAAAATATGATGATTCTGCTCAACATGCCTTATGCAAATATTTCTAGTTTCCGAGATACGGGGTGTTCAAAGATTAACTTTTGATTTTCACAATAATTTTTTGTTTTCACAATTTTACGTTTTTTGGCTTGAGGAATCATAATTTGCATTCTAATTTAACATTGCTAATAGAGGGCGCTAGTTACACTTGTTTGTGTTAATTAAATCAAAGTAAACTTTAGCGTTAAATTCTACAAAAAAAGTTACTTTTCTTTGATTCTTGTAACTCAATCGGTTATCGAGTTATTTGCTTCTAAAAAGATCAATAAATTTTAATTTTTTCATAAAAAAAAATTATTATTCCTTAAATATGTAACAATAACAAGTTTGTAAACAAAAATAAAAAACTTCAAAGCATATGCTCAAAATGCCCACCATTTACTTCAATACACTTATGATCCACTTTCGTAAATATTCTCTTAATATCAAAATCACATTCGTGAATTAAGCCGTGGTTTAATTTTTCGTTTTCTTTTCGAGTAGGCTTGTGTCGCTATTAGACAGTTTGTGTAGAAGCAAAAATTGGATTATAATAAGAATAAGTAAAACATTAGTATACCATTTATTAACAATTTAGTAATTAACAAGTGTAATAGTTATTTATCAAATAATGCCTAGGCATAACGATTTTTCCAATAATGAGATGTGCGATATGATTTGTGTGTTTGCTCAGTCAAATTACAGTGGTCCACCTGCGGCTCGAAGATATTCACAATTATACCCAAATCGAAGGCAACCCAATTACAACCTGTACCGAAATCTTTACAACCGCTTAGGTGAATCGGGGTCTCTACGCTGTAAAACTGAGTAAGGTGCTACAAAAAAAATCACTGCCGATGAAGAAGATGAAATTTTAATTTGTGTTACGGAGAATCCAGATATCAGTACTCGCCGATTAAGTCTGCAAACAGGTATAAGCCAATCATCTATTTTTCGAATAGAAGCGTCTACAATTTGCCCATTTTTTGCAAGATAAACAAAATGTTAACCCAGTTTTTCTGGATACAATTCTTTTTACTGATGAGGCAATATTGACCACACGAGAAATATTTAATTATAAAAATAATCATTTGTAGGATTCTGAAAATCCACATGCTATGAGGGAAACACATTTTCAGTACGAGTTTAAGGTTAACATTTGTTGTGGTGTAATATGTGGGTATTTAATAGGTCTTTTTGAACTGCTAACTAATTTAAATGGACCTCTTTATTTAGATTTTCTTCAAGAACATTTACACGAATTACTAGAGGATTACCTCTCGCTTTAAGACAAAATATGTGTTTTTTTCACGACGGAGCACCACCACATTATTCTTTACAAGTTCGTCAATACTTAAACGAACTGTTTTCGCATCGATGGATTGATCGTGGAAGTGAGTTTGCTTGGCCACCAAGAGGCCCTGATTTAATTCCTTTGGATTTTTCAATTTGGTCGCAAATGAAGGCATTAGTTTACAAAGAAAATATTACTTATCTTTCACAACTGCGACGGAAAATAGAAGAAGCCGCGGATGTAATTAAAAATAATAAACAAGGATTATAGAAGCAACTCGATAACCGATTGAGTTACCCGAATCAAAGAAGAGTAACTTTTTTTTGTAGAATTTAACGCTTTTTAATATTTTTTTATTATTTTAGTTGTAAGTTTAGCCCAAAAAAAGTTTACTTTGATTTAATTAACACAAACAAGTGTAAATAGCGCCCTCTATTGGCAATGTTAAATTAGAGTGCAATTATGATTCCTCATGCCAAAAAATGTAAAATTGCCAATATTCAAAGAGAAGTTGTGAAAACATAAAAAATTATTGCGAACACCTCATATCTCGGAAACTAGCAATATTTGCATAAGGCATGTTGAGCAGAATCATCATAATTTGAGGTCTAGAATCTACAGTTCAGAGATTGGACATTCTTAATGAATCACCCTGCAATTACTGATCTGTTACCATACCATTATTTCCAGCAAATTGTAGCTGTGCTCTTTTATGTACTGGGAGGAAATCTGGGCATCAAATCGAACTCTCCAAGTGATTTTAATGCTTCAGAAATCGACGATTGTGACATGTGGAATCTTACTACCTTCTTAACTCCAAACAACTTCGTTTGTGAGATTTTAATTTTGGCAAATATTAGGTTCTTTAAAAAGTTTAGAATCACTTACACAAAAATATTTTGAAATAAACAATTTCCTGGATTTTAGAAAATGCACATGTTTTGCATAGAAGCAAAAAGTATTAAAAAATTAAACCAGTAAAAGAAACCTAACGTTCTTTCATTGAAAAGTTCATAGAAAATTTTGTTAGTTGAAACCCTTTTTACTGTTATTATCTGTTAATACAAAAATATATATAATTGTAGGGATTCTTTATTAGCTTCTCTGTTGGATGGAGTTAGAGCTGCTGGTAATAAAGATGTCCATGTAACAATGGTTGCCACAGACAGAGGTTTAAGATTAAGTCCATTCAGTATACCTGTAGATGAGGATTCCGAAAGTTTACATCTTAAATTGCTCATGAATCCACCACCTACTAAACCGTTCTCTCAGTGCTTGAAACGATTCAACACCAATATACCCTATAGTGGACTTCTATATAGCATCACACAAGAAGTAAGTTATTATTTTATATTTGTAACTGTATGGAATCTTATTCCCAAAAAAGATTCATAACTGTATGAATCAGAACCATAATGATGATTTTTTTAATTGTAACTCACTTAAATATCATTTTGTACGTTAAGTATTTCCGTACGGTTTGCCTCCCCCTAGACCTGTGCAATACATTTCAAAACCTAATTGTCTATTTAAAATAAGGAATACTTCCTTATACTCATTTTTTTACTGCATGAAAATATATAGCACTTGAGAGGGGTGACTTAAACACTTTATATCTGCCAAACTAGTTGTTCATCATTGAGAACTCTGGATGATTGTTTTAGTATTTACCTATAAAAATATTGTCAACTGCCTACTGTTTGTAGGGAATCTTTTCGGAAAATAAAGAAAAACTTATCACAGGAGTATTGCAGTCTTTGGTATCAAAAGAAGGCGATCAAAAAACAATAAGTGTAGCAGAATTGGAAGCTCAATTCCAAGCTTTAAGACGATTAGTCGCTAGCAAAGTGGGATATGCATCATTTACCAAATTACCTGGGTAAGTAAATACTAGTTATAGAGATTGATAATCCTACATTATCAATGACAGTCCAGCGTTACTGGTTGATGTATGATAATAATTTCTGAGTAATTTATGAGATATAGAAGTCCCCCCATTTGCTATTGGCACAGAAACAAAACTAATTAATTTATAATTGTTCTAGTTTTAGAGAAGCTATTGGCCATAAAGTGATAACGGCATTAAAAAGAAATGATTATGCTGTAACACAAGCAGCAATAGATGTAATTTGTGCACTAATGCATCCTATGCACGATGATTATGATCTCAGACAAGAACAATTAAATAAGTCATCATTGTTACAGACAAAACCATTTTTGGAAAGTCTTTTGAATATGTGGACAGAACATATTGTAAGTAAATAAGTAAATATCTTACCCCGGAAATTTGAATTAATTTCTTACCAATGGTAGTGTATTATTTCAATTTTTCTTATTATTCTATGCCACAGTTTATTTAAGTTTATCTTCTGTCATCAGTTCAAATGATCTCATCATTAAGTAACACTTAACTAGTATTTCAATCAATATAAATGTTATAGAGGATGTTTCTAAATTCATGGGACAAAATCAGGAGGTGGTGAAATTAAGATGGATCTTTCCTATAAAAAAATTTCCTCAGCCTTGCCGAGATATCATCTTTAAAAGGTAGTGACTAGCATTGAGTTTTCATTTTTTTTTCTAACCTTGAAACTTGGAATTCTGGAAATTCGAGCAAAGGACTAACTACGGATATTTTTTAAATATTCCAGTTACATTATATGAAGATAAACTTAGCAACCCTTACTTTATTTTATATCAAATCTTTCACTCCGGATGAAGTTATGTGAATTATAATCATAAATTGAAATCCTTGTTTTATTTGGAAATACTTTTTATTCTTAAATTTTATTCCCAAAATCTATCAACCATTCATCTATGTGTTTTAAAAGAATAACAGTTATATCCTTTCCACATCCAACGGGTTCAAGTTCTTTTACGTACAGATTTTCCTCAATGAGCTACATTTTGTGAATGGTTAACACACGAAATGCGATAAATTCCTAAATATTTGAAATTGAATTGAAAAATAAAATATTTTTCAAGTCAAGTAACATCTGTCATGTTGTCAAACAAGCCCTTATACGAGGATATATTGAAAAATTCTTAGCCTACTATAGAACGAAACAAAATTTCAATGTCAAAATATTTTATTACTCAACATATTCTTCCCTTAATTGGATACATTTATTACAGCGAACCTGCAACGTCTCTAGACCTTTAACAAAAATGTTTCTTCTTGCTCTGTAAAACAGACCTCCACAGCTTTCATTACCTTCTCGTTGGAAGAAAATTTACGACCTTTTAAACTTTTTTTCAGTTGAGGAAAGAGATGATAATCGGACGGAGTCACATCTGGTGAATAAGGGGGGTGTTCTAGTAATTCAAACCCTACATCACTAATTTTTTGCTTAGTAACATGAGATTTGTGTGCAGGGGCGTTGTCCTACAAAAACAAAACACCTTTTCGCGTCTTTTCTCTTTAATTTTCTCCCGTAGAGTGGTCAGTAATGTCGAATAGTAATCTCCAATTATTGTTCTACCCTTATCCAAAAAATTAATCATGATTATTCATGGCAATCCCAAAAAACTGAATCAAGAACTTTTCCAGTAGATTTTTGGACACTAAACTTCTTAGGTCTTGGACAACCAGAGTGTTGCCATTCCATCGATTGTTGCTTTGTTTCTGGGTCGTAGAAACGTCTCGTCTATAGTAACAATTCGGTTTAAGAAGGTTTACTTTTTTGACGTGAAACTTCATCATGACACTTCTAATAAGTTATTGTTCGTTTCCATGGTAACGTAATATTTTGTTTATGCATGGAACTGGTCTAGGCTAATTAGATATCAATACATCCTCGTATATTTGATTGAAGTATAATTTTTTATCAAATAATAAGATAATTTCATGTTATATTTTAGGCAGTAGGTACTGGTGCTTTGATAGTATCGGCAATGTTGGATTTTTTAACGTTTGCTTTGTGCGTTCCTTATAGTGAAACCACGGATGGAAAACATTTTGACACACTTTTAGAAATGGTATCAGATAGAGGTCGGATGTTATTTCGTTTATTCCAAGTATGTGAAAAAAATGCGTTTATTATTTATTAGCTAACCTAGCAAACTTTGTTCCGCCTTAGAAGCAATAACTGAGCAGATTTTTGATTTCATTATATTCATTTTGTTTTTATTAGAATAATAAATATAAATAAAAAAAATCAAGAATTTTAATGATTCTTTTTGGCTAGGTATTTTGGTGCATAGGTTGCATTGTTCAGTGAATGAAGCACGTGATAGATGATGTTTATTTTTTTATTATCATGCACAAGAACAAATAACGCAGATGATCTTCTGACCCTTGAACATGCTGTATATAATTGACCATGGAGAGAACATTGATTTTCTAGATTCCGAGCACAAACTTTTAAATATTGGCCTTGTGATTTGTAAATGGTTATGGCAAATTCAAGACAAATTGAACATTAAGTCTTTTAAACTTAAATGGCCAATTGGTGGTCGGAATGAAAACTTTCTCACCTTCAAATTTTCATTTGAGTATCGTCGCGTAAATCACATTGTTCATCATTTTATTCAACACAAAATGTCTTATGCTGCACAGCTTTGGTTGGTTTATGTTTCGAATCATGATTACTACAAAGCCAACCTCTAGTCTTAAATAGTGTGCTGGTAAGCACATCCAAATAAATAAGTACCTTGAATCTCACTTAGAAACAACCATTTTATTTTTCATTGTTTGCAAGAAAATTTCTTTATTCGGGTGCTCCGTCACAAAGAAATGAATGCAATGGCTCATATTGCGGAATTAATAATCTCAATTTCACTCGCCTATTAAAACACCATATTCCTGGCGTTTCTCCAGAAAACCTAAATGCGCCACAATATTCGCAAACAATGTCCATTGTCCCATCTTTACAAAAGCGGATCATAAAGTGTATTGTAAATGGTGGGCATTTTGAGTATTTGCTTTGAAGTTTTTTATTTTTGTTCACAAATTTGGTATTGTTACATATTTAAGGAATAATAAAATTTTTTTATGAAAAAATTAAAATTTATTGAACTTTTTAGAAGCAAATAACTCGATAACCAATTACACAAATATATTACAAATTACACAAATCAAAGAAGAGTAACTTTTTTTTGTAGAATTTAACGCTTTTTAATATTTTTTTATTATTTTAGTTGTAAGTTTAGCCCAAAAAAGTTTACTTTCATTTAATTAACACAAACAAGTGTAACTAGCGCCCTCTATTAGCAATGTTTAATTAGAGTGCAAATTATGATTCTTCATGCAAAAAAACGTAAAATTACCAATTTTCAAAAATGGAAATTGTGAAAACATGAAAAAATTATTGCGAAAATCAAAATTTAAATTCAAACTTTAAACACCCTGTATCTCGGAAACTAGCAATATTTGCATAAGGCATGTTAAGCAGAATCATCATATTTTAAGGTCTAGAATCTACAGTTCAGAGATTGGACATTCTTAATGAATCACCCTGTATATTACTGATCTGTTGCCATATCATTATTTCCAGCAAATTGTAGCTGTGCTCTTTTATGTTCTGGGAAGGAATCTGGGCATCAAATCGAATATATATATATATATATATATATATATATATATATATATATATGTGTATATATATATATATATATATATATATGTGTATATATATATATATATATATATATATACAGTGCTTTTCAGATAAAAGTATCCACCTTTAATAACTTTTGTAATACTGGTATTTAGAAAAAATCCAAAAACACGTTAATTTATGTTGGAAGGGGCAAGCATTATGGCTTATTTAAACTTACTGGAAAAGCCACCCCCTCACCCCTAGCAGCATCCCCTTTATTGAAGGGGCAAGCATTATGGCTTATTTAAACTTACTGGAAAAGCCACCCCCTCACCCCTAGCAGCATCCCCTTTATTTTTTTAAATTACTTTTCATATTTTTTATGTAAAATTTGGATACTCCTCTTTGAACTGATTTCAAAAATGTATAATACTTGTAGGTTAAAGTGGTTAGTTTATGAGATAAACAATTTTTCTTTTAAGAGCACAAATTTTACTTATTATTTACTTTCACCTTATTTGCCTGTACTAAAATGGGTTGTACAACAGTTCAAACTCTTTAATCTTTTTTATATCATTATTATTATTATTATTATTCGTACTAGTTACTACGTTTCTACGTACTACGTACTACTACTATGTACTATTCGTACTAATTAATTTATTTCAGCATCCATCTATGGCAATAGTTAAGGGGGCTGGATTAGTAATGCGTTCTATCATAGAAGAGGGTGAATCTGAAGTTGCGGAAAAAATGCAGAATTTGGCATTAGCCGAAGGTGCCTTACCTCGACATCTTTTGGCAGCTCTTTATACTCAAGGCACTGATGGGCGATTATTGACACATAGACAATTATCTAGGCATTTAATAGGTCTTTGGATTACTGGTAATCCAATAGCTATGGGACTACTAAAAAGGATAATGGTATAATATTTAGTAATTTATTAAAAACATATAACTCGATAAATAAATTTGATTATAAAATTACCTTGGAGTTATAATTGCTTAAAAATTTTACTAAAAGAGAAAGCAATTAAATTTATTCACTCAATTTATTATAAATTACAAATAAAACTAAGAGATATAAAAAATATCTCTTGGTATTATTTGTATTTCCTTCCCTTACAACCAGTGAGCTTAAAAGGTAAATTTATCTTTGATTAATTTATTTAATTAATAAATTCAGGCATTCATAGGTAATATTCACATTCACATATGAGTCGACCACAATCCCTTTCCCTAAAGTGGAAATGTTATTAAGGTCTACTGAGGATTATAGTTATGGAAGGAAGTTGTTTTTATTACAAGAAAACATTTAAACTTTCATATTATCATATCATTAGTATTAATAATTAATATGCAAAATTAATTTTTCAGCCAACGGGACTAATAACATTTTTGGATTCTAAAGATCAAATACCCAAAGAAGCTATAGAACAAGAAATGCTGAATAATAGAGATAACTTGAAATTAGCTCAAGATCATGCCAATAAAACCAAAAAAAATCCAAACTGGCATGCCGTTGAAAGACAACTCAAATTAATGGAAAAAAAGGTTGAACATTACACAAATCTAGCATTACAACATTGGGGAACAACAGTAGGTATCCAGTTGAAAAGAGAGGAGAAAATGAAAGAGAGGCCTATTGTATTAAGGAGGAGACGAGAGAGGAAGAAAGCAGAATCTAATTGGTTGCTCTTTTATTACAATTTTAATAAAGATCATGCTCTTCCTAATCTTATATGGAATCATAAGGTAATTATGATTTTTGTCACAAAAAAATATTTTTTTTATTACTAAAAAATTTCAACAGAAAAATAGAAAGGACCTTATTTCACCATTTCTTCCCTGTGATAACTCATTTTTATTCTATAGTTTTAATCCAATAACAAAGAAGATTTTGTTGAACGGATTATCAGAATTGTTTGCAAATATGTGATTCAAAAACAATATATCTTTTCATTGACTAACGGATAATTTTACAACTGATAATTCTACAACTGATAACTGCTCCCCTTTTAAGTAGTAATTGCACACTAGACGTGTATTAGACTAAAGCTTTGGCACTCAATCGATTTTGTAAAAAAATTGATACATAATTTTTGGGAAGTATTGAGCACGCTGAGATGAAAATAAATGTAATGCAAATGAAATACCTAAGAAGAATAGTAGTAAAATTTAAGTGGGATTAGATAAAGAATAAAGACAATACAAAGGAAACCAAACAAGAATTGAAAATCAATATCATAGTCACTGGTTGGACTTTTATAGATAAAAAACCTGCAAATTAATGAGCTGCAATAAATAAATTGATTTAAGATGCATATTTAGTAGAGCTCAAAAGCTAAGGTAAAAATTTTTAGGTGTCGTCATACAAAAAACCTTGAAAATTTTGAATAATAAGTAAAAGTGCAGAAAATTTTGCAGCTTATGGCGAATCGACATTAAATATGTATTTGATGGGTGCTATGAATTCATGGTATAGTAGATGTCTTCAAGTAAACTTCACGTTGTTGAAGTAAAAGAATTGGCAAAAATTACTTATTCTGCCGTTCTGTTTTGTTCTCTTTGTAACTCAAATTACAATGTCGGTTAATACGGAAGTCTACTTTAAATGGGTACAATAAATTTTAATTAATAATACAAATTCAACCATATAATAGTGATTTTATGTTTATTTTTGTCAAAATTCTTCCAAAATTATTATGTGAAGGCAAAATATGCAAACGCCATTTTGGAATTTTCGGCAGAATAAAATTGTGCCATAATTGGTATTGTAGTCAGTAAATGTTGAAAAATGTTTCGAATAAAGCCCTTTAAAGCAATCTAAATTAGCTTCTATGTGCATCAACAAAACAACATTGTGCTATGATATACTTCCCATACGCTTCCATGTGCTAATGTAACGAGAAAAAAACCAAGCCAATATAATATGGAGACTTGATGAATACCTACCATTTGGAAAATCTAATTTAATATGGATGCACGTAAATTTATAGTTACATTTTAAACAAAACTGCTCACATTACCACTGCAACTTTAATTTCGGGATTCCTAAAGTGGAATATATGCATAATCACAATATTACTGTTTTATATACGACATGATTGCAGAAATAATTTTTTTCTGATGAAACGAAAGCCGAAAAGTACAGATATTGTTAGTTATTACCAGTTTATCTACTTATGTTAAGCCTGAAAAATGCTTTAAAGACGTCAGACATTGTATTGACTATGGTTAATATTTTGCAATAGCTACCTAGGTCACAATTTTTAACCCATCAAATATGTGTGAGTTATGTTGGACAACCTCTTTTTGTCGATACCTAGACGTGCATAGGAATCTACTCTGAATTACTTTGCTATGGAGTCGCCAAAACACATCCTTAATGTTTTCTGAGTACATTTCAATAAAGTTTTTTGCATCATTATTTATGTAAGGATGCTATATCAAAAAATGATGATCGAGAAATTATTCCCCCAAGATGTAACACTTTACTTTCATCGAGTACATTCCTCCAGTCTTATTTTTATATCAATTTCCCAAAATACTGTGATATTTTTTCATTAAAGACTAGAGAAGAATTGAGAAGTGCCTTGGAAGCCGAAGTGCGTAATTTTGCTTCAGATAGGGAGTTAGCTGGGCTAACTCTAGTAGCCTGGAATCATCGTGAGTTTGAAGTTAATTATGCTTGTCTTGCTGATGAAGTTAAAATTGGTGATTATTACTTAAGACTGTTATTAGAAATAAATGACGAAAATTCTCCCATACGTCGAACGTAAGTAAAAACTGTTTATCATGCCATGTTGAATTGAAATATTTGAATTATTTTTAGGTATGAGTTTTTTAATGATTTGTATCATAGGTTTTTGTTAACTAATAAAATTGAAATGAAATGTTTATGTCTTCAAGCCATGTCCATAGTCTATGGTAGATATTATGAAGATATAGGACCATTTAGTGATACTAAATATATCATAGGAATGTTAGAGAGGGTTTGTATTGATCAGTTATTAGATTAACTAATTATTTAAAAATGTATATAGTGTGTATTATTTTAAAAATAAATTAGCTCCAATATTTCTAATGTAGAATAAATCACTATTAAGAGGGCCTTGGGTAGAGCAGAAGTGACACCCTACTCCCAGTAACTATGAAATCTAATAGTAGATCAAGATCAGTACTGGAGAAAATAAAGGCAATTTGGTACATTTTCGTGGGTTACTCTGATCATTCGATTATCCCCCGTGAATCCATTCTGGACATCCTACTTCACCTCAGGTACCATTAGAGGTAACTGGGGACTCAGTCTTTCTATCGTGATGTGAATAATCGAGGTCATCCTTAAACCCAGACTAATTTAAGCTTCTGGCGTGGGAGTATAGGATTACTATGGAGGCAATAGAAAAATTGAACTAGCAACAAGATTGATAAGTTTAACACTAACGGCTGCACTAGATGCCTTCCTAGGCGATGGACCTCTAGTGAAAGCATCAGTGTGCAGACGTATTAGCTAAATGATATGCACGGGATAAAACTGTTGAGATAGCATTGGTCCACCGGGAATTCAGGGCGGATGGAAGCTTCATGAATCTTCCAGACAGTGACATTACTACATGGATGGATTCCAAAAGTTTCTGTTGTGCAGAGCTAGTTGATGACCATACTCACCTCGACCCAGCTAACTGCACAATATGCACACCATTTAATGTGCACATTCGCTTAGACTATGCCGGGGTATTAATGGCATTCTAAAGCATGACCACTGAATGAGAACTGATTCTGGAAAGCTAGAAGGTACACAATGAGCTGGCTGGCGAAACGACAGTAAAGCTCCTCTATATACCTGGACGTAGTGGACAAAGGGGCGATGCACTTGGTGACAACAAGACCCAACTTGGAACCACTCAATCGTTGAAAGGTCCCGAACTTGCAGTGGGTTTGAGGGGTTCCTTAAGCAGTGGAAAAGATACATGGCTCCAGCTATATTGTTGCACACAGGCATAAATATTGAGAGGTGGCTCCTGTGATAAGTACCATAATGAAATGATATTACTATCCGACTGACTTCTATCAACTGCTCCGAAGACATCGGGTCGAACGCCTGTGAAGATCTTTTTCGGGAATGATATGAATCTTCTGTCATATTTTGTATTCTAGGAGAGAAAAAATCGTGTTGGTGGCGATTACATGGAACAAGTTTGATGGAGATGGATATATTCAATAATTATGGTTAAGTAGGATGTTTTGATGGAGGGGTTATTATTTTATTCCTTTTAATTTGTGCTCTGCTTAATATTATAGAGCTGTTCTGTGTTGTAGAATATTCTAAAAAATCGTATTTCCCCCCTTTTTTAGCATTGACTGTTTCATTGATATATAATACATTATTCTTACAAAAATTCATATTTTAACAAAACTGAAAATTTCAGTGTATTGACCGAATGGAAAGAGATAGGTTAATAATATTCATAGAAAATTTGATATTACATCACAGAAACGTTCAGGATATTCTGGATGTAGGTGGGATCCAAATTTTAGTAGATTTGATGGCGTTAGCGCACTTACATACATCAAGAGCTATGATACCAACACAAACTAACGTTATTGAAGCCGGTCCTGACATGAAAATAGCCGAAGAAAAAGAGTGGTATTATAACAGTGATAAGGGTAGAGAGGGTCCATTATCATTTAGTGAGGTGAGTTGCTTTTTACTGGAGAAATTTCCTGAATTTGATCTTCAATTTTTTTGAAAACTCACTCCTGTACTCTGCAAATTGGGTTCATAGAGGAAACCATTCAGATCATATATATTTACGATTTTAGAGTTATTATTATTATTCCTAGCAAGCAATGTGCTTTTTAAATCTAACAATTTTTTCCTAAATTTTAAATCACTATTAAAAGACCTACATTTTGATGGGTTAGTAGTATTTTAAATAAACACTTTCTCGTGTGATAAAAAAATAGTGTCTTGTTGATTAAAAAATCAAAGTTTTCAAATTGCATTTTTCTTGATTTTCAATGATTTTATTCCTGCCTAATAAATATATAAATAAGAAAATTGAAAAAAAAAACACTATTTTGACGGACATTAAAAAGTAAGAAATAAAGCCTTGACTTGAATCCTAACCAAACTGGATGGTATTGGTAACAAAACTTGATTAAAACAATTGAATATTGTAGAATTAAATTGTTCAAAGGTAATAAAATGATTTTACATCATGTGTCAGTTGTTAGATTGGTTACCAATACACAATGATCGACAAAAATAAAAATTATTATGAAGATTTATATTACACTTGATAATAGAACCAAGAATAGTTATTTGTTGAAATGAAAACAATAATAATGATAAATACAGAGGAATGAAATATATTTGATAAACATGATAACTATTGTGTTAACAGGATCTCTACACATTGAACACACAACGTTAAAATTTTTCTAATGCAAATTATGTAGGAACTGTCCTATCAACACTTTATGATAATATTATTTTATAGTTACGAAATCGTCTCTATATGACTCAGTTAACTAAAATGTAAATAGGGTGTCTCAATATTTATTCAATAATAAAAATCTGTTTACTAATGGTATTTTATTTCTAGATGAAAGATTTGTATGAAAAAGGACAAATAAATCATAAAACACGATGCTGGGCAATGGGCATAACATGTTGGCGACCTATGTCTCAACTACCTCAATTAAAATGGTATCTTTTAGCCAAAGGTAGTTCGGTTCTGAATGAAACTGAGCTCGCAACACATATCTTAAATCTTTTAATCAAGTAGGTAACCAAGAAAATTAATAATATTTATATTAGTATTATTATAGTTAGAAGTTAAATATATATGAAAAATTTTATATTTGTTTCAAACTCTTAACATAAATTTCAGAATGTGTCAGTATTATCCCAGTAGAGATGCAGATGGTGCTGTGATAAGACCATTGCCAAAAGTTAAGAGATTATTGTCTGATCAAACAGTATTGCCAAATGTCGTCCAATTATTATTGACATTTGACCCTATCTTAGTTGAAAAAGTAGCTACTCTTCTGTGTGAAGTTATGAAGGATAATCCAGAAATGTCCAAGCTGTATACAACTGGAGTATTTTATTTCATTATGATGTATACTGGTAGCAACGTATTGCCTATAGCTAGGTTTTTGAAATTGACCCACATGAAACAAGCTTTTAAATCTGAAGAGGTGAGATTATATTTATTTTTTTTCTTTATATATGACTAGTACTGAATTCATTCATTTTAAAGTGATGTTTCACAGAAATCTATCAAATGTACCAAAAAATATGCTTTATAATTGTTAAACAAATACTTAATCACGTATATATTGAAATAAAGTGGTGAGCTGATTCATTTTTTTAAAAGAAACAACTGTTACTTCCAAAGATCTGAACAGATTGTAATAAACTTGGTTCCCTTTGTCAAATCATTTATTTTTTGTCCTAGTATAGTTGTACGCAATAAAAGCAAAACTGAATCTATATTTTGACGTGTTCCTGTATTTTTTCACTTATGTTTCCTAATGGAGAAAATTTGAGGTTTTCAACCGAAAATGTGAAATTGTATATAATTGATACATTTAACATAACATAATTAAATTGCCACCAATACTATTTTTGTTGTTCTATTTTAAAGTAATATTTGTAGGAAGCTTCGCCAATTTTACAAAAAAGCATATTAGGAAGGCTCCTTCCTGAAGCAATGATTCACTATTTAGAAAATTATGATGCCGAGAAATTTGCACAAATATACCTTGGAGAATTTGACACACCTGAAGCAATATGGAATTCGGAAATGAGGTAGGTTTATTCAACATTAGAAATAAAATTAAAATATAGTAAAACTTTTTGACAAAAGTTGGTTAGAAATATGACCTCAAGTTATTTCTGGATAATATAATTTCAAAGTAGTGCTAAATAATTATCATCAATCAAATTGCCCTCAATGAATAAGAGAACAATTATATGGTTTTCCTGCTAAACATCAACCTTTAAAGGGTATTGCGTATGTTTCCTCTTCTAGAGAAGATTTGCTATTGACCCCGTACCTGTAATTTTGAATGTAACCACTGGTAAGCTAAGGTTAAATGAAAATCTATCATTCACTAATACAAATAAGTTGTATCAAAATCATTTTATGCGATCTGAGTAGGAATCAGTTTATAGGAATGCTTTTTATGTTCTTTAATATGTTTAGTGTTGGTGTATGGTTAACATTTCTTAACATGTTCAATGTAAGAAAGCTGGGTCCGCAAATTTTGAAATAGTCGAATTAGTTCGTGTTGTGATCGAGTTTTATCTAAATAAAGTTATTCATCTTTACTATTTCTTATTTAAACGAAACTGATAACTCTTATAACAAAACCATTTGCTAAGTTATTTTAAACAAAGTAATTGCCAGGATTTCATATATGTATTTTCATTGAGATATAATCTGTACATTATCGAAAAATTTGAAAAAAAAAAGTTTAAATCAATCCATTTATAGCGATGTATTCGGCCACATTGTCTTTTTTCTCTATTTTCTATTAGTCGGTTCTTAAGGCCCGATTCTACCTGCTATTTCTACTTAGGTATTCCTTTTTGTATTGTATCTAGAGGTATCAAATTAGTTATTCTGCTTTGTGATGACGTTTTTTATTCCGTATGTGTCAACATCAATTCTGGAATAGTTTGTATCATTTTGTTTCTTTTTATATTTGCATATAGAGCCTTTTGGCTCTTATTTTACATAGAAAGGTAAATAAAAGGTTTGTGTTTGGTCGATTGACCAATTCTTCTACATTAACCACCTTAAATTATTCATACAAAACTACTATTAAAACATACAAAATTCATAAAGCACTACAATTTTTTCCCTTCACTGTTGCTCAAAAATCAGTTATTTATATGTATTTTTAAATGCATTGCAAGATTACATATAATTGATAATATCCAAATATTTACTAAAAATGGACACTTGATATGAAAAGGAACATTGATTTGAACATTGACGTATTTCTTTATGATGTGTAGGTATTTATTAGATTTCCCCGTCTCAAATTTAAGTTATGGATGTCTGTTTTATAAGTAACTCTTGTGTACAAATATTCTGGTAATTTGTTTCTTAAAATTTTGTAGTAAAAATTCAGAGTGTACAGCTTTCTTCTATTGATGCCGTAGATTTGTATTAAACAAGAGTTCTGAATTCTTTGTTGATAGATAAATCTTTGTGAAGCATAAGCTTTACTTAGTTTTTCAGTTTTTTTAATCGTAATTTGGTGTCAATTATCAAACCCAAATATTTATTTTATTCACTAATAGTAAGTACGAGTATATTATTCTCAAGCCGCCATTGCATCAGATTGAGTACCTCTGCTGTTTTGCTTCATGGCCAAAAATCAATACACTAGATTTTTTATAATTTTTTTTAGAGATGAAAGTAATTTCAGAAAGGTCTTGATTTATTTTGTCTGAAGCTCCTGTTTATTAGAATGTTTGAATGAATAATAAATCTGAGTGTCGTCAGCATACATGTGGTATTTACAAAGTGTAAGGTAAGTATGAAAGTTGGAAGTGTATAATGTATATAAGGGCGACCTAAAATGCTCCCTTGAGGGACACCTTGTTGTATCGTTAATTTATTATACATGACATCATCTAACATGATTTGTTGAGATCTACCTGAAGGGTAACATTAAAGAATTGCTAAATTCAAAAAAAAAACGAATTGTTATTAATATTTTGTGATTTAAATCATCAAATGCTCTGGAATAATCAATGGATACAAGTACACTCAGTTAGAGTACCATAAACCAAAATATCGTATACATATTTGAAAAGTCTATGAGAGATGAAAGAATAGTTACTGTTGCTTTAAAGTTCTAACAATCTGCTCACAAAAAATTATTTTTTCCACACAGTTTAATTTGATTATAAATTTTTCTTTATTTTTTTAATTAAATTATTTTTTCAGCTTAATAAATTATGAAATAACAATTTCATGACAAGAATCGTAGATTATGGATAATTTGTCGATTTTAATTGATATCACCATATCTTGCAACATATTTTCACTGTATACATAAGATTGATATGCTTTTTCATCTAAGATAACTTCTTCAGCTCTATAGATTTATATAACAAATGAAGAACAAAGATGCTAACCCATCGAATCACTTTATAAAATCCTTTTGGTTATTCCAATTTTCTCCGAGGCATTAACATTTTGTTCTATACAAAAAGGTGCTAAGTTATATACAGAGAGAGTTTTTGCATCAATACCTTGTGGATAAAGCATTTCTCAAAGTACAGTATTATCTACCAAATTGAAAACCAATATGAAACTAACAAATATGCCAAAATGTTTTCTTGAAAGTAAACGTAGATAACTTGTTAAATAGTTGTGAAAAACAAAAAGATATTTAAGTAAGAACATGCACAAATGTACTGGAGTATTAACATTAGAGTTAATGAATTTAATTTGTGTCCAACATCTTCCGAAATGATGTTTCGATATTTCTATCTATTATTATTTTGGGCTGACCACTGACCAATATATACGATAATTAGCTTGTACCGAATGTCGCAAGCGGAAAGTAAGTAATTTATAGGTAGTTTAGAAAAAAACTTCTGACTTAATTTGTTGAAAGACTAATCTCATTTTGCCATTTAACAGTACTTTGTATTTTGTTTAATCTGGTTTTTCACATTTCAACAATAATCACAACAGGTAAATGGAAACGTTTAGACTATACAATTGCCAAACTTATCTAAGTTATTAATATTGTATAGTTAGCAGTGTCATAGCTTGTATAGGCCAACTAGAAATAATTTGCTCTTATGAAAACATAAGATTATTTATTTGTGCTTCAAATACTCTAATGCTTGAATTGATATTAAATATTATTTCGTACATTTAAATTTTATTTTAGACGAATGCTGATAGAAAAGGTAGCAGCACATATAGCAGATTTCACACCTCGATTGCGTAGTCATACGATGGTTAGATATCATTACATTCCGATACCTGCCGTAAGGTATCCCCAACTCGAACATGAATTATTCTGTAACATCTTTTATTTACGACATTTGTGCGATACTCATAGGTTCCCTGATTGGTCTATACCTGATTCAGTAAGTTTATAAATATTCGATTATTTTTTAAATATAAGAAATTGTGCTCCAATACTTTTCTATAGGTTCAATTATTGAAAGATGTTTTGGAAGCCTGGAGATCTGAAGTAGAGAAAAAACCTCCATTAATGACAATACAAGATGCTTACAAAAGTTTGGGATTGAATGAGCATAATCATGATGAAGCAACAGTCAGGAAAGCATATTATAAATTAGCTCAAAAATATCATCCTGATAAAAATCCCGAAGGAAGGGTAAGTGAAGTCAACTATATTTGAATATTTGTTGAAACTAAAATTAGCACTGCTGATTAATAGTATGAACATTTCAATTCTGCGTAAGATAGCAAGTTTTAGGGAAGTTATTCAATTGGCACTAGTTTTTGAAATACTTCATTCAATTTTTTATCTCAATGGGATTTTATAAATAGTATTTAACCATCTTCCAATCAATCTACTGACTTGACATCAGGCAGAAGCTATATTAATAATAAAATTCTTGATTGATTGCACACCTTTGTTTATAATGAAATAAGAAAAATATACAATTATTGCTTGAAAAAACATTATTTTACTACTGAATGGGAGGACTAATAATTATTACCGAGATTAATACTAACTACAAGCTAGCTCCAAACTACAGACCAGTAACTCTTCTCAATGTGTTTGGTAAACATTGTGAAATCCTTTTAAGAAGATTATATCAAGGTCGTAATCAATGTATTCCATAACATTTATTTTGATTTTAAGACAAATCTTTAACTACCCATCCAAGGAATCTTCTTGGCTCTGATTATTTATTACACAAACTAAGTAGGGCGATTTTATAATAAGCAACGTTCCTCAAACCTTTCCCTTCATGCTATAATGTTTATATAGTTTAAACTTGTGGATGCGGTTTTAATACAACATTTTTTCATAATTTGCTAATATATTAATACATGTATAAGATATTATTTCACTTAATTATGCACTAAAAAGAAAAAATGTCACAACTTGAGTCTTAGATAACTGTTGGATAAACGCTTCAAAAGTTGTTTGAAACAAATTAAAAAATATCGAATAGCGGTCCAATTACTATAACAATCTTAAGTAAGCTGGGATTTTTGGAATGATATTCATTCAAGTTATCATCTTTAAAAACTGAAGATAAGCCGAGTTTACTTGGTTATTGTGCCTCAGTCAGTGTAATTGTCAGAATTGATAGTGTAAACAGTGTGATCAGTATAACACTCTTGGTAACGAGGCATTACGAATATTACTTTAAAATGTAATAACATTCATTAGAAAATTATGTTTATTTATTTACCTATTATTGAGCTACGCGGTTTTATTACATTTTTTCTAATCTATTCTAATTTTATCAATACCATTACCCACCAGCTTAACTAAGACCCAAAAATTTTGGCTTTATTTTTTACTTTTTAGTGTATATTCAAAAAAAGGCTTTTTTCTTTATTTTGCTTAGTTATTTCTTGTTTATGAGTGAATTTATAATTTCGTGACATAATTTTAATTTGAATTTTGAGATACTTAAATATCTCAAAACCTTTTCAAACTCAAAACACTTACTTAAAATGGATGTATTTTTTGTTCCCAATATTTTATTTTAATTAGAAAAGGTTACTTTACCCACAATAATTAATTAAAATAGAAACTGTAATTTTTACGTGATAATTAATATGTTTGCATAAGTACTATAGTGGGTAAAGAGAAAGCGAGAAAAGTTGTCCAGGGACTAAATAATATTTGGCGCTACTCAATTTTGAAGATTGATATCAAGACTTTTATATTTGACACATATATCATATGTTTAGAATTAATTTCATATTTAATTTATTTAAGCAACCAGGTTAACTATGGCTCAATTTGGATTTATTCTTTTTCTCTATATGTTTGCATGAATTGAGTTTGTAGACCGACTACCTGATTAGTATAATATACTCTTCTTTTTAGGATATATTTGAAAAAGTAAACACTGCTTACGAATTTTTGTGTAGCCGTAGCTGTTGGACAGGAGATGGACCCAATCCTAATAATATAGTCCTAGTACTACGAACACAAAGTATTTTATTCCAAAGATACTCAGAAGGTAATTTTTAACAATTGTTTTTTATATTAAATAATGAATTTAATCACTTACTATTATATACATTTTCGTAGTAATATATGAATATAAGGAAAAGTGACAAAAGTTTTAAAAAAATGGCAGAGAATTAGATACCAATTAGGAGAGCAAATGAAAAATTATTTTTTTCGTGATAGTTGATTTCAGGTTACTTTTCAATGAAAATTAGTTTAAAATAAGGCGTAAAAATTGACGTATCGACCTACCTTGGTCTTTGACGCTAACAATTGGTGTAATTATATTAATCAATAGATTGCCAACATAATGAATATCAAAATAAGAATAAAATAAAAATAGATATCTGCTTTAACAAGAAAAATCAGTTTTTACATCTCAAAAATATGTAGCACCCATCAATTAAATTATTCAATGTGGCATAAAAGTTTATAAAATAAATTATACTCGTTCTTATGTATGTGAACCATTTTTTAAAATCCTCCTTTTCGTTTATTTAAATCGAATATTCCTAAATTTTGTGTTATTCTTTTCGATTTGTAACATGTATATGTGTTCATTAATAATATTCCTTTTTATCCTTTTAACAATATACTCAACTTATTTGTGATACTTGATTTCTAAATCTAATGTAGTAATCAGAATTTATTCATAAGTAGTAGTTTGGCAAGCATAGTTTTCTATCGATATAATGAAATTTTGTAAGCATGTAGGGAATACCACATAAAGAGATTTTTATTGAACGAAATTTTTGTAAAATTCAATGACGAGTAACAGAAAAGTCCACCAAAATAAGTTAGGATTTTTTTTCTTATCCCCCCTATTCACATAACCTGATCCCAAACTTGAAAAATTTGGTGGAAACAGATTTCAGACAAATAAAGAAGTGATTTAGAATGCATAATTTCATTATCGAAATTTTTAAACATTTCTCCTTTTTTAAAAAATTTCTGAGGAACAAAAAGTATTTTTTTTAACAAATATTTTGCTTTTTCCAAATTATTTGTAACTTCTAAAACAACTGAGATATGACTTTACAAATCGTACCCTAACGTATAACTGATACCATTTTCGAACCCTTTACACGTTGTCCTTTGAAAAATATTTATAAATTTATAAACTTATAGGTTATAAAATTTCCTATAAATATACGTTTTGAGAGACTAATTTACTTGAAAATTAACCGAGGTATGGCCAAAAAATTAAATACTTTTTTTTAAAAGAGATAAAAAAATTTGAAATCAATAAACCAAAAAAATGGCATAAGGACGTCTGTAAATATGTTTTAAATTTTTTTTCGAAATAGGGGATGCTTTATAGGGGTTGAACATTATAAATATAAAATATTTACGTTACGACATATATAAATATGTCCATTTAAAATAAATAAATCATCAAAAAGAGTAAATACGTTTATAAATATTTTTTTTTTCAATTTTTTTTGAAATAAAGGATGACTTGAACATTTGGGATGCAAAATATTTGAGTTGAACACAAACAAAAAGAGTCAATTTTAAATAAGTAAGCTACGACAAAGTGATTAAATAATATTTTTTTTAATTTTATACTAACCTTGGGTGCTTTATAAGGGATGAAACACATTAAGCAGGGTCTAAAAATATATATGCTATATTAAAGGATTAAACAAATTTTATTCTTATCTTAAAAGTATTTTTCCACTCATTAAATTCTTATACTCATAATTTTATTGATTCTTTGCAATAAGGGGTAGTTTTCACCCCTAAGGGTAATAAGGTTATATCGGCATAGGGTAGATTTTGAAGATAAAGGTAAGTCAAGCTTCATTCCAAATTTTCAAGCAAATTAATGCAAGTTTATGGAAATCGGAGGTAATACCTCATTTTTACTTTGGTAGCCTGGACTAGATAAGTTACCTCTGAAGTGCAGAGTCGAAAATACTTTGTGGCGGATTGGTCCTTTAGGAGATAACTACCTCAGGATTTTTAGCTGGTAATAGAGAAATAATTTACGACATAATACTACATTAAATCGAAATGTGGTACCTTTATTATATTGATTTCTTTTTATTACTTTTATCATTTTTTTAGTTGTGTCTAGGAAACTGTTCATGTCCATTTAAAAAACGTTTCGAATTTCTCTCTATCGTTTATAGCCAAGGTATTCTCATTTTTGATCTGAGAATTATGTAGTTGCAGTTTTTTTAACCTTATTGCAGCTTTCCAAAGGGAGTATTCCGTGACTTCTGCTGCTGCGTTAATTGAAGTTTTAATACGTACCACTTCTCAATATGTTCTTGGATCCATTTTTATTCTCAGGTAGTAAATTTTATGAGAGGTTATTAATTTGGCCTTGTATTAATAAGCAGAAATATTCGATTGAGTGGGTCATTTAAGTTCTTATTTAGTTTCTATTTGAGTTTTAAAGTTAATGGTTCTGTATAGTTTGGAAAACGACAAAAATGGCAAGTCATACGCACCCCGCAGCTGCAAAGTTTTGTTATATTAGTGAAGAATTTTTTCTGAAAATGTGAAAAAGGCTTATTTCATGTATTTGGTTGTTGTAATCGAAATATCAAATTTCCAAAATATTGCTGTTTTCTTTGTTTTTTGGAAAAAATCTGAATTTCAACTGAAATCTCAAAATGTATATGCCTCTTGTAGACGCAAAAAAGTATTTTTGCTCCCACTTCACATTAAATTTAGACTAATGAGAAACTATGAAAAATATGAATTTAAATATCTGAGGTTTTGCCCAGTTAAGTGATGCCAAGCTAAGGACTTAGACTCATTCGTCTTGGAAGCACCAAGGGAGATGAAATCCATCTATCATAAGTGATTACTGATATTCTTACAAAAAAGAGAGTTACAAATAAATATTATTGTATTTGTTGGTTCAATATCAGTAATACGAACAAATATATATAAGAACAAAAACCTTATGTCTTACAGCCTTTTTTCTAGCCATACTTGTATTTAAATATATTCATACTACTACTACTACTAGTATGCTATTCAGTTTTATGTTTCAGTAAGATTTTTTTGTCTACCAGTGTTATTATTTATGTTTACTATGTGTAATTATTTGGAACAGAAACGAAAAGAAGATCGAACTTTTATCAAATTCTTTTTGAATATGATCAAATTTTGAATCGATATTTATCTTTGTTGCTCTACATGTGTCATTAGATTTTTTTTTGTATTCATCGGATTCTATTAATCAATACAAAATTCTGCTTTCTGGTTACATTATTCCAATTTTTGCAAAAAAAGTAGTTTATATATTTATTTTTAGAATTGCAACCATATAAATATGCAGGATACCCTCAACTTATTAAAACGATAAAGATAGAAACAGCTGATGAACAGTTGTTTTCCAAAAACGCTCCTCTACTCACTGCTGCGTGTGAGCTGGCATATCATACAGTACAGTGTTCTGCACTAAATGCAGAAGAATTAAGGCGAGAAAATGGACTTGAGGTAATTATTATTATCGTTCAAAATAAAATATTTAACTCTCATTCATTCAACATTCATAGCCTGTTAAACAATTTCTTGGGCAAAATATTATTAAATACTCCTAACATTATATCTGTCATCAAATAAAGAACTCAAAATGTTACATGATATTGATCTTAATATAGCTTCTACACAATTCTATTATTTCTGGCATAAATGACAATGTAAAACTATAGAATCCACCTAAGTTGAATGAATGTAAATTTTGTTCAATTCATACTTTCATTTTAGAGACATGTTGAACACACTTTACAATATCCCTATACCAAAAATACTACAGTATTTTATAATTTTTAAAATACCTAACATGAAAAAATATGTAGTTGACATGAGTTTGATCTAATTAATAATAATATTAAAAGTAAACCATACTGCTGAAATCACTCTATTTATTACTGAAAACAGCTACCTTAGATGTGTACCAAAAATTATTTTTCATCACTACTTTTTCTTAACGTATAAACTTTTTGATATGTCTATTAAAATGTCTATTAAATCAAGGCACAAATGATAGATTTGCTTGTGCTCAAATAATTACATAAAAATTGTCGTTCTGATTATATTCACTTTTATGTTTACCAGACTATAGATGATATTGTTAGCTAAAGATTCTTTTGAAAGAATTAAACTACTTGACGTTGGGTATTTTTTAATATTCCATTACTATTTACCAGCTAAATGCTACTGTAAGATTTGTTTGTTCTGTTTCCTGTGTATTTTTGTCGTTTTCATAAATTTCCACTCTTCTTTATTAACCCATGTTTCATTGTATACTTAAGCTAATTTTTTGCTATTGATCTTCAATTAGCAACTATTGTTATTCAGCTCTCGTTGGTTCTATGCTGTTTATTCCTTTTCTTCACATTATCAAAAAAGACAGTGGAGCTTCGATCGCGTTCGATCTGTGCTCGATTTGAAAACGATGTAGATTTCTTAAACCGAATTGTTACTATGGATGAGACTTGGGTACATTTCTACGATCCAGAAACAAAGCAACAACCGATGGAATGGCGACACTCTGGTTCTCCAAGGCCTAAGAAGTTTCGTGTCCAAAAATCTGATGGAAAAGTTCTTGCTTCAGTTTTTTGAGATTGCCATGGAGTAATCATGATTGATTTTTTGGATAAGGGTAGAACAATAACTGCAGATTACTATTCGACATTACTGACCACTTATCGGGAAAAAATTAAAGAGGAAATCTCATGTTGCCATGCAAAAAATTCGTGATTTAGGGTTTGAATGACTAGAACACCCCCCTTATTCACCAGATTTGGCTCCGTCCGACTATCATCACTGAAAAAAATTCTAAAAGGTCGTTAATTTTCTTCCAACGAGGAAGTAATAAAAGCTGTGGAGGTCTGGTTTGCAGAGCAAGAAGAAACATTTTTTTTTGAAAGGTCTAGAGACGTTGCAGGTTCACTGTATTAAATGTATCTAATTAAGAGAAGAATATGTTGAGTAATAAAATATTTTGACATTGAAATTTTGTTTGGTTCTATAGTAGGCTAAGAATTTTTCAATATATCCTCGTATGCCCTCTCTATCCAAACGTTCCTTTATTTCCGTTTTTATTTTTTCGTTATATATATTTTCTGTCACTTTATTCATAGCTTGGGTAATTATTTTATCAACACTAAGTGCATGACCTCATTTAGTAACTCGTAATACACCAGCATATAAATTACACAAGCTATATTAAGATGCAGTGATCCATTATGCTAATAGTTAATACTAATTTATTTATTAAGTTTTAGTAAGGTTTAAATGTTGGCGTATCGTAAATAAATAAATAGTTGAATGAATATAAAGTATAAAAAAATGTGTAGGTTTCATAGTCACCCCTATGACAATCATATGAAATCACTACTTACAACATTACCAGCAAGTGTACAGAGATCTGTCTTTCTCTCTCCCAATCACTAATAGCTTTAAAACAATATATAGGATTTATGAATGAAAACATTTAACTCTATGTTGTAATGATTCACATCTTTTTTTAAATATAGATAACATTTTTAAATATTAATATTTGCTAACTTTATATTTTAGATATTATTGGAAGCATACACTAGATGTGTTAATGTGCTTAATAATTCATCTAAACCCGAAGAAGTTCCAGTTCAAGTTTGCATACATATAACAAAATGTTTCTCAGTAGCAGCTCAGTTTCCGGCATGCAGAGAACGGATGGTGGAACTGAAACAGTTGATTGTGGATTTGTGTCGAATTCTATTTTTCAAAGTAAGTGTTTAATATTATTATAGTGTAATTATTCTCACTGAAAACCATTTATTAAACAATGTGATGCATCTAAAGAACACATAAAATTTAATTAATAATTATATATGTCTGACAACACCATTCATTGATCACCAGCTGTAAAATCCTTTTTTCTTCAAGAAAGCCTGAATTTTAGAAAGTCACATTTCGGTATCAAAATAGTTGTTTGTAAGAGTGACCTCAACGCAAGTTTAATGCATGCATGCAGATGGAGCACCCACAACCGCTACTATACAGAAATATTTTGAAAAAAGTTCATTATTTCGCATTGTAAGATCGACATCTGATTATTATAAAAATAGATGAACATAGTGGCCTGTCACTTATTCCCGAAATGAACATGCGTACCACGAATGTTAATAGACGCATACAAACAAATTCGAAAAGACATTTGCAATCGTTTTTTATTACCATGTAGACAATTACTCATGCTTATTACGCCAATTTAGTTAAAAATTGAGATAAAAAAATTAGCATATTTTGTGAATCTTTAGAAATGTGTTGTGCGTCATTTATACAATGACAGTTACATGCGAAGAATTCCTGAAGGACATTTTTAAAACAATACCATTGTATCTAATATCATAAACATGTATCAGCATTTATTCTATTTTTGTATGAAATAACGTAAACATGTATCAGCACTATTTTACTATAAATAAGATGTTTGTAAACAATTCGATGATATTTAATGTTTATAATTAGTTCGATCTTGAGATTAATTGTATTCATATAAATATTCAAAAATAAAGTTTTTTAAAAATAAATTTCGAAACCCGAAATTTATAATTGGCGCAGTCATTCGGATTAGTGCGGTCGCGAGTTTACGCAAAGTGCGATAAAGTTCCGGCTAAGTACTCCAGTACCTCAGCACTAGATCTACGTATTCAACGAGGGACAGGACTTCAGATAGCTGTAAGTGCCAAGTCTCCTTATTATTTTGATTCCTTATTATCCATCCTTATCAGAACTTTGAATAGGGAAGAAATAATTTAATAATTTTAAATATATTATTTTATGAACGATTTTGATAAATTATTGAATACATTCAGTGAATTAAACTTAAAAGATAATTCAGAATATATAAAAATGGCAACGTCAAATCCAAAAACCCTAAATTGGGATTTATTTAGATTAAAGTTAGAGAATATTAAACCTTATGATGGAAATAAAAATACATTAAATAAATTTATAAATCGATGTGAGAACCTTATAGAGACGTATTCAGTTTATAATGATCAAGATATTAATAATCACGTATTAGAATGCACACAAGAAAAATTAATAGATAAAGCCGAGTTAATAGTGGGAAATAGAATTGAGTTGAATACATGGTTTAAATTAAAAGAAGCCTTGATTCAATGTTTTGCAGATAGGCGTGATTTAGATTGTATTTTACAAGAATTAACGAGAACACGACCATTTAAAAATGAAAATTTAATAGCTTTTGGTAACAGATTGCAATTATTAAAAAGTCAGACTATACAAATTATCAGTAATAATTTAAACTTAGGAGAGATTGATAAAAGATGTCAAATTAATCACTGTGAGAAAACAGCTTTGAACACCTTTATTGCGGGATGTTCAGGCGTTATACGTAACAATATGTACTTAAAAAAGCCTAATTCTCTGGAAGACGCTATGGCTTATGTAGACGAGTTTGAAAATTTCGAAAAACTTTATGGTCAATTTTACGAACCTAAAGTTAAATATAATAATAATAATACTAATGTTCAAATGAATTCATCAAGAAATAATAGAAATAACCAACATAATAATTATAATTCTTTCTACCGACAACCTAATAATAATAATTATGATAGATATAATAATAATAACTATTATAATGAAAGATACAATAATAATAATTATAATAATTTCCCTAGTCAACCTATAAATGTAAATCCAATACCGCAAAGAAGACAAAATTACCCAACGAATGCGCAAGTATTTGGTCCTAGGAAAAATGTTTTCCGCCCGAACCAAATACCTGTAAATCGTTTGCCTAGACCTGAACCGATGTCAACGACATCAAGAAATTTTTCTGACAGACCAAGTAGACGTATAAATAATAATAATAATTATAATAATAATAATACAAATAATAACAAATATTTTAAATCACGAAATGAACCGAATTTTACTTCTGAAGAACTATATAATAATAATTACAAAAATAAAGAAGAAGAAGAAGAAGAAATAATTGATTTTCACCATTTGTTTGAACGCGACGAAGATAATGATCGAATCGTAAATTTTCGGAAAGAGCCTCGGAAAAAGAATCAAACATAGAAGAAATAAATTTTACTCCTAATGATGCATTAACATATTTTGAAAATTTTATAAAAATTAACGAATCAGAACCCAGTGAACAAATAATTGAAATAAATTTCACATCTAATAATTCCTCACCAGAAATTAAAAAATTAATAAAAAAAAAGAAGAATCAGAATTAAATCATTGTAAAGAAATAAATGAACAAGTAGAACTAGATCTTAGTAAATTATTTGATAAAGAAGAAAAAGATAGATTAAATGTAACAGAAAAGAATAATGAAATTGAAGTAAAAGAAAATGTAATAGAATTAAACAGAGAAATAAATGAAATAAATAATGATATGACAAGGGACGAAAAAGATATAAATGATGTTATGAAAATAGATAATGATATATTAGAAAAAGAATGTTATCTTATAAAACCTGAATTAAATACAAATATACTGAATATACAAAATAAAAATAATATGATTAATAAAAGAGACTTGAATAATGATAATGAGAAAATGGTTATTAATTATGAAACAATTAATAAAGAATTTGATAGAAATAATAATGAAATAAGTTCAAAATATTTCAATAGAAAATTAAATGCTATATTAAATGAAAAGATAATAGAAGAACAATTTTGGAAAAATAGATATTATCATTCATTGAAATGGTACGCAATTCAATAAATTATAAAATGGATTTTTATACAAAGACTTTTCTTTCTTTTTTATTATTATGTTATAAGAATAGATAAGATTTAGAATTAATGGATAAAAAATATGTAAAACATAAAAATTAAATATTAGTAAACTTTTAGAAACTATAATAATAAAAAGTTATTATTAATTAGAATATATATAAGAAATTTAATAATATAATCCATAACTTTGTTTATTCAACTAATGGGAAAAGAAAATAATATAAAAATTCAAATTATAATCAGTATAACACAAATGAATCATTTAATACAATACCTATAACTTTAAATGAACCCCTTAAAGCTCAACCATTTGAAATAAATCAATACGAAATTCACAATTTTAATCATTCAAAAGAAGATGAAAAACTAATTAACGAAAATTATAATTGGCACGAAACTTATAATTGGTGCAAAAAATAAAATAGATATAAATCAATTAATCAAAACAAACCTATGAGTTCAGAAGACGTAGAAAACTTTATTAATAATTGTGAAATGTGTTAAGTGAATAAATATAATATAAACCCTTCAATTAAATTTGATTTGATATGTCAATGTTATTAAGATAGTAAATCTTTCATATTCAACAATAACAAGAAATGTATCTATTTCTCTTACGGTCAAGCATATTCAATGTCAAGTATGAATGGAACTTCAGTTGTTGATAACATATTAAATTACGTTACTCATCATGGTTTACCTTATAAAATAACAGCTGATTGTGGTTCAGAATTTAAAAATAATGACCTACAAGATTTTTGCAAATTACACAAAATTGAGTTACATTATACCACGTCTAAAAATAGCAATTCTAATTCACCTGTTGAACGTTTTCATTCCAGTTTAATCGAACATTTTAGGTGCATAAAAGAAAATAATAATGATTTGACTCCCGATCAATTGATAAAACACTCAATATTAGCATATAATAATTCAATTCATTCCGTAACGCAATTTACGCCATTTGAAATTATTAAAGGCCATATAAATAACCCTGATCCATTCGATTTAGACGATCATTTAATAATATCTAATTACATACAAAATCACAAAGAAACCTCCAAATTATTATATGAAAAAATTAAAGATAGAAATGCTAACATTAAAGAAAAAATAATTAATAAGAGAAATGAAAACAGAAACGATCCCCTATCCTATAAAAATCAAAACATAGCCTACATTAAAACAAAACTTCGAGACAAAAACCTACCTAAATTCAAAAAAGCCGAAGTTATAAAAGATTCTGGCATATTATTAGAAACAAACAAAGGGACATATCATAAAAATATAATTAGAAAACCAAAAAACTAAAACAAAAAATTGTTACAGATAATGAAGCTGACAATAGTAATAACGTTACTATTACTTTACAAGATGACCAAAATAGAAGACATAACAGTTTCGAACGTAAATAATTTATTATTACCTATCAATTTGGGAACCAGTAATCTTATACATTCTAAACATACTTTCATCTACTATATAGATTTAGAATTCATTCATAAACAAATCAATAATTTAAAACAATATTATTATAACCTAAGAAATAATTTATCTCAAGCGAACGCAACAAATCCTATTTCATACCATAACTTTGCTGAACAATCATTGAGTAGAACAGAAATTTTAATTAACACTTTAGATAAAAAATCAGAAAATATTTACCCACATTTAAGATTGAAAAGAGGATTAATAAATGCTGGAGGCAAAATAGATAAATGGCTTTTTGGAACTTTAGATTCGGACGATGAAGAAAGATATAATAACGCTATAAATGTCCTACAACAAAATCAGAAACAAATAATTCACGAAGTTAATTTACAAATATCACTACATAAAAAATTAATTGATCATTATAACAAATCGATTACGACTCTATGGGATAATCAACGGAAACTTTTTGATAATATAGAGAAATTTCACATTTCAATTGAAAACAAAATAATAACTTTAAATAATTTTATAACATTTCAAAGTACAATTTCACAAATTAATCGGGATTGTCAGAGTTTAATTACATTGATTGATAATATTGAAAATGCAATAACGTTTTCTAAATTAAATACAATTCACAGTTCAGTTATATCGAGCCAAGAAATTTTAGAAATGATAAAATATTTAAGTACCATTTATAATGAAGAAAAAATACCAAAATTTAATAATATTTTGACATATTATCTCTTTCTTGGTTCACAAGTAACCTTTTCCAAATCCAAAATAATATTTGCTACCCATGTTCCTATCCTAAAACCTAAAACCTATGAATTCTTTCATTTATACCCCGTAATTCAAAACCATACAATATTTATCCCTCCGCAACCTTACTTGGCCAGAAGTCAAAATGAAGTTACTTTCATCAAAGAAGAATGCCCCGAATTAGAAGGAAAATATTATTGTAAAGAAACTTTCAAATTACAAGATAACTGTACTGTTGAACTTTTAAATGGACATTCCGGTAAAAATTGTGTAATTAGTGAAATTAATCTTCAAGAAACAATATTGGAACAAGTAACAAATGATGAACTTTTAGTGATTCCAAATTTTGAAACTGATGTAATTTCTAAATGTGTATCAGACCGCTATTTTAAATTAATATATCCATCACTTATAAAAATTCCAAAAAATTGTAATATTCAAGTAGGAAGTGAAATTTTCTCAACCAATGTACAAATTAAAAAAGGGAAATCAATAATACTACCGAAATTAAACTTTAAATTTTTGAATAATGAAATTTATAAATCCCCTAATTTAACTAATATAGATTTTAATAAATTGTATGAAATTAATAACATCGCTAAGAATATAAAATCAATTCATGAAATTTATAATCCACAAAGTCATGTATCGATAGGACTATTTACTGTAATAATAATAATTTGTATAATTTTCATAATATTTTGGATAATTCGAAAATATAAATATAAGTTTGTAAGAAAACAGAAAATAGAAGAAATGAAGAAAGAAGACATCGAATTAGAAGAGGAAAGACAACAAAGGATGAAAAATACCTCCGTCATTTTTCATTCTTAGGGATGGAGGAGTTACATGCGAAGAATTCCTGAAGGACATTTTTAAAACAATACCATTGTATCTAATATCATAAACATGTATCAGCATTTATTCTATTTTTGTATGAAATAACGTAAACATGTATCAGCACTATTTTACTATAAATAAGATGTTTGTAAACAATTCGATGATATTTAATGTTTATAATTAGTTCGATCTTGAGATTAATTGTATTCATATAAATATTCAAAAATAAAGTTTTTTAAAAATAAATTTCGAAACCCGAAATTTATAATTTGACAGTGTTTTTTTTGTAAAACCACTAAAGTAAAAAAATTCAGTTGATTCATTCGCGCGATATTATCAAATATTTTTATAGAATTATGTATTGTGATTTTAAGTCAATATGTTATAATTTGTTTTAGAGTTTTGCTTTTGTTTTTATCATTTGTTGAAGAATTCATAGTGCTATACATTTTTTCATTTGTATTTGCAGACGCAGTTTAGTTTTATGATAATCTGGCTTAAATCTTTTTAATAATTTGCTCAGATAATTATACGTACTGTTCATTTGACGGGATTTGGTGAGGGTGGGGCACTATTACTTTAATTAATTGTTGATAAATTCTTAATACTATAAAGAGTTCCACCAAACTGTTGTGAAACATGAACTTGTTGTCGTCTTTTGCAGTTTTCAAATGTTACTTCAATAGACGACAATAATTTCTTCTTATGAGTACACCAAAGCCAAGAAACTATTTTACGAATCTTTGAACCTCACATCTTGAAACCCCCAATACTCTTGCCATATAATACTGTTATCTACCAGCCACAACCTAAGCAATAATCTCTCTGCCTCAGTAACAATAAACAAGTTTTATATTACAAAACTGACAATAATTGAATAGCCCTCTATGCAGAATAAGTTAAATTTATAAAATCATTTTTATTGCCACAGGGAAAACTAAAAATGTGTCTCAATCCTTTCTACCTGATAAAAAATAAAAAATTACAAGGCTGAAAATTTATTAACGCTTTCAATGCGGTTTTAAAGTTACAGTAAAAAATAAATTTTGTGACAACCTAAAAAAGAAGTTAATCAAATTGAATTCAAAATAACAAATTTGTCACTTAACAGACCTTATCAATTTTTTTATGGATCGATATTTTGCCAGTTACTGTATTTTACGTGAAATAAACTCATCCGTAATAACCAAATATAAAATATAATCTTGGAACTAATAACTGGTCTTAATCAATAAATCTCAGTAGTTGAAATTTGACTAAATAGTCTGTGCTCTCATTTGACTGACTTGGATTTGAGTTTAGAAATACTAAAATTTATGCTAATCAGTGTATAAGTTACTTTTGTTCAGATATAGATTATGTTTTTCAAGTTCAACTATGATTTGATTAACTACCACTTGACTTCAGTGTGATTGAACCAACCATCTAGCCATTATAAAAATTCTTTACTCAATTTTGTAGTTTTATGATTTTCATGTGCATTTTTTTCAGCATTTAACAAAACTGTGTTTAGTGGCAACAGAATGTGTAATTGCCCTATCCATGGATTCAATTTTACAAATGGAACTTCTGAAATCTGGTGCTCTTTGGCATTTGTTATTGTATACATTTAATTATGATTTCACATTAGATGAAGGTGGTGTAGAAAAGAGCGAGGAAGCTAATAAGCAAGAGGTAAGTATGTGATAAGTTTTTATATTAACGATTGTTTAGGAGATACAATTTAGAATATTTGTGAACCATAGTAGAACACTTGTCGAAAATAGTGAAATCCAGAAATAAACCATTCTACACAAAAATGTAGATGGTATTATCTGTCTGCCAGTATTATTGTGATTATTGGTTTTGTCCTAGTCAACACTGAAATCAGAATGAATATCACCAATTGTTCCATAAATAATAAAAGATGTGGAGGTCTGGTTTGCAGAGCAAGAAGAAACATTTGTTTCAAAGGTCTAGAGACGTCGCTATAATAAATGTATCCAATTAAGAGAAAAATATGTTGAGTATTAAAATATTTTGACATTGAAATTTTGTTTGGTTATCCTTTGGTTGGTTATATATGTCCTCACAGTGCACCAATTTGTTCCTTGATGGGAGCTTAACTCTAACCAGGCAGCTGTAGAAATGCGTAAAAAAAGATGACTAAGGGAACGAGAACACAGATGGAAATTACTGAAGGAAGAACGACTAGATATAACGAATTTGAAGAAAAATGAGGTTATGCTCTAGCGTATAAAAATATTGAATTTATATTTTTTTAAAATATTACCATACACATAAAACACAAATAAATACAAATTTACATGTAAATAAGTACATAAAATTTGCTTAAAATGAAAGGAGATTATTAAAGATAATTGTAATTTTGTGACCACTATATTTTATATTAAACTCCAGTTTCTGAATGTAGCTAGAGGAAGTTTGACATTGACGTTTCATTGAATTTTTTTAAAGAATATCCAAATATTTGAAGAAAAACGTAACAGGCCTAATGGCATGTTACAAATTACAAAAAACATTTTGAAAGAAAATTATGTACAATTTTGTTCACTTCCATTTATCACATATCGCAACGTTTTTGAATATCCCAAAATGGCAAAAATTGCTAGTCTGAGCCTCTTCCGAATCTTGTAAAAATCGGCATATTTGTATGATTTTTTTTTTATTTCCATTCCCTACCCTTTCATATGTCCACCTGCACTATGCAAACCAATAGTTGTAATGTACCTTTATATACTCCTATCTCAATTGCATTTCTGAAATTATTAGTATCAATAAATAGGCAACATAACTCACTGCTATAATTTATTAAAATAAATCGGAAAAAATTCTTGGAAATTTAACAAGATAACTTCATTTAGAACACAGAGCATGTCTATATGTCAGATTGCCTCAGAATAATCTAATTCACACAATAGCTGAACCAAGTTGATGTTTTCAAGTCAAACAAAACATGTAGGCGTAATATTAAGTCCCATTATCCGCGTGAAACTGGAGTAGGTCGCTAGTTGGTAATATTTCTGTCATGAGTTGAGAGAAAAAAAATATATATTTGTATATCAACGTTATTATGAAAATTAATTTTATTTGATATTATATATTTTTAGGTCAGTAATAGGCTTGCCAAAAAAGCAGTAAGTGCATGTGCTGCGTTGGGTGGTTATATTCAGGGGGAAGATCGGCCTCCACCTAATTCTCTAACTAGAGGAATTTTAAAAGAGCTATTAACTGAATATCTCAGCGAACAACTCGGAGATGATAAACCCGAAGAGGTAATCATAATTCAGGCCATTTAAAACTTTAAAAATATTAGCCATTACTTTTACATCCATTTTATTTTAGATATTAAAAATTTTAAATAGTAACACTGAAACCCCTTATTTAATATGGGATAATGGTACTCGAGCGGAATTAATTGACTTTTTGGAAACAGAGAGAAATAATAAAAATCGGGAAGATTTTTATATTCCAAATCAGTTTAAATATTCTGCTCATAAAGGGGAACATAAAATTGGAGGTATATTTATCAAAATATATAACCAGCAACCAACGTATCCAATCAAGGTAGGCTTTTGATTTTGGTAACAAGGTTACTATTTATGGAAAAAAAATATTTTTACATCTCTTACACATAAGACAAATAAATGCGAAATCTTGATAGAATTTGTTTATTATGACTCACATTACCAGGTATCTTGACTTCTTCCCCTACTTTCCGGAGTTTCTTTTGTATTTGAGAGACATCTGGACATATTAAAATGAGGTAATGGATGTACGCTATGATTGTGAAATCAGTAATCACGTTTAGGGCAATAGTTTGGTATGCCAAAACAGATCAAAACTACAAGAAAGAAAACCTTGGTAAACCTTAAAAACTTACCCGAGTATGCATCATTAGCTATGAAAACGTGTCCAACTAGGGCATTTGGAATTATCACAGATATTGTAGAAATAATTCAAAATTACCTCGATGAAATTGAAATCTCAGCAATGGTACTACCAGCGAACAGTCCTATCCTTAAACCAATGAAGCCTTATTAGGATCCATTCATTGCAATTCTCGTACATTTTTTATTAATCAAATTTGACTAGAGAGAGTATTTTGGTAACATTGTAGAAACAATAAATAGTTGAAAAATATTCGAATATTGTATGAACAACTGTTACTGAAAAAAAATCAGTCAATAGAACATGAAATATGTAAAATATTAAACATCCAAATTAGTTGTATCACCCCTTTCTAAAGAATGCATATATGCTAAATCTTTTAAATGCAAAACGGCTGTCACCAAGTGATAATTTGAGTTTTGAGAAGAAAAAGATGAATGGAGTAATATTGGTAACATACTGTACTTGTTATCTAAGATTTGCTTTGGCTTTTCCAAACTTTGATGTCAAGCCCACCCACAAAATATAAGTTAATTACATTGTTTTTGACATTCATATTAATAAGTTTATATCAGATTCTTCTACTTCTTAGTCTTAAATTTCCCGAGCATTTTATTTTTGTTTTATTAGGTATTGTTTTATTGAAATAATTCGTACTTTTACATATTCCTACTTACACCGTTTAATAAGAAACAAAAAACCAAGTTGATTAATCACGATTTAGGAGGGGGTCATGACTACAATACTACAATAAAACATGTAAAACTACAATATAATGATAATGAATTAAAGATTTGATTTTGACATTTCTCATTTTAGCTAAAAATGTGTATGGTGTATTTGATTTTGTTATTTCTATAAAAACGATGTTTGATAAAAATATTTACAAATTTTAGGACCCCAAGAACTTTGTGATAAACCTACTGAGCTACCTAAAAGAACAATCATCAGACCTCCTAAACTTAGTTAACATAGCTTTTTCAGTTACCATAGAAGATAAATTGAAAAATACTGTGATGACTCTTGAAGCTTTAACAAATGTGATACGAAATAACACAGGTGTAGAAACACAATGCATTGGTCATTTTAGGTTACTTTTTAGTTTACTTAATGTTAACTACATACCGATCCCGAAAGGAGCTCTTAACGTTATATCTCTAGTAACAAGAAGTAATGATTGTATTAACGATTTGGCTTCTAGTGAAGTCTTGGGTTATTTGTTGTTAGTGCTATATACTATCCAAGATTCTCAACCTCAAACTTTGGATGCTCTTTATGCTCTGATGTCAACCCCAAAAATTGTTAAAGAATCTTTAAATAAAGGAGCGGTGAGTTAATTGCTTTTATAAATTAATTAAAATAAAATTTCAATTGGAACATGTGTAAAAGAGTATATTATTCATGAGTGTAAAATGGAGGTAATTATTCACGAGATGAAGTTTACTTCACTTAATCACTGAGTGAATAATAACCCATTATATGCGAGTAGAATACTATACTTTACCCACGACCACTAAATATTTTTGTTGAAGTTTTCTTGTTGGAAAATTATTCTACATTGTTAGAAACAGTTATTTTATTCTATTTAATTTTTTACAAAATATTATTGTCCATTTAAACATAGTTATCGAAAATTATAATAATCGTATAATATCCATAATAATCAACACAAAAAAGTATGTATTAGTTTCTCATATATTGGATATTTAATGTTATAGAAGGATGGTATTTATTTATAGTTATTAATAATCCATTTGCCAGTTCAATATTCATATGTCATCTCATATACTTTCATTCACTTTTTTCAATATAATTTAAAATAAAGTATTGAAACACTGAGAAATCTACGCACGCAAACAATAATTTTGACAGGTTTGGGTCAAATTTATATTGTTTCAAAAGGTACTTCAATTTATAAATTGTTCCCATGATACGTTAAAAACAGATATACGATAAATAGTATTAATGCTCCATGCTTTCAAATTACAGGTCCCAGGTTTGCATCTGGTGTAGAAAAATTTACTTTTTCAATTTTTTCATGTGAACAGAACTGAATTGAAAATTTTTAGCAGTGTTTCACATGATAAAATTATAAACACCAATTTTTTGCAGCAAAATAACATATCAAAAGGCGTCACTATGGCTCTAACCCCGAAGTCGCTGAATAATTCTCGAGCGAAAATGTGTATTTTAATTATCTTAATTTTTTTTTCGTCAATCCAATTTGAAACTATCAAACTTAGTGTTGATAATAATCGTATGAATTTGTGAATTTCATTCACAATATAATCATGTTCCTTATAATGAATATACAGTTCTATTCAAAAGTTCCCTCCGCCCTTGCCATGGAAACGATTATACAGAAACTAGAGAATTTTGCAAATTGCATAGTAAAGTTCTCTCATAGTGATAATAAATAACATATTCTTTAAATATGATGCGGCGGATCATTGTCATCGTTCATTTTAAATGAAATCTTATAATGAGAAAAGCTATTGAATGATACTTTATTGATCGTGATTATGTCATTTTTGGCTACTGGCTTTGAAAAGCAAAGCTATGATGTATTAGTTATAACTAAAATTTAAAATTCAAGTTCCGTCTCTGGATGGCTGTCAAATAATCTAACATTTATCGCTTTTGCCATTTTGACATTTTTGTAATTATGTTAACTGTTTTAGTAGATTGTGGTAATTTTAAAATTTTTGTACATTTAATGATTTAAAATTTCTCAGATGACTAACATGACATGAGATTGGAATTTGTTGAAAATCTGAACACTAACATTAACCATCAGCCAGACTAAGTGAAAACAATTTGTTTTAGTGATGAAAATACTTTCTGGATAAATAAAAAAGTATACAACCAGAAAATCAGATATTGGAATGACACATATCCTCACATGTTTAGTAAAACATATTCAGTTTCCCGAGAAGGTAATTGTTCCAACAAGTTTTCTTGGAAATCACATCGTTGTCATGGGTTTTAAAGTATTAATTTAATTGACGAATTTTTTCTGTTGATGTTGAAAAATGCGTTAATTCTTGAAAGATAATTAAGATGAATTCGTTGATTTGGAAGTAATATTCCAACAGGATGGTGTTCTTACACACTATTATGGTGCAGATTAATGGTGTTCAGTTCGGTAACCAAATTTCATCTTTGGACTTTCTCTATCTAAAATCAAAGGTTTACGCCACCGAAACTGACAATATTGACGTTTTTAAGCAAACGTAATTTTCAGAATCTACGACTATTTCCGCAAACACATTATAAAAGTACGACAAAAATGTATCAAAATAGTATATTGCGCTGTATGAAAGTAAATAGAGCAGCTGGTAATTAATAATGAATATGTAAATTTGAATTCCATTTAGTAAGAACGAACAAAAACAAGCTTACTATCATTGATAGGTTTTTTAAAATACTTCTAATAAGAGTTGTCACTTGCTATAGAGTTTCATTTAAAATTATTGGTCATAATGATCTTGTGATGATTTTTGATTAATACGACATCTATCATCACTAGTAGGGAACTTTACAGACCTTAATTTCAAATTTCATTAGTTTACGTATAATCGTTCCAATGATAAAAGGTGTGAAAGGGACTTTTTAAAAGCACTGTATAAACTAAGTTCTTTTATATATTTCACTACTATTACCTAAGACCTTCAACACTGTGCATTATATTTTTCAATTTTTTTACATTGGCCATTGAAATAATTTGGACTCAAGCTTTAGCTTCTTTTTTAATTTTCAAAGCGATTTTTTTTATAAATACTCAGAAATAATTAATTCAAGGAAATGAATAGAATTGATGTTTAAATTATTTTCTTATATTTGATATTTTTTATAATCCTTTGTTTGAATAACAGTTAATAGTGTCTGCTAGTAGATTCACAAAGAAGTAAGAGCCATTTTAAAAGAATACCTATAAATTGAATATTTAAAATTTTCAGGTCATTTATCTATTGGACCTTTTCTGCAATTCAACAAATTCCAAGATAAGACAAACTTGTGCAGAATTACTAGCTAGGATGAGTCTTGATAAACTAGTTGGACCAAAAGTGAGATTAGCATTAGGAACTTTTCTTCCCCCTATCTTTGCTGATGCAATGCGGGATAATCCAGAAGCTGCAGTAACGATGTTTGAAAGCGCTCATGAACATCCAGAACTTATATGGGATCAGAATACTAAAGACAATGTTTGCAAAGTTGTAGCTAGATTTAGAAGAGAGTAAGTTAAGAGTTTTATAAATTGCCATTTTTATAGACTTAACTATTCTTCACATAATAAGTTCTATTCGTTCATATATTTGTACTCGTAACTACTAAATCAAGTTAATACTCAATATATATTTTTTATTATAATTAATTGATTTTCAGGCACCAGACTGAACAAAGTTCAAACCCTTCCATCTATTGGAAAATGCCAGACACAAACGGCCTTACAAATCTTGCTACACCAAATGAATTTATGGTAGCGGGTGTATATCTCAGAATTTTCATTGCAAATCCTTCCTGGAATTTGAGGAAACCAAAAGAATTTCTCACAGAGCTAATGGAAACTTGCCTAAATCTTATGAGCAAAGAGAAAACAAATGTAAGTAGTAAATATAATTATTCAACAAATTTATGGCATAGCATGACTGAGATGAAAATCGCCCTAAGACTGGAGAAGTACAAATATCTTTAAGGTAGATTACTGCGATATACTAAATCTTAACATTCATGTAAATGCTGTACACCAACATCTGCAGTCAAAGAGACATCATTTTATAGTTCAAGCAAAATCAAAGGTACTCAACAACAAGCAAGGTTCACCTTGTATATCCTGGATACGACTTAGGGACTAAATGTCTTTCCAGCGGGAAGAGAATCTTGAACCTTTAGAATTCGATGTTATGTGATTTAAAACAACAACTCAACGAACAACAAAATTCTTTGGTTTATTGTACAGACCTCCTAGTGATACCTACCACATGCAATTATTTTTGCCGATTGAATCGATTAGCTTCAATCAAACCATCCAATTGCAGATATGGTTATTTCTGGTGACTTTAATGCTCATTGCATCAGCTGGTTGCATTTTTACAACAGAACTGACGATGAGAGGCGGGAAGCTGAAGAGTTTGCAAACAGTCACCAACTGACTCAACTTATCAATCAAACAACCTGAGTCCCTGATCGAGATGGAGACTTTGCTAGCCTTTTAGCTTGTTCTAACAATAGACCCTGATATATACAACGTGACCATACATGCACCACTCGGAATATCAAATCAAAAACAAATTTCAGCAACGGTGAATTAGAAATCCAAACTCAGAATCCACCTAAATTACGTAAATTTTGGCATTATAGATCAACCAAATGGAAACGAGATTTTGAAGTCATCTTGACAGGTATGGAAGCCTATATTCCACACTCTTTCAGGGGTTTCACAGACAGCAATCCATGGATTGATAAAAACTCCACTAGATCAGTCAACAATAAAAATGCTGCTTATCGCAAATGGCGCACAAATTCTAGTCCCAAAAATCGTACAAACTTTGTTGCCTTGAGAAATACCTGCAAGCAGACAATAGATGCTCTTCTCAATTATCCAAATGGATCAAGGTCTTTCTAGTCTGTAACAAAACTGGTCAGTGAAGGCTTTTCTAAGTCACAAATTCCTCTATTTCGCAAGGGCGAAAAAGAGGAACTTGTTGGGTGCTTAAAATTTAACTCTTGATTCACGGGGGAAAACTACCAGCTATCCTGCCTGGAGCCAGTTCATCGATACCGAAAATAGAATTCCTACACCGAGATGTGGCAGGTCACAAAGGTTTGAACATCAATAAAGTCACTGGCCGCGATGGAATGTCACCAATTTTATTGAAGTACCAATGTACTATGCAAACTCTTTGTTTTAAATTAGAAGTTTTATGGATTTCACTAAAAAATTTTACGAAACTCCGGTCCAATTTTTGTTGTTCACAATAGATTGTTTCCAATTTTTGTTGATTAAAAATCGTTGCGAAAAATACTTGGTTTTCAAAATGTTTGACGAGTTACATTGCTATATGAACGTATTTGTACTTTTATCAATACTTTGCGCGGCCAATAAGAATATAAATCGAGATGTAGACAATTTGGTTTTAAAGACAATCATAGAAGAAATATTTAGTATTCTGATAGAAAATTCACTGTTTGGAAATTAAACAGTTGTCTTATATTACATCGATACAACGTTGCTCAGTCGTAAACTTCAAGAATTGCGGAAATATAAGCAGCAACAGATAATTTATATATATATATATATATATATATATATATATATATATATATATATATATATATATATATATATATATATTGACACAAGGGGTGTATGGAATAATTGGTAGTATTTGGAGTTCATTGGACAGGTTAAAACTATACTATACCTTATATATAATAATTTTTCCGCCAATGAACCATTTTTTATTTTCATTTTCTGGTAATCTGTTTCTGATTGTTCTTTCCATCTTAACTTCATTTGTTCCTTTGTTATTTTTCTTTTTAGTGACGTTTTTTTCTTTTTTACATGTGTGTCTATGATAGGAATTCTTGTAAAATCTTTCTATTTTCCTCCTTTATCTGAAATACATATTATACAATAGATATATGATTTGTAATAGTTATGGTTATTTTTAGGTAGAATATTTAGAAATTTGTACGACTGCCTTGTGTGCTTTATTACAAGCACAGCCAGCTCTTCTAGAGTTGATACCTTCCATGGGGCACATTCCTAGACTATGTAGACAAATGGGATCTAATATAAGACAGATAGCAATACCAAAATCTGCAATCTGCATACTAAACTCCTTATCTACGAGTACGGTAAGTTGAAATTAATAATAAACATATCTTGTTTTGAAGCAGAAAAAATTTGGAAACTTCAGTAATTCAACATTTTTAAAGATATCTTTAATAAATTGGTATGCCAATGGTTCATAGAAGAATCATTAATTATCTTTTGTGTAGAAGGGATTTACCACTAAATAATGAGGAGTAGCCTTCTTTCAAGTATAGAGCATACCATACATCCCAGGATAGGTGAAACGAATCTTTTAAGAGATAAAAAATTTATGTTGAAGAAACTGAGTCTGTTCTCTCTTGACTATATACTAAGCATTACCTTTGTTCAATGTAGTGTTTGGATACCTTTCACTGAACAAAGCAATAATGAGTAAATGTGAGTTTGTTTGGTGGTTTGGTTTCTATAATCAGCCGATCTTGACGTTACTTTGTGTTTGCTGTTCTTAACAATTTAATAAAATCCAATACGGCTTTTGAAAGTTAGTAGTTCCTTTCTATATTAATAAAAATACAACTTTGTACTATTTTTCAACCCATTACATTTTTCTTTAAGTGGAAGTACAATTCCTCTCCTTAATATGTTAGATTCAATATGACCATGTTAATTCATTTTTAGGTGTGTGTAAGTGCTATAGCTCATTCTGATTGCATGCATCCATTAAAACAAGCTATGCAAATAAGGAAAGATATGGTTGCCATAGCGTGTGAAGCGCTCAACAGACTTTTTTCAAGCAGTCATGATCAATTAGTTAAACAAGCTTTAGATGTCGATTTTGTTCAGTTTTTACTTGACTTACTCAATGCTAGACTGGAGTTGATCGATAATCCTGCTATGACTAAAGCACAAATAGTGAAAGCTCTGAAATCTATGTCTAAAAGTTTGATGTATGGAGAGAAGGTGAATTCTATTTTGGAGAAAAGTACTGTCTGGTCAGAGTACAAAGATCAAAAACATGATTTGTTTATTTCTAGTACTCCTATAGCTGGATACTTGACGGGTAAGCTAAGATTAATATACGATGTATTATTTTCTAAATGTTATTTGAACAAAGATTCCCGTTAAATTTTTGTAGTAGCTCATAATATCAAATGAAATTCAAATTTTAAAATGAAATGTTTAAATAACACATCTATTTTATATAATTATCATATCTACATTATTTGTTCACCAAGATCATACTTGTAAAAATTGACTTAATAAAGTCATTTTAAAAATCGGTAGAGAAACTTTGAGTAGACATTATGTTGGATGGACATACAATCATAATTAGTATTTTTAATTTGCATCTGACAGGAAAATTAATATTAACACCAGAAGAAAAGACAAAAATGATGTGTTAATTATTTTGTCCAGTAGAAAAATATTCAAGCATGTTTAACAGAACTTTATTCTTGTATACATATATTTATTATCCGAATTTTAGGTGGCACACCTGCAACGGCTGGTTATTTAACGCAAGGTCCTAGTACCAAAATGAATTCGGCACCCCCTCCTATAGAGAAAGAGGATCCAGGAATTAGAGGCGATGGTCTTTGACTTCTGATTTATCAGTCAAATGATTATGGATAAGAAATGAAGACAAACAGTATGAAATAATATTTTAGTTGAAACAGATTAAGATATCTATTAGGGTCGTTAAATGAATTTGAGATAATAAAAATGTACTTTTTTATAGAATAAGTCTTCAAAAATAATAATAGATAGGTGCAATTATGAAAAAACTGTCCTTGTTTTCAGTTAATTAAAAAAGGGTTATGTATTTTTCGATATCAACATAATATTCTTCTTTCCAAGCACTAGACCTTAATCTTGAAAATTTCATTTCGCAGCCTCATCTTCTCCATGCACCAATTAGTTTCACATTTTTATGTATCCTTTATTTGAAGTTCCCTATTTTTTTTATTTTACGAAAGTGATATACAAGTAATTTATATGGAAAATTGTATCCAATGATTAGAAATTCTATAAATTTGGCTCTGGCTCTATTCTAGTTATATCAATATTCCACTCTATAATTACTTCAGGACTGCTCCTATACTGCTCAAGCCTTAAACTTGTTAACTAGTATTTCTCAGGCATATTTTTCTATAAAAACATTTAATCCAAACTACGTCAACTAAAAGTTGAGACTTTATCACCAACGTAATTTGAATACTCGTTATAAAAATTAGCTATATTTTTTAATTCCATTATTTTATAGTAGATGTGAAATAGTTATTTTCCTAAGTGCGGAAAGTGATACTTTCCCGCACGCGACTGCAGTTGTCCCGAACGACGCGAAGCGGTCAAGTGCGGGAAAGGCACTTTACGCACGAGTTAGGAACATTATTTTTTCTACGACCGTATATACAAAAAAGTATGCCAACCCATTTTTTTAAAATTATTTTATTCCAACAAACATAATAATATACAATACTTTAACTAAAAACTACTAATTATTATAAATATTAATATTGAAAACACAATTTGTTGCATTTGTAGTACAGAGAATTTTATTTGATATTTTTTTATTCTGATTCTCGGACTCCTCCAAATAGCCTTCAGCGACAGTAGTCAAAACTAAAATGCGTGTGGGAAAGTGGGTTAAAACGCACGGTCGTAGAAAAATAGTTTGTCGGCTATTTTGGCAATAGATAGTACATTTTGATATAGTGCAAAACCTTTTTTTTTATGACTTGTGAACTTTCCGCGAGTTATGCAGCAAATTTTTCACAAACTATTCTTTAAGGCTCAATATATTCAGTGATACTATTATTATTGACAAAGAAAAAAAAGTCAGCAAATACTTTCTACAAAATCTCAATCAGTTGAACATTTTGTGACTTTTCATGCATTTCCAATAGTTATGAAATATTGTTTGCCTGTCTTGGTGTAATATTAATCTCTCGTGGACATATTTCATCATACAGGGTGCGGCAGCATAACTTCCTTTTTTCAAAAGTTAATAAAACTTATTGTATGAATCAGAAAATTTTTATTCGTTTTTTATAATACAGGCACATACATAAAGTTTTGTTTTACTGAGTTTTGAAGATCAAATCAGTTAGGTGACGTCCCCCATTCTCCATATACTGAGTAAACCGATTTCTGGCGTTTGTCATGACTCTTGCTAGCAGGCGTTATGTTGGCAATTTCTTCCTGGATGTTCGTCTTCAAATCTTGTAGGGTCCTTGGACGGTTCACATACACACGGGATTTCAAAAAACCCCATAGGAAATAATCACAAGGGGTCAAATCGGGAGAGCGGGCTGGCCACTCCAAATCGCCCCTAATTGAGATAAGGCGCTCTGGGAAGTGTTCCCTCAAAACAGCCATCGATGTTCTTGAAGTGTGTGCCGTTGCTCCGTCTTGTTGGAACCAAGTGTCCCCTAAGTCCAACTCATCTAGCCGTGGAAAAAAAAATTCCTGTAACATGTTTACATACCGGTGCGAATTCACTGTCACTGTGACTTCATTTTACTCAAAGAACCAGGGACCAATAATTCCACGTGAGTAAATTGCACACCACACTGTGACTTTAGGTGAATGCAAAGGCCGTTGATGCAATCGTCGAGGATTGGTATCAGCCCAGTAGCGCATGTTTTGTTTGTTTACGGATCAACACAAATGAAAATGGGCTTCATCACTAAAAAAAACAATAGCGTCCTCAGGAACGACTTCCAGAAAAACCTCACACGCGTTCCTCCGAGAATTGAAGTCACGTTCAGAAAGTTCCTGCACAATTGCCATCTTGTATGGATGAAAATGAAGATCATCATGAAGTATTCTCCTCACAGAACGATCGGAAAGTCCAAGGGCAGACGCATGTTTGCGCGCAGAACGCCGTGGTGATCGCAACACTGAAGTTCTAACTAACTCAATGTTCTCCGGTGATCTAATGGGCCGAGGGACTCCAGTTCTTCGTCTTGTCACACTTGCAGTTTGTCTGAACGTAGTGACCCACGTAACAATTGATTTCCGGTCCGGGACAGGGGCCAAGGGGGCTAAATTAAAGCGATTCCGAAAGGCGCGCTAGGTTGCGATCACAGAACATCCGCTCGAAAAGTAAACCTCAACGGCAAACGCACGCTCCTCACTGTTCCAACGCATGATGGCGACTGAACTGTGCCGGGACAAAACTTTATAGTCCCCCCTCTCGAACGAGACCACTAGCACTCCGTTACGACATCTACCGACTAAATGGCGAACTTTTTAAAAAAGGAAGTTATGCTGCCGCACCCTGTAGAAGCCTTTCCATATAACTCTGAACTCATCTATATTCTAGAGTAGCTTTTCTCTTCAATTTTAAATATTTATTCTTTTTGCTGTGTTAAGTCTTTTTTTTAAATTTTTTTTTCATGTTCTTGATACCTGTAGCGCCCCGTGGAAAGGAGAAGTTATTAATTCATTCCTGAGTATTATTACCTTACTCATACTTGGTTAATTATCTTGTTCTGTAGAATTTTCAATGTATCCAGTACTTATCAAATACCCTAATATTCATAAGCAGACTTTTCAGACATCGTGTTTGTTTCGTTATAACTAGGTACAGTCATCGAAATTTATAATGAATTCCGATCGGGCGACAATTTCGGATAATTTGAGGATGATGAAATCAGCAAATAAGATGTCCTCTTTACTACAGTGTTTCGAATTATTTTCTGCAATTGAATCATCAATTCTCTCTTGAAATTTTGTTGTTGTGATGAGTTTTATTTCAATATGCTTTTTAAACTTCACTTTTATGATAATCAAACTTTCCCTTTGGGTGATTAAATACTTGAAACATAATGTAAGCTGGTGAAAAGCGATAGAAATATGAAAATAAGGGTAAAATGGGACAAAAAATCTTGATTATTAAAATATTTCCATCGTTTTACGTTATATATACTCCAAATATACGCAATCCAATAAAAACATTATTTCCAGTTAAACTAGTAGTAAAACTTCTTACACGTTTGTGACCAATGGCAAATCAGCGCTGAAAATTCGTTTAAATAATTATTTTTTTTTATTGATTCGTTCATAAATGTTAACGATACGATAATTTTTTTATTAATGGTAATAAAATCTCATATTGCACGCTCTTATGTCCACTTATACAATTACCGGAAATTCACATAATGTAGAAAACAATATTGGCTTCTATTCTCTGTTACAGTTATGGTCTCTGATGGTAACTCACTATCTAATGGGTAAGCTAGATATCTAAGGTGAAGCTCAATGCAAAACTGCAACCTCTTTTAAAGGAAACTATGGTGGAAGCAAATGAGAATGGCTTTGACATTATCGTACATTTTTCTATTTCGTCGTGTTGAATATTTCTATATTTGTCGTTTCCGCATTTTTTCTCCCTATATATGGATCCCAATCTTGAGGCTCGGTATTCCTTTTTTTGCAGTTTTTCGGGGTTCTAGTATTATTGTATTATTTTTTTTGTATTCTCAGTTTTTCTGTATCTTCATTAGTTGAGATCATTACTTGCTGCATAAGCTATTAACGGTTTTATTGTTGTTTTTGATTTTGTATATTTATATTTTTACTATGATTTTTATATTTTGTGTTTGGTATTAGCAGCATTGACTTAGTTAATTCTCTCTGCACTTCTTTAATTATCACTGACCACCATTACTAGCTGATATTTAATATAGTGGTAATTTAAAAATGGTCCTGACCTGCTTCTTTGCTTCCTTTTTTAGGGCTTTTTCTAAGTTTCTCACGTTTTTGCTAACAATATTAGGTCGGTCACATATCCTTGATACTTTGTGTGATTGATTTCTATACTTAGAATCGCCACCTCCAGTGCAATATTATATAGTACTTTTGGTGATGTACCTTCAAATTTGATCCTTATTTCCATATCCAATTATTTCCCTGTTTCCTTCCATTGTTATCATTTCCATTTTCCTGTTGAATCATCCTTAGTCGTCTTTGTCCATTTGTCCATTCCTCCAATAAGTAGTTTTTTTATTCTTAGCATTTTTTATTTCCACTACTATATGAGGGATATGAGGACATGATGGGGTAGCTGAAGGAAAAAAAATACAGCATAATCACTGTTTATTATTCACATTAATTTATGGAACGTTATGTCATTAATCTAATTTTTTAATATTTAATAGGAACATTATAAAAAACCATCTTGCCCCGTACTATGGGGTAATGATGGGGAAGGCTAGTCGTTCTTGCAAAACAAAAAAATGTGTATTTCCTTCAGATTTTCATCGTTCACGCCAGCACAAGCTTGTGAGCCCAACACCCATAGAGCTGGCAGCCTACCCAAGGCTCTGACGATTTTAAAAATTGTTGTTTACATCATTACAATATAAGCAAATGGCATCTTCATTATTTTTCTTTTGTTTTTTGACCTTTTGTTGGTTTTTTGCATTAGTATTAGATGTTTTCACTGGCTTTTTCAAAATTTTCAGCTCATCCTTGGGGATGCATTGTCGAAGCTAAACGTCAGATCACGGCATGCTGCACGAAAGGAAGATTCAGGATAATAAGTATGTCCTTGTTCAGGTTCTAGAACGGTTGTTCTATCCACTCTTAGTGTGATATATTCGTAGCACTCAGTGGTTAACTCTGTTCTAGGTGGAATTGAAGATATCGTTGTAGCTTTAGGGTCTATTGAAAGAATGTCAGTTTGAGAAGTTATCATGACTGTTGAAGATACAGTTGTGACTGTTGTTAAAGACAGACGTGGCACTGCGGCAGGTTGAAAACCTTCCGATGAGTCTGGAATATTTTTATGTTATTAGTTTCAAAAGAAATAAAATTAGCATCAGTAAAATTATTTTGGTTAATGTGTCATACACCACATTTTCTAAATGCATTAATAATGGTGGCCATTGTAGCCGCCTGAACGTATGCATTAACAAATATTTCACTTATCTAGAATACAGTTACCACACGTCTAGGATGTGATCTCAACCAACCTGTAACAGCATGATCGTAGTAAGTGCGCTGAGTGGCTTCATAAATGCTACATTTGCAGGCTTCATTTTGCAGTGAGGATGAAAGCAAAATATAATTACTCCATTTCCACGAGCTATATCAACCAATTCCAATTTTTTAGTATGACTCACATGACTTTCTAGAAGCAGCAATACGTGTTTAGTAGGAGTAGCTCCGGAAAATTTGATGAAATTTTTAAACCAAGTTAAAAATATTCCTGATGTTATCCAGCCTCGAGGATTGTAAACTGTTGTAGTACCTGGTGGAGCATGATCCGTAAGTTCTGGCTTCATTTGTTGTCTCGACATAAAAATCATCAGAGGGGCATATAAGTTCCAGCAGCGTTTAAACATATTTCCGTCCATAGTCCGTCCTCGTTCAACAGATGATAACAAACCAATTTGTTTTCGTCTTTTCGTAGCTAATATTTTGCTCTTGGTTTTAGACACAACGGAAATTCTAGTTTCATTACGGTTCTATATTTTTTCAGGGGTCAATCCATACTTATCATAAATATCTCCAAGAAACTGATAAAATTTACCCATCATACCTCACATCCAATACCCTATCTTGCCTCATAAGGTCACTTTGAACAAAAACAAATTTAACTAATAAAATGTTTAACGGATTCCTACTAACAACAATTCAAATAAAAAAATAGAACACTAGTAACCAAAAATCCAAAAGACATAAATGGGGTGATCATAATTACCTTAATTAATGACGTTTAACCTTACGAAAAATTAGATCGACGAAACGGTAAACCAGTTTTTCGTTTGTGAAAAACAAACTTGTAAAAATACAGTCTACATAATAATATTTTACAACTAAAATCCTAAGTATTAAGTACTTCATACATTTCTTACAATATTATCTTTACTTGAATAAAAACCGTAATGACCCTTCTCTCAACGTAGTCCATCAACTTATATGACTCTACCTGGTCCAACATTTGTTGCTTAAGGGTTTAAGGGAAAACCCAACATCTTATGGGAAAACCTTACCAGACCAATTTACAATAGTGTTACAAAAAAAATTCTTAAAAACTATTTCAAGTCCATTTTTGTTCTGAACTCCATAAATTTTGCCCCTGTCAGTGATTTAGTCAATACATCGGCTATCTGCTGATCTGTAGGCATATAAATTAATTTGATTAGTCCCTTTTCTACTTTATAACGAGAATAGTGATATTTTATATCGATATGTTTCGATCTTTTGTGACTTGATGGATTATTTGCAATACTTATGCATCCATTGTTATCTTCATATATTATTATAGGACCTGATATAATTATTTTTATACTCTCTGCTAGTGATCGCAACCACAGAGCTTCTCGTGCAGCCTCATACAAAGCCATATATTCAGCTTCCGGAGTAGAGCCTGCCACGGAAGTCTGCCGCTTCGTAGCCCAACAGATAGTACAATTTTCGTATAATTTAAAAAGATAACCCGTCGTACTTTTTCTATCATTAATATCACCCGCCCAATCAGCATCAGCATATCCACTTATTATATTTTTATAATGACTTCTAGTATATACTAATTTTAAATCGATTGTGCCCTTTAAATATCTTAAGATTCTTTTTAAATATTGCCATAATTTAATATTATTTTTGTTCACATATCTACTAACAATATTGACTGAAAAACTCAGATCTGGGCGAGTACAAATCATTAAATACATCAAACAACCAATAATACTTCGACATGGTTTATTACAATTTTTATCTAAATTTAAAGCTTCATAATCTATTTTGTTTTCAAGAGGACTATTTTCTGGATCACAATCTTGCATCTTAAATTTTTTTTTAGAACTAATTTTACATACGCACTTTGATCTAATGTTATGACTGACTCTGGAAACTCTTATACCTAGAAATAATCTTATTTCTTTAAGATCTACCATTTGAAATTTATGCATTAAATTCTTTTAAACTATTCATCGTATCTTTATTCAGAGTGGTAATAACAATATCATCAACATATAGTACGACATAAATATTTCTGGAAATATCCCCCAAATCTAAAATATAAATGCACCGATCTACTGGAGAATTTTGAAAATTCATTGATTTTAAAGTTTTGTCAAATACCTCAAACCAACACCGGGCTGCCTGCTTCAAACCATAAAGTGCTTTGTTTAATTTACAGACCTGACCCTTTTTACATTGAACGCCCTCAGGTACTCTCATAAAAATTTCTTCTTTTAATTTGCCATTCAAAAATGCTGTTTTTTACATCCATATGGTGTAGTAACAGATTATTCTGGTTGGCAAAAGCGACAATGAATCTAAAACTGGATATTCTAGCAACTGGCGCAAAAGTTTCGTCATAGTCTACCATATATTCCTGACTAAAGCCTCTTGCTACTAAACGAGCTTTATATTTACAAGGACTACCAAATTCATTATTCTTAATTGTAAATACCCATTTACAATCTACAATATTTTTATCAGTAGGTCTTGGTACTAATGTCCAAGTATTATTTGTATCAAGTGAATTAAGTTCACTTTCAATAGCTTGTTCCCATTGAACTCTATCCGGCCTATTTTTAATGTCATCAAATGACTTCGGTACAGCACTTATTATTATTTGAGCTGATAACATACATTCTTCTGGACTACCAAATTCATCATATGATATTTTAGGAAGACCTCTGATCCTTTCACTCCTCCGACGACTGGCGTCAAAATCACTATTTTCTATTTCTAATCTTGGAAATTTATTTCTGGGATCACAGAGTACATCTGATTTCTCATTATCAGATTCATTACCTGGTTTATCATTACCAGTTTTACATACAGTATCTGATTTATCATGATCAGATTTATATACACTATCTGATTTCTCAATATCAGATTTATTGAAACTATCTGGTTCATCATTACCAGATTTATTTTCCATCACTGAAACTTCAAATGAATCAGTTTCATCTGCGGAACCCTTATTTGTTCTGTCAGATTTTATACCTGGCCGAGACACCAAATAATTTGTCTCGTCCACAATAACATCCCTTACAACGGCATGTTTATGAGATTCTACATCCCATACTCTGTAACCATTTGGTTCATAACCAACCAGTACACCTTTCCAAGATTTATTATCGAATTTAGTTTTATTGAGTTTATCATGTACATATACAGTAGAACCAAATACTTTTAAATATTTAAACAAAGGCTTTTTGCTATGCCACAACTCATAAGGTGTCTTCATTATTTTTAATGCTCTATTCGGAATAATATTTATCAAGTAAGTTGCTGTTAAAACTGCATCACCCCAGAAAACTTTATCTAAACAAGATCCAGCTATCATTGACCGAGCTTTTTCTGTAATTGTTCTAACCATACGTTCAGCAGTGCCATTTAATTGAGGAGTTCGCGGAACTGTTAAATGATAAATTATGCCTTTATTTTTACAGTAATCTTTCATATCATTTGATAAATATTCTCTACCGTTATCTATGTATAAGTAATTTAATTTGAGATTGAAATGTGATTCACTTTTCGCGACAAAATCTTTAAATACTGAAAACACCTCTGATTTATGTTTAAGCAAATATACTACACAATAATGAGTATAATGATCAAGAAATAAGACAAAATAATTTTTATCATTTAGTGCCGTCGGAGTGATTGGACCACATACATCAGAATGTACAATAAACAATGGTCTTTTTACATGATCTCGATTTTTAACTTTATTGAAAGGTAATCGAGTTTGCTTGCCATTAATACAAGCTTCACATATCTTATCAATCAAAACTTGGAAACCGACAGTAGATTGTATGGGACTTCTGGACTGTAAAGAACTTCTCCAATTGTCACCTTTACGTCTTTGTTGGTTGTCACATTAATTGAACCTCGTTTGGTTGCTGAAATGTACTGCTCGCTCTTGGCAACCAAAATTTTAATTGGTGTTTCAAGTGGCTCAAATGTTCTGGCGATGTCTTCTCTGTTTATAATATGATCGGATGCTCCGGAATCTAGCAAGAAAACAATTTTATTTTGATTTGTTTCAATTAATTTATTTCCACCAGCCATAAAAGTGATAGCTTGCGAATTCGGTTCCACTGATTGAGCAATTTGAGCAGCCTTAGTTGTTTTTCGTTCGTTGTACTCTTGGTTTTTCTTAAAGTAAATGCAATATCTTCTTATATGTCCTATGCGGCCACACTGATAGCATTTTGTTTTATTTTTACTTTTAAAAGAGTTTTTAAAATTCTTGGATGGCTTGTGACCATTCTTAAATTTTGATTTTCCATTATAATTTGATCTCCGGAAGGGAAACTTCTTTTCACTCGATTTATCACTATTTTCGGCAACTAATATTTTTGTACTAGTATCACGATTTTGTCCTTTCACTTTAATTTCGTGATTCAATAAACGCGATTTTACAAAGTCTAAATCTAGTTGATCTTCACGTAATGTTTCGATTGCAATAGATACTGCTTCATACGATGATGGAAGTGTTTTTAATAAACTAAGTACTTTACCTGCTTCATCTATTATTGATCCAGACGCTAGCAAATCATTTACGTACGTATCAAAAATTGAAAAGTGTTCTCTTAGTGGCATATCAGGCGCTAATTTTAATTCTGAAAGTCTTTGATTCATCATCATTTGTGTTGGAAGACTTTTTCGATCATATACAGAATCTAATTTTTCAAAAATATTCTTAGCATATGTCACATCCGTAAAATGAAGCAGTGAGTCCGCCAAAAGCGAACCGACAATACTATGGGCAACGTCATTCTTTTTATTCCATTTATCATTTGGAAACACAGGAATTTCTTCGTCAATAATGCTGAGTATATGGTGCTCTTTCAACAGTAGGCGCACTCTCTTCTTCCAAATACTATAATTCTGTCCATTAAAAGGAGTTATTCCTCTTTGCGAATTTAAGTTCGAATTTGTCATTGTGTCGAATTATCTCAATTCACTCACAATAAAATAATTCACTTAATATATCTTCTATTTAAAATATTTTTATACACACACTACAATTATCACTTAATTGTGGAATGTCTAACAAGTACTTTTACAAGTTTGATTTCGATCACAAATTATTATTTAAGTTCACTATTTTCACGATTTAATTATTCACGTTATCTGGGCCCATAACCTGTTGAAAGTTATGGATAGGTAATCGTGATTATTAGGTTTTATATTTATAAATGAAATACACATTGTTTAACATTCATATATTAAGTCTTTATTTAAAAGACTACGTTTTCGAGGAGCGTCCTCACGCTTCAAAGAGTCGGTTTGTACTAACTAAAAACTAATAATAAAATATTTACAATGAGGTCTAAGCCTCCCCTTAAGAATCGTAAAATTACAGATGTTTTACTAAAATATATGCATTACTCCGAAAAGTAAAAGAGTCCTTTGTGTGACCCATGTGTCCGGGGTCATAAAACAGAGGTAAGACTTACTTTTCCTTTTCTAAAATATCTTTCAACTAAATGTTAAGTTTCCTTAAACATAAAATCTAAGCATAATGTTAAAATAATCAAAATGAAAAAAATAATTTGTAAAATAGGATTCAATTTTGCTCAGAGAAATTCAACATGCTTTGATTAGTTGATCGTTCATTAATACAAACTACTAGCAGTAGCGTGCCTAAAATTTATGATTTTAAATGAGATTTGAATATTTTTTTAATGTTGTAGGTGAACTTGTTTCACCTTGAAATTTTTTATTTTATTCCAAGATACATCGTTTTTTTACAACTGCTTATTTTTTTTATTACTGCAGATTTAATTCCGTAAAAGATACAAGAGTTTTGAAAATTTTTTCAGGGGCATTAATAACAAGTTTACAAATTTAACTTTACACCAAACCTAATACTGAAAACAAAGCGAAAAACATAAGAAAATTAATATGAAGTGTTTCCTCCACGTTCACTAATAATAGCCACAATTCATATTGGCAGCTTGGTCAATTTGATTTCAATCTTCAATTGAAACGTTATTAAGCTGTTGTAAATTTGCATAAATTAGACGAGCTCGGTTTCCCTCTCAAGAACATTGAAACTTGCTTCAAAGAGCTGGGCTTAGAGTAGGGCAAATTACTACTGGAATTTTAACCTCTGCTAAATACTCACGTAAACTTTTCACAACACGCGGATGTATATTATTATGAACATGAAACCGTTTCCGATGAACGGTGAAAAAGTAACAAGGAACAAAATGGTTCCTATATCGTTTGTTATGGCTCCCCTTTTTATTACAACACATTGGAGAACTAATTTTTAACTTTAAAATATTTAGCGTTGAACAGCGATTATATTGGTCAATATCTGTTTTACGATTATTACTTATTGTTATATCCAAAGAAAATAATTTAAAATGCAACTATTTTCTGAAACCCTTGTATCGTTTATAAAAATTAAGTATTAATAAATGAATCAATCATAAAGAAAAGGTGTCTTAATTTATATTTTTGTTCGGTGATTTTTTTTTCAAAAGTACTAATATCATTTTAACATGAAACGTACTTAAATTTTTCAATTGGGAATACATAGTTGTGATTTTGAAACAAATATTATGATGCTCAAGTGTTACTATTGTGTGAAAATAATATCTTTAAATGGTTTTATTAAAGCTCATTTCGTCTAGATATCATTTGATATGGTATAATTTATAAAAACGTTCTTGTAGTACCAGTTCAATTAATTAGGATTGAAATAATAGATGTGTTTCTTTGAATTTTTTATTTTCTCAATACCCTGATATAATAAATCCCTTTAATCATATAATTAAATGTTATACATCATTTAAAAATACTTGACATATTCACAAATTATTTTTCGGACGAAAAAAAATAAATTTGGAAACATTACATTTTTATATTGGTTGATATTATTTCGCTAAGAAAATGTAATAAGCCCTTATATAGATATTATTAAAACCTTACATAAATATAAAAAAGTGCATTTATAATCACAGACATAATATTTATTTAAATTGTGGCAATGTTGTAACGTTTTGGATTATACACTTTGCACAAAGAATAAACATTCCTGATTATTTTCAAGAAATACTTATCACAAAATTTGAATAAAAAATTGTTTTAAATCAACAGATTTATGTATGTTACATGAAGATAGTGACAAGTTATAGTGCTGTAAAAAATGTATAAAATTGTATATAATAAATTATAATGGAAGTAATTTGTATGTGCTAAAAAGTTATTTATAATATTCAGTTTAAAAATTATATATTTTCTATTATATCTAAGTTATGACTATTAAAGTGATACTATTGTTTCTAACTCTTTTAATAAGAGTTTCATTTATATAAATACATTTTCAAAATTGATATTCCGATTCTTATTGACCACTAAAAAAATACTAGTAACATTTCCTGTTTTCCTTTCTAGAATTACTTTTGCGGCATAAGAGCATTAGATCTCATTTTGTAGATATAGTATAGGGTAAAAGTATTCTTATTTAGTCTTTGAAAAAGTTAAAGATATACCAAAAATTTATAATTACATAGGTCGTGCTCTGCTTTACGTAGTGTACAGTCTTATCAATAAACATCTTGTAGTGTGATTAGACTTTTAGTATTGAAAACCGGCAACAAGGTCGAGGGTGGACAGCTCGCGAAACAACGACAAGCTATCAGCAGTGGCATAAGAGAAATGAGCGACAGTAAACTTATAATCCATAATTCAGTTGAATATAATGTAAATAAAATTAAAGCAAAATCGGAACGTCTGATTCATTGATTAAGTAACCAATAAACGTAACACATCTGGAATATGATCGGTGATAATCAGTGTAGATTTCTAAATACAGGAGTCGATTCAATATCAACATTGTTATTCACAGTAGAGACCATAATCAAAACCTGAAATATACTATCAAAGACCAGAGGAAAAGTTAATGGAACATTGAAATGACAGAAAATTTGATTGAAGGAAAAAAGACTGTCTCCATTTGAACAAACATAAGATAAAATTTTGATAATGAGATATGGCAATAAAGAAACCGACAATGATCTAAATAAAAATTATACATCAGTAAAACATAGATACCTAAGAATAAATATCAATAACAGCAATAGCGAAAACGAAGAAATACGTATTAGTGGATTAGCAGAAGGTGACAACAATATTAAACAAATTCAATTTTAACGGCGAATTATGAAGTTACACAAATGAGAACGAATTTCCCCTGAATGAGGCGGCAGAAACTCATTTGTTAATAACAGCTACGCAAGGTGGTGATACATTTGGTGTCGATTTGATATCAAGCCTTTCTTTGTAATTGCTAAAGTTCATGTCATCATGAAATTATCTATAATTACTCATTTACTTATAAATAAATAAATTGTTCGACATACAACCGACTTTCTCATCCATTATGAACAATAACAAGGTGTTAATTCATTGACATATCGACATAATAATTATTATAAACACTAAAAGTAGTTGTGCTTAAATACGGTTTCGATATTAATATCAACCATTAAATTGATAAATATTAATGATTTACTGTTGACATGTAGGAGATCTAACGAAATTAACAAGTACCAAGCGCCTGTATAAAACTATAGAGTAACAAAAGTAGGAGTGGATAAACCCTTCGAAGGATATGAATCTTTCTGTGGAATCGGTTACAGGACAATAGAGAAAATATTAGGAAAGGGAGTAGATAGGAAAAGAATCAGTTACTGGAATAATCCACATGGGCTCAAACAGGCAAAGATACTCCTAGAAACCTATATCCACAGAAGATCTATTGAATGTATCAACCTAACTAAGAACAATTTACGATTATTAACACGAGTCTTATTGAGGCGTTTCCGCCTCAATGGGCGCTGGATTTAGCAGAGAATGTAATCTGCAGGTTCTGCTGTGTAGAAGACGAAACCTCTATCCACTTTCCCTCAAAGTGTGAGAGACTACACCAGAGTATTATATATGTAAAATTTGAAATAAAAGATAAAGATCTTTGGCAGCTAGAGCCTTTCCACTAAATTTTCTGAAGGGAGTGGAGTTAATAGACCAGCAGTAAACATTGACCGTTCCCAGTGCCACAGCAAAAAAGGGAACACAATAGTTCAGTCTATATCACACACATAAACATAAGGACATCTTTTATATTTCTCAATATTGTCATATAATAGGTTTACTCCAGCAGATTGTCTGTGAATACTTGATGCGCTATATGAAAATGCCGTTCCAACAGTTTCAAGTTCAAGTAACGAAAGAAAAATTTTACGTTTCAGCAGCAACTTCAATACTAGTTCGGGGCGAATATAATGTTTTGACTAAATTTTAGAACATATGGATCCGCGCATATTTTAGATCGTATTTTGTGTTTTATCAGGTTGTAAAATATTTTTAAGATGGGGATAAGTATTTAGTCGGTAGTCGAGATGAAAGTGAATGGTCCAGGGAAACTGTATAAAATAAAAAATGATGCTTTTCTTTTTTTTCCTACCTGTGTTAAAGGTGGTGTTGCAGCAGCAATTATTGGGTACGCGTTCAAAGTAGATTATAAACTTTTTCTTAAGGATGGTATATCTTAGGTATATATTACTAAAATTCTCTAAGGGATTAATATTTCCCATATCCTTTTTAGTAACATCCAAATAGCCCTTTTAACTGTAGGTACATTTGGTAAGTAGCATCTAATGGCTTAGGACACAAAATCACTTTATAGTTTCTGAATGTACCCTAAAAATAAACAAACCTTAAACACCTCTTAAAAAGCAAGCATTATACCAGTTGTGGTACAGTTCAGAGACTGAAGTTGCAGTGGGCTCAAGAATATAGAAATTGGAGACATGAAGAGTGGGAGAGAGTTTTATGGAGTGATAAGTCAATGTTTGAAGTTTTTGGGTCTAAGAAAAGAGTATTTGTGCGCAGATCATAGAAAGAATGGATGCTAGATTAAGATGACCAGACGTCTCGCTTTTGGTGGGATGTTTTTCAGAATTTGTCCCGAGTTCCGCGACGTTTTTCAAGAGTCCCGACTTTTAGGATTAAGTAATTTTTGATATTTAAGAAAATCATTGTTTTGCGTTCTAAGAATCCTATGGGCTACGTCGACTAACAATTAAATGTTGAAACTTTGAAAGCCATTTTATGTGTCAAATATTTCAAAAATTCTTGTCAAGATTTTTACAATATTTTAAAACATGACAACAATCTATTGAAACAAATTCACTCAAATAAAAAATATGTCAAAGAATAAAATATTATACATTTTTTTATATTTATAAATTGTATTTATGTTAAAAATAACAAAAAAAATTGTTGATTCTCTCCCCTCCTTCAGAGTTGTCCCGCTTTGCCCATCTAAAAATCTGGTCACCTTATGCTAAATCCTTGGGTAATCCCATAGAAGGGTGACTGGAGACCTAGTAAAAATTGAAGGATTTTGAAGAAAGAATGCCAAAAAAATATTAAAGGAAAATGTATGCTATGCAAAGCGCCTCATCGGCAGATAATTTATCTTCCATCATGATAATGATTTGAGGCATTCCTTAAACTGTGCAAAGAGTACTTAAAATAATTGGAAAGGAAAAATGTACTGAAAGTAATGATTTGGCCCTCACAATCGCCCGACCTCAACCTGATTGAGTTGTTGTGGCACAAATTGGGCAGAGAAGTAAAAAAGCAGTGTCCTACTTCCACTTCACATCTTCGAAATATTCTTAAAAACGTGTGGAACCAGATAAACGACGATTGTTTGTCGAAAATGTTATGAGGAATGTCAAAATTGTGCATCGAAATAATAAAAACAAAAAGGGTTACATCGTTGGATAAAAAATCTTAAGCGTGTATCATGCAAACTTTAGGGTGGGAAAAATTTTTGACCGGTGGTGTAGATACTCGCGTTTGTGTATTGTAAAAAAGAGTACATACGATGCTGGAACTTTTAATGGAATTATAATAAATGAAGAGTGGATTATTATGCGTTCTTTATTGATTATTACTTACTCTATGTTTAAATTAAAAATTGTAATACTGTATAGCTCATAAGCATAAACAGTTAATTCTACCTCTTTAGCGGTTTTATGTTCTCAACTATAACCTCTTTTTCTTTATAAATGCTTCGTTTATCTAAATTCACATAATTTGATTGTAAAACTAGTAGTTCATCAAGCGATTTTCTGAGCTCTGTAAACGATGGACGACTGTTGGGTTGTTCATCCCAACATTTACACATTAGATAATATCTGAAATAAAAAAATGTATATATATATATATATATATATATATATATATATATATATATATATATATATATATATATATATATATAAAGATAAATGACAATCCCGGATGAAAACATCCGTTTTAAGAGGTTCTTTTATATGTTGGGAATTTAAGCTGGTTCTTCTAGTGTACTTATTCTTCTATATCTGATAAAAAATTAATTCAATTCATAAATATTATTAAACACTTACAATTCATCTCTGCAATTGTCCGGTTTTTTCATTCTGTAGCCAACTTTTAGCATGTCCATAATATCATGCGTGGGTATTCCCGGATAAGGAGTACCACCCATAGTTATAATCTCCCATAAAAGTATTCCAAAAGACCAAACGTCGCTTTGAGTTGTGTAAATCTGATGGGTCATAGATTCCAAAGCCATCCAACGAATCGGAAGTTTTCCACCGGTCGATTTACAATACATGTTATTATAGTAAACATCACGACTCAAACCAAAATCGGATATTTTGGCAATATTATCTGCAGTTATCAAAACATTTCTTGCTGCCAAGTCACGATGAATCATTTTTAATGATGATAGATATTCCTAAGAACGAGAATAAAGGTTTAACAGTTATTCAGAATCTGAAATATCATCGTTAACAACTAACAAAAAGTGTCATATTTTTTAGCAAATTCTCAAGAATTACTTGCGTGGGTGAAATCCATCAGAATATTTTCTAAATTGAATGTATTTTCTTTATTAGATTTGTAATGGATGTCTTCTTTTTCTATGTCGATATGGTTTATATTTTGAAATTTATTGTTTTCACATTATTGATTTTCAACTGTTGATTTCATATCGATCGTCGAGTTTTATTTCTGTATGATTTGAAGCTTGAGAATTGCTTCGAATTTCATTGGCTATAAGTGTGAGTGAGCATTATATCCTCGTAATTAACAGGAAATATGGTAACATTCTAAAGGTTTTGGTTTTAGAATAGGAACATGACATGCGAAAATCAATTTAAATTAAGAAAATGTTAACTAGGTCCGAAGAAACGTATGGCATAGTAAGAGATCATTGAATCGAAGAATTCAAAACAAAAATTTCGTAATTTGATATTACGGAACTATGAAGTGTATCTAACTTGGCAAATACAATAGAGTTCTCGATATTATCCATAAATGATATAAAATTTTGGTAATCGAGCTAAGATAGTCGAGTTGTAAATTTGTTTCAAGTATCTATCATCTAATTCCATTCAATGATATGACTTTTGTTCACTAATAAACATTACATATGGTAACGAAGCTACAAATCGTATCTCAACTTACCATTCCTAAAGAAACTTGTCTGGCAAATGAAATAAGATCCTTGGTTTCTGGAATGTCGTTAAGGTTTAGTTGATCAAATTCGTACATTTTATTGAACACTGACCTCTCCACATAATCATCTCCTTGGCTGAGTAGATTACTGAAATGATATTCCGTGAGCCATATTAGTTTGCTAGTTGAAGAAAATAAAGAAAATTTTTTGTTGTAACGTGCCTACCAGATCCTGATTATTATTACTATTAGTGAGAATGGGGTGACCTTGTTGGTCTTATTTGTCTGGATAATCCTTTTGCATTCCCCTTAATCATCCTGGTGCAGTCCATGGAGTATAGGAGGTATTATAATTTGTTTCTCTAATTACAGAACCGGAAGTGGATCCGGAGTCCTGACTGTGCCGGATACTTCACTTTCGTGAGCCTTGTGAATATACTTTTCTATTTTTTACTTATACTAACTTATTTTTGACCCCATTTTATCCTGATGAAAAGTTTGACGTGAAATTTTCTGTCAAGTAGTTAAAACTGCTGGAAGAAACCATCTCCAGATCTACAAGTTTTTGTAGCGCTACTATAGCCATTGCTTTTATAGTCCTTTCCTCCCAGATCAGATAAATTCAAGTTTGAGAAAGTCTGAGTTTAAAGATGACCTCGAATATCCACATCATGTGGATAGATATTTTGACTCCTTGCTGTACTGCAACAGCATCATTTAAGTTAAGTTGCAGTTCACATCCCACTTGTAGATTTCAGTATTCTTTCTATTATTCTATTACTTTAGGTGCCATCTGAGTGATTTGTAATAGAATGTCGCAAAAGAATCCACGGGTGACAATCAAAGCATCATCGATGTAGCCCATTAAGTTGCCAATATTTCTTTCAGTAGTGAAATTATTGATAATTAAAATCAATTGAACCAATAAATCATATTTATTATCATACTTTATTTTTATTTTAGAAATATCAGGATTTTTATGTTCTTTCACTATTTAGTTTAATTATAATTTAACAACTGATTACAATAATTATTATTTTCGATATTTATACGACACTGAAAATGACACAAACACATGAGTTGTAGGGAAAACCGTTCATAAAGAGATCATAAAAGCCTCGAGTACAAATTATCTTATCTAAATTATCTTATATTATCTAATCTTACATCTGATTTATTTATGCCAAAAATGTTCCTCCATTTTGAAAAAACCAAACGTTATTGACTCTTATTGTGGTCGTATTAAACATAATACAGGATAGGAGAGGAGGAAAGAAAAAGAAGTTTTTTAAATAAAGAAATGGAGTACTTACTTACACAAGGTAAAGCTGGGCTGGAGATAATATTTATGAAAAACAAAAATGAGATATGATAATAGACAAAAGAGAATTTATAACAAAATGTTTCACAGAAATATCAATTAAAGGGAATGTAAATAAGTAATTCAACATGGGCATAGAAGTAAATAAATTCCACCATTAGAAGAGGAAATCTCACATCAAAGATAGATCGAAAAATCCTATAGAGAAAATGAAATATAACCAGGGATAAAATACGGTGGAGGAAAATTCACCATTCAAGCAGAAACTACATAGGAAACGTCCTACTGTACAGAGTGTACGAGGTCTGGCTATTAAATAACAATACTGTGCACCTAGAGGGTGCCTTAGACGGGAGGGGTAAAAAACAAGTAGTGCGTTGAGTATCTAGATATCTTGTCTATAACACGTCCAAAAATATGTTTCCGTCACTATTATAGTATTTATACAGTAGCGGTTAGCGGTTTGAAACGAACGCGTTTTTTTCTCGTGCCGAAAACCATGTGTAACGAAAAACAGGAGCAACGTAACAATCTCAAATTTCTTGTTAAATTGAAAAAAACTCCGACTGAGTGCTATAGATTGTTGCAAGAGGCCTATGGGGACAATTCTCGTTCGCGTGTTTTTGAGTGGTGTAAGCGCTTTACTGAGAGCCGAGAGAGCACTGAAGATGACCAGGGCCCAGGTCGACCTGTGACTGTTTCAACTCCGGAAACAGTGACCGAAATCAACCAAATTGTGCGTGCAGATCGTCGAATGAGCGTCTGGATGTTTGCTTAGGCTATAAACGCCGATAAAGAAACGGTTGGGTGAAGTTTGTGCGAAGTTGGAAACAAAAATCTGACTCCTGACCAAAAGCTCTTGCGTCAACGGGTCTGCTCAGATTTCCTTGAAAGGTTAGAAAAGTTAGAAAAAGATCTGCGGGACCCGATTTGAGTCTGCAAGCGGTAAAGCAAAAAACGACTGATCTCCTAAAGGCACTCACCAAAGAAGACTTCCAGCACTGCTTCCGATCAATAGAAAAAACGTATGGAAAGGTGTTTGGCGAGGGGAGGGGAGTACATACACCTATTAATATTAACTGTGCCTCTCTCAAAAATGTAATTCATAATAATTTACAAAAGCCAACGCTCTATTGGGTATAATTACTTATTAATTAAAGCTCATATTCCTAGCTTACAATTAACAAAGTGTACTTACGCTTTCAAAATCTTATCCGATGCCACCCGTAAGTAACTTTGCAGATCTCCTTTTGCACAATATTCGACAACTAGTAAGAGCTGGTCTTGTGTAACACAACCAACTAATGAAACCAAATGAGGATGATCAGGAACCGACTTCATTAACTGAATCTCATGATGGAACTGTTCGATTTCTTCTGAAGTTGGATTTTCTAAAAACAAAAATATTTCAAGTAATTCACAAAAAAATATCGCTTATTCGGACAATGGTATCATTTTCATAACAATCTATTTTAAGATAGTAAATAGCGTAAACATCTCACATGAATACGGATCCATGGTGTACTTATAACAAATTGAGTAGGTACGCGTAATGTTATTGCAAAATGGGTGCTTCAAAGAAAGGACCAAAACAACATCAAGAGCAAATTTTATAGCTGCGCATAAGGAAAAAAGCGATTTCTAGTCTTCATGAAATTACTGAAGAAACATAGTTTTGTAATATTCAAATCTTCCGGTAGCAGAGTGGAGAACAAAATTAAAGCCAATTAAATTTCCCAAAAAACAACTGCAATCTGGAGACGTTATAGTATTATCATTTCAATTACATTGAGAAAAACTAAGTTCATAAGGCAGACCAGCCAAGGATAAAAAATGTTTTTCTTGAATGCAACATACCTCATCTAACAGGGAGTTACTCCCGCTTTTTAAAAAAAAAATATACAATTAAGTTTGTTAACATACGAGTATGTATTGATATCTAACTAGTCTAGACCAGATGCATAAATAAAATATTGCGTTACCATTAGGGGTGTGCAAAATAATCGATTAATTGAGTGATCGATTAATCGATATATATTTTTAAAAATAATCGATAATCGATTAATCGAAAATAATCAAATAATCGGAAAATGTAAAAATATCGATTATCGAAAAAATCGAATATTCGGAAATAATCGGTTAATCGAAAATACTCGATTAATGGATATTAACCAATTTATTGAAGATTGATTTTTTTTCATAATTTTCACACTTTTGTACTTTTTTGTGGTCCTGTAACCTGTAACTCAACACTCAATTCTGTTCTGTAGGTATACTGGATCCAAAATTTACCTATTAAGAATAAAATCCTCTTTCTGAGATATGAATAATAAGAAATATTTCTATTTAGTTTTATTTTGGTGGGAATCAAATCACAATGTTATTTTTCAACTTTATAGCTGCCATAATCAAGTAATATTTGTTTTGAATTTTCGATCTCTTTGGCACACATTGTATTAAATGGATCACAATTATTGATTATATTAATCAATTACATAAAATTGAGTAAGAGCACACTCTCTTTTAATTAATCGCTTTAATCAATCAAATACCTACATATTGATAATTAGGTATATAACATTTAAACTTATTTAGTTAACTAGGTACAAAAATTATTCTTAAAAAGCTCTTTACAAATGGTATTTACCTTAAAAAAATATAGAAAATATCATTATTTTCTTTGATATTAGATAGTGTCCAACGGCCCGCGTCTTTCTAAGTTTTTTATTTTATTTATAGGTGTCGGCGATAATTGAAATCTTTGCGGCGTAGTGCCGCATAGTTTTGCTGCTGCATTTTTTTTTGGATCGCAGGACAGAAAATATTAGATCATTTGCTTTATTAGAACCGTTGTGATATGACGCTTTGGCACTTTTGGCAGTGTACATCATAAAAGAGTTTTGATATTTCACATAGCGTTTGTTTTTTTAATTCGACCTATCCTATCACTGTGCTTTCCGATTGATTGTTTAAAGTGTGGAAAGAAAAAATTAAGGTAAGTTTCTAAGCATAACCAAATTAATAATTTGTTATTATGATTATGACTATTGCTAATTTTTATGATTATGATTATTACTAATTCCATTGAAGAGGATCCAGGTTTGTGTGCCAATTATTTTCTAGTTTTTGTTACAGATGATCATTTATAAAAAGAGTTTTACGTAAAATTTGTGTAAGTCACCTATTTTTTTAACAAGTTAATTACATTTACTATAATCTTTGATTATACAGTCCCGTATTATACAGTATACAGAGTTCGGGACCGGACTTTTGCCGAACTCTGTATATTATAGTGCTGTCAAATTTTTTGAGGGCGGCAAGTTCAAAGTTTATTCTTGCAGTCGGTAATAAAAATAATGTGAATGAGGTGCAGATGCAGCATTTTTTGTCTGATTTATGCTTTTTTTGGGAATATGAAAGAAAATAGAGGAAGAAGCTTACTTTGGCATTACTTCAATAAATCTGGAACTGGAGACACCTCAGTTTGTAGAAAATGTGAAAAAAAAAAACATTAAGTCATTCGGCAACACTACCAATTTAAGGAATCACTTGAAGGCAAAGCATTCACTTCTTTAATCTGAGATGCAAAATATTCATCGAACAGATAAATCTGCGAATACTGAAATAAGCGATGATGAATCAAGGTAAATATTATTTCATAGTACAAACTACTGATCTTATTATTGTATTAATGGTACAAGGATATAGTGCGTTTTTTGGAACTAAGTTCCTCATCGCTCGTTACGCTCTAAGCATTTACCGAATGCAAGCTAGGCCAAAAAAGTGTTGACCGACAACCGAAACCGACACTTTTGCAGTTAGTTGAACAATCCATTGGAAATTTTGCACAAATGGTCAGTTCACATTGATTTTGAGCAAAATCACTCAGGGGAAGGAAAACAAAAATAAGGGATAATTTTAATTTTTTCGGTCAATAAATTATTTCTAACTGAGGTAAAATTAAAAAATAATTGTTGAGCATAAAAACAAAGAACACTTACATTAAAAAGGAGATGTTTGAACCATCTACATAAGGAGAAGACAAAATTGGGGCCAACAAATAATTCTGCATATAAACGAAATAGCTATATTATTTGATATACGAGCTACTCTAACTAATTTTGGATAATAAATCAGGTATAAACCGGTATAAAATAAAATCACTAATAAATGCTTAAATCTCAGTAGTATCGACAGAATCGACTTCTTCTTCATAACAGATACCTCCATTAATACAAGTCACTTCAACTTCCAAAATGTCCATAAAAAGCTTTACGATGACAAAAAAGTTACAAACCAAAGCCGACATGGCTTTGGCTTTTTTCGTAGGTACAGAAATGATAATATAATATAGTAGAAAAAGACGGTTTCAAACAATTTGTACAAGTTTTACGTGGAAGCTATAAATTACCCAGCAGAAACACATTGTCACGAAAGTTAATTCCTAATTTGTACAATGAAACGCGCCGAGTTAATTGAAGCCAAATTTATATCTTGTACCACCTGATTGCTGGACTTCCATTGCAAACAGGTCCTATATCGTCCTAGGTAAAATTAAAAAAATTCAGAATATTTGTTAGACTGTTAGAGACTTAAAAATAATTCAGAAAAAATACAACACTAAGGAAACAAAAATTCCTTCCTTTTCTAAAACTTTTCTCTTTTAAATTTAATCAAGACAATTGTTCAACAAGAAGTAAATCTCTTAAATTTTTTACAAACCTATAATAATGGACATTACAAAAAGCTGATACTAAACACTGACGATTTGAAACTCCTGAATGTTATCCTGGAATTCTAACTCCAATTCAAAACATTTCAGAAACTCTGGAGAAAATTATGTAACGGGATCTACCATTCTACCTACTTCTTTGGAATTAGGTAAAACATTGGTAGATGAATACGATGAAACTGAAATTGATGAAGAAATTGTAAAACTAAAAAGGGAAATAGCTTCATTAATTTTAAACACACTTAAAAACAGATATGAAAGCAACGAGAAAACTCATAAACTATTGCAGACTGCCACCTTCATGGACCCACGTTTTAAAGGATCCTTTTTTAGTTCTGCAGAAAACCAGATAATTGAAGAAATAATATTACAACTTAGTAGCGAATTAGAAATAATTCCAGTTTCTGAGAATAGAGCTGCGTCATCAGGAAAAAAGAAAAGCGGACTTTCATCAATTTTTAAATCTATGAAAACTGTTGAAGGAAGTAATGCTGTGAGTTTAAATGTGAAAATTAAAAATGAACTATATATATATATATATATATATATATATATATATATATATATATATATATATATATATATATATATAAATATATGAATATACCAGTCATGGATGTTGAAGAAGATCCACTGATATGGTGGAAATATTACGCACATGTATTTCCTTTTCTTTCACAATGTGCAAAAAAGTTTCTCTGTATTCAAGCTTCCAGTGTTCCATCTGAGCGAGTATTTAGCAAAGGAGGCTAAATAGTAACTGACCTAAGAGCGTCACTAACTGGAGATTATATTGACCAGCTTGTTTTTTTAACTATGAATGAGACGTTTCTTAACATTCCTAAAAATTTATAATAAACATCTTTCAAGATAATAATTTTTTGTTTTGCTTTTAGTTGCAAGTCTAAATCTAAGACTAAAGAGTTTACTTTGAAACAAGCCCAATAAGAGCTAGTGACAAATTATCACTTTTAATTATTAATATTCAAAAGATATTGTTGTGTAAGGGGGAGCTTGTGGACAACATCCTGTGAGAATTTAGTTTTATAAAATACAATGTTTTTTGCCTATTTTCATTCTCAAAAATGTATAATGGTATTGGTACACAGTATTACAAAGTAAAAGACTGAAATAGTTATTTGTATGCTTAGGCCACGAAATACCTTTTTAACGTACCGAAAGAATAGTTATCGCCGAGACCGCTTGCAGCCGAGGCAAGATAATCTTGAGGTCGTTAAAAAGTTTCGCGGCTGTGGCATACACACTATTTTTCGTACAATCGTTAAAATAATCAAATAATATAGTAATCAATTTAACGATTGAAAAATTTATTTTCTGAATAATTATTTCAACATAATTCAATATCAGAATTTTACTTCCAAATATCTTCTGTAGGTTCATTATTTGGTTTGTTTTTATTGGGAATCAAACCATAATGTCTTCTGTATGTTCTTAATGGTATACTCGCTCTTTATCTTGTTTTTTGTAGGAATCAAACCAAAATCGTTCTTTTGAAGCTTTATTTCCAATTTTCGAATAATCGAAAATTGATTATTTTCGATTATTTTGGATTGATCGATTATTTTCGATTGATCAATTATTTTCGATAAATTATTTTTGATTATTTTATATAATCAATTATATTTTTTTGATAATTGCCCAGCCCTAGTTACCATAGCAACGAACAATAACTTATTAGAAGTGTCAGTGTAAAGTTCCACGTCAAAAAAGTAAATTAGAGTTACGCAATAAATTAAAAGAAAAAATATGTACACCGAAATTGTGTAAATCGAAAAATTGGAGTATCGAGCAATTATAAAGTACCTGTATTTAAAAGGGTTAAGAGGTAAGCAGATTTATGAAGATATACTTAACACCCTTGGTGATCAATGTCCTTCGTATGCGACCGTGAAAAATTGGGATGCAAGCTTCAAAAGAGGTAAATTTGCCATTGAAGATGATAACCGATCGGGAAGGCCAGGTTCTGTGTCAGTCCCCGAAAATATCGATGCAGTTCAAGACATGATTTTATCAGACCGTCGAACTGGGCTAAAAAGGATATCTGAAGCACTGCATATTTCATACGAATGCGTTCATCATATAGTTCACGTCAATTTGGATATGAAAAAAATTGCTGCAAAATGTATCTCCAAATGTTTGATGTTGACCAAAAGCGTACAAGGGTAGAAACATCGCGTTCGATCTGTGCTTGAATTGAAAACGATGTAGACTTCTTAAACCGAATTGTTACTATAGATGAGACATTTCTACGATCCAGAAGCAAAGCAACAATCGATGGAATGGCGACACTCTGGTTCTCCAAGACCTAAGAAGTTTCGTGTCCAAAAATCTGCTGGAAAAGTTCTTGCTTCAGTTTTTGGGATTGCCATGGAGTAATCATGATTGATTTTTTGGATAAGGGTAGAACAATAATTGGAGATTACTATTCGACATTACTGACCACTCTACAGGAGAAAATTAAAGAGAAGAGACGTGGAAAGCTATCCAAAGGAGTTTTGTTTTTGCAGGACAACGCCCCTACACACAAAGTTTAGATGTGTATGTGCATTCTACGAGGGTTCTACGAGAGTTTTGAAATATAGCAATACTGATCTGATTATTTCAAATTTGACACAGCCGTCATGAAGTTTCAAAATTTTAATGTTGTGAACGTATTCAGAATGTGTCATACGACTGCTATTTGAGTTGTTTACAGATACTTAAAACATTCATCTTGGTAATAAAATGGAATTAAACCGCGAACATTTTCGTGCCATGATGTTCTATGACTTTTGACGTGGATTAAACCAACAGCGGTGTGCCGATCATCTCGCTTTGACTATTGATGATGAGGCACCATATCGAGCCACCGCGTTCCGCTGGTTTTCCGAATTCATTCGTAGACGTGCTTCGCTACAGGATGAATTTTGTGAAGGTCGTCCAAAATCGGCTATTGTGCCACAAAACATAGATGCTGTACGTGAACTGATATTACTAGATCGTTATGTGAAATTGAGGTATCCTTTGGCATTAGTTCCACTTGCATACATTCGAGTTTGCACGAACATTTGGCTATTAAAAAGTTCTTTTCGCGTTGGATACCGCATAATTTGATAACCGATCAAAAACGCTTGCAAAAGGGTACTGATCTTAATATAGAATATTTTGAAAAACAAAAAAGTCTTATTCAACTATAAATATTTGTTTTTATTAGTCTATCTCATAACTAAGTAGCAACGCTCGTATTACTCAATCAATATCTCTTTTTATGAAGTTATTAGTGATCTCATATTTTTAACAACCATTATAGAAGGTTTTTTTTAGTTCAACAGCACAATCTGAGCCAGATTCTTAGCTTCCTTATAGCAAGTATAATTTTTTATATTTTGTTCAAAGTTAGTTAAAGGAAGCCTCATGTACGAAGGGTCTTTATTTACAGAAGAGAGAAAAATATTTTTATGTCTACATATATTTTTCGTCGATAATTATCTATTACAACAATCCATGAATGATTTTTCCTATTATAAAAAAGACTTGAACAAGTATGTACATGTACTAAGAGTAATTGTAATATTTTGGATAATGAAAAACAATTGATTTAGAAATTTATGGATGAATTTGGAAGATCTAATCAAATTTCAGCTTCAAGTTATCGGTATTGTGGATAACGTCAAAGTAATACTCAGTTTTTCGGTATCGAAGCGCACATCAAACAGTGTAATTGTGAATGTTGGTGAACAGTGGGCTCCAAGACGTAAATTCAAAACTAACAAATAGTACTTCCAAAAATATTCCCTCTAGTTGTTGATTTGAATGAATCTTCTTTCCCCTTCCTCTTCTTTCTCATATCGTTTCGTGATTTTCTCCTAACGATTTTTATGATTTTTATTTGTTTTTTTTTATACGTAATATCATAATGTAGCATAACTCTGTCTGGAATATAAACACGTTAAACTTGTAATGAAACAATATATTGGCTGGTCCCATTGGCTTAAAATGGATTATTCTAGATTCAAGAAATCTTTCATGTTAAATTTATTGAAATATATATTTATACGGTTGAATAATTATCAATCTATTTTTCAATTTATTATTTTAAAAAAGCTGAGAATGCTCAAATATAGTTTTATTTCTATTCGGGAATCTAGAAGTATTCTCAACGACTATCTATAAATGATATCGCCGTTCCAAGAAACAAGGACATGTAATTTTTTTCAAATTTAACTTTATTGAAGAAAAGTACTTAAAAACACATTCTTTTCAGAGGAACATGTAGTGCTACAAAGACGCAAGTGTAGTTTGTGTGGGTTTCTGTGAAGTTGTAAGTGTATACCTTCTGTGGAAAAACAACGTAAGTGTACATTGTGCTAATATTTCTCCAACTTTCTAGGTTTTAGTATCATAAAAGTATTTTGTGTCAATATTTTACAGAATTTTAGGTTTTGGCTTTGACTTAAGTGCATTTTGCGTCAAATTTTATTTAATAACCTTTGTGTGTCTTAATTATGTTTAACTTTTTTCCCCAAAACTTACGTAAATAAAAATATTTCAATTTTGGGGTATCTTTTTATGAGGTAGTTCTATCAATTCCAATGGATGGCTTTTTCTACAAGTCTCTGAATTGTTATTAGTCGCAGTGATCATTACTTTTGAAAAATTCTCTTTACCTTTTTTTTCTTTTTTCGATTTTAAAAATAGAAAAAGATTATACTTCCTGCTATTTCTGCAAACATTACCCGGGTATCGATGGGGTATTCTAATCTGACAATTGTGGGAGACAACAAAAAAATAGGTGAGTACTAATAAAATATAATTTTATATTAGTTAAATATTATATCTCTCCAGGTACCTCGTTGGTATGTATGCAGCAGGAAATAAATTAAATAACGCACAAATTTTTGGTAAGAGGTCATACACAAAACAAAGTTCAGTTCACAGTATCATTGAAAGATGTTTAAGAGGAAAAAGACCTGGGCCTATCCACGTTCCTGACCATTTATCAGAAATGTCAAAAAAACTTTAGCAAAAAATACAAATGGGGACGAATTTAAAATTAGCGAAGTAAGGTTACTACAATGAAAAGGAAAACGACTTGGTAACATACAAAATTAGTTACGAACAACCAGAATTCCATAGATATTCAAACAAAAAAGACGTTTTATAGAAACCAAAAAATTTGAAGATGTAATTTTAGGACCTGCTTGTAAGCATAAAATTGAAATAGCTGATATTAAGAAAAAGGATCTCAAAAGTCTAGTTGAAAGTAACATAATCCGTCAATTTTATAAATATTTTTATGATCACATTTGTGTTTGATTTTTATCCCGACTTAAATATTTTTTATAACGTTTGTACCTACTTTACTTTTTCTATAGAATATATTTCTTATAATAATTAAGTTTGTTTTATTTTTACTATCACTTTTATCTCTAAATTGTATGCATTGAAATGCATTTCTTTGAACATTATTAAGTTGATTTTTAATTTAGAGATTTGACAACCCACCATATGTTTGGTCATGATTGCCTTTTGGTAATTTTTAGTCTAAAGAAATAAAGACGCAATTACAAAAAATACTCAATTGGCTTAAACTGTTTTTTTTTAAATAAGGCTTCTGAAACATGATACTAATTTAAAGTTATAAATAAACAGTTAATTGAAAAACATATATTAGTTGATTGATAGTTGCACAATTTAAGAAATAGTTTGGAAACTTTTGTCTTTCCTGTAAAATTTCAATTTTAACAGTTACGCCTTTGTTTTACCGGAACAGCGATATGTAATCTCGGTTTAATTGCACTGTTGCTTGCGTCACTGATCCTCTCGATTCCTTACAACAACAGTTTGCCTATTTATGGATTCAAAGAAATTGTTTTATTCTAAAAGAAAGATTGTCAATCATAATAAAGAGTAATATAAAAGTTAAATCATTTATCATTGTTGATCCTTGTTATTTTAGATATGTTAGTTTTTCACTAGAATATATTACCTCTCAACATTTTAATGGCAACAGCGATTTCTTCTTTCTTTTTTCGATAGTACAAGCCTTTACGTACCACTCCAAAAGCACCGGCACCCAAAATCTCTTTAATCACAAGCTTCTGTGTATCTATTTCCCATTTATCCATTTTCATTTGTTTAATTTTGTTTGCAGTTAAATCATTGTGTATTGAAGATTTCTCTTCTGTTTTCTAAAAAATATAAAACAATGAAAAATAACTTTCTTCTCTAGCTTATCAATCTCCAACTAGTAATCAACTGTTAAGCGTATAGTTGATGATGCTGGATAAATATTCCAATATTCCTGATTGCTACCGCGACGAAGATACAATTATATCTACTTGGAAGGATGTGCCCTTGATCGACAATTTTGTCGATCTGTTAAATTGCGAATCATTAGTCATTTCTACCTAGCCGATGTGCTAGGCACACCTTACTTCGTATCATATATTATTAAAATATACACACACTTCTACTGTTTTAAATTTTAATAATTTAAAACACAGTTTTGCCTTTCCATCGAACTTCAAAATCATTCTAGATGGTCGAGCTATATATATATCCAGGTTTACTTAACAGAAAGCGGGTTCTATTACAATACAATGCTAAAGCACATACTGCGAAAGTTACGTCAACTAAGATTGAAGAACTTGGTGGTATTGCACTCCTACCACATCCAGCATTTAGTTCAAGTTACTATTAATTTAACTTCAGTTTCTAGCTGGATTCTGTACCCGTCTTTTTGTCTACTCTAACTCTCACCTAGCAATGCATGGCTTCAGCGAGCCAAGAAAACATCCCAAGCCCAACCATGCAGAGGATAATAGGCCATCCATAAAACAAAAAATTTTCTTTTACAACCAATAATCAAAACTCAATGATCTCTCGTAGAATATTTGATACTAATTGAACAAAAATTATTTTTTGTCTTACTTACGCGGTACAGATTCTTTTGTATCATTGTAAAAAATATGTATTATTTATTGTGTAAATATCCTAATGTTTAATTTCTTTTTCGACAATTTATTTGTACAATGGCCTCCTATACTTCTATTGTTGATAAAAAATGAATTTGATAAATAAGTATACATGACAAAGGAAATGCTTAAAATATATTAGTCAATGTTTGCTACAATATTTGCGAAGAAATAATCTTTGTGAAACCCTTTATATTAACTTAGGATAAAAATATCATAATGGAAATTTATTACAGTTATAGGCATATATCAAGACAAACTTATGTTCGAATAATTTTTTAACTTGAAATTCAAATTCTCAAACTACTGCATTTATTTGGTTAAAAATTGTGAAAATTACGAGAATTACCGAATTTTATCATGGGCCTTAATATACTTAACTCTTTTATGATTTTTTAGCCGTATTGGAAAATATAGCTTCAGTCCAAACAATGCTGCTAAACAAATCAAAATCATTGAACTTCCTATAATTAAAATAACTTCTATTGATTCAGAAGAACTGGGAATATCTTCTCCTTCATATTCTTCTGTAGTAAAATTTGCAGATCGTTGTTTGTGAATCACAGCTGGAGGACTTGCACCTCTAGTGGAGAAAGCGATAACTATGACATCGTAATTGGGTGTTAGTTGAATTTCTGATAACGTAAATGATGTGCTGTTCTGGAAAACAAATAGGTAATTACGTTTATTTCTGTTTCTGGGTTCATGCTACGTTAAATTAATTCAATAAAAATTATTATAAATAGGGTTCACGCCAGCATGGCGACATAACGACAATTGTCGCCAAATCATCAAGAAATGTCGCCAAAATAATACACTTCGACGACAAATTTGTCGCCCAAAATATTTTTAAAAAAACCTATGTTTTATATTTACTGTGCTGTTTTTGCATAAAAGAATTTATATATGCCGTAAAAATATGTATAAAAGTGTGTGTAGCATGCATATGTTAATTTTTTTATTTTTGTCTACCACGTTATATTTTTGGACCACTAAATCATAATTTAGGTGGTCCTTTTGGACCACTAAATTTTCATTGCTGGTGTGAACCCTAATTATAAACAAACAAATGATAGAAGTTCCGAAGTTAATAGAAAAATTTTGAGAACGACCAAAAGATATTAAAATATATTCAAATAAATTTTTGTTGTGATATTTTGGTGTTTATTAGTATCTAAATGAAATACTTACACCGGTTATATTATATGACAATGTTGTATTGATATCCCATAATTTTATTATGACTGTGTAATAGTATGGATCGTAATGGGGTTTTTTCCACCGCACAGTAACGTTATAACATATCTTATCTTTTACATTCTGGAGTAGATATTCTCTAACTTCAAGATTCTGTGGCATATCCGGAACTGGAATAAAATATGAGCAAGAAATATATTTTCAAGGTTCAAAGGCAAAAAATGTCTACATATTTCTAATCTATAATTTTATATCAGATAGTGCTTAGCAAAGAAAAAAGAAGACTAGGAAAATCTCGCTTCTTCGGTCTTGATCTAGCTTAAATTTTTATAGGGATTACAAAGCTACGTGACTACTGGTGCCTCTCAGGGTAGCTGTCCAATTAGACGGAAACCTTGTAATGCCAAGAATCCCTGGTGGAATTACTCTTATAAGAAACACTAAAAAGTCACACGCTGTCTCTTGAGGAAGACCATCCTATTAGCGATATCAGTTTTATACTCAAAACAATAAAAAAGGTCAAGGATCGGTCTTTAGATAAGAACACCTTGGTCGAGAGATTACTACATGCTCAACACTATGCTTACCAGCCTGGCAAATCTATTGACCTGGCTCTAAACTATTTGAAGAGAAGGGTGGAAGGTGCCTTACCCAGTGGAAAGGTTGCTCTGGCAACATTCTTTGATAATGAAAGAGCTTTCGACAATACTCCTTTTATAGTAATTAGTCGGGGTATCGAGAAACGTGGCACTGAACTATGTCTGTGGAATTAAATAGCGAAGTTGTCGAACAATGGAGGCCAGGATAAAGTTTTGTCTCCAACGCTGTGATGTATGCTCGTTGACCACGTAGTTAATATAAACAAGTCTGGCCTGTATATTCAGGCCTATACTGACGAGTTCAGAGTTTCGTGGATCTTAGTATCATAGGGCTTACGCCACCAACAAATGCCCTTGATACCTACTGGATGAATGGAGGGCAACTAGTAAGTGATGGATGCAGCTCTTTCTGTTTCCCAGTCACTTGAACAACAACTTCTCTAAAGCTCATGAGACATAGTAAAAACATACATAGATGGGCTTTATTTCTCTTTTGCCAAACAACTTCTTTACTTCAACAGGCGCTAAATTCAACTGGTCACTTGCCTTTTACCTGAACAGGATGTTTCTATATTCGACCGACAACGCACTACCACAGAGGGATCTCAATAAATGATCCATTTTCATATAGGAATACGAACCCATACGAGGCCTAGTTGCTGAGATATAGGGTGTTCAAAATTTTAAATCAAAATCAAAAATTTGTCATAAATTCAGAGTGCCTTTAAATTTTTTTTTCAAAATTGGTGAATAATTTGCTCCTTAATAAAGTAATATATTGACATAAAAAAATTTGGAAAAATTCAACCAGTGACGCGCTGTCATGGTTAGTTGTCACCTTTATCCCCCAATTTTTTACGCCACTGAAGAAAATTCTTTTTTAATTTTGTTTCAAATTGCCTGATTGCCTGATAATTTTTCTAGTTAAAAAACTAATAATCTTTTATGGTGCTAAAATGAACGGTGTTGTAGAAATTTGCCTCTAAACAAAAGTCTGCAAGCATGTAAGTAGTTTTCAAATTAAATAATTATTCATTTAATTTCGATTAATGATCAAGCATAAGTAGTTCAAAACAAATAAAAAGTATTCATAATCTCAATTGTTCAAACTGTTGGTCGCTTACTTCAATACACTTATTACACCATTTTAATGAAAAACGTGTCTTTGAAAATAAATCTTAATGGGATTAAATGATTTTTGCCGTAGCTTGAATTCTAGCTATTAGATCATGTTCAGATTGTTTCGTACACTGAGGACTTCATATAGCCCCATATAAAAAAATCGATAGGATTTAAGTCACGTGATCTTGGAGGCCAGCAATTGGGTCCACCCCGACCAATTCATTTTTCTCTAAAGCCCCTGTTTACGTAATTTCTTGTCTCTGCAGAAAAATGAACAGATTTATTTCCAAAGACACCTTTTTCATTGACAAAATGGTGTAATAAGTGTAGTGAAGTAAGCGACCAACAGTTTGACGAATGGAGATTATGAATAATTTTTATTTGTTTTGAACTACTTATGCTTAATCATTAATCGAAATTAAGGGTGTAATGTTAGCTCTCCGAAAATGCCGTATGCGCGAGGTAATATTGTGGCTAAAGTATTTAACCAAATTAAAAAAAAAAAAACACTTGCATATTGTAGCCAAAACAATTATCTACTCCGAAGCAAAGACCGATTAACAAAAAACAAAAAACAGATTTACAAACCACCACACAGTATGTCTCAAATATGAGCGCGCACATCACTGAAATGTAAAAGAATGTACATAAAAACACTCTGCTAGTTACATGCGAAGAATTCCTGAAGGACATTTTTAAAACAATACCATTCTATCAAATATCATGAACATGTATCAGCATTTATTCTATTTTTGTATCAATTAACGTGTATCAGCACTATTTTACTATAAATAAGATGTTTGTAAACAACTCGATGATATTTAATGTTTATAATTTGTTCGATCTTGAGATTAATTGTATTCATATAAATATTCAAAAATAAAGTTTTTTAAAAATAAATTTCGAAACCCGAAATTTATAATTGGCGCAGTCAGTAGGATTAGTGCGGTTGCGAGTTTACGCAAAGTGGGATAAAGTACTCCAGGCTAAGTACTCCAATACCTCAGCACTAGACCTACATATTCAACGAGGGACAGGACTTCAGTTAAGCTGTAAGTGCCAAGTCTCCTTATTATTTTTATTCCTTTTTATCCATCCTTATCAAAAAGTTGAATAAGGAAGAGATAATTTAATAATTTTAAACATATTATTTTATGAACGATTTTGTTAAATTATTAAATGCATTCAGTGAACTAAACTTAAAAGATAATCCAGAATATATAAAAATGGCAACGTCAAATCCAAAAACCCTAAATTGGGATTTATTCAAATTAAAATTAGACAACATTAAACCTTACGACGGAAACAAAAATACGTTAAATAAATTTATAAATCGATGTGAGAATCTAATAGAGACGTATTCGGTTTATAACGATCAAGACATTAATAATCACGTATTAGAATGCATACAAGAAAAATTAATAGATAAAGCCGAGTTAATGGTGGGAAATAGAATTGAGTTGAATACATGGTTTAAATTAAAAGAAGCGTTGATTCAGTGTTTTGCAGATAGGCGCGATTTAGATTGTATTTTACAGGAATTAACGAGAACACGACCATTTAAAAATGAAAATTTGATAGCTTTTGGTAACAGATTGCAATTATTAAAAAGTCAGACTATACAAATTATCAGTAATAATTTAAACTTAGGAGAAATCGATAAAAGATGTCAAATTAATCACAGTGAGAAAACAGCTTTGAACACCTTTATTGCGGGATGTTCAGGCGTTATACGTAACAATATGTACTTAAAAAGCCTAACTCTCTAGAAGACGCTATGGCTTATGTAGACGAGTTTGAAAATTTCGAAAAACTTTATGGACAATTTTACGAACCTAAAGTTAAATATAATAATAATAATAACAATGTTCAAATGAATTCATCAAGAAATAATAGAAATAATCAACATAATAATTATAATTCTTTCTACCGACAACCTAATAATAACAATTATGACAGATATAATAATTATGATAGAAATAATAATAACTATTATAATGAAAGATATAATAATAATAATAACAATAATTAAAACAATAATAATTTCCCTAGTCAACCTATAAACGTAAATCCAATACCGCAAAGAAGACAAAATTACCCAACGAATGCGCAAGTATTTGGTCCTAGGAAAAATGTTTTCCGCCCGAACCAAATACCTGTAAATCGTTTACCTAGACCTGAACCGATGTCAACGACATCAAGAAATTTTTCTGACAGACCAAGTAGACGTATAAATAATAATAATAATTATAATAATAATAATACAAATAATAACAAATATTTTAAATCACGAAATGAACCGAATTTTACATCTGAAGAACTATATAATAATTACAAAAATAATGAAGAAGAAGAAGAAGTAATCGATTTTCACCATTTATTTGAACGCGACGAAGATAATGATCGAATTGTAAATTTTCGGAAAGAGCCTCGGAAAAAGAATCAAACATAGAAGAAATAAATTTTACTCCTAATGATGCTTTAACATATTTTGAAAATTTCATAGAATCTAACGAATCAAAACCCAGTGAACAAGTAATTGAAATAAATTTCACATCTAATAATTCATCACCAGAAATTCAAAAATTAATAAAAATCAAAGAAACAGAATTAAATCATTGTAAAGAAATAAATGAACAAGTAGAGCTAGATCTTAGTAAATTATTTGATAAAGAAGAAAAAGATAAATTAAATGTAACAGAAAAGAATTCAGAAGAAAATATTATAATGGTAGAACAAATGAATAATGAAAAGAATAATGAAATTGAAGTAAAAGAAAATGTAATAGAATTAAACAGAGAAATAAATGAAATAAATAATGATATGACAAGGGACGAAAAAGATATAAATGATGTTATGAAAATAGATAATGATATATTGGAAAAAGAATGTTATGTTATAAAACCTGAATTAAATACAAATATATTGAATATACAAAATCAAAGTAATATCATTGATAAAAGAGAAATAAATAATTAAAATGACGAAGTTGAGATTACTTATAGAACAATTAACAAAAAATTTGATAAAAATAATAATGAAATAAGTTCAAAATATTTCAATAGAAAATTAGATGCTAAACTAAATGAAAGTTTAATTGAAGAACTATTTTGGAAAAATAGATATTATCATTCATTAAAATGGTACGCAATTCAAGAAATTATAAAATGGATTTTTATACAAAGACTTTTCTTTCTTTTTTATTATTATGTTATGAGAATAGATAAGATTTAGAATTAATGGATAAAAAATATGTAAAACATAAAAATTAAATATTAGTAAACTTTTAGAAACTATAATAATAAAAAGTTATTATTAATTAGAATATATATAATAAATTTAATAATATAATCCATAACTTTGTTTATTCAACTAATGGGAAAAGAAAATAATATAAAAATTCAAATTATAATCAGTATAACACAAATGAAACGTTTAAGACAATTTGTATAATTTTAAATGAACCTCTTAAAGTTTATCCTGCAGAAATAAATCAATATGAAATTCACAACTTTAACTATTCAAAAGAAGATAAAAAACTAATTAACGAAAATTATAATTGGCACGAAACTTATAATTGGTGCAAAAATAAAATAGATATAAATAAATTAATCAAAACAAACCTATGAGTTCAGAAGACGTAGAAAACTTTATTAATAATTGTGAATTGTGTTAAATGAATAAATATAATATAGACCCTTCAATTAAATTTGATTTGATCTTTCATATTCAACAATAACGAGAAAATGTATCAAGCATATTCAATGTCAAGTGTGAATGGAACTTCAGTTGTTGATAACAAATTAAATTACGTTACTCATCATGGGTTACCTTATAAAATAACAGCTGATTGTGGTTCAGAGCTTAAGAATAATGACCTACAAGATTTTTGCAAATTACACAAAATTGAGTTACATTATACCACGTCTAAAAATAGCAATTCTGATTCACCTGTTAAACGTTTTCATTTCAGTTTAATCAAACATTTTAGGTGCATAAAAGAAAATAATAAAGATTTGACTCCCAATCAATTGATAAAACACTCGATATTGGCATATAACAATTCAATTCATTCGGTAACGCAATTCACAATTATTAAAGGCCATATAAATAACCTGATACATTCGTATTAGACGATCGCTTAATAATATCTAACTACATACAAAATCACAAAGAAACCTCCAAATTATTATATGAAAAAATTAAAGAGAGAAATGCTAACATTAAAGAAAAAATAATCAATAAGAGAAACGAAAACAGAAATGATCCCCTATCCTACGAAAATCAAAACATAGCCTACATAAAAACAAAATTTCGAGACAAGAAACTACCTAAATTCAAATAAGCTGAAATTGTAAAAGATTCCGGCATATTATTAGAAACAAACAAAGGAACATATCATAAAAATATAATTAGAAAACCAAAAAACTAAAACAAAAAATTGTTACAGATAATGAAGCTGACAATAGTATTAACGTTACTATTACTTTACAAGACGACCAAAACAGAAGACATAACAGTTTCGAACGTAAATAACTTATTATTACCTATCAATTTAGGAACTAGTAATCTTATACATACTAAACATACTTTCATATATTATATAGATTTAGAATTCATTCATAAACAAATCAATAATTTAAAACAATATTATAACCTAAGAAATAATTTATCTCAAGCGAACGCAACAAATCCTATTTCGTACCATAACTTAGTTGAACAATCATTGAGTAGAACAGAAATTTTGATTAACACTTTAGATAAAAAATCAGAAAATATTTGCCCACATTTAAGATTGAAAAGAGGACTAATAAATGCTGTAGGCAAAATAGATAAATGGCTTTTTGGAACTTTAGATTCGGACGATGAAGAAAGTTATAATAACGCTATAAATGTCCTACAACAAAATCAGAAACAAATAATTCACGAAGTTAATTTACAAATATCACTACATAAAAAATTGATTGATCATTATAACAAATCGATTACGACTCTATGGGATCATCAACGGAAACTTTTTGATAATATAGAGAAATTTCACATTTCAATTGAAAAGAAAATAATAACTTTAAATAATTTTATAACATTTCAAAGTACAATTTCAGAGTTTAATTACACTAATTGATAATATCGAGAATGCAATAACGTTTTCTAAATTAAATACAATTCACAGTTCAATTATATCAAGCCAAGAAATTTTAGAAATGATAAAATATTTAAGCACCATTTATAATGAAGAACAAATACCAAAATTTAGTAATATTTTGACATATTATCTCTTTCTTGGTTCACAAGTAACCCCGTAATTCAAAACCATACAATATTTATCCCTCCTCAACCTTACTTGGCCAGAAGTCAAAATGAAGTTACTTCCATCAAAGAAGAATGCCCCGAGTTAGAAGAAAAACACTATTGTAAAGAGACTCTCAAATTACAAGATAACTGTACTGTTGAACTTTTAAATGGACATTTCGGTAAAAATTGTGCTATTAGTGAAATTAATCTTCAAGAAACAATATTGGAACAAGTAACAAATAATGAACTTTTAGTGATTCCAAATTTTGAAACTGATGTAATTTCTAAATATGTATCAGACCGCTATTTTAAATTAATGTATCCATCACTTATAAAAATTCCAAAAAATTGTAATATTCAAGTAGGAAGTGAAATTTTCTCAACTAATGTACAAATTAAAAAAGGGAAATCAATAATATTACCGAAATTAAACTTTAAATTTTTGAATAATCAAATTTATAAATCTCCTAATTTAACTAATATAGATTTTAATAAATTGTATGAAATTAATAACATTGCTAAGAATATAAAACCAATCCATGAAATTTATAATCCACAAAGTCATGTATCGATAGGACTATTTACTGTAATAATAATAATTTGTATAATTTTCATAATATTTTGGATAATTCGTAAATATAAATATAAGTTTGTAAGAAAACAAAAAATAGAAGAAATGAAGAAAGAAAACATCGAATTAGAAGAGGAAAGACAACAAAGGATGAAAAATACCTCCGTCATTTTTCATTCTTAGGGATGGAGGAGTTACATGCGAAGAATTCCTTAGGACATTTTTAAAACAATACCATTGTATCAAATATCATAAACATGTATCAGCATTTATTCTATTTTTGTATCAAATAACGTAAACATGTATCAGCACTATTTTACTATAAATAAGATGATAATGACGTCATGTAATCTCACTCTGTCAAATGCTTTTGTTAAATCTATGAAGCACATAAACGCGGTTTTATTGTACTCTATGGCCTTTTCGGCAATCTGTCTTAAGATGAATATAGCGTCTATGGTTGATCTATTTTTTCTAAATCCCTATTGTTCTTCGCTCATGCCGCTACTTGAGATTTCTTCTGCAATAATTTTTGTTAGTAATTTTGAAGTCGTGCTTAGGAGGCTGATCCCTCTATCCCCCTTTTTTAAAGACGGGGATCGTTATGCTTACTTTCCATTCCTCTGGTACTTTTCTCTGGTCGTATATCTTGTTGAACATGACATGCATTTGGTTTATTAATTCATTGCCACCATATTTAAGAAGCTCGTTATTAATGTTATCCAGCCCTGGTGATTTCCTATTTTTCATCTTGCGCATTGTTGCTTCAATTTTGTCTTTTGATATTAATTGTTGTTGGAGAAGACATTCATCTCCTTCCTCAGATATATTTTCTTGTTTCTGTTCTGTGGATTGGCTTGTTATTATGTCACCGTAGAGTTCATGGAAATACCTTTCCCATTCTTTTAACGTTATTGTTTTCGTGTGGATGTATTCATTGATTGATCTTTTGATGTTCCTTATCATATTCCAGATCTTTTTTTGTCCCCCATATAAGTCGTTTTCCATGTCTGATGAGTATTTCTCCCAGAATTGTCTCTTAATCGTTTGTATTTCCATATTTGTCCTATTCCTCACGTCTTTGTAATCACCATATGTAATTGTTTGACTTCTATATTGAAGATATGCTTTCCTTTTTTCTTCCGCAAGTGATTTGATTTCGTGTGTGAACCATGGTTTCGTGTTGGGCTTTCCGTTTAGGTTCACCTTTCGTTTGCCTAATGCCTCTTCTGCAGCTGTCCTTATATTAGTACTTAATCTTTTCCATGCTAGTTCTTCGGTATCATCTTTCAAGATCTTGTTTTCATTTATTGCCTTTCTTAGTCTTTGCTGGTAGAGGTATTTTGTGGTATTATCGCTAATGCTTTCTATGTTCAGCTTTTCTGTCACTTTCGGTTTGTTCTGGGTTTTCCTTTGTACGCAGTTCCGCATTATGGCTAGCACCATATGGTGGTTAGTCCCTGTGTTTACTGAGGTTAATGTTCTGACATCTAATATTTTTGAGGGATGAATATTTCTGTTTGTAATAATGTAGTCTATAATCGATTTATGTCCTCTTGTGTTGTTGTTTATGGGGATAAAACGTGTTGTTAATGCGTAGTTCATTATGTGCACAGAATTGTATGAGTTGTTCTCCATTGCTGTTGAGTGTTTCTTCGTTAAACCGATTCTTAATTCCACTAATAACCTCGTTACCAATCCTTCCATTAAAATCTCCCACTATCATAATTTCGTCTTGCTTCGGTATCTTATCCATGGTGATCCGCAGTTCATCATAGAATGAGTCTGTTTCTTCTTGACTTTTACTCGTATCAGGAGCATACACGCTTAATATATGGGTTTTAGTTGTTTCTGTAAATTTAAACGTGGTTTGTAGCAGTCTGTCGCTTATATACTTTATGTCTATTATGTTTTTGTCGTATTTCTCGTGCACTAATAGGCCTACTCCCGATGCTGCTCTTTCATCTTTTGGTTTCCCATTATATATCAATGTATACTCCGCGATTCTAAAGTTGCCAGCTCCTTTCTTCTTCGTCTCAGACAAGGCACATATGTCTATTTTATGTTTCTTAAGCTTTATTATGGTTTCTTGGTCTTTGTTAGCAATTGATGTAACATTCCAGGTGGCTATTCGCAATTGTTGTCGCTTCCAAAATCGTTTTTTCCTTAACTTTGCCGGGTCGTTATAAGTTTTATCAGTCCTATCCGAGGCTACTTTCTTCGTTCTCTGAGCAAATGGCTGTTTTACATGAGGTAGGTAGCTAGCCTTGCCTTACAACCCTCCTCTTTTATCCGGGCTTGGGACCGGCAGCATGGTCGTTGAGCTACTCAATCCGCCCAACGGCCATACTGGCAGAGTTTGTAAACAACTCGATGATATTTAATGTTTATAATTAGTTCGATCTTGAGATTAATTGTATTCATATAAATATTCAAAAATAAAGTTTTTTAAAAATAAATTTCGAAACCCGAAATTTATAATTTGCTTCGGAGTGAATTGAATCTTGAACTTTGCAGTCATCCACTGAAAAACATAAAATGTTGCACAATGAGGGCACAATTTAACCCCTACGAACAGATGTTTATGTAGAGAATGTTGCCTAGTCACAAGCGTTGAGCCCAATTTTCATTAGTATCGGTATAAGTGTTTATTATCGGGGCGGAGTCTGCTACACTGTAAATTGCATGGTCGGAAAAAATATTGTTCAGCATACGCAATTACTTGAACAATAATGTATGGGATATTACTTCATTACTAGAGGATGCGGGTTCTAAAATATATTAGGTATCTTAAACAACAAAATATCAGATACACAAAAAAATAAATTTCATAACGTATCAATAGATTTATAACAGAACAAATACTTAAATATTTTCTTATCCTCTAAGATCCTTAATACGCCTTTTGTTAATATGTTGCGGATTGATGATTTTTGGTAACAAACATTTGAAATAAAACTCCTCTAGATGCTTACACATTTTTTGGTCCCAGAAGTTGTCATCTCGAAATATCTAAAAAAAAAAAACAATTATGGTAAGTATTAGTTATAATATACTTACTGGATAAACTTACAATTTCAGACTCAATTCCAATAGGTGTCCAAACAATAAAAATACAATAACGACGTTGTGTTATATGGAGCTGCCCTTGTACTTGATAAAAGTAATTGCTGCTACGTTTTAAAAACATACGTCCTTCCCGAAGTTCTGCAAATTTAATAATTTATTTTTGAATGGCGTCTATAGGTGTCATTTTAGCTGCTGAATAAGGACACTTCACCTCAATAATGCCGTTATCTCCTATTAGACCATCAGGTGTAGCTGCCAAATAGGGCTTTTCAGCATCAACGAATAAACTGCATTCTGCTACAGCGATGTTGTGAATTTCTTCATACAAAGGAATTGCAATGTTCTTTGTCCCAGTTTGTGGCTATATTGCCTGTTAAATGGATTGTACAGAATTGTTTTAACAAGAGCTGCGCAGTGGGTATTTGCATGTTGTTTGCAAATTTGTCCGAAAACAGAAGCTGTTAGTCTCTTAGATCTCTCTTCTTTCCACAATAAACAGTCTGCTTGGCCGATTGTGTTGTTCTGTAAAATCTCACATTCTTCTTTGCTCAGATGAAGGTTATTGAGGAATCCTTTAACTCTTGCTTCGTATTCTTCTTCATGCATATCTGATGACGGTAATCCATAATCTTCATCAGCCTCTGTTATTGCTTTTCTCTTTTGTTTTATTGTGCCAGAAAACAATGTTCGCCTACTTTTTTTCCATGCAATGTTTTGTGCACGTCTTGCAATGATCTTTTTGGTATACTTTCCAGGGCTTTTTATGGACATGGCGCGGAAATTCGCCAGCTGGTACGTTGTAGGATATGGCAGCCGGTTCACATCTTGTTGCATAGGAGCGTCGCGCCGTATAATTGATTCTTTTCCCGCCAACAAACTTTGCTACAACAGAATTATAACTTTCTGCAGCATTGTTGTCCATATTTAAAATCAAACTTTCGGCATTTCGCGTAACACGTTCTGCGACATACAAAATATCCTGGAACCCGGAAGCTTTCATTTCAGTTACCCAATCATATCCTTTTTTCTGTTCATCTTGGTCAATGTTTGTCATTTTAGAACAGAAATATGTTTCACATTTTTCATGGTTTCCAAAAACGTGGTAGGGTCCATTGTAAATGTCTTTTTTCAATAATCGGACTTTCTCAGCATGGCACTCTTCGCTTTTTTCAGTGGTAATATAATTGATCGCTCCAATAATCCCACTGCGTAAACGTTTTATACTGTTCATCAAAATATTCCTTTGTTTAACATTGACAGGCAGATTTTTGGAACTTGTTTTCTTCTGGGTTAGTGCGCGCAACCGTGTACAATAATTTCGCAACAAGTGATTGCGGCATTCGATTTTTGATACTGGTGTATCATAGGGACGTGCATCGGCCAGTTTTTTTTGTCCCGCTACTATCATTATCACCAACAAGATATAAATATTTAACAACATGCATCTCGATGCTCTGTTTGAAACCTTCAACTATGATGTTAGATTCCATGCCTGTTGATGGACCAAACCAGTTTTTAAAACACGTGTGTGCAATTGGTTGTTCTTCCTTGTTTTCGGCTTTTGTTCACAAGCAACAATATTTGTTGCGTATTCCTAGGAATAATACCTTTTTGGTTTCTTGACCAATGATTACTCCCACTCCTGATGCTGCATCGTAGTTTACTTTATAAGAGTGTTTGCTCCAGGCTCCTTCAGCTATAACGGTGATGTATGGAATCTTTACCTATGCGTCCCTTTTCGATAGCAATTCTGCGTTCTTGTACGCCAGCTTGTTCTATTATTTCCCAAGTAACTCGTGGATACTGTCGGCCAATTCATTTTGTATTTTTTGGTACAAATGTAAACTAAGTGAGTTAAATTGGTCTTGTATTTTGGCATATTTGCTTCAATAAGTCTCGCTACACAAATATAGTCAAATTCACTTTTGTGTTTTTTGCACTGCACTGCACTGAACTGTAAGATAATTTCGTGAAAATGCTAGAATGAAAAGACGTGTTTTCAAGACAAAGCTCACTAAACGACTGTCCCTTATAATACAAGGTCAAAATCTCTCCACTTTATGTAGGGAGTTTGTTTATCTCCAGTGGCGTAAAAAATTGGGGGATAAAGGTGACAACTAACCCTGACAGTGCGTCACTGGTTGTATTTTTCCAAAGTTTTTTTATGTCAAAATATTACTTTATTAAGGAGCATATTGGTAACCAAATTTGAAAAAAAATTTAAAGGCGTTCTTATTTATGGCAAATTTTTGATTTAAATTTAAAATTTTGAACGCCCTATATCTCAGCAACTAGGCACCATAAAGGTTCGTATTTCTATATGAAAATGAATCATTTATTGAGATCTTTCTGTATATAGAAACACCCTGTATAAGACGATGTATCCGTAGTATAGGTATCACAGACTTGGAATACAACTGGTATATGGAGGATGCAGAATTGACGCCAGTATGATTAGAGTAAATAAGCCCAATACATTTCGCTATTATAAATTTAGCCAAATACAAAAATAAAAATGTACTTACTGCAATCGTCTATTTTATTGAAGACATCCAAACAAGTAGGAGTTGTGATATTTATCCACTTTTTTGGACTTTCTAAAACTGGAAAATCATCGGGAGATGTATAAGCGGTTATTGATATTGTATAGTAAGTTCCAAATTGTATATTTGTTATATTCCATTCGTCATTTATTAAAGGCTACAACAAGTGCTATGATAGTCTCTTCTTAAAATAAAGTATATTACTAACGATATTTGCAAGTGATAAATAAAACTTTTCAATCTCACCTCACTTATGTCCATTTCATTATTCCACTCACCATTCGAAAAATATGTTAATTTATAAAAGCAACTACGATCTGAAAAAAAAACTACGTTTTTGTAGGAGGCTACTATTGGAAATAATAGTAAATATGAAGCATTATATAAACTTATAAAGAATAGGATAGTAGAACAGTGGCAATGTTAAAACCATTTGAGGCAATTTTTTTGGAAAGATTCCAACTAAATGTGAAGTTATCTTTATCTTCGAAATTTGAACCGAAAGTACATTGTTGCCGATTTTACTTTTTATTACAAAAGTGACACAAATAGATATTTTGAAATATCATGTTTCTAAAAATATTATAGCATATATTCATCTCTAACCGAAAATACACTTCTCTCAGTACTAATTATTTGTCACCAATTTCAATGTATAAAAAAAAGTTTTGTAATGAGTTCGTGTAGCACTAGCAAATGGAACAAATAAGTTTTCATTAATCTGTTAATCACTTAAATTTGGGATAGAAAGAAGGATCGTCGCAGAAAGTTATATAAAATATATATACTTTCCTTTGGTGACTGAAATAATATGAATTTGCGATTTCAGAACCTCGGTCATGAATGTATTTTTGAAACATTCATATTTTGATGATATTTTGAACAGGCGAAAAAATAAGTCCTGGCTATTTTGTTTTTTTTTAACTTTCAGTTGATTTATGTGATCTATCCATTTTCCCCTTTCTTCCTGGGAAAAATATTTTTGATTTTGTTCCGCTTTCGTACTGTATTAATATTTAAAAATAAAATAAAAAACAATAACTTGTAAAAAGTTACAACTGTACTAATATTTTAAACGTAACGAGATGAAATATACTAAATGTATCATAATACAATATCGTACTAATATTTGCAGAAATGCCGTCCTCGATATTCGGAACTTACTAAATCTATTTGTTGCTTATAATTCTGAAGATACCTAGATGATAATTTTTTAGCATGAAGGTTCTAACAGGTCAGAGGTCGGTTGGGCAATAAACATCTTATGGCATTACCTAATGCTTGGACTTAAGTTAAATTGTAAACAGACGGATTTCAATATAAATAGAGTAGGATGAGTTAAAATTTTGTATTTTCAATACAATGTGAAGTTATGAAGAACATTATGAATAAATTGAAATTAATAAATGTAAATAAAAAAAATGTTAGATTTTGGCATAAACGTCAGGAATCACGGATTTTTGCTCTGAGGTAATTGCATCCTTCATATTAGATAACTAAATAAAACAATCAAAGTTTTAGTAAATGAATTTATTAGAAAATATCGAACAGAAATATTAAATAAAGTAAAAATAATAACTACACTTTTTATGAAATTATTGATATAAAATTATAATAATTATAGACTGAAAAAATTATCAGAAACTATAAGTAGTACGGTCCTATATATATTCCTTGTGCATTTTACAGTTACAACATTGTTGGTGGGAAATTCGAATGGCCAATAAATTGAGTAAATTTATTGTAATTTTAAAACTTTTTCAAATTCTCAAAATATTGGTTAAAAAGTATGATAGTGTTGCTTTCGAATATTATTCACATTCTAATATTTTTGTTTTCTGGAAATAATTTTTTTATAAGCAGTACCCGACCCATTTGGACTATGTGTTATCAAGAAAATATATACAAAGTAGCTCTTAATTTTGACCACAGAAAGAAATGGACAAAATCCACTAAATCTGAATCTCCCTTAAGAAGACTGTAAAACCCCAAAAATGTAGTACATGTAGAATCTACTCGCGATGACCTCTAGATATTCTTGGGTTAAGTAAAGTAAAATCACATTTACTATTGAAACACCTACTATAAATAAAAATGTTGATTATTATTGGTTATTTGTTATTCTTTTTGTTGTTGAATATTGAAAATCAAACTACAATCCACACTTCTTCTTCTTTTAATGCTTATCCATTAATGGATGTTCGCGACCACATTTTTCATGGCTTCTCTATCTCCAGCGGTATGAATCATTGTCTGAATATCTTGTATACCCGTCCACTGCCTCACGTTCCGTAACCATGACATCCTCTTCCGTCCCAATCCTCTCTTACCTTCAATCTTGCCCTCGACTATCAAGGAATTGATATTTATGGCCTCGCATTATATGGCCAAGATACACAACAATCCACACAAATATTTCAATATTCACCTTTTATCGAAAATATAATCTACTGTGAATGTACGACAATTTTTTGCATCAGTCTTAAACCATCTTATTATATATAATAATATATAATATTATCGATGTTCTAGTTTTCGATTTTTTTCATTAATATCAGCTAGGGACCAACAATTTTATAAAACATTATTCTTCATAACGGTAGCTGGATCAACGCTACCGAAACGTTGACATAAAAAAGATTGTGTATTGATTTACCAAAAAAAAAAACAGAAAGAATATACCAGCTTCACTGGCAGGGAAAGGCTTTCTTCCAAACTCGCCTAGGTCTTCGAAATCCTCAATTAAATCTGTTTTCATGTTGTACCCAAAATTCCTCTAATTAGATATTTCGTCGAACATCAGAATACATTTCTTCTCGTAAGGCAGCATCGTATCCGCCTTTAAAGTAAGGTGCATAAAAATTTTTTAATTGAATCCAGGTTTGCAACGGAAATTCGCAATCCATGACTTCACTATTGATAATGCTGGCAAAATAAACCCTTTTTGGCGCAAATATCTGTATGTCTGTACGTATAGAACAAGATGGAAGGTTCTGTAGCTCTTTCAACCCTCTTCCTCTTCATGGTTACTGATAGAACTATCTGTCACGTCAATGTTTCTGGAATGAATCGGAGCAATAAAATCACTATTTGAATATGTTCGTGGATGTGAGGAAACATTCAATTGGATTATTATTTGTTCATCCAAATTTTACCTATCCGATTCACATTCTGAACCTTCATCATTTTTGTATCGGAATGGTACAGCAGTAGTAGGCAATCTTTTAGATTGACTAATATTTTCACTGAAATGTTTGTTGCAGATCAGCTTATTTCTTAGTAATTTCTGGCTTAGGTTTGCCAAAATAGCATTACCTGAAATAAGGAACATCAATGTTAACATACATATTTATTGTAATGGTTATGGTAAAGTATTTTTTTATGTTCAAAAACCTAAATTTATTTCATTTCGATAAAGGGTATAAATCGAATAACGACTAGTAGTACCCTTATTTGGAATTTCCCTAATTGTATCTTATATCATAGTCGGAATGACAGAATTTTCCCGAATTGTGTTAAGATAATTCCATACCTGTGTATCATTCTCAAAAACAACTACACATCATTGAATTTTCTTGGTATGCTCACAACAACGGTAAAAACACTGTCATACTTATCTTTAATAAGGGTTTTTAAAATCAAACAAAAAGATCATTCAAAAGAATTGTAACAAAACCAGAAATAAAAAATATACAAATAAGTATATACGTACCAAAGATATTTAAATAATCTGATTTTAATATAAATATTATATTCATTGGCTTTGTATTGAAAGTTACGGATCAATGCGAAAATTTGGATAAGACCAATAAATAAAAAAACTCTTTCTAATAAAGCAAAAAAATTGTCCTATCAACTACTACTAAAATACCTAATAATAATCGTTTTTTCAGTTTATCATTGGGTAAAGATATTTCTACATTGGCCTCATCCTTACCGATAAGTGTACCAACTAACCCAGGACCGGTCTTGGTTTCACATTGGAGATCCGAAAGTTATAACAATCGAAAATATTATTTATCGTATTATCTATTTATACTTTTTGGATTGAGCACAAAAAAATATAGAGATGTTAAAACTGAGCTAATCGTTGAGTTAAATATATTTATATTAGTACTGGTACTAATTTAACAAAATGATTTTATTCACAAATCTGCTATAGGTAAATGAAGCATGAATCATATATTTTTAAAATTATAACCTATTAAAGTGCAATATAAAAAAATATATACCATTAAAAAATATACCCACGGCGTCATATTTAATATAGTTATAACACTACAAAAAAGACACCAACTACTACAGTTGAAAATATAAATTGCTCTTCTCCGGGATTTTTTATACATAACATTCTTTAAAAATAATTAATTTGTTCTATAGTTTTAAATAGGGTGTTTCTATTTTCACTGTAGGAAGTTATGGATAGGTAAATCGTTAAATAAATAACTAACATCAATATTTGTTGAAATGATAAATTCATTCATAATGTGTGATTGGAAAAATGTACTTGAGGAGCTTGTTGCTACATTCAAGTTTCAGAAATTATATTTTACAATGAGACCATAAATGCTTACAAAACCATCTGTTTGTTTAATGGTATAATAAAAGCAGGCAAAAGGTCTACTCATCTGAACCAAGTATGTATGGTCATAAAAGCGGGTACTTACTAGCAAATTAAATTATCTCTTGTTAAATGTGTTTTTTGCAATATATAATAAAATTGAAACTAAAATTCATTTTTATTGAAAGTATTCAACAATCATAAGATGGTATATGGCATTACTATATTCTTATCCTTAATAGATACGAGGATAAAAATGAACAATGGACAAAAATGGTGATTATATTATGGAGAGACATTACATTGGTTAAAAAAGTTTGTTTTTATATTGAAAACACCAGGTAATGTTTAAAGTAAAGCTCTCAGTACATTTTTTGACAAAATCAAAACGAGTGTCTACTACAGAAACGTATTTAAGAATAATTATTAGTGATGTTAGTTATTCGAGATAAAAGTGTGCTATATCGCTTAACTTGACTAATAATTATAATAAATAAGCATATCCTCATTAAAAACCTATATGTTTGTCTCGTAAAGGCACGAAACGTCGTGGTACTCAAAGATTTGTTGGTACATGTGTATAGTAAATTTGTATTCAAATAAAACTAATATTTGATATTATTTCATTCAAACATTCTATGCTGGATAAAACAAAAGCATAATTTTCATGTATAACTTTAGAATGGAGGAAATTATAATTTTTTCCCTAATTGTTACTATTTTGTCAATCTGTTATGGCATAGAATATAGTATTATAACCATATTATAAGTGATAAAAAACAGTCTATATACATTTGAACAGGTGAAATTTTTGTCTCATTGACAGGATAAGTCCCAAATATAAATACAGAGACACACTACCTTATTATTATGTGCTTAGTTCATAAACATAAAAAAATAACAAAAAATACTATCTCAATTTTTGATTGAAATATTTTCAAAAATGTTTTATTCTATTTTTTCTTTACTATAAAGGTAGCTTCTAAGTTTAAATTTAGGTATGATTCAAGTACTTTTAATATGTTTATAAGATTGAATGGATTTGGAATTTGTAGTAAATCATTGGACTCATTATCAGCAAAAAGTATTGGACGAATTATCTTCTATTTGACGATAATTAAATACCTACTTATGTTTAGTATTGAACATTTGTAAACAGTCATTTATTCACATTCACTATTTTTTATTCCTTTATGAAAAATAATTGTCTTAAGAATAACTCACCTGAGTATATGATCCATTTTTGACATCTGGTAGGGTCATTCACAGGAAATCGGTACATTTTAATTGTAGGATCTGATCCCTTACTTAGTCCACACTTGAAATAAACACACGAATTTCCAGCCATTCCAAAAAAATGGAAAAGAAGAAGTGATTATTTGTTATATAAATACATTTTAGAAGTAGTTCGCTAAATATACAGTTATTTTTTCGAAATTGTAAGCTGTAGCATTTATACATCTAGCGTTTCTTATAATTTGAATATATTAACTAAGAGAGTAGTGATGTATATTAATTGTAATAATATCCACTTACCTTAAAAATGAAATATATATATATATATATATATATAAGTTCAAAGATACTAAAATAAAAAAATAATCCAAATGCACAACCAAAGAAAATAGGCACCCAAAATAAGAAAATTTACAACACAGCTTAAGGGTTGAATATAATATTTTAAATAATTTTGGCGCCATCTGTTATTGGGGTAATTCGGCAACCAAAGCTAAGAAAACACGTAATTCAAGCTACAACGTACAGTAAGAAAAGACGTACTGTGAACGCCAACTCTCCACTGCCATCTATTGGTGGCGTCCACCTCGTCAAATGATATCCTCATAAGGTTAATCTACTATCCTATTTTTTATACAATGGTGAAGTAAAGAATTATGAAGAAAATGAATAAATCTGTTAAAAACAGATCCACTAGATGGCAATAGTGTAATACGAGTTATTCAATCATTATACGAAGGACTACGAGTTTCATAAATTTGAATAAATAAACCAAATCATAGAAAAATAATACTCAAACTTATTGTCGAGCCTATAATTTTCCGCATATGTAGTATGTCATAATTTTATCTAATTTTGTTTTACTTCTATTTCAAATGGAAGTACATTACTGTGAAAAATATATTTTTCAACAAAATCTTTATAAACTTTACACACCCAGCTCAGCGAGTTTCTCGTTTTTAAAACCATTTGACAATAATTTATCGTTTCGAAAACTACGTAATTCTCTGTTATTACCTCTTTGTTTGCCTGAAATCACTTCCTACCAAGTTATTTTATAAATTTCGAACAGAAAGGAGTCGGAGGGAAATAGATTAGATGAATATGGAAGATGATGCAGATCCATTATAGTGGTTGAACAATATTATTCTTTTCAACAAATTTTTTTCATTTATCATGACTTTATTCGCCAAGAAACGGTTTTTGTTTCTGATTGTATTTTTATTACTGTGGTATAAGAGTTTACTCGTTTCTTTACTGTGAGATATCGACGATTACGTTTAAAGATACCCAAATATTCCTCTGAATTTTTAATCTCAGTAAGCGTTTGATCAGCAATAAACAAACTCATTACTCACCTAGCAGATAGGTGTTTCATAAGCAACATATTGCGTATCAACTCGGTTGATATATTAACTTCAGTAGCTACCTCAAGTTCTTTTATTAATCTATCACTAAATAGAATAGCGTGGATTTTATCAACGACTTTTGAAGTAAATTATGGCCTAAAATCCTCAGCATCTGGCCATTTTTAATAGTATAAAACCACTTACCATTCATTTCACGAGACAGAGTACTTTGAGGTTAATTATTACGTAACTTTTTTCTTGGCTTTTTTAAGATGAAAAATGTAACTGAATCTAGAAATTGTTGGCTTTCCATATTCAATCAATAATGAGATCGGTTTTATTTATAGAGTATTTAAACAAACATATCGATTATAAAAAGCCCAATCTAGTGAACAAAAAACTAGGATTCTTCTACAGCTACGATCTCCTTATTTGATGTGTATCTCTTTCCTTGAGCATTTCTCACAGTTCTAAAAACAGTCAGGAATTATTCCGTTGAGTTTGTCTATCACTTTCATTAACTTATGCTTAAATGAGTTATTTTGTTGCCGTAGATTTTTTTTCTTTTGCATATGGAGCTGCTTTTTCGTATTTTATTATATTTTCCTTGTTTCCAAATAATCTATAAACAATACTGCGGTCATAAACGTGTTAGTTGTGTGTTTTGTTTAGCTTCGGACGGATTTCGCCGTGCCCAGTCCATTTAGATGACTGCCATTTTTATTTAAATATGCAGTAGTGAATTCAGATCTCCTCCACAGTCACATATTGGCGCAAAAATTCTTTTAATTACGCCTCAACCGTTTCAAAGAGCGGCCAGAATAATCAATTGGTTATAGTTACTCTCGCTTCTTTGTGAGAAGCTTATGCAATATGGAGTATATTCATATTTTCTACATGTCTATTATAATTTTCACCACGTTTTATAATTCTTATTTATATTTTTATGTGTAAGCATGTTTTTTTGATGTAAGTTTAAATTGTGCGTATTAATAAATAATGGTTGATTTTTGCGTAGAAAAACACCATAATTTCAGTTTTTCAAGCCAAGCCTTGCCTTAACAGTATTATTTTCGGCGTGTATTTTAAATTGTTCAATTAACCAATTATTAGAGGATATGAACTCAAAATATGATTTGTAGTGAAGTCAAACTGTCAGATCGAAAGCATATAAGTAGATTAAAGAAGAAATTAGCATCAGATTTAGTATAGTTGAAAAAAAAAGTATATTTACCTTTTGATTTCTCCCATTTCACCTGAATTGTATACTTGTGGTCGTCAAGAATCCATTTATCAATCCAAAATTGATGGACTTGTCTAGGTATTACATGTTCTTTCCTTGTACGTAATTTGATATACCTACTATACTTTTGGTGTACAGAGGATCTATCAGTTGGAACTGTTGAAGTTACAAGTTGTATGCTGTACAAAGTGTCCGGTTTTAGATCGAAAAGGGTCATATATCCACATTGTGTCTGGAATATAAAAGCATAATGTTGATCAGTCAATTCGGAATTTATTACTAATCAAAATTGTAAAAAGAAAGTGCGAATATTAAGCTGTAGAATTGCTTTAGTATTAGCGATTAGTGAGGAGTAAATAATATAATATAATTTTTTTTAATCAACAGTTGTATCGTCGCCTATCAAATATTGATAGCATTTTTTTCAAAGTTATTTTTTATTGATGCTAACCTAGAAACTTTCATCTCAGTATTCCATATTTGCGAATGTTGTCCCTTTACCTAAAAGTGGAGTTATAGTAATTTGTTGACATTGAATTAAGAGTTACTTTCCAATAGTCAACTTTAAATAAAGTTTTATGTATCTAGAATTTCAATGAATCCATTTAATTAAAATAACTTTACAATAGTGATTTGGGATAGCTTGAACTATTAATCGTATACGAGAATTGCTTCAAAAATACCACTGTATTAGAAAGCATATGTTTCAAGTTTAAAATGCCATGTTGTTTAGTATTTGTTTGACAGCCATCAATAATGGACGTTTTCGGTGATTTTGTGAACACGGAAAAAATTCATCGTTATTTCATTTGAAAAGCTTTAGCCAAATAAATACAAAAGCAGAACTAGATTCTACTCTGGGTGAGGTGCTCCTTCATTATCAACAGTAAAATATTGGGTAGCAAAGTTTAAACGAGACTGTACAGGCATGGTCATGGTGTCGGTTTTTTGGTATGTGCGTTGAATAATTTCCATTGACTATTTTGATAAAGGAAAAATTATCAATGGCAAGTATTATACGAACTTATTGCAACGTTTGAGAGAAGAAATAAAGAAGGCCGCATTTGGCTTAGAAGAAAGTGTTGTTTCACACATCCGTTATTGCAATGGCCAATGACGCAAAAATAATGCTCTGACATAGAAAAAAATCTCATACGACCCCTCTTTTCTGATTTATAGACCTTTAAAGTGGTGAAATTAGAGCCTATATTCAAGTGTATTTTCTAACTTATACATTCGAACATTATGAATTTTCAATGGATGATTACGTGTGTCCATGTGGTGTCTGAAAATAATTCTACACTACTATAATTCTAATGATTAAAAATCCGTAATTTTCACAGGGACAGCCTGGATAGCAAAAATGATTTTTTCTATCGATTTTTCAACAAAAATGTATTCTTTGCTTAACTAAATAAAATTTATAGTTTATGAGATATATAGATTTTTTTGATTGTTGTACATGGCTGGAAACTACTCGCCATAGAGAGACATTTTGAAGAAAATACTTATAGGAGGTATTGAAACTCAATCAAACATTTCTAATTCAACTGCAACTCGTATTGTCTAATATCATGTTACTTACAAAAGAAAAAAATTGAACTATAGATAGTTGATTAGCCTACAATTTATCAAATAATAAAAAAACTATACTAATTGTTCAAAGTAGGTACTTTGCACTTCTACACACTTCCGGAGTCTATGGAGGATATTTCTTTGAACTGGGAAGTACTTTGCATATGAAGTGTTGCATATACCAAGCTTTTAAGATTCCCCCCAAAAAATTAATCCACTGCATTTAAGTCAGGGAAACGTGATGGCCATGCAAATTGACTTCCTCTATCAATCGACCTATTAGGAAAAATGTTATTTTTTATACTTTAATTATTAATTTTCTTCTAATTTTTCCTTAAGCCAGTTATATGATATTTGATAGTATGTAGTACAAATGATTATTTATTTACTTATTCATTAGTTCTCCAAGAAATGTTTGATTCTGTTTTAATACCTCCTGTAAGTATTTTCAGTAAATAATTGCAAATTATGATAATTTTCTTCATAATGTCTCTTTATGGCGAACGATTTCTAGTACATATATCGTAAACCATAAATTTGAACGAGATATGAGTATCTTTTTGTTATAAAATCGATTCAAAAGTAATTTTTGCTATCTATAGATTGTAATGATTGTTAACTATCGGGCATGAGCCGCCCGTGGTCTTCAGATAGTAGTGTAGAATTATTTATACTGTTAAACACACTACACGGAAATACGTAATTATCCATCAAAATTAATAATGTTCGAATGTATAATTTAAAAAATATACTTAAATATAATTTTTTTATGTCACAGCATTATTCTCACGTCATTTACTCACACCTGAATATTTTGCATCAAGTTCCCCAAAAAATAAAAAATAAAATAAAAAGGTAAGAATATGATAAGCCGCCCCACGACGATCATAATGAAACTTCATACATAGACTACTGTTGCTACGAGAAATCGATATATCATATCTATTTTATACGGAAACATGTACTTCCGGAGATACCGGAAGTGGCCATTATCTCTGATAGGCTAACAGATATCGAACCATGGATAATTTTGTTCGATAGACTTCATCAAGATCTATCTGTGTGTGAAAAGTCGTGATGATTGTAAGGTTATGTTAATTCTAATAAGTGACGCATTTTGTATTTGTTTCTATAATTCTCATCGATTATTAATTGACTGTATAAATTTGTTTTCATTTATTCTTAAAACTAAATATCCGTGGGATTAAAATAATCATGACTACTCATTTTCTTGTATTATCCATGACTATTCAAAGAATGGTGCATCGTCAAGAAAAAATGTGATATGCTGCATCAAACTTTATCCAAAAATAATTGAAGAAAGCATCATCTACAAAGTGTTTTTTTCTCGTAGTTACATCACATGTTTAATCAATATTACCTAATAGAGCATAAGCACATTTCTGTCTATCCTCATATTTTTTGTCAATTTTTAGCTATCACATCAATCCATGATTCACTTTTTTATTGCCAAAATGCTCTGAATTCTTTCAGCGATTGGAGGAATTGAAAAATAACTATTTATTTGTACAACGCTAAATACTGACTTAAACAACCAAATCAACTTTTTGAATACAAAAAGTCTATAGCTATCTCCAAAAGTGACAAATAAACAATTGATTGAAATGATCAAATACTGATTTAGAAAAATATACAGGGTGTTTCTAAATCCCTGTCACAAAATTCAGAATGTTATTTCTCGTATAGAATTAAGAGGGGTCCTTCCTATAAAATCTTTCCTAATGCTACCTCTTTCCGAGATATCACTCTTAAAAGGGGGTGACTAAAATTGATTTTTTATGACCACAGGTATTTTTTCAATATTGTTCCACATTATACGATGATGAAATTAGCAATTCTTACTTTATTTCATATCAAAATTTTTTTCAAGATGAAATTTTGTGAAATAAAATTATAACTTTAAATCCTTGTTTCATTCAAGAATCTTTTAATTCTCAATTCCTATTTTTTTCCCAAAACCAGTTGCAGCAAAGAAATAAAAATAAACACCACAATTTCTAATTTTTTCAATAAATTGAGTGAAAAAGAGTAGAAAAAAAATTCCCGTAGTTATTCATTTGCGAGTTCACAATAATTACAGAATTTCATGTTTCTAGTATTACTGACATTTTAGAATAAAAAAAAAAAAAATAAAAACTCAATTTTAGTCACCACCTTTTAAGGGTGATATCTCGGAAAGAGGTAGCATGAGGAAATTTTTTTATAGGAAGGACCCCTCTTAATTCTATACGAGAAATAATCTTTTGTCGCATGCATGCATTTATAAACACCCAGTTGGATGACACTTATTGTCTATTAAATTCAATAGAATGAATGTGGGCGTTTGTAGTGGATAAATGAATAAAATAAAATTCCAATTTTCAGTAGTCAGATTGTAGATAACTTTAAATCTGCCCTTAGTGAGGATTACAAATTTGTTCAGAGAAATCATATAAAACATGTTATGTCAAAAGAGAATAAATAACTTAAATTGATCTAAAAATAAATTATTTCGAATTATGAGTTTAATTGACAAAGTGGATATAATATATTTGTATGATTTATTAATTCTCAACAGATAACCTACGTTGCCTGTTCCTGTTTATCTTTTAAGTGCGTCACATGGTTATCTTTCCATGATGTTTAGTACTTATTTAGAACAGCGAAAACAAATTAAGTTGTAATCATGAAGTAACTGAATTTTGAGGTTAAAAATGCAAATTATCATGAATAGGGATAACATAGGCCAACATATTTTTAGGCACTTTCGATTTTTCTATTGTTCGTTGCCAAGAATCCGAAAAAATCTGCAGGTTTTGTATATTCGATCTATTTTTCGAAGTACGTTATATTTAACTTTAGTCTAGTAGGGTAGTCTCTCGACAGCTCCAACAGTAGTCGGCAATCATGTGGTTATCCCATAGTATTTTACTACAATCACTCAAGTTTTCGAAAAAACAATCTAGGTGGTTGTGGAGATGGTGCACTATAATGCTCATGGTATTACTTTGAATATAAATATTTTTAACCTAAGACCATTGTATACTACTTGAATAGATGTACACCAAGCTTTAAATACAGTCTCGTTGAGTCGATGAGTTCTTGATGTTTGATTTTTTATCAATCCGCACAGCACGACCCACACACTGCAGAATCGCAAGTTTCTTGTACTCATCCACGTTTATGTCCTTGTACAAAATGGCAAACGTTCCTACACTAATTATTTTCTTCTACTGTGCCATACATTTACCAAATAATTCTTCTTTCGAAGGTCCATCGTCATCGTCTAGATTTCTGGACTTTGAGTTGATCCACGTGAGCCGCTGTTCATTTCCTAGATATTCAAAGCTATTAACCTAGTCGAAATTATAGTTTCGTAATTGTATCGTTGGGTTGGTTTGGCGGTCATCACTCACCATATATTTAGTTTTTCTTTCATTTATTTCATGAACATTTCCTTTGGTACTAATTCTAAAGATGAGAAAATGTTATTAGTGATTTTTCAATAATACACAGATCATCAGCACATACCAATGTTATACTTGTAACCTTAATTGTTTTTTCAACCATTGAGCTTAGTTGATCAAGTTTTGTAGAATCATGAAATGGATTAAAGGTCAATTTCTTTTAATGTATTATTCACTCATCCTTGGTGTTGTCCAAAAGGTTTATTAAAAAGTAAATAGAAATGAGTTGTCGAAAGATGAAGTTCACGATTTGTAAATCAAGGCAAATTACCTAATAATATTCGTCATTTTTAACTGAATATTTTTTATCATTACATATAGGAGCACATTTTCGCTTCAAGTATTTTAGCAGATTCCTTCGAGAGATTCAGATATCGTATAAGATCGCTAGTTATTTATGTTTGGAAAAACACAAAATGTTTTGGTATCGTCTTCTGGGAATTCATAAAAACTGTTATTCGATAAAACGTGTATTTCGAATGAATGTATCTTAGCTAGGAAGATAGCTTCTTACAAAGTGTACTACATAATTATGGTACACCCATTCGGTTGAAATAGTTTGTTAAATAGCCAGTTTTAAAAGCAGATAATCACTTACAAATAATTCGGGATTGGGCACTTTAAGAATAATATTTACGTAACTTTTTCTCGGTTTCTTCATTATTTTCCACTCGAAATATTTACCCATAACAGAAAAACAGTTTGTTCATGAGCATTAGAATTAATCTATCTATAAGATAATTGTAAAATTCGGACGAATATATCAGAAACATTGCTATGCTCCTGACATTAAAATTAATGGAATGAAGAAAATACGATACGGTAGCGTCTAACAGCAAGATTGGTTGGATGGTTAATTTTGACAGAGATCAACATCAATAGCTTCATGTCAAATGGAAAAGGTATTCGAATCCTTTGAATTATTTCAAGCTTAAGCTTTTAAGAGGGGAGGTAAAGCATTTAATTGAACTAGATTTTAAAAACTGTATCGACAAATACATACAAACCCAAAACTTATTTGGTAGTTTGTGAAGTCAAAAAGTGGAAGTCTGGTACTATCGATGCCATTTGGGATACTAACAAAAAATTGATGGTCAATTTATCTCAAATTATTTCAGTTTCCTTTTCAGCCCTCATAACAGAAACCTGAACAATACTACTCAAAATAATAATATTAAAATCAATTATGAATTTTCATCTCAAATCCCCTCAAAAACAATCGTCGATAAAATTCAAAAACCTCCTTTTAAATCAGCTGGTGCAGAACATATAACAACTCTGTTGCGACATGGCTTTATGAAAAAGTTTATAGCAAATAATTATTAGAATCTGTTCAACTTTAATTTCCCTGGAAGATAAACGTCATAAAAAAGATGTTATATTCGTGAGTAAAATTGTTAATAATCTTATCGATTCCAATGAGATTACTAGTCGCATTAAATTCAATATTTCGATTTATGATATAAAAGTTCATGATTCTAATTTCTGTCACCAATTCTCCATTAAATAAGTGCTGTAAATCCTTCAGCTCTGTAAACATGTTGATATTGATTTATTCCATGATTTACTTTTTCTAATAAGACAAAAAAATTGTATGTCAATAACAAAGTCAAGTTTTAATTATTAATAGTAATGTAGTATTAAAAATGTTTGTGAATACTGTATTGTCCCGTTTGTATTCTTTTACATAATAATGAAAAGAAACTGTTCGTGATAAATAAACATGAGTGGACATTCTTGAAATCGGCACAATTAAAATCAGTTGTTGAATTTCCAGCACCACCATTTCTTTACAAATTCGAGATTATGATCATTTGAAAAAGTTATGGACAGTTACGTTATTATCGGCGATTAGTGTTACATCAAATCATGAAGAGTGATGAAAAATATGTAACAGTTGTTTCATCCGACAATAACAGTACTGACAATATGTAGAATCTAAAAATAAAATGGCCAATAGAAATGATGGAATGAGGAGTAAGATGAATAGTTCGGAAGTTCACATAGAATCCGAACCGATTGAAAAAGAAATAAATTTTCGTTAGAGGAGAAGGAATTAAAAGCGCAAATGGTGGAAACTACCAATCTATCCAACAAGGGGTGTACATTTTTTTGGTACAATACTACAGGGTCGGAATGGTTAGTTATGTTTTAACAGTTTGCGTTGGTATATTTTAATAGATCTTTAGTGTACAGTAAATTGTATTTTTTTAAATGTCATATACTGATATTATGATGCTAATTTGTGTTTCCACAATAGAGCCAAAAAAGACAAAAAACTGAATATTAATGAAAAAAAATGTAATTTTGTACCTTTACAAATTTTGTGTTTATGCAGTAATGAGGGAATCTCAATAAAAGATTTTTTTTCGACTCCAAAACCATACCCCTCACGAAAGATAATAATTGATAAGATAGATGCTTTTGAATTAGAAGCTATTAGAAGGAAAATACATTTTTTCCGAAAAGAAATCTCAACAATATATTCAGTTGCAAAATTTGTAAACGATGATGCTGATATACAAGATTTCATAAAGTCGATATTCCACAAATTAAGTTTTGAATTTTAAAAAAAGGCAGACATAGTTTGTTGCTCCAGAAACCAAAAATAGTATTTTGGAGAAGTTATTATTTAATGAAAAGAAAGGCCTATAGAAGAAAGAATAGAAAAATTTATTAGCTGGACGAAACGTGGGTAGATGCAGGCCGCACTAAGTTCAAAATTTGTGTTGATTAATCCATAAATTATTCAAGGCAAGCCTTTTTAGATGGCCTCTCAACTGGATTAGGATAAAGTTGGTTAGTTTAACTAACCACAGAAAATTCGTGAAACATTCTTCGGTATTCGTTCTCTTTACGATAGAGGAGGAATAATATTTTACAACCTGTATGTTTCTGCAACCGCTAAGCATGAGATTTCTTACCTATTTCCAATTCTTGTCTGTTAACTGCCCATTCATTTATTTTCCTGCTCAATATTCATTACTTTCTTTACTCATTCTACTATTGAGTTTTGACCGCCAAACTTGGTTATAAATGTGCGTTTTGTTACCAACATATTAAAGTTACCATGTAAGGCAGGTCCCCAATTTACAGCTTTTTTTTTGTAAACCTTAATATAAAGTTAAATTTATTCAGGATTGTGCGCGATTTTGGAGTTCGAAAGTATTAAGTTAGTGTAACAGAATAAACAAAAACTTACTAAAGTTTACTAAATCAGTAAAGTGTTCGCTTTCGGAAAACAATAACAGTAGGTCTTTATCATCAGAAGTGTCACAGTTAATAAAAGACTCTCCTTTTTTGTTTTCTTTTTCTTTAATGAGACGGATTTGTAACTTTCTGTTTTTTAAATCAATTACCTTAACAAAAGATTACACAATTTCCAAAACTTGACAAATCGAAGCCCATTGTTAAAAGTCTTTCTACTAACATTTTTTCATCCTTATTTGAGATCGTCGCTACTCCACCTTCTTCCTTGCCTTTTTCTATCACATAGCCTTTTTCCCCTCTGTACCTCTAACATAATGTTTAAGGGTTGTTCTCGGAAGTTGTATTGTCTAGGCGCTTCCTTAATCGTGTTTTGACTTTGCTGTTCAGCCAAAACAGCTTTTATCTCTTCTTTGCTGAACCTACCTCTATCGGCACCACGAGTTGTTTTGCGTAGGTATTTTCTTACCACTTACCCCAAACCTTAAAATTTTTCGGGGTAAATAGGCCAACATCAACATAACCCACAAAATTTGTTACTAAGTTAAGTTCACAATATTATCAAAATACTATTTTTACTTACTTAAACACATATAAGCTATGTGTCCCTTCCGAAATTGTAACTGGGATCACGAAAAAAAAACAGCACGTATTAAAAAACGTAACGACAAAAAAGCACAGTCTGCTACGAATTCATACTTACCACATTAGATTCGAAGCGTGTATTTCTATTTTTGGTATTGTAATATCGAATATAGTAGTAAACTCCAGGCTGAGGGGATGTTTTCCAGCGAAGAACTATAAAAGTAGTTTCTATACAATGCGGTATTGGTGAATTAGGATAACTTGCCATATGGGGCGAAAATTTTACATTTGAAATTGTTGTTGTTTCCTTCTCATGATTGGGTAGATCTACTGAAAAATTACAATTGTTTATTTAGTTGTACGACTGGTGAAAATAATTGCTTAGGAGGGTCACAATGACAATGTTTTGAACATTGAAATATTTTTATGAAAAATAATCAAAACATTCTCGCTTAAGTTCAGAAACCATTTATCAAAAAACTTGTAACCAACTCTGTTTCTAATTAAAACTCTGATATATTTAAAATTTCAATTCATTTCAATACATATAATTCCCTCTCTACAATCCCTCTAAAATTTAAAAGCTGCTGTTGATATAGACATACGGAACTTTGAAAAAATATTGGCAAATTCTCTATTTTTACGTAAATATTATTGGCAACTGGTATATGGTACATTTATTCTACGAGTATATTCTACCTTTGAATAATATTAATGTGCTAAAACTTACCATTGGGTTCCAACGTTGGAGGATAAGGACATTCACATGATTCCGGCATACATCTTTGCGAATGACCCTAGAAAACAAATTGATCCCAATGAAATGCGTAATATAAAAATGTAATACTTATTAATCACATAACGTATGGCAGCTGATTCTTATATTTCTTCCTTCTTAGACCTTTAACGTTTTTTTGATAAATCGTCTTGATTGTAGGTTTCTTTTGATTGTAATGGCTTGTTTCAATAAAAATTCCTTGCGACGTTTCAACCTAAATTTGGTCTTTATATAAATTAAATCGAAACGTAAAAAGTGATATCTATTGAAAAAAGTAGTGAGAGAATAAATTAATCGAGAATTGTGGTGTATTATTTTTTTATGAAATATTAAATTCAAAAAGAAGATTACCCATGAATATTGTGTTCTGGGGGTATCCATATCAAATATTAGCGAAGGAAGATCTTCAGACAACTATTTTAAGCAAACATAACATGAACACTCTTTTTCCGCTACATATATGCCTGCATTACTATTGTACCAAAAAATGGAAATGAAAACATAAGTAAAAAATAATTCAACTCTTATCATAAAAACGTCTATCCACGTTCGAAATTGTAAAGAATAATAAAACTAGGAAGACAACGGGAAACCACCTAGTGTATTTTCCCAAGAGAACCACATGGATACATTCGAATCAAAATTTTCCGGAATTTTAAATAGTCCCCCGATCGGATCATCGGGGGGGGGACTGACTTGAATGTTTCAGAAGAAAGACTTAACTTACGTACAACTTTAAAAATTGGAACTTGGAACACCTAAAGCCTTTTCGAAACTGGGAAATTGAAAAATCTCGTACAGGAAATAAGCAGGCACAAGATAGATATTCTAGAAGCTGCAGAAACTTGGTGGCCCGACTCTGGAATATGATGATGTTTTTTATTATTCAGGAAACCAGGACAGAAATCACAGAAAAGGGGTAGTTATGATAATATCCAAAAACCTGATAAAATCTGTCGTAGACTTCGTCCCTTACTCCGATCGTACTGCTATAATAAAACTTAGAGCTAAACCTTTCGACCTAAATATAATTCAGCTGTAAGCACTAACTGCCGACTGAAACGACCAAGACATAGAAGAGTTTCACAGTGATGTGAAGGGTCTTCTAAAATTAACTAAAAAACATGAATTTAATATGGTCATGGGCGACCTAAATGCCAAGCTAGGAAAGGGCAAATACGAAAACATCGTTGGGCCCTTTGGTCTGGGAATAAGAAATGAAAGAGGGGATCGTCTCCTGCAGTTCTGTCAAGAATAACATATGACAGTAACCAACACATAGTTCCAACATCACCCTCGCCGCCTATATACCTGGAAATCACCAAGAGACCAACCAGGGAACGTTACCCGTAACCAGATAGATTACATCCTTATAAACTCCAGATTTGCTTCTTCAGTAAAAACGGAATGCACATATCCTGGAGCTGATATACCCACAGACAATGTACTACTATCGGCCGTCATAAAAATATCCCTTTCAAAGACTAAAAAGGAAACACCAAGACGTACAATAGCACTAGATAAACTGCACAGTCAAACCATCAAATCCGTATTAACCAACCGGTTAAACTCTCAGATACAGAAGTTAGATTCCACGGTGGAAGAGGACGACCCGTCAAAATCATGGGTAGAAATAGCAAGTGTTTTAAGAAATGCCTCACAAAGTGTTCTAAGATTCAAATCTAGAAATAAAAAACAAAAATGGATGACCGATGAAATTTTGCTCTTAATGGATGAGCGTAGAAAACTAAAAAAGGACATAAATAAGTACAGAGACTTACAGAGACTCATAAGATGAAAAATTAGAGTTACAAAAAATGAATGGCTTAAAAACGAGTGCAACCAAATAGAACAACTGCAACGAAGGTACGATGATTTCAACCTCCATAAAAGATTAAAGGAAGCCGCTGGTATATTTAAAAAACGAAATCTAGGTATAATAACCAACTTGACAACCAGATAGTTATGGAAGGTCATGAGAAATACAGGATATAGGAAGACTATGTAGAAAAATTTTTTGACGACAATAGACCACACCAGAGAACTCGATACAGAAGAATGTCTAACTGGACCTTCTATTACCAAAGAAAAGGTAGAAAAGGCTGTACTAGTCACTAAAAACAATAAAGCAACTGGTCCAGATGAAATACCATCAGAAATACTGAAACTACTGGACGAAAGGGGCATTAGAGTGCTTCACAAGCTGTTCAACAAGATATATGATACTGGTCATTACCCTGAACAGTGGCTGTCTTCAGTTTTTATTCCTATCCCAAAAAAATTGAACGCAAGAAAGTGGGAAGATCATAGGCTAATTAGCCTTATGAGTCACTCCCTAAAAATATTCCTAAGAATAATACATCAGAGATTATATAGAAAATGTGATAATTAATATAAGCGACTCGCAATTTGGATTTAGACAGAGGTTAGGTACAAGAGACGCAATCGTCGCAACACAGGTCCTTGTATAGAACTGCTATGACCAAAGAAAAAATGTTTGTCTATGCTTCATAGACTACGAAAAAGCTCGATAAAGTTCAACATCACAAACCTATGTAGCTCCTCAAAAAATTGGATTTGGACGAAAAAGACATTCGTTGTATTGAAAATCTGTATTGACACCAAAAATCGCAAGTCAAAGTAAATCATGGTCTAACTGAGCAAGTTCGGATTCGCAGAGGAGTACGTTAAGGTTGTATATTGTCGCCGCTCCTGTTTAATATATACTCTGAAGCCATCTTTCGAGATTCACTTGAAGATGGAGACATTGGGATCAAAGTCAATGGAGTCTGGGTCAACAACATACGTTACACCGATGACACCGTGCTGATTACAGATAATATAGATGACCTACAACAACTAATTAATATAGTAGGTGGACATAGCCAAAACATGGGATTAAACATCAACATCAAAAAACTGAATTCATGATTATCACTAGGGAAGCGAATACGTTTAGAAAATCTAGAGTAACATATAATGGAAAACCTATAGAACGGGTAGAAAAATTTAAATATCTAGGGCTAATCTTACAACTGGAATAATAAAAAAATATTAAAAAGCGTTAAATTCTACAAAAAAAATTACTCTTCTTTGATTCGTGTAACTCAATCGGTTATCGAGTTATTTGCTTCTAAAAAGTTCAATAAATTTTAATTTTTTCATAAAAAATTTTTATTATTCCTTAAATATGCAACAATAACAAATTTGTGAACAAAAATAAAAAACTTCAAAGCAAATGCTCAAAATGCCCACCATTTACTTACATACACTTTATAATCCGCTTTCGTAAAGATCTTTTAATATCAAATAATCCTTGTCTATTATTTTTAATTACATCCGCGGCTTCTATTTTCCGTCGCAGTTGTAGAAGAGAAGTAATTTTTTCTTTGTAAACTAATGCCTTCATTTGCGACCAAATTGAAAAATCCAAGGGATATAAATCAGGGCCTCTTGGTGGCCAAGCAAACTCACTTCCACGACCAATCTATCAATGCGGAAACTGTTCGTTTCGACCTATCAGACACCCACATATTACACCATACCAAATGTCAACCTTAAACTCGTGCTGAAAATGTGTTTCCCTCATAGCATGTGGATTTTCAGAATCCCACAAATGATTATTTTTATAATTAAATATTTCTCGTCTGGTAAATGTTGCCTCATCAGTAAAAAAAATTGTATCCAGAAAATCTGGGTCAAAATTATTTATTTTTGCTTCTACACAAACTGTCTAAAAGTGAAATTAAAAAAATTAAACCATGGCTTAATTCACGAATGTGATTTTGATATTAAGAGATCTTTACGAAAGCGGATCATAAAGTGTATTGAAGTAAATGATGGGCATTTAGAGAATTTGCATTGAAGTTTTTTATTTTTGTTTACAAATTTGTTATTGTTATCTACATATTTAAGGAATAATAAAATTTTTTTATGAAAAAATTAAAATTTATTGATCTTTTTAGAAGCAAATAACTCGATAACCGATTGAGTTACACGAATCAATTCATATATATATATATATATATATATATATATATATATATATATATATATAACAACCCACAAAAATTATGGCATCACTCATTATTTTTAAAATATTTTAAATTTGTTGCCTGTTTTTCGAATTTTATTATTATTACAAATTAAAACACCAATAGATACGCCTTTTGCAACATTTATTTTATATCAGTTTAATCTACAGAGGACAAAAAGTTTGATTTACCAAAACATAGAAAATATCAAAAAAATTGTACAAAACATCTACACAAAAAAATGAACGGTGCTTAAGCCAGCCAATGAATTTCTAATAGCGTGTGTTGCCGTCCTTCGCTCTAATTACAGCTTCCATTCGTTTTGGAAGGCTTCTAAACAGGTTCTGGACGTATGCGGCATATTTTCCCAGAAGTTAAAAAGAACATTTTGCAGATCATTTAGTGTTCTTATTGGTGCCGGATGTTGCTGAATTTGCCATCCTAGATGGGCCAAGACATGCTCTATTGGGTTAAGGTCAATTCAGGGTGGGTATCTCGACCTCTTCTAAGTACTGCCGAACCACTCTAGCAGCATGTGGACGAGCATTATCGTGCAGGACAGAGTTGTCACCGATATGAGGCATATAGGGCACTACATGGGATTCTAGGATATTGGTTATGTACCTGTCAGCATTTAGTCTTTCATCATTCACTAGTACTAACTCCGTGCGACCCTCAAAAGAAATTCCTCCCCAAACCATGATAGAGCCACCACTAAAGCTTTCAGTTTGACAAAAATTAACCTGATCGTGCCGTTCACCACGTCGCCTATATACTGGTACACGCCTATCTGATGAATACAGAAAAAATCTTGATTCATCCGTGAATAAAATATTGGACCAATCTTGAATACTCCAATTAGCGTGTTTTCAATATTAATGTCCCGAGTGCATGTCAAATTGTCGATAATTTAATTTTCTCGAGTGCGCGAATGCGCACGAGAGGAAATTATGAGACAATTTGACATGCACGAGAGGGCATTTTGGCAGACTATTTCCTGAGAAAAATTTAATTTAAAATAAACAATAATTGTTCCTTTTCTTAAAATATAAAATTAAAACCAAATGATGTTTATTAATCCTAGACGAAAATTTGGCACTAGTGCAAATTATCGATAATTTGCACTAGTGCAGTATTATCGCTGAAATTTGATGGTTGCTAGGTAAACATAAAATATTACAGCTTTTTGGTTGGCTTAAATTTTTCGAAGGAAATAGTCAATATTAATGTCTCGAGTGCATGTCAAATTGTCGATAATTTAATTTTCTCGAGTGCGCGAATGCGCACGAGAGGAAATTATGAGACAATTTGACATGTACGAGAGGGCATTTTGGCAGACTATTTCCTGAGAAAAGTTTAATTTAAAATAAACAATAATTGTTCCTTTTCTTAAAATATAAAATTAAAACCAAATGATGTTTATTAATCCTAGACGAAAATTTGGCACTAGTGCAAATTATCGATAATTTGCACTAGTGCAGTATTATCGCTGAAATTTGATCGTTGCTAGGTAAACATAAAATATTACAGCTTTTTGGTTGGCTTAAATTTTTCGAAGGAAATAGTCAGGCAAATTCCAATCTTGCTACTCGATGTTCTCTGGTAAGACGTGGACCTCTAGCTGGCATTCTAGCTCATATGCCTGCTTCTCTCAGTCTATTTCGAACTGTTTGTAGGCTTATTCGGACATTACGAGCAGCCAACAGATCTGTTTGCTGCCTTCGGGCGGTGGTATGCCTAATTCTTATATAACGCCGTTAACCTTAAATAACGATCATCTACTACCGAAGTTACCCTTCCACGGCCTTGTCCGGATTTTCTGGTTAGCTACCCCGTTTCTTGGTAGCGAATAACAACTCTGGATATGGTGCTTTGTTACTCCAATTACCCCGATTGTGATATTTTTTTGCCCATGATAAGAAACCAGAAATATCTATTAAGTTGATACATACAGATTGTCCCAAAAAACTAAAATTAAATATTAAAAATATACTCAAATAACAGTGATGCGATAATTTTTGTGTCCTATATATATATATATATATATATATATATATATAAATATGTATATATATATATATATATGTATATATATATATATATATATATATATATATATATATATATATATACATAAATGCATCTAAATGTTCTTGATTTTAGGTCTCTTCTGTTTTAAAATTAGTTTTTTAATAATTTTTTGGAATAAAGATATAAAGTTACGACTTTTCTTCAAGTCTTTATCAAAGTATGATATTGACTGTGATAATTTGCGTATTTATATCAATAGATCACCTTCATCATGAATATCAAAATAAGAAGAAAATCAAACTAGAACTTTGTTCTAATAAGAAAAATTAATTTTCCCCCAGTACTTACATTTCAATTATACAGCATTAGTCAATTAAATTATTTGTAGTTTATTAGAATTAACAAAATAGAGCTATAAATTTTATTTAAATTATTTGGGTCTTTTTTATCATTTGTAGCTTCTTCGTTTTTATCAATGTGAACCATTTCTAAAAATTCTTTTTTTCGTGTATTAGATTCCGTATCAAGAATTTTTGAATCTTTATAATTGAATTTATGTTTTTTTTTGATATTTCATGGTTTCGTTAATGCAGCTCCATTTTTTTATCGTATTGATGGCTTCTTAATCTATTTTACACATCTTCTTGAAGAGTTTATACGAAACGTTTTTAAAATGTTTCAACATCCTGGTACCAAACTTACCGATAATCTTTTATTTATGTGATAAAACGATTATGACATGTTTGATAAGTATTTCCAATAAAATATATGTTATGTAATAACTTTTGAATTATATTTAAGATAATAATAATAAAATTGAGCCTAGCTACTGATAAATGCCGTTAATAGAATGATAAAGAGATTTAATATTTTTTTTATTGATGATTGTAGAGGATGTTTTTAATATACTTTAAAGAAGATATAATGCTTCGCAAATTATAAGCTAGCAAAGTTATTAAAGACTTTAAAGTTTCATATTAAACCTAATTCCATCAATCTATATTCATCGGAGCATTAACAATACAACTCTCCATGATTGAGGGTAAAACGTTAGCGATTATAAATTGGTCACAGATCACGAAATTAATATTCCCTTAGTATCACTCAACTTACCATTTATGCAATTATGCCAACAGCTTTATTATTATTATAATAAAGGGCTATGAAAAATCTGAAATTGTTTTCTTTATTCGAGAATCTTACAAAAAAGGTCATTTCTTCTCCTTATTACCAAATCGCATCTTTCCATTGAAATAGACTTTCTTAAATGCGCAAAACTATTTCTTGCAAAAATTTCAGGGTAATTCCTATTATGTTTACTGTCAAAAATTCTTTTCTAAATAAGAACGCATACATTTTCCTTCAAAGTTTTTCTTTCGAATGATTCTCTATTTGAAGTGCATAGCTTAGTCGATAATGAATACTTTAGTCTATTTAGTGTTAGTTAGTTAAAAACTGTTTATATAAATAAGAATAACATTACAATATCATTCGATAAACTATTTGTATGAAAAGATCCCTCTCGTGTCACACCTTCTTTTCCTAAGGAAAAAAAATTGTGAAGACATTTTTTGTATGCATTGATTACAATGTCTTTTATATGTTAGTCTCTAAAGTTTATAGATGAACTGGTTATGTTTACAATAACGCATTTTGTATAGTTTGTGACATCTTGACATTACATTGATATAACGTCCGTTATATTCATATAATCAATTTTTATGAACTGTAATAACCTCTTTTGAATCTAATTTGATAGTTCATAGTTCCCACCCTTTGTTTTTATAATTTGATGTGTACCTGAAATATTATAAGTAAAATTTTCCTATATTTTCTCATCAATAATATCAAGTCTTAAAGTAAGAAATCTGTAATCTTTGATAACTTTTCTTTCTCTCCAAACTTTTTATAACGAAGTCCCTTAGCGAGACAAGGCGAACTAGGATTCGTTATTTAGAATAAATGACTTGAAGATGTAAGTATGGTTTGTTTTAACAGTAAACTATGAAGTACCTATAAGTAACATTAGAAGAGATTGCTAATAATTCTTTTAATATCCTCAGTTATTTATCTCACGTTTCTTAAAACTAGTCGAGCAAATATTTCAAGGCCATCTTAGCCTTGGTTTAGTATTGCTGAAGTATAAAATGGCTCATCCCTATCTTCCCGCCAATCGAATTTTACATTTTTCATCGATAACTTATTAAGTAGTGAACATATTTCAGAAAATTAGGAATTAATCGCATGTAATAGTTACAAAATGCTATCTCTTAACCATGTTTTCATTTTTAGATAATGGATAGACGAAATCTAGATCCACTTCACTACACTCCTGAAACGAAAAAACAGTCATGACAGTGGATTGCAGAGGGTAAAACTGCTCCGAAAAAGGCAAAGTATTGACTGGAAAAGTAATGGTGTCTGTTTTACTAGATAGTAATAGGTCGGATACTTTTCACACAACCCTTGTAGTATACCGAAGTATATTATATAAGTCACTAAATAAGTTTAAGTATAAAACGATATTAAATTTGAAATTCAACAGAGATAGTTATATTGTTTGCTAACGATTGCGTTTTTGTTATTCACACTTAAGTTCTCGTTGCGAATAAACATTGAAACATTTCGTCGAATTCTTATCAACATTTAATACTATCATAAATGAATTGTTTCTTGTCTTGGTTCGCAGAGATTTGGAAAACATTATTTTCGCATTCATTATATACCCCTCCTCTACCCTTACAATGATCTACGTGAATCTTGCATTACTTGAAACAGAGTTGGATATGTTTCTCCTCTAACTCCTTCAGGATACAGGCCGCTATCTTTTTCATAGCTTCAACAGCTTCATATCTTATTCCTTCTATTGTAGATTTAACCTTAGGAAACACATAGAAATTTCACTGCGTAGAATCCAGAAGATAAAGGGAGGGTGTTTAACAGTATGAATTCAGTAATGTTGATTTATAAAAGGATCTTCAGAAACCTTTTGAACGTACACAATACTCATACGAGTTTGTTTTGTTCTCGGCTAAGATTTTTTTCCATTTCTTGGATTGGCGCGTCGTTCCATAAATAAAACTCGCGATTCGTCATATATTCTTTACTTTTTCAATAACTTGGGGCCATACTCAATTGCATTCAAAGTATCAGTAAAAATATACTTATTTAATCGAGAGATTTTTTTGTTATTCAAATTGTCATTCAAAAGTTGTCTTATCGATTTCTACATATCCAGAAATCGCACACATGCTTAACCGACATCAAATTGAATCAGATTACTGATTTGCTTTCGATATTGTCCTTTGTTTGTGAAGTTTGGGTAACTTGAACGGATATCAACTGAAAAGTTTTTTCGACTATCTTAAAAAAATCTCAAGCCATCCACAAACGTACTCAAACGATATACAATCATTGACATACGAAGTCTTTCTATTAAATAAAGAGACTGCGCGCTAGACGGATGGGATAAAAAACGAGTAGTGTGTTGGGTATCCAGATATCGTGACTAGGCACGTCCAAAACACGTTTTCGTCACGATTATAGTATTTGTGCAGTAGCGGTTTGACACGAACGTGTTTTTTCTCGTGCCGAAAACCATGTGTGACGAAAAACAGGAGCAACGTATCAATCTCAAATTTCCCGTTAAATTGAAAAAAAAACTCCGACTGAGTGCTATATATTGTTGCGAGAGGCCTATGGGGACAATTCTCTATCTCGTACGCATGTTATGAGTGGTGTAAGCGCTTCAAGGAGGGCCGAGAGAGCAAATCAAAATTCAAGGCAATGTTGATCGCTTTTTTTTAAATTAAAATTATCGTGCTGACGGAATGGGTTTCACCAGGACAACGTACCTGCCCATAACGCGCTATCTGTGAAGCAGTATTTGGCCAGTAAGCGCACTCCAGTGCTCGCCGTACTCACCAGATTTGGCACAGTGCGACTTTTTTTGTTTCTAAAGATAAAATCTGATTTGAAAGGGAAACGATTTGAGTCTATGGAAGCGGTAAAGCAAAAAACGGCAGAGCTCCTAAAGGCACTCACTTCCAGCACTGCTTCCGATCAATAGAAAAAACGTATGGAAACGAGTGTGGTGAGGGGAGGGATTATATTGAAGGGGAGTATTCGAATGTAGAATAATTTTTATAATAAAACCCTTTTTCGTAACCAGTCTCGTATACTAAGTACTTTCAATAAATTATAAGTTGCAGTTTTTCAAACTTCCCGTCTTTACTGATTCGTTTATAGACCATTCGTAGCATATGATTTCAAATTAACAGTTGCTAGGTTTGATGCAGTATTTTTCTACCACTTCTATAGTGCTGAAAAGTAGGTTCTTGAAAATGTATTACCATATTTTTGTGCCGATTTCGTAATGAGTTATACAGAATACGGTTATCAAGATATTGCATATCATCATCCTTAATAGAAAATCCATTCGTTAAATTGCTACTAAAGTATTCATTTTTATTTATTATTTATAACACGTAGATTTGAAGTTTAGTGAGGTTAGTTGTTATCAAAATTACCGTCAGGTTATTAACATAAAATGAAAAAATAGCATACATTGATGTCATTATAAATTTAAATCTGGTCAATATCACCTTGCTCGAAATTTCCATAAAAAATACCAGACACATACTATTATTGTTTTGAAAGGGAGAAACACGGTCCTGAATTATGTTTGGTTTCAACATTTTTAATGTTAGATTGATTAATTTTGTCAGTACACAACAAATAGCAAAGATATTTCCTTGGTTTTCATGAATTTAATGATGATAGATGCATCAAAAATTACGTTATTCATTGAAATATTAGATATGAACTTCATTCGATCTAAATAATATATAACTTGAAACTTCTTAACCTTTAATCAATATTGCTAAGTATCACTGAAGTGTGGTTATAAAAACCGCGAAAGTTTTATAGTAAAAAAAATTTGATCCAAATTTGTTCCAAATTTTTTTGTGCTGATTATTGGGGTTTGCAAAATATCATTCAATTGAAAGAAAAATTATGTAAAAAAATTAAATGCGACACAAAAAATACAGTCTTCTCAAGCAAAATACACCTTCCGTATAAAAAAAATTGAATGTCATAAAAATTATTCTGAAAAATAAACAGATGATTCTTACACCAATCTACAAATTTCTAAATATTTTGCTTACTCTTCGGGCACATTTTTGCTAGCACAGTGGTAACACATGCAACACCAGTGAAATTTTTAACGAACACGTTTAACATGTTTCCCTTTTTTCTATTTTATCAGATCCCACTTCTTGATCCAAGAATGTTTAGAATTCTTCTTATATTGAATCATATCTTGAAATTCTTGTCTTTGTTACTCTCCTTTAAAGGAGCGGTGTAATTAATTCATCCGCTTATAATTTAACGAAATGAAACTGTCTAAGTTTTGGATAATTTGTTGAGACTTAATGAAGAGCATGTGCATTTACTCCACTGATTTCAAGTAAATGAAAAAATGTGGCTATAGGATATCTTGTTCTTCGGCTCATACTGGCACATTTCTCATTAAGTAGTTAATTATTTCAGACTTATGAGATTCTTCATCAAATGAAGGCGAATGATGGATGGAGGAGACGAGTATAAACGGCTTTGGATAGCATGAAACCAAAAGCATTTCTTTAATGTAACCAAATAATGTGCCGGATTTACCAACTTGTTCTTCGGCTCATAGTGGCACATTTCTCATCAAGTAGTTAATTATTTCAGACTTATCAGATTCTTCATCAAATGAAGGCGAATGATGGATGGAGGAGACGAGTATAAACGGCTTTGGATAGTACGAAACCAAAAGCATTTCTTTAATGTAATCAAATAATGTGCCGGATTTACCAACTTTTCTATTCTTAATGGCTTGTAATTAAATAAGCTGGAATTTCTGGAACCTTTAGTGATATTTATATCTATTGGACACACTGTTTTCACTGCCACTATATCAAAACTCACAATTATACTGTCTGACGCGCGGTTTCAGTTTACATTCAGTCTCTGAAGACGATAACTTGGTTACCGAAAGAGTATGAGACGGTATAATTGTGAACGTTGATGTAGTGGTACTGTAAAGAGTGTGTTTAGTATTTAAATTAAATGGAAGCTCTCTTTTAATCTTTAAAGGGCTCCAACATATGGTAGTGTTCAACCAAGCCAAATCTATCAGTCTTTTCCAGCATAAAGATAACCGATCCGAGAGTTGGAACCGTGTTTTTGGTTAAAGACATAAAAGTGGTTTTGATTAAATCTTATTAAAATGCTCTTTGAAGTACATGAAAGTGCAAATTTTAAGGAGCACGGGAAAATTTCTTATATTCCCTATTTTTCTAGATAGGACGTCTGGTTTATTTTTCAGTACTTTAGCAGAATTGTTGATGACCTCTGAAAATGCTGGAAATTCCCTTTTAAAGTGGAACCAAGTCTTAATGGTTAATACTTCAAATAAACCGGCGTTTTGCGCCCAAGCAAGGAGAAACAGAATTCAACTACGGTTAATTAAAATAACATCGCCTACTACAAAAATATATGCACAGAAATATAAAAAAATTCACAGTATGAACTCGTGGTACAGTATTAATATAACCTTCTTACCATTACGAATCAAACCCTATAAAATCAAACTATGCACAAATAAAAGAACATTTGACACGAGATAACAATATATTTACAATTGTAAATAATTCGTATCAGCCATATGAATCCAAGAAGGAGAAATGACAACATTGGCGCTACATAAAAGGGCTTGTAGTTATCCTTAATAGAATGGTGAAATGATAATTTGACTAAAGTATAATCACATCAAATAATTTTTATCTTTCAATTTTTATGGTACTGGTTCAGGAACAATAAAAAAATTAATCTGATTGATTAATCTCTATATTCAACTGATAACTCAAGCTGACATTCTATTTTGCAACTTACGTAAAAAAAGTAATCTGCGTACTATAGGGATTTAGTAAATACATCTACATTCGAAACGTGATGTCATAGAAGCATAATCTACGTTTTTTTTGTACTGAATTGTAAAGTCGATTTTACAGTAATAATTTGTGTCCGAAAAATGGCACTTTACGGAATCCGTGTACTTTACAGTATACTAAGATTCTCCCAATCCCAATATTACCAAAAATTCAATAAGTCTGCCTTTGTTTACAATCTTACCTTAGTAACTTCCGTAAATTTTTATTTTTTTAAATAAAAAGAAAATAATCAGAGGAGCTATTTTTCAGTAAAATTGTCAAATATTTTAATATAATTTTGCTTTTTAATCAATACTGAAAACAGTATGAAAAAAAATATATTACGATATGTACGTCCGTATAAGTTATTATTACGGTACTCAATTAGAAATTCTTGACTCGGCTCCTTCGTCGCCTCGTCCATAAACATCTATCTCGTACCGTTCTAAATTGCTTCCCGGACTTATAACGTAAATAACTATTTCGTAATAGGAGATAATTGGTTAAAAAATGTTAATTTTCAATTTACGAATACATATTGTCAATGACTGTTAAGTAACTTGGCAAAATAATGATCTTACCTTATTAACCCCAGTGTCACATTTTAAACAATGTCCATTCAAAATTTCAGTGCCATTTTTTCCACAAGAAACAAAGAAAACAGAACATGTCAAGATAAGTATCACTTCACAGAACTTCATTTTGTTATATTTATGAGTTTTATTATGAACGTGCTGCACATTTGAGCCATAGGGTACAAAACGTTGTACTGCAATAGATATTTTCTGTTCTCAGGTAAAAACAATACTGGCGGTAAACTAAATAAGCAGGGAGATAATGATATTGTAATTATATTCTTATAGGTAAGGTAGATAGAACAAATGAAATTTATGTCAGGTTATTGAATACTTTTTAAGAATTGGTAATGCATATAGAAAATATTTCAATGAGAGTTTCTATAAATTTTACAAATTAATGCAGTAAAATAGTTTATGATTATCCTGAAGATTAATTTCTAATCTTCAGATTAACATGTCATTTACCAAACTAACTACGCCATCTGCACGATATGAACTAAATTACATTTACTATTGAGAAATTTGACTGTTGTTTGCTTGTATGGAGGTTAGAAGTAAGGCGAATATAATCTGTGTATGATAAAGTATCCGTCGAAATGTGTTACATAGGGTGTCTCATAAGCAATGTTGGTTTTCATATATCTCTTGTTTATTCTCGCTCGTTTTTATTTTTTATAGGAAGTGGTATGGAGTGTGATAAATAGGAAATTCGTGTACTGTGAAAACATTATTGGAAGACAAATTGAGCAGACACAGTTAATGAGCGAATGGCACAGTGTTGGTGTAATCGTTCTAGTGAACGTTTGAACATCGTACGCGGTCAGATTGTGGATCTGCGTGGGATATTGAGATTAAAATGATGGTTGAGGCTTTATCTTTTTTTTACTTATGAGGCTTTTCGGCGCTGTTGTACACCACTCGATTTTGCTCTTATGTACGATGCGAGCCTGGGAAAATATCACATTGTAGGACGCAGTTTCAATGAGAGATAATAAAATAGACCTAACTAACAATAGGATAGCGGAAACCGCATTTCGGTATCTGCTTCCTATGTAGAGACTTTGGTGAAAAACTTATTCTCCGCTTGTTTTGCCATTGAATCTTTTACTGAACAGCTCGATTCTCGTTCTGGTTTAATAACTTACTACTCTTTGTTCGAAAAGCATCTTCTCTGGTTTGCATTTCTGGGGACCTCTTTGAATCTATTTTCAAATTACAAAAATGTGCTATTCGTTATATTTATGGTTTCAATAATAGAACTCAACTCTTTTTAGAATGCGTTTATTTGGTTCCAAACACTTTCACAATATATATATATATATATATATATATATATATATATATATATATATATATATATATATATATACGTTAAAGTTAAGTTCCGGAGATGGACAAAGGCATTTCTACTTGAAAGACCTTATTATTCTATTATTCTGTGGCACAATTCTACAATCTACCATAGACTGGCATAATTCAATTTAGTGGAGTAAGAAATTAATATTATATCATAATTTTTATTAAGCCAAATTAACATTTTATATTATGTAATATAAGATTGTGTCGCTTTGGTCCAAAAATTTGTGAAATTTTCTTATGACAATAAAGCTTCTCTCTCTTTCTTTATAGAAAAAAGTGTAAATTACGCCTTGAATATAGATTACCTATTGTGGTAGCTAAATTAGCAAACATTGACTATTTCTACCTTTCTAATAATTATTACTATTACTCTGATTATTATATGAAGATTAAATTGCGCGGAAACGTTTTCTTTTTGCTTTCCTTTGAGGTTTACATTTCATGTCATTGTGAAACGGTGTATTTGGATGGTGTCTTTGAGGAACAGTTGTATTTGTTACGAATTTAAAATTCGTGCCTATTGTATCTTAGTTTGTGAGAATCATATTTTATTTAGAATAGTATATTATTAAGATTTATATTGAATTTTTTTCGAACAAATTGCATATATCTTTTTTGTTATTTTTCTATTGCCTACTATCTATTTTCACATTTATTTGCAATTCAAATTCTTTGAAACTAGTACCAAGTAATATTGGAATAATGATTTAAAATATACTTAATGGAGTGAGAATAATCAATTTTAATTAGTTTAAACTTTTTAAAATCCGTTCCTTGCTGATAACTATAATAGATAATCTATATTAAAAATTGTTTCAAATTTTTTACAAGAAATCTTGAGTAGGAAAAAAGATATTGACATGCGGTTTCTGTTATTCCAGCCAGGGAAACCTCCTGAACAGATTACATCTTACAAACCGCATATTACCTGTTATGTCAAAGTTTTTAGAAATATTATAAAATAGAGAAAATAGAACCAATTATAACAACCAGTAGACTAATACATAACCACCGATTATATATTATATATATATATATATATATATATATATATATATATATATATATATATAGGTATATTATATATTATATATTATATAGAGGTATATTGTATATACCTATATTGTATATGTACAAGTTATTATGTGTTAAATTTTTCAAGTGTACAATAAAGAACAAATATTTTTAAGTACAGTACTTACGTACATTAATAAAATACCTACTCTTTAATTGTATCTATTGTTATCAAAATTAAATTATAAGTTCTTGACTTGACCACGACTATGTGACCCCCTCCTGGTACCAAAGCTGGATCCGCCCTTGTGACTTGAGACGCTTATCACCTTCATATTACGTCAATTAAAGAAAAATATCTCACTTCTCCCAGAAATATTCTCGCCGCATTGAAACCCATCCCAACGCATTGGCTCAACCTCTAATAAGATCTGTCACTCAGGGAAAGCTTAGAAGGCATTTTCTGTGAGATCTGCCTGACAGATTTTAGTGTCATAGTGGTGTGTTGTGTAGTTATCCCCCAATCAAACTATTTTTTTAAGTGAAAGGAAATTGTCACTGGCAATTTTCCTACAAAATAACTTAAATATTGCTTTGAGCCACTTGCTCATTGAAAATTTTGCAGTTTGCAAATAAAAAAAGAAATTGTTGAAACAATTTTCGTTATTTCTAACAAAAATTTAAAAAAAAAATTATATGAATGAAGTTGATATCATATGGTGCTAATACTGCGTTTAAAAACTATATTAAATATTTTTTTCGAAAAATGAAGTTAATATGGGCAATGAAATATAGTGAAAGTATTCTGAAATTATTTATTTATTACTTTTAATAATTGCTCGATCAATAAAAGTACAAAAAAACTAAATACTGTTGATTATGAAATATCGTCCGGTGTCTATCAGAATAAGCTAAATATTTATAAAAACCGTGAAAAATAAAAAAATTTATAAAATCATAATTTTTTCAGACTCTCAAAGCACCATCAAAAGTCTTAGTAATCAAATAACAGGCAAATTTAAACACACCGCGTTAATGCAGAAAAAATTAATAGTGGGCTTGGTAAAGGAAAATCACAATATTGTTCTAGCATGGATTTCGGGACACGCTGGAGTCATAGGGAACGAAATTGCTGACCAACTTACGAAAATCAGAAGAAATCTTAATGTTCCAGCCGAAAGTTTTAAAATGGATAAAGAAGACATTTATATACATTTTAAAGAACAAATTAAAACAGAACACAACGAACACTGGAAAAACTTATTTGCAAACAAAGGAAAATTGTACAATTAGATTCAACACGAGTTCCCGAAAACATCTTTCTTCTACAAAATTCAATTTTGATTTATATAACAAGCTAATTGAACTAAAAATACCTACACCAATTAAGTTATCCAACATCTTAAACAAAGAAAACTAGAACATTATAAATATAATAATAAAATTTATCAAAATATTAAAAATTGAGATATAAACAAAAATAATAATTATAACACACATATACATTTAAAACTAAATATGAAAATAAATCAAAAGAGAATCCTTCCTATTAAGACCCAGGTCCTATTTTTCCTAGCCAAGGCAACATCCCAAATATGTGAAATGCTCGGCCGTTGTCCCTGAGCGAAAAGAGTTTTAACCTCTGTTGTGATTGTCTTGTTTTAGCATGTCTAGCTCACAAGAAGAACAGAAGTCATTAAAAAAGAAACAGAAAAAGTATAAGCTTTGGTTTAAAATAAATCAAAGCGAAAACCAGCGCTGGCCAAATACTGTTTAGGTGGAGGCCAAAATAGAGAAGAAGAAGAACGTCCATCTTGCAAAGGTGTTTGATATTGTTTGTTTATTAGCTATTTGCATTTTTGTGCATTTGAAAGTTATCATTTGTTGTGAATTGTGCTGTCGTGTTTACTTAGTCAATATGAGTAAACGAGTAAAGGCCTGCTGTGCACCAGGATGCACGAATAAGCAAGCAGCGATAAGGTGAGAGTAATATTTATTATTTATCAACATAAAAATATTTAAATTGAAATCAAGTTCATATCTATACGAGAATAACTCTTTTCTTCCTAACTTCATTAATTTGTATTTAGGAAATCATTTTGTTGAATGGTTAAATAAGTTGAATGATTTTATCCTTATTTTACTTTTTTATAGACATTCCATTCCTATGAATGAAGACGTTTGCAGAATTTAGTTGCAAAGAATAAATAACCCCAAGTTGATGCTTGCAGATACAGTATTATTATCACATAGAATATGTGATATTCATTTTGAACTAATTTGTAGAAACTCCAAGGTTAAAAAAGTTTTACTGCGCCAACTCTACATTTACCTGGTAAGTACTTATATTTACTGTGACAATAAACATCTTATGAATCTTAGTGAAAAGTTATGCAGAGGAAAAAAATTGCTATTTTTGTTTGTAGGTTAGGAAAAAGGTGAAAATTATATTTTTTGGTTAGGTTACCAGCAACCATCTTCATTTTCAACTACAAAAAAGCTGATAGGTAGGCATGAATTGTAATATAATATTTCCACAAAAATCTGCCTGTTAATTCTTCTTGTCATGTAATCAAGATGCTAAATTGTTTGAATCATTATACATTTTGGGTATAGGCATGACTCAGCCATTTATGGCAGTTATAGTTGTTTAAAAACAAAGAGAAATGGATTGATGTGTTCAACATCTGAGGAACAGGCTTCATGTTCATGTTTTTATTTCATATTAATAACCAAAAGGATTATTTAGTAATATTTAATAATAATTTAGGTGAAAGATAAATGTCATTGTATATTTTCTATAATGTAGTTGTCCAATTGTTTATTTTTGCTTACTGATTTCCTTTTTCTATTGAGTTTAATTGACACATTTTTTAGAATCAATTGCAAGGAGGGGTTCCTCTATCAGCACCTTTACTGGTAACAGCCAAATAGAGGGAACAAAAAAACCTGTTAAGGTGTACACCAGGAAGCGATTATTTCAAGCCCTTGTTTAAGAACCTTGTAAGTCTGAAATCAAAATTTCAATATTTGTATATATAATTCTAATAGTTGTAGTAACAACTATTGACATTGTCCATATAATAAATTTGAATTGAACCTGAAGTCATGAATTTATATAATTTGTAGGTAGCTCCTCAGGTATCCTGTATGAATCATCAATATCGACTAATATGGAAACAGATGAACTTGAAGGGAATCATTTCGTTGGGCATAAAAAAACAAATATTTCGTTTGGAAGATTTGACAGACATTTTCTTAATATTTTGTTCAGATCATAAGGATTATGTAAATATGTTTGTAAATATTAGTTTTAACATATGCATCTTTCATTATATAGGTATTATTAATAAAATTTTGAAGAGCAAAGATCAACAATATAAAGATGTGATATGGCATTTGTTAAATATAGAGATATATAGGATATGGAAGAAAGACAACGGTAATCATTAATTAACCATGGTTATAAAATCAGGTTTTTATATAATATGTACAAACAGAAACGTTTTTTAAACACCCCAACATCTCACTGTTGACAGTTGACAATATTGAGGGAATGTCTGTCAAATACTCCAAACGAAATATTTTTTATGCCTAACGAATTGATTAACTGGGATAATCTTTCGAAAATGTTATCAGAAAAACTTAAACTTAAAAATATTAGAGAATTTTGCTAAAGGCGCACATAAAACATTTTTTTTTATATTCCCTAGAATATATTAATGAATTGCCTTAATTAATGCATTTGACAATATTATATTTTTACACAAGTGGCATTTGAGACTTTAAATAATTTCTTCACTACCGAACCTGCTACATAAGGAGTGACAAGATCTAATCCTGTATATTTTGAGCTTCTATTGAATGGTTTATAAATTGGGGCATTGACTATTGGAGTTATTTGTTCAAACGGTGTTTCACTGAGGAAATTTTAAAAAATATCCATTGCTCCCATTGAAAAGTTGTCTTCACAGTTAAATCCTGGCGAATGTTTAGATATGAAATTATTTACAATTACAGACTTTGTGGACGAAACAAATGCAGCACATGAAGGATTCGTATTCCTAATGCCATGACTTCTTACCATGCCAAAGAAATTTTCAATAGCATCTTGATTTAAGTTTCTGGCACTCAAATTTCTTCTTTCTTTCTTAATTGATGGTGTTATACATCTACCACTCTTTTTTGATGGGTCTATAAAATGAAATGAATTTAAAACTGACATTGTGCAAAGTATCTGGATGTTTGGATATGGCAGTGATAACTCCCGCAATTCAAATTTATTATATGGACAATGTCAATAGTTGTGACTACTACTATTAGAATTATATATAAAAATATTGCCATTTTGAATTCATACTTACAAGGTTCTTCAACAAGGGCTTGAAATAATCGCTTCCTTGTGTACACCTTAACAGGTTTTTTTGTTCCCTCTATTTGGCTGTTACCAGTAAAGGTGCTGATAGAGGAACCCTTCCTTGCAATTGATTCTAAAAAATGTGTCAATTGAACTCAATAGAAAAAGGAAATCAGTAAGCAAAAATAAACAAATGGACAACTACATTATAGAAAATATACAATGACATTTATCTTTCACCTAAATTATTATTAAATATTACTAAATAATCCTTTTGGTTATTAATATGAAATAAAAACATGAACATGAAGCCTGTTCCCCAGATGTTGAACACATCAATCCATTTCTCTTTGTTTTTAAATAACTATAACTGCCATAAATGGCTGAGTCATGCCTATACCCAAAATGTATAATGATTCAAACAATTTAGCATCTTGATTACATGACAAGAAGAATTAACAGGCAGATTTTTGTGGAAATATTATATTACAATTCATGCCTACCTATCAGCTTTTTTGTAGTTGAAAATGAAGATGGTTGCTCGTAACCTAACCAAAAAATATAATTTTCACCTTTTTCCTAACCTACAAACAAAAATAGCAATTTTTTTCCTCTGCATAACTTTTCACTAGGATTCATAAGAAGTTTATTGTCACAGTAAATATAAGTACTTACCAGGTAAATGTAGAGTTGGCGCAGTGAAACTTTTTTTAACCTGCCATGGAGTTTCTACAAATTAGTTCAAAATGAATATCACATATTCTATGTGATAATAATACTGTATCTGCAAGCATCAACTTGAGGTTATTTATTCTTTGCAACCAAATTCTGCAAACGTCTTCATTCATAGGAATGGATTGTCTATAAAAAAGTAAAATAAGGATAAAATCATTCAACTTATTTAACCATTCAACAAAATGATTTCCTAAATACAAATTAATGAAGTTAGGAAGAAAAGAGTTATTCTCGTATAGATATGAACTTGATTTCAATTTAAATATTTTTATGTTGCTAAATAGTAAATATTACTCTCACCTTATCGCTGCTTGCTTATTCGTGCATCCTGGTAAACAGCAGGCCTTTACTCGTTTACTCATATTGACTAAGTAAACACGACAGTACAATTCGCAACAAATAATAACTTTCAAATGCACAAAAATGCAAATAGCTAATAAACAAACAATATCAAACACCTTTGAAAATATTTTATACACGTTTGCAACATGAACGTTGTTCATTCAATAATCTTGGTTGTTTCTCGATGCATGATTGCAACTTTTGCGAGGTTCTCTCGAGGCGATTTTAATTGAACGATTTTTGTTGGTCGATAAAAATCGCAAGCGATTTGCGTTCACACAGTTGGAATATCGGTCGGACCGAATTGGTAGTTTTTTCAAAATGGCTCCAAATAAAGTAGTGCAAAGGTGTGTACGGGAAATTAAAAATATTTTATTTGAGGAAATAAAAATAATATTGAGAAAAGAGATATTTAGAAAAAAAAGAAAATGTTGGGTGAGGAGTTGGATATCTTAAAAAACTATCTGCTTTTTCGAACCAGACTAGCCTGGGCTTATAAATGTCAGAACTTCTAGCCCCGCTTTTCATAGACTTTAAAACTAAGTTGACTCCTTTTTGTACATAGTTCGTACAGTTTTTATTTTGTTTTTTATATCGTCAATACTCAACCCTTCGCACTCCATATCGACAATTATTGCTTGAATCGCAGTATCTCTAGCATCTTTGTTCTTGTAAATAACAAGGGCTTGATTCCAAAGGCATTCGTGCTGCTGATAAAGATCTAAAAACTTGAATATCAAAGTATCACTCCATTTAAACCCCTTTTTAGACGAAGCCATTCCGCTCATGTACTAGGTACCTATCACACACACAAAAAAAAATACAAACAAAGATTAATCGCTTTCGAGTAGGTTTGGCTCGTTCTCACGTTCAACAAGATTCAACTCGCTCAAAAATTAAGCCGACTTGAAAGCAAAAGTTGACAGCAGGGCAACTTTTTATCGATCAACAGAAGTTGATCAACTTTTATTGAAACAGTGTTCTCATGAAGCGAATATTGTTCTATTCGGAAACGATTCTTAGTTGACCGATAAAAATCGCCTCGTGAAAACCACGCTTTAGTTTCAGAATCCAGATTGACAAACATTCAAAAATAAAACACAAAAAAGTAAGCTTTTAGATGTGAGCCGGTAACATAGATGGCGTTGAAAATCGTCCTGAACTTCTCCTATTCCAGTGCACAGACCCTGATATATCTCATTATTTGATACGTTATTGGATATTATAAGTACTTTTCAAGTATTCTTGTGCATCACCAAATATTTTACTATCGCCGCAGAAGATATTTTGATTTTACTTTAATGTAAATCAGTTAAGCACTTTTCTGTTTTGTCATTTCTTAATACTTTAACGACCATGTGGACCAAATTGGGATACAGCAAAATTTTCTCCCAGACCGTGTAGTCATATTTGGGCACAAATTATGCTACTGTATTTTCGACTGTGGCGATGAGAGATGCACAGCTATATTGAAATGGGCAAAAAAAGGTTTAACACAAAAATAACTAGAAGAAATATTGGAAAATCGTGATTTTTATAGCGATGATAATGTGTACGGTAAAAGTTATGACCCAGAAGATAGTGATATTGACTCTGATGACAGTGACTTGGTACATAAAAGGAAAGGAAAATATGTTTATTCAGATAAGCCTAACAAAATAAAAATATAATACCATCAACAGAGCTAGTTCCATCGACAAGTAGATATATTGAAGAAGAGGTTGTAATCGATGGATATGAGTCTATGTCGAATCAGATAATATTGATTCTGATTTAGCTGTTAATAATTCAGGTAACACACCAGATGTAAACATTAAGTGGGTAACGACAAATCGCCTTAAATTGAATAAATTTACATATAAACCGGTAGAAGATATTAATGTTACTACACATCTAAGAACACAAACTACCATACTTGATTTTTATTATTTATTCGTTGATCAAAATATTACAGATCTGCTTGTTCAGGAATCAAATGAGTACTATCATCAAAAATTAGTTGAGGGTATCATTGACGAAAAAATTACAAAACATTCTTTGATTACTAATTTGAAAGATTTAATGTGTACAGAGCTAAAATGTTTTTTGGGGCTAACTGTTTGGATGAGCCCTAGACAAAAAACCCAAATTACGCGACTATTGGAGCAATAACCTTTGCTATAAAAATGGTATTACTACCCAATGTGGAATAAGCAGAAATAGATTTGAATCTATTCTCCATTTTCTGCATGTTGCCGACAATGAAAATTACAATAAAGAGGATAAGTTGTACAAAGTAAGTGCATTTATTGAATTAATGAAGACAAACTTTCAAAATGGTGTGTTTTGGAAGAAAATGTATGTATAGATGAGAATATGATTCTATTTTGTGATAGACTTGGATTTCGTCAGTACATTCCCAATAAATATCATAGATATGGTCTCAAAGTATACAAACTATGTGCTGATGGTGGTTATACTTATACACTGAAATTATATGGGGGAAAATCAACTAGACTAGGGACTACCAGTGTTGCAACAGATGTGGTAATGGAACTTACGGCATCTTTACTAAATAGTGGCAAAATGCTGGTAACTGATAATTTTTATAAAAGTGTTTCTCTCACTCACAAACTAAATACAGCTAGTACTCACTTAATTGTTACTCTAAGACCGAAAAGAAAATTTAATCCATACCTGTTGTATCGGCTAGGTTAAAAAGAGGAGAAATGACTGCATTGCAGAGCAACACAAATGTAATTGTAGCAAATGGAGGGATAAAAGAGATATTTTGTTCTTGACCACTACAGATGCTCCAGAAATGCAAGATGTAGTTACAAGAAAAGGCACTGTGAAAAAACCTTCCACTATACTGGAATACAATAAAAGTAAATCTTTCATTGATGTCTCTGACCAAAAAACAGCATATGCATCTACGATTCAAAAAGGTTTGTAAAGTGAAGCATTTTTGTAAAAACAAAGTGTAATAATATTTGTTTATTTGTAGGAATCAAGTGGTACCGTAAAATTATTTTTGAGTTATTAACAAACACGGCAGTTGTAAATGCCCATCTCCTTTTTATTCAAGTCACAAGGGAGAAAATGTCCATTACACAATTTCTTGAAGAACTGGTACTGGCTTTGACTAAACTAGATGACAGGACATCACAACGAACAGAAGCTAATCACCGTCTCAAAGATATCAAGCAAAGTGGAAGGTGTTCATCATGCTATAGAGATATTGCTAAAAAATTTGGATTGGCACAGGCTATGGCTAAAAAGGTGTCCACAAACTGTATTCCATGCAAAGATCTTAATAATTTTATATGTAGCAAATGTTTTTTTGCTACTCATACTGTTTCAGTAAAAAAGTAACATGTCCAAATTTGGTACACATGAGCCCGTACAAAGTCAAACCGACTTTAACTCTCTACGGGGCTGTGTGTACCAAAAATGGACACAATTAATTTCAGAAAAATTTTTAATTTATGTTCGAAGTACGTTTTTTATGTTGTACACGTATTACTAAAACAGTTTTTGAAATAAAATGTATCTGGTCCGTACGTGAACTTTTGCCTAATATTTATTTCAACTCTCAAAACGCCTCGTAATCCATTTCATTTGGGTTAAACTTTGCCCGAAACAATTATAACTGTATTGGGAAGTATGTCTATCTGTGAGATCAAGTTATTTTTATAATGATGAAGGAAGACCCCCAGAATAAGCTAATCAGATTAAACAGATAATGCCCTAAATTGAGCTAAGAAACATTCCAATTTATTTGTAATGTCATTGACAAATCTTATTCTATTCATCATATTATACACAAAAGATTTTATGGAAACAGTTCTATCACCCATAAATGAGAAATCTATTGAATATAAATAAGATCTAAGTTTTATAAAAATCTTCGTATAATTGAAACAGTTTTATTTAGATATGCATATGAGTAATGTATATAGTAATTTTAAGTGCAATTTTTAAAGATAAACATGACTATAACGCTTCTATGCTTTCTTACAAAAGTAACAATGATTTTCACCATACTGTTTTTTGCAAATAGTTATAGTGAAACAGTTCAAATGGCAGTAATGTTTTTAAAGTTGAATTAAAATACAAAGAATATCTCGTACTTCTATTTACAAAAAAATCTACTTTCACAATTATTTTAATTGAAATAAATTTTTAATGTCCATGACCATGTTTACTAGGGTACATTTTATCATAGATTGTAGTGCCGATAACAGTGAGTACAAAGGCACCAAATCCAAGTTTAAATCCTCTGAAAAATAAACTTTTGAACCTGGTACTTTCTGTTCCAAATTCTTTGGGATTGTATCTCCAAACTTCATTGCGTAGCCAAGGATCTTTTAGTCCAAGAGATACCAAGGCTCTTTCTGTTTCAACTAATTCTGGAACATCTTTAACTTTATATATTCTGTAATCAGGAATTTTGTATGGAGGTTCATGTCCGTGAGCACCACCCCCCATAATCTAAAAGGAATATAACCTTATACTTATTGCATAATCAAATATTTAGAATTAATTAATAGAGAATGTTTGAAAATACAAACTAATGTTATTCAATATATTTACTTGTACTAGATGTATTACTTAATAAGATATTTAATTTTGTCAGGATTTTCTAATTCTAAATTTATGTTGTACTGTTATATTTCCTTTTTGTCCACAACTCCTTTCATCAATGTCAAAAATAAACTAACCAAACTAACTCTTTTTACAGTCGGATTTGTGGCCTCGGCATAGACAGTACTTAGTTAATTGGTCTTCGCTTTATGTTTACCATTATCAAAGGTTCACTTCTTTGCGAATGGTTCCAATACTACTGATATATGTTATATGGTATATGGTTATACTGTATCAGAACCATATGAATTCAAATTATTCCAATCATAGACTAAAGTTTAAAACTTAGATTGATGAATGTCACTTTTTACATATTTAACGTGAAAAATTGCCTTTATACGTTAATACCAACTTTCATACTTAATCAAAATTAATATATAAATTAAATTGACATGGTTATGGTTTGTTGAGTATGTTTGTTCTTGTATTTAGATGCATTTTTATATTTACGGTTTAAATAAAAATTCAATTAGTGATAGATATGGGAACAGAAATATTAACGTCATTTGGGAACCTCCAAAACGAGTTGGAAGAGGCAAAAAACAGTTTAAAGGGTGTAGATGAAAGTATAAAAAGGTTACTCGGGAGAGATCCCTCTGAATTACCCCAAAGGAATCTTGTCAAAAGACCACTAGATGATAAAAGTCGGACAGTTTCGAAAACTATTGGCAGAACTCGACTTATTACAGAAAATGAAGAACCTCCTATAAAAAGAAGAGGTGCTGGCTCTGTATTTAAAAGATTATCTGATAAAGTTCCTGATGATGATCCACCTATTCTTCATAAGGGGTTGATAAGTAAGGTAATAGTGACACCAAAAGAAATACCTAGTAGAGAACAAGCTCTCGAGGCACAAAATAGAGATGAAAAGTTTAAAGCTAGAAATAAACGGATGTTTGGAGCTTTGTTGGGTACTTTGCAAAAGTTTCAACAAGAAGAAACTAAACTCAAACAAAGGGTATGTATGCTATCCTATAACATGATAGATTGATTCATTTATATTTATTTTATGTTTTTAGGAACAGAAACGAGCAGAACTAGAGAAAAAGATTGAAGAACATGAAATCAAAGAAAAGGAAGAAGTGAGAAGAGAACGACAAGAACTGTTTTTCAACCGTAAAAAAAAGCAAGCTGAAATCAAAATCATTGAATTAAAAATGTTGAGGATGAAAGAGTATGCTAGTTGGGAGCAGAGTCAAAAACCCAGAATTAACTTTATTCAGACAAAAGCAAAACCACATATTCATTATCTACCAAGAAAAATGACAGATCATACTAAAAATCTACTTCAAGAGAGCTCCAAAGAAATCGTGGGTAAGAACACTTTTTATTGATTATATAAAACTATTATATTTATGAGTATGTAAAATTGTCATTAAATTCCCTGATTATAAGTTTGATAGCAAGCAGGAGAAATCTAATAGAGAATAAATTAAGGCTAGCCTTTCTTATCATGCCCTTAATGGATGGTAGTGAGATTTGGTATGTATATTGGGGGGAGGGTGGGGACTCTATATATGGAATATAAATTGCAGAAGCAGCAGGTGGCTGAGCTATGTGTTATGTACCCTGTATATATCGGCCACTCAGATATTCTTTAACACATTCCTTGATAGAAATAAAACATTCGTATACTTCACTAGTGGTCCACAAGTTCTCCCTTCTATCATTCCCAAATGACTAACTTGTGTTCAATAATCTTTATTCTTATTTCACAAACATGATTATGCATCAACTTGATAACAAATAATTAGTAATATACAAAGCGATACGTCACATCTCTCCTTTTTTTCCAATACAACAATATATAATAAAGCAAATAATGTATATATATCTAAATGCTAAAACTAGTACTAAATTAAACTAGAAACCTCAACTCTATGACATAGAATCATATTTAAACCAAAGTGACTAACAGTATACCTAACTTTACTACTTACTACTTAGTTTAATTACAAAACAAATTATATATTAATGTAATAAATAAATGACTTTATATAAAATGTAAATACTAATCTAACTAGAAAACTTTAAACCTACAACACAGTATCATATTTGAAACAAAGTTACTATTTGTATAATCAAAACTCGTATTTATTATTTTCCTACAAACCTGAAATAAAGTACATATTTTGTTTAGAATAATTATGGTCGCCTTACAATATTTTCGTATACACTAAGATACATAGGCCCATAAATCCCGGCATCCCACAGTTATGTTTATTTAAAAATTATTTTTTCCAGGTATTATTATTATTTAATTATTATTCTTAGTCTTCTTAGTTTTCTTTATTTGTTACTTGCCACTGACCTTCCACTTTCTTTAAGTGGACTATATTCCTTCTTTTTTCTTGTCCAGTTTCATTATCTTTTATAAGGATGTCTCCTCCCTTCTTATTAATTACAGTGTGAGCGGCTGAATCAAAATTAGGGGTGACCTTGTTTGATTTTATTAAATATTTTTGATATACTTGATCTCTGATATTAATATCTGTATTTTCTGATGCTTTTCGTTTTAAGTTCTCGCAGTACCTTGCTTTTTCTTTTTGTGTTTGGTCTCTGTCAACTGTGTCATCATCTAAAATGCTGTGTTGTGTATCGGTGCTACTGGGAAGCTTATCTCGAAATTGGCGCCGAAAGAACAGTTCACTTGGAGTTTTTCCAGTTGTTGGGTGAGGAGTACTGTTATACATCATTAAGTAATTAATAAGTTCTTCATGCCAATTAGTTTTAAGTGCCATACTGATCTTCAGTCGCTTCAGGATATCACGATTTTGACGTTCCACCTCGCCATTCATTTGTGGCCAGTAAGGAATAGAATAATACATTTTTATGCCATTTTCATTACAAAATGATTTGGTTTCCTCGCTGGTAAATTGCCTTCCATTGTCGCAGGTAATAGAGGCTGGAAAACCTAACCTTGAAAATATTTCTTTAAGTGCATTGATGGTATTTGCTGCTGTTATACTTTTCATGATTTTAATTTCCTTGTATATACTAAAGTAGTCGACTACTACAAAAAGGTGATCTCCGCTCGGTAAAGGCCCCATAAAATCCACAGCGACATCTATCCATGGTCCTGTAGGGATCTGTCTTCTTTTCATTGGATAAGAAGTAGTTGGTGCTGATACTAACATACAGCCTTTACAAGCCTTAACAAGCTTTTCTGCTTGTTCATCTATTTTGAGCCACCAAACTTTTGTTCGTAACCGGCTTTTCATGGCCATAATTCCAGGGTGACCCTCATGAGCGGCTTCTAAAACTTGTTGTCTTAGCTTCTGTGGAATTATAATCTGCGTACCCCTTAACGAAATTCCCTCAGTACAATAGAATTCTTCTTTAAATGCTTGGCAATGTTTTACTGGATCATTCCAGATATTCTGTTCAATGCCAGCTTTCAGTTTTAAAATTTCCTCATCTGTTTCTGAATGTTCCTTAATTTCATTTAGTCTTACGGCTATTGGCCGAGAGTATTCAACAATTTGTTGGATGCAATCGTAGTTTTCAAATGGAATGCTATCGCTAGATTCGTAAAGTCGAGAAAGCGGATCAGCAATATTATTTTTTCCAGGACGGTATATAATTTTAAATTTAAATGATTGCAAGCGTAAAACCCAACGTTCAATGCGGGCACACGGTCGTGATCTAGGTCCAAATATCGTTTCTAATGGTTTATGGTCAGTTATCAATTCAAATATCTTTTTTCTGTTTAAGTACATCTTAAAATGTTCAACTGCCCAAACTATAGCAAGAGCCTCTTTTTCAGTTTGACAATAACGTTTTTCCACATCTGTGAGGGTTTTGTTGCCATAAGCAATAATTCTAGGACCCTTATTATCAAACTGAATGAGCACCGCTCCCAACTCCACTGGACTCGCATCAGCTATAACTTGAGTTCTGTCAGTTGGGTCGTAATATCCTAAAGTTCTTAGTTTTTTCCTAGTTTAAGTTTTAAAAGTTTGCGTAAAGGCTCTGTTAATGTGGCCAGATTGGGTATCCACTGACAAAATTTATTAATCCCAAAAAACTATGTACATCACCAATGGTTTTTTGGGTTCTAAATGATTTAACCATGCCTACATAGCTTTCCAGGGCTCTTATTCCTATTGGGGATAAAGTGTGTCCCAGAAATATAACTGTGCTAATTTTAAAAATGCATTTATCGTTGTTCAAAAACACATTATTCTCTTTTAGTATGTTTAATGTGAGGTTAACCCGCTCATCATGTTCCTGTTCGCTGCTTCCGTAAATCAATATGTCGTCATTTATTCCAAATAGTAGTCTCTTATATCTATATAACCCTCTACTGCTTATAAATGTAGTAATATATCTTAATTTTGAAGATATTTCGATCTGGTGAAAGGCGTTTTTTATATCCAATCTTGAAAAATATTTAGCTTTGCGGAATTTTGATAAAAACGAATTGATAGTTGGCAGTGGATAGTTTTCCCTTTGTACCGCGGTGTTGGCCTTTCTCATGTCAACACATATCCGTACATCTCCATTCTCCTTTAAAACAGGTACTATCGAGGACACCCATTCCGATGGACCATTTACTTCTTCAATTATATCGAGTTGAATTATTCGTCAAGTTTTTTATTTATTTTTGATTCTAGAGGAATAGGCACCCGTCTGTACGGTTGATTTATGGGAGTGATTGTTTTGTCTATAGGGATATGTACTAACACGTTTTTAAATTTTGGGAATGGCTCTTTGTTACTACATTATTTATGTTAAGTCCAATCTTAAGAACACCTAATGTGATTGCGGTATTTTTCCCCAATAAATTTCTTTTCCCGTCTTTAATTACATAAAATGTTGCATTTTCTTGATTATTGCCAATTTTAATTTTTGTATTAAAACAGCCCAAAACATGTAAGGGTTCTTTTGATCCATATGAGAAAAGAATTTTATTAGGACTTTTTATTTGATTTGTGACTGGAACACAAGATTTCTTAAGGAAATCCCATGTTTCCTGAGATATAATGTTTGACTTACTTCCAGAGTCGATTAACATTTCAACCTTGACTCCTCCTACTTCACAATCTACAGTGTCGTCACTGTCCAGGTGGAACACGTATTCTGCTTCTGCAGTTTCCGAAATGTTGTCTACATTGTTTGTATCTGATTGTCCTAATCTAAACTTCTTTCTTGGGGGTCCCTTGTTCAATTTATTGGACAAGGTAAAGGTCCTTGTTGATTTGCAACATTTTGCAAAATGACCTATAAATTTGCATTTGTGACAAGTAATGTTTATTGCTGGACAGTTGTTATGTACTGCCTCTGTAGATCCACACCTAAAACAATCTCTGGAAATGGTTGTCCTCTGTTTTCTTTTGGTATAAACTGCGTTTAGCGTCTGCAACGAACTAGGAGATGGCTTTTCATTAAAACCAGAAAGCTGCCTTTCTATGGTCTCCAAGGTATTAGCTTCTAGAATTATTTGGTCTAGAGTTATGACATCGCTGGCTGTCAGTATTTTCTTCCGTAGGTCGACAGAAGCGCATTTTTCTGTTATTTGGTCAATTAATTGTTCTTCAACTGCTTGAAACTGACATTTAACCACTTGGTGTCTCAGTCTCACTAAAAACTTTTCAAATTTCTCCCCACTTTCTTGTTTTAATAAGAGGAATAAGTGCCTCTCATACACTTTTGATTGCTTTGGTGAAAAATATTCATCTAGCTTTGTTATGGCTATCTCAAAAATGTCACGGCCATTTTTATCTGGTACGTCGGCATTAGCACCAGGTAAATTATAAAATATTTCCTGGAGGCTGAGCCCACCAAAGTGTAAAAGGGTAGCTTTTCTCTTTTTAGGTTCATTGATACTTGCTGCATCTAAATAGATTGGTAGCGCCCTCTTCCATTTCTGCCAGCGTAATCCTACAGAGCTGACATCACCATCACAATCAAAATGGTCTAGGGTAGGAAAACTTGCCATATTCCTAAAACAATTAGGCCAATAGTAAAATACTATATTATATACGTATTTACGTATTTTTGTAAACTATTTTGTACACTTAAATACGGCCTTTGCCTGATTTTCAAGTTCCTGTCTTTAATTCTTTATATTTTCCATACTTTTATTATGTTCTTTCTAACTGGTATCTCTACATACCTTAAGGTATCTCTTCATACCCTTTCTAACTGGTATCTCTACATACCTTAAGTTATCTCTTCATACCCCCTTGTTCTTTCTTTAAACAGATATTTCTTTAGACCTTTACAGCTTCTATTAGGTAAGTATCTCTTAATACTTTTAAAAGACAGTGTTTTTTTATACTACACCATTTCTATAAAATGTTTGTTCTCTAATGCCATTGTATTATTAATATATATACATGTATTTTTTTTTTTATTAAAAATATGTTTGTTATTTCCTATTTATGTAGGTACTTACTATTTAAATTGTTAATCCTCGTCGCCACTTTGTTATGTACCCTGTATATATCGGCCACTCAGATATTCTTTAACACATTCCTTGATAGAAATAAAACACTCGTATACTTCGCTAGTCGTCCACAAGTTCTCCCTTATATCATTCCCGAATGACTAACTTGTGTTCGATAATCTTTATTCTTATTTCACAAACATGATTATGCAACAACTTGATAACAAATAATTAGTAATATACAAAGCGATACGTCACACTATGCAATGATTTTTTGACCATTGGGTCATTCCATATTAAATCAACATGGGGTATAAACTCGATCCCCTCAGAATTCAATAAATTTGGTATGAAGGCTTTCCTCATAGAGATTAAGAAAATGCCATTTTTTTAAAGTAGACATTCATAAATAACAATCAGACGAGTCGGTTGAAGTCAAGTTGAGACAGGCACACTCTGTTTTCTCTTCTGTCTTTGTTATATTAGCTTTGTTCTAGGGTTTGATTCCGAATCAGTTTAGGGACCAATTGCATGCGTATTTTCAAAATAGTCGTTCTCAGGTCAATGACTTTTGTGTAGAGGCAGATTGGTATTTTTCCACTACTATGTGGAAAAGGACTATGTGATGGAGTTGAGGGCACAATGAAGACACTTGCTGCAAAAGCATGACTATAACTTCCATGTGACGACCAAATTTTAGCAACTATTACAACTTTATGATTGGGCTGATGAACATTTATCAGGCATTAATTTCACTTCCTCCACACGACAGAGTTTCTACTAAGCAGTAACTATTAAGGGAATACAACAATATCATACTTAATGCTTATATGGATCATAATGTACTCTGGGCTTATACGAAGACTTTTACACAAAGTATAGGCCGGTCTACTTTCATTATCCCCATTATTCAGCATCACAATCCAATTTTGTGATGTTAAAAATTACAGCAAGCATATCGCCTTCTAAGAAAGATTTTGTCTTGGTGATATTGACAAGAACAATGGTCACATTAAGTCCAGTCAATATTTCCTTAATCTATTTAGTTGATAGATTGCTCCTTATATATTTACATGGAAGCAACTACATTATTTATTATCATGTTATTTCTGTACATTTTGAGGAAATGTGTACTTTCTGATTGACAGATTAAGTTGAGTAGACCATCGTTGCTTTTTTGAAGAGTCCTTAGGGATTATCAAACCCTTAAATACAATAATTTTTCTAAAGTGTTCTGAGTACGTAAAAACCAATTTCTATAAATTGAAATTATAATGAACTTTTAATCATGTAATATCACCTAATACATATATAGCCAAATTAATAAAGGTTCTTGACATTGTGTAACCTGAGATTCTGGGTTTGAATCTAAAATTTTTGGGTTCATTTGGGTTAGGTTAAGCCTCAGACAAATGGAAAAGTGCAAAACTCACACTAATAAAAAAATCTAAGAAAAATCTGAATGAAAAGCCAAAATATAGTCCTTTATGTCTCCTTAACACTACTAGCAAGTTATTAGAGCATATAATATGTAACAGATCAAATGGAGAATTGAATCTAAAATCCAATCTATCAAAACACAACATGTTTTAGATTTGGAAGTTCAATCACAGATGCGGTAAAGTCTGTTGTAGATTTATTAACAAATTAAACTCTTAAGAAATCTAAAAATAAGAGACTTCATAACCCTTGATATCAACAATGCAGTCAACTCTGCACCATGGAAGAAAATAGCGAAAAAATTGAAAAATGAAATATGTAAGTTTTCACATGTAACAGTCGCTGAGCTTCTTGAAATATTATCAGCCTAAATTGATAGGTGAAGTCACGCCAAGATTTTAATTAGTACTAGATAATGAGACAACATTGAAAGACTCGATAAAATACCTTTGAGTGTGGATTGACCGGAAACTAAAATTTATGACACACATCCAAACTACTGCCATCTGAGCAATCCAAATGACTATGGCAGTGGAGAGAATAATGTTTAACACTAGAGGATCCCAAGCAAGTAAAAAAAAGTACAGATACGAAACAAGAGAGAGAGAGAGAAAGAGAGAGAGAGAGAGAGAACTGCCGCCGAACGATCAATATCAGACCTACAGAGGGAAATATCATAACACACATAATAGGTAGGTACAAAAAAATGGGAAGCAATAAGCAAAATGTTGGAAAATCTGGGACAGAAAAGTGAACAAGAAACTGAAAATCAATATCAATAGATGGAAAAAGCAGTAAATACCTCCTACCTCAAGTAATACAAAATTGGTTGCAGGGGGTATATGGGTTGAAAAGAGGGGAAAAGGTTTTTGTCGGTAGACGTCAAGAAGACGTTAACCAGACAAACCCTTTGCTACTCAATTATTATGTGGAGAAGTCTAATAGCTGATTTCCTATACTGCTCTATAAAACAGGTTTATGTTAGGTTAATTTAGGCTCGTTCTAGGTGTCGTTTCTAATTCTCTGAGTTAATTCAAGCGATTTTCTTTTCAAATTATAAGCTATATATAAATATATATATATATATATATATATATATATATATATATATATATATATATTTATTTATTTATATATATATTTATATATATATATTTATTTATTTATATATATATATATTTATATATATATATATATATATATATATATATATATATATATATATATATTTATATATAAGATTTTCTCATTCCAACGCCTTTTTTATCCAATTACAGCTATAGAATCACTTTTTCATAAATCCACCTTTTTTTATTTCCGCAATGAACATATTTTGAGTCCTCACTTCCACTTTGAAATAAACTATAGATATCGATAAAGAGGAACTGGCTTTTTATAAACCATAAAAGCTTTCATTGCATTCGAGAATAGGTACCTAACCCCAGATTAAATAATACAGATACATCACAGCTTCGTTTTTCTCGAAACGAGATTTAGATCTTTTGTGGTCAGCGTTCCCTGACTATCTAATGGTGAAACTAAATTCCACAGCTGTTTTCAATCGTTAATCGTGTGCGTTCGTTTTGCTATGCCGTTCCTTTAAATCAGTTACCTTTCGCATCTTTACGAAAGGTACATCTTTCTCATAATTCCGCTTCTCCTTCTTACTGAGACATCTGTAGAGTCTCATCTGTATAGGAGTACATGAGAGAAAAAGAAACAGGTAAAGGAAGGAATTTTGAGTTTCTGTGGGAATTCAGTTCAATTAAACTGGCCCGATTATATCTAAGACTAAAACTATTAATCATCTAAATACTTTACCTACTCTTGTTGTTACAAGAATAAGTTTTTTTTGATATTTCTATCATCTTCAAGGAAGGGCAATGGAATCCGTTTTTTGAGTGGATTAAATATTTATGGTACTTATTTTCAAACAAGGAGATATAAACACCAATGTGTACTATTTTAACATACAGGGTGATTCATTAAGAATGTCCAATATCTGAACTGTAGATTCTAGACCTCAAAATATGATGATTCTGCTCAACATGCCTTATGCAAATATCGCTAGTTTCCGAGATACGGGATGTTAAGTTTAAATTTAAATTTTGATTTCCGCAATAGAAATCATAATTTGCACTCTAATTTAACAGTGCTAATAGAGGGCGCTAGTTAGATTTGTTTGTGTTAATTAAATCAAAGTAAACTTTTTTTGGGCTAAACTTACAACTAAAATAATAAAAAAATATTAAAAAGCGTTAAATTCTACAAAAAAACTCTTCTTTGATTTGTGTAACTCAATCGGTTTTCGATTTATAACTATAACGTAAATACTATGTTGAAGCGTAACTACCGTGTTGCCTTAAACTTAATCCTGTACTTTATTTCTTCTCTTCCGCCAAAACTGACCTTTCTTCACTCTTTCCTTCCTACCAAATTCCCTTAACCGAACCTATCCATGCTCACAGCGCCGCGACCGTTACAATTCCAAATAACTTCATATTGGAATGTGGTTCTATTTAATTGACGTATACAGGGTGATTCATTAAGAATGTCCAATCTCTGAACTGTAGATTCTAGACCTCAAAATATGATGATTCTGCTAACATGCCTTATGCAAATATTGCTAGTTTTCGTGATACGGGGTGTTCAAAGTTTAAATTTAAATTTTGATTTTCGCAATAATTTTTTATGTTTTCACAATTTCTCTTTGAAAATTGGCAATTTTACGTTTTTTGGCATGAGAAATCATAATTTGCACTCTAATTTAACATTGCTAATATAGGGCACTAGTTACACTTGTTTGTGTTAACTAAATGAAAGTAAATGTATATATATATATATATATATATATATATATATATATATATATATATATATATATATATATATATATACATATAAATTTATTGAATTTATATGTATATGAATTTATTTAATTTTAAACTCTTTTGATAGGAACTCATTTGTTTATTATCTTTTGAAATAGTTTAGCTTATATTATATAATTTATATAAATATGTCCTTTACAAAACTTCTGTGTTTTTTATACCTCCACAGAAGTTTTGTTGTTAGGTGCAGTATTTCCATTCATTTAATTCTTTTTGTTTAAAGATATGATCGACAAAAAAAAGAAGCAAGTAGCAGATGAACTAGAGCATATAGAAATGAGAATGAAGAAAAACTTTGGAAAACTTGGAATGCAAAAAGAAAATGTAACCGATCAAGAAGGCTCCCATGATCAGCATGTTAATGATGAAGACCATGTTGATGAAAACGAGATAGATAATAGTATCAACTCAAACACAGATGTACAAGAAAAAAAAGTACAACCAGAATTAGTTAATACAGAATTGAGTAGCATTCAGTTACCAGTGGATAAAGAAACTAATAGTATATCAGAAGTAAATACTAGAGAAGAATCCAATATTGATAATGTTGTTAAGAATTCTACATCTCAATCAGAATATTATGAAGAATCGCAGAGCAAGGATCCTGATAATTTTAAAAATCATGGATCACAAAGTGATTTGGTACCTTCTGAATAAATGCACATCTTTCAACAGGATGGACGTTGTTTTAGACAGAGAATAGTGATTATCAAGTCAAGTATTTTAAAGTGTACAAAATACAAATATTTTTCCATTGGAGATTCATTTTGCTATTATTAATTTGTGATTTTTTGTTTGTTGTGAGTGACATTGTTTTATACAATATATGAATGACGCAATAAAGTTAATATTCCAGATTGTACAATTAAAATCATTTATCATCAACGAGATGATTCAGTTTTTCTTATCAAATTTTTATCAAAGCGCTTGAATAGAATTGTAATAGAAAATTTAATACTCTTAGCTCTGGCGTAGTCCGTAAACTAATAACCTCTCTTACTCTAGGCGGTTTGATCGCGCAACAGACCTATAGACGGTTTGATTATATTATAGTTAATTATGACTTAAAGCTTCGCAGTCATCATTGATCGTTTTTCGTTGCATGTTGTTTCATTGGAATCAACACAACATCCTTATCTTCCCATTTCATTACTGTAATTCGTTTTTTTGCTTATAAATTCATTTTTCTTGAGCTTTTTTTGTACAACGTTTATGGGAAGAAGACCTTTCCAATTTTTTTGCATGTATCCAATAAACAGGTTTGTTTTTCTACTAGCTCTTCTGCTAGTTCCGAACTCGTCTAATAATTACATTAGTTTACAGCACATCTGTTGCCGACTACATATTATATGCTATTTTCTAAAAAATACCATTAGAAGATTTTTATTAGCTCTAGTTTTTTTGCTTCAGCTATGTAGGTATTTATTAAAAAAAACTTTACTGAAAAAATTCTTAATTGAGTTCTAAAAACTCGTGCGGCGTACACTCGCGAGTGAACGGTCATGCTAAAACGATTCACTTCCATTAATGCTTGAAATGGCGCCTCTAGGAAGGATGTCAGGGTTCTATGAAGCTTACCGTACTTATTTGTTTGTAATAACCACAATTGCGTTCGAGTGTTACATTACCTGCTGCAAGTTTGGCATTGTATAAAATACCTAGGTAAAGTGTAAAATAAATTCTATTTCATACCTGTTTTAGGTATTCTATACATTGCCTAGGTATTGTATACAATACCGGATTATACACATTGCCGTATATATATATATATATATATATATATATATATATATATATATATATATATATATATATATTTTCCGCAAAAACTGTAGCATCAGGCTGTTTTAAATAAAACATAATACAAATAGGTATTATTTTGATTGAAGATTTTCTACGTCAATAATTTTCTGCAATTTTCTATATTTACATCAATTATCAATGTTTTTAAATTTTCCTAAATTATTTCTGAATATGAATGGTGTTTCCTAAATAATCTAAAATATTGTAGTGGGCGCTTCATCACTCCGTTTTGAGACGAAAAGTATTTATTTTTAGTTTGAATAAAATGCCACTTTTACTGAAGTATATATTAATAAACTAATGAGGTTTTTCTAATCCATATATTTTATAAAAAACGATACATGGTAACGTAAACAAGTATTTAACAATGATACGATACTGTGCATAAGTAATTACAAGGAAAAAAATTTTTTATTTCACTTAGTACAACCCTACATTATTTCAAAAATCTTTTGCAAATAAGATATTAACAAGCAAAATACTAAATAAAAAGGACAAAATTAATATTTACAAAAAAATTATTAGGCTGATACTAATATACAACACAGAAATATTTTTCTAATTTATTTTCATTTAACACACCCCTACATATAACTCCTGTATTTTCAAGGTTAAAAGGAGCACTCGACTGCAATTCACATTTGTCAGTGCATTGGAAATACCTAATTTTACTGAAATATAAGGGCTCTTTTACACCGGGGCATACCACTATTTGAGGTATGAGTCTCCTTGTTGCCTGCTATATTTTGGGAATGTTTTTGGTCTAATTACTATAAAATACGGCTGATCAAGCAAGTTTATCAGACTTTAACAAAATATCAAATGAGGATTTTTACTACATTTAATTACACATTATATTAAAAGAGAGGACATCAACTACCAATATTTAGTCAGATTGAGTATAAACTATTTATAGGCAAAACTTGTTTTACTGTTTTTGGTAGATCCAAAACGCTTTTTTATTGGTGAGACGATTCTGTTTTCTGCGAAATGCGCTTATGAGGTTTTTCATTACCCCATGGCCGGTAATCTTCAACGCACTTTATTGATGTGATTTCGCCAAAATCGCCACTTTTCAAAAGAAATTCAAACAAACCATAATTTAGAAACGGTTTTGAAGCACCAATAATCCATCGTGTTCGAATACAAGCTACGACTGTCTTATTAATGTCGCACAGGGCTGCTTCAGTGTAAAAGGGCCCTAAATTAATTCAAAGTGGTTAAGTTTTTATTCCAAACGTTCTATGGAAGTTACTTTGAGGGAGTTGTATAAAAAGAGTAAATATGTTGGTCTAGAACAATGAGATTTCATCTTAAAAGAATTTTCACGAAAAAAATGCTTCATTTAAAAATTGAAATTTGTGTTATCAGTATATTTAGAGTTTCTACAGTATTTTTTCAAATGAAAACATTTGTTTACCTATGCTAATTTTGTCTCTTAAGTTATGACTGGTCATTGCCTGAATATTGTAATATTTTCCATTAGCTGATTTCATCATATCTTGTAATATAAAAGAAGTATCTTAAATAGAATATTTAAAAAATCTGTGAAATTAAATTAGTAGCACGTTTGAGTGTGCGTATTTCGTTATATAGATACATTTTTAGATGTTATAAATTCTCTCGTAAAATATACTTGATATATTTCGTATAATACTATTTTTAGAAAAATTACAATATACTGCACGCGGTTCCATGCATGACTTCTGAAATAAACATGGGAGTTCCTGCTCCTAGACCGCCATCTGTTTTTTCGTGCTCATTTTTTTCATATTCGCAGTCGAAATAATGGCTTTGACAGTCGAAGCACCTATAAAAAGGAGTAATTTAATATATTAAAGGAAGAAGCGATTGTTATAATATTTTCAGATGGCAAAATAAATGCGCTTTATTTTTTATATTATTGAATACGTAGTATTTTTTTTTTTTGAAGAAATACCATTAAGTGTTTACTAAATCCATCCAATAAACAGACCAACCCAAAAAACAATCGATGCGTGATAGAAGCATGGTCACCGCGCGCCTTTTTATCTTAAAATTATTTTTAGTGGTGATGAGGTGAAAGTGGAAATATTAAAATTAGACCATCTAATGCAGCGGTCGTCAACCCGTCGATTGTGAGGTACCCCCGTCGATTGTGAGCTACCTGTCGCACACAAATAAAATTCTGGTAGCTCGCACCTCGCTAAACATTTTTGAAATATGAAAGGTTCACATTCTTTTAATTGCGCAAATTCTCATAATAAACGCGAGCATTGGGACACTGTAGTGAACGAAGTTTTGCCGACACGATATCTCCCCGCTAAAATCGATTACTAGGCGCAGCTTAAAACTGCAAAGAATTAGCGGTATGGTTAGCGTTGACCCGCAATTTAAAGCATGGCAAATGTAGTAAGAAGAAGTTAAAGGCAAAAATGTGTGTTTGTTATGTAATACTTCTGTCTGTGTTGGTAAAAAAGGAAATATTGAGAGGCATCATAAAACTGTACATTCCAATTATGAGAAATCATTTCTATTACATTTTTCCGCCAAAAAGAAAAAACTAGAACAGTAAAAAACCAGTTCATTGGACCACAAGTATTTTTAAGAACAGGCGACAAAAATAAGGCCGCAACTGAAGTATCATACCGTGTGTCTCAGATAAATGCTCAGAAGAAGAAACTTTATGAAGACGAGGAAATTATAACACAGGCGTTTTTAGAAGTTGCAGATTTTAGAGATAGGGACGAGATAGTGTTTTTAATACGGTCTCTGCAACTTTCTGCTAATACAGTGGTGAGACGAGTAGAAGTAATGAATAATGATATATTTTTATAGTTGAAAAATGACTTGCATGATTGTATTTTTCACAGCAATTAGACTAATCGACTGATGTAGTTGATACCTTCCAGATGGCCGTGTTTGTTAGAATGGTTTTCTGTGATTTTACGTTTAAAGAAGATGTATTGAAGTTTATACCTCTGAAGGTGCATAATACTGGACAAAACTTGTCTCATTAATCTTATTTTTACTGAGAAAATTCTAATATGAAAAATGGTAGTATTGACAACCAATAGCGCTCCAGCTATGGTAAGTGTGATAAGGGTCTCGTGGCTTTATGTCTTAAAGATGAAAGTTTCCCCCAATTTCTCTCTTACCGCTGCATTATCTATCAGCAAGCATTAAGTGGAATTTTTTTAAAACTAAACTATGTTATGAAATTGGCGGTAAAAATTGTAAACAAAATTATATCTCAACCGTCACAAACAAGGTTATTTAAAGCGTTGGCCGATGAAATTGTCTGCCAATACAGGGAACTACTTCACTCTGAAGTTTGGTGGTTCAGTAAGGGACGAGTGTTGCAACGTTTCAATTATGTCTTATATGCATTGTTCAGTCCAGGAACTAGAAAATTTAACCCGACCTAGAGATTTTGGTTTTCTTGTAGATATTTCAGAAGAATTAAATGAACTTAATTTGTAGCTTTAGGGTAAATACAAACAACTACCAATGATTTCTGATATGAATGCATTTATATATAAGCTTGAATTCTAGGAACAAAACCTAATGCCAAAGCTGCATTATCAAGCTTTTTCCTATTATTCCAGAAAATATAACTCAAAATCGATTGGAACTTTATGAAAGTTAATATCATGTAGAAATAATTTCTAACTTGAGAGATAACTTCGTTTCAAGGACTTTAATGGAATTGATTTAGTGGCGCAATTTGTTGTTTTATCCTTCATGGAAATTGATGTCCAACAATGCGCAACTTGTGTTATGCAAAACTTTGGAAAAGATATGGCTGGGACAGAAAGGGAGCTAATTACATTTCAAAATATATTGACTTTAAGAACGTTAAAATCAAATACAAAATGTCTGGTCTTTAGTAGATGTCTATCTATACCGGTGATAATTACTCTTATTGATGAATATTCTAGTATAGCAGTTCTTCAGATTCTGGACTAATATGACAAGAAGGTTTTATTATTATTTTATATTACTTTTCTTTTTTCATTATTTATACGCTGTTACTAACTAAATATCATTTTGAAATCAAATATTGTTTACCAGTTTGTTCTGCTGAAATAAAATTGTTACAATGCTTTTTCTAGTTTCTCGACCAAGAAAATATTTCTCCTTTTGTTTTAATTTAAAACTTAATTTTTTCGTAAACTTGTGGAATTTCGACTTTTTGAAATTTGGTAGGTCAGCTCTAACATTCATATCTTTTGAAACTGTATTGAAGGTATTTCTTTTCGGAAAAAATGATGTACTTCCCTTTTAATAGCGTTTAAATCAAAATCGACCTTATCAATAACTATCTTTCGTGAGGGGTATGGTTTTGGAGCCGAAAAAGAATGCTACTCTTTATATCTTCCCATTTTCCCATTACTGCATAAAGATTAGAATTAGCCCACTCAAGCGCAATGTTTCCTATTCCTCTTACGATTAATCGACTGACAACAAAGGATTTGGTTCAACTTCATTTTTGTAATTGTTGAAAATTACGTTTTTCCTCAATAATTTGGTTTTTTAGGCGAACTGTGGCAATAGAAATTAGCAGTTTCTTGATCAATATCAATAGCTAATATTTGAAAAATATAAAATATCAAAACATCTTGTATATACACTAAAGATCTTTTAAAATATACCAGCACAAACTGTTAAAACGTAACTGACCCTTCCGAACCTGTAGCGATGTACGAAAAAAAATTAATAATTGTTGTTTGGGTTGCTCTGTTTGTTGGATGGATTTAGTATAGAAATGTGATACTCGTATGGCTTATGGAGATCAAGATCACGAAAAGTCATCAGAAAATTGATATAAATTCCGATGAATCTTATCATTTTTGTTTTTTTTATTATTCAGATGCCAAAATGACTAGGAATAAACTAAACTGGAAATTTCATAACTCCTCACCTTAAATAATGAAGTTGAACACCACGTTTAGCTTGTCAGATGCTCTAAATTTGTACAAAGAATTTTTTGATAATTCTTCATTACTAACATAGCGAAGTCATTGCTAACGTGCTTTCAAATATGAAATTTTTTGGTTGAATTGAAACAAACTAAATATGCAGCAATAGTACAAATTAATATCAATCTATGAGAATGACATTTCCGATAATGTTGATTAAATATTGATTCTGAAAACAGTGGGCTCGATTAGACATTTGAAAAAATAGAGTGTTCCGTTATAATCGAAATGTAAGCTTAGAATTTAACTCAATGTTGAACAGATTAGAAAAACCCCTTTTCTTCTAGCGAAGGACAAATCTATCCAGATAACTTTTAGGACAGTATTATTTCTTAGTAGTGTTTCTTTTCTTCCCTCTTCTCAATAGTTATAAATTGACGTTACTTTTTATATCTAAAGTATGCTGAGCTACAAATATCGAATACAATACCTGGATTGGAAAGAAGAGTTAAGAGGATCACTTAGAGTTTAGTGTTTGAAGTGCGAACGCAGAGCTTCTGTGTGCACGTCAAACTTCATTGCCAAACATACTATAGAACCTAGGGAACGATTATGAGTATAACTTAGTTTTCAGTTTAAAACTCTATTAGGTTAAGTAAGTCAGAATTAAATTACTAATTGGTCACTATGGACAGGATTGTATTATACTAAATGCTTTATAGGTATATGTGTATTTTATAAAATTATAAGTATGCGTAGAAGCAGTATCTCCATTACAGATAAAAAATTTAATATGCATATACTTTATGAGAAAGACTAGAATAATAGATTCCAACTTATAATGTAGTAAATATTGGCAAGTCTACTCACCTACACTGGTCGGACATTTTACATGTAATTCCAAACTGTTTAGCTACAGCTTTGTACAACTCTTTACTTGATTTATGCATAATTTCTGGTCTCTTAATAGGGTTAGTCGGCGAAGGTAATTCCCTTTGGGCTTTCAGGCGTGTCTAAAAAGAAACATACGTATGCATATATTATGAGTATCATTTTACTCAATGGTATATAATCATTTTATACTTTGATAGCAGTTCACTTTGCTGTTGAGTATTTTTTGCTTTGGCAATTTTGGTATTGAAGAAATATAATTATTTAACTTCTTTCAAAACTGGAACCAGAAATAGTTTAAATTTAGGGATTTGTATTGCATCATCTAAGAAATGATAACATTGCTTACGAAATCAGCTTTAGTGAAATTTTATTATTACACTACTGTAAACTAACAAAAATACAAAGAAAGCAAGAGAAATTTTGACAAGATTAGTTTTCTGAAAAAAATTGAAAGAAATGTTAATTGGACACAGTTTTATGTTTTATTGGTCATTTTCAATATTGATTGCGAATAGCGTATGAACAAAAATTTAAATTCAACAAGGAAGAAAATTATTAGAATCATTGCTGTTATTGACAGCGAAGTCAAAAGAACGTTGCCAATATACTAGAAAGTAGTCAGTCAACTGTGTTCTCGGTATTTGCGAAATAGAGAACATGCGACTTGGAATGTTTAAGATTGGGGTAATGTACTTTTCACGGTCCAGATTTTGACCTTCAACAATCCTATCATCTTTAGGGTTCACACAGAATTGGTACTGTTTGATAAACGATCATTGGTACATTACAGAGATTTAAGAACCACGTGTTATTTCTTAGGCCCATTTTATAGGCAATGACTTTGTGTTCCTATACCGCTAGAATAGTACTGCAGAGCCTGCAAGAGATAAATATTATATTTTTAGACTGGCCTGCTCGCACTCCGCACTTACATTTATCTTAAACAACTTCATCAAGTTTTAATGATTGAGTGGGAAATTTTGGACCAAAGTTACTTAGAGGATTTGATCAGAAATATCCACGGCGATGTGATGTGATTTAGTTTTAAAAGAATCATTTAGTACTGATATTATCTTTCGAAAACAATACATTAATTTTATATCACTTTCTGTCTGTTTTAATTGATTTAAGTACAGAAAATAGTTAAGACAATCTGAAAATATTCATTTAAATAATAATAGTTATTCTATCTCATTGCAATGATCAGAAATCATAATGATGCGATATTTTTTTGGCGGAGTATTTCAGGAAAAAGAAATTGTTTGCTAAGTTGACTCTGTCTAGAAAAAGACAACTCTTAGTAAATAAATAAATAAGGCGGATTGCAGATATTAATTTGTTTAGCAATAAATGGCAAAGTTTGCACCGGCGCGTCGTCCAGTCCTCAACGAATATATATCTCCGCGACAGAAGAATATCCGATATTATTTTCTTTCACATTTAGTTTTCTTTTTGTAGTTGTTCATTATGTATTAATTATGAGTACGTTTGGCACTGCAAACTCAAACTCTTTATGTTTTACTAATATGAATAATAAATGTATCAGAAGCGATATCTTAAAAAAGTTGTTGTTCCAGACAGTTACTTCGTATAGGAAATTATTAACAAATATTCAATTGATAAATGTATCAATACTTACTTCCTCAAGTACGTATTCATAAGATGGTGGAGGACTAGCTGGGGTAAGCTCTTTTCCATCAACATTTTCCATTATAGAAGAAACATTTGCTCTGGGACTTTCCAATTCGTTTTCACAATCAGCAGGAGTCTCCACCGAATTGCTTCTAGTAGAAGAATTCGATTTCGACATTCTGCTAAGCTTAAATCTGAAAGGAGCCACCTTGATATTTTTCTCAATCACTTATCTATAAAAATATATTTTGCTTGAAATCATCGTTGATGCTGAAAAATGAGATCAATTAAAAATTTAAATATCATGTTAATAATACCACACAGCAAGTATGGGAATGTAGGAAGATATAAATACTGTTCAGTCAGAACAACTAAAATATTAATTTTGTCACTATATTGAAATTTATAGCAATGGTGTGCGATCATTGCAAAACAAAATGTATTAATTCAATCTAAAAAAATACTCTTAATGACATTCCAAACAACAAATACGTGAATGAATTATCTCTCATATCTTTCAATTCTGTATTAACGGATTGAGTTCACGATTGAAAACGGTTTGGCTCTGGCTATCCTGTTTCCAAAATTTAAATGGCCCTTTTGTTCTACTGCTTTTCGTTGATGAATAACATAATCGGAAAGCCCGGATGAGTAAAGTATTATTCCGAATTCGCCTAATTTGATAGTTTTAGGTGTTCCCCGTGGATTAGTGAATTTGTGCTCTGCCCGGTCACTAAGACAACCCGAAATAAATAAATAAAAATTCGGTGTGCCATTGTCAGCACGCAGGCAAACCATTGAATGTGATGAACTTTAAGTCCTTCTAATATTTGGTAACTGGAGGGCAGAAAGCAGGTAGAAGTGAGAGCTCGCCTATATCCCACCACGGATAAGACACAAGACGAAGAAGATCGCAAGACAATAAATTATATAAATAATAGAAACTAATATTATTTGTTCAATTTCTCAAGACTCGTTATTTAGATTTATTATAATGTTTTGAAATATTATTTGCTGACACAATATTATCAATGCATCTGACCAATGAAACATTATCCGACCAGCACTTGGACTATTACTTCCCATTTATAAACTAGTCGAACTACATAATAAAATCTGGACAATTTACAATTCTGGTAAACATAATTTTCGTCAGTCAGTTAGGTTGAAATATTTTTTACTTAGTTGTTAGAAAAATTAATAATGGAATTAAACAATGATCTTTTAAAGTTATGAATCGGTTAATGAAAAAAACTCTACCTCAAATTATTGAAAACCTACCAAATGATTTATATTTTAATAAAAATGGGGCATTTTAGAATCCAATTTAAAAATAGATTTTCTTGAAATCAAAAAAAAAAATGTGTTAAAATTCATCCTCGTTCCCCATTTCTGAAATATAAATACTGTCTTCGAATGGAACAACATAAATATCCTGCCATTCGGTATAATCACGTGCTGTTGACTGGTTATTGATCCTTTTTCTCGACGGGTGTAATATTACTAAAAACGGCGCCATTAATCTTAAGCCCTATAGAAATATTATTCCTTTGTAAAATCAAACTAGTACTTATATATTTGGAAAATATACATACTAATATATAAATTTAAACACGATTTTGTAAGGAATAGGCGAACAAAACGTAATGAAAATGTAAAATTTGGACTATTTCTACTTACTTGAAATAATTTTTCAGTCTTACTCAGTTTGATCAGTTCTTCTAGTTTTTTTGTTGAACACTCACATTATTTTGTGATTCTAAGCCGTTTTTTAGGCCGAATTTTCCTAATAAACTTTATCTGTTGTTTTGTCAAACGTTTTTGTGACGCTGTTGGTTATCCTCCTGGATACTGGATTTTGCGCAGGAGGAAATTATATGATAGAAAACGAATTGAATCAATCTTGATATTGTACAAGTATGATCCAATAGTGGTTGGAATGAAGTAATTAATGTTTGCTAAATTGTGGAAGGAAGTAATACATTAAATATGAGATATGGTTTCTGTCCTTACACCAGTCGATGTCACAAATATTCCTAAATAAAATCTTTTCATTTATATAGCACTTTTTGTAGGAAATAAATTTAACAAACAATTATAATAAAAAAACTTAAAAAAACATACTTTTATAGTTAATTAAATATAAAAGTATAAATATATTTTCAATAAGGAATGAAATGACTGTCGCTGTTTTAAATATGTACTTGATACATTTTATATACGCTTTTACAGGTTTTCTGCGGTTTTTCTGTAAACTGATAAACTCCAAATGGCTGACGATAGGAAATAACAAACCCGCAGCTGTATCCGCACTTGCACAAAATAATCTATCAAAAGCACTTTGGTTCGTCTAACCATTTTGTTTTACTATAATTCCCATTGTATTATACCTCATGCGATAAGGATCGGACAAGCACTAAATGACTTTGTCCCTCACAAAAAAAAACTCCTAAAAATCACGACAATCCTAGCCTCGCAGAGGACAAGCTCGATATAGGAGAGCCATTATAGAAGTAAACCATATTTATTCTACATAAAATTTTGCTTATTTCTCAATTGTAAATAACCTAACAACTCTCTCTCTCTCTCTCTCTTTCTCTCTTCCGCCCGTATAGTAGACTCCCTTTCTTAAGACGCAACTCTATCGTTAAGCCTAATTATTTTGATAAGAGCTATGTCACAAAATTATTAAATTTGTGTATTGTCGTCGGACCTTGCAAACGTGGGTTGCTACTTGAGTTTTAAGATGACAAGACTGATATGAATATTTCCAATCTGACATTGATTTCATAAATTTTGACATTTTTAATGGTGAACGTACTCAGAACGTGTTGTCATACGAGTGCTATTTGAGTTGTTTACAGATACTCAGAACATTCATCTTGGTCATAAAACGGAAGTAATTCACGAATATTTTTGTGCAATGATTTTCCATGACTTTCGACGTGGATGAAGCCAACACCATCCCAAGCCACCATATTTCGCTGGTTTTCCTAATTCAATGGTTCTCGCAATTTGCTACAGGATGTATTTCGAGAAGGTCGTCCAAAATCGACTGTTAATCCATTATTGCATGAACATTTGGCTATCAAAAAGTTCCTTTCGTATTGCATACCGCATAATGTAATAATCGTTCAAAAAAATGCTCAGTGTCAATATAATATTTTGATAAAGACTTGAAGAAAAGTCGGAACGTCAATTTTATCTATCTTTCAAAAGTTAAGGAAAAAAACTAATTTTGAATCAGAAGAGAGAGGTATATGTACCATACGTCCAGCATAGCTCTAGCAAATGGTCTTTCTGGTCACAGTGCACGTACAAACCCTTTATATCTCAGTATTAGTTAGTAAGATGTGTGATTAGTTTGAGTAGAGACAAAGGACCTACTTCTTTTGGTCTATATTGTGATTCATTAGATAGTAATAGAATCTGAATTTTTCCCACTAAAGCAGGTTTTTCGGTGAAAGAAGTGCATGGACAGAAAAATTTAATATATCTAGCCAGAACATATTAAATAAAATAACTTTCCATTCACCTTCGGTCTTCAATGACGATAAATTGGTTATCGAAACACCTGTCAGTCAGTGATAACGTTAAATAAATACTACCCTATAGTCAATATTATATATAAACTATTTTTTTAAATGTGTAAATATTCACATAAGTTTGTAAGTCTTAAAAATATAGTCCTTTTAGAGTATTTTTCTCCAGCACTTTCATTTCCTTCGTTAAGTTATGTTTGTAAATATCTAGATTAGAAACTTTAACTTTTGTTTTCAGCTCAATATTACATTGATGATCAATCAATTTTATTTGAAATTCAATGGGTACTGTCGCGACATTAATATTAATTGGTAGAGAAGACATTTCTAAAACAATTTCATCTTTTCTCACTTTAACTCATTTTAAAGATTTCCGACAAAAAAAAACATTAACGTTGGATTCGGAATAATCAGACATGAACATAAATTAAATATTTAACTATTGAATATTTTGTTGAATTGTATCAATTAGAAAAGAAGCATCATATACCCACTAATTCAGCTGCTGTAGATTCATTGCAATTGTTTAAAAGCGTTATGATTTCTTTGCATAAATCGTATACTCTCCCATATTAACACTTTCTTTGCAGATTAGTTATAATTTATGTTATTGTATTCAATAAACACATATTTTGCAATTCAGTTCTATTGAAACACTAATTTTAAATTTTAGGTTTCCTCACAATTGTAGTGCTGATATTATGTTAATAATAAATTTAACAAAAATGGGACTACTGCAACTAACTCAACGCCTCTATAAACAGAGGACAGAGACTAAGTCTTGGGAGAAGTTTGAAGAAATAATGGAGAAAAGCGGAGATGGAAATGCAAAAATGTTGTATCATAAACAAAGATCAATCAGAAAAGAGAAAAAAAATCCAATAAGCAACCCATAAGCTAAAAATGTTAATATTATAGCTGGAGAAAATGAAATATTAGACAGATGGAAGAAACACTTCGAAGAGTTACTAACAGCGAGATATATAAAAAATATAAAAATTCCTCAACAAAATAGAGATAACAAAATGTACAGGATTCTACGAATCAAAACTACTACCAATGCTGATCTATGGCGAAAAATAATAACATGTGAAATGAAGATACTGAGAAAAATAGCGGGGGTGAAGAGACTTGATAAAATAATTGGTAGTGAGTGCAGTACAAAAAATCGAGCAACAACAGGCGAGATGGTTAGGACACATGGTGAGAATAAAGGAGGGCAGAACAGTTAAGGTGATATTGGAAACCGAAACATACAAAAAGAAGAGAAGAGGCGGACCCAAAAGAAAATGGAATTCGGAAATAGCAAAAAATCTGGAAAAAAGAGGACTGAACTGAGAACAGGCTAGACAGGAAGCAAAAGATAGAATTAAATGAAGAAAAAATATAACCTTTACACCCATGGTAGAAGAGGTTGCAGATTAGTGAGTAATATTTATTTATTATTATTCATTAAAAAAAATTATTTATTAATATTAATTATTAATTTAAAATTTAACTTTTCCTAAAATTATAATAAACCCAACGATAATTTATATTTAAAAAAAATTGATTCCAAAATTTCATTTTATTTATCAATTAACATTTAAATACGATCACAGTATTCCGCAGTTACTAGTACTACTGTAACATTTGCCCGACCTTACCGAATGCAGCGTCGCCCAGACAGCATATTCTCGAAAATTATGTATTTTTCAATTCTTAGATGATTGCAATACATTGCCATCTTCCTCCTCACCTCTAGTCTACGTGCGCACAGAGATACAACTTAGCTATAGTCATCGATCATTTTTATTGACGCATGAGCACAATTTTGTATACAGGGCTAAGATTATTTATATACTCGATACAGGACCCCTAAACCCAAACTCGCGGTTGACGATTTGTGCACCCCTAAAAATTTCCTCTTTAGTTATTATATACTTTCATCACGTAATCATCAATAAAAATATTTACGTATTAAATTTGCACAAGCAAATTTAAAACAATTTCTTACAATTGATTGTTATGAATATCATGGTTTATAGGTTTATCACGAGGGCCGGATTAAGCTAGGGGCTTGGGGGGCTATAGCCCCGGACCCCAGGTCCAAGAGGGCCCCATCATTTGGAAATCATTCTGTATTTTTTGATGTGTTGATACCACAAATCTAACGTATTGATATTATTTTGTGAATTTTTCCGGGTTATCGAATTCCTTAAGGGGCCCCCGTCATTATTTTAGCCCCGGGCCTTATAAATCTTAATCCGGCCCTGTTTATCACATATTCTAATTTTGATAGAGGGAAGGAAGGATATGATAGTAGCGAGATGTATTAACATAGTTATATAATTCGATGTCGTGATAGTTAAAAAGTCTCATAGAATTCTCTTGAATTGTAGATTAATAATGTAATAAGGAAAGGCCATATTATGTCGTAACTTGTAGTTGATCCGCCTTTTTGTTGCTAGAGATTCCTTCCTTAACAGGAACCCAGATGGAATTGACACGAAACATTATTTTAAAGATATTGTAGGTATAAACCCTCTATTTGTGTGCAGATAGGATGGTGAGAAGCTGGTAATTTTTAGGAACAATGGGTAAAATAGGTAAAAGAGTGAAAAAACTATAAATTTATCATATTTTAATATTTTTCAAGTGAGTACTTATAAAGACTAGTTATAATTTATTTCTATTCCAATATTCTGTTGTAAACAAAAAATAAAGGTATAGGGTCAAGTGGGGTAAGTGCGTAGTACAATATTTTTGGTATTATTTACTAATAAGCAATAAATAGTTCTGGCTCTGTGCTTCAGTGCCTGAACGGTCACATTTATTCGCCGTTTAGTCTCCGTCAGGCGTAAGTTGGCATGTGCTTAGTGAACTTTACCAATAAATACGTATTACTCAAGTTTATACGAAATCGGAATCTCTGAAAATATTTGGGTAATTTAATAATGTTTTACCTAAAATATTGCTCTTTTTTCATTTGTATCCTGATGGAGAAAGTAGATGTTCGATGCCCCGAAAATTATTGTCGAAACAAGTACCCTTTATATAGATGAGAAAAGTGCACCTAGTAGCTGCAGTTACTTATTCGAAAGATTTAATAAAGGCGATAGAAGCAATGAAAAATGAACAAATTGATACGTTAGGAGCTAGTAAGATATTTAAAATACCCCGAAGCAATACGGGATTACTTCAAATTAAGATTAGGGGTCGAAAGCTTATAAAGATAAAGCTAATTCCTTTAAATAGGTTGATGAATCATTTCGATGTATTTTATTGTTTTGACTGAAACTGGTCAAAATACCAAATTCTTTCAAAGACAACACATCTGGAGAGAACTGGTTTCTGAAATAAAGGCATAATCTATCAATAAATAGGCCTTAAGCACTAGCATATGCGAGGGCAAAACACCGCTCCATTTCTAATAAATTAGTATTGCGATCTTCTTAAATACACAACAGTAGAATTGAACCTATTCAACAGCCCAAATCAGATTACCAACAGTTTATGTAGCGATCTGTCCAAGGTTAAAGTGGCCCGTAAAAAGGGGCTACGTCTACCAAGTTAATAGCCTGATCTGGAGAGTTAAATACTAGTGTATCATTGGCTGCAGTTTTTACCGCACTAAAGCTCCCTTCTCACTTATTTACAATGAAAAACATGTATTGGACACGTAGATGGCTGATGAAGGTAAGTACTATCCCGGCATTTACTACTCTGGGACCGACAAACGGGTGGATGGAAACATTTGTTTTTACAAATTATTCAATAAAATCATTTATTCCACAATTACATATTATTTAATAAAATCATTTATTCCAAACATAGGGATTACGAGATACGAAATGATTTAAGAAGCTGTAAAGAATAATATTACAATTATTTAACTACCTCTGTACAGCAGTAATCTTTTAAAGCCCCTTAACTCAGCAGTTTTCATGTCCATAAAATTATCTTGAGATGGAATGTAGTTCTAATACCAGGAAAGCATTTGGGTAAAACCTTACTCAAACGCAAGATTCCTGAAAGGTTAAGACGCGTAGGAGATATGGGAAATCCAAAGCTTTTTATTAAAGAATTTGGAAAAGGACTAAAAGGAGAAATACATCCCTACAATTCCAAATAATATTCGGTTATGTATATGATCCTGGAGCTACCAATAAGCAATTAATTCGCACCTAGACCAAGAAACTGCTAAAAAATCAAATTCTTGGTTCACATTTCACAAGTACCTCAAATTCTCTAAATAAAAATGGAAGGGGGCAGTAGTTTCTTTCGAAGAAATACTTTCGAATACTTACCGTTAATCAGTTTTGAGTAGCTGTAAAAAGAATACGAAAAGGAGCTGAAGCTTTAAATAGTGAAGAAGTAAGAAAAGAGAAAGAAGATCTAATCATGAGGAAAATTTCATACTTTATGACTCTGAGATTTTGAGCTATAAAAACATTGGTAAAGAAGAAAAAGTTGAATACTTAATTTAAACGATCGGATGATATGCGATCGGCTACTGATCAAATTAAAAACAGTGTCAAATGTTACATTATAAGAAATTTGTGAGAAAATTGAGAACAATTACCTCTTCTATTAAACATTTGTTTACGTAGTCAAATCTGTTCCAGACATTACTGAGGATTCGATTGTATCTATTTTATGTTTATAATTTCCTATTAATATCGCAAGCTATAATTTAGACTGCTACCACACAATTAATAATTCATATATTATTCATATTATTTGCTTACAAGATGGTTTTACGATTATTATGATTTGCATTTGATTCTAATGAAAAAAAATCCATCCACTTTTTTCTATCAAATGTTATTAACTCCACTTTTAGAATAATAAACATCCACACTGATTTAATTTTTTGTTTTTGATATTTTAAATTTCGTCTTTTATGGCTTATAACTTTGCCATATAAACAAATAAAATTGTGGCTGATATATTTCAAATTTAAATACAATCTGAAAGTTCAACGCACGACTTCTTATATGCAGTATGTGAACAATGAAACCTATAGCTATTTACCATAAAGAATTTTTAAGGATTTAATTAAGAGCACTCTGTTCTACTTTATATTAGCTATGCCATCTAGGAATGTATAGAAAATTTGAATAGTATTGGAATTAAAACAAAGCCTTTTCTAGACGCAATTACCCCATTTCACCCATATAATAATTTATATACATTAGTTTCGTATTATTAATAATCAGTTGTGAATGGGTGGTTACTGTTTTAATTAGGTTTACCAAATAAACGAATGAAATAGAAAAAAAATTGTAGTAGGTATGTATTTACAAAAGAAAATCCGAAACGTCATTTTTGAATCATATAAAAAACGATTTGATTCCTTAGTAAAATATAAATATTTTGAGATTATTTAATTCGTTCAATCAAATTGACTATTATTATCAATCTCTTTGATTTCTTACTAAAATTGATTGACTGACCTGCACTAACATTTCACGTTACACTAATTTGGCGTATTGTGTATTGATTTTGATTTCACCTTAGAATTTTTCAATAATTGTTATGTGTAGAAAACTGTTGAGACAAAATATGAAGGATTTTTTTATCGTCGCAAGAGAATAACAGTTGATAAATACCATATAGAATCATTAATACGTTGATTAAATAGAAAAATCAACAAGCAGCATTTATAAGAAGTAAAGTATTCTCAAATTCCGTTTATATGATGGAGGAATATTTCCTCAATGCCCCTTGTGATACTTGAGTATACATTTTTTCACGTGTATAGAATTAATTGTTTTGTACCTAGACTCAGGGATAGTTGGGTATTGTAGAGCGCACTAGGAGTCGATGAAAATCATTTGTTGATATATATTAGCCTCGCTATATTTTTTTATATCAAGCAAGAGATCACCTACAACATAAATATTGAAAAAAAAATCTGATTTAACCAAAGAAAATATTCGTAATTGCACTGAAGTTCATAAAGTAAAACTATCAATTTTACTCCAATTATTTCGGTCTTTTTTATCATTGACTGCTTTCTCATTTCTGCGTATGTGTATCATTTCTGAAAATCTTATTTTGATAAAGACCGAAATAGGTCGAAACGTCAATTTTTACCTTTATGAGACTAATTTTCTAATAAAAGAGATCTAAAAGAAAGACGATTTATCAAGAATTAGTTTGAGAGTATATGGAGTCTTACGAAAATGACACTCGAATATCCAAAAACTAAGATAAAGGCAAATCAAAGAATATCAAAATGTTTCCAGACCAACACAGGACTAAAACAGGGAAATCCTTTATCCACTACGCTGTTCAATATAGTATTAGAATAGATAGTGAGTGAAATCGGTCAGGAAATGACACTAAAAACAAGTACATACAACGCAACTACTGACACACGCAGACGATGTAGTAATCCTTTCAACATCGGAAAACGAGCTTAAGGAAATCTGCAGAGCCTTCATAGAAATGGCATAGACAGTGAATCTACGAGTCAACGAAGATAAATCGAAGTTCATGATATTGACAACATCACAAAGAAAAAGAGCAATGAGAAGTTTGTCAATACAACTGAACGAAGAGAAGGCAATGAGCTAAGAAAACAAGTTCGAAGTTATGTATATCTTGGGGTGGTTATCAAGGACGACGAGGGTGAAAATATGGAAGCGAGGATATATCAAAAGATATTTTGATAAAGACTTAAAATTATTCGAAATGTCAATTTTTATATATCTTTTGAAAATTATTAAAAAAAAAGTATTTTGAAACAGAAGGGACCTAAAATCAAGAACATTTAGAAACATAAACATATCAAAAGGTCTAAGCAATAAAAATAGAAGAAGTCAGGTGAGATTAATATATTGTAACATCTCGTGCAGAATAAAATTTTTGCACAAATATAAATGAAATTTTGAAGTGTGGGAATAAGTAGTCCTTTCTACTTATGTGGGGTCTTCATTTATTGTTTTAAACTAGTTTTTATATTACATTATTCTGTTTTGTACATAAATTCATAGGAAATAGGAAATTTTTGTCACCCTTCCACTCCTGCCTAGACTCTATATTTAGTTACATGGTTTGATACTGTCTAAGATAACTAAATGAAAATTATTTATGTAGTAAATTACCAATATCTGAAATTAAAGAAATATGATGCAAATTCTTCCTTAATATATATTATAAATGAAGTGAGTTACCATCATCGCTACGTAGGAATAGCTTTATTCCTGCTTATATTACAGTTATTTCTTTCAAGGAAACGGTAACGACATAAAATTGGATATTACAAATACCTACTTAATTTTTATGTTTATATTTGTTATTAATATTATTCAGAAGCTTGTTTGAAATATTATTTATTAGTAAAAACTAGTTGGCAGTTTTGATTATCATAAAAATTATTTTCTAGCATGCTAACATATATGAGGAAGAGGAAAATATTTATGTTCACCGATATAAGACGTAAGACTTGGAATTTTGCGATCTTTTACTACCCTTACTTACTTTAATGGACATTATATTTCAAATACATTCCTCAGCCGACAGGTGAAAAAATAAAACGAAGTTGGGGAAGTACATATATTATTAAGTCAGATAAATTGGAATGGTACCTTTTCATTATATGCAATAAAGATTGAGCCACACATTTAGAAAAAAAGGAGAGCCGCAGCCTTCGAAATTCCTATTTGTAGTATAATAACTAATTAGAGAATGGACTTGTAAAAAAGAACATCAACTATATCTGTTATTTGTAAAGAAGATAACAAATGATGAACGGATATTGAATTATTTTGAACACTAGAAGAAGTAATGTCAATAAAATATTCAGTATTTACAGATAAACAATTGAAAATATATTAAAATAGCATACGAAATGAATGAAATAGAGAATAAAAAGTAGCCGATTAAGCAATTCTATATCCAGTTGCTTGATAATAAGTATGACTATAGAATCATATTTAAATTAAATACTGAAGTATTTCGCTTAGTTACAATGTATTTATAAGCGAATATACCGTATACATACTTGGTTATCATAGATGATTTAAAAAAAACTCAAAATACATATTTAAAATCAAGACAATATTTTTTTCTAGGAAAACAGGAAGCTTTAAAGTTTTTCAATACGTATGAATGTTTAATGTTCAACCGTTTAAAGTAATAAACTTTGGTTTTGATCCCGTAGGAAATAATCACATGAAGTGAAATAGTCGCTCCAACATGCACGCTATTCCAATTAAATGTAATAAATATAAATAAACTTTATAACGAAATAAGGTTCAAAAACAGTGATTTGGAGCTTTAATCCTATATAAAAAAATTATGTTTTAGAAATGCATCATCCTTTATTCTTTCTTGTGCATATGCAGAAAACGGCTTCTTTTTGTCGATGCTAAGAGACTGTATAAATTGTAATCAGAGGGGGTCAACATTTATAAGGTATTGAAAAAACATTTTTTTTTCATAGCTACATAAAATGACAATTTTGAATTTGCCACGAGGACATGACTACTTCATTATTTGAAAAGTGGTTACTTTATCAACTTCTACTCAATGTACGAATAAACCTGCCAAATCAATCATTGTTATGAACGATTTTTTATACTATTCGCCACAGAAGATGAAACTACCTAACAATCAAACCAAAAATTTAAGCTCCATGATTTGCAAATATTTATATATACGTCTAAAAGCGACAAATGAACAGTTAATCAAAATTACTCAATGCTATAATTTAGAAGAGCTTTATAAAGGCCGCTTGTTCGCTCGTAAAACAAGCGGCCTTTAAAAAGAGTTTGGTGCCACAATTCTCCGGTTACAATTTTGTTATTCAACTCCATAAAATTGATTTGAGATAAATCAAAAGAACTACTTTTAAATTGTGGATAATTCACATCTGTGTTCAATGAAGACCATAAATTTGTTTAGAGAGATTGTATTAAATATTGATATTTTCAAAAGTTTCCCCCTAACTCATGGATTTTAATGAATCTTCTTGAGATGAAGAACTCTTGTTTTTCTTACAAAAACTCATATTATGTTCTCAAATTTAGTTTTGATGATTATATTTTTTCTCTGCCTAGAATATTAACTTCAAGAAACGTCAAGAAATATTCTTGACCGTACCAACCCCGATAAAAAGGGTTGTTGAGAAAGAATTTTCCAATCCAGAAGTCTGTTTTAAAATATCAATTGAAACATACGAAAAAATTCAATTAAATGAGTATACCTTTTGGATTTGAATTCTTGGTTTAATTGAATAAAATTTTCAGTAATCTACATCGCACTTTTACGAACGTTACTGGACTTTTTTGTTTTTAATGTCTTTAACTTATACCGGTTCGCGCCTAGACAATATATTTCGATTTCAGGTACTATCCTCTACTCCGTGTATTTCTCTGGAGAAACACTCTCGTGAATATTAGATACTTGGATATGCTTGTAATTGAATATAATTTTGTTAATACTAATATTTGAAAACTGTCATAAAGCAGTCGGGTTGTTGAAATATTGTGACAATTTCGTCTCACGATATTCTTTCAGATTTCGATAAATATTTTTCCTGCTACCTCAAAAATTAGAATAGTCTACAACTTCACATCTGTTCAATTCGACAAACTATTACTAAAATTATTCGGAGTAACTTATTTGAGGATGCGTAAAAAATTATTAGTCCTTAAGATTTCAGAAGCTATATTGGTTTTTCACTTACAGTTCGTAAATTGTAAATATTTTTAAATTTTTAGAATGATATACTAAAAGTTTTTATTTTTCGGAACTGTACCTCCATTATTTATAATTTTTATTCAACGCCAGAAATAGATATTCACTTTAAACAGGTATCTTACTATTTTTTAAATTTTTTCGAGGCGGTGTGCGCAACCTAACAATAACGCGCGGAGTGCTATTTTCAGCGTTAAATTAAAATTATGAATAATGTAGGTAGAGTTTCAGGACTTGAAACTTTTTTTAGTAAATTTCGTTATCTTTAACAATATTTTTCAAAAATTGGAAAATATCTATACTCTACGAGCCAAATTGCTTATGAACTTTTGAAATATTTATTAGCTAATCAAGTTTTTAGGTACAATAATCTAGATATCATTCTGGATCTAGTGAGCTAATCGACATAATTTTACTAATAGTTGACATCCTATTACATAAACATTTGAATTTGTAGACTAGACTAAATCACTCTCACACCGTTTTTCAGAACATTATCACAGACATATGTACAATATTTTTTAGTTAGAATTAAAATGATTTTTTTGAGCCTGCATAAATTTATAGTATGTACACAATTAATTGGGTGATGGCTATGAATAAAATGGGGAAAGCGAAATGTAGTGACGAGGAACCACTGTCTGCTACAATGGAGGTATATTTTTCTTCTTCTTTTAATTCAAGTACTTCTCGAACTGGATCCTCTCTAAAGAAATCTTTATCTGGAACAAAAAAAATGTTTAGTAATAATTTTTAACAGATTTACTAACGTGGAAATAAATGAAATTTATGAAGAGTTTAACGAGTTTAATAAATGAAAGATTATAATCCTGATTTTACGAATTGCTGGTATCATGTATGTTACTCATCCCGTGAAAACTGAAGAGCTGATTTCAGTTAGTTTGTACCTGGATTAATAGATAACTTTTTATGTTATGTTAGTTTTTCCTATTAATATAAAAAAAACGACAGGTCGTGTCATCATCCACTTTATATTTGTTATATGCAGATCTGTTTTCTATATCCGCGCTTAGAATTAAGTCGTTTTTTGATATTCCTTCGGAAGTCTAATATTTCCGGGAATAATACTTATCCCATGTTTATAACGGTATAGTGATAATAAATTAGATACCAATGCAGTGTTGAGAAATGTTCTCTACAATATTAGACGTCACCAAAGGAATAGTGTTAGCCAATGACGGAAATTAGTTCCTGCACGTCATCAATGTCTCTAAGAAGGGAATAAGATTCAGTAGGATGAAAAAAAATCATTTCAGTATGCATTATATTTGATCGTATATGACATCACTATACTGAAAATACGTGATGTGGGATCAAGTGCGGGAATTAAGCTATTATCACGTTGATTTTCTGCCACCTTATAATGCTAAACTTAAGAAAAACAATTGCATTTGAAGGAAAGAGTTTTGCTCTCATGATATTGCGCCGAATTGGAAACTCACTGTGTAAAGCAATAAGGATATTCTGTTATAAAGATTATTTTTTTTTATAGAAAAGTAAATTTTTCATTGGAAAGTTGAACTACTTTCGCAGTAGTTTTTTGTAGACAGTGTGTGAATATTATAGTCTAGGACGTGTACAGCTACCTGTATGTATTTCAATAGACCTGAGCTTTTGTGTATTGAGGCCCTTATACCTACCATACATGGAATGGGGGCTCACTAAGCCCAAAGTGGTGGAAGCGACTAGCGCTCAAGTAATCCAGGTATCGCTTTCAACCAACTAAATCCATTTGACCCCGTCTAACGTTTTGAAGTTTGAAAGTTTATTTTTTATAGTCTCAAAAACATATATTTATCACGACAGACGTCTACATTGCGTACATACATCAACAAATAATAAAATCTTAGCTACTACACGGTGTATTACTATTATACTCATTCTAGCCTATTCAGCTCATTCTATCTTATTCTAGTATGTTCTCTTACAGTTATTAACCTTAAAATAATATAGGGTGAATCTGGAAGGGATTAGTAACAGCCCGAAGGGAACTGCCGGATGTTTTCAGTATAATTGTAAACGTTTATACAGATTCTTCGTGTTTCGTGAATTTTATAACATATATAGTGGTATCATTTTATTTTCTTCGCCTATTATCTATTAAATATAAGTAACATTATATCGATTTCGATAGCACCTATAAAGCTTCAGACATTAATGAAAATTTTAAAAACAAAATTCAAACTTTTGACGCAGCTCAATACATTCGTGTAAGAATTAGCTTTATCAACAATTTTTGAGAGCCCATTATATTTCTTCTCTTTGGAGAATTGCTTACAAAAAACAACCCACAACTTTAAACCCATTGGAGTATGATGGGAAGAGCGGAACTGAGTGACTTAATCAGCAATGTCTCTGGTAAGTTGATGAAAATCAATTCTTTCTCGAAGATGCTCGAATCAATTTATTCTTATTTTAGAATTTACGTTTTATTTTTGTAGACTCTTATTCAACGAATGATGAAGACGAACCCCCTAACGGTAAACATAACTCCAATGATGATGATGATTAACAATTGAGAAATATATTTACATAAAACTATTGTAAAGCATGCATTATATATTTTTTTAACTTATTCAGCAATTTTGCATTTATTTATTTATAATTTATTTTTTTTTCAATATCAAAATTGGCTGCGACAAAGTAGACTGCTCAATAATGGTCTGCCATTTTTATTTTCCAATAGAAATAATATACTTTCAAATTTCAAGACGTGGTGAAATGGTTTTAAAGTTGGTTAAAAATCGATACCTTTCTTATTTAAACGCTAGTTGCGTGAACCATTTTGGGCTAAGGAAATAATCAAGCTCCAAGCATTTCGGGGTCTGAACATGGGTAGTTATATTAGTTGTGCAGAATTATTCGTAATTCATGGTGTAAGTGGGAAACAAAAAAACTTAAAAGCTAACAAGAGTAGGCCAGAGTCAAATGAAATGTACATGTTTTGAAAAGAATTTTTCATTGGTAATAGGACAAAAATAATTGTAAACTATGACAGAAAAGCATAGGGACATATAATCCTTATAGAAGTGAGAAAACAAGAAGAAATCTGAGTAGAATAAAATTTCAGATCTGAAAGAATCGAAGAGATTTTTTACTAACTGGTCTTAAAAGACCCTTTCTTTAAGCAAACAGGAGCTAAGAAGAGTTACTGGTATAGTCACTGAACACTCTCTGGTGAACAACCATCTGAAAAACATCAGAGAAACTCCTGACAGATCATGTCCAAAATACCAAAGGAAACCGAAGAATACCTCTTCTTTGAGTGTGAGGATATCCATAGACAAAGACTAAATTCAAGCTTTTTAAAACCAGAATGCATAGTTCCCAGCAAGGTAGATCAATTTATAAAGAGGTTGCTACCTGACTACTAAATGATACGAAGTAAACAATACATCCATAGCTCATTTAATCTAATCTAACAATACAAATTTTTTAAAATAATTGGCTTTTTATGCTTATAAAATAATCTATTTATTATTAGATGTTATATTAATGGTTGAATGTCAATACAATCTCGTTACTTACCATCAATAATATCCCTTTCTGTCATTTTATTTCCGACAATAAACTTTTTATTATTGTAAGTTTTTTCTCCATTCGAAACATTTACAATATTCTCCGATCCTACTTTAATGAAAGAGGTAATAGTTATTTCGAAAACTTTATTAGGATCTGCGGGTAGTTCTGAAATTGCTCGTTTTCTCCTTCCATAACCGATTTGACCATCACTGCATTCCACCTGAAAACAAATTATGTTGTATTAATAATGATTTTGTAATACAAATTTTTACCATCGAACAATTTAGGGTAAATATGTATATGTAATGGTAAAAAATTTAGATAATAGAATAAAATTTTTAGGCGATAGAAACCACGATCTTACATACTGGTTTAGAAACGAGGGTATAGGGGTGGGTTCATTTCACGGTCTCTAAATTACCTCACCCTGTGACCGCCAGGTCGGCGTTGTAATCAAGAGTTATTATTATTTATATTATATAAATTAAAGTAGTTGATATTTAACGTAATTACATAAAAGTAACAAGAACAAATAATAATTGTAAAATTGCTGTCAAAATGATCATGTCTGCCCTATGTAAATAAATATTTGAAAAAAATGAGAAATATTATTAATTAAAAAAGGCATTATATGAAACTGAAAATAAAATCTAAATAAAATTGTTTGATTTACTATTAAAAAACTCACATGTGATGAAACTATACTTTACATGTTCAATTAATCTTAATTTTGGTCAAATTTGTGAAAGATTTTCCTTCACTTGAACATATTTCATGTTCGTTGATAGTTTCCTTAATACCCGATAAATCAGAGTATTCTTTATTTTCGTTGCCATCGATGCCCGAATTTATATTCTGTTTTCCTAAGGTAGCAACTTGGTAATTTCAATTTTTCCAATGTAATCATGACTTCATATTATATGTGAATTTGATTATATTTTTTATGTGAATTTAAATTTTTTCACCTTTTCTTATGAATAGCTTTCTCAATAAGAATGAACGGAGCTCCTATTTTCCAATGCAATGGTGAACCTTTAACACATTGACTGCCGACTACGAGATAACTCGTAGGTAGCGATCTTTTCAAGGACGCCAACTACGAGTTATCTCGTACTGTATTCACTTGCCATTCTTGTGTTGCTACGATTAAACTCGTAATATATCAGTGCTAATATCGATAGATGGCTTCTTGGGAAAGAACAAAAAATCAATGTTGGCTTGCATAAAAGACAATTTATTTGAAAAGGAACATAAAAAATGTAAGTGTAAGAATTAAGTCAAATTACAGAAGTATAATAATATTTACTGTTTGTGGAACTTTTTAAAACAACCTTCCACACACAGAGCTGGCTTTCCACTACATACTGGACAGTAATAACGCGTTTCTCGGCGTTTTTTTCCTTGGTTACATATGCGACATGGTTTCGTTAGACGCTGTTTTTTTTCGGTAGGCGGTAAACTCTCTAAATAATGGATACTTTGCAATTTACTCTTTTTCGTAACGTGTTGAATTTCTTGTCCAATCAATGCGAGCACGAATTCCTCTCTGAACTTTATCAGTTTTATGTTAGAAGATGTAACTTTTTTAAAAATTTTGTGAGCATTGTGGATGTAAACCTCTATAATGTGGAATGCAACCTTTTTGGGCCATCTAATAGTCTTTCTTAGAGATGAATAATACGAAAGCATTTGATCTGATCGGTCAATGCCAGACATTCCATTGTTGTAATCTCGAATTATATTCGGTTTCATAGAAATTTTTCCATTGCGATTGGGCACTTCTATCATTTCAACAACATGCATGTTTGAAATGCAAAGGACATCTCGCTTGTCTTTCCATTTGCAAACAGTAACAGGACCATTTCGCTGCCAAATACACTCCCCTTTTTTCAATTTACGATTTACCAAATCTCTAGGGTTCCCTTTTCTGTTATTTCGTAGGGTTCCACACACATACGTTTTTCGTGTATTTAACAGTTTTGTAAGTGTAACAGAATTATAAAAATTATCCATGAAAACCGTGTATCCTTTATCGAGATAGTCCTCAAGTAAATATAAAACAACATCAGTAGTGTGGCCTACGTTATTGACAGTTTTCTCAGATTTTCCTCTATAAATCTTTATTTTCATAACGAGACCATCGGACTCACAAAGTTCATACAGTTTGATCCCATATTTGTGTTTCTTATTTTTTATGTATTGGCGGAAAATCAATCTTCTCCGCTATAGCATCATAGACTCATCAATACAAATATTTTTATCTGGTACATAGTTTTCCCGCATAATATTGTTGAAATGATTTAGAATTGGTCTTACCTTGTATAATCTGTCGGTAGATGGTATTGAGTTATCAACCAAATGAAAATAACGAAGTAACAACTGGAATCGATTTCGACTCATATGTGAGCGCCAAAAGTGTACATTATATAGCTCGTTTGTGCTCCAGTAATGTTCAATTGATGGAAAAGAGCAAGGTCCCATTTGCAGCAGAAGTCCAATAAAAACTTTCATCTCAGCAACACTAACGTTTTGCCAATTTGATAACCTGTTGGTTTTCTTTATTGTTGTGCGTTTTTCAATTTCTTGCGCAGCATATAAATTAGTTTGTTCCACCAGTAAGGCAAGAAAATCGTCCGAAAAAAATAAGTCCACTAGCGTTTGAACTGTAAAATTTGTCGTATCCAATTTCACACCAACCTTTTCTTTAAAAATAAATAATTCAGGACTCTGTTGAGTTTCTGTCCACAAATTATCATTCGCATTTGATGTTGTTGCTTGAGAATCATCGGCGTTATCTTCAGGTTCCGGATCATCTTCAGATTTTGAGACGACTTCATCTTCACTATCACTTGAATTCTCAGAAGGTTCATAATCGCTACTGCTATTCACGCCAGAAAGCTCATCAAATTCCGAATCACTTATATTTAAGTAGTAATCAATTTCACTTTGAGTCAATGGTCTTTTCCTATCCATATTGAGTTCTTAGTAATTCAATAATTATAAAAAGAACACACAAGAAAGACGTAAGTAATGCACTCAACAATGTCTGAGATATAACTGACGCGGACGATGATGACGCAATGAATGATTCAGTATTAGCGAAGCGACAAGTCAGTGCAGGTGTGCCTACGAATAAACTCGTAATTGGCTTCCGAGAAGAGATTACTGTTTCCGATGCCAACTACGAGATAATTCGTACAACATTTTTTTTTAGGAAAATACGTTTTTACTCTTTTATTTTTTAACTATGCTCTAGATTTAGACTTTTTAATAATATAATGTAATAAAATCAAAATTTCATTTTTGGCCAGAAATCTGAAAATTACTGTGGCAGTCAACGTGTTAATAATTGTTCGATATCGAGTCTCTTTAATATTTGCCTTTTCCTCGAATTTATATAGAATAGCTTTTATTTAGTCCTCGTACAACGTTTGATACGTAGAAATAAGGTAGAAATTTTTTATTAATCTCATAGATTTTAAGAAATAGTAAAGTTAATGTTTCAGTCGATATTACTTCACTTTTTCAAATAAGAATTACAGTTTGTACATGGCTAAAGGGCATAATTTATGAGATATAATTAACAATATCTTTTAATTTAATAATTGTTACGTGGCGCATAAATAGCGGTGATAATGAATAGATTCATATAGCTCAAACCTCACAGATGGGATTATAAAAGTGACTGAACAATAGATTAATCAATCCATGACTCTTTTCTATTGGCCGACACATTGAATCAACAATTCTACCTGTTGCTGATATTACTTTTGAAATTCCTTTGTGCTGTATTTTGAGAAAAATAGTTAGAAGTAACCATGAAATAAAGATATTAAATATTGACTTTATTCCATTTCTGTATCAGGGATAACGGTAAAAGCCCATTCCTGTTCAATTCAATTATGGATCAAATAATTAATAGCGAAAAAGAAGTTCCTGGAGGATACAAGATGGAACGAAGATTAATCAATAAATATATTCAACGATGGGATTATGATAGCCAAAGTCTTACACCGATTCAACTAATTAATCACAAATATTTTTATCTTCTACATAAAATTTTCTGTTTTTATGATAGCTAGTATATATTGTGATAAATATGAAATTCGTGCATGGTTAATACATTACGGAAACACAAGGTTAAAGCAATCGTGGCACTAAGAAAATATGTGAAATAGAAGGGCAGACACGTCGTTGGTTTAATGGTTTTAATAGTTATATTTGACGCTTGAAGATTGTTTGCATGGGATAATGAGGTTTCAAGGAAAGCATAACATATATCGCCATTTGAAAGCATTAGATAAGATCCACAAAGATGCATAGTGCTACACGAATTAACCAACATTCAAGCTAGTCGACGAATAGAGAAGTGCGATCATCTCCTTGTCCTGCTGAAATATGATAGTTATATTAAACGCATTGTTAATTGTGATGAAACATGAATTTATCTGAACAACTCGAACATTGAAAATCAGGGGTTGGACAAAAGACAATTACCAGAAACCCTCGTAACGAGAGGTCGATCGAGCAGAAAGCCTTGTTGTGTGTCTGGTGGGATTATAGGTTTAGTGTATTTCGAAATCATCTTAGATCGCTGAGTTTCCGATGCCGAGGTATAAAGTGGATAGCTGATGGAAATTTATAAGGTTTATTGGGGAAATATCAGGTTTTCTTATGGAAAAGCCGGTTCTCTTACAACAAGAACAAGACAATAATAAGCCACATTTTGCAAAAGTTGCGCAGAATAAGATCGAAGAACTTGATGGGATTGAGTTCCTACCAAATCTAGCATTTAGTCCGGACCTTGCACTGTCAGATTACTATTTATTCAGTTCCATTACCAAAATTTAGCATAGGAAAAAATTTGATTCCAAAGGAGATGTAGAAAATGATGTGCAACAATTATATGCATCTAAGCCCAAGGAATAATCTCAAAGATCTTGCTGAACGTTGCGTTAAAACTTTAGAATACAATGAGCTGTACTTCGAATACTAAGGCTTTCGTTTTGTATGATTATGTAATAAACAAAGTGAACAATGGAATTATTTATAAGAAACCTTCTATTTTATTGAAGATGATACTATAATTCTATTATTAACAAAAAATTAGTTTCTTGGCCTCTCATTCAATTCGAAAAGAATGGAGATCCTTTCTTTCATCCACTATATAATAATTACAGAAGTATCAACAATATTATCAAATTCAATGAAGAAAAATATAATCTAATGCTGAAATAATAATGTTGAGAGCTTCTATAATAGTCTATCCTCCTAAAATATATGTGCATGACAAGCAGAATACAGAAACAACAAAATCAGTCTCCTCTTTTCCCCTTTCCTCTCAATTAACCAAATTTGTGATGATATTAAACTTTTTTTACAATATCTTTTTAATTTTGCTCCTTATGTGTAGTACTAATCAAATGTTCCTCATTTTTTTGTTTCATTTGAGAGCAAATTGTGTCAATTCCCCTTTCTCCCCTTCTTATTTGTTTTATATATATATATATATATATATATATATATATATATATATATATATATATATATCACATCTAGGCTGATCAATATTGTGCCTAGATAGTGTCGGGTTGGCTATTGGCTGTTGTACTGCCGACCGACTAAACCCTTCCCCCTCATATGTGGATTCACCTGCTGAGAAGAGTGCTGGAACTACCGTTAAGTATTACTTCAGCATTCCCAGCGTTGCCTTACACTTATTTTAGTCTGTGCTTACTTCTATCTTCTTCTTTTGTCTCTATTATTTTCTGGATCATAACCGATACTATGTTCCATTTTTTTCATCCTTTAACATATGGTGTAAAATATTATCTGGAGTAAGTGTTTCTCCTACACATTGTTCTTCAACTTCAATTCGCTGTGGGTTCCATTTTGCACATAAGAAAAATGTGTGTTCCGCGTCATCCATTTGGCTACAGTACGTGCATTCCGTTGTATTACTGATTTTAAACCTGTGGAAGTATGCTTCAAAACAGCCATGTCCTGTTAACATTTGACTAAGATAGTAGTTCACCTCTCCATGTTTTCTGTTTACCCACGTTCTAATATTTGGAATCAGTCTTCTAGTCCATTGTCCAGTTACTGCTTGTTCCCATTTGTCCTGCCACCGATTTAATGTTTCAGTACGTATCTCTATCTTCTCATTCCTTTGTTTGCCTTTTGTTTTGTATCGTTCCTCAGCCTGCAGTTCTATAGGTATTATTTCTGAAATCACTAACAGCGCGTTTGTGGAGACTGTGCGGAAAGCACTACATACTCTCAAAGCTAACTTTCTTTGCACTTTTTGGCAAATATCCCTGTATTTGGTATATTTCAGCGTTTCATACCATACGGGAGACGCATATAACAAAATCGAGTGAGTTACTGCACATAATATTTTTCGTTTACTTGCTGTAGGCCCATTTTTTTGCGGCATTATTCTACTTAGAGACAAAGCAGATGCTTCTGCTTTCTTGCAGACGATTTCAATATGTTTTTTCATTGTAGCACCTGTGTCTAGGGTTACACCCAAATATTTAATTTGCGGTTTTGTAGTGATTTCGTTATTCAAGACTTCGATGGTGAGTCTTCTTGCTTCCTTTCGATCACCCAAAAGTACCGCCTCTGTTTTTTCAGATGCAAGATCAAGTTTTTTCAAATGCATCCATTCAGCTATTCTTTGAATAGCGATGTTAGCTTCTACTACTACCTGTGTCTTTATCTTTCCTGTTACTACTACTGCAAGATCGTCAGCGTAGGCCACCAATTTTACGCTACTTGGCATATCCAGTTGCAACAAGTCGTCATAATATAAGTTCCAAAGGAGAGGGCCAAGTACCGAGCCCTGTGGGACACCGCAGGTTACTTCCATAATGGTATTACCTACAAGTAGTGTCCGGTCCGTTAGATAACTTGTGATCATGCGCATTAGGTATGGCGATTTGTTTCGCTTTTTCAAGCTGTCAGCTATTCCTCTCCATGGTGCGGAGTTGAATGCATTTCTTACATCTAACGTTACAAGTAAGCATATCTTACGGTTTGCCCATGCCACATGTTTTGCTTCTTTTGCGATTTCTAGAACTCTAGCTAGTGCATCCACAGTGGAAATACCTTTCCGAAACCCAAACTGAGAGTTGCTAAAACCTCCTCTTGCTTCTATTTCTGCAAGTAATCTATTTTTGACGAGGTGTTCCAGAATTTTCCCCATGCAGTCCAGGAGACATAGTGGCCTGTATGACGTTTTTAAATCGTCCGTTTTTTTGGGCTTTTCTATTAGCACTAGTTTCGCCACTTTCCATATTTTGGGAAATTTCCCCGCATACAGTTGTCTGTTCATCACATCGAGGCACTTTTCTGGCAGGTATTTCACTACACACTTAGTTATCTCTGGTGATAGCTTATCTGGTCCAGCCGCCTTCTTTGGTTTTATTTTATTTGCTGCCGTTACAAGTTCTTCCTGTATCCATGGTATTATATCCGTCCTCACCAATATAAATATATATATATATATATATATATATATATATATATATATATATATATATATATATATATATATATCAATTTCATCTTTCTAATTTCTTAAACTTTTTGATATACTTAAATCTTCTTGATTTTAGGTCTATTCTGTTATAAAATATGATATTGACACTAACAATTAGCGGAATTTATATTGATCAATAGATCACCTTCATTATGAATATCAAAATAAGAATAAAATCAAACTAGAATTTTGTTCTAATAAGAAAAATAAATTTTTCCTTAGATCTTACATCTCAAATATATAGCAGTAGTCAATAAAATTATTTGTAGTTTTATTAGAATTTACAAAATAGAGCTATTAATTTTACATAAATCATTTAGGTCTTTTTTATCAATCATAGCTTTTTCGTTCTTATAAATGTGAACCCTCTCTAAAAATTCTCTTTTTCGTGTATTAGCTTCCGTTTAAAGAATTTTTGAATCTTTATAATTTAAATTATGTTCTTTTGATACTTCATGGTTCGTTAATGCAGCTCTATTTTTTTATCGTATTGATGACCTCTTAGTCTATTTTCTAAATACTGAGATGTCTGCCCTATGTAAATCGTCACAATTACTACAAATATGAAAATGAAATATACAAACAAATTGATGGTTGTGCTATGGGGGTTTCGATTTCAAGTGTTATAGCACAATTGGTAATTGAAAATCTGGAGGAAACTGTCCTGAGCAAACTTAATATAAATATTCCATTCTTTTTCCGATATGTAGATGATTGCATTACTGCCGTACCAAAAAATCTAATTGAAAACAAAAATAAAAAATTCAATTCTTATCATAAAAAACTAAAAAGTAATCGAATCAATTTTTTTGATGTTACATTATATAAATTTAACAATAACATAATAACAGAATGGTATCCGAAACCAACTTGGTCCTCAAGATATTTAAACTTTAATTCGTGTTATCCTATGTCACAAAAAAGATCAGTGTTAATAAGTATGGCTGATAAATCTATCCAACTATCAGATCCTGAATTTAGATGCTCAGCTATTCAAAAAGCTAAAACTGCATTGAAAGAAAATAATTATCCGGAAAAACTGATAAGTTACATATTCAAGAAAAGGATAAACATATACTACAATCAATTAAAAAACAAAACAGAAACAAAACATGAAAACATAAAACACTTCAATTGATAATTTCTTTTTTGTATCGATCGTAGTAGTGACTGTTGTACGTATCATTTATATTTTTCTGTGCAACTCTCATGTTAATTTTACTCTAATCATAAATTTATCATTGAATTCCACTGCAATAATTATTTATTAATAACAGAAAAGACAGTTTTTACCTTGATGTAAATAAACACGTGTTGTGACCTCCCGCTAACAACGGCCATTATCGTACCTGTACATATTGTATCTAACATTTTTTGCAAATAGTTTTAAATTAAAACAGAAACGTGTACGTGTTTAATAAATATACGTGTTCTATTATTGTGAAAGGTAAGTCAAATAATAAGCAAACGAATACAATATTGAGTCACAGTTTCTCACAAATAAGTATTTTAATTTGATTTATAAACAAGTATAAGTGCAAGAGATGCGAGATGAACGAAATCAACAGAAACAATTAGAGCAAAGAGAAATGCGTAGATTCATAGTAAACAGACGTAGAGGAATTGACCATCAAGTTCTTTGAGCATTTACATCAGTTTTATATATTCGACTACCATTCCTGTATGAGCTTGATATAGAATATTAGGCTCATTTCAAAGTGGTTATGGGACACTATATGTAGCATATTCTTGGCCAATTGATAATTAAAATATGAATAATTATTTTTGATGTCTAGACAGCTATCAAGAATTTTAATTTGAAATATATTATTTACTTTAATAAAGTTTACTTTATTAACATAAATAAAGCGTACTTCCATTGCTTATAAAACGCTTTTGATTATAAGTAGATCCTTATACACTTATAGTAAGTTAGTTATTTTTATTGAACTAGAAAAATATTTCGTAGATATAATTTGTATGACAGAACAACGTTTGCCGGGTCAGGTAGGATATATAGTAGACTATTTATCCATAAACAGTGATTTTTTCTATAGATTAGACGATCGAAAATTCTCAAAATATAGTAATTCGGCTTTGATATAATTAGGCAACTATGTACTGAACGTAGTTATGAAGCACATTAAATTACGGTGCGTTTATCTCCAACTCATATCTACTGTGATACAACTACAAAGAGAGAGAAATGTTTTATTGTCATATAATTGTTTACAACTTAAAGATAAAAGCTTGTGATAAACTAAGAAACAAACATACAAATAATTAAATAAAGTCACAAATAAAATAAAATCTGAATATAACGTATACACAAGAAAACTACAATGGGAAACAAAATTATCTTTGAAATGTACATGTGAAAATTAGCAAAGGGTTACTAGAAAAAATTTACATCATTTCCAAGTTTGTTTCGAATGGAATGACATTAAAAGGTTTCTAAAGTCAAATATTTCAAACAAGGTACAGAAGTATAACTAGAATTAACAGAATAGTCTTATTGACAACAACAGAAAATATATTACTGCAGAGTCATGTCAGACGTGGCATCGCCTTTCAATCTTCTTGACATAATTCAAATTAAATATCTCGTGACGTCTAAAAAGCATTCCGACGTATTTTAGATAATTCACCTTAATTAACCAGTTGGTTGACCTAAAGTTTCTTTAATATTTTCGACTAGATGTAGAAACATTCTAAATGTGGTTAAATTCAGAAATTTTTTTCCTACTTTCTTGTTATTCAAGTTCATTGATCTTGATAATTATTATGTAATAATACTTTCAAAGTATAAAGACGTACCTAACAGTGACATTCAGGACACTAAAGTACAAAAAAATTATATAGGGCCGGGACTGGCCGCCACTGATAAGAAATTATATCTATCTTTATTCCTATTAAGAATAAATTGAAGATTATTAGTTGGATATAATAAACTTATTAGGGCCAGTTTCTTCACATTATAATAAAGTGACAAATAATTATTAGCCAACTAATTTTAGAGGGAACTTTTAATTGTCGAATAAATGTTTACCGTTTCTTCACCCTAGTTGGTTTAAATCCGAACTAACTAAGTATTTGTCACTTCATTATGTACTCAACAAATAGTCTACTGTTGATAACACTATGAAAGATGCCTATATAGAATAAGAAAAGAAATAAGCGAAAAAACGTTCTTATATTGACAGTTTCCTATTATCTGTGTTTGTGGCAACGATCTGTGCTTAATTATATTTGCACTTGTTTTGTTAAGGTTAATGTTGAAATAGTCGCTAAATGGAGAAAGTGTTTATATTAAAAATAATTGATAGGAAATGAAAAAGAAAACGGTCAAAAAATTTCATCATTGGACCAAAAATTGTAATGATTAATTTTATATCGAACGGTATATATTATTTTTCTGTCATTTCCTATATTTCCTCAATCAATTCCTCATCAAACAAATTTTCTAAATCTTTGAACGCAACCATCTTAAATATTTAATTAACTTAACGAATATTTCGAGAAATGAGCTAATCAAATAAGGTATAATAAATTAACAAATCAGTTTTGATGTATAATATTTTAGGTATAGTTTCTACTAAATTATTTAATTGACAGTTGTGACTGGCTAATAACTTATTTGGCCAATAACCCGATTTATTCGGAGGTTTGATTTAATAGAAGTGGAAGAAGCCGCCGAATTTTTGGTTATTCGGTAAGGAGGTAATAAAAGCTATGGTGAAAGGTCTAGAGACATTGCAGGTTCGCTGTAATAAATGTATAAATGTATCCAATTAAGAGGAAAATATGTTGAGTAATAAAATATTTTGACATTGAAATTTTGTTTGGTTCTATAGTAACCTAAGAATTTTTCAATATATCCTCGTATATATATATATATATATATATATATATATATATATATATATATATATATATAAAATAAAAAACATAATTGCCTCTATGGATTTTAGGCACAGCCCAATATAATACAGTGAGATGAGCAAATTGTAATAGCAATTATCGAGGCTTTAACGTGAATAAGAAACTAAAAGAAAAGTTACATTTGGCCTTTACTCATCATGAAACAAATGGGGAACAATGTTGAACACCATAATTTCAAAATTAGCTTAATGAGTGCGTTCTCCAAATATAAAATGGCGATATAGAAATCAGAAGAAGAATTGAAAACATGCCTGCTAAATCACAATAAAGATTTATTTTAATCTACATTAATTTACGAAACTCACGTTATTGATAGAAACTTATTTAATATATGTTAATATTTACTATTCCACACCAAATAACTAATCAATGCAGCGCATGGTGGAACTGCCGTAGTAACTAAAGAAAGTATAAAAACTATAAAAGGGAAAAGTATACAGAATATTATCTACAGGCTATTAGTATAATTATTGAAGATAAATATGAGCAACTAACCCCAGTAATACACCTTAATATAAAACAATATGAAAATTTTTTAAAACGCTATGCAATAGATTCTTAGCTTCAGACGACACAATGCCAAGCAAACGGAAGGGGTGAAAGCAATAACTGAGAAGAATTTAAAATCTATCTCTACAGGGGAACCCACCTAGTTTACATATGCTTCCCAGAGTTATCGTCAGATCACATATTTGTTATAATCAAATTCGATGGAGACTGAAGACAGATTTGGATACAGAATTAGCGGTTGAAAGAGGAGGAAAATAGAAGAGGATCTACTTAATGTTGTGCAACAAAAGCTTTCAGAAAAACGACAATTAAGAAAAAAATGAAAAAAACCAGAACTGCAGTACATGAAGCGACAGGAGAGCTAAAAGGAATACTACGAGTATTAGAATTTAAAAATCAAGAAGTCCAGAGCAACATGACAAAATTAACACAAACAGTGGAAACAAATTACTTTCTGTCGAAAGCGACAAGGACATTTGAAAGACTCACATGATACAATTCTCTGCATCGCAACAAGAGTTTAAGCCTTCTCTGCAAGATACACCAGATGTTGACGAAAGTAGAATGAGACAATCTCTAGATGCCCCATACATAACAGATCTACCGAATTATGAAATGAAAACATCTAAGGTGAAAAAAATAATCAGGACAGAAATTGAGATAAGAAAGGCACTCTATTTTGACTTGACTTGATCACTAATAAGGATTTCCAAGATTTATCTGATAAATATTATATATAGTAGATTCTCTTCTAGTTTGGTATTCACGGAGTTGGAGCACCAGACTGCACTATTGAATAATTTTAATTCTCAACCGCTTATTCTATATCTTTAGTGGACAGCTTGCGAGATTTCGTAATCCAACTTGTTTCCAAATTGTTCCCAGTTAGTTTGGCGATGTACAAAAAGGGTGCTTATTTTTGTTTGATGCAATACTTCGTATTAACTACTACCCCATCACCTTAAAAGTAATCCAGATAATTATGTTCCCAAAATAAGGGAACTGTCAACAGAAAAACACATTTACAGATCTATTAGCTTACTCTTTCTTTTGTCTAAAGTATTTGAAAAAATATACACTGTGACCATAATTTGGAATTCAAACATGGCATGAAAGGACACGTACACAATGAGATAGTAAAATAAATTAGGCTGTTGAAGATAAAAGATACAGCTCAGAAGCCTTTTTGGACATCACGCAAGCCTTCGACAAAGAATGGGATTAAAGAGTATATTACTAGACATAGATAGACATTTTCTTATAAAATACAGTAACACACTCACTTATGTCTTTCCAATTCTATCTGAAGTCCTACAAGGAACTGTTTTTAATTCGTTTCTATACTTAATCTATACAGCTGAACTACCTGCAACTAGCGAAAAAACGGTGGCTACCAACTAAAACCAAGTGGATACTGTAATGAGGCATTTTTTTGATGGTATTGACATAAAGAATTTATGCAGTAATTCCTATATAAAGATCCTGCAGAGATTCTAGAAGTACATAATTGTTAACGCTATTAGTTATCTGGCCTTACCACCAAAGTGTTTGAAATATATTCCAAAGTTTCGAATAAATATGTATTCATTATAGGGGAATTAATTAATCTAGAGTTGCGGCATTATAAATTTTATATAAATTATTGAATTAATTTGATTAAAAAATAATCTAATATGTCTACTGTCATTTCGAAAATACTCTGAAAATTGATATCATGATAAATTTAATATTATATAACAATTTGAAACAAAAAAATTAGCAGCGTTCATAAAATATTCATATATCTACTTCAAGCAAAGTTTAGTTTGGAACATAATAGAGGATTGTCGGAATAATGACGATTTTAGTAAACACGACTTAAAAAACAGAGTTATCGCTTTCGAACCTGAGATTTTTTCCCTTTTATGTATTGGTAGTGAATTTTCGTTTTTTTACTTGATAAATCATAATTGTTAACTATAGGTTTATTGGACACGATTTTCTTCAAAAACGCAATATCGTATAAAAATCAAAAATGAAAAAAATTAACATTATAACAAACAACTAGAATTTGGTTATGTATTAAAACCGATATTCTTTTGTCTTCATTTTGGAAAACAAGTAAGTCATTTAGGCAACTAGTCATCGATTAAAAACAAAGCATAATAATAAAACTAAAGTTGATGCGTTTTTTTAAGAAAAGAAGGAACTAACTGCAATAAAAGCAATTTATTGATGGCACCTTCTGTGCGTGCGTATCTGTTAGATATGTTACAAAGTCGATTTTATTAAAATTGTCGCTTCGATAATTCGCTACTAAGTATAGCTGCAAATAAATTGCAGCTATTTTTCTACCTTCTCGCGTTTCCAAGTTGATATTTCTATAGAGGTTTTATAGCTAGTCTTCTATTTTATAGTTAATACCTACTAGCGAGATTAGTTACAATGAAAGACTACAGACACAAAAATTTGTTCATTGAATGGTCAGTAACAACTAAATCATAGCGTTTAACAATCAAATTATTCATATACGTAGTAAAAAATGTCACTAATGTGTTAGACTTATTTAAAATATTTACCCCTTTGCATTTATCCAAGCAAACATTCACTGTCCCTTTGAACTGTACATACGTCGATTCCGGAAATTTGAATGCTCTGAATTTAGCTGACAAAAAATCTCCGTCGACAGTATTGAAGTTTTCAAATAGGTACGGATCAATGGAGCAGCTACGAAAATAAAAAAAACAATTAAGAAAAATATCTTAGAGACAAAGCACTTGGAAGGTAAAATTTCAAATAACCCAAATTTGAATTGCCATTAACATTTAATATTCATTCATTTCTATCGATTACCTCGTAACTTGAAAATATTGCGGTACCAACTCCCTTTATCCCTACACTAAGAACTCAAAATTACCATTGGTAACTGATTCTATTAATCTATGCCTTACGTTGGCAAACTTTTAAATTCATCGAAAAAATATATTGTGAATTTTAGTGTAATAATGGAAAATTTGGAAGGTGCGCGTTAGCGCCGAAAAATAGGCCCTTAATGAAAAATATCAGTATTTAATTGTAGGAAAATCTACAATTTACTGAGCGATTAAAGAAGAGAATTGTGGCGAGTTTCAAACAAAACGTAAAGCTCCAGGAAAACCAAAAGAAATTCCGACAGTAGACAAAGCTCTTGTTAGGATTCGAGATGATAAGGATTCCGTGAAATGAATCGAAGCACACTTTGGAAACGTTTAGAAGAAAAATATTTTCCCTAGAAAAAAGTCTATTTTAATAGAAATTACCTGAAGACTATAGAAGAAATGAGAAATTAAAGGAGAAATATATTTTATTAAGATGAAACATGGATTAATGAGGGACATACACCAAATAAATTTTGACAAGATGAAACTGTTACAAGTCGAAGACAGGTTTTTTTTTAAATAATTTATCCATTGGTTTGAATCCACTAAAAGGAAAGGAAATACCGATAGTATTACACTTCGGTAGTTCAAACGTTTTTGTTTAAGATGGTTTATTGTTTTTGGCATCCTCTCGCTCCGGTGACTCCATGAATTCGAACAAATTATAAATCTCTTTCTTCAGAACTGTATAATGGTAATGGACAAGTTATCACTCGAGACTTGCCCACAACGAAGTGGTGAAAAAAATATTTATAGAAATGGCTTAATTCAAAGACTATTGAGTTCTGTAAGTACAAAGAATACAGTTTTTCTTCCCTTCAGTTCCCTTCAGAAAGAAAAATTAAAAAATTATGAAATTGTATAAAATCATGTAGTGACGGTGGTTAGATCCCCACCATATCATTGCGAGCTAATCCCGATTGAACTGGTATGGGCACAGATAAAGGGAGAAGTTTTAAGAAAAAATTGTTTTTATAAAATGAGTGATATTGAACAGTTGTTTTTGGAGGCTGCCCATAATATGAAGCGTGAAAACTGGGAAATGGGGGTTGATCATACGATTAAAGAAGAAGAGAACCCACTCATATGAATATTATTTGCAACAGTTAATTTTCTGATTCCAATTCTGATTTTGATTTTAAAAAGTAGCACTATTTAAACTGATGAGTTTTCATATTAAAATTATTCTTTATGAATGTAAAGTTGATGGAAAATCAAAGTTTGAACCTTTTACTTATATAATTATGAACAGTCCGCATCGATGGATTGGTCGTGAAAGTGAGTTTGCTTGACCATCAAGAGGCCCTGATTTATATCCTTTGGATTTTTCAATTTTGTCGCAAATGAAGGCATTAGCTTACAAAGAAAAAATTACTTCTCTTCCACAACTGCGACGGAAAATAGAAGAAGCCGCGGATGTAATTAAAAATAATAGACAAAGATTATTTGATATTAAGAGATCTTTATGAAAGTGGATCATAAAGTGTATTGAAGAAAATGGTGGGCATTTTGAGCATTTGCTTTGAAGTTTTCTATTTTTTTCACAAATTTGTTATTTTTACATATTTAAGGGATAATATAAAAATATAAAATAATATAAAAATGGATAATGAAAAAATAAAAATTTATTGAACTTTTTAGAAATAACTCGATAACCGATTGAGTTACATGAATCAAAGAAGAGTAACTTTTTTTGTAGAACTTAACGCTTTTTAATATTCTAGTTGTAAGTTTAGCCCCAAAAAAGTATACTTTGATTTAATTAACACAAACAAGTGTAACTAGCGTCCTCTATTAGCAATGTCAAATTAGAGTGGAAATTATGATTCCTCATGCCAAAAAACGTAAAGTTGCCAATTTTCAAAGAGAAATTGTGAAAACACAAAAAATTATTGCGAAAACCAAAATTTAAATTTAAACTATCTCGGAAACTAGCAATATTTGCATAAGGCATGTTGAGCAGAATCATTATATTTTGAGGTCTAGAATCTACAGTTTTGAGATTGGACATTCTTAATGAATCACCCTGTATACGTCAATTAAATGGAACCACATTCCAATATGAAGTTATTTGGACGGTTGCGGCGCTGTGAGCATGGATAGGTTTGGTTGAGGGAATTTGGTAGGAAGGAACTAGTGAAGAAAGGTCAGTTTTGGCGGATGAGAAGAAATAAAGTGCAGGATTAAGTTTAAGGTAACACGGTAGTTACGCTTCAACATAGTAGTTACGTTATAGTTATAGTTATAAGTCGGTAATCACATTTCGAGTTAGAAAAAATAAAATTTTCCAAAACCGAACTGGAATTTGTCTGCTTCCTGGGTGTTACCCAACCGGAATTCAAGTACCCCCTTGAATTTGGATGCATCTCGTGGCTGATTATGTAACGGATAAACGTCTTCTCGAGGGAGAACTCTTAGCGAGACTGATGCAAGCAGTCACATTGGCCCGCAATCTGATACCCGAATGGGCAAGAGTATTGATACAGTAATCGCCAAAGAAAATCTTCAGTAGATTAAACCAACCCCTGAACCAAAAAAAAGAAAAACTTATGAACTGTTTCTTCTTCGTTTTACAGGTAATATTTTACTTTACGTGGCCTATATAATCGGTTTTGTAGTAATTATCGCTATTATATTATAGTTTTTAGAATCATTAGTGTAGTAATTATTTCCGACAGCTTTGGTTTAATTGGTATTTGCCTGATATTTGTTATTTCTCATTTTTTGTAATTTTTCCAACTTCTTAATAATGCTAATTAAAATTGTTGAGCTAACATTGCAATTGTTTTCCTAAATCGAGGGTGATCGAATTACAACATCTCGACAGGAAATATTCGAGGTATAACTTGAAAAAATTTTTAACTCTACTAAAAAAAGTGATACTCTCATGGATTACGAATACTACATAATTTTATGAATCTCTCATTCATAAGAATAGACTATAAAATGAAAAATGATTTTGAGAACGTAGTTATATTTATAATTATAATATATATAATTGAATTTTCATCACTGTAGTAGATCATACATTGGATATACAAATCTAATCGGTTATAATTTAGATAAACAAATTAAAAGTTCATCTTAAACTTAAACTGGAGACCCGGCTCTGTGGTAAACACGTGCTTATTCTTATCTCTTAACTTCCAACTGATCTCGAGACAAAAGATGCTCATTGTGATTGATGCTTTATTTAGGCTGAGAATGTTATTGATTTTTGGCTGATACAGGATTCGCTTCCTCTGCAGGGTTTGAGTAAGGATATTCTTAAATGTGAGCTGCTTTATGTGGGAATGTATTAACGGCCATTTTGTCAATTAACCTGTTCATCAGGTTTTAGACAAACCGCAAAAATTCTGTGAGCTGTGAGGGAAGAAGTTGGATATGGGAGACAAAGTAGTTTTCAGGAAGGTAATTTCTTTCACGTCGTCTCTTATACAAAGATCGAGGAGGGTATTATCGTATCAGGTTTGTTTGTTTCTTTTTGACCTCTACCATAGCCTACAAACACATTCAATGTCGCTGATAGCTTAGTGTTAATGCAAACTGCAGGTCTCGTCTTGGAAAATTTGAACTTTTTAATGTTTTTCATGTATAGAGAACTGAATTGAAAATATTTAGTAGTGTTTTACATGATAAAAAATGATTATACAGTATACAACAGTCCCGGATATCCATGTTTAATTAACAATTAAAATTTTTTCTCTAAAATTCGACGTCATGTCTGATCTGGAATACTTTGAACCAACTATTACAAAATTTTTATCTAGACTACATAATATCACATATATTTAATACCTATGATATTTTTAGTGAAGGTAATTGCTCTGTTTAATAAACAAACATTTATATATCAAATTGTACCTTACCCGTTATAAATAATTGTTTCCTCTTGAGATTTTGTATCAGTCACTTGCATATGTGTAACTAAAAGTCCATACACTTTAGCTGATACATTATCTAAGAAAATTTCCATTTGAAGGGGGGTTCCAGGTGATACGTTCAGTTCTCCAGTTACCAACTTACCGGCCTGCCTTACACCTACCCCTAAAATTGGTTCCGGAGCTCTACCAATTGTTTCGTTCGTTGTCAATATTTCTATTTCTCTAAAATAAAAATTGAGTATGAAATGATGAAGGATATTCAATACAATCAAATTTAGAACGATTTCATTAAATAAACTGAACGACTGTTTAGGAGCAATATAATTCCAGATAAGTGTAACTGTTATTATAAGGATATTAGAATTCAGTTGAATAATATTGATATTTTATTTAATTACACAATGTTTCCTCACCAGCTTTATCATTTAAACTAAGTTTTCCAAATTTGTCATTGGTAGAAAGTGTTAGGAAGGTTATGAACTACTTTAGTACAGTTTTACATTTATCTTTAAATAAAGACTAAACATTCTTGAGATTGCGAGATACACACTTGTTGGTTGTGCAATTCTAGGCGATAAAAAGAAATATTTTGAAGTTTAGTTTAAAGCAGCCATGGCAGCAGTTAACATATTATGTAAAATTGAGGAGGAAGACACAGTGCGCCCTCAGGTCTCCAACCTACGTAGTATATTGAGGTCCAATAGATCCTTTAGGTCGCAGTGTATACGAGACCCCAAATCCATACATACATATAAACAGGATATTGAGGTTACAAAGGTAGCAGTAGAAAACCAACCTAATATAACCACCCGTCGATTATCAAACTATCTTGCTAGAATTATAAAGGTTTATTGTACTTCGAATTGATTCTAGGTGGTAAAACTATGAATGTTGAGGTATATAGTGGATAGCTGATGTGAATGTATGAGATTTCATTGCAGAAATATCGAGGTTTAGTTAACGGAAAGCGGGCTCTCTTACAAAACTACAAGACACGCAGTAATATCGAATTAGTAGTATTGGACTCCTATACGAAATCCAGCATTTAGTCCGAATATTGCACCGACAGATTACAATTTATTCAGATCTATGGAGAAATTCTCGCGTGGAAAAATTTGAATATGAATCCAAAGGAGAGGTTAAAAATGCAGTGCGACAATTTTTTTTTGCATCTAAGCCCAACGAATGGTGATTATTTAATAAACAAAGTAAATATTGGAAATCGACATTATTTACGAGACATCCTCTCTATTACTCATGCTTCAATCTACTACCGCGGGAATGTATAGCTAGCTGTTAAGCATCAATCATAATTCGCTGAGCCATGGTTCATACATAGTATTGTACTTTAAGCTACTATTGCAAATATAAGTTGCTGATCAATGATCATTTTTCATAATTTCAGCTTAATTTATTTTTGTATACATCACTGCAAAGAACATTTAAGAAACATTAAAGTTAATCCAAGGGTGTTAGAAAAAAATAAGTGGAATTGGAAATCTAAACTTATATCGTGAGAAGAAAAAGAATGATTTGAGACGAAAAATCTTTGGGAAATTTTGAAATATTTCCAAAAGTTTTATAAGAAATAAGAGATAGGTGAAAATACAATATTCATATTGCAAGAGGAAGGAAGAAAAAAGTTAATCTAAAGTACTCAAAGATGGAAATAAGTGAGTTAAAAATTCCAAATATTATGAAAAAATCATAAAAGAATAGAATAAAACATTGGCAACCAAGAGTTTTAGAACAAACGGAAGGGAAGTTAAGAAAATGAGAAGTAGTAATACTAATAACCAGAATTGATTCATCTTTAGCTTGCATATTATTCTCACTTTTTTTCATTATGTACACACTCTTCAACCAATATCAAGACCACCGATACAGAATATATAAAATGTGGAATGTCATTAGTTCATATTTGTACCATATTTGAATAATACTATCCTAGAAGTTTTTGTTAGAGCAAAATTTGTAACTAACGAGGTTGTTATTATACATTATTAGAAAAATTATCCAATTAATGTGGTTAAAAACCCTGGTTAATTAGTATACTTTTCTTGTAGTTTGTACTTTGGCAGAGCATGTTGTATAGTTTGTAAACTAGCTGGATAGTATACAAACAACTAATACTAGCAGCTATTTCAGTTAAAAAAATATTTTCCAACAAAATATCAAGACGTTTAAATAATTTATATATTACTCTGCTAGTTTATAGCTATCCAAGTTAACGATTTATCCATAACATATACATTTAAATATGCTTCAACATTTAAAAATATTGTAATATTTTTTAAATTTATTTACACTATTTCTATTCGTGGGGTGAATTTAGAAACACTGTCTCCTACTTATTTAATTTATTTAAACCCTTCATATGAAAATAAAAGGGGACCATCTTTATTAGGTACTGATGACAGGGTGGATAGCTTCAAATTAATATGTGAATTCCAGTATCTTGGAATATCACCTCTACCATGTTCCATCACCAATCCAACTGGTTACTCGCTATCTTAGTCACAGTCAGTTCACGTTGGCTTGAAGCGTTGAAGCAAGCTGTTTTTTACCTTAGATCTGAAGTCTGGATATCGGCAAGTAGAGATGGTCCCAGAAGATAAGTAGAAGACTAATTTTACTACCGAATCTGGACTATGACAATTCAACGCCATGCTATTAGAGCTATGTAACGTGCCCGCGACTTCAAGCTGCCCAGCTCATGCTAAACCCAAAGAAGTATCAGTTATTCCAAAACTGGATCAACTATCTAGGCCATATAGTGAGCAATGAAGGATTCTAAGCGGAATCAGAGAAAATTTTCACCACCTCCTGATAAACATCAGAAAGTTGGAGATATTAGATATTAGAGATTAACTCAACTTCAGAAGAAGCAAGAGCTTTTAACTGTGATGAAGACTGTCGAACGGCAGAAGAAACATTCAACCCCGGCACCGATATTGGTTTATACATTACCAAAGGGGAACTTCATTCTCAGCACGGTTACAAGCAATGTAGGGATGGAGAAGTGCTCTCATAGATCCAAGGAGGGCAAGAAAGAGTGCTGGGATACTTCAGTAAATTCTCTCAAAACCAGATCGGAAATACTAGAAGGAAGTTCCTTATCCCAACTGACAATGTAACACTCAATTTTCGAGCCGGTGTAAGCCATCGAAATTTCGACTCCTTATTTTGACGATCATGCCCAGCAGACTACTCTCACTGCAACAAAGTCGAAGTCCATCGAGAGGTAATCTGGAGTGAAGCAAACACGGTCACAGACGGCGATTTTTAAGACGGACGAGGAGAAAGGGATTTTCTCCAAAATTAAAAAAATCGTGGAAAGGTCCATAATAAATCAAGAAAAGTATCGATTATATTATCTATCGCATAAGCAAGATACCCAATGAAAAACTGAAAGTAGTCCTCCAAAATCAACTAGCGCCATTCGAATGAAATGTACAGGGTACCTGAAGCAGAAAAATTATATAAACTTGTCACACGGCTACGAGCTACCAGATATCGCGGTATTTTCCGAACTTCCGAACGAGCTGCATGTCGTTGCCTACAATTTTTGTTGATAAATTTATCAAAAAATGTTCACAACGGGGTTATCGATCGTTATCACACTAAAATCTAATTTTCTCCTAATCTATAATTCTTGGAGGAATTTGTATTTGAAATCTATTTATCTGGGATGATGTCCCTCTTATTCGTTTTAAATGGATTTGTCCTCATTTCTGTATATATAACTTTTGTAAATTTGAAGAATGCTCCTCCAGGATCTGATTAATGAAATCGAATCACTGTTGAATTGAATCACACAATAACTGTCTTGTCTAATAGTTCAAATTATTAGATAAACATACCGGTAAAAAGTTATGTACTTATATTCAATCAAGTAACTAAAGCTAAAGACATTTTTATATTTAAGTTTACAATTAGAAGTGATTGGTTAACATTTAATGCTCATGTCTTCAATATATTGTACATTAATTGTTTGAGCTGTTTTATGTAAATTATAATATTGATTATAAGATAGAATTTTCCGCGTCTCCTAATACATTTTATGATTGTGTAGATCAAGTATTTACAATGAGATTTTTAATAGAAGGAATTAGAATTTTTAAAGTTAACACCACTGGGAAGCATGTTGTTAGATTGAGATTTAAGACGGAAAATTTATTCTGACTTCCACATGAATTTTACTAAGTAAAAATAAGAGCATTGTATATATAGAAAAAATGTTGAAAAATGAGAAGTACTTTGGATAATTGATTGAAATTGTGTCAATGAAATGAAAAATTATTTTTTAAATAGTAAATAGTAGTAGTAAATAATTGTAAATTTACATAGATGTTGAATTCGTATACATAATTTTTCAGAATTACCGACGACATAATTATAGATTTTGTAATTCAAATTAGTTTCTTTTTCGATTCACTGGGCAATATATGTTGTTTTTGAAAACAATTATCATATGTTGTTAATACTCTGGTAGATTTATATAAATATTAGGAGCCTTTTAGAATGACCAATAAATTTTTTGTTACAATTTGAATTTGATGGTGGATAATTTATTTGTTGATGGTACTAAAAATTGAATTGATTTTAAGATGCTTTTTTTTTGTTTTCAATTTTTATAATATATCGTTAGAAGTTTAGGACTAACTGATGTTAGATATGGCGAAGGAGTATAAATAGGACGCTACCAAAATGTACTAGTTTTAATATGCCTTTCGAGCTTTCGAATAACTAAATATATCCATATTGTTATTATGAAGATTGTTCTTTGAACCAAATGAATTAAAAATTTTATGAAAAATTAATTATACCTTAATATTTATATTTTCATAAAAACAAATTCATATTATTAAAAAAGCAACTTTCAAATTAACAACAATCACCTTTTTTATATCTTTTTGATGATGGTGATAAATAGGATCACTTTTAAGTTTCTTAATGGATTTTTTAGAAGATAGGACTTTTGATTTCTTGTCTTAATTGCGGTCCCTAACATAATATAATTTGACACTGGCAACTTCCATTATTTCATCAATTAATATATCATCAATCACATGAGCATTAAATCGTACCATATTAGTATGGTTGATACAGTTGTAACTTTTTTTCAGGGTAGTTATATAATTGGGAAATGCCTGCAATATATTATTCTCACTTGCAAGGTCGACTTATTAGATAAATTATAATACACAAACGAAGTTGAGAAAATTTTCTGCACGATTGGTACCTACAGTGAATGTTAAGACCTACATACAAGTAAAACAAAACTTTTATAATCGTTTTTTAACACAGTATAAACAAGACAAAATGTTTTTCATATTTTTCCCAGATAAGTACTGATAGAACTATTACTATATGGAGACTAAAATGCAGAATAAGGAATGGATCATCGTATATAAATAGGTCTAATGAATTAAAGAAAAAGAAAAACGCACACTCATGGAATAGGTCCTCTTTCTAGCTTGCTTAACGAATAATATCTCCTTTGATAATGGTTTCAAAGTGACAGTGGAAACGGTGAAAACTTCCAACTTCACATTGCGGTCCAATCAATCAATTAGCTATTTTTTTATTAATCTCATCTCAGAAGAAACCTCTCTAAACATATTTATTTAAATTTTTCGATCTATTGCAGTTAATATGTTCTAATCAATATGATTTTTGACGATATACGTAGACTTTACTCACTCTGGTTCTTGGAAATCTGCAGGCAAAACATTTCTTTTCGTTAATGTATGATTTTTGATCGAAAATATCGAGCACTTGACGTGAAGATTTTCTTTAATAACATGTCCATCCTCCTCAGCATTTTCTATGATCAGTGTTTGATAATAAATTTGTTTACCCTGAAAATAAAAAAAAAAAAATTAGCATCAAACAGTAAATTTGACTGTACGAGCATAAGTCCATTGAAGTTGGCTCAAATCCCGAAAAAATTTCAAGTGTGAGTTTATTTCAAAGCAAATTAAATTTTTATCGTAAATATAATACTTTTGGTTTTTTGACGTTCTTGAAATTTATATCCACAATTAATAGAATGGACGAGACTATTTTTTTTTTGTTGAAATGGTCTTTTTCATGTAATAGTTACTTTTTAGCAGAATATATTAACAAACAACTCAACTTGAATAGTCTGTATATTGGTTTCAATAGAATAAGGTAATTAAATAAGGCATTGTCGAATAGTCCACTGAAGATATTATTATTTCCATTTGTTTTTGACGTGAAAACTATCATTGACTTCAACTGTCATTTACTAAATTTAGCTATATTTTTTACTGTCCATTTAGAATATGAGGTATGTTATTTTTTACAGCCAATTTTAAGTTGTATTTGCATGGCAGGGGGTTGAGTCCAACCAAGACATTATATTATCCGATATGATGTTGATGTACCGAATGAACTAATTTAGTCTGTTAATTGTTAACATACTTTTCAAATTCTACAGCTTACCCCCTTACTCGACGTACATAAGGTCTGGATATCCCTCTTGTCGAAGTCGCACAGGAAACCAGAAATTTATCAGCAAATTCTGCTTTTTCTTTATATTGCATTATATTTTATATTATCAGGGCAATCTTTTATATTAGCCCATCTTTTCGTTTGATTTTTTAATTGGTAGGTATAAAGTATTTTTCATCATCTAGAACAATAACTCTCTCATTGGTTTGTGGTATATTTAGAATAATTTCGCCTTTTTCATTGGTCTAGACCTTTTCTTATCAATACAGCCCTCTTTGAAACTGTTCACGTGCTAGTTTTTTTATGGAAACTCCGATTTTGTTTCTTTCTCTTCTTATCAGTCTTTGTATTTTTTCTCGGATAAAAATTCTTGGTTTTCCACTTTTTGGGAAGTTAGACATAGTATTTCTTCTTCATATTCGGCTGTAGAATGATGAATGCTTCTGCGTGAAATATTTTGGTTTAGAAAAATGTCAACTATGTCAGGCTTGGCGATTTGTACAACCAAATTAGAAATGCGTCTTTTCATTTTAATGCAACTGACATAAAAAGGATTTTTATAACTAATGCCAAAATGAAGCAATTGGTAAGTAGTAATAGACACAAGTAACATTTCTCATGAATTTCGGAAAACTGGTAAGAGTTAGAATATAACTTCAAGTGAAAGATGTAAAATTGAATTTTCCACAAAAATAGTTTTCAGAAATTTTCTGACTATTACTTATATTTGAAATTTTTGTGTCGATAGAGCTTAAGGTGTGGCAATTACAACTTTAAAAAATTCTATCTCGCTGAAATATTTTTTTTAAAAACATGAATATTCTGAATATGTATGATGTATGTGTCAAATTGAACGATCCACAATTGTTATTGGAATTTTTTTCTTTAATATCTACTGTTTTTCCATAATTCGTGAAAATAACTTTACATACAATAACTTTTACATTTTATGACTCTTTTCGGGGATGATTTCAAAAATTGTTGACAAATATATTTCGAACGTTTATAAATAATTTATTTTGAAACTTACCCAGAATTCGTAATTGAGATATCTTTTAATACAAGTGTTTGAAAAATCATACAATTTGTCAGATATTTTAAGTAATTCTTTCATTTTTATTTCGTATCCTTCGTTTTTGCCATAAAATATACTAATTTTACCTACGCATTGTTCATTCCATTGTTGATTTATAATTATTATCGTATGCTATTTTCACAACAAAGTTATCGTTTTCTATGCCATGTATGTATATAGTAATGTCTTAAATATTCCACTATTGGAACGAAAGTCAATTTAACTATGTAACTACTATGAAATTACTTATAATGGACTGTTTTTGCGTGTTTTTCAGTTTTTGCCTTACTTTTCACTATTGACGTATTAGTGGTACGAAGGGCAGTTTGACGGAAGATTTACTTCTCAGAATTGGTTAATAAAATCCTTATCCTTTCACTTGTCTTGAAAAATTATTCTTCTTTAATCCTCGAAGATAAAACTCAACCAACATTATTTTTTAAATAGGTGAAGTAGAAAAAAAGTCCAAAGAAATGTTTGATAATTTGGGGTTGACCCCGGAGAACTCACCTAGAAGCTTATGACTTATCGTAGCTAATTAAGCCTTATTTTCCAATGTATTTACGTGCACATTTCGCAACCTATTTACCCAAATTTTGCTTCGGTTTTTCTATTTAATTGTTCAAACTAGTTTCTGAAAAAAATCTACTTGTTTATTTTCATGTACCTGCCGTGTTTAGTCTTTACTCAAGAGGAGATAGATGGTATTGGGGTATTAGGTTAGGGTTTTTTTAATGATTTTTTTCATCTGCTGGCCTTTGGTTGAAATTTTTTAATGGAATAGTTTCGTATATGGGTCCCCGCGGGTTAGTTACGTGTACTATCATTTGGTTGAACAGAGCTTTCTGAAACAAAATATATTAAGTGAAGAGATTAAGGAGCGGGCAGAGATGCGGCTGCATTATTTTCTAGTGCCGGCGTGCCAGTAAACCTGCAGCATCGACGATTGGTGAGAAGGACGGGTTTTAGATTTAGGTTTCACCTTACTGTAATATGAGAAACATCGCCGAAGGCTAGCGGTTATCAAAGTTCTTGACAGGAATGTTTAATCTGAATACAGATCGTTCTTAAATTGTTGTAAAATGTTACACATCTGCAACTTTTAGCACGAGCACGAATTAACAATTATTATGAAAGAGAAAATTTATCATGTTTTACAATTTTATCCATAATAACATATTTTATTATTTAACACATGCTGCAAAAAAATTACTGATGGAATTTGGGGAAAATTCTGTTCTGGTCATTTTTCAGACATTATGGGACATCGGGAGCTGGAAAATTCTTACAACTCAATATTTTAATTATAAAATCTACATTGATTATATTTTATTTCAGGATAAATTTGTTTAATTACCGAAGAATGAATAAATATCTTGAATTTGTGAGCATTACTATGATTCATATTTATCTGATGATAGAAGAAGCAAACGTTGCGAAAATTTTCAAAGAATATTTTTTTATAGTTTGAGATAATTGGAAATTCGCAGGACGTATTTAATGATGAGTGGAGACACTCTTCCGTCAAAATACTCTCGAAATTTCCACAATCTATAAACATTCTAGATTCCTATTTGGTTTTCTTATTAAAATAAGTTCTTAACCGTAGCTTTTTCAATCAAACTTCATTCTTTTATTTTCCAATTTATGACGTTATTAGTGCTTATCGTTTTTTGATAACGATCCCAATTCTTCATTGGTTGTTTATGCATATTCTAATGGATACAACTTACCGTTTGTTTATTAATAGCTCTGGTAACAGCACATCGGTAGACATCCTGTAAATCGAGTTCAAGGACGGCCAAGGATCCTGTTGAGTCGGTATGAGGTCTGCATGCCGGATCGGGATAATCTCTTAAACCTTGAATATATACCGACATTGTAGTTGAAGAAATTGGTACTTCCAAGCGCATCTGTGATGGAGTACATTTAACTTTTGGGGAAACTGAAACAATATGAATGATGTTATAGGAAATTAAAGTACTATTGGAAGTAAATTTCAATAATAATTCGTGTGAGAAACATACCATCAATATAGCGAATAATAACACTCGTAATAGTAACTGAATTTTGATTGAAATTATTCATATTAATTTTGAAATTGAATGATTTTTTCCGTGATTGTATCATTTTCAGAAGGTTTAATTTACTTCGTTTCAACCAATACTGATTTCAGATAAAGACTTTGCATCAGTTTTTTCAATGCAAAGTATACAGCGATTTTTTGTCACGCTTCATCGCAACTCAAGCACAATGTTCATGCTCCAATTTTACCTGACATATTTAAGAATATGCGAAGACCACATTATAACGGTTACAATTTTTCTGAGGTTTCTCTGTAAACCATTGAACTCTTTCATTGACTAAATAGCCCTCGATGAGGTACATCCACAACTGTTCCCGACCTTTCATCTTTTTGCCTACTTTGTTCATTTTCAATGAGATATTTTTTACCCAGCACCATACCAAATGTAGCTGCAGGACTCACCCAGCACGTGTGCGCAATACGCATCAACTTTATTGGAAACATTCCAAGCTTTGCAGAGATAACAATATATCAGATGGCCATCTAAAATCATCATTAATCATATGCTAATCTTATTCAAACATAATCGCAATGGGCATATCTTTCTCTTTCTCGAACATCATTATCTTTATCCCAATCACTGTATAGGACAAGGATCCTATAATAGAGCTTCATAAAATTGATCAAATCTTACTTTAAACATTTTCAATATAATAGAAAACTAAAGTCAACGGGGATCTATCACTACCAGTATTGATTTAACTATCTAAATGTATTAAGAATTTTTAATTGTTCGAAATTGTTTTATGACAAAACTTGCAGCTTTCTAATGTAAGAAGATAATCGTAGTTAGGTTGAGAAAGGTGGTTTGATTCCGACTGAATCTCCTTTTTGTTCCGTACATAAACAGCCGTTGGTTCAGCTATAATTACCTCCGAAAACTAGCGAAGTTGTTTTAATTATATTTGGTTTTATTTGTCTCAAATAGTCCGTGGTCTGTCTTAACTAAGAAGTTATTCCACCATCCTTAGGCATCGTAAACACGATCTTATTAACTTGGGAAATCAAAAGACTGAAACTGGTAAGAAATTATAATAAAATGTTTGCAATCGTTTACCCCAATTTTTTCCACACCTTCATTATTTCGAACTCTGTATCCATTTTGACATGTCTCGAATCATTGTAGTCATAATTAACTCAACTATTCCACAAGATTAGCATCTCACTCTTTGGAGTTTAGACTAAGTAAATAGCTGAGCATTCTTGTTACGTTTGGAGGAGAATTTTAAGAGACTCTATCATAGGTCTTTTCTGGATTGATGAAAAGTCAACCGGAAATGACCATTTGTACGGAATTAAATTTTTAATACAATTTCATCACTTCTTGTTAACTTTAAGGATATTTGGTTTCAGCAAAATAGTTCTTTTGCTAACAATAAACATGCGGCTCATAATTTTAATTTATAAAACACATTCTTTGTGTATACCTCGTCAGGTTCAGATTGTTAAGTTAAATCCCAACAATAATAAATTCTTCGCTTTTTGTTATAATTAAAATGTGATACCACAAATTGTTGAAGCAGCGTTTTTATCATAAAATTTGGTAAATATACTTTAAAATTATTTACGTATCCAGAAATCAATAGGCCAATCACTGAGAGAGACACAGACCGTTTGGTTTTTCTCGAGCTGAGATTTATTTATATATTTGATCCGTTTCAATTATTTTTTCATCTATTGACTGTGAATTTGGCAACCAGGATCACAGCAATATGCCTAACCTCCCCCCACTACAAAAAACCAATCCAAATATTCACTCTCCACCTCAATCATATACTGCAGTTACCTCAGTGCCCTCACGAGATCAGGCCATCATTATGCCTTCTATCCCCAACACTGTACTATTTGATTACATTAAATCAATAGGTAGCATCGTCTCTCCTAAAAATGTCATTTTCGCATCCAGAATATAACACGGTCGCATATACATTTATTTATCATCGATGCCTCAAGTCGACGAACTTCTGAAAACCAACCAAAGCATCCCAGTTAATTCCAATTTAATCCCTATACGTCGGCTTATATCTCCAACCAAAAGAATACTCAATTCCAATGTTTGTCCATCCATTCCCCATTCCGTCATCGAGAAAGCACTGCAAGAACTAGGGTTATCACTCACCTCTCCTATATCATACGTCAAATGTGGTTCACCTGATAATGAATACGCACATGTGTTCAGCTTCCGCCGAGTAACTTACGTATTACCAACCAATAATGATTTTTTCTTCAAACTTCGACTGTCATTAATCTTGAAAATACAACATACAGAATATTCATTTCTACCGACAAACTTGAATGCTGTCTCTGCAAACAGGCTGGGCACACTGCTGATTCATTCTCCAGCACTTCCATCCCTCAAGATCCTTCTCCCAATGATTCGGTCAATCTCATCCCCTCCTCTTGTGCTGACCTTACTGCCACTATTAATACTTCAGTTATTCCAGTAGTATACTCGGAGGACACCGTTTCTCATTTTCCCTCTCTAATTTCCTTATCAAAAACTGGCGAAAAACGTCCCCGTTCGAATGACAGCAGCCTCGATTCACCACATTCTATATCTCCTACTGATACTCATCCAGATCCAATGCCTTCTCCCGAATTTTCATTATCTAGCTCCAGAAACCCTGCGAAAAAAAAGACAAAAAAATCTAAAAACGATTGTCTCTTCATAAGGTACCGGCACCCAATTTATTGCGTTTCTTGAAAACACGTATGGTATCAACAAAATTATTTCCGACACAACCCTTCTTCTGAAGGATTCCTCCCAAATTTCACCTAATATTATAAAAGAAACATCTTTAAAAAACCATATTACACGACTAATCATTAGAATTAACTTTAAACTTCACCCCGAGCAAAAAACTCCTTCCGAAATGTCTATTACTGATGATGGGAGCACCACTGACTCCTTGACATTATCTCAGTAAATAATCTCTCCCTTCTTTCTTAAACAAGTACATTCTCCCTGATACAGTGGAACTGCGATGGATTTTATCCTAGACTAGAAAGAATTCAGAAAATCATTTCTTTCCACAAACCTGACATCCTTTGTCTCCAAGAAACCAACTTCAAAATTGATCATAAATGCAATTTGAGAAACTTTGAAGGATATCATTACATCCGTGCCAACTGCAAAAGAGTCAGTGGCGGTACTTCAATATTTGTATCCAGCGATATATACTCATCTCACCTCCTATTATCAACAAACCTTGGAGTAGTAGCTGTCACTACTTGGTGCCCCAATAAACTTACCATTTGCAGTATATACATTCCACTGGACCGACCAACCCCTTGATGAAAAAGAGTTAACAGACCTAATTAGTCAGCTTCCCCAACCATACATTCTTATTGGAGACTTTAATGCATATCACATTATGTGGGGCTTTTGACTCTATATCCAGAAGTGCAATACTGAATAAACTTACTCAATACAATCTACATGGTAACATATTATCATTCATCCATAATTTCCTAACTGATAGAATTTTCAGGGTTTCCGCAAACGGTAAGCTCCCCCTTCCTCATCCACAAAATACTGGCATCCCTCAAGCTTCAGTATTAAGCTCTACTTTATTTATCCTCACAATAAATGAGCTATGTGACAATTTCCCATCTCCCGTAAAATATGACCAATACGCATTTATTGCCACGGTAAATACGTCCCCTCTACATGTCAACTGCTCCAAAACGCAATAAATCTACTATAAGAGAGATCCCCCTACCTAGGATTATCATTTTCCCGAAACAAATCCATGTTGATAAAATTCTCTCGAAGAATATCTATTCACTCACCTCAAATTTTCTTTGATAACTTCCCTCTACCTATTGTGAATCAGTGCAAAGTCCTTGGTATGACTTTTGATTCTCTCTTTTGACTCAACTGGAATCACCATATTCATGATGTAAAAGGCATTTGCCTAAAGAGGCTGAACATATACTATACTTCTAAGAGCTTACAGAGCTCTCAAACGCTGAAAGCTTGACTATGGTTGTTTTATTTATATGTCGCTTCCATGTCTAAAACTGACTTATTGAACACTGTACACAACACCGCTCTTCGCGTTTGCCTTGGTGCCTTTCGCTCAAGCCCCGCCGTTAGTGTCAATGTTGAAGCTAATGAGACACCACTATCCTTAAGACAACAATCTCTTCTCCTGTCATATGCTGCTAAAGTATCTTCCAATCCTTCTAATCCTGTCCATTCGCTACTTACCACCACTTCCTTACCTACTAACTCACGAACAATTGTAAATTCAATTCCTCAATTGCTCGCACCTCTACTCCAAAATACCAACCTTTTCACTTTCTTTGCTTTCTCCTCCTTCTTGGATAAAAAATATTCCCATAGTAGATATCTCACTAACCTTCTACATTAACTACAATAAACAAGAATCCCCTAGCGTTCTTGTAGAGAAAGCATTCTTGGAAATTCTACATAAAAAATCCTTCGACCTAATTCTCTATATAAATGCCTCCAAAGCTGAATTCACAGTCACTACAAACCAAGAACTTATAAGTTCTTTCCGTTTACCCTCGACGTGTAGTGTTTACACTGGTGAAATATACAATATCCTTTATGCTTTCAAATATATTTCTCCTCCCCATAAACATATCGCCATATGTACTGTACTGTACTGTACTGTACTTTCATCCATACAGTCAATCACAACCATATTTACCGACCATCCAATAGTCCAAAACATTCATGACAGCTACCAAACTCTCATTGCTCTTGATATAACAGTCTCTCTCATCTGTCTTCCATCGCATACTGGAATTGCTGGAAACGGATGTGCCGATCGCCATGCCAAGGAAGCCACAAAGAATCATTCTGAAATACCAGTTCAGTTGGCCAATGATCTGAAGATTAACTTCAAATACCTCATTAAAAAATCTTGGCGCGATACATGGAGCAAGAGTACTACAGTTCTACATCACATTCACCCAACTACTTCTCACATTTCCCTAAACTTTTTGAATAGGAGAGAATCTGTAACAATAAGAAGACTTCGCATCAACCACACGGAACTTACTCACGGCTATTTGATGTCGTCAGAAAGTCGTCCTGTCTGCCGAACTTGTTAAGTTCCTGTGACTGTTAAGCACATCCTCACCGACTGCGGAGAATATTCTAAATTAATATATATATATATATATATATTTATCTCAAAATGATTTTTTTATTTGATGATGTTGATTTACTTGCCGTTATGAAAGAACTACAAATATTAACAAATTCAACCTTTGTTAGAATTACAGCTAAAGACGTTAAATTATTTTTGTGGAGTAGATTCATCCACTGAAAAATTAATTATATTTTAAAATTATAGTTTAAAATTATCATTATTGTTTTCATACCGATAGATCTCGATTCTAATTAGTAGGGTAGAGTAAAATTTCAACACGAATTTCTATTATAATTAGCACTGAAAATTGGAAACATTGAAATTGCTTTGTTCTAAAAGCAATTCATATGATTCATTTACTCCAACCATGAAATATACAGTTCTATCAGATATGATACACGTTGAAAAGAATTACCTTGATCAGTCGATGTAACGAACTGGATGGAACCAATATTTACTGATAAGGATGTTGGGTTATAGGTTTGAAAAATTCGTGACATTGTAAACCCATAATTACTTTACGATAAGTATGTTTAGACTTTATTCGTACAAAACAAATATAGATCAATAATTCATATCAATTCAGAGAAAATAACATGAAATTATCGTGAAATAGGTACCAGCAAAATAATAAAATATAGCGAACAACACCGTATATTTGTAGAACGGAACATATCAATTACCCAATACGTAGAGGGTGTATGTATATGATTCAAAGCAATCTAGAGATTATCAATTTGTGTTAGCTGGAGCAAAAAATATATCAGTTTGAAACGATCTATTACGCTAGAATTAGAATGAAACAACTTGATAACAAGGTAGATGAGAGTTTACTACCATTCAAATAGTCAATAATTATCATTACGTGAACAGTCATCTGACCTATTACGAACCAGTACTTTGAATGTGAATCCAAATAAAAAATTGTTAGATATGTTCATGTCGTCACTTTTCGGAATCAATAGTGAAGTTCTTCTGGAGATCCAGTATTGATTGTGGGATTTACAATGGAATTACCCCGGCCAGGGTTAGCGGCGGAGCCCACATCGTCAGTAAAATGTAAGTAGTATAGTATATATAATAAATTTCCTTCATTTCTTATTTCTTAAACCTCTCGATATGACTTAAAATCATGATATTATTTCTGTACTAGATTTATCTGTAGTATCTTTTAACGTAATTGGAAATTCTTACACTTCTTTTTAAGGAATGTTGTAAAACCACAGTAATTTACTTTATTTAAAGGTATTATCGATGCGAGAATGGCCTTACATTTATATTTACACTTACACAATTACAACGATCAAAATGATTTCGGGCGTTTTGTGCTAGAAGAACTGAAGAAGAAAACTTTGAACTTGAGAAAGACAATTCTTCAACATCACCCCTACTTGCATGCGAAGTTCGAACCCTCTAGTTAAACTTTTTCTGGAAAAAAATAAGAAAATATAACAAAAATGACCATAAAATGGAGAGGGGTGGAGATGGAAAGTTTCGACTTTAGACAGGAAATCATCTCGCAACTAATTGAACCTACATGTGAAATTTCATTTTTCAGTCGCTTTTCGTTTGACCTGCAGAGGTGAGCGAAGGTCAAAAACCACTTTTTTTGCACTGCGACCCCTCGAAATATTCATTTGTTTTCAACCAAACTCTAATAACATCAATCCGCCACCAAAAAAGCCATGTATGCTAATTTTGAACCAATTCGGACCCATAGCAATTGCCCGAGAGACGAAAATAAGAATTGTACTTTGAACAAGGTTGTTGAAGTAGTCTGGATTCATTTGTCTTAAAGGTAAGTTTTTAGAGTGTTTTTGTGGAGGAAGGTATTGTTAATGGAAATTCACGGCTTTTGGTGACAAGTATTCTTGATAAGATTGAAGTTGGGTAGTTCTAGATAAGGTATACTATGAAAGTGGAAAGTGCATTCAAACACTCTTGTGTTATTGTCTAAATAGAGAAAATGTCGTTCATCAGCAACACAAACGTTCAACATTGTTAATATTTGATTATACGTGAGGACTAAATTCTGTTAGTTCATCAAAACAAATGGCTTTCCGAACAGCAACTATTCTACAAATGAACAGATGAACCTCCTGTAATGGAAAAAATCGGATCAGAAAATCCGAAAGGACCGCTAATAAATTTCTTCTAACAGAATTCTCAAAAGTTATAGTGAACAAAAGTTAACCGCATGTGGTCTTCTCTATATTAATTCAATTGAAACTAAATCAACAAAAAAAAAGGAAGATAATACTGCCCGATCTAATAAATGTTGACATTCTTGAACATACAAAATAGAACAACTTGCTTTAAACTTTTAAATACTTAAAGTTATACTGCAGATTCACTCTGTATATTATTACGTATAATTAAAATGCAAACCTCAATTTTCTTTGAGAATTTTGTAAAATTTCGGTTACTAAAATGAGTTATTGGTCTTTAAAAAAGTGGTAATATTAGTTACAACCTCAAAAATTCTCACATCCTTCACCTACGAATACGTTAGATGAAAAAGGTCTAGTTGAAACACAATATTCCACGGGTGGTTTGTCATGCCACTGAAATCAAAATTGCTAAAAAGCTTCATTTTTAGTCGAGTTTATGAGGTCAACGATCCTCATTCGACATGTTAAGGTACTACTACAAAGGAAGTGAGTATATCTGATGAAAACTACGATAATCTTAATACATTGGTTCGTAACAATGAACGTATATACTTTAGTTGTACATACCAAATGAGCGTTAATATTAATGGAGAATTCACACACATGCGAGGTATTTATAATTGTTGCTATTTTCCAATTACTAGATAAATTATCTAGTTAGTATTGTATAATTTTTTTGTTAGAATATGTATTAATCTAGATTCTGCATATGTTATTTAAGTTTTAATATCTTCGAAATCTCTTTCTTTCGCTGATGTTATCATATTTATATTTAAAAGTCGTTTTTTATTATTATGACGTCAATAAAATCAACTCTAACCATATGCACCTTTCTTTCTATGAGCGCAGCCAACCAAGATTATTTGTATGATAGCACCGATTCTAATGCAAAAGTCTATACACATTATCATGAAGCAGAGTAAAAACGTATATTGATGCCTTTCTCATCTGAATTTCCTCTAGGTTGTTAATGACCACCCTGAAAACCTTGATGGTAGTACGTCGCAAAGTATAACTTAGCTAAACTCTAGGGTATTAACCAATAATTCTATATTTAAGTGGCGAAATTACTATGAAATAGTTATAAAAGTACTTATTTTTATCTTTATTAAAAGTCTTTGATTATTTTTATGTACGTACTAGACCGATGTCCTTTGAGAAGCCGATCAGACGCTTCCGCTTAGACCTTTTGATGTCGTTAAACAAGTTGTGAGGTTTGCCTAAGTGAGTGAATCCCACTCGTTGGAGTGCTAAGCACTCATAGATGACATCCGCCTCCATCGAAAACGTCAGGGTAACTAATCACAGAAGACGAATCATGACAATGCCAGCTCTCACATATCAATTCAAATACCTTGTGATATTTTTTATTCTTGCAGATCAAACATAAATTGCGAGGTCAACGTTTTTCTACACCTTAAGACCTCAATCGGAATGGAAAAAATGCTTCGACAATTGGTTTAAACGCATGCCAAAGTATTTTGATCTTAATGGAAAATATTTTAAAAAACAATGATGCTATATCCAATTATAAATATTTGTTTTTATTTGCGTTGAAAATCGAATATACCAGCAATATTTCAGTTGTTACTTTATCGAATGATTTAAAATGGTATAAAAATTGAGTATATTAATTTGTAAATTTGAATAGAAAAGGTGATGGGAGGGTATATAAATAGAAAAATGAAAGGATGCCTTAAAAATTTGACTGAACCGTTTGCAGGAGAGAGCAGCCAAACCGTATAATGTTTCTATCGCCCATTGAAACGTATTGGAGGTGAAGGTAATAGAAAATCAACGCTTCAAAGTGTCTCGAAAAACCATCAACAAACCTTCAACTGCCAAGGGATCCGTTGATGAATTCGAAGAATAATTTATTCATATACAGCGATATATAACAAACAACCTACCATGAAAAGAATCTACGAATCAGTAGAAAATGAAACTTGAATAATTTTTTCTGGCAAAATAGATTTGTTTAGGATATTTGTCATAAGAATGGGATTCCGATGGTAAAAACTAAAGATAGCAGGAAAGTTTTAATGGAGAAATAGGACATAAAACCAAAACAATTGACTATTCAAGAAAGTACAGAAAATATAATAATAAAAGCACTTATGCATAAATATCAAAGACCAAAGTCACCAGTCTACTTCTCTCCAGTTATGTGTGCTTCAAAGCACCTAATCAAACCATTTAGAAGTAATAATTGGTTCTATTATGTCCTCTACTAACACATAAAGTTTCCGGAATTTTTCTTCCTCTGCGTTTTGTAGCGTTTTGCAAGTTGCCCGTTAAAATTTTTCATATAAGTTGGCATAATAGTTGATACGTACGTACGTTGTACTTTTTGTTGCAACATATTCCTTCACTAGAGCACAGATTTGGGGCTTTAGTTAATAGTTATAAGATGGTAATCACAACATATTAACATGTTCTTTCTCTATATGTTCACGCTATTTTCTTAAATTTTGCTGAATGCTATTTTATTAGCCAATGGGCTTCTTGCTTTTTCCATTCAGGGATAAATTAACGGTTTCATTCTTGAATTAACATTGCCCATAACTATTACAGAATTGGTTGGTAATAAATCTATCATTTGATTGAAATACCACGCAAAAACAAAGCAATCATTGTGGTGATCACGATGATCCATAGTATGATATGAAACACCTCCGAGTGAAAGCTAATTCATGAAAACTTTTTCACAATTTGTCTCTTTTAATGTTTAGCAACGTTTTGTCTCCTATAACTATATGAGGCAGTGAATAAGCAGAATTAACTTCCTGTCTGGTTGATATAGTGAGCGATAAATAATCATTTACCACTCTTATCTCACTTAATTTATAAGTAAACTTATTCGAATGCAGCATTTGCTTCATTAATTGTAAAAGCGACATCAAAAACGCTTAGTTCTCATGTTCATCTTTTCGTTAACTATCAATTTTTTTGTATTTGTTGTCGTATCAACTTCAAAGGTTATTAGCGACATGTCAGTTGTTCACAATTTATGATACAGTCGAGTGTCTTTTAGATATTTCATTAAGTTTTTGGTTTTACAATTATTGTTAAGTATGGTTTTTGGATAGTTGTTTGTTAGTCTTTGGTTTTTGTACTTTCGACAGTTCAACAATAAGTGTTTCACGTTTAGAATCTCGTTACAAGTTTCACATATTGGTGGGTTTTCTCGGTTTAATAGATATGAGTGTGTTACTTTAGTATGTCCTAGTCTTCAACGAACGATTTTTATTTGGTCCGTACCATTTTAAAAACTGTTTCTCCATGGTTGGACGAATGGTTTTATATATTTTAATATCGACTGCGATTTGTTCCACTCACTTCGCCACTTGCACTGAACTTTTGTTTTGATTGTCCCTTTATAGTCGTTTGCTATCACTCCGCATACAATTGTTGCTTCGTTGTTATCTGCTGTTTCTTTGGCACATTTACCTGCTTTTCCGTTTCCTGCGATGCCTGTGTATGATGGGACCCAAATAATTGATACGTTTATCTTGGATTGGTGGATAAGATGTAATTGGGTTTAAATAAAGATACCCTTCGGGTGTTTGGGAAAAAGTTGTTGAATGGTTTGTATTGAGTTCATGAAGTCTGTAATTATTGCTGTTTTATTGTATTGATTTCTTCTAGTGATGACTAGGGCCTGTAATATGGCATATAGTTCTCCAGTGTGAACGTTAACATGTGAAGATAGTTTAAATGTGTGAATTTTGTTCTCTAGTATTACTGCAGCTCCTAGGTCATTAGGTTTTTGGATGCGTCGGTGTATAGAAGACGGTATATATATGAAAAATTTGCAATTGGAACAATTATTTAGTTCTTTGAAATAAACTCGTTATGGATCGTAGAAAGTGTTTGGATTATCATTCCTTTCATATAAATCTGATTTCTTGGCACGAATAGACAAATCAATATCCGTGACCATCAAAATGTAAAATGAATTCAATTAGAATTAGATTATTCTTGAAACATTCGTTGCTTACTGTATAACAATATTTCGTTCAATTATTGACGATATTGACCGATGCGACATTGCAGTATTGCGTGGTTGAATTGTCAATATAAAACTAAAGCCATAAAATCAGTATCAAGCAGTACTGTACGGTACTTTGTTTTCGAACATATAACTACTACTAGCTTTTACGCCATCTTTTGCGATAATTTATTCTCTATGTGAAATTAACATGTTCTAGAGTCTTGAAACGCATACAAAGTAAATGTTATGGGTACTTGTTTGATGAGTTTCCTGCCTATGTCGATACTTAGAAAAAAAGTGTGAAGATTTGCACTCCATAGAAAAAAACTTACATCCTTAGAACAACATTATGGAGAAGAAAACGAATAGATTAAGCACAGTATTTACTATTTTCTCATCCTGTATTTATCAAATATTGCAAATCTTTAAAATGAGTTATTTTTATTTAGTTAGTTAGTTGAATAATTTAATATTTATTTAAAAGTCATTTCTACGTTATATTCGAATTATACGGCGGATATTCAAAACAATCAGACATTTGATATGAGGTAGTTTAGATAAATTCGCCATAGACATAACTATAATTATTATTAACATAAGACTTGCTCGTCGAGTTCTGAGGAGCCTACTTTTTTAATCTTAGGAGAAAAATGATTTGTTTAAAATGTTCCAAACTATTTTTCTCCATTTTTTATGGGTTATCTATTTTAGGAGAGTAGGTCTCTCTGCTCCGCCTCTAAAATAGATTTCAGAATGTGAATATTTTATTTTTCAATATATTTTCTTCTTAATATTCTTAATTTTTTCATATTGATATATCAGCATTTCTAATGCGTTTAATAAGAAAGATTTTTAAATCTCTGCAAACCACTGATTTACCGCACAAACGTCACAACAGCATTGATCAGCAGGTCAGTGAGTTTTTGAAAAACTCGGTAATCGCTGGGGGCTCATCTCAATTTCTACAAAATGATATCTATCACATATATTGCCGTAGAAAATTATTTTATTATATCTGAGGAAAGTATTTTTTCTCTTTGTCTCGCTCTTTATATGCATGTGATCAAATATTTTCTTTTCATAAACTTTCTTTATATAAAATATTAATTCAACCATGAATTTGTAACTTTTAAACTCTCCATTTTTTTACCGCTTGTATAATTTGATGAGAACGGTTCTACCTTCTACTTCTTTCCCTCTTAATTCGCTTAATTCTGTATTGTCTATAATTATATCGTTTTCTTCAGATAGTTTTTTTAATTCTACCATACCAACTTGTTTTCTATTCACTTTTAGAATAGGAACATTTTTTTAAATTCTTCTGTTTCCCCTATTACTTCACTATGATCATTTCAAGTAGGTTTATTGCTAATTTATTTCATTCTCTTTCCCTCAGTCCATCTCTGCTTCTTCTGTCTTAAGCTGCTGAAAAATGCTTATCTGTTATCTAGTATCTCTTTGAAATATGTATGTATTTTTAATTCAGATAAATGTTGGCGTCTAACTAATTCCCTTTATTGCATTTTTCATTTCATTCATAATTGTAAAGTTTTATGATTTAACAGGCCAACATGTTACAATATATAAAAAATGAATTAATTTATCATTCAAAGAAGGTTGGTCAATAAATCGGTTGGTCAATTGGTGATAATTTGTGAGAAAGTACGATGATTTCTAGATCTTTATTACCAAGTTGGCAAAAACTAGAACTAGGAATATTGAGGTTTGCAGCAAATTTTCTTTATTCTCTCTCTCTCGCTCTCTTTATCTCTATAACTATTATTATTAAACTATAACTTCAAGATAACTGTTTCGCAAGTTTCATTTAAGTTTTCGACCAGAACTCTAATTTTTTAACTGTATCCTCACCGTAGTTGATTCACATCTTCATTATATGATTTTGTTGCTGAATTATCTTCATTTTATGTTTCTTTTGATTGAACATTAGTCTTTTAAACAGATAAGAAATGGATGCTTTGACTTATTTCAGTTTTTATCTGAAAATGTCAAAATTGAAATCTGTTTTAACACTTATAAATGATTTTCTCTTAATTACTATATATTAGAAATAGTAACAGTTCTTGATTGAATTATTGGTATTTGCAATGAAATTTATAAAATAAAACCACAAATTTTAGACAAATAGTTTATTATTGATGGTTCTCATGTTCCTATGTATGTGAATCATTATATTATTTTTTCTTGTATTTGATTCCATTTAAAGGAGTCTTGAATCAGTTGGTTCTCAGTAAAATGAGATTGGGCATCGAGATAATCAGAAATAAACAGCCGGTACACCAAAAAAATCAATGTATAGTCACTAACGTGTGTGAGTACCAGGAAACTATATGAAATACATCTATCACACAAGATCCAGAATAACCGGATAACACCACAAGATACTGTAGAATTAGCGTGGAAAATATAAAAACTGAAATTGTAGCAGCAGCAGAAGAAACAGTTGGCAAAGATGTCTACAAAAAAAAAACAATGGTTTACTAAGGAAGTAAAACTCTTTGCTACTGAAAAATGGAAGCTCCTCTGAAATATCGAAACCTAAAAATAAAAGAAAAACACCAGAGATATATATGGCCCGAAACAGTGTGAACGTGAGAATATCGGAGATAAAACTAGAGTACTGGAAGAAGTTTCAATCGAAATGCAGCATTTTCTTTTTGGAGGTCACGGAAGGGTATGGAATCTGATAAGATCGAGCACTCTAGAACAAGAGATTGATACTTTCGAAATCAGCGAGAGAGAGGTTGAAGCAGCGATCCCAAAGTTGCAAAATAGGAAGTTTTTAGGACCAGACAATATCAGAAACGAAACGATTAAGTATGGTGACAACTCATTAATAGCTGACAGCGATATTTAACTTGACGATGTTTTCGGAGACAGTACCCTGTAAGTGAGAAACATGCATCATCATCCCTATTCATAAGAAAGGAAAAAAGTGTTACGAACAAGTCCGCGCTATGGGCCCTGGACCCGGTCCTCTCCGGTTATAGTACAACTCTGAAATTGGCGCCGTTGTTAAATGTTTGCTCACGGTCTCGAACACCATTTGACAGCCTTCATCTCAGTGGAAAACTCTTGCTTCTTCTGTGAGTAGAGTTATTGACTGGGAATATCTTGGATACTACGTGCAAAGTCCAAGGAAACTCCTAACTTGATGTTTATCGGTTGATTACAGTCATCGCTGTATGGAGACTATTTTCTCTGGATTCATTACCTACCACTCCTTCGTCACTCACTATATGGCCTAGATCAATGACTCGGTTTTGGAATAACTGGCATTTCTTTGGGTTAAGCATGAGCTGGGCAGCTTGAAGTCGCTAAATTGTTAATGTCTCTCCCAACACCACGATGTCATCTGAATAAACCAGGCATGGTTTCCAAGATAACCTCTCGCAGAATATAGAAATAAATTAAGAACAGCAAGGCTTCTGACACAATATATCCACAATACTCATACTAAAACAAATTATATAAAAAGCTATAAAGTATAACAAACCTATGCTTTATTGACCTAACCCAGGCTTTTGTCAGGCTAAACAACAAAGACGTTATACGTATTTTACAGAAAGAATTGGCAAACAAAAAAGTGATAAGGAGGTTAAGAGGGTCCTCTAGTTTCTCGGCTGTTTTTTTACGGATTTTTCAATAATATTTTACGGGCACACCATTGAAATAATTAGTCTCATTGTTTTTGCAAAATCTTTATTAACATTCAAATAAGCTTTACAAATTTTTTATGTTAAAATATATGATTGGATAAAAATTACAGTGTCTGACATGAAGACATCAAGTAAAAGGTACTTGACGGTGACCAAGATTGCGGCTGTTCAATTTATTTCAAATCAAAGAACCAAACGGTATTTTAATCTTTATATTTGAAACTAGCAATTGAACTAGAGTGAATACTAAATTACGAAAATTGACTGTTATACACTTTTGAAAATAATCGCTGGTTTAAAATATATTAGAAACGCTGTATAAATTTGGATAAGAGCGGTCCAGAGTTTCTGAAATATCGTGGTCACCGTTTCGAAAAATAGTATTTCGAGAAAAATGCGTTTGAAAGTTCGCGCATGTGATTTATACTAAAAATTTCATATCATCGTCAATCTGCTATTTACAAATAGCAGCCGAAGAAATGTTTGCGAATACACTCACAAAATTCAAAATACAATACAAAGAAGCCTGTTCAACGTTCACTTCTAAATTTTTATTTTGAACAAGTGTCTTCGCTGACGCCGAGATACACAACTTGTCTTGTCAAAAGTGTAGCGATTACCTGTGAATGTTCGCTTTTTAGTTCGTTCACAACGAGCCGAGGCCTCATTTTAAAAATCATTTTCAAAAAATCAACTACGTGCGACTCGCAAAAGAAAACATAGTACGCTTCGCAACTGCCAACTGCCACAACAAAACTGAACTAACCGACGCTTCAAGGTATCTTAGTCAATATTCGAAAGCGCATATCAACGGTCTCGGCTCTCCTTTACTTATGGCTAATTCATAAGAGGTTCAGCAAGCAGTTATATTTAGGGATATCAATACAGTAGTCAGGGCCGCTCGGAGTATAACTGCAACGTGTGAATCACTTGGAATATAGAAAAATCCTTTAGCATACATTTTCTACATATATGTTATAATTTTTTCGATTTGAGAAACTAGAGAACCTTCTTAACTCACCACCTTAAGTGTATAAGAATACAGCACGCACATATGAAATTCCAATTCCAACAACAGGAATTAGACACAGTGATGCTGTCCTCATAGCAGAAGACGAAGAATATCTACAATGAATGCTTTTCAAATTCAACCAATAAAAATTTGATCAGATCAATACAAAGATATCTATCTTCATGACAATAAGTAAAGACCCAGTAAGCTGCAAATTAGCGATAAACGATAAAGTTATAGGACAAGTTATGAATTTCAATTATTTAGGAACTATAACATCAAGCAATCTACAAGGAAGCACGAATACAAGCTAATAAGGCCACCACAATCTCCGGAAGCTAGCGTGATGTTATATGGCGTAACAAATTCATGTCCACCTCAAGTAAAGTGTATAAACAAAACGGATGTACGTCCCACATTAACCTATGCAGTTGAAACAAGAACAGAATGGAGGAAAATCGGCTGGCGTAAAAAGCGTTAAAGGAGAAGCCTATAACCAGAAGATCAGTACCCAGACCTCCAAAGAGATGAGCCGAATCCTGAACATCAACAATCAACATAGAGACTGAAGAAGCTGTAGAAATGAAGAAGAAGGAGGAATTTTTTCATTAATTGTAAGTTTTGTTTCATATTCCATTGTTTTATTTATTTTTTTGTTCATATTCAAATTGATAAGAAGGATGGCATAATTTGTAATGACCTTCAAATGCATCAATTTTAATTTCAAAAAGAATCAACATAATATAACAAAATCATTATTCCCCTTAATTGTCATTTCAACAGTTGTTTTGTGAACCATAGGAATTTAAGATTTATTACAGAATTGAAATTCTGCTATAGTCAGTTGATTAAAGTAATTTTTAGATTTTCAACACTTTTCATATATAAAATGTTTGCGTTTTTAGATTATATTTATAGCTATAATTACAAGCCCGATAATGAATATATACTCGTAGATATTAAAAATAATACACTGTAGTATTTTATTGCCACAACATAAAACAAATGCGCAATTTCTTGCTTTTCTGCGTCCTTGATCCTCCACTTTGTTTATTTGCGGCTCTATGACATCTCATATAGATTAAATAATAACGGTGTCTGTTAGTGTGTTCGAGTCGTGAATTTAATGATAAGCATTTTTCAAACTGTATTTATTTATGGGAACAGTCCTTAAATAATTTATTTGATATTCACATAATCTGTAGTGTATCTTATACAGATGACTAATAGGTTTATGGCTCTTACACCTATGTTAATAATATCACTTAAATCTGGAAAGGCAACGATTAGGTTTTCAACGCAATTTTTACTTGATTATCATTCAATATCTTGTGAGATGCCAAGTACTTCAATTTGTTTATTAAACCTAGAGGAAAACAACGAAAACATTTTGAGTATCTTAACGAGTTTAACCCATTAATGCCTAGTGTAGACCCCCCTAATTCTTTTCGTTGTAGTCTCATTTTATGGCATATAAACGAGATGTTGCTTGTTTACTTTTTCAAACAGTGAAAAATCAAACAAAACAACCATATAGTGTAGACCAGGCATCAAGCAAGTACGAGAGTTGTTTACCTAATAGTTTTTGTTAGTTCGAAGAAATTCCATGGAGCCAAACTGTGTGCAAGTATACACCTTTCTATTTTAAAAATATTTTGGCATTACTTTTCACGTTATAAACAGAAATTTGAAATATGTTATTAGTTTTGCTAGAGTTACATAATAAAGTATCATATGGGGGAGTTCCACTAGGTGTTGAATCAGTTGAATAAAAGTGCGTTGGAAGAATGGAATAACTATTAATAGACAAAACCGTTCCTGTCGCATTAAATAATTTTCTATGGAATCAAGGTCACTTTAAAGCAAGTAAGATATGACTTTCTCTTATGGAAAAAGTCCTGTCCCAAAGTTTCAATAGATGAAATGAAGTGTTTTATACTTATTCTTAATAGAAAAAAAAGCGATTATGAGACAGTGAACGAGATATAAAAAATGAACTTGTTATCGACTCTATACGCAGAGATCGTTTTTTTTTCAATTTTCACGTTGTATTCACTTTGCTGATTATTTAGAACTAGATTTTTTTATAAACTCTAGTTACAATTACAATCTAATCAAAGTAGGATATCAAGTAATTCAGTTGATTTTGATAGATATGTAGGAGTATCTTCCAGTGAAGATACCCCTTTAAGGTATTTGGTAATGTACTATATTTTAGGACACTCTAACTTACTGATACAACAGTAATAACAATTTATAAACACTACATATTTTGATAAACCTTATGTAAATCTGCTTACCAAATGATCAGGTTTAAAGCGTTTTAGTCTGCGCACTTCACCTTTATTGTCAAATAGTCCTTTCGCGAGAATATTAGGATGTGCACTTACAGGATCACTGTACCTACTGCTTCAACTTTTGATTACTCCCTTTACTGAAGGTACTTAACGTCTTTCTCTGTAGATGCTGATATTATGTACCATGGGGTATTTACTGTGGCTCATAACAATTTATTTTGAAACCACTGCAGTATTTCTAGGTTGGAATTGTCAGTTCAGATTTACGGCCATTCATCCAATACATTTGTTTAAATCTAATGCCAAGTTGTTTCCTTTTTATAAATATATATTTTTGCCAAGTTAAACGTCTGTCAAGATGAATACCCAAGTACTTTGTATCGATTAACTGGGTTAATTTTGTGTGAGTTATATGAGTGGATTTGGCTTTGTTTGCTTAAATCAGTCATTTATATATTTTGTTTAGGTTCTCTTGTAGGTACCTTGATGCAGATTTATTGGACAAAATTCAGAAATTGCGCCCACTAATGGTAAATGTATTTTGGTTTTACAATGTGGTGCATGATCTCAACTTCCGGATAAAAATATGTGTGTGTGTAATTTGATAGTGTGCCGGGAAAGGTTGTTCTTTATTGAATATTATATAGAATAAGATTTGTTCATTTACTTTACTGACTTTATGTCAACTCTGGCTTAAAATTAATAAAAAAGACTCAAGAATTATTAATATGGAATTTTTGGAAAGTATCATTAAGTAGGTAGTCAAAGCGCTTGAGTTTCTATATGGTAACATCCCTTATTTCGAAAAATTAATGGAAATTGAAAATTTCCCGCGGTAATAATTTTATAGAATTCAAAAAAACAACTTTTTCTAAAAAAAGGAAACCAGGCGTTAATAATTTAATAAGGGACGAATAACTTACGAAAGCCTAATTTGTCTTTTAGGGGATGCACAAAACAATGAAAAAATGAGTGAATTGTGATCGACAATGATATCAAATAAGTAATATAGGACGAGTTAAAAGATGGAACCCACTTTAAGGTTCTTCCCTTGGGCTTTTAGCTCTACGGGACCGTTTGCATTGTTCTACTTTTCATTCCTAGTCACATTATTATTATTAATCACCGTTGCCGCTGTGACACATAAATATTTTAGAAGGATAAACTAAATGCTTAAAACAGCTTGAATTAAAGAACATTATTTTTTGCAATGAATCGAGATTCTCCATGAAGACCGTGAAAGGTTGAGAATGCGCCAGGAAGACGAGATCCTCAGGTTTTTGTGGAAAAGCTTGAGCACCAAAAGACGGAATTTAGGTATAGCAAGATATAACTAGACCTACGGTGGCTTATTTTGAAAACAATCAACTCGATTTGTTGCATTGACTCCTCAGATCTCCCAATCTTTCACCTTAGAATAGGCCCAGAGCATTATGGAAAAAAGGCTATTCTGTTTAAATCGCTAACACAGGCTCAAATGGCATTTAGCATTAAGGTACAAGTGGCTTGGGATGAGATACCTAAAAAAAATTTATCTATCATCTTAAGAGTTATCATATTTCTAAGAGCAAAAAACACTGTGATGGCTCGAAACATTATCTTTTTTCATAAAACCTATGTGAGAAAATCGAATTGTGCATAATTAAACAGCACAATGCTACGCTTCTCTAATATAGACTTTAAGTTTATTGCTTATCTAGGAATGGAATACATTTCATGAACTGATTCCAATGAAATGATGGTTTGTTGTATATGAAAATTATGAAAATTTAGAATTATTTGAAAAAATTTATATAAAACTTGTTAATAACAGTATTTTAAGTGTTATATGGTGATTTACAGATCCGAACAATAGGGAAGTTATTAAAATATGAAAAATTAGACAATCTGGTCCCCTTTAAATAAAGCTATATCAACCAAAAAAGAAGAAAATTTCATTTGAGAGGAACATTTGTCAATCAAGAGTATATATAGTCAATAAAAATTGTATATCAGAAGAACTGAACACAGTTAGGCGAATCAAAATAAAAACAAATTAAGGTACGCTGTAAAAGATAATTTGAGAAATAAATTACTTTAAGCAAGCGGTGTTTTGATCTTTAATAGTCGAAATCCATCAATATAAATTAATGTTGTGCAATACTGTCCACATTATGTTACGTTTGTTACTTTATACAGCAATTTTTCAATGCATGAACAATAAATTTAATGAAATGAGTTGTACTCTGACCAGCTTTTAAAAGATATATTAAACCTACTAACTATTGCATTGAATAATAAAAATTTCAAGGGGGATTAAAGAATTAATCCATGAATATATATAAGGAGTGTACACAATAATAAATTGTATACAAATTCTTGCATGTACAATAATAGTTCGGTGGTTTCGAAAGCCTTTGAAATATGGAAATCGTCGAAAAATCATACATGGTCAAGAAATTCGGCGTACAAATTGCGATACAACAAGTATCTTTTAACATATTCGAAAATATCCGTCGAATCCGAAAAATGTCTTCAATATAATAAGTTGAACTTATAACGGGAATATTTCTTCAATTTTTTCAAGACCGTAGAAGATGGGCAGTTTCTCACATGGGTGCGACTGGACTTGTTTAACAGGTTTAATTATAGGTATAATATTTTAAAAAGTGACCCAGTGATTGTAAAAGATCAATAATAGAATGGGCAGGAGAATTTCAAGAGCTATATAAGAGCTATATTCTGTGTGTTATCTGCTTATTCTAGTGCGGGAAAATCTAGTAAGATATTTTTATATAACTATTGAACAAAATGACTTTATAAAAAATATGGATAATGTTATAGTCATTTTAGTTTCAAATTTCTTTTAAATCGGCGAACAAAGCAATGAAATCAATAATTAAATATTTTAGAAACTACAACTCTGTAATTCACGAATGTATGCTTCAATCACACACAAAGTCTGAAAAATTTGTTTATTAATAACGATTTATTTGATTCATACTTGGTGGATGTCAAAAAACCATGCATTTATCAATAATTCATTGTATATAATATTGACAAGGACAAAGTAAGATTACCATTTACGATTTGGTGACTTCTTTATCTACAACAATCAAAATGGCACAGCCTTGTAGTTTAGCAGATAAATGTGAAGCGGTTCTAATATTTAGTGAAGCAGATAATAACTACTAGACGACTAGAATTTTTTCCTCATTTCATTAAAACATCATAATGACCTTATCAGATTAAAACAAAGGTTAACCTTATTAGGTTAACCTGACGAGGTCCACGCTAGGAGCGCATCAGAATAATCCTATTTAAAATAAATTAATTTTCCATCAGGGTTCATATCTATATAAGGAACCTCTCAGGATCACCTCATTGAAAAGAAAAATATTTCTTATCAGGTTATCCTGACAGTAGAATTGACCACATTAGATTGACTTGTTTGAAAATTAATTTTGCTTCAGTTTTGCCTGGTCGTGTTCATGCAAGGAATCGCTTAGGATTACCTCACTAGAATAATTAATATCTATAATCAGGCTAACCTAACGAGGTCCTAGGATTACATTAGGTTGACCCTATTGAAAATAAAGTATTTTTCATGAGGTCTTCTTGACCATGTTCATACAAAAAAACTCTCACCGCACTGGAAAAATAATATTTTTTCACAAAATTTGAATAAGTCAATTATTCGTTATTCTATTATTCTATTATCAAATCACTTTTTAAACCATCTAATTGGAAACATTGCAACTTCGTATTTTACAGTACAAATTACTTATTTCATAACAGATTAAAAATTGAAATGATAATAATTAATTAATTAAAAGTTCGATAAAATAATGTTGGTTTTACATATGTTGAAAATATGAAGGAGAAAACGATCTAAATTGGTATTTCAATATAACCAAAGATAACTCCTTGTCTTATGTCTAATTCAAGGCAAGATCTAGTGCTAGTTCCTGAGCTAAATATTCTCAGGCTATAAATTTTTCAAATCTTCACAAAAGAATACTTGAAATTTATCAATCGCATTAAAATCATGATTGAAGGAAGATTTTTCTAGAATATAAGTATACTTACAGAAAGTTTTTTTAGTTTTCCAATTTTGATACCTTTTTTATATCCATTTTCTTCATTAAATATTTCTACAAAGTTTACTAAACTTGTGTTAGTCTGAACAATGAAGTGAGAGTATGCCTATTTATAGCTGAGGTGTGCTTGAGACCATTTTAATTGGACCATCTGGTATAATATGACAAAAAAGACTTCTAATTAAATTATCATAAGAACAGTTCAAAGAATTCCGAGCAAAGTAACATATTCTAAAGCCTCGACAGTAAACGCCAAATTAATTATCTGTTAAACAAATTGAATTTAGAATTAATCACAATTTAGTCTCATAAAAACAACTAGTTTAAAATAGTTTCAATTTACATAAAAATGACAGCTACATCGGATGGTCATTTAATCAACTGATCATTTATTTTAATGACGAACGCTTTAAAAACATATTTAACACTCGTACTTGTGTATAAATTAGGTTCGACTCTCAATGCTTTCGGAAAAATTCGATGGTTATAATTCACTAGCATTTTTCGAAAGTTGTTAGATTACTATGAAGGAATAATAATTCTTAAAATAGCTAGACCATAATGTCTAACTTCACCTCAACTCTATATCGTTTGCTTTCTTGTTGCAACTTTTTTCAACCTTCCTTATCGTTTTGGTATGACGAACGATGAGGGAAGCTGATCTGAAGTGTATTATTATTTGTTGTTGTTAATGTAACAATGTGCAAAAGTCATCAAGGAACAAAGCGGTTCTGTCAACACGAATATTGAAAATGATTACCATATTAGTAGGTTATTGATATTTTAATAATAATGATTCCGATTTTGACTATGATAACTGTAAGAAGGGCATTATTGAGGAAAGTGCAGATGCAAAGACTTTTGACTATACCGTATTTCATAGTTTTTATTATTTCACTAAACTTCATCCTTTTGCCAAGTATGGGTTCAATGTGTACTTTTTTCACTTATTTTTGTCCTCAGCCAGTTTATTTTTCCCCATTTTCCTAGTTTCTCTCACTTGCTAACACTTTTATGTCTTCTACCTTTCCTCATCTTGTTCTTCCTTCGAGCACCATGAATTTCCTAGCAGAAAGAAACAGTAGAAAATTGTGAAATTTATGTTTGGAAACTCAATCGCAGTTCGAGGGTACAGGTAATATCACAGGAAATATTTGTTAGGTAACAATGATGCTCTTAATATAATATAAGGATGAATGTGGCGAAAAATTTGATAGTGCAATGCCTTACAGATACTTTGCTAAAATCAACCAAAATAAGTCCACCTGAAACGCTTTTCCAAATGTAGTAAAAATTTCGTAGGTGAATTTATAGTATAAGCTCAGTTCAATAATAAAGATCCTTTATGTGAACACTTGCAATTGGAGAAAACATTAACTGAAACAACAAATGCCAGAGGAAAGATGAATGTATTAATAACTATTACCTTATATCACGGCGAATAACTATTAGAGCTTGTTGGCGATAACGATAATTTTATTTTAATGATTCTACTAATCTGTCCTGAAAATATCGTACAGAAATCGAAAAACGTAACAAATCTTGGATGAATCAATAGAACTACTTCAATAACTATTGAAGCCTAAGTCACGAGGTATGTTTTTCTTAACTTTAATGTTAAAACATGTCAGCTAGTTATAGTTTTCCCTTATTCTAGATAATTCATGATAATAACACCTTTTGAATCGCAAAACGCTATGGCCTTGTTGGTAGAAAAAACGATTATTGCTTTCTTGTGAGGACGATCTTCGGATTAGGTCTATTATTTCGACTGTTGCCTTGTTTCTGGGGTATAATAGTAGTATCCAAGTTTCATCTGCTGTCACGTATTGCCGGAAAAATTGATTTGGACTCCTAATGCGAGTGAATTTTGATCAGCATCAATTAATCACAACTAACCTTTCATGCAAAACATTGTGTATCCATCTGATTGGAAACTTCACATTAGCTATCTCACGTACTTTTACTCACTAGTACAAGAGGATGGATTTTATTATACATTTCAGGAGGAAGTGCAGTAATGATGGCGCAGAACGTTTATCAATCAATCCTTAGTCGGAATATTTTCAATATAATGTATATATAAAAAATGTTTGATTTAAAGTTGGAACTATTTTTTCTCCATATCTTGACATGATAAACATGGTGTAAATTAAAAGTATAATCACCTATAGTGTTTTCAACCTCAGAAAAGTTACTTATTCATATAATATACAATATGGTTATTATTTTGTACAAATTTTTAAATTTATTTAGGGGATTAGTATTAACTAATCACAAATTAGTAGGATAGTGTTTAGACGTGGTATTTCAATATTTTGGAATGTCGATTCCAATCGCACTTGTACACTTGTAGTAACTCCCTCTTTCTCTTTTATGACAACTGAACATCAGTATTAAAACCGTTTTGTCGTATAAAATATTTTCGTTATGATCACAACAAACCTTATTAACACGCACAACTTGGAATATCTAGGACAAACTATAGAAATTTAAAGTTCCGTGGAGGTGACAAAAGGCTAGTAGCAATCATATGGCGCGATGAAATGAAATATGAGTATATGACTGGATATATGTTTGAACTCACATTTATATCTCTTATATTATATCTTCGAAAGTTATAGAAAAATCGGAATTCAAAAAATGGGGATTATAGTTTATTTAGTGGAGCAGCTTCCTATGGAGAAAGCGGAAAAGATAGTGGGTTTGTATGATAATACGCTTGCGAAAGCATGTAATCATAGTGAAAAACACAAGAAAAAACTAAGATGGAACCTATTAAATCGGCGTAGAAAAAAATGAACTACTAATGAGAATGGAAAGTTTGATGGACGTAAAGGAGCAGAAGTGGCGACATGTGCCCATCTGCTGGAACAACTATAAGAAGAAAAAGAAGAGAATAGCTTGAAAAGCTAACAGACAGTAATGAGAATCTCAATTAGATGACAATAAGGAAAAAGTCTACTTTCGAGGGAGGAGCTTTATGGAATCTAGTAAAAACAATGATGAAGTATAAAATAGACGTTTCAGCCTTACAAGAAAGGGAGCAAAAAAGTTAAGTTCATAACGACTATAGACGGATATCGTTATTCCAACAGCAGAAATGAGCAGAAATGATATTTACAATATTAAAAGCTTTGTGATTCTTCATGCAATATTATTTAAAAAAGATTAGGCCAATATTTTATAATCTATAATGTCGAATATATAAGAGATCATAATTATTTTCAAAACTTTCCATTAATTGACTTGCCCTCCAATGCATTACCCAGGCAGCAAACTGACAGTATCATCACACTCTTCAGGTTTGTATCAATTATTAAAATATGGTACATCATTGTGGCAGTGTAATTGTATTCGTTTGATAGCCTATTTTACTACCATTGATATAATTATTGAACACTCTCACTAGTAGTTCATTTTTTCTGCACAGTGTTGATAGGTTACATTTTAGTTCTGTCTTTTGTTTTTTAGTATGATTTAGTTCCAATTCTTCAATAAAACAGAAGTCATTTCTGCATTTCTCAACAAAACCTTTATCTTTCCCAATTTCAGTCATAATTGAACGATGACCTTCACTATTTGGAAAATTGAATGAAAAGATGAAGCTTTTGTAAATGTCTGACGAGTGTTTGTATTCGTCTTCTCTCTTTTCAGTTTTTTAGTCATGGGTTCGGCCAGAGCAGGATAAATTATGGCTATAATACCTTTTTTCAACGAAAATTTAGATTCAAACGATTTTTCCAAATATAATGGCATCTTTGAATTATCCGAAGTTGACAAGAGCTCAGAAGTAGATCGTCAAATTTTGCGAAACGTCAAACAGTGTAATGTGAGGATTGTTGTAGTGGTAGTCTAAAGAGTGTGTTTAGTACTATTCTATGACAATTTTCGTTATTTATAGATGAAATTTTTATTTCCAACGAATTGGGATTTTTTGTATCAGCGAGCATTCTATCCACCTATTTACAAATAATCAATCAGCATAGTCACACAATGTAGTCGAAATATCAGCTTATTAATCAAATAGAATCTGTTAAATGAGGTCAAAATGTGATTTGAATATTTAAAGAATTTTCAGAAATGATGATACAGACTTTAAGATAATGTACTCAAATATCTACACCATTTATTGCCTATAATATGTTTAGTACTACCGATGTACCGCCTACAAACAAGTTAAGATTGAAATTACAGTTGAAGAGAGCAAAAACTTTCAATTTATTTGCAAATGAACAGTAGTAATGGTGGAGTTTAGCAAGTAATATCCCATTGCCAGCATAAAAGATAATGAGTTCAAAGTATTCTATTTAAATTTACCAATATTTACTTTTTTTGGTAACTAATTTCAGCAGAAATATACCTTAATATATTCCCAATCTTATTTATGGATTGTAATTAGAAATTAGCGAATATAAATAACAGTAGATATGAAGACAAACGCAACCTATTATAATCTATTTCAGAAAGGTATAGAGCTCAATTTCTTTGTCGGCCATAGGTGTAGGTCTTGAAATATTGTGTAGGGATTACTTAGGTAGTAGATTATACTGTTACGTTTTGCGATTAACAGGTACCGTTTAACCTTCTATTAGTGCCTCTGCCTAATTCCAACCCTATTTCAGATTCGGCTTAACTATGCGCCGTAAGAGCAATGGTGCCTTACTCAAAATTTTTAGACCTTTATAAGGATATTTGTTTAGTTTAACGCATCATTATTTGCTGTTAAGCCGTAAATAGTGTTCACAGTAATATAAAATTAGTAATAAAATGGCGAAATTTACACCAACGAAAAGATGTTCCAATAATTCTCAACTATCAGTGAATGAAAAACTCATTATTTTAAATGTACACGATTGCATAAAATACGATTACCCGAAATTTACTGTAAAAGAAACTGTCGACCGATGTTCCCGATTGACTGGAGTTGAAAAGTCAACCGTTTTTAAATTATTGCGGGGGAGAAAGATAGCAGGCCAAGTGAAACCTCCCAAGAAAAGTCCTGGCAGACCTTGATGAAGACATCAAAAGTGTAATTCGAAGAAAAGTTCACTCTTTTATTCTAAAAAAGAAATATCCACCCTAGATAAGATTTTAATGGAGCTTTGTCAGGATGACAGTATTTCGTTGATAACTAAAAAACTTTTATAGACCACTTTGAGAAATATGGATTTTGCCTGGGAAAAGCATAACCGTGAAGCACTTTTACTAGAAAGCGATGCAATCGTTTGCTGGCGACGAAAATACTTAAGAATTATAAAGCTGTACAGAACAGAGCAGAAGAAAAATCTTTTATCTTGATGAGACGTGGATTGATGAAGGTTATACAGTACAAAAAATGTGGCAAGACAAAAATTTAACCAGTGTTCGCCAAGCTTTCATGGAAGGCCTGTCAACGGGTATTAAGGTGCCTTCAGGTAAAGAGAAAAGACTAATAATCGTCCATATTGTAAGCGAAGAGAGATTTTTAAAAGAAGGTTTGCTAACATTTCAGTCATGCCATACGGGAGATTACCATAAGGACATGGATTCGGATGATTTTGAAGACTATTTTAGTGAAATGATAAAATATCTTCCGGCTGATTCAGTAGTAGTTATGGATAGCGCAAGAGAGAAGACTCCAACTTCATCTTCGAGAAAACAAGAAATTATTGACTGGTTAACCACCAAAAGTATTGAATTTGAAGATAATTTGATAAAAAAAGAACTATTAGCTATAGCAAATTTATACAAACATCGTTTTATGAAATACGCCGTAGAAGATATAGCAGAAAACATAGTGTAACTGTGCTCCGCACACCACTTTGCGAACTAAATCCTATAGAACTTATATAGGCGCAAGTGAAAGGATTTGTAGCAAGACACAACACGACATTTAAAATGAAAGACGTTAAGCTACTGTTTGATCAAACCAAGCTAAGCGAAAAGCAGTCCAGCATGTCTTTAAAGAAGAGGAGAATATGTGGGATCTTGACTACTTGATCGATCGGATCGTCGACCCGTTAATTATAACGTCAAGAGGAGATTACAGTTCCTCAAATGATGAAGAAAATTATGATTTTTTATAATTTAATTTCTGTATAATGTATTTTTTCTATAATGTTCAATAAAAAATAAGTGTACCTAATACTATGTACATAATGCCTAATTTTTATTCTGTTAAAATAAAATTCTTTCCGTTTTACAAGAATGTACCAGCACGCCTTTGGCAGACTATTTTCATTGTTTGTGAATGGATATAACCATAGGCTAAACCCATATATTGACCCCAACCCGGGTGGTACTACCTGCACTTGATAAAAAAAAATTTACAATGAAATCAATGCCAAACTATGAAAGTGTAAATATTCGTTGGGTCACTATATGGTCGCTTTGCATACCTAATCAGGCTTTATTATTCTATACCTTTCTGAAATAAACTATAGTATTTTCTAGTCACACATACCAATATCTTACATTTTATCAGATACAACTGTGGTTATTGACAAAAAATAGTTATCAAATCGATCTCACATATACTATTATAATGTTTCAGCTTACGGATAAACTTCATAAAAAATATGAAATTTATGGCAATATAACAACCGGTAGTCAACTAATTGTATTCAACATTCAAGATTTTGAAAAAGCTCATAAATAATATGAATAAATTTCCTACTTTTGACGTTTAAGAAGACAGTAATGTACTCTGTGAATTTAATTATAACTGGTTATACATCTAACAGAACTAGACATGCCGATCAAAAGTACATTCCAGGATATACGCACAAAACTCGTATACTATGAGACAACTAGATGCAATATTTTATTTTTCTTTAAGAAATAAACATATTTATTTTTATTTATTTTCTATAAACGTGGAATACTATCAGATGGCACTTAATTAAAATTGAAGATAGCCTTAATCTGACTTAGACAATGAAGTAAAATACGCGTTTATTGTTTTAATGTTCTATCATCAAGACTTGTACCACCACGTTGTATCTTTTATTTCATATTTCAAATGAATAAATGAAAAATTATGACAAATATATTTCACTTCCGTTTTATCTAATAAAAACAATAGCAATAATTTTTTGTGATTGAATAGAACATTTATATCTCGTTGGTAGAATTTCCGATATCATATCTATAGTTGTTTTCGAAGGTTTACAGTTTATTTATTGAAAATTCCAGTATATCTGATATTTCTGATAAAAGTTCAATACTGATTTTAAATCATATTTGGTTTTTAGATAAGCACATTCTAGAGAATATATTTGGTTATGTACTAATATGAAAAAATGATTATTAAGAGGATTCAATCAATTATATCAAATTATACCCATCTCACTCTATTTAGTATCAATAACAAGTCTTATATTTTTAAGCAAAAGTCCGTTTTAACTGTATATATTATTCAGCGTAGTCACACAGTGTAGTCGATATATCAGCTTATTAATCAAATAAAATCTGTTAAATGAGGTGAAAATGTGATGTGAATATTTAAGGAATTTTCAGAAAAGTCCGTTTTCACTGTATATATATTCAAGATGTTCCACACAGAGCAGATGCGTATAGAGAAGCCCAAATTATGATCTGGGGGGCAATATAACTCTATCCTAAGCTGCACCCCTAACAAATTATGACGCCTTAAAGTGAGGCCCCCAATTTCGAAAAAAAAAAAAAATTCTTTCTCTTACCTAATTTGATACATTGTATGAGACTGTTGAGGGCATTGAGTAATTGTGAGTAGATAGTGATTTAAATTGAGTAATTGCGGGTAGAAGGCGATCCAATCATTCTAAGGGATTATTTGCGGGTGAATATTAAAATTTCACAAAATTTTTTATCTGTCAAAAGATTAAAAAATTTCATTTTTATATCATTTATGCAACGAAAATAACATAGCTTTTGTGTGTTTGTTGAAAAAGTCGAAACATCTGACACAACCGTTGGATATGGTTTTTTTTGGAGCATAAAAAGCTCTTAGAGATCTATTTTGTCACAAGGAAAACAATCATGTGCAACTATCAAATCAATTGATAAGAAAGATTTTCCACATTTTCTTTCTACTTGTTGTTATTAAGCAATTAAGCAAGAATTAATTTCATCTTTCGGAATTACTTGAGTCGTGTTATTTGATCCAGAAAGAGTTATCAAAAAAATTAATTTCTGGAAATGACAGCGTGGATAAAATGCCCTTTACAGTGTTTTAGTAAATTATCTACACCCAAAAAATTCAAAGCTGAATCTACAAGGTGAAACTTTAAAAGGTAGAGCCAGGTAAAAGCGCAACTGCCCCTAATGATGATTCAAAGTCAGACGATTAATTAGAATCCGTATTATATGAAAATTCCGATACTGCAGTTGCCGAAGAAATAGAAGAAGGGGTAGTCGACAGGGTATAGGTATATTCTCAATTATTCAGGAAATAGCCGACGTTGTTGATGATTTTGATATTTTAGCTGTGGTTCCAAATCATAAAATTACAGACTAAGACAGTATAGTTACACACGCATTTCAGAAACATTTCGACATTAAAGAAATGTACACAGTTGGCCTATACTTGAATAATTGTTTTCTTTTTTAGAAATTATATATTTTTTTGTTAAGACTAATGATGATCTTTTAACGTTTTACTATCTTACCTTGGGGAACCATTTGATGTGTGTATTATAGTGAAACCGAATATTTCATGAATGAGCCGCTGATTTGAGTACTTTTTATACAAACTGGAGATAATTTTGAAATTGTTCTCAGAACCTCTATCAATTAATCATGTAAATCCGTCTGAATTTTTTTATAGAAAAAAAAAGTTTTAGCCGTAGAAGATGTTCGAAAATGACAATTTTAGACTCTAATACGGTAGTTCCATTAACACCGATAGACATGTGACGAATATCAGACCTGACAACGTGGCGGTTGATAGAAGAGTCAATTCAGTCCTTCTGGTCGATGTAGCTATACCGAAAACTCATAACGTTCTCAACAACCACCAGGAGAAACTAGTCAAATACGCGGATCTCGCAGTTAATATTAAACAGATGTGCGCAGCGAAAATGTGAGAATAGTACCAGTTATTATGTCAGCAACCGGCGTCGTGCCTAAGACCCTGCACGATAGCATCACCAAATTGGGATTACCAAAAAACACATTTACCGACATCTAGAAGGCTGTAATATTGGATATTTGCCCCACAGTGCATTATGTGAACCGAGCCTAATCCTTTTGATAATTTCTATTCGGGATAGGTAAATAATACCGACTCTAAGCATATGTCTTTCGCATAATAATAATTATAATGGGCTGTGAGAAAACAATAGACCCAGGAAGACCGTTCACAAGCTTTATACATAACACTGATGTGCTTGCATATGCCACCCAAATGAAGCTCGGGCGAGCTAAAAAATCAATGAAGCCCATGTGATGAGGGAAGGTACAGCAGGGAGTCCTTCGAAAGCCTCGTCCCATAGATCTTCCGAGGACCAAGTCAAAGAGCGAAAAATAGTACTTGAAGAGACACTTTCCAATTTCGTGAAAGGTAATTACAGTAAGCGGCAATATCAGGTAGTTAGTAAAGGTTCGAAGATGGTTAATTCCAAAGCTTATTCTCTTACGATGTTCTATAAAAAGTAAAAGAAGAATATTTGCCGACCTGATCGTCAATGTCCGTTACTGAAAAATGAGGTGCTGGGCATTTGCAGACATTGTCATATTATACTGTTAAGCGCTTTATAAAATTTCGAGAAAAATGATGTTAAAAAATCATGTTCCTTGACTGTAGAATGAAGGGCAGGTTTGATAAAATAAAATATACGAAGATATTTTAACCTCCTTAATTCCAGTACTAAGATTTAACTGTAAAATTAAAACTTACACAATACAAGCTGTAATTTGAATTATATGAAGTGTTACCAGAAAAAGCAAATTATATTTAACAAACAAAAGCTTTATCTCCATCTAATCTATTTCTCAATGGCTCATAGATTAGACCACTATCGTTACCAATAGGTATACGTTTTTCTTCATTATACTCATGAAGTAAGCTTTTAAAACAACCTGACAATCTCCGATTCAAAGATATTGGAGTCGAAGTTAAAATCGGAGATTTAATAACAATTGGAAGTTTCCGACTTTCGGAATCAGAGTTATATCGCTATTACTAACTATATATTTGTATCTACATTTCAATGAATAAATTTGTTTTGTGCTTTGATTATGCGACGGTATTCACTGTGCTTACCTCCACAAACCAATTTTATACCTGTTCTGGAACAAAAAAGTATTTGTCGCTGATTATTTATTTTTCAAAGTCATAATTTTTCGTTCGTGTAACCGAACGTCTTTACTCGTTCAACTATTTTCCATATTTGATCAAATATCAGAAATTAAACGGATAATTGATTGTGATACCTTGATGAATCTGAAGTTTGCATTTCTCACTTTTTGCTTTCTATGTTTAATTATCGCACCGGTTATGGCCCACCTACTTATTTAACACTACTGACACCTTGAACTGAAAGCCAACTTCGTGAGACCTTTCACATACACCTACCGGTTATATACAGCTTAAAGAGGTTGGTAGATGAATTTACCAACAGTATAACAAACTAAAAAGAAAATAGTCAGCTTCATTATTGGTACATAGATATATTCAAGAGCCACCGCTGATGAGTAGGGATGTAAAAGGGGTGTGTCAAACATCGACATCGAAACTCTGTTCGAAACTCAAACATCGATGTAACATCGCTCTAAATGAATGATGTCTTGAGAACGATGTGTGATATGTGATATGTATATCCATTTAACATAAATAATAAACATAAAATAAGTAATGAAACTATCTCAAATAAGTCTTCTGACGAATCGGAAAAAGGCGATAATAATGAAAGTAACAAATATTATGGAGCTATTAAAAAATGAAATAAATACGAAAGATAAAAGTAAAGAAGAAAGAAAATTTCATATGTTTCTGTCATCTACTGTTTCTCCAATAAAGGAAATGCGTTGGTGATGACCTATTTGCCTATCGTGGCAAGTTCGGTACACAGTGAGAGGTTATTCTCTGAAGCTGGATCTACTATGTATTACCAAGAAGAGAAACCGCGTATTAGGCACGACGTTGTCATAATTCTGTGTTTAAAAAAGAAATAGTTCATTTCTGTTAAATTGAAATAATTATTATCTTCCAAAAATAAATGAAAAAACATCTTTAAATCGTTCATAAACTTCGATGCTCCTAGCATCGATGTTTCACTTTGCAAAATATTGATGTTCTGACATCGATGTTTTTTATAAGCGATGTTGCAACCCTACTGATGAGATCTCAACAACGAGAGGTTAGCAAGACCTATCTAAGAAGATGGAGCACCAATCTAGTGTAAGCAGACACGCAGATAAAAAATATCGAAATGTGTATGTATAAAGTTATATTATAAATGAATATTAGATGAAGAAACTTCTTGTAGTAGTAAATCGTTGTAAAAATTTGAAAGGAGTTTCATCCTCCACTATTTTATATATGTATCGTCAAAAAGGTGTGAAACATGCAATGCTTTTTTGTTCTTATTCTCTCAAGGCTTTCATTCAAGTGACGACGTCGCGTCAAAAACCCTTTGAGAATACGTAGGTTATTTCTGCGTAGATATATATTTATTCGATCTTTAACGGTCATAGTTTTCGAGGTGCATTTTCCATGATCTAGAATCAGATATTTTTAATATAAATCACGAGGCATTCACATACATTGAATATATTGTTTTTTCAATTAAGAGATGCTTTCAATGTTTCAATTATCACCACATGCCTATAGTTACTTAAACAGAGCACCTGAATAGAGTCCACTTTAATCACTATGTCCGGTCCAGGTTCTATGTAAATGGTCTATTTTTCCATCGACAAAACTGGTACGATACCTGGTAAAAGTAGCAAAGATAAGAGCGGTTTTCATCCTCGGTCCGTGCTTTTCTTCTTTTAACATGCGGGAGTCGCGTCCGACTGTCAAGGGTTGGTACACGAGCTCAGTGTCAGTGAAGCTAGACCAACTATTAAAGGTATTTTTTTTAAAGAACTCACCTATTACCAAAATCATATCACTATTTTATATCACATTTTCTATAGATTTCATATATCTTGACATACTATCAAGAAATTGTTAATAGTCTCAAGATGTACAACCGTTGCAAATTTCTTGAAGGCGGGCTCTTAAACATAGAATGATTCTTGCAGGCCGAGCTTTTTATTCATATTATACCATAATGTTTGACTACTAAACGTCAATTGTTAAACTTCAATTTTATTTTCTAACATTCATTCTTTCACTTTCTTGTTGAAGAATACATTCAATATTTTATGACCATATGTTTTCAATTTGAGCTGTAGCTATTTTGAAGGGCATTAATGTACTTATATTTATATACCTAATTGCACTTCCTCAATATTATTCCACTAATACTAACAGTAATATTGAAATTATTATTAATAAGGCGTGAAAAGTCAATTAGTACAAAATTGTATAAATATGTTTCAACCTGCGAACATAATAGATGATTTATATTGAAAGAAAAATGTTTAAGGCAGATAAAAGGATATATACGTATGGTTTTCAAGAACCCCTGATGAAAAATACATGCTGCAATTATGGATTTCCAAAAGAAAACTACATATAAAAAACTTACATGATGCCCTCTAGGGTGCATATTACTTATTAGGTTCAGTTTTATTATTATGATTGTTTTCAAGACTACTAAGTTTGAAGAAATCGGTTAAGTAGAATTATATCTTTCCTTATTACATATATACATAAAATTTTCTAAAGAATTCGATAATTGTTACTGTTACTACCCTTAATCAGGTTGTGTATGTAAATTGAGACTTTTTCATTATTTTTTCAATCACGCTTTTCAACAGTACCTAGACATACAAACTCAAATATAATTTCCAGATTCTCTTCGAAACCACCTTTGTTATAATTTTATTTCTCAAGGCTGTACTATAAACATTCGTGAAAAAACTTGAAAAAGGTCAGTTTTCAATCTTAAATTGACAATTTACAGAAAATATTATCCCCTTTCAGCACTCTCCGTGAATTATAATCACCCTTTCGAAAATTTTCAATTAGAAAGGGTGTAGTGTGGTACGTTATTGGAAAGGAATTTTAGTCCTATGTACAGTAATATGAAGTGTATTCAATATAAAGTTTATTGAATTTGGTACAATCATATTTGAAAAAAATAATTTATAAGATGTAAAATTGTGATGTCTCTATCACAAAACTTTACGTAGAATGAAGATAATAATGTCGCATACTATTAATAATGTATTTTTCAATGTACTTGAATAAAATGTTCAGAACGAACACAATTTATTTCTTGATAATAACCGAAGCGATTTTGGAATTCTTGTACAACATATTATATGACCTCAGGGGTTATTTTGTTAAATTTTACAGTTATCCTAACTTTTAAATAAGCAATATTGTCTGGTCTATTAAAATATACTAACCTAATTTAGGTATTTAAAGTTACAATAAGGCGTCAGTATAACATTTGTGCGGGTATTAAATTTAGATATAACTCATTTGTCCGAGACTCGAAGAATACACATTTTAATTATGATTGGTTGAGGTAATAAAACAAGAACTCAGAAGGAGGTTTGTGAAATTTTTAATTATAAATACCTTGGTCAACACGTTACGCAGTCTACAGTTAGCAAAACTGAAAAAAGTTTCGTGAAACTGGACATGTAAAAAATAATGAAAAATCAAGTGGAAATATTCAATTTACTGATGACAAAAAGTTAGATGCACTTCTACAGTCGAGAGCTTACCGCCGATTAAAATGTAAGTAAATCATCCATTTTGAGTTTTGCACAAAGAAAAATACCACCCTTACAAAGTTCAGGAGTTTAATGAAGATGATCCTGGTAGAAGAGAAGAATTCTGTGAATTGATGATGGGCAAAGTGAACGCAGATTTGTAGTTCATAAACAAATAGTTTTTTGTAATAAAGCGAGAGAGAGAACAGAGAAAACCCTCACCGGATGTGTGAGGCTCACCCTCAATATTCTACAAAAGGGAACGTTTGGGCTGGTGTTCAAATAAAAATGAGCGAAACGATAATGTAGGTCTTGATTAGAAAGTATTAACAGCACAACTCTCTCATTTTTTAACAATCTCTATTATAAGAGCTAGCCTTCTACTGCGCCCTTCAGCTCTTACTCCTAGTTCAAGCGCTTCTATTTGATATGCTTTTAGCGGATCACTCATGATGACATGTCTGGACTTCATGGTGGATGCTTAAGCTGCTTTTACTTTTACCATAACAGATTTTGTGACCCTGGAGATGTGTTGACGTGCGTTTATCGTGTAGCATCCCATACTACATCTTAATGAAATTGCCTGAGCTACGGAGTGTCCCATTGTATTCAATTTACTGTAAGGAAACAGAAACTTCAACTTGCACTGCCCCAGTTCGATGAGCTATGTACCCGCCTTCCGGCAACAAACTTTTATTTTGTTTTCCTGGCTCGGTCTTCAATCAATACTTCCAGTCTCCAGAAAATGTGCATATAACTTTTCTACTGATTTGTCGGACACTCAATTTTTACCTTACCTATCCGGTGATGAAAATATAAGTACCCATCAGATCAACTATATAGAGAATCCAAAGTTTAGATGAATTGACAAATGTACTATTTCCAAATGTGTTACAAAAATAAATCTCAATTGAATATTTCTACTCAGTCAGAATACAAGATATGCATGATAATATAATATTGAAAAAAGAAGATCAACCAATAATATTAGTCAAAGATGCCATGAATACTTGATTTCAAAAGTATTCTCATCTGAGCTTAAGCTTAAAAAAATCTCATTAAGAAATATCATAAAAATCCCAGCACAACTTTTCTGTCTTTGGGAAAATAAGCTGTTATGGGAGCATGTATGATATGATACGTACTATCAAACAATTTTACCCTTGGAAATAAATGAATGAATGAATATGAGCCCTTTTATAATACCTCGTTGTTACTTAATCGTTGATTTTTACAAAGTGAATGCAACGATAATATTTCCCTGTGTCATCCGCATAACCAAGTCAGAGTACATTAGCGTCCTAAAATAGCTCAGTACGTTAGCCTAAACCTCAAATTTAGATAGATTTGGTTGTTAAGACGTACTAAGCACACTATTGACACTATCACTACATCAACACTCACAATTACATTGTCTGACGTGCTTAGATACCCAAGTTATTTAGGTAAAGGTAAGCTATCTCTGAAGTCAATAACTTGGTTATCTAAACGTGCGTCAGACAGTGTAATTGTGAGTTTTGGTGTAGTGGTAGTGTAAACAGTGTGCTCAGTATGACGGTTCTAAAAATACCAATTTTGTTGTAGCGCTTACGTTTACAATTGAAACAATATTTTTATAATGTATTCTCTCTCTCTTCTAGCCGTTTTCTATCCTTTGGATATAGGCCTCTCTCATATTTTTCCAGTTTTCCCTGTTCTGTGCCACTTGGTACCAGTTAAGTCCGGCTGTTCTCTTGATATCATCATACCATCTTTGTTGTGGTCTGCCGGTGCTTCTTTTCTCCCCCCAAGGTCTCCATCTTGTTATTTTTCCGCTCCAGTTGGTGTTATTTCGAGCAACATGTCCGGCCCAGTTCCATTTAAGACTACCTATTCGCCTCACTATGTCCTCGATTTTGGTTCTATTTCTTATCCACTCATTGGTTTTATGGTCTTTAAGCGTTATTCCTATCATTTTCCGTTCTATTGATCTTTGATGTACCTTTAATTTATTCAAGATTTTCTTTGTTAGGACCCATGTTTCACATCCGTAGGTTGTTACTGGGAGAATGCATTCCATGTAAACCTTGGTTTTTAGTTTGAGGGGTAGGTTGGAGTTGAAGACGTGTCGCATCTTCCCGTAGGCCGCCCATCCTAGATGTATTCTGTGGTTAATTTCAAGTTCTTGATTGGTTTTACCCAATGTTAATTCTTGACCTAGGTAGATATAAGAGTTCACTTTCTTTATCTGTTGTCCTCGCACATTTATACTCTCTTTGTTTGTCCGTTGGTTTGTCATGAATTTGGTTTTAGAAATGTTCATTTCTAGGCCTACTTTTCTTGCTTCTTGTTGTAGTTCTATAAGCATGTATTCTAATTCTTCACTGTTTGGGGCAAAAATGGCAATGTCATCGGCAAATCTTAGGTTACTTAGTTTTTCTCCCGATATATCAATTCCTCTGTCTTCCCAATGTAGGCTCTTAAAAACGTCTTCTAGCACCAGTGTAAACAATTTGGGTGACACAATGTCTCCTTGTCTAACGCCTCTTTTAATTATGATTTCCTCAGTGTCTTCATATAGCCTTACTTTCATTTTTGAGTTGTCGTTTAGTGTCTGTATAATGTCAATATATCGTTGGTCTATTCTTGCATTTTTCATTGACCTGATAATTGCCCAAAATTCAACTGTGTCGAAGGCCTTTCTAAAATCTATGAAGGCAATCCATAATGGGATGTTATATTCCGTTACTTTTTCGTTCAGTGTCCTTACGGTGTGGAAATGTTCTATTGTACTCATGCCTTTTCTGAAGCCCGCCTGCTCATAGGGTTGGTATGCGTCGAGTTTGGATTCAAGGCGGTTTGCTATTATTCTCATAAAAAGCTTGTAGATCTGTGATAGCAGGCTGATTGGTCTATAGTTTTCTAGGTTGCTTGGATCACCTTTCTTATATATCAGTATGACTATCGCGGTGTTCCAATCCTGTGGTATTCTTCCCTCGGTTAGGCATGTATTAAATAATGATTTAAGCTCTCTTATCAGTAGGCTTCCACCTTCCTTCAACATTTCCGGTATGATGTTATCGTCACCTGCCGCCTTTCCGTTTTTTAGTTGATTTAAAGCTTTTACAATTTCTTCCTCTTCAATCTCAGGTAGATCCTCGGAGCCAACGTTACATATCCTGTTTTTATGGTCACTGTTTGCTTTTCTAACATACTCATTGTCTATTTTGGACTCGTACAGACCTGTGTAGAACTTCTCTGTTACCTTGAGTATCTCTCTTCGATCTTCTGTTATGTTACCTTGTCCGTCTCTCAATTTGATCATTTCTTTTTTATGTGCGTTTTCTTTTTTAAAGATGTATTACCTTTGCTATATTGGTATATAGCTATCCAGATATTTGGACTATTAGCTTTGATGATAGCTATGATATTGCTAATAAGCAATTTGCTTTACTTTAAATACTTGATTGGTATGATATCAGTTACTATTGGTTTTTTGGTGTTTACTGCTTACACAACACATACCATGTAGTTGGACAACAACTCATGTTTACATAATGATTTTTAGAAATCAAGCTCCAAAAACTTAATCCCATCCTTTGCTCAGGTTTTTACATGCAAATTACTAGAGCAAAATTATTAATTAGTATTAATAGTATTAATTTTTCAAATATCTCATAGTTTTTGTGAATATATAATATATATATATATATATATATATATATATATATATATATATATATATATATATATTTATATATAATATCAAATATCTCTATGTATTCTCATAGTTTTTGTGAATATATATATATATATATATATATATATATATATATATATATATATATTTACTTATAAATAACATAAAATAAAACATAATTTTGCCTTCCTGATATCCTGATACCCTATCGACAATTTTTTGGTGGAAAATTTGACAAAAATGTATGTAAAATTTCATATTGTTATTAAGTTTTGGGTGTATGATATATAGGATGACGCCATACTATTCTTTGCAATGAAAACCAAATTCAATTGTATGCTCAAAAAATAGAGACAGTTTTTAACAATATTTATCCTAAAAAGTTCAATAAAATTTTAACTATTATATGCATGTTCACACCTATTTTTTCATTCATTATTCATTATTCACTTCTCATTAATTATTTAATAAATATTGAATCAAGTACTACTGATTTTTATTACCTTTTTCATAGTTTAGCGCTGTTTATTTTCACCCACATCCATCTTCACTTGGAGTTGTGTTAGTTAACAGTTTTCTGGGTGTATAGCTATTTTTATAGCTATAATTTGATTGGAAGTCGAGATCGCTTGTGTCGGTGCAGCCTTTTTCCTTTTGGCCTTGTTACGTTCACTTTACTGACATATGTGCAAAAAACTTGAAAAACCAGAACCTGTCCATTGACTTTGGCATTTAACTTTATGATAGTGTAAAGACGGTCGCCATTGTCTCTGAATTCTAATGAACATACTCGTAATACTGGAGTGGAGATTTCGTATGCATGTAATTAAAATTTTATTGTTTCTACGGTTGTGGTAATATATTATATAATGTCTCGAAAGTTTAAATCTAAAACAACTAAATTCTTAAAATCTGAAAAGTTTTTTTTAAAAAGGAATGATAGCGCAATTTTTATTGCAAAAGTCTATATATACAGGATTGTAAAGCAAAAAATTGTATTTTCACTAGATTCCAATGTGACTACTTGCATACAATAAGTTATGTATCTTTTTTTTGTAAAATTACCATTGTGTACAAATTCACATTATAATATAATTGAGTCATTTTCTTAGATTGAGACAGAAATTGAGAAAACTTACTGAGATTAGGTGTATTTAGACTTACTATGTTTTATTGTAAATTTACAAAAAAATGTAATTTGAGTTACTATACAAACATTAGATAGATGATATTTGCATTTATACTTAAAACTAGAGTCTCTTATTTTTAAAGAAGTTTTTGCTTTATAGGCGAGACGGATTTTAAATTCAAAAATCAAACTGACGTAAATCGCAACAATATCATTAATATCATACAATAAATTAAAAAAATATTTTGTATGTTTCACAAACTGAGTTCATGTTTATTGAGTGGTATAGTTACAATACTGCACAGTAAATTTACTAAGTTGCGTTATAACTCCCAACACATTTTTGGTAGAATTACCAAAGAAATTTTCAACAAAAGAATAAATCGAGCCGAAATAATAATTAGTTTAATAGTTTCTTTTATTAACAAATCAAGTCATAAAAATTTCAGTTCTTTTGCTATGATAGTCCATACCGTTTTTCCAAACGTCCGGTGAAATTTTTGATATGGATTCACATACTAGTTGACATATTTTGAAGTTGCATTGTTCTCGTGGCATATCCCCTCAGCCGAAAATGGTTCACTGGCTTAAGTTCGCAACGATAAAATGAAGACTATAAAACTCATGTTCATGTGCTATTTTATCTACATATATTTCTTAAACTGTCAATGTTGTGAGTTTTAACCAAACTTTTTTCCAAAATGTGAATTATTCATCCATATTCTATCCAAATGAACACTGTACAATTTTAATACTTCCATCGTTTCGTTATTGATTTCAGCTCTCTTCTGTTTTAAAATTAGTTATTTTTAATAATTTTTGATAGTTAAAAAAATACTTAACTGAAATTGACACTGACAATTTGCATATTTATATTAATCAATAGATCAGCTACATCATAAACATTAAAATGAGAATAAAATCAAAATAGACATTTGTTCTAATCAGAAAAATGATTTTTTCCTTTGTCGTTACATCTCAATTATATAGCAGTAATCAATTAAATTATTTGTAGTTTTATTAGAATTTACAAAATAGAGCTATAAATTTCACTTGAACTATTTAGGCCCTTTTTATCGTTTATAGATTTGACCATTTCTAAAAATTCTCTATTTTTGTGTATTCTTTATAATTGAATTTATGTTTTTTGATATTCCATGGTTCATTAATGCTGTTTTATTTTTTTTACCGTATTGATAACCTTTTAGTCTATTTTCTAAATATTGAGAAGTCTGTCCTATGTAGACAACGTCACAATTAGTACAAGGCACTTAATATATAATATTACTTCTTATTATCACTGATAGTTTTTGTAACATAAGATTACATGTGTTCAAATATGTTGAGGACCTTGTTGGTTTCGTACACCATTCTGTTTTTATGTTATTGTTATTGATATATAATGTGACATCAAGAAAAATGATTTTATTATTTTGTTCGATTTCGATTGTGAATTTAAGTTTTTTATGAAAAGTAAAGATACTACAATCTTTAAAAAGCAAAACAGAAACATCAGAACTAAAACATTTTTCCTTACCATATGTACAAGGACTTTCCCAACAACTATCGAATTATTTCAATAAATATGATATAAGTCAAAAAGAAAATAATACATTATCCAAATATTTCATTAAATTAAAAACTAAAGCACCAAAAACCAAAAGAAGTAATGTTATATATCAAGTACCTTGTACTAATTGTGACGGTGTATACATAGGGCAGACATCTTAGTATTTAGAAAATAGACTAAAAGTTCATCAATATGAAAAATTTTTAGAACGGAATCTAATAAACGAAAAAGAGAATTTTTAGAAATGGTTCACATTCACAAGAAAAAAAGCTGTAAATAATAAAAAAAGACCTAAATAGTTTAAGTGAAGTTTAGAAAATAGAGTAAGAAGTCATCAATACGATAAAAAATAGAACTTCATTAACGAAACATGAAATATCAAAAAACATATATTCAATTATATACATTCAAAAATTCTTGAAACTGAATCTAATAAACTAAAAAAGGGAATTTTTAGAAATGGTTCACATTCATAAGAACGAAAAAGCTATAAATGATAAAAAAGATCTAAATAATTTAAGTAAAATTTATAGCTCTATTTTGTAAATTCTGATAAACCTAAAAATAATTTAATTGATTACTGTTGCATATTTGAGATGTAAGGATTAAGGAAAAATTTATTTTTCTTATTAAATCTAATTTCTAATTTGATTTTATTCTTATTTTGATATTTATGATGTAGGTGATCTATTGGTTAATGTAAATATGCAAAATGTCAGTGTCAATATCAGATATTGAAAAAAACTGAAATAAGTCGAAAATCAATTTTTCAAAATTTATTGAAAAGAAACTAATTTCAAAACAGAAGAGAACTAAAATCAAGAACATTTAGAAGCATCCATGAACATATAAAAAGGTCTAAGATATAACAAACTCTCTAATCGTACACTAGCATACCTCGATTTTCTATCTACCATCATAAAATTTAGTTGGTCGCTTTATCACTGGTTCACGTTTGTTCAAATATAAGTAAATATTTAGCAGAGTACGTCTTCTTGCATGTAGTTACTCTGCAATTTATCTTTAAATTTCTATCAATATAAATATTCAACTATCTTTATCAATTTATGTTTTATTGCGAACAAGATAATCACTTACCACAGTCTTATTTCTTTTTCACAAATGCAGTTTGACGTTGGTTTATAGATACATTACGCTCAGATTCACTTTCAAATCTATTATTTTCAAAGGAATGCTACTTCCATAGAAATTACATACAGCTGATAGAAGAGTACTTCGATAAAATTACAGCGATCATTTCGCTCTCATCCATCACGTTTTTCTTGAACGTCTTATAATTTGATATATATTATGAATTATATTCGCTATCCATCGTAAACACTTTCTTAACAACGAGTAAATGTTTTAATAATTATTTTATTGAGATATTCAGTTGAAGAAAAATAAATTAGGTGCATGGCATTTCTATGTAATTTTATATTTCTTTAACAAAAACTGTAGGTACAATATAAATAAAACATTAACAAATGATTTTATTAGATTCAATCAAGTGATAATTAAGGCTGAAGATGTAGGTACACTAGTTTTTTTGAATATTTTAAGAATTGGGGGATAATTACGTGAATATTATTCTGTAATAGCTTCATGGAACGATTTGTAAGTGATTCTTTACATTTACATTTACTATAACTACTCCAGAAATTCGTACTAAAACCTGTACCCTTGACCTTGGCAATCGTCAAATAACAGTAGGTGAGGTAGAGTAAATATTTTAACCGAAGTGATATGTCTTTTCATGAAAGCTTACATATAACAAAGTTATTTGTTGGGTGGCTGCACGATTGCTTAAAATTTAACAAAGAAAATTTAAATTAACTATTACTAGAGTAGCTTGTATTGTTTACGACATTTGTCTGAAGTTTTTCAAACCCGAGATAATTCTTCTCCAAATAATTCGAAAATATTTCTGCGATATTTTAAATATTAAATTTGGATATGTAATATTCAATTTTTTTCATACAAGGTGTCACCACTAAGTTCGCCGTATAATCAATCTCACCAAAGTTTTCGCCGAGTGGACTCAGTTACCTAATGTGACTGACTAGAATTCGGCGGAAATATAGAAATATATTTGCAAGACTATTCTAGTTGATTATCTAAAGCTGAGATACACTCTAGGACATACCAACAGTACCAAAGGAAGAGAACAGCCTGGGTATTTTATTTAATCATAACTTTTGGTATTAGAATCATTTTTTTTCTTCTTTGGCATCGGTTTTATCACAAAAATTTGTAATTGGTTTTTGAAGTGTTTTTTTTTGTTTATTCTTATATATTTTGATTGTAGTTAATGTTAATTATTAGCCTTCTGAGATATTGTGAGTTGTACCAATTTGTCTGTGATAATGTAACATTATTCCATGCAAAAACACTTTGTTTCTTCTATGTGTTGTAGCTTCTTCGCTTTATTTCATCGTGTATGTTCAAAGAACATGTATAGTGTCTCATTTTCCTGAAATGACCACAAATTTTTCGTTTATGGAGAGATTCTACATACTTAAATTTGAACTTGAATATCGAATGGGGACAGTTTGATTTTTCTGACAATACAACTATTACAATAGGTACATTAAGAGTTTAGAGCAAAATTTTGTATAATCATCGAAATTTTTGGAGTAAATGAATGCTGTACACGTGATGTAGCCATTAAATAAGGGGATTAATATTGTCAAATAAACTGCTCCAAGCGAACATTCCATTGCTGGTCATCCTTAGTCGGATCCCGCTTTCCCTTCCCCAGCTTCTACGGATTAAAATCTTATTTCTTTCAATGTGGATTGCATATTATACAATGGAGAGGAATCCTGAAAAAACCGGATGGTTTAGGCTAAAAACAGACAATGCGGAATGAGCAACAAGTGTCTTGATGACTCAGCAAGAACATAATTTTGCAGAATTGAATAAGGATTTGACCTTCAGGAAGCCAGTGAAGATATTCAATATTTATAATGGTGAGAAATTATCAAAATTTATTGATACGTGCTTATGATTACACTACAATTTCTGATTCTGTTTCAGTTTTCGTTTTAATGTGTTCTTAAGTTCCTACGTTATGAGATATTACGATGTCGTCTGCATATCCTATGATGCCGTATATAGACTAAATAATTGATGTAGGTAGGTATTTAATGATAATGGTCTCAGTACTGAACCTTGCGGTGCTCCACTCCACTTATGGTTTTATCATTTTTATTAAAGTTGTTTATTTCTTTCTTTTTTTCGTTGTAATACAAGTATTAAATGTTGAAAACAAATTCAGATTTTTTAAGCGAAAAAAAAACCTGACGCTACTAAAGATGACGGCTATACTGATTTGTTTATAGTAGTGAGAGGAATAGTATTCATAACAGGAGGTTGCATGGTAACCGCAATCATTTGACGCATGAATAATTCTTCTGTATTTTAAACAGTCGTATTTTTAATAATATGGAATGTAGAGATAAGAAGGCATATATCTTATGGGATAAAAGTTGAAAAAGTATTCACCTGTAAACAGCAAATTATTGTTCGAGAACTCACCAAAAAAGCGCTAGTATTTCAGCTGGAAATTGGGTAGTGGATAGCGATTTAATATTAAGACTTTTTTTTATACACCTTGGTTGTTATTATTATTGTAAATTTTTTGATACTAAAATAACAAACTTATGAACAATGGTGCAGATGATATATTTTATTACGTATAATTTTCGAATAAATTTTAATAATTATTTAGTTAAAATAGTGGCTTAAAGTAATGACTTAAATAATAATTTAATTTAGTATCCTACTCTAATAATTTGCTCCCATTCAACGGACACTTTTTGGTACACTGTTTCTCCTATAGCACTACACTCTATTTTTAATACTTACATATCTTTAAAATATTCAGACCCAGAAAACAAAAAATTTGATAATTGATTTACAATGTTTATTCACTGACATTTCCAAAAATACTTATAATAGCTTATGATATTGACCTTCTTTACACTGTTTACTCAAGTGGAAAACCATCACAGGAATTAATTAAATTAATATTATTTAAAGAACGGCATTTTTTTGTTAACCACCATGACATTGAGTTTCTTCATGTTAAGTAAATGTAAATGGAAGTCATTTTATTTATTTTTTTATGCTAATCTTGCGTTGATGTTAGTAATCTAATCAGCTTTTTTTCTCAAAATAAATTCTATCTAGACAATTATCATTTTGGATATTCATGAATAAACAGTAATAAACAAACATAATATTATGATATGATATGTAAGGCTGTGGAAACAATCCAAGTAAGGGCAGACCAGTATACTAAGGGAGATGAAGAATATGGCGGATACAGTAGACAAAGGTGTGTTGAAACAACGCATCGACTACACTACCGTCAGACTGACTTTTCATATAGACCTGAACATCCTCATACCAATAAGAGAGGACTGGGAAGAGAACCCAGGAACAGTATGTAATTCGATCTTCACAGACGGGTCCGTAAGGGACGAACGGACGGGAGCGGGAGTATACTCTGAAGTTCTGGGAATAAGGGAATCCTTGAGGCTTAGAAATGGTTCCAACATACTGCAGGCCGAGCTGCGGGCAATAGAACGAGCCGCGGAATAAAAAGATGCAGAGATGAAACGGTGCATGACATCACAATCTATACGGATAGCCAAGCGGCTCTGAGATCCCTATCGTCTACGGCAGTGAGATCTAGGTCAGTGGTGAGCTGTCGCGAAGCCCTGTCATGGATTCGTGACCGAAAGGTTGACTCTGCTAGATACCTGTAGAAGGGAATCAAATGGCAGACAAAGTAGCCAAATTGGGAAGGACTATGAGCAGGGACGAAGCGGTGGGCTTGCCACTACCACCGATCAAATTGCTGAGTGACACGATAGATAGAACATTAGAGGGAGAGCACGGCAAGAGATGGAGTAATAAGCCTCGATCCGAAGGGTAGTAGCAGTGATTACCGGTCACTGTACAGTAGGCTCTAGACTCAGGAAAATGGAAAAAGAGACAATAGAACACCTAATGTGTCACTGCACAGCATTGGCGTCGAAACGACTACAATGTATGGGGAGTGAAACATTGGAATGTCTGGAAGAAGCAGCGGAGCTGGATGAATCATTCCATTGCAAACTTGAACTGCTTGGGAAGGGGGCAAGGAAATGGCAACGCAAGAGATAGGAAAGGGGAGTGTAATGGCATCATAATGGACCTAAGGCCTCCGAGTGGATCTCGGCTGAAAAGTGGAGATCACCCTGTTAACCTAACCATAATATGACTCTAATTTAACATTCTAATAATATGTTTTGATACATTTTATGAATAACAAAAATTCGTTGAGTTAGCGCAACTACTTGGCACGTGACAACCAGAAGTAGTTCTAATTATTGCAAGTAGATGTTTTTTCCCGTAAAAAATAAAACATTGAATAATGGCTGATATGCTTGAGCGTTGTAATTCCAAATTACTTAATATTATGGATACTAAGAAAACAAACAGTGGTTGAGTTACCTTAGGTTAGGTAGTTATTACCCAAAAAAATCTGCACTCTATTCTACTGGTCCAATAAGCAGGATTTTTTAATGATGATCTGATGTTGAATCTGATCATCCATTTGAATCTGATCATCCATGTGTTGAAAATGATGTTATACTTATAAAAGGAGTAGCTTTTGGTATGAAATTTACTCCAATTATATTTTATGATGCTGTTTAAGATCTATATTACTTTTATATATTTAAAGTAATGAATAACTATGAATTTGAAGACTGGTAAAAAAATCTGATTTAAATAAAAAAAATTACGAACCTAACCTAACCAATAAGTCACGATACTTACCATCACGAGTTGGGGTTTTTATAAACTTACCGTTAAATTTGATAAATATGAAATAATTTATCATATTTACCAAATTCAGTGGTGATTATGAATACTCACCGGTAATTTTATATAATCACCGATTTATCATTTTTACTGCAACATATACATTTTCAGTTTTTTAATCTATTGATTTGTCACTACCACGGTCTGGATCACATTGTTATAACTTTATTTAAACTTGTTAATCAAAATAATTCATTCACATGCCAATTATTGACATAAGTTACTTATCAATCTTATTCAATCAGATTTCAGAATCATATTCCTTATTTTATTTGAAAGTGTCTAAGTCTATTCATATAATATAAAAATATTGTATAGAAGAAACCTAATATAAAATATAGCAATAGTTGATTTGCTACTTGATGGGCTATCAGTATTCTATTTTACAGACCATCCCCATTATCAGTTTTTAAATTGTACCAATGTTTTTTTAGATATATACCTTTGAAAAATAGTCCTAAGGCAATAAATCGACAAATCTCGACGGCTGCTATATTGCGCCATTCAAGATATTTCGAACAACAATAAAATATGGTGATGGATTGAAAGTATTACCAACGGCACTTATTGTTGCGGCAATTATTGGTAATCTATCGTTTTCATTTTTTCAATTTATACAACGATACAGCGCGACTTTTTAAATAACCATTTGGATACGTCGATTTGTATTTTCAAATGCACATTTCAAATAATAATAATACCGGGTGTGTTATGTCACAGTGGTCAGTACCAACATTTTTATTTTAAATGTATATTATTTATTTTTTGAGTTGTTCAGAAAATTCTAGACAAATTCCATCTGCAATGAACATTGAAAAAAAAATTTTTATATAATTCTGTTCAACATTGACCACGCATCAATTTTTCGAATATTAAAGAAGAATGAAATGAATCCCTATAAAATGATACCAACTTAGGAGCTCATATAAGGCGATTTCGATAGGAGAACGTATCTTTATGAACAAATGATGGCAATGTTAGATTACAATGTGATCTAATTAGAAGATATTTTGTTTTCTGTTGAGAGCACTTTGACTTTTCACGGTCATTTTAATTATCAACATTGCCAGTATTGGTTTTATGAGAATCCACACATCATCATTTATTTATCAACGATTTTTTCTATTCCACACCGTATAACCACTTCCAAAATCATTCCATAGGGCAAAGCGCTTACAAATAATGTTTATTCACACTCGAGATACTTTTTTCCCCATATGCTCGAATTGACTGAATCGGTATTCTTCATATATTTAATTGATTTGTCATATTTATGTGAAATTTTATCATATGATATCATAAACATGTCGGAAACTAATAGTATAATTACCGCAATGAAAGTGTTAGCAACCTGAAATTTCACTCTTCTGTGAAACCGCGCTAGTATACAGATGAGTTTTACAAGAAAACTTCAATACAATCTATCACTCATCAAATATATGCGAGATTCGACTATTTTCAGGACATTGAATATCCAGTCAACTGATACATTAGAAATATTTAAACATAACAAAATTAAGGAATTAATTGGGCATTACTTTAGATAGCGGGCTTAATGAATTTTTCTATTTGTCTTTCCTTTGCCTTGATACTTTGAAATAGTTAGAAACCTCACTTTCATCATCTTACCTTGAGTCGATGTTAAGTAAAATTAAAATAATTGCACATACCATATGACTTTCAAGTTTCAAGGTTTTAGCCTGATTCAGCAGATTATATATTGAACAGTATAAATGAGAATGAACAACAGTTGCATGATGAGAACAAAAATCAGATTATAGGGACTAGACCATATTGAGAAAAATCAAACAATAGAGAAACACAGCGAATAATTTAGCTAAGAATGAAATTATCAATTTTTATTCACATTAATTTCAACTGACTCAACATTTTAAAAACTTCATTCTTAGTAGTTAATTTCAGAAGAAATAGAATACTACACCAATAGGGTTGAAAGTTAAATTTTCGGCCCTGCATCATGATTAGCAGGATCAAGATTTTGACTTTCGGCCCGTATAGTGTATACGATTTTTTCTTATAGCCGGTCGAAAGTACGTTATTAATTTTACTTTTCATGACATTAATAATTATTTATTAAGGTTAGAGGTAGTAATACTAATGACAGCAATTAACAATTTGTCATAGCAATAGAATAAATACTCTCTAGTTACAAGTACAATTACACATGAGAAATTTTTTCCTCCCGTTGTTATGCAGGACGTACTTTCTACAGGGAGTGAATGTTGAAATTTCGTCCCTGCTAAAACGGACGAAAGAACGTACTTTCGACGGAGGTATGAAGAAAAAAATATATCTCACTGTCAGCCAAATCTCATAGTCTTATATAATTTTCAAGTGATCATTGAGTATACGGAAATGTATGAATGAGAATTGAAAGTTGATAAAGGATAAATTTTTAATTGTTTGAAAAAAATCATGAAGGTATTTTGAAGTATGTAAAATTGGATAAGATATTAACGTGAAAGTATTTTTTTTCATACTGCACTGTAAAGTCAACTTTACCGTACTAAATCACTTCCCGGACTTACAATGTAAACAATTATTATTTTAGCTTTCGAACTTTTGTTTTTTTTTGGTTACCTGCACATGTCCTGGGTTTCTGGGTAATTCCAACAGTAGTCAGCCATCAAATTTTTATTCCACCTACCTTAGTACTGTTTTTCCGGTTCCACCTTACTCTTCATTGTAATCTCCTAGGTTTTCAGGAAAATAGTTAATTTGAGAATGTAGGAAGTGCATTCCCACTTTCATGTTGTATCCAAGATTTTTATAAGGGTATAATATTGTTCCTACTAGGTTTTTGTACTCGGAATCTCTTTGTTGCCCAGAAAACCACGAACAACTTTTTCAAATCCAAGCTAGTTTTTCTTTCATATTCATACTTTTTTAAAAATTTGCATCTTCCATCGGATTTGTGGAGCCACGAAAATTCTTGTCTCGATTTTTTCTGAGGTAATGCGGGGAAATTTTGTTTGGAAGATACTTGAAGCAGGCATCTTCTTTTGATGAAGCGGTAACAAATAACTTCAATCCGAGTTTTTTATGTAGCGTCAATAAATCATACCAGGTACAAAATTTGTCGTTTAGGCCACAATTTTTGTGTCCAGTCCCATTAACATAACAAGCACGGTATTTTCCTATAACCCGGCTGTTGACCTAGCAGGAGGCATACCATTTTGAAATCGCCACACACAAGCCATTGGAGCTCCGCATACTAGAAGTTGCCCAATAGGGCTCCTAATCCATATGTTCCCTTCAAGTGAATGGAATGAGGACGTATTTATTTGTATTATGTCAAAGAACCCATTTAAAACTTTTTTGAGAGGAATCAATAAAAAGTTTCTACTACGCCGTTAAGTAAATGATTCCAAAATGTTTCATTAGATAAAGAATATTACAACAGAACACCTTTGAATTTATTTCTCAAAAAATGTACCTGGGGCTAAGAAATTTTTTGGTTTCAGTTGGAAAATTGAAAAGGTCACCATTGGAAATATACAGTATTAGCTGTTGATTAATTATATTAAAATTTGAGTTTAAATAGATCTATTATGCCACATGATCAAGAACAGTTAAAGGAAAGTTGAGAGTTTGTGTGAATGTTTCTATAAAATACAGCCCCACATCATCAAATAAATTGAAGGAAATTAGTAACAATCGTCACATCTACCACTACATTGTAGTCACTATATTTTCAAAATAAATATCCAATATTACGTAAAGTATCATTTAAATTGGTATTAGTGGTAGGTAGCAGACGAAATAATTTATAATAACTGCATGGAAATGTAAATGAGATATTTAGAAAATTATAACCAGATCCAGTTAATTTCTGGTAGAATTTTAATTGGCAATTGAGATAATTAAATATGTGTGTTTGTCGAACCTAACAATTTAGATATTATTTATTTGATATCAAAAATCTACAAGCATATCAAATTCCTGTGAAGTTATTATCACTAATCCCCTCTTAACAAATAACATATTGGTGAACCAATAATAGAATTTCTATCATGTAAGAAAATTCATAATTTTAGTGAAATATCATCAAATATAGTATTTATATTAAAATTATTGTTCAAAAATTCAATAAATCAAGCTTTTCGATTGGATCAATGTAAAAGTGGAAGTAAATGCAGTTACTTTTCAAAGAATACCCCGTATCAGCTCTAGAATTCGTTGAATAGCAAATATAATTGAGTGACACAAGGTTATTTATATTCATTCAATCACTTGTCACCTCTTAGAAGAAATTCTATTTTTTCCTTTTCTTCTATTTAGCATTACTCTCCGTGTTTCTTTTCGTATTAATACTGTGTCTTTGATAAATCTCTCCACCCACAATGATTTCATAATAAAGCAATACATTCACATAGCAAACCTCTAAAGACTTTGAGTATTTATTTTTTCGGCTGTCAATTTTTCCAACACACAGTACAGTGGCAGACATCATTAACTCTAGATTCAGATTACAAAATATGTTAATTACTTTCCTTAGTCTTATTCTTTTTCCAAAAGAACTTTTGTTAATATATGTTTTGAGATATCAAATATATCTGTGATTTAGTCCTTAATCTTATTGTAGTTTCATTAAATGGATATAGCATATATATACTTTAGAAGCAAGTAATGCCTTTCTTATACATACTCCATTTCAGTTGCCAAAATCTGTACAACGTCTAGAATTATCCTTTTTAGGAATCGTCACAAACGTAGATGAAGACCGATTTTCACGTATTAGTCCACTCAAAGATATTGCGTTGAATATGTCCACATATATTTGATTCTTCTTCGATAAGTTTGAGGATTTTGATTGGAATTCCATCGAGAATGGTTACTGTCCGCTTGGCTATATTACATTAATATTTGACCTTATTCCTCTTTCCATTTTCTTATATTTACCAAGTTGTTCATTCGAAAGGCTTATAGATTCCTCTCCTTCGCTGGCTTCATCACAGTTCTATTGCACTTCATGATATCTTTCTATTCTGCTCGATAACAGTAGGGTATACAATCTTAAAAGCTCGTTTTGACAGAGAGATATGTATTTTTGTGTTCTTGAAGCTTAAGAGCCAGATTAAAGAGGTATGATCAGTCATTAGTCGAAGAAGTCGTCCGAACAGGTAATTCTGTCGTATTCAAAGATCTTGACTATAGCCAGGAGCTCTCTTTTTGTCTCCCAGTTATTCATCTCAGCATTTTGTTTCCTATTCTCGAATTGGAACCTGAACAACGAGTGCATATATCGGTCTTCGGCACTGTCAGATTGCGAGCGGATGTATCTTTAACACAATACTTTTTATATAAAAATTTCTCATTCCTTAATTTTGTTGAATGCGAAAAGTTCGCTTTATTATTTATACTATCTTTGCAGAAATGCCTTGATTAATTGGATACATACTTCTAAAAAACTTATCAAAAGTGAACTATTCACTTGTGGTCCCTGAAGACGATTTCTTGGTTATGTACACTCGCGTCATACAGTAATTGGTAGTCTTAGTGTTGTAGTAAGCTGTCTGCTCAGATTCAATCAAAAACAACAGTGAATAAAAATTTCATATGTAGATAAATAATTACATGTTAGTTTCAAAATTTATCCGTGATCAGCTTTATTTTACAAATTCATCATGTTCAAATGCGATACGTGCCATCATTTGTAATTGCTATACGTGTTTTGCTATAGCTACAGTGCAGAAAACTGAGAGAAACTTTTAGACCTCGTTACCTGGAATGTACATTCCACAACTAGCACCATATGAAGATTGACAATAATCAATGTATATCTAAATCAGGTAAATTTTGTAAAAACGTGTTAAAAAGTAAAAGACATAGGAATTTTATACTATCTGGTTTAAATAAATATGAATAAAATAATGAATATCATCTAAAATCATATTTTCCTATCTAATTAAACATAAATTATAGTTTCCTAAAACTTGACAGAGTACCAGTGTAGTATCGTAGATCTAGTAGATGTTAGTTACTTTTTAGCATAAATATAATATCATATTGTTTTTATATATAATATTATTTTTAATAATAATATTATATTTTATAATATAATCTCCACAAAACTCATAACTAAAAATGAATAACTAAATGATAATGTATATAAACGATTTCGTTTTCTAGAAAAATGATGGCATACAGACGGAGCAAAAATTATAATTCTACACATGTCATGGGCGGCACTTCACTTTGTGAGACTGTCCGAGTATTTGCTTCCTATTTGCTCCATACAAGCAAATGATGTACCTAGTACAAACACAAGAATTGCAATTTCTTCTACTTGTCGGTTTTTAATCACACATCAAAAGACTAAATAATTACATCGATCATGCATGAGCATGGTCCTTGTAGCACCATCACCGCCATTAACCAATTTCTACATAAGTAAACACAATGTTTTGTAGTTTGAATACTTTACTGAATATATTAGATGAATACACTGCATTAAGAATTTGTATAATATTTTCGTCCTAATTAATATAATTAATATAATAATATAAGCGAATAATTGTCGGCGATATAGATGCCTTGATTTTTCATTGTATTCATAAAATAACATACCTTGGTAATATTTCATTTTCTGTTGGGTTAACAAAAATAATGAATGAAGGTTTTTGCTATTAGTGTAATAAAAGTAGCTTTACGTCAAAATAACATATTCTTTTAATAGTACATCCAATATATATTCTGAGTTTTACGTAATCTACTGAATTACATATACAACTTTCATAATTACATAATACTAGATATAACAGTTCCAAAGTCGTTTGAAATGAAAATTATTAAAAAAATTTTTATGGTACTTTCAAAATTACACTATGTTTACGAATAGGAAACAATAACAATTCTTATAATAGCAGGTTACAGTGATCGTAAAAGATGAGGGATATTTATTGAATAATACGTATCCAAATCTCAACCAAATAACCATAACTGCAGCTGGGAAAGTGGTGAAATTTGTTGAAGAACTACAAATCGCCCTAAAATTAGCTGATTAACCGTAGCTATTGATGAACGTTAACTTTGTAGAAAACCTTTTATACCCATTTTAAACACTGTATAATGTCATAAAGTTAGTGTAGGATCTGTCTAAAACATTATAGAGAAGAATAAGTAACATAGAAAAATTATATAAGATCATTGCCACAAAAAGAAATTTTGCGGAACCATAATGCAAAAGTTAGATTTTTTTCTTTTGAAGCTAAGTTTATGGTATATAGTACAATTGATCACCACAATTTTAGATATTGAAGTAATACTAAGTCTGTGCTCTCCTCTAAACAATTTGGTTTTTCTATAAAATCAAGGGACTTTTCAAATTATACAAATGATTTTTAGGAAACCTAAACGTCCCATTTTATTATTAAATAAAATACAAAGCTTAATATATTTATTTTAAATCAAGTTAACAAGTATTCATAGTATTTGGTTTCTTATCAGCTAATTTTCTACATATCTACATAGAAGAGAACTGATTGTTTTTGATGTCTGGCAACACCGGAACAAGTAATGTTTCGATCGTCATATTTTGTATTGAGATAAGAGTTTTATTAAGTTTTTTCTCGGGGTTTGAAGCGATAGAGTACCAGTTAGTGAAAATATCGCAAAAGCATTAGATGAGAATTATCTTACTTATTGGAACACCGCTGAAACAGTAACGGCCAGTACTTGTCATCTAAGTTATATTAATTTAGGGATATAAAACGTACAAAGAAATGAATTTTGAATGGTTGTCACCAAATAGATCAGGTACTGACACTTATGTCATTATGGAAAGATCATAAAGCAACAACTGTTGCAGCATCCTTTGCTCTACTCTACTCTACTGAGTTCTTAATATCAATTATATCATTTAACGACGCGTTAAAAGACACACTACCACTAGCCAGCTTTCGCAACCCCATCTCATGTTACTTACCGTACGTCTAAAGTTGTATCTAAAATTATATTCAAAGTTAAAAAAAACATAACCTTTTCTGATACCAAGTAAAAAAGTAAATAAAATGGATATTGAAATGATCTGAGCTAATTATGAATCATAATCCTATTATAACTGCTTCTTGATAACTGGCTAATATTTTTTCTTAATTTTAAAGAATAATAATAAACATGTATAGCAAATATGGATCCAAACACGTATTGTACTCCAACATACTAAATTTGTTAAATATTCAGTTCTAGATGCATTTGGAAATGGCGCTTTATCTATCCATCCACTTTCTGTACCAGATATATTTGGTATTCATATCAGCTGTTATTGGAAATAATTTCTGGAGCGAATATCGTGAATCTAATCTAATCACCAATATTCCTAAATTGAATATGAAATTTTGAATTAATGTTTTTTTGTTGATATTTATACATACCACTACACCAACACTTACAATTACACTGTATGACGAGCACTTCGATAACTAAATTATTCCAGTTCCAACCAAAATCCTTAAGCTCATGGTAGGAGATACGATTCGAATACGCAAAGTATATATAGTCGAATAATAGGTTTTGAATGATCATTATCCATTAATGCTAGACAGATTATCGTCTCAGAATGATATTGGTATAAGTGATGCATCATTCATTTGCTTTGAATGTAAACAGAGAGTTCCAGGACTTGATGCAAAAAATTCGGAAGAAATACGGTTTCCATGTAGTGTATTTGACGTAATAGATAATTCTACACTACTATATCAATAGTCCAATCAATAAATAATTATAATTTATGATCATTTTCTACAGAATGTCTATTTATGGCGAACAGTTTTCTTGGCATATAAAACGGTCTAAAAATCTACATGTCTCCTTAACCATGAAGTTTATTGAGGTAGGCAATCTTTTTGTTGAAAAATCAATTGAAAAAATCATTTTTGCTACTTTTAGTCAGTATGGATGTTATGGATTGTTAACAATTGAGCATGAACCGTCTCGGGCCTTCATTAGTTCTGATTTCGCAACTTTAAAGCCCTATAACTCAGAAACAAAGATCCTTTGACAAGATTTTTTTATGTCACAGCATTATTTTCCCTTCATCTACTCACTCTCGAATTTTTCACATCAAGTCCTGGAACAACCCTGTATATATGTTGTGTCGATTGTAACAAAGTCAACATGGTCATATAAAAATAAAAAGAGGAGAAGAAGAGGAGAAGCATATCAACTTTAAAATCAAACCTAGAGAAAAAATTAAGTAAAGAGGCATTAAGGAAATATTTCTGCGAGACGGAGATTCGTAAAATGAAAAATAAATTCCAATCGTAATGAAACGCAAACCATCAACAATATAATTTCCAAAAAAAATGCAGTTATATAGAAAAGAAAAATGTCCTATTGTTTCCATGGATGGCAGGTACAACCATTTTTCTAATACACATTGGAAGGATTTAGCTTTCGTATCCAATTCATTCGTCAGGTGGAAGTCGAGATGTTGCATTGGCGATTATTACAATGATAATTAAACAAAAATATGGGAAATCTATATCCAATTTACCAACCGCAAATGGAGTTGCCATAGATATTGCGCTCTATCACAACAAATTAAAAGGGACGATACGAACCTCTATAACAAGAAAAATTATTAAGAAAGATTTTTTTTCTAATTGACGAAGTAATATACAGACCTAAATTATAGGCTCTAATAAAAGTATATCAACCTACGTAAGGGAATTATGGAATTAATGATCTTTTTACCTTAAGAGTCACAGCATATTAAGATTGCCTCCTTACCATCCCGATTTGAATCTATTTGAATTTGTATAGGCGGCAATGAAAAAATATATTGACAAAAAAATGTTATGTTTCCTTTTAAAAATGGGATATAGCTAATTGTGATGAAAAATGGATCGTGAAAATAAATAAAGACACTGGTAGCAGCAAAAGTAATGTTGAATATTCTGATTTATCATGTATTGAAGAAATTGTCGACGAAAACAAATCATGGACAAGTATAGGATGGGCTTGTTAAAATTTAAATAATTAAATCACTAAATTTGTGAAGTTTAGTTTTGTTATCTTCATTGAATGAAACTTTGTAATATTTATCAGTAGGCAGTTTTGTCCAATATACTTTTCGATTTTTATAATTCTTTCCATGCTCCTCCTTATTTCTCTCAACTCAACAATTATTTTCTCTACTTTAAATACCGTAATTTGAGAACATAGGGCTTATTTTGATTTCGTTATTTTTGTAGAAAACTGCACTTTTTATCAAAAAAGTATTAATTTTTTTTTATACGTGAAAAACTTCGAAATGAAAGATTATGAAATTGATATTAAAATTTAGCATAGGAACGAAATCTAGTTGTCGAATAGTGCCACATGAATTGACTGAGACTCAAACGAAACGTTGGATAGAGGTGTGTAAATACAATACAATACTCGCCCTACTGAAAGATGATCGTTGTACGCATTGTTACCTGCAATGAGAAAATGATTTATCTAAACAACACGAACATGGAAAATCAGTAGCTGGACAAGAGACAATTACCAGAACTCATCGCAAATAGAGGCAAGTCTTATTTTGTGTCTGTGAAGATTTAATGTACTTAAATAATTCTAGATAGTCGACCTATCAATGCAGAGGTATATAGTGAACCGTTGAAGCAAATGTATGAGGTTTTGTCGGAGAAATTTCCCAGGTTCCCTCGCAATAATAGAATGCTAGACCATATACCGTTGCACGAAATAAGATTGTAGAATTTGGTGGTATTGAATTCTTCCCACATCCAGTATTAAGTGCAGAACTTGCACCGTTTGATTGCAATTTATTCAGATTCACGATGAAATTTTTGCGACAAATTTGAATCCAAAAGAGAAAATTCAGTGCGACATTTCTGCATCTAATCATGAATAATGGTTCCAAAGAGTTTTTTGCTGAACGTTGGTTTAAAACCATGGAGTAAGATGGACTTTACTTCGATAATTAATAGACAAAGTGAACATTCGTGATATTATTTATGAGAAACCCCCTATACTTATCTAACTACCCATCTAATCATTTTACTGGATAACATTCACTACTTCAACTATCATATCATAATAATCTCTAGAGTTTTTAAGGAACAGTCCATGAAATTAGTTTCCGTTTTGTTTAAATTATGCCGTCGGAAAACGGATGCATCGGATGCTTTATAGGAGTAGTCTTTGTATATTTTTCTAAAATCACAACGTAAAAGTAACGTAACAGGTAGGTATTGTTTATTGTTATATATCTTATGTAATGCCGCCAAACTGTACACTTATTTGAATTCTTGAATATATAAACCTGACTAAAACGATGTAGCTGACATGAATTTCAATTAAACTCCGTTATTTTTTACATATTGAGTTGAATAGAAATTTGCGATAAATAAACCGGCGAATTACTACTAAATTTTTTGAAAGATGATACAGTGACAACAATATTGCTGAGAATGATCAAATTACAGTTCGTTAATTCAAAATGTAAAATGTAATATCAGAAAATAATGTATCGAATCATAGTATGTGCTCTTTAAATCAGTTTATAAATTGTAAAGGAAACGAAATCAATAAAAAATATCTCTGCTAACGAAAAGTAATGATGCTTGCCTCGTTCTCATCCTGCAAAACACTATTTGCCAGTCATGTGATGTAAATTAATTCGTTAACGTCTACCTTCGCCATATATTAAAAGCTACAACTTTCTCGCGAAACTAATTATGTCTTTTATGAAACACCAATCGACACGAGCTTTTCTTTGAGCGATCGTCAAATTATGCGACCCAATGCGAACAAATCTTTTTGAAGTGTTTAAGAAATATTTCATATATACAAGTGAAAGTATGCCTCAATATCACGCTATGGCACATGATGATCTTGCAATATCAGTTTACACAAGGTATCGATATTTTGACCAACATGAATTTTTCAAGTATCTGTAAACAACTTAAATAGCACTCGCATGGAAACACGCTCTGAGTACATTTTCACCTCAGTTTTGCCATATGTCAAAAGTTGAGTATCAACCTTATTATATCTAACCAAATAAAATTAAATGATGACGTATAATGAAAAAAAAAACCGAGCTTGTTACAAAATTCACACAATGAATGTGGGAAGAAATGAATAAATACAAAAGTCAAAAAAACGAAATCGAGGAAAACAAGCCAAAACCAAAAAAAAACTTTAAGATCGGAAATAATTTTAAACTGCGACCCAAAGGATCTATTGTGTCCCATTTTCTTATTGTGAGACTGGAGAAACCAGTGTTTATAGCTGTTCCATTAATCCCACTTCTTTTGAAAAGTCTAGAATGTGGGATGGCTTTAATTGCCAGAGATCTTCGTTTCTATTTCAAGCGCTGCGGGAATACTGCGCCGAGAGTCATATGTTATATTTTCAAAGCATCATGCTGATGGAACATATCAATGGAATTATCGGATATCGGATGGAAATGGATAAACCAGCAAATTAGTCGAAATCGGTTAAGTAGAACCGGACGTTTTTTCATTAGAAAATTCGCACAATCCACTACATCTTATTTGAGTGCTTATAGAAAAACCTGTAATATCAAATCCACTCAGAATGCACTGAAAATTGTGATGGTTGTTTTTATTGCGCCCCTCGAATGAACTCTTTATATAAAATGTATTTTTTACAATTTTTTTATGTAAATACACCCTCTACCGGTAGGCATACAAACTTAGAAATCATCTCTACATTTTGCTAAACTTCACACATATGACCAACAGCTTTTGTCATTAGGACACTAGGTTCAACGGATACCCCGATTCAGATAGTATGATTTTTTTTAATGCTAGGTTAGTTTTAGTTAAAGGTGTGAAAAACGAATCTCAACAATTTTAACTATTCCATTACAATATAGTAATATGATCTAAATTTTCCACTGGTTAGCAGTTTTTGTTATAGATTTTCGATTTAGATCCTAAGAATACTACCCTGAATAATAATAGTAATCTGCCATGATGCGATCATTGCAGCAAACTTAGGTATCCATTTTTATCACTTTTTAAATTTATGGAAAATTGTCCTAGTATATGGCTATACGACCCAAGATGTTCAGGAAACTTGTAGCTATGCAGATAATATACCATAATATTAATTGGAAGGTTCAAAACTAATTTGGAACATCAGATTTCCTGAGCAATTTTTCACACCACAGTAAAATATAATCAAACTATTGCTTTTAATTCATTCATTGAAGGTATAGAACCGTAATCTTTTGTTTGAATTATTATTTGTGATCCATCAAAAGTTTATCTTATGCCTTCACACTATACTTCATAAATTTCAATTTGATGGGCCATGGAGGAAACTTTATGTGAACTGTGGTCCCAAAGGTAAGTTTATAACATCTTGTTTCCTCACCGTTAATTTTTTCTCAGAGACTAGCTTATTAATTATTTCCCAGACGATGAATACATAAGTATTCGAAATCTCAGAAAATATATCAAAGTTAGTCCACTTTGGTGTTTCATTGTCACGTTTCAACAAAAAACAGCTTATATATATATATATATATATATATATATATATATATATATATATATATTATATAGTTAGTTATTAGTAGTTATATAATAGTTAAGATTAAATTAAGATTAGTTAAGATTCGGCGGTTTTAAATTGTGTAGTTTCTTGTGAAAACATAAAATTTCAAAATCAAAATTCTATTCCCTTCTCTTCTGTTTGAAAATTAGTTTCTTTTCGACCTGTTAAATCACTTAAATCATGAATGATAATGTACCATAATATTGAAATTCTCGAAAATATTAGTTAGTAGACTTCAGTGTTTAATTCTGCCACAATCTCACTACGAAAACTCTCAAAATTTAGCTGGCGAAGACTTTGTTTCAATTCATATACGTATATGTAAATTGAGTATACACATTTTGTTGACCTAACAAGAAGTAGACCGTTTTTAACTTCACGCATATTTGAGTTATTTCAAAACAAAGTTTTTAGACTAAGCAAAAGTCACAGTAGCATGCTCATCACCAATATATAGTACAACACATTCCACTCTTCACTTTCGAGTTTCCCGTGAACAATTTCCATGTATGCTCCAATTATTAACTTCCATTTTTGTATCTGTATCTGTTTAACCGAAAATATTTCCACCATTTTTGTGCCGTAATTAAAAAATGTCATTCTTTTTTCTCTATGCCATCTGATACACAACAACAAAAAATTATAGGTACACTAAATTTCAAAGAGCTACGTTCACAGATTGACAACTGTTCTATATTCATCCGACACTTTGCACACAATGTTTGAAATCTATGGCATCTTCAAGTGCTTCAATCGTTAAACGGAGAACAAAATATGTCTTTTTCACAAAGTATGATTTTCTAAATTTTTTCATTGAAGAGTATAACAACATGCTTAACATCTTCTGGATGAGAAAATATCGGAAATTTCAAATAAGATACAGAATTAATTGAATACAATTGAATGAAAAAATACTCTTTGTAGTAAATATATCTATACATTTATATACTTGAAAGTATCTTCAGTGTTTTCGTGATTTGGTACAACTTCTTAATGATTAAAGTTAAAAGACTTTTAAGTGCTATTATCAAATTGCTAATACAATGACTCATTATTTTTTTGATTGTTTATTCTGAGATAATAATAATTGTGATGAACCTTATTTATTCAAGGTTTTATCATATTACAATGAAAAAACTTACTTCAAGGGTCTTTATTAGAAAATTATCGTATAATTACTTCAAGCTCTGTCAATAGTTACATACTCAGTTAGTTTTGTTTGATATAACCTTCAAATAAATTGATTACCTCACCTCATCACGTTATAAACCTCCATTTGATATATTATATCGCTGTATCTTTCTATTGTTTATCGATGTGCCAGTGAAACTAACCTCATATCCTCAATAAAACACTCGAGACATAAATAATCAAAAAATAACTCACCTTTTGCTGCAACTACTGCAACGGCAGCGGCGATAATTACAAAACACTTAAACATCATTTTATTCGAAAACAAAAGCACAAAAACAACAGCCTTGTAAGAAAGTGAAATCAACGTATAACTAAGTCACAATTTTAATTGTCATATCTTTCTAAGCGGTGTACAACGAACACTCTTTCTCAGCAACGAGCGAAACCAACTGAGTGACTTCAATGATTGCATAGGCGAGATGAGGTTTTCCTTCTCTGTCATGATATCAGGCCCGGCTTAATAACCAATCCCAATTATAAGTAAATTGACGAAATTTATCTTCACTATAAGAAGGAATAATGAATCTATATAAGCTACTAGGAAGAAATTACCTATTTCATTTTAAAATGAAAAGCCAAATAGGTTCCAAAATTTGTTAGTAACTACAACTACATGAGTATGGGAGCCAGTACGATGAAACTGTGTTTTTGTTTATTGTATTAAATAAAACTGAGAATCTTTATATCATATAATGCTATTCAGAAATCCTGTTCTCTTATTGATTTGAGACGACTATATATAAATTAGAGAAATTTGGAAATTGAATATTGAGAGTTCTAAAGATTGCTATTGGCAAAAGTGGACTAATATTTATCAAAACAGAAGCTGTGCTTTTGACACATAAAAGAAGAATTGGACAAATATAGTTCAAAGTAAAAGGGCCGACTCTTACGCCTACTAAAGTATTAAAGTACCTAGACGTTTGGCTAGACACTCAGCTACGCGTTGAAATTTAAATCTTTAAAATTCACAAACCTCTATTAAGACCAAATTTTTTGCAAACAACCCTATATTATCATGTTCACAATAAAACAATGCTTATGCTGATATTTTTTCTATTATCACATCAAGTGGAAGTAACTGGTATCGACATTTACCTAGTATTTCGTCTAGGTAAATAAGAGAGAACCTTGTGTCTGCATATTGTACATGTTTCATACTTTAAATGAAGTATAACATATTCTTATTATCTTGTTGTTGCAAAATTCAATGAAACATAATTTTTTTTTTAAATAATTGAAAATATTCTGTTCTGGACTCTTTTAGACAATCCATTTTTAATATAGTTTCAAATTTACGAAATTTAATATTAAATAAGTCTCTTTCTATAATTAGCGCAGTGAAGATCGATTTGGATCTTCTACTAAACGATTTTTACTTGGCCAGTTGTTTCAGTATATAATTCATTAAATATTTATGAATTACAGAGGTGGAAGTCTCAGTAGACCTGGCTGAATGAAACTGATTCCAAAACACGCGAGACGATAAACTCTGTTCTGTTGAACACTAGTTTTTATGTGTTCCGTATAGGACCACCGTGTAGTGGAACAGGAGGGATTCAGCTATTGAAGATTATATCCAGTGAAGAATATACGGCCCAAAGCATGCAGTTATCATTCTTTATTTTCGTATTCGCGTAATCATACCTGAGCAGTTTTGAATCAAGAATGACCCATAGATACTTCACCGGTCCGGAATTCGTACTTGCCATTCTATAGAACTATGTTGTCTTATCCAACTATCACGATTTTCTCTATCTATATACAGCCTTACTGAGACGTATTAGTGTGACAGAGCGTCATACCGTTGGAATTTGTTTTCGTAATTACCGAATTTATCTAGATTTTCATCCGAAGTTTCAAGAATTTATGATTCTATTGCACTTATTCTATAGATAATGGTATTTGTAAAATGGAGAAAATAATATTACATTTTTGATCAATATTGCTCGTAACTAATTTTTACATTCAACATTTCTACGTGTTCACACTTCTTCTAGAATTACTTGTCTTATACAAGCATTTTATTTCCAGTTTACTTGTATGCTTAGTCCGTATCTGGCTGTCTGTATCTTTTTGTCTTGTTTTGAGGTTTCATACCTGTGTCACATATGGACATACAGGAGGTAGGACGAGGTGGACGGCGTTTGGTGTCTGGAAGTGGAATTGGCAAAGAGACAAAAATAAAACTACGTCTCTCTAGTTTAATAACAGTCTACAAGACGTTATAATTGGATATACCTATGTAAAGGTACTGCTAGTACAAAATTCATTAACGATTAATGAAAGTAATTAATGAAAGTATAACTACTTATAAATAAACAAAAGTTTATGATGCGTTGCCACAAATACTCAAACTGGACACAATTTAACAGTATTGAGAAGACTGATATATCTGAAAAAATGTTCTGTGGATAATATTTTATTAGTAATTTTGACTATATGACTGGAAAGTTTGAGAAAAAATTTATGTCATTTTAATCAAATATTTATAAATAGGTACAAATGAAAAAAAAGAATTGCTGGAAAAACATAAGCAATGGTAATAGTAATTGAAGAAAAAATACTGGAATAGCAGTGACCGAAGAAAAACTTAAAGATACTTTTTGTTTAGAAAGCAAAACATTGAAATAATTGTGAAAAAGGATATGATAGATTTCATAATCAAAAATGGGTAAATTTGTAGACAAATGCAAGTAGCAATAAATAGAGTCGAGTCTATTACAATGAAGTATGTTATAGGTAATTAAAATATCTTAAAACTATTCTCTCAGAGAAGCTTGCATCTATACAAATACGCTAGTTTTTGTTTCACCGAGAAAAACCAATTAGATATAAATTATGGTGTATCTTTCGAAGAAAAAATTAAAAACTTCAAGCACCGTTGTCTAACAATTGACTAGAGCATTCTCTATGGTGATGTGGACTTCGAATTTTCTTGATTCATAAAAACACGAGCTAGTCTGGAATTGACTTTTTTCCCCTCGGGCGTATTTAAAATAAGGCTTACGGATATCTACAAAGAACATGCTATCTTTATCTCACCTAAGGAAATTCTCTTCCAAAATTACGTAAAACTATACAGAAACGTCGTCTATTGTGAATGATCTAAGAAATAAGGCTTCTTCGTCGATAACAATCTATACTTCACCTGATAACCTTAATAATCACTTGTGAATGTAGCCAAACTCCGCCTGCATGATCGCTGGGTGGATTGAGTAGCTTAGCGATTGTGTTGCTGGTCCCATGCCCGGGAAAAGGAGGAGGGTTGGTGGAACGGGTTAGAAGCTCATCCACCGTAAATCGAATATAGCTCATAGACCCACAAATTTGCCTCGGAATAGGACTGATTTAAAGACGACGACCCATGCGAGAAAAAGGCTAACGAATTGGAAGAGGAGAGATGTTCTGCGATTTGCTACCTGGAATATAAAAACTTTTAACAACAAAGAGCAAGAAGTTATCATAGAACTTAAAGACCACCGCATCGATATCTGCGCCCTTCAAGAAGCCAAAAAAAAGGGAAATGGACAACGAATATACAACGATTACATGGTAATATACAGTGGAGTCAGCAAGGACGAACGTGCGAAAGAAGGAGTGGGACTGGCAATACACAAGAAATATACAAACAGCATAGAAGAATGTCAATATACATCATATCGCATACTAATCGTTAAACTGCGAACAGAAACTCAATTTTTAAATATTATATCGATATATACAACCGAAGATAATAAGCCAAAACAATAGCGAGAAAGTTTCTACGAACAACTTCAAAATATTACAGAATCACTACCACAGAATGAATTGATAATAATCCTTGGAGATTTTAACGCACGCATTGGTAACGAAGTGATACCAGGCGTAAAACAACGCTTTAACGAAAATATATTGAACGACAATGGGGAATTGTTGATGAACCTATATTCGCTATGTGATCTAAGAATCAACAACACCTTCTTTGATCTCAAACCATAGTACAAATCCACCTTCCGCAACTCCCGGGGACAACAATCAACAATAGACTACATCGTAACCAATAGACATATACACCCCGCACAGATACAAGAAGTAAGGACATTAAACTCCGCGAATGCAGGAAGTGACCACAGTTTGCTTTTGGGAAAAATCAAAATGAAACTTAACCTGGGAAGGAATAGAGAACCAAGAGCACACACAGAAAAAATAAACATCGAATCCATGTGGGACACAACCATAAAAGAACTATGTGTATCAAAACCGTTCAAAAGGGAAAATCGATGAAAACCCGATAGTAGAAAATGACCAACAACAGTTGGAAGAGATTAAAAGAAAATATCATAGAAGCATCAAGTGAATCGCCTGGAACTCGGACTCGGACCGCAAAAACAAGGAACAAACAAAATATCATGGTTCTCCAACAAGGTCAAAGAACAGTGCAAAAAGAAAAAGAAAGCGTACTTAAACTACATGTCGTCACAAACGGCAGAAGCATATGAAGTATACAAGAGAATCCGTAACGATACAAAAACACTAGTGAGACAAATGAAAGACAACTACTGGGAAACCTTCTCCAAAAGAATGGAAAGAGACTTCTATGAGTTACAAAAACAAATCTGGCGATTAATAAGAAATCAGAGAACAGAAGCAAATGAACTCATCAGAACCAGACACGTAGAAAGAGATACCTGGGTAAAATATTTAGAGGAACTATGCAAGGAAGAAGAGACCGAAACCGAGCCAAATACACCAGAGATAGTGATAAGTGATGAGACTAATATAAAAAAGGAAGATATAGAAACAGCACTCCAAAAACTTAAAAACAGAAAGAGCCCAGGTTCGCATAACATCGCCAACGCATTACTTAAATATGGAGGAGAGAAGCTAAACCAACAACTAACAACCCTAATCAAAAAAATATTTGCCCAACACAGAATACCAGATGAGTCGAGAAATAGCATTACGATTCCACTATTTAAAAAGGGAGATAAAAAAATGCCCGAGAACTATAGAGGAATAAATCTACTATGCACAACGCTGAAATTAACAAAAAAGATAATAACAAACAAAATAAATGAATGTATCTCATAGCAGATGAACAACAGGGTTTCAGATCGGGAGGATCCTGCACGGACGCAATATTTGTCATAAGACAAATAACGGAAAAATCTATCGAATATAATCGACCAGCCTTCATGTGTTTCATTGACTTGCAAGAAGGTCTTCGACCGAATACAACTAAAAGACATAATACACCTTCTCTATGATAGACAGATACCATATAATGTCATTAAAATAATCGAAAATATATACTCAAAAAATACGATCCAAACAAAAATAAATGATGACCTAACTGAACAGATACCTGCAGCAAGGGGACTCTCTCAGCCCGCTCCTATTTAACATAGTGATGGATGAAATCATAAAACAAGTACGCAAACTAAGAGGATACAAAATGGGAAATAAAGAGGGCAAAATCCTATGCTATGCAGACGATGCGGTACTGTTGGCGGAGAACGAGGACGATCTGCAAAGGCTACTGTACCAATTTAACAAAACAGCAAAAAAGTTCAATATGATAGTATCAGTGGCAAAGACAAAATCAATGGTTACTTCCAAGACACCGATCAGATGTAAGCTTGTGGTGGATAACAAAATAATACACCAGGAAATGAAATTTAATTATCTGGGAATCGAAATATCTGGACACGGGGACGTGGAGACGGAAGTAAGAAACCAAGCTACAAGAGCCTCAAGAGCATACCTAAATGACACAATCTGGCGAAATAAATACATTCGAACTGAAGCAAAAGCCCGCAGATACAGGACCGCAATCAGACCTATATTATCATATGCAGCAGAGACCCGACCTGAGACCTCCAAAACGAAACGGATATTGGAGACTACAGAAATGAAAATAGTTCGAAGAATAGCGGGAAGAACACTAATGAATAGAGAAAGAAGTAAAAACATAAGACGAACATGCGGGATAGATAACATCAATGACTGGGTACTGGATAGAAAGATAAAATGGAATGAGCACATTGATCGCACGACGGAACAACGAATTGAGAAAATATCAAGGGACAAATCACCAATAGGACAAAGAAGCCTTGGAAGACCTAGGAAAAGATGGAGTGACAACCTCCCAGGTGACTGAGCAGAGGCAATGATGTGAAGAAAAACAGGCAATGATGCCTATACACAGCAGGAAGATAAAGAAAAAAAAAAGAAGAATGTAGCCAAAAATTCAACGAATTCGATAAATCCTTATCATGATCCTTTTTCATATCTCCCTGATGGGAGTTTCCTCTTTTTGGCCGTAGATTTAGCCGAGCTTCGCAGTACCTTTAATGACATCAGAAATAAATTCCCATCTGGTTTTATTTAAAAATGGCACTTTTCCCAATTGCGTAAAGATGGCTATAATTATATAATTATACCTCTGCATAAAAGAGTAGATACAGATCAAGCATCAAACTATCCCTCAATTGCACTTCTTCCCACGTTATCTAAGATCATAGAAATATTGTTCAAAAAGGGGCTTTTATCATTTCTTCTAAATATAAAATACTTAATACCCATCAGTTTGAATTTTTTAAGAAACAGATGCGCGAATAATGATATATTCTTCCTCCTAAGTAATATTTACTCCAGCCTAAACATCCATTGCAACAACTTTTTATGATTTTTCGACGGTTTCCGATATAGTTATTTATAGTATTTCTTACTCTACCAATAAAAGTCAGTTTGTAGAGGTTGATAGAACGATGTCTTCTTGCAAGGTAATAGAATGTGGAGTGCCCCAAAGTACTAGGTCCTATTTTGTTTCTTCTGTTTATCAACGACATTGCCTATCTACATATTAGTGGTAAAATGTGTGAAATATGCAGAGGATATTAGTTTCTCTTGAAGCAGCCCTGATCTCACGGCACTTCATAGGACCATATCTAATCACCACTGGTTAGGTTAGGTTAGGTACATTGTACGATTCTAGTTCTTTGTGTTTCAACGTTTCTAAAACTGAAGTTTTATCATATAAAAATACAATACAGCCTTTTGTACTAAATAACACCACCATTAATGTCCTTGTAGGTGTAGACAATTCTTTGAAATGGGCGTTAATTGCCACTTTATCTAAAAAATAAGTCCTGCTTGATTTGCGCTAAGATCAGTTTCCAATGAATAAAACTTATCCATCTCTATAACAGTTAATTATACCCTTATTAAGTCGCATTACCGATATCGCCGTCTCTTCTGGAGTACGTGTCATACGACTCAATTTGAGCGAATTTTCAAGCTACAAATACAGCTGTTAGATATTTACTCTATACTCTAGACTAAGCAGCAGGGCTCACTGCCAGGACTTCTTTATTCATTCAAAGTAATGACTTCTTCCTTTCTTATTCATCTTTGAATCTGTTTGCCTAATTCGTAAGCACGCTTCTCCATTTTTATAAAGATTATTGCACAGATATCCACTTAGGAACGCGGAACACGACCTTTATCTACCTACCCTAAGTTCAGATTTTAATAAGGTAGCAAAACTTTACAGTGCAAAAAATGCAAAATCATTGAAATCAAATCTATAACATCTTTTCCCTTTTAACATCTAGCATATTTACTGGAAAGTGCCATTTACTCTATAAACACATTTTCCGGTAAATGTGCAAATTTGCCTCCTCGTTTGGGTAAAGTGCATTCAACAAACATTTATAATTTCAAGTAAGGAAAATGAACATTGAATTCACAATGACAATGCTGTTTTGGTAAATGTGAGCATTTTTAAAAAACAAATGAACAATAAGAAAAATTTAAAAACTAACTAGAGCAGATAGTAATACAAAAAACTATAATATTTACATAGTTCTATTTAACCAGCATCAGTATGAAAAAATATTATTGGAAGTAAAGATAGCAAAATTAAAAAAAAAAAAAATAAAAGTGATGTAGATAACCGCCGACTGAAAAGATACGATATAATAGTGGTAGGGAAGGAAGAAAAATTAATAAGTCCATTTGAAGAAGGACATAAAATATTTTACAAAAATTGAAGACACTCATGAAATTATACAGGATGCTCATTTGGCAACTGGCTATGGTGGCCGAAACAGATTAGTGAAAGAAATTAATAACAAATACAACAACATTACTACTGAAGCAGTATGTTGTATGTATCTTTATGTGAAGCATGTCAAAAAAAGTCGAAGGACAAGAAAAAAAGAATTGCAATAAAACCAATTTTAACGAGTGAAATGAATTCTAGGTATCAAGTGGATCTTTTAAATTTACAGACACAACCAGATAATCAATGTAAATTTATTTTAAATTATCAAGATCATTTAACTAAATTTTTTGCAAATAAAATTATCCAAGAATTAGCAAATATGTGGGGTGGTGTGAAAATAATACACGGGAAGCCTCGCCATTCACAAAGTCAGGGCTCGATAGAGCGAGCGAATCAAGATGTTCAAAATATGCTTACAATATTTGGATCATAACCTACGACATATATTATATAATATGCAAAGAAAAGTATGTTTTGTTTGTCATTTACATTTTTTAATTAAAATAATTTTCGTTATTATGTTTATTTAAATAAATATTATTTTACTGCAACAACATTTTTAATTTATTTGTATTCCAAATTTTCTTGAAACATGAAGGTAAAAGTATACATTTACCAAAATGTGAAGGCAAGAGTACACATTGGCCAGGAAATGTACATATATATTATATTTAGTTCACATATACCTAACTTTTTGGGAAATGTACACATTTTACGGTAAAAGTGTACATTTCCCAAGAGTGTACATACATTTACCGTAATATATACATATAATGTTTATTACATAGAAAAATTTGCACCTGTACATTTTAAAAGGTAATTTCGTTATTTCGTTTTGTAGTTTCCTTGTGTACCTATACTTTATATTTAGATTTAATTTATTTACAAACTTTTATCTACAAATTGTAAACAACTTTTTGACCATAAAGAATTTCTCGCTTTTCTCTGTCTTATGAGATGTATTTTTATAATATGTCCTTTGAATTTGTGAATGCAGGATGATTATTTTTTGAATCATATTATTTGCGTTGTGTAATAGAATTGTTGACCATGTTCTTGCAACAAGATATTCTAATCAGACTGGTGAAATTATAAAATTGCTTAAAAACTGCCGTCAGTTTGCTCCAATCTAAGACAAACATTGATATTCCAAATGTCTCCATTGATGATTGGGACAGATATCTTACTTGTGGACGAGAATAATTAATCGAATGCTGCAAAAAAATATAAATGAAAACCATTTGCAAATCGTTTGATGCAATATTTACAATTAGATAATCTTCCTCGACGTGATTGGTTTCAAAAGAAGAGAACAAAAACTTACATATACATTTTTGGTCTGAGAGAAATCCATTATCTCCTAATTCTAATGTTTTTTGTGCAATAAAAGATGATACAAATTTTAGCGTCAAAATTTTTGGTTATGAGACCATCGCAAGCTTAAACAATCTTCCATAGAATCTGTCAATTGAGAACAATACGTCTCCTAATCTATGAGTTGCTACGAGACTAAAATCAATTTTAGCTTATTCCTCAAAATCCATGTGACACACACCATTCCTGAACGAGACACGAGGGCTGCTATTCAAGTTTTGAGATATGGCAACCTTGATGTGATTATGTCAAATCTGACATTTCCATCACTATTTGAGTTGATACTTGAAACATTCATCTTGGCAAAATAATTGAATAAATGAAATCGCGAACATTTACGGGCGACGATTTTGTATGACTTTGTGTGGATGAAACAAACAATAGTGTGCCGATCAACTCGCATCGACTTTTGGTGATGAAACACTATTTTGAGCCACCGTGTTTCGCTGGTTTTCCGAATTCAATTGTGATCGCACTTCGCTACAGATCGTCGACTATCGGCTGTTGTGCCAGAAAACATCAATGCTGTGAGGTAACTGATATTGCAAGATCGTCATGTGACATACCGTAACATTTGGCTGACGAAAAGATGTGTTCGGGTTGTATACTGCATAATTGCACTGCACTCTCCACCACGACATTACGAGCTCTCACACATCAGCTCAAACAAAAACAATTATCTAAATTATTATTAATAGAGCCAATAAAATAAGTATTTATTATTTCAAAATTATTAAAACACTCTTAGTAAATAATCTATCTTCAAAGAAATATGATTGAAATATATGTTTTTTAGATACCTTACAATTATGTCTTCTCTCATAACTACTTAAAATGTCATACTCGTATTTAACACTTTAAAAATAGACTAAATTTGAAATAAAAATTGAATATCTCCCTTTAGTGTCTATTCTAGTCATTAGATTGCGTCGAAATCATTATTCTTGTAGTATTTCTAGAAAATAGCTCTGTTTATTAAGATCGGAAAGACTGGGAAAAAACAGTTGAGTAGAATCGGAGTTTTGGGTTTCCAATCTATTCTCTTATTTATTATATTCTTCATGATGATAATTTGCGGAAATTGGGCTTTCTAATTTTTTTATTTAATTACGCGTTCTAGAGTCAGACACAAAACTTTAAGCAGATTTTTGTCGAGTCAACATTTTTCTCTATATACAGAATCGATTCCTGATATACGGCAGAGAGCTAAACCTATTGGTACGCCCAGTGCATAATTATCTAAACTAAATAATATACAATATTAAAACTAGTGTTATAATTCGTTCTTGATTACTAAAAATTTTTGCACAAATTTCAGTTTCGATAACGCTAATTAATTCACATATATAACGAGAAAGTCTCATTAATTGTAACACGCAATTAAAGTTTTGAGTTTTTTATGACTAATTTGGATATATTCCGAATGTAATAAGCTTATGATTGTTATGTGAAAATAATTGACTAGTGATGATGTAATACTTTAGTTGTCATTTGAGTAATGAAAGTGGTCTATTATCTACAAAATGAGAGTGAGCTTGAATATACCAAAATAAATATCATGAAATTCTCTGGTGAGTAACGAGTTCATCGTTCGTGCACAATCAATATTTGTGAAAAAGTCTTGGCTCTAATAATAGCACGTTTCAATCAGCATTCATAAAATGTGTTATAAATTTTTACTTTCTATGTGCAGAATATCAGTAAACCAGTATTAATGCTCTGTCAATATTGGATTATTTCAGGTGTAAATATTATTTTTTTTTTGCATTTATCATCGGCTACAAACTGTTTTTATCATCCACTTAATTTGCAGTCGTCCTAAACTTATCAATATAGTTAACGGTTTGCAGTTAAGAACTCGTTATCTACACTTACACTATACCATTAGTCCATGAGCGACAATTGTTATTTGTAGTTATTTGTAGCATATATACGAGGGTTGTCTGAGAAGTTTCCAATTTCATAATGAAGCAAGACATGTTTTCCATTATCATTCTTTCTCCTTAAAATGGGCGTTAACATATGCGATAACAGCTTTGTATAATAAAAATTTCTATCCATCAAATGAAACTTTGAGGTTAAAAAACAGAAACACTTCGTTGGGGGCCAAATTAGCTGAATAAAGCGAGTATTCAATCAGTTTGACGGGTAACTGGTTAATGTTAGCCATGACGATCACCGAAGTGCGTTGTCTCGATAGAAAAGTACTTTCTTTTCCTTCGAATCATCGATAAATGATACCCTATACTCTTCAGTTACTATTTTGTGAATTGTTTCAATCATATCTCTGGTTGCCGCAGTTTTTCAACCTTCCTCAATGCCTGACGTCAATCAAGCTAATAAGGCTACGTTTAAATTCAGCTGTCCAAAATTTAACGGTCTCAATGGTACACAGTTTCCGTACACACTTTCTAACTGCTATTTCATTTGTATAGGCGTATTGCTTTTCAAAAACCTATCTTTATATTTAATACATTAAGGTTTTTTTAGAAAGTCAAGTGGGATATCGTTGGAAAGGGTTAAGTCACAGGGGTGGCCACAAGCAATTTATTCTTCAGGGGCTCTCGAGATATGAGGGGTCAAAGGTTACGAAATGGTACATTCTAAGTGCTATGAAAACAATTTTGCAACATTAATTTTTCTTTTTCTTTTCTTTCTTTTTATTCAAATATGTAAGTAATGGTATTTTATAATAGCTCCAGACTCAGTTTTCAGAAAAATATTTTCAACGACTTATACGATTGTCATACACAAATTAAGCATCCAAAATACAACACAAAAATAAGTTCTGAAGTCGGTTAACCTCTATGCTCTATAGCGACAAGGTATCTGACTTTGAAGCTTTAATTATTAAATTTAATGAAGTGAATCGAATAAATATCAGAAGAAAATACCCTACTGAAAAAAGTAGTACAATCCATCCTCACTCGTTTAGAAATGCTAAACTAAAAAATACGTTTTAAAATATCAAAATTTAAGTGTTCAATGGGAAAAGAAATGAAAATTTACGACATGTCATTCAGAAATTAGGTGATGCTGAAGAGATAGGTAACATCTTCAAACAAACTTTGTAGTTTCCAGGAAACCTCTACCAACTAATATTCAATTACTGCATGAAATGAAAAGAAATGACTTTATAGCGGCATCTAAAATAAAATGTAATCAAACTAACAGCTCTACCCCTGAGCTAAAAGTGGATTAAACAACAGTTATTTGACAAAAGAAGTAGCCAAGATTAAACATTTCAAATTTGTCTGGATTAAAAATGGTGGCCTGTTTATGCAAAATATGAGACAAGAAATGTACAGATAATTTTTTATGATTATGATTTCAATAAACTATAATCACCTTCCAAATTTCTTTTAGCAATTAATCATAACTCGCTGTTTAGCAATGGCTGTCTTAGATTTTTATGAAAACCTTAGAAACATTTTCAAAAACTAATCAAATTATGACTAAGACATTATACGTTTAACACAGTTTAATGAAATTTCTTCTTCCGAAACACATTTACCTTTTAATGTTCTTAGATTTCCAATGCATCTTGATTTTTCGCACCATATGACTCCATTTTCCAAGTTTTGGGAAAACATTTAGAAAATATTGTGGATCCTCAATTATGTCAAAACCAGTCGGAGCTATTGCGGCAATTGAAATGGCGGTCCTATGACTGGGTACGTTATCCTGATGCAGGATAACACCTTTGTTGGAATTCCCCTTCATATTTTATCGTTTGACGTAATTTCGGAATTAAATTGGTAGAATAAGAATCTTTGATTGTGGCTTCCTTTTGCAGATATTATACTAAAATTACGCTTTCAGAATACCAAAATACGAATAAATTTATCGGCTCTGGTTAACTTCGATGTTCCCATCCCACTGCTCTAACGTCTTGATAATCTTTGCACAAATATTCACAATTAGTACTTGATTAAGGTCAATAACTCATACCATCTAGGAAATTCAAATTAACTAATTTTTTTACAAATTATGTCGCAAGAAACTACGAAAGTTCATTTCCGGAAAAGTTCATCATAATTTAAATGGTTTCATCCCTCAATTTCATGCTGTTCAATTTGAAAATACCCTGTTAATTCTATTGAATCAACAGCTCTTAAGAAACACTCGGGGATAGACATTAAATCCCACACACTTGAATGGTCACTTATCACATATAGTTTTTACGAGCGCAGGTGAGTGATTCACATTTTTCTATTTGGTAATCCCAAAGGAAGGCAAAAACACGGTGTTGCTCCGCCTACATACATTTTATATATTTGGTGCTGATATTTGTTAATCTCTTGCAGTAGGTGGATTGTAACCGCCTCCTTAAAAAAGACTTTCCATGAATATATCTTGTATTTTTTTATAAACGAGTTTAATATTATATTTTACGTGACCTTGAAATGGTGTCAACAACACATAATAAGGAAGGTATATTAATTTAATAATTACCAAATACCATGAAAATACCTAATTACATTCCATGAAAATTATAGACACCCCAACCTGATCTCTCCATACTGTTTTTGGTCTTTCTCTCGCTTTATCTGCAATTGGTTTTGATTTTGTTATTTTTTCAAAGTATATCCACAAAATGTATTCGCACCACCCTAATTCGCGTGTTTTTTTATAATTCATTCTCTCGCTCTCCGTTCTAATTCAATAGTAGGTTATCGTCAAACTTTTTGTATGGCACACCCTTAATTTATTTTCTTCATTTTTTCTATGACTAACTATCCAATTTTTTTATTCAGTATATTTCTTTTTATCTCAAGAAAGCTCTTTTTCTGGTACCACCCTATTTCTGGATACTAACAATGCTCTAGTACTTATTGTTCTATCTTGATTCCCATTTTTTAACTTCATTCGTACACCTTATGATATATTTCGATTCTTTTCTACTTCTTGATATCAAAACTATATAGTCTGCATGAAGTGGAATGTACTGATGGCTATAAGTACAGCAATATTAAAGGTTGTAGATATTGTGTCTCCCTTTCTCCCCACTTTTTTCATTAATATTGTTGCTCCTGATTGTTTCATCGTAATGTTCACTGATCTACTCATTTTTCTTAGAACTTAAATGTAAATTAGATCTTTATTGAGCGTTAGTATGTATGTATGTATGTATGTACACTATCGAAAGCCTGTCTAAAATCTGTGAATAATATATTCTGATCAATGTTGTATCCACAGTTTTTCCAATTGTTTGTGTTATGCAGCTTTGGTCTCCAACTTTTCAAGGCTGAGTTCAAAAACAAAATCAAAATTATAATTTCTTCAGAGATGGTATATTCATACTCTCCAATTATTTGTAATATCTGCGTTTCCCATATTTTTTTCACTGTTTCAGAAATGACTTCCTTTTTTCGTTTACCATCTATTAATTTTCGCATTCCGCTTAATTCATATATTGGTTTTTCCTCTGGAGCCTTCTTCTAGCCCCTCATTTCTCCTTCATATGTTTTGTAAATGGCCTGGTTTTCTTTTGTGAGCAGATTTTCGAAATTGCTATACCCTATTGCAACAGTTTTAAACGAATCCAGAGTTTCTGCCAAAGGTCATAATTGGTTATTACTTCTAGCTATGACCCAGAATCAAAGCAATGGTCAAGTTACTGATGAAGACAGCGTCTTCTTCCAGTTTGAAAAATGTTGTCAAGTTAAAGCTGATTTGTTTTTCTGTGTTCAGAGCATAGTTCCTATAGAGTTTCTTCTCGCAAATCAAAGCGATAAACAAAATCTTTTATTTGGAAATATTACACAACAAGGTTTATAAAAAAATTGATTTGTGGCAGGAAAGAGACTGGTTGATGTATGCATCTTCACACACCCATTGTTGTTCAACAGTGTTTACCTAGAAATGGCATAGTTTATTACACAATATTATCGGAGTGAATACAGATATAGTTGTCAAAAGTTGTGTTCAGTATTAATATTACCAACTGTTCTACATATTCCAACTTTGGACAGGGTTACCTTGTAATATTATATTACTTTCCTTCGGGTAACGATTATTTTTTTAATTGTTTTAGCTCTTAAATCTCATGCCGTAGTACATTTATATCTGTATTTTTCTTCACTTCTTTAACTACTGTCCAGTTTCTTAGGGTGCCAAACAAGTACTGTACGAAAAATAACCCATGAATTCGATTTTTTGACTGTTCAAAAACGTTATTGTTTGAACTGATGTGTGAAAGCTCACATTGTTGTGGTGGAGAATGTCTGATCTTCAGCGACTAGTTCACCTGATTGTACAAAAAAATGCTTGTGTATCATTCAGAATTGACCATTCTACGTTGCTACTAAAGGAGCGGTGGCGACATGTCCAGTTATTCTGACAGAAACAACCAATTGCTTTGGAGTGCTTCGTGCTCGAACAACTTTTGTTAGATTTGGCTCATATTAAACACATCTCTAACACAAATCGACCGGAGTTGTTTGAGCGATTGTTCAATTATGCAGTATACAATTCGAACAAATTTTTTCGTCGACAACAGACGAATTTTGACGACCTTTGCCAAAATTCATCCTATAGCGTAGTACAACCATGATTTATTTCGAAAAATTACTGAAATGCGTTGGCTGGAGACAGAGCCGATCCAAGCAGGTGTGCAGCGCGTGCACCGTGCGCGGGTAGCCAAACTAAGGAGCGGTCGCGAAGTTTTCTTTATAGGTAAGAAATGGGTTGTTTTAAGGGATGCGGCATCGAAATTTCTTTTGCTACTTCACCACACTATATATAAACCATTTTCATTTCAAAATGTTCATTTAATTTTGAATAAACATACAATAAGACTGGTCATAAACACAATCAAGTGCAAGCAAGCAAATGTAAGTTAATATTGGAAATTTCTGACAAGATGTTGCTATCAACAGCTATCGTTTAAATCAAATCTGTGATAAGTATAAAAGTTCTTAACTAGATTTATGAATGAACGAATGAAATGCTATACAGGGTATTTTCTAATTAAATAAAAGAAGTGGGCATATTTTTAAACTAATTTTGTGGCGATGACCCATTTTGAAAATAAGTACAAAATGTTTGAAAATTCAAAATTTATTTTCCATTCTTTCAAAATTCGTTAGCTCAAAATATAATTTTCGTATAAAATTATAGGTTACCAACCGGGGGAGTTTATAAAAATTTTAATTTTTACCCAAATTTTGAAAGAGCGCTACGAATCATTATTTATTATAAATAATTTGCTCTAACTTTTTCAGTAGGAATGGGGATTTCTTATGAATAAACCATATTCTTACACTTTAGGTAAAAAAAATTATTAACAATGGTAGGTACTTTTTGGAGGTCATTTCGATGATTTTCAAAATTTCTGAAGAATTCCTATTCATTTTATCTGCATCTGTGAGCCATGATATACTTATCGTTCTTCTTACCTTTTATCTTTAGATGTCATCCTCGTCCAAAAACAGAAAGTCTATAAGAGAGTCAGGTAAGAGAAAAATGGAAGAATAGAAGAAATCTCAAAACAAGCGGGAGCATTGAAAAAGTATTTTGGAAAACCGGATAAAAGTGAGTCCGAACAAAAAGGTTCGGATCAAATCGCGGAGTTTGATTATTCTCAATCATCAACATCCACCAGTACTAGTGAAAGAAACAATAAATAAATAGATTTCACACACGATGAAAGTGATAAAGCTGCAAGATCATCATCAAGCAGTCCCATTCCTAGTGAAGCGGAATCTGAAGATGATCCAGGTACTTGGCTTAACATTTTGACAAAAAAATATATTGATTTATGGGTAGAACACGGTCCCATCAAGTTTCCGATTGATGAGATTGGCAGAAAATTTAGCTGGTCATATTATAACAAAACTAAAGTGAACGAGGAGAAAATAAATCGCGCGTGGCTCTGTTATTCCATAAAACTAAATTGTATTTTTTGTTTTGTATGTAAACTGTTTAGTAGAGATAGTTCAACACAACTGATTGGCGTCATTGTTCTAATTACCTCAATAAGCATGAAAATACTCTAAAGCACGTTAACTCTATAAGATCGTGGTGCGGAATGAAGACGAGGATGGAAAAAATTGTACTATTGACGCGGAACAACAAAAAGTTTACAATAGAGATAGCGATGGCGCGCTATCATTGAAAGAATGATTGTTAAAGTATAATTTTTAGCCAGTCAAAATTTAGCAGAGGAACTAGTACGGAGTTGTATCATAGAGATAATGGTAATTTTTTAAAGGCAATAGAGATTTTGGTCAAATTTGATCCAGTTATTTTCTATTAGAGAAGCTATTACCTAGTCTGCAGCTCGAAGTTAAAGATATACGTGGTCAGAGTTACGATAAAGGATCGAACGTGAAGAAAAAAAATAGGGCTTCAGAAACGGATTCTCGATATCAATCCTAGAGCATTATACGTACCGTGTGCGGCTCACACCTTAAACCTTGTCGTTAATGATACTGTCAGCTCCAGTAGTAAAATTTCTGGATTGTTTGATATGGTACAAGAGGTATAATTTTTTTTCTTCATCCCCATATCGATGGAATTTACTAAACGAATACGTGAAAAGTCTAACTTTGAAACCATTAAGTGAAACAAGGTGGGAAAGTCGAATCAATGCTATTAGACCTCTAAAGCAAGATTACATTATTACCGCATTAAATGTCTCAATTAAAGATTCCACTAGAGATGCGAATACTAAAAATAGTGCAAAATCAATAATTAAAAATCTTGAATCATTCAAATTTTTGTGTTGAATTTTGATTTGGCATGATTTATTAGCAAGAATTAATGTTCTGAGTAATATGCTTCAAAATCCTAAATTACCTAAACACCGCGGAATGCATTGAATGCAACTGTTTAATGAAATAACTTCATTCAAAGATATTTTTCCAGGTAAGAAACAGCCAATTGAGGTATTAGAAATCATAGTCAAAAATTAAACTCACTTCCTTTTTTCCTAATTTTGTTCTAACAATAAGAATTTTTTTAACCTTACCTGTTTCTGTGGCTTCAGGAGAAAAAAGTTTCAGCAAATTAAAAATTATTAAAAATTACTTGAGAAATAATATGCACAAAAAAGGCTTTTATATTTGGCCATCATCTCTATTGAATCCAAAATATGTGAAAAAATAGATTTTACGGAAATTATTGATAAATTTGCACACTTGTAAAAAACTGATTTATATACTTTTCGTTGAGTGTTTAGTTGTTACTTTTTTATGTAGGCGATATTATTGTTTGTGTTTTTATTTTGATAAAGTATTTTGTTGATATTAACTTATTTATAAGGTGGCCAAGTCAAATTTTATTTGCATTTTTTACTCATGATTCATATCTTAGACTTATTTCACACATAACGATTGTGACGTCCGAATACGATAAAAATACCTAACTGACTAATCTATTTTTTCCTAAAATCTGAAAAATGACAAAACTTCACCATAACTATCAATTTAAAGACGTTTGACCTGAATAGCAAAAAATTTCGCCAGCGGCGCTTTCCTTTTCTGTCACCCCGAGCCACGAATTACTCGCACAAAGCTGTATACGCACTGAGTATGTTCAAAATCGTTGTGTGTGAAATAGACGTTATACAGGTAGATGAGTTTAAGAGTTTATAACGTCAACGTTAAATATTAGTCAAAATAAGAAAAAAATATCTGGAGGGGCGGCACATCTGGTATTTGCACGCGGGCGGCCAATACCCTAGGATCGGCCCTGGCTCGTGATTATACTTTATCACAAAAAGTCGAAGCGAGTTGATCACACACTACTGTTGGTTTAATCCACGAGAGTCATAGAAAGTTATCGCACGAAAATGTTTGTGATTTAATTCAATTTTTAGACCAAGATGATGTTTCAAATATCAACAACTCAAATAGCTCTCGTATAACAACACGTTCAGAGGATGTTCACCGTTAAAAAGGTCAAACTTTATGATGCAAATATCAGATTTGACATATTCACATTAGTGTCGCCACTTCTCAATTCTTAAGTAGCAACATTAAGAGTCACAGAGCCTACTGAGGGCCCTTGATCATATAATAGACTCTACTTTAGAGTAGCAGACCTGATTGAAAGATACGGGTACTTCAATTGTAATATTTCCAACGTATCTATACTGGTAACTTCGATCTTTAATAAGTATCTATATTCGATAGAGTGATATTTCTGTAGAACAGTTGAATTTCCAATGGTATATTCTACAATCTATTATATAAAATAACGGAAAGGTTGTTTCCACCTACAAAATTACATTGACATCTGCCCAACTATCTTTTAACTTATTACCATAAAATTGTAATTAAATAACTGACCGTGTCAGTAAAAATGACGTAGCTCGATATACAACTATATACCGCTATTTTTTGTAGTTTATACAAGGTCAGAAGGAATTATCCTCTCTAATATATGTATAAAAAGCAACGATTAAGAGAAAAAAAAACAGAAATATGTATTTAAATCACGTTTCACAGTGAACATTATTAATACGACATTCTACTTACATTTTCTTAGAAAAATATCGAATTTGTTTTAAGTTCCAAGTACCTAAATTTTAAATTCGTATGAAATATGACAAAATTATGTGTAGATATTGATGAAGAAATAATATATGCAGCTAAAAGAGCATCTTTTTATAAATAGGCTAAGATAAAATATAAAAATATTTGGTGAACTATAGAAACTATTAAGCTGAAAAACAAAAAGAACACTGTAAGATGGCAAAACTTTTCCAAAATATAGCTTTTATACTATTTACTAAAGCACAATTGAGCTTTTAGGCATCCACTATTACTGAATCTCTATCAATGGGTGCGAAATAGAACAATCGACATTGGGACATCGTATTTCACGTCTTCGATATTGGCGCGTAGTCCTCTTCTTATACCCCTAGTTCTGTTCTATTCTATACACCCTTGTTGTCTTAGAATTTTGTGTATAGATAGCTGCCATAGGTAGAGCCCACCTTACCTTCTTCGGTAAAAAAGCTTTAATTTAAGTGATTCTTTGCTTTCATTAGAGGTATCACCAATGAATAACTTGTCTAGGAAGTACGAATACTGTGATAGAAGCATTCGTCTTTTGGTGATGTATGTTTATTTCGATTTTTTTATTCTATGTTTTCAGCTCCATCAAACTTTTTTCTGCTCTTGCATTCACTATATTCAGCATTTTTTTTTTTTTGGTTTCGTTTCACTATATCATCTCTTCGCATCTTTGGCATTTTGCAGAGAATACTCTGCCTATAGTAGTACTTGTAGCATTTGTACAGGTCCACAGTGTTTATTACTGTCATTTTCGTATGTCGTTTTCTTGTATGTCTACAGAAGAACCACAAGAGTCTCAGTTCTTAGTCTTTTTTGAATATCATCAATAATTTATTCACTTCTTTTGAACCATAAAAACATAATTAATAGCGGGTGAACGTTGGAATGTTATTTATTTGTATATATATATATATATATATATATATATATATATATATATATATATATATATATATAATATTATATTTTGATAAAGGCGAAATGTCAATTGTGTAAATAAATGTATGACAGTAACTTTTACTTACAATATTGTTACACTTTTATACATATTTCTTATATTTTATTTGACCAAATAATGAATACAAAAGTATTCGAAAGCTCGGAAAATATATTAAAGTTAGTCCACTTTGGTGTTTCATTACCACGTTCCCAATAAGAAACCGCTTATATATATGATATATATGATATATATATATATATATATATATATATATATATATATATATATATATGTACAAAAGAACCAGTTTATTATCAAGAGAAGTGTGGGGGTAGGGAGGATAGGGTGGTTATTCGTTCATTAGTAAGTGATCCGATTCCGTGGTTTCAATCTAACTACTCCATGCAACAAATCACCCCTTTTTTTCGGTTGTTTCCAAGGCTTCAATCTGCCTACTCCTTGGAATTTCACCAAAAAAATGGAAAGTATTAAGAACACTGTTGACAGTAACACAATCACTGCTGGTCTCGAGCTAACTTCTGGACCTTGTAATTATAGGGGACCTGTTGGAGTGTTTTAGGGTTTTGGCGGGCGTGGGAAGTATATTATTCGCGGTAGGGGTAATAAATGTGCGGAGATAGGCTTCTCGGAGGGTTTTATAGGAAATCTTGTTATTGGCCGATATGGAATTCGAACGAAGTGGATGAAGCAAGTGTTTCCAAATTGTCGGCAATCTCTGGCTATCGTCCCTTGTGTTCAGATAGTTTGGACGTTTCTCTATAATCCTGGACTTGAAAGAGCGGAGTGGGGCGATAGTTTTGGTTTTATTGAAATCGATTGTGTGTCCAGTATGGACACGATGCTGGGCAAGGGTGGAGGAAATACCGGAATTAGTGACAGAAAATAAGTGGCTCTGACGGAAATACGTCGATTTGTCTGGCCAATATAGGAACAAGAGCAATCTGAGCAGGGGATTTCATACACTCCTTAATGTTCATTGGGTACGTTGCCTGTGACTGTTCTGATTGAATGGGAGAGAGTCTGATTGGGTTTGAAGATTCTGCAAATTTTGTGTGTTACACCTTTTATGTAAGGAAGGGACAACCTCAGTTGATCTTTCAAACCAGTGGAGAAGGATGGAGGAGCTGGGGATAAAAATTTATGGATGCTCCTAGAAATTTGGGATTTTTTGTAACCAATTTGAATCAATGTTTGTCTCAAATAATTGATTTCAGATGATCGACTGGAATTGTCACTTAACGAGATGGATTGTGATACGAGTGGATCAATGTAGTTAAGTTGGGCCGAATGCTGATGGGATTGAGCGTTAAGGAAACGATTGGTATGAGTGGGTTTGCGATAGACTTCGAGTTAGCTTGTTAGAAATATTCATCACGAAGAGCAATCTAGATTACTACGATAAAAAATAGCACAAAACACACCACCCCGAAATAAAGCATCGAAGCCACTGTACGAATGTGCGTCTAAATACAAACTCACACGTGTCAGAGAGGTCACGTGCTGAGGCGAACGCATCCACTATACATTGAGGGAGGGAGGAAAAGAGAAGTTATTGTTTCATTCATGACGCGCTTAACTTGTAATGCCACGATTATGAAATGCAAAAATTTATTGATATATGAGTCGTTTGCGCTATCCCAATGTGGAAGATTTTAACGGTTTTAATTTTTTTTTGTTAATTTCATCACTTTTGATAAAGGATTTTCACTATAATAGTTTAACATATCGTTGACTAAGTACCGTGAAAAAAGCTGCAAAATAACTTAATTTTCGAAAAAAATCGAAATTTTTAGGACAATGCTAGCTGGGGATTAAATATTTTTTTAAACTTGCTTTTTATTTACCTATCCCAAAGACAAGTTTTCCGCGGTATAGCATTGTAAAAAAGAAAAATTCGTTTTTTTCGGCCCATCATATATATATATATATACATATATATATGCATGTATATGTATATATATATATATATATATATGCATGTATATGTATATATATATATATATATATATATATATATATATGCATGTATATGTATGTCTGTGTCTGTGTGTGTAGCCCAATGAATATAAAATTACATTTATGTTTGTATATAAAATTTCGTATCCATAATTGCTTAATAAAGGAAAAACCGTTACCAAGTAAACTTTTACCGGTAAATCTAAAAATATTCTTTGATTAACTTTTTTATTATCTATCTATCTTTAAGTACGAAAATACAAATCTTTGTTAGCAAAAATCATTACGCCACCTATGAATTTATTAGCGCTTTCGTTATTGCTAATTTGAAAAAATATAAAACTTATAATATGGAAGAACGGTATATTGAATTCCAAGAAATAATTTTATTCACCTAAGAGTTTTTATTTACATACATAACGTTGCTACGATGCCGACTAACATAAATTTAATAAGATTTATTTGAATTTTTAAATAATATTTTGTAATAACCTATCAGCATAACAAATGTACAGTGGATAAAATTGATATGTACTCTGACGTAAATACCAGTCAACATTAACCGATAAGAGAAACAACAGGTCCAGTGAACATTTTAAAAAATATTTGTATTATTAAGGATTAAACGACTTACCTTAAGGATGTTCAATCCTAATTATACGATATTGGACACGTCCTCCTAGAACACCCTGTAGTAATACTCCTAATCACTTATCACGCGCAAGTTTAAAGAAAATGATTCACCCTCTCGTCGATCCGTCACCCTGCCTGTCGTTCGTGTGTCATTATACTTCGCCTCTGTGCTAAGATCGCCTCTGGGGCGGGTGTACTATTACCTTTCGTATTGACAACCCAAGTCACTTGCTTCCTGGGTGGGTTTGTTCTAGGAGGACGTGTCCAATATCGTATAATTAGGATTCAACATCCTTAAGGTAAGTCGTTTAATCCTTAATTATACTTCTATTGTACACGTCCTCCTAGAACACCCTGTAGATGTTTAGAGAAGATTGTAGAGGCGATCTTGACCAGAATAAAAATAGTCTTATTACAGTTCTATTCATTTTTATTTCCCAGAAAAGTAACATTTGTGTAACAAAAAAGTACATCCCAAAAATTTTAAATCTAAAATTAATTATAAACCCTTTTCGTTTTTAGTATTATTAATACTATGAACTAACATAACATACTTGCATGAATGAACAAAACATTATATATTTTTGTCATAGAATGCAAAACCGAACAAAAACTTTTTCATTTGTTTTTTATTAAGTTTTCAATATAATTAGAAAACGTTTCTGTGTCTACCAAAGGCCTGTTATAGAATTTACAAAAAGTATCTGACTTTTCAGACCACCCAGCTGCACTTCTTATGCTCTCGATATTTACCTCAGATCTGAGGGCAGCCGAAGAAGCAGCGTGTCTGGTACTGTGCCCTTTAAATTTTTTAGTGTCAACTCCCCCCATTTTTAATCCATTTTTGATCCAGCGACTGAGGGTTTGAGTCGTAGCACAATGATATGGTCGTTTGGCAGTTAAAATAAGGTAGTCTTCGCTAACCCTGATACTTTTTGTTCGTTCGATATAGTGTAGAATGGTAGAGCAAACGCAAAGCGCTGGATTATCCCTGAAGAAGGAAAACTTTAAGAGTGGTTGAGGTTTTTTCGGCCCCGAGGTTTTCACAATATCTGTTACTTTTATTTGTATTCCTGTATCCGAGCTCACAATATTACTTATTTTTATTTTAGAGAAGGTCTGCACCCTTTGGGCTGTGGTCAAGGCTAACAGTACAACTAGTTTTACTGAAAGTTGGCTCATATCAAGAGTATGCAATGGGTAAAGTTTTTCTAACATAATTAGTACCGGAGATGGGTCCCAAGTCTCGTCGTATCTTGGAAAGCTTGGGCGAGTTTTAAAAACCCCTTTCATAAACCGTTCCACAGTGTCTGATTTCCCTGCTTCTGAGATAAGATTTAGTGCAGACTTGTGAGTGTTGATGCTCGAATAGCTTGAGCCATTTTGAAATTGTTGACTTAAAAACTCAAGAATATTGTGAACAGTAGGTTGAAAAATTTTTGGCTTATTCCCTTCGAAAAATTCCCACCATTTTGAATATGTTGTATTATACTGCTTGATTGTATTCTCACTAAGAGATTTAAGCATCAGGTCTGCGGCGTTTCCTGATATATTTTTCATTTTGAAGGCTTCCCTGATAAAATCGCGGCTCCCAGGGTAAGTCGGGGCCACAGTGGGTGAGGCTTTCTGAAAGGGGATAAAAGCAAATTAGGACTTGGGTGTAATCTAATTAGTGTGGAACTCATGAGACTTTCTAGTTTTGGAAACCATGGTTGGGATTCTATGCACAATCACTTTTAAAACTGAAAACACCGTTGGAATAAATTTTTCGCTACTGATAAGAACACGACATTCGTTTTTTGCGTTGTTTACCTGCACGAAATAAGCGCAAGAAGTATAATGTCACACGAACGAAACGAGTCAGGCAGGATCGACGAGAGGGTGAATCATTTTCTTTAAACTTGCGCGTGATAAGTGATTAGGAGTATTACTACAGGGTGTTCTAGGAGGACGTGTACAATAGAAGTATAATTGATGTCATATCATGGAAGTGTAAAAGTAAGCCCTTGAACGGTAGAGTGAAGCCTAAAGTATGATCAGCTTATAGTGAGATATAACAGCTTATTAGTCTTGATCAAGTGTTCGTTTAGATCACATCATATAAAAAGACATTTATGTTCAGTTTTCAGATAGTTGGAGACAAAACTTATTTAAAATTTAGCACGGAGTAGTATTTTTGTAATTGGCTAAGCAACCTATTACAATATTCAGTTTTAAAAATGCCATGAAACCGATTTACGCAGAAATCTTTGGGTAGAATAGTAAAAAATAACATCTTGTGTTCAAATGATAAGATAAAATTTGACTTGTATAACAATACAAAATGCATGAATCGAATATATATATATATATATATATATATATATATATATATATATATATAAGAGTAGTTTCTTGGGTAAATAAATGTATAACAGTAATAAACTTTTACTTACAATATTGTTACACATTTATACATATTTCTTATATTGTATTTGACCAGATAATGAATACATGAGTATTCGAAAGCTCCGAAAATATATTAAAGTTAGTCGACTTTGTTGTTTCATTGCCACATTCCCAATAAGAAACCATTCATAATATAGCTGGCAAAGAAATCGTTCATGTCACTTCACCAAGAAAATGGCTCCTAAGCTCAATAAATATATTCAATTTTCAAGATTTTATTTAGAGATACTTTCAGCTATATCTTTCACGAGTAGTGTGGTCTCCGTTCTACCCCTTTTTCACAATCAAATCATCAAATTTCAACAATAACTTCGAAAGCATATGATGCCGAATACACTGTTTACATCACCACTACACCAACACTCACAATTACACTGTCTGACACGCGTTTATCAGTTTTCTTTCAGTCTCTGAAGACGATAACTTGGTTATCGAAACGTGTGTCAGACAGTATAATTGTGAGGTTGGTGTAGTAGTGGTGTAAACAGTGTATTCAGTATGAATATCACCAACGGTTCCAGAAATACAAACTTATACTTGATACAACTAATAAGTTTGGTGTGGTGATGATAATTATAGATAAACGTTTGTTACTCCACTGAATTCACATTCCGTATAAATTGTTAATCTGTTTTTTCTGCATGATTTAGTCTATTAAGAAGTTCTTTATTCCCTATGCTATTCTTGACAACATTTATTAGTTCCAAAATCAAGTTTATTAATGAAAAAATCAGAAGTCCATATAAAAAAACGTATGCTGCATTTATATCTTGGTGCAATAAGAAACAAGTAAAGTATTATTTAATGAATAGCCTAATTGCTAGTTTATGGCCAAAATACTCAATGCTTAAATCGACACTGAATTTCAAAAATAACATCATAAACAAATTTAATGGATTAATAGTGGTTATAAAGAGGAAAAAAAAACAATAATATATAAGAAGTCGAAAGTCCTCGACAAAGAACATGTACAATCATTTATTTCTAATGCTTCTGACAATCTGTTTTTAGTAACAAAGATAAAAGTTAAAATTTCAATAGTTGAAAAGATTTAGGATCAAAATATCTAGTTGAAGCATATAAAATACACACAAACAGGATATTTACCTTAGCATACTTTTCTATAAAAATGGTAAATTTTTTACGCAGCCGCATCTTTATGCGGGACATTGTTTCTCCCTCGGCTCTTTCAGACAGCGGTCCAGATTTTTCAGCTATTAAACGACTTGGAGGTTGGAAATCCACTGCTGTGGCAGAAGGATATATTACAAAATAAAGTTGATACAGCCAAAAAAATTTGTGAAACAGCAGCACAGGATTGTCATGCCGTTATACCGACTCTAAAATAAATTCTGTGCTCACTTCTATCATCAATCACCTTCAATTATATACTTGTTGGTTAATACTATTACATCTGTATTTCAAAAGTACGCCATTGAATCTCACTAATTCCTATCTTGACATGGTGGTATGGATTAGAAAAAAAAACTAATTTATCCATAACCAATGATATCAGAAACGGTTACAGAGTTCATGATACTATTATTATTATATTCCAAAGCTCCAGCACTATTGCTAAAAAGCTATTATAAGAAGATCAGGATATAGGGAAACTAATGAACTACCAATTGCTTGCAAATTGGATAATAAAATTATGTGGTTGATGAAATATAAAAATCCAAAACCTTTCACAATCATCGCAAATAATATCTATGAAATTGTGACAAGTTTTCTTAAACAGCTACTCTTAAAAGAACAACGTGTTTTAATTTCCGGTTATGGGTACAAAATATAATAATAAGTCTAAATATATGTAACTAGGGCAAAACATTATTTCCTTTTTAATAAATATCATAAAACTTTAACGAGTTGAAGCTTATCACGAGATAAAATGATTTCTAACCACAAACCGTGAAATATTTTAAGGTCCATTACACACTCAAGACAATCACCAGATAAAATGCTAGTAACAACAATGTGGTCATTGAAATAAGAAGTAGTAATACACAATAAATCATTGATTATTCTAGGTTTGAAGATTAACACAGTTCTTCTATCTGTTACATTCCAAACATAATATTCTTTATTTTTGGTGTTGCTTTTAAAGTATCAATTTATTTTTGATTTTTCTGTGTACTATTAGTAAATGTTTTAAATGATAACCTTTTGTTAATGATATGTCCTATCTGTAAAACAATCACAGAAAAAAGTAAAAAGATTAAGGGTCTGGAACACTGATGAATTGGATTTTTTTGATAAATCTCTTTCCAACACTTTTATTTCTTACAATCCACAGTTCTGGAATGTTGAAGTTAGAATGTATATTGTTGATATTCCTATTATAGCTAATAATTACTCACAGTTTCCGATTTAAAACTTCAAATTTAATCACGATCGTTATATTTGTCGTCCACATACAACAGCAGAATCGTGTCAGTTCAGGTATCACTTTATTCCAAAGCGGAGTAATGAGAAGTTATCAGTTTTTGTAGTCAAAGAATGTGAAAGATACTGAAATTAACTACACGAGGAAAGTGATTTATCTCGTAACAGCGTTTTTTTATAGATACAGATAAATTTTTGGCAGTATTATCTGAAAACAGGGTGTTGGTCAATAATAGTGCGAGTATAATGATGTTAGTCAATGAGCAGAAACAAAAAGCAGGTTAGGGTTCGAGACTCTGGAATACTCTATTATTTAAAACCGACTTTCATAGAAAAGCGACCTGAAATCAAGATAAATTATCTCGGAAAATATGACTTGACAGTAACAATAAGAAAAAATATTTTTTCATCAATGAAATTATTCGTAGGGTTTAGTTTAATTCTCGTATATTATATGCAATTATGTCCAATGTTATAGTAAGTAGGCATTATTCCATTATATTGATAACGGTGCTCAAATTTCAACATATCTTAGTAAAAGCATTGTCCCTGCTCTTATAAATATTCCCTTTGTCAACATTGGAATGATCTAAGTGTTCATGTACCATATGTACTTTAGGGACATTCTGCAACCCATGAACTTTAAATAAGCAAATTTTATGAACACGCTCTTCAAAATTTGCAGTCACGACAAGCTTTTTCTTAGGCATTCAATAGCTTTGGAAATTTTTCACTGGTAATTATTTTCCTTATTTGTGGACAGACGAAAATATCAGCTTTCATTTTAGATTATGACCCCTCTGACTCTTTGGGTATTCAAAAACTTCAGAGTATTGATGAAGAGACTTCACGAATTGCTTCTTGAGACTTAATTTTATATGAAACAGAGGCAACTAAATAGGAACGGCCTTCATAGTCATTTCATGGTCTCCTCTCTGAAATTCAAATCACTTAAGCCTTGAGTTGTAGTGAAGAGCGTATGTTCTACCATCCCATGAGTAAAGATAGCATTGATATTTAGTAATTTTCTCCTAACTTTATAGAATGAGCCATAGACACATACACACGGAAATTTATTTCTATTATAATAATGGACTGAAGTAGAATACTTATTTCAGTGATTTACCTATAAATGAAGCAAAAAGTATTTGCTCATTCTTGGAACCCATTTTAGACAAAATTACCTGCTATTCCCCACATACTTTATTTACTATTACTAAAGACTCTATTTAGTTATAGTTGTAGATAATTAGAAAATATTCATTTTAACAAACCAAAAAAAATTTTTTGTTAAAGACTTTCAATTCATATCCCACTGTATGTCCACAAAATCGTAAGCTTCCTTATTGCCTATTTGTGACATTAATTATCTATTGTGAATATTGAATGTTTCATTTTTACCCATAGTTTACTGCTTCTTCCATACAATCTCCACATCTAAGAGTATCTAATTACATAACTGAACTTATTTTGTGAGGTTGATACATTCTATTGTGTTGAATTGCGCTAGGATTTTTTATATAAAACTGTCACATAATTTAGTTGAACTAATTAGATAACAGATGATTAGGAAACAATGCTATGTAGAAAGATTAATATCTCATGTGGGATGAGACACATCGGAAAAAAATATACCCTATTTGTTATATAAACCGTAAATTTGGTATAAATATCGGTTATTAGAGTTTCATATCTATTTTTTTCTTGCCGTTCTCAAATCTCTAAAAGTGATATTGAGAAAAAATATGATGTACACTAGGGCCTCGGTAATCCGGATAGGCAAAAACAAGACCCTTTCCGGATTATAGTACGCCATATTTAATGGTAATAAAACACATGTTTAACCTTAGTTTCTTTAATCAATTTTTCACATTAAAGTATAAAGATAAAAATATACATGTTCATAATTACAACTATGTGAGAAAAACAGTGAGTTAAAAAACATTTATTTTTTCTCGAAAAAGTCTGTAATACTCGTCTTATTTTCGACCTTTCCAAAAGCCCGGTCTTTAAGTCGACAGAGAAGCTTAACTTCGTGGCTATCAAATTCGTTATCTTCAACCCATTTCAAAGCAATGTTTAAAACTCCTACCACCTCTAAATTACCACACTTTTCTGGAGTCAAGGACTTCAACATTATTGTCCTTATTTTGCTCACACATAGCCTCAACAGTTAACACTTGATATCTTTGTAACCTGCTTTCGGCACCATCAGCAGCCCATTCTTGAGCTTCTGCCTCACTTATTTGAGGATCAATGGCGCCACTCAACCTATTACAAAGCTGTGCTAAAGGCACATCATCTTCTGGTTCGTCTTATCACTAAAAAATCCAGGGTGCAAATTTCTCCATGATTTGTTAATTAGCGATGCCTTAATATTGGCTCAGCAATTAGCCAAAAGAAAAACTGTGTCCTTTAATGTTATCGATTTTAATATCGCCATAAAATTCTCAGAACATAAGACAGTCAATCAAAAGTGATTTGTGGTAATTTAACTCCACATTTTGTATAACGTTGTAATCCATTGATTGTACCGAACAAGCAGGAATCCGAATTACCAAGGCCCTACTATAATTCTACTTACACAAAAGTGAAGGTATGTAATAGGATTTGGTATTTTATTTCTGCATATTAAACCATCTGAAAATGTATGGATAATAAAAAATGCCCATATTGTAACGTTTTCTTTTCTTCAAACTATTTCTAATGGTGGGTGAATTTATATACTCTCTTACTTATTCAATTTACACTAGACTTCACATTCATACAATTTATTCAAATTTACCAGATACTTATTACTACTTTTATCCGTACCGACTTACCTATACCTATAAACAAACTAGTATTTAGAGTCAAAAGAAGTTCTGGAATAATTCTAGGACGTGAACAAACAAACAAATTAATAAAAAACCTTAGTAGGAATTGGTTAAAAAACAATATAGAATAATCCGCGCTGTGACAATATCACGTAAACAGCCTTTTCTAGAACTGGCATATTCGCCAAACTTTAGACTCTTCCATCATAACCGGACAGGACCGGCTTCACGGCTCCTCTAATGGACGAGTTCGTAACACTCCTTACACCCAAGGATAATCAAAACAGGTCTATTTTGTAATATTATACCAGTAGAGTGGAGAATTTCGTCCGAAGAACATGTTCCTAATAAAGCAAAAAAACGTTTTAGGCCAATTAGTTGATGGCTACAGTCTTGTAGGACTACATATTTATGAATTATTAAAAAAAAAATGAAATCAATTACTGGCCAAGATTATGCTGATTTTCTAACATATTTATTGCCTGATCCGCTATATTTCTTCGATCTGGCACCCTCCGATCACTTTCTATACCAAAACTTGGAAAGAACCCTTGGCGGAAAGCAATTTTAGACATATTAAGAAAAGATGATGGTAGAAACAAATCAATCAATCAATCAATTTTTGGATTTATCAAAATAAATGGAATCAAACCATTGTATCGTATAGAGAAAGTGACGTGATACGATGATAACCTGTCTGATAATAAGTAACAACAAAAATCTTTGGGATATAATGTAAAAAAATTTAGAGCCATTTTAACAATTATAATATTTTTTTCCATATGCGATTGCCAACGTAGAAGAAGAGGCGATTACTGTCACTGCAATGGCTAAAACTGACATTAGCCCGAGTATAAAATAGGCTACCTTATTCTATCACGGTTGTAATAAATAAGATAATAAGTTCCCCGATAAGAGCCTCCCTTTCCTCTAAGGATTTTAGTTAAAATTAAGTTCTATTGTCAGTGTTGTATTCGGACCCAAACTGAAGCTGTTTGGAATTATCAGTTTTAACTTGTGGGGGGCCTTAAAAATGAGGGGTATGGGAAATTTTTTTACGCTATTTTGATATCTGTAAAATATAGAAATTTCACCCCGTCTGTCATATGGATATTCATTAAAATAAGAAATCACTGTATTTTCAGGATACCTTAATCCTGGAAAACACATACATACTGTATTTCATTCACATCAAAGTAACAATGAATTATGTTGAAATGATTAGTATAGTAGATAAAATGACAAAGAGATTTCAGGGTTGAGAAATATAATACTAATCTTTTTTCTTTTAAATCCTAAATATTCGTAGCTTACAATACTGTTGTACTAGAATAGAGGCCAAACTAAATTGATTCGATTCATTACTTCACTTCCGCTAAAGTAACTCATTTGCTAAAGCTATTCCATTTATTAATCTATTTTAGTGCAAATCATTAAATAAATAATCTCTATTATTAAAAAATAAACTGAATATATAACATCCAGGCCTAAAGTTTAGTATTTAAATTCTTTCACTTGTGACTTTGGTACAAAGTAAAAACAAATTTATATCCAATATGCAGGATAATAGAACGGATGAAGTACTTTTCAAAGATGTTTTATGATCAGTGAATGTCAGCTTCAAGTTAGGTCCAAATCACCTTCTTCGTCACTGCATCTGTATCCGTAATTCTCGGTGGACTCTTCCACTATGAAGTTGATTTCTTGTTGTGCAAACTATCGCAGCTACATCAACAGTCAACTTCTTTCAATTTTAAATAGTATAGAAACACTTTGAAAAATATTTCGAATTTTAATATAGAGTCAAAAGTTTTTAGGTCCAACCAAGAGCAATACTGTAAAACATCTACGGAAGATATTCCTTCAATACACTACTTCAATCCTTGCAGAGTCTAAGATATAATTTTGTGATGTTGAACTGTTAAATCTCTCGTGTTTTTGCCAAGTATCAATTGTTTTACGTCTTTTCTTTCTCTTAAAACTCAAGTAACGTCTAGCTTGAGATTAATTGCCTTGTATAGGTTTTTGTTTTTGCGTAAAATACTCTAAAATGCAGGACATTACTTTAGTCCTTAACTTCCAAGCTAAAGTAGAGTCAGTGGTTTTACTTTACAAGTACTTAGAAATAGAGGAAGTAACCCAGTACAAATCTAGTTAAACAAAAGACATAAATATAAGTTTTAAAATTTAGACCATTAACTTATTTTCTTGTAGCTCTCAAAACCACCAAATATGTTTGATTTTTTTCTTTCTTCTAATATTAATGAAATAATATTAATAACAACATGATAAAGTGGAATAGTTACAAAAATTGGCACACCATTTTACGATAATGTAGTTTTTAGAGAGCATATAATCATAAATTTCAACTAATCTTGTGTAGTTCATTTCTTAGAAAGGACTAATTAAACTATTACATACCAAAACAAGTAGAGAAATAAATCGAGTAATAAAGTTGCCTTGTCAATTGCTAAGTTAATTCTGTTTAAAGGTTTACATGTTGAAGCATACTAAATTTAATCAGAGAAGTGTTCAGCGTAGGATGGACAAAATAAACTCAAGATTTCATCAGTGCCGTGGAAGAAAGACCAACGACAACTTTTTATAATAATTTCTAATTAAAGAAATCTCATATCATCGTTCATTTTCATGGGTTCTGAAAGTTTGTTCAATTTATTAATTCTTATACCTGTTTTTATATACTTTCATTAATAAATCTTCTTGATTTAGGGTCTCTTCCATTTATGATTACTTTTTTCAATAGATAATAATCTTGACGTTTCAACCCAACTTGGGCATTCATTTTTGTTTTGGTAAAGGGTGTAATTTGCTCACTTTTATGAGATGTAGTCCGATTAGAATGATCAAAGTTTTTCTGTTATAATTTACACTGAGATTTTCATGAAATATCAATCTATAATTAATTTAGAATTTGTTTTCCCAAACGTTTAGAAATCAACGTCCTAACCTAAGATAACCTTAAATTGGGCGAGTTTTGATATCAAAAACAAAAGAACTCGAAAAATACAACAATAATCAATTTAACCAAAGTAATTTTAAATTTTCCAATATCGTTGTGGGAATGTGGCAAAGATATACAAAAGTACACTATAATATATAGTCCCAGCTGTTAAATAACTATGTGCTCCGCATAAGAAATTAATGAACTGAAAATTGTATCTTAAATTTTCTAGAGACTATTAAATTCATATGAAGAATGGTCACCCACCAAGATTAGAGAATATCAGGCGAATTATCCTCATCTAAAGATGATTCGGCAATGGAAGGAAGAAAATCCGTGACCTTCTTGAGAGGAAATATGAAGAGTGAAAAAAGTCTTTGTTAACGATGACGGTTCCTAGAAGAGAAGATAGTAGTTATTTCGAGAAAAGTAGCCGACGTACAGAAGAGGTATCCCAACAATCCATCAGGATGTCATCTGGGGGTGAAGAAAACTCTTGAGTATGATTTGTACTACGAATAATGGACCACAACGCAAGAGTAAAGGACCCATGAAACAGTATAACGTTGGAAGCCCCTTCGAAAGGAGTGCTTTAGAACTCGCTAGACTATTTCCGATGACAGAAAGCGGTGGTGAATATAGCTTAGTAGAAATATATTTTGCACAAAGTGTCAAGAAGAGTCAGATCTTGCGTTCGAAGAATTAATGAGTGCGTATGGAGGTACAGACAAAGGTAGATATTGAGTCACTACAGAGCAAATATTTGTTCACTCTCAGAATATTATTCACTGGCGTACAATCTCCCCCGTCAGTATCAAGAACGCATGAGGTTTGGCAACCGCTTCCCGGAAGAAGTTTGGGCAATTAGTAAAATTTGAAAATTAGATTACAGCCCCCGGCAAAACACTGAGACTCAGAGACGATTCGTGGTACGTCTTCCAGGTACGTAACCAAAAACGAGATCAAGATCGATCCACCTATCACGATCTGGGGCAAGTGCTTCAAAGCTTCCGATACCATGTGCTGGAGTACAACCTGAATAAACTGGATATGATAAGATAGTGAGCAACCAGTTGAATTGGTGAGTCTCATCAGAAACATGTTAAAAGGATTCTCCAAGATACCGATGGTTAGCTTGTAGCTTTAACCCTTTTGTGACTGTTTTTATAGAGACAATTTCTAAGATGGCCACCGACTTGTGATCAAAAACTGTTTAAATAAATAAGAAGAACATCACAATACGATTTTAATAAGTTATATAATAAACATAACAATATGATAAGCGAATATTAAATAAATCGATAGGAACGAGACTTTGTACATAGGTACTGCTCCTGAAAACGTCATTGACAAATCCTTGCATTGTTGTTCATAAAAGCTCTTCACAATATTTTTACTATCTTTGGCCAACAAACATATTTGATATCCTTTCCCATCTTTCACTCTTCTAGCGAACTTTGTATTTGCATCCAATTCAAATAACCTTTTAAAATAGGGTACAGTGGTTTTAAAAATTATACTCTGTGTGTTTGTAATATCCCTCACGAATATTTCGGTGTCAGCTATATCCGACTGCTTCATTACCCGCCATTTTAATTTGAAAATTCCCTTTTTGCTAAAAAGTATAATCAATAGTTATTGATACATAAAGAAATATTCAAAAAGGTAAGTATTTAACATGCTCTATATTCATTTTCGTTAGTTTCATTTGAATTATGGATTTATGTAACGAAGTTTGGTACTCGATTTTCAAAGTGCTAAAAAGCTTCGAATTAATTCTAAATTTTGCATACTAATTAAAAATCAGATTCAATACTATAATTCCATAAATTAATCTTGCTAGTTTTAACAAGATAGTATGTAACAAAATTTACATAAGAGGTTAATTTTACCTACTTCAAACTATCAGATAAATTCAAAACTTTGCATTCATGTAAAGGAAAAGTGATAATATAGTAACTTCATAAATTTGTAAATCACTTTTGTCAGAAATACCAGAATAACAGTAACGGAATTTTTTTATTCTATTTTAAGCGATCATATAAATTCAAAATTTTGCACACACATTAAAGGCCAATAATATTTTAATAATTTTGTCTAACTGTCATCGCCAGATTCATCTTGGTAAACAGTGTAAATAAATCAGTGGTGTTAGATTGAATAAACATTTATCGATTGACAATAATTATACTAAGTAGAGCGTTGATGATCTACATTCTACAACATGTAAGGTTGTGCATTTGATCATGCCGAAATTTATCTAGGTTGTTTGCTTCCGACCAAGCTTATAGCGCGTAGGGGGTCGATAAACTGAATGAAAATGGAATACTGTGATTTTTCAAAACTAGTGGATAGATTATCATGTATAAGTGAAGCATTAATGAAATGATTAGATTGCAAAATGACTTGACAGTCTTATAAAATATAACGTTTGTATATAATCGAACTAAATTATAAGTTATCGAAAAGTGGAGCTATGAATGATATGGAAATTAAGATTCAATTCAACCAATGTCATTTCAATTCAACCAATGTCATTTCTATTTTATATCACAATGATTTCTTTTAAATTAATCTCATTAAAACAGTATCCCAATTTAAATGAAATCTGTACTCTATACGTACTGCGGTACATATATTTTTTGTATTATTATTTTATATCATTAGTTTGAAGTTCGTCGAATATATTTATTTTTATGAATGACCTAATTCCACTACTACGTCCTCATTCGTATAATATCTGTTAACGTTTTAATACTTTGTATAACGTCTTAGTTCAGCTGCAATCAATTAACATAAAGTATTTTGATTTTTTACCGGCCCCGTTTATCTAGTTTCATTGGAATGAACGCGCACTATCGAGGACGCACATAAAGTGACTCAGCGGTCCTTTCACAAAATTTTCCACTGTAATCTTCCCTGCCAGAATAAAATTCTAGATCCGACACTATTGACCTCATATAGGAAATAGAGTGCTTTCGGAAAAATCTTTACACACACCCGTTAGTGACAACTCTCAACAAGCTTTACAAGTTTTAGCTTCCTGTTTCCACCCATTTTATTATAGTGAAGCTCGAACCACCATTCGGGCAAGTTGTTTTCGCACTAAAATTTTTAACTAAAAAAGTATTAACAATAATGCAAATAAAAAATCGAATGAAAGCTGTTTATGGTGACTTGTGTCCATTATCAATGATAAATTGCTATTGTTGCGGGAAATCCTTTGAAGTCGCTTTGATATTGCAGCATAGCCCTCATTTCCAAAACAAATCTTCTAAGGATCCTACAAGAGCATTAAGATTTGAAAAAAATTACTGCAAGGTGGGTGCTTCGATTTATCAGCGCATTGTAAAAGCACTGTCCAGTAGAATATTGTGAGCGATTTTTAGAGACCAAGACAGTGTATTCCGATCAATTGCATCGGATGATGACACTATGGCCTTTCACTATGATTTAACGTACAAAAGAGCATCCATAGAGTGGTATGGGAAAGGAGAGCCCTTGCCAAAAAAAGCGAAGGTTATGAAAATTACCAAAAAACTGATGGCTACAATATGCTGGAACTACGGAGTATCCTTTGGATTAACTTACAATCGTTAAGGCGACATATTGGTCTGATTTACTAAGGTAGTTGTCTCAAAAAATTATCAAAAAAAGGTGTGCGCTTGCTTCATGACGATGCTTCTGTCCACACTGCTTCGCTCTCCAGGACCCACTATATTGCACTGATTTGGCCTTGTCCGACTATTTTTTAATCTCGAAATTGATGGCCGAGTTGAGGGGTGGAAGATTAAACAGCGATGATAAAATTAAACAGGTGGTGTACGAACATTTTCACTCTAAAGATGCATCATATTTTATAATGGCTTTAGTCATACGTGTTGCACAGTGTGTGCAAATAAAGAGAGAATATATTGAGAAATAATCACAGATTTTTTTTATTTTATAACATTTCTTTCTATGCTAGGTTAAGAACTTATGGACCACACTACGTATAAAGATTGGACAAAATTAAAAATTACTTACTTACATTATTTAATTGAGGTATTACCTACTTTCTATGAAATATTTAATTTATCAAATTCAACTCTTGAAATGTCAATAGAAATAAATTTGGGTTTGTTGGTTTTTGCTTTTATATTTGAAACTGGAATCTTTCTAATTAAAGATTAGATCAATTTGTATGGTTACAATTGAATTTTCTTAGGTTAAATTGGATTTTGATTACACTAAGGTTATTTGAGTCAGTTTTATATTAATACACTTATCCTCTTGAGCTATGTTGTTTCTCAAAACAGGCCTTTTTTGAAGTTATTTTTTGTTGTTTACACTTTAACAGATTCATCATAGATAGAATGGTGATCATAGAAAACTTGATCGGCAAGTGAATTTGTGTCAGGGTATAATTTACTGTCACTTTTATAAGAGGTGATTCGATTGGATTTTCTTATCATATGTTGTTTAAAGATAGCGAAAAGTAGTTGCAATTATCAATAACTGAAATCGTTACTGAATTGTCGCTTGCGTTAGGTGGCTGCTAAAACTGTATTCCATAAATCAATAAATACTCTCATAAAATAACTATAGATCATTTTATTTAATGACGAGATATAACACGAGAATTTTTTCTCTCCTAAAAACTCAAATCACTGATTTCTAATGGATAGAAGATTAAAACGAATACTAATTTCTGTTTTTGGAAATCCTTTATATGACGCTTTGAAAAATCGGGATAATTATTTATAATCATATACTTACTGAGATAATTCTCTAAATCTTAAGTCCGGTAAAACGTCATATTCCCCTGGATACCTTTTCATTAGCTCTGTTGTATTTACATTTATTGGACAATTCAATCTCTCTTCGGGAAGATTATATAACGTATGATTTTTCAAAAATCCTGGAGTTTCGCATAACACTGTTTTATAAATATCTCTTATGTTTATTTTGTTTGAAAAATATCTAGATAGAGGTCGTAAGAAGCAATCGCAGTGTAATTTGTTACCTACAAAAATTTGACTCTACTATACGATTTAATACATGTACATAGAAATATAAATAAATTTCTACGAAACCAAACAATTTTTCTGAAACTTATGTCTCTTTTTCCCGATTGCATAATTAATTTTTTAATGACTTTTAATTGTTGTATATTCATTTCCTAAAACACCAGTCATGTTTGTTATTTCACTAGTAAATATTTATGTCTCAACAGAATGGAGGAAGGACAACATGAGTTCTAAAATACTCTAGAGAAAGTTTATGAAAGGAGCCCTATACACTTATTATACTCGGAAATTTCATAACTTCAATTGAGAAAGGTCGTGACTAGCAAGAATCCAGTAATCCAAGAATCCACAAATGAAAATATTATACAACCTGGTAGCAGGAAAAGATATGTATGTTTTAATCACAAGACAAAAAAAACACAAAATTACATGGATGATACCTGAAATAAAACCAAGACATGAAAGAAATATTTTAAAATAAATCAAATCATTCAGAGGTGCAAATGTGGGCACAGATCACTTCTTGATCGTGGCAAAGCTAAATCTGGAATGGATTACTCCTGTTCGATTGTTAATAGAGTTGAACATTTGTGGACGCGCCGAGTACAGATTTCCAAAGAGGAAAGCGACGGCAATCTATATTGTTATGTATTGTTCATATTTTAAAAAGGCCCTTTTGATTATTTACATAGTAGAACCGAATTATCGAGAAATTCTTACCCGAACACATCAGGATAGACAATTAAACAGTATAAATTAGTATGTTAAGAATCATATAACTGTTTAGAAATAAGTCATAGTGCATAATTTAGTGAAAAGTGATTACTTTAGTGGATTTAGTGTTAGTGTATAAATGAATTAATTAAATAAGAAACATTGTGTTTAAATATATTCCACCGATAAAAACTGCTTAAATAAATTAGAAGAAAAACAATACAATTATAAACCGGCAGGAACAAATAAAATCAAACATGGGTTAGTCAAAAAAGTGAGACTATTCCCAGTGAATTTACTTTAAAATTAACTAATTGTGGCAAAAAAATTCCAAATATTTAGAAAACAGGAATAATTATCTCGTTCCATAAGAGGAGCGATTTGCTTAAATAAACCAACTACAGAGAAATAAACCTTTCAATCTTTCAAATGCAACAGGCTTTTGATAGTAAAAATATAAATAGTTAAAAAACATGACAATAGAGCAATTTACTGAGAAAACAGGAATATAAACTTGATAATAGCGTTAAAATGGATATACAATGTCGATAACCCTTTTTAATATAACATTAGAGGGAGTCATAAAAGCTGATAGTGAGAAAGGAATAGGAAAGAAAAAACCGAGAAGGCATAAACTCCAGCCTATAAGGGCCAACAAAAGAGCTGAAATTGTGAGAGAAGCTGAGAATTGGCGGCTATAGGCGAATAGAGGAAAAAATAAAGCAATATATGCAGTACCCATAGACAAAGTGCATGAGACCATGTGATGAGAGAAAACGAATAAGTTTTAATTATTTATGGATCTTTGTAAGAGGGGATTATGACATTGAAATTCGTAAAAGAATGTAGAATAGATAGACTGAAAAAGAACAGTATGAAAACCAGTTGTAGACAGGGCCAGGGGAAGACCAAAAGCAAGATGGGAAAACCAGATTGATACGAATTTGAAGAAAATGAATATGGGAAAAGCAAAGAAGGGAGTTAAGGACAAACAGTTGTCAAGAATAATAAAAGAAAACTCATTCGCATGGTAAGATTTTTATGTACATAAAAAGGTTACATGGGACTGATCTATGATCAATCGATCGATCATTCATCCTCTCAGGATGTTACTACATTTCCCATTTGCAGTCAAGTATACCTTGTCTTTGCTTACTAGTAGTTAGTGGAATAGACGAATTAAATAATATTATTAATAAATTGAGTTAAAGATATCTTAAATGAGTATTTTTATAACAAAATAAATTCTTGTTAAAAAGTAAAATTTATTGTTCATTCCCATGCATTATTAAAAGGCTACAAACCAATGATTAAGCAAATGAAAAATAAATTAAAAGATAATATTTCTACTTAACAATTAATTTAGATTGCTTTAGCTTAAATAAAGGATAGAACTTTCTAAGGTCACCAAATAATGTTAAATGTTTGAAAGTAATTTTTGATTATAAACATTTTCTCCCTAAAACAATTTACCTTGTCGTAAAAAATATAGTTTTTAATTTACATGATGGTTTTATTCTTATTTTTGAACGACGCAAAAAATTTTTTTATTGCAATGCTAATATAATACCAAATAATTTTTGGCATAGATTTAAAAAATAGTGTAGCGTATAGCGTATAGATTCAATAAAATATATTTTTCATAATGAAATACTAATTGTTTCTAATTTAATTATGAAAGATAAAGAGTAGCATGCAGAATCCAATATTTCTTGATAATAAGGAAAGCAATGGATTGATACAGAGGTAAGGAAGACACTATTAGGCATTAATTCTATAATTTATAAAAGTTAAAGCTAATAACTTACCTTCAAAATACACATCAACGTTGTTTTCTATCAATTTCACTAAATCAGGCACAAATCTAACAAATTTATTTTTTCTTAGATCTATTAGCGATAACTGATCAGCGTGTTTCAGGTATTTCCATGGAAAGTCAGTTAACATATTATTAGCTAGATAAAGATGTGTTATATTTGATGGAAGTCTCAAAAATTCTTCATCGCTTACTAAATCGTGAAGTTTATTATTAGATAAATCCAATATTGTCAAACGTGTCAGATTACCAATAATACCTGCAAAAAATATCAATACAACATTAATTGAGTGAAATATCACAATAGTTTTATAATGGTGGATTCGTTACACCAACAAGAATACAATTGATGTATGCTCTTCATACAATGAGAAAAATCATACTTGTGAGAGACATCAACTGATCAAAGGTTCTACTTGTTCTTAGAAATTATCATCATCATACCATATCCATTATACCGCATTGCTATGGACATCAAAAGATATTGGAGTATAATTAGATTTATTCGGTTTGATGATGCAATTACATGCAAAGTACGTGCAAAACTAAATGATCCCCCAATACAAAAGAATTTGATAATTTTTCGTTACATACATAATATATGTAAGAAAAGGATACCCGGGAATTCGGGAGTCGACATGGAAGTTGAAAGATACTTTGAAGCCACAGGTGTCGTTAATAACAAAAAACACGAAGTTTAATGTCTATGAGAGTTGAAGTAGCAGTATTGAATTATTTACAAATAAACAATCAACAGTCTATCAGACAATTGTATTTGGTATCTGGTATAGATCAGCACCTTATGTTCATAAAATACCAAAATCCCATGAATAGCACTCTCATAGAATGAATTTAGTCTGTCAATCAGTCTAAGATGATCCTGTCTCTGACTTAAGTTTCTTGAAAAATTTAATGTTGTAGTTAATAACAACCAACACGATAGTACAATACGGTTTTCTCTCGATAAGTGCTAATTAAAAAATCAAATTATTGGAATATTATTACTTGTTTTAAATCTCAATAGACCTACTTATTTAAATTTGTGAGAAAACGTTATTGACCAGTTTGATAACATGTTAATACTCGTTTAGAAGAACTAACTTCTCCACAGGGAGGACACCTCTTCATTAACACTGAATCTATATCCTATAGATTTTTTGTGGATTGAAAATATAGCCCCCTTCGCCTGTACATCTTACGGAGTTGTAGCAGAGAATTTATATATTCCCTCCCAACAAAAATTCACATAGATTTTTTCCCTTTCTGAAAAAAATTGTGTTCAATTTCTCATTAAAACACCTTGTATATACCGCACTCAGAAACTGGCACAAAATTATTTCCTTATTTCTAAGTCGAGAAGCAATTATGATTTGTCCTGTATCAAATTAAGTTTATCATATAATCACAAAAAGATAGTTATTTTAACGAAAAAATTTTGCTAGCGTATTTTTCCAAATTTCAATTATTGTCTACTCAATTTAATATTTTGTTTATACGCAAAAAAAGGTTTTAATATTTATGACTCAAATATTTATAAAGAAAACCATTTTTAGTAATAAAGAAAATATATCTAAATTATAACTTACTACTATTTCATATGTCAAATACCTAAACTAATGAGTGAAGCTGCGAAAAATAAACAAATAGTTATTTATATAATTAACGCAGATTTCGATATATATAATTTGGTTCGTAATTTATCGCTTTTTTGCAAGAGATTGCTGCACATATCCTTCGACGATATTTGTAGACCAACCTCAGTGTTTCTTTGAAACAATCTCTCCTCCAGAATTTTCAAGTTAACTTACCGAGGCTCTTCTAATATAATTTATGGTCAGTTTAAAAAGTTCTATGATTTCTGACAGAGTTTGGCATCACAACTTTTTGAATAAATTAAGATCGTACGGTTTGTCATCCTCACTCATCGACTGGCTTAGTAGCTTCCTCAAAGACCGATGCATCCGGTTCGCTATCGATGAATACACCTAAAACTCAAAACGGTTTGAGGTCAACGCTGGTGTTCCCCAAGGATGCATCTTGTCACCTATTTTCTTTCTCCTGTACATCAACGATCTACTCGATAAAACTGCAAACCCAATCTTCAGCTTAACCAACGATAGTACACTTGTGCCGTCGGTCGTTCAAATTAACTTGCCCAATAAACTCGGCTAACACCCAAATTCGTTGGCAGCAACAGGTGACCACCATCAATACCAATCTTGAAAATATTCTGGAGTGGGTTGAAAGCAGTCTGATTGAGTTCAATACAGCAACGCTGCTATTTTTACAAAGAAGGCTGGCACTGCAGCTCAGAATTTGATCCTGTCTGTACATAAAATAAGTAGCTTCACAAAAAACTTGGAGCCATCTTCCAGACCAAGAAGCTATATATTCCGCAACAGCTTCTAATCCTCTACAAGGTCCAGATTTGTCCATCTTTGGAATATTTCTTGCATTTGGAGCTCGGTTCCCAAGCATATTCTGAAGATACTCGATTCAATAAAGAAGAGAGCAGTTCGACTTATAGGCTATCCAAAGTTGACCAGAAACTTGTACAATTCAGAGCATAGAAGAAAGGTCGCCTACCTGACTCTGTTTTACCTATACTAGCACTGCAAATTCTCTCTCAAGCTGTCCAATATAATCCCAACTAGAGCAGCTTTTGTGAGACCTACTAGACAGGCAGACTTGGTTCATGAACACCGGTTTCGTCTGTATACGCACAGAACCTCAATTTATCGGAGCTCATTTCTTTGGAGAAGTGCAAACCTGTGGAATAAGCTATTAAGGCACGTCTTATATTATACCAAAAATAATTGTCCTTTCAATCATTTTATCAAGAATATGTGAGGAAGTACATATTATAATTTGAGAATTACGTTTTATCGTCACAAAGTGTAGCCAAAAATTTCACGAAATTAATAATAATTATAATAATAAATTGTACTCACCTGCTCGTATGTCGGCAATAGCATTGTTTGATAAATTAAGTTTCTCCAATTTAGCCGTTCCAATTGTAATGTCGACTGTTAAAACAGGCATCAAATTGTGAGATAGATCAATTTCTCGAAGCTTGTATGGAATATAAGGATTGCTAGGAAAAAATTTCTTTGATAGGAAACTAACTTTATTGTAAGATAAGTCAACCTGAAAACATATCATCTGGTAGCTTGAAAAATTTAAAATGTGATATTATGGTTAAAAACATCATCACAAACCTTTTCTAATGACAGGCAATCATCGAGAACTCCGTGAGTTTTATTATCCATTTTAGATATTCGATTATGAGATAAATCCAGCTTCTGCAGTGCCACCAAACCTTCAAAGATAACTTTTTTTGAAAATGTTTATTTATTTCACAAGGCAACTAAATTTGGGATAACCCTAATTTTCAGCCAAATGTTTGCATTCCCTATTCATAATTCCCACTTAATCAATATGAATATCTGATATCTTTCTTACAAAAAGTATGCATAGTCGATCAAATTACTTCTGTCTTGATCAATCAATCAAATGTTCAGGATCTACCAATTAGGATAATGATGACTGCATGAATGTAGTTTTAAACAGAAGAAGAAGCACTAGACCAAAAATGCTTTGAAATTTATTGGAATAGCGGGTGAAATATCTGATAAAAGCTAAGTTTCATCAATTACTTAACCATATCGCTTATTATTCTTATGAATCGAGTACTTGAAAAAAAATCTTACCTTGAAATGCGCCGTTTGGTATGTGTGTTATATTATTGTTGTTTAAATTCAGAACCAATAATTGTAACAAGCCTTCAAACGCCCGTGAACTTATATTATAAATATAATTATTTGAAAGATCCAATTCGAAAACAACAGGAAGTTTGCCAAAAGCATTTCTTGTAAGTTTTGTTATGTTATTACCCTAAAAATCATGAGAATATAGTAATATTGTGATTAATTCGTAGAATTCACAATCACTTTGTGCAGTCAAGGGGTAGCTTGACATGGTGCAATACAACTTGCAAGTTCAAAATATTCCATAGATGATTATTGCGCGTTGCTGGACATTATGCAATTCTATTGCCATTGCATAATGGCAAATTCTATGAGTGAATTGAACAAATACCTTACCTGAAATTTGATTTGATTCAATATTTCGTGACCAGTTTAAAAATGATAATAACAAAACTAAGTAAGTAACGGAGTGAAAAAGTGGTCAGTGGATCACTGTCAATAATTATGTCATCTGCTCCTGTTTTGCTTTTGGAGTCTGATAGAGAAGTTAGTTGTGAAGCCTAAAGTAAATTGATTTCTCCCTAGAATAGCAGCATACACTCAATAAAAATGGCATCAAACCGATGACATTGCAAGTGCAAAATCTTAAATGAAACAATCATTTGAACTTCATCTGTACTCGCCTTTTATCAAGAATTATTGCGCTTTGCATTGCATTGCACGTTGTATTGAATGATGTCAAGAGGCCTTAACCTTAGAGAGCCTTAAGTTTTTCAGGTTATTATTCTCAGTCAAAGATCTAACAAATATTTTAATATTCATGTACAATGCGTTCGTTCATAAATTCGCAGAATGGTTTACCTCAGTCTCTCAAGATGATAATTTGTAGTAGTAGCCTAAACAGTGTGTCTTATCACTATTCTCAATATGTGTTAACGCGGTACCGCAGTGATAGTACTTAATAAACTACAACTTTTCGTTGCAGGTGACCGAAAAAAGCTATGTTTATGAAGTGATTGTAGAAAAATACCATTTTTTATGCTCAATCATAATAATAAATACTCCCAAACATTTCTATTCAAAATTGTTTTCTCAGTCTATAAAGCTGTTTTCTATTCATTATAAATTAGCTATTTATTCAAAAATTCACTGTATAATTTCATTATTCATAACAATTCTACTGCAATATAAAATTTTATTACATACCTCTAAATAAACGTATTGTAAAGACGTCAGTTCACTTAATGCATTCCGTGGAGGATTTTGAATACCATTATAGTTCAAATTTAATCGCTGTAATGTAAGTAAATTGGTGAAACTACCTTCACTTAAATTATCACCAATCATGTTGTAACTTAGATCCAGACTCAGTAGAGAATTCATGCTAGGCCAAGTTTCGGTAGGCCATTTTTCAATTTGGTTGTATGACAAGTCCAAATAAGAAACAGATATTGGCAATTGGAATAAATTTCTCAAATTATTACCTCTAAGATTCAAAGTTCTCGTACTAGATAATCTTGTTAGTGATCCCTTGGTTACGGTATTTAAATTATTATAACTTAGATCCAAATCTAACAATGTTGGCAATGAACCAAACATACTAGGTTTGATCGCTGATAAGTTATTATAACTCATATTCAAGTTTCTCAAGGAAAAAAGCGTTTGAAAAACAGAGTTAAATACATCCGTCAGATTGTTATGCGAAATATCTATTGTATGTAGCTCATATAGTTTCGGAAAAGTCTTCTTGGGGATCACAGAAATCATATTATGTGACACATTTAGAACTTTTATACCTGTCATATTATGTAATGGAATCTAAAATAAAAAAAAAACATTGAACTTGATCTTTCTCTTTTTCAAGTACCAAAGTTTATTACATATTCACAAACTACATACTGTACGCAACACAAAAGCGAAGATATTGATGTTTAATTAATGTTAAATTAATCATCATGCAAATCTATTCATGGTTAAACTCATCGATCGATGAAACACTCTACTACCTCACCTGATTTCACTTCACATTTTTCCATTACGATTTTCAGGATATTTTTCAATATTTCCTATTATTACCACGAATTTGAGACGACCTTATCGAGGAGTATAGGACTGCTCTTAAACTCCTTGTACCAGTCATTTTTCAAGCCAAGCCTTTGTCTCAACGCTTTTTTTTCGGTTAAAAACGAGGATTACGTAATTACTGTTCGAAATTCTAACAAACAAATTATACTTCGAGTAAAAATTTGAAAATATTATGTGATGTAACTCATATTCGTCTGAATGGGGACATATGTTATTATGTTGAAGAAAATAATTTTTGTTTTCTTTGTAAGCTATAATTGCATTCTTGAAAATCCATTATAGAACTATACAGTGCAAAACAACGCGGTAAACTAATCGAAAGTCTTGCTGTCGGCTCTCACGCTCCTCATGGTTAGCAGACTAGTGGTGCATTTTGGGAGCTGGATTCACTGATCTACAGACTTAGATGTCAATCGAAATATTCGCTATGCGGCAGTGAGTCTTGAGGATACTTTAAATTTGAGTTCACGCATACATTAAAATGTAATAAACCAGTTTCATTATTGAGACACATATACAAATATAATCTGTGTATATCTGAAGAAAAATGTAAAGAGATTCTGGTGAAAGTAGAAGTCGTCTAAACAAAAAACAGTAATGCTTCAAGTAATCTCACCAAAAATCTAGTAGGAACAGCTTTAAGATTTGTGGCCACTGAAAATTCATTTTCCACACTTAATACTTAATAGTTACTATCAAATTGATATATAATATACACGTGAAAGTAATATTAGAGTTAGCTTCTAACTTTCACATTATGATTTTTCCAAAATTTCATTCTGTGGTCATGATCGTGTCTAAAGATTTTTGCACTAGCGTTCCTTTGTAAGGAAACTTGATGAGATTCTTCTTATTATTGGAATAAAGGTGCCTAACAGATATCAAAATACTAATTACATTCATTAAGCGTTTTCAAATTCAATATAAATGATTCTCTGTAGTTCAAAATATTTTAAACCAGATAATTCACCTTTTCATCGTACATTTTTGTCTCACAAAACATATGTTGATGGTGAAACTCGAAGTTATTGGGAAAAGTCTAAAGTGCAGGTTTGTTGTGCAAAGTGAAGTGTGCAAAGTTGTTGGCAAAATAAGTATTGTAGTAAAAACTAATCTTCGATATTTCAACGAATACTTTATTGTTGGTTCTCTGAAAAGTGGGAACTAAATCTTTAGTCAGATGTTATACATTCACACATCGTAAAAAAGTTATATTAGTCTTCCATTGTCGTGCATCGAAGTGAAAGTAATTTTTCTGAGTAGTATAAAATGGAAAAATATCAAATAATTCAATCGTTATATTCACCTGTGAAAAATTACTGAGAAGGTTATATGATAATTGAAGCTCTGTAGCGTATGTTGTTTCATCGAAAGCTTGTTTTGGAAGTTCAGATATTTGATTAAAAGATAAATCCAATACTGTCATATTAGCACAATTCTGGAATGCTCCATTCTCAATGCTAGTAATCTGGTTGTTGGATAGATTTATGTGACTTAAGAATAAATCCTTAAATGCTAGTTTTTGAATTTCCTTTAATTGGTTATTGGAAACATCTAGTATCTGAAACATAGAAATCACATCTAGAGTATATAACTGAGGAGTTAAGCATACTGATCTTTATGAACTACAAAAATAGTATGAGAACCAACAAATATATTCAACAATATAGACATGTTTATTAACTCCGAATACCTGCAGTCAATTGATCGCTTAGCAGGGGCAGCATCAGTTTTACGCATAACTTTCACATTCGTTGTTTTTTTCAATACATATCGTTAATAGTTATTGTCAACTTTGTAGAAACTTTTGTAATACCCAAGATTTATATATGAAAAACGTGGACGCAATAGTATTTTGATAATCAAAAATTGTGCGACGGAGGAGATTTTATTTGGTAGGAATAAAGACACAAGAACTATAGTCTTCAAAATATCATTGAAATGAGATATTGGTAAATGCTGGTTCAACAAAAGCTTGAGTGGATGAAATTGTATCATCATCATGAAGAGCATTTATTTATAGATGGACTTTCAGCGTGGCTCAAAACCCCTGAGGGTAATTTTAACTTTAATAAGTGATATAGCTAAATATGTTAAGTGTTTACTATGCAATCCATTATATTTTATAATATTTTTGTTTTTCAGAATAATAATTTCATATTGGTAATATAGATTTCGTTTCATACACTTTTTGGTGTTTAAAATAACTGATTGCCAAAAATAAGGGAATAATAGATCTATTAAATAATGGATTTATTAAAATTTGTCTTGCGTGAAGGTAACAATGTCATAGTTCTGGAAAATGCGCTATATAACTCTCGCAAACTTGAGACAATAAGTCCAGTAAACCAGAAATCCAAACTGAATACAATTGAAAATCATCGAGCTTGATAAAGCAATGGTAAATTGTCAGTTTTTGAATACTAGAACATAAGTCGAAATTCAAACCGTACGTTGTTGATGAAATAGGAAGTTCTCAAAATAAAAGTGCGTCTCCTTCCTAACCATTCTGAACTCAACTCAACTGAACTCATATGAGTTGATGCGAAGAATTTTGTGGTGGAACATATCAGGAAATTGAAAACTATTTTAATTGTGTTATAATTTACTTTAAACTTCTCAAGTGGAATAATAAAATGTATAAAATTTTTGAAATACAAGTGCGCAATTAGTTGCTTTGTCACATTGTTATAGAAAATTCGAATAATGAAATTGTTAAAAATATGCGATATTTAATGGTCTCCGCTTGTATTTTTTTGCAATTCCAAAATTAATATAAGTAGTTAAATATCTATTCAAAATATTTATTTCTGGTGGTAACATTGTACTAGTACTCATTAAATATTCCTAATGACAAAAAAGCAATCTCTTACCTCAATGAAATTTAGTTCAAAGAACATCTGATAATCGATTTTCTTAATTTTATTTCTAGCAAGATCAATGGTACCTATTCTTTTCAAACCTCCAAACGTTCCTCTTCCCACATCAACTATTTCATTATCGGCCAGGTATAATCTTCTTAAAAATCGCATACCTCGAAAAGAATTCTGATCCAGCTTCTTAATTTTATTTGAGTTCATGTTGAGTACTTTCAAAACCGTATTGCGTGCAAAAGCACCTCTAAAATCACAAACAAAATATTTTTAAATAAAAATCAAGCAACACATTTGTATCATATACAAACAAAAACGGCCAATGATAATATAATTAACTATATTCTACAAATTATGAAAAGGATCAACAATTAGGAGGGCAAGGTTTTGCGAGAAACGCTGAAATTAACAGACTAAAATGTTTGAGATTTGCCTGTTGAGAAAAAGACAAGTAAGCAGCCATTCCAAACGATAGTTGAACCAGAAATTGGCAGATCTCTACATAGATCAATTTACTTTGTAGATCCGTAGCTGAACGATTTCAGAGATTGAATGACGTGGAAAATAGAATGATGGACATTATGTACCTATACAAAAAGCGTGAATTATCTGTTAGTAACTCAATAATATCAATGCGCTAATGCCTTTCTAAAATTCACTAACTGGAAGGGCAAATGCATGCTCTATTATTTGAACAATTAGTATACCTAGCAATAAGATATCAACAATATCCTCAAGAACGTTAAAAAATCAGGTAGTTTTTATGACAAGAATTACTTAGAATTTATCAGTAAAGTGAAGAATACAGAAATTGAAGATGGGGAAATATCAAACACCCTTCATGTAAACTCATTAAAACAATTTGCAATAAGAAAATTAATTTCACAAACAGAATGAAGGAATGGTTATGAATAATTGTCTATTATCGTTCATGATCTATTCATGATCCACTTCGAAAAGTACGTTAACCAAAAATATTTTTCCAGGGTAAAGTACAGGTAGCTGTCTAGCTTATGATTGATAATGAATTATTAGTACAATATACGCCGCCAAATATCCCAGAAGGTAAAAATACTACATTGAATTTTTTATCGAGAAAGTCTCAAGAGAGTTATCGAATCTCTTTCCAAAAACGTGTCAACTCCTTGTATACCCTTGTGACATTTCTGTAAAAAACTAAAAAAGATCGTACAGAATCCATTCGGACTTTTGGGTTTAACTCACTATACCATGAAAGATTATTTCAATATTTCGTTTTCCGTTGCAAGTTCGTACGTGCGAAAAGTTTGAAATATATAAAAAAATAGTTTGTTGGACTAATTAACGTAGTTTTCAGTTCAATAATTAAGTTAGTGGCTAAAAAGGAAATTGCAACAGAATTTGCAATCTGCAATCTGTCGCGAACTTTAAATCACCAAATACCCCCATTACATTTTACTAATTGTTCCAACAATATTTTTATTAACTTTGTAACCATTTCAAATGAAAAGAATTGTATCGAGAATGTGTAAGTATATTGCGTTGTGGAAAGCATGGGATAAATATTGTACATAACTCGCTGGAAAGTTGTTAACACACTCGCGTGAATTTCGCACTCGGTCTGCAGCTTCGTACGTAAACCTTCCCACTCATGTGTTAGATGTCCCTTTCCGAGTTCTTCAAGTAATACAGACCCCTCTTTTCTGAGTTATATGCCTTTAAATTTGCGAAATCAGAACTGTGTTTCCTTGTAGTGTGTTTGAATGAATAATTCTACACTACTATAATTCTAATTCTGAAGAATTATCTTAAATTGTGATGATTTATTGAAATATTCACAGGAGGTATTAAAACACAATCAAACATACTGTCGAAAATCGTGTTACTTACATAAGCAAAAAAATTGAAATTTAGAAAAATATAGGCTGGGTCGTATGAGAAAATTTTTTATTTCACAGCATTATTTTCACGTCATCTACTTACACCCGAATTTTTTGCATCAAGTCCCAGAACACCCTGTGTACTATTCTTGTGATCAGGTTCTTCTAAATGTTTACCGAACGAAAAAGAAAGAACTTATATCTTAGTAGCACACTCAATTAATGCTACTCACAACAAAACTACAGTCTGAAAGAATGTGAGGTTCCCTGAAGTAGATTCGCCTAAAAATAGCTAAAAATTGACCGACCAAAGACTGCGACTAATCATAAACAATACTTGGAAATTATGCAGTTTTATAGAAGATCTTGGTTCATCCATGCATTATACTTCTTAAGGAAGTAAGATAAGTAAGAGAGTTATCTGATTGAGTCATGTTTTCTAATGCAGTTAATATCCACATTGCCATTGTAGATACTGAAGTAGTCCTAATCCTAGAAAAATGCAGGAATGCTTTTGAAACTTAATGTTTGGTCAGGTATTTATAATATAATAAAAGAAAGCAGTGCATTTGTTTCAATAACCAAGGCATAAATAACGTTAGAGAGATTTTTGACTTTAATTTTTCTTCTAAACTTGATAAAAATCAAATTATGAGTGAAGTTTTCAGTATTGAGACAAGAAGTATAGTTAGTATATATAGTTCCACTCACCTCGTAATTTCTGTTAACCTATTGTTTGATACATTTAACCAAGACATTTTTGTTAAATCTGCCAAATGAGAAGCGTCGATTTTAGGTATGTCGTTAAAACTTAAATCCAGAACTTCAACATCCCTCAAACCCTTAAAAACGAAATTAGCGTTGAAAAATTATATTATCACTATTAAATAACTGATAGAAAGCTAGCTTGGAAAGAACTAACAGAAATTTTTACAATATTGAAGTGTTAATATGACACAGTTTTGGTGATAGTATTTATATTTATATATTTTCCCCTCACCCATTGTTTTTCTTGAAATTAATATTTCTTCTCAACCCTTCTTCTTTTTCTCCTTTTCACTATAACTTATTAGTAGATAATTCAATCTTCTACAGTCTAATCAAGTTTTGGTTTATAATTATTGTCCGTGTCACACTTTTCCTACTGATCACGCTGTAGGTGAACATCTTTCTTTAGAGTTTATTTGAAAAGGCATGAACATATACTTTTTATTACAAAGGTCTATATACGAAATTGTAAAGCAAGAAAAAGTGAATTAATATCTGTTTATCTGTATTTTCACTAGATAGTCTGACCACCCCGAATACCTCGTATATAATACATAACAAAATGCAAATGAACAAACCATAAAGTATTAAACTATAATTCTATACCTCTCACAATTTTTTGATAAAAATAATATGCTAGACATTAAGTCCTAAATCATAAGGTTACTAACAGTTCATCGAGAGTAGGTATCTTCTGGTGTAAATAGAATTAATGCACTCTTCTTTAGATCAGTTTTTTCATATCACCCTCTATTTGAGTGAATTTTCATGTCTTAGGTGCATCCATTAACTTCTCACTTCATAAATTATAGTTTGCTGGTTAACATGTATTTGAGCATATTTGAGAGCTTGAAAACTATATTCCAAACAATATTTTTCAATAATATTGTTTGGAATATATATCATTAAAAACAATTAATATTAAAGTTTTCACTAGAGAATGTGCCACCTCTATCAAATTCAATCAAATGATCAATATCTTTTCTTATCGACTATTATTATGAAGCTGAAGTGCTCTCGATTTGGCAACGCTGCACTCGATTTGGCAACGCTGCACTCGATTCGGCAACTTTGTCTGCAACTTAGCAGCCCTTCACTAGACGTGCCAACATTGTACTGTCGCGCTAAATGTCACGGAATTACAGCGTTGCTCTTGATTGTGCGCCATCTGTGACAGATAAAAGAGAAGGGCTTATCGGGCTTTTGAATGTTAACAACTCATTTCAGGATTTCGTAGCTGTGCATTAAATTATTTATAATGAACATCCATTATTGAAACATGTTGAATATGCATAAGTTATGCAGGTAATTTTTAAAATTATTAATATCATTTGTTGAAGTCCTAAATTACACAGGCAGTTGAAGTTATCGTTTAAAAACTGGGTAGTGACAAAATGATAATATATCTTAGCACTACTGTAAATGTCTAAAGAAAATATCTGATATCTATTCCACGTATTCTAGACCTCTTTTTTATCTTATAGAAATTATAGAAAAACATATTTCCTATAACATGCAAATGTGACAATAATGTTTAATAACTTTATTTTGAAATTAATTTGAGTGAAGATGCTAGTTATAATATCAATTTTCTCACAATTTTTCTTGCAACTGATCTGAGGATTGTTTATCTTGCACAAGGATAACGTCATTAGAGCAATAAGAGTTATAAAATTATACAGTTCCGTAGAAGCGAGTAGCAAGAATCAAGTTTTTTATTTCGTTTAGAGGAACGTTTAGTAATCGATACATCAATTTGTTAACAGTATTGGAATATATATATATATATATATATATATATATATATATATATATATATATATATATATATATATATATGGAAAACATTATGCATATGAAGCGACGACAAATAACCACTGACGCCACTGGCAAATATCATGTGAAGTTTAAAGGAGGTTTAAGTAAGTACACTTAACAAATTCGCAGAACACAAAATGTATGAGAGATATGTGTACGTGGAACTGTTGATAGGGTGATATCACAGAACACAAAATGTATGAGAGATATGTGTACGTGGAACTGTTGATAGGGTGATATAGTTATCCTGCATGAGATACTTATAGAAATATTTTCATAATTTCAGGTTAACAGTTTGTTGGACTACTGAAAATTGTGGAGAGAGTTTTGTCAAAGAGAGCACAACAATGAATTTGAAAAACCAGTAACTACAAAATTAGAATGGACTTTTGATACATTCAAGTCTTTAGATAAGCTGTTTCCAGCTACTCAACTATATTTTAAATATAAAATATCTACCTTAAATTGATTCTTCTTCAGTGCACCAATTTTATTACCATGTAAATCCAGAGTTCTCAATTTTCTTAATGGTTGCAGACTTTCTGGTGGCGGTGTTGATAAATTACCATTTGCTATATGCAATTTCACCAAAGTTCCTGCTATTTCACTAGACAAAAATGCATCCTTGGGAATTTCATTCATTTGGTGACCAGTAATATTCAATAAAGTTAGATTACCTAAGATCTAGAAGAAAATACTAAAATATTGCCAATTATACTTATCATAATAAAGCATATAAATTACATTCTTGAATACAAAGATAGAAAGGATTGATATGTGAGAAGCTATGGAATTATTTCGATGTATTTTTCATAATGACCATGGTACAATATGATGAATTATGTTTATTTCCGATGCACACACATAAGTCAAAAGGGGCCGTTCATAAAATACGTTCGCACTTAAGAGGGCGGGCTCTTGCTGAGTGTGACAAAGTGTGACAAGACGGAATGGGGGGTGTATGACAATGTGACGTTCGCTGTTCATAAAAATATTTTCAATAAGTATTTTTTTTTTATTGTTTTTATTTTTAAATTTTCATCATACCAAAAAGTCATTTATTTTCTATTTTATAGTAAATATATCGACTTTTAAACGTATCCAGTTGTATTACTATAAATTGTAACTTAATATATTTATTTTTGTTTATTTTTTGACATGAGCGCTGGCTCTGTGGCGCGGGTTTAGCCTTTTGACTTCGCTCTAGCGGCATTGCGATCGGTCACAATTGGTTTCTTTGTTTTCCCGATACTTGTAAGAATAACGTTTCCACGCACTCTGCGCTCTCACCGTAGTGACAAATGAAAATAACTGTTTCACATGGTTTTATTATTATATAATTTCTTCATTCGTCATTTAGTGGTGAACTAATTCGGACGCTTTTTTATATTTCTCAATTTAATACTTTTTATTACGTGAACTACTTCGATACGAACGACATCGATAAGAGGTGAAGTTTATCAGAAATTATTCAACACTTATAAAAAGTGTTATCCGGATAAAAAATCAATGATCGTTCAAGAAAATGTTAACAAGATTTGGAATGATTTGAAACAAGAATACAAAAGTGATGGTAAGCAATTTGAAGTGAATATTCAAAATATCATTGAATCTTTAAATCAAAAGATAACTCAAAACGAGGCAAACTTTTTTTTGTACCTAGTTTATATATTTACTGTTATCGGGGTTATATCAATATTATTCGCGGTATATATTATTTCATTATCCTGAATAATTTCTATATATGTAGATTTATAGTGTACACTAGCCTGTATAAGCCTCTATTTTATTGAATCAATTTTATTAATCCATATTTATAATCAATTTTTTGTTTCTTTAGCCACAAAATGCAGTCAAAGATGGGCCTCAAGCGTCAACGAGTGAAGAAGATCTTCCATCACAAAAAACAGTCTCTATTGAAAATATCTTGCCTTGTCAAGAAAAAATGTGCAGTTCAAAAATAACTACACCCGCCCAAGATGAGAGCAAAAAAAAATTTCAGTTATGGAATCAAGTTTAAATTCATTACTTTTGCAAAGAGATTCTGGATTGTCTACAGCTGGACTTGATAAAGAAATAAAAAAACTAAAAGACAAAATAGAAACTGAAAAAAAATCTCTCAAGCGTAAACAATAAGCTCAACAAAGATCATCGAAATCCCGTGCAATAAAAAAAGGAAGCTAGAGGATGTTTGTCTTGAGCATCCGAATGTAGCAGAAAAATTAAAAATAAGAAGCAATCCAGTTCGGCCGAGCTTAGAAGAGGATCAACCAGCTTTATTGCAAACGATCATTAAAATTACCATCTTTGGTAGCTCTGCTGACGAAAGACGTAGAACTGAGACAGTAAGAAGCTGTAAAAATTTAGATCAGTTACACGAGCAATTAGAAACTTTATGTTTTCAACTGAGTGGAAGTGCTACGTACTTACGACTTTTACCACGAAATTCAATTTCTCGTGAAGGAAAGAGACAAGTCTCTACGGTTCTAGTGAAATTAATTCGTGCTCAAAATAACTTGGAGAAAAAACATATTGACACCGAGTTTTCCACAGCTTCAATTAGATATTTAGAGAGTCTTGCTTCTTTTCTTGGACCTAATGAAGTATTTTTTTTCTCAGGATGATAAAGCCCGAGTTCCGATCGGGCTTTATAGCTATTCGAAGTGGCAAACATTCTAGTTCGACAGCCAAAACACATGCTGATGATTTCAAAAAAATTTTTGAACTCGAGTCATTTAAAAGTTTGGCCTACATCAACATTGGATCACCATAACCTGTAGTAATAATTTCTGGTGATGGGGGTCCTGACGAAAATCCTCGGTATGAAAAAGTAATATTCTATGCTATCCAGCATTTTCGTGATTTTAATTTAGATGCTTTATTTGTTGTTACAAATGCACCAGGCAGGAGTGCTTACAATCGTGTGGAAAGGAGAATGGCTCCATTAAGTCATGAGCTTGCTGGCTTGATTTTGCCTTATGCTTTAGCTAGTGTTTAGAAGTCATTAAAAGTCGATGGTTATGATGTAGATGCAGAGAATATTGCATCAAAAGAAGATAATAATGATGATGCACAAATATTAATTAATGATTGGTACTGTAAACATGTTCGTGAATCACAATACTTATTACAAATTTTGAAATGCTCAGACAAAGACTGCTGTGGCCAAACTAGAAGTAGTTTGAGAAGTTTACTCGAGCTCGAGAACTATTATGCGTATTAGGAGATGAAAAAGATGGTACGGAAAATGCAGAATGGATAGATGACGATAAAGTGGAGGGTAGTTTTGAAATAAATGAAGAAGAAGAAAATGCTGCAATACCGATTATAGATATTTCGGTGCATTTACAGAGTCCTTGGACGTCTGATTAATAAAAATATTATTCATTTATTTGTTATGAAATATATTTATTATATTTTATTATAAAAACTAAATAAATATTTAAATTTTCAAAATTTATGTACTATCAATTGAAATTTACCAGTGGGGGGGGGTTAGTTAGCACATTGGCAAAACCTATATTATCTATTATAGTTAAAATAATTTCAATACTACGTTACTTCAATTCACTACGACTACGAGTTTGACAACTACCATTTCCTTTCATTCCTAACATTTCCTACCTTAAAAGCTTTTGTGGGAAACTCTTTCAAACTAGAATTTTTCAAATAAAATTCGTTCAAAGTTTCATTTACTCCCAGAAAAGTATGTTCTTCAATTTTTTCTATTGGTGTGTCTTCTATTATTAATGTTCTCAAATTCAATTTGTATAAAAGACTACCAAATAATCTAGCTGAAATGAAAATTAAATAGATTAAGGTATATCCATAAGAATATTATGAAAAAAAAAATATGAAAAAGGTGGTGTCAAAACTTTGATAATTTGTCACAAAACCACTAGTAAACGGTCTATGAAATATAAAGATGTACCGAATGTCCCGATAAGATTGACCTTAGGCCATTTATCAGATAATACATATAGATAATGGTTTACGAGAAAAAACTAAAAATTATTTTTAATTTTGTATGCCTATTACTTTAGAACAGGAAATTAAAGTCTACATATACAAAAACAAGTAGTGAAAAAATTACAGAATTATGAATGTCTCAACTAAGTAGAAATTTCTGGAACTTTTGATGATATTGATACTAAACACACGATTTACACTACCACTAAACCAACACTCACAATTACAAGGGCGATAGCCAAGTTATCGTCTTCAGAGACTGGTAGAAGGTAAACTAAAACCTATTAACTTGACTTATCGGGTTTGATACTAAATTTTCCTACCAATAAACCTTCCTCTGCGAAAAATAATTCAGCGGGAAAACCATATTTGCGGGAATCTTTACATTTATTCCTCAACTACTAAACTATAGAGTGGACTGTAGAAAATAAGCTCTTTGTCCTTCTTCAAACATTTATCAATTTCAATACTTCTAAATGCATCCAAAAATTTATTTCATTCATTCATTTTTTCAATTTTACATTATTAATATTTATTATGAGCAATTTAGTATTTATCATTTAGAATTTTATCCTTAAAATAACAAATTTGAAAAAGAGCGGTTTATATGAAATTAGCTGCATTGATTGTGACGAGAAATATATCGGACAAACTAAGAGATCCGGTTTAAATAGCACATAGCCCGTTTAAAACATAGATAGATCGAAAATCGAGTATTGCTGGTCACGTTACCAGTGATAATCATAAAATGAATATTAATGAAAAATTGATAAGTATGTATCCAATAATGTATTGTTGTATGCTATTCAAAGCATTGAAATTGCTAAATGTGATTGCAGACTAAATAGGGACAATAGGGAATATTTCTTATAGCTCACTTTATAGTTTAGTAGTTAAGGAATAAATGTAAAGATAGTGTATTGTGAGTGTTGGTGTAGTGGCAGTGTAAACAGTGTGTTCAGGCTAAATATCTTAAATCTATTCGACGTAGTAATTAGTTAATTTGAGTGTATCCCATATGAAATTTAATTAAAAGCTGAATATAGAGAGTGTTTCTAAATTTATGCGACAAAATTCAGGAGGTGATTGCTAGTATGAAATTGATATGGGTCTTTCCCATAACAAAATTTCTTCAGCCCACTCCTTGCCTTGATATTACTCTTGTATGTATGTATGGATATTGGGCATCATATACACTGCGACCCAAAGGATGTCCCCCTTTCGTGCTGCGATACAGGGGAACCCAGTGTTTATAGCTAATCTGTTAATCCCACTCCTTTTAAAAAGTTGGCTATAGTTGCCAGAGATATCACCCTTAAAAGTTCGTTTATTTTTTTTTCTAAAATTTCAGTTAGGCTAGGAACTTGAAATGTTGTAATTTTCGTGCACAGACTAACCACAAGTATTTTTGCAATATTTTTGTTATATTCGCGGGGGTAAAATTAGAGTCTTTACTTTATTTCATATCAAAACTTTCTTCAAGATGAAGTTTTATGAAATAAAATTATAACTTTTTGTTTTATTCAAAAAAATTCAAAAATATTCTATATGCTCAAATTGTGATCCCAAAACCAATAGCTGCAAAAATAATAAACACCATAATTTCTAATTATTTCAATAAATTGAGTGGAAAACAGTAAATATGTAATACGATTCACAAGAAATCCTGGAAATAACCACCTCTAGCTGAAATACATGAATGTATTCTACGTGTCCATGGATTGCCGTACACATTCAAAAATTTGAGGTGTTTTTCTTATGGTGTCACATACTATTTGAATAGTATAATCTAACATAATATTTAATGTAACAGGAATATTGAAAAAATACCCGTAGTCTATTGCCAGTACACGAAAATTATAGAATTTAAAATTTCTAGTTTTACTGGAATTATAGAAAAAAGTCAAAAGGTCGGAATGGGGTGAGCTGAGGAAATTTGTTTAGCGGATTACTCCCGAGATGCTAGAAAATTTTATATGATGTATACACTGCCAGATGGACAGAACGAGGTAGCTAAGTTTTTTGGAAGCTCAGGTCACTAATTTTAAACTTATATCTCTGTGAACGAATCAACGAAACTTTTACATATAGGCCTTAATTCAAAAGTGTTGAAATGCGTACTGTACCTACAAGTATTCGAAGGTGTAAATGGTCAACAGTAAGTATCTGTGTATCAAGAACTTCAAATAAAAAAGCTTTAGTTTTACAGTTTGGCAAATACAGAAGTGAATGTCGAGAAACGTACGAGAAGTTAAAATTGAGAAACTATTCGGATGACAAAGAGCGCTTGATGAATTAGTACAGTAAATAATTAAAGAACTAAATTCTGTACCCCTGAATAAAATATATATTAAGTAACATTCTTTGATTATTCAGGAGACGTATATGAAGGTATTTATACTATTTATTACTGTTTAATAATATATTTATTAATATATGTTAGAACAATATAAATCTATACGAAATAAGAATGCAGATATTTATTTAAAGAAAGAGGTAGTGGGATATTTATATTAATTCGCATGTATGTCAGAAAAGGGATTTGATCACTTCGAAAGTATTAAAATAATAATTAGAAATACATAATGAAAAAAGTACAGATAAAATATTTATTCACTAAATTAATTTAAACAATAGATATTTGTACGTTTCGACTAAAAGAGAAAATGTTTCAACAACAATTATTTACATATTAATATTATATAAAAAATATCAGATTATCAGATCTATTGTTGAGTTTAATGTCTTTCAAGTTATATAAGTAAATTAGGTACCTATTACTTGTAGGGTAACAAATAATTATAGACCGATTTTTTTATATTTCTTAAAAAATTTTATCTTTTTTGTTTCATATCATGTTACTTCATTATAAGTTTGTTTTAGTTTTCTTCCATCGAAACCCCATGTTATGCATAATTTTTCTTAAACTTTTCCTTGAACCTGTATAGCCATATTAATCGTGAAATATTTTATGTATATTGCGCAAGGTTGGTATCTCACTTGATAATTCAAAATATATCTTCCTAGAACACATTTATCACAATTATCAAAGCCTATTTTGGGTTTTGATATTTTTCTTTTGTTGTTTGAAATAGAAATTGTTCAAGATTCCCCGTTTTCTATTTGCCTCATCTCCTTTTCAATATTTGAAATCGTATACACACTGACACTTGTCGCAATAGCAACACGTTCTTGAACTCTTTGAATGTCCTTCATAGGTTTATTTTCTGATGCTTCCCGGCGCATAAAATAAATTATATTTGCCTAAATTTCTCGACTTTGTCCAGTCAGAACTTTTCTTTCCATTTTTTATTTGAATTTCATTTTATATCACTGTATGAATAATAATATCTTTATTTTGCACGCATAATATATTTTTCTCGGTATCCAATAAAAACAATGAAAGTAGGTACCAACGCAATGCTTTTCACTATCTAACAGACACAATAGAACTGACAATAGTAGTAAAGTATATCTGCTTGAGGGACCGTACCAATCCCTACTACCATCATCTAGTAACGCGCATGGGCATAGCTATTTCACATTCATTCCTGTATTTGTCAAAGTGTATATAATTTTTTTATTGATCTGAAACTACTTAAAATCATTACTCAATTAATTACTGCATTTAATTATGGATATTACATACTATTCTGGGTTCTATTTTGAAGATCTACTTACCAATATTACATTTATATATGGTCAATCTTTCTATAGGAAGTTGAAAAGTAGCCAAATTATTGAGTCCAATACTCATACTCGCTAAATTAGTATTGTTACAACTAACGAAAAGTCCAGTATCAGATTCGATATCACAGGTACAAGGATGCAATAGTAATTTATCCTTGGGACATCTATATTGAGGACCAGGAGCAATATATTCAGAAAGACTAAAATTGATGAGTAAAAATACAGGGATAATTTGCATCATCATTTTGACTTGTTATCTGAAACACAAAAAAATAGATATTTGTAATGAATATTGCAAACATCATAATCACATGAGAAATAATTTATTACATACAGTATCGATTTAGAATGATGTTACAGTTCTTCCAATATCAATTGCAGAAGACAGTAATGCGAAGAACAATCAATATTTCATAAATACGCACGGCACTCATACATTACATTAACAAATGAAAAATAATTTTTACTCCCCGTACAAAAGTCGGTAAACAACTAACAAACCGTCAGTCCACGTGGACGTGATGTGTGTCAAGATTCATCAACTCCACTTTTTACCAATGAAAACCATACCATAAACATAAATGCATTTCTATTGTCCGAAGCTCTCGGAAGGTGTATGTACACAATTTCTTCGAAATATTCGTGCCAGAACGTCTGCAATAACCAGTGGCGTTGTTTGGTGAGATTCATTTAATTCATAAATTTCTTTAAATAAATAGAAATATGGAGTTCTTTAAACCATGGGCGAATGAAGCCAATGAAATTGCACAGACAGGTATGAATTCAATAATAGATAGAAATACAAACACAGCAAGTTATTTTAAAAATATTCGAATGTTTGAAAAAGGAAAATATTCAGCAATCTGATAATTCAACTATAGTAAAAATTGCTGAATTAACTAGAGTAAATGAATTTTCCATTTATCGAGTAGTCCTGAAAGGGGTTGCTGTGGATCATTCACAGAACCGAAAAGCATGTAAAGAGAATCTGAAATTAGTTGACAAAGCTATCCAGTAGATAGTACATATATATAATATAAGATTATCCAGAATACAATTGTACCAGTTTAGAAACATTTAGACAAATTTGTCAGCATGAGGTTTTAAACCCAAAAAACTGAATAAACGGATGGCAATAACCCAATCGTCAAGTATAGTTCGATGGCGACAAGATTATTTACGTCAAATAAAAGACTAGCGAAGTTCTACTAGACACATAATTTATTATATAAGATAAGTCTGGTTTGACCGTCACGATGTAGTAAATATCAGTTGGGTTGACAAAAGTAAAAGTTGCTGATTGAATGGGCCATGCTGGAAGCAAAGAAGATTTCGTGCCTAATGCTTAATTAATATCTGATTATCATAAAAGTATAACACCAGAATTATTTGAAAAGTGGTTTAATGAACAGGTTTTACCTAACATTCCACCACAGGCACTAATAATTATCGATAACGCATCCTACCATTCGCGGCAAATCCTTAAGATACCAAATATTAGTAGTAACAAAGCCCAAATTTTAGCATTTATGTCTGAAAGAAATATTCCTATTTCTATCATCGACAACAAACAAAGAAGTTAGAGAAAAGTTATTATATTGACAAGCTGTGCAGAGAACAGATCACTCTTTTTAGACTACCTCCTTACTATTGCATATTTAACCCTATAGAGTCAATATGGGCAAACGTAAGATCAGAATTACTAAAATATAATTAGTCTGCATAACTGAGTGAAGAGGTTGTAGATCTCTAGCAGCAGATTGCGAAGACCTTTGGAAAAACTGTGTTAAAAATGTTATCAACGAAGATGAGTATGTGGTATCACCCTCTTAACAACCCTTCATAATTCAATCAAATGATGACTCTAGTTCACTCGATTCTGACTACGATTATTATTTATAAAAATACTTTGGAATTGAAATGTTTTTTTTTTCTGTTTTATTTGCGAAGACGTTATTTTCCTTTATGGTTTTTACTTTGAAATTTCTATTTCTAGGAAAAAAAATGGAAGAGGTTATAAATAGGGCTCAGTTCACGTCTGGTACCCTGTTTAAATCAAACACCCTTACAGGCAGTTCCAAGTAGACCTACAATTAAGTGCATCTATCTAAATAATGTCGTTTAATGCCGTCCAATTTATAATGATTCCATTACCTTCTAGCAAATGCTTTCTGGCATAAGATATACATTTTTTTTGAAGAATTCATAAAAATAATAAATTTATAAAATGAGGTATCTACGCCTATGGTAGATGAAACAAAATTATCGGCAAGGGTTTTTAAAATCTGCAATTGATATTGGAAGAATTATACCACAGCTAGAAATTAAGAATTTTTCTTATAGTGCAAATAAAATACGAATCTGAATGAAACAGAATTAAGGATGATGAATTCCATTATAATTTTAATATTAAATTCCTGACCACACGCCTTGTTGATGTGTACCCGTGTACGAGGGTACGAGTGTCTGAACTCAATCTAAAGATGTCAACTATCCATTTTTGATGCTTAGTTTTTGTTTGACAATCGTATAATTGAATCGTTGCGTAGATTTTCATAAAAATGGGACAAATTAAGTACCAAGTTGTCAAATAATATTTGTTTTGAAAAGGGCTACGGAAGAGACACTGTGGACGGAAATCTGTATCATCATTCACGATCATGAAATTTTAAAAAGCTTAGTTGCAACGTGACCGTCCATTTTTTACAAGATTACCAATATAGGAATCATCATAGTAATGTTGGGTATTTTGTAATATATCTAGAGAAATTAATTTCAAATAATTAACACATCAATTTAATGACTAAAGGATAAAGGAAGATTTTTTTGTTGGGTATGATATACAGTGTGTCCCAAAAAGAATTATATGAATGAAGAAAAACTTTATCTTTCAAAATTATTCTTCATAAAAAGCTCTGTATGACTAAAAGGTCCATAAGTGAAATTTGGTAATCATGGTAAAGAGTACCCGGTGAAACAAAAAAATGATTTGATTGAATTATAAAATTTACTAAGCAATAGATAATTATAATTTGTGCAAGATCTTATCTGATTCCACATCATCAGAAACATTCCATTCCGAATCGCTCTCTTGTGCGTGATAACAATTTTTTCTATATTATTTTCAAATTTTGGCTTCTTGTACCAAAAATTCTTGCTCTCTTTTTTTGTATAATATTGCATCAGCTTTGCACTCTTTCACATTATTTATATTGAATGTGGTATTTTTTGATATTACATAAGATTTGAAGTTGATCCAGACCAGCTAAATTGGATAAAAAGCTAGGTGATATAGAGGTAAATCGGCTTCAGCACACTATTGTTTATTGAAAAATTTCTAGCCTCTAACCATTCATTTATCAATTCCTTCGTTGACTTTGATTTTAGTGCTTTGTCAATTTGTTTATTGTGATATGGTGCAGTATCTGCCCTATGTAGAGAAAGATTGGGTATTAATTTATTTTCAAACTACTTATAATAATTTTCAGAACACATATCGTCTTGATAGTCGCTTATTTCAGAAACAGATTTGTAAATTAGGGCAACTCTTCGAACAAAACCACACTCACGCCCCGCATGTACAATAATCAAACTATTCCCTTTTGTTGTTAATTACTTAATACTTTCATTCGAATCATCACATTAACTTTCGAATGTGCTAAGTGTTGGGTGATGTATATGGATGAAACATCCTTATACACTAGAGGGCGACCTTGATCTCCATATTACGTAACATATATTAAGTAATTAAGCTTTTGGATTTCATATCCTTCCATTAGAAGTCTTTGATTTGATTTTCTTGCTTTTTTCTCTTAGAGACGAAAACGAAGACCATTGTTCTGTAAATTATACTTTCGGAAACACCTGTCACAGCTGCCACACGCTCTTTTATGCGAAGTTGAGATATCGTGACACCTCCTTCAGCTTCTTTTTTCATGAAGGTTAACACATTTACAATTATTTCTCGACTTTGACTCTAAGGAATAATTTGCTTTTAAGCTTCATGATACACGAGTTATATCTATTTTTTTATATTATAATTATTTGCTCACCTTTCAAGTGTTTATTCAAATAAAAAGAGCATAAAAATAAAATAATAAATACAGAAGATACAAATACAAAACGTAAAATTATATCAAATTTGAATAACGCGAGTAAATGGAACAAAGCGAGAAAATATCTCCATTTTTAAATTTATTGTAACTTCGTAGCATCACCTTATTTCACTAGAAACTTATTCTACTGTAAAAGAAGACTATATTGAAAAATAATAATAATTATGGACAAAAATATATTGTTATTATAGGTCGAAAATTTTTTAGGCAACCCACGTAATTCGAAATATTGAAGTCTTTTTATCGAAGAAAAATAGTGAACCTAAACAGTGCACGATCATCACGTGAACATCCTGCGCGAAACGGTGCGCGGCATCGTTATTGGTGCAAATCAGAGAAACCATCATATACCACAAAAAATTAACAATTCAGTTGATGATTGCGACAGCTTCTTTCATTTTTAAAGCCATTTTTCCACTATTATTTATAATTGGGTTGACTTCCATATTAATTACAATTAAAGAGAGTTCAATTAATAGCACATTTTTTGTTGTAAACATGCATGGTTTTTATAGGGAAAATTTAATTTTACGAAAAGGGCAGAGACTAATAATTTGTCATATCGATAGTGAGGAAGTTTTCTGCCAGATGGTTGGTGGGCATTTGAACTGAAAAAGACCGGGGACTATCACGAGTAAATGGACGGGGTCTCTTTCGAAAATTGGTTTTCGAAAACTCTACCGAAGTTTTAAGAGAATTGTGTTGTCGTATCAGATAATGCTTCGAATCACAAGAGGAAACTTGAGAAAATTCTAATTTCTAAAAATATCGATATTGATGAAAGATGGTTAACGCAGAGCTTTCAGAATAAGAAAATGTGTTTATTAAGGTAAAACATTAAGATTTTATTTTAATGTTTGAATACACATATTTTTCAATTTTCAAATGGATGTGTTCCATATTATGGCCGTTCGCTTTGTATCTATTCCAAACTTCACGTTTACATTGTATATTTTTGTAATAATAATTGTGCATAATTATTTTTAATTTATATTATTAATCTGCTGTATGAAACCGCAAATTATTTTTTAAATGCAGTCCTGTTACATGCTCGGCTTTGGCGTTTTCAACTCTGATAACGTGCACCATGAGTGAATGTGTTTTTATTTACTATTTTTCTTCAAAAAAATAGAGTATAGCAAGCTTAGCTACTTTATGAATTCGCTCTAAAGGCAGTCAAATATTTTCATATTGCAAATTTAGTTATTGAATAGTATTTTCACTAGTACTAATCTAATATGGTAAAGTACATATTCAAAGTTCAATAAACTTCTTAGTCGTATTTTAAAGGAAGGATATTTACCGTGATTGTTCTGCTACTAGAATAGTAATGAGTGATTGTTCAATAATTCAATTAGTAAATTATGTCTTATTACACGTAGAGGAATTCATATGAAAGTATCTCCAAATACAGAATATTTCAAAAAAATTGTACAAGATGATACACGAACACCTGATACCACATTATGTTATTTTATTTCGACAAAATCTATTTTAAAGAAATTACAACATGTAAAAATTAAATCAGTACCTCGGTCACTACAGTGAAAGTCTTATCATCAAAAAAAGTATTTATTGTGTCTAGTAATACACTGGCGAGCAAAAAATTGAGGTCACCTCAAAATTTTCATGTTCTTTGAACATTTACGTTATCAGATAGTATTCGCAAACTGTACATCATTGCATGTGCTTTTGTAAGCTGAATGTGATACTCTATACTAAAGAAAAATGCATTTTTTTCTTGGATCTAATGATTTATGCTGAAAAAGCAACAAATTAACATTTTGGGCGAAATTCAACATTTTGTTGTTAGGGACGATATGGGACGAACAAAATAAAAAAACTTGACACTAATAACGTGTATTCCCTCCTCTTGCATTGATGACTGCTTGAAGTCGGCGCGGCATACTTTTAATTGAGTTGCGTGGGATCTATGTCTGGGCTGCGGGCTGACCAGTCAAACCGACTAATTTCTACCTCATCCGGATATTCCCTGACAATTCTGGCAGTATGTGGTCTCGCATTATGTTGCATAAAAATGCCACGTTCCCCCTGTACAAACTAGTGCAGTGATTCCCGCCCAAACCATAATTGACCCACCGCCAAAAGGAAGACGCTTGTCAATGCAAAATTCAGAATATCTTTTCCCAGGTCTTCTCCACACTCCTCGACGCCCATCTGACCCAGTGAAACGCGACTCATCTGAGAACAATACCCAGCTCCAGTCATCATCTTTCCAACGAACGTGATCTCTAGCATATGTCAATCTTGCAGTCCGATGCTGGCGTTGCGGCGGGGGACCTGTAGCCATTCTTCTACATGACAGTCCAGCAGTCTTCTTCTAACGGTCCATTCACTAACATTGACATTTCTCACTTTTTCCAACTGATTTCGCAGTGAAACCGCAGTAGCTGACCTATTCCGCAAACAAAAACACCAAAAAACGGTCATCTCGTTGAGTGCTATTTCTTTTTCGCCCAGACCCTGGTCTTATAGTTATCAGGCCAGTCTCCAGAAAGCGCTGGTACACCCTTTGCACAACACAAAGACTAGCACCAACAATTCTTGCAGTTTCACGTCGCCCCCGACCATCTTGTAACAGCGCAACAATTCTGTTAAATCACTACACTTTGCAATCGTTAGGTTTTACACAAAGAATCAATAGTAAATTGGAAAAAAGGCAAGGGAAATGTGAATGTTCAATTAGCGCAAAGGCACATTTTTCATCAAAGTCGTACTCTAATACATCGAATGACAGCTAAGAGTAGCTGCCAAGTCTTGGAAAAAATATGCTTTAACGCCTACTAATCCTTATCAATATTGACGCTAAAATTATTCGCGATTTCTGAAGTAACCTTAATTTTTTGCTCGCCAGTGTAGTTTCCACCACACATTTAAAATCGCATGATGCCAAGTCAAAACTATAAGTAGATAATCTACTACTTGGTTTCGCGCTAAAGCGATGCCCACATGGAGATAATACGAACAATCTTAACAATATATCCCGCCGTCAATTTTAGTGCTTATTATATATATATATATATATATATATATATATATATATATATATATATATATATATATATATATATATATATATATATATATACACACAGTGCTTTTCAGATAAAAGTATCCACCTTTAATAACTTTTGTAATACTGGTATTTAGAAAAAATCCAAAAACACGTCAATTTATGTTGGAAGGGGCAAGCATTATGGCTTATTTAAACTTACTGGAAAAGCCACCCCCTCACCCCTAGCAGCATCCCCTTTATTTTTTTAAGTTACTTTTCATATTTTTTATGTAAAATTTGGATACTCCTCTTTGAGCTGATTTCAAAAATGTATAATACTTGTAGATTAAAGTGGTTAGTTTATGAGATAAACAATTTTTTTAAGAGCACAAATTTTACTTATTATTTACTTTCACCTTATTTGCCTGTACTAAAATGGGTTGTACAACAGTTCAAACTCTCTAATCTTTTTAACTGTGCTATTTATTATGAAGTTACAATAAGTGTTCAAAATGAGTACCATTCACTTCCATACAATGGTATAATCTATTTTGAAATGCTTCTCTGACATTGCTTAATACGGCTGGATTTAATTGTCGACATTCATTTTCTATCCTCTCTCGTAAATCATCCAGAGATTCTGGTTGGGTAGCATAAACTTTTGTTTTTAAATACCCCCATAAAAAGAAGTCTAGGGGTGTTAAATCCGGTGACCTAGGTGGCCACTCCATCATCTGCCCCCTTCTACCTATCCAACGAGCGGAGAATGTTTCGTTTAAAAATTGTCGGACAGGCATAGCATAGTGTGGGGGAGCTCCGTCTTGTTGAAATACCAGTAAATCTTCGGAAAGCTTATCATCATTTTCTATTATTGTTGTAATACGTGGGTCAACCCCTTCCCTGAGTAACTCAAGATATGATTCACCATTTAAATTTCCGTTGATGAAGAAAGGTCCGAAAATGTGGTCACCTAGGATACCACACCAAACGTTCAACTTTTGGGGATGTTGTGTATGGAATTCACGCATAATATGTGGATCACTTTCATCCCAATCTCTAAAATTATGCCTACTTACGAAGCCATTTAATGACCATGATCATTCATCAGAAAAGCAAATATTGTTTAACAATTGTGGATTGTTATTGATAATTTGCGTCATTGATTCGCAAAACTCTAGACGACGATCAAAATCATCTTCATTCAACTCGTGCACCAACTTAACTTTGTATGGGTGGTACTTGAATTTATGTAAAACTCGGAAAACTGTAGAAGATGAAACACCGATCGCTCTACTTATTGTTGACAACGATTGGGGTTGTTGAGCCTCTAAGCTGACTTGCCCTAAAATTGCCACTTGGATTGCATCGTTATTTACGAGTCCCTCTCGCTTATGCACTTTATTGCAAACAGACCCTGTTGTGGTAAATTTCTCCATCAGTTGAATTACATACTTATGAGTTGCATGTCTTCCGTCATGTAATTCGTTAAATATTCTAGCAGCAGCTCTTGCACAATTATTATTTTGGTAGTATAAACCTACAATTTCAATTCTTTCTTGCAAAGAGTAAACCATTTCAGAGAAACAAAATAAATAATGTATCAAATTACACTATCAATAGTGACTACAAATTCTAGTTGACAACAAGTCAAACTTTAATAAAAAGTAGAGTTTTTTGTTGTTTGGATTTTTTAAGTAGAATAAATAGCACAGTTAAAAAGATTAAAGAGTTTGAACTGTTGTACAACCCATTTTAGTACAGGCAAATAAGGTGAAAGTAAATAATAAGTAAAATTTGTGCTCTTAAAAGAAAAATTGTTTATCTCATAAACTAACCACTTTAACCTACAAGTATTATACATTTTTGAAATCAGCTCAAAGAGGAGTATCCAAATTTTACATAAAAAATATGAAAAGTAATTTAAAAAAAATAAAGGGGATGCTGCTAGGGGTGAGGGGGTGGCTTTTCCAGTAAGTTTAAATAAGCCATAATGCTTGCCCTTTCCAACATAAATTGACGTGTTTTTGGATTTGTTCTAAATACCAGTATTACAAAAGTTATTAAAGGTGGATACTTTTATCTGAAAAGCACTATATATATATATATATATATATATATATATATATATATATATATATATATATATATATATATATATATATATATAACTTATTCTACACTGATCTACTAAATGTAAATAAGTTATTTTTGGCCACTATTACATTTTAATACCTCTGTAATGACCTCTGCGTCGACTAGTCTTGGAATTTTATTTACGGTAAGCAAAGAAACAGTAAAGAAGAAACAATTATTATTAGAGTCATGGCAAGAGCAGTGGGTATTTTTTAAACAGACTGCAAGTTTAGGTATACCTAAGCGCAAAATTACTTCAAATCCAATAAGACATCGTCGAAGAGCTTTTTATTTTGACAAAACTTGACTTTAAAAGCTCCTTTGATAAAGTATTATATGTTTCAATCGACGAAAATGAAATTTCTGTGTATAAAAACAGGTACATGGTAAATAATTTCATAGTTAGAGAAAAAATAGTGGAGTAAATACTATCGTTCCATCCAACCTCTTTGCATTATTGAAGATAGCATAATCCATATAAAGAATATTTACCTTCTGATTTTAATGCTAAGTCAATCGAAAACGAAATACAATACCCAGAGATTAAGATATCTTTATGCTTATAATTAATATCAGTACTATGCTAACAAGCCAAAAAGCTAAAAGACTAACGTATACTTGACTGCCTTCTTACCTATGACCACTATAAATGCAAGATAAAATGCTCACGGTAAATATATTTTCCAACAATTGTATCCACACAAGCTGCAGAATATGATGAAAAAATTATTTTTATCGTTCATAGTTTTCAAGAAAACGACTTTCTTATCAGGGCAGTATTCTTTCGAAAAAGTCTTTAAAATGTTTGTATTAATTTGACTAGATTCATTACCCGACTGCCAAGAAGGGTTATGTTTTTAAGGCGTATCTTGTATGTATGTAATATTTTTGATTACCTTGTATCTCCAGAACCGCTAAACGGATTTTCACATTTGAGGTATCGTTAGATTCGTTTCATTAGCCCAAGTGTTCTTAGATAGGAGACATTTAAAAAAAAAACCAAAATGGCGAATATTGGACGCCATGTTGTGAGGTAAAAAAAATTTTTTTACTACCAAGCATATCGAGTTGGGTATCAAAATGAAGGATTTTAAACAGTGATTGTAAATATGTATATAACTTGCAATTTTAATATTAAATGGAACTATAAAAATAGCTAATTAAAATGATTCAGACCTGTGTGGATAGATGGCGTCACTAGGTTTTTAAAACGCGGTATCGTTGTGACTTCTTGTTATCTAAGACTAATATATTTACTACGAGGACGGACCTACGTTGTTATTATAATTATAATTGTCTTGTGCGATTTAAAGAAGCTGTCAGAATTTTCCCAACACTAGACTGGTTGATGCATATAACGCGACTATGACAGAAAAGTTAGAAAAGCTCACAAAAGTATATACCGTTAGTGCTGTAGACATCTCATTGGATCCTAAAACATATGGTCAAAAACCACGAGAGGAATTCTTACCTGAAGATCCCAATAAAACAGGTGGTATACGAAACCAACTCAAATTAGGTGTAGGCTCTCGAGCCATGCTAAGACGGAACATCAATATTAACCATGGGCTGGTTAATGGTGCTATGGGTGTTATCCAACGAATAGATTGGCCAGCACTACGCAGAGAGTAGTTGGAGCCGGGAGAACTGCCACAAGCAGTATTTGTGGAGTTCGATGACCCAAATATAACAGGAAACCGACCTGGTATTGGAGTCCGGATAGAGCCTTGTGCTACAGAATTTGATGCTTTATGTGGTAAAGGCATGATCGAGCGACGGTGCATAAATTACAGGTCACAACTTTAGATCGAGCAGTTGTAGATTTAAGTAGAAACTTATTTACAAAAGGTCAAGCTTACGTTGCTTTGAGCAGAGTGAAGACTCTCTCCGGACTTGCTATTAGTTCTCTTGACTAACAAATTGCTTAATCAACCACATGACATAAACTCATTCAAGGAATTAATCCGTTTACGTAATCTTAACTAAAAAGACATAAATAAAATAATAATTAAAAAAATCAAAAAACCGGCCAGCATGGATAACTACAATTAAAAATCAACTGAAAAGACTGAAACAAGATGAAAATTCAATGATAAAGTATTTTAAAAAAATAATTATTAGGTACTTAAAACCAAAGACATAAATTGAAACAGTACTAAACCAATGTACCTGCATATTGTACACTTAGAAATATCAGCACGGTAGATTTTTCACTTTTTTGCAGCATTATAAACAGAATTGCTGTCGGAGGCATGAAATTGAATGCTATGATAAATTATTATCTCTTTGTGCATGCCTCCGAATGTGTACAATATGCAGGTACATTGGTTTGGTAGTGTTTCAATTTATGTTTCTGGTTTTATGTACCTAATCATTATTTCTTTAAAATACCGTATTATTGAATTTTCGTCTTGTTTCAGTCTTTACAGTTGATTTTTAATTGTAATTATCCATGCAGGCGGGTTTTTTGATTTTTTTTAATTATCATCTTATTTTCCAGTTGTTTTATTGTTGAGTTTTTTATCATTTCTAAACTTTCCCGGTCTGTAGCTTCATTTACTATTGATTTCAATTTTTCTAATGTTTCCTTTGGTCAGTGTTAATATGGGTAATAAACCATCAGACTAAAGATCAGGAGATTTCCCAATTTCTATAAAGTTCGGACACTTTCTCCCAATTAAGAGAATTTATTGGATTGGTATTTTGCTTCAGTCCGTTCGATAGTAGGTGAGTTCACCGGAGGATTTATGATTACCGTGTGCTTCTATGATTGCTTATATAAATTCCCTCCTTTTTAGTCGTAATTAGTCTATAACCCCTATCCGAGTGACTAGCATTGGAGCCCCCTCCTGTTACTTATCTTTTCCTGAGTGTTGTGCTATTATTTTGTAGCCTTCAATTACGAAATTATATATTATCGGAGAGTACGCCATTCCTATTTAGCTTTTGTTCAGTGGATTTGATATTCATTTGGAATTTTGCGTTTCACAACTGATGTTTTTCAAAATGATTTCTTTCTAATTATCGCACTCTCTTCTCAATTTCCATTTCAAGTCACTTAGGCCACGTATGACGCACTTGGGACCACGGAACACGGTTTACAAAAACTCTCTCTCTCTCCCTCTTTCTCTCCGAGTAGCGGAGCGACTCTACTGATTTCCAAACCTTTCGGAGATTATCCTTTTATTCAAGATTCTCGTCATACTGGTTGTCAAAGAAATCCGAAACATAAAATAATATCGTAAATTGTTTAATATCATTCGTTAAATTAGTTGATTTTCTGCTATTCGGGTCAGCTTTGTTTAGTGTTGATTATCCAAATACCTATGACAATTTCGCAGAATCAGTGTTTAGAGTTTTATACGCGTGAAAATATTTTCTAGATCTATGAGATAAATTATAACATTTTTTGTGAATTCTTTATTTTTTCAACTACATCTCTTATCCGTTTTTGTTACAATAAGAATAAATCAAATGTATAAAATGATAAATACAATTTTTATTTACAAAAAATATATTACTATTGCTACGATTTTATATTTTTACTTAATCTAATTACCGAAAATTTACCTTGGAAAGTCTACAAATTGAGATATTTAAGGTTAAAAATCGACGATTTGATGAGGATATTATTTCGGATATTTACTTTGAGATAGATACAAATGTGAAATAATCACAGTAAAAATTTGTTTTACATTTACTTAAAAAAAATTAATATATTTTTGGGAATCCTGTAGCTGAATATACTTCTGAATACTTCTCCTTATGGCACCTCCATGGAGGGTGATGCAGATTGGACAGTAATATCTCACACACGGTGGGGATTGTATTTAACACGCCAAAATATTAATACAAGCTTAATGAACAAACTCTACAGTCTATCGTACAATATGTGAGCTTGCGTTGTTTTGCTGAAAAACTACTTATATAAGGATGTAAGGTGGTGATCGCTACCATAAGTAATAGCTTCCCAAACAATTACTTCAACAGATTTGTGCACATACATTTAACATCAACGGTCAAACTCATCAAAATAGAATAGCGTTTCGTCACTTATCACCATTCAGTGCTGCTGCTCTTGGAATCTACTCAAACTTTGAAGACAATGGTCCTCAGATGAAAGAAGTCCTATTTAACCAGCCTTTTAGCTTCTGGTACTCTTACGTGACACATATGATATTTATTGGAATACACTTTAAGATTTACACCAGATAATTCAGAGTTCCGACAACGTAACAAATAATTATCAATCAAAATAGCGGCTTTATTCAGGTCTATCTTGTCATTATTTCATTAGACATTGTAAGCAAGAAAAGGAGAATTGAGAAATATACGTATTTCAGCAATGAAAAATATTTTCAACAATAAATGTTTGGATGCATTTGCAAGTCTTAATATTATTAAGACCAAGAATAGTTCAAACAGGGGCAAAAGGTTACTGCTCAATTTATTAGTCAAGGAATGACTCAATAACTCACAAGACATATTCGATTTGCCTTTATTAAACAGGTTTTCCCTTAATTTTCCAAATAGGGTTATGATTCATCTAAAAAATTATGAAAACTCGATTTTTTTCAAAATCTTTCTAGTAATTAGTGAATGAGAATGAGGTTAAAAAATATGAGAATATAAGAAAATATTTCGAAATATCACTTGTTAGATACACACAAAAAGTATAAATTTAATCTCTCATCACAATAGAAACATAGCAGATTGAATAAATACCTAGAATCTAACAAGTAAGACTAATAAAAATTGCGACTCCAATTTCCTATGTATATTAAAAACAAATTAAAATGCCGTAAAAAAAGTAAAAAAATGTCATAGCACTTTCTATTTTCTAATTGTATTGTTAGTCATAGACGGAAATAAATTAGGCAATGAGGTACCAACTTACATTCTTCGTAAATTAATTTATATTCCAATAGAAAAATTAGATGTTACACTTGAACACTATTTTGATTTGAAAACCAATAATTCGGATTCACATTTTCAAAAAATTCAACAAAATTCCACACCACCTTCAACGCTGGAATATTAACAGTAAGTAATGTGTCACGCATTTTAAGACACTATTGAATTTTCACCTTCTTTCAAGGTAACCAGGTAGCTAACAATTCTTAGCACTTTCTAATAAATCCAACTATATGAAAAGTATCTAGAATACTGCAAAATTTATCAGATATATTAAAGTACATTGGGGATATGAAAATATTGTGTTTCAATTGGTTGCTGGAAAGATTAAGTTCTTGTTCAATAATTTTAGTCTTGAAAGAAAAAGTTCATCGACATGTTTTGAACTCTTACAAACGTGCATTCTTTTGCCATCTCTTAGACATAAATCAAACATAAAAAAATCGATCAGTAGATAGCTTTCTGAATACATAAGAGGAATGTTAATTTGTAGAAGTATATCAGTGCCACCAAAATATATTTATTTAATAATCAAATACATTGTTCATTGAATGGGCTTTAAATGTAATTTAAAAGTTATTTATTCTGCTAGGGAACTTATAATACAGATATCTTCTTAAAGACTATTTATGTTGGGCCAACGATTAAAAGATGGCGCAAGCATACACATATTCAATTTCAATTTTATTTTGTTTAGTATTACTGAATTGTGATAATGTGTAGGATTTTTTTAACATAAAGTTTTCCGCTTGCCACTTGTATGGGTTGCAAAAGTTAGTCAATCAAGCCAAAATTGTCATCTTCAATCAAACAAGATCTTCAAGGCAGAAGGCAAATCACAACCCTTCTCGTTTAGTATCTGGAATTAATTGCATGGATGCATGGATATCGACTAACACATTTTTTTTCATATTTAGATGGGTAGTGTTTTTTTGGGATGTAGAATCTAAGTAACGTATCCCATTTGTAACGTTTTCATGATATCATTATAACAGGCAGTTGTCTATATTCTTTTGCCTAAGGACTCTCTCTGCTTAGGTAGCCACCAGATACCAACATTCTACCTGGCAGCAGCCCCTAGACAATGACAGTCTCCTCTACTTCCTCTCTCAAACCTCCCCAGTGGTTAGGCATCATCTAAATCGTTTCCATAACACGTATACTCAGGTGTTTGTACTTTCTTCATTTTGTGAAGATACCGTCGGAAGCAGTCGTGTCCCGTCAAAAGCTGGGTAATGTACAAGTTCAGCTCTCCAAACTTCCTTTCGGTTCACAGTCTAAGGTCTTTTATTAGTGTCGCGTCCATTTGGCTGATTTGTTGCCACGTCCATATAGCTCTAGTGCGTTCGATGGTTGCCACATCATGTCGTTTTATATCTGAGCTGCTTCTGTATATCCTCTTGCGATCGAAAGCCAGGATGTACACGGAAATTATAGACGCCACCACTGGGACAGCTTGTACAGAGACAGTCCAGTAGGAGATGGCGATTCTCATTGCATCTTATATCTGTACCATAGCAGTATTTCTTTATTCTCATGGCGACTGACTAGACCTCTGCCCCATACTGAAGAATTGAGTGAGTCGTCGCAATCAGCGGCATTCGTTTTTACGGCCACGGTACGTTAATATATGCCAAAGATGCTGTCCTCTCAGCCGCTTTTTGAGCTGTCTTTCGTATGTGGGGCCAGAAACACCTCTTCGTATCTAAGCTCATCTAGATTCTATTTCATCTGTCCCGATCTCAATGGGCAGTCTTGTCAGTATCCGTGAGAAACATCAGTACAGTTTTTGTCGTAGCGAGTTGAGTCCGTGATCTGTAATCCATCCCCCTACTCATCTCATTGTCTTGTTCAGCACGCCAAGGAGCAACTCCAGTCTAAGGAGACTATCATATAGACTATGTCTAGTGTTGCTAGCATCACGATTGATCACGCTGCGTGGCAGTGTCTGTCCAGTTCCAAAAAGGTGTCGATCACCTTCTTGAATGCTAGTGTTTTTGATGAGCACTTTTTGGGCGTATTGTCGATCACCTTCTTGAATGCTAGTGTTTTTGATGAGCACTTTTTGGGCGTATTGGGAAAAATGCATCAACGATCCATCCTATCGTTTGAGCATTTTTAAAGTCTGGTGTCTCCAATTTACCAGTAACTATCTTGTATCTGTTTCCCCAAGGGTCCCTGTTCACCTCTTCACAAAGCTCTTTCCAACATTGCGTTATGCTGTTTCGCATAGCGTTAATAAGTGTTTAGTCTGTTCATCAGTATTGTGGTCATCTTTTACTGTCGGGTTTTTGGCATTCTGTTTTCACACAGCCGCTCTGTTAGTCTAGCCGTTTTATCTGCTAGTTTTGTGTAGTTTTAGTGCAGCCATTAGGTCATCAGAGAATTTGTGTAGATCTAATTTTTCAAGGTTCCATTACGGTGTCTATTGGGTTGTCTGTGATAGCGAAGGCGATGTACTGGTGGTGAGTGGTAATATAGTCATCGGAAACTCGCCATCCAAACATCCAAACCCTGGTTTCCCGTACGTTGGAATGTTTTCCATATTTGCCACAACAAGATTAACTCTTGCGGCCATTTCCAATCAGACTAACGCGTCTGTTAGTTTGCGTCATTTCCCATTTTATTGCTATTGAAGTCTCCCGCGACTACGACGTCTCCGATTAAATATCTAATTCTATTCTCGATGAGCTCCACCTTCCTTTCGGAGTCAACAGCTGAGCAGTTGGGGGTCAGGTAGACACTGACGTAAGTGACAGTACCCACCGTAACCCAGACATGATCGTCACCGACACCGCATAAAATCAAAATATCTCCGTCATGTTCATCAGCTATCTGTGGTAGTAGCATGTCTGATGTCCTACTTCGATTCAAGATTCCTTGAATTTATGGACCATCTTCCCGCCTGTCTCTTGCGCTCCAGCGCAGCTCAGAAAACCACACACCTTCAAGAGCCCGCGCAATGCTCCCCGTCGCCATACCCGGCCTCGGTGCACAAGGGACAGGTTGCCTCGTTTTTACAATCCGTTGCGTAATGCCCTGTTTCGCCGCATTTTCTACAGCTTTTTGTTTGGTCAATATTGTTACAGTCTGCCTACGTGCCAGAATCCCAGGCACTTCATCATTGTCAGTCACTCTAGGACACGGCAATGTATTGATGGGTTGTGTTACTTTTAGTTAGTCTTGAATTATTTCGAAAGACGGCGAAGCTTCAAAATCATCATACACTGATGGACATATGTCTCCTGAAAAGAGCACCACAATAACATACAAGGACTTGGAAAACACATGTTTTCAAATTTAAGATACAATTCAACTTTACGCCAATTGAGCGCACTTGCCGAAAAGTCACTATGTCAGAGATACTTTATGAAGACAATATAACTACACTACTTAATAGCTTAATTTAAGTGTACAGTATTAATTATAAATCGATCTCATATACAAGAAGAGTTTAAAAAAGAAATAGTTTCTATAATTTATACCTGCACATAATACGCGAAAAGTTTAAAAACATGGCTTATAATTTCTTCGAACATATCAATGGTTCTTGAAGACAGAAAATATTAATAATCATCACTATCAATGAACCACCAACCACCTAGGCATTCAACAAACAAAAACCCAAATTAGAAGACGATACTATTGACCTTACCCAAACAGAGATGATAATCAATCTTCTTTGCGGTACTTTTGTGAACAGAAATAAGACAGAAATCTCTCCAACCCGAAATTAATGATAGCACTAACTCTTTTGACTCCTTTGGAAATCATTTATCTCGATACTAGTCGGTTAAATAACCAAAGGCTTCTAACAATCTTTGATGCAGTTTCTAAATTGGACGAACTGATCAAATAAAAGCTCTCTTCGTCTAAGTAACACATCATGGAATACCACACAAGGTGGTAGCTGATAGCGGTACTTGGTTTAATAATGGATTTATGCAAGAGGTTGTTATAACATATAATAATATAAACCATTGAACAACCGTGAACAGTTCACTCGTTTTGGGATGTCGAATGTTCCCACTCTTTGAATATTTTAGGATCCTCAGAGCAAAGCATAAATTAGTTACTTTAGAAATTATGCACGGATTTCTCAGCATCTACCCACCTATGTACAAAAACAGATCTCTCATACTACTGTATGGATCCAATCTATATAACCATTTCTTACAAAGCTTCTCCTGGGAATGAAGAAGGTTCGGTATTGTTGACTTATAATTCGTACATGGTATTGAACTGATCCATAATTCAACAAATATATCATTGAACTTATAAATCTGTAGAGCTTAACCTATAAGTACAGAATCGACATTTGGTATCTTATTTAAACATAATCACAGTTTTCTTCACATATCCATAATATCCAAAATAAGCATTTAAAACCAGTTTTTCCATTGAATTCACTTACCTATAGTTTGCGTGATACACAGCAAATAAAAAAAATACGATTTATATTGATATTTATATATTAAAGAGTATATAGTGATTATAAAACTACAGTTTGTTACATATTTAGATTTTTGATTCATCGATGTAACCCCCTATTGCTTTTATTATTTCGGTGCACAAATTTGGTATTCTCTGTAACAACAACAGATGGAGGTTGGACGGCTAAACCTTTACTTTGAGTTTGAGTACATTTTTCCTTTCCAATTCTTCCGAATACTCTATGCACAGCTTCAAAGAATGCTTGGGATCGTTGTCATGCTGGAAGATAAATTTTGTGCCGATCAGGTACTGGCGAGAACTTTCTACATATTCCTTTAATATTTTTTATTGTCGTCTTTCTTCAAAACTCATTTAATTTTTACTAGATCCTCAGTCACCCCTTCCTCCAAAATATCCCCAAACAACTACTGAGTCTCCAACGTGTTTCACTATCGGGATTACACATGGATCTAATATATGTTCTTCCTTTGACCTGCGCGCGCGCACAAACACTGTCCTCTTAGACCCAAAACCTCAAACTTTGACTGACTCTCGTCTTCAGAGCCTGAAGGTAAACTGAAATCTAATAACTTGACTTACCTGTTTTATACATAATTTTGCCACCAATAAACCTTCTCCGGCGGAAATTAATTCCACCCGGAAAAAAACGCCTATGGCTGTAAGGAATTGGCCCTTTGTCCCTATTTAAGCTACTCTTACATTTAGCAATTTCAATCCTTTCAAGTGCATCGAACAATTTATTATTGGATACATTTTTTATCAATTGTACATTATTAATATTTTTGCTGTGATTTTGAATGGCAGGTTGATCCACAATACGTGATTTTCCGGTCCATCCATATTTTAAACTATGTGCTCTTTAAACCGGAAAATAACGGATCTCTTACTCTGCTCAATATACTTTCCAACACACTCACTACAGCTTATTTCATATATACCACTAATTTTCAAATTTGGTATTTCATTCTTAAGATTACCCAACAATTATTTTAATGTATTGTTGGATTTATAACCCAATTTAAAATCCACTCTGTTAAATATTCCTTCCAACCCTTTTTCATAAACAGTATTGGAAGGTATCAGAGCAATTTTTTTTGTTTTTCATTTTGGGAAGATTCCCGCCAAGAAGATTTTCCCGCTGGAGATATTTTATTTAAGGAAAAATTTAGTATAAAACAGGTAAGTCAAATCCTTAGATTTTAGTCTCTGATGACGACAGCGTGGTTATCGAAACGCCTGTCAGGCAGTGTTGGTGTAGTGATGGTGTGAACAGTATGTTCAGTATGAATATCACCAACGGCACCAGAAATTCCAACTTACCCTTTCCAAAAAGATTAGCTTTTCTCGATCTGCTTTTCAATGTAGAAAAACTCAAAAGCAGATCCCAAGATTCATTGATCTGAGATGCTTTCTCGGCTCGAAAGTCCTCTATCACGTTTAATTAGGTCTACTTTCTCAATCTCTCATTAAAACTGTATACTGATATTAAGTTCCCATTCTCCTCCACCTCATTTATAGATAGACTACCACTGGGGTAATTAACGACAAGAATATGAATAGTATGTTAATTTTATTTGAATTATGGATATTACAATTTTTGCCAAGTACCTACTTTTATTTTATTCTTCAAATTGTTGTTTTGCCTTGATTATTGACCAAGTTCGAATTTTTGAAACAGTTGGTGATATTCATATTGAAAACTCTTTACACTACCATTACACCAACACTCACAATTACACGTCTGATGCGCGTATCGTCTTCAGAGACTGAAGGTAAACTAAAACCTAATAACCTGTTTGATACTGAATTCTCCCACCAAAAAACCTACTCCCGAGAAAATTAATTACAGCGGGAAAACCTCGTTGGCGGGAATCTTCACATTTATTTCTTGACTACTAAACTATAGTGTGGTCTGTAAGGAATTGGCCCTTATCATTGTTTAAGCTTCTCCTACATTTAGCAATTTCAGTGCTTTCGAATGCATCCAACAATTTATTATTGGATATATTCTTAACAATTTCACATTATTAATATTAATGTCATGATTATGACTGGCAGCGTGATCACCAATACGTGATTTTCCGATCCGTCCTTATTTTAAATTAACTAAGTTCTCTTTAAACCTAACAATAACGAGCCTCTTAGTCTGCCCAATATACTTCCCAACAAAATCACTACAGCCAATTTCATATATACCACTGTTTTCCAAATTTGGTGTATTATCCTTAAGATTACCAACTATTTTCTAATGTGTTGTTGGATACATAATTTAAAACCCACTCTGTTAAATACTCGTTCCAATCTTTTTGTATGAACAGGATTGACAAGTACCCGAGTAAATTTTTCTTTTTTTTTATTCTGAGTTTGGAAAAAAGTGGTTTCACATAGAGATTCCTTACAGTCCATTCTATAGTTTAGTTGTCAAGGAATAAATGTGAATATTTCCACCAAGGAAGTTCTATGTTTCCTACTGCGCCAACGCCTTCAGTGGTTTCGGATGTATAAGATACATTTTGATTCAATATATTCTTGTTACCCTATTATAATTGGCTTATTATGTATTTTTAATAAATAATAAATAAAAAAAGGTCAGAGGGACCCCATGATGCCCTGTAATGTATGTGAAGATGGCTAACGAAGGTTTAAAATTTAAGTACTTAAAACATCACATTGAATTGATGATTCTATCTATATAATATTTATATTTTATTTGGGTCTCTTCATATATTTGATACCCATATTGTAGATAGGATGTAGTTTGGTTAATATTATTGTTGTAACTCTTACACTTGTATATTGAGTTGTTTTATGTATGATTGCTAGTGAACTTTGGATCTAGATCAAAAAGAAGGAAGAAGAAAAGAACACTTATCATATCATCAATATATCTATCAATATTACAAAATATATACGATATACTTTTTTGACAAAACTATTGTGTAGAATTTTGGATAATAATTTGAACGTTGTTTTCTCTTTTGGTAAGTAAACAGCAAGCTTAATGGCTTCCATACAATTTAACATTAAGAGGTATTGAAATCGAAAGATAATAAATACTTTGAATTGAGTAACATCCTTTCTTGTTATTCGCTACTCTATGCACCCTTCCAACTCTCCTTTCGGGAATTTTCCCACGCGTCATATCTTTTGTTACTGTATTTTGACAAATGCTATTTTCTAAGATCGAGAAAAACATTCATAAATAAAGTGAGGGAGTTATCTTTTTTCTTTGTAATTTTTAGCCAACAAGATAATAAGGGAAAATGTCAATTCGTCTGAGTTTTTATATCTGGAGGAAATACATTTTCAAACTAAAATAAAAGATTTGAAATGTGCATTTAAATAATGTCCAACGAATACAACTAAAATTATATCTATAAGTATTATACAACTTATTTGAAACATTGCTTGATGAAGTAAATTAATCGATGTGGACCACTAATAATCAATGGAAAGTAGAATAAATCCGTATCCAGGGTGAAGAGTCATGAGGAACTTATACTTTTATAATATGTAGGGCCCCTCTGTGAGGATATAGTATTTACACAGCTCATTTGATTTTTTAATTTTTTCATGATGCATTACACTACTAGCAAGCATTCGACTAGTATTTGTTAAACTTCAAAATTCCAGGACCGGTTTTGAAAACACTAATTTAGTGATTCGTATTGCACCCTGAATAATATTTTTTAAAACTATAAACTATTTTAAAACTACATAAATAATCAATGAAAAAGACATATGCAACAATGTTGTAGCATTTTCCCTCAACTTTTAATGAACGATCAAATCTTTCCAAAAATAAAGCAACCAGAATGACGTATCATATATTCAGGTATTAATTCAAACAAATTCTATATATTTCGAGCAATTTAATAGAAATGAGTACCTACAACATATTCTAATATACTGTATAAATTCAACTACATCTTTACTGTTATTTTGTATTACCTTCATGTGCAGGTTAATAGTTTCCGCCATGTTTCTGATCTGTCTGTCAAAATTTTAAATAAATCCTATAGATACCGTTTTAATATGTAATCAAAACTGTTACCTTGATGAGTAAATATCGAGTAAAAAGAAATTTGATTATTAACTGAATATTATTCCCAACGAAGGAAAACAAGTGAAGAAACCGAAGAGCAATTTTGCTTAAACAAACCCATAAATGCTCTGTCCTCCATGATAATAACAAATATTACTAGTTTCTGTCGAAGCAATGCACTTCATCCGAGAAACCTTCTCACAAGGATTGTTGAAGAAAAAAGTTTTGTTTCTTCATGATAAAGCCATTTGTCTGTTTTTTAGCAGAAAAACTAGCTGAACTGTGGTACGCTTTATTGCCTCAACGACCATATTCACCTGATCTACCTTTCATTACTTTATAATCTCAAACTTAAAAAAAATGGTTTACTGGAAGGCGATTCTAGACAAATGATTATAGAGTCAAACGCTTATTTTACGTATTTTCTGGAATATTTTTTTAGCGGTTTGAAAAAATTTTAAACCTTGACAGAGGTCTAGATTGTATAAAGTTGAAAATAGATTATATTTAAAAATGAAGTATCTTTTATAGTAGAGTAACTTCATTATTGAGAAGTCACTCTTATATCAAGCTATCATTGTACATTAACATCGATCAGGGGAACAGCAGGTTTTTCGTTTTTCCGCGTCCCACTTTTTCTTACGCTATGATCGCAAGTTGGGTACTTTACTGACTTTATCTTAGAATATATGATATCAAATGACATTTTTAAAAAATAAAAATATCATTCTGTGTTGTTTCATTTACAGTGGGTTTTGGGTTTGTAGTTGGAAATAAATTGAGTCCAATCTTGATCAATGTTCGATTTATTGAACAGGATTTCAAAGTGCGTTCAAATAAATAATAATAACGGAATAATAATTTCGGAGCACGTTTTTCTTTTGCCTTTCTTTTCGCTCGTGTCACTATTACATGAAACTGTCAAAAGGTGCTTATCGCCTACTAATTTTATAAAATCAGAATACATTAGAATACATAACTACCAACTTTGACTCTATATAAAACAAAAGTATAGTGTGAAGTTGGATAGGGTCAAGGTTGGGTTGGGTTCGGGTCAGCTGTCAATTGATCAATTCTCAACACTCCTCCTTGATCAATTTACAGCGAAGTGTCTCAAAAACTTTTCTGTTGAGTGCTTTTGTGAAAATGTCTGCAATCTGTTTGCTGTTCTCGACGTGTTGCAGTGTCACAGTGTTGCCGACGTGTTGCTGAATGTGTTTTCGTAGTATCTCAATGTGTCTCTTGCCTCTGGTTGTCTTTCCTTCGTGTGCATTCTGTAACATGTGAATCGCTGACATGTTGTCGATTTTCAGAGTGATCGGCTGATCACTTTCCAGGATACCAAGTTCCAGTGCGAGTCTCTTGATCCAGCACACATCTCCAATCACAGACACTGCGGCTCGGTACTCGGCTTCTGCGGTTGAAGTCGCTACCAAACGCTGCTTCTGTGAGTACCAGACTACTGGTCCTCCTCTCATCACCAATACTCCACTTGTCGACTTTCATGTCTCAGGGTCTCCTCCGAAGTCTGAATCGGTGTATGCTACGAGTTCTTTGCCTCCTCCGAAGTAGATTCCTGCTGTCACTGTCCCTCTCAAGTACTGGAATACATGTTTCACCATCGCCTGATGGCTTTTCATGGGATTGTTGCAGAATCGACTGAGGTAGTTCACGGCGAAACTGATGTCTGGTCGAGATATTGTAGCGAGGTACAACAAACTCCCTATCACCTCGCGATAGTTGTTCTTCGCCGGTAGTGCCTCGTCGTTCTTGAAATCTGTTTTCTTGGTGATCATTCCTTGCTCAATTGGTGTGGATGCTGGGTTGCACTGTTCGAGTTTCATCCTCCTCAAGATCTTCTCCGTGTACCGAGGCTGATTCACGAAGATTCCATCTTTGTCGACCTTGATTTCCATACCCAAGTACGTCAACTTGTGCTGAACTTTCTCACTGTAAGTGATCTGAAACTCCTTGCTTATTTCCTTCAAAAGTCTGTATATTCTCTTTTCATCTTTCCCAATTCCCAATCAGTCCATCATCCACGAAGAGTGAGAGCATAATGCTCTTGTCCTTGGTGTAGTAAATACACGGGTCGTTATCTGCGTTGATCAGGCCAACTTTCTTTACAAAGTGTGTAGTGACTCTCTCGTTCCACATCTTTGTGGCTTGCTTGAGTCCGTAAAGACTCTTATCCAACCTGCAAACTTTACCTGATCCATCGTCGAATCCTTCAGGCTGATTCATGTAGATGACTTGTTCCAGATTTCCATACAAGAATGCCGTTTTCACATCGAACGATACCAACTTCATTTTCTCTGACGCTGCGTGACTTAGTAGTAGTCGAATCGATGCATGGCGGGCTACTGGGCTGAATGTTTCCTTGTAGTCCACTCCTTCCTTCTGTTCAAATCCTCTGGCTACGAGTCTGGCCTTGTATCTTCCATCTGCTTTCTCTCGAAGTACCCACCGACATGTGATAGGTTTCACTCCTTCAGGGCAGTCCACCAGTTCCCAAGTTTTCATTTCCATTAGCGAGTCGTACTCCTCCTGCATTGCTTTTCTCCACTTTTCATCTTTAAGTGCCTGACTCACCGGAATGTCTTCAGCTTCACCAATGGCTACTTTTGCGCTCATTCCTCCATGTCTGTTATTAAGTACATAGTCTTTCAGTCTCGGTGGGGGTTGCAAAGTTAGACGATCTCGCAAACTTCTCCTTCCTGGCTCTTCTTCAGGCGGTTGTGTCCTACTTTCGTTCTCACTTTCCTCTTCAGCACTTTCTCCAGTCGTCCAGTTGTCTTCTTCTTCGTCTGACTCACTGCTGCTTTCTTCTTTCTTCTCAAGTGTACCCTCTGTTGCCGATGTCTCAACTTCAGTGCCTTGCCTCTGTCGTATCCTCTCCTTATCGAAGATTACATTGTCTGAAGTAATGACCTCTCTTTTCTCTTTCATGTAAATCTTGTAACAGGGCGAATCAATGTCATAGCCAACCAGAATTCCCTTTTCTGATTTTCTATTTATTTTGCCTCTCTTTTGTGCTTGGGTCAGCACATAACATTCACAGCCAAAAGGTCGCAGTTTCTCAATCTTCATTTTCCTTCCAAACCACAATTCTGCTGAACTCTTTCCTGGTACGTTGCTGGTTCCTGTCTGGTTGATCGTGAAGATCACGTGGTTCATTGCCTCTGCCCATAGTTTCTCGTTCAATCCATCTTCATGTATCGCTGCCCTGGCTGCTTCGACAATAGTTCTCATTTCTCTTTCAACCCTTCCATTTTGCTCTGGCGTGTGTACATTCGTAAAGGTGTGAAAGATTCCCAACTTGTCCATGAGTTCTTTCGTTTTTGCATTCTTCAGTTCCGTGCCGTTGTACGATCTCAGGCTCTTCACTCTCCTTCCTAGTTGATTTTCTACAAGTCTCAGGTAGCTTGCAATCTTCTCAGGGGCCTCACTTTTCGTCTTCATGAAATAACAGCTTCGTTAGTGAGTGAAGTCGTCCTTCAACATGAGCCAATACTTTGCTCCTCCCAGGGATGGGATGTTCATCTCTCCAGTGTCGACATGAACAAGATCTAACGGCTGCTGGGCTGTCTTGGGATTGTTCGGATGTGCGGATCGATGTTGCTTGCCATATGCGCACCCTGTGCACACATAATTATTCCAGTCATCAACATACTTGATCCCTTTCCTTTTCAGTATGTCCCTCACATACTTCACGTTTTGATGGGCGAGTCTTTCATGCCATACTTTGATCGACTGAACCATCAAACTTGCCTCTTCTTCCTGTCCTTCTCTTCTGAGCATCATTTTGTATAAATTTCCTTTGCGCCTTGCTACTGCCACAACCTCGTTGCTTTTCTTACAATGGAATATCGACTCGTTTTCATCTGCCTTCTGTACATGTCCCTTGACTAACATCTGACTGACTGAGAAAAGATTAAAGTTGAGATTTGGTACATAGATCACATCTTCAAGTACCACTGGATACCACTTTTCACCATCAAAAGCCTCCATCTCAATGTTCCCGACTGCAACGCCATCTAGCCTAGTTGAATCTCCGATCACAATTGGGATTGGCTCGTCCAGCTCGACAAGCTGTACAAACCATTCTCGATGAGAGGTCATGTGTTGACTGGCTCCACTGTCTTAATACCATGAAGTTGCCCTGTCCTGCGAGATGTCGTTGTCCACTGTCGAGAGAGCTGTGGTCAAAAATGCCTTCTTGGGTTTTCCATTTGCTGACTTATTTCCTTCTTCTCGGGATGGACAATCCTTTGCGAAGTGGCCTTTCTGCTTACAATTGTTACATGAGTATTTCTTCTTGCAATACTCAATGTACTTCTGACATGCCTTTCCTCTGCACTCCTTGATCACGTGACCTGGCTTCCCACATTTGTAACATGTGAACTGTGACTTGTCCTGCTTGCTCGACGACTGCCCTTGTTTTCCACGTTTTGCCATGAGAGCGTTGCTGGTACTGCCCTCTGCGTTTGTCGTAGGTTCTCTAAGCTGCTCGTCCTCAAGTCTCAGACGTTCGATGAGTGTGTCCAAGTTCTTTGCATGTCCCGTCACGTTGTTCCACGCAGTTCTGAAATGTGCCAGTTTTGGCGGTAAGACACTCAAAATCCTCGTCATGACCCAACTTTCTCTCATTGGATCATTTTCAGTTGACAATTCCTCTGCCAAGTCCATGATCTCCATACAGTTCTCTATTGCTGACTTGCTCTCATCATACTCAAAGGTAAAGAATTTGATTCGGGACGTTTCTAAAGTTACATCAGTCTTTGTACCATATAAACTAACTAATTTGTCTATCATGTCTTTGGAAGCTTTACAATTTGCAATTTTGTTAGCTATCTTACTGTTTACATTTAAACCTATCAGTGTTTGAGCTTCGACATCTTTCTTTGTCCAAGCTGAAACAGTTGCATCTGACGCAGCACCTGCTGGTCTGACTTTCGTGCCTGATACAATCTCAAACAGGTCTTTGTTCTTAAGTACTAGGTTTAATTTAAATCGCCAAGAAATAAAATTGACATTCCCCTGACTATCTTCACTTAACATCTCCAACTGAGATTTTACAGTATCCATTTTGCATTTAAATTCTACAATTTGACTGACTTCTGACAATTTTTTTTAAATAAACAAAATGAATTTACAATCTTTCGTGGCGATTTTCTGACTTAAAACGACTTGTGTGTGCGTTGTTCAACGTTGACTTGCTGTGCGAGCCGGATGTGGTCGTCTGACTGCGTGCCTGACTGACGTTTTGAACTGCTTTCTGGACTTCGCCGTCGCTTTCCTGGCTTTATTTACAACAAAACCCTTTTACAGCTGCCCTGGGCCCATAACCTGTTGTTTCATTTACAGTGGGTTTTGGGTTTGTAGTTGCAAATAAATTGAGTCCAATCTTGATCAATGTTCGATTTATTGAACAGGATTTCAAAGTGCGTTCAAATAAATAATAATAACGGAATAATAATTCGGAGCACGTTTTTCTTTTGCCTTTCTTTTCGCTCGTGTCACTATTACATGAAACTGTCAAAAGGTGCTTATCGCCTACTAATTTTATAAAATCAGAATACATTAGAATACATAACTACCAACTTTGACTCTATATAAAACAAAAGTATAGTGTGAAGTTGGATAGTATATATATATATATATATATATATATATATATATATATATATATATATATAATGTGTCCATCCCCCGCCCCGTAATAAAATATGTTCCATTAGTGATACATAAGTAACTACTTTCATAACAAATCCGTATTGTTCAAATACGACTAACAATAACAATGGCCTAAGACTAAAAAAACAAAGTTTGAAAAAGTATCTTCAAATATCAACTTTATTTATTATGAAACATTTTCCATTCAACTCTGTAAAAACTATTGCATCAGATTGAACAGCTAGGCGTCTCGGCGCCCACAAACGGCGCCAATAAACTTCCAACCGTCGGTGTTTTCAGCATCCTATTCGCAAATGTGTATCCATCCACTCTCATTCAAGATCAAAACCATCGGGAGAAAAGAATTATTTTGGGCAGATCCAAATAAGGACGATTGTTAATTCCTCCAACTTTCCCTTCAGGATATTATTGATCAAATATACTAACGATGAAATGTTTCAATTGAGTTATAAATATTTATCATCGAAATAGGAGAATAGAGAGATTATTGACACAGTTGAAACCGTGATAGTTACTTTTTATTTTTAACGAAATTTTATTTTTGTTGTAAGATTGTGGCAATAAAATACCAAAATAAAACATACAGCTTCAAAAGAAATTTATTTAAAAAATATTACTAAACGGCTTCCAAAAAGTACGTGTTCAAAATGACACCCATCTTGATCAATATATTTACGACAACGTTTCTCAATGGAGAGGCAGGTCCTGCGAAGAATGTTAAGCTGTCTGCGAGGATTTTCAAATTTCACACAGGTCGTCAATGAAAACGTAAGGATTCTGGTTGCTTCATCCGACCACAAAATGAATTGTGTGAATTGTGGATCATCCTGACTGCATCCTAAGTACTACTCGCGATCGAAATTATCTTCGTGCTCAATTGAGGCCAACGACACTGTTTCCATAATTTTGTTACTTGTTAAAGACACCGGTCATCAAGAATGTGGCGCGTTAGGAACAGAGCCCGTTTTTAAAAATTTCTGGTACATCTTCCACACTGTTGCACGATTTGAAAGCGGCTAATTCGGAAATTGTTGAAATTCGTTATAGTTTTGTAATACACGTTCGTACGCAGATACTCTAGAGCTCTAGATTATTCTTATAATTAAAAAGTAAAAAGATTATATTTCATAAACATGTATCAGCATTTATTTTAATATAAAATAGGATTATTATAAACAAATTTTAAAGAATATTAGTTATTTCGCTTGTGAGATTAATTGTATTCATTCAGCTTCATAAAATACATGACAAAAAATCAAAGAAGCATCGTTACAATATTTCGCATATAGACGCGATTTAGACTGCATATTGTATACTGCAAGAATTAACACGAACGAAGCCTTAAAATGAAAATTCAATAACGTTTGATAACAGGTTACAATTATTAAAGAGTAAAACCATACAAAGAATTAGTAATAATTTAAACTTAAGCGAAATAGATAAAAGATGTCAGATTAACCACTGTGATAAAACAGCTTTAAACACCTTTATTATATAAGGAATAACATGCACTTGAAAAAGCCTAGTTCATTAGAAGATGCTATGGCTTATGTAGAAGAATTCGAGAATTTTGAAAAACTCTCTAATAACTATAATAATAATAATAATAATAATAATAATAATAATAATAATTTTAAAATGAATTTGATGAAAAATAATCGAAACTATCAATATAGTAATAATAATCCTCATCATCAGCAATATTATAGTAATTATAAAAATTATACAAGAAATCATTTCAATTATCCACAAAATAATAATAATTAAAATAATTATAATAATAATAACATAATAATCATAACAACTTTCCTAATCAACCAATCAACATAAATCCTGTACCACAACAAAGACAAAATTACCCGAATAACGCACAGGTGCTTCGCACCAGGAAAAATATTTTCCAGCCAAACTAAATACCTATAAATAGATTACAAAAACCGAAACCGATGTTTACGACATCAAGGAATTTTCCAGATAGAACTAGTAGAAACGTAAACATTATTCATAACAATAAATATTTCCTAACAATAAACGAAAGACCAAATTTAACATCTGAGGAATGATATAATAATGATTGTAATAACAAAGATGAAGAAATAGAAGAAGTAATTGATTTTCAAAATATATTTGAGTTAGAAGAAAATAATAATGAAACTGTAAATTTTCGAAAAGAGCCCTGGAAGAAAAATTAAAAATAGTTCAAGGAAATATTGCAGCTAATAACCCATTACCTTACATTGAAATTGAAAATCCAAAATTAAAATTATTAATAGATACCGGTAGTAATAAATCTATATCAAAACCCTCAATTGCTGAAAAGTACTAACCTCAATGTATGTATCATTCAAATGTAGAAATTAGAACATCCTTAACTAATAACTCGTAAAATAATCCGATATCAAGCAGAAATACCCGCTTTCAAAGAATTTAATTATAATGGCACAATAGATTTTATTTCATATGATTTTCATAACTTTTTTGACAGAATAATATAAGTAGAAGATATGATTAAAGAGCAATTAACAATTGATTAGCAAAGAGTGTCAATTCCTATAAAATTCAGATTACCAACTGACATAAAATTCTCATTTGACATTAGTCCTACCGAAAAATTATTAAAAGCTTCACCAGTAAACCTATTAAATGGAGAAATTTTAGTAAATAAAACATATTTAGGAAACTCTATATACCAAAAACATTAACAGTAGCACAAAACGGCTATACTATGGTTGAAATAATAAATGAAGCTTTCAAAAATATTTCTATAACTTTAAATGAACCTCTTAACGTTTATCCTTTTGAAACTAATCAATATAAAATTAATGATTTCAATTATTTAACGGAAATGAAAAAGAAAAAACTTCTAAAAAAATCATAATCAAATAGATATAAGTAAACTAATTCCAATTAATCACTTGAATACTGAAGAGAAAAGCAATATAATTAAATTATGTAAAGAATTTTCCGGTGTCTTTTTAAAACCAGGAGATCCGTTAACTTTCACGTCAAAGATAAAACATTCAATAAAAACAACCGATGAAATTCTAGTACATGTAAAATCCTGTAGATATTTGTATATACATAACGAAGAAATACATAAACATATTAATGAAATGTTGGAAAGAATTATAAGAGCTTCATATTCCCTTTAGAGCTTACCTATTTGGATTGTAAGTAAAAAATTAGACGCATCTGGAAAACAAAAATGGCAACTAGTAATCGACTACAGAAAATTGAACGAAAAAACTATTTCTGCCAGAAAACTATTTCTGCTAGATATCCAGTCCCAACTATTACCGACATGTTAGATAAATTAGGAAGGGCCCAATATTTTACAACATTAGATTTAGCAGGCGGATTTCACCAAATTCAAATGTCAAAGGATTCAATAGAAAAGATAGTCTTTAGTGTAGATAATGGACATTATGAATTTCTCAGGCTGCCATTTGGTTAAAGAATTCACCGCCTACATTTCATAGAGATATGGACGAAAGTTTAAAAGAATTGCAAAACAAAATTTGTTTAGTATATATGGATAATATTATAATTTTTAGTACGAGCCTGCAACAAAACATTCACAATTAACAAGCAGTATTTTATAAATTAAAAGAAGCCCACTTAACAATTCAATTAGATAGATGCGAATTTTTATGTAAAGAAGTAGAATTTCTTGGACATATTAATACATCAGAAGGAATCAAACCAAATCCTAAAAAGATCGAAGCGATAAAAAAATTCCCTATACCATACATACAAAAACAAATTAAATCATTTTTAGGACTATTGGGATATTATAGAAAATTTATTAAAAACTTTGCGTAAATAACAAAACCATTGACGACATGTTTAAAGAAAGATAAAGAAGTAGAATATACCGAAGAATTTATTAACTGTTTTAATACTTGTAAACAACTATTAACTTCAGAACCCAAACTAACTTATCCTGATTTCAATAAATAATTTGATTTAACAACTAATGGATCGAAACACGCAATAGGAACAGTTTTATCTCAAGAAAGAACATCCAATTTCCTATGCCTCAAGAACATTGAACAACGCGGAAATAAATTACTCAACAATTGAAAAATAATTATTAGAAATCGTTTGGGCTTGTAAATACTATAGACCTTATTTATTTGGAAGAAAGTTTATAATATATACAGACCATAAAACTCTACAATGGAATTATCACGGATTAAGTTAAATTGTGATGTGTAAGCTTGAGAAACAGAATCGTTAGATGTTTATATTGATGATTTAGATTCAATAATGCAACGAGAAATTCAAAATCTACCAAATTATAATGAACCAATAGGCGACGACTTATTACCAGATTTATCATATTAAGATGATGTCGAAGAAGTCATAAAAAACAAAGAAATAAAGAATATCGAAAATATAATACAACTAGTGCGGATAATAAAAATGACGACCACCATTAAACAAAGCCTCAGATTTAGAAACAAAACATTCTTGTTTAGAGAACCCAATATTAGAAATACCAATTTCAAATAGATCTTTAAATACTTTAAATAAAAATCAAATATTAATGACATATGGAGAAGTAAATAATATAAGGACAAAAAGAGAAAAATGTTTTGATAATACGCGTATGTTTGTAATTTTATCAAAAAGAGATTTAGAAAATAATATAATTCAGTTCGTTAAAGAATATATTGACCCAATGCAACTTTACGCATTATATTTTAGAGAACCTTTAAGACCTGAAAAATTTATAGCCACCATATAAAAATATTTCAAAAACGTAGCATTCAAATTTGTTCATTGTATAAATGTTCTCAAAGACGTTTTAACTGTCGAAGAACAAAAAGAAAAGTTAAAATTATAGATATAGAGATAGACAAAGGACATAGTGGAATTAACGATTTGAAGAATTGATTAAGTGAATAATGTTATTGGCCAAAAAAATTACAAGATATAGAAAATTTAGTGTCAAAAGAATAAATATGATAGAAATTCTCCGGTAATTAAATTTAATTTAATCCCAACAGGTAGTAAACCGTATGACCTTATATATATATATATATATATATATATATATATATATATATATATATATGTCACCTACGCCATTGCCCTTAGGTGGACAGTATATTGTGCTGATTAAGAACTTATTTTATTGTAGAATTGCTTAGCTTGTGTTTACCAAAAGATTATTTAATTCACGTTTGTAATAAAAAATATCAGTCTTGTAATTGAAGTTGTTGGTAGAATTTATGTTAGAAATAAAGTTAGTTTTTAAAAACACGGTTCCAGTAAATTAAAAGTTAAGTGGCGCAGTCAGTAGGATAGTCAATCGGAAGTTAAAGCATATAACATTCGGTTCGTTTCTACGATTTGTTGACTATTCGAACAAGTAAAGTTAAATTATTGGAACTCTTAGTTGGACGAACTGAGTAACTCAACTAGAAGATCTGTGTTGTGCTAGAAACCGGAAGAATCAAGAGGATATTGGTTGTTCCTGTGCAGTCCGAGCCAATGGAAAGGATCTTCATTCTATTGCTGTAAGTGTTTTTAATGTCATATAGAGGAAATATTAATTATTTACTTGACACATCTGACGATTCTGACTCAAATTCTGATTCAAACAACCCAAATTTTAATGAAATTTATTGTGAAAATGTTAAATTTGATGTTTCGAAAGTTAGAACTGAACACATGAATTCCGAAGAGAAACAATCTGTATTAAAATTAATTCAAGAGTATAGTGATATTTTTCATGTTGAAGGAAATCAGCTCACCTTCACAAGTAAAATAAAACATCACATTAAAACTTCTAATGAAATACCTATTTATTCAAAATCATACAGGTATCCTGAGATTCACCGAACGGAAATTCAAAATCAAATACGAAAAATGTTAAGTAATAATATTATTAGACCATCCAATTCTCCATGGTCTAGCAACATTTGGATAGTCCCAAAGAAGCTAGATGCTTCTCAAAAGCCGAAGTTTCGACTCGTTGTTGACTATCGAAAACTGAATGAGATCACAATTGGAGATCGATATCCATTGCCAGATATTACAACGTTACTAGATAAGCTTGGACGTTGTCAATATTTTACAACATTAGATCTCGCTTCTGGTTTCCATCAGATCGAAATGGCTGAGGAGAATATTCCGAAAACATCCTTTAATGTAGAAAACGGTCACTATGAATATGTGCGCATGCCTATGGGTCTGAAAGGAGCTCCTGCAACCTTTCAAAAGGTCATGGACAATATCCTAATGGGTATACAGAACGAAAAATGTTTGGTGTACCTTGATGATATAATTGTGTTCAGTACCAGTTTACAAGAACACATCACAAATTTAAAAGAAGTATTCAATAGATTAAGAGAATCTAATTTTAAATTACAAATTGATAAATGCGAATTCTTGCGAAAAGAAGTAGCATATCTGGGACATATTGTCACGCCAGAAGGTGTAAAACCGAACCCAGATAAAATTTTAGCAATTCAAAAATTTCCAATACCAAAAAATTCAAAACAATTAAAAGGTTTCCTTGGACTCCTAGGATATTACCGAAAATTTATAAAAGATTTTTCAAAATTAACTAAACCACTAACTATTAGACTGAAAAAAGATGCAATTATTAATGTAAACGATTCAGATTACGTCGAATGCTTTGAAATGTGTAAAAATCTGTTGATGAATGAACCAATACTTCAATATCCAGATTTTACAAAACCCTTTAACCTTACCACAGATGCCAGCAATTATGCTTTAGGTGCTGTTCTAAGTCAAGGCAAAATAGGCTCTGATTTACCTGTGGCTTACGCCAGCAGAACCCTAAATGATTCAGAATGCAACTATTCTGTTATCGAGAAAGAACTTCTTGCCATAGTTTGGGCAACCAAATACTTCCGCCCCTATCTTTTTGGCAGAAAATTTACAATAGTTACCGATCATAAACCACTCCAGTGGTTATTCTCACTTAAAGAACCAAGTTCAAAACTTGTTAGATGGCGCTTGAAACTTGAGGAATATGATTATGATATTGTATACAAAAAGGGTGCTTTAAATACCAATAGCGATTGTTTATCCCGAATTCAAATAAATATCAATGAAACTGAATTACAAGAACCTCAATGTTCTAAAAAATTACTAGTTTATATGGACAAATTTAATAAAAAACTCTCATCAACTCCCGACGATAATGTATCGCTAATAGTTGAAACAGATAACGAAAGTAATAATAATGAGAATGACGACGAAGATATAACTGTTCATACAAATGAGGAAAATCCTGTAATTGGTATACCAATTTCAGATTCAGCGATAAATGTTGGTAAAAATCAATTAATATTTTCGGAAGTAAATTTCGAACCAGCCGTACCTACTATTATGAAACTATATGAAAATAAACAAAGAATTGTTGTGCAATTATCTAAAAACAATTTTGAGCAAGATGTCATTAATTTCGTAAAAGAATACATAGTACCCAAAACTAAATATTTTATTTATTTCGAAGACCCAATTTATGAAAAATTCAGTGTCGTTCTACAAAATCACTTTCAAGATTCTCAAATTGACTTTGTCAAATGTAATAAAAAATTAATAGATGTTCCCTTAAATGAAATTAAAGAAGTGATTCAAAATTACCACGAAGGTAAGACTAATCATAGAGGACTAGATGAAACTGAAAATCAATTAAAAACTTTGTATTACTGGCCAAATCAAAGAGCATCTATACAAACTTATATAAACAAATGTGAAGTTTGCCAGTTAAGCAAATATGATAGAAAACCAATAAAACCATTTTTAAATGTTACCCCCACAGCTACTAAACCTTTTCAAATTTTGCATTTAGACACGATAACCTTAGAAAATAGTAAATTTCTTACGATAATAGATTCATTTTCCAAATATGGTCAAATGTATGGATTAAAATCTAGACAAGGAATAGAGGTAGCTCATAGTCTAATTAAATATTTTACACACCACTGTATACCAGAACAAATAATTTCGGACAAAGGAACTGAGTTAACAAATTCTGTTGTAAAAGAACTATTAGAAACGCATAAAATTAAAATTCATTTCATAAGCTCTCAACATCCAGAATCGAATGGAATTGCTGAAAGATTCCACAGACGTCAGACTTTTGAATAATCAAAATGATTTTAAAAATGAGACTATTGAAAATAAAATACTTTACGCATTATTAGCCTATAATAATAGCGTTCATTCTGCAACAAAATTGAAACCAAACGAAATAATTACCGGACACATAACCAGTAACACACCCTTCGATATAGAAATTGATCAACAAGTAGTTAATAATTATATACAAAATCATAAAGATAAAATGAAAATTATATACTCGAATTTAAATAAAAAATTACAGGAAAATAAATCAAAAGTAATCTCTAAAGCAAATAAAAGTCGTGAAGAATTACCAGATACAATACCCACTAAAGTGTATGTACGTAATAAACAGGCACAAGGTAAAACCAAAAATAAATATAAAAGTGAAGAAATCAAAAGCAAAAATAACCGACTAAAAACAGCTAAAATCGCTACTAGACACAAAAATACTTCAGAAAATATTCATCTTTCAAACATAAAACGTCCTAAAAAGACTCCTTATAAATTTATTTTAGGTTCGTCACCGCCGGAGACGCAACAGTCAATATAAAAGATGTTACCCATAACTTGGGAATACTTCCCATAAATCTTGGATATGCCAAGCTGCAGAAATCCAGTCATACTTTTGTTCATTTTTATAATTTAAGTCCACTACTCGTAGAATATAATAAATTAAGTATACAATATAATCACGTTAAATATAATATGTCTAATAGTACATTTTTTCATTCTGAAACAGAAAATATTGTAAATATAATAGAGTACACTAGGAATAGTATAGAAGAAAAATTTGAAAACATTAATATTCATTCTACCTTAGATAGACCAAAGAGAGGGTTAATTAACGGTCTTGGATCAATAGTAAAAAGAATAACAGGAAACTTGGACTCTGAAGATGGAGAAAGAATTAATTCAATTATGGAACATTTAAAACAAAACCAAGAAAACTTGCAAAATCAAATAAGAATGCAATATTCTGTTAGTCGCCAAATAACTGATAATTTTAATAAGACAATTCAGGACATTCAGTATAATGAAAAATTATTAAAAACGAAAATATTTGAGATAAGAGATATTCTAGATTTTCAAGCAAATGCGGCAAATATTAAATATTTAAAAGAGTTATTCAACGAACTTCTTATCACATTCAATGTAATTCAAGACATTTTAGAAACGGTTGAAAATTCCTTGACCTTCTGTAAACTTAGAACATTACATCCAAGTATTATAAAATCTCACGATTTATTTGTAGAGTTGCAAAAAGTGCATTATTACTACCAAGCGGAATTACCCTTTGAATTAAAACATAAAAATATTTTAGAATTTGAAGCCGTCATAGACGTAGTTTGTAAAGTAGAAAATAATCAAATTCAATATTTTTTATCGATACCCATTAACTATGATATTTTATTTAATCTTTTTTATATGTTACCTATACCTACAGAAATTGAATCAGAATACGTAACATTGATACCTAATTCAAAATTTTTACTTAAATCAAATAATGTCATTAAACCTCTAAATGACATTTGTACTCGCGGCAATATATTTCAATGTCCTAACCATTTGCAAGACAATAATAATTATGGATGCGAAGAGAACATATTGCTAGCAGGAAATTCTACATATTGTCAATATACAAAAATTGAAATAATTAAGAATCACATTGAAATTATTCCGGAGATAAATCAATTTTTGGCAATATTTCCCGTAGAAGAAAAATTAATCATAAAATGTAAGCAAGAAACTGAAGTGAGAACTCTTAAAGGCATTTATTTAATAGAAAATTCAGCATGTAAAATTATATTTAGGAACCAAGAGTTAATATTTCAACAAAAAACGTTTGGACAACCTTTTGTAATAAATGATATATATATATATATATATATATATATATATATATATATATATATATATATATATATGCAGCTGATTGTGGTATAGAGTTTAAAAACAATGACCTACAACTACACAAAATTGAGTTACATTATACAACGTCTAAAAATAGTAATTCCAATTCACCCGTTCAAAGATTTCATTTTAGTCTAATTGAACATTTTAGATGTTTGAAAGAAACATCAATCAATAAAATATTTTAGCATATAATAATTCCATTCATTCCGTTACCTAATTTACAACATTTGAAATTATCAAAGTCCATATAAATAATCCCGAACCTTTTAATTTAGATGACCATTTAGTAATATGACACTATATTCAAAATCATAAAGAAACCTCAAAATCATTATACGATAAAACTAAAGATAAAAACGATGAAATAAAAGAAAAAATAATTAATAAAAGAAATTAATATACATATCAGGAATATATTAAATCAAAATTCAGAGATAAAAAATTGTCTAAATTAAAAAAGCAGAAATTGTAAAAGATATAATTAAAAAACCTAAAACTAATACAAAATACAGAAAAATGAAGTTAACAACAATAATAATTTACAAGAAGATTAAGACAGAAGACAGAGAAATTACGAAAATAAACAATTTATTATTACCAATTAATTTAGGAACGTGTAATCTTATTTATACAAAACATACATTTATATATTATATAGTTTTAGAAGATATTAACAAACTGATAGAAAATTTAAAACAATATTATTATACTTTAAGAAATAGTTTATTACAAGCGAACGCCTCAAATCCTATTTCGTATCAAACTTAGCTGAACAATCAATGTGCAGAACAGAAATTTTAATTAATACTTTAGATAAAAAATCAGAAAATATTTATCCCCATTTAAGATCAAAAAGAGGTTTAATTAACGCAGTAGAAAAAATTATATGAATGGCTTTTTGGAACTTTAGATTCGGATGATGAAGAAAGAGATAATAATGCAATAAATGTTTTACAGCAGAATCAAAAACAGATAATTTACGAAATTAACTTATAAATATCACTACATAAAAAATTGATTGATCATTATATAAATCGATTACAACTCTATGGAATAATCAGAAAAAGCTTTATGATAATTTGGAGAAATTTCACATTTCAATAGAAAATAATTTTAAATAATTCTATCACATTTTATAGTACAATTCCACAAATTAATCTGGATTGTCAAAGTTTAATTACATTAATTGATAATATCGAAAACGCAATAACATTTTCTAAATTGAATAGAATTCATAGTTCTGTTATATCAAGTCAGGGAATTTTAGAAATGATGAAATATTTAACTACTATTTATAAAGAAGAATAGATTCAAAAATTTAAAAATATTTTAACGTATTATCTCTTTTTGGGCTCACAAGTAACATTTTCTAAATCCAAAATCATTTTTGCTACCCATGTTCTAATTTTGAAACCTCAAACCTACGAATTTTTCTATTCATATCCTATAATCCAAAATCATAAAATATTTATTCCTCCTCAACCTTACTTGGCCAGAAATAATGAAGAAGTAAATTTTATTAAAAAAGAATGTCCAGAGTTAGAAGAAAAATATTATTGCAAAGAAAAATTTAAATTAAGACAATTGTACTATAGAACTGTTATGAACGCTCTCCTCAAAACTGTTTTGTTAGTGACGTGAACCTTCAAGAAACTATATTAGAACAAGTGACAAATGACATTTTAGTGATTTCAAATTCAGAAACTGAAATGATATCTAAATGTGTTTCGGACTGTTATTTAAAAATAAATCATCCATCGAGTATTAAAATTCCAAAAAAATTCAACTGGAAAGAGAAATTTTCTTAACTGATATACAAGTTAATAAAGGAAAATCAGTAATATTACCAAAATTAGTTCTCAAGTTTTTATATTATCGAATATACAAATCTCCAAACTTAAGTAAAATAGATTTTGAAAGACTTTATGAAATAAATAAAATCGCTAAAAACATAAAACGAAATATATAATCCGCAAAGCCATGTATCAATTATTTTCAATAATAATAATAATAATTTGTATAACTATTTCAATGTTTTGGTTAATACTCAAATATAAAGGAAAATTTTTAAGAAAATTGAAAATTGAAGTTGTGCAAGAAAACATCGATGCTGTATATAAACTCATGTTGTACGAGCATCATGTGACTTTCCGTGAGATTGAGGCATACTTGGGCATTTGTTCAACTCGCATACATTCAGTATAGCATGAACATTTAGCTGTAAAAAAAGTGCTGGCTACCGCATAATTTGAGAATCGCTCAAAAACAGTTCACGTCGATGAGTGCAAAGAAATGAGAAACTTCAATAACAATGCTTCAGAAGACGTTTATAAGATCGTGACAGACGATAACTTATGGATCTCTGTATATGAAACCGAAAGTAAACAATAAAGACGAGCCAAATTCACGCTTTCATGCACCAATCACTTTAAAAACAAATGAACGCCTGTTTTAAAGAATAACTAGACATGTCGCTACCGTTTGATGAGAGTAACGTAAAACGGTCGATCGATCGAATTGATGGACCATCCGTCACGTTTGGCGCCCGCAGATCAAAAATAAGTTGTAAAGTCAACATTTTTCGATTTGAAGATACGTTCAAATCACATGCTTTGGAGGTACCTCAATCGATTGGAATGGAGGAAACACTATGACAATTGCTTCAAATGCCTGCAAAAATGTGTATTGTTCTGAATGTAGAATATTATGAAAAACAATATAGCTGTTTCGAATCATAAATATTTGTTTTTATTTGTCTATCTCAAAACAAGTAGCAGCTTTCGTATTAGAATCACTGTCAAAAAATGTCGCTATTCTAAGGGCTCAATATCAATCAATAAAATTTCTTACTAATTTTATGTTGAAATAAAGAATTAACTTACAAAGAAAATTGTCTCAGAAACTACCCCTTTAATAGAGTTAAATGATGTATGTCAGAACGTTATATGCTTTTAAAGATCGAAGTATTTTTATTGCACAAATTCAATTGATCAAAAATGCTTCTTATCGCCTATTATTACAGAACTAAAAATTCTACGTGTTACATTCACCAAACAGATAAATAGAAATATGAATCTTAATTAAAATAATTTATAATGCATAAAAATTTCTGCCGATTACAAATTTTAATATTTAGTTTTTAGGGATTTGTCTTGTTGTATCAATTCCCTTCTAGTTCCATCTACTAGTTTAACAATGGAAACTCTATTGAATGTTTCACTATTCAAGTCTCTGTAACTCTGCCTGTGATATCGCTGGGTGGAGTATCACTGAGTAGCTCAGTGGTTTCATAGCCGGTCCCAAGCCCGGGTAAAAGAGGAGGGTTTCAAGTGAGGCTAGCGACCTGCTTGGGTAAAAAAAAACAAAGTGCTCAGCTCGGCTTAGCCTCGGATGTAACTGGATTAAATAATGACAACCTGGCGAGAAAAAGGATTAGGCACAAAAGGAAAACGACTTTACTTAGAATTGGATGCGGGAATGTAACATCATTTAATAATAAATAAAAAGACACAAATTAGATATATGCTCCCTTTCGGAGACTAAAAAGAAGGGCAAAGGCAACAGCAAATATGGAAACTACATTCTAATATACAGCGGCAAGAATAAAAATGAAAGAGCAACATCAGGAGTTGGCTTACTGCTACACGAAAGCTACGAGAACCAAATCAGCAATATACGTTAACGACAGAATACTTCAGGCAACGATCAACCTACAAAAATCAAGACCAACGTATATAATAAGTATCTACGCACCCGACAGCAGCAAAACACAGGCGGATATAGACATCCCAATTGTATATACCCAATCATGATGAAATAATAATCTTAAAGGATTTCAATGCAAGAATTGGCGATGAAGTTATTCCCGGTATCAAAAATCGATTTAACGAAGGAACAATCAATGAGAGTGATGAAAAAATTATACGGCCATGCATACACAATGAACTAAGAATTAATAACACCTTCTACCCATATAAACCACAACATAAATATACATTCGAAAATACACGAGGACATAAATTAACTATAGATTACGTAATTATAAATAAAAATATCCATCCGACAAGAATACAGGACACTAGATCACAACTTCTGCAAATGCAGGAACAAACCACCAGCTTGTAATGACAAAAATGCGAACAACCATTCAAAGTTCTTGTAACAAACCTATCGAAGAAGTAAGCAAATTGAATATAGAATCCCTATCAGACGAGTCGACAAAATACCTTTTTCAACAAAGGCTCAGAGAGAAAATTGCTGCTAATAATATCCAAGAGACAGATGACATCGAAACAACATGAACAAAACTAAGAACTAATATACTACAGCAGCAAGAAGCCTGTGGTTTAGACAAGAAGTCAAGATCCTAGCCGAAGAGAAAAGAAAATTGTACCTGCAATACAGATCCAATGCAACAATGTATAATGACTATAAAGCTGTAAGAAATAGAGTCAACGAAAATATTCGAAAAATTAAAAGAGATCACTGGGAGAAGTTTTCGAATGATATGGAACATGACTTATATGGGGGACAGAAAAAAATGTGGAATCTTCTGAGGGATAGGAGAAAACCAATAAACGAATACATACAAAATACAAAAATCACGGCAGACGAATGGGAAAGACATTTTGAAAAACTTTATAGCTCAACACAACCCAACGTATCAGCACAGGAATTACCCTACGAAGATGAAAACATCAATGGAATACAAAATAGGATTTTCTCCCGGCATAAAATACAACAAATGATAGCCAAGATAAAGACCAGAAAAGCCCCAGGCATCGACGAAATAACAAACCAAATGATCAAATATGGAGGCGACAAACTGTATGATGAACTACAATCCCTCTTCAATAAAATACTAGAGGTCAAAAATGTACCATCTGAATGGAAAGAAAGTATTCTGATTTTCAAAAAGGGAGAAAAAACCGATCCCCAAAATTATCGAGGCATTAGCCTGATGAGTACGGTTCTGAAACTATTCACTGAAAGCAGAAGAAGTAATGTCTACCGGGATATGTGAAGAACAGCAAGGTTTCAGAAACAACAGATCTGCTATAAATGCTATATTTATAATGCGCCAAATAACTGAAAAAGCCATAGAGTTTAATAAGGCAGCCTTTATGTGCATCAATGATCTCACCCAAGTGTTTGATAGGATACGCTTAACTGATGTTATAACTCTACTAAAAAAAAAGGAACGTTCACCCCAATATAATAAGAGTTATCGAAAAACTTAACACCGATAATTATACCTTTGTGAGAACGGCAAACAAATTAGGCAATAAAATACCTGTGGCAACTGGTATCAGACAAGGGGATAGCCTAAGCCCAATCCTGTTCAATATTCAATGGACGAAATCATCAACGAAGTAAAACAAGCTGGGAGAGGATACCGAATGGGAGACAAAGAGATAAAAATAATATGCTATGCTGATGACGCAGTAATCATCTCGGAAGACGAAGATAACCTACAGAAGCTCTTATATAAATTCCAATAAATAGCGAACACGTACAACATGCAAATATCCACACAAAAACAAAATCTCTGACAATATCTAAAGAACTGAGAAGATGTAAACTAGCGATCTACGATCAAAGTGTAGAACAAGTATGTCCTTCAAATATCTAGGGACAAACATAACAAGCGATAGAAATCTAAAGAAAGAAGTAAAAGCACAAACAACGAAGGCAGCATTAATATCAGAACACTTTAAAGATTTAATTTGGTGAAATAAATACATGAACACAAAATGTAAAATTAGAATATATAAACTTGCGTAAGGCCGGTCATGACATATGCAATAGAAACTAGAGCGGAGAACACAACCACTAAACAGCTCCTAAGAACAACAGAAATGCGGACTCTGAGATCAATAACAGGACATACGTTACTCGATCGGAAGAAAAATGAAGAAATAAGGAGCCAAGGAGCTGGAGAAGAGAATGGAGAGACCATGTTGACAGAATGCCAAATGAACGGTTAGCAAAAATTGCAAAGGAAAAGAAACCAGACACAACTCGACCTCCTGGACGACCACCTATAAGGTGGTATGAAAGCTGGTCCTCAGCATCCCAACTACTCCTGGCAAACCCTTGATGAAAAGACAGGACCTAGTCCTAACGTAAGAAGAAGAATAAGAAGAAGAAGTCTCTGGACTTCTATGTGGCACAAGCCGAATATTGCAAGTCGCTAATTGATGCTGAATTGGTGGTGTATTAATACAAACAAATTTTATCAAAGTTAAAATTTTTTAAAACTTTTCACAACGTTCGATAACCAAATTGTCTTCAGAGATAGAACATAAAAAATTTTGTCTGTTTTCAGTCGATTCACCATCATCATCGTCCAGCTTATCTTCACTCTCAAAATACTTCATCTAATTCAGAAATATTAATTAAATTATGGAAATATTATAATCCAAATATCCGTCGCAGTTTACGACTTCTATATGCTCCGTGATAAATAAAGTATTCTGTGTCTTCACTGCTTGAGTACTTAGTTTCCGTATAAAAATTCGTAAATGATTAACTCATGCAGGTACCTAGTTACCTTGTCTATTGAACAAGGAGTACCCTAGACTACGAAAATGCAACCGACTGGAAAAATGGAAATTATAACAGAATAATAAGCAGTATTAATTTGTGATAGGAAGACAATGCGCTTTATACTTATAAGTACAATTAGTTTACTACATTAAAGAGTAATGGTCTGGTCAATCTTTGTTCTCATGATAATATATTTTTACGATACAGATTTCTGTCATATGTCTGCTCCTTTATTTCAACTTTCCCAACCTCATGTGTGGCACATTATTAGAAAGGCATATAGGTGAAGTATTCAAACATAATGATATTTACGAAAATCCTAACGCTTCTAACGCTTACACTGAAAAGTAACCGATGCATCTAGAAAAAAGATTTTTCAACATCTGCAACCCCTTAATTTACCGCACATATCACTATTACCAAAACAAATCCTTTACCAAGCAGTTGTTCTTCAAGTTTTACAAACAGCCAGTATTCGCTGTGGTCCAAATCTTGAGATTATGGTGGATGATCAATCCTATCAAAGCCTATCTCAGTTATTGCGGCGGTGCTGCGGTGTAGTGGCGGACCTGTGACTGATTGTGTTATTTTGATGCTCAGCTTCCGCAAGAAAATTCTGTCTTGTCTTGTCTGTACCACTTTAAAAGACTACTATTCAGTCGAGGTCAACTCAACGCAAATCCTACACATAACTTAACACAATGATCCATTTTGATCTTGAAATCTAACTCTAGTCCGAATTTTTTCTACAAGCATAGTATATTTAAAGATAAGTGGTTGAGAAAAAAAACGACTTGATTTAGCATTACCAAAATCGAATGACTATTGCTAAACATCGGTGTGAACCGTTTTCTGTGTATAAAAAACGAAAATAAATATTTAATTTAGTTTTGAAATAATACTTCAAGTATTAATAACTCTGCATTGTAAAAACGTCTCCAATAAAAATTGTGATACATAAACTTTCCTGGGGTGGAAAACAACTTTCAATGTATTTTAAGCCTGGCCCCTCTCATCCCCAAAAGTTGTTTCCATCTAAACGAAATGTGGATAGTTTTTCAACAAATTCCCCGAAACATTTCGGCGCCCGTTCTGGCGCCGCCTCCACCCCTCGATTGGCGTCAGAACGTCGACGATTGGGACGACGACGCCGTCGCTCATGTTATAATAACAAATTGTTATAACATGGGAAAATACAAACAAGTTTTTTTTGTTGTTCTAAGATGATGGTTTAAGTGCCAAGCTGCACTTAACAGTGAATAGTCGAGGGTGTCATTCAAATTATTTTGTAAAGACATTCATTCAAGGATGTATCAAGTATTAACTCATAAAATAAAATAGCGTATAGAATATATATATATATATATATATATATATATATATATATATATATATATATATTCTATACGCTATTTTATATATATATATATTCTATACGCTATTTTATTTTATGAGTTAATACTTGATACATCCTTGAATGAATGTCTTTACGGATGTATCAAGTATTAACTCATAAAATAAAATAGCGTATAGAATATATATATATATATATATATATATATATATATATATATATATATTCTATACGCTATTTTATATATATATATATATATATTCTATACGCTATTTTATTTTATGAGTTAATACTTGATACATCCTTGAATGAATGTCTTTATATATATATATATATATATATATATATATATATATATATATATATATATATATATATATATATATATATACATATACGTTAGATTGCTCTTCTTCCATTTGTAAATGCTCTAATACTGCTCTGATTGTGTTCGAAAAACAGTAAGATTATTCGAGACAACCGTATGGCCTCTTGAAAGAAGAAGGGGAAATTTTGTATTCACTGAACACACAAAAAAATTGTAAGATATCAATTCCGATCAAAGAAGCATCCAAATATGTGTATGTATTCTTTCTTAAAGAAACTTTTAAGGTGAATACACTATTAATTTTTAAGTCTATTTGCACAGACACATTGTATGGATCTTGGTGTGGCATTCCATACAGAATGTTTCCTGTGGGGATTGCATGGGTTCATAAATATTTATCTTTTTACTCCTAGAACAGGCGTTACAAATAGTTCGGAAAGACTTCTCAGGTACTAAATCCCGTTTTGTACAGATTCCTCTAACATAGTTTCAATCTAGTCACGGTTCGAGCGTTTCAAAGGTACCTTTCCTTTGGTTTATCCAACTTGATACGGGCTTGTTGAAGTCTTTTCCTCTATGATAATTATAAATAATTAATACTGCTTCTAATATACTATAAAATACAGATCTTTTTGAGTTTCTTTAGACAGGCATTTCAGAATACACTGAACTAATGATCCAAAGTATATATAACTAATTTTGAAACTACTAATTAGTTCTTATAATAATTTTTAAAGATAGATGAAATTGACGTTTCGACTTTTTCAAGTCTCTATCGAAATATGATATTGACACTGACAATTTGCGTATTTGTATTGATCAATAGATCACCTTCATCATGAATATCAAAATAAGAATAAAATCAGAACTTTGTTTTAATAAGAAAAATTAATCCTTTGCTCGTCCTTACATCTCAAATATATAGCAGTAGTCAATTAAATTATTTGTAGTTATATTAGAATTTACAAAATGGAGCTATAAATTTTACTTTTATTACTTAGGTCTTTTTTATCATTTACAGCTTTTTCGTTCTTATGAAGTGAACCTTTTCCAAAATTTCTCTTTTTCGTGTGTTAGATGACTTTATAATTGTATTTATGTTTTTTTTTTAATTTCTTGGTCCGTTAATGCAGTTCTAATATTTTTATTGTATTGATGACCTCTTAGTCTATTTTCTAAATACTGAGATGTAGACAGCGTCAGAATTAGTACAAGACACTTCATATATAATATTACTTCTTTTGTTTTTTGGTGTTTTGAATTTTAATTTAGTAAAATATTTGGATAATGTTTTATGTCTTTTATGACTTATACTAATATCATATTTATTGAAATAATTCGATAATTGCTGGGAAAATCCTTGTACATATGGTAAGGAAAAATGTTTTATGTTTTGTTTCTATTTTGTTTCTGTTATATTTCTGTTTTGTTTCTGATTTGTTTCTGTTTTATTTCTGTTTTATTTCTGGTTTGTTTCTGTTTTGTTTATTTTGTTTTTTAATTGATAAAAAAGACCTAAATAATTTAAATAAAATATATAGCTCTATTTTGTAAATTCTATAAAACTACAAATAATTTAATTGCCTAGTGCTATATATTTGAGATAGCTAGAAAAAAATTAATTTTTCTTATTAGAACACAGCTCTAGTTTGATTTTATTTTCATTTTGATATTCATGATGAAGGTGATCTATTGATCAATATAAATACTCAAATTGTCAGTGTCAATATCATATTTTGATAAAGACTTACAGCAAAAAAGTAAAAAACTCTCAACAATTGTATTAATTTCTTAGGTACAGGTGTTTTCTTAATATTGAATCATATACCTGTTTGGAGTCGATAAATTTTGTATTGTTTCTAGCACAAAAATTTGATCGCTAGTCGATCTTCCTTTTTTTAAACACGCCTTGATACTCCTCTACTTGTTCGTCCAAGTATTTGTCTAACCTGTTTCGTATGATTCTCACTAGAACTTTAAACAACATCCAGTATTTATTACTTCTATTGGTATTTCATTAATTCCGTCACTTTTTTTATTTTTCATATTGTTTATTACCTCCTTTCCTCATCTCAATTTCCGTTGGTTCTTCTACTATAGGGGTTTAATGGCTCTCTTCCCCATCTTCCTGTGACTCACCTTTTCCGTTTTCCTCTACTTCTTCATTTATTAGCCAATCAAAATATTGCCTACACCTATCCAGTTTTCCTTTTCTGCTTGCTATTAAAATCCGTTCGATAGTATCTCGGCTCCACTACAACTGATCCCTTGTTTCTTTTTGCACTTTGGTAGAAATTTCTTAAATCTTTATTTATATAATGTTCTTCCATTAATTTCAATTGTTTTTATAAATTTTCCTATTTCTTAGTTCTGCAAAATTTTTGGCGATTTATTATACTCCTTTTTCCTTTCATCAGTCAGATTATTTAACATAAATTCTCTTGCGCTGTTTCTTCTTCTCATTGCTTGTCTACAATCGTCATCAAACCATTTATTTCTTGGTGTCTTTGCTACCTTCCTTGTGTTTTTGAGTCACTTCCTTCATCGCTTCATTGCTTCTTCTATTTCTCTCCATTCCACTTCGACGGCATTTTGAAATTGTTCAGTTACAAGTTCGTTCTTTAAGTTCCTTTTTTCGTTATTTGGCATTTCTTCCTCTAGCTTTGTCACCTTGAATATGTAGTTGGTATAAACATCTGCCCCTCTGTAACTTCTAACATCCGTTAATAATCTTAGGTGCTTTCTTTTCACTAATAAATGATCAATTTGGTTTCTTGTACAGCCATCTGAAGAGATCCAGGTTTCTTTGTAGATTGATTTATAATACAAAATAATCTTCATATCGTTACTAGCTGTAACTCCTATCGCCATCTTCTCATTTTCATTACTATCACTATGTTTACTTTTCCACCTGTCGTTTTTCTGTACATTGTTTAATTCCCAATCTTTGCATTGAAGTCTATTAATACTAATATAACATCATACTTTTGTATTCTATTATTTATTATAAATAAATTGAATCTTTTCATAAAACTCTTTTTTGTCTTCATTATCTTTCTCCTCTGGTAGGGCCTGCACATTAAGAAAGGTTAGTTCCCTAAACTTACCTCTTATTCTCTCGTACACGATCTTACATACATACAGGTAAAAGTACTAACTGATCAGTTGGCGTCACAACTTCTAGATTACATGGAGGCTTATGCTCCTACAACTTTGCGTACGGTACCGAGAAATTGGAAGTGAGGCGTCGTAATTTAGCCTTCTAAGATTAAGGAAGGTATTTTTGAAATTTATTAATTTCAATTTCTGTTTATAAACTGAAGTGTACACCTAGATTTTTAATAATATACTCGTATTATTATGAATAAGGATTTCAATTTTGTTCAAAAATAGAATAAATAAACAATAATATGAACAATTTATATAACATTTTACACAATAAGCTAATGAGTTTTAGAAACAACAATTTATCAGTTTTTTTATATACGAAGGTAGTTTAACTTTTTGTTTCTTCCATTACGTTTTTATTTGACTGAATTGCTCTACACCAAGCCATTTTTCTGAGGTTGAGAACAGAAAGTGATCAGAGGAAGTCATATCATGTGAACAATAGCGAACGAATGAGCAGGCGCAATTTCATCATGTAACAAAACATTTTTTTTTCTAAAAATGTAATCGTTTTTTCTTAAGTTCAACATCAAAATAAGTCATCAAATCTCAATAATATTCAATGTTCCATTAACAACCAAAATCATTTTTATTGAAAAATGAGAACAGTTTTGTTCATATATGTAAAATGAAGCTATTTGTAAGATTAATTATAATCATAAAATATAATCACCATACGAAAACTATTGTCAAAACTGAACAATTCCTTGTTTTTGTTTTTGTAAAGAAATCATCAGCTTCCTATATGCTGTTCGAGACTTTTTTTTCGAGTAAACGAAAGTTCCTAATGTGTAGTAGATAGTAATAAGTAGATTTTCAATACATAGCAACGAATAATCATGAGAGTGAAATATTTGAACAGGCGAATGACGTATATTTGTCACTACGAATTACTACTAATCACTACCAAGAGAGTTTTTCCTTTTGGATTCCTGCTTATATCGCTGTGATGATTGTAATTGGGCATAATACTCTCGATTTATGTTCTGATGGATATTAATTTTCAGCTTAAAATAAGTGGAATCCTGGAAACAGTCAGTATTTTTTCTATATTCACGATAACGCATTTTGTCTTCATATTTTTAACTTCTAGGCAATTGTTGAAATATTGAATGAAATTTTTGAAAAGCTACGTTGGGAAACCAGAAATATACTTCATAGGCTCTTGCCAAAGCAATTTATCTAAAGCATATATTTAACTTTGTCTATATTATATAGACGAAAATAGTCAAATTGAAAACTTATGAGAAATAAATAATGAGATGTCTGCTTTATTATAGGAGAAAATACAATGGTCATGACCATAAATAATCCATTTCTTATCAATTGCTACAACATATAAAATTTTTCAACTTTATAAGATTGAGGCATAAATATTGTATCATATATGTATTAGAATAATAAATACGATTTAAAGTTGATGCCTTTGTATAAATCCAACATTAAGAACTGGACTGGACTAAATAACTTACTCGGGACTGTTTCGAAGACCATTTGCTGATTGATAAAATAAAGGTGTATACACATTATAGAAAATTTTCATGGTATTATTCCCTTACCGATAAATCGTTGTTGAGATACTTACTAAGTCAAGATATGTTGATAATTATCTAAATCTTTACTAATAAGGGCTGCTCCATATTTTGACGATTATCAGTGTACACAACAAAAATATAAAAATTATATATCTAGCATAAATAAAACTGTTTGGTATTTCTTATAATAAAGAAGTTCATCTATCCGTTCAAAGTACCCTCGGCCTGCTTATTAATAAAGAATAAACTTATGGGCGATCTTTCTATAAACATATATTATAAGTCTTATCGTTACAGTACAGGGTGCTTCTTTTTTTGTAATGCTTTGACTCAAGTGAAATTTATTTCGACAATAAGGTTATGTGGCGACTACGCGATGTGCCCTCGCATATAAAAATATATAATACAGGTACACATCTCCTCCTCTTTCAATATACCTGACGCTGCTAATAGATTCAGCACGAGCGACTGGTTTAGTTTTTTGTTATGTAGGTATAAATTGTTTTGTTGGTATTTATGTATATGCTATGTGTCGGTTCTGTGCGAAGCACTCTATATAATAATGGTATAAGTGTATAGCTAAAACAGTTCAGATGTGAGCGCTTATATTTTATACCATAAGTTATCTTTTACTTTTTTTGTTATGACAAGTGATTCGATTATGTGATAACACAGACAAAATTGCTAAAGCATTGAATTGAAATTTGTCATCTTCTGATTTTGTAATATTGTAATTGACACAAATCGATCATTTTACGCTTTAGCACTTTTTTATTACCGGAAATGTTCCTATTGATGGAACTAAGAAGAAGGAAAGGAAGTTTTTTCAAGATGTATGGAATTGGTCTTAAAAAGCGCTTAGAAATATTATTGCACATTTCCAGTTCTTTCTTAATATATGAGTATAGTACTGAATTTTCAAATCTACTTATGTGAGGAGAAAAAGTGGAATAATACACACACATAGAAATATAGTTTACATTATCTATTGAAGCACTATATACTTTCTTTCGGGGTACTGTCTACATCAAACTGCTTAAAAAAGTCGCCTTATTCCTCCATAAACTTTTGAAAGTATCATATATATATATATATATATATATATATATATATATATATATATATATATATATATATATATATATATTCGATTTGGTGTTATAATTAGTTTTTTAATATACTTATCTGAAGACTTGTTCTCATCTGTGTTTATAGAGACGAAAAGGTGGCATTTTCAGAATAGTGCACAAAAAAATTTTTCCGATCTCCAATTTATTCCGTGCGCTAAAATAAAATTGAAATTGATGGTAAGAGAAAACAATTATTCTTTATTTAACTTGTCTGAAAACAACAACAGCAAGTTTAGCCCATTCGGTATTTCATTATTTAGAATCAAAGAAGCAGATGGTTCGCAGATATTTTGATTTTTCCGATGGAATGGTGAGAAGTGAGAAGAGCTAAACAATTTTTATGATACCTCTATTTTTCTTTGTATGGATTCTGCTATATATCCGTTGGCTACGTTGGAAGAACGTCATCCTCGTGTGTTTTTAGAGTGAGCAAATCAGCGCCTCTTTCCACCAACATGGTTGTTGAAGAACGCCTTAGCCCATGTCCGGAATATTCTTCGGGATTTTTCAGTTTGTCATATTTTGGAACAAGGTTCGAGACAGCGCGCGGTATGTACTGTTGGTATGGCATCCAACATGTTGGCCGTAACACCTACGATTCCGGTATGAAACAAATAATCTTCTGCTGTCCATATTTTTAGGCATAATTAAGGTAAAGTGCATAGGGTTCGAATGTACATCCCCACTATCGTCTAAACTCAAACGTATTTAATCATCTCTACGACATTCGCCACTGAAATCACTTTTGCCAATAGATATTGTTTATCTGATACTTAGCATAAAAATGGTTACTTGTTTTGCATTTAGTACCATAGAATTTTTGGTATAAAGCCCACAGTCTGATCGCTTCAAAAAAGTAATAGATTTTGGATATTTTGTGTTGCCAGAAATTTCTTTTATAGCTAAACAACGCTTTAACAATGAGAACCGATCATACAGTTTTCACTTTTTTGAGATCTCGCCATTCCTTAAAAAGTTGATACCCGTGTTTATATCTCTTATTAGGATGTAATATAATTACTTTGAAATGTTCTAAATTTAATTCTTTTCATTTTTTGCGTTGGTCTTAGATAAGTAAAAAGTATAGTTCATTACACGTCCAGTAATGGACTTTTCCAGACTTCTGATTAAATATAGTATTCTTAGAAACTACAACTAATATAATTTTATAAGAAATTAACAAGTCAATATTGATATTGTTTTGTAACTTTATTAAAATTGTTCATTGACTTTTATTCATCAAAAACTTGATATTAACTCCGCCTAGGGTGGTTGATGGGTGGATTGAGTAGCCCATTGACTATCACTGCCGGTCCCAAGCCCGGATAAAGGAGGAGAGTTAAGGGGTGAGGCCAGCAACCTGCCCCTCGTAAAAAGAAAAAACGCTCACAGAACTATCACATTAGCCTCGGAAACTGGACGGAGCATTGACAACGACACGGCACGAAAACGGAAAAAACGAGTATGGAAAGAAAACATAGTAAGACTCGGAAGTTGGAACATTACATCATGGAGCAACAAAGACTATGAGGTGGTCTTAGAAATAGAGAAAAACAAAATAGATTTCTGCGCACTTTCAGAGACCAAGAAGAAAGGCAATGGCAGTCAAAGGTACCAAAACTACATACTGTTTTATAGTGGAGTCGACAAGAACTTGCGAGCACGGGGAGGAGTAGGGTTACTAGTGAATAAAAAATTTGAAAAAGATATTAAGGAAGTACAGTATATAAGTCATAGCATCATACAGATAACAGTAGAGCTGGCCAACGAAAGAACACACCTACTAAGTATATATGCACCGGATGTAAGCAAACCGAAAGAAGAAAGGGAAGCTTTTTTTATGCCTTGCAAGCTACGTTAGACAAAATACCCAGTAAATACAAAGTGTTTATTATGGGCGACTTTAACTCAAGAATTGGAAACACAGTTATCCCAGGAATCATGCATAGTTTCAACGAAGAAGCAGTGAATGATAACGGAGATATATTGATAGATGTATGCGCCCTCAACGAATTACGTATCAACAAGACATATTTTGATCATAAGGAACAACAAAAGTACACCTTCGCTAACACGAGAGGCCAAAAATCAACTATTGACTACATAATTACAAACAGGAAAGTCCACCCCTCCCAGATACTTGACGTACGGGTATTAACATCGGCAAATATCGGCACACAACACGGTTTAATATTGTGTAAATACCGCGTATCCCACATAATAAAGAAAAGAAAAACACCCAACTACGTATCGAAATTTAATATAGAGTCGCTTAAGGATGAAAGCATTAAATACCTCTATCAAAACAGATTCCGCGAAAAAAATGTCCAAAACCCTATAAAAGAAACCGACAACGTAGAAGCCGCCTGGGAGAAACTAAAGAATAACATAAAGAACAGCGCAAAGGAATCCCTAGGAGAAAGAACAATAGACATGAATAGAACACACAATAAACCCTGGTTCACTCTAGAAATTAAGGAACTGGCAAATGAAAAAAAGAAAGAAAGAAAAATACGAAGTCTATAAAAGAGTGAGAAATAGAACAACCAACACAATAAAAGAACTGAAAAAAACATACTGGGAAAATTTCTCAGTGGAAATGGAACATGATTTGTACGGAGGATAGAAAAAAATATGGAACATGATACGAAAAAGGAAGAAACCAATCAACGAGGAGGTAGTGATAAATGTTATAAATCAGGAAACATGGGCAGCACATTTTTGAGATCCTATATGATAACAACGGAAACAGGGACGAAGAAGAAGTCGCAAACCCGCCATCCCCAAACGAACAGGAAGAAACCATCACATTAGAAGAAATACAAACAACCATAAAGAAACTAAAGAATAGAAAATCACCTGGTATAGACAATATCCCAAATGAACTACTGAAGAACGGGGGCCCAGAAATCGAGAAAGAATTAATAAAACTGTACAATAAAATAGAAAGAACTGGAGTAATACCCGAAGAATGGAGAACTAGTATAACTATACCTATATACAAGAAAGGTTTAAAATCAGATCCGAAGAATTACAGAGGCATAACGCTACTTAGTAGTGTGTTAAAGTTATTTACCAAGATACTTGCAAATAAGATAACTGCTAAGGTAGGCATCTCAGAAGTGCAACAAGGCTTCCGCCCAAACAGATCCACTATAGACGCAATATTTATATTACGCTAGTTGATAGAGAAATCCATAGAATACAATAAACCCATGTACACATGTTTCGTAGATCTAAAGCAAGCATTCGATAGTGTAAAACTCAACGATGTAATCCACCGACTAAACCAAAAAAGCGTCAAGAAGCATTATACAAATCTAGTAAGGCAACTTAACATCAACACCAAAACAAGAATAAAAACAGACTGTGGGCTAACAAGAGAACTCAAAGTCTCATCCGGCATAAGACAGGGAGATGGCCTCAGCCCATGCCTTTTCAACGTAATAATGGACCAAATAATTGAGAGCGTAAACGAAGTTAATGCAGGATTCGAAATGAATAACCGTCGCCTGAGAATCCTTTGCTACGCAGATGACGCTATACTTATAGCTGAAAATGAAGACGATCTACAACGCCTCCTTCATAAATTTAACCTGACGGCACAGAGACTTAACATGCAAATCTCATGCGAGAAAACACAAAGCATGGTAATATCCAAAGACCCAATAAGATGCAAGTTGGTAGTAAATGAGCGCATTATAGAGCAAGTAATGAATTTCAACTACTTGGGCGTAGAAACAACGAGCAGCAGAAATATAACGGACGAGGTAGATAAGCAGATCAAGAAAACAACTAGAATATCGGGATATTTACGGGACATTATATGGAGAAATAAATATATGAGCATAGAAAGTAAGACGCGAATCTACAAGACCTGTATCAGACCCATACTAACCTATGCCGCAGAAACAAGGGCAGACACAACACAAACAAAGAGAAAAATGAAAACAGCAGAGATGAAGATATTACGAACAATAAAGGGTACCACACTCCACGATAGAGAACTGGGAGTACAAGATGTCGTTAGATGGGTAAGAGCAAGACGCCGACAATGGAGAGACCATGTAGAACGAATGGCCCCAGAACGGATTGCCAAATGGGCCAAAACACAGAAACCAGACACAAGACGCCCAATTGGTAGGCCCCCAAAACGCTGGTACGATAGCTGGACATCGGCGTCGCAAGAGGGCAGATGACAGACCTGACAGGACCTCGTCCTACTACAAGAAGAAGAAGAAGAAGAAAAACTTGATATTCAGTGAAGAAATATTATAGTATTTAACATAGATAAATCATAGTTTTCATAAATAAATATTCTACACAATATTTGTAATATATAATAAGCCAAATTCGAATCATACAAATTCGAAAAAAATGCTTTTCCAGTAAAAGAAATAGCGTCAATAAGACATGGCTTACTCCAGATCCTTCAGAATAAATAGTGTAAAGAACTTTTGTACATAATTGAAATATTGCATTTTTAAAGAAAACTATTTCCGTACTAACAAACTAACAACAAATATTCTCTGGTGTTAATGAAGGAGGAAGATTCGAAGTCGTTGGAAAATAATGGTTACGAATGAAAACGTAAGAATAGCATCTCAACTTATTTCCTTGTATGTTCCTACCATCTACTTTTTCTATAACAAAACTCAAAATATACCTTCGTGCACACGTTTTCAATAATTGATAGAAGACATCAAAGATAACTTTGCCTTACTGATTTCGATTTATATGAAATAGTTACATATTATATTTTTTTCGTTATCGACCAGATTCAAAAATACTGGCGGAAATATTTAGAATTGAGGCGAGCAGAATAGGTTATGACGGCTGCGTTTTGATACACAGCTGAATAAGATAATTATTTTAAAAAAAATAGTCATTTATTACTATCATTAAAGTGACATTTTTAATGATAATCAAAAGAAGAAATTTTTAAAAAAGGGCTCTATTGCCGACTCGCCGTGTTCTGGACTGCAATCAGCATAAAAAACTGTACAACATACTAAATTTTCAAGGTCATCGGAGGTGTGAGGGTTAAACGATATAATTACTAATGATTTCTATCACAGATTAGAATTTTGCGAGTGGTACTTTGGACACAGTTCCAGTATTTTATTTTGTGGTCGGCATAACTTGTGTGTGTTTTTGGAGTCATATGACGGGTCAAAGTTTCTGGAAATGCTGGAAGATTTACGTAGGCAAATAGACAATGATCCCACACTCACGAACATACGTCATTTCATGCAGGATGGCGCTTCGCCGCACTACGCGTTATGTGTGTAAGAGAACCTAAATGCTCATTTTGGAGAATGGATAGGCAGACGAGGATTAAGGTTAAGTGGACCGCACGGTCATGTGACCTGATACCCTGTGGGACCTTCTCAAAATCAGCGTTTTTGCAAGAGGACCACCTGCCTCTCCTTTAAGAAACTTTGCCGTAAATGCATTGATCAGGATAGGAATCAGCACAGTAAACCTTTTTCGAATCCCTTTTGTAATTTTTTCCAATTAATTCATTTTGACGCCGCACTTTTTCATTTGATGCAAATTTTTTTCTGACTTATGCTGACCTCTGTATATAACATATTATGTATTTCATTATATGGACGTTAAGATGGATAGAGAAATTATATCAATACATTGCAATTAAGTATATTTTAGACTAGCAGATTTACTAATTTAACCAATATCAACAGTAAATTAATGGAATGCACTAGATATATCCTGCAGTGTGCAGTCGAGAAAATAACAGCAGTTAACATTGTAGGTGTAATAGATTGTTCGATCTAGCTCTCAGCTGTTGTTAATAACTTCCATGCTCTATTATTACCGTTATATTTGCTCCTGGGTCTGCCAGCACAGAAGCTTTCTAAAACACCCATATTCTTTTGACACCGGTAGGTTAAAAGCCAAGAAAGGAATTTCTCAGACTATCTAACAAAAGAGCAGTCACCTGAAACAACTTCTATTTCTACTATTTGTTTTGGAAAAACTCGGCCATCTAGAAATTTTTGTCGAACTAAACTTCGCTCTTCACATCAACCTCATCAAATTCTATTTCCTTCTACTCGTAATATCAGTTACAATCATAATCTACTTTAACATATAGGTTTAAAGGTATAAACATACTTTGGTTTATAATGTGGGCGTGCTTGAAAAAATGTAATATTACTATTGAACGATGATTGATGTATGATTAATTACATCAACAAATTGCTCCAATTTTGTTTTTCTTTAAAAAGTTATTTTTGAGAAAAAACATAATACATTAAAATCTAATTACTGAACAATTTTTCTGGTAAAAAAATTGAAATGAATCTTTCCTACGTCACAATTAAAAAGTATACATTTATAACAAGATAACAAATTCGCATAATGATATGAAGTGTGTAACTCGCTCATAGTTTTTAAGATTCATATAAAAATAAAACTGCTTCATCTCAATCTGTTACCATTTGTTAAATCAAAATAAATATAAAAAACCAGTCCGGGATATTATTTATTACAAGAACTTTTATTTTCGAGTAACCCCAAGTTATTTTCCTAGGATTTTAAATCAGCAAGTTGAGAGATCAGTATTTAAGGAAAGCCACGGATGGTTCTTTTGATTCAATAATTTCTCATTGAGACGTTTCTTCAAATGTTTATTGACAAGTTATTTTTAAAAGGTTGAAGATGTAATGTAACATTTCAAAATAAAACATGCGTAAAAATAATTCCGAATAAATTTTCCAGCAAGATAGTGCCGCTTGGCATACGGCGCTAAAAAAATGGGAAACTGCTTCCAAGAAATTTGGAATAGTTCCACTCCCAAACAATTATAACCATACTTCCCCGAATGGAGACTTCCTCAGGAAGGGATATTCAGCCTCAGTTAGAGTATATAAATAACTGGTACTCAGATGGGATGAACAAATAATATTAAATTGGGCGCCACCAGCTTTTTAACAAATGACGTTAAAAGTAAAGAAGAAAAGGTGGAAAACTGGAACATAAAAAAAGTTTCAGCATCAAATAAATGTATTAAAAAAAAAATAAATTGGCATCAATTTTGTATCCAAAAGAACCCAACGAATAAAAGCAGTTATAAATTAAAAATAACTCAGATTTATGTATATCAAAGATAAGACTGGAGCTATGGAAAACCGGGATGGTTGGAGTCCTCAACTGAGCTCCCATTGTTGAGGTGAGGTGAATTTAATGACATGGTGGTATACTGGTTGAGTCCTTCGTGTGGTTGCACCCCAAACTTGCAGCTATAGAATTAAGGAGAAATAAATTAAATTGAAATGGGAAACAGAAACACACATGGAAATTACTGAAGAAGAAACAAATAGGTAGAACATATTTGGATAAAAAGCAGTTTATGCTCTAACGTATAAAAAAAAGAATTTATATTTTTCTAAAATATAACCAAATGAGAATCTATTCTATTCTATTCCACAAATAAATAAAAAACACGAATTTACAGGGAAACTATTAAACAAAATTTGCTTAAACCAACAGGAAATTAATAAGAATACCTGGAATTTTGTGATATAAAGAGTAATAACACCAAAAATTTTATTAAATTTACTTTGATTTGAACAATTTTAGAATGTAGATTGTACATAGATAGAGGATGATTTAGCAACAAAACTGGAGTTTTATTGAATTCTTAGAATTGAGTCGCTAACAAATTAATTTCCTCAAAAACTGTTGAAATAAATGAATCAGAAGTGACTTCTGTGTCACAATAAGTGAACAAAGGAATATTCAAAATGTTTGAAGAAAAACTTAACAAGCCTAATGGCATATCACACGTTAGTTGATAGTATGTCAAGACGAATAGAGGCAGTGATCATTTGAAAAGGCAATATAACAAAATGTTTTAATTTCATTTCATATGTATAATATGTAATAAGAAATACATATTGAAATCATTTTTGTTAATATATCATTGCGGTAAGGCTATTACAGTGATATTTTTCTTCCCCTTACAAATTTTACGTTTTGTTATCCACATATCAAACTAATGCTATACATTATCGTACATCCTCTCCATTATTCCTTTTTTATTTAGCCTTATAAATATTCTCCCCATTTTCTGAATATTAAAAACAGTTTCCATGATACCAGATTTCCCGTTCTTGGAAATTTGTTTCTATCACCCAACAATAGAAAAAGTCATGGATCACTTGATGGCAGCCTCTTCCGGAAATGCGTCAGCAACCGGATATCGCGAGAGAGAAACAAGTGAATCGTCTATGCGAACTGATTTTCCCTAGTCAGAATCAGTTTTACTGTTAACTTAGATATATGTACAAGCATAGGCAGACCTGAAACTAGGAATAAGACGCCATTATATTCAAATTTATTCGTAAAATTCCGTTTTAAACCTTTTTTGATTATTTAGTAATTTGATATTCTTATATGAAAAATAGAATTGGATTATTTTGATACACTTGTACATGTATAGGGATATAAAAATTAACAATGAGTTGGCGATTCCTAGCTGAAACAATATATGCTACATCAATGCCAGTTTTTTGGTGATTGATGTGTGCTAACAAAGAAACTCCTACTTAGATAAAAGTGTGAAGTTGTTTCTATGACAACATATATTGGTCAGCTCTCAAACCGCCTTAAATAAACACAAGTGATGATCGGTTATCATAAACAATAGCCTTCTAAATATCACTTCAATAGATCTGACAAAATATCTTCCATCACCAAACCCAGTCATGTCGCTGTTCTCTGCACTAGATCAAACAGTCGTCTCCAGTGAAAGAAATCACTAACAGGGACGGTGGATCCAAAAGACAATATAGTATAAGCATATTAACAGGTGTATCTTGAAGCTACGAGTATTTGCTATACCTCGGATGATCAATTCGTATGGCGTGCTTCGGCACAATAGACTATATAGATGAAATCGCAATGACAATAACTGCACTATTCGGCTTCCAATTTTAGAAAGATCATTGCACAGCTATCCACTTAGAAACGCGGTGCACGACTTTTATCTATCTACTCTACTGAGAGTTTGTTAACGGTTCAATACTTTACAATGCAAAATCATTTGCCCATTTAAATCAAATCTGTTACATATTTTCCCGCATTTCGCAATAATTTGAGAGCATGTTTATTGGAAAGTGCTTTCTACTTTCTACGACTTTTATTCTAATACTAATAGTTAATTCGGAGCATGCTGGCCATTGTTTTAATATTGTTATTGATTTTCAATACAAATTCTCACTTATTTACATATAAAAACTTTCACATGAACATTTTAACGGGTAATTTCTTTATTCATTGTTGTTTTCTTGTATATACTTTATATTTAGATTTTATTCTATTTGTGTCTTTATGTAGTTATTTGTATGTTTGTTTCTTAGTTCTTTACAAGTTTTTGTCTACAAATTGAAAACAAATTTTTGACAATAACGTGTCTCTCTATCTCTCAAGCAGAATAAAGTAATATAAAAAGTCAATTTACCTAAACAAATATACTCCTTTCAACAGTAATAATTTTTATATGATATATGTGAATATGTAAATGTTCCAATGTAGAATTGGTCTAATGTAGAAGAGCAATAAATTCTTCTTTAATATCAGCACACTTCAAGTGCTTAAGCTCTTATCTATAAAGCAAATTGATATCCACTGTAGTATAATTCCATCCAATGGTATCTTCTCGAATAGCTGTTAATTTCCTCTTACTGCGCCAATCAATTTATTTTGATGATGACGTATGTTCTTAATAGAAAAATATAGCACATATATTGGTACTTACTCAAAATATTTTTTATTCACAATTTAATCGAGTACACAGAGAATATTAATTAAGATAGTACATTTTTGGTATAGTACAGTGATTATCATTTGCCCCGCCTATGGTTTTAGCGGAGTTAGTTTCCCCGTTCTCTAGATATTTAGTGATTTCTTTTATGTGCATGTTGACTAGAGGGTTAACTCCAGTAAAGTTTTTCATATCTTCCATAACGGTCCATATTTTATCTTTATGGATTTATAGCCTGACTTGTTTTTATGTTGATTGATTAATATTGGAGTTTACAAGGGGGTCAAAGTAGTGCTTTTATGAAGAAATTCTTGTTCAAAATAAGAATAAACTACAATTAGAATTGATATTAAATGTATTTGTTATCGATTTTAATATAGAAAAAATGATTAGTAATTTAATTAAATCTCGACAAAATAACCTGCTACTTTTATTCATGATACAACGTAAAATCTGCTCTGTTATAGGGGTTCGAAGCTTGAAAATATAATATACAGATGTTCCATAAAATTCTATTGTTATTCACCAAAGGCAAACGAGTTATATGAAAAATTTATTGACCAAACAGGATAAGTAATGAACACCTTTAGAACATAACTGAAAAGCGAAAATGGGCGTAATGATTACGAAGCTAAAATGAAGATGGATAGTTCATACACTACGGAAACTAGCAACAAACATAACCAAATAAGCATCAAACTATAATAAAACAGGCAGAATAAAAAAAAGAGACAAAGCTGTATGAACATGGACAAAAAATATCGAGACAACTAAACATGGAAATTTGCCAAACACAGAAGGAAATAGGAAGGAAAAACATTAACAATACCTTCTTTCTACTTATCTAGAATCCAGTTGAACAATGGTAATTTTTGGGGATAGTTTCGAGAATAGGTTTCTTCCCTGGGATATAGTCTACCTAGTTAGAGTAACAACAACACTTTACCCGATCTTTCTCAGTACGCGATGAAAATATAAGAAATTATACAAATTTGAGGAACGTTTGAAAAGTTTCTAGCCTTAACCTGAAGATATCAGTGCTTATCAGTGTAAATTGGGACATATATTCGCGGATGCGTTGTGAGTTTTATGCTAAATTTAGCAATTTTGACACTTAGTTTCTATTTTATAATGTTATAAGTGAATAGTTATAAAGATTTTTCTAAACGAGGAAAAATTAAGTATCCGTATATTTGTTTTTGAAAGATACACTTTCGCAAATGAAGCTCGAGCTGTTAATAAATAAGAAGTTAGACAGGGAAGCTCGGCACTATCATCTACCACAGTAAAATTTTGGGTAGCTGCATTCAAACATATGCGGTATTAATATAATCGACAAAATTTACCAAATTAAGTTTAGAGATATGGAAGCTATATCAATAGAAAATATTTTCAATATACTAGCTGAATAATTATCCACGTGCCGGATTTGCTCACTTAGGATGAAAAAGAACATTTTTCAAGCCATATTGATGCGGTTTAAGCATAGTGAAGTGAAGGAACATATTGCTACAGAGTGTCACATTTCCAGGACAACGCACCTTCTCACACTTTGATTATCGTCATGTATTCCCCCCAGCGACTTGCAGAAAAGATATTTTTATTAGACGAGCACGTAAATGCCTATATTGAGTGAAACACGACAACTATTATTTGGAAAGGTTAAAAAGGTTAGAGCATCGCTGGACTACGAGACTATGTTGACGAATAAAACGTATTATAAAAAAAATATCTTGTTTCTTTGTTAGGCTAGAAACTATTCATTCATACATACCCAACCATTTTGTGAAATATCATCCATATCACCGAAAATAGGTATCATATTAAATATTTGATTGAGTTTCAGACGTTACATTATCCTCTCAACACGTATCCTAACTGAAACGAAAATAATAATAATAATACCTATATCTTTTACATTTACATATGAACTGTTTTTGGTTTTTGCTACGCAGCATGTTTCGTGAAGCATATTTATCTATTTTTTTTTAACGGATGTAGTAAATAGTGACAGCTGGTCTGCCTAGAGTTCCGAATATCAGCATGGTTCGCGCTCTGGTCGATTCGTGGCTTAACACATCGTTACATTTTCCTGAATTCGATAAACTTATAAATAAATGTTGTTTGTGTCTGGTTGATCTATAATGTGTTCACAGAACTGCAGTCTTGTATTAGAATCATCTTCCAGGAGTATTGTTAGTCTGTGAGGAATCATTTTATGCGCCTTAAAAATTAATGCTACTGAGAACTATCCGTTTTCAATTCCACTATAAAAAAGCCATGAGATGAAAAATTATTCCGCATCTATTTCTACATTTGTTAGGATAGCGCCCTAATTGTTATATAAAATTAAAAACTGTTTGATAATTGCTTTATGTAGCAGATTTATTTTCACCCTCATTAACACTTATTTTATAATCGAAGAATTTATAATCGAACATATTGGCAGTTGAGGAGAAGAATATTCAAAAATATTTTGCTGTCGTGGATTATGTTTCGGATAGTTACGACGGACGAGGACTACATAACTGTAAAAGGTATTATTTTTTCTTATATTTCTATATTAAAAAATATTTTAGATTATATTATGTTATTTATATAATTTATACCACATTTATTTGTTTAGTGAAAAATCTTGAAAGTAATTTAAATTTACTGCAACATTGCTCTAAAACACAACCATTTATTCAACACCAAAAACAGAAAATACTATAGAAATTTCGAGATTTCATCAATTAGTGAAACAATCAAAAGAGCTTTCACTATTGAAATGGTCGATGGAATTGTTCGTTAAACCAACAAAAAGACAGTTATTGATGTATCTAATTCATACAACAGGAACAATTCTTTAAGAAAGCAATAGTCGCTGAAAATTTTAACTATACAATGGTTCTAGGCATTCACTTGATATCTGATAATGTAAGATGCGAATCATTCATTGATCGTACAACATATACGAGGATGTATTGATATCTAGTTACACTAGACCAGTTCCATACATAAACAAAATATTGCGTTACCATAGCAACTAACAATAACTTATTAGAAGTTTCAGTGCGAAGTTTGACTTAAAAAAAGTAAACCAGAGTTACGCAATAAATTAAAAGAAAAAAAAGATATGCTTAATACCCTTGGTGATCAAGGTCCTTCGTATGCGACCGTAAAAAATTGGACTGCAAGCTTCAAAAGAGGTTAATTTTCCATTGAGATGATGATCGATCCTGAAGTCCAGTTTCTGTGTCAGTCCCCGAAAATATCGATGCATGATTTTATCAGACCGTCGAATTGGGGTAAAACGGATATCTGAAGCACTTAATATTTCATACCAACGCGTTCATCATATAGTTCACGTCAATTTGGACATGAGAAAAATTGCTGCAAAATGGATCCCCAAATGTTTGATTGTTGACCAAAAGCGTGCAAAGGTAGAAGCATCGCTTTTGATCTGTGCTTGATTTGAAAACGATGTAGACTTCTTAAACCGAATTGTTACTATGGATGAGACTTGGGTACGATCCAGAAACAAAGCAACAATCGATGGAATGGCGACACTCTGATTCTCCAAGACCTAAGAAGTTTCCAAAAATCTACTGGAAAAGTTCTTGCTTCAGTTTTTTGGGATTGCCATGGAGTAATAACTGGAGATTACTATTCGACACTTTACAGGAAAAAAAGAGAAAAGACGCGGAAAGCTATCCAAAGGTGTTTTGTTTTTGCAGGACAACGCCCCTGCATACAAATGTCATGTTGCCATACAAAAAATTCATGATTTAGGGTTTGAATTACTAGAACACCCTCCTTATTCACCAGATTTGGCTCCGTCCGACTATCATCTTTTTCCTCAACTGAAAAAAAGTTTAAAATGTCGTAAATTTTCTTCCAACAAGGTAATAAAAACTGTGGAGGTCTGGTTTGCAGAACAAGAAGAAACATTTTTTTTAAAGGTCTAGAGACTTTGCAGATTCGCTGTAATAAATGTATCCAATTTAGAGGAGAATATGTTGAGTAGTAAAATATTTTGACATTGAAATTTCGTTTGGTTCTATAGTAGGCTAAAAATTTTTCAATATATCCTCTTATATGGAGGGCAATCTATCCATTATCCATAGCGGTTATAGACACCAAAATATTTTAGAATGTACTAAGATGTAGTGAATCTGCAAATACATCTATGTAAAAATTAAGGTAAGTCAGCACTAAACCGCGTTACATAGACAATATTGGATCCCAATTTATCAGCACTTCAAAAACCAACAAATAACTTGCCAGTGGGTGACTAATATTATCCATATAATGGGCGATCTAAATTTTCCTAGTATGTACCAACAAAGCAAGCAAAGTATGGTGGATAAGCGACACAGAAAATTGATATTCATTGAAAAAGCTAATTTACATCTGCAAATTGGAAACTGGCCTCAAGATAAATCAAGCTGCAAGAGTTAACTGTACGATATCTACTCTACCTAATATCTAAATATTTCATTGAAAATCGCAAATATTTTAAATTTTTAACTACATAAGAAAACGATCCTCATTCGTTTTCAGTTGTGACGTCATAGGATTAATAAAAATATTGAGCAGCTGTCTCCTTGATGAGCAACATAGCGTGAACTTTTATAGAACCGTTTTTATTTATTAATTACATATAAATCAACCTAAGAGCTCAAGAAATTTTAATAAATAAAACATTTTTCAAAATATAAGAATTAGTGAATGAACCTTTTATAGGTTAAGTTTTTACATTACTACATAATCATGTTGAAAATTAGACACATAATAAACTTAATTACTATAAAATATTTAAATAAGTTAAATTTGAATCTTACTCATATTAAAATAGTCCTGGCAACAAAGATAATTACAGATTACAGATATTTTTAGGAAACAGACTTTGAAAGTATGTAGTTGTACTGTTTTTCGGTGTAGAATAAATTACATGGGATTTGGATAAGATCATCTATCAGATGATTTAGTCTTGGTATTCTTATATCCTCGCATAAAACACGATTTATATACCATTTTTCAGATTAATCAATGTTCAATAATAACACTTATTTTAGAATAACCGACAGAATAAATGTCTTATTTACTTTGTATCATATATTCAGTGTTTATTTTATACCTATGACGTCACGCAATATGGCGGCCTTACTAAACTACCTACAAAATTTTCGAATTTTCAATATACTCATTTTTGAATATAAACTATCCAAAACTATTTTTTTCTCAAACCATGCAAGTACCCCATTGATCAGATGTTGGGTTGTTACTCAATCCGCAAATTAACCAACTAAGTAACCAAATCATTGTTGTTTTCCTATAAAAAGCGAAGAAAACCATGGGAATGATATAAATTATATAGTACAACTAGTTGACAATGAACGTTCAAAATCAATTTTAAAATATTACACGTTTTCTTTCAGACATATTAATAATAGAAATTGTAATTCCTTGATTTATCTATTGAATATTTCTTACTACCTCTGGTATTAATCTATGGGTTATTCTTGGTAAATAGTCTTAACTTTAGGTCCCTTTTAATAGAAAATGCATTCCAAAAAATAGGTCGAAACTCCAATTTTTACCTGATTTAAACTAATTTTCTATCAAAACAGATCTAGAACCACGACGATTTATCAGAAAAATACATATAAGTAGGTCGGAGGTGTAAAAAAGATAAAGAAGCCTATTGGTTATCTATCTTAAGGTTATGATTTTTTAGTATATTTAAATCTCTTAACGTATATGAATCAATGTTAATAGACTCAAGCAACTATGTTTTGTGGGGTCTCGATATTTTGTAATTAAATAGTCTGATATTTAGACTGATTGATTCATCAAAATTGTGAAAATTAGGAGTGAATAAACATACTATTTTTGATAAATTCGTAGCTCGTAGTTTCGAAAAAAAGCGTTTAGTAAAAATGGGTTTTTTAATTATTAAACCATGAGAAAGAGGCTATTTGATACAATATATTGTTGGGAATTGCTCTAATTGTAATACTTTCTTGGTAATTATATTTTTTTATTGCTCATAATCAATCTTATACAATTTTCGTCATAGAGTATTGTTTTTCTGTAAAACAAAATTAATCGTGCTAAAGCGTATGGTTACACAGGAGCTCGTTAATAAGAAACATGAAAAGACCGAATCTGAGTATTGGAGGGTTAAGAGCAGAGGTGTGGGTTAACATTGTTTCACTATTGATAATATTCATGATACTACCCTTGTTTCTTCTATTTGTAATGATTATTTATCACTTGAGAAGCATTATGTTGATATGCAAAACTTTCTATTGACTACTTGCAAAGATATTGAAATGTAGTCCTAAAAAAGTGAAAATGATTATTAATTGATATCGAAATTTTGTTGAAATTCCTCAAATTAATGTTAAACAGCGTCTGGTAACTTATTACGTTCAAAATGCAGCATCATCTTCACTTAGTAAGCTGGTAATACTCTCACAACTATATAACTCAGCTGCTGTTACTCTGTCTGCTCTCCATTCACTTTAATGTACTTCAACTCCTTGCAAAGTATCAGTTTAATAAATATACTCACCAGTAATATAATATTCATTTAAAGATAGCGTCATAAGCGAAACGGATGCCGATAACTAAAAATATTGCACAAAAAATGTATACATAAATTAAATCTCTACTTTCAAAATAAATTTGACATTTGACATACATTATACAAACACAAAAGAAATGGAAATGGGTGGTTTTCTTGTTACATCATAATGTGTTTTTTTTTATAATTGAAGCTACAAAATAAAAAAGTTTGGATTGATAGGTTGTCAGTGACATGTCGAGCTCAAAATTAATAGTTTTCAACATTTTCAAATATCATATGCCACATATCTGTCGAAAATAAATTATAGTTGTGAAAAACTATAAAACACGCTTTCATTCAAAATAACAACTCCCAAGTCGTATTGATGCTGTTTAAGCAAAATGAGTGAGCTTGTTTGCATCGATTCATAACTAGATGGAACCGGGAACCATCAGTACACTTCTGAATTGAAAAACCCATCAAAATAATGGACTGCAAAGGGGCAACCCGCTCTAAAAAAGGTAAAAACGATTTCATTTCATTCTGGGAATGTGTTCATCGACTATCTTCAAAAACAATAACAGAAGAGTATTGTGCATCATTGCTGGATAACCTAACCTAACCTAACCTAACCCTGAAATTCCACTTGCAGGATAGAGATTTTTATCAGACGAGAACTTCATTGTATAAGTAAATGTTTATTTTTAGGAGAAAGGCACTATTATTTAAGAGGTTTAAAAAAATAAAATAAAAATACTTGGAAAAAATGTCTTCTTTGTTTATTAGATTGGAAACTTTTCAGACAATACTCGTCACTCAAACTAAATAGTCATAAATAGTTCTCAATACTAAAACGACTAAAATATATGCTACAAGAACCCAACCTTAAAGGAACACAAGTGACAATTAAATATTTCTCTTTCAGTAGAGAGTGGTAAAATTACTTTTAGCAACGGATTCGTAAAATGCTGTAAAGTTTGTGCAAGTCCTTATTCCAGATGTTGCAGTGCAGAGAGAGAGACAGAGATCAATCAGTAATTCTTATTTTCATAAAATGCACAGAAAGAGAATAAAAATTCAAATTAAATGGAGTATTAAAGTCAGTTATTATATTTACTATTGTTTTCAGTCTTATTAATACTTTAATCAATTCCATTGTTATATCAACAAAAAAATTAAAAACATTCTGAAAATTATGCAATTGTTATTAAATAGCAATGAAATCTATCTGATTACATGAGTAATAGTTCCAGCTTATTTCACCGTTTCACTGTACTTCAAATTATTGAGTGTTATTCTCTACACAGCTAAGTTCTACGTATATTGCGCATTTCAGAGCTTTTTTCGTTTACCAAGCAGAATTTTTTGCTTTTCCATAGGTGGGGAGTATTTTCTCATATTTTCAATATTTTGTGTGCTCCAATACCAAAAATACTTAATGGTCGCATCAGTAATCTGCGCACCTTTGTCTTTTTTTGTTATTTTATACCAAAATTTTAATACAAATAAATCGTTATTATGACGAAAAGCCAGCCAAGTAAAAAAAATCGTAATCCTGAGTGAATTGTTAATCACACTGCTCATCAGAATTATTCGTAGATAACCAAATAACGGGAATTCATAAATTTTACAATTGAAACATTAAAAACACAAAAAAACCATTTGCTGATCGCACTCACTCACGATATATTTGATGAACGCACCGATTAGATCGATCAGTTACGAACAATATTAAACAAATTCCGAATTACTTTCGAACAATCGAATTATGATCGGATTAACATAGTTTCCCAATACCCCACCCCTCATGTTAGATAACACTAAATCACATAAATCGTCAAAAAAAAATCTTGTTCACAGCTGACGCTCATTATCAAAGAGTGTGAAATAAAAGACGTTAAAGAAACTTCAATAAGCCAGTCTTTTTGTCATACCTAGAGAAGAAACTAAAAATATAAATCCCATCACCTTTGTCAAATGAGTTGAAATCAAGGGCGCGGTATAGAAATGGAAAATACTTTATAGGAAACGTTGCTACTTTTTTTGAAATATATGTAACCTTCTGATTTGAATAATTTGAGAAGCATAAATTCCAAATAATAAACCATAACCATATTAACTAATTTCAATGAAATAATCCCCTTTACTTTAATTCACGCTTTTTCTGTAAATACTCAAATCATAAACCCACTATTACTATATATAAATACGATAGGAAAAGGCACTCCCCATTTGTGTTTGATAGTTCCGGAGCCAAAGCAATATCTTCTTCTTCCTTTTCTTCTTCTTCTTCTTCTTCTGCTATCCATCCATTAATGGATGGATAGCATAGATAGGATGGTTTTTATCCCTAGTCAATTTTTAATATTGAGGAGCCACGACATCCTCTTTCTACCCAATCTCCTTGAAACAAACGGTACCTACTGTTCTCCTACATTTTATCGTGCCCAGCAATTCACTTTTTTTTCTTATTCTCCTCAGAATTTCTTCGTAAGGTTTTCTTGTCGTCCATGGAACTCTCAAACTTCTTCAGTAGATTCACATCTCAAATGCCTCCAATCTTTTCAGTGTGTTAACTTTCAATGTCTAGCCTTCCATACAATTCAATAGCAGAGACCATACTCTTACACATACTGTAGCATTTTGTGAATTTTATTCTGAGGTTGTGGTCAAACTCAAAGTTTGTAAACATGCTTTTGAATTTCATGAATGAGCTCCTTGCTTTTTCTAACGGGCACTTAATTTCTACGTCTGATGACCAATCTTTACATAACCAAGTTCCCAACAAGTTAAACTTTGTTACCCGCATAATATCTTCACTATTGATGATAATTTTACATTCTGGAGCTCATCTATATCCAGGACCCTTTGTAGGTCATTCAAGTTATCTACTATCAGGACTGTGTCATTGGATATTCTTGATCCATGTGCCATTTTCTTTGATACCTAATTGTTGACCCTCGAGGGCTTCTTGAAAGATGTCTTTCGAAAAAAAGGGGAGTGGGGAGAGGACATATCCCTAACTAACAACTCTGTACCTTTAAAAGCTCGTTGTCAACTGCAGCTGATTGGTTCCAATACAAGTTTTCAATATAGGATATATCTTTCTGATTTATGTTGGGTAGCCTCCGTATTTGCGACCTCATAGTGTTGCACTCTGTCAAAAGCAGTTTTGAACCAGTACTTGGGTTGCAGCTATTACCTCTCTCGTACTAAGACCTCTTCTAAATCCGAATTGAGACGAACCAATCGCGTTTCGCAGTATAGTAGACATTCTGTAGTGAATAATAACCAGAATACTTTTCATTTATTTTGAACTACTTACGCTTAATCATTATTCGAAATTGAATGAATAATTAATTAATTTGTATATTACTTACGTACTTGCATACTTTTGTTTAGAGGCAAATTTCTACAATAACGTTCATTTTAGCTCCATAAAAGTTTTTTAGTTTTTCAATTAAAAATAATCAGGAAATTTAAAACAAAATGAAAAAAAGAATTTGCTCCAGTGGCGTAAAAAATAAGGGGATAAAAGTGACAACTAACCCTGACAGCGCGCCACTGGTAAAATTTTTCTAAAGTTTGATTATGTCAAAATATTAGTTTATTAAGGAGCATATTGGTGAATAAATTTGAAAAAAAAAATTTTAAGGCGTTCTTGATTTATGGCAAATTTTTGATTTTGATATTAAATTTTGTATTCCTAAATCAAAATGAATCATTTATTAAGATTTCTCTGTGGTAGAGCGTTGTCGATCGAATATAGAAACATCCTGTATATTTGTGACAAGATTTCACAACTTTAGTTACGTAAACTAGCAATCTCACATAAAAACTGATTTTAATTACTCGAATTAATATTTACAGTGATATTTGGACATCTGTTTATATTATTAATGATTACATACAATAAGTTTATAAAATTCACAAATATATTAAAAATGGGACCATAACGTTGATTGATTGACATGGGCTTGACTTTTCTGAGAAATATGTAATAAGAACATTTTCCGTGTGATTTTTTATTTTTTTAGTACTACACCAATCTAAAAAATCGCCATATGACCTCATGTATATTTTTCTTGACTTTTTCGGAAGCAGATTTTGAGTTACATTGTACGCAATTTCAGGAATGCAATCAGATTCTTCTCTCAAATTTATTTAGCTTAATAATCATTACGATGACGTATGTACAATATGCAATTTCACGTATTTATATGAGTTTTTAAATGCTTGTTTTTAAAGGTGGTCGTAGATAATAGTTATCTATCTATCAAGGCACGAATATCATACTTTTGTTGCTATTAGTTGCCGAGGCGTTTAGTAAAGACAGACGAGTGACAGGAACAAATCTTAGTGTTGTGTAAAATATTATATTTTTTCTGAAATCGCCCGGTTCAAAAATACTTGCGAAAATATTTGGAATTGAAGCGAGCAGAATAGGTTATGAGTGCCACGTTTAGCTAAATAATATGATTATTTTTTAAAATAGGCATACATATTTTATTTATTTTCACTTATTTATATAAATGGTAATATAACAGTTTGAATTATTCGTAATATTAAAAGCTTCTGCCTATTTAGAAACAACATTATTTTACTGTTAAATAAGGTTAATTCCAAATATCCTTCTATGAAATCGTGAAAAATAGAAATTAACATTCTATGTCGATATTGGCAACTAAATTATTTATTTTATCGCATCTTTGAACAGAGAATAAAGTTTTGCTCATCCCTAAAAACCCCGTAAATGTCATGTGATTAATTTATGAGAATCATTTTGATATAGGGATGTATTTTACAATTCGACGACAAGATAATATCGCGAAAGCTCACTTTGTCATGGTCCTCGAGGGGCATTTCGATGCAACCCTAATGGGTTATTTATGGTCGTAAAATCTAACACGGAACAATAAAAATGGTTCCCCTTTATTGCTCTCCATACACATTATACTGAATTAGAGATCTATTCTGGATTATATCGAGTTTATTTTTATTAATTTCGTGGATAAGTTAACTACGTAAAGTACTTTGAAAATCCCTTTTTACAGGATGTATATGCCAATAGATATTGTATTAATTGACATTTTCATTAATACATATAATATAGAATTGATAATTCAACTTTACTTAATGCTGATGTTTTTCTACATTTTCAGGTGCTAGGCTTGTTGGAGTTGAGTCATTACGTGCGCTCCTTTTGTAAGGTGTTTTTTTTTCTCCCTCGGTTACATCCTTCCTTATAAAAGATCTCTAAAATAGAAGGGGTATTTTTCATAGAGATTTTATAAGGCTCTATTCTACTCTTCTATCACTAACCCAACTTTCAAATACGGAAAACCAAGGGTACAACATGACGAATCGATACAACATAGAAGGCTAAAGATGAGTGAACAACAAGGAGGAGATGGGAGGAGAAAAATATGAATATTAAGGCTATCGACAAGCCACATCGTAAATAAGCTAAGAGCAATCTTAGATACATATTTAGAACGAATACGTTTAATTTTCTACTCTAAGCTATCGCAAAGGCAATGGATAACTACGCTGTATGTGCCTTAAGCTACAGCTTTTGCATAATCAGATTATAAAAAACTGATCTCCGAGATACAAATATAATAACAAGGGAAGAATTCTGTAAGAGGTGGAGGAATACCAGACATAAAGCCTGAAACTATAAAAAATCTTAATGAAGTGCGTTGCACAGGACAATAGTAAAAATAGACAAAAAAGGAACATTTCTTGCAGTAAAAAATCTTAGTATCGAAAATCCCACAACTGAACAGCTTGTTTAATTATGGAGGAGCAAAACCCCACATGGAAGATATCCTGCAAAAATCATTAAACGGATGAAACTGCATCACTTGCATAACTCCCACAAAGTAATATATTAAACGAAACTGAATGATTCATCAATGCGATTCAATATCCAAACAACAAAACTCCACAAGAAGCGATATTGAAAGAGAACCTGGAAAATGTAAAATGCCGAATCATCAATTTATCAGAAGAAAACATGGATTATGTTACCGCACACTACTGGCACCTAGAGCTTTTTTAGATCATCATGACACAGTTTTCGATTCGGTTCCTGTGGTTTCGGCCTACCTAAATATCTTCGGTCAAAAATTTCTTAGTTAATGGGTTGCCAACTCATTGACTGGGCACTGATTTTTGTGTATCAGGGTATTTATTTTCCCGATAACTTCGATTAGGCTGTCGTATTTTCCAACCAACCTTGGCGGCTTCTCATAACTGTATCATTTACCTCTCCCGGATGAGGCTCAGTTCACGTAATAAACTGTGTGGAGAGTATTCAATATCACAGCCATATCGATGACGGCGAAGGTATTTTTAATAATCTCAGTTTGGCGATGCTATCGTACAGGTTGCAGGGTATTGGGCACGACGCCCTTTGCTGACGTAATAACTTGGTTGATTTCTACATTTTCGCTGTGCCACATCTGTTCAATCTCAATTGCGAGATCCGTGTATTCTTCCAATTTTTCCTGGTGTTTGTTGAAAAAATTGGTGTGTTCAGTACGGCTGCATGAATAAATAGGACTGAATTGACTCTTCTATTAACCACCACCATTGTTATTCGTCAACTGTCTATCGGTGATAATGGATATATAGCAGAAGAGTCTAAAATTGTCATTTTCGAGCAACTTCTGCAGCTAGTACTAGTAATACTGTATAAGTATTGAGAAGACGAAGCTTTTTGACCAGTTTCTGGTGGATGATGCTGCACACTTAATTATGTCGGTATAGATAGTTAGTATTAACTAACACACTTCAAGCAGATGTTATATGTTTAACGGTATCTGATGTTTGCTGACATTCTCTGTACATGTCAGTTTTAGTGTTCAGATCTTCAATCACATTCTTCTAGAAAGTTTTAGTGTTGATACCTTGATCCGGAATAGCTATTATAAATTCTTCTCTTAAGAAAGTTCTGTTAGTAAACCATCTGTTCAGAGCTTATTTGCTAATAGCCAACTGGTTGAAGTCAATGGTGTCTACCGTGTAATGCCTTTTGTGACGATTGTCCCAGCTTCTCGATGTTTAAAACTATCTTTAAGATTTTATCTAGCCGAGGTTCACGGGTGAGTAATCCTTATCCGCCTTGGATATAATCCGATGTACTGCTGAGATTTCCGGTTTCCTATGGTAGATGTTATTTTATTCTTGTTCTATTGTTCGTGGTAACCTCTGAATAACTCTAGCCCTATTTTCGTCTATTTCAGGATTCCAAGAGTTAAAACTAAACTGCATTTAATGCGGACATTCAAAGTTATTTTACTCTTTTCGTGTACTGATCGTGTATTCTAGCTTTCATCTGCTCATGTTTCAATACATTTGACTAATGAAATTCCAGGTATTTGGTTTCCCTTTTTTCAATTTTCTGTAAGCTATCTTCGTTGGGTAGTCGCACATTTTCATTTATGACAATACCTTTTTCGATCGGGTTTGTTACTTAATCCAAAGTTTTTACTTTGGATATACTTTGTGTATAATTCGTAGCACTTTCTATACTATGTATTACCATAAATTACATCGGTTGATCCTTTTTCTCACAAAATTGCAAGTATATAATAACACTTATTTTTTGATAATTTTATATACATCCATCTAAATGTCAATTATTCCTATTAAAATTGGTACAACGTTGAAGATATTTGACATATCTGTTATTTAGTAATGGAGTGACAGGTTCGAGGCCTGCTACTCAAATTTTGAAATATGGCAACAGTGACGTAAAAATGTCAAATCTGACATTTGCATAATAAAGTTTGACATTTTTAACGGTGAAGGTACTCTGAACATGTGTTGTCTACCGATACTTGGAATATTCAATTTTCGTGCGATGGCTTTCTATCACCTTTGACGAGAATTAAAGCAACAGTAGTTTACCGACCAGCTCGCTTCGACTTTTGATAATGAAGCACCATCTCGAGCCACGGCGTTTCGCTGGTTTTCCGAATTCATTCGTAGTCATACTTTGCTACATGCCACATGGGCCACTTGCATATATTCAATATTGTATGGAGGTTTGGCTATCAAAAAGATCTGTTCGCGATGGTTACCGCATAATTTGACAATGTCCAAAAAAATCTCGTGTCTCGTCTCTTTCAAGAGATCCTGACAGGCGATGAATCAGGGATCTATGCATATAAACCCGAAAATAAACAACAATCGATTGTATGGGTGTTACAAGACGAGCCAAATCCAACAAAAGTTGTCCGCACACGAAACATTTCGAAGCAAATGGTTGCTTATTTTTTCGGAATAACTGGACACGTTAGAGCAACATTGGACGGTCAATTTTGAATAGTACCCAGTATTTGTTTACCAGAAGTGTTCGAAAAAATCAGGGAAACCTCGCAGAAGACAAATCATTCTCCATCACGACAATGCGAGCTCTCACACATCAGTTCGAACATAAATATTTTTGAATAGTCAAAGCATCGAATTGATGGTCCATCTCAAGGATTTCTTTTTATTCTCACAGATCAAACATAAATTGCGAAGTCAACGTTTTTCTACACCTAAAGAAGCGGTTGATACGTTCAAATTATGTTTTGAAAAAATGCTTCTACAATTGGTTCAAACGCATGCAAAAATGTATTGATCTGAATGGAGAATATTTTCAAAGACAATAAAGCCATATCCGATTAGAAATATTTGTTTTTATTTGTCTACCTCAAGATTTAAGCCTCGTATTTCTTTATTGTTTAGCGCATTTTTTACAAAAATAATGCGCTATTACTGTATATTGTTTAGTCCGTCCGTTTGTCTGTAGCAGCAGTATCTCTTCACAGGAAGCATGTAGCGAGCTTGGCTTTTTTGTATTTGTATAGTTGTAGATGTGCCGAAACGGGAGAAATTGTGGGCATTATTAGGAAAAAATGATATTAACTAAAATATGATTTTTCCTATACAAAATTTCATTTAAACTTTCTATAGATCAAAAATGTGTTAAATCACGATAATATATCATACTTTTTAGATATTTTTATCAAGGTCTATCAACAACCGAATTAAGTTTTTTATTAATATTTTCTGATTGCTAAAGTTAAAAAATGCTTTATAGTCTCTCCCGCCTAGAGACTACTTTTTCACTGGTTGTTTAATTATTCTTTTTATTTTTGTTTTGTGAGATTTTATATGGTTTTTAAGACTTCGTTATGTTATCAAATTGTTTGTGTTTATCAAGATAAATCTTAGTATTTAATTTGAATATTTGAAAAGCAATTTTATTCCATTCACTTTGAGCTCTTTATCTTACGATTTAATTACAAAAACAATCAAAAGAATCCAAATTTGATAATATTTTGGTAACAGTAACTAGACATCAACAATATCGTTAAAATCGTAAGATTTATTTCGTATCATCTTTATCGCCCTTTTAATCAAAGTAATTTTCTACTCCCGCATTTCAACTTGATTGTATAACTCAGTTTTTCTATCTATGCGACGAGTATAGCAAATATGATAAAATGGAAGCAATTCCGCATATTGAACGATAACAGCACATTTACCGACAAATTTGATTGATAAAATCCAATGCAAACATTTATAAATCTTATACAAGAAGGGTCCATGTTGACTCATACAGAAAATGTCTAGATGTGCAATATACATTTTATTCTTTAAAAAGGGTGTACGATTAATATTATTTGAGATACGATTGTGGTTTGACGGAAGAATGACTTTTCAGAGCTTAACACTTGAGTGATTTTATTTTTAGTTACATATGAAAAAGCAATTACAAGTTGGTAACCACGAATACTTATTGTTGATCAGAAGCCCACTCGCATTAAAAACTCAAATGAATGTTTGGATATATTCAAATACAAGTGAATTCTTTCAATCTAAATATAATGATCTGATGAAACATGAGTAAATATACAAAAAATCAGTAGAAACAATAAACATTATTCGAGGAACGTTTTACTAATAAAGTCATGGTCAAGATGTTTTGGGATTTCACAAGTATTAATTTATTTATATTTCGAAAAAGAGACTCATAACTGGCAAATATTATGTTGATTTATTGACACGTTTTGATGCATAACTTCAAAAACGACCAAATTTTTTCACCTTATACTGTGTTACGATTTGTTCCTACACCCGTCTTATTCACATGATCTGGGTATCTATGCTTTTTCTCTATTCTCTACAATTATGAGATAAAGTTCAAATAAAACATGTGAAAAGGAGATTCATTTGTCTTAATAAATTTTGGCTACAATAAATCTACGTGAATGGTGTCTTGAAAGCATTTTATCAATAAATACGAATATATCCAATGTTTTGGTATCTTCATTGAAAATATGAGTCTAAATACCTCCTACATCTCATCTAAAATAACTAGCACTTTCTAATATGTTTTTCACGAGAAAAATTGTGAATTTGACTCAAATCAAAGTAACCGAATTTAGCTCGTATAATGATTTAACCTTCAACAAATAAAAATATTATTGCACCTACAATTGAAACCGTCCAAAAGTAGATATTAATGTTCTTTAATATTCATTACGTCAGCTGGTTAAATTTTTCAAACAGGACTGACGATGAGGGGCGGAAAGATGAATATTTTGCCACGGACTAACTTATCAACGAATCCCGATCGAGATGGTGACTTTGCTAGCCTTTTAGACTTGTTTCTAACAAGATACTCTGACCTGTACAACGACCGTAAATGCATCACTCGGAACATCAGATCACAATTTAATTACATCAACTAAAAATCCAAACTCAGAATCCACCAAGACCACGTAAAGTTTGGCATTATAAATCGGCCAAATGTAATCTAAAGGATTTCTTTTTAATGTTTGATTGAAATGATGTTTGCTTCAATTACAATGACCCTTTCATGTGTGCAAACGAGATTTAGGAAGTAATCTCGGCAGCCTACATTCCTTATTCCTTTAAGTCCTTTACCGACAGCAATCCATTGTTTAATAAAAGATGCACTAGAGCAGTCAACAAAAAATACTGCTTATCGCAAATGGCGCTCAAATCCTAGTGTCGAAAATCGTATAAACTTTGTCTTAAGAAATACCTGCAAGTAGACCATAGCTGCTTGCAAGAAATGATATAATGAGGGAGTAAAAATAAACTTCTATATTATCCAAATAGTCTGTAACAAAAGCCGTTAGCAAAGGCTTTTGTAAATTAAGAATTTAACCATTGACTGGAGAAGATGGATCAATCGCAGTGACCGCAAAAGAAAAGGCATACTTGTTGGGTCGAGCCATCCAGATCGCTATCGACGGACTTCAGAAAGGTTTCAGGTAAACGCTTATGTTTCCCAGGGATGCATATTGTCACCTAATTTATTTCTCCAATACATCAACCGATCTACTCGACAAAACTGCAAACCCGATTTTTAGCTTCACCGATATGCAGCAAATAATCAGACTGCTGTTTTCACAAAGAAGGCTGGCACTGCAGCTCAGGATTTGATCCGGTCCGGACATAATCCAACACTTTTCTTCAAGAATTGTAAACACATTCCCTTCTAAATGAGCTGATATGTTAGTAAGTCTATTTTGAAAAGATCTCTATTGTTTCCTTATGATATTTCATTATTATTTGAATGAAAACTACATATCATTATCAATTAATCCTTTCATAATTCCAATATACAAGAAAATTAACCTTTACATCGCAATACAAAATCCGAAAATGTATAATCTTTTACACATGATAAGATTCTTGTAAATATCGGCAAGGCCAACTGTTTTATTATATATATATATATATATATATATATATATATATATATATATATATATATATATATATATATATATATATACTTCCAGACACCTAGTTTAGCGTGAAAAACCTAGGCATTTCTGACTGTTCTATTTTTCTCAATCAGGCGTTACATTTTATATTGTATAGATATTAAATACTGTATTAAATTATTATATTTCAATACTAATGATAATAATAATAGAATGAGGAGACAATTCGAAGAAAGACTTTATAATCCTTTATAATATGTTCTGACGTAGGTCTTGGTTAAGTATCACACCTATTTTTTTTTATTTTGGAGATCTTATTTATTAATTGGCAATTGAGCGATTCCGCTATAGACGATAACCGACACTAAGTTTCTAATCACGCTATTAGTTTTTTTTACGAATAGTGCAAACAAGGAAGTCGAAATTTAATAATTTTTTCATCGATTTTTCCAATGCTAAATTATTTGGACGGTTTGAAAAAATTACCATCCAAAGACTTGGGTACAAACTGAAAATGATACCTGACCTAATACTAACGCGAAAAGTTGTGCTGGCAGTTTGAGGAATATGTTTAACCCGTTAAATTTGAAGTGAAAATGTCCATTTAGGTATCTTTTTGATTAAAAAAATATGGATATACGATGTTATTTACTAAGCATTATGAAGAACTAGAATACATTATTAACGTGTTGCACCCGCCATACAAAATATGAGAAAGTTTACTTTTCTCACAGCAATTAATGCATTATACTAGAATTCTAGCAACCGGCATGCTGGCATCCGGGATGCTAGCATCCCACTTTGAGTCGAATTTGTGTTGGAATGCTAGCATTCCGGACTGCTATTTTATTTTAATTTTTTGCCAGTCGTCAATATGGTCCCAACAAATAAAGAAATGTTGTGGCTGATGTTACTATTTAAGAAAAGAAGACGTCGTGCAAAAAGGAAGCTTAGTATGGACCCCTTTTTAGCTGTCCGTCGTGTTAAAAGTCTGTATTTTACATTATTCGATGAACTGTGCAATAGTGAAACAAGATTTTTTAATTACTTTAGAATGTCAGTTCCTTCTTTCAAAGAGCTTCTAGGCTACATCCAAAGCGACATCTCTAAACGAGATACAAGATTCCTCAGACCAATTTCACCCGAATAGAAACTAGTCATAACCCTGATCAAACTGCGTGCGCGCGCATATACCAAATAGAGCACCTGCTCGGATGCTAGCAGTCTAGTATAATGCGCCGCATTTGAACCGATTTTGTGCATCCCGGGATGCAAAAAGCGACCGGCTGCTCGCATTTCAGCATCCCAGCCGGGATGCACAAAATGCGAGCCTCCGGGTGGCTGTTTTAGCATCTGTTGCTGGAATCCCTAGTCTAATCGCTCCCATTTGATTTAATGCCCAACTAACCTTCCGGATACCAGCATCCCGGATAGTATAATTGTAGCATAAGAACTTATATCCCGAAACAATGTAAAAGTGAGAAGAAAGAAGAGAAAGCAAAACTCAATCAAAATTAATAATCTTTAAGAGAATAACGATTGTTGTATTTTTTATATGCCTTGACTAATATTATATACTTAATACAATTGATGATATACATATAATATGTGTATTTATATTCTGTATGTATTACAGAAGTATCGAATAAAATCAAAACAGAGCAAAACAAGGAAACTTCTTCGCAGAAATATAGGCGGAAATTAAAAGAAAATCATGTGCTTCATGCTGAACACTTCCGTCGGGAAAATGATCTTGATCCAAAACAGAGGGAAGTAATGAAAAAGAAAATGGAGATATGGTATGGTAATGGTAGATTTGAAAATATTTTGTACAGTCAGATTTAAGAATGTTGGGGTGAAGAAGAAAAACTAAGCTACCAATCCAAAAACTGCAAAACAGCAAGATACTAATTGATATTACACAGGTTGCACCCACGATAATTTGATGTTGTATCCTCGATTTGGTCAAAAGTTTTTCATGGTTACTTAAACATCTCAAAAATATGAAAACATCATTTATTACATGTATCACAATTAACAGATTTATAAGTTTGTCATTGATTTGAAATGGTTGGATCTAATCTGTTGCACCCGCAATGACAATTTAGACCTTCCTCCTGCCTTTTAAAACATTGTAATCTTTGAAAGTTTAATTTAATTAAAAAGGTTTATCATTTGATTACATGTAACTAAAACATGCGTCTAAATGCTGTACCTATGATAATGGAATTGATAGTCTTTGTCAGTCATTGAGCTGAAAAGTGATGCATTTTGCTTTTGATATCTTCAAAGTTATTAGATTTCATTTAGCCATAAAATTATCTGTCGCAATGCTGTTTTTGCGGTGAGTTAAACATCTTTCCAATACCCATCAGTGAAAATTATAGCTGTTTACCTAGCAGATAATTTGATCAGAGAAAAATAATAAGAGCCAATACTATTCTTAGTGAAATACCTGTCTTTAATTTGAAGTTTTTCGCATCACCTTCATTCACGCTTCTTTTTGATAAATAATCTATTAATAGTTCTAAAGCCACACCTAATTTCTCAAGTTGATTGCATGATTATCTAGTTTAAGAAAATGGTTATATTGACTTGTTCCATTGCGATCCATACATCATACCATTCAAACAAGGCAATGAAATCTCTTTATTATGACTATTGATTGTTTAAGATAATTTGTAAAGGGATAAATGAAAAAAAAGAACATACAACATTTTATTAGCTTTATTAATGGAAACTTTGTACCAAATTCATTGAAAAGACAAACGTGACGAACGTATAGTATTGAAAATGAATCCGTAAGGAAGAATTTCTAAAGGAAAATCATTAACATATTAAAATTATCAAATATCTTTTATTTCCTTTTTCAAATTTTTTAATCACTTTATGCAACAAAAAAAGGTGAGACGGTTACATCTTCTGATAGAAACATTAATGTAAGTAGCATTTCAATCATTTCTTGGAAATAATGTATCAACTAAACTTGTAATGTAAAATCTTGTCAGATGATATTAAAAACATGGCGGAAATATCATAACCACTATAGCGTTAACTTCTAGAAGGTCCCTTTTCCGTTCAAACCACCCTCGTATATAAAATGAACAAAATTCTTCCATATTACTCACAAATTTATTCCTGATAAATATCTAAGAAAGGTGAACAGCAATATTATTAGTTATTTCTTTTTTTTGTTTAAACTACTCATTATAGAAATCAAAAAATAACTTTTTCTTTAACAAATATTTTCCAATCTTGTAAATAAGAAACAATCAATACTTTTAGTATCAAATATGTGAATATTTTGTGTCAATTTAGAGATCCCATTGAAAATTTTCGAATTACTTCCAAACTACTTGTTCGAGGAGCACATCAGTAAACTCATCAATATAAATACATAAATATGAATAACAAAGAGGTTAAATTCGGGAATAGGGACTGCCGGGCTATGTGACAGCTAGGGTCGTTTTTCTACAAGGGTTTCCACTTACAAATATTGCTGGGGACGGTTTATTACATCAACAATTCAACTCATTATAATTATAGAATCGTTAGTCAGAGATGCATTGAAGAGATCTTAATTAAAAGTTGTTTGATGGTATTTTCCGCGTCGTCGTTTGATACATGATCATTTTCGAGAATTATACAAGTGCACATTTGAAGTAGGGGAAAGGAATAAATGAGTACTTACTGGATAGCCTATTGGAGAAGTTGTTATTAGTTATTACTATATGTCCGACCCGCTGTATCTAATTACTATATTTCTATCCCGTATCCCAACATATTATTTATTAAAAACACATAAGCAAGATATGGAAAGAATGAGTTTTAGCTCGTATCGAATGTTGTAATGAATATGCAACTATTGAAAATTGTATACCTTTAAAAACTGTAATATCAAATACCTTGTAATGATTGTGACGCTGTCTACATAGGGTAGACATCTCAGGTCATCAATACGATTAAAAAAATAAAACAGCATTTACGAACCACGAACTATCAAAAAAACATACATTCAATTATAAAGATATATATATATATATATATATATATATATATATATATATATATATATATATATATAATATATATATATATATATTCAAGAATTTTTGAATCTTTATAATTGAATGTATGTTTTTTTGATACTTCGTGATTCGAAACGCTGTTTTATTTATATATATATATATATTGGCTCGCAATTGCAAGGAGAGGGTGTAACTATTGACTAGTTTTGACGTTATTACGTCTCATCAGAGGAGCAGTTTAACAATCCTCGTTCGGGCTTGAGACCCGAACTGTAGACAATGTCAAAGAACGTCGCATTTGGTACATGTAGTTAAACATTTCCCAGCGAACACTAAGTGGCACGATCTTCACAAAATTCAGGTGATGAAATTTAAGATTGATCTTCCCTATAACAAAATTTGCGCAGCACCCCCCTCTCCATGATATCACCCTTAAAAGGTTGTGATTAAAAATGAATTCTAAAAACTGTAATTTTCGTGCACTAGCAAGAAACTAACAACGGATATTTTCTCAATATGCCTTTTCCATTGTACAGAAGTGAAATTAGCAGCCCTTACATTTTCTCATAACAAAACTTTTTTTCAAGATGAAATTTTATGATATAAAATTATAACTTAAAATCCTTTTTTAATCAAAAATATTTTTTATTCTCCAATTTTTTCCCAAAACCAATACCTACAGAAAAAATATAAATATATAATTTATAATTTTTCTAATAAATTGAGGAGTGGAAAACAGTAAAGAGACTAGAAAGTAAACACCCTGTGTTATATATATATATATATATATATATATATATATATATATATATATATATATATATTCGTTGAAATGGGAAGCTCAAATCGCCAACGATGGAAAGGATGTTGTCGCCACAATGCTATAAAAGTAGAACCACGTTACACAAGCAAATATTCATGACTTTCATGCCCCATATAAATGGCGCCAACGCAAATTTCAGCAGACGTGGGCTCAGATACAGACTTGATTGAACTCTCACAGGTTTAGATACGTGAATTAAAATAATAAGCGTGTCTATTTAAGTGTAACTTATTCATAAAAATCACTGAACTAAGTAGGTAATGTCATTATAGCCCGTGGAATTTATGTTGGATAAAAAAATGGTCAATAGATTTCATAAGAACAAGGTCTACAGTGCTTCGCTAACACCAACTAAAGTATTATGTTTTTAAAACTAAGTCGAATGTTTTTTTAAACAAATGCAAGTTCAAAAGTTCTATCAAGTCACATGTTTTCTAACAAGGAATGAAATCATCTACCAAATGCGTAACAAACCCATGGTGGCCTTATCTAGTAATTTCCGGTTTCGAGAATAGGAAAATTATTTGTAAAATTCGATTGCATATTTTTATATTATTGGAAATCGAAAACGGCAAGTTCACGGCATAGCAATGTGGCTCTTGTTCAATAGATTGAAGGCGACATATTCTCCTTCATTTGATGGCCGTATAGTGTGGAAAAAATAATTTTGATAATCAACACTTTTGCCAAACGAATTTGGAAGAATATTCAAAGAAGCAAATACATAAAATTGCATATCCTAATATACCACTTGCACTAGTTCTCATGGCGAAGGCTTACCTACATCAAATCCACCAAAAATCCACCATTGAATTGGCAAGATATTGGCATTTAAGATTTATTGACACTGATTTCGTCAGTAACGCTTACAAATGAGTTACAAAGCTTAGAGAACCTCAGACAAAAATGAACTTGAACTGGATTTGGTACGGAACTAGGCCTATTGAACATATGGGTTGTAAGAGTGGTATCTGTGGTATTTCATATACTGTTAACATACTTTCATGAAAGAATGTTATAGAACAGAAGAATCAGTTTATTTTAAACATCGAGCATATATACCAGTTGCTCATCCAGCTCCGATGGAAGAAATCTACACAAACATTATAGCTATTATAATTGCCTATTTAGAAATAAAGCAAGTGAAGCAAGGTAAAGGTTCGATATAGACAATTCTAGAAACTTATTGGGGAGTAGCAATGATTGGTGAATATATATACTGAATATAGAGAAAATAAAACCAATTGAAGTTGAAGTTGAAGTTATTCTTGAAAACACGTTCAATATTTTCCAAATGCTTCTGGATATACATCGCAAACTAGTTTATTACATTTTTTACATTTCGCGTTTCTCTGTTTTTTATGAATATCCTAAACAATTAGAATATAAGCCTACAAGAATTTTTCGTCCTGTGGAATCTGCCTGTTCAATATACCTACCTGACTTACTTGATGTTGTTGTTCTACTTGTAGAATTTACATAAAGTTAATATTGAGATAGAGAGAATGTGGAATCATACTTTTGGAAGCTTCCACCAATCGAAGCTTTGACGTCATGGGCATCTAATCAGAATAGACTGGAGAAAAGGTATACCCATATACTAACCTACTTGAACATACTCCCATACCTCGCTCTCTCTATTTTTAATATTAACTATATCAGAATTAATCGGTTCTGCATTGACGCTTTCGATCGTAATTCGAGGAGTGAAATTTCTCATAATATGAGTTTTTGAAAATCGTGTTACAATCGACATAATTCTTCATTTATATATCGAAAAAATAATGTTCCCTTTTCTCTTTTTATATAATTTTTTAAGTGTCTTGAGAAAATATGTTGCATATAAGACTTGTGACATTCAAATTATAAAACAAAGCAAAGGCTAGGGGATATAAATTAGTCGGTTGGTCTATTAATTGTAGCAGTTCCAATTTTTGTATTGTTATAATATTAAACAATAATTGATGTTTTTTTGTTAGGAGATAGTAATACGAGGTCCAACTATGCTCTAAAATTTCTATCCCTTGCAAATAATAGTTGTCATCTTTCTCCTTAAAACAGGTATTTACGGGTGTCAAAACGTCCTTGTCCAATCGAAATATCTCAATCGAAATTTTAGCCTTTTCCATCAATAAAGTGTGAGAAGGTGAGTTGTTCCAATGGATAAGCATTTTCTTTTTCTACAAAGGCGATCCCTTTTTGCAATTTTTCCATTTACGTTATCAAGTAGTGATGCATGTTACTTCTCTGTTATTGTGATACTCTTTGAAGGACAGGCAATCAACACAACCCTATAACTATTCCAAAAAACGCTCGCCGTCACTTTTCCAGTCGTGGATACTATCTTTGCCCTTTTTGGAACAGGTTCGCCCTTTGTAATCGACTGTCTCGACTCGTATCAATAGTGTACTGGTGAATTAAGATTTCATCTATAGTTATGAATCGGCGCAAAAAATCCGATTTATTTTGGTTAATGCTATTTTAATTCAGTGAGCAAACGCGGCACCCAATGAGCATGTATAATTCTTTAGTTATATGACAAATATGCTCTTTTAATATGCCAATAGACTCTTTTATCTCTATATCGCATTTTTTGGCGTCCCCAACGCACGTCGTCGGACATGCTGGTACAGACAGATTTGAATTCAGCTACTCAAAATTTTACGGTCGTAAATAATGGTCCATACTCAGTGTCTAACCTTTCTTTTATTTACATAGTCGTATTGACTTCCAAAACACAAATATTTACTAATAGCTAGATACTCAATTTTACCATTCTTAAAGAGATTTTCATAACGACTCACTTCTAGTGAACACCTCTCAACGTATTCGCAAATATTTCTCAATAAATACTGACATCTTCAGGTTGAGGTCGAAATTTTTTTAGACAATCCTCGTATAATAACTTAATATTTTTAGAAACATAAAATCATATAGTAACTTTTCATAGCTTGGTTACTGAAATATAATTTTTGATTTTTTAGGTTACTACAAGTGTTAGGTTCCATACAAAAAATTCTTTGCCGATGTGAATTTGACTTATTAATAGATATAAATTTTATTGGGACTGTCAAACACTGTTGGTTTGTGAAGTGCTGAGAAATTGGAATGTACCGTTGTCCGTATATTGCAAATCGGCTGTGCCTTTTCTCGTCTTATATGTACCTCACGTGTATTTGGATCGTTAAATCGATTAAATCTTGGTTTAGGGACTCCAAAAAAAATTCCCATGGCAACTCGGTATGATGGTTAAGTAGTGGCATGTTCATGATCTGTATTCGAATGATTTGAATCAACTAGAATGTTGCTATCAATTATAACGATTCCTCGCTAATTGAAACGCTTTCAATAGAATCATCATCCTCGTCTACCCCAAACTCATCATCACGGTTGTGCACATATACATTATTATTAATTATAAAAATATATAGAAATATAGGAAAAAATTATCCTTCGTACTACAAGACTTCTAAATACTCTCAGATAGATATGTAGAGCCTGTCCTCACCATATGAGATATAATCCTTGATATAATCCTGCAGTTATTAATATTATACTAACAGAATCAGAATTTCTCAAGTAGATCTAGTACACAACTGCACTTACGACTATTTATAGTTAATTTTAAATAAAAAAAAATTGTCGTTATGTCACACTGTAACGTAATATGTAGAGACTCATGCTAAGAACAGACAAGTCTGAACCTGTTGTATGGTGCCTGCAGTAGAAGTCCTAATTATAGGCAGTCATATATTAGCATCAAAATGGATCGATCTGACCAAAACCGTTTGCAATATGGGTATCACTAATGTTAACAGATGCATATACACAAAATAAAGAGTAAGAAGTGGAAACATCAAGGTTGACCACTGCCGAAAAATTGAAGAGAATTGAACAGGGTAAGTACTTTGAAATGCTGAATGAGTGAGTTTACTAAATTATCTGTCACGATGACAATTGCTTATTACACCAATTTAAGTATTAACTAAGTGAGGCCGTAACATACAACGTCGGTGAAAAGGCACGGAGGTCTTCTCTTGCATCAGGATAACCCACCTGCCATGCAACAGCTGCAAAATCTTGCGTAGTGAGCAATTTTCTTTGGGTAATGCAGTCAATTTATAGCAGAGAACAATTCTTGACATTTATAAGCCCACGAAAATGAGATGTATACCCTTTCTATATAATACAAGACGCCAATAGTAGTACTTTGAAGAATTATTTGAATTTTATGTTGCCTTTCCACTTTATTTTTAATAAAATAAGCGACCGTATTTTTTATCACACCTCGTATGCTGGTAGACTGTTTTGAGGAATTTAGAAAAAGTACTACCCTTTAGGTTATGTATAGAAAAAAAGTTTAAAAGCTTCTTATATCTTCTAATCAAGAATCAGTTACAGTTCAAAAGACTGATAAGTCTCAGAGTTGATCAAGCAAACTAGAGAATTGGCAAGTTATAACTTTTCTAAAAATATTTTCATTTGAGAATCTCTGAGAACGACATTTGAATTTATATTTTATATTTATATTTATGTTCTTATTAAATGTTTTGTAAGATAGTACATTTAATATCAAGATAAAAACTTTATAGGCAAATGAGTTTCCAGTTCACATACACTTCATCAACTTAAGAAATAATGCTATAAGACTTTTTTAGTTCCACTTGGTAATGTTGTCAAAACAGTCAATTATAATAATCTCAAATACCAAATAATAATAATAAGAGATATGCTTGTGTCACCTATTAATGTATTTCTATTAAAATGATTCCTTAATTGATAAGTATCTACACTGGGACGGAGATTCAAATATGATTTAAAGGTTAAGCATATATTTTCAAATAAAATTGCTACTTATAATATAAACTTTGTGAAAAAATTTCAATCTCACACATTCGAGTGAGCCTCAAAAATTTGTTGCTTAATCTGTATAGCAATTTGAAAACATTTTTTGAGTATACCTATTCTAATTTCCTAAGAAAAAAAAATTCCTAGCATCTACGCTTATGGTAACTGTTAGTTGAATAATTTGTCGCAAGAAGTCGCCACGCTCAGTACCAGAAAATCAGTCGAAATCTAAATAATCGGGGTTGGGCGTGTTACTTTTACAAATTCGAGTATTTTGAGTGTTTTTATTAGATATGTAACTTAATAAACCCTTAATCGAGGTAAGTACAGTTATTTTACATGCTTTCGTTAAATACTCGTAAACAACTAGATATGAGAAAGTGACCATTTTAGGCTATACGGAAGTTTAAAGTTTCATCTGTTTGACATAACATTTATAGAGGGTTAAAAATACATTTAAATTGTAAACAGTTTAGCTTTATAATTCATAGTATTTTGAAATATATATATATATATATATATATATATATATATATATATATATATATATATGTATGTATATATATATATATAGTTATCCAAATATCCAAATTGATGCAATGTAAGTACTGTAGATAGACATAAAAGAGTAGAGGTTACTCATATTGAAATTATAAAATATTATGTTTGGATTTCAATAATCTAAATTTGTCGATTACTGAACAAAGCTTCGTGTTGAATTTCAGTGATATTTTTTCAGCTAATCAATATTTTCTGAATCTGACGTTGACTTTATTTATATTCGGGTCTGACGCACCTATTCTAGGCCTGCTTGATTCTGTGCTGTGTACTTTAAAAGGTCCCAGAGGCGGGTTTAAAAAGACATATTAACTTTATTTACCTTTTTCGAAAAATTCAGGAAACATTACATATATAGAGAAATAAAATTTTTATCCCTTTAACAGATATAAATGTTTATTTTAGTGAACACATGTTACAAAGACACACTTTTACAAAAAAACAATTCATTAAATATGAAAAGTACAACCAGTATTTATGGATTTGAGCAAATTAATATTCTGTGTTATGTAAACAGGGAAAGTTGTTATATTATTGCCATGTTTAGTAACTTTATTAAACAAAGACAAATAGATAGTTATTAAAAAATTTAAAAGTATCATCCCAATAAGCTGAACAATGAATTTTTTTATTAAACACTCATTTCTATAAAGATTGTAAAATAATATCTCCCTTATTATTCATTCAGATTTCAGATGTGTCAAATTATCTAGTTTATATTTTGGGATTGATTATAAGACACTAAAATAATCAATTTCATGCCATCATATATCCAGTGATTATAGGACAGTTCACTGATTGAAAAAAACTAAAATAAGGCAGAACAATTAAACTATATAAAAAAAACAAAAAAAATTGTGAAAATGGTGTGAAAAACAAACAGGTTTTTTTTAAATAACTTCATAATGAACTCTTATTACTTTTGTAGATCTTCTTGTGATTTCCAAATATCTTCTGAAAATGTAGTCGTTAGTGAATGAACCTGGCATTTTTATTTCAGTTGAAGCGAAATATTTTTAAGGATTTTTATTGCATATAGTATGTTTAATAATCCACATATGTGCTTCATATAGGACTTGTATGAACAATATTTTGACACTGTTTCTACAAATGCTTCTTATTTAACAAAGTATTTCCCTCCTATTCCACATTATTCTCTATACAACTTCGAAAGCAACAAAATTTTGGTTGGGAGAAGAAATACTGGAAGTGTAATCAATTTTTTGAAAAATAACCTATTTACAATGAGAAAAGTTAAAATTTCAAATTTGTTATAAAATAAAATTTTCTTGTAATTTATAATATTGACGATTTCCAACTTTTGAATTACAGCCTGAAATAGACTTAATATAAACCGATCCAATTCATGTAACTTTTTTGTCTTGTAGCTGAGATTGGTAGGTTCTCTTGTCAGAAATCATCTTCTAATCATGAATAACCTTAAGTATCGGTCTTGTAAGAAGGTTGTGATATAGTGTCTGCCCTACCCAAATCTTCTATAATAACTCCCGAGATCTTTGTATTTTTCAATCTACTGATCTATTGCATACACTGAACCTTCTTTCTATACTGCAATAAGTTCAACCTTATTCGGGCAATACCACTATTTCATTATGTTCCTCACTAGTCAAATTTCTAGACTTACTGAACATAATTATTTAAGAATCAGCTGTTTGCTCACTTGCCCAACAAATTGAATTTGTTAGTAAAATCAATTTTGCGAATTAATTAAATTCCTCGTAAGTAATTTTTTGTTTTGAACTGATGAATATAATATCAGTTTGTCATCATTAAAATTCATAAATATCATATAAAAGTGCTTTATGATATTTACTCTAATTATGTAGTTAAAAGCAAACCCAATGATACTTTTTGAAATTATTTTTTGGTGTGTTAATTTCTTGAAGCAGTGTAAATGATTTCCTAAGCAACAAATTTCTGATTAATAATGAATAATGGAGAATTTTCCTTTTCCGTTTTTGTTATATAAACAATAATGATAGAGGAGATAAGTTTAACACAAATATGACTGTGTCATGGTAACTATTTAAATATTTATCTTTTTACCACAAACTATGATGAGAGGTATCAAGTAGGTATCAGTAAAATACAGGATGTTCTAAAAACGTAACCACTGTAACTAACCACATGAGTAATACTTAATACAGACATTTTATACAGGGGTTTGAAAAAAGTAACTAATTTACCTCAGTTTATAATTGAATGTGTATGAAATGAGATTACAAAATTTAATTGAAGCTGAAGGCACTTAACAAATTAAAAATATTGCAATTATAAAAGCTCTTGGTATTGTACATAACATTCATCAATTTTACAAAGAGTTCATGCTTGGTATTACTGCCAAATCAATTTCACCAGAATTTGATCTAACAATTGTAACCTTAATTTCCCCGGCAGGAAACTCTTTCTCAGGAAATGGTATTCGACCTCAGTTAAAGTTTATAAATAATGGGTACTCAGATGGGGTGAACAATTAATATTAAATTGGACGCACCAGCTTTTTAACGAACGAAGTTAAAAATTAATAAACAAGGTGGAAAAACTTTATGAATTAAATTGAAAATAAATATCAAACAATTCAAAACTATTCCGAAAAAAAGTTAACAAATAAATTTATTGAAAACATAATAAATTCGCATTAACTGCGTATCCAAAAGAGCACAACAAACTAAAGCTGTTATAAATTAAAAACAACTCAGACTTATTTATATAATAAAGATAAGGTTGGGAATTATCTATTAAAATCTAGGATGACTGCAGCTCACAACTGGATTCCCAGATGCTGGAGTGAGTTGAATTTCTAGTCTGGGGGTTGGATGTTTTGTGGTGGAAACTCTCTGGCAGCTGCAGAACAGTAAATATTAAGAAAAGAATCACCACAAATTTACTAAAATATACCTTTGCTTTGTACATAGGTAGAGGAAAAATTTGATTCAATTTCGAGATTTTATTGAATTTATCAAATGCAGTGGGAAGTCGATAACAAATTAATTCCTTCAAAAACTCGAAAGTTGGAATTAATAAATTCGTAGTGACTACTGTGCCACAATACGTAAATAAAGAGAATTCAAAATTTTTGAAGAAAAACGTATCAAGCCAAATAGCTTTGGTCACTTGTGCTCTGGCATTCCTTGGATGTGATCTTATTATTGCAGTACTCATTTTTTAGTTTGCTATATTTCTACAGTTATTTCACAGTAAAATAAATGAATATTTGGGTTGTTGTAAAGACATTCACCTTTAAAAAAAACTTCAATTAGATGTTATACTACCCGTTGTTTTTTTTTATATTTACAATACATGTGTGATGGAATGTATCATGTCACTTATATACAGGGTGTTTCTATATTCGACCGACAACGCTCTACCACAGAAAGATCTCAATAAATGATTCATTTTGATATACGAATACGAACGCATTTAATTTTTTTTTTCAAATTTAGTCACCAATATGCTCCTCAATAAACGAATATTTTGACATAAACAAACTTTAGAAAAATTTTACCAGTGGCGCGCTGTCAGGGTTAGTTGTCACTTTTATCCCCTTATTTTTTACGCCACTGGAGCAAATTCTTTTTTTAATTTTGTTTCAAATTGCCTGATTATTTTTAGTTAAACAACTAGTAACCTTTTATGGAGCTAAAATGAACCGTGTTGTACAAATTAGCCTTTTAACAAAAGTCTGCAAGCACGTAAGTAATTTACAAATTAATTAATTATTTAATTTCTAATAATAATTAAGCCTAAGTAGTTCAAAACAAATAAAAATTATTCAAAATTGGAAATGAAAATAAAAATAATTATATCCCAAATTAAATTTAAACAACACTATATTACAACAATAACAAAATTCACAAAGTTAAAATAGTTGTTCAAACTGTTAGCCGCTTATTACACCGTTTTGTCATTGAACAACGTGCCTGAGAATAAATCTGGCTGGAATTGAATGATTTTTGCTGCAACTTGAATCGAGCTATTCGAGATCTTGTTCAGATTAGATGATTGTTCCGTACACTTATATAGCCTCATATAAAAAAGTCGATAGGATTTAAGTCAGGTGATCTTGGAGGCCAACAATTGGGGCCACCCCAACCAATCCATTTTTCTCCAAAACGTCTGTTTAAGTAAGAAATTAATGCAGCAAAATGAACATTACGATGCCCCATCGTGCTGAAACCACATGAGTTGTATAATATTTAACGGTACATTCTCCAACAATTTAATTTGTGCTATTATTATTTTCATTGCCAATTTTGTTATTATTGTAATAATAATAATTTTTGTTTGAAATTGAGATTTTGAATAATTTTTATTCGTTTTGAACTACTTACGTTTAATTATTATTAAAAATTAAATGAATAATTAATTAATTTGTTATTTACTTACGTACTTGCAGACTTTTGTTAAAAGGAAAATTTCTACAACACCGTTCATTTTAGCTCCATAAAAGGTCATTAGTTTTTTAACTGAAAATAATCAGGCAATTTAAAACAAAGTGAAAAAAAGATTTTGCTCCAGTGGCGTAAAAAATATGGGGATAAAAGTGACAACTAACTCTGACGGCGCGCCACTGGTAAAATTTTTCCAAACTTTGTTTATGTCAAAATATTACTTTATTAAGGAGCATATTGGTCACCAAATTTGGAAAAAACCTTTTTCAAAGATAGAAATAAATTGACATTTTTACTTAACTTCAATCTTTATCAAAATATGTTAATGACACTGACAATGTGCGTATTTATATTAATCAATAGATTAACTTCATCGTGAATATAAAAATAAGAATAAAATCAAAATTAATTTTATCTCAAATAATAAATTAAATTATTTGTAGTTTTATTAGAGTTTACAAAATAGAGCTATAAATTTTACGTAAATTATTTGGGTCTTTTTTATCATTTATAGCTTTTTCGTTCTTATGAATGTGAACCATTTCTGATGTTTTTTTCATATTTCATGGTTCGTTAATGCAGTTCTATTTTTTTAATCGTATTGATGACCTCTTAGTCTATTTTCTAAATACTGAGATATCTTCTCTATTTAGACAGCATCACAATCAGTACAAGGCACTTGATATCTATTATTATTTCTTTTGTTTTTTGGTGTTTTAGATTTTAATTTAGTGAATTATTTGGATAACGTTTTATGTGCTTTATGACTTATACTTATATCATATTTATTGAAATAATTCGATTATTGTTGGGAAAGTCCTTGGTAAGGAAAAATGTTTTGTTTTGATTTTTCTTGACCATATCGAATTATTTCATTAAATATGATATAAGTCATAAAGGACATAATACGTTATCCCAATATTTCACTAAATTAAAATCTAAAACAACAAAACACAAAAGTAATAATATATATCAAGTGCCTTGAATAAGCAATAAACGATAAAAAAAGACCTAAATAATTTAAGTAAAATTTATAATTTGTAAATTCTAATAAAACAACAAATAATTTAATTGATTAATGCTACATATTTGAGATGAAGGGAATAAGGAAAATTAATTTTTCTACGACGACAAATATTTGACCTTTTTAGATAGTTTTTTACTTCAGAGGTTATAACAATTGTTACAACTATATAATAAATAAATATTTACGAAATAGTCCATCAAATAAAATTTAAACCTTTTCTAGCTTTTTGTAGCATTTTTAATTTTTGGGAAATATAAAATAATAAAGATATTTTCTATATAACCATGTACATTCTTCACAGGAGTGTCACAAAACAACTATCAAACCACCCGGGTTTGATATCAGTTGTTATGACAACCCAGGCGTGTAATTGTTACTAAAACGTCAAAGTTGTTCAAAACGTCTTGGAAGTGACCGAATAAGTGCAATCTTCTTCTAAATTAAACCACATTAAACCGAATCCGATACTATAGAACTAATGGATTCATCCAACGAAGAACTTCCCGAAGCCATTTTGAAGGCTGCAAATGAAGCTAATTCCTAGCTGTTACCTGCCAAATCCAGATTAAGGTATGAGAAGCAATACGACCATTTTTTTACATGGTGTAAGGAGAAAGGGGCCAAAACTTATAAGGAAGAGGTATTTCTGGCGTATTTTTCAGACCTAAGTAAGGTTTTGAAATCAAATACATTATGGTCCCGCTATTCGATGGTACAAAGTTTAGTAAAAATAAAACAAAATTTGGATATAGGAAACTTCCATAAGCTAACGTCATTTCTTAAACAAAAAATATTGGTTTTCGAGCACAGAAAGCGCAAGTTTTTACCAATGAAGATATATCCAGGGTTATGCTAGCTCTCGATGAGGTATACCTGATGATTAAAGTGAGTACCATTTTTGCACTGGCTGGTGCTCTCTGCAGATCCGAGCTTGTAAATATCACTGTCGACGACATTCAAGATAAAGGCAACCTAATTGTTGTGAAAATTTCTGATTCCAAAAATCATTCGTCAAGATCATTTGTTTTATCTGAAGAAATAGATGATGGAACCTATTTGACGCAGATATACGACCACCTACCACTCCACACCGCCGATTTTTTATTCATTATAAGAATGGAAAATGCTCAGTTCAATGCGTTGGCGTAAACACTTTTAGTAAGATGCCAGCAGAGATTGCTGCATATTTACGCCTACCTAATCCGGAACGTTATACAGGACACAGTTTCAGACGTTCTTCGGCAACAATCCTAGCAGACTCCGGTGAAGAAATAACTCAACCTAAAGCGCCTCGGTGACTGGAAGTCTACTGCTGTCGCTGAGGACTATTTGGAGGGCTCCGAGAATCAGAAGAAAAAAATATCAAATAAAATTCTCTGTACTACAAATGACTTAAAACCGTTACCGTCATCGTCATCTTTATGCGACCTTCAACTGATGCCATCCTCATCGACGTCATCTACCTTCCAGTTGAAACCAAATAACTCCACTGGACCGGCAATTCTTACTAGTCTACAGAATGCAACAAATTGTGTTTTCAATATAAATATTTATAATAATTAGTAGTATTTAGTTAAAGTTTTGTATATTAATATGTTTGTTGGAATAAAATAATTTTTGAAAAATGGGTTGGTATACTTTTTTGTATGTACGGTCGTAGAAAAAATAATGTTCCTAACTCAAGCGTAAAGTGTCTTTCCCGCACTTGACCGCTTGGTCAAGTGGCATGGGACAACTGCAGTCGCGTGCGGGAAAGTATGTGCTAAAAAGCAAATAACTATTTTCTTTTTAGCACTAATTTCTATTATGATTTTAATCTTATTTTGATATTCATGATGAAGGTGATCTATTTATTAATATAAATACGCAAATTGTCAGTATTAATATTATATTTTGATAAAGACTGAAGTTAAGTCGAAACGTCAATTTATTTCTATCTTATAAAAATTATTAAAAAAAAACAGAAGAAGAATAATTTTAAAACAGAAGAGATCTAAAATCAAGAGCATCTAGAAACATAAACAATATCAAAAGGTCTAAGAAAAAAGAAATTTCTACTTTGCTGACTTTATTAACAGGCATTATAAGTTGTCAAAATCATTTACATAATAACAAAGTTTTGGGGTGAAGGTCGTCTTCTATTAACAATGTTATATGTTGTAGTTTGTAATAAATTAATATGTTTCAAAAGCATCCATATTTGCATAAACATTATTGAAAAGTGGGTGAACTTGTTACTTTGCTATAAATTATGGCATCAAAATTTTCAGTTTCTTGAATGAAGTTCATATATGTAATTTATTTCCAATCTATAACCTCAATATTTAAACTCATTAACTTAACAACATTAACGCAAATGTTGAATTTTCTTACTGTAATAATGGACTCTATTTGGCATGAAGAATGTAATTAATTCTAGAATTCAATGTTATTATTTTTTTAGCAAGAAATATGAAAGGAATATGAAACTTTTTAGTATCATCGCAAAATTAAGAAATTTTCATTGGCCAATTATTGTTTCATTTTTATGTAAATAAATATTGTGTTAATAGAATAGGAGCATCCATTATTTCTAATCTGGATAATGTATGAACAGTATCGCCTGAATATTCTATTCTGTTACATCTAGACTACGTGAATGGTTGATCATACAAAAAAATAATGTATAATAACTTTTTGATGATTTATTCAAGCCCCAGTGATAGATACAATGTAAAATTTTTGGTGTTTCATAATATTTTTTTAAAAAGGAAGTATTAATACGATTCTATATTATGCATCTAAATCGTTTAACTAAATTTTAGTTGAATTAGAACTATTTGAACTAGTATGTTGCTTAAAGTATAATATACAGGTTATTCAAGGCAGTGTAGGATGGGTATTTAGCAATTAGAATAAATTAGACGGAAAATTAACATAACAATATTATAGTTAGAAGTCACATACATAGTTTATATTCGATATATCATAACTAGAGTATACATAATTCAAAATGTAGAATTTTAATTTCAGAAATGGCTTTCTTGAAAATAGCTGAAAACATGAAAAGGTATGAAGGAGTCTCTCAGATATTTTCTTGAATACCTAGATAGTTCTTAATAAACAATTCAAATTTTTAGTATATTTAACCCTGGTATATTTAAAAAAATATATAAAAATTGGAAATTCCCGAGTTTTGCAACATTTTGCATCACATCTATAAAAATCAAAAAGTTATGAATAGATATATTTTTTTTTATTTGTGAACGTTTAAATTTTTGAAAAATTTGTGACTAGGCACGGGTATTTTTTTAATATTCCTGTTACATTATACGGGGGTGTGATTAGCAACCCTCACATTATTTTATATCAACAATTTTTTTTAAGATGAAGCTAAATGGAATAAAATTATAACTTCAAATCCTCGTTTAATTTAAAAATTTTTTTTGTTCTCATCTTTTTTTTTTCTAAAAAACTAAACACCATAATTTATAATTTTTTTAATAAATTGAGTAGAAAACAGTAAAGATGTAAAATGTAATACTATCCATGATAAATTCTGGAAATTTAACAGGAATATTAAAAAATATCGTGGTTAGGTTAGGTTAGGTCGTTTGCGAATGCAATTTACTTTAATTTTTGTCCAGAGAATTTTGTCAGACGGATTTCTTCCTGAAATCTTTCAATCAAATTTAGGAATGCTAAAGTGTGGCACAAAAAAGATTAGCAACACAGTGCTAAGGTAATTTGTTAGCAGATTATGATACTTCTGAATACACTGTTTACACCACCACTACACCAATTCTCACAATTACACTGTCAGACGCGTGTTTCGATAACCAAGTTATCGTCTTCAGAGCCTGAAGGTAAACTAAAATCTAATATTTTGACTTACCTGTTCTATACTAAATTTTCCCACCAATAAACCTTCTCCCGCGAAAATTAATTACTGCGAGAAAAAATACTCCTCGGCGGGAATATTCATGTTCATTCTTTCACTACTAAACTATAAAGTGGGCTCTAAGGAATTGGCCCTTTGTCCCTATTTAAGCTACTTCTATATCTAGCAATTTCAATGCTCTCAAATGCATCCAACAATTTATTATTGGATACATTTTTTAACAATTTTACATTATTAATATTTTTGCTGTGATTTTGACTGGCAGCGTGATCGGTAATACCTGACTTTCCTGTCCGTCCATATTGCCCAACAATTGTTTTAATGTATTGTTGGATTTTTAAACCCACTCTGCTCAATATTCTTTCCAATCCTCTTGTATAAAGAGGATAGAAAGGTATCAGAGCAAATTTTTCACTTTGGGTTTCACTAGGAAATTTCTTAAACCTATAACTATTGATTAACCTATTTACAATTCTTTTTTCATAACCGTTGTGTACAGCTACATCCTTAATGAAGGACTACTCCTTATCGTATCTCTCGATGGTAATTGGAAAGTGGATTAACCAATGGACCAGGAAATGGAGACTGGCCATCTTATGTTGGATACAATGAAAAGAATCAGCCGGGATGTACCTGCACGTAGTGGTGTTTTACTATTCCCAATTACTTAAGTATCTAAAAATGGTAACTGTCCATTATTTTCTATGTCATAGGTGAACTTTATAGATGGATATGAATTCGTCTACGTTTGCCTTCTTCATATTGAATATGGCGAACATATCATCCACATACCTGTACCATATCCTGGGAAAATACTGAAACTCTTGACTGATTTGCTTTTCAACATGACTCATGAACAGTTTAGCCATGAACGGTGATAGCCAGTTTCCCATTGCTGTTCCTTCGTCTTGCTTGTAGAATTCGTTGTTGTACTGGAAATAATTTTGTTCCATACATATTTTTGTTAACTGTAAATATTCTTCTATCACATTAGCTCGCAAATTATTAGATCTCAGTTAGTCTTCAAGGTTCACGAAGATATGCGGGATCGGCACGCTGGGAAATAATGAACTTACATCAAAGGAGATTAAAATTTCCCTATTTTCAATTTGTGTAGTCTTCACTTTGTTGATAAACTCTAACGAATTATTCACTGAAAAACTCTCAAGTTTCGTGGGTAGGTTCTCAAACTCATTCGTTAACCACCTGGAAATATTAGAACTAGGTGTACAAATTGTTGAAACAATAGGTCTAATTGCCTTCCCAGGTTTGTGATAACAATATATTAAAAAAATTGTTGGGCAATCCTAAGGATAAAATACCAAAATTGGAAGAGTGGTATATATGAAATAAGCTGTGGTGATTGTGACCGAAAGTATATTGGGCAGACTAAGAGATCCGTTATTGTTCGGTGTAAAGAGCACATAACTCATTTGAAATATGGACAGACCGGAAAATCAGGTATTGCCAATCACGCTGCCAGTCACAATCATGACATAAATATTAGTAATGTAAAATTTTTAAAAAATGTATCCAATAATAAATTGTTGGATGCATTTGAGAGCATTGAAATCGCTAGATGTAATAGTAGCTTAAATAGCGACAAAGGGCCAATTCCTTACGGTCCACTCTAAAGTTTAGTAGTGAAAGAATGAACACGAATATTCCCACCAAGGAGTTTTTTCCCGCTGGAATTAATTTTCGCCGCAGAATTTTTATTAGTGTAATTGTGGGTGTAAACACTTTCTTCAGTATGAATATCACCAACCAGAAATTCCAACTTAGATTATGATACTGTCGTGCAGCCATTGATTTTCAGTTTAAACAAATATTTTAATTAAATTTTAAATTTTCAATGATTGTATTGAATCATTTTTGTAGTAACTAAATATATTTCACCTTACTATTGAATTTTATGTTGTTAGATCATCCGTAAGTCAGAGACCTACTAAAATTGCTATCAGTAAATTAAAAAATCTCATATCTGCAAAATAAATTATGAATACATTAAAAATATGACCCAATGAAATTTATTTAAGACAATTTTACATGATAATCATAATTAAGAACAAATTCGGTGTCCCAGCCATTTTGCGCGATCCCGTATATTGAGAGCATTATTAGTAGTAATTATGAGAATAGTTTGAGGGTAGTATAATTCGTCAATGGAAAATTTACTTTGCTGTAACGACATATTTCAGTATTCAACATAATATTCTTCTAATTCTACACACTCTTGTCCAGAGAGTTCCCAATTGTTTCTAAACATCCAAATAAATAAACATAATTCAAGAAAAACTCATTTCTTCAACAAATGCAGTCGTTTTGTTCCAGAAAAAGATTAGTAACTACGTTTACTTCTAAATACCAGTTAGATTCAACACCATTTCATCAAATGGGGCGCGAGGAATTTTACAAGCCTACTGGATAATGTCAATACAAAACTTTATTTGACCTTCTGCTCTTCCTCTTCAGTATTAGATGCCAGATGCCCGTTACGTTGTGACTTACCAGATGCGTGTATCTACTCGTAGTTATAAAATAATTCTACGCGATCATGAAGGGATAACATTACACGTATCACAGTTATTTCATAGGTTATTGAACTATTTCCATGTTTTATCCCGCATCTCGTTTAAATTGGTCAATAATCGATCACTTATTTGTGTACTTATTTCAAGTTTTTAGGCTTCACTTCGGAAACGAGTCTAGGTATAATTAACAAATATTACTACCGCGTTTTCGTTTCATCAGCCGTGTATACAGGATGTTTCCTGATGACATTTGAGATAACTGTGTATCGGAAAAACTGCAACTGAAATGTAGATCGTGTTCTACTATTTTTGAAATATAGAACTGTTATGAAATTGACTGATTTCATTCCGTCCTCGATTCATTTATTAATCAAAACTATTATTTATCATCACGTTACTTTGTTACTTATGATGTACATACAGAAGTGAATATTTTAACCTTAGAGTGCACCTTCTAACTCCAGCAACTAGTTCCCTTGTTTTTCAGCATTCCAAAAAAATTCGTTTCAAAAATACACTTTTTTCTTTGAAATCACCTCTCTGTTTGTTTAGCTTTCCACCAAATCATTTGTTTGAAATTATGGCAGATGAGGCAATAAATCGTTCCGCAGTTGGACAAGCTGATTTAGTTTTATGCAACGAAGATCCAGGCTGCTGTTTTATAAAGAAGTCTGTCTGGGTATTGAAGTTGGGAGCTATATGTCCTAGCATAATCACCAAATTAGCTAAGGTAGTTTCCAGAAAGCTTGGAGCCTTCTTCAAGACCAAAAAGCTGTACACTTCGAAACAGCTTCTTATATAAAGAATTAATGTTATCTATAATTTAAGTGTACAAAAGTTATACCTTTTCTTGCCAACACCACATGATAGTATCTGGTTACATTATGCACGCCATTTTCAAAACCAGAGTTTTCTTAGCAGGTGGAATGGTAGACAAAGACCAATAGAGTGGCTTCCATATCTTCAGATCTTATAGCTTTAGATTTTGTGCAGTTTTAATTAGAGACGAGGATATTAGAGTTACTCCGGATGTTATTTGTAATGTGCAAAAAGAATGTCATCGTCAATTTGTTTATTATCAAGAAATTGGTAGATAGCTTTTTAGACATTCAATTTCGCTTAAAAGTATGCAAGTATCAAAGTAATTTTTACTATATGTGAATAAGTATTCCTCTGTTACGTATGAAATTGCTGATTACATTATTAAAACTCGTTTCAAATGAGGCATTAGGAGATATATTTCAATTAAAAAAATCAAAATGTCAAAACTGGTGACGTTGTTCAATAATTTATTATAAAATATTCTTAACTCGAGTTATTTTTAATTGAGAAATAAATATCAGGAAATACGTGCATATTGTTGACGTCAATTATGCAAGACCAATGAACTCTATTAAAATAACATGTGATGTACATGAACAAAAGTTTTTTTTTCAATTTAAACGGGTAACATATATAGCCTCGTTCGACTTTTCCTTGTAATATCTATATATTCTTCACAAATTATACAAGGTGTTCTGCGATTTGATACAAAAAATTCGGGATTGTGTAGATGACGTAAAAATAATACTTTTACATGAAAAAAAATTTCTCATACGACCCCTCGTTTCTGAGTTACAGGCCATTAAAGTTGCAAAATCAGAATTTATATTAATAGCCTCACCTTCTATAGAGATGAAGACACCACCAATTTTCGATTTTTGAGAAATAGAGACTTGAATTTTTGCAGACAATTGTTAAGATAGTAAATTTAAATTTAAAATTCATTATTATTTATAGTTATCGATTTTAGAATAACCACTCTTAAAACCTCGAATATAAATAATACATCATGAAATGTAAATTATGAAACACTAAGGAACAACCTATAATTCTATAACTTACTGAGGGGAAACACATATAGAAAAATAATAAACTGTTAATATAAACTACTCAAATTTATTTTTAAAAACAAACAGAATACTGGATATTAGATGAAAAATCTCTTAAAAATTTAATGATAAGTATACACACAATTATTAGGCAATGCCATCATATAAAGGGTATTTCAAAAAAAAGTGATTCCGTCTGTAGGATAGATAGAAAACTGAAAAATATTTGGGGTTTGCTAAGTAAAAAATTTTCGTAATGCCATCCTTATTTCAATTTCAAAAAATTTGGATTGAGATCAACTAAATTTAAAATTATATTTTTTTTATTAATGGTTCTTGTTGCTCTTGGCCTACCAGAATTAATTTTTTTAGGTCTCATATTTCCAGTTTCTCGACAACGTCGTTCAATGGTTTCAAATGTATTTTTACTTGGTAAGTTTCTTCGAGGAAACTTTTTTGCAGAAAGCGTAACAGTTACAGTAAAGTTTCCTAAACATTCGCCCAAGGTTAATAACATGGCAGTGCATTCAAAAATTGAGTACATTTTGATTAACAATATCTAATTTAACGAAAACAAGGTTTCAGAAAACTATTATTGACTCAACGTCATAACTATCAAAGAATGACAGTCCTCAATGGCAAACTCAGAGAAAATGCTATTGCCATGTATAATTCAAAGTTAAATAATTATGGGTACTAAGCTGTAGGGAGCCTTAGAGTCCCAGAACAGCAATATAGGGTCTCTTTTACGCGATAAAAGATTTAAATTCAAATAATGCTTAATAATTAATAACTTTATCAATACTTTATACCAGCAACGGTTATTACTTCATAATTTTTAATTCAAAATATTCCGAAAACGGTAGTTGGTATCGACTTTTATCAAGAGTATCTTTTTGGTGTAAAATTAAATGATGTTTAAGTTCACTTAAAGTTTTGCTTAATAAATCTAATATTGACAAAAATATGTTGAATACTACTTGGTACGAACTGTGTAATTAGCGACCTCTATCAGAATAGACATAAAAACAAATTCATTGGATGTATCAGCTTTCAAAACATATTCGTATAAAATTTTAATACAATGTTGCCAGTAGTACGGCAAAATCATAGAATGTGTATAATTTTTTTGAACTCCTTTTATCTTGAATACAGATGGCCTTACGAAATTTTTGATTGAGCAAACCACAAATATATATAATATTATTTTTCAGTTTTCTATCTATCCTAGAGACGGGATCACTTTTTTTTATACACCCTGTAATTAATATAAATATAACGATACATACCAATATAAATAAGTCAATTGCTTATACCACTATTCTTGCACTTTTTGTTTCTATATTACTCTCTATATCTTCTCTAGATCTATTTTTTTGAGGGTAGTTTGACAAATTAGTGACTTTTCACTATCGCTGAAGTGTTACTTTCCATCATCCTGATATCATCTTTTGAAATTTTACATAAATCTGACAGATAAATTAGTTTTAATTATCACATAAAGAAAATTGTTTACATTGTTGGGTGATATGAAGAACAAAGAATTTCTAGTGTCTATTAATTTTTTACGTGGAAAAACTAAAAAACCAAGGAAAAGTTACGTAAATACGCTTCCTGAAAATTGTTCAACACATGGAATGGTTTTTTAATGTTTTTCTGCTCTGAACAAATGAACACAGATGTAGTTTTACGTCAAAGAACGTCATTTACTTTAACTCCAACGTATTTTCCTATACTTTGGATAAAATATGTTTCCCATACTAAAGTAACTATTTTATTCATTTACATCGGACCCATTCTATCTTTATTGAACTAGTATTTGTTAAAATTTTAGAATGTTTGACACCATCTCCAAATTTTGTCCAGCTTTATAATAATTATACTTGATAATAATAAATTATGTCAATTTCATTGAATTTCAACATTTAATTTTCATATAAACATTTCCAGTGAACGGAATACTGATAATTCTGGTTGAAAGTGGTACAATGTGTTATAAAGACCTAGGTGTTTTGTAGTAAAATCTATTTTTGTGACAATGATTCAGATCAAACCAGTAAACATTTGTTGAATGATCTGCCAAGTTTTTGAGGAAATCCTCATTCTAAAATTACATTCATTATAATGAATATGTTTCCTTAATAGCTGGAGAGAATGTTTTAAGATATGTTTATTGAACGTGTGTCTAGATATACGAGAATTGTCTAAAAAGTTTCCAACCTCTACCTGAAGTTGTTAGCAATTTAAATTTTTCATCTAAATAAAATATATTTGTTATTTTTTTTATCATTTCTTGTACAGTCCTTGGGTAATTTCTTCTCCATACAACGCTTCTTTCTATTAAAATGGATTTCTAGAATGTTTCATTCAGCGAAAATCTATTTTTTGAAATGTTTCCATAGTTGTGCTTCGAGACTGTCAAATGTAAAGAATAACGAATACACTTTCCATAAAAGTCTTTCTTTCATATGATTTTCTATTTGAACTTTTGGTATTCTTGGATCTTTACTCTGTAAATGGCACTTTCGCATAAATGTCTGTAAATGAAATGAAACAATTAAAAATTAATGATTTTTCATTATTTGTTAAAAGTCTGATTTTTCGGCATTTATGTGACCATTAGAAAAATTTTCTATAATTACATTAAAATTCATAATATACCGCACCTTGCAACTAAACTAAAACACAATTAGGACCTCCTTACTAAATGGTATTACAATCGTATTTTCGATGAAATTTGTTGAGAAGAGATTCTTGAAAATAAAATGAAAAAAATCTGTATTGATAAATAGGTAGTTATTGAAAAAATATTATAATACGGCTAAGTACTGTTTAATACACGGGGCTTTTGGTCTATCCAAACCTTTTTCTATTGTTCTTTACAGCTTGCAATTATACAAAACCGAAAATTTGTGTAAACTCACGTGCATTTATATTTTATAAAAAAATACTTATAATTGGATTGGATCTGATTAAGGTACCTCCAAAACATGGGATTTGAAAGCATCAACCGCTTCTTCATGAGTAGAAAAACGTTGACCTCGTAATTTATTTTTGATCTGTGGGACTAAGAAGAAATCATTGGGTGCCAAACAGTACAGAGGAAGACTCGCCAATCAGATAATTTGACTGTTAAAAAACGTTTTTGTTTGAACTGATGTTTGAGAGCTCCCATAGTCGTAATGGAGAATGTTTCTTCTGCGATTGGCTTCCTTGATTTTTTAGAATACTTCTGGCAAACAAATCCTGATGCACCATTCAGAATTGACCGTTCTACGTTGCTTTAATAGAACGGTTGCAACATGTCCAGTTATTTTCTAAATACAGGCGAGCATTTGCCTCGAAGTGCTTCGTGTGCGAACAATTTTTATTGGAAAGTCATAGAAAATTATCGCACGAAAGTAGAATTTCTCGCTCGTGCATAAAAAAATTTAAAGATAATGTGAATTCCAGTATGGTAATAAACAATATACGATAAACATTATACGAACTATTGTTTTGTAAATTTTGTGTTATCATCAATAATTATGCCATCTTATCATTTTATCAAATTTGTCAACTACCGAGTGTCGCAACAGTTACTTACGTTTATTCTGTCATACTTTTTATCAAACCTCCACCACTGTCTAAAAATAATTCTTATTTTATGAACTACTGGAATAATAATTTTCCATCAATCATTGTGCAGCTTCAATCGTTCTTTAAGTTTAGTTTAGGGAAAGTGTTATAATATTAAAACATTAACACATTAGTCATAGTAAAATATGTTATCGCAGTACGAATTAAAGGGTTATGGACTATTGATACTGAAAATTCAATGGCTTTGAATAAGTGTGAAGAAAAGAAATATCAGTGATAGCCTAACGTCGATAATAAAATAACAATAAAAGAAGAAACATTTGTATAATCTTTCAAAATATAGAATCTGGACTATTTAGTATCAACCAGGGACAGACAATGGGCAAATGTAAACTATTCATGAACGAAATAATAAAAACCACAACTTAAAGTAACTTCCTTTTTTGGTCTTAGATATCATTGTCATTGGGTATTAATAAACCGTTCTCTTATATGCGGGAAAAATGAAGTAAATTCTATTTTACCTTTTGCCTCTGAAGACGATAACTTGGTTATCGAAACGCGCGACTGACTTCATCTCAAATCATAGATCAAGGATAATACCTCAACAAAATCCGACAGAATATGTAAAGTTGGAAAAAAATGGCATAATAGGCTGAAATAGCTCTGATTTGTGTATTTCTATAAATATTAACGAAACTAATTTTAAAATTATTATACATTACGTTTTCCCTAAAATTCAACCTTCAAAATTTATTGACTCCATAAAAATATAGTTTATATTTTCAATTTCCGACTACAAGGGAAAAGATATAATATAGTCTTATTTGTTCAAGTGTTTATCTTTTATTTATTTAAAACGTTTTAGTTGAAAATATAGTTTTATAAATTGAGATGTTGAACGAATAATTTAGTATTATTTTTTGTGTTCAGTATACAATAAGCCATTACTCAATGAAAGAATAGTATTCTAACCCCGTTAAGTCTTGTGAATGGTTTCGAAATACTTAACAAAATAGGACACAACCTTCTCTGTCACAACTGTAGGAAAAAACAACTTCGGTCTGAAGGACGCCTCGTCTATCGTCTTTCTCGACGAACGACGCTATTTTTCATTTATATTATAGAGATGCTATCAACAAATAACAGCGCAAATCGTTCCAATAATTGATATTCAAATGCATATATCAGTTAAATATTTATGTTATTCATCATTAACAAAGAAGCATCTTTCAGTAAAAAAAAAAAATAGTGAGACAATGCATATATGAAATACGTAATGAGTGCCACCGGCGATAGTATCCCAATTAACTCGTACCCAAAGACAAATTTATTATTCACTATTATCAACAAAAAAATGTCTCATTAGAATGTTCACAAGTCTTATGCTATTTGAGTAAAATATTTCCCATCTCTAATTCGATGTCGCGTGCCGTAAAATTCTGAAAAAGCGTCTGGACTGTGTACGACGCCGGGGAGAATTTTCACAACGCATGGAAACACGGAAGCTGTGGGTGGCCGGCTGGCTGGCGCCCACTGACTTGTTTTCCTTCTGTAAGATGGTATCCATTCCCTCCAGTAGTGGAAACTTTGTAGAGATGGGTAATTGCTACTTCAAAATATTTGTAATATGTACATAGTTTTTGTAGAATTGTTGAAGTGGTTCCATATTAAAAAAATAAGCAAGTTGATAAGATCCACAATTAAAAAGACGTATGACTATAGTGGAATTAAAAACATTAAAGATTACGATAATAGAAATTCCGATTATTGGCGCTTTTTATTTGTGTTTAAACTTCATTCCATTCTTTTTTATCTATTCGGTCCTATCGTTAAGGTCATTTATTGAAAGTTTATTTGACTGATTTCGATAGGTGATGATCTAGAACTGTCGTTTCAAATGGTTACCAAAGAGTAATCGTTCAGCGAATTGTTACATATAATAAAAAAATTAATTAATATAAAACTTTTGTAAATATGTGAACACAACACACGTGACTCAACTAAATAACCGATTTGGTTTGTCTCAATGCAAACCATTTACACGGCCACCTTCAACACCTGAGTAATTCATGGTGCCTGCCGTGTGGAGATGCCTGTGGATATTGATCTATAGGTTATAGAGTTTGGGAAAGACGTGTCTTGGAAGCTGATCTCAAAGGCTAGCACTTTTCCAAAGAAAAGAGTCTCGATAAATTGACGTTCTATGCGTATGCAGGTAAACTTTGTGATCCACGCCTGCCTGTCGAGTAGGTCTTGCAAAAACTGCTCTATTTGAGATTATGTTGAACATTTTGAAGGAGCATTTGCCGTGGTAGTATCGGTAAAAGGTAAAGGATAACAAGTATATTGCTTTTTGATCTTAAAGAGGGCTCCAAGTTTTTGTGAAGATGCCACGTGACTATGCCAGGACATATTGCTCCCAATCTCAACATCCAACAAAAAAAATATCGTTTGTACACCACGACCGCGAGGGTTACGTAGGATCTTTGTTCTTCCATTTTCACTTTTCATATGACACGTTAGGAACTACAAAGTATACTGCTATTGCTTCACTTGGTTTATTCATCGATTAATCATTTAGTTTCTTTGTCCGTAAAACGACGTCCTAGTTCTCTTCTTTCTTCATCGTAAACTCTACAACTTTCTCGGCCTATATTTGAATATGTGTTGTGCAGTAGGTAAGCAAGACCGAATTTTCTATTTTTCTCTGTTTGAATAGGTATAATCCGTTTCCGGACTGCAGTTAATACAGGTTATAGTAAACTTTCCAGTAACTCCGTTCTATTCAGCCTTTTATATTTGGTATACGGCGCGCAGTCCATGTACGATGTTCTAGATGTGCATTACTTGCCTTGTACTTCTTAGTTAATAATACTTTTTCCATCGCAGCTACTAGCCCACGATCGTCGAGAAATCTTCTCAAAATCCACATGATGCTAGCTAGCTTCTCTTTGATTGGATTTTCTTTTTTTCCTTATAGTGATAACGAACTGAAATCCAAACTGCGTCTTGTGGCGTTGGTTTTGTATATTTGTTGAATTTCTTCAGTATAATTTGAGCCCAAGTCTCCACGGATCGTTTATTCACTTTGTACCAGAATTCTCTGCAATGTAAAATTTTCATGGCTACACTGAAAAGGCTCCTTGCTGTTAGCGTTTAATTTTTATGTCTTGAGTATAATAAAATACACGGACTTTTTATTTTTCCTGTAATTTTGATTACCGTTTTTCTAACTATGAAATTTATCAAATAAATTTTTTGATAATGTCCAAACTAGCTTTGTGAGAACGTGACGAACTAAGGGTTTACCGAATAAAGGAAATTAAATGAATGTTTTGAGAAAATAATCTCACAACCTTTTTAAATGTCTACATATTAATATTAGATATACTATACGAGGTCTGATCGTTCTACTCATAACAAGCAAAAAATAGCAACAATATTTTATTTTTCAATATAGTCTTGATTTTTGTTGACATATTTCTTATATCGGTAATTTAGCATTTCTAGTGCGTCTCGAAATAAGAATGGCCAACATCTGCCAACCGTTTAATCACCGCAGATATATAACTTTATTATTCGAAGAAAATTGTTTACCACACAAGTGTTCTTTGAGTTTGGGAACATCTAGTAATCGCTGGATGTTAAATCAGGGACAAATGGTAAATTGTTATCTAATTCGAAGCCTGTCCAACCTGTTACTATTGCAGACCTGTGACAGGGTGCGTTAACGTGATGCAAGAGAAACATCTTTGCGACCCACTGGAGTTTTTCTTTTATCTCCTTACGTAATTTTACAATTAAATTTGCTAATAGCACTTCTAGCTTTGGCTTCCTTCTGCAGATAATCTATTGAGAGTAGGTCTTTAGCATCCCAAAGTACGGTTAGACTTAAGCTTCTTTGTTGAAAGGATCGTTTGAATTATTTTGTCTTTTACAAAGTTAAAAGACGACTCCAAAGGTCTTTTCGAGTTTGCCAATAATCACACCTCCATTTTAGAATACGAGATTGCTTGAAATGTTTCTGTTGCGTAGCTATTATCGTTTCACCTTTTTTGAGCCAAGTGGGTCGTTTTCACAGTTTTGGAATTCAAAAGGTGTAATCTTCATTAATCGTTTAGAAAATGTTAACTCAATATTATGTTCTGCTGACACGTTTTGATGCTCAAATAAAAAAAACAACAAACGGCATTTGTTGAAGAAGCATTTTGTTCCATCACGACAATGAACTAATTTGCATTAATATTTATTGCCTCATTTGCCATATATACCTGATCTGCTTCCCTCCAATTACTTGTTCCTAAAATTTTTCTAAAGAAAAGTGGCTTATTGGAATGTGATTTTAGAGAAATGAAGAGATGATTACATAGATAAACATGTATTTTGTGGAAGATAAATTTTTGGATGGTCTGAAACAATTGAAATCTCGCTAGACAAAGTGTGTAGTTTTAAAGTAGAGATTATGTTGAACTAGTAAAGTTTTCAATGGAAAAGATACTGTTTCCTCAAATCGGCCTCTATTAGCAGCTATATATAAAACAATTTGCTTGCTTTCAAACTTTGTGTGTGTAATAACAAACATTTCGATTTTATTTCACTTTCGATTTCTGCCTATTCTCATGTCAGAATTTATTCTATGGAAGTTTACAACGATTTAAAAACGAAATTACAATATTTATAGCTTTAGATTTATCTAACCGTAGGAAACTTATAGCTCTTAGTTAAAAGTGCCAAATTGTCTTTTCCACATTAATCTTTATTTTTTTATTTTTTGTCCAAAGCAAAAATCGAATCTTTTGGAATCTGCACATATATAAGAAACATTTGAGTGTGGCGCCAGACTGTCGCAACCAATGGCAGCATTTCTATGTATATTTCCCCTCTGTTTCCACCCCTAAAAGATATCACGACCAATCAGACTAGTTTTCCTATTACAGGGGCTGTAAAAATGTAGGAAGTCTGGCAAACACAAAATTGCGTCATTCTCAAAGTGATCTTCGTAGTGTTCGGTCGACGTTTTGGTTCTCATATATCCTTCCTCAGAAAGCTAAAGTTAATTTTCAGTTAAGATTTTCACTATTCGGCTACTTTGAAAAGCTGTATAATGGCGTAAGTAAGATTAAAATATTTTCAAGTATGTTTTCCATTTATATAACTGGATTTTGTTTTCAACTAATCGTAGTTAATTTGGATATTAATTTTCGAATGTTCAAAATAATTCTAAGCTTTATTTATAATTTATATTGCTTTTCCAAATTTATAGATATTCTGTTATTAATATGAAAATATTAGTTATTGTATGAACTGAATTCTAATTTATAGTTATGTGTATAATTTAACAGACAAAATGTGTATCTAAGCAGTATACATGGAATTAATTGAAAATATTAAAGAAAAATAGGAATCTGTCTCAATGTATATTCTTCGGATGCTACAACATTGTACAAAGGGATTGAGTTATAAGAATTTATAGTACAAGATTATGGGATGAGTGGGGACATCATAGAACGTTCCACAAAATCACTTTAAACGGGATGTCAATTTAAAACTGCTCCACTATCTAGATTTCTGTACCTGTAGAAATTTCAATAATAAAATCTTAAAGGAAAGTTTGAGAAGCTATTCTATTGAATTTTCAAAATGTTTTAGTGTTGAGCCTGGTATCAAATTTCTCTCTAATTTGTGCTCGAAGCTCTCTACGCGCAGTTATTCGTCCAAATATCGTTTTATAAACAATTGTTTTCGATACCCCCATAAGAAGAAATCTTGATGCAGTAAGTATATTACGTACTATATTGTTTGATATTTTGAACATTGTGTCTAAGAGTCCCACGTCAATTTTACAACACGTGATTTTTAAAAATTTTCATGTGTGGAAGCGATTGTGGGTGCTTCACCTGCATCCTTGTCGATTCCCTACTATCTGCCACATTTAAACTCACGACATCCCATTTTCACTATGTCATATGATTTCCCAAATGAATCCACCCAATATTTCATAAAATAGATTAAAGTTAACTCCTTAGTCTTAAAGTTAAATCTTAATCACCGTGCGTTGCTCGACACGATCCATTCTGATAGTAGTGTTTCTTCCGAATGGCTTCTATCATAAAAAGCCTCAACAGGATGAGACTTGTCATTCATTAATGTGAATCTATACATAATAGGTTACAATGTGACAAGATGGATTGCTTTGATATTTATGAATGGTTTAATAAGAATTATCATTACAATTCATCTGGAAGAATTCTACTGAAATATGTATTGCGATAAAGAAACTATACTAACTAAGTTATCTGATATATAATGGAAATAGCAAAAAAACAAGTTTTCTTGATGAATATATCTTTTTAGCAACGCAACGCTATTACGTGAGAATAAACATGGAATGGTTTTTATTTTACTGTATGACAATACTGCATAATATTTTCAATTTATTTAATATCCCCATGATAATGTTTTCAATGTCATTAACTACTCATTAATGTAAGAAAAAAGTTTTTTATCCTTTGTAGATAATTTGTATATTACGAATGGTCAATTTTTTTCAAACGAAATCACCATTAAATGTTCCCTAAGTTCAGCAGTAAAGATTCTCTCGATCCGCTTTTGAACACAATCTGGGCTTAACTCTATCCAATGCAAATAACAGATGTACTCTATTTCGGCCGACCGTTAAAATGCTCGATTCTATTCCAAGAGATTGACTCTAATCAATCGGATTAGAAGTTCACCAAGTGATGTGGACCAAAAAATTAATCAAATACCGTACCGGTTTTCTGTAGATTTGCTGTATCATTCTGTTGTATTGTATTTATTTGTTAGAATACTGTATATATGATTGGTTTTGAATAGGAAGTTCACATATTAAGTAAAAAAAATCTGTAAAGATACCCTTTCTTTTTAATTATACTTACGATATTAGAAATAAATTTCTAAATATTGTGTGTTGTCACAAGAGTATTAAAACTAATCAATCTGTTAAATTTATGTAACATATACCAGAAAGTACATTTCATATCGTTCCAAGAACTTCAATAAGTCTGAAGAAAAAGCTGTAATCGGCTATCGCCAATAACTATACAGAGAGGAAACAGTCTTTAAATGATTGCTTAATATTTTTCTCATTTTATAAACAGTACCTAACAATAGACATTTCTTTTAAAAAAAAGGTTGAACTATTCCTGTATTCATCGTATATAATGTAATATATATCACAAAGTAATGAAAGTCCTATATAACTGCCCATTTTGCTTCAGCAATCTTTTCTTTTTAATATATTATTGGAATATCGAGAGAAATTATGTTAAAATTATATAAAAAAACATTTTTTGCTAAAAATAAGGCTAGAATTAATTGCTTAATAGGGGTAATTATTCAGTAATAAAATCAATTAAACAAATTTTCAATTAAAATTTAATTGCTTTTAGTGGATATCAAAAAAGCAAAGTTAACCAATCGAAAAAGTGACTCCATCCAACTTTACTTTGTTGAAATCCACAATGGCTCACAGCACAATAACAAATAAATTCTCACAAATTTTATTTAGAAAACTTCCCATTCGGTGTGGTAAAAAGAAATTTAGTATATTTTCTTGAATTGTAAGTATTTATTCCAATATATAAATTATTACACTATTAATTATTATTTTTATAACGGTTGTGATATAATCAAAATTAAACACTTAAAACGTAATGTAACTTCGACAACGGTTATTACCAAAAAAATATAATTTTAATGAGAGAGATGTACTTGATGGATTGACAGCAAATTATCAATATGGGGCTTTAGTTTTGTAAGGAATAACCGCAAATCTCCCCGTTCTGTGATATGCAATCTGCTCCTTTTTTTGTTAATAAGTTTGTAATGACACTAAAACGAGGGAAACAAAATCAGAAGCTTTTGCACAATTTTAGTCCAGGATATTTTTCGGGTATTTCTACCTAAAGCCAAAATTTTTGATACTCTTTTCCAAATGTCACTTTCAGCTCCTCATTAGTGCTATGCTCGAGTAGCTCCTCTTCTAATATCACATTCCCCATTAATTCAATTTACCAAGGGTACCAGATACCAGGAATTACACTTTTTTTTTATTAAATTGAGGCTGTCCCTTTGTAATCATGAATTGAAGTGATTTTGAATTTGTTTTAACAAATCTGTCTTGTCTGCTTTAAAATTGAAAAAGTAAATAAAATCTGTTAATTTGAGCATAGTCACATTTCGTGGTTAGGTTATATCACCTATATTTAGATGGATCACGACAATGTGATTTTTTGTAACCAAATTGACGTCGATTGGGGGTCTGAACTTGAATTACTAATATGACTTCCTTAATAAAATACTGGAAAATTTGAATTTTATTAATGGCGCGTAATTTAAATTATTTGAGGTAGTTACAAATAATAAACTTCCAAATTTATGTTTTTGTTTAAATTTCGCAAAATGACACATTTTCAAGATATAGTATCACAGAAGATGAATTTTCGAAAACTATTATGAAAAAAATAATAAATTTGGAAATTTAGAAGTTGCAATCTTGTAAGGAGAAAAATATTGAAGTTATTGTAAGAGCACTCTCCTTACTCGAGTGATATGTAGACAAATCGGGTTTTGGAAGAAATATGATAATCCTTCAATTATAATAATAACCTTAACAAAACGAGTTATTATAATAACGTGAAAATAATCTTGAGGAAAATATTTATTTAAAACATAATATTACAAACATAACCTATTAAGATGTAGCATATTAAATAATTAAACCTAATTTTAATAAATTTTATCACATGAACTTCGTTACAAATCCCTTGCAGTTGATTTAGTATTGTTTATAGTCTGCAGCAATCTATTAAAACGTTGTAAATCCTTACGAGGACTTAGAAACAAATGCATTTTATTAATAGATTCTTAATGTTTATTGAAAGTCTTATATTTAAGTATATTTTCTAAATTATACAATCGAGGGGAGTGAAGTTAACAGATCAGCTGCAAACACTGGATTCCCCAGTATCACAGCTAGGAAGGGGCACAAAATAGATCCTTTGGGTCATAGTGTAAACGGTACCCCAATTTCCATATACATATATACGGATTGTTAACCATGTGGCATGAACCGCCCTTGGCCTTCAGATACTAATGTAGAATTATTTATTTCGTCAAACACACTACTTGGATATACGTATATATCCATTAAAAATTCATAATGTTCGAATGTATAATTTAGAAAATATACTTAAATATAAATTCTGATTTCGCAACTTTAAATGCCTATAACTAAGAAACGAGAGGTCGAAAAAAAGTCCCGGAACACTCTAAACATAATCAAAAGTACACGAGTACAACATAACGATAATGAATCATGAACAAAAACTGTACAATGTAAACCAACATTAAATTATCCAGTTTTGTGTTAAATTCGCCAACTTGGTATGCTGGGAGATCCATCTAGGACTCTGAACTTTAATTACAAAAATTATTAAACCTTGAGCCATCTGTCAGTTCTCTGCAATTCATCGATTGGATAAAAATTTAGGTAAAAGTAATACTAGACTGTGCTCTCAATAAAATTCGTGTTCCAATAGTAGAATGAGATAAGAAGGAAGTTACGGTAGAGCTATCTTTTCAAATATTCCTTTTAATTTATTGTATCGTATTCCTTCCATCGTTAGATTTCTCTACTCCCTTATCTCGTTTCACCACTCACCGTACAGTGAAACAAGTTAGCTTTACCTTAGACCAGATGCTATTTCTTTCTTAAATTGGCAAAACTTTTCAGTGTATGAATTATATATATTCAACACTCTAGAATTACTATTTCTATGGGTTAAATTATATATTTTAATTTCTTAAACCCCATCAAACTTTCCGAAATTCACACCGTATTAGTTGTTATATTGATATTTCTTCCTATATCGCACTTCTACATCGTGTTGAGATAATGTTATATTTATTCCATTACGTATGACATTACACAATTTAATGAAATTCCTACACCTGCTTTGTCGCCTTCGGAAAAAACTAAGCATTTCAGGGACATTCGATATGTTTTCGCATTTACATAAAATCAAGTGTGTTAAAAATGTTTACAAATTTATTGATTTATATTGTACTACCAACAATTCCTACAATTTATACAGAATGTCCGGATGCTTTTAAGTATGTTGAATGGATTATTAATCTGTAGTAGGCTTAGAGGCGCAGTTAGGCAAGGGTCAAGGGAGCTATCAAAAACAAATGTAAAAAGCAATCACAAGAGGATTAACCATATTACACTCGAGTATTTCGAGTAGTGCCTGCGTGCCCAAAAGCCGAATTTGTGGAGTCCAATAATACCATATCCTGAGCCGCAGTGCCAGTCTTCTTTGTAATAACAGCAGTCTGGATCGTTGCTGCATCAAACTCAATGAAATTACTTCCACTCCACTCCAGAATTTTTTCAAAATCGGTATTGACGGTGGTGATCTGTTGCTGCCTACGGATTTAGGTGTTAGTCTCATTTATTGGGATGGTTAATTTAAACGACGACACTATTGTGCTATCGCCGGCGAAGCTATAGATCGGTCTTGCAGTTTTGTCGAGTAAACCTTTTTGAGGTATGCCATCGATAGCGGTCTTCGAAAAAGCTACTAAATCTGTCGATAAACGTGGACAACAAACCGTACGATCTTGATTTATTCATACTCTGCCACGGATGAGCACTTAGGTTAGGATAGGTTTTTTTGGGACCTCGTAAGAAGTGCTACTGCAATGAAAATACCTTTTAAGGTACTATAGATTGACGGAATATGAGGCTTCTCTGTACTTGATAGCTACGAGGATTGTCTGGAAAGTTTACCAAATAAAGAAACAAGACATTTTTCTCCATAATAATTTTTATTTTTGAACATTGACTTCTCTCAACTCTTTCATAACTGTTGCCTTCCTCGGATGTTTCACTCCAGTGGACACTCCTTCTGAGTGAGCTATAGTAGTTGTAATCTTGTCTACCCATATTTTATATACAGTTCAACTTCCGTTGATTCTTCTGAATAATATATCTTCTTCTTGCCTCATATCACGCAGATATTTAGATATAGACAGAAATTTTTCTTTTTTTTTTTAATTTTGCAAGTGCGCATGTATTCGGTCCTAAACTGTTTCGGAATCAGACCCGCGAACAAAGCATATTATTCTACTCCAACTGTGTATAAATTCGTTTCAGTCTTTTCCTTACAACAGGTCACTGCCTTCATATTATAAAAGTCTCCCTTGAAGAATATAAGTCAGTAGCTCCATAAAATGCTATACCAATAATTCAAGTATGTAATAGATAAAAAAATTTATACTTTCATACTTAAAGTAAAAAATATTGTAATAGAAGTTGAGGTTACTAGAGAAACATTGGAATTCGAGTCTAAGCTGAACACATAATGAATCAATTATAGTTTATTCAAAAATTCATGATAGCACAGTTTTCATGACAACGGTCTATATAGGAGATTATGAGAAGGAAGAAGCAATATTGATACGTTCTTACCAGTTTTTAAAAATATCGGATTCTAGTACTTAAGTTTTGAGATATGGCAACATTGATCTGAATTTGTCAATTCTAACATTGTCATCATAAAGTTTGACATTTTCAATAGGGAACGTACTCAAAACGTATTGTCATACGAGTGCTATTTGAGTTGTTTACAGATACTTGTAACATTCATATTAGTAAAAAAATGCAATTAAATCGCGAAAATTTTTGCGCGATGATTTTTTATGACTTTCAACGTGGATTAAACCAAAAACAGTATACCAATCAACTCGCATTGACTTTTGGTTATGAAGCATCATTTCGAGCCACCGTGTTTGCTTGTTTTCCGAATTCAATCGTGGTCGCTCTTCCTTCCAGAATGATTTTCGTGGAGGTTGTCCAAAACCGGCTGTTGTGCGTACCTGATATTGCAAGATTGTCATGTGACATGTCGTGAGATTGAGTCATACTTGTGCAATAAATCCAATCGCATACATTCAATATTACATAAACATGTGTCTGTCAAGATTTGTTCGTAGTAAATACCGCACAATTTGACAATCGCTCAAAACAAAGCTGGTATCGACAGGTGCAAAGAAATGCTGAAAAAATTCAATCGCAGTGCTTCAAATTAACAACGTGACAGGTGATGATTCATGGATCTATGCATATGAACCCAAAATTAAACAACATTCGACTGTATGGGTCTTTTAAGATGAACCAAATTCAACAAAAGTTATTTGCGCACGAAACATTTCTAAGCAAATAGTCGCCTGTTTTTCGAAATAAACGGACATGTCGCCACCGTTCCATTAGAGCAAAGTAGAACGGACAATTCTGAATGGTATACTAGGATTTGTTTGCCAGAAATTATCGAAAAAATCAGGAAATCCATTCGCAAATAATCCACCACAAAATGTGAGCTCTCACACATCAGTTCAAACTAAAACGTTGTTGAACAAAACACCGAATTGATGGGTCATCCGCCGTACAGTCCATATTTGTCACCCAATGATTTCTTCTTATTCCCGCAAATTAAGAATAAATTGCGAGGTCAAAGGTTTTCTACACCCTATAAAGCGGTTGATGCGTTCAAATCACATTATTTGTAGGTAACTAAATCGGTATGGAAAGAATGCTCGACAATTGTTTTGAACGCAGGTAAAGTATATTGATCTCAATTGAGAATATTTTGAAAAACATTAAAGCAATATCCAATTATGAATATTTGTGTTTATTTGTCTCAAAACTTAAGTAACGTATAACCGTTTAACGGTTCCTTTGATATATGGAATTGTAATTAGCGTTGACTATAATTATCACACAATTCCTAAGAAACCCATCATTTGACTAGAAAACTCCTAAAAAACATGAGCCGTTATTTGTTGTTAGTTTCACAGTAATTTTTCGGTCGGATTTAACACAAATTTGAACAACCCTCTATCTAATATTCCACCAAATAATTAGCAAAACACTAAATGTTTATACCTTTAACTATATTTTACATTAAACTAATTTGTTGTTCCCTTTCACCCACGTATAGACATTGATTAGTAGGGTATGTTCATTCATATTGCATGATGTATTCCAGGTTTTTTCGGTGTGCGCATACTAAATTCTAATAAACATTTAGATAAGAATGTATCAATATCTACTTATTACCATAAAAACTGCAGTTATATACAGGTATATTCAAATTAACTAGTTAATCTATGAATTATGAAATGATAAACCCTTAAAGTACGAGTATAAAATAAACAATTTCAACGTTGATTAATTGATCCTAAATGTCAATAAATCTTTGGAAATGATTATGGAAAATTGCTAATATGAATTAAATAGTAAGTAAATATAGTTATATTCAAATACCATCTAAAAAATAAATGTAGGATTTTTGTTTAATAATTTAAAGTTCCCCAGCAAAAATGTAAAAGAATGTAAATTTTATGAAATAATTTTATTTCAAGTAACATATTTTGAATAATAACCTAGCAAAATATTAAATTTTCATTTAGTATGTATACTTCAACTGATATTTTGGGTTATTATACATAATAGCAGATTCCATACTTGAACATAATACAAAAGTACTAATTTATTGAGTACAAGATCAATAACTAGTACCAAAAACAATCAATATAAAAAACACTCAGTTTTTTTTTTAAATTTACGAAAATAATTATGGCAATGCACCGAATTCGTTATAAAAAAGTTTCAATTTCATAGTTTCCACTAGCTTAATCCGTTAATTTTCTAAGTGCATTTGTACAAAATACTGTAAACATGTACAGCTTCTTATCAATTAATAGTATAGTCTAGAAAATGTTAAGTGGAAATTTTCTCGAATCGCACTGTATATATTAGAATTTTTGGGAATTTAGTTGGAATATACATGGAATATAGAATATAGATATAGATGGAATACTTTAAAATTAATCGTTACGAAACTCTCCTGTCCCTGTATATTTTTAGTGTCAATAGTAATAAACCACGAATATAAAACTTGATCATAAATGTGTATAGGGTTGAATAATGAATATTAAAAGGCAGCGTTCTCGTCACTTAGGTACTTTTGAGACTATTAAATGCGAGAAATTGTCTAATTTGCATATATATATGAAATTTGTCTGCATCCCTTCATTTAGGCATACTTCGCCAATAGCAGATTCCTACGTAACTTTTAAGTGCTATATATATTTTTTGTTTATTAATAATTCTATATATATATCCATGATTTTGGGCGCCTTTTAAGGAATAATTCATTTTTTTTTAGAATATTTATGATGTTTCGACCTAATCAATATTTTAACAATTAGCAAACAAAACTAATCTAAAATGACAAAAGGTGAAACAGACATTCTTACCATATGTACTTTCTCACCTATCAATAAGTTATTTTAATCTATTCACTAATCATAACAATTAAATAAATCTAGATCGTGTGGAGCAGCGCCCCGGTGATAACTAGTTGTATATAAAGTTTATTTATAGGTGTGTCTGTCTTTACATCTTCTAGCTCAATCAATTATGGCTTGCATATTTCACATACATTTCGGAAATATAGTTGTTTAATACCTTGCGCCTAATCTATTTCTGTGATCTGATCGACTTCGGTCTTCATATGGAATGGACAATCTTACGGACATGCTGACAGTTTCTGGTTTAAATTTTTCCCTAGAAGCTCTCAACATTTTTTCTGCTTGCCTTTTTAGACTTGCGTGACATGCATCTCTTATCGTTTCAGTAGTTTGACAATGATCGCACATGTTCAAGACATGCATTTTTGCAAATATTAAAAGAATACCCAATTGGTTTGCAAAATCTAGGCCATTGTCGTTCTGTGAAACACGAGGATTCTTTAGGTCTGCAAATAATTTTAACAGATACCTAGCTACTTCTAGTATTTGGTAAGGTGATAGACAATAATAAACCTGTAGTCACCATCCGATATAGTTTGTACGTCCATATAATCGATTTGGCATCGAGAGTTTAAACGACTTTTCAGAACACGGGTGAAGGCAAATCACCTATCAGCTGATTACAGATCCTAACCCAGATCGAGATTTAGATCACAGTTTCCGATCTTCGCGTTCAATTTCCGGTGAATATTTCAAATTTAAAATATGGTTGTCTAGAACTTCTTATTTTCATTTCTTCTGTGCATTAATTTTCCATAATATTCATTAAGTGCTATAATAGATTCTAGATGTTCAACAGTTGTTATTGAGTAGTTATCAACTATTACCTCCTCACACGAATTTTGCACTAAAGTTTGATACCAATAAGCTATTTTTATGCTGAAATGCGGAAAAGTATATGAGAATTAATGGTAGACAGCCATAAGTTTAAAAAACCATAGACAAATTACAATAACAAAGGATCATAACATATGACTACCACCCGATTAACTCGATCCGTTTCCGAATAAGAATGACCATGATCCGAATTAGTTTTCGAATATTCGGATCATGATCTGGTTAACCCGATCATACTCTCCGAGAAATCCTTAAATTATTTAAAACTATTGGTTTAACAACAATACCTTTTTCGATTTTGTTTCGTTTGAGCTGACCGTTTTCTCAAATTTTAATAAATAATTTCATAATATTATGACATAGTGAACAGGAACAGTCGTATTACTGTTTGGAGCACCATTTACCACTTTCCATACACGAAAATGTTGAAAATGTTAAATTATCTCTTATACCATGTGGTACATAATATACTTACCACCAAACCGAACATGATTTTATGCGTGAGCCAGAGTTAGAGCAAAGGGATCAGCCCTCGCACATAAGTGTTTTTGACCTCGATGGAAACATCGAATTAATTTTCAAGTGCTCTAAAGCTCAATCGGCAAAATAGAGGAGCATATTATGGTCAAATGGCTTTAAATTTCTGCATTAGTAGCTGTTATTCGCCCGGGTATAGGCGAAGATATTTATTCAAAATTTTGTATGTAGCAGATTCCTAATTCCTTTTAAATGATAAATTTGCATCATTTAAATAGCCTGTACTATGATATCTATCTACAGTTCGACGGCTGGATAAAGAATTATGTGCTCTATAAAATCACGGAATTCATTTTTAGCGAATTTAATAAGTTGATAAATGTGGTAGCTTTGTTCTAGTTTCAGTCTATGACAATTTATCAGAGTGTACTATTCAATGTGTAAAAAGTGAGTGAGTGAATGACAGTTTCGGGATTGAATGAACACCCTCTATTTGGCATCAATTTTTTTGAACAATGTCATTGACATTTAGGCTGTTGCGGTAGCAGATATTATTTGGGGCGGCTGAGATTTATCAATAGTCGAATGCCTTAAGGAATCAAAATTTTTAAACCTCAGTATCCAGGACCAGTCAATGAATCTAAGTGAAACCTTGACTGCAAAGTTAAAAGCTTTATTTACTGAGAAATAAGAGGAAAAAATATTTATTGTGAATATTATAGTTTCAGACCTTTAGACCCACTAAGTTATGTTGTTTCGTAACTCAAATTTCAATTAAATAATTTTGCGACAAAAAAACATGAAAATTTCATTAATTATACAAAAATTCTGTAAAAATATCATCTGTTATTATAAATCATTATCATTGTCATCGGTCTCATTGATTCCGATTATAGGTGAAATATTCGAACATGTGTTGATATTGCAGGCTACAGAGCAATTTAATCCACTTTTCGGTATCGTTTGCTGAACGTTGACAAACATTTTATCACTAGCTGGATAAATTTTATTATCATACACCGGTGTCAGAATATATGGTTGTAAAATTTCAGCAGCAGCCTCCAAAATGCGATATTCTTAATAATCAGATTTCTAACTTCACGAGTTTTCAGACAATATTATCGTATTAGCTCTACTAATATTATAATTACAATATTATTGTCATAATGATTCATTAGTCTTAATTTCATTTTTTTAACCTTAGGAATATGGTTAGTTGTTAACATATTTTTCAATTCTGTAAAATCTAGGAGTCAACGTTTTCTTAAATGTATTTGAAAATCCGTTACTTTGCGGCGTCTACTGGTAGTTCTACAGGATAAAGTTTCTTCCTCCCTTGGGGCCGATTTTGTAGTACCTTTTGAATGCGTATCCACGTAATATTTAGCTCCCTAAGCTACTAAATCATTCAACAATTTTTTTGCGCAATATTTAGTTTTCTATTATCTGTTTAAATGAAATAAGACCGATTTTTTTCTCTCAAAGATTGGTTTTTACCTTTTTCGCTTTTTTTTACCAGATAAAACATCTACGTTTCCAATTGAAATTACTCGATGTAACCGTTCTTGGTAGAAAAGCATGTTGATGTGGTATCCTTTAAGTTTAAATGATTGATGAATGTACGTAGATAAATTGACGATTATATAATATTGAGATACTTTATCCGCTCATTCAGAAGCAGTAATCTTTGTTGATATTCCTCTTGTAACTTTTACGTTGATTCCTAAATCGGTGGTTTATTGTGAACTAGAACCAATTTTGTCACAGATCTATCAATACGAGCCTGTAACAGCAAATATGAATAATATTGATAACTGAAACTTCGTAATTGATAGAAATAAGAAATGAAATGAAATGAATCAATAATATATTCCACATATAACATCTGCTTGTAGTGTATTAGCTAATACTGACTATCTACACCGGTATAATCAAGTGTGCAATATTATCCATCAGAACGGGGCCGGTAAGTTTCGTCTTCTCAATACTTATACACCCGTATTATACGTACTAGCCAAAAATGACAATTTTAGACTCTATTACGATAGATCGATTCATTATCATCGATACACAAGTGACGAATACCAGACCTGAAATCATGATAGTTAATAGAAGAGACAATTCAGCCCTTCTCGTGTAATAGCCATACCAAAACAATTTTCTCAACAAACGCCAGGAGAAACTGACCGAGGAACTCGCAATTGGGATGGAACAGATGTAGCATAGCAAAAATGTGGAAGACCCTGCACGCACAAAAACACTTTCGCCGACATCCAGGAGGCTATTATGTTGGTTACTAGACACACAGTGCAGTGTGAACTGAGTCTAATCCTTTTTATGTTTTGTATCGAGGATAGGTAAATGATACCGGTTCTAAGCTGAATAGCGCATAAGTGAGAGAGAGAGAGAGAGAGAGAGAAATTCTTTATTGTCAAAAAATTGTTACAATTTGTAGACAAAAGCTTGTAAAACTAAAAAACAAACATAAAAATAACTAAATAAAGATAAAACCATAATGAGTAACTAATTTGTAGGTAATAGTAATAGGTAATAATTAGTAAATAAGTCCATAGCAAAAATTAAAGAAGTATGCAGCATGTCCAGAATTAAATCTTATTATCAGAATAAAAGTCATTTACAGAGTAGAAGGCACTTTCCAGTAAATACGCCCTCAAATTATTGCGGAATGCGGGAAAAGTGATTTCGATTTTATTTCAATTGGCAAATGATTTTTTTGCATTGTAGAATATTGAGCCCTTAACTAATTCTGAACGTGGAGTTAGCATTAGCATCAGGTAGATATGAAAGCGGATCATGAGAAGGAGTTATAGAATTTGATAAATTTTTGACTACATTTACAAAGTAATTATTGTGGTTATCAGTGAAATAAAGGTTATGCTCGATGAAGAAGGCTTATTCGCATAATAATAGTTGTTGAATAATCTTGTAGTATTATAAATAGTGGCATCGATTTAATTAGAATATACAATTTAGTATTTTCAATATTCTTATATAATTGTGTAGTATACCTAAAAAACATATATTCATTACGTATGCTACAATTTTCAAATTTGTGAAACACAATAATATTCAGTGATTAACCTCTATCACCCTAACTGCACAATAATAAAAATACGCAAATTGCAAATAAACAAAGAATAGAAATATTTTCTTAAAAGCGCATAACATAACAATTTATTTTAGCATAGCTGGTAGGAACGGCGCCAATAGCTGTCTAGTCTTTTCTATATCCCCCACCTCCCTTTTTTACCTTCGTACCTAGTTCTTTGAGGCTCTATGACAAGTTTTTAGTATTTCTCGTTCTCGGAATATAATTTAAAATGAAACATAGAAAACTGATGAAAATTAATAACTATTATTATATAACAAAAATTGAGAGCGTGCAAAATATTTTTTTCTATTTAGTGTGAAAAACACATTCCAAAAGGTTTCGAGATTTATTGTCTGGCCCTAGATTCCAATGTATAAATCTAACGGGGTTCTACTACAAGCGAGTAAATTGAAGCAGCACTAACAGGTTTCGACGGATTGTCGACGGCTACCATTGAGGAAGGAGCGCCACTGTCGAATACCCTTCGACGGCTGTCGTCTACATGTTAATAAACAATTAATCAGTTATTCACTTACCAAAAACATGAATACAAATTCGCCAAGTAAGAATAGGTGTAAGGTGTTATCTTTATTTTTTTCTAAAAATTATAACAATCTTTGAGAATAACATTTGATCAAAGTATAATATGGTTTATGAAACGATCAATATATTAATCCAATCGACCTAGTTTATATTATAATTATCAAGCATTCCTAAATAAGAATATCTTGTAAGGCCGTCGTGTTAAAATACACCAAGGGTTTCATATTAAATATCATCTTTTAAGATTATACTCAATCGAAGACATTCTTTTTTATAAATATGATAACTAATTATTATGTACGCGAGCTAACAGTAGGAATGGAAGTTGCTGTTACTATTAATAAAAGGTCACTTAGGTCACGCTAGCAGTTTCAATCTCCATCCTCAAAACAAAGCATATTACAAAAGTCTAATTATAATTGTTACGAACATACATTTTCACTCAAGTATAGAGTTAATGGACATGACTTGAGATAACGAATGAGAATAATTTCCTCATTCACCATGACAGGCTAACTCGATATTGGCAAAAACTCACAGTAATAAGTTAAAAGCCTAGTTAATTATATTATTGAACACTACGTATTAAACATAAAGGGTTGTTTGAATCTATTGTATTATATAAATGTACAAATAGGTAGCCACATTCCTCAGATTGAACATGAATTTTACTTTCTGTCTCTGAAGAGGATAACTTGGTTATCGAAACGCGTGTCAGACAGTTTATTTGTGAGTGTTGGTGTAGAGGTTGTTTGAACAGTGTAATCCCTATTATCACTAACGGTTCCTCAATTTTCAACTTGGTATCCGCTGCTCATTGAACCCAAAGAATTAGTGAGTATCTAAATAATCATTTTGGTTAGGCCAAAAAATTTACAAAATTTCAAAGATTTAGTTCCACAAAATTTTTTGTTACCAATAATACATAGTACTCACGTAGATAAAGTTTTTTAATAAAAAAAAACAAATCTTTTATTCATAAGAAAAAATATCTATTTAATCATATAGTTGCAGTGTTTTTCACAAGAAATTAGATAATATACATACATATTTAAACGGATTTATTAGATAATTACTTCATTTAATTGAAAAAAAATAATCAAATATTTACTCACAATCCTAACTTTTACATCGATAACAAACAATGGGGCAAACAAATTCAATGGGAGCGTGAGAATTATATGGCTTTAGAAAGTTTGGATAAATTTGGCTAATAACTTTCAATCATGACTCAAAATTTTCATTTTTTAGTTGGTTTTTTACTTTACTTTTAATTATATTCGTGCAAGAGAACTCTTGCTAGCACTAATCTGCCGATCCGAAGATATTCAGAACTCCAAATGCTAACTTCTTCGCCTTACTGAAGCAACCTGGAAGACTATTCCATACGTCGAATATAAGAGCGTCAACACGCGGCATTTCTTTCAAAGTTGTCCACTTTTGTTGCGTTATATACGTACATTTTTGGACCTCCAACCTTTCCAACTTACTTTCCAATTCTGTTTACCACTCCACAAAGTTTACTTTATAAATCGATCAATTGCATTTCTAGAGATCCAGTTTCAATTCCAAATGACTCAATGTGGATTCAGTTACTATTTGTGTTGAAAGGATTTACTTAATGCTAGGTTGGTTTTGAATTGCTGAAATCTGTCAAAAAATTCATCTTTAATTTTTTTAAATCTATGCTGAAGTAATTCGTGTCAACTGTTGCGCAGGTAATATCGCAATATTGCTTCAAAAAATGAAAATGGAGTAATTTACCGCTCTGAATATATTCTGTAAAAAGTGTTAATTTTTATTAAAAATAAACCAATTCTTCTACTTAAACATAGGCTGGGTTTCCCTTGCAATTGTAGATTTAGTTCATTTAATTTCGCTGTGATATCTACCACAAAATAGAATTTTTGCAACTATTTGTTGCTCTTTAATTCAGGATGATAAATGCATTTTTCATGTAGAAATGTATTTATTCCGTTTAATCACAAAGCAAAACGTTTTAACATCTCACCTTTGGAATGCCGTCACATTTTATTATGAGATAGGAGGTCGGAATACTGAGTCTCCATTCCGTTTAACACTTCTTTAATCTGGCGGTGGTAGAGTGATTTTGACAAGATGCCATTAACAATTTTGATTACCAAATTCATAACCTCAAAAAAGCGTTTCTTGGTGTATTATGCAGTGAAATTTCGTAGTTTATTTTGCTCTGAGAATCATTGTTGCCCCTTGTTTTTGTCCTGTCATACTTGTGGTTCCATCAGTTGCTTTTGAAAAGATTTTATTTAAATTGATCTCATTGTGTTGAAGAAATTTTTGCTCGGCATTCGCTATATCTTCCCCTTTAGTTGTTTTCCTATGTACAGTTAAATTGCCCACTTCAATTCCACAGGAGGACATGTATGCTATTTTTGCTCCACAATTTATTAATCACGCTTTTGTTTCTCCTATTATTACCTATGAAAATAAAAACATTTTCTGCCGATTAGTTAAAATCTACTTAAATTATAGACATTTTCTACCAGAAGCGATTACCTTGTCTTGTTGATTGAAAAGACTAAAAATTTTAAATCATCAATTGTAATAAACTGGTACTTTTAAGAATTTAATTCTTCAATCTCTAAGCCAAAGTGTATCAAATTTCATTTTAAATGACTGTAATAACTTCCATAGAAATTTTTAAGCAAATAATGGGGTATTGAAAAGGATATCAAATTATCAGTCCTTTTATGTTGGGTACACGTGCCGACGCTGTCATGCCACCGCAGTGTCGGTTCGTCAAAATGCCAGTAGTCGTCGTCGAAATTCGTTCGTTGCCCAGCAACCCAACATCCCTTCTCTTGTTTCACTCTACACCATGTCATCTACTACCTCGCCCCGCGCTTATTCAACTCCCCAAACCTTTCAGTTTCGCGTATGATTCAATTATCAGATGCGACATGTTCCCTTTCTTAGTGGTTTATTGACTTATTTCTTTTCGCACACACGTCGATAAATGAATGGGCAACGTAAAATGATCACATGCGGAGTTTTGTTTCGCCACTTTCTTTAACCGGAGTATGATTGGGGTAGTTGTTTTATTTTCGGTTCGGAAGCCTACATAACCTTAATCATCGTAATTTCATTTATTTACGTCTATTATTCTTTGTATACCAAGTGTTTGGAATGGGTAAAAGTTTTTGTGAGGTTATATGTATATCTATGTTTTTAATAAGTTTATCAAAAATGATAGTAAGTATGTTTTTCAATAATGCTACAAAATTATTTCACTTTAGATCCAAACTGCAATTGCTACATGTACGACCATCAACAGTGAAGTGAGAAATTTTATACAAATCTTGTAAACATATATCATATTTTGTTTGGTATAATGAAATAGTTCTCCTACTTTTGTTTTTCATAATGAACTAATTAAACAAATAAAATCTGTAGATTTAAAGCTTTTTACGAGTATTCAAAGGAATTTTTTTTGAGTAAAGAATTTTACGAAAACAACGAAGCGAGTGGATAATTTTCACAAAATACAATTTACTTTTAACACGAATCTAATAGAAACTATTGTGATAATTAAATAAATAAAAATATTTTGAAAAAATCATATTTATTTCAACTTCAAATACTAATTTTTTGTTTTAACACATGGCAACACTGATGTGAATTACTCAAATCTGACATTGCCATTATAAAGTTTGACATTTTTAATGGTGAATGTACTCAGAACGCATTGTCATACGAGTACTATTTGGGTTATTGGCAGATACTTGAAACTTTAAAATTGGTCGAAAAATGCAATTAAATCTCAACATTTCCGTGCGATGATTTTCTGACCTCCGACGTGGATTTTAAACAACAACAGTGTATCGATCAACTCGCTTCGACTTTGGGTGATGAAGTACCATCTCGAGCCACCGTTTTCGTCGGTTTACCAAATACAATCGTGTTTCGCAGGTTTTCCAAATCCAATCATCTTTCGCTACAGGATAAATTTTGTGAAGGTCTTCCAAAATTGACCGTTGTGCCAGAAAACGTATTACATAAACATTTAGCTATCGAATAGATTTGTTTGCATTGATTACCGCATAATTTGACAATCGCTCAATAAAAGCTCGTGTCGATTGGTGCAAAAAAAATACAGAAAAAGACTTCTATAAGATCGTGAAAGGCGAAGAATTATGGATCTAAGCATATGCACCCGAAACTAAACAACAATCAACTAAGTTGTTCGCGCACACCAAACAAATGGTCGCTTATTTTTTAGGAACAACTGGACATATCGCCACGATCAATTCTGAATAGTACATCAACGTTCGTTTGTCAGAAGTGTTCGAAAAACCAGGGAAACCAATCACTAAAAGACGAATAATTCCCCATCACGACAATGCGAGCTCTAACACATTAGTTCAAACTAAAACGTTTTTGAACACTCAAAACATCGAATTGATGGGTCATTCCCAGTACAGATTTCTTCTTATTCCCACAGATCAAAAATAAATTTCAAAGCCAATGTTTTTTTACACCTGATGAAGCGGTTGATGCCATTAAATCACATGTTTTGGAGCTACCTCAATCTGAATGGAAAAAATGCTTCGACAATTGGTTCAAACGCATGCAAAATTGTATTGATCTTAATGAAGAATATTTTGAAAAATTATAAAGCCATTTGTTCAATTATAAATATTAATATTTATCTCAAAACTTAGATGACGTTGAATCACTGTAATCACTGTAGTCAACAACAATCAATATTGTTCATGGTTTGCGCTTTTTATTGAACGTTTTTACTGGTATTTGATATTCATCTTTCATAATGAGAAATATAATGAACTGTATATTTTTGATGATCTTGAAGAAGTCGCAAAAATGACATGTTATTCCATAATGTTCTCAATTGGTGTAGAATGAAAAATGTTGAAGGAAACTTCAGTAAACTTATTGGCATATTTAGAAGAGAAATGAAAAATACGGAACTTCGTAGCTTTTTCGATTGAGTTTTCTATGAAAAAATCAAGTGCGCTAGAAACAAAACATAAGGTCGTTATAATCCAAAAAATACAAAACTTACGTTTGTATGATTTCGTAGGTTAATCCATTGGGCGAAAGATGAAAAATATTGATGGTAAAAATTGTTACTATTTTCGGGATATATAGAACCTGCCGATGCGATGTAAAGAATTAGAATCTATTGATAGATGATATTAAATTAGGAATCATGTCCCGAATGCTCAAATCCCAAATACTAACATTAAAGTCGTTGTTTTCGAATTTGTCAGAAGACAAAATTATTAAATTTGTATATCGTATTAAAGTAGCTATAAATTAAGTGCAAATATTAAATTACATGTTATCTTGGTTAAACTGACAATGGTAATGGAACGCATTCATGAAATTATTGTATTATAATCTATCTTCGAAAGGGACCAAAATTTTAAATCAATCTAATCATTAACATGGGTGAAAAATGGTAGCTAAAAATTCCGCAGCCTGCTACCTTGGTTATCATGGCAAAGTTAGTCGGACAAATTTATGAAATTATTATATTGTCATCGGTCCTGTAATTTTCTAGCTATTTTAGGTAGCAATAATACTAGGACTCATAGAAGCAAACCATAGAATCTCGTAGAATTTTTAAATTTATTGGTAATTATTATATACAGAAAATAAATCGATTTCCGACCAACAAACTATGATAATCAAAAATATTTTAGCGGAAAACATTTCGTACAAAACATTGTAATTAACAAATTTGGAAACTAGACAAACAAATTACCAACTGCTTAAGGTTTCCCAATCCCAGTTTATATAAGGGATATCGTTTTTGTAGAATATCTATAACTGTATTGATCCAGGGCTCTATCAAAGGAAGTGTCCAAAATAAATACATCTTCAGCTTGACATTTAAACTTGTTTTCTTAATTGTTCTTGTTTTTTTTATATTTTTCACTTACAAACCAATGCATTTGAGTTATCCGTAGTTCTCTTGAATGCGAGGAATTTTTTACTATTCTTTTCTTATGTTACATCGTGTCTAGTTTTCCTGAAATCTTAATTATTAGGATTTGACATACAGTAAGCGATTTGTTAATTATGTAAGCATTTCGTGGCCGTCGTCCCTTGCTTGAATGTTTCTTGGCATCTGAAGCCATAATCGAATATCTCTTATGACAGTTGTCTGAAAAGTTTCCGACCTAACAAAGAAACTAGACTTTTTTTCCATAATCATGTTTATTTTTTAACATAACCTTATAGGCCTATACTATAGGGTTCACACCAGCAATGAAAATTTAGTGGTCCAAAAGGACCACCTAAGTTATGATTTAGTGGTCCAAAAATATAACGTGGTAGACAAAAGTAAAAAAATTAACATATGCATGCTACACACACTTTTATACATATTTTTACGGCATATATAAATTCTTTTATGCAAAAACAGCACAGTAAATATAAAACATAGGTTTTTTAAAAAATATTTTGGGCGACAAATTTGTCGTCGATGTGTATGATTTTGGCGACATTTCTTGATGATTTGGCGACAATTGTGAACCCTATCTATATACTTTAACATTTTTAAGCCTCTCAAATAATAAACCTCTCCTCAAAATAAGCGTTTACTTATGCGATACAGTCGTCGTCTGATTAAAATTTCTTTCCAAAGTGAAACTTTGAGGATAGGAAACATGAAAAAGTCCTTGGGTGTCAGATCTAGTGAACATTGTGTGATTAACCAATTCGAAGTGCAATTCGGGAACTTCAGTAATGGGGATCACCAAAGTGTGTTGTTCTGATATAAAAGCACTTTTTGTTCTTTCCTCATTTCCCTTATCAACTAATGGAGCATAATACTCTCCAGTTATTGTTTTACCTTTTTAAAGATAGGCGATCAACACAGAAAAAAAATGTTATTATTGTCATAAAATTGTTTACAATTTGTAGACAAGAGCTTGTAAATAAGTCCGAAACGGACACAAATAAAATAAAATCGAAATATAAAATATACACACAAAAAATACAATAAATACCGATGTTACATTTTGAAATTGTGAATATTTTCAAATGCATAAATTGTCAAAACCAAACAAATTCAATGATGTGATTGAACGAGATAATAAAATTAAATATAGGTCAATCCTAAAATATGTAATAATTTGTATTAAAATCAATATTAAAATTAATCCAGTGTGCAAAATGCTCAGAATCAAGTATTAATATAGAAGTTCGTTTATAGCCTAGAAGGCACACTCCAGGAAATATACCGATTCGATTTCAATTCAATTTTTTTCAGATTGTATAACATTGAGCACTTAACTAATTCTAAAAATCCCATGACTATCCCAAAAAACTTTTGTAGCAGATGAAACTGTATTTTTCTTATCCACATTCTTTTGCAATTAACTCCTTTGACTGTTTTTTTTTTCGTTTTAGGAGTGTAGTGGTGAATCCAATTTTTCCTCTTTCAGAACAATTATAACAACCACTATACTTTTATCAACCAGAAACTAAGCGTCCAAAATGGCTGACATAGTAGTGAGAATCTATCAAGGCATCCGTGAATATATTTTCCAACTTAAATTGATAAGTGCTTTTATCTTCAAGTTGAGGTCGAAAACTTCAGAAAACCCTCGTACTACTTAATGTTTCGCAAACTCGTTCGGTTGGCTTGTTCAGAAGCTACTTGTTGCTCCGAGTTATTCTAGTTCAATCTTACTCGCAACTTTTCGAACCAGCATTTACTGAGGTAGTATCGGTACAACAGAGTCAAGTCAGCAACTTTTTTTCAATGCTCTTAGCTGTCCAAGTGTCTGATCAACTCTGGATCGTCGAATTGCTCTTTTCTGTATTGAGTCGAGCATTCTCAAGACACGCTTGTGAACCAAGCTCCAAATGTGCGAGCAATACTTCAAAGTTGGACAAATCTGGGTTTTGTAGAGGATTAGAAGCAGTTGCGGGATATATAGCTTTTTAATCTCAATGAGGGCTCCAAGTTTTTGTGAAGCTGCTTTAGCTAATTCGACCACGGGACTATGCCAGGACATATTTGTCTTCGCTGCATTGAACTCAATTAGATTGCTTTTGTATAATTTTGAGTTGCACGTAATATTCCCAAGTTATTAAAATTAACTATCCAGTTTCTAATATTAAAGGTCGATTCATAAACTTGGTTCTATTCAATAAAAATGATTGAAATGCGTAAGACCTTTCAGAAATTCTGTTTCTAGCCGTCAAATCTGTCCAGGTTCACGCCGTTCTAACAAGCCAATTTTATATGTTGCCGAAGGTCTTCATAGCAAATAATAAAAACCAATAAAATTTGTTTTCGCGTAATACTAAAGCTTCCTTTTCTATTCGACCAGTAGTATTTTGAATGTCAATTTTAATTGAAGGTCTTTACTACATGGTTTTGAAATGAGACATAACCGTCTTAATAAATATCCAATATTCGTTTTTAATTCGTATTAATCAAAACTCTTTGCACATTTTAAGTTTTGAGGTTATCACAAATTAATCAGCAAACGTATTGCTACACAAATGATTGTTTTAAAAGATGTATATTTTAGAACTTCAGTTGAATAAAAAGTGATAAATTTAAATGATTGTTTCTATGTCTAATAACATATTAACCAATAAACAAGTGATATGAGAAAGAAAATAATGTTAGAATCATTTGTTGCAGATTAGTAGTTCCGATATCACGATGGCCCTTTCACTCAAAATTAATTTCGTCGACGAAAACGTTACTAAAACCATCGTTTTCGACCCTACAACAACAGTTCACGATGCATGCCGAATTATTAGAGATAAATGTGCAGAAAATGACGGACAACGTGAGTATATTATTATTTTATTTATCTACAATATTTCATAAGTTAAATTGTTTGACATAGAAAAATATTTATATATAAAAATAGTTACATTCAAAAGCCATCATTAAATTATAAAAACATATGGGTACTTTGTATGTGTAACATATACGTAGTGGGGTCCATGAATTTTTGCCCTCGTATAGTAAATAGAGTGCCTTCGCAAAAATCTAAATGCACGCAGCAGTAACAAAACTCAACAGGCTTTATACAAAAGTTAATGGTTGAACTTGCTGCTTCGATCCATTATATTATAGCAGAGCTAGAACGACCATTCAGACATTTGTTTTAAAACTTGTATCAAATTGAGTTTACGGTGACTTGTGTTCATAATTTTCAACAATTAAAAATTGTTTCGCTGGGGACGAGAATCATTAGAAGATGGCCCACGGGAGGAAAGTCCTGTGACGGTGACTATTCCAGAAAACATTGAATTAGTTGAAGGAATAATTGTAAATAACAGGCGCCTGAAAACAAAAGAAATTGTAGCACAGACTGGAATTTCCAAAACAAGTGCTCTAAGGATCCTACATTAGCATTTAGATATGACAAAAATTAGAACAAGGTGGGACCCTGGAATTCCGGCAGTGCAAAAACAACGTCGAGTAGAATGTCGTAATTACGTCATTTGGAACATACCACTGGGCGTCTACTACAATTCGAGAAAGTTTACTTTGAAATCTTTCCAAAATGGCTCCTATAACTGGATATTCTCTTTACAGATGGACTTGGCCACTACTTTGTAAAATAACCCTGTTGGATTGGATAACTGGAATCTTCTGCCAATCATCAAATATAATTTATGTAATTGTAAATGAAATTGATTTTTTTTGCAAATATATTGTTGTTGTTAATTCAATCTACGATCTACATGTATGCCAAGATAATTAACAGTATTTGAGTGATTTGATTGTGTATTACCGAATTTTACAGGAGAACTATTTTTTAATGTTATATGAACATATTTACTCCCATTTGTTTTATTCTCCATTTTTTGCCAATTTTGTTTTCTGTCCACTGCAGTCTGTAAGTTGTGAGATGCTCTTGATGCATCTACGTGTGATATGCCAAATATGGTAAGTATAATCATCATACGTTGCTACGGTGGTTAAGCGTCTAGAATGTGTATCAGCCGTATATAAAAAATTAAGTGTAGGTCCTAACATCCTCTTTTGTGTGTTCAATTAAAAAGTGTCTGTTCTTTAAGTAAGACTTTAATACTTCAAACATATATGGCAGTTGTTTGAATTTAGATAATAGCCTCAAATGCCAGACCTTATCGAAGGCTTGTGATATGTCTAAAAATACTGTAGAGCAGTATATTTCTTCCTCGATATCTCTATTTATTTGATTTACTATTCTGTTAACCTGCTCAATAGTTCCCTGTTTCTTTCTGAATCTGAACTGATAACCTGGAATCACATTATTTTAATGAATAATTCCATGTAGTTTATTTATAACTTTTCTAAAAAACTTTAGGGAACTAATAGGACGGTAAGACGTGACTTACTCTACGTATTTTACTGGTTTCGGAATCATTTTTTGTTTGTCAATTTTCGATTCATAAGGGAAATTGTAATTATTGCATTGAAGAACGCTTTACATGATGCGATTCAACGTGCAATGCAATGGCAGACGCAATATTTCTTGATCAAAAACATGCGTAGATGAAGTTCAGTTGATTGTTTCATGCAAAATTTTGCACTTGTAACATTATCGATTTGGCGCCATTTTTATTGCGTGCAAGCTGTAATTCTAGAGAGAGGTCTAGTTACTTTTGGCGAGCAACCAACTTGTCCATCAGGCAAGGCAGCAGCAGATATAATTATTGCCAGTTATTCACTGACCACATTTTTCTTGTTTATTTTTCTTAGCTATATTATATTTAATTTTTAAACCGGTCACATAATATTAAAATAAAATTTGACGTCAGAAATTTGTTTATAAAATTTTTGTTCGGAGCAGCCATGGTAAAGTGGCAGGAGACTTGCATAAGGCCAACGACATGCAATATTAATCTATGAAATATTTTAATTGCAATTTCTTGTACGTTATCTTGCAATATGTCAAGCTGACTTGAATATTCAAATTATAGCTTTATGGACTATCAAAATATTAGAATTTAAGAAAGTCTCATATTATATGACTACAGGACTACATCTAGCAAAATTACTCATAGAATTAGATTGCTGTTATATATATTATATACGTATATTTTGCTATCTTCGGAAAAAAAATGATGAATCTATTTTATATATATATATATATATATATATATATATATATATATATATATATATATATATATATATATATATATATTTCGATATTTTCACTTTTAATTTGTAGTACATTTATTTATAAACCTATGAAAACAAGAGTAGTTTCAAAATTTAGAAATTTAGTCTTGTTAAATGTCAGGTCTTCTTTTATTGTAGAATACGACACCCAAAACATTTTTATTTAATAAACTAATTAATTATCCAACCAAATATGAAATACCCTTGTATACCATAAGTAAAAACCATTTGTAAGTGCTTATGTTATCACTCATAAATAGCAGAACAGATAAAAAAGAACCTTGGATTCTAATAAACTCAAATACTCCCACGCACTTTTTAAATAGAGACAATAGAATAAAAACGAAAAAATATTTTAGATTAGAAAATATCAGTCTCATGTAGTAGAAAAGATCCCTTCACTGATCATCTGACTTTATTTAGAACATGCATAACAAGGTTTCGACATTAGGATTCATGGTTTTGAGTTCTGAACTTGAATATATCCGCTGTTACATCGAATTAATAGTCTGTGTTCTGGGAGACGAGGTTTTTTCTCATATATATGTATATATTTAAGAAAAAAACCATGCTACCACACAAACATTATCTAGACGGTTCAATCTTGGAAAGGTGCCTATCTTTTATATTTTATGTTCTCTAATCTTATCGTTTTCTTTTTACAACTTCTGTTGCCAAAAATTACATATAGTCCCTTCTCTAGCAAGCTTTTCAGTTATTTACTTGCTGACCATATCTCTTGATCCAAAAAAGTATTTGTATTAATTAGTACAATTAATTATTCCTTAGATTCCTATTAAAGTACGGTCGTAATTCGCATACCCACAGTTAATTTTACTATAATTTCGAAGTCTTATTCTTCATTCTCTTTCGTTACCTTGAAAATCTTAATATCATCACCTGATATATATGTTATATATATACAGTGCTTTTCAGATAAAAGTATCCACCTTTAATAACTTTTGTAATACTGGTATTTAGAAAAAATCCAAAAACACGTCAATTTATGTTGGAAGGGGCAAGCATTATGGCTTATTTAAACTTACTGGAAAAGCCACCCCCTCACCCCTAGCAGCATCCCCTTTATTTTTTTAAATTACTTTTTATATTTTTTATGTAAAATTTGGATACTCCTCTTTGAGCTGATTTCAAAAATGTATAATACTTTTAGGTTAAAGTGGTTAGTTTATGAGATAAACAATTTTTCTTTTAAGAGCACAAATTTTACTTATTATTTACTTTCACCTTATTTGCCTGTACTAAAATGGTTTGTACAACAGTTCAAACTCTTTAATCTTTTTAACTGTGCTATTTATTATGAAGTTACAATAAGTGTTCAAAATGAGTACCATTCACTTCCATACAATGGTATAATCTATTTTGAAATGCCTCTCTGACATTGCTTAATATGGCTGGATTTAATTGTCGACATTCATTTTCTATCCTCTCTCGTAAATCATCCAGAGATTCTGGTTGGGTAGCATAAACTCTTGTTTTTAAATACCCCCATAAAAAGAAGTCTAGGGGTGTTAAATCCGGTGACCTAGGTGGCCACTCCATCATCTGCCCCCTTCTACCTATCCAACGAGCGGGGATTGTTTCGTTTAAAAATTGTCGGACAGGCATAGCATAGTGTGGGGGAGCTCCGTCTTGTTGAAATACCAGTAAATCTTCGGAAAGGTTATCATCATTTTCTATTATTGTTGTAATACGTGGGTCAACCCCTTTCCTGTGTAACTCAAGATATGATTCACCATTTAAATTTCCGTTGATGAAGAAAGGTCCGACAATGTGGTCACCTAGGATACCACAACAAACGTTTAACTTTTGGAGATGTTGTGTATGGAATTCACGCATAATATGTGGATCACTTTCAGCCCAATATCTACAATTATGCCTACTTACTAAGCCATTTAATGACCATGAGCATTCATCAGAAAAGCAAATATTGTTTAACAATTGTGGATTGTTATTGATAATTTGCGTCATTGATTCGCAAAACTCTAGACGACGATCAAAATCATCTTCATTCAACTCGTGCACCAACTTAACTTTGTATGGGTGGTACTTGAATTTATGTAGAACTCGGAAAACTGTAGAAGATGAAACACCGATCGCTCTACTTATTGTTGACAACGATTGGGGTTGTTGAGCCTCTAAGCTGACTTGCCCTAAAATTGCCACTTGGATTGCTTCGTTATTTACGAGTCCCTCTCGCTTATGCACTTTATTGCAAACAGACCCTGTTGTGGTAAATTTCTCCATCAGTAGAATTACATACTTATGAGTTGCATGTCTTCCGTCATGTAATTCTTTAAATATTCTAGCAGCAGCTCTTGCACAATTATTATTTTGGTAGTATAAACCTACAATTTCAATTCTTTCTTGCAAAGAGTAAACCATTTCAGGGAAACAAAATAAATAATGTATCAAATTACACTATCAATAGTGACTACAAATTCTAGTTGACAATGTCAAACTTTAATAAAAAGTAGAGTTTTTTGTTGTTTGGATTTTTTAAGTAGAATAAATAGCACAGTTAAAAAGATTAAAGAGTTTGAACTGTTGTACAACCCATTTTAGTACAGGCAAATAAGGTGAAAGTAAATAATAAGTAAAATTTGTGCTCTTAAAAGAAAAATTGTTTATCTCATAAACTAACCACTTTAACCTACAAGTATTATACATTTTTGAAATCAGTTGAAAGAGGAGTATCCAAATTTTACATAAAAAATATGAAAAGTAATTTAAAAAAATAAAGGGGATGCTGCTAGGGGTGAGGGGGTGGCTTTTCCAGTAAGTTTAAATAAGCCATAATGCTTGCCCCTTAAAGGTGGATACTTTTATCTGAAAAAGCACTGTATATATATATATATATATATACATATATATATATATATATATATATATATATATATATATATATATATATATATATATATATATATATATATAAAAGTTAGTCCACTTTGGTGTGTATGGTGTTTGGCTGCCATGTTCCCAATAAGAAACCGCTCATAATATAGCTATGGGAAAAGTCAAATGGCAAAGGCATAGGTAATAAAAAGGTGTATTATCCTTTCTTTACCTTTCTTCAAAGAACCTAAAAATTTATGTGAAAAATTTGAATAAAATTTTATTTTTATCTTTCACAAAAAATTTTTTTCATGAAATGTTGTGAAAATTTACGTTTTCATGTCCCAAATGTCCTGTAATTTAATTGATTTGGAATATTTATTTTTTAATAATATTTTGACTTGTTATCTAAAGAGCTGATATTTTCACAGGAGAATTTTCCATTTAATATTAGGGTGCTTTTTATGTATTAAGTCAAAAAAAGTTGGAAAAATAAATACTTTAAATCAAATAAATTAGTCAATATTCACTAAATTTCGTGAAAAAAAAATGTTTGTTGTAAAAGATAAAAATGAAAATCCCACAATTTGGTTATTTCAATAAATTTTGCTGAAAATCGATATAAACCGTTTTTTACTATTAAAAACTTACCCTGTTCCCATTTCCGACCTCAGATCGGCCGTGAATTATCTTTTCTTTAATTTTTATTATATTCTCATCTTTTTACAATAGATTTCATCCTAGTATTATTATTTTATTATATTTAGTTTATTTTTTAACTTTTTATCACTTTTAAAGGCTTATGGTCTAAAACTGCCATTTTGATTTCCTCGGGTACATGCTCTGTTTTTAGTTTTAATCCAGATGTCCAACGGAATGGTGTTGGGGAAGTTGGGTTATTTTCCTTTCATTTTTCAACGGAACATACCTTTTTAGAAGTTATTTAAGGAATGATTCAAAGTCATATCTTCATTGATTCAGTATACATACATATATGAGGAAACCTGTATCCTATATCCTGTATCATTATTTTAGATATATTGAAAAGGTAAAAATGAAATGTGGAAGACCTCAAGTGAATTTAAATACTGGTTAATATTGTTAAACGTTGACACTTGATAAAATTTTTAAAAAGGGTTCAAGTAACATTCAGCTTCATTTAATTTTTTCCAGCTAAAGATTATGGTTTGTTTCTCACGGATGAAGATAATAAGACAGGGGTGTGGCTAGAACCAGCAAGAAATCTGGAATATTATATTCTACGAAATGGAGACACACTTGAATATAGAAAGAAATTAAGACCTTTAAGGGTTAAAATGTTGGATGGTAAGTTATTCATATCCTTTATGCCCAACATATAAATGTAGGTCTTACTATATGTTTAAAGAAAATTGCTGTAACAATCTAAAGATCTATTGCATCTTCTTATTTTATTCTTTTTTGTACAAATTTCTTTTGGTGATTCTCTTGGCATCCTACCATAATGTCAAATAAGTAGATATTTTTTCATCCTTCTTTCTGTAGGCTCCAGTGGCACAGGTCACACGTCATTCATTTTACTCTGTTGTATTTTTATTTTTCATTCCATTTTAATGAGGTAATAACATAATTTTCTAATTTAACTTTATTACTGTTTATCATGGTGTATTTGAAATTCCTATTTTCTTTTTTTAGATCTGATTAGTATCAAATTTAAAAGTGTCTAAAATATTGGGTATTTTTCTTTCACTCATGAAGTATAGAAAATCCATCATGTTTTTTCTTCTTTGGTAATAATTAATTAATTTTGTTCTACTTTATATTTCTTCAATTTTTTTGGTTTATTCTTATTGTTTAGTTTATTGCCTTAATTTTGTATGTAATTTTTATAATATTATTTACCATTCATTCCAATTTTTTAACTGATCCATTTGCACTAAGAAACTTTTTGATCAAATGGATATTTTTTAAGGTGCTGTTAAAACAATGATGGTAGATGATTCCCAGATAATAGCTAATTTGATGGTTGTTATTTGTACAAAATTGGGAATAACTAATCACGACGAATATTCTCTGGTGTTGGAAGATTTGGAAAATCAAGAAAATATAGATAACCGTAACTATGGTACTCTAACATTAAAACGCAAAAAGGAGGAAAAAGAACGAGATGCAAAAATGGAACAACTACGTAAAAAATTACACACTGATGATGAAGTCAATTGGCTAGATCCCTCAAAAACGCTCAGAGAACAAGGCATAGATGAAATGCAAACAGTATTATTAAGAAGAAAGTTTTTCTACTCAGATCAAAATATTGATTCCAGAGATCCAGTGCAATTGAATTTGTTGTATGTACAAGCAAGAGATGCCATCTTACAAGGAACACATCCAATTACTCAAGACAAAGCTTGCGAATTTGCAGGTTTACAATGCCAGATACAGTTTGGAGATCATATAGAAACTAAACACAAATCTGGATTTTTAGAGTATGTATTATTGTATTGAATAATGTCTCTTTCAACAGCTATACTCTAAAAAAAAAGTGAAATCAATGTTTTTATCAAACAAGGCTTTTCTATTATTTGAAATCCTATAGGTATATCTTATAGCAACTTTAAATGGTTTTTCAAAATTTTTATTCTTCTCTTTATATTTAGGTATGCTTAGGTATGTTCTAGTTCAATACATAAATTGAGACATTTCTTTTTAATCATACATTAATCTGAAATAGAGAATATTAATATTAAAATATGTTACAATACAGTTTTAGTTAAGCCTTTTCCATTTTTCATCATGAGTAATAATAATTTTAGGCTATAATAGCAAATATATATCATTCTTTAAGTCTTTAAAAAGTAGTAATCCTAGAAATAACTCTAATGTATAAATAATTTGTAATTTTTTATGGTTATTCCAAAGAACATATTTCAATTAATTCGATAAGGCAATAATTCTACTCTAGATTATATTTCATATTCGTTATTTATTTGGAATCAGTTAGATATATTTAACCATTCATCCATTATTTTAGCTTGAAAGAATTTCTTCCACAGTCTTACACAAAAATTAAGGGTATTGAAAAGAAAATATTCTCTGAACATAAAAAAAACCAAGGTCTCAGTGAATTAGATGCAAAAGTAAAGTACACCAAAAACGCTCGCTCTCTCAGAACTTATGGTGTAACATTTTTCTTAGTAAAAGAGAAAATGAAAGGAAGAAACAAGCTGGTACCTCGTTTATTAGGGGTAACAAAGGATTCAGTGTTACGTCTTAATGAACAAACTAAAGAAATTTTGCAAACTTGGCCATTAACGCAAGTGAGACGATGGGGTGCTAGTCCTAATACATTTACTCTAGATTTTGGGGATTATTCTGATCAATACTATTCTGTCCAAACCACGGAAGCTGAACAAATTCAACAAATAATTGCTGGATATATAGATATTATCCTGAAAAAACAACAGGCTAAAGATCATTTTGGTATTGAAGGGGATGAAGGATCTACTATGTTTGAAGAGAACGTTGCTAAGCAAAAGTGAGTAGTTTATTTGTGTTAATTGTATTCTGATGAAAAATTGTAGATGTTGCTTTATTGTTTTTTCTGTTCTCTAACAATTAATCATGTAATGGTAAGTGAAAAGTCAGTCTCAATATTGTGGAGAAGATAAAATATGAGGAAATCTTCTTGGATATTGTTTTGAATGTGTATTTTCATCATTTTATGTCAATGAAACAAAATTGCTGTGCAATAATCAATTCTTCGAAAACTTGCAATACTTATGAACATTATCAAATGTTGTTACTCGTAACTTTCGCTATTTTTTTAAATTGAGTTTTTATCTTACCTGTCGTTACCACAATTTCTATAGCTATATGATATGTAATTGAAGATGACGTTGAATTTCGACTTTTAGCTTTATTAATGTATTCCCTATCTGATCTGTTCTGTATATTTACAACTCTTCTTTCAAATCCAGAGTGCTTCTATATGTTTCTTATCCAAAGCATTTTTGACATAAGCTTGCAATGACATTAAGTAATTAGATGAACTGGAGTCTCATTCTCCTCTTTGCAGTATCTACAATCGTCAGTTTCTACCATAGAGCTTTTTAAGGAAACTAGTTTGGTTCTACTGAGATTTAAATACTTTTTGGATTGGATCTAGAGTAAAAATTACCTGAAAGAACTTTTTTAGTGACATAGCCGTTAAAGTCGTTACCAGGGTACTTCTCTTTCAATGTCCTCCCTCTGAAACCTTATAGGAGTATTTTCCTGCACCAAGGAAGGTCTCCAATCAAATAAAAGATGTTCTTTTTCCTTTTTTTGTAAGTGTATTGGTTTTTTCATTTCCTTTGATTCTTGTGAGACCAGGAACCCAGACTCGGCACTCCTATGTCAACTTTGAGGCGATGACATTGAAGCTCACTGTAAAATACATATTATTTTTTGTGTTGGTTATCTAGAGCCATTTTTGTATGGTATTTATTTTTTGAAAGTTTCGGTGCTTTATACCTTTTCACAGTCTGCCTTTCCAACATACTACACCTATTTTTTGGACAATTTTGTCTGAAAAGTTGTGTTTTTGTTTTTTATTCAATCCATATCCTGATTTTTTTATCAAAATAGATAAAGTTCATTATATGCAGTAATGGATCTGTAGTAGTTTTGTTTATTATTCTGAAACTATTTTTACATAAGATTATTCTGAAATTACATAATTTCGTTAATAATAATTAATTATTGATAACTAATAATCAACTTCTCCCTGTATCCACTTTTATAATTTTCCTTTATCCATCTTGTTTTCTTTTCAATGCATTCAGTAATGTACGGTTTCTTTATATTTTAGAGCCACCATTCTGCAACAGCGAGAATCGAGTAAAGTTGGTAAAACAAACATTGAATCATTAGCTAAACCTGCTGTTATGAGAGTTGCTGATGGTAAGCTTTATTTTATTCTTATTTCATTTTAGGTGTCACTCAGATATGATTATTATTTCTCATTGGTATAGCTATTTTGTTTATCCATATTTATTTTTCACATATTATTTTCAACATTATACCACCAAGTTGATTCTATAAATAATTGGAAGAACAACTAAGGGAGCTAGGCTTTCCAGACCCAGATCAGGAAAACTGCCAGTGTAACCAAAAGTCTCTAAAGAGATGGATGGAAAAACTTTAAATGAGACAAGTTAAAGCACATAAAGATGACCTCTCTTCCTGTCTTACCAATCAACTGCTTCATATAAACAGACTCGACATACGACTATCGACTGGTTTTTTTAAACCAGATATGGACATCTAAGACGCTATCTCCTTACTATAGGACGATCCAGAATGCTGCTGGTGCTATGAGGAGGAAGAAACTGCAGACCACATCAAATACAGGGCAAACCTTAAATATTCCTGCGATGTTGAAAAGTTTATGTCTAGTTGTCTGATAAATATTTTGAAGAATATCAGCCTTTGACATTTTTTAGTGGGGTATCTCAGAAGGTCTATATGCACAAAGTTCTATGACTGCCTACTGTTACAACTGTAACCTAAAGAAGCCATGAATAAAGATGTCAAATATCGTTTTAGTCAAGATAAAGCACCAAGAATAATCTGTTTTTAAACAATAGTAGATAAGGATCGTTCTCAGAGAAATACAGTCTTTCATCAAAAAAGATACACAAAGATCTGCTATATTAGTATTGCGGAAAATTTTTTGTGTACTAAGAAATTTAACAAAGAGAAATTGAAAACTAGTAATTATTCTTTTTTCCTCGTACTGGCACTGACAAACTGACAAAAGTAAGACAACAGCTGAAGTGCCAATAACAATATTTAATCATTGATAGAGAATTTTATTTAGTTATAGAGAGATTCTGTAAAACCTTTCCTCCGTGATATCCAGATAAACCTGTCGATGTCATAGCGGTCCAATCAAAATTGTAAAAAAGAGATCAAAATGCAATGTTTATACGACCATGTCGTGTTAATTTTTGCTATGATGAAGGGAACAGATAGCATAACTTTGACATTGCTTAGTTACTTTGTATGATCCTAAGATTTTGCTCTGGAATATAAAGAGCTGGAACTTTTACAAAAACTTCCTTATATACTACTAAATTGTACTACTACAGAGTTAATTACTTTGTTACCCACCAAATTGTCAGTGAATCTCGGGGTGGATTGTTTTTTATCTATTGAGTTGTATTATAACCTTCAGAAAGAGGTGACTCTTATCATAGAATTGATCACAATGACCTTGTGACTTAATCTTTGGCGCACATATTATATGACATCACTGGTTAAAATTATTCATTCGCAACTATGTCATGTACATCAAGTCCACTGCTTTTTAGTTTTATTTGTCGAGTTTGTATTTATATTTTTGGATAATAATGAGTATCTACAGATTTTCAAATTATATGTACAATTATTTGTAAATCTTGTGTTATCCTCTTCATTTTTACATTTTGTGATAAAACAACTAAAGAAAATCGCAGAAAAACGAGGACAGATAGGATAAAAAATGAGGTAGTTATAGAAAAACTCAACTCAAACAAAATAGTTATATGATTTATCTATCTAAGCCTATTAAGAACAGGAATAAAAAGACTGAAGGAAAGGGAGTCTTAGGAAAACTTGTCTTTACCAAGTAGCATAAGAAGGACGATGAAAGAAGAAAATTAAGTAGTAAAGTTGAAAACCTAACCAATACTCTGGTGCTATAAAGTGCATAAAGAGTTCTAGAGAAGAAAAAGATTCTTACATTTTTATATTTGAATTTTAAAAAATTAAGGAATTTTCAATATATTTAAACAAGACAATCAATAATTATGTTATGTTATCCAGAAAAATGAATTGTTTGTCAGAATTTGAAGATATATTATTATGTTTATAATGTCCTCCAATAAAAGAATTTAAGAAAATAATTTCTTGCATTCGATGTAAATTTTCTTTTTGTTTTTATTTTATTTTACTTTTATATTAGGAGAAAAACCTTATGGCGTAGGCATGATGAGTGGTCCCATGCAGACCACTATTAGTGGATCTGTAAATGTTGGGCATGCCCCACCAACGGTAAGATTTTTTATTTTTTTTTTTATTTGATCAACTAGAAATTATATATCTTACCCTCAAATTTTTATGTAATTAACTAATTAACCCTTGTGATAGAATTTTGTATATAAGTTCTAACCTTCATTATCACTTAAGATTCAACTTTCAAGTCAAGTGAAAATACTCGGATAATACAATAATTATTATACTATGTTTTTAACCAATGGCTACAAAATTTTGTGAACTATAGCAAACCATTATCTTCATCATTTTTTTTTTCAATTAATTTAAATTATTTCTCCGTCCAAATCATAAAATCCAAATAAATATAGTGTAACCTGTTTTAACCTTACAATTAACATGAAATATTTTTTTCCATGTCTATAACTTGGATAGGGATGAGAGTAGGTACATATAGACAATTTTTTGTATATATTTTGTAGCACCAAAGCTCTTTGTATACTTTTATACAAGCACTTTTGCATGGTCTTCTAATTTTTGTATTAAAAATTATATATTTTCTTAATACATGATTATTTTAATACACTCACAATATTTTACACATTAGTTTTTTTTTCGATTCTAATTTTATGTTCTATGAAAAACTAATAATTTTGAAATTGATTGATTTCAAACTTCACTGTCATTCTGTTTACGTGAATAGCCCAAATTCTAAATGCTTACATTAGATTATACAAACTAAAACTATATTAAATATGTTACAAGACCTTCTGTTCATATTAAACTATTTTAGACTACAAACATCCAACAAACGAAAATTACTATGGTAACCTCAGAACCACAACGCGCTCTTTTATCAACTATAACTGCAACTCAATCAAGAATCAAGGAATCTGAAATTGAACTTGAAGCTAAAGCAAATATTCCAGAACTGGGAACAGATCCAGCTGCTAAAAAATGGAAACAAGTTACATTAGATACTAAGAAACAGAATGTTGGTTCACAAATTGCAGCAATGAATGCTGCTACTGCTCAAGTAGTTACCTTAACATCAGGTCCTCAAGATGAGGTGATAAATTAGTTTTTTTACACAAATGTACAGTCATAATATCTTACTATTTTTTTAGGTGGACCATAATGCTGTAGGCGCTGCAATAACAACAATAGGAAGTAATTTACCTGAGATGACCAAAGATGTAAAAATGATTGCTGCTCTTATGGATGATGGAAATATGGGAGAAAAATTAATAGATGCTACAAGAAAGCTCTGTTTCGCTTTCAGTGACCTACTGAAGGCTGCAGAACCAGAATCCAAAGAGGTATTAAATATATTTTCGTTTGAAAGTATTTATTAATAATGCATTTTTTATAGCCAAGACAGAATCTTCTTAACGCAGCTTCCAGAGTTGGCGAAGCTAGCACTCAAGTTCTTGCTACTATTGGAGAAGATACTGTCGAAAATAAGGAGTTACAAGATATGCTATTATCTCTAGCTAAAGCTGTTGCAAACACTACGGCTGCACTTGTCCTTAAAGCTAAAAACATCGCGTCGACTTGTGACGATCAGCAAACACAAAATAGAGTTATCGGTAAAAATATTCACCTGTACCTGTCTGTGTGATAAATTACCAATTGATTGTTATAGGTGCGGCTACCCAATGTGCTTTGGCTACATCTCAGTTAGTGGCATGTGCTAAAGTTGTCGCTCCTACCATACATTCGCCAGCCTGTCAGGAACAATTAACTACTGCTGTTAGGGAGGTAAGTTCCAAGATATTGTCACTATATATTATCAACCATGACTAATATATCACTGACCCATGGTATTGACATAACATGGCAAATAAAATTGCTTATCTGATTCAACTAACATATTATTGAGCTGATGATGCTGTAGATTTTCATGTTCCAAGTCTTGGCTGCATTTTTTGTAATAAAGATTTATTTATAATCCATATAACACTATGATTTGGTTATTTAATAATGTCCATTTGTTGTCTCAATAAAGTGTCTTATCAGCAAGTAATCATTAATTAACACAAGTATTAAGATAGTGTAAGAGTCCTTAGTCATCCTTTTCGTTTTTTAACATTTGTTTACTACAAAAAACCTTTGGAAAACATAGATGTTGATCCAAAAGTGTTGGAAGAAAAAAAGTAAGTGAAATTGAAAGAGGATATACAGAATAAGATCACGCCAAAGAAACTATTATACAAAATTAGCTATAAATCCTCATAGCAATACTACGAGAATACTACAACAACAATATCAATATAAAAACAAATAAGAAGAGCTGTTTCTAAAAAGAAGTATAAACAACTTATCCATCATAAATCTGAGAACCCTTAGTGGTCAGAGCAATCAAATCACAAGACCTACCTAAGACAATGAAGAACAGAATTAATATCTCCTCAAAGTAACTCAATATATTCTCAGCAAGTTTTCAATGTGTTTCTTCTAATGTTTGTTTTATATTAATGATGCATTTTACTATGTCAAATTTCTTCCAGCATTGCATGATATGAATTTCAAGATTATATTCACTATTATGCAGTCTCAGTTTCATAGAGAATGACCTGATCTCACACAATCTCCAGATGCACTAGAAGATAGCAGCAATTTAATACTATCCTTTGCTGTCATAAACCTAGGAGTGAACTTGTTGATTTAATTTTAAATGTAAAGTACTAATACACTTTCACATAATAATATGTATCCACATTTACAGGTAGCTAAAGCAGTTGAGAACTTGGTTGCAGTGTGCAATGAATCATGTCCAAACGAAGATTTAAATACTCAATTGAAAAACGCAGCTTCAGAAGTAACACGGACATTAAATGATTTATTGAATCATATGAGATTAGGTGAGAAAGTGTGAAACGAAATTATATAATTGTAAATAGATACATCACCTATCACCTATTCCCTTAAGACCTTTTGAGATCTATCGTGGTTCTACAAAGTGGATTCTCCAGCTTTATTCTTATTATGAAATCTATCAGCTTGTAAACTGAAATCTTCATATAGCTTGTTACTAGTGAATAGTACGGTAACTTGCAGTTTCTTTCTCTGATCCACAGAAATTAACAAGGACAGCTCTGTTAGCTGTATTATTTTTTTATGTATTAAGTTGTTAGCAGTTTTCCGTCTTTTCTTATCATTTCTGCCGTGAATTTTGCGCGTTGGTTATAATATCAACCCTATGTTTGACTTATTGAATTCTTCACCATAGCTTAAAGTTGTATTCCATCTACCCTACACTGTTGAGTGAAACCACTCTCGTATATAATTGTAAAAAAAGACTATTCTAATGAAAAATACTGAAAATATATATTTTAATTATTGTATGTAACTGTAAAAGTAGTGACAATGTTTTATTTGTATTATAGTTGCAACAAAGTATTGCCCTGAATATATATTTATTCATATTCTTTATTATTTCGATAACTTGTTCCTGAGAAATCATAGCAAATAATTATTGAAAATGTTTGACCAGTATTAGTTACAAAATTATCTACCTAAAATATTTTCAGGTTGGCAAAAATCAGACAAATTAGCATACTATTTTACAATTCAGACAGGATAAATTGAATCTACAAACCTTATAAAATATTTGTTAACAACCTTTTCTCTTATAAACAGAAAGAAGCTATGTTTTGATGTCCATTTATTCTCTTGTCAAAAATATACAGTTTGAAATTTAATTATTATGACATTTTTAGCGAGCCGAGAACGAGTCAAAGAAACTATCCAAGAACATAGTGTCGAGGAAATATATACAGCTACTGATAAACTCTCAGCAGCATCTGGGGACCCTAATGAAATGGTCCGACAAGCGAGACGTTTGGGTCAGGCCACCGCACAATTAATTCAAAGCATAAAAGGTAGGTTAACATGAAAACAGGTTAATGTTCAATAGAAAATTAGTGACTAAATTTTAAAGTATCCCTAAATTTTATGAATGCGCTTCAAAATCAAACATCAAACTTAAAACCGGTTTTAGCGATCTTTAAAATTAAAGTCCCGATTTCTTGACTTTTATATCTCAAAGTTGATTTTAGGCAAGAATAAAGCACATATCCGTGATTTACAAATATTGTATATTATCAATAATATAACCTTAACTATATATACAACAACCAAACTTTCCATTCCAATTGTCCATAGCCAAGTTCAAGTAACAGAACTGGCGAGCAGCACCGTGTGTAATATTACACGAACCATTGGGAGTCACTTTTGATCCCTCATAACTCGAAATATATTTCACATAAACGTATCAAATTTGGCTCATTGAGACTTGTGAGATACATATATGCTCCATATTTCATAAACACATTTCAAACGGTTATTTAGGTATTAACGTCCAAAAATTAGCATTTTTATCACTGATTGATCTAAAGATCAAAACTCTAACCCAGTTCCAGATGACCTAGAAAGTTCAAATGTAGCATGCAGATAGGTAATTAGGTGAATACAAAGGAATAAATCAGATAAATTTTTATCATTTTATTATAATTTTTCACTTAATTCATTCTATTAGGAACACCTAACTTATACTTAGGGCTTGCAACGGTAATAGATGTAAAACTTATGACAGCTGGTCTTTATGTGGATTTTAAGGTCCTCACATGAATATATAATGAGTTGAATACCACCCTTAATTTAAACCAAATATTTCCGTTTTAGTACTTATAAAAGAATAGTCAACTTTCGTATTTATTACGTTATTATCTGGGATTTAGTATTAATTATTGTGTTAATATTTACCGCACATCAATATTATAAGATCATTATACTCATAAATAATTAAATAATAGGCATTTCGGTACGCAGTGAGCATTGCGACACTGGAGCAGCGAGGTGAGAGCGGTGCCATAAAAACTTGACGCGAACTTATCCGAGCGAGTGGCAGCCGCAGTCATAAGCGCGAGCGCCCTCTTGTTGTCTAGTTGTTTCTTGATATCTGACCTATTATGTACAAAAATAATGATATCCTATCAACAACATAAAGGAAATGAGAACCGATTTCGATATTATTATATGTGCTTTGGTTGTTGACTTGACAAAGACAATGACAAAAGAAGCGAGAATCTAATCAATCCAGAAATTTATTTACAACATAAAATATCATTTTTCTCCAACCATCAAAAAATGTTGACATTTTTGTACTATTTTCAGGTGCAAAAGCCATCAATTCCCTTACCGTACAAAAATTTGCTCGTTGCTTAGCAACACTTTTAACCCTAGGATTAAAAACGCTACTTTTAATCCTAGGACTAAAAGTACAACTAAACTACTACAAAAATTATATGATTAGTACGTCTACTTGACAATCGATATTTACCAACAATACCAGATATCCATGACTACTGACTTGATATCGCTGTTATAATTAATAGGTGCTCAAATTTATTACCAAATTATTAACGATTTTTGAATAAAACTAACTTTATTTTAATTTTCACTTGGTTGGAGAAAAAATAGTATATAGTAATAGTATATATAGTGCCTATTTTTATTAATTATTATAAAATTATAATAATAATAATTATAATATTATAAATATTAATTTTAATCCTTATAATATAATATACTATTATTCTTATAACTTAGTATAATATATTGTAGCCTAAGGTCTCACTTTATTAGTTTTCATATATGAATTATATTATAGCCTTCACAAGTTCTAAACCTGTTACTCGTCGGTTCTTATTTTATTATTCCGAAAATTTGGCTTGCTGACTATTGAACTTAACACCCATTTAGATTTCACTTCTTTTGTCGTTAAAGTCAACAACCAAAATATATCATAATATTGTACTTGGTTCTCATTTCATATATATGTTTTTTGATAGGACTCAAATTCAAGTTTAGACGAAAGATCTATCGACACAGGGAAGACATATTTAATAAATATAATGAAAGTGGATTTTTTCAAGGCTTCAGATTAAATAAACTATAAATATGTTATTGAATCGCATTTAGCACTTAATAGCACTGCCCACAAGCTGTAGGTGTTAACTTTCTATTCTTTATTTCAGATATGCCTATATCGTAAAACAAAATAATATTAATCTTTTTGGTTTTTTATAATTAAATGCATTACATCAAAACTAATATAATCCAGGTCTGAAGTTGGATGCATATGGGAATCATTTATGGTCTCCTCACATTGGGTTTCATAATTTAACAACATCTCCTGATGAAAAATATTTATATTAGGTTCACATTAGATCTAATACTCAACTGTACCGGGTGTCCCAATAAGAATGGTTCTCGACCATATCTCGGGAAACGGTTAACAAGTAATATTGACATAATAATTGGAGCTATTATTAATAGAACAAGGAAAGACAATTTTGAGGAGTCAAAAAATATTAAAATCCGTTCAGTCAAACCGGAGTAATTTATGTTTAAAGGAAAATGCTTAAAATTTACACATTTCTTAAGATATCTCATAATACGAAAAATACATCGACATGCGGTTTTCGCTATTCTGTTGCTAATTTGGTCTACTTTTATATTCCTTAATTAAAACTGTATGTTTCTATTTAATATTTTTCAAGGATAGCTAGATTTTAAAAAAATAAATAAATAGCGCCCTCTAGCGTATACGTTACTCATTAGGTTGTTTCGAAATTATAACTCTTACATTGGTAGAAAGGAGCTCTCTTCAAAAAGACTAAGTTTGCATAGATAGGTTAAGTAGAACTGGACTTACAGGCGTTTTTTATAATCAAGTTCCCGCTTCCCCCCCTCTTATTTGAAGAGATAGACTAAAACTTGTAAAATCAAATATACGCTGAATTTCTTGAAGAATACTATAATCATAGATACATCTTAATCAGGCAAAATTTGTAAATTATTCATTTTATAATTTTTGGTATTTAATTACGCCCTCTAGCGGTGGACCTACAACTCTGTAAATAATTTACAGGTTTTTCTCGAGGTCACTTTTGTTATAAATTTTTTGCACGAAGCTGTACTATAAACCGGACCAGCACCAGTCAAACGTCCACCTTCCTCTGTGATGGGTGTAATATTTTCAACGATCTGTTCCACCTAACAAAAATATATACAATATTTAACTCCCTTATACAAATGCATAATTGTTATTAGAATAGAGATTTATTAACTTTGAATTTATTTACAGTAATTTTGTCGCTGTCAAATGGAAAGTCCATTTCCACCACTGCTTTAATATTTATAATGTTCAATACAATTTGATCTATTCCATCGCCCTGGAAAGGACCACCAACTGCCCCTTTATTATTTCCTTTTTCACTGCCACAATTTTTATAGCTTTGGTTTTTAAATGATCAAATTTGGTGTTTAACTGCTCCACAGTTCTATTTAATAAAAAATTCTTGCTATCAAAATTCATAGCAATCCCTTGCCAAATTTTTTCCTAGAAGAGGAAAGAACAGAACCGGACTTAGGCATGGGCCAACCCGGGCGTGCGCCGGAGGCCCCCGCTGCGGGGGGGGCCTCGCGACGAGCCATATGATTGATTTTTAAACATATGAATGCAAGCGAAAAAATACATCCATAGCCAATGTTCAGAATCTTGTACTTTTTACCCTAAGGACTTCGATGCAGCCAATATAGAGTCTGAATTTATTAATTTTAAATACCATCTACTAAACGCAAATGTTTTCGAACCGACCAAAAAACTTTTCATTGGTGAAATAGGCCCCTTAAGTATTTTGACTCTAAGTCCGGCTCTGGGAAAGAATAATTCATCGTGCAACTAACAATCATATTTCACTTGTTGATAATTTATTTGTAGTTTTGCATTCTACAATATGCTTCTCTTTTTTAACTTACATTAGCAATGACATTTTCCCCTCTTTGCTAAAAGTAGCTCTCCCAATTTTTTTCCGTTACCATACATTTTAAATTAAATAATTAGCAGCCAAATTGAAAAAAAAAATCCTAGGTGCATTAAAACTATAAATCTTGTCAATTGTAAAAAAGTACACGTAAACTAAAGGTACCCAACATAAAATCAGATATACAAGAAATACACTAAAATACAATATGACTAATATACAGTTTCGTTCTTTAGCGAACTAATATAACGTTTATGAAACGCACGCAAATTAAAGCCCTCTTAAAATCAGTTTTAACTTTAAGTCGTCTTTAAGCACATATTATGAAACCGATCGTATATAATGTTATATGACTTAACTAACAATAGACTAGTCTTGAGTCAACATCACTTACATTCTCTTATAATCAATTTAATTCAATCACTACAGGCGAAGCAGAAAAATTGCCTGATTCAGATATACAACGCCGATTACTGGGTGCTGCAAAAACTTTAGCTGACGCAACCGCCAAAATGGTGGAAGCAGCTCGACAATGTGCAAGTCATCCACACGAAGTGGTTTATCAAGACCAGTTAAGAAAAACTGCAGAAGATCTTAGAGATGTTACGGCAGTGGCTGCAACTACGCCTGCACTCAGAGCTAAATTGGTAAGAGAAGTAAATTCTTGAAGAACTTCTGTTTTCATATTGATAAACATTTTTTAATTTGTATAGGTTGATAGAGTTCAAATTTGCGCCCGAAAAGCTGCCGCTTCTGCTACTCAATGTATAACTGCTGCACAAGCCAGCCAATCTTACAATACCAACGCTACTACTAGAGAAAATCTAAGTCAGGATACTATGGAATTGGCAGAAACAATACCATTGTTAGTTGAATCAATCAAAGCTAATGGACAAAATGCAGAAGATACCACCAGTCAAGTCGAATTAATGTACATCGCAGAGGTGTTCTTACATCCTGCTAGTCAGTTCATACAATCCTCTCAGTAAGTGTTTATTTTATTGTATAATTTCTTGCTTGACCTTCAATTTAAATGGAGAGAAACTAGTTTACTAACTATTTACTCCAAATATAAACTGTATATCGACTATCTTACGTAATAGTTTTAAAATTCTGACCATAAAATTTGTACATTATATTATTACTATTATACTTTTTATTTTTGCAGATCTGCTTTACCAACATTAACAGAACACTCTGTACGTGAACAATTATCTAGTACAACTCAAAAATTCAACACAGAATTAAGTGATTTACATAGTGCAATTAGCAGAGCAAAACCAGCATGTCAAGGCTTAGGTATGGATGCTGCTCAACAATTAATAGCTGATCTTCAAGAAGAACTGAATGAATTCGAAAGAGCAGTCAATGCATACAAATTGAAACCATTGCCAAATGATACACCAGAACGTGGAGCTCTACAATTAGCTGCCAGTACGAAACTAGTTAATCAAGGTAAGTTCTATTATTTGTTTAAATTGGTACCTGAGATTACATTTTTTTACAGGTATAGCGCAGCTTTTAAGTGCTTCAACTCAAGGTAATGAAATGTACACATCTCAAGCTGCAAGAGATACTGCTCACAGCCTTAAGAATCTTACCAATGCCGTTCGTATGGTTGCTGCCACATCAGACAATCCAGAAGTTCAAAAAAGAGTAATAAACTCGGGTCAAGATATACTTGTACTATCTTCAAAACTTGTTAGCGAAGCTCAAAAGAGTCTAACAACTGTTGGAATCACCCCAGGTCTTCAAAAGGCTGCCAAAGATATGTCGATAGCTTTGAATGCCGCTGTAAGCTGTTTGCCAGGACAGAAAGATGTAGATACATCCATTACGAATATTATTGGTACGCTTATTTATTTGTACTTTCCTGTCCTTCTTATTTAATGAATTTTTTTAGAATGGTCATCATCATTGACAACAAACAATTTGCCACACACAAAAAAAAGCTATGGCGAACTACAGCAAGAACTAAATACGGCTGCAGCTAATTTGAATGAAGCTAGTTCAAGTGTTGTAGAATCAGTATATAGTTCTATTCAGTTAGCATCGACGTCTAAAGATTTTGCAGCTGCGTATCATGATCTACTTGGTGTTACTATGGAAATGGCAGGACAAACTGTAGATACTACAGTTAAAAGTAAGTAAAAATCGATTTTCGGTCAGTAAATATTAATTATTTTAATTTCATAAGAAATTCTGATGTTTGTAATTCTTATGTGGCGAAAGATGAACAACACCATGGACCAATATATTTTTACCCAAAAAGCTATACTGTAGGTCTTCTCAATGTGGTCAACGTTTTAAATTATTATTATGGTGGCAAAAAACAATGTGGTACTCAAAAGAGATTAAGTTGGCCTGTTACAAAATGTTATTCTTGCTATTGATAGCTTCTTGACAATTGTAATAGTAAACAAAAATTTATGTGTTTGGAATTGTTTTACAAAACCATTCGAGTACCACAGATTTGATTTGACATATTTTGAGAAAAATCATTTTTGCATGCACATAAAATGACTAAAAGAACCTTATATTATATATATATATATATATATATATATATATATATATATATATATATATATATATATATATATATATATATATATATATATTATATACAACTCAAAGATTTATGATATGTAGTTTTTAAATAAATGTTTTCAGGTGAAATAGTTCATTCTTTGAAAACCATTTCAACATCGTCAAGTACGCTTCTCACGACCGCGAAATCCTTATCTGCTGATCCAAATCTTCCCAATGGAAAAAATCAATTAGCAGCTGCAGCTCGTGCTGTGACTGATAGTATTAACCATCTGGTGAATATATGTACATCAGCCGCACCTGGCCAAAACGAATGTGACAATGCAATTAGACAAATGAAAGCTATGAAGTACTTATTGGACAATCCTACAGAACCTATCAACGATTCTTCTTATTACGAAACTTTGGACACCGTAATAGAGAAAAGCAAAATATTGGGCGAAGGTTTAACAGGCATCACATCTAGTGCAAAATCTTCAGAACATGAAAAATTTACAGAACATGTCAAAAATTACAGCAGTGCTATTTGCTCCATGATTGAAACTTCTGCGCAAGCTGCATATCTAGTAAGTATGCAATTTAAGAACTGACTATGCAATTCCATATTTCCTAAGAATTGTTAACTTGATGATTATCATTATTTTAGATTGGTGTATCGGATCCATCAAGTACAGCAGGTCGACCAGGCTTAGTAGATCAAGCCCAGTTCGCTAGAGCTTCTCAAGCTATCCAACAAGGTTGTGCAGCTCTATCGTCTTCAACAAGTCCACAAAAACAAGTATTAGAAGCCGCTACTCTAATAGCTAAACACACCAGCGCCTTGTGTAACTCCTGCAGAATGGCCAGTTCAAAAACAACAAATCCTGTTGCGAAGAGACAATTTGTACAAAGCGCTAAAGCCGTCGCTAATAGTACAGCGGCTTTGGTTAAAGAAATTAAGGCACTAGATGCAGATTATTCTGAGGAAAACCGAATTAGATGTGCAGAAGCTACTAGGCCACTTTTAGGTAAAACAGAAATAATACTGGAGTGAATGGAGATAAATATAAATATAAATATATCTTTTTCTTTTAGATGCTGTAGAAAATCTCTGTCTATATGCCAGCTCCAGTGAATTTGCAACTATTCCTGCAAAAATACCTCCTCAAGCCCGTCACGCTCAACAACCTATTGTTGATTGTGGCCGTAAACTAATTGATACATCGTGTGCTGTTATAAACGCCACCAAAAATCTTATAATTATGCCCAAAGATCCTTCCACATGGCAACATTTTGCTGGTTGCTCCAAGAATGTATCTGATGCCATAAAACAATTAGTTGTCAACATCAAGTAAGTACCTATTTGTCTTTCCATTTCGACATAATTAACTATGTATTTTATTACCTTATTAAGGAATGAAGCACCTGGTAAAACCGAATCTGACACTGCTGCTCAGATCATCAATAATCATCTGAAAACGTTGGATGCTGCATACATGGATGCTGTTTCTCAATCCCTCACGCCAAGGAAATCCGCAACTCTTCCAGTTTATAGTCAACAAGTTGAACGATCTGCTGCTGGACTTTTTGATACTATAGAACCATTACGACATGCAGCTAAATATGAAGCTGAAAGTATTGGTATGTTAATTATTAAATAAAAAATTGTACTTCTGTATTGAACACTTTTTATTTCCAATGCAGGTCATGCTGTTAACCAATTAATACAGTATTTTGAGCCCTTAGTAGAAAGTACCATTGGAGCTGCATCTAACCTTACCAACTCTAAACAGCAGGAACAAATTTTAGATCAAGCTAAATCTGTAACAGAATCTGCCTTACAGTTTGTTTATGCGACCAAGGATTGTGGTGGAAATCCTAAAGTGAGTACATGTACGAGAGCTGTTTGATGGATATGTAAAAGTTCAATTATTGTAAAAAATATTTTATTTCTTTACATAATCTTTCAAATACATACAAAATACAGCGAGATTTATCAAACCGTCCACCAACTAATTTTTCAAAAATTTCAGAAAATATGTGTTTATATAATAATGCAGTTTGATTATTTTTTTGCAATAGCGGTAGATGCATTGTTCTTCTTCTTCACAAAATTAGTATAATATTGTTATCATTTTACCTTTTTATGAATAATAAATAAATATTACTCGTTCGAAAATCCAAAATGCTATAACCATGCCCTTATTGATCGAAAAACGTTTTTTTTTGCTGCTTATTGAGCACGTTTCTCAGATGAAATCAACTGCTCCGTCTCTATTTTTTGTTTTTCGGTTATACTAGTGCACTCAATCTTCATCCACTGGATTATGTTTGGAGATAAACAAATATTCGTTTCAATGCTTAACGCGAGCCAACTTTAAATCAAAGTGGATTTTTTTAATAGTTATAGTAAACGACGAATCTGGACGTTTTGCATTATCCGTGATCATTTAGCCATGTTTAAAAGTACCAAACCACTTACATGCATACATTTATATCATAGGATATGTTATCAGGATAATAATCACATAGCTTTTCCTTTCGTTTCTCATGCAAAAACTCATGTTTAATCAACTCTCAAAAACAATTTTGCTTTATATTTACCCAGCAATTATATTTCATCAAGTGCAAGCTAAAAATTTAATCAATATAGCAGAAGGGTTAACATCTTGGAAAATCTTTTGCAGTTATAAAATCTGTGTAAAATTCAAAAAATATCGGGATTAAATTATAATATAATCACCACTTATTATATTTCCATTCCATTCTGTGTGCATAATTTTTCTAGAATTTTAATAATGAAGAAAATTATCAATAGTGAACAAGAACTCCGAAGTGTATGTTGAATCCACAGAATTTTTATCTAATAATTAAAATTAAAAAATTATTAGTGACTAAACATGTTAGATAATTTGACTTGAAAATCTCTTTGTCATGATGACATGAGTATAAACAAAGAAATTCTGATAATTTCAAAAAATAAATATGAAAAACAATAGTGTACAAAATATTTATTATATCTATCTCAGCTAGCCATTATCCAAATGTATACAATTGTGGCTCTACCACAAAATTGGATCTGTTTTTTCTTAATTTATCAAAATTGGTAGATCTTAAACAATCGCAAAGAAATAATAATTTTAAGAAAAATCAGATGATCGTACCACCAGATATTTTAAAAATCACGTTACTGTGACAAAAGAATCAAGAAGGTACAATTTCTTGGTGTCCAGATGTTTCAACTTACATTTTGGAAACTTATAGAAATAATTAACAGCTTAAAGTGACCAATATGAAAGAACAATAATTGGTATTGGTACTAAGATAAATTAATAGTTAATTTATGAATCTCTCAATAGAGGCTGTAAATTTAATCTTTCTCAATAATTTTCGTAAATTTTCGGTATATGGTGCTACCATATGTTGAGATATTCTACAAAAATAGACATTTAAAAGAAAATAATTTATTGTAGTTTATTATAATTTATCATTAATTACATAATTCCGTCAGTATTTAGTTATATAAAGCAAAAAAAATCTGAAACGAATTAAATTCTGAAACGAATTAAATTATTTAAAAAATTAATTTCTATATTCGCTTTATTTAAAGTCATTTTAGAAAAGTATACAATCTATACAGTATATGTTTCAAGTTTGAAGACGCTACGTTGCTTAGTAGTATTTGTTTGGTAGCTGTCAATAGTGAACGTTTTCAGTGATTTTTTAAACATGGAAAAAATCGGTCTTTGTTATGTGATACAATTCTTTCATTTGAAAAGCCTTAGCCCAATAAATATAAAAGCTGAACTAGATTCTACTCTGGGTAACACTGCTCCTTTGTTATCAACAGTAGGGTAGCTTTGTTCCAACTAGACCGTACGACCTGCGAAGACCAGCATCGCAGTGGTCGACCAAATGAGGTGACGATTCCAGAAATGTTGAGAAAATCCACAAAGAGGTACTGGATGATCGTAAACTGAAAGTGGGCGAGCTAGCAGGACATAGTAGGCATTTTTCAAAAGTGCGGTACATCGCATATTACCTGAAAATTTCGATATGAGAAAGCTGAGAGTAAGATTGGTACTGCGTTTGCTCACAATGGAACAAAAACAGCGTTGTGAAGTTGTTTCCATCGAGTGTTTGGCAATGTTTCACAGATATAAAGCCAAATTTTCACGCTGCTTCATAACCATGGATGAAACGTGGGTCAATCACTTCACACCCGAAACAAAAGAACAATCAAAACAATGGACTGAAGGGAGAACCGGCTCCAAAGAAGGCAAATACCGATTTATCTGGAGGCAAAGTCATGGCATCGGTTTTTAGGGATGCGCCTGGGATGATTTTAATTAACTATCTTGAAAAAGGAAAAACTTTCAGCGAGTATTATGCGAACTTATTGCAACGTTTGAGCGAAGAAATCAAACAAAAACGTCCGCGTTGGGCTAAGAACAAAATGTCGTTTCATCAAGATAATGCACCAACTTACAATCCGTTATTGCAATGGTCAAAATTAATGAACTAGAGTTTGAATTGCTACCTCATGCTTCATATTTCCCAGTTTTAGCCCCCTCGGATTATTTTCTGTTCCCAGACTTGAAAAAATGGCTCGATGGTTCAAGATTTTCCAACGTTGAAAAATAAATATATTTTTTTTTAATGAAATGAAATTTGAATTGTTACCTCATGCACCATATTTGCCAGATTTAACCCACTCGGATTATTTTCTGTTGCCAAACAAAAAAATGGCTCGGTGGTCAAAGATTTTCCAACGTTGAAAAATAAATATACTTTTTTCTAAACCTTTTGTGTTGTCTTTGTTGGGCCAGGTACTTCTGGGGCCATCCTCGTAATTTTATTTATTACAAATTGTAAACGTGTATTTCCCCCTTTAATGTCTTTTAATCCAAAAGTAAATATGCAGTACCCTAAAATTATTGGTAAAATTGTTATTAAATGCGTCAGATATCCTCAAATCTTGTCACAAGTTTCAAGAAATAGGGATCTATTTGAATCGATTAAAGAAGACAAGACACTTTTCCCTCCCAATGTTCTCTTATTCCCGTGAAATATTTTTTAGAGATATTTTCGTGCAGATCTCCAAGTCATTAGGCAAAATCTGTAAACAGTGATATTTGTCAAATGCAACTGTTTTCCTATGTCCGGCGATTTGAACGGATTAGCTTTCGGACTCTGTCTGTTATCGGTTCTCATGCGTGGTTCATTTTACCTTACATCGACTCTCATCCTGAAAATGCTGTAAAACATCTGTACACTGTTTCCAAGTTTCAAAATTGTCATTTATTTCTCTCCAAAATACAGTTTCCCAAAAACAATAACTACACACATTCTACTGTTTATTTAGTTCAAACTCGTAATACATCTTCAAGTCGCCACGGTGCGAATACTGCAACTTAATTTCTACAATTGTATTTCTCTCTTTTACCAAATTTCATTGAATGATTTTTCACATCATTATTATTGATCTTCCGATAATTCCTAATACAACTACATTTTTTTGATAATTTGACTAATAATAGATCATGTAGGAACTGTCAGAATATAACTGCATAACTACAAATAAACTTAATTATTTGTCAATATGAGTGACTTCCAAGAGACTATTTCAATATCCGTATTTTTTCATATTATGTATTTTTTGTCATATTACAGTATCTCGGTATTTGCAATGCAAATGACGAATAACAAAAACGAGCTAAACACGAATCCTTATTCTGGTAAATTGGGAATCCATGAGAACAATTAAGTTTATTATAATGTACGGCGACGTTGTTTTGAAACTCCACTGGCGGATTAAATTGATACTTTTAGTTTAATATACCTACGCCATTTGTTCTGTGGGAATAAGAAATAAATAGTTGCCAAACAAGGATTATACGGCTGAAGACCCATCGATTCGATGTTTTGACTGCTCAAAAGTGTTTTTGTTTGAACTCATGTGTGTGAGCTCGCATTGTCGTGGTGGAGAATGATTCGTCTTCTGCGATTGGTTTCCCTTCCGACAAACCAATGCTGGTGTACCATTCAGTATTGACCGTTTTATGTTGATCTAACGGAAACCTGGCCACATGTCCAGTTATTCCGAAAAAACTAGCGACCATTTGCTTCGAAATGCTTCGTGCCCAAACAACTTTTGTTGCATTTGATTCGTCGCTTGTCATGATTATATAGACGTATTTTAAAGCACTGCGATTGAATTTTCTCAGAATTTCTTTGAAATAATCGACAACGTTTTTGAGCGATTGTCAATTATGTGATAGTCAACGCGAACAAATCTTTTTGACAGCCAAATGTTCATGCAATATTGAAACTAATACCCAAGTATGCCTGAATCTCATGGTATTTCACAGGACGATTTTTTCTAGCCCAACAGCAGAGCTTTTATTTTATAAGATTTTTTTTTTCTAGATAGTTTAATATAAATAATAACCAAATACAATTTGAAAATTCATTATTTTATATCTGTAGCTTAAAATTATTGTAACTTTCGCTAATTCATAATTCTGTACTTCATTTCAGGCAGTAAATATTCATCCTGATATTGATGAATGTGCCAATTCATTAAGAGATAATCTTCAAGACTTGGTTACTAGTTTGGAAGCAATCTCAACACAAAGCGGAATTGTATCAGGTGTGGTTGACAATTTAACAAGATCTATGACTCGATTATCAGACAACAGAGCATCTCTAATTATTTCCGATAGTGATCTTGGTAAGTGGATTTTAGCTACAAACATACTTGGCTAATAAGATAATGTTTACCATAAAAAAGGGGCTATCCACGTGTCAACGAGTAATCACTAATTTTCTTTTCACTGTGTAGTGTGTACTAGTCAAATAATAAACTTAAATTAAAATAATTATAACTAAAATATGAAGAATATTAGATTGTTGATACTTTTTTTCAAAATCTATAATCTTTTTGTTATTATTATTACAGGATTTGTTGACTATCAGACTCGAATGGTAGAATGTGCAAAAAGCATAGCAAAAATTGCTGGAGAAATTGCCAGTAAAGCTGCCACTGACACTCAAAAAGTTGCTCAACTCTCAGCAGATCTAGCTCACAAGTATGCCCAATTATCAAGTGATAGTATTGGTGCAGCCGCAGCTGCTACAAATGCTGAGGTTTCCGTTAGACTTCGAGTAAGTAGTAATTAAATCAGTTTATTGCACATTATTTTCCTAATCAAACCTTATATCTATCGAACACCATTGTCCTCTGAGTTTCCTATGTCCCAGGATTCAAAGGAGCTCTACTTCCCTTTCGTCGCTAGCTAGATATTTTATTTTGGCAAGCATTACAAGTATAGCTTTAGTGTCACATTAATTATCTAATGTTCAATTCAAAAATTCAATCATTTGAAACGTTTGTATTAATTTAAATATTTATCATTAAGGAAATAGTACAGCAGTTAGGAAGTGCATGCGTGGAGTTAGTCCAAACTGGGGGTCAGTGCTTGGTCAGGAAAGATGACATAATACTACGCGAAGTAGGAGATTGTTCTCGTAACGTCACAGAAAAAGTATCTCGAGTGTTAGCAACTTTGCAGAACGAATCTAGAGGTACTCAAGCTTGTATCAACGCTGCTTCTACCGTATCCGGTATTATAGGGGATCTGGAAACTACAATTATGTTTGCCACTGCTGGAAATCTTAATCCAGAAAATGAACTTGAATCATTTGCTAACCATAGAGAGAATATATTAAAAACTGCCAAGGCTTTAGTTGAAGATACTAAAACTTTGGTTGCTGGTGCTGCTTCTTCGCAAGAGCAATTGGCAGTGGCTGCACAAAATTCAGTAGCTACAATCGGTGAGTACTAATTTGTAACTTGTTGTGAAAATATATATTCTTCGTATTTTCTTATTTTCGGCTGGTTGTACAATAGTGTATTATACGAATAACTTAGTGATTGATTTGAATTTTGTATGTTTAATTCTGATTTTAGGTTCCCATAAATAGTATTGTGACTCTATTATAAAGGTATCTGATATTTAAATATGATGATAATAAATCTCTTTACAACAAAATACTTTGAATAATAAAACAAGAAGGAGCAAAACTTCCGCATTTAAAGCATTTTTATTAATTTATTAGAATTTATTTATACAAGTTGAGAAAATTATTTCGGCTAAGTTGCGTCTCCAAAGTTGATGAGCTCGTTTTTTGGCATTTCCATCACTCTGGCCAGACCTTCGGGAGATAGGATCTCGCGCTCTTGACGAGTATTTTCTTAAGTCTAATACTTGTTGATGTAAACACTAGACATCAAAAACCTCCACAAAAAGAAGTCTGGAAAGGTTAAATCGGGTTATCTGGACGGCCAGTGCAAATCAACAAAACCAGAGGTTAAGCGACCCGGGAATGCTTCTTTCAGAATATTGGTTGTGGTTCTAGCAGTGTGCACCATTTCACATGTTCTCCAGTCCTAATCCATCCAACTGAAGAAGAGAATCATTGGTAATTAAGGTCTGATTACGTCTCCAGCCTAAACAACACACCAGTGTGGGTATAATGATTTGTGGGTGATATTCGAATTTTCCTAAGAAACGACTATTGTTTATTCACTTAATTGCTAAGATGGAAATGAACCTCATCGCTTTTAGATAAAAAATGGTTTTATTTATTGAGATTCAGGATGACTTGAGCGTACGTTCACGCGTTTAGCTAACAGCTACCTAGGAACCGTCAGTTGTGTGGCACGTCATCTGGTGGTTGTCTCGAGCTCTCTTTCGATATATTGGGCAGTACCAGCGATATTCTCAACAGAACGGCTGCTCCAGGGCCGACCAGCCTTTGGAAGATCTCGTGTAGTTTCAGTTTCTTCAAAGTGAGTGGCCAAACTACGCAGTGTTTGTCCAGTTGGGGTTGGACGGCCAGAAAATATTCGACGAAATTCTCGGTGTGCCAACACAAACGACGAATTGTAGCGCAAAAAAATGTAAACAATTTTTCCTCTTTCTGGCGGACTAAACCGATTTATGTTTTATGTCGATTTGTATTATGTGCTTGTTTACTTCACAAATGTCAAAACCGAATTACATTTGGCACCTTTTGCAAAAGTTGTAGGGTTTTCCAATTAGGTGATTATTTTTACCCCACCTATTAATGCTCAAGTAATTGTTTTACTCTTTTTCTATATTTTAGTTCACAAATATAATTTGTTCAATATACTTGAGAAGCCTGGATATGGTTTGTTTGATGATGACATTGTACAAATAGGGCCTTTTGTGGATGGTGGAGGTAGTATAATTTTTCATTATCTGGGATCTACTTCATTTCCAGTAACATTATCAATGCACATTTGTGTCTATTTCATATGGAGGTCAGATCATATAACTACTATTGAGGAAAGTTCACTTTAAGTAGTCGACTTTAGTTATGACTAGTATCATGATGGCACTGTTATAGTACTTTTTGTTCTGTTTGTGATATAAGTCTTGTTAGCTATGACATGCTATTGTACCGCTGCGTGTACTTTGGTGGATATATTCAAAATTTTGAAATGATGTGAATGTTTAAAATTCTAAATTGATCTGTGTCTTCCAATCTTAACCAATAACAACAATAAAATATTAAGTGCCAACAGCGCCTAGGTGATACAAGTCAAAACTATACAAATATAATACAAAAAAATGTGTTGAATTTCTTTAACATGCAAAGTAAAATGTAAATAATTACTACAACAGTATTTGAGTTTATTTGAGAAGTAGAATGAATATTAAATAACAAACACTCACAAAATCGAATAACATCATGGCAAAAACTAACGAACTGGCGAAATCTCTGAAAATGTATTCTTTCTTCAAATCGCCCTTATATACTAAATTGGAATTTTGGAAACCCGTTGGTGATATTCATACTAAACACACTGTTTACACTACCGCTACACCAAAACTCCCAATTACACTGTCTGGCGTGCGTTTCGATAACAAAGTTGACGTTTTCAGAGACAAGTAAATTACTTGAGGCGATAGCAGTGAAACGACGGGGGAAGTTGGGGATAGGTGTTCCCTTGTATCAGGATAACACACCTAGTCACATGTCTACAATTGCAACAATAGACTTCGATTTGAAATATTGTGATATTGTAATGGCGAAAAGATCAGGTGGAAAATAAACGTTTCAGGGCGGAAAACCAGGAATATCATTTTCAAACAGTTAGTCCTTTGATTATCTAGGTGTGCTGATTACGAATATGGATCATGAGACGAAAGAGCTAGAAAAGGGTAGCAGAATAATGAGGTCCGTGAATAATATTCTTAAAGAAAAAGTAATCTCCAAAGTAACAAAGATAAGATTGTACAAAACAATGTTCAGACCGACTGTACAGTATGGATGTGAGTCCTGGGTGCTAACTAAGAAGATACTGAAAAATAGAAATCTGGAAGAGGAAAGTACTCCGAAAAATACTGGTGGTGTGAAATAGTCAGGTGGTTGGGACATGTGTGCGGAATGAATGCAAACAGAATTGCAGAGAGCACAAATGGAGGAAGTGGGAATTAGAAGAAGAGGCGCAGGGCGAAAAAGAAATGGATAGAAGAGGTAAGATCGGATTTGAGAAGAGTGGGATTAACTGAGTGGAGATAAAGAACAGCGGACAGAAACAAATGGAGAGTTATAATAAAAAGAGTAGAGGAAGAACAAAACAGAGCTCAAACTTTTGGAAACATATCTTTTGTCATTTTTTTTAAATTGTAAAAAATAATATAGCTATATGCCTTCCAATATATATCTCTGAATTAATACAAATGTTTGTATAGCCAGCCGATATTTAAGTTGTTCAAGTTGTTTGTAAATTTCTTATTTTACATTTACGTTCTGAATAATTTAACATGGTACTTAAACAAGGAAAAAAAAAATAAACACACACTAACACCCAACTGGGTCCAAAAATTTACTACCATTGTGGAGTGCACAGGATGAATTGGAGGCTCTTCGATTTAATTTTTAAAATAAATATCACGAATTAACTTCGCTCATGGTATTTATATTTTATAAGAGTTATGTACAGTCGATTTATAGAAAATGATGAATTAAAATCTATAAGAATATAAACAATTAAATGTCTACTATATAATTTAGTATCTTCAAGAATAAGTACTAAAAATGTCAGTTAGATTCAATGTTGCAAAAATTAACATTTCGTTTATTTTGTAATGGAGCCAATGGTCAATACCAATATTTTCTTACTTTGAATACGATAATCCTGGTTCTTTTTTATCATTTATCTTCTTAATTAATTTGTAATTTCTGGAACCGTTGGCGATATTTATACTGAATACACTGTTTACACTGACGCGTGTTTCGATAACCAAGTTATCGTCTTCAGAGACCGAAGGTAAATTGTTTACCGTGAGACAATGTAATTGTGAGTGTTGGTGTAGTGTTGAGGTAAACAGTGAATTCAGTATTTACTTTATGATCATTTCTTATCTAAGACACGGTTAATAAATCTTGATTGTTTGTGACAATTTACAATCACTTTGAATACTATAAACGAGAAAACTTTTTTAAATGGTAGTTTATGTCTTTAATTTCTAGTGCAACTAGCGGAAGTGGTGAAATTTGGTGCAGCCAGTTTGGGTAGTGATAACCCAGACTCTCAAGTTATGCTTATAAATGCAGTACGTGATGTAGCGAGTGCACTTGGTGATCTAATTCAAGCTACAAAAGCGGCAAGTGGAAAACCCATTAACGATCCAGCTATGGTTCATTTAAAAGACAGTGCTAAGGTACGAGGAATTAATTATTTAAGTTAAAGCTTTTTATTTTCTGTTTTTATTTTTTTTTGACTAATTGTTTTATTTCCAATAAAGCATTGTTTGCAAGTTTGTGCATTAATTATAAAAAGCATTAATTAACCCAGGGAGAATTATGCATTAAATCTACAGAATATTAACGATACTCTCTATAGAGTCAAGTATTTATGATTATGCTAACAAAAAATATCTTTCATTCTATAAGTAAACCGGGGTAGGCTGGAATATTATGTACACCTCTACCCAAAGGATCTATTGTGTCCCTCTTTCTTGCTGCGATACTGAGGAAGCCAGTGTTTATAGCTGAGCTATTAATCTCACTCCTCTAAAAAAGTTCAGAATTTGGGATGGCTGTAGCTGCCAGAGTTCTTTGTCTTCTAATTCATATGTTCTCACCTTTCGAGAGAACGTGTATAGAGGTTTTGTCCTTTGTGCAATAAAATCTCCACACTGCATTATCTGCTAAGTCTAGCATCTTCTCATGTCCATTGATACTGCCCCGACATGACTCCTGTTAGTATTTGTAGGTGGTTCTTTCTTAGGCTGATTCATCAGCAGATCTTCTCAGGTTATAGTTTCCCGGAAGGGTCTTTGTCTGTCTCAGCACTTAAAATATTAACCTTTACTCCACATATCTCAATTCCATGGTCGCTAACTACAAGGATATGGATTTTATCAACTGTTTCTGGAATAATTACAATAAATGAAGGTCCCGGGTTCATATGGCCTGTTTGAAAGCAGAAAACCACTTACAAATATTTCCACAGAATGGAGCACTTTCAGGATAATACTCACGTCACGGTTGCTCGGTTTCTTGGATTGTTTTTACAAGTAAAAAGTTTCGTTTTTTTTTCATAATCTATATATCAGATTTATGTGAGATTTTGTCAGATGATATCATCATATACGATTTTGATCGACTTCGAAAAATATTTTCATGAAAAAACATGTTACATTAAAGTCAAAATAACTGGAATTTATTATATACAGGATTCAATCTAACTGTTGATAGAACAAATTTAATGAAGGGAATATAATTAATAACATTGATTAAACTTTAATTATTCAATTAGAACCTTCGTGAGCAATTTTCAAAAATAATTTAACACAAAATATTGTTAAATTGATTATGATATAAAATATTGTTTAAAAGGGAAAATTTAAAAGTTTTTGCTCAAATTCATTGTAATGTTTTTTTAAGATAAAAAAATCGAAATAATTCAATAATTTCAACGTAAGATATATTTCTGAAAACTCAAATAAATAATGAAGTATGGCAGATATTCAATAGTATTCAAAGTTTATTGTATAAACTTCGGTAGTTTCAGTGTAATATTGAAACATTAAAACAAACCGTTCCTCGATTACATTTCCACAGTTTTTTAGGTTTTACTTTTTTCTTTCATGATTAATATTTTACAGTTCATTATTTTCAGATCCTCGACAGTTTATTCTAGACTTTTCAATCATATTATTTATCATCCTTTTTATTCTGATTTAACAAATATCAATATTCTGAAGACATTTTATACCTATACATGCGCTCAAAATCGAAAACTTTTCTTTTCATTATACACTGCTACAATAAGTTAACGCGCCAATAGCAGTAGCATTAAAAACTATATAATTAACAAAAATATAGCGATTTTAAATAACATTGAATGAATGAATAACAATTTTAATATTTGGTATTTCCACCTCTCCTTTGAATGACGGCCTGGGATCATTGTTTCTTAATATAAACGACCTTAAGTCATTCTGTTCCTTCCATATTTCAATAAGAGATTCCTTACAAGATTCCTTAGGTATCTACCAAGCATGTTTAAACATGCTCATTGGTATTGAGGTCTAGTCGGTCTGGTCCCCGTGCTGACAACTCCATGGTATTGATTTCAAAATCAACCAGGTAATTCTTGCCACTCGAGCTGAGAGGCAAGAATTACATTTTTTGTAATATCAAAATACATACCTGAGATTGGAAGCTTCCGCATGTCTCAAATCGTCTTTTGACAATGAAAGGTCTTCTGGAATTACCATCAGCTTCTCTAAACTTTTGTATCATTCGAGATACTGATATATGGGACACTTCAAACCTTTTTCTTATATTCCGATAACTTTAACCTTCTTCATGTAATACTCCTACAATTCTCCCTGGTGAAATTTCTAAATTTACGCTTGATAATGATTCAATAACCATAGAAGAGTTATAAAATTATTTAATTACTCGCCCAACAAATTAAACTGTACAAAAACCAATTATGTAAATTGATTATTCCTTATTTGTCATTTTGTACTTATAACCCATAAACACAAACAGTTCTAAATTAAAACTTGCCATAAATATCATATATGAGTGCCTTATGATATTTAAACTTATTACAATAATTATAAACAAATTCAATGAAAGTTTTTGGAACGACGGTGTTGTGCATTAATTTTTGGGAGCAGTGTATATTAATTTTTATTCTTCAGTAACCTAATTTTTCATATATCTACATATCGTATTATTTTTGTCCAATTTATAGAAATATGTGATGAATAAATAAATATTTCTTCAATTTGTGTTTGTGAAATGTGTTTGGCGTATATAAAAATAAGTATAACACTGTAAGATATTGCCAATGACATCCTTAAGTGTGCGTGTTTTAGGATGACGTTAGGACAAAAGTTAATCAATATATTTACCATTAAATTCTGTAAGTTCAAATAAACTTTTAAATTGGGTATACACTCTGTACTCTACAGATAAACATATCATAGTATTTTGGGTCCATCAATACTAACAGAACCACTACTATTATAACATGAAAAAATGCATGTGCGTTGTGCTAATTTTGCAATATTTCACAAGTGGACTTTAAATAATGTAATAATATTTATCAAATTAATATAACGCGCATGCTTTTATATTTAACTCCTCCATATTTTTAATCATTAATGGAGCTCATCAAAACATGTCACGATTGTTTAAAGTCCACCAAAATATAACATGTATACAGGATTATGAATACATCTGTGGACATAATAAACATTATATCCTCAAATGCAGAGGCAGAACTCTTATAGTGTTTGTGTTGTTTTTTGATGTGAAGTACAATTTGTTCCAGACTCTCAATGCTACTTTTTTAGAATAACCATTGGTAGTAGTATTTGTTTTGAGTAATAATGCCCCGGAAAGTTTTTCTCCTTCAGTTTAATAAACTCCTTTTTTAGAAAAGTGTTGTGGCCTCTCCAATCCAGTATGATCAGGAATTATAATTGCCTATTTCAATCAAGATTTTGTGGCACTCTGCCAGCTTTGAGTCAATGACATGGGAGTTTCAATTATATCTGAAACGCTAAGATTAATTCGTCATTTTTGTAGCAATAATCACAATAGTGTCAGGCGTTTATTGGTCTTCTCTCATGAACAACCAATAAATGAATGTTGTCTTTTGAATTTCATATTTATATTGAGACACTCTTTTCATTCTAGTGATTAGTCTAGTTTCAGTAACTTAAGTAGCCCTTATAACTTTTCTTTTTCCTCAATTTACTAATAAACAGTTGTGTATTTCTATTATATTTATTTATTGAGACAATCTTATTGTTTTAGTTATTCTTATCTTCCTACAATCTCTAAAATTTGGAATTATGGTTTAGTTTTTTATTTCGCTACATCCTCACGATAACATTCACGTTTTTTTTTGGCATTTCGATAATTTCCCGGCTATTACATCATCTTTATTAGATATCACTTTGATCACTAGATTTACTGTTTTCTATGTACTGAAAGACACTCTTCTGATTCCTATTGGTTAGTCAAGTTTCAGCTTAAGTAACTGTTACAACTTCCCTTTTCTTCTTCAAACAACTAATAAACAGTTTTGCATTCTTATTATATTTGCATGTATCCTCTTTGACATTTAGACCATTTTGAGGCAGTTAAATCCTCACCTTGCTTCGTAAAAATTTAATTATAAATTTTTAATTGTCAATTTCGTGACTTCATAACTATAACATAGACGAATGATAATCATTTTTTAAAATAGAGATGACTTTATCTAAGCACTTTGACATCTAAAGCAATTCTCTATTTAGTTATTATTCATATACAAATTGTACCAAAGAAATTTTTTTAAATGGTCAATTATAGCTTCCTTGAGTCAACAACATTATTGAAAATTTTCTATGCCTAAATGTAAAGCATGTTGAAAAGTATTGTAATAATTTAAATCAGACTAAAAATAGAATGATAATCCATAATTTTTCACCGCTTCCTTAAATTTATTTGTCCACAGATGATGGTTTCAGTTTCTTGAATTTTTGTGAAAATATTTCAATAAAAATTCGAAGGACTTTGCTGGATTCTAAATGTATAGTGGCAGTTTAAGCTGATACACAGTTTGTAATATTTCAAAATGAATAAACCTTGATCTTATAGTATAAAATAAATGTGTAAGTTTGATACATAGATATTTATCAGTATCAACTTAAACGATATGGTTGTCACATATTGTGATGTGGTGGTGTTATTTTAACAAAAAACATGTTTTGATTGGCCCATAGGTGACGGACTCTGAAACTGATTGGTGGATTTCGGATCAAGAGGACGAATTGTTGAAACTATTGAGCGACAGCAAGGAAAACGTTAATTCTGACTTGCAATCAGATATTGTTCAGTGTTTAATCACAGCTTCTTCTTGAGTTATTTTTATTCTGGTTTATTTCTTGTAACAAAAAATACTATAGTATTTGTGTAATGCTTCCCTTGAAATAATAGAAAGAAATTAGTCAGAATACCACACAATTATATACAATATATTGGGACATTTTAATTTGATGAATCAAAACATTTGTCACCAAGTAAAATTTGATATTCTTAAATATTTTTGTTTTGATTTTATTAAGTCTTTAGAAACTATAATAATGTGTAATTGAATGAAACGTTGATATGTTTACTCATTTTTTAATGTAAATCATATGTCAATATTTTTTTCATAGTTCTGTCAATTTGTGAATGTTATTGTAAATAATATTACAATATTAAATATCAGTTAGTTAAGGCTACAAACTTTAAGACATATGTGTAGTCACATGAAATTAGTGTTGTTAAAATTCAAAAATATAAGGACGGTTTGACAGAAAAGTGAAGCTTCAAGGAAAAAATTACTATGAAAAAATAATCTTCATATTTACTTCTGTCCTCATATATTGAGTTTAGAGAGTTTGGAATTTTTCCAAAAAATAATCATTCGGAAATTAGGTAAATGTGTTCTGTCATTACTTCTATATTTTTGTCTGAAATATGGAGGATTTGACAGTTCGGATAATTTTTCTGCAACAGAAGAGAACGAAAGGATAGGCAAAATTATATTTTGGTAATGCCAAAATGCAGTAAAAATGGTTTTTGTTTTCATGGGACGTTTCCCGGATGAAGTCTATTACATTTCTTTGAAATTTTAATAGCTCTTTTATGTGTAACTTTTCAAATAAAACATTGCATATCTATTCTGTTGTAATATTTAACGACCATTAAGTACAAGGCCACATATTTTATTAAGCATTTTTGTTGATACAGTGAATAACTAGATATCAGTAAGTCCTCGAGGTACTCTAAGGTCTGCGAGATCGGCATGCTGAGAAATAATGAACTTACATCAAAGGAGATTAAAATTTCCCCATCTTCAATTTCTTTAGTTTTCAATTTGTCGATAAATTCTAACGATTTCTTCGCTATTTGCGGTTTTAAAGCAGTCATCTTGCTTAGAGTTTACGAAGTCCGAATTTATGAAATAGTTAAAAATTTTTGTAACTAAAGAAAAAAAATGTCTTTCTAAATTATTTTAGTCACAAAATCATGCCTTAACTTTTTAACAAATTTTAACTAACTTTTTGGATAAAATCGCAGATCACAGCAGCTCGACTCTTCGATTAAAGCGCGTTAATGAAAATCTGTTATAACAAACAATTTTGTCTCCGTAATTTTCCGATACTGCAGGGTTAGTGATTTCCCGATTGCCGGCTAATTGACTTAACTATGTGCTGTTTCCGCAATGCATCGTTGTCGACTTTTGCGTTAATTATACAATACATTTCAGAAAACGCAAATAGAGCAAATAATTATATAAATAACATCTCAAGATTTTTCCTGGGATTAAGAGGCTTAATCTCGGGATTTTCGAGGCAGTTTTTTTTACCCGAGATTCCGATATCTCGGTACTGTGTGATCCCGGGATTGCAATCCCTAATTAAAACCCAAAATTCTTTTTTCTCCATATTTACTCAACAATGGAAAGTTTTCCTTATAACTAGGAATATAATCACTGTAGCGAAAGTGTTGTTAATATCTAAAAAGGGACTTTTCCGTCAAACCATCAATCAAAGATATTTTTACAAATACGATGTATTCTGACTGATACCCTTTTAAAATTTTGTCAAAATGTTTACATATAGGTATGTTTTCTTACTTTTATATTTTGCTATACCTATTACACAACAAAATTATCTATTTTCTTTATTGTTTATTAATAAACGGTGTGAATCAAAAATATTTTTGTTTCAAATCAAGAATTTTTCCTCTGTTATTCTTCGGTACGTATTTTATGTTTGATCTGTTTTTTTGCATAGTCTCTTCTGGTCAAGAGCGGATCAATGCTGGGAAAATATATTGTTAAAAAATAAATAAATATATCCGCTCTTGTTTTTGGCGCTACCTAATTTCCTATCACGGCTATACCCGAATCATTAACAACTTTCAACCTTTCAGCTTCAAGATTTTTGTGTATGGCTAAAAGCATGTTTGTCTTTATTTAGATTATATGCACTGAATTTATAGTATTTGTTTATTTACAGGTTATGGTTACAAATGTCACATCTCTACTGAAAACCGTTAAAGCTGTAGAAGATGAACACACAAGAGGAACTAGAGCATTAGAATCTACTGTTGAAGCAATTGGCCAAGAAATGAAGGTAGATATTTACAACATTCACTCGGTACGCTTTATTGACTTTGTTACTTTCTCCTACTTAAACGCCAATCAATATTTCTTGTTAGTATAACAATTTAATATGAATATTAAATACAATACATGGTAATAGATTAAATGGATCATGTAATTAGTATATTTCTAATACATACATTCATCAAATTACAACCCCATATAATCATGTTGCTAAATAACACAGCTTAAGTTCATGAATTGTTCAATACATATATAGTGTTATAATTAGTACAATGTACTAAAACTCTGATCTCGCATCAGAGCTATTCAGGGACCTAATCTCATCAGTTATTTCCGAAGGCGACAGTACTCTGTTAAGAAGCTACTGAGAAGCTTGTTTTGTTTTACATCCAAATACTTCTGACTATAGAGGCACCTTTTTACGAAATTATTAAAAGACCACACAGCACAGAAACACTTGGGACCAATAAAAGTCGTTCAGACTTCCTTCTTTGTGAGTTTAGTCTCTTTACTTGCCTGGCCAGGACTCTAGACTAAAGAAACGGTTACTCTTGCCTAGTCCATTTGAATTAACTAAATTGGATATCTTTCCTTCAATGAATTTTCATTCCATGTTTATTACCACGTATTTTTTTTTAATTTTGCCTTTTACACATTGGGAATCAACCGTTAATGAGTATTTGGTATTATCTTCAAATCCCCTGTATCACTTTAAGTAGAGGTTTTTTTCCATTTAACAGTATTTCGTTTGAAATTTTGGAAAGTGAATTATTTTCCCAAATACTCTCCTTACTTAGCACCATGATATAAAGTTCTTTTCAATGCTTATATGTATTTTCACCACTATATGCTAATTTTTGTTTAAAACTGTCTCTTATATGTTTTGATCTGCATTTGTTTGGATTTCAGGCGCTGTATTCTAGTAGTGATGGCTGCAAACAAGGAGTAACAGCAGAAGATTTAATTCGCTGCACAAAATTTTTAACCAATGCAACAGCAAAATGTGCTTCAGCGGGTATCAGTAATAAACAAGATGACATCATCGCGGCTGCTAATCTATCGAGAAAAGCTATTTCTGATATGTTAATAATTTGCAAAAGTGCTGCTTACAATTTAGCCGAAACACAAGAATTGAGAATCGAAACATTGAATGCGGGACATGATTGTGCAAAACAATTCAGAGAATTGTTGTTACTAATTTTACAAGGCAATGGATCGGCTGATGTTAAACAAACTCTTCCATTAGTATCTAGAAAAATTGCACAAAGTGTTACTGAACTACTGAGCGTTGCAAAAAGGCTTAAAGGGTCTGATTGGGTTGATCCTGATGATCCTACAGTTATTGCTGAAAATGAATTACTGGGTGCTGCTGCTTCTATTGACGCTGCAGCTAAGAAGTTGGCAAGCCTAAGACCTCGTCAAAATATTAAGGTAAGACATTTATTTAAAAAACTCAATAAACTATTTGTGATAAAATGTTACAAGTAATTATTAGGTTTTTTAATTATATTATATATAGCAGTTTTTAAAAATGAATAAAAAAATTCTATAATAAATTCTTACTTTAAAAAAATACAGATTAAGGTGAAAAACGATATTGTATAAAACCTTATTGTAAAAGCTGAAATCACTCGAAATTTTAAACTTGTTATAAACCGTTGACAGTATAATAATATCATAAATTCGTACTATTATCTTTGCTAGGATCACCAGGAATCGTTTCACGAATTTGGAATCAATTTTTTCTGACCACAATAAAGTAGAAACGGTGGAGGTCTTCCATCACGTGACTAATAATAACGTGACAAATAAAAAAATACAAAAGTTATAATGTTGTTAACAGTAGTGAATACAAGGAATTTACAATCAGGATGACTGACTAAATCATAGATTGAGTCACGTGATGGAAGAGCTCCGCCATTTCTACTTTACACTAGTTGAATAATTTATTTGTTTTCCTCAAGGTTATCAGATTAGTGATTTCCTTATAGAGATATGGCCTGAGAAACTGAGTGTACTATATTGGCTCATCACATATTAAATATTCAATCCCGTAACATGACTTTGAACTCATAGAAAAATTTAAAACATACATGACTCAACAAATAAATAGAGAATATGCATGTAATTCAAATTCACTTTTATTGTTTTATAATTTATTCTCGGAGACATTAAAGTAGAAATATTATTTTCCCCTTCAATTCTTTCCCAATTGTCTAAAATGATCATTAGAAAGAAAGAAATTTGATAGACACATTATCATTGGTTGTGGTCAAAATGGGTGTAAATTCATAAGTATAGTCTAGATAGAAAAATAAAAGATGCATAATAAGAAACCCACCTATATTTTTATAGAATATATATTATTTAACGAGTTATTGCAATGTATAAAGTGAATTAAAAATATAAAAAAATACATGGATATTTCCTATTCTAATTGAGAATATGCTTTTATAGTTGAATCACTGAAATTGATTACAATTAGAAAAAACACACTTTTATTGTTAATAAAAGTTAAAAATAATTCTTCGTGTGAATGTTATTGTTCTAAAAGGGTTGCTTTATATGCCATTTTCCTTTCAGAACTAATTCATTTCAGAATAAAACTATATTGGTAGCTAGGAAATAAGTTTGCTATAGATTCCACATTGATATTTCTTTATTCCACAAAATAATTTCCAATGTGGTATTTTATGATAAAAGTGAAATTAATACATATTTTATCGATGGTTTTGTGAGTAGTTAGTAACCCCATGATTTATAAGCCATCTTCAGGTAACCAGCTTCCACTATAGTGGTTCTTCAAGCAAGAAAATGTAATAAGAGTTTGCGTATCGCTATAAGATATGTTTGATATTCTTGGTTGTTATTTAGAAGCACCCAGGAGTCAAACATATTATTATAGAGATACACTCAGCAGCTGCTACCGACAAACATTATAGAAATTGAAAAATTGCAGAATCAAAAAGTATACTGTTAGAGAGGGTATCACAGTTTTAATACTGTAGAACCAGCCTCAGCATTAATAACCTAATATTGATTCTTTAAGGTTATATTTTCTCCATATTTTTCTATGGAATGGAGTCTTCGCCAATAACCGAAGTAGACAAGGATTCAGCTTTAAATTGTGATTTTACAGGACATTATCGAGGATCTTTTGGACAAACAAAATGACTGTACTAGAACGAACAAAGAATGAGTAATTCAAATTATCAAGACAAGAAGACTAGAAACCTTGAACTTCTTATTAAAAATGATAGGAAATTCCATTTTTTTCAAAGATCAATTTTTCAAGGAAAAGTATATGGTAACAGAAGACCTGGACAATGAAGAGATCGTGACATAACAACTTCAGGACATGACTTTAAAACTACCTTCGAACTATTCAAAAGGGCCGAGAAAAAAGTGATGACATTCAAAACAATCGCCAATATTAGGAATAATAGTTATCCCAAGAAGAAGAATAATAACTATCAGTTAAATAATTTGCAATATCAAATAGTTAAAACATACTTGTTTGAAGATGTTTTTATATTTTTTATAAGTAATATGGAAAAAATTAGGTATTAAATAAATATGCTTGAGTCAGTATTTTTTTAATTTAATTATTTTATCTTTAGACACAAGACTTGGACGAATCAATGAACTTTGATGAAATGATTCTTGAAGCCGCCAAATCAATCACAGCTGCAACTTCAGCTCTAATTAAAGCAGCCAGTGCAGCACAACGTGAATTAATTGATGCGGGTAAAATGTCCGGTACTCCAGTTTCGTCATCTGATGATGGTCAGTGGTCAGAAGGACTGATCTCGGCGGCAAGGTTAGTTGCTGCTGCCACACACAGTCTCGTCGAAAGTGCGAACGCATTGGTTCAAGGTAAGTGATTCACAAAAAACTATTAGATATTTGATAATGTGTTAATTGCAGGGTATCCATAGCACACGCTTAATATGCACACCTCTAAGGATTTGACTGTTATTATACGTTAAAATGAATTAGTTGCATAATGTTTTTATATAACTAATTCAATAAAAATCTTTTTCTATATGTTTTTGGCGATAATTATAAGGTCCACTTAAACACTATATTGTGTTTAGTATTTTACCACACTGGGGTTGAATTAATATTTCTGTAATCAAGATTTATAACTATATACTTAACGTTTACGTTTTTCCAAATTCTATCAATTTCTATCCCTCCTGTCATCTGCTACGTTCATAGTAATTTTGATTCAATCTCAAATAATCTCGTAAATTCTTCAAAAACCAACGAATCAGTCTTAAACAATTCCAGAATATTCGATAACTGTATCATTATATAGGTAAGGCCGAATCATTGGAAAAAAAGAGTAATAACCTAACCAATTGAAAACGTTTGTTTTATGGAATTAAAATTTTGGCTTTAATGATATAGACTGACGTAAACTGGTTATCAAAAGACGTGTTAAACAATGATATAATTAATGTGTAGTAGTAGTGCTTTTAGTATAGTATATTTCAGAAATCCCAACTTTGTTAATTGAGTGAAGTTAAATATTTATTATGATTCGTAATTTTTTGTGAACGTATATGGAAAGAGAAGTAGGATTATCATGATTTTTATGATCCAATCAATTGAAGAGAAGAAAATATTACTCAAAAATATATCTTAACAATTATTCATTTGATAAAGTATTAAAAATATTAATATTTTCAGAAAAGTTCACCTAGTATTGTCCAAATAAATTCTGGTAATATTCAGAATGAGATAAACAATTTAATAAAACAATACAAGAATCAATTCAGAGATTATATTTTATCCAAGACAAATATTTTTAGTAGAAATGGAAGTTTGAAACAAATAGTAAAAACGTTTTAATTTCAGGAATGGGTAGTGAAGATAAATTGATAGCTGCTGCAAAACAAGTAGCAAGTTCTACAGCCCAGTTATTAGTAGCTTGTAAAGTAAAAGCAGAAGGTGATACAGAAGCCACTAGGAGACTTCATACTGCTGGAAATGCAGTTATAAGATCCACAGATAATTTAGTAAGAGCTGCACAACAAGCCAAGAGCGTAGAAGAAGAAAGATATTTAGTTCTGAACAAGAAAATGGTTGGTGGTATTGCCCAGGAAATTAATGCAAGGTAAAACGAAGTTTCTTTTCATAAACAATTATTTATACTGGTATTTAAAATTGTGATTGTGATCAAACTGTTCTCTTAATTTAATCAGATAAATATTTGTTTATGCCATCTTTGTCAAAGAACTAAGTTGTAACATTCCATTATGTATTTTACTAACACAAAGGATTGATATAAAAATTAACACAATTAGAACTAATGTATTTCTTGATAAATATTGTTTGTTATTATTCATACATGTTGTCTCACACAGAAGTCTCACTAAGTACTCCTTATCATACACATACCCATCCAATATATAATCAAAGTACTAACAGTACAAAAATCAGTACATTAACAAAATAAGTATTTCTATTAGTTATTCTGCTGGAATGGAAGTTCTTTGGCAAGTTTTGTTGATTTCTCACTCCTATCTCAATTTAGGTTCATTGGGACATTGCCGTTTAGTCTTCTAATGTGTTATTGGCAGTAAGGGATTCGTTTATAACTATAACGTAAAAAAATGAAAAACATTTTTAGTATCCATTTTTTTATTTAATATTTAAAATTTTTATAAATGTAAAAAAAATCAGAATTTCAATAAATTAGGCTGGTTAAGTAGGAGCTACAAAAAAATAGTGCACCCTAGTTGACATAATCTCTAAACATGTCTCTATGGCATGACCTTAGCTAAAAAAAATTCACAAAATAGTGTCGTCTTGAAATATCAGTTTTTCCTCTTTTTTTTTGATCTTTCCGAAGACGCGAGATATATAAAAAAGATTTCCGCCAGATTTCAAAGGAATCGGTCGGGTAGAACTTGAGATACCATGCCAATCTCTTCAACAAAATAAATAGTTGAGAGAAAAACGCTTTTAAAGTTTGAGAAACAATTCCAGTAGAATAACTCGTTCCACTCGGCCGGCTTAGACAATATTTCATAAAATCTACTGTATCTCCAGAAATAATGCGAATTATTAAAAATCCGTTTATGGACATTTTGTCTAAGCTTTGAAAATATGCAAAAAATCGATATTTTCAAATTCCTAGACCAAAATACCCCCTTAAGGAGATAAGGTATTGGCTTTGACAGGTTCCTTGTCCAAAGCTTTATTTTGGTTTGTCAATTATGGCGAGATATTCTAAATTTAGAATTCAATGCCCAAGTACTTCCCACAGCATCTAAATTCGTCAGTTTCTGCTAGATTTAATATCATCAGGTCCTTTCTGAATAAAGCCAGCGAGGACGTGTATCTTGATTTTATTATATATTTTAATACATTTTGGATCTAGAGGTATCAAATTTCCGAAAAAACTTTTCATTGTAATCTAGCACCTGAATGCATCGCCAGGGTGCTTTCAATTCCTTATTTCAAAACTTTTTTTTATAAAATCACTACAAAACGACTTCGAGATAATTAAAGACCTCATTTCAAGTAAGTGTATTGGCCTCTTTCTTTCCTTTGATGCCTGTGTAATCAGAACATAGACTAAATATATTCTATTATTCCTCTTTATTTCATGAAGCTTTCTTAGGATCTCCCATATCAGCTTTGAGTTTTGATATGTAAGCTCAGTAATTTAGTAATTACTTAAGTATAAGCTAAGAATACAAAGTATCAACAATTGTTTGAGAAAATCTTAGTTTGCTGTAATGATTACATTCTCATGCTGAAAATTTTGTTTTCCAATTACTTTCAATCAATTATATTAAATCTTTATATCTATTTGTTGTTGTTGATTAATTAGAATATTTATATTAGTGCAAAAGTTCTGATTGAAACATTTGTTATTTGTAAATAATTTTCAGATCAGAAGTACTGAAAAAGGAAAGAGAACTCGAGGAGGCTCGTAATAAACTTAGCGCCATTCGGCAAGCGAAGTATAAACTTAAAGGGTACGATACCTCTGGCGATGATACTGATGGTTACATTAGTTCCGCACCTGAAATGGATTCTTCTATGCGGTAAGTAGAAAGTTCTGTGTGAGTAGTGCTATAAACTATATATTAATTGTTGTGTTTTCTATGTTGAAGTATTGGTTTAAATCAATCTGTGACCATCATATGTTTTCATCTGTAATTTACGCTAACTTGTTTGAAACCGTGTTAGCATTACTCTATAATATAAATTTTTTGAATCATCATACTTTTGTTGTTCCAAATATGTTTATTTACACAATAAAGGAGTAAAGAATAAACTTAAGTAGCATATATTTGACATCTCTGAGAAGAAAATAGTTCAAAAATGAAAAAATACAATGTTTTTTTGGTTGTAATTATTTTGAAAAAATATTGAGGAAAAGGCTGTTTAAATCAATCAACTTAAAATAAAAGTTGATGTGGAAGCGATGAAGACAATCGAGTAACATTGAGACGATTTTATAAAAGTTTAGATTTTTGGAAAAAAATCAGTTTATTTTCCAATGTAGTCTCCTTTGAGCTCTATATACTTTCCAAAAGTTAATTTTTTTATTCTTTTAAGAAGCAGGAAACTTGAACTAATTAACCCTCCCCCATATACACATTCATCAGCAAAAAATCGATCCACTTACAAAATTGATAAAGCTTATTTCTTTATAATGAATGAATTTATCATTTTGAAATTAATTTCATTATTTTTTTATTAAATGAAATCTAGTAATAAGTTTTGAATTGCAAAGAAAATGGATGCGTGTTTATATAGAGTGACACAAGTGTCTTTTTCTTACTATTTCACTTTGTAATCATATATTAGGTTATCAAAACACATCACAATTTTTGAAAAATATACAAGCGATTAATAAAATAGGTACATTTATCTTTTTTCATATGGTAATAACAGTAATTCCACGAATTTCACTAGTATTGGGTTATTGAAATACTGCCAGTTATTTTTTCTAAAAATTGTCAATAAAATTTTTGAATGTGTTTCTTGACGAAGGGGAGTTTCAAATATGCATTTTTCTGTAACCGTCGCAGCGAAAGTATTGTTTGGGATGGGTGGTCACAAGACCAAAGTGCTCAGAATTTCAAGATGTGGGGTTCAAAAAGCAATAAAATATTTTATTGTATCAACAAGAAAAAACATTATATCAAAAATAACCTCCTAGTAATTAAGATAATCGCTTAGTTACTCTAAATGTTTTGAAGAAAAGTTACTTTTGTACAAATGATTAATTGATTTGACTGTAATGACTGTAATGCAAGTATAAGGTTATAGATTCTATTGGAACACATACCAGAGACCTGCAACTGGTCTATAGTCAGTGATATACCAAATTTGCTAAATAATAGTGTGGGCTGGCATAAGTTTTGAAGCGCCGACGTTGTAATGTACAGGATAGTAGACCCATGTATTTCTTTTTGTACAGATCATTGGAGACAATGTCCCAAAAATCCCAGCATTAAGTTAATTTACTCTTACCCCAGATATAAACTCAGTTGAGCATATTTGTGATACAACGAGAAACATTTTCAAAATTTAACACTTGTAAACACATATTAGCTTTTCATGTTTTTCACATTGTCGGGTCATTTTCATTGTATTCTGTTAAATTTGAAAAGTTATTATTATTACCATTGAAGAAATGTAACTATTTACTTAAATTCTTGTATCTAGAAAAATTAATCTTATAATAAATAAGAAATTGTGAGAAACCATAACAAAATATAAAGAATACAAGGAGGAACACTCTACTTCAAATGTGATTTTAGAGTTAAAGTAAAAAATTACACTATTTGTACAAAATTGAAAACACTATATTTCTTGAGAATTTACCTTATAAAAATAATTAATCAATTTTTTGAGTTGACCATAATTTAGCTGGTTAGTGTAGGTAAATGGATAACACAAAGTATTGAGAGAGGTAAATTTTTATATTATACAGACGTTGAATTATCCTTTGACAGATTACCCATCTAAGATTGAATCTTCTCAGAAATCACAAATGTTGCAATTAATCTTGAAAAAAGTAATTTTATTTCAATATAAACATAAATTATAACTTTGAATTAAAAAACATATTTACGCATATACTGTTAATGATTACTATTCTTGATAACTTTATAATTAAACATTGTAGAATTATTGAGTAAGGATATACTTTTTCAACTAATACTCACATCTTTTCATATTTTATAAGCACAAAATATTGACATCTTTTGTAATAGTAAAGTAGATAAGGAAAACGCTATTAGTTTGGTTAGTTTGATTTCTTAAGTATTGTTCTTTGTTTCACTTCTTAACTAACATTTGTGCTTGTTTTTTGCATGTACAGAGTGAAGGTTGTTGTTACTAAAGAAACTAACTGGCATTAAAAAGGTGAGTTATATTAGTTATGCTTTAGATTTAAACTTGATTTTGGTTTGAGAAAAGAGTGAGTTCTCATTGTAAAAGGTAATTTACCGTAAAAAAATATTCTACTACAGTTCGGATAATTTTTTGCATGGAGCATAGTCGTAATGGAATAAAGCCGTATTTTTGTTTCTGAGGTATAATGTAAAACCCAAGATTCATGTTCTGTAGTATATGAGCAACAAAATTCACTTGGATAGAGTTAAGATATCTAAAAATGAATTTGTCGTAATGGAATAAAGCCGTATTTTTGGTTCTGAGGTATAATGTAAAACCCAAGATTCATGTTCTGTAGTATATGAGCAGTAAAATTCACTTGGATGGAGTTAAGATATATAAAAATGAATTTGAATTTTTAATGCGAATCAACGTTTTATCAGCATTAAGCAATTGCGGAGCTTACCCTACAGATAGCTTTTACATATGTAAACTTCCATGCAAAATATTATATAATAGCTATCTCACAACAATATCTACAAAAACACTTATACAACTCAATGGTTCCTTTAAGAATATCATGTCAAATCTATGCCAAAACGAGAAGCTTACTTAGCGCGCAGACCTTATAAACACATTAGCTTAGCTTCGAAGCTTATAACAGGTACAGACTATTTAGAAACGGGACTAACTTACTAGTTAGACAGATAAAAAGCGATTATTGAGAACAACAGCGGAAAGAAATAACTGAGCTCTGCGAATCGAGTCAAATATCGCAGGATACATAGATAGACTACCAAACTATTAAAGGAAAAGTTAATACTAAAATAACTAACATATTGCACATAAGGAATAATGTGGAGGTCACCATTCAAGAGGTTAACCCACCCCAAAGACCTTAAAAAACAAAAAATCGCCCGGACAGGATGGACTCCATAATGAAGTAATAAAGTATGGGGGCTAACATCTCAAATAAAAACTTATAAAACTTACCCACAGAATACTGCTACACTGTAAAATACCAGACAGATGGTAAACCAGTTCAATTATACTCATGTTGAATTGAAACAAGGAGATAATCAAGAGCCAGCTGACTACAAGGGAATATCTGAGGGATACAATAATGAAACTCATTACAAAAATTATCACCAACAAAATTAACTTGGAGCACAGCATCAGAAGACGAGTGGCAAGGATGTGATAAGGAAGATTCAGCGTAGATGCAATATTTATCCTATGACAACTGGTTGAAGAATCAATGCAATATAATAAACCAGCATTCTTATGCTTCATTGACCTTACAAAAGCATTTGACTATATTAAACTGGATGATATTCACCTATTGTACAATATAATCCAGATCATTGAAAACATATACTCAGACAATAAATTTCAGGCTCGCATTTATAATAAGCAAATAAAACCTATACTAATAGACAAGGTGACTTGCCTTGTCCCATGTTATTCAATGTAGGCTAGGCAATGGTTGACAGAAATCTAAATCCTGTGCTATGCCTATGACGCTATGATATGGGTTAAACATGGAGATGATCTTCAAAGATTATTAAACACTTTTAATCTCACAGGAAAACAGTACCTACATGACAATTTCGATTGATAAAAACCTTATGCATGACAACATCAAAAGAGCCCGTTAAATGCAAATATCTTGGAATTGACATAACCCATTATAGAGACGGAGAAGAAAAGATAAGCGGACGAGTAGCTAGAGCAATAAACTCACGAGATGTCTTCAGAACGTAGTATGGCGAAAACACTTGAGACAAGAAACAAAGGCACGAATTTAGAAAGCGACAATGGGACAATCAGAAACAAGACTAGAAATATCAAAAACGAAACAACTCTTACAGACCACAGAAATGAATATTCTCAGACGGATCTCGGGAAAACCACTACTAGACCGAGAAAAAAGTGAAAACGATCAGACGATTAAGTAACTTAGATTGATGAATGAGTATTACAGCATAAGAAGCAATGGAACCAATATATAAGTCGAATGGCAGACGCTAGACTGATAAAACTAGTAAGGGGTAAATCTCTAACTAAAACACGAAGTAGAGGTCCACCATTGAAGAGGGGAAATGACAACCTAGAGCCAGAATAAGGAACAAACGATAGACCTATTATGGAAGAAATGAGAATAAGAAGCTATCTCACGTACTTTTGTTTGACGACCGCTAAATAAAATACAGACTAGTTCCAGAGGATACTTACAATATTTACGTAACTTTTCAATTAGTTTTTCCTCGTAAGAAACAATATCAACACTCGATATTCTTTTTTCTACCAAATGACAGAAACAGCTTTCTTTATATCAATATTAAAAGTAATATATTTGTTAGTTTTATCTAAAATGTTTAACAGACAACATCAGAAACATGGGAAAACTAACAATATAATAGCTCTAGCAGAAGTTTAACAACCTATGAAAAGTCACTCTTCCATCAAAACAAATACGAAATTTAAATGATGCAGTGGTATTGTTTGTATCGCGTACAAAACGTAATTAATAATAAAAACTTAAAGAATATGAGCCCGAATTCAAATAATACAGGATAACTGCACCATTTATGCTAAAATTGGTTTATTATTTCGCTACTTTACTATAAGCTAATATATTTCAATACATTTCTACGGGTTCTTCACAGCTTATGTTTCGCATATCCAAAAATATGCTTTTTTAGGTAGACTGCTTAAAAACTGGTGCAAACTCGACATTTTTCATTTTTCGAGAAATTGTTGAGCAAAGGGATAAATAGTAATTCATTTCCATATTCAAAAAATCTAAAGAAACGTTTTCAAGTTTGAAACAAGCTAAGTTTGTCATGGTTCTCTGAAAAAAAACTAGGATTTAAATAAAAATTACTGATAAATTAGTTAGAAGATTGATCTCAAAAATCTGCAACTTGTTCTTAGTCTATTTGAACTTATCTATTTTAAAAATTTTTTTTTGATAAGTAAATCTTTAGTTGGAATTTCTGGAACCGTTGGTGATATTAATTTCGAACACACTGTTTATATTACCACTACACTAACAATAACACTGTCTGAAGTGCGTTTCAATAACTAAGTTATTGTCTTCAAATAACTTCTAGTATTTTTAATGCGTCTTGTAAGAAAGATTATGCGATTATTCGCCAAAAGAGGCAAGTTATGAAACAACTGATAAACTATGGGGACCAAATCCGAAAAATATGGCAAATTCTGTACCAAGTATGTTAATGCAATTTCAGACCTGTGACTACGCCTTATCCTGATACAAGGGAACTCCTGTACACAACTTCCCCCGTCGTTTCACTGCTATCGCCTCAAGTAATTTTGGTACAAACTTGGCATAATAAGCACTTGAAGGTAAACAGTTTACCTTCAGTCTCTGAAAACGATAACTTTGTCATCGAAACGCGCATCAGACAGTGTAATTGTGAGTGTTAGTGTAGTAGTAATGTAAACATGGTGTTCAGTAAGTAAATCATTTAGTAATTAACGTTTATATCAAATGAGACGTGTCATATTTGACTGTGAGTAGAGCAGATGATTGGAAGTTTTTTCATGAAACTAATTTATATAATAAATTATTTATTATTTACCATTGATAATAAAATGTTGATATATTACATAGGAAGGTGAATAAAAGGTTTGTGTTAAGTCGATTGATCAATTCTTCCATAATAATGTGTTTTTGAATTTTGCTATACCAATTTTATACCTTTTATGACATGACACGAAATTTTTATATAAGGAGTCCTTTCATTTAAATTCATTAATTACACCTCTGACCCATTTTCAATATAGTCTCCATTTTTCCTATCAATGTTCTAGTATTTCTAATATGCCTTGAAAGAAAAATTGTTCAACCTCTGCAAACCACTGATGTACTGCAAACATGATTTCATTATCCAAATAAAATCGTTTACACGTGAAAGTGTTATTTAAATTTTAGCAACAGTAACAATAATCCTTGGTGGTCAAATCTGGAGAATAAGGCGGCTCCTCAACCAACACGAAGCTCACTTTCTTCAGTGTTTTTCTAAATTGGCATGAGTAGGGGTGGACAAAATAATCGATTAATTATTTAATCGATTAATATTTTTAATAAATATCGATTAATCGGAAAATATAAAAATATCGATAAGATAATCTTGAGGTCGTTTCGCGGCTATGGCATACACACTATTTTTCGTACAATCGTTAAAATAATCAAATAATATAATAATCAATTCAACGATTAAAAATTTTTTTTCTGAATAATTATTTCAATATAATTCAATATCAGAATCTTACTTCCAAATATCTTCTGTAGGTTCATTATTTGGTTTGTTTTTATTGGGAATCAAACCATAATGTCTTCTGTATACTCCTAATGGTATACTCGCTCTTTATCTTGTTTTTTGTAGGAATCAAACCACAATCGTTCTTCTGAAGCTTTATTTCCGATTTTCGAATTATCGAAAATTGATTATTTTCGATTAACGATTATTTCCAATTTATCGATTATTTTGGATTGATCGATTATTTTCGATCAATCGAAAATCGAAAATAATCGATTATTTTATATAATTGATTATATTTTTTGATAATTGCCCAGCCCTAATCATGAGCACCTGTAATTTTGCAAGAAATCTAAAATTATGCCTATTATTGGAATCCTAAAATACAGTTATCATAACGTTCCTTGCTAAAACATTACTCTGATCTCTAAATTATAGTTATGGATCCATTGATGGCTCATCTAATGTTATTAATCTTACAAGTAAATGTTCTCTTTCTGGTCCATACTGCGTTAAAAGACGATAATTTTCTGTTCATATATTATGTACCACATAGTATGAGGAACCACTATCTTAAAAAATTTGTCTGTCGCACGTCTATTTTGCAACATGAGATCCAGTATTTAATGACTTCTCGTTGCTCGAAACAGTCAATTTTGTTATGGAGATATATTTCGGGTTTCAACTGTAGACACACTTCAACAGAGTTGTCAGTTTTTATACATTTAATGTGTGCGGTAGCGTTGGTGAGTGTTCCACCTACATATTCATCTGTTCGTAACTGTGAACATTTGAACTCATCACCTTTTATTAGTGTGTCAGATGTAACTGCAAATTAAATTTGCTTTGGGACCAATTCTTCTCAACTCAATTATGTAATAACTGCGCGTTATTCGACACGATCCAATTTGATACTGAGATGCGAACTTTTACTCAGGCACACTTCAACAGTTTCAGACTAGAATAGTTGTTTGATTTATAAATGGGTCAGGGGCAGTGCGATCAGATTAGCTCTCGTATTTGATACCAAGCATGGAATGTAAAAAGCTAGTTCAACGATCACAGCTTGCATTAAATTTAAATAGACAGCTATGTTAATCACTTCATTTAAAATAATTTCATCTGCCTTGTCAGTTGCATCAATAGATTCGAGAGGAAGGTTTAGTTAACTTAATCATTTTCTATGCCTTATTATAACAATCTTTTACACTTTCGAATTTAAATGAATTTCTGTTATAACAAAAATTATATTCTAGCGCAAAAATAAATTGAAGGGTTTTTTTTCACATGAAGGCAGGAGTTATCAATATTGCATATAAATAAGTATTTTTCTCTAGAAACCTCAAAAAAATGACCAGGTACGAAAACACGTTTTAAATTGAAATAGATTCAAAACCATAATCTCCAAATATAATGAGAAAAATGTATGTGATGTGTATCATGAACTATTTAGATTTATTTACAAATTAGTAGGTTGTTTTAAACTTTCATTAAAATATCCTCATTAACACATATATTTAAGGTTAATAATACATTTTTTTTTAATTTTAAGGTACCATCAAAGTTACGACTACCAATCTAATCCACATCAAAGATACTATCAAGATAACTATTCACAATTAGAAAGTCCAGAGAAAGTGAACTCGCTCGAACGCAATAAAAACATTCTAAAATCTGAAATAAACGACCTCGACTCAGCAACATATGGATCAACGAACACGTATGGTCAAGATTACAATTCATATAGTCAGAACTCGCCCAAATTTTATCCAAAAGATACTTACACAAGTACTCCTAGTCATTATAAAAGTTACGATCCTCCAAAAGATTCATTTTATCAACCGTTAGATAATAAATATTATTCAGATGGATACTCCAGTTCTGAATATGCAACAAATACGTACAAAACACCAGAAGGGTATAAAATGAATACATATGAGTATAAGAGCTACCAATCTCAGCCTCAACATTCTTATTCATCTAGTAGCGAAAAATATTATACTAGTTCACCCGCAGTTACATCTCCTAGAGACAAAAAGGCGTTTGAAACATTCAAAAATGGAGATTCTCAATATTCTTATTTAACTAATGTTGAATACATAAACGAACCACCCCTTTTTAGAGAAGATGACACGCTAGAACAAAAAATGTTGAAAAAATCAGTGACGCAACAGATTATTGAGAAAAAAACTGTATCCATGACAAAAAGTAGTAAGGAGGAATCTTCGACAAAGAGTTTTAGATTTGAATAGTTTTTGGCTGCCATACAAACCATGCAAGATGTTTCATTAGTACAGTATCAAACAACATACTTTTTTATTATCGTTACAAATAATAATCTCAGATAAAACATTTGATGTGGGTTCAATTTGTATGATTTTATATGATGTATGTTATGAAATATAAAAATTTCACATGCAGTATTTACTAGAATTAAAATATACGATAAATAAAAAATATATCACAAGGCCGGCCTCAATTGGTTGAAATACAAAAAAATCTTTGTTTACTTCTTCCACCTGACCAGTACCTACTTGCAGTATTGTTTAATGGTCGTGGTATGAAAATTAATACTAGTGTTGAATCTATTTAATATTATTTTGCAAAATGGATTGTCTTTGTTCAGGTCTTCAACAAATTTTACTTATACCAAGGTATTTTTTTAATATTCACAGTTCTTTTATTGATTTACTCTTAGTAGATTTATATATGTGCAATTACGGCTTAAGCCACTTAAAGGTGTTATGAAAATAAACTTTAAAAAAAGAATGTGTGAATTTTTAAGCTTTTTAATACAAATAATTTAGCCAAAGTAAACACTAAAATTTCGAATTTCAAAAAATAAAAAAATTAATGCACTTTGGACCTTCTACATATCCACAAGGTTTCTGGTACTTAACCATTCTATTCATATTATTTATTATTTACTGTTTCGGTTTCCTCTTGAATTTGAAATAATTTTTAATCATTACTTCATCATACTTAATCATTAATCAATTACTTGAAATATAAGATATTTCTTATTTGCAAATCCTATGATTTTCATTCAATCTTCGGGTGTGATTTTAATATCGTTTTTTTTTCTTTCAATCTACAAAAGTTGAGTTACAAGATACTAGAAACTCTGTGCAATCCTATATTGGCTAAAATGTTTTTGGTGGTTACATCTTGTTTAAAAAAATATCAGGTAGAAAATAATTGTATGTGGACAGCAGAATGCTTATTCCTCATTCTTTGTACCCATTTATACTGTGTATATCCAAGCAATATTCTATAACTGATGTTTATTCTGAACACCTGTAACTAGATTTGATGCGGGTAATGGAGTTGTTACCGTTAAAGTATATAATGCAGTTATTTCATAGAATAACTAGTTAATCCATGAAATAACTAATCGTGTCTGTATAGTGGGTGATATATTATTAATTTGACTAGTTATTCTATGACATAACTAGGTATCCTATAAATTAACTAATGAGAGATACTTAAAGTGTAAAATAAATAATTTATCTAATTTATGCAGCGTATAAATGGCATTTATGGAAACATATCATAAAATCATATGTTACAACAAGGATTACTAAAATGACACTTGGAATTACAAAGAACATTATTTCTAAAACAAAAACAATTTTTGTTGGTACAAAGCGATATTTCTAAATCCGGTACTTCTTCGATTTTAATTAATTTTTGTTCGCTGAACTGGGATCGGGAATATAATTGTTTTATTCGACCGTTTCTTGTGTCCATGTGGAAAAATCCTTCCATTTTTCCGCTACTTTTCATTTCATCAAACGAAACGTAAACCTTATACTAAAGGATATAGGATATAGATTATTTCACACTTTAACGGGCTGCAGATCGTTATTATATGAAATAACTAGTAAAAGTGTCAAATGAATAATATATTACACACTTTAACAGACACGATCAGTTATTTCATGGAAAAACTAGGTATTCTATAAAATTATGGATTTCATACTTTAACGGTAACAGAGTCAAACGCATAAATAAATTATTGTATCATTTCCTAATGCTTTGCCAAAACCTTCTTTAAACAAGCTTTTCTTCAGCGAACTTCCTTCTGAAGTGTAATTTGATTTTTATACTATGCCAAGGTTGTCGAAAATGTAAATTGAATCTCTCTGTTATTAATCTTGATATTACATTATTTCCCATTTCTTGTGAAGATCAATAAATGAAATTATCCAAATAAAATATAAACACAGAGCTCACCGAACGATCCATTAAGCTCTTCATATTTTAGACCACTGTTGTAAACAACCAGAGTGGATCACACAGGCGGGGTTTTAGCTCCTATATTTGGGGGGAAGGGGGTTGTGTCGATTAAAAATAGAAAATAAAAACTTAGCAGAACTATCTATAGGTAAATTTTCCTGATTAAATACCATCAATCCATATTATTTATATGAATCATTTATTAAATTTTTCGAAATAATAGAAATTTCAATCTTCTTTTTGAGTATTTTGAAAATATGCCTATTACTGCTCCAACACCAATATCTCTATTAATATTTAAAGATCTAGTCCTATAAGGCGTTTTTTTCCATGGATTCTCGCAGCCAATTTTTTAACGAGCGTAAAGTTTAAACGCTTCCTTCGCTCGAAGCGATGCTTACTGGTAAAGTGGCAAGGATACAAAATAAAATGTTAATTGTTGGGAACATGTCTTGTCACATTCTTCTATTGGATTAAGTAGAAAATGGGAAATATGTGTTTCTTGTGTTGCTCCGGCTTTTCTTTACCACTTCGCAATCCAAAATTCATATTCTGAAATGACTGATGGAACTGGAACATTATTAAGAAGTCCATATTATTTTATACACCTTCACTTAAAATTTTGATGTCATTATCTTTGATAGCTTTGATGTTTCCCTAAAATTTTTCCTGAAAGCAAGACAGTTTGGAAGGGTCATGACTGCGCGATATCACATGATATTAGATCACTCTTCTTTATAGAAATATTACAATTATGCGAGAAGTACTACTGATTCATTTCACTTTATTATATAACGTCAATAATGAGATTAGACCAGTATAAGTTTGAATCTTTTGTCTATAGATAGAAATCGAAAGCCTATTATGTAGTTCAGGCCATTATTGTGCTAAATTATAGTGTATCGTTTTCATAAGTATATGGATTTTAAAGAAATATTCATATTGTTTCATATTTCGAGCTTGTTTGTTGAAATTGAAAATTTATTTTTCACTGAGAAATAAAATATTTTAATATTTTTTAAAACGACTCATTCTGAAGATGCCTTCTTCTTCGTCAACGACAAATCGAATACGAAACTGGTATTTTAATTATAAATTTTTTGTATTATTTTATATAAAATACTTCACTCTGAAGCATCTTGTATGTACTGCTGTTATTTGTTTTTAGTGTATATTCTATTTGTTCTTAATTATAAGTGTCCTTACTAAATACGGTGCTAATGTTTTGCTTGTTTCTTTACTTAACCAAAACCAAAATTTAGTTTTTAAGTGCCAATAATAAAATATAAGCTTTAATGAAATGTTTATATTTTTAATTATTAATCTGTACATTACATTTGATATTGTATTTATAAAAACTCAAAAGTGCCTATTCTTCATTGTATTGCTTTTTAATTTGTAATTAAATTTTATATTCTAGTATAAAAATAACGAGACTTAATAGGTGCCTGTTACTTATGAAAGCATGCCTTACATACTTGTATACTTTTTAAATATTTTTGTTTAATTGGATTGTTTTATTGGATAATTAATATTATTATTCTTTAGTAATAGTTGGATGAAATAAAAACGATTTTAACAAAATAAAACGTTTTTCATTTGTAACAATCACTTAATTTCAATATTTATTAAACATTCAATCCACTCTGTTGTCGGTCCTGAAAGAATTTTACAATCAATATATAAACTATTTCTAATTGATAAATTGACTTAAAATTTCGCACACTTGCTAAATTCTAATGACGGTACAAGGATCAAATAAGAAATCTGCAAAACACTTATTGGTCATCAGAGGTAATTAAACCGATATATATCGTTATACCATATATTTTCGCTAAAATTGTTACCTATCAAGATATATTGATTTACGGTTTTTTGGGAACGCATTTCTCAATACTGTGACGCGTCTGCCGATTGATAGAATATAAGACGATAAGAGTGGCAACATATCTCAGACATATGGTATATTTGATCTGCACGTGCTTAATTAGTCATGGATATCTTTGGGTTTATCGAAAGTCGATTTTGTGTTTTTTTGTTGTGGTACATCCTCGAAATTAAAGATGTATAGTATATTTATATAAACTATTCTTTGGGGTTGACGGTGCAAAGTCTAAATTAAATGCTGGATACGGTAGGAGTTCAATATCACTTTCTTCGATCTTGTAACTTTTGCATTGTCTTGTAGATAACCTACTTTCGGTTAACTAAACCTGAATATTTTCCCAATATAACCTCAGCGGCTCACTATTTACTTCGCCAATGATAGTTCGACCATCCGGAATGATTTCGAAGTACAGTAAACTTTTGTAATTCCACCAAACACAAAACAAGACTTTCGATCTTTCTATGCCATAGGTTCTAGTGATTATCTTTTGTTTAACCAATAATTGTCCATGTTCGAGTTGTTTGGATAAATCCATTTTTAATCGCAAGTAGTAATACTCGACGTTTCGCTTTTATAGGTCTTATCTAATGATTGTAAATGGCGAAGTATTCTACGCAGCTGGAAGACCTTAGCGCGAAAGATCTTCAAGCGTCAAATCTCCACAAATAAACGATTAAACCAACACTGAGACCTTCGCCCATTAACATTGTCTTCCGCTTCAATATCACATATTTTCCTACCATTCTTCACGAAGAGCTGAGAGTCTATGGATCAAGCAGACCAATCTTAAATTTTGATTCCCACTTACTCCAAGTATTTGGTTAACAATTGTTGCTGTATGTGGATGTGCTTCATAATGAATTGGTCACCAATAAATGGAGCAAATAGATTCACGACCTCTAGAAATATTTCCTCGACGTACTATTAAGCTACAGAACCCAGAATATCAATTAAGCCCAGGCATGGAAATTAATTCCACTCCAAACCATAACTGATCACCTAGGAGGCCGATATAAGAGGTTATTGAGCAAATCACTCTTCTGATCATCTCCATACTCTGTCTCGATCGTCTGATTGGTATAGATCAAATCCTTGAATAAAACAGTTCCCCTTTGTTCTATGGTCCAATGAGAATGCTAGTCGATGAATAATCGCCTTCCTCTACGATGACTTTCCAAGAGTTGGAGCCCTGTCGTGGGTCACTTTGATACAATTCTATGCTCCTTTAGTCTCTGCCGTACTGTTTCTAAGCTTACTCGTGTGTTTCACGAAGGTTTTAATATTGATTTATCATTTCCTGTATCTATTAATAATTTTAATTTTGGATTTTTAATTTCAATGTATAGTAATGAATTATTTGCCGCGATGTTTATTTCAATTATTTTTGATTTTTCTTCCGAGGCTCTTTCCGAAAATTTACGGTTTGATCATTATTTTCGTCTGACTCAAATAAATTCTGGAAATCAATTATTTCTTCTTCGTTATCGTTATTGTTACAATTATTATTATATAACTCTTCTGATGTAAAATTTGGTCGTTCATTTCTCGATTGGAAATATCTATTATTACTCGTATTATTATTATGATTAATTTTTGCATGTCTACTGGGTCTGTCAGTATAATTTCTCGATGTCGTAGACATCGGTTCTGGTCTTGGTAAGCGGTTTACAGGTATTTGGTTTGGCCGGAAAACGTTTTTCCTGGTGCCAAATACTTGTGCATTTGTCAGATAATTTTGCCTTCTTTGTGGCATAGGATTTACATTTATCGGTTGACTAGGAAAATTATTATAATTATTATTGTTACTATTATATCTTTCATTATTATAAAATTGGTTTCTATAATTATTACATATTGCTGATAGTAGGGATTGTTATTATTATATTGATTGTTTTGATTACTTTTCATTGAATTATTATTGTACTTAAATCTGGGCTCATAAAATTGGCCAGAGTTTCTCGAAGTTTTCGAATTCTTCGACATAAGCCATAGCATCCTCTAGTGATATAGGCTTTTTTAAATACTTGTTATTGAGTATGATGCCTGAACATCCTGCTATAAAGGTGTTCAAAGCTGTTTTTTCGCAATGATTTATTTGACATTTTTTGTCAATTTCCCCTAAATTTAAATTATTACTAATTCTTTGGATCGTTTGACTTTTTAGTAATTGTAATCTATTTCCAAATGCTATTAGACTCTCATTTTTAAATGGTCGTGTTCTTGTTAGTTCCTGTAGTATACAGTCTATGTCACGTCTGTCTGCAAAGCATTGTATCAAAGCTTCTTTTAGTTTGAACCATGTATTTAGTTCAATCCTATTTCCTACCATCATTTCAGCTTTGTCAATTAATTTTTCTTGGCACTTACAGCTATCTGAAGTCCTGAAGTTCCTCGTTGAACACGTAGATCTAGTTCTGCTGTACTGAAGTACGTAGTCGGAATTTTTTATCGCACTTTGCATGAAAAATCGCGACCGCACTAATCCGAATGACTGCGCCAATTATAACTTTCGGTCTTCGAAAATTATTTTCAAAAATTTATTTTACAATAATTGAATGAATACAATTAATCTCAAAAGGGAACTAGCTAATATTCATTGAATGAACTATATATTCAAGAGCGATACATATATTCATTACCAAGTTGTTTACAAATATTTGTGTTTATAATAAAATAATTGCTGATGAAGTGTTTATGATATTTAATACAATTGCGTTTTATATAAATGTCCTTCCAGAATTTTCTTCATGTAACTCTCACAATACAAAAAATATGAAGTGGTTTTTTTGCTATTGAGTTTATCGAACTCCAATAATTCGAACTGCAAGGGACCGTAGCAAAAGTTCGAATTATCGAGGTGTTCGAATTATCGGAGTTGTGCACATTTACATACATATATGTAGGTATGCATTTCGATGCATCTTTCCATTTTATAAATAAATAAATATGTTATGGGTATATAACATGTTTATTTATTTATTTATTTATTTAAAATAATAATTTGTATACGTTTGAAGAATTTTTGGTTCTAAAAAGGACCGATTATTTATCTTAAAATAAAAAAAAATACATATATTTATTTTTTTGTAAAGAAATCAGCTATGCTAGATTGCTTCATGCTGACGATTTTTTCCTTTGAAGCAAATCGAGTGATTCGACAAAATATCGTCGTCTTACCTAGAATCTGAAGATTCGAATTTTTCAATTTTTTTCAACACTAACAGTTCGAATTTTTTAATACATATGTACATACATAATTTATACAAGAAAAATTCGAATTTTTCAATTATTCGAACATCAAAAATTCGAACTTTTCAATTATTTAAACGCCAAAAATTCGAATTTTTCGGTAATTTTAACACAGAAAATACGAATTTTTTTGATAATTCGAACTTCAAAAGTTCGAATTATCGAGGTTTTTTTACATGTGTTAGTATAGGAATGTCAAGGGACCGACGCAAAAGTTCGAATTAACGAGGAATTCGAATTATCGGAGTTCGACGTACTATTTATTATAAAAACGTACGACATCGTCAATAAACAAACACAGAATGATTAAAAAAATTTAGCAATTCACTTTTTATAGAATTAGAGTTTAGCCTTACCGATTCACGTTGTGTTTAGAGGTGTAAGAATTTTTAAATAAGAAAAGAGACATTACTTTTGAAACACCCTCTATAAATAGGAATTTTTAGTGAAAATTTCGAAAACTTATCCAGGCATTTAATTGGATTCTTGATAGAATTGATAGATTTTGAAAAACTCTATCATTTTATTTTATGAATAGTGGAATCAATTAGTTATAAACATGTCAAAATTAATAAGATTCCGAAAATAGGTGATTTCATTTCACAATATTATAGAGTCAATAACTAAATATATTAACAATTATTTCTCGAATTCTATCCAATAAATTCTCTTTCATAATCAAATAACACACAAAAAAACAAGATTTATGTTTTGGTGTCAATATTGCAGATAATCTCGAAAATCAAGTTTTTGTAAAGGAACTTAAAATTTCAATAAACTCGATAATCCATCAAGTCAAGTAATGTAAAGAATAATTGAATTTAATACACGCAAGAAAATAATTGAGAGATGAATTTTAAGTGGTTTGGGAAGAATGAAAACTTAGATGCAGAAGACGACAAACGTTATGCTGATGCCATTGTGTCATCAAGTTCAAATCAAAAGTATATATCTTTTTTTAAATATTAACCTGAAAATGTTCAGAACTTCAAGGGATTGTAGACTTAAGGATACAATTTAAATTTCAAATGGATCAGTCTACGCGTTCCCAAGGTATTTAAGCGAAGTTTTCAATCAAGATAAGAAACCCCAATAACATTTATAGTATTTTTCACGCTCTGAGAAAGTGACTAGACTGGTTAATATATGAGAAGCAATAGACACACCCTTATATTTATACATGACTCTTACGGCCCTCCGAAATGGCATAAATTTACGACTTTTGAGTCTTATCAAATTTTACATAGGTTTTGGTAGTAAAAGCTCTTTCTTGGATTCTGAACTATACTCTGATGAGGTTTCATATAAAAATTAATAGTTCTCAGATACCGTCTATAAGTTGTTGAAATACTATACAGTGTCCCAATTTAGAGATAATATTTAAATAATTGAATTCAATTACCCCAATTGAGCAAATTAAGTTTAATATTTTTTTAAATTGTGTGTTCTATATTCATTGTTACCTGTAGTCTGATATCTCGTATTATTTAATGTCACTGTCAGGTAAATTTTTTATGACTGTAGATTATTTTACAGTGTGTTAAAACCTAACATTACAATTTAATAAACTGATTAATATGGGAAAACTACTCAATCCAGAGTATGACTTCGGAAATGCTGCTAGCAATTAAGCCCTCTACATACCAATTTTTGAAAATGTCTTGGAGGCTGCCGAAATGAAAAACTCTCAGAACCAATAACGGATTTAGGCTTTCTGCCGCCCTAAGACCCGCCTTTCTTAATAAAATGGATTCCATTAATTTTGATCCAAAATTTTTATTTCAAAATAACTTTATTATATTTAAGTATAATTTTTAAGTGTAAATAGTAAATATAGATAATTAAGTTATAAACTTAAGAAAAATAAATATTTTTTTTATTTTAATCAATTTGAAAAATAGACAGTAATGCAAGAGCATTAAATCTATCTTGGCCCATGCTTGTGCGTAAATATGTTTTTACTCTTTTTAGAGTGCGAAAAGATCTTTTTCTCCTGAATAATCTGTAGCTGGAGTACTCAAAAAAATTCGAATGTCCACATTCCAATGACTCGTGATACACTGCATATAGTGAGTGGCGCAAAAAGAACGCACGAATTTGAGTTGATCAGTGGGAGGAGCGGAGCGGAGGGGCGAGGGCTGGATATTTTGTTAAGTTAGGGAGTCCAGTTTAGTACCAAAGGCGCATTGCGTTTTGCTGTTGAACATTTCTTCAAAAGTAATGAATCTGTTATTACTCTTCAAGGGCTTTTCCGAACAGAGTTCAATGTTCCACGAAATGGTTCGATACCTGATCGCAACACAATACTTCGTTGGGTTGCCTCTTTTCGCACAACTGGATCAGTTATGAAGAAGAAGTCGTCCTTGCGAGGAGCGACAAAGTTAGGGCATCGGTTCTTCAAAGTCCTCGCCGCTCCACTATGCAGCGCGCTCCAACCTTAAACTTGACTCGACTCTCGCTGCAGCGCATCCTGAACGATGATTGTCAAAAGTAATGAAAAACCTCGAAGAAAGACTTTTGATGTATATCGACGCTGCAGCTGTTACCGATTCAACAGCACATGATCTTACTTAATTCAACGAATGTGCGGCACAAGGAACATAATCTACTAAAGGATTAATTGTTTTGATTCTTGTCTGAATATACACCTGATATAATGCTCGCATTATCTGAGATTGATCACGACAGTTCATTATATCCAAACCATTATTTTCTAGAGATTTTAACAAGCATCCTTAATTTGAAAAGTTATTGAAATGTTGTAAAACGTTGCGTCCAAGAACATTATTCGATAGAGACTATAATTGATCTATTGAAAAATTGACATCTTACCCACAAATTAAGAAGTAAATTGATAAATTGAATTATAATACACTGAAGAAACTGTTAACTTCATTCAAGGAACAAAACTTAGAACCAAGAAAATTATTTAAAAAAAAAATTTTGTACGAATTAAGAAAAGTTACGGGTCCAAATTTTTTTTCGTAAGCCCAGTTAACTGTTTTTTCAGTGTATATTTCATAGAAAATTTTTCATAAAAAAAATTCTATTGTCTTCACTTCGTCTATAAAATTTTGGCATTTCAAAAATGATGCCGCCCTAGATCTAGAAGTGTTTAAGCATAAATCCATCACTGCTCAAAATAAACTTATTAATACGTCAGTCCAACTATAAATAATACATTAAAGAATGTTCAAGCTGCGAAGATGCCATTAAGACTGGAGAATCTATATAGCAAATCAAAAAAGAAATATTTGCCAGACATTCCTTATCATCCAGAAAGCAACAACCTGGTGAGACGTTAGATCAATATGTACAAATTGTAAAACAGATGCGTAAGGATTGCAATTTTCAAGATGTGTCTACTGATAAAAACATAGACAATTTTACAAGAGATTATTTTATAGCAGGTCGAGTTCATCATATATAATGCAAAGACAAATTTGTCACAAGCTATTGATTCTACTAGGTTGCTAGAAATGGCGAACAACATTTGAGAGCATATCAAAACTCACCTAGTTTTCAAATCAATGCTGACCCACATAAATCTAATCCTACGTTAATTACAAAAAGTGATCAAAACGAGTCTGCAACTGCTGCCGCCTTCCGTAAATGTTATTACTGTGGAAAATCATAACACCCTTGTAGTCAGTGCCCTGCAAATAATCCTTTTTGTTCTTATTATGGGAAAAAGGGACACTTTGAGCAAATATGTGTCTCAAAAAATAAGAAACAGATTAGCTATACGAAAAAAACGTCAACAGCTTTAACTGACGTGATTTCTGCTGCTTCTCAAAAGCTGTAACTAGTGTACATGTTACTCTGTATCTACATAATTAACGAGGATCCTCGTTCACGTATGATGTACTAAAAACTTATTTAATACAAAATGGGTTTGTCATAAGTCATACAACACCCTAAAATCAAAGACAAAACAGATAATGTGAATGAAATAATGGGGGTATTTGGAACCGATTCTACTTGCTCTAAAGCCAAAAAAATTGAATATCAGAGAACGGCAGCAAGTTCTGACTGAATCACTCCATTCAAGCAGTATTATGTACTGTAATACATCATCCTCGAAGATCAGCTAATGGCTGTTCCTACTTGGCTTAAATACTCCTGGTCCAGTATATATAAAACATGTGAGACAAAAAAAATATGAACCATTTGTAGAGGATATCGAGCTTTTAGAAGTTAATTCCATTGTTCGAGTACCAAATAGTAATGAGGCTATTGTTTTAACATGACATCTAGCTTCTAGTAGAAACCCAGATATTTGAAAATGGAACAAAAATCGACAAGACCTGAAACAGGAATACCAATGTGTGTCAGATCAATATCAACAGGTGGTGCCAGTACCTTCAAACAGTAAAGGTAATGGGATAATGGAAAGTGCTTGTACAAACTGACTCCCACTCCAGTCTCACTCTTTCAGAACAATCACATTCTACAGTCTACATTTAAGGCAGAATGAAACAAAACATACTTTAGATTATTAGTTTGTCATTGTCAGTAGTTTAGTTTTCAGTTTACTAAAGCCTTAATCCCCGAGGTTATTTCTTAGTCTGCGCTAAATTATTAAAATTTCCATGGGCTAATTGACAAAAATGATATTTGTTAAAACCAAAACAACCAACGCAATTTTTGAGGTACCCAAAACTGCCAATGAAACAAATGACTATGTTAGACAATTTTATTCTGTAAATTACTTATTTTAGTTGTTTTAATGTTTTGCTGGTACCAATGTAGCTAGGAAATTAGATCTAAAATCTATGATTTTATTATTATCTCTTAATAATGTGTCATTTTGTATATTATCAAACCACCTGCAAACATTCAAATATTTTTCCTTGTCAAGATTCGATAAAGTTTCCTAAAAAGTTTATCACATTAAATTTACAAATTAATAAAAGAAAATTTTCAATAAACCTATAGTAGCAATAGTAATTACTTACCATTACTCTTAAAAGCATATAAAAGAATAATATGTCAGCGATTGTTAACCTATGTGAAACTAAGTATGTCTTGAGGGCTAAAATATTATTAAGTTCCTGAAAAATCGAACATACTTTATTAATCACTTCAATACTCATTGAAAAGTCGATTTTTTAGAATGAGATTAAGAAAATTTTTGCGAATATATTGCAAATAATAATTACTTTTAAAACAATTTTTGCATTATAAGAACTATCAACATGAACACCATATACTTGAGCATATTCAATCCACTGTTGTATTTGGATTTTTTCAATTTGATTTTGGGGACCTAATGGAGAGTTGGATTTTTTTAGCAAATTAAATATTTTTACTGTCGTCTCCGAAGTTGGTATCTAAAAACAAGGTTTGTTAAAATACAAAAGAAATAAGAAATTACGAGAACTAACCTTACTTTTGGTATTATCTAATTTTACTTTTAGTAACGTAGATATAGGTTTTAAGTAAGTACTTGCATTAATAACCATTTTTTAACGTATTATATTGTATATTTGCAATTACTGATGTTGCTATCAATAAAACTGAAAAGAATGACTCTTCTTTCTCAATACTCTTTTAACCCAAGGACTCTTTAACAGGACGGTTCACTTCACAGAACATACCTTTGGTTGGGTTAGGTTAGGTATGTTGGTATGTTTTGTGGTTTACTTCAGATTGTGATTGATCTATGGTCTTCATAGTATATGGTTAATCTATGGATGAATGACTCACAGAACATACCAGAGTCATATATGTAATATACCTATATGGGCAATTTCTAAAGTGGAAGCTGTTCCGACTAAGAAAAACAGAATGATAACGGTTTCTACGAGATATCTGGAACAAAAGAGAAAATAGTTTATCGTCGGCACCTTAATAGTGGTACATTCCTCCCGTTTAAGCTGTCCACATAGAAGTATTACTTATATGACCAGAGGATTTCTGCTCATTAACCTCATACAATCCAATTTTGCGACGTCACAAATTAAGCAAGCGTGTCGCCATCTTAAGGGCTCAATAAGACGTTGCGGAAATAGAGAGACAATTAGCACTTTGACGCATATTTTGTTATGCTGTTGTCTCTCCCATTACGTTCACATGGAGCGAATTAAATGCGGAGTGAAATATGCGTCATGAACTTTTAGGTGAAAAAGTTGAAATATTTGAATTAAAATCAATTACAGTTATAACAAAAAGTAACTGCGATTTAATTTCTAATCATTATATATCAATCAAATCAAATATAATAGAAATTGTGAGTTTATTTTTTTATTTCTGAAATAATCGTGGCGCATTCCGTTCCATGCTTTGTGAAAGAGCTCTCGTTTTTAACCAGGTTTACCCATGGAACATACCCTACATTTTAGGGTGTGCTCTGTGGTTTTACCACATTGTGATAGTAAAAGACGGATTAATGAGGAGATGAGGAGTTCCGCAGTTATTTCAGTTGGTGATAATATTAATTTCTAAGATAAGTGAGGTTAATGTAGTTAATTAACTGTGATATAATAAATAATGCTTATTTACTACATTCAACATATTGTTCCAAAATATATTTTAAAAAAAAATTCTAAAACACCGTTGGATTTTGTTCGTCTATTTTCATATTTTAGCCCAAACTATCTAAATAAAGAAAAACAAAACTTGCCAAAACTTTTTGGAAATTATTGTACTAATGTTAGAAAACATATTAATGTGGGTACAATTGGGCACGTGGATCATGGGAAAACAACTTTGACTGCTGCAATAACTAAGGTATTACAAAAAGATGGATTAGCGAAATATGTACCTTATGATCAGATAGATAATGCTCCAGAAGAAAAAGCAAGAGGTATTAAACATCAGAGAGGGTAGCAATTTATTAATTGTGATTACATTCAAGGAATTACAATAAATGCTGCTCATATTGGTTATAGTACAAATAAAAGAAGCTATGCTCACACAGATTGTCCTGGCCATGCAGATTTTATAAAAAATATGATTTCTGGAGTGTCTCAAATGGATGGAGCTATATTAGTGGTTGCAGCAACTGATGGTCAGATGCCACAAACTAGAGAACATTTATTATTGGCTAAACAAGTTGGAATAACAAAAATTATTGTTTATATTAATAAAGCAGATCTAGTGGATCAGGAAGTATGTAATTTTCTTCATATATATAAAAATTATTCAGTTTTTTTCATTGGATAATATGCTTGATTTAGTCTAGTTTCAATTTTATTTCTAAAAAATCTTTTTTGACAGTTTAGCTCAATTTTGGCCTTTATCAAAATATCATTTGACATTGGATTTTTGGTTTTAATTTTATTTAATTATAGATATGTATATGTCTGGCAAATATATTGTGAATTGATGGGCAGTATAATTTTGATGGGTGTGTAGTTAGGTACTAGTGATAATATAGTAACTAAGTTAAGGTAATTCATTGCAGAATTAACTACTTTATCCTTGACATCTTCCAAATAAATAAAAACAAATGAAACAGAGGTGTGTGCATAGAGTTGTGGGTTTTCTGGGAAAACTAGAGGCTACAAGATAGAGTCTATTCATCAACTTTGGATGTGATGCTTTTTTGAGTTTGTCCCTTCCAACAAAAGAAAACAATAATTTAGTAAAATTAAATAATTAACAAAGAGAAAGAATTGCGATTCATAAATTATTAGTCATGTAGAAATCTGAAACATTAAAATAAAATAATTCTCAATAACTAATATGCATATAAGCATATATAATGTTTCAGTACTTAGTTAAATATTGCCATATTGGACAAAATATTTTATTTATTAAATTGATCTATGAATATCTGAATTACTATCACATTACTATTTGTGCATAAGCAGTACTAGAAATTCATTTCTCTTTTTTGACACATCAAGTTTATATTTCTCTATCTTCTTTTCACTCTAACAAACTCAAAACTATAATATTTTAATTTTTTAAGCTCTAATACACTCTTCTAAAGGCAATTATTTAGGCACCTAATTTCTTTTCCATGCTTTTGCCCATACACTTGTCTTTGATAATTTTGAAACTCACTGGTTATTGTTACACTCGATGTTATATCTGTAAAAAGTGAGGCTGATAATTTATAGTACATCATGAAAAGTACCAGTCACAATGTCATGTTTCCCTTTTTAATTGTCTTTATCACCATAAATGATCTTTGTATTTGTATTTCAACTTCAAGAAATCAGCAATTCAATTTCTGAAATTGGAGATGAACTTATTAATATTTGTGATACTTCCAGACTGTCAACATTATTTATGTATCATATTGCAGATGAGATAAGGAAGTCCAGGGTCAATTCGATAATTACACATGTTATGATTTTATTTTATAGTAAATAGTAAGAGTAATAGCTCTAATCCCCCTTCTATCACTATTTCTTTGGTTATTAGCCAATCAGAGAGTTCATTTTTTCATAAATTGGTAAGTAACGGTTTCTTTAATCTTGAATGGTAACTGGCATTGTCTATAACTATTGACAAACATCTATAAATGCTTGATGAGCATTTGTAATCAGTTTATCCCTCTATCTCCTTTGTTAAAAAAATAAATGCACTTATCTGAAAAGAAGTTCTGTATTTCGATTTGAATAGGATTACTTCCAGTTCACATTTTAGGTGCAACTGTAATACTTTTAAATCCTTTCCTTGTTTCAAAAGGCTATAAATGTTTGCTTCTCAAACATTTAGAAACTATTTAAACAGTACTATTGAAATGTTTTCATGTACAACAGCACCACATACATTTAAAACTTTCATATGAACAGTTAAATTGCATTTTAATTTTAAATAAGTATTATTAAACATTTGTGTCATTATGATTTCACAAATTTCGAAACAAGCAAAAATGACAATATTAACTGAAATAATTGACACATGCTGCAGATTCGAAATTATAATCCTATCTAAGAAAGTCGAGGGCTACTTGATCTTGAATTGTAAATAGTTTTTACCTGTAGAGATTACAACCTTATTTTTGTTAATTCATGACATGCATTAAAATAAATTGGCATATTATAAATTTTAGGAAGGTCCAAAGATTTTATTTTAGAAATTCTCTGTCTGATTTATTTTTAGAGGAACTATCTTCCAATTAAAAACGTGTTTTAAACAGACAGGATCACCGAATAAACGGTGTTAGTTAGGTACACTGGGTCATCCACAGACGAAATTCACACGGCTAGCGCTGCGGCTTGTCCCGCTACATAATCCCCCGAATGCAACCCCCTCTTGTTTAGTTCCCGCGTTACTATTCGCACTTGTTTTCTCCTGATTCTTTGTGATGTCACGAAAATATTTTAATAAAAAAATCTTATTGCTTGTGTACTCAGTAAATCACGATCCACTGTGTACTTGTTAAAGTAAAGCTTTTGAAAGGTGTATGATGCCGGTAAACATAAAGAACTTTCTCAATAAAACCAGTATATATTCATTTGACAGAAATATATTTAATGAAGAAGACTTTATGCCGAGTAGTGTCACTGATAGAACCCATACTGAAAAACAATTAGGCTCTGTTGGCAAGAATAAAAACTTGACAGTGTCAAATCAAAAGACCAAAAGCAAAGTTATTAATGATAATGAAAATCAAGTGTAATGTCGGGGTCCACAACTATTTGTGGTATGAATGAGTCTGCTGATCATGCAGTTTAGTTACCAATTAATAACCCTCCACCAAAATAAGACATTGATAATAGCTCTGCAGTGCTCAACTGCACGGATAATTTCACTGGAAGAATTCCAAAAAATTTTTAAAGCAGCTGCAAGGAGTAATAAAAGAAAACACAGGCGATTAGGTAGATCTCTTATTGCATCTGACACGCCAGAAAAGGACGAGATTGCGAAGATTAAAAAGGAAGAAAGATCTACAGGGAAAAAAGCTTCACTAACTCACCTGTTGAAGGGAGCTGATTGGAGGATGAAGAAACTTATAAACCCTTTGTAAAGAATGCCACGTAAAGGTGAATATATATTAGTTTAATTTTCATCTACAAACCAACTCTTATACTATGTCACTAAAGTATTGGAATTACGTATTGGAGTAGAATGCGAGGTACCTGAGATACGTAAAAGGACGTTCAACGAAATATTCCAGATTCGGCATATGTTAAGGATGATAATATTAAGTTTCTATTACCAACTCCTACCTGAAGTGGTAGTACTGCTTGGCAGCAATCATGTCTTACTTTTAATCTTCTATGTTAAATAATGCTTGAATTTAACTTTCTAGACATAAAAGTTTTGATCCCTACTCGTGCAAGTTTTTAATAAATAATATTAATAGACAGATTTTACTACTTCTAGTTTGAAAGTTCCTTTGTAATTAAACGCTAATTTAGATTTTATTTTGATAGAAGAAAACTGTGATGATTATTTGATTTAATACTGTGCCTTACTTGATTTTAATGTTTAGAAAGTTACATTTTTAAAAGAATTATATTTTCCGTTTTATTTGCGTACGACAGAACTTTTTTAAATGTTTTTCTTAGAGCAAATTTTTGTTTCATTGGGATGTTTTTGTTCCTCGTAATATTAAATAAATTGTTTCATTTTTACTGTTTTTTTTTTCTAATTTGGTATCTAAAATAACTCGACCCATTGTTGACCATGGGGTGATCCAATATTCACCCACTTATGTACACCGTGAGTCAATTTTACTTTTTTTAAAAATCTCATTCAGTTCATTCTCCATTATTAGTACTAAATACACTAAGAATATTCTTATAGCTAAATAATTCATTTAATAGAGAAACTTAATTTGAGGTTGATTGGATTGGTAAGTTCGGATTTATGAGGAATAAAAAAAGAGACCTTTTCATTTACTCTATATAATATACCCTATATAATTTCAATCATAATAATTTGAAAAATATAAGGGGCTTGTATATTGAGAAATATATTTGGGTATGCATGCATGCAGAGGTTCTCAATAAAATTTCAGCCATTTTGGACTCTCAGTTTCTGCTTGAAAAAGCAAAAAGTGAAAAGGAATGACTATCAGGCCATCATTAAATATTTGCTTTTGAATAATAAAAAGCATAAGCAGCCGAAAGAAGAGTTAGACGGTGATTCATTTACGACCGTAATATTTTGGGCAATTGAATTTAAATGTAGCAATATGAGCTTGATTGACGACGTGCGTTCGGGCTGGCCAAATACAGCAACATCGAAAAAGTTCACCAAATAGTACTAAACGACGAAAATAAAAATTATTATGGAAAAAATATCTTGTTTCTTTGTTAAGTCAGAATATTTTCGCATAGCCCTCGTATATAATAAAAATTTTACTGTTTTATATAAGTAGTTATATATTTTTTTCTAGATATTGGAATTGGTTGAATTGGAAATCAGAGAATTACTAGAAGATTTTGGCTTTGATGGTTCCAATGCTCCAGTTGTGTTTGGTTCTGCATTGGATGTTCTAAATGAAAATAATTCACAGTATGGTAAAGAGTCGATTATTCAACTACTACACTACTTAGACAACTATATACCAGACCCTAAGAGAGATATCACATCGCCTTTTATGTTACCTATAGATAATGCATTTACAGTACCCGGTAGAGGTACTGTAGTCGTTGGTACTATACAAAGAGGGGTAATAAAGAGATCTCAGGATGCAGAACTATTGGGTTTTGATACTCAACTAAAAACTGTTGTTACAGATATTCAGGTGTTCAAGAAAAGTGTTACTGAGGTATATAAACACTTATTAAACATCACAGAAAAAAATTCCATAATGATAACTAATAATATGTCACTTACAGGTCTGGCAAGCTAACCATAAGAAGTCAGTAAATTAAAGAATTTGTTGCTGAATAGTTACCAAAGCTTAATTTTGTTGCTCCAGTCGATTTCTCAAAATCGAATTTTGCTAGCTTCATAGTTTTAAAAATGTCTATGAGCTTATTCCCTAGTTGCTAATGGATTTTACTTTTAAAATTTTCTAGAGCAAGAAATATGCCAAACTTTTTGAAAAAAATGCCTCAAAATTAAATTTTCTTGTTGTCTTGTTATTTAATTTCATGGCAACCAATAAGCAACAAATTCTCCAGCCATTTTTTCGAATTTGATGACTTTGCATTGTTAGCTTTCCAAACTTGGCACTTGGTCTTATTCAATTTGTTTCCCATATAGTTAAGAGCTATTAACAATCCAATAAACTTGGTTTCACATTAAATAAATTACCAGCATATTTCACATTATGCTTTTCTAAATGGCAGAATAAGATTTGGCTAGGTAACATATCCAAACAAATTGTCTTGTTCAAGATAGAGACTTACAACTTGTCTAATTTTACTTGCAATAGTTAATGCGAGTTTATTGTTTCCCCTCTCAGAATTTACTAGAACATCATCAGAAATGTCATTCTCATCAAGATTAATAAGTGATGTATTGCTACATCCACGAGGATGTATTGATATCTAGTTAGCCTAGACAAGTTCCATGCGTAAACAAAATATTGCGTTACCATAGCAACGGACTTGTTAGAAGTACCAGTGTAAAGTTTGACGTTAAAAAAGTAAACCAGAGTTAGGCAATAAATTAAAAGAAAAAAGATGTTCACTAAAATTGTGAAAATCGAAAAATTGGAGTATTGAGCCATCATCAAATACCTGTATTTAAAAGGGTTAAGAGGTAAGCAGATTTACGAAGATATGCTTAATACCCTTGGCGATCAATGTTCTTCGTATGCGACCGTGAAAAATTGGACTGCAAGCTTCAAAAGAGGTAAATTTGCCATTGAAGATGATGACCGATCGGGAAGACCAGTTTCTGTGTCAGTCCCCGAAAATATCGATGCAGTTCATGACATGATTTATCAGACCGTCGAATTGGGCTAAAATGGATATCTGAAGCACTGAATATTTCATACGAATGCGTTCATCATATTGTTCACGTCAATTTGGACATGACAAAAAATGCTGCAAAATGGATCCCCCAAATGTTTGAATGTTGACCAAAAGCGTGAAAGGGTAGAAGCATCGCGTTCAATCTGTGCTCGATTTGAAAACGATGTAGACTTCTTAAACCGAATTGTTACTACAGATGAGACTTGGATACATTTCTACGATCCAGAAACAAAGCAACAATGGATGGTATGGCGATACTCTAGTTCTCCAAGACCTAAGAAGTTTCGTGTCCAAAAATATGCTAGAAAAGATTTGCTTCAGTTTTTTGGGATTGCCATGGAGTAATCATGATTGATTTTTTGGATAAGGGTAGAACAATAACTGGAGATTACTATTCAACATTACTGAGCTATCCAAAGGTGTTTTGTTTTTGCAGGACAACGCTCCTGCACACAAATCTCATGTTGCCGTGCAAAAAATTTCGTGATTTAGGGTTTGAATTACTAGAACACCCCCCTTATTCACCAGATTTGGCTCCATACGACTATCATCTCTCTCCTCAACTGAAAAAAAGTTTAAAAGGTAGTAAATTTTCTTCCAACGAGGAGGTAATAAAAGCTGTGGAGGTCTGGTTTGCAGAGTAAGAAGAAACATTTTTTAAAGGTCTAGAGATGATGCATATTCGCTGTAATAAATGTATCTAATTAAGAGGAGAATATGTTGAGTAATAAAATATTTTGACATTGAAATTTTTGTTTGGTTCTTTAGTAGGCTAAGAATTCTTCAATATATTCTCTTATAGCTGTTTCCAATTTAAGAAATTGTTTTCCTATTTGAGAGCAAATGACAGAGATTTTGTTATATTGGTGAACAATTAATTTGGAATTTCTGGAACCGTTGGCGATATTCATACTGAATAATTGTTTATACTACCGCTACACTAACATTCACGATTACACTGTCGGACGCGCGTTTTGATAACCGAGTTATCATCTTCTAAGAAATATTAGATTTTAGTCTCTGAAGACGATAACTTGGTTATCGAAATGCGCGTCAGACAGAATCGTGAGTGTTTGTGTAGTAGTGGTGTAAACAGTGTAATCAGTTTGGTGAAAAATTGTCGAAAAATATGGTATTAAGATCGAAGTGCTTTGGTGGCAATTTCAAAGTATTATCGCCATGTACATCTTTATATTATATAACTCTACTATTAGCATGTAACTATTTCAACTTATCGAGATGTGGATGTAGGTGATTTTTCAGATTGCTCATTGTGCATTATTAATAACGAGAACGCTTTGTGGTGGTAAATTCGGTATCACTTTGATTACCGCATTTGCATTTTAAAATAAACGAAACATTTGGTATAAATTTATTTACCCATCCTGCATGAACATGATTAGCACTACTTCTTCAGTATTGGTTTTCCTATCCATTTGTTAATATTATCAGACCAAGCTTTTTAGTAAGTGTGAGAACATGGATGCGTTTCATCCATGTCGATAATGGCTGGACCCTCCTTTTATTCCTCGTACATTGTCGCTCAGTAGTTTGTAGTTAGTTCTTAATTTGCGCCATCGGAAACAAGACAAGAAAACTCTGCCGAAGACTTCCTTAACCTTCCAGTTCAGAAACATGAAATAAGGTGTATATATGCATTTAAATGACATTTCTTTATCGATTTCATCAGTTGCATGAAAGTAATAGTGTTTACATCGTATCCAATTTACTGTGATTATGAAATATTTTCTTGAAGTTTGTTGAAATTTTTAGGCCAAAGCTGGTGACAATGTAGGAGCTCTTCTAAGGGGATTAAAACTGAAAGATGTCTCTAAAGGGATGCTGTTGAGTGCAGTGGGATGTTTAAAAATCACTAATAGATTTAAGGCTAGTATTTATTTCCTTTCAAGTAAAGAAGGAGGAAGAACAAGGCCAATAACTGGAAAATATTGTCAACAATTATTTAGCAAAACTTGGAATGTAGCCTGTAGAATTGATTTAGGTAAGTTATTTAACCAACAATAATTAATTCATATATTTTTTCAAAAAGTTACGTTCCATTCTTTTAATGCAGTATAAACAAGACAGAGAAAATTAAGATTACCGGTTGGAGCTAAAACTTTAAGAATACTTATGTGTTAAAGTGTCTGGACTATATTCCTATGGTCCACAAAGTATTCTCAAAGTTCATATATTCTTGTACTATGTTTTTCAATAATAGGTTACCAGTTTAATAAATTGTTTTTACACATTAATTAATAAATTTATACTGCTCTATTTAGAAAACTTTACTAATGTACAACTTCATAGATTTTTTTGTTGCTTTTAGATAAAGGTGTAGAGATGTTGATGCCAGGTGAACATGGTTCAGTAGACCTCACTTTGTTATGGAAAATGGTTATGATTCCGGGACAACAGTTCACTGTCAGGGAGAATAATATAACTGTGGCAACTGGTGTAATTACAGAGACTTTACCAAGTATTAATATAACAAAAAGTTTAGGTAAACTTGTACTGTAATATAAAATTCATTTGTTAAGTTTGATATTATTTGTGATAAGCAAGAAATATGTTTCTCTTCCTTTATTATTTGATTCTTATTGTATAACAAACCATATCGGACCTTAATTTCAAAGTTTTAACATAGAATTCTGAAGATTCCAGTTAAGTTTAAGTAGATGCAGTAAATATCATTCAAGTTTAGTCTATTGGTAGTTAAAATTTTTATTTGCATTATAATATGAATGTTGCTGATGAAACTATTGTTTGTGAAAAGAAGACAAGAGTAGTTCTTCAGCTAATTAGTAAGATCCAGTACAACATACTGCAACCTATTAGCTAGGTACGAGGCAAAGAAATTCTTATAAATCTAAACTTCCATTGTATTTTGATTTAAAGAAAATTTGGACGTTATTTGGCAGCACTGTCTCCGATTTGTTCAGCAAAGTTAGTTTTGAAATAAGACGAGATCAACATAATAGTGCAGTTTATAGTAGAAAACAGAAGTTTTTAGCTGTAACTTATTAAAAAAACATATGTATTTAATGATATTTTTTATTAAATTCAATGTTATGTTCATTTAGATTACATATGGGCAACCACCGGCCCGCGGGCCGGATCCGACCCCGTGTAAGATATGATCCGGCCCGCGAGACATTTTGGAAAAACCCAATTAAAAAAATATTACACTAAACTAAGTACTTATACTAGTACTAGTACTTTAAAAGAAAACACTTGTTTGTGCTTTTTATCTTATCCGGCACCGGATATGATATGAATAGACTATAAAAATGTGGAGTCATCAATAGACTAATGAATCCCATAGCCTACACAAGTTTCCTTGTGTTTCCTTAGTTTACTCACGGGAGTGACGGTGAGGCGGCAAACATCAAAATCTTCGATGTTTGCCGCCTCACTCTTTGATAATCACCGCCACTCGGCTTGCTCGATCAAATTCTTTGAAGTTTGCCGCCTCACGGGCTACACATCAAAAGATTTTATTTATTGCTTCTCGATTATTCTAAACTAGTTTATTCCAGATTATTCCTTCATTTTGTCTATATAAGCGGGTGGATGGCCCGAAAGTTAGTTCAGTTCTATTTGAGCTACCGAGGTGAGAACTCAGACAAGCGATATCCTAGCGAACGGCTAGAGCCGTCAACTTGCTTTGTGAATTTGTGTGCATCTTGAGTGGTTACTAACTATAGTTTGTTATTAAGTTTATTGAACGAAAAGTAAAAAAAAATGATGTCTGGTGGAAAGAAACGAAAAGTAGATACAGAGTGTCGCCAGTTTCAAGAAAAATGGACTGAAGAATTCTTTTTTATCTTGCACAATGGTAAGCCTATTTGTTTGATTTGTAATGAATCCATTTCAGTAATGAGAGAATTCAATATAAAGAGGCATTACTCAACTAAGCATGGTACACAGCACTCACTGACAGGACAATTAAAACAGACAAAATCCAGAAGCTTAGAGCAAATATTGAAAAACAGCAACAAATGCTTCATAAACAAAGAACACAACTTGATAATGTTGTGAAAGCTAGTTTTGTAGTTAGCTCAAAATTGGCAAAGGCATTAAAACCATTTGCCGAAGGAGAATTTATCAAGGAGTGTATGTTAGAAGTTTGCGGTGTTTTGTGTCCTGAAAAGAAAAAAGAATTTGAAAAAATTAGTTTGTCAAGACGAACTGTTGTTCGACGTATAGAAATGATGGCTAATGATATAAAAACAACATTGACTGACCGTATGGCTGGTTTTGAATCATTTTCCATAGCATTAGACGAGAGCACCGATTTGTCTGACACAGCTCAATTGGCTATATTTATTCGAGGTAAAAGCAACCACTACAGGAGAGGATATTTTTAATGAAGTTCAAAAGGTATTCACAAGTTTTGGCCTGCCATGGTCAAAATTAATTGGAGTATGCACTGATGGTGCACCTTCTATGGTCGGCTTACGAAAAGGTTTCATCGGAATTTTGAATGAAAAAGCAACAGAATTAAATGTGCAAAAATATGATTTGATAGATAGTCCTTCATTGCATTATCCACCAACAGAACTTGTGTTCTAAGTCCATTCGACTCCACAATGTTATGAATGTGGTAGTAAAAACCATCAATTTTATTCGATCCCGAGGGCTTAACCATCGTCAGTTCAAGACGTTTTTGGATGAAATTTCAGCTGAATATAACGACGTAACATATTATTGTGAAGTCAGATGGATGAGCAAAGGAAAAATGTTGAAGCGGTTTTACGAGCTTAGAAATGAGATAGCAGACTTTATGAAAATAAAAGATAAGCCACTATCTGAATTGAGTGATCCAAAATGGATATGTGATTTAGCATTTCTGGTCGATCTTACAGGCTATTTGAATGATTTAAATTTGAAACTTCAAAAACAAGGACAGTTAGTAAATGATTTGTACAGCCATTTGAAAGCATTTTAGATCAAACTACGCTTGTGGGAGTCACAGATGCAGTCTGGCAACAGTTACCATTTCAACACGCTCTCTGCGTATGAAAATATTGCTTATGCTCAATATGCTGAAGAACTCAAGTTACCGTCTGAACAATTTTCGAACAGATTTAGCGACTTCAAAAACATGGAAGAATGTTTCAATTTATTTGCTACTCCTACAAAATGTAATGTACAAAATGCTCCAATACACTTACAAATGGAGTTAATCGAGATTCAAGAAAACTCACTCCTAAAATCCAAATTTGAAGACGTAGAGTTGTGCGATTTCTACAAAAAATACCTAGAAGAAGACAATTTTCCGCAGCTTAGAAAATTCGCAAGAAGATTGATTTCTGCGTTTGGCAGTACTTATAAATGCGAACAGTTCTTTTCATTGATGAAAGTTAATAAATCAACACATCGTACAAGACTGACTGACGATAATTTGGAAAATTCTTTACGTCTTTGTATCAGTGGAATTCATCCAAATATCGATGGATTAGTTTCCGAAATTAAAGCTCAAGTGTCTCATTTATTTCAGTGTATTTAACTTTTGTAGTTTGTAACAATTGCAAATGTAACTATTTAATTATAATGTACCATTTTTTTAAATTTCATTTTGTTATTTTAATAAATACAATAATCACATTGTCAATATACACATACATGTCAATAATAAATACATAATACAATAATCACATTGTATTATTTCATGTCTAATATCTATCGCAAAAAAATATTATCACTACTTTAAAATGCACTAAGTACTTTTAAACGCGGCTCGCGAACGTTTTGCACGCTAAAGTTTGGCCTTCGGCATGTCAAAGGTTGCCCATACCTGATTTAGATTTTGATTAGGGTGTAGCAGGATAAGTTATTGTGATTAAGCCCCCCATGAGGTATTAATGTATGTATGATTATCATTCAAACAACCATATCTCAAAAGCTAAATCCAAAATGACGTTACAGGTAACGTTAGAGGGTATATTCGATATTTTTTTAGATTATTGACATAAATACGAACATAGATAATTTTCATCTTTCATTTTCTTAGTTTTTTTCTTTACTTACAAACAACGAAACAAAATGTGTTGACTTCACGGAATTATACATCACACAGAGGCCACCTTCCTGAGTACATAATTGGGGCTGTACAATAAGTCGATGAGCAGTCTGGTAATACACAAGCGATAGTTCTAAACAGAATAATTTGGCTGATCTATGCTTATAAATCATTTAGAAATTCAATTTATCAATGGAATTCTCGGAGATTATCAGTACTATCAATTTTAAAAATACCTCGAAGGTTGTTACTTAAGAAACAAAAATTGCTATAAAAATGAAGAAAGGATTCTAGGGATCCTAAGTCATTTATGATTTTTACACCAATCATGTCGAACTTCTTTGAGAACGAATTAATACCAACTCATAACTATTAGAACATTTTATTTTTAAACTATTTTTTTCTTATTTCGGTTCAAGTTGGTTGAAGGAATCATTTTGTTTGAATGGGTTAGCCAAAGTTTTATTTCTCACACAGTCTATATGACATTCTTAAATTCTACCTAAACAAGTTAGTTGACAAAATACAGCCTCTAAATGTAATTTTGCTCTATGAAACAATGTCGGAAAAGGTAAAAAACAACTTAAATATATAAATAATATAATAATAATAAATAATATAAGAGTTTATTCGTGGAATTAAAGAAGTGTAAGCGCATAGAATATAGCTAAATAATACTATAAAAGGCGTTAAAATAATTGGTCTTCTTCCTGTCAGTGCCAAATGATTCAACGAATTACAGTTTGATCTAGTTACAATTAAAAATTAAATAAGGGGAAAAATCTAACGATTATATATATATATATATATATATATATATATATATATATATATATATATATATATAATTCCTGACCTTTTATTCTCTTTTTTACACATTATCATATCTATTACCAATGTTTAACAGGTTTGACGACAGCACATATCCATGTTTCATTCCATTTTCGATTTGCTCGAACATTCTTTTCTCTATCCAGGCGGAGTAATTGTTATAAAAAGTTGTAATATTTTGGTTTACTTATATGATAGTTCATACACTTTTTGGATTTTCCACTTCTCTGTTTATCCAGTCAAGTGTTCTCTGAAGTCAAAATTTAACCGCATGTCTTAGTTTTTCTTTTTTGTTCGCTCCAGTATTATTCTCACTGATACAATATTGTCAATGCATCAACTACTTCCGAATTCAATTTGTTGTTTAGTGGTTCTCTCATTCTTTCCAGAGTAACTCTAGCTATGATCTTGTTCGCAACGTTTAGGCAACTGAGTCTATCATATGTTCAGTGTTTATTTTATACCTATGACATCACGCAATATGGCGGCTTTACTGAAATGTTTAAACTAACTACAAAATTTTTAAAGTTTTTTGACAGATTGCGACTTTTAATAAAAGCTTGTACATAGCAGAATTTACCAATACTAATTCAAGATCTCGATTGTATCCTTCAACAAGGATACAATAATATGAACTCGTATGAAGTACATGGTAGACTTCGCAGAGGTTAAGTCACACACGAGTCTATTCTAATGAATGAAACCTTCGAAACGAAATAAAATCAAATATCTCCTTTTACCTGATCTCTACAGACTTTTAATTAGAACTTATGACACTTCACCAATAGCTGAGTCTTCATTGGTTCAATCAATCATGAATCAGTTTTTATTTTTAATTTCAATTGTAATACATGATCTGGAAACAGCGTTTCATAACTGAATGAATTCTAAGGTATTAAATTTGGTAAAAGAAAACTGAACATATAGAACATAAGATAAAATATAACAGTAATGAATAAAAAGCGTGAACAAGGTTACAAATTTATTGACTTTGAAATAATAATAAAAAAACTTAATAATACTAAAAGAATAATGACCTAACCATATTCCAACTGGTTTTTTTGTTACTAAAAATCTGACAAATTTTGGAAGAAGTAGTGTAAAAATTCATCTAGATCGAAGTTCAATTCGACTATGACAATTAGTTTGTAAAAAAGTCATCATTCGAGTTAATAAAAATGATATCGATTTTCAGAAACAATGGAAACTGATGTTTCTGATTTTTTAAAATTTTTTATTCAAGGACCCAATTGTGAGTTTCTTTATTAGTCTCAGTAATATTCATCGGGTTGCAGTAGATCGATTACAACCAAGAAAGGATTGACTAATATTTATCTGGGTTGGTATACTTCCCCCGCCGCAATACTAGATATCTATAATATATGCTAGTAATACTGAGTGTATTAACCATCTTCATCTTATAAATATCGTTTTGATATAATCCAAATGTGTTTCCAGTACATATCAAACCTCCAGTTGTCATTTGGGAAATATAACAGTTCTAAGAGCATCTTCTGGTAAAGTTTCCAGCACTGCAACCGCTCCATCATTGAACGGAAAAGATATACCTCCATCTAGCACTAAATATGCATCAAAGCAATGAGATTTTATTTCAATTGTAGAAACGAACCCCCGCGGCTTAATTCCTTTAGGGTGAGGCCAAACTCCTGATGATATCAAGTCTCGGATTGTGTATCCCATTCGCTTATCATCTGAAAATTAGAATTGACCAAGCTGTAAATTTTGGAACCTTTGGGGATATTCATATTGAACATACTATTTAATATCCCCTACACCAACATTCACAATTACACTGACTTGCATTTAGATAACAAGGAGAGTGATCCTATTTGGTATAACATATAAAATAGTGTAATTGTGATTATTGGTATACATTATGTTCAATTTAACTGAACAACAATGAAAGTTTAGGTTTCAAAGTACAAGAAAACTAAAATTTAGTAAACAAGATGATATATCACTTAAAAATGTTCACTTAGGGGTTTTTGCAAACTAAATTTTCGAAACTAATCCAAATATATAATATATAATAATGCTGGTCATGAAATAGCGAAAATGTTATCACAGATGTTCTAACTTTATAAAACCATAATCGGCTTATAAACGTAGATAAGGAACCCAACATTAAGAATTGTACTTAATATAACTTGCGAAGATAATAAAATTAAATAAAAAAATGAATTTGTTGCTTCAAAGTTCTGTTTGTAACTTAAGAAGAGAAAAGTTACACTTTTTGATGAAAGTTGCAAGACATTTTTTGGTTTTTCTTGTTTTTGTTGCCATAATATAAATACAAAAGTCAATATTATATAACACATGTACAATTATTCAAAATCGCTAGCATCACATTCTTCTCCCTATTTAAAATTGGTAGATTTTGTATATATTGGTTTTCAACTCTTTTCTCGTGGCATTTCTCCAAATTCAAGGTTCTAATGTTTGATCATTCTTTCATTATCAGTTCCACAACGGAGGAGGAATTTTTATGAGAAATGTTGCCTATCTTTTTAGTCGGGACCATATTGATTCGATCGGATTTTAAACACAGTTGTGCGGAGGTAATCTTAAAACAGTGTGACCTTCAATATCCTGGTGGTGATCTAAAGAGCTAACAGTATCATGACTAGCAAACCATGTTTGATCTAAGTAATAGATTATGATACTCTTCAAACGACTACTTTTTATTAATGTTTTCCTTTTATTTACTGTTTTGTATCTAAAACCATGTTTTCCTTAAAAGTTTCCCAGTGTTCGTACTGAACATACCTTAAAGATCTGTTTCCTTTTCAGTTTTGCAAGAATACCTTGAAAATTTGGCATTATGTTTGATGCGAACATACTGTAGATTGTTTCCCTATGGGAGTTAATCTATCAGGTTTTACTTTTAAAAAAATTCCTGAAACATCCCTCTTTCGTCGCATTGCTTTGCAATTTTGTAGAGTGTAGTCTGAGAGGTATTTTCATAAACATTGTTTCCTGGATAGCATCTCTTCTACCGACTACAAAGTTGGTTAAAAATAGTTACAATCACTTTTTGAGAATCTATTGACAGATGTTGTCGTCTCTTTTCAACTGTTTGGCATCTCTCTGTGCTAGGACCTAGTAAGGCATTTACCGAATCTGCAAATCTTGGAGCCATGGTTGCTAATACTTTATTGTTCACAAAACTTTTATTCAAGAATAATTTGGTCTTTAATACAACGTACACTTGCACAGCTCATACCTAACTACTGACTATGAACCGGAAACCCTACTAAAAGTACCTACTTGAAGATTATAGAAAAAATATTTCGAATTATGTGTAATACCTCTTCTTCTTTTTCCTACTCCATTTTAGGCAGATTGCCTGATCATTCTATTGCCTCAATAGATGGTAAGATTATCACTCCATCTTTTTCGTGGCCTTCCCATACTTCTTCTCCCCAGTGGTGAGTTGTCTCGTGCTATCCTTACTATTCTTTTCTCGCTCATTCCATTTAGGTATTCGTCCCATTCGCGCTTTCTTGCTCAGTACCCATTAGTTAATGTTTTCCACTCTGCATTTTTGCCTTATGTCGTCGCTACATTCCCTGTCTAGGAGCATTTTCCCAGTAAGTTTTCGTAGGACTTTCATTTCGCTTGTTTCCAGGAGCCTTTTTGTTTTTGCTATATTAGTATTCATTATACCCAATTCTTTACTTCCCCTCGTCATCCTCGCTTCCAGATTTTCTCCTTCGTCACCGTTGTCCTTAATAACCTCCCAGAGATATACATAACTTTGAACTAAGCTCATTGCCTTTTCTTCGTTCAATTGTATTAACAAACTTCTCATTGCTCTTTTCCTTTGTGGTGTTGTCATTATCATGAACTTCGATTTATCTTTGTAGATTTACTGTCTCTGCCATTTCTATGAAGGCTCTGAAGGTTCCTTAAGCTCGTTTTCCGATGTTGAAAGGATTACTACATCATCTGCATATACCAGTAGTTGCGTTATTCGTGTTTTTAGTGTCCTTGTTCTGTTCAAACTGATTTCACTTACTATCCATTCTAATAAAACGCGTAGTGGAAAAAGGATTTCCCTGTTTTAGTCCTGTCTTGGTCTGGAAACATTTTTATATTCTTTGATTTATCTTAACCTTAGTTTTTGTATTTTCGAGTGTCATTTTTGTAAGACTTATAAGTTTTTTAAGGATACTAAGATCATTCATAATGCTGTACAAATGGTTTAACAGTATCACAGGCTTTTAGGTTAGGCTTCGTAGGAAATGTATGAAGACTGAGTAAATTGGCAGGTCATATTTGTGGACTCTTAACAAAGCAGAGGAAGACAAGTTGGATATAATGGAAAGGACAATACTCATAAGGATACTAAGGGGTAAAAAAGAGGGAGAATTATGGTTGAAAAGAGCAAATAACGGAATTTATTTGGGGAAGCAGAACTAAACAAAATAATAAGATCCAAAAGATAGAGTGGCTGGGTCACATCCAGAGAATGCCAAATTTTAAAGCAACTGAAAAAATGATGGACATAGAATAGGGAAGAACAAAACGAAAAGGAAGGCCAAGGAAAAGATGGTAGGCAGAAGGATAACAAAAAATAAGAAAGAGTGAAAGGGAATCATTAATATATATATATATATATATATATATATATATATATATATATATATATATATATATATATATATATATATATATATATATATATTTGAAAGCTCGGAAAATATATTGAAGTTTATTTATTTAACTATAGTTTAAAATGAATCACTTATTCTGAAAATTAATTATTGTAATATGGACCTAGACAAATTGTATGTAAAGATAAGAATTTCGCTATTTGATAACGGCATTATAATCGAGCCATGCCGTATATCGTAGGTAAATGCGATCATTTGATGGGTTGGTTATTTGGTTTTTGATTTTATGAACTTTGATTATAAATTCCCCTTATTTGGTTGTTCATTACCGCGGCAAACGACCTGTAAAAATAAATTTAGTAGTAGCGTTATCTCTGTGTATCATGATATTACTTCCTTAATACGATATGTAGCAGCAATTCGACAATGACTTAAAAAGAAATAAATACTACAAACTCAGTAGGTCGTTTTTTAGTTACCCTTATAAAGTATTAAATATTTAACATTATATTGTGCAAACATGTTTTGTGATATTTCATGTAGCTAATGTAAATATATATATATATATATATATATATATATATATATATATATATATATATATTAGAAAATATAGTTGTAAGAAAGCAATAATTCTTGGTATCCTTTATAATGAGAAAAGATTTTTAGGTTTACTATGGTCATGAAATATTAATTTCCATATCCTTACCAGGTTTGAAAATGAGATTTTTATTATAAACGTTTGCTAATGTTCTGGCTAAATTATCTCTATCTTCATCGGGATGAATGGAAAGTAGCCTTAAAATTTCAGCAATACTTTGATTGGAAACCCTATTAATACTTAAATGCCAAGAAGTAGAGCCTGTTCCAGTTGACACACAAATACCTGAACATTTGACATTTGTAACTTGTTCTGTATTGTTCAGTCTCATTTGAAGATGAGATACTCTTGCTGACAAAGTTTCGCCCATAAATACCTGGAAAGTAGAAAACTAAATAATTCAAAACTGCTATAATCACTACATATTATAAAATAAAGTCGTCCATCGCGTATCCCTTCCAGTTTACTATAAACTCGAAAACTCCTAAATAGATTGTTAGATTTTACCAATAGATATAACAAACACATTTATTCAAAAATAAATTTTTGTAATGGGGAAAAATATCTTATATAGATTTTTTTTTCAAAAATCAATTTAACTGAATAAAATCGTCTTCTTCTTCTTGTAGTAGGACGAGGTCCTGTAAGGTCTGTCATCTGCCCTCTTGCGACGCCGATGTCCAGCTATCGTACCAGCGTTTTGGGGGCCTACCGATTGGGCGTCTTGTGTCTGGTTTCTGTGTTTTGGCCCATTTGGCAATCCGTTCTGGAGCCATTCGTTCTACATGGTCCCTCCATTGTCGCCGTCTTGCTCTTACCCATCTAACGACATCTTGTACTCCCAGTTCTCTTAAGGTATCTGTGTTGGATATTCTATCGTGGAGTGTGGTACCCTTTATTGTTCGTAATATCTTCATCTCTGCTGTTCTCATTTTTCTCTTTGTTTGTGTTGTGTCTGCCCTTGTTTCTGCGGCATAGGTTAGTATGGGTCTGATACAGGTCTTGTAGATTCGCGTCTTACTTTCTAAGCTTATATATTTATTTCTCCATATAATGTCCCGTAAATATCCCAATATTCTAGTTGCTTTCTTGATCTGCTTATCTACCTCGTCCGTTTTGTTTCTGCTGCTCGTTGTTTCTACGCCCAAGTAGTTGAAATTCATTACTTGCTCTATAATGCGCTCATTTACTACCAACTTGCATCTTATTGGGTCTTTGGATATTACCATGCTTTGTGTTTTCTCGCATGAGATTTGCATGTTAAGTCTCTGTGCCGTCATGAATAAAATCGTCTTTCAACTAATTACTGTCTATTCGTTTTGGCACACTATTAACTGAAGTTCAGGAGTCATGTCGTGTAAAACTGTTCCACAAGATTGAAATCGACGAAACCCACTTTGAAATTGAAATATTGTTTTCTAACATCCAATCTTTTGTTTAGTCAGCTAAGCAGCACAATCTTCAAATACATTCAATATTATTTGAATGCATCTCTTCAAAATAAGATGTTAACTTTTCCACTCCATTAGATGACTTGGATTACCAAATCTGTTTGTAAAATAAAGCATATATTTCGCCTCTATAAATTAGTATAATATTGGCCATTCAATTCAAGTGAGCTTCTGATAACTTTGCAGAGAGTTTTTTCATATGTAACCTTTCATGTAAAATATAATATACCCGTTCGGTTGAAATATTTACTTTGTTAGCCAGTTCACGTACTTTTATTTAAAGATTAGTAGGTATGAGGGCACTGATTTTATCAACCATTTTCAATGCTGTTACAGGTAAATGGCGACCCCGGACTTTAGAATCATCCGTGTTTATATGGCTAATTTGAAAACAAAAAACCACTTTCAAAAAATTCCATAGGACGTAGCACATTAAGAGATAACATTTTTATGAGGTTTTTTCTGTTTTTTAAATTATAAAGCAATGTCAATCTCTAAAAAGTTACTCTTCCCTCAAACTGCCCTTCTATACCTTTTAGTTTGGCTTGTAAAAGTGAAAGATGGACAAAAACGATCACTTCTGAGTTGCATACTATTAAAATACCTTTCCAATTTCCATTAAACTCATATAATACTCCAGATTTTAGTTTGGAAGTAACTATACAAAATGACTTTTTTTCTCACCAAAGATTAAACTTTTAAATGTGTACTTGGTTTTGTTGATAATATGATTTGAGTACATTTCATTTCAGTTATTCAAAATAAGAGAATTTAGTATATTAATTTCTAAAAATGTTATTGTGAACATAATTAACAAATTCTAACCCTATTTACTTTATAGACCAATATTTTTAATTTATGTTGTATTGAAGTGCTTCTAAAAATACAATAACTTCAACAGATATTTCAGTCTTTGCTCACCTCATTTAGTGCTAATACTGGTAAAACATTTGGAGCACATTTGCCTTTTAATGGAGGTAAAAAGTGTCCATCTACATGATGCAAACTTTGTGGCATTAAACGATCCTTTTCATCTACTGCTAAGGTTATTCTTATCCTAGTACGCATTAACCATTGAAAATCACCCTAAAATAGTTCATAGAAAGTAAAAAAAATAAATAAATAATACCATAAGTCCAAACCGGCTTGTAGATTTATTGGTATAGTAGTATCTTGTTTTCCAAGGAAAATTTTGATTTATGGACAATGAGCCAATACATATGCCTAGTTTACGTCAAAAATGTTTCCTTTTAGTAAATACTACCACAAAAAGCAATAGTATTACTACATATACATATATATTTAATGGAATATCAAAAATGATTCACTGGGAGTTTCATAAGGGAGTGTCATTGAGCCACTGCTGTACGTCCTATTCACATCAGAGCTGCTAACCTCTAAGACATACTGCACTTGTAATATTTACCAGTGATGCAGCCATATTATCAGAGAACTGAAAGATCCGTAGTGAAAATACAAGAACATCACATTAGAAAATCGGTTTGAAAAATGGAGAATAAAGGTAAACAGAAATACATCCAGTTAAATAACCTTTACACTACGCAAAGCTAACTCAAAGACCTAAAATTCATATCAATAATGTACTAGTACACAACAATGTCCAACAAAGAAACAGCTTCCATCAACTAAAAATTGCAAACCACGAATATCCAACCCTAGAATCGTAAAGGTTTCATAATCCTAACCGTAATATTAGCCTATAGAAATGTATTTCTGATTACTAATTGCATTAATAATAAAAAGGGTGATGAACTGCTAGGAAACAAAATGGTTCTAGTCAGGTGAAAGGGATCACTTTTATGACTACTTCACTATTGGAACACAATGTGTCTTTTCAAATAGTTTCCGTCTAATTCAAATTGTGCACATATTGGCATCGGCTTGAATGGTGCTAGGATGGGTTCTTTCCTTCTTGGCATTTAGAAATACTGACTGTCAGAAGTTCTGAGAATTATCTATGTTTTGATAATTCATTTAAATGTTTTAGGAGGGGGGTTTTTGCCACGAGTGAATTTTATAATTTTCTGTTTTCCATATAGGCTTTTGAATATTCTGATCATAGACATGTTGATATGCTGTTGTATCAAAATAAACAGTGGAGTTGAGTTTAGAATAACTCCCACTGCTATTGTTGTAGAGATCTTCATGGCTCCTGTAATTCAAATAGAAGCTAGTCGATTATTGCTTGAATTTTTTGTGCCATGCAATTGCTCAATAGTTTATTATTGACCTTACAATCATAGTATACATATATTTCAGTATGAGGCAACAACTTCCCTTTTTGCTTATTGTGTGAGTTGTTGTACCTTTCCTAAAAATATTCTTGATTCTACAGATGTTGACAACAGGATGACTCCCAGATAAGTGACTTGTTTTAGAATAATTTTTCCCCAGATAATTTTGTTTGAGTATTCTTCGGCTTCTATTTCCACTATGGTTTTTTATCATAGTTAGATTCAGCCCCATAATTTTCCTGTTTTATGTAGTTCTTTCACACATATATGCTTTATCTACACCATATATGTATGTACCCGTTTGGGGAATGGTTTGCCAATTACTGCTTTGGTTTAATTGTCTTGTGGACAGCATCGCCCAGAATCAATAAATTTCAGTTCTGGCGAGTCATTAACAATATCGTGAGATGCATTAAATTCAAGTAGACATGAATAAAGTTACAGTACCATATTAAATATCTGACAACAATACCTGTTTTAGTTTTTCTATAGTTTTGCAAACATTTAATGAACACCATCTTGGTAAACACAGATAACCTTCAGAACGGGTAGGATCTGAATTAAAGCCTATCACGGGTTTTTTGTTGTTCAACACTCTGCTAGCTGCCAATAAGAATGTTCCATCACCTCCAATAGGTATTATAATATCTGCCTCTTCTACTTTTTCATCAGTACATGAGAATCTGAAAAATATTTTGTTCCCTTGTGAAATATGAATATGTTTTCGAGTTGAATAAAGGCATGTGACAATGTTCATATAAAACAAATCATAGATAAAATAGAGGTTATATAATTATTTATTCGCTTCACATTAACAGGATGATATATTTAAACTTTAATATACCAGTTATATGTCACATTGTATTACATTAAATGTTGTTTTATGTATTGTGTTTATAATATTATATTATTTACCTACGTCTATTTTTTCTATTTTCATAAATTTGTATCGTGATTAATTCTAATTATAATTCTAATAATTCCAAAATTTTCATCATAACATCTTAATCAACAGCTTTTTGAATATAGCATTATATTTTTCATTTGAGACAAAATGAATTTAGATTAATAATAGATTAATATTAACACACTCAATGCTGCAGCGTACAATTTCTTGTAGTAAATAGAGATGAGAGAATAAAATAAATGAACTATTAAGTCAGATCACGTGAAGTGGATCCCACTTCACCACTTGATAAAATAGAATTATCAAAAGTATTATTATGAACCTAAGATTATCAAATAAAAGTGCTCACAAAAATGTTCACTTGTTTCATTGACAGCTACTGCTTCAAGGAATATGTAAACCAGCTTTCTACCCTTAACCTCTATAGGTAACAAGATTATAATCTTAGTGAAACTTATTGTAGAAACATCAGAATCTACTACTATGAAGGATGTCTGATTGAATTTATACTTTTTAGATGTGTAACTATAAATTCTTTATTCTTTAGAAGAGTTAATCACACAAATAAGTATGAGTTTTATTTGTGATTTGGTATTGTCAATATTCATTAGAAATTTGAAGTCTTCTTCATTATCTCTATCTGACGAATTTCCTTCAATGCAGTCCTCTTTGATGACTTTGCTTCTATGCTTTATGGCAGCAGGAATTTTTTCTTCCTTCTTGCTTTTCGTTTTCTTTCCTTCAGCGTTATTGTCATCATTTTTTTGCTGTGCTTCATTCAGTCTTCTTGACACTAATTGGACTGTTTCAAATGTGGAATTGGAACTGTTTTTTTACATTAGAAGTCTCACAAGGTGATTTTTTGGCAAGAGGACTAATAATATTTCAAAACATTTCTATAATAATTTTTGGCATCTACTCTTTTTCAGGAGATGGATAGCTGATTCTGAAGAATAAATCCAAAGCAACTGAAGTGTTTATTTTTACCCCAAATGTTGTGTTTACATTTACCCCACCACAAAATTTCAAGGGTAAATGTAAACACAAAAGGAATTCTTCTAAATATTATTAGTATTGGTGAAAAACACAATAATTAAGTAAGCATTAGGTATAATATACTTCAATAAAAAATATCAAACTCAACTTTTCACTGAGTTTCTTCAAGATTTTGCACACATCTAAACTGATTAAAACTTAAATTTTAACCCAAACTTGACGAAAACAAATGTACAACTTTAACGGATTGAATGAAAATGGCATTAATTTCTGTTTACATTTACCCCTTGTTTACAATCACTCCAGTCAACCCTATATAAGTTTCATTTATATATTACCTATTAACTACTTCCACCTCAGTACCCAATGCAAGTAGGGTATTTTTCAAGTGCTCTTCAAATTCTTTATGAAGGTAATGGAATGAAATAAGTTTCTCATAGTTTGATCCACGTTTTCTCAACAATGTTTCTAATTCTTTATCCGAAAGATTTTTATGTTTTGTCTTTTCATATTCATATCTTGATAACTTAGATACAATCAGTGCCTTTTCCATCTTCATTGGTTTAGTTTCATTAGAAATATGTTTGGTTCGCATATTTATATTCTTAAAAATACCTGCAAAACAGGAAGCATGTAAAATATACTAACAATGTAACATTAGAAACAATGAATTATTAATAGAGGCTATGTACTCAGTGATAAATTTAAACATTACAATAGAAGAATCTAATTGCAGCAAATTATTAGAGTACATGCATAAGTATGTGTTTCTATAAATATAACAAATCTGGAAAATATCAGATGAATGTCAAATTTTATTGTTACTCAAATATCAATGAATAGTCAAATACTGTGTTTAATAATTTGATAATTGTATGTAATGTACATTAATTTCTAAGAATAAATCAATTGAATCATTATTAACAATGCCGGTATTTGAAACGAAACAGAGGGATGAACACTTTGGAAAGATGAAAATAAGATTCAAATGATTAACATTATAAAAGAAACTTATTCATAAAAACTTACCCGAAATCACACTCCTGGTCAATGTTCTTGGGTTATACATTGAAAAAATACTTTAAAAAATAATAACTACTTTTAAAACACAATTTTTAAAAATTGAATAGCCCTGAAAGGTTAGAATATTAAGCTGCACTTTGTACTTCTCCACACATACATTATCAGTAAGTATTCAAGTTTCCTAATATTTGATTATACATATCTATAGTCAGTGTTGTGACCTATTTCATAAACAAATTTATTAATAGGTTAGTATAATTATTTTCAGATAATATCATACTCTCAATACTTTTGATATATGTATTTGACAACACATAACCTAAGATTTTTCCAAAAATGCGGGAAAAATAAATGAGGCCAGTCATCAGTAAAATAGCTGCTTCATGGGATAGAAGAGAGAGAGAGAGAAAGAGTTTCGTTGGGTTTTTTTTGTGGTTGGGATGAGGATATTATTCTAGTGAGCAAAGGGAATTATTAGGTTTGGCCTGATATAGTAAATATTCCTTAGCATGGCTTGAGTTGTTATTTGTCATTTTCTCAAGATAATTATTTTCTTTTGATGCAGTTTTTGATAAGCATCTAAATTCAGGATCTGATAGTTGAATCACGATACAATTACACTGCTATGCTGACTTGTAGGTTCAAATATGACACGCCTCGCGCATGACATCACGCTGGAATCAGAATGTTTTCTTGCCACTAAGATTAGGTTTGAGTTGTACGTATTTACTGGGTTTTTGTGTGTTGGTGATATTTTTTGTGTTTAGCGGCTATTAAGAGTTGACGTAACAGTTATTATTTTCTTTTAAAATATTGTACTTTCTATTATGAGATCATGATGTCGTTGCTACATGTAAAAACACCAATCGAAATACCAGTATTAAATGCCTTGGTTTCCAAAAAAAAAGACTTAGCGAAGCGGTGGATAGGAGATAGGACCCTGTGATTGAGAGAATAAAATTAATTTCAAATATGGTAAATGAATGTCGTAAATCACAAAATATAAATAAATAACACGAACAAATTTCTTTTTTATTGTCAATAATTATACTTATTTTATGTTGTTGTCGATTTATTTGTCCAATTATCAACAAAAATGGTTTCAGTCTTGTTGGAAATATTTGGATACCCCCTATTTATATGTTATTTATTTTAGCGCGTATTTGTTTCATTAATTTCGAAGAGGATAGTTCCATATAATGCAAAGTGCCTATGTTTAAAACATTGTTTATTCACCTATTTATGATTCGCTCAATGAAATAAAATATAACCATAATATACCAGAGACATTATTATTGAATTGATTAATTTTGCTATTCATATTTTAAATAACCTCTTATTTTACGAATTAGGGAGAAAATTATATTTATTGTGAACCGCACGTGACCTTAGAACGTGAAATGGTAAATTCAATAACCATATCAATAATACATATATAGCTATGTCTTTGCATCAAATATTACTTTTGGAATCAAAATTAAACCTTTATAACAGGTATATAGCATACTTCTTTATTATACGTCATTATACTCATATATGTAATACTCATATATGGACAGTTGATATGGAAAAAAAGGTCCCGACGTTACGGTGTCGACAATATTCATTTTCTCTCTCGCTCAAGATACTTTATCTATACTGTGCATGCTCCATGCGCGCAAAAGATATACAGAGCTAACTGAAGCGCTCGGAGAAGAGAAAGAACGATACACTATTTGTTTTACTTAGTCGGAACACCTTCTACTTATAGGAACTGTCCATATAGAAGTATCACATATATGATTATACTTCACATACTTGAATTCACGGTGACGTCACATTGTGCGAGAGAGATGGCGCGTGCCTTCGCTTAAGCATACCGGCATGTTTGTTAGGTTAGGTTAGGTTGTTAGTTGGATAGCTCTATCAGCTAAACTTTTTTAAATTCACAATCGAAATAGAACTAAATAATAAAATTACTTCTCTTGATGTCAAGTTATATAAAATTAACAATAGCATAAAAATATAATGGTATACGAAACCAACTTGGTCCTCAAGATATTAAAACTTCTATTTATGCCATCCTATGTCACAAAAAAGATCAGTAATTAAGTTTGGCTGATAGATCTATCCAACTATCAGAGCCTGAATTTAGATGCTTAGCTATTAAAAAAGCAAAAACTGCAAAGAAAATAATCATACGGACAAAATGATAGAGAAAAGGATAAATAGGTACTATAATCAATTAAGAAAGAAAATAAAAACTAAACATCAAAGAATAAAATATTTTTCATTATTATGTACAAAACATAATGTCATAAAAGATATTATCCAAATATTTCCCCAAACTAAAATCTTGATCACCCAAAATCAAAGGAAGTGATATTATGTATCAAGTACCTTGTAATGATTGTGATACTGATTACTCAGGACAGACTTCGTAGTTTTTATAAAATAGATTAAAAAGTCATCAATACGATAAAAAAATAGTTTTTTATAAATTTTCTTGATTTTATGACTCCTCGACATTTCGTTTAAAAACATCTTGACATTTCGACTTATTGCGGTCTTTAACGAAAATATTGTATATAACTTTGTCACATGCAACTTTTATTGATAAATATTAGATACTTATCCGTTCGGTTGGAAATATTTACTTTATTAGCTTTCTCACCTCTACTTCTATTTAACGATATCGCTAAGTACAAGGGCAAGGATATGATTAACCATTTGTATAGTGATTACCGAAAATGACGGTCCCAGATATTCAGCATCATCCGTGTTCATATGTTGAGAAATATATTTATGCATGCGAGATTTCCTCTTGAATTTCAGTTCAGTTTTTGTTTGACAATGGTATAATTGAGTATTTGTGAAAATGGAAAAAATAGAGTATAGAGCGATTGTTAAATAGTTGTTTTTGAAAAGCACTTCGCAAATAAAAGAGGAGTTAGACACTGTGCATGGAAACGCTGCACCATTCATTACGAACAACATATTTTGGGCGTCAAACTGATAAGTTTGACTGACAACGAACGTTCGAGATGCCTAAGAACTAAGATAATCATCTTTATAATCGAAAACTTTCGTCAAACGGTACTTGATTAAGGTTAATGTTGTGTTATATGAATTAATTTCCAAGAAGAGCAGTACGGCATTGTTCGAGGATTCAGTCAGTCTCGATGGCTGGGTGCGTGATAAAGCTAAGTAAATCATAGTCAATCATTTATAGGACCCTTTATTGAACTTGGTGGCAGCTTGGTGGTTCTCGCGAGTTGACGTTTATATAAAATCATTCTGTTAGGCCGTATATACCATAGAGATATTACAGATAGAGTAGGCATGCTATAGGCGCCCATGTAAGTGGGAGCGTTTGGCCGATAGAAAGAGAGAGAGAATAATTTATGTATTGCTGTCTCTGTCTAATGGCGCATGCGCGTTGATTAGAACATTATTGCCAGAACATGAATTGAAACAGAATAAGATCTTTCCTGCAATACTGTTGATAAACGAAATCTAGTGCAATGAAAACAATAATATTCAATGAGAGTAGGTTGAGCTAATTTACAAATCAATAGTTTAAGCCTCTCAGCCCACGACCTTTTGAAGTACTTCACACTAAATATATACATGAATACTCGGTGGTCGAGGTGTCAAGATCTCAGCCTTTGGAATTTGATTTTCTTGGTTCGATTCCGGCAAATGCAATTTTTTTAAAATTTTTTTTATGTTAATATATTTATAGGAATATTTTTTTGAGAGATTTTTTAGTATTCTTTTATATTTTATTTGTGAAATTAATTTCGCAAGGCTAATTAATTATCATTATAATTGAAAATTTAGTCCTATTGTATCAATCAAAATTTTTTTATTCCATTCCATTAAGTCAACGTTATTTATCAGTAGTGCACGTAATTTGAAGAATAAATTCAGTACGTAAACAAAATCTCTGAAGGACCAAAACTCAATTAGAATTAAATAAAACACTTTATTTAACAATTCTTTATCAATAAATTAGTACAACTACGTAAAAAACCTGTCGTATACTAATTACCTTCGGCTTTTCAATAAAATCTTTTTAATTGCGTATGATACATTCGATTTTATTATATTTCAGACATGCACATCAGCTATTTTTTGCTACTCAATAAAATTTAATATATTCAAGTTTTCAAAAAGCTTGTGTTTACTTAAAACTGTGAGTTCCTTCATAAAATATTTGTCAGCAATAAATAACAGACGACTAGCCATTTTTTACGCTCATTATAAATTATTTCGCATAGTATCATAATGAGATTTTCAAAAGTCGATTTGTTTTATCTATATCGAGATCCATAACAAATATCTGATTTTATGAAACTATACGGCGAAAATTATTTTAATACAGTCTTCGACTCATCATGCTCAGTGACTTTAGACTTTATTTAAATTGGGCAAATATATTTATTTATAGACGTACAGGTTACGTACGCACTTTACCGTTGCCCGTTGAATCAGAGACACGCATGTGCAGTACGCAACAAAAGACAGAGATAGAAATACATAAAGGATTCTCTCTCTCTCTCTCTTTTCATTCGCAACACATTCTCACTTGTAGGCATGCCTACTCTATTGGTAATATCTCTATGGAATACACCTGGTAAGAAGAACTAATCTCATTAGCTAACAAAGTGGTGGGCGCCGCCAAGTATACTCTTTATCGATATAATACTGAAATCATACACTAAAGTAAAATCGATAAACAGCGCACAAATTATATTTTCGTTGCTGAAAATATGTTTTTTAAAAAATTTTATTCGATATAAAATTACAAATGGTGAATGATTATAATTAATCTCTTAAGCGAACTAACTATAAAACATTACAAAGGTGTTTACATTCTTTTGTTTATATAATAAAATTCTTGCTGACAATGTGATTACAATATTTGATACTATTGCGTTTTATTAAAATGACCTACAATTTTCTCCATGTAATTCACGATAGTATTTACATTCATCATTTATATTATAAAGAATAAAAAATGTTTTCGAAAAATTCCTCTACGACAACACAGGTGCACCTATCATCGCCTATTAATATTTTACCAGCAATACAAAAATTAATTACGGCATGGCTAGGTAACAAAAAAAGTTTTGAGAGGTATATGTCAGTGACGAGACTCGTTTCCAAATCAGATAAGGTAAAAAATGACATATTAATGTATATCATGGTGGATGAATCCGAGGAAATTGCTCTGCACTTCCAAACGTACTAATATTATATCAAGAAACCGTACAGATGTTCGAAAATTTCTTTATTCTTCGAAGGAATATCATTTTTAAAAGATTCAAATTTAATTCAAGGATTCAAAATGTTGAGAGTAAATATTTTATAAGTGTACGCCTGTGTATCGTTGTGAGGAAAGCGCATGATCTCTTATATGTGTGAAAGAACTCATGCGCACGACTTGTATCTTAACAAGCCAGTTCTATGTAATATATTATGTTCAATATATTATATTCGATATATTATGTATATTTTGTTATTCTGATTAACATGCAATGCAGCCTTTTATCAATGATTGTTAGTTTAACCATATACCTTAACACAAAACCTCGGTGAACCTCTTAATTCATTTATAACTAGTCCTCATATATTAGGCAAGCATTGGGATTATGGACAACTAAAAGAAGAATTAAGTCGATGCAGGATTTTAGTAGGTATGGCAGATACAAAAACATCCGAAAGTCTCCGATATAGAGAAAAACTTACATTACAACAGTGTACTCTAGAAGCCAAACAAGCGGTGTTATAAACTTCGCAAAATAAAGAACTCTTGAGTAACCATAGACAAATAGGTCGGTATAAATTATAGACAATAGTGCGTCAAGCTGTAGTGCGCGAATACATAAAGACAAAAGTTATCCACGTGTGGAATTTTTTCAGGTCAGATTTCTTCTTGTTGAGAAAACATTAGATTTAGAGAATAAAAATAATAACGCCAGATACGATGCTGATAAGGACACAGACGTAGGTAAAATTGATTTTATGGCGTCTATTACAATTGATCATGAAATTAATCATGTCGATTTTAAGGAATGGGTTGTTTCATAAGGGGTTTCTAGGCTAAATAAAAATATTCACTTTCTGATTGACAGTGGTGCTAAAATAAAAATTTAAAAAAAAATTATTAACTCTGATTTGTATAAAAATATTAAATCGTCCAATCGAATTATAATTATTCCATCTGGGGTTAAATTGTCGATTCTAGGGACGTTGAATATCAGTTTAAAACATAGAGATATCTCATTTGAAACTGATATTTAAGTTATTGATAATTTAACTAAACCGATTCTTGGAAGAACAGCTATTACTAATTCAAAAGTTCTGGACTTAGTCTATAATCAAGTTGCATCGATCAAAATAACTGATCAGCTATTACAAAAAAACAAATATCCAAATTTCCTATTTATTCGTGTGGGAAATTTTAAAACTGAGTTAAAAATTAAATTAAAGAAAATTATTCGGCCTTATATTCAGTCACCAGTCAGTACCCACAATTATGCTTATTCTACTTTTAAAACCTCCCAAAAAAGAACTTGATAGGCTGTTAAAATTAAAAATAATCGAGCTGGTTGATTATCCAACCGAATGGGTTAATCCCATCGTTGTTGTTCAAAACAAAAACAACAAAATAAAACTTTGCGTCGATTACAGTCATTTGTACAAAGAGGTTTTACCCTATCGGAAAATTCGAAATAATATTGGCAAAAATTTCGAAATCTAAATTGAACATCAGTTCCGGCTTTCATGAAATTAGGTTGACTAAAGATTCCCAACTTGCCCCATGGAATAACATGCTCTCCTGAACACTTCTTTTGTCTTATTAATAAGATTTTAGAAGGTATAAGTCACATCGACGATATTTCGATCCATGCTCCAACATGATAAAATCTTATGTAAAGATCCAAAAAAAAAACAGAAGAATAGCGTATAACACTAAATCAACATAAATGTATCTTTGAAGTCCAGCCTTTTTTGAGCCACAACATTTCTAATACAGGAATTTTAGTATGTCAACGCCTCGGCCTATTGGTGAGTACCCAAAACCTATAAACGGAAAACAAGTTTTGCAATACTTGGGCAAATTTTTCTAGTAGATTTATTCACAATCCTTCGGAACTTCTAAGCCTCTTACACTTTTGTTAATTTCATTTGGAACACTTCACAGAAGGTTGCTTTTAAGAAATCTAAGAGAATACATTCCAACTGCCTCACTTTAGCGTATTTTAACCCCACAAAACAAATTTCGATTCAAGCCGATGTCTCAACTTTAGGAATTGTTTGATGCAAACAGCTAATGACAAAACGGAAATTTTCGATTATGCATCGAGACTATTATCAAACATTGAGCAAAAGTACGTTCAAATTGAGAGAAAAGCCCTTGCTTTAACGACGGCAACGGATACATTTTCCAAGTACGTCACTGGTGTACCATCTTCATACTCCAGACCAATCGACGAATTAACACAGTGCTTACAACGTTTCAGACTACGCTTAATGCGTTATAATTATCAGGTATATTATTATCATTATATTATATTATTATCATGAAATTTTCCTACAAATGCAAAAAAAAACAGAGAAAAACGAATCAGAGTCCGAAACCGAGGCGCTCGTCAATTTAATATTACAATCAACCCAGGTAAAACCGAATTTTCTAGAACAAAATAAAATTGAATGAAATATAAACCCAATCTTAACAAATATAAAAGCATACTGCGAAACTGGGTGGCTCAAAAATAAGTTGCCTGACCAAATTCAAGTCTATTATCAATATAAATTCGAATTTTCGTTTTCTGGCGGAATTGTATTAAGTTACCTCAAGAATAATAATTTTTTCTTCATTGCAGCTAACTGTCTTAAAATTTATTTACGATGGACATTTTGGTTCAGTGAAAGGTAGAAATAGAGCCGAGACTTCAGTTTGGTGGTTAGGTATCTCTTCCAAAATTGAAAACCTAGTACGAAATTGCCTGCAATATATTGAATATCGAATTAATACGAAAGAACCCATGGTAATCGATACTTTTCTTGAAACACTATGGCAGAAAGCAGCTTTAAATCTTTATAAACGTACCGAGATATGGTTCTTAATAAGAACTGATTATTATATAATATTTTTGCAATATCCAAAATGACTGGATGGATCAATGGATATTGAGAAGGTGGAAGAAATATTTTCCTGATACGGAATATATGAGATTATTCGTGCAGACAATGGTCCACAATTCCGACATCAGTTTCATAAATTTGCCAAAGAATACGATTTTATTGAAAACAAGCAGCTTAAATTTTAAAAAATGACGATATACTCGTATTTCAAGTTCTGTTATCCTATAGAATTACCCTTTTGGAATGGGGCTTTTCGCCAGCCTAATCGTTGTACGGTAGAAAAATTACCCAGGGAACTAAATTGTGGAATAGACTTGAGTTTCTTGAAAGAAGAAAAAGAGGGTAGGAATAAAGATAAGAGTGCTAAACCGTTTAATAACAGACAACGAACAAAAAATTTGCCAGATTTAAAAGTAGGGTAACTTAGAGTTTATGCATAAATATTAGAGTTTTCTGAAGAACCGTGTTCATATTTCATTCAATCCAATATTTGTAACGGATTGCACTTAATACCTGTTTCTTATTATGCAAATCCTAATCAATTTACCCCGGCATTATTCTCATCTGAACCAGAATCAAAAGAAGCGAATACTTCTGTTTTTAAACATAATAACGTGACTTAGAAGATAATGTGTAAGTGTGTCTTAATGTGTCACTCGAGCCCAAAATCTGTGGGTTGTCAATATGAAAAGTGCTTTCGTCCTCAAATTCCCAATCTTCCGGTAGTTCTGCTCCAAAAAGACATAAGAGAAACATTAAAAAGCCTTCTTATTTAAGTGACTCTGTTAAATAAAAGTATATGCTTTCTCGTTTAGCTATTGTAAAAAGGGGAGATGTTATGTTAGCATGAATTTCAGAGAATACTAGAGCAGTACGGTAACGTCGAGGATGCAGTCAGAATCTCGGTAACTGACGGCTGGGTGCGTGATAATAATGTGTTTATTTTAAATAATAATCAACAGCTGCATAAATCGTAGCCTATTATTTATAGGCAATCGGGACATCAAAAGAACGCAATTGCCACATACTGAAGGATTATGCGTAAACTATCCGTGCCCTGAGTGCCGCGTTGGCTAACTTTGGATCGAATGACGGTCTCATAGCGTTTTTTGTGTTAGTTATGGGATTGTGTTCATTGACTACCTTCATAAAGGTGAATCGTTAACAGGAAGAATATAACGCATAATTTCTTTGTGGGTTGAAGGAAGAAATCAAAGAAAAGCGACCGTATTTGAAGAAAAAGAAATTGCTTCTCTATCAGAAAAACACATCTTCTCAGATTTCGGCTATGGCCAAAATTTACAAATTACACTGCAAATTGGTTGATCACCTAACGTATTCATCAGATCTGGCTCCCACCGACTTTTTCATGATTTCTAACCTTAATATTTAACTTTTAGGAGAGAAATTTTAATCAGTCGAGACATAAACGCATATTTTGGGAAGACATACGGCAAATATTATTTGGTAGGGTTAAAAACTTCAGAGACTCAATGGACTCCATCGTGTTTCTTTGTTAGGTCGGGAACTTCTCCCAACCCTTGTTAATAACGATTTATTAACATTTCGTGGCACGAAGCACTTTCAGGATAATGTTTACTTAACGTTTTGTTGTTTTTTTAAATTGTTTTTACACTAAAAATATTGTATAATTAACAATAAGAATTAGTTTTTTTTCATGTTTACCTAACTACAAAAACAGTTTTCTTTATACATATTGGCATTTGTGAGATTTATATGAAATTTTAACAAATTACATCAGGAATGTGACGGAAAATAACAGTATAGTCACCGTATTTACAATATGAGAGAGAGAGAGAGATAAATACTTTATTGTCAAAAAATTGTTACAATTTGTAGACAAAAGCTTGTAAAATCTAAAAAACAAACATAAAAATAACTAAATAAAGATACAAATAAAATTAAATTTTAATATACAGGGGAAAAGCACAATGAGTAACAAAATTATAGGTAATAGTAATAGGTAATAATTAGTATATTAGTCGTATATGAATACATAGAAAAAATTAAACCAGTATGCAGCATCGGAATTAAATTTTACTGAGTCTTCAATTTTAATTAAATACGCGTATTTTGATTCTGTAGAAATACGAAATATGTTGAGAATTTCGTAATCTTGATAATTTAATTTTGCGTCATAAAATGTAAACATTATTTTTTTATTTAATAGAAAAATTACTAATTATGTAATTAGTTAGTAACATTGCTTAAAAGCTTTATTGATAGTTCTAAATAGATCAGAAATTTGTCAACTATTTTCCAATTCTATGCGACAAACTGAAAACACTATAATATGCAAATAGGTACATGACATATGAAAACATAGATCGAAATTACAGGGGTTCATATAGTAACGTTAACTAATTAGATTTCTACTTAGTTAACGTTAAATAGATTTAGATTGGCAAAAAATATCTGCATAAGTCTGTTCCTATTTGACGTTTCCAAGTCTATACTCTATTTATAAAAGAAAAATAGTAAATAAAAACATATTCACGCATAGTGCACGTGATCAGAGCTGAAAACGCCAAAGTCGATCATGTAACAGGACCGCATTTGAGAACTAATTTGCGGTTTCATACAGCAGATTAATAATATAAATTATAAATAATTATGCACAATTTTTTTTTACAAAACCATACAATGTAAACGTGAATGGTTTTATTTTGTTTTTTGGCCATTTCACCAATAATGTTTGAGTTATATCTATTTTTAGGCTCTTTGACAATTTCTAAAAGACCTGCATTAACCATCATTTCATAAAAAAAGATATTTCTAGAAGTAAGCCATTCTTGAATACATGCTTGTTGTCATTGTTAGAATTTTCTCAAGTTTCCTCGTGTGATACGAAGCATTGTCTAATACGACAATACAGTTCTCTTTAAGCTTTGGTACAATTTTCGAAAACTAATTTTCGTCCACCGTCCGTTTCCTCCTGATAGTCTCCGGTTTTTTTTTCGATACCCATAAAGCATCTGGCAGAAGACCATCCACAAAATAAAGATAAGGAAATTCATTTATGTTCTATAGCTTTGGAGATAGCCTTTGATTACACACATACATTCAAAGACAGGTTGCACAAAATAAAAGCTTGTAAAATATATAATATCACCTACCTGATGGGTTTGTTAATCCGGTGGAAAGTCCATCCGTAAATTCTATTTTGTTAACGAAATTTCTTAATTTTTCTAAGATAATCTCGCCTCTACACAATATTTCTGCTTTTTCAATAACAAAATGTTCCTTCCTCGTTTTTTGTCCCATTCTTTTTATAAATTATAAAATGTTGATCTCCTAAAGTTCTTATTTTCGTTAACTACTGTCAGAACTTTATTTACTGTAGGTAATTTGCACAATTTTTCTGATGGCGCTCCTGTGTAAATCATCAATTGAATTGTTAATTTTTTTTCTTGAGAGATACTTTTTTGGGTCTGCCACTGAATGATTAGCTCTGTACTCATGAAAGACCCTGTAGACACTTGAAAAAGATACTGGAAATAACGTCATCGACAGTCTTGTAATCATTTTCTTGCATTTCATTTTTAAAAATATTTACAATAATTTGTTTTGCATCTGTATCCGTGTGAGACATATTTAAGAAAATTATACAACAGACAAAAATAAATAATTTCACTGTAGTATGATAATACGATGCCGAATGCCTTTCCTGTTGAGGTTGCGGCGGCGGAATCGTAAAACGGTACTTACTTCAAAAATATGCCTCGTATTTAGTTCTTGTTGCCTAAGGTATTATTTAGAAAGAAACAGTCGGTAGGTTAGATGAAAACTTCATATAAAAAAACGGTAATGATATAAAGTTCAAATTAAAAGAAATAATAATGGAAATATAAACGAACTAAATAAAATAATGCGTCGTCATTACGTCTAAGTCTTTGAAAAAATAATGCGTCTCTTTGTCTTTCGGATTCATAGATTATGTTGAAACTCTCGCGCGCCTTTCGTCTAATCATTATATTATATGACCCCTATTACATCGTAATAGGGGTCATATAATGATGGTAATGGTGATGTCAGCTGAAACAAAAACTACTTGGGTAGTTAGTTAAAGTTAAAAGTGTGGAGTTGGAAGAAAACTAAAAACAATAACTAAATGTAAAAGAAACCAAACTAGAATTTGAAACATTTGGTTAGGTATAATTCCCTACAGTACATATACTTTTATCTCTATTCGACACTATATCGTCCACCTCAAATGGTCGCCAAAAAGCCATCACCTCCAATGAATTTAAATAGTTGAAAATAATACAAACAAAACACCAAAATTAAATAGAAAAGTCTCAAACTAAATTAAGATTTGAGACACAAATTGAAATAATTATAACATGCATTAAATACTCCATTAAACCGCCACTATCAACAGTCGAAACGAACCTAATATTGTATTTAATGCAAATAATGGGCTGGCTATGTTGGAATAATCTTTTATTGTTCTTTAGCGACACTTTGATTTCTTTTAGGATGACTAAAAAGAACCAGAAGAAATACTACTTTTGTCATACGTACGATTTTTATAAGTTTCTTTAAGCTCGTTCCAGTATCAGTTTTGCGGTCGGAGTTCTTTGATACTTTTTTCAGTTATTTAACTAAGAATAGATTCGTAAAATCCAGTTAAACCCAATAGAACTTATACGGGTTCAAATGAAAAATGAAAAATCTAACAACCTAATAGTAATAGATAAAATGTATGGTGAAAGAAGAACAGAATAGATGGAATCTTTATAACCTATGTATAGTTTTGACACAAAATCTTTAAAAAAATATTTTTGTACCATCTTTAATGAAACTTTTCTTATTTGCCATAATTAACGGCTTAGTAACTATTTTCAAATCAGGTCTCTTATTAACCCCCCCCCCCCCAGAAGGGTTCGATCGCCTTATACTTACCATTACTTAAGTCCTTAAGAGACTCATACAGTGTACCAATTTTGGTATTTTTATGTTAAAGGGTTGCAAAGAAATTGACTTTTTTCGAAATTTCGTCATATTTTAGGCTCGTCTATACGCCTCTTCTGTTTCGATTCTTAAGGCCGCTTGACATGATGCAATAAAACGTGCAATCCAATACAAGACGCAATTTTACTTGATTAAAAGCATGCGCAGATGAAGTTCAGCTGATTGTTTCATACAAAAACTCGCACTCGCAATCTTATCGATTTGATATTATTTTTTTTGTTGAGTCCAAGTTGAAATTCTAGAGAGAAGTCTAGTTACTTTTGGCATAACAACCAACTTGTCCATCAGGCGAGGCAGCAGCAGATTATTACCAGTTATTCACTGCCCACTTTATTCTTGACCATCTCACTTAGTTTTGTTATTTTCATTTTTAAAACTGTCACTAAATATTAAATAAAATTTAACGTTAGGAATTTGTTTAATTTACTTATGGAATTTTTGTTAGTGGTGGTATTGGTAAGATTTTGGCTTTTGAAAAAATGAATCCAATTTCTTGCAAGTTGTCTTGCATAATGTCAAGCTGCCTTTATGTGAAACAAATATAATAAAAAAGAAAATAATATAGAGCTGCTTTTAAAAATTGCGTCAAAATAGATACATACAATGGCCAGAAAATCATTTCTCAATATTGTGAAATTGTATAGGGAAGGGAAAGGTACCCTCAGATTATTAGTAACCATTGATTTTTATTGTTTGAAAATTATTTGAACTGTAACAATGATCTATTATTATTACTAAAATATTAGAGCTACTTTCATTTGTTATTTCAAAAATTTTAATTCAAAACTTTATATTTATCTTGGAGTATTGAAGACCACCAGTGGCGTATGTAATTCATACTAAATATTTTTTTGTTAAATATATATATATATATATATATATATATATATATATATATATATATATATATATATATATATAAAGTACAGTGGAGTATTTTCTGACGAAGCGATGAGAATATTCTTTAGGATATTTCTATTTTTAATAATTTTAAGAAATGTAGGGTTACTTTAAATGTTACTTTAATATTTTGTAAAATAAGGTTTAACGAAATTGTTTTATTGCGGTAGTCTTATGCCTAGGTAGGCACATGGTTGTCAACGTAGTCGGGATCCCAGGACGATGGGGGTATCATAAAATTAATAAGGAAAAGAAAAATGTGCAGTAAGCAGACTATTCGAGAATAGTTTTGAAAAAGACAGTCTTGCTTTGAGATTCAGATCGAACGGACGTTCTGGTGATCGCGAATAAGTTATTTCCTAAGTCTCGGTCTGCCGCAAGATATTATTAATATTGTTTATATTCTAAATTAAGTTAACCTTGTACGAGTTTATTTATTTATTCTTAATAATTGATCTTGTTGCATTCGCGACGATTAATTAATTGTATTAATAAAAATGAGTATATATATATATATATATATATATATATATATATATATATATATATATATACCTGTACCTGTACTTTAATTAATCCATTACAAATCGTATCCTCGTTGCATAAAATACTACTATTATGATTCCAACTAGACCAGTAACAGTTTATTGTTATATAAATAAATGGTATTTTTATATAAATAATAATGTATATTTTTACTTTTGAAAACATCTTATAATGGATATGATATTTCATTTTAACATTATTTAAATGTTACAGCTTTCCTAAAGGTTTAGAAAGAAGAAAAACATGAATGAAGAATATGAATATTGATAGTTGGGAGCCAACAGTAAATGATCGAATATATTCAAAGCATTTTGATTGACTGAGATTCTACAAGACTGATATGTACTATGTCAAATGTTCGTTTGCTTAATGATGCAGTCTCCACCATTTTTCCTGAACTTCGTAAATATGTTCAACCATCAGTGATAAGTAATAACTTTTGAAACAATTCTAATAGAAATGTATTGCACTGAGTTTTCTATAAAAATGTATGTTGAAATCAATTGAACTCTTTATCTTTCAGGTTCCTAAAAGCCTGGGTCTCCAACAGCACCCTCAACTGTAGTCACATCCCCTGAAATTCTTAGAAAAAAGAGGTTGTGGTGAAAGTTCTTCCAAGAGAAAATCAGAAACAGAGAAAAATGAAAGTACTTAGACAACCAATAAAGCGCTACAAAATAAAAGTAATTACTTTAAAAGATACTTATTATTAAAGAACTCAAAAAAATTATAAGAAAATGAAAAAGGGTTGCTACTAAGCAGTATGTGTACTGTAAATAAAGAAACGCTGTAGAGAAGTTTGGGAAGTCGGAAAAAATATTTAGCCAGAAATTATGAATGAAATCGAAGCATTTCAGCTGCTGCACCAACGTAGGATAATGGGAAGATTCAAAAGAGTTGAACTTGTTGAGCTAGTGAAGTGGTGAAAAATATGAGCACTATGCGTTGTGTACAACGTCGAATTAAGAAGTAGTGGGACCAGGAGCTAAAATCGACTCGGGGGCGACTTAAGGAAATCAAAATCAAAACTGTTTTAAATGTAATACGAGTATATAAGTTTCAAATTAAATTTAAATTATGAGTGAAAATTAATTCAAATCTTATTTCATAAACTATATAAAATTTTTATTAAATAAACTTCTACAGTTTCAATTATCTCATCAAAATTCATATTGTTAATGACGAACATCGCTCATCTAACATTGTAGAGCGATGTACATTTTTTATTCACTGAGAAATTGAGAATGACCTTTCTGCTTCACAATTCGCTATAGGTATCGTCACGAGCAATCGGAAATGTTTCGATCATATCTGATTCAATGATCCAATTAAGCATTTTCAATGGTATTACTAAATTATTTGTATTATTAATCAATTCGGGTTTGATAAAAGAAATGAAGTTGTATGCATGGAATATAGAATTTATTATTATTTAGAGTAAAAAAATATCATACAGAGTAAAAAATTATTGTCGTCTTCTCCTTCCTACTCCATTTTAGGCAGATTGCCTGTTCATTCTTCGCAGCATGCCTATTGCCTCAATTGATGGTAAGATTATCACTCCATCTTTTTCGTGGCCTTCCCATATTTCATCTCCCCAGTGGTGAGTTGTCTAGTGCTATCCTTACTATACTTTCATCGCTCATTCTACTTATGTGTTCGTCCCATTCGCGCTTTCTGCTCAGTACCCATTCGTTAATATTTTTCACTCTGCATTTTTCCTTATGTCCTCGCTACGTTCCCTGGCTAGGAGCGTTTTCCCAGTAATTTTTCGTAGGATTTTCATTTCGCTTGTTTCTAGGAGTCTTTTTGTATTTGCTGTATCAGGCCGAGTTTCTGCTGTACGTCATTATGGGTCTTGACTTGGCCTCAATACATATGTATTTGTTTTTCCATATAGTGTCGTTCAGACATCCGGCAGCTTTGCTGCTTTTACTGTTTGCTGCCTTACCCCTGTCTCAATATCACCATATCCGGATAGTTCTATACCCAGATATTTGAATTTCATTTCTTGCTGGATTATTTTGTCGTCTACGACCAGCTTGCATCTAAGAGGTATTTTTAATGGAGTCAGGTTTTTTGTTGTGGAGGCAGAAACCATCATATTTAGAGATTTTGCTGTATAATTAAAGCGATATAGCAGCCTTTGGAGGTCGTCTTCGTTTTCTGCAATCAGCACAGCATAGTCAGCAGAGCACAGGATTGTAATATTGCGGTCACTCAATTTGTATCCGTTCAATTTGCGTACTTGCTTTATTATTTCATCCATAATTATGTTGAAAAGGAGTGAACTCAGTGAGTCGCCCTGTCGTATTCCTCTTTCCACGGGGATTGGTTCGGTGAGCTCTCCGTCGATCTTGACCTGAATTTTGTTCGCGCTGTACAGATTCTCTATGACTTTGATTAATGTATGGGGCACTTGTCCGTCGTAGAGTAAATGTACAGCATTCTCTGACTGAACTGGTCAAATGCTTTTTGCAGATCTATGTCTATGACTTCTCCGCAATCTGTCTTATAACAAACACATTCATCAGTGTTTGATTTTCCGGTTCTAAATCTTTGTTGTTCATCCGACAGGGATATAATACTATTTATTTTGTTTGTTATTATTTTGGTTATTAGTTTTAATGTTGAACTCAGTAGGTTTATGCCTCTGTAATTCTCTGGTATTTTTTGTCTCCCTTCTTAAACATAAGAATGGTGGTGCTTGTTCGCCATTCATCAGGTATTATGTGGTATGTAAAGATATTTCTAATCAGTTTGGTTAGTTGTCTTTGCTCTCTATTTGTATATTTTCATTTGTGTTTATATCTGGAGCGTTGCGCTCGATAGCATCTTCTTCTTTACTGTATAGTTTTGTGAGGTATTCCACCCAGGTTTCCTTTGTTATACGAATATGGTTAGGGACAATTAGTTTCTCTGACCCTATAGAGTTGATATGGGCAAACGTAAAATTAAAATTACGAAAATATAATCAGTCTTCAGAAAAGAGTAAAGAGGTTGTAGAACTCGCGAAGAAAGTTTTCGCGGCAGACCACCAAGAGCTTTGGAAAAACTGTGTTGAACATATTATGAAAGAAGAATATGAGTATGTGGTATCACCCTCTTTACAAACCATCATAATTCGATCAAATGATGACTCTAGCTCAGACGATTCTGACTACCATTATTATTTATAAATGTACTTAGTAATTGAAATGTTTTTTCTTTTGTTTTATTTCTAATAATTTATTTTCCTTCATGGTTTTTGCTCTGAAATTCCATTTTCCAATAAAAAGAATGGGGTACAAAAAGGGCTCAGTTCACGTCTGGTAACCTGTTTAAACCAAATGCCCTTTTAGGCAGGTACATTTTACTCGTCAATTTACGTTTTATAATTTAATATTCAGTTGTAGCAAGTTAGCGAGGTATAATAATAATTTTTTTCTAAGTTCCAAGTAGGACTACAATTAAGTGCATCTGTCTAAATAACGAGGTTTAATGCCGTCCAATTTATAATGATTTGATTGCCTTAACGAATACTTTCTCGCATAAGATATACATATTTTTAAAAGTATTTATAAAAATAAAAAATTTATAAAATGAAGTATCTACGCCTATGGTAGATCAAACAAAATTTTCCGCAAGAGTACATTTTCCATAGACTTACTGTCGCTTGCTTCGAGTCTAAAGGTAATATTAGATTTAAAGAATATTAAATTTAAAGAAGCCCTAATTGATTTTTTAACTGAATATTGGTCTAACAATTGTGTGGCATCATTTTTGCGCAATAAGAAAGTATATATACCAAATAAAGATCAATGTTTTTTTTCAATTAATAAATAGCTCTATTATAAAATATACACATACTGACACTGACATTCTTGTAAAATACTTGGAAATATCCATAAGTTAACATCATTAGAAATATATTTAAGTACGATAAGATCGAAATCTAATGTTATAAATTTCATTAATTGCACTAAACTAGCTAAAAAACTTGGTGATCGTGTGTGTCGTTCTTTGCCCGGTTTCCATGCATAAACTGGATGTGATTATACAGAAAAGGTAAAATTAAGCCTTTTAAAGAATTATTAAGAAATCCACAAGTTCCACAAGTATTCGCGAGTTTAAATAATATTAATGAAATTGATAATTTAAGAAGTATAGAAATATTGCAAGAATATACTTGTAAAATTTATGGAATAAGTTGTAATATTGCAAATGATGAGAGATTATTTATGTTTCCAAATCGATTTATGTCAACGTCTGTAACAGCATATTTTATGAAAAATGTAAGAAGATTTGATTCAATTCAACTTCCACCATGTTGAAAATCACTAAAGCAAAAAATTCTACAAACCATTTATGTAACTTCAATGCGGCAAAATGATACAGAAGCTAATTGCATCAATTTCTCACCAGAACAATACGGATGTAAACTTAATGACAATAAAATTGAACCACTTTGGTTCGAAGGTGATCCGACACCTCTCTTAATTGAAGACATTATTATGGTAGAACTTGATGAAGTAGAACTTGATGAAATTGATAATTGTGACAATGACTATTATGATCATGATGATTGCAACAGAAATAATAACAGTGATCATGATGATAGTGATGATAATGAACATGCCAACATTTAATAATAATTCCATATATATGTTTTAATGTATATTTTTAGATATGTAAGTTTATTATTACTTTTATAGTAAAATATATGAGAAATCTTTTATTGTATTTTATGTTTATATTTTATAAAATACTCGTATGAATAAAAAAATCACTTAAAAAAATTACTAGAATTGTTGCTCATCAGATGTTTATTTATTTATTCCCCAATGTTTCTGTTATACTTATAGGTTGTATGAGCAATGGTATAGGGCAGAGGTGGGGAACCTTTTTACCATTAGAGGCCACATTTAAATTAGGCAGCAATAAGAGAGGCCACATAAGCTGATTGACCTAAGAAAGTGACTTTTGTGAAATTATTATAGTTTTTCTATAGATTTAACAATTTATTGCATTATATAGAAAAAATAAAATAGAATATTACAAAATTTTAAATATAATATACATATAAAATAATATAAAAATATTATAAAAAAATACAATAAAAAATATTTTTTCATTCACTAAGTTAGTGACTTATTTGGCTTTGTTTTTTGTTTGACAGTAATTGTATATTTGGATCAAGCTTCGTAACATACAGCTTTAATTGATCCTCTAAATGTGCATCTGTAATTTGCGTTTTTAAATTTGTTTTTATTTTTGACATGAGAGAAAATATTGTCTCGCAACAGTAGATATTTCCGAAGCAGGAAAGTAAACGGCGAGCATGTTCTCGAAGGCATGGTTATTCAACAGCATTTTTCCAGATTTCTATGGGATCCTTTTTAGCGTTAAAAAGGGATTTGATGATACTATCTTCCCCGAAATCAATTAACTCCATTTGTAGTTCTGCAGGAGCCTCGGATATATCTATTAAATGTGGTTCAAATGCCAGTTTCATAGCAGGAGTGTGCTCGTCAAAATCAAAAAATCTATTAGTATACTCTTCTATTAAACAATCCAAGACACCTACATATTCATAGAATATTTTATTTTCACATTTCTGCTCATTTAACATTTTAGCTAGTTCCGGAAAGTGTTGTGCAGATATTTCCGATCGACAAAGCAATGTTTTGAAAAATGATAATTTTTTTCTTAACGCTTGGATCTTTTGCCACATTTCATAAATATACCTTGCAGGCAAATATTTAAATTGTTTTGTTTTGTCATCATATCAGACAAAAATGCAAGGTTTCTGAGAAATACTTCATCTGATAGATCACATTGTTTTCCTTGTTCTTGATAAAAGTTTAAAATTTGACGTCACAAAGACAAAACTTTTATCAAAACCTGACCTGTTGATAGCCAGCGAACCTTGCAGTAGTATGGTAGGTCAACACTATACGTTTCCTCAACTAAAGAGAGCATCTGCCGAAATTCACGATGACGCATTGCATTTACGCGAATATAGTTGACAATGGCAATTGTTCTATCCAGAGTGTCTTGCAAAATGGTAGATTTTGCGCAAAGATCTTGCAGATGCAAAATGCAGTGAAATGATATCAATTTTTTCAAGTTTAAGTTTTCCTTTTTCAACAAAGCAACGAATCCTTCATTTTTGCCTCTCATGGCAGGTGCGCTATCGGTGCAGGCACTGACTAAATTGTAATTTACTACATACTTCTTTGAAGTTTTCGAAAATATCGGCTCCGCGAGTTCTTCCAGTTAGTGTACCCAACGCAAGTAGTTCTTCGTAACATTGAAAATATTTAGTTATAGCACGAATAAAATATAAAACTTGTGCCGAATCTGTTTTATCAGTGCTTTCATCTAAAGCAATTGAAAAATAAACATCTTCATTTTATATAATTGTATGAAGTTGCTCTGTTACATTTTGCGCTAATTCGTCTGTTACAGTTCTTCTTGAAAGAGGTAATTGTTTGTATTTGTCGACATTTCTTGGATCTAACATACTCACTGCTTCAACAATACATTCTTTAATTATTTCAATGTCACTAAATGGTTTTCCCCTTTTTCCAAGTATATGTGCTATTTTATACGTAACAGCAACTGCAGCGGAATTTTGATTTACAAAGGCACTAAAAGATGCTTGCTGATGATGCTTCTCATTTTTCAAATTTTGAAGTGCAACTTTTCGTGATTCACCTTCTAAAGCGAAATATTTATGTTCTTTATGAATTAAGTAGTGTTTATTTGCACTCGTTTTTTTTAAAGTATTTAGAACTGTATTGCACAACAAAACCATCATTTTATCTTTCTCGGCAGTAAAGAACTAACTCCCATACTACATTAAATGTTCTGTTTTCTCATCACCTAATTTTCTTCTCTTACTATTTGACATGATGGATAAAAAAAACGAATGTCGAATAATATCTTTAACAAAGTGTATACATTCTAGAAATACAATAAAACCGTGTAACTGTTATAAGCACGCACTGTTAATTACAGTTTGCTGAAGATCGCAACAGGGAAGCGGTGAGAGATGCGAGTCAGAGAAGCCAAAGCAAGGTGTGACACTCAAATGGGAGATCTGAAACCGAGTTTTGTTTACTTCTTAGACTTCTTAGACATGATGCAACCAATCAATATCGATGTAAGCATATCGTCTGCTAGCATGTGGCTGCTCTGTATGACAAATTTTGTAAATAGTATTTTGTAATTTTAATTTATTTTCAAACAAATATATTTTTTATATATATTTTTATATATGTAAATTACATAAACATTATGGAATTTTCAGTGAAGTGAAAAATTATTTATTTGGATATAAAACCAACATTTCAGCAATACTCTGAGAAAAGCATAATTGATTTCTGGAATTCTGAAATCTCCGAATAAATAATTTTTCACTTACTAGAAAATTCTACAATTTCTTAATTCCAAATACTCCTTCTAAATAAAAAAAAAGAAAAAAAATAAACAAAAAGATAAAACACACACACTGAAAAGCCGGCTTTTTTCGTTTAATTCATTCTTATTGCAGCTTGGGGGCGTTGAAAACTGTTTAAAAAATTAACATTGAGTGTCCAAGTCTGAAACGGATGGTCTGTGGGCCAGAGCCTCGCTCATGCGTGCTAGGATACGTTTCAGACTAGTATTCTGACGTCATGTTACTATATGACTGTCTGGCGGGATTTTTCGCGCATCTGGCGTTGATGTATAATAGTTGTTTGAAACGAACTTTACCATTTTGTACTAGGTGGCAAAGGGCCGCACAAGAACCTCGCGAAGGCCGCAGGTTCCCCACCTATGGTATAGGGCTTGAAAGAATATAAAGTATCGTGCCAGGCATTTGTCACTAGAATAGAAGTGGCACTAATGTATTTTCTTCATAAGAAATGTTTAAACTTTAATTTGATAATACTTTGAAGCGTTTACTTGATAGGTATGGTAACGCAACGAAAAAAAAATTAAAAAAGTATCGTGCCTTGGGATTAGCACTAGATTTAAAAAGGCACTTGTTCATAATTATTTTTTAACCACTCGGTTATTTGATAGGTACAGTTTATGTCCAAAAAATGTACCCTAGAAAAATATAGCAATTTTGTGCACCATATTTGCCGAGGCACTAAATTATTTTTTTAATAGTTACAGTGAGTAGTATCATTCAAAAATTACTTCATCCGGTAGCTCGATATGCCAGGTTTTTTGCAGCCAGCTCTTGGACTAAAATGTCGTAAGTGATTTTTGTTTTATGTCATGGGACGAGTGCAAGATGATTCGGGGAAATTGGACGGAAGATGATATGAAACTTGCTATGCGAGCAGTTAAAAGGGGGGTGATGAAAGTGTACAGGGCCGCCAAACATTATAAAATACCACATCGAACTCTGAGACGATATTTAGAGGAGGACAAAGAAAAAAAATCTAAATTGGGTAGAAAGACTTTACTAAACGTTGAACAGAAAAGGACTTTGGTATTTCGTATACTCGTATTATACGCTTATGCAACGTAGGATGACCATTAACGCAAAAAGTATTACTTATATGCATCAAGAAATTCTGCGATCAAATTAATTTAATCAAAGAATCCAAAAGAGTAATGATCGGTCGCGATTGATTTAGAGGGTTCCTGAGGTGTCATAAAAATATTAGTAAACGAAAGGCACAAAACCTCAATCCAGCTAGGCACAGAAGTTAAATAAAACAGTAGTTACAGATTATTTTTCAAAATAAAAGATTACTTATTAGATTTTGGATAATTGTGACTTACGATATTTGAACACTTGTGTTGCAATTCACACTGTTACATATTTGTAATTTTCTATATGTGATTTAGAACCTTTTTAGAACCAATGCTGGTATTATTTTGTATTTGAATTATTCGTACTGTAAAAATGGCCACACATATGGGCATATTTACAGCCCCCGTCGGAAATATGACCAATTTTTCCCTTTTTAAAAAACTTAAAAAATTAAGAGGTATATGCTGATTATTTTAATGTAATATTAAAGTTGGATAAATATATTATGGAATGACATAAATTTGACATGTTTGAATTTTTTAAAAGTTAAAAAAAATAAGAGTCAAACCATATTCGACACAGGTACCTTATACCCTATAAACTTGATGTTGCTGCCGTTTACATGCCGTTTACATTCTTTTTGACGTGTGTACTGCTTTTTATTATTTTTTGTGTTTTTGTTCGTAATTCTGTATTTATGGAAATAAACAAAGAGTTTTTTTATAGGGACAGTGACAAACGGATGTGAAAGTCACCAACGGCAGACCGATTGACAAACTGCGATGTCAAACGAATGCATTTCAATGTTCTAAATTTTGTAACAGCAAAAGTCAACGGGAACGGTAAACAGAAAGTCAAGTTTATGAATCGGTCATTAAATTACGGGTTGGTTTATGCATCCAAAACTAAATTAAAATTAACATTGAACTAAACTTTCTTAGTGATAATTTTTTGGTTTATGCAGTAAATTTAGGATAGTTAGAAATTACTGGCAAATGAATAGAAATTCCCTGTATGGGTCCTTTTTGTCATACAAATGTGGAAAAGTTTTAGTCATTGCTTTTTCCTATTTTTTTATATCATTTTTAAAACAAGAAGGTTGTAAAAAAATTCCACCAATAGAGACTGTCCCTGTGCTAATAATCTCACAAAATTAAGGAATTAAACTAAGAAGTTGAAAGTTGGCGAACTCTTAGTTTAATTCTAATTTGAATTCACTGTTAATTTTCTTCATGATCTACAAGTACCATTTCAGTGTCTCTCAACTAATAATTTGATTTGTTAGTTTTATGTTTAATTTTGGCTATATAAACCAAGCTTTAGAAAGAAAAAATGTTTTACCTTTTGTTGAGAACTAGTTTCATTGTTCTGCTTATTTTGTGGATGCACTTCGTAATTTTTGAATTAATAATGTAGGACGTGAAAATGGGTGAAAATAAATTCCAACTGTTATTTGGTAAAGATTTATAATTTTTTATTTATCTGTACATTATATTATATACTACTTTAACAATAATAACATGGAATGCTATACATATATGTATTTACATTTAATTCTACAAATAAGAAATCTGAGGTATCACAAAGACGGCACAGTGCAAGATCATTGATATAATCTTGTAAAGGGTCGTCATATTTGGGAGACCCCAGTGGCGTACATAAAGTAAATAACGAGAATAGGCCTTAAATTACTTTTGTGAGGTGGAGAGTGTGTGTATAAGATTTGGATAAATTCAAATTGGTATAAAAGCTCTTTTGTTTTAACATGCTAGTTCATATTGTGCAATATTTACATATTAAAGTGCATCTTTAGTCATAAAACATAAGCTTACGTTACAGGATTTATCACCAAATGATACTATCATTTGAAAATGGTTTGTGTATGAATTGGATCAAATTGTGATTGTAGTGTGTGACTCAATCTCGTATTATAAATTCATCTAACTGTAACCATAAATTGTCGACATCTGTTCATTTCAAATTATATTATGTATCTATTTCGCAGCTCGCATTAATACCAAGGAAAGGGTGTTTCTATATATCTCGCTTAGAAGTAACTATTGCGCAATCTAACGAATTGTCAAAATAAGCTGATGCCAATGCCGCCGCCAAAGCTTTTGAATTTATTTGATCAATTTTAGACTTTATTATTTCCAGTTTTATTGCGAAATTGCTTCACGAAGAGTTACTATGAAAAGTGCGAAATTTCCTCCCTGAAACGTGACTTTGTCGGTTTTTCCATTATGTAATTTTATGCTCGATATAGACAAGCGGTAAATACAATCTGAAACGCAAGTATATTGGAAACTCGTGGAAAATAAGTAGGATTCTAATTAAAGCTCTTTGCATCTAATGAAAAAAGGTTAACTCCACCTAAAGCTTAAGTTTATCCATGTTTGATAAACTTGAGAACGCAACAATGGAAATTTTCTTTAACAAAACTCTCTTGTTTTAAGCCCAAAATTAGAATAAGTGTACAAAATTTTGTAAATTGCTTGAAATCTTGCAGACTAATTTAAAAAAAACTGCCATAATACTCGATTTTAGCAGTATTATTTTCACTGAAATATATGTAAAATGTATCTGTCCTCTTAACATCATGAAATAATAAAACATTACAAAATAACTGTCAATGCTGGAAACACCAAGTTAAACTAACACGGGTACATAGGTATGAGAAAATCAATTATTCACTTCACGGCTGCTTGTTTGACGTAGATCAGCTGTTTTCGTAGATTGCCTAATTATCTTGAATGGGATCATGACCAAATGTATAACTTAGATTGAATCGGCTTCAGTTATTTCGACGTGATAATTAACCATAAATCTTCAATGACGGTTGGCGTTTACAAATTCAAAGACGACTTTAAAAATATGACAATGCCTTTGGAGCTGGATTTCAACTGAATCAAGCTAAGATATTTAGTTGGACATGGTCTTACCCAAAATGGTATTACGCATATTTGAGTAATCTCAAAGAGATTACAACTTCCACAAGCCAATAACATAAAACAAAGGATACAAAGAGGCAGACTTGGTAGCTAACGAAGCGACAAATAGTGCGTGTACGAAGTGCGTGGACGTACTAACGAGTGCTTGTATCACAACAATAATGGAAAAACAAATTTCTATTTGTTCGCAAAGAAAAACACGGAAACCGTGGTCAGTATAAGTCCTTCTAACACGCGAGAATAGAACAATTAAAATGGGGAATTTACAGCATTACCTGCAAAAATCTTTCACTAAAGACTGAACACTCGTGTCGAGTATGTTCTTAAAGAATATGATCTAAGTTGATCATGGAAGTGTTAGTGATAGTGCATCGGACGAATCCTCTCTTCTATTTTTCGCATACCTATTAGTAAGTATATATATAAAAAATTTGGAATATTCGAGGTTATTAAATTAGAAGAATAATAATATTCAATGTCCTAAAAAGCTATATACAAATGGAAAATAAAACTGAAAACAAAAAATTATATGCTTTGTATATTATTAATATATGTGTGGGAAAGCAATATTTTTGTTATTTTTTTAAAATTTCAATGACGATTTTAATACGCTTTACTGTTTTCGCGTATTTTATCATTCCATTCCAACTTCAGCGCGTTAAAGTTTGTAGCACAATATAAATTTAAATATTTAAATTTTCATTATTAAAAGTTTGCTTGATATTTTAATAATAGTTTCATGATTTCCGCATTTAAATTATAATTAACAAATTTTATGGAAAATAATGTATATAAGTATAACTCCTGAAATTTTAAGTACAAGAAAGCTCATAATTCATACTTCTCTTCCCTAAAGCCTGTAAGGTACGTTAGGTAACTCGAAGAATTCAATAAAACCTCAGTGTCATTTCTAAAACACTCTTTATCTATATTATTCAGTTTCAAACCAAAGTAAATGTAGTAAATACATTTTTTTTATTTTTAAAATACTATTCATTATATTCGCTGTTCTACAGGAGTTTAACTACCACCATCAACACACACAATTCAATTTCAAAAAATTGGAACTCATTTGAGGGCTGCAACCATCCTGGCCTCTTATAGATAAGTCCCAGTTTTTAAATTCAACCTTTTCTACCTTTTCTTATTCACTTTTAACTTCGTTTGCTAAAAAGCTGGAACTATTTAATTTTGTATTGTTCACCCCATCTAAGTACCAGTTATTTATATACTTAACTGACGCCGAATACCATTTCCTAAGGAGAGTCTCCAGCCGAGGAAGTGAAAGCTACAAATTAATTTCTTCAAAAACTTGAACGTCAGTTGAATGTTATCAAATTCCTTTGATATACCCTTTTTATATTATTATTATTACATAATATTGCATAATAAACCTGATTCAGAGGAAATTTCACTGATTTTGAAGATACTGCAAAACAAGTCATTCATTCATTCCTAAAAAGGAAAAGTCCATCACAGTATTTAACGCAGCAAAGGCTTGTATTACAGTGCTGCTATGCATCTGGAGATTGTGTGGTAATGCAACAAAGCATCTTTGCTAACTTCAAATTATGTATTCAAATATAAAAGTGACATTTTTAACTACTACCACAACAACCTCAAATCTTTATTACATTAGATGAATTTTCCAATGCATACTTGATAATATGGAATGTAATCCCGAAATGGATATAATGCGATGTTGGAAGAAATTTGATATAGCAAAGTACGTCGACAACAAGGAAAACAAGCCGCTATATAGAATTTGGGCGATTTATAAACTTGACGTTTCCTTTGCTGTGAATCATTGAAATGCGGTAAGTTTTTCGAAATACCGTTGCCACAGCGTTTTCTCTCGAAGCTTATGTTCTACATTTTATATTTCGGCGATAGCTGTTTGTACAATCTCTGTGGTAAATGGGAACAGTCAATCGAATTTGTTTTCACATGATGATGATCATAAGTTGATTGTTTTTTTATATCTATGAAATTATATATTTTTTCCTATCCACGATCGGTCTAAGGTGGTGGGCAAGCCTGACTGTAGACAGCGAGCAGAACCGCTAGTTTTTGAATCAATCTCTAAGGTTTTAAGCAAAGAATGTGAATATTTATATGCACAATCATGGGTTTCTGATATCTATTTATTGCGCATTTTATATCTTCATTTATTTGTTAATACAGTTCCTATTAAGTTTCTATGAAAACCTAGTATTAAGTTCAGAAATAGTTCTTCTGCACTCTAAACAATACCTCCAGATATTGAGCATCAAACAACAGTTACCATTTGAATATAAACTTTATTTATCGTTCAATATGAATAATTTTGTTACACTCTTGAATATGATGGAGATTTCAAGTATCCTATCAACTTCTTAAACTGAGGTTATTTAGAACAACAAGTTGTATATTTCAGGTCTTAGATCAATTTTCTTGATTAATTTATAAAAGAAAGCGCTTTGGCTGTAATTGATTGTTATATTTTTATTTATTATCACGTTGAAAACGAAACAACTAATTTTTGTATTGTTTTTTGAACAAAATACAACATACATGCATATTAGAGTGAATTTGTTCAAAAAATACAGTTATATACAGCTCGTTAAAAATCGTATAAACAATATCAATGAATCTGGGTCGAAAGTATTGCAATAATTAAAATGTAGTAACTAAGTTAACTATATATAATACCATGCAAGTTATATTAATTAACAAGCACTTGAAAATCTTTACTACTTTATTAACAAGTCACATTAATAGCTACCTTGCTGTATTATTAACTAAAAAGACGACTAAAATCTAGTTGAAAGCAACTGTTAACCCATTAAGGTCCAAATGATCATTTCGGTATTTTATTGCTCATAATATTAGTGAAAAACACTATTATGAGCAGAAGCAACTTCATGGTAATAAAAAAAAATTGCCTTTGCCTGATAACAGTCAACTGAATGGAAAGGATGAATTTGCAAAGTTAAGGCGTATTTTCGATAACAAGAATATTCAGTTTAAATTGTTTTTCTCTACTTCTCAGAGGAATATATTTATGCAAAATTTTTATAGTGTTTGTGCAGTGCAAATCAGTACTTGTACATGTATTGTGTATTAAAAGTAGCTTCCATGAAAAGCTAAAAATTATTTTAGTTGTAATTGTATAAAAAGAAATGAAAAACAAAGTTTTACATCAACAATCCGATTGAGGAGCATAACAGAAAAAATTATCGCATTTGTCAAAAATTTGGGGTATATTTTATATCTCAAGTTAGTCACTCAATAGTAATGTGGAACCTCTAGAAAATGCGGAAAAATATAACAGAAAAAAATAATATCGCAGCCCATTAGTCATTATAAGCAAATAGAAGGGGTTGATTTGCATGGCAATGGTATAGCAAAGATCGGATTACATTGAGAAGAAAATAATTTGTTTCGTTGTTGTGAAGCTCTGGAAAATACATAGAATGGCCAGTGAAAACAAGAGTGAGTATTAGTACATTAGATGTGAAATAGTACACGAGAATGTTGTGCACATATGAAAATCGGGCGACTCAAATCTCCCTATGGTTGTGATAAAGTATTGCACAGATCTGGAGCAAAATTTAATCATTGTACTATTTCTCATGAGGAGCCATTTGGGGTCAGTTCAAAAGTATATAAGTGCAATATTTAAGCTAGTGAACATTTTTCAAATTCACGTAATACCTTATACTCCATTTAGAAGAGATAACTTTCCACCAAGATAATCTAAGGACTTACATTGCAATAATTGTTATGGATTACTTAAATCGAATCAAAATTCTACCCCGTATCCTTAATTTGAATCCAACAGAGCCCCTTTAAGATGTTCTAGAAAGAGTGTTCTTTTGTAATCAAAAGTCACGTAAATTCAAAATTCCAAAATCTATAAAAAGTTTCGTAAATTTATATAAAAAAATCTAACTGGTTCTTTAAGAGTACTCGAACTTTCATTTAAAATAAATGTTTTTAGTACAATATTGTTTAATAATCGTTATATTATACTAATTCTAATCTAAATAAAGAGTTCAAGCACAAATTTTAAGGCGATGCAAAAATTTTAAATAGAATTTCACTTTCTGCTGCGAAATTAGAATGAAACACTAATATCAATATTTTATCATTATTGCAATTAGATTGTAAATGTTAAATCTGGTCAATAATATTAATCTTTTTGTTAACAAATTACTAGCTCATTTTTATTCTCACACTTTCCTTGGATCCTGTATAAATAACTTATTTCAAATAGAATTTATCATAATATACCAAGTTCTTTCTGTATAAGCTTTTGAAGGGTATTGATTGTTTTGATTTGTCGTATCTTACAGTATAATTTTTCTGCATGATTCTATTTTAGATTTATGGAGCCCTATCGTAGGAGTTGATTTTTTTCTTCTATAGAATAAAGAGAGAAATTTACTTAGATGACTTGCTTAAAGTTAGGGTTCCCATTTTACCACTACATAAGAAATTAAAAGTATGTGTACAGAAGGTGAGACAATAGGAATTTCAAAACTAATCCCATTTTCCCGATTCTAATCTGGCAATAAAAAACGAACAAAATTTGTAGCCTGCATTATACTTTTTGTTAACAGGTTATTTGAAAATGGATGGTGGCACAGTTTTTATGAGCAGGTGGTAAATATACTGGTAATATCAGTGATGGACAAAATTAATGAAAATACCAATGTATTTCAATTCTTGTTTTGAATTTTCTGGCTATTCTATGAAACTTTTTCAAACATCCAAAAGCGGAAAATATTCCAGTCGAACAAAATCTTTATTACCGATCAGCAACCGTTACGCTGAATGGAAAAAGCCAAAACTTTTCGATTAGCTACTAACCCAAAATATAGTGACAGGAGAGGGATTACTCAAAAATGAGTCATGTAAACAGCATGTACTAAAATGTAAGAAGTATTGTGAATGATAAATTTTTTTATGGAAATGTCTTAGCTTATACTAATTTTATAAAAATAAGTTTGGGTACTTATTATTGGTAGTATTACTCTTTTTTATATTGAAGTAATTTCGTTTTTTCGTTATTGGGTTATAGTATTAGTTAATAATTGTTAGTATTTGCTAATTTACATTTTATGAGATATTTGAGATACTAAAACCTATTAAAAATTTAAATTATAAGAGTTATCAATATTTACTTACTTGACTCACAATTTTATAGAGACTGCTATCACGTAAATTATGATAGTAGAAGACTGCTGAGGGTATATTGGGATTTACTCAGGCGTCATGGGAACCTTTTGGACTTTGAACTTTAGATGATTAAAGGTTCTATAACGTTTCCCTTTCAGTGGTGAAGAAAACGTTCCCAAATTCTCAAAAATGTAAAAAAAATAATCACTTTAAAATATTAGAGCGTGTTAGATATTTAAAGTTCATATGGAAGATTATAAAAAAAATAGGGCTCATCGATATTCAGATAGCCTTGCTTTTAGTAAATGATACATTACTTCACAACATAGGTTAAGTTAATTAGTAAGATCTACATTGACAATTATTTATAAAAGAATGGAGTCAAATAAAAACGATATACGGTCATGAAGGATCAATAAACTATTTGCCTCGAAACTCTACACATCCAAAATTGTATTCTATTAGATGGATATTTGCAGAAATTACATTATTTTTCAATCATTATTTTCTGTAAATTGGATCCAGGTGTTGTTTCAGGGATCACAACTACGAAGTACAAGTATATTTCATAGAAATTTTTAATTAAATCAGACATTTTGTGCGAGAAAGAAAAATTTCGAGAAGTAGGCAAGGATGCAAATTTTCAATCTATATTAATTTCTAATGATGAACAATTTAATAGCATAAGGTATGCGGGTGACCATTATTTTTGCTTCGTTACGTCCCATTGCCAGGATACATCATACAGTTGACAATATGATTTAGAAATAGAAATTTTTATAATTGTAATTCTTAGTATTGGTAATAAATTACAGTATTAATTAAGTTTTACTCATTTTTTAATGGTATTTTGGTTTAAATGAATTCTAATAATTTAAAAGCTATTTAACTTGTTCCGCATAATTGGATTAACATCAATGTATATACTAGAAATAAATGCTCAAATTGATGTATGTTGACTCATCTAGAAACAATACATTTATATTATTTCACATAAAAATGAGTGAACATTAGCTTTTGAGTGATAAGGTACACTACAAATTCATTTTAAAATGCATCAATCAATTCTACATGAGTGATTGAAGACTTGCCAAATGATGAACACTACAATGATATGAAAAATATTTGAGTAGGTATGACAGTTTTTTGATATGCTACATAGTTAAAGTGTTGGAGGAATGGACAGTGCTTATTTTATTCTATAACTGTCAAGAATACTAGACGATCCAGCTGGTGATTACATTGTACATTAGATATGAATCAATATTTTTCTCGTTGTAAAAATACGTGAAAACTATTGAATGTGATGAAATACAGTTGGAAAATTGTCTAGTCTTAATTTTATTCTACTTTAAATTCAATAAAAATTTAACGTAGAATTGCAAATGTGTAACTGTTTGTATAGTTTACTTGAAATTGCAGCAATATTTGTTCCGACATAAAATATTCTGTTCTTTCCACAAAATTAATAAAAATACCAATTTTTGTCTTGAATTTTGTAGACATATAAGTTAACAAATGTAAGGTAATAGCTACAAGTAGAAAGGTAGCTGTTTAACTTTCTGTATGTAAATTCTTGTAATTGCAATACGTAGAATTGTTAGATCTGAAATATTCTAATTATAATCCTGTGAAATAAAAGTGCTTATAAAAGCTATAGCTCTTTGATTAGCAAGTAACCATAGAAATAGTGGTAGAAGAGTGATTACTCAAAAAATAGGTAGCTTCATATGTAAACAATATTGACGCTAAATTAAGAGATTATAGTGTGAATGGAATAGTGGAAGAATAAGGAGTTGCACTAGTGCAATAAATGCTTATTGCACTTATCTCTCATTAAAGTACAGAGGTTTGTTATCAAGACAAACATAAACATTCAAATGAGTCCTTTTTTGTGAGATTGTGATATGTTTCAAAGAATTGCGGATTTTATTTTATTATCAATCATATTTCATTATATACTGGATTACGAAATTACTGGAAAATGCATTTTTTTTAAAATGCCATATGATTCCAATTTATAAACACAAACGTAAATGCCTCAAACATAGACGATCACGACTAGTATGATTGGGATTATGCAACTCTGCTGTTCTAGAGATGTCAGACAAAAATTAATTTCTTTTCATGGGCGTAGAAAAAATATTGTGTTTAACTCGTGTAAAAAGTGTTTATTGTACTCGGTGTTGCATATACTATAAAAATGAATTCATTGTATTTGATTCAGGGGAACGCGGTGGCCATGCAAATGTCGAGGTTTTTTTAAAATAATTGAATCGCACAAAATTTTTCTTAGTTTTTGATGTTTGTATTAACTCAATATAACTATGTCTAATAATCAAATCAAATACTGTGAATCAGAACTATCACAAAGAACGAAAAGTTGTTTCTCCAGATAATTTTTTGTAACATATATATACTAGATTCTAAAAAATTTATTTTAAGAATTTACTTTACTGAATTATTATTGTATTTTTACTATTGTAACTGCGATATGTAATGAATGTATCTTTGAAAAATCATCGATTCTCTCATTTGGTAATCGTCTAGTATTTTGACAGGAGATAACAACTATACGATATCGGGAAAGCAGTTTAAGGAAATCTACTGTTCTAGTTCAACTATTAGTTTATTGTCTAAAGGTCAGAAGGGTTCAATCCATAAAGTTAAAATATTTTCATATAATTCAACATTGATTATAATTTGTTTTTTTAACATATAAACCTTTGACATTTGACGATGAACAATGGATGTGAGGATGTATGTTCTTTTAGATACCGATTACATTCTTGATTTGTGCTCTCATTAAATAAAGTTAATCTGGTACCCACTTTTTTTCTATCGACTGTGATGGGATTCACTTTTGAGTTTCATATAAGTTAAAATCTTGAAAGTGAAAGTATCTTATTAAATTATTATTTCATTCAGTAGTCTAAGATCATAAATACGTAATTTGAACATAAGATTTCTTCGTGATTATTTTTTATTTCTGCTATAACGTTATAATAATACTAACACGAATTCTCATTTGTCAGTTTTATTGATGAATTTATGCAATTGAAATAAAATATTACATTTATATGTAATTCGGATCTATCTCAACTTTTGGTTGATAATTGGAATCGTGTCGTAACAAATTTTTGATCGTGAGAAAACGCTAGAACAAGCGTACAGTCGAGTCGCATCGAAACACTTTCATTATATTTAAAGATAGTTTCAGAATAATTATCAAAATATTTATAGTCCATGGAAATGTTAGAATGAACCCAAATGTCTACTTTTACTGGACAGACAACGGAAACAGCTGTTTGCAGAGAAAACAGAGATTATAATCTCCAACAAACCTATGGGTGGTGCAGATTCATCTAACAGTCACATTGGACGCAAACAAATCAAAACGAGGTACTCCTCATTTTCCTATCACATTAGATAAGGGCAAAGTAAATGAGTAAATGAAAAAAATGGCAAAAAAGAAAACATTGTCCCAATCGACACAAAAGAGTTTCAGAATTCAGGTCGTACAGTATTATCGAGGAAACTTTTTATAAAGGCAATGCATAACGTGTGTGTGTTTGTATGATCTTGGAAAAAATGATTATGGATTTTCGTTTTTCATCTGTCCATTTTTTTTACTGCGATAAAACCGAAAAAATTTTCTTGTTACAGTTGATTTGAAACAAGCTCCAGACAAAAACTGTTCTAAGTCCCAACGTTTCATCAAGAGTGAAATTTTTTTTTCGATTGCATTTTGTTCAATCGCATAGATTCAAAATTATTGATTTATAAAATTGGCTAATGAGAACCAGCCTTTAATAATCAGCTTCATTCTGAAGGTTTTAATTTATACAATATCTTATTTTTAGTCGACATACATTGCTTCAAAAAGTATATACTGAAATAATTGTTTTGAAAATTTATTTATGTTTGCAGCATCCTGTCTCGGTATGGGGCGATCTGATTGAATTATGTTATTATGAAATGTCTAAGTATTTCCATAATTTGTAGAATAATTTTCGAATACCTAAGAATTGTTTGGAATAATTGCTTTTTTGAATAATCAACACAGCCTAATTAGATTATTATTAGATTTAGGTTTGAAAATCGAAATACTTTTATATTTGATTTCTTTCACTTATCGCTCTTCCAAAAACTCAACAAGTTTATTATTATTGCATTAAGACATTGAGCTTCAGCGGACTGAAACAATGATATGTATTTAAATATGCCTGATATGTATCTGCTACAAAAAAAGATAAAAATAATAATCGAATAGTTAGTGTACTCTATAACTTTGATTTATATAAAAAAATATTTTATGAAAACTTCCAGAATCCTGATTAAGTCAAAGAATATTCGCTGAGAATATTTGCTTGAAATCAGTAGACTTGAAATGCATTATTTCAAGAACTTATGATTTTTTTCACCCTTAATCATGATCACTAGCGATGTTAGAAAAACTCTCAGCTTTTTGGTTTCTTTGATTCGCCAGTAAATAAAACTTCGGCATCTAAATATAAATAATAACAGTTCAGGACACCTAAAGTAAACCATTCACGCTACGGTTCACAACAGAGGTTACCTGTACTGTACAGGTATGCTTGAGCTGGTCAACCGAACGTATATATCGTATATGGGGATGTTCCGGTGTACAGGTTCTTTGTGTAATGGCAATGATAGACGATGAAGGTGTGATGACATTATTAGACCTTGCTACAATATTGAAGATGAATAATACAATAGCAATGAAAGGGAAGGGAAGAAAGTGGTGTTAAGTTTGGTTTAATTTATTTCAATTTTGTTATGAGCAAGTTATTTGCAGCTTCATTTTTGACTCTATCATTTCATGTTAATAATTTGCCAAGAACATGATGACTTCGTAAATTCCTCGAGTAATTTTCTTGTTGAATGTCATTGTGACATTGGTATTCCTGGTAATACAATGCGATCAACGAGACCATCAACGAATGCAATCTACGAGGCCACCGGAGTACACGCACATCTGTACAGGTACACCGTACGGTGTCACACGAAATAAATGATATTCGATCTTGCTGTCCAGGTACAAAAGACTCTAGGTTTATTCCCATAGATGTTTCGGTGAACTGTAACGTGTATGGCCACCATAACTGGGCTGTAGTGAGAGTGAAGGCGAACCAGTATGGGAGGCGCATATTAGGTTTAAAGTTAGGTTAAAGTTAAAAGATAATTTGAGTATCTTAGCTTTTTTACCAATATTGTGGAATATGGTATGGCTTTATCATACGTAAGAATGCCAAAACCCGAAAAAAATATAACAAAACAATATAAAACATCGTAAGACTACTAGAAACTGCTTTTCAGAAATGAGGTGAATTATCATATTATTGGTTGTACTAATTAAAAATGGGATAAAATGGAACCTTTATACAAAAGTCCAAGGAGTTGTACATCGTATGATTCTTTTTAAATGTATCTATAGAAGATAACACTTATTTTCGTCACAATTACGGCATAACAGATTGTTTTGGGACAAGATTTGACGATTACAATACTAGAAAGGAGAGAGCAATCTAGATAATCGGCTTCTATTCGACCAATATTCGCTTATTTTCTCCAACGATGCGAAGATAATTATATAAATAATGAGTGTGTGAAAATCGATAAAATATTAGAGGTCTGTTATGGTAAAAGTGAAATGTGAATTGTGTACGTCAAATATGATAATAAAATCGAAGAAATATTCCAAAAACCTAATGATGTATATTAATAAATGACAAGTAGCATAGTAAATCTAATTTTCGAGTCATCTTAGGAAGAAGTATCACTGTGGATAGTTATTTAAATTTGAACGGATTGACCGTAGTTACAACATGGAAAAATAAGACCCAAATCCCCATTAAGATGGATGTTAAAAATCGACAGATAGAAAGCTGCATATTTTCATGTGAGAAAGAATAAAATAATGGAAACCAGTGTATTGTTACGAATTCGTTCAGGACATGGGCTGTGAAGCGGGTCCTGACCGGTTATAATAAAATTCTAAAATTTGGCGAATTCGCGGCGCCTTTGATATGCCTTTTTTATAAGCAGCGGCAAGTTGCTTATGTTATTTTTTAGAAACTAATTTCTAGGAAGGTCTTCTTATTTATTTGTTTGTTTATTTTCTAGAAATTCGTTTTTGATATATAAATGAGTTTGTTTAGCGGAGTTAGCTAGTTAATTTATATTAAAAGGTGATACAGAACGAAAGAGAAAATTAACCGGTGGAATAAATCATATAAGTTAGTTAAGTATTGGTGGAAGTTAATTATTATACTAGTTAAGTCTAGTTTAAGTGATTAAATAAATTAAGTGATTAGAAGACAGTATAAAAATCACACAGTGAACAAAAACGTGCTGATGTTATTAACGTTACACGACGATGACAATATAGAGCCTTTATTGAAGGACGATCTAAAACGCAAAACTTTTTACAATAGTACTGGTGTTGATGTGGATTATAGATTGAAATTCGACTATTCAGTAATTAGTAGATAATATATGGCCAATTACAGTTTTCTGTACACCGCTCATCTCACACAAATAAATAGCCACCCACATAATGTTTAGTGCATGGAGAACAATAAGTGATATCAAACAAAGGTGTTTTTACTGACAAAAATCGCTGAAATACTTGCATAATTTCAATTTGCAAGGAACAGACCGTTTTCATTTGCACAGAATGTAGTCAAGAAGATGAATAATGAATTATTGTGTTCTCTTGTTTTGCTTACTTACTTACTCACTCACTCACCTATTTCTTTTAGGAAGTGATATGAATGAACGAAAAATATTTTTAACCAAAACCAAGAAGATTTCTTCACTTACCAAACTTACCTGTTCAATCAGAAAATTGTATTTTCTACTTATTAAACTGATTGGGCGAGCGCCAACTCGTGATTTTAATACCCGCGATAAAACTTCAACTCCTGTTACAATGTGCCAACTCGTGATCGTGGTTGTCATGAAGATTAGACAACTCGTGAGGAAAGATTATGTTCGGGATTTTAATTATGAAATGAAAAACAAAAATAGAATTTAGAAATTCTAGGTTTTAATTTTTGAATTTACAAAGTGGATTGGATACTAAATTCCAGGTAAAACTCTCAATAAATCCGTCACGAGTTGTATTATGTACTTGGACTATCATGCGTTTACCTGAAATATCCCCGTCCCGTTTTGGCTCGTCTATCTCAGGGGATTGAAAATAGTCACGAGTTGTAGCGCACCCAACTGATCTATTCGAAGGCTTCCTAATGTTACATAAAATATAATAGGACTGTGATCGCGTGATAAAACGGGGTTAACATTGATTTATATATTCACCCTTATCCAATAAAAAAATCGTTAACGTCGTGGTATGCCAACTACTATCCTTGGGACTTACAAACTCTGTAGATAATTTATTTTAATAACTAATAAAGCTCCATATTTATATTGTTAACTTGATCTGCCACATTTTTAGTGACAAACAAGTAATAATCACGAAGAAATGAATAGTTATCTTAGCAATGGCTGCAAACAAAAATGGCCCCGATTGAAACGAAAATATCGTCATAGTTTTAGATAATTCGTATGATACTTTTCAACTTGATGAGTAGTTATATCTTTTTGCCAACGCTTCTCATGGGCGTAAATTCAGCATTTTGATGGGGGGGGGGGGGAAGATTTGAAATAGGACAATAATATGTTATAATAAAATAAAACATATAAAAATCATACTTTCAAATCAGTAAGCAGCATCGGAAAATATTGTAGCATAAAGGAAGCAAAAATAAAAGATGAACACTAACTTGTGAAGACATGAGGACGCTGATTGTGACAATATAACTTACAAAAAGAAATATTCTTGACTAAGCAGATAAAGTAATGTTGAAGAAGTTAGAACGATACTACTTGAATAAAATGGAGTCGTCTCTCTCGGCGTGAACTAAATTCATTAATAACCTTTGGAATGTCAATATCATTCTTTCTTTCTATGGCTAAAAGAGCAAGAGAGGACAATTTTTCTTGCTCTAAGATGTTTCAGCAATATGCTTTTAAACACCACAAACAAGAGAAAGATCTCTCACAAGAAACTGATATATCAATGACTGGGAATAAGATTGGACATTTATGATAATCTCGAACTGTCTCAAAGGGAACTATACTTCCACCTAATTTTGCTGGAAGTTTTCGTCTTCTCGGTAGTTCAGCTTCTTACAAACCACATTTCTCAGCTACCTCCTTGCAGTGATTGTAAAGTTTAGAAAAAAACGTGCTTTTTTTTACTGACATAACTACTTCATAAGTCACACTGCTGCACTATAGCGTCTTTGATAAAATGTCGCATTGCATAAGAGCTCTTCCCAGAAGAACTATATCAAAAACAAAGTGAAATCCTCTATGCTTTTCAATAAAGCATTCGCTTGACCTCGGTCATGGTCGGTTGATGAAATCTCTAAAGCTGTTAACGCTACTTCAAAATTATCTAGAAAACCATGTACAGCTTCTATGCGATAAGCCCATTTTGTGTCACTCAATGACTTCAAAGTTACCGCTCTACCATGAAAGATTTTTCAATCTTTTAAAAACTTCAAAAACTGCGTGACGCTTGGTTAACTTCTCAATAAAGTTGTATATACTTTGCAAAACAAAAAAAAGGGTTCCTTATTGAAACCACACTTGTGAAACAGCTAACAATGCATCAATTTAACACATGGGCGCTACAATGAATGTACATTGCTGTTGGGCTTTCTTGCAAAATCCTCGCAGCAACTCTTTTGAATGGTCCTCGCATATTTGAGGCACCATCGTAATATTGGCCTCGTAAATGTTTTATGTTAAAATCAAATGAAAACAACACATCCTTAAGCAGATCAACCAAAAATAGGTCATAATTGTTTGCTGACTTCCAAAAACAAATGTGTTTGAAATTAGCTTGTGATTTTAAAAGCAAAAGAGAATTGACATTTCCGTTCACAGGCAAGGGTGCTGCCACTCCTCCCCACAGAAAATTGTAACTAATTGAAACTTCCTACTAAAGTGAAAACAGCAACGTTTGAATTTATGAATAAGCACAAGGTCATCTTCTATTCCTTGGTTAACCATTTAACATAAAAATGCTTAAAAGGTAACATACGACAAAATGTAACATACGACAAAAGGTAACATCTTTAATAATAAATTGAAAAGTTTGTATCTTACCATCACGTTATTATATTGCTACGTGCCACCTATTTCGCTCACTTGACGTGGATTTGTCTGCGACAGGCTGCTACCTACAATCCAAAGAAATGGCGCACTAGCGCGGCGAATGAAGGAATGATGCGTGCACAATGCTGTAATATGTATCTTGAAACCTTTGCATTTATCAGCTGCTTTCTCACACCGCGAGTGGCAGTTCGTTCCATAATTACTTTAGTTTTGTGTTTACCTCGTTGTATTGGTGTATTAGAAATTTTAATATTTGACATTATCAGAATTGACTGCAAACTTATTGGAGGGTGACAGCTGGCCCATTGCCCCATCCAGGAATTACGCTAATGAGGCTGGTGTACATTCAACCACACTTTCAGTGTAAAGGGAGTTGAGCAAGTTAAACCATTCTTATAAATTTGAGCTAATGAGAATATTTCTAGAGTTTTGTATAAGCTGTTAAAAAATACGTTTTTGATTTTCAATACCCCTTTAAAAATTATTGTGTCTAGTTTTTTATATATATGTTTCCGTACAATTCCAGTAGACCAGGGTCCATAATTTTTAAAACAAAAAAATGTGACAATGGGATGAAACTCATTGCAAAAGGAGAAGACTACTATAATAAAAGGAAAAATAATTTATGGGCGATCTGAAATCAACAAGAGAAAGGGGGAGATTTTTTAAGGAAAAAAGCGTTTATCTACATTTCTGACAAAACTACTACTACAAAAGTCCTATGGAAAAAAGTCAAATATAGCAGAGCTGTGGGTAAAAAAAATCTTCAGCTTTTTATTCACATTTCTTTCAAAAAATCTCAAAATTATGTGAAAAATTGAAATAGCGCAGATTTGATTTTTAATTTTGATTTTGTTTTTATTTCTTTATTTAACATTTTTTTTCACTAATTTTTGTGAAAACTTACATTTTTATGTCTCAAATGTAATGTAATTTTTTTTTATTTGAAATATTAATTTTTTTAATCTTATTTTGACTTAATATCTAAAGAGTACCCTAATTTGCAATCGAAAATTCTCCCGTCAAAATATCAGTTTCCAAAAAATACTAATAAATATTACCGTTACCATGGTAAATTTTTTTTAAGCATTTGTACTATTTTCAGTTATTTATTAAAATTTTATAGTATAATTACACGAAAAACGTGAGATTCATTGTTACATTGATAAACGTAAGTAATTATGCGTAAAATTTTAATATATATCTAGAAATTGTACATGATGATAAAAAAGTTATCAGTGGTGAGTTTTTTTCTTTTATTGCTTTTTCTGAGAAAATTTATGGTGGTGATGGTAATATTTTTTACACTATCAGAAAGTGGTAATTTCCACGAACAACGCACCGACTTTTTTAAAAAATCTGATATTTTGAGGAGAGAATTTTCCATTTAAAATTAGGTTGATTTTTCGATATTAGGTCAAAATAGGGTGAAAAAATAAATACCTGTTTGGGACATTAAAAAGTGAGTTTCCACCAAATTTCGTGACAAAAAAATGTTTTTGTAAAAGATAAAATCAAAAAAACCAAAAACATTGTTATTTCAATTTTTAACATAAATTTTGAGGTTATGTGAAAAAAATGTGAATACAAAAGTTGTATATCTTGTTATTACCTACAACCTTTTCTATTCAACTTTTTCCATAGAACTTGTAGTTTTGCAGGAAAACTGGATAAACAATTTTTTACCTTAAAAAACTCACCCCCCTCACCTTCCCGACCTCAAATCGTCCGTAAATATTTTTTCTTCCATTTTCATCATATTCTCCTCCTTTTCCAATGGGTTTCATGCTCCTATTTTTTTTCACCCTTCATCACTTTTAAAGGCTTCTGCCCTGGTCTTTTGAGATATAAATCACCCTTTACAGAGAAGTTATTCATAACTTTTGAAGCAATGTATTCTTAAACCGAGAAATTCATATGAAATACATTCTGGCATTCTATGCATCGATCAAAGGAGTCATTATCAGCCTAGTGAATCTAAGAAAAGTCTCTACCTCATGCACAGGCGTGAAAATAACAATACTAAGGGGACTAGCAGCAGCGAAACAACTGTATCTGACTTAAGATGATTAGTTTTTAATGCTGAATTACACATGTCCTCCTCACAAAAGCACATGTGACCTGTTCCGCTACTTTCCATCATGCACACATGGTCCACCATGAAGAGGTTGATCTGAAGCTGGGAGGTACACGTACGACGCACCACTTCGTAAGCTATACTCAGAAAAAAAAATAATACAAATATTATTGACAAACAAATATGTAAAAATATATAATTTCACTATTGTCTTAGTATACTTGTAATATCGTTCAGTTTATTTTAAAATTAATGATACCTCCATTTTTCGACTCAAGATAATTCCAAAGTAACATTGTATATCAGTGACGGAGAATTTCTAAAATAAAATTTTTAGCGTCATTTGTTTAAAAATAAGATATGTTTATTTTGGTTGAAACATGGATAAATGGCAAATGCTCAAATAGTAAAGGTCCTCGTTTAATTATCTGTATAAGGACATTGATAATTGTTCGAAAAAATCTTGATTTCCAAAGCTTGTTGCTCGGAAACATACCGACGCCGTAGGCAATAAGCAATAAGCTTGAGAAAGTTGTTATAAAATTTTTGAGCATTTATCAATGTCCGAGGATTATTCAGATAGAAATTTTTGCTAGTTATAGAAAAAATACAGAGCAAAAACAATTATTTAAAGGTGCTATTAACAAAAGAACGATTAGAAAAGTTCAGTGAAGATCCAGACGTTCTAGTTTCCACAACTAATGAAGATGTATTTCCAATAAGCATGCTGTTAATAATTTGATGTCAATATTGAAGTAAGGTTTTATTGAGTTGGCATTATTTGACCTGTTATTTTTATAAGCTCTTGCTCTTGTATACCACTTTTGGCCAATTGACAATCCGCGGTCGATCTATTAAAATGATTAGTAATTTTTTTCCTTGGTATTCAAGCCAATTGCTTTGACAGACGATTTTGTCCAATCATTTGAATCATATTTCTGTTAATGGGCATTTTATCATACCAGTGATTTCCAGATTTCCAGTGACGATTTATTTTTAGGAATAATCTGTTGATTTCAATAGTTGGGTCCCTTTTTGGCATCAATTTTTTCAATAATCTGACATGACAAACGTTGCTGTCGTTGTTTTTTATTAAATATTTGCTTCCAGTACACATTCTTGAACCACTTTTGCAAGTCTTACAGAATACAGGATTTGTTTGTTACATCTTTACTTGATTCGATATAAAACGTCAGTTGAGCAAACAGCAGTTTCTCTACCTAGCACAGCTAATTCTACTGCGGCTCTGTAATAGAGTTTCTGTTGAAGTAATTCAGGAGTATTTTCATTGAATGTTGTATTGATTGCTGTCTTCAATCAGATGACTTCAAATTAATAGATTTCATTGGATTTCCACTGGAGCAAAGAATTTTCACTAATATTGGGAGGAGATAAAAATATTTGTTTTTAAAGGCTTGTTAGACTTTGATCCAAATTCTATGAAAAACCACCATGAAGAAATGACTGGTCATGTATGATATTTAACACTAAACGGAAACATCAAGATTGGCAGGAGAGAGATAATATAAAAAGGAGCTACTGCAGTTATGTAAACAACATTCACTAAAATAAAAGTATAGTATAGTGTAGCGGAGCCCGGGAATCCAGGATTTACTAAAGCGTGGCAGATTAATATACAGGGGGTACCTTATACCCGCTCAAGTACCTCCATCAAATATGAGCCCCGTATGTTATGTTACCCGTCAAGAATAAAAGATCAGATTAGTGAAAAAAATTGATCATCCGAATTTCTCGAGCGCGTCAGATTAAGGTAGGGTGAGTTAATTCTTTTCTTATCTACTACGATTTTAAACATATCAGATGATACTCCCAACCACTGGTTTAGATTGTACAACTATGAATTTCGTCTTCCACCTGGTACCCACTTACTATTAACTTTGCATCGTATAATCATTAAAAAAAGACGGTATTTGCCATCTCTTAGTATGTGGGCAAAATACTCCAGTTTCCATTTTTTCACTGTAAAGACTTCCTTCTCTTTCCGTAGTCTCTGCATATCTTCTATGTTGGTGATGTGCTCCGTCCAGAACATACGTGAGTTAATTACATGCTGAAAAGTGTCTATTCCACTAATCTGACAATTTAAGAGTGATGTAAGTCATCTCGACATTCTCGAGCGTGGCTAATTTTTATTTATTTTGAAGGGAATAATTCAAGGATATCGAAAAATATATAATCTGACGATTTCCACAAGCCGAAGTAACAAAAATTATGATCGCTGTAACACACATGCTTGATTTCAAACCTGATGCTGATTTACTGCGAAAGATTTAGTTATCAAAAGCACGATACACATACATCGATATGCTAAATTGTCGGTTGAAATTTGACACGCCTCGCGAATGATGTCAGGCTGAAATCAGAATGTTTTCTTGCCCATTAAGATTAGGTTGCAGTTGTACGTATTTACCGTGTTTTTGCTGAACGGCTATTATAGAGTTCACCATACTGTTATTATTTGCTTTTAAAAAATTATTAGCAGAGTCCAATATAATTGGATTAAATTAATGCGTAAGATGTTAAATTTTAAGTTATTATCTCAATCTATATCAAGGATACTTACGTAGAACAATAATTATTAACGATAAAATTTTCAAAATATAACAATGGCATAAGATTTAGTATGACAAACAACAAATAACTTACTTGATCGTAATGACCCAGAAGCTTTACAATATTTACGGAAACTAAAGTTAACTTGACAATACAAGATCTCCGTAGGCTAATATTTTTGTGCTTAAATAATTTCACGATACCATTTTAAATCTGCATTTTTATTGAATTGACACATGAAAAATATAGTTAGAGAAATGAAGGTTAGTACTTTGAAATATTTTGTGGATTTACTTTATTTGACAATGAATATACTTACGTGATTTTGCGTTCCTAACCATTTTTACACAACAGCCATTGCACGTCATAAGAGGGGGTTGATCTTTTGGAAGAGCTGTGTAGTTGAATGGATCTTTACATCTCATATCGGACCAAGAATCACATTCGTAACAGTAAATTTGTCTTGCTGAAAATGTAGCAAAATATTTCTGAAGCAGATTTCAGTTAGTTAATGGAAAACTTAAATATTTGGAAGCTTCCAAATTCCATAATATTATTTATTCAAAGCTTTGGGTGAGTAATTTTTGGTACTGCGCAGGCAAAAAACTGTATCTGATCGAAAGCAATGTATTGTTATGGGAAATATACTAAAGAGCCGAAATATAAGGAGTTAATACCTTTAAGCTTTCGAAATAAAAACTTTCGTTTAGATATAATTTGTAAACTATACATTGAAATACATACTTACTAAAAATTTTAGTAACTGATTACCTACTTTAAAATCAGAAGTCTACGGGGTGCTGGTACTGATAGAATGTTTGAAAATGAAATTGTTTTACCCAAAAGGGAAGCCCGAATATAATATAATAAATCAATCAAGAATCAAATGTATAACACCATGTAACTATTGGCGTACAAAAAATGGAAGCGATTGAGTTAAAATGAACTTTTCAAAATTTGAAAACAAATTAAATCTTGAATACATCATATGTTGATGTCCTGGACATAACTTTCGCCAGCTTTTGTTTGAAATAGCTTGAATGGAAAATCCCTATACAATATTACAGCTTATTTAATTAAAATGAATATTATTTTTGAAATTATTTAATTATGTAGACAATTACAACAATAAAAATGTGAATTGCATGAGAATTTGTTGAAATTTCTTGTAACGAGTGATTGAGCTATTGAACTACTTATTTTATTGTTCAATTAAAAACAATTTTTAAGTGATAGTCAAGCAAGGAAAATGTATCGTATTTTGAAATTATATGCTGAACTTTGTGACTGCCTAAGTATAAAATCGTATGAGCCACTATCAACTAAGTTTTTATTTTTATAACGTTAGTTTAGTACAAATGAAGCCAGTGGTTACATAACATAAGTACGGCTCACGTATTCTAACTAAGAAAATAGCAATTTCTTTGTAGGTCACTATTATATTTAGATAAAAAATTAAGTAAATCATGAATTTTTCGTGGCATTGGCCTAAAATAAAAGAAGCATTAAAACAATGTTTTGCTGACAGACGTGACTTATACTGTATTCTACAAGAACTGACGAGAATAAGACCATTTAAAAATGAAAACTGAAAAACTTTTGGAAACAGACTACAATTATTGGAATTCAAACAATACTAAACATTGGCAATTATTTTAATTTAAATAAAAAAGAAAAGAAATGCTAAATAAATCACTGCTAGAAAACTGCGCTGAACACCTTTATTGCAGGATGTTCAGACATAATAAGAAATAATATTTATTTCAAGAAATCTAATTGGCCTTTGTTGATGAATATGAGAATTTTGAGAAACAATTTGCGGCCAATTTCATAAGCCCAAAGTCATTATCTATACAATAATAATAACTCAATCAATCAATTTAATTACCCAAGAAATAATGATTATAATGAATATAATAATAATAATAATATTTATAATAATAATAATCACTTTCCTAGTCAACTAATCAATATAAACCCTTCACCCTAAAAACGTCACAATTATTCAGCAAAAGCACAGGGTCGATAAGGTGCGCGCCATTTCAGCTTGTAAACTGGCGGCCCCAATTTAGTACATCACCAAACGCCACTTCTTAAGGTCAGCACAGATCGGATATGAAAATGCTAGTTTTCCCGAACGAAAAAATTGGCTGAAAAACCTCAAAACGGGCGCGCGTGAAACCATTTGTAACGTGGGGTTTAAACCTCAAATAAGAGCGATGTAATAGCGCAAGAAGTTTTGTAGGCTGGAAAACCCTCTAAAGAAGTGATCGAAAGCCATGAGTCACTTCGAGGGAAAAGGTCGCGCTTTTTATTTTCGCACGTTTTACGAGAACGGTCGCTCATACGTCTTGACAAGGCGACTGTATCGTTCATAATTTGCATTAAGACACATGAACCTCCGAGGGCAAATTTAATTAAAATATGGGTTAAGCGTTTTGAAGAGACCGGTTCCGTGTTTAAACTACCAGCAAAAAGTCTTCCAAGAGCGTCTAGGATCACAGACTATATTGATAGTGCGAAGGAGTTAGTACAAGAAAATCAGTATGTGTCTTCTCGGAAGCGATCGGCTGCTTTAAACTTGTCGCGATGAAGTTTACGGCGAATTTTGAAGTTGGATCCTAAACTACATCCTTATAAGCTCCAGTTAAAACAGGAATTGAAAGATACCGACTTTGGAGCAAGGTTGACATTTTTTGAAGAAATTCTTAGTGATTTTCCACTTTTGACAACATCTTTTTTTCAGATGAGGCTCATTTTCATTTAAATGGGTTCGTAAACCGACAAAATTGTCGTTATTGGACCGAAAAATATCCAAAATGAAACACCAAAAACCTCTCCATAGTCCGAAAGTAACGGTATGGGGAGCAATCTCAAGCAAAGGAATTATTGGCCCTTTGAAGATTCACGAGCACGAAACATCACCGTTAATATCGACGGCTATGTTGAGATATTAGAAGGATATTTAACTCCAGAATTTACGAGATCAAGAATAGCGAATACGAGAGCTTGGTTCCAACAAGACAGAACGACCTATCACACATCAAATGACTCTATGGCGGCTGTGAGATAGATGTTTCCTGCAAGACTAACTTCAAAAAAAAGGTGATATTCCTTGGCTCCCACGTAGCTCTGACTTGGCGCCTATTGATTTTTTTGCGGAGACACCTCAAGTCTACATGAACAATACGAGGGACATCAGTCAGCTAACGGAAAATATCCGCCAGGAAATGGCAGCAATCACTCGCGTTTAGAGGAGTACCATCTTAGAGAGGGCCGTTATTTAGATGATGTTATTTTTAAAAAATAAACTTTAACTTTAAACATTTTAATTTCAACAATACCTTATGTATTTATTTTTTTAGCCATAACTTAATAAAAGCACGTTCTATTACGCCACCCTGTATAAGAAATTTAAAAATGTAATTCATACTTTTGTTTATTTTACCAAAGTAAAAAAATGAGAAAATAACATAAAAAATTATAGTCAATGTAATACTAATGAAACTTATAATTGGCTCAATATAAATGAAACAATACAAAAACCAGAACTAAGTAAATTAATCAGAAGAGATCTTTTGAATTCAGAAGAGCAAAGTAATATAATTACATTATGTAAAAAAATTTCTGATATTTTTCTAAAACTCGGTGATTTACGTTTACTACTAAAATAAAACCTAAAATAAAAAAAATCCTATAGATATCTATAAAGATATAAAAAATTTTGTTAATAATTGTGAAATATGTGAAAAAAACAAATATGATAGAAATCCTCTAGTAATTAAATTAAATTTAACTCCAGCAGCGATTTAACCATTTGATCATGCACAAATCGATGTTTTTAAGGTAGCGAATCATGTTAACAATAATGGATGCATTCTCACGTTACGGTCAAGCTTATCCTATTTAAGTATAGCTGGTGTTTCAGTTGTAGATAACGTATTAAATTACATTACTCATAATGGTTTACCGTACAAAATAAGAGCTGATTGTGGTTCAAAATTTCAAAATAAAGACTTGCAAGATTTTTGTAAATTATATAAAATTGAATTGCACTATATCACAGCAAAAAAAATAAATTCTAATTCACTTATCGAAAGATTTTATTCCAATTTAATTGAACATTTTCGTTCCCTAGAGAAACTAACAAAGATTTAACTCCAGATCAACTTATGAAATATTCAACCCTGTTCTCCTTATACAAACTTTAAATTATCCTACGTATAAAATCTTGAGTAGCTTTGTCAACTGGTTTCAGTTTTTCTTTACATGGTTTTCGATTGGGAGAATGATCCACAGTAACCCGTGACTACTAGAAAATTTATTCACTCTAGTTAATTCAGCAATTCTTATTATGATTGCATTATCAGATTGCTGAATATTTTTCTTTCTTAAACATTCGAATATATATTTAAAATAACTTGTTGTGTTTGTGTATCTAAATCTTTATTATTAAATTCATACCTGTCTTTATTCTCACTACACTGTACAAATTCATTGTCTTCATTCGCCCATGGTCTAAAGAACGCCATATTTATATTTATTTAAAGAAATTTATGAATTAAATTAATCTTACGAAGCCACGCCATTGCTTATTGTATAATGTCTGGCAGGAATATTTCGAAAAAATTGTGTATATACTACATACGGCTACATACTACATAAATGGCCGCTCTCCTACAAACTGCTACAAAGTTAGTGATGTGAACCTCCAAGAAACTATAATCGAAGTGACTAATAATGAAATTTTAGAGATTCCACACTTAGTAATTGAAGTGTTACCTAAATGTGTTTCAGACCGTTATTGGGAAATAAGAAACATATCAATTATTAGGATTCCATAAAATTGTAAAATTCAAAAAGAAATTGGAATTTTTCCAACTAAAATACAAATTAAAAAAAGGAAAGTCAATATTTTTGCCATAGCTAGATTTTAAGAAGTACAAAAAATTGGATTATTTTCAATAATATTAATTTTTATAATTATTTTAATATTTTGGTTAATTCAAAAATCAAAGAAATATTTTGAAGAAAGCAGAACATTGAAGAAAAGAAGTTACATCTAGAAAAATCCAGACGCCTTTAAAAATTAGAACGTAAAAAGATTATATTTCATAAATACTCAATTTATATATTCAATATATATATTTATATACTCTATTTATACTCTCTATTCTATTCTATACTCTATTTCAATATAAATAGAAGTTTTGCAAATTCCATTTTAATGAATTTTGTTGACTCATTCATCTAATGAATTTCGTTAATTCAATTGTTGAGATTAATTGAGTTCTTTAAAAATTTGTAAAATTGTAGATTGTATTTGTGACGTTTTTGAGAATAAAGTTTTTAAAAAAAAATGAAATTTCGGTAGTGAAATTTATAATTCCATGTAAGTTTTTATATCGAAAGCTTGTAGACCTATGATTTCGATGCTGATGAAGAAATTACATTATTTGTATCTTTTCTACTTGTTCATAAAGATATTGAGTTTTTGTATTTTCTTCAATAACTGGAAACATGAAAACTTATAGTAACTTAGCTTAAAACACGCAAATATAAAAAATCACATTTTTTTAGAACAAAACGAGGGATATAACCTTTATACAAGATTCTTCTCATATTTGTTTTATATAAAATGTAATTTTTGATATTAACGTGCTATTAAAATATTTTTTCTATTTAGATTATAATAGAATGGCTCTTACCAGAACAACAATTTGATTTTGAATTTTGCATGCATCTATTTCTTTCACTAAATTTCAAAATGTTGTTTGTTAAGGGGCATCGCCTTTAAAAGGGCCTTATCGAGCTTCTTTTGCTAACACCTAGCTACACCACTGATAAGTAAGCATTTCTAAGCATGCAATAATAAACTACTATAGTGAATATAAGTGCTTCATGTCATTTTACTTTAATACCAAATCGTTTTATAGATAATAAAGTTCAATAATTATCTAATACGAGTACTGGAAACCACAGAAGTGTAACGTGAAGTTATCTCTAATATTTAAATAAAGTAGAATTTCATTACTATTTTTCATTGGCATTGAAAACACGTGGAAAAAAATCAAGTGTTTTCGTTTTATGCATGGTAATCCATTAAATGGCTTTGTGAAAGAATGCAGAATTCGTTTTATTTCCTCTTAACTATAATAAATGAATAGGGTATTTGCCTGTAATAATCCCTCTTTGGTAGTTGGTAATCCCAAATATTCAGTAGTTGTAAGTATGTACTTGGAACGTCGTTAAATACGAGTACATGTATAATAGGGTATTAGACATTGGTAAAAAGCTAATTACTACTGATTTTGATTTAACGCTTCTAAATGTTCTTGATTTTAGGTCTCTTCTGTTTCAACACTAGTTTTTTTTTTAATAATTTTTAGAAGAAAGCTAAAAATTGACTTCGACTTTTCTTCAAGTCTGTGTCAAAATATGATATATCATATTTTTATTTATATACATATACATGTACGTATACATATACATGTACATATACATATACAATTATTAAAAAAACTAATTTTAAAACAGAAGAGACCTAAAATCAAGGATATTTAGAAGCATTAATATATCAAAAGGTCCAAGAAATAAGAAATTAAAGATTTTTATTTATTGTTAAAAGTCTTAAAAATTCCTAAAATTAACATTTTCCTTCCAATATTTGTTGCAAACAATAATGTTTTTTTAGTTTCAAATTTATTCATAATCTGTTTGAAAGTGTAACAATAAGTAAATCGTAGGCGAATAAAAGAAATTTACTTGTGGAGTAGAATCTTATGGTTTTCCCCTTAATTGTGTAGTTTCTGCAACTACCTACCAGTATCACAAAACATGTATGACAAACAGGTTAAAAATAGGTATATAAAAATTGGTGAGTTAGTTAAAAGATGAGTATTATTCAATATGGTAGCCCTGACAAGATCAGCTGGTCATGAAAGGCGGGGAAGGTTATAATAATGGCTGGAATGTAATGTCCCTAATTAGACAATCAATTGTAAATTCTTGAATAATACACAGTTGGAATTAATTGTGTGTCTTAGTTCCATCTTGAATGGCATACTTACCACTCCTGTAAAATTTCAAATAAAATATGCTAAAATATAAAAGTAAACATAGATAATATTTCTAAACTAAAACGGTGAGAATTTTTTGATCTACGTCGAAAGAGGTTTGGAAACTAGGTTTTTCGCCATTTGATTGGGGTGAGACCGAATGTCTTTTACTGTACTTTTCACTGGTAGTTTCAATTTCAATCACTTGTAATGATGTTATTGGACGTGTAGCCTTTCTCATCATCCTTAAATATTTTGAAAAATATCTCGATAATTTTTATATTTGATGTAGAGCCCTACCGATGGATTCCATATGTCCAAATAGGGTTAAGTATTGACTTATATAACAATAACTTATTGTCAATGAATTGTTGTGATTTTTCGCCAATTATCCAATATAGTTTTCGTGAAGATTTGTTTTCTCCTAGAACGTCTCCTATACTATTCAAATGGATTCCAAGATATTTGGCTTTCTCCTTCTGTGGAATTTCATGCTCATTTATTGTAATGGAGGGATAGTTTTCTCGTCTGTTTGTAAATATCACGTGGATGGAACTCGTTAACTTAAATTTGACATATTATGTGTGTTATCGGATGTGGGGAATTGTCTGTATATAGAAGATATAGTAGCGGATTCAAAACGCAACCTTGGAGAACGTCTGCATAGAATTTGAGAAGGAGGAATTAATTCAGGAGAATGAATTTTCTGATTTGGTAAAGTAGACCCAATTGCCAGACTTTATCAAAGGCCTGACATATATCGAGGAATATCCCGGAGCAGTACTTCTTACATTCTTTTATTCAATTGATGCTTTGGATTAACTTTGTTTTCAATAAGAATGGGTATTATTATGGTTTTAAATAACACTTTAGGTAGTATTTCAAGTAAGCTTATTGGTTTATAGAAAGTAACTTCCTCAGCTAATTTTCCAGGTTTAGGTTTGAGGATTATTTCAGCTAATTTCCACTGAAAAATAACTAGTTGTGAGTATTGAATTATAGCTAAAAGTTATGAAGAAGTTTGGTTGTAATGAGATATTAATTTTATGTTCGTCTATTTTTGCGGAGTTAGGTTGAAAAACATTTTGTGAGTGCTTTGCGAAGTCTGCTACTTTTTTTCTGCTTCTTTTTCATCAATGACCTTCAGAGTTGCGGATGTTTACAAATGAAATTTATTAAATTGACCATTTCATTATGTGATCAGAAAAAAACGGTGCACTATTCAGCTACTAGGGACATCACTATATAGTGAACGCCCTATGCGATCCGATTAACGCAATTTAGTTCACTTTATATTAACTATCACCGCACCAGTAATTTTATTTTTTTTTGTCTAAATCAAAGATCTATACATAAATTAAGGTTTGTATTGTGAATTTGTAATTACAATTAAAAACATTTACATTGGAAAGCGGATAGATATAAATTATCAATGTTAGATGGAATTATGGTATTGGGCTTCTTTGCAACCAATAATGGTATCCGTGCTTCTGAATTTAGAATCGTTTAAATTTCAATGTAAGCATGTACTAACTGCTAATTGGATTATTCTTTTATTTATCTACATGAAAGTTATGGTTAAGTTTTCATTTCATTAGTTTAATAATAATTATCATTTGTGACATTAAAATTATAGATTTTTTGTTCCTATTTACATTTAGAAACGAAATAAACAAGTGAATTTCTGAAATTTAGTTAAAGTATAAAATCTTCCTTTTTAATTGTGATATTCTTTTTTAACAAATTAATTTAACATATCAATTAAATTTCTTTGCACTTTCCTATCTCTTTGTGCATTGTTAACAATATTTAATTTCAATTTTTTTATGCCATATTATTTATTTGTATCAACCAAGTCCTCAAGACACTCATATTTGGATCTTTTCGAGCAAGTTGTAACCACTTTTTTCGGTCCTCTACTACTTTTGGTACGTGAATAAATAATTCTTTGGGTGTTTTAAATCCCACGGGAGTGGAAAATAGCAATAATAGCACCCATTCACACAAGGAAGTTATAACAGTTACAAAAATTATATAGAAGGATATCGCTACTCTGTACTACATACAAGCTCTTTGAACGTATAATTGAAGATAGACTAAGTCGGGAGGTAGAAAATTAAATGATAGACAGGCAGCATTTAGAATCAATAGATATTCACTTTGAGGCAAATAACAGAAAAAATAGCAGATACGGACAGTGGGATTTATGTTGCAGCAGTTGATTTATTTAGAGAAACCTTCGATAGTATAAACAGAGAGAATATATGGAAAACATTGAGGAATAGAAAAGTTAATAAGCAACTGCTAAACATAGTTAGGAATATATAAGAAAACAGAGAATGTAGTAAGAGTCTGCGGAAAGACGACTAGTAGTTTTGTAACTTACAGAGTGATACAAGGAGGCGTTTTAATCCAGTTAATGTTTCTTCTAGTCATGGTCGAAATAGCTCAAAAAGTGAACAAAGAAAGAAATGAAGCAAACATAGGATACAACAGATTGAGACCAGTCTACATAAACAAACTAATGTATGCAAACGGCCTAATAATATTCCCTAACACAATAGAAAAACTACAAAAATATAGAAGTGGAGTAATGAAGTGGAGCAATACGGACTTACAGATAAACATTAAAAAGACATAAATATTAAAAATATCAAACAAACCAGAAGAAATAACTGTGCAAATACAGGCTGAAGTATCTAGGAAAAATCGTATGACCAAATGGAAGAATTGATGGAGAGGTAGCCAATAAGGTAAAGAAGATAGCTTCATATTTAGTCCTGTATGGAGTATTCTTCAACAAAAAATAGATAACAAAATATAAGAAAACAAGAATCTAGGAATCAGTACGTACCAATGCTGATCTATGGTTGAAAACCGTAGGTGCTAACCAACAAATTGAAGCGAAAAATAACAACATGTGAGATGAGAAACTGAGAAAAATAGCGGAAGTGAAAAGACTCGAGAAAACAAAGAACGACATAATTAGATGCGAATTAAACATAGTGAGTGCAGTATAAAAAATCGAACAACAATTGTGATGGTTTGAATACATAGTGAGAATGAAGGGGAACAGAACAGTTAAAGTGATATGGGAAACCGAAACAAACAAAAAGAAGAGAAGGGACCCAGAAGGCAAAGGAATGGAGAAATAGCAAAAAACCTGAAAAAAGAGGAATAAACTGGAAGCGACCTAAACATGAAGCAAAAGATAAGCTTACAATAGACAAGAAATATGACCTCTACACCTATGGTAGAACAGGTTTCGAACAAGTAAGTTTGTAAATAGGTGCTTTGAAGAAGTTTGAGTTGAATGCGGCACTATACATCCCTTATATGTTTTAAAAGTCATTCTATAATACAAATCTAAATAAACACTGATAATGCTGTTAACTGTTCACAAGTTTACTTTATTCTGATATCATTTATTGGCCAAATTGGTAATGAACGTTTTAGCAGGAAATGTAAACCAACATTTCAGATGATAATAATGAAAAAACATATAAAATTTTGCATGTCAAATTAGAGGTGAATATATCATTTAGACAACTTTTTTCAAATTTGTCAAGTACCCTATTATATAGTTATGATAATATTTACATTGAAATTGTCAATTGAACGTTTAATTCATCATTATAACATACATCAAGTATTTTTTTTATATAGATGTTTTATTTGTTACTTGTAGTTTATTGCATTCATTTGAAGTCGAATATTTAACAAAGTCTAGACTCAAGAAATTTACGAAATGGTGAACAGTGGGCGAACGATCTTCAAGTGTCAAATTTCCACTATTAAAACAATTAAACAAATGTGCCGTTCGCTGATTAAATGTGTCTTCTATTGTATCTATAGTTTATTTGAAAATACTTGATAGCTCAGTTTTCATTACAAAGATCTTTACAATATTAGAAAGCAAAAGAAAGTCAATAATGATAACTGTTAATTTGATGTTTCATTAAATTTTGACATGACAACTAGGAAAACTAGGAATAAATCACAAATGAAAATAAGCAAATCCTCACGGATTGATAATTCTATACATCAGCCACGAAGAACATGAAAGTATATCAAGTACCCACATTTATTTTGATTAAAAGATTATACTAGATAGTAGATTAGGACATTTTACTTAAATATAATCATAAATATGGAATTATACTGCTTAATTTAAAAAATAATTGCAAATAATCTTTGTATTTCTGGTAATAACTTCATATGAACTGATTCATTCATTATTATATATCTAAATATATAAATTTCAATTCATTGTATTGTTTACTATACTAACATATTAAGTTTTCAGATATTTTTCCTATACTATGACATGTCTAGTAGCCTCTTGTCAATTGTCCGGTAAAATTTTATTTCTAGTAACATAATTAACGAACAAGTTTAAATGTATTGTTTCTCGTGACATATCCTCTCATTTGAACCCAGATTAGTTCAATAAGTTTACAGTGATAAGGTGACAACATAGAGTTGATATTAAAGATAAAGAAAGCAGTATGTTGAATTGAATTGAATTGCTTGGAAGAGAGAAAAAATGAATCGATTCACCACTCTCTTTCTCTTTGTACTCGCTAATAAAATCAAAATTTATTATTCTCCTCCTCGTTTGCCGCTTGCACTACTCGAAACCAAGAGGTCATGGCGATCCAATCAGAATAGAATAGAGAGTGGTATACCGATGTTCTTTCTCCTACTATCAGCAATTTGGGCCCACTTGAACAAGTCCATGTTGCTTTGCTATTCCATACATACTATATTTATTAAATGTTTGTGAAAGTGGTTTACAGAACTAAAACAGTTATCCCTCTTGTGCCACACTTCCGTTGGTTATTAGCCATTCGAAGAGCTCTTTTTTCCATTTAGGGTTATGTATGTGATAAGCACCAAGAGTGCGATGGCGAGACATACAAAAATATGGAAAAGTTCATACATAGCCAAAAATAGTAAAATGAATCTGGTCCGAATGATGGTCTTCTCAATTTTCTAATAAGGCTGAGAATAATGTACATTTAGAGCTAAGGAACGCAAATATATTGATTCATTTGAAATGTGATGTTACAAGTGATTGTTCAGAATTAATCAGAAGGTACTATAAGAGTGACCACCAGACTATCATCATTATGCATGAAGAGAATGTTTAAATATTTTGGGCACGCAGCTGGAAGACGAAATATCAATATGGACAGGGTTATAGTGATGAGAGAAGTATAGGGTAAAATAAGGCCGATCCCCTATGAGAACGTATCGTTACACCAATTTGAAGATCGAAAAATATGGAAGGAGGCAATAAAAAAGGAAATAGTTACCTACATTCCAAAGAGGCTAGGACTCTCATGAAGGAAATAAAGAGCAATGTGATAGAGAGATGTGATAAACGCGAATATGTAAGAGGGCAATTAAAGGGCAAGCTGACAAAACAATCAAGGGAGTTCACAAAAACTTATTTATTATCTCACTTAATAACACCCTGAAATCATTAATTTTTTTCAGGTGTACTGGAATCTAAACTACGAAATGCACACAAATAATTTTGTGCTGAGCTAATAAAAAGCACTTGAAGATACCCTAGTTAATTGTTTAATGCCAATAGATTGAAAAAAACAACTTCCCAATTGACCAAATATATAAATAAAACTATTGCAAATTCGTCCCAAAAAACAAAATGGAATCTGAAAGGAAAATGTGAATCTTAAGTCGCGATTCACATGTTAGATTACATATATCACGGGTTTTTACGGACGCCAGCAAATAAAAAGGAATTTTAAGGAAAGTTTTTTATAGCGATCAGTATTAGTTCCGCCGCGACATCAGTAGCTGCTTTGTGTAGTAGTACATAATAAAAATGTTACCTATCACTAAAAGGAGGAGCAAAAACCATCTATTTTGCTATTTTAACCAGAGAAATAGAAGCATCAGAAAAATTACTCAAAAAGCTATTGCAGTGACGTAGTCAACATTCACAAGCATTTAAGAAGTGTATTGTATATAATGTAATGTTTTTCGAATTTATTCACACTATTTTTATCGGTGGAGTGAATTTATAACTGTCTCTTATGCTAGTCTTAACTAACTGGTTATTTTTTCTGTTTCATTCTGTTCACTACGACTTTTTAATTAAAACTTAAACTCGAATATATATCAAAATTGATATCTCTAAAATTTTAGAAACTAAACAAAACATAAGCAAATAAACACCGCTGTTTGTAAAAAGCATGCATCGAAGGCAATATCAAATGCGTCGACAAATGATTCAGCATATTCTCCAAATTTTAGAGCTCAAGTATAATCGGACAGGACCGACTTTGAAGCTTATGTCGTGGAAGAATGCGTAACAATAAAATGGCAAAAAACTTGAAGTTCAAGTATTGCAGATACCACTTAATCACTGTGAACTTAAATCCATTGAACTAATCTAGGCTCAAATGAAGAAAAATATCACGTGTAATGATATAACATTTATACTTCAAAATCTTAGTCAATTATTATGTAACTCCATATGTTATAGAAGAAGAATTTTGGGAACTTGATATCTTACAATCCGATAGAGAAAAGGGAAGAAAAATTATTCTTATGAGAATTTGGAGAAACTGATCATAATAACTGAAGTATATGAAACTAGTATCCGAAATACAAAATTAATTTCAAGTAATATCCTTACAAAGTTTCTTCTTCTTCTTTCTTTAATGTAAGCAAAATACTTGTTTTTCCTCGTATCCTCTGCCCTTTAATTATAAGAGAGGTTGTCACTCCATCTCTTGTGGGATCTTCCAACGTGTAGAGGCGACTTGCCTCTAGCTATTTTGACCATTCTGTCGTTATTCATTCGATCTATGTGTTCATTCCACTCTCTCTTTCTTCCCAGTATCCGTTTGTTTACTTTATCAATCTTACATATTCTTCTAATGTCCTCGCGTCAAAAAGTGTTTTTTCAGCGATCCTGCGCACTATTTTCATTTCGGTGGATTCTAATATTCTCTTTGTGTTCGATGTGTTGGTCTGGTTTCCGCTGTGTATCGTTCAGGTAAGCTGAGGTTCGTGCTGCTTTCGCCACTTGGTTTCTTACCTCCGCTTCGATATCACCGTATCCTGATATTTCTAAGCCTACATATTTAAATTTCATCTCTTGTTGTATAATTTCATCATCTACAAACAGTCTGTATCTGACAGGTGTTTTTTAGGTGGTCATGCATTTCGTTTTTGATGCAGATATCTTCATTTTTAATTTTTTTGCCGTTGTGTTGAATTTGAATAGCAATCTCTGTAGGTCATCTTCGTTTTCTGCAATATAGCATCATCGGCATAGCACAGGATCTTGACGTCTTTGTTCCCCATTTTATGCCCTTTCAGGTTACGAGTGCTTTTTATTACTTCATCCATAACGATGTTGAACAATACTGGGCGAAGAGAATCTCCTTGTCGAATACCATTGTTCACAGGAATTTCTTCGGTAGTTATGCCATTGATTTTGGCTAATGTTTTCGATGATTTTTGTGATGTTACATGGGATTTGTATCACGTCCACCAGTTGTATTCGGACAAACGCCCGGTTTATACTCGATAGATTTTTCAGTTATTTGTCGCAGAACAAATATCGCATCTATACAAGATCTTCCTGATCTGAATTACAAAGTTTCGCCAGCCTAAAATCTAGTATACTTACTATTAAAGTCATTTCGTGTTTCTTATCACTGAGTATAGAATTATTTGTTAATCCCTTAAGGTATACTCATTTGTTATGATATATTGTATTGACATGATAATTTATCAATGTTTACTTTTTCGCGTAACAATTTTGTAAGTAGACCTTTACCATAAAAAATATGCTTTCCTGCATTTTAAATACATTCTACAATCGTTAAGAAAGCCGATAGTTCATATTTCAAATTAAAATTGGAAAAAATCAATTATCATTTGTTTAAAATTGAAGATTCCTACTTAAACGTAAATATTATTGTTAACCCCTTGATGTTTAACTTTAATTATGGGATTATCATGTAATATAAAAAATATTTTTGTGAGAAATAAAGATTCATTACAATTGTTTTCATCAAATATTTTGTTTTACAATTTGATATTGATTTTTTTTATTATATTCATTCTACAATATCAAATTTTATATGTAATAGTTTTGCTCAATTGTAACTGTGGCAAAAAGTCTAAATACATATATTTTTGGAATACTCGTTACAGCTTACAAAGATTATTGTACGAGACGAAATATTTTGAACCGAATTATACTCAAATTATTTGTTACATAAATGAAAGTGAAACAACCAAATTCAGTTATTGTTTAAATTTCATCACAGCGGTTAATAACAATGTAGTTATGTGGACAATTTAGTCATGCAAGAATCAACCACGTTCAGTTCAATGTGAAGAAAATATGGTAGAGGTACTACTACAATTTTCAATCAGGGTCAAGGTCACCTATCGAAATTTTAAATTGTAGATTTTCCTAAAAAAAGGAGTACCGGACTTGCACAAAGTTAAAAAACTAAGAGGCATTGCAATGAACATTGTTTATAAATGTTTTTATAACTTCTCTTTTCCACAATCAATTCAAACCAATAGGAAGCGAATAGATATACTCGTACAAGTCTACAATCCATCATTATGGATATATTTCATTCCATAATATCTATCAAAGTAGTATCATTATTGTCTCCATCCTGTGTGCCACGTGAGCCAAATGCCGTAAAAGCTTGTAATTGAACTTCATGTGATATAACATTACAGGTTGGTGACATAATAATACTGTATTTTATAAACTATTAGTAGAGTACCAGTTAAAACATTTCGCACTAGAGTGCTGAGGACCGTGAAAAATGTTTTTTTAATTTCTAAGATCAAAAGGAAAGGTTTTGGGATAATCCATCTTCTTAAATGCATTCGTTTTCCTTCTATGCCTATTCTCCATAATAAGCCCATCTTGTTCCACAGAAAGGGAGAACTTCTCATTATCATCACATCATTAGATGGCATACCACTAAACTGGAGGAGACCAAAAGTCACCTTATTATATTCTTAAAATGGATGAGGATAATTGGACAAACTCGATATAATTCAAACCCATCAGCAACACATCGTTTGTTTAACAGCTATGGAAACGAAGCTTTGAATTTTAATTGACAGAACAGCTACAGGCAGCACTAGAGTATGAAGGAGTAGCCATCTGAACTTAAGGGCGGAGGCACACGTTCTGAACACATAACCCAGATAAAGGCCCAGATTGTGATAGGTTATAATTTTACATTAAAAGTTCCTTAGTCTTTTTACAAATTAGAATTATTATATAAGAAGCTAGTTATTCTTTGTTTACTTTGCTACCAAAGGAAGTATTTCGGTTCATCCTGTTTTAGAAATAAGACAACTCTATGGTTTTTTGAATATTTCCGATTGTCATTCGATGTACTTCTAGAGAAGATAAAAATACACTTTCAAGGACAAGATACTTACATAAGAAACTATTTTGCATACAACTCTTCAACTGTTTCTCGTTTTCGTTTTGTGGCTAATAAATCTATTTCCGTTGATGTTATGATTGAGCACAACGATACAAGGACATAACCATGAGAGAGAGAGACTGAAGTGTTGAATAAGCGTCTAGCAATGACTAGACCGTATGCTCCAGGCGTAATAGGAGTGGATAGGACTATTACGTTGGCTATGGGTGATGCTACCCTCAGGAATTATGGTGCGAGATATGGTGCGAGTCTGTGGGATTGGGATTGAACTCAGACAATACCAGTAAATGGCTTCACCTAGGCAATTATTCCAAAACAGCAAACCAACTGTTTAGTAAGGAATTCAGGAATTATATCTACGACACACAACGGCCATAATTTATGCAAAAAATTGTAAACTGCGATTGATATACACTATCATTATCATGCGAATAATAATTTATTGAGAAATTGCCTGGCAGGAAAAACTCAAGCACCAGTCAACGAATCAAAACTTTAACATTTAAAACCATTTTAGACCTAACTTCACAGCACATTAGCGTATAAAGACATGCCATTACGTCTATTATCAGTATGATTAACATCGGATTCTGAAAAGGAAGAATCATATACTCATGAGAATGGAAAAACCTTGTGGCAAATTTTTTCCCAGAATTCCTCAGATATAACTTATCAAACATATAATTTCTAAGGAAAATCAGTATTACTAAGTGATGCTTTAGAACCGCAATAGAATCGGAAGTAGTTGTATACGAGCCAAGAACCAAATACTCCCTTAATAGGAGCCCTAGCATCAGGCGAAAGTTCTAGCTATTGGAGGGTGTGCAGAATTCAATTAGGATAAGAACTATAGGAAAAGATAATGCATGGACCTTAGTACTAAGTTGGAATTTCTGGAACAATTGGAATTATTCATAGTGAAAACACTGTTTACACCACGACTCACAATTACACTGTCTGACGCGCGTTTCGATAGGTAAAGGTAAACTTTACCTTCGGTCTCTGAAGACTGATTATCGAAACGCACTTCAGACAGTGTAATTGGTGTAGCGGTGGTGTAAACAGTATATTTAGTATTCAACCTTAGTACAACAAACCTACTCGTTCTAACAGGGTTTCTAACTTGTTAGACACTGTTACTTAAGTTAATACCTTACAAGAATAAACGTAGGTTTTGTGTAGAAAAGAGTGTATTTCGAAAGTGGAGAACAAACATATCTGAAACAGTATTCATCAAAGTTTTGAAACTGTGCGTAGCATACATGAATAACTTTAGCTTTAGCACAAGTCCCTTATATCTCCATCTAAATTTATCTTTCATTAGTATTTCTTGTAACGTTTTTTACAGTGGATTGGGGGCAGAATAAAAACCTAAATATTGCCAAATATATTTTGTTTCTGGTCTAACTCACACACGTCAATAAAATTGACCATAAATTCTTAGAACCTGGCTTCTCATACATGGAGTGCGACAGGTCGTCGATCTACTAGAGAAAAATGCGAAGACAAATCTTCAAATATTCATTCCTGATCACTAATGAAAATTTCAAATTTATACCTGTGACAAGTGATAACTTTATTTCTTTTCAATATTTAAATTTACGTTATGAAGGATCCAAAAAGATATACTTTGAGAATCACTTTGTAAGAGCAGAAAAAATTGTGTTTGGTTGCAGAAAAAAGTAATTAATGATTTTTTCTTTTAAAAGTGCAAGAAGTGAGAATTTTCCGTTTATCAACTCTAGAAATTGCTCTAAACTCTATTGTTTGATATGAACAAACTTAACAGAAATTGTCTGCTGCGAAATGAAGATGATTTCTTATCTATCTTTATTCGTTCGGCTTACCATGACTTCTATAAGAACTTGCCACATCAAAAAACCAGACAAAAAGCCAGACGTAGATGCTGACGAAATGGGCCGTAGACTAGATCCTGACGAAGAATATTTTTTTCTTCCACTAATATTCATATATTCCTTCTACTAACGTTAATTTATTTCTTTTGTTTTTTGTGTTTTATATAAAATTACTTTTAGCTTATGAAATTTTATTCACGAAATTTGGAGACAAAAACGAACAAATGACTTCAGAATAAAAACCATAAATTTAACTATTTTTATTTAAACATTCTCAACTAAAAAATGAAAATAATTTCTCTTAAGATACCATCTGGGTAACATTCACAGATTTTCTAAGCACGTAAGAACTTTTTACTCGATTTTCTTCGTTTCACTCTAATATTACTTGTACCTCTTTGCATCTAACCCCTGTAATTCAAATCTGCCGTAACTTGATTTTTGATTTTTCTTAAATAAGATAAAATGAAGTAATGATTTAGTCCCTACGAAAAAATACCAGTTTACTTCCCACAGGTTGTAGCTCCCCCAATTGGTTCATAAAAAATAGTGAAATAGTAACAGATTTAAGGTGCATTTTTATTTCCTATAGTGAATAAAATTTGATTTTTCCATTTTTCCACAGTTCAGTGCTTGTTTTAGCATCTTTTTAAGGATTATGTTATTCATAAATGTGGATAATAAGGATTTGTTTGGTTTTATGTTATTTTTAATGATAAAATAGAGTTTAACACTTTAATGATGGCAGGTTATATTTATGAAAAGTGTATCAATGGAATTCATATGAAAGGATGTTTAAAATATCATCTAGAATCATAATTATTATTTCATTACTAGAGACGACCTCAACCAGATTCTTCTTTCGATAATTTCATTATTTTTTGTGACTCCGTAGATAATACATGTAAAAATATCAGTTGAGCATTAAGGCCGATTTATAAACTTGACTTTCCGTTTGTCGTTCCCATTCGCGGGTGACATTAGTAGCAAATTTTGTACCTCATTCATAAAGTTAATTTTGCGGCCGTCAACCTAAAAATGTTGTTATTCTTTTTTTTTGACGTGTGTATACACAAAGAGAAATAACCCCAACATCAGGTTCTAGCCTCATAAGTCAAAATCACGTGACAATCACAAATGAAGTTGTTACGAATGGCCGACGGGAAAAGATCATATATGTAATACTCCTATATGAACAGCTTCTATCAGTGGAAGGTGTTCCGACTAAGTGAAACAAATAGTGTATCGTTATCTCTCTCCTCCGGGCGCTTCATTTAGTTCTGCGCATCTTTTGCGCACATGAAGCATGCGCAGTATAGATAAAGTGTCTTGAACGAGAGAAAAAATTAATACTGTCGGCACCGTAACGTAGAGACTTTTTTTCCCATAAGAACTGTCCATATAGGAGTATTATATATATTCAAAATATTAGTTTATGTTGAAAGTCACCTACAGACCGATCGTCAAACGGCGACGTAAAACGTCAGCTGTGTCTTGTGCAATTCAATTTTTTTTATTTTGTAACAACAAAGTCAAGTTTATGAATCGGCCTTCAGATATGAATATGGAATTGATTACACTTAAAAATTTGGAAAAGCTGCAGGAAGAAAATTATTTGATAAAATCACGATAAGATTCTTCTGAAATGAAATTATTCATCTGTTAAGTTATATGATAATGTCATGCGGATTTATATTTCTAATTACTCAGTACGTGCATTATTAATCAACGTCTCTTGGAACTTATCCAAAAATTATTTGAAAAAATACAATGAAAGCTTCTAAAGGTGTTTACTTAGAAGAAGTATGTATTTCGCATATTTCTCACTTCACGGTGCATATATTAAAAAAGTGTTAGATCTGTGAAAGTGTAGTGTAGTGAAAATAATGAATACAAACAGATAAAACAGTGCTTTGCTAATATCTAAACAAAAAAATCCGCTAATGAAATGTAAATATATCAAAAAAAGCTTTCTATACATATATTTGTCAGAAACAATTATTATTAACACCAAAATACACATTGAGACATCAAGACTTACTTTGGCATTCTGCTTTAGATAGTGTAGCAATAGCTAGCAATATTATCACTGAAAAATAAAAGCATAGGAAATATTAATTTGTTTGATGCCGAAGAATTAGTTGAGCTTCTTTTCAAATAATTTTTTGATCAATTACTTGTTATTTTTCGAAGACAATTCAACCACATTGAATACAAGCCCTATATCAAGTTTTATTCGAAAAATATTGATAACCTGAATTTACGCTGAAGAAATATATTAAATTTATTTAGACAGTGAATAACGTTTCAGTATCAATTATTTAGGAACTGCCAACAAAAACACGTTATAAGTAATTACTATCTGCTGTAGTTTCGACAGGATAGATAAGAGTTTAGTGCTTGCTAAATCGTGGTATTTCGATTTCATTTGACACCAATGTTGTAGAAATCTTAAGCTTCTTTTTAAAACAAGAAGCCAGGGTCACATCTCTTACAGAGTTTTGGTTTAGCACAGGGGTTTCAAAAAATGTTCCTCTCTTAGTTATTTAACCGATTCTCACGCTGATGTTTTATGTGAATAAAAACATTATTTGAAACGGTTAAAGAACAGTGATTGTCTACCATTCAATAGTAAAATACGTTCTTAGCTCGGGTTGTGATCCTAGTATACCATAGTTTGTGTAATTGTTTTGGTAGAAGCCCATTTTAGTTATTATTTAAATTGTCAAACAGCATAAGTTGGCTGTGTTGGTCTAGACACCAGCGGTAGTTGAGGTAGGTCCAAAACGGAGAAAAAGAGGATTTACTTTATAAGCAATTCAACCAGGGAACGTAGTTAAAGTTACTCAAAAATTAGCTCATATAAGAGCCTATTTTATCGTCGTCAGTGCAAGTTCAATATTCCCATTTTATACTCACATATCAAAAATGAGTTCAAAATGGATCAAATAACCGAGACAGAGGCCTTTCCCGGAATTGCCTTCTGCGGAGTAGGCAGCCGGTCGTACGAAGCTATTGCAGTGTCTGCTCAATGACTATACACAAGTTAGATAAGAATGGATACCTACATCGGTGTAAACGAGGAGGCAAATTTAATCCTAATACTTTTACAATTTGTTCATTACATTTCAGAGTAAATGATTATGAAAGAGGCTTATAAATGAATTTATATAATTTATAAGTAAGTATAAGACTATAAAAATTGGTTAATTTATCACCCAAAACTCCCAAATAAGTTTAAAAGTCAAAAGAATAAAATATTTTTCCATATTTGTGGTTGAAAAAATATAAGTATAAACATTACACGAAGCTTTAATTCTTGCTTTAAATACAATATATTATTTTAGGTCTTCCCTTGCGCAGTCTAAAAAATATTGCATTCCCTACTTTGAATCTAGATGATGGCTATGAGAAGACCTTGAAAATTGGCAAGAACAAGTAAAATTGTTAAAATAAATATAGAGATGAACAAATAAATAGTACCTACCTACATTAAGATTTTATGACATTATAGGAGTGAGTTTGATTTGTTATTATAAATATTCCAAAGTCATATCTTTTTTTATTTTTTTCATGATTTACAAAAAAATTTTACGAAACTATACACCCCATATAAATTTTCGCATCACTGATATTTTAGGATATTTTTAATACTTAATTTTAGTTTTTTGGGACAATCTGTATATGTATAAACTTAATAGATATTTCTGGTTTCTTATCATGGGCAAAAATATCACAATTTCTTACAAATTTTTTTGGAAGTAAAAAATGCTCCAGTAAATCATTTCTGTCTTAGGGAATGCATTGATATCGAGAACTTTCTAAGCAAATTGTGTTATTGTATAGTGAAAATTTAAATTTATTTTGTTAATAATGGATGTGCCTAAACGTTTAACAAGACATGTGACGAATGAAGAAGCCACTAGAATTATCGCTCTTATACAAGATGGCCGCAGTCAAACATACGTCGCCGGGGTAATTGGAGTTCAACAAAGCACCATATCCAGAGTTGTTATTCGCTAGCAAAAAACAGGACAGCTAACCAGAAGACCCGGACAAGGCAGCAGAAGGGTAACTTCGGTAGTGGATGATCGTTATTTGAGGTTAACGGCGTTAAGAATTAGGGATACCACCGCTCGAAGGCTGCAAACAGATCTGTTGGCTGCTCGTAATGTCAGGTATACGAGCCAGAGTGCCAGCTAGAGGTCCACGTCTTACCAGAGAACATCGAGTAACAAGATTGGAATTTGCTCGAGAGCACGCAAATTGGAATATTCAAGATATTGGTCCAATATTTTATTCACGGATGAATCAATATTTTGTCTGTATTCATCAGATAGGCGTGTACCAGTATATAGGCGACGAGGTGAACGGCACGATCAGGTTAATTTGTGTCAAACTGAAAGCTTTGGTGGTGGCTTTATCATGGTTTGGGGAGGAATTTCTTTCGAGGGTCGCACGGAGTTAGTACCAGTGAATGATGAAAGACTAAATGCTGACAGGTACATAACCAATATCCTAGAACCCCATGTAGTGCCATATATGGGTGACAACTCTGTGCTAATGCACGATAATGCTCATCCAGACGCTACTAGAGTGGTTCGGCAGTACTTAGAAGATGTCGAGATACCCATCCTGAATTGGCCTGCACGTAGCCCGGATCTTAACCCAATAGAACATGTCTGGAACTATCTAAGATGGTAAATTCGGCACCAATAAGAACACTAGATGATCTTCAAAATGTTCTTTTTAACTTCTGGGAAAACATGCCGCAAGGTTACGTCCAGAACATGTTTAGAAGCCTTCCAAGACGAATGGAAGCTTTAATTAGAGCGACGGGCGGCAACACACGCTATCAGAAATTAATTGGCTAGTTTTAGTTTAAGCACCGTCCATTTGTTTGTACCATTTTTTTGATATTTTCTATGTTTTGGTAAATCAAACTTTTTGTCCTCTGTAGATTAAATGTTGCAAAAGGCGTATCTATTGGTGTTTTAATTCGTAATAATAATGAAATTTGAAAAACAGGCAACACATTTAAAATATTTAAAAAATAATGAGTGATGCGATAATTTTTGAGGGGTGTATATTACATTGATATTGATAATGCTCGGAAACTACCATACATTTCAATTTTGACAGTGTACTGATGTCGCGTCAGCCATCTCGTGCTAGCTGAACTATCCTCGTGTATAGTCATTGGGGTCTGCTACCATTATTTTACGTCTGACGTCTTGCAAGGATGTTTAGGGTTCGTACAACATTTATGTTTAGAGCTGATGTCAGATAGGATCAGATATCGAGCACCTTTAGACTAGTAGAGGACGTTGACAAATTTTGAGATATTTTCCTAGATCAAATTTGAGTATATTATGTATCTCGAACAGTAACGAGCTTATAGAACTCCCGCAATATTTGCTGTTTTCATTGTCAGTAAAATCTTTTTACTACTTTTAATACTTATTGAACTATCATCTTCAGTACTAGAATAAATGATTTTTTGATCATTATATTCAATTTAATTAGTTGCAATTGTGATTATAGGATAATATAATGAAGATGTTTGGTTAGTTTTCTTGCGCAAAAACTGTAAAACTGGAAAAATTTACCTCAAAAAAGAAACTATGACGGTATACAGCATACAGCAAACAAAGGATGGAAATAATAGCAATGCTAACTAAGGTAAAATATTCAACTTGATTGTACTATGAAAAACCAAAGAAAAATGGATTCTTTACATGGATTCTTTACAATAAAACTTTGGATTGACTCTTGATATACATTCCAAAATTGATATACATTTCACTAAACATCAAAATAGGCAAATTATGGTAAACTTCACATAAATTAGACTTAGAATAAAGATACAAAATCAAAACTGAAAGAAAAAGATGAAATTATTTGTTGGAGGAGGCAATATTTGTAGTTTTTCAATTTGCTGAAATATGCATAATGGATTAGAATGTGTAAAAATTTTTAGAAAGATACGTTGGTTACTGATGCTCTTATAGTTATTTGTGAAAGGTTTGACGAGTGGATTAAATTTCCAAATATTAAATTGATAATCATTCAAACTGGAGGAGAGTACTTTACTTTTGTAGATTTTTAATTATGAATACTTTCACATATAATAGTCCATTTCAGTAAGATCATTTAATTTTGCCACGCCTACCAATCTCGATATGTAAAACCTGATTAACATAAGCTTATTTGGCTGTCATATAATGGGATGTAGCCCCGACTTCTTGAAACCTTATATTTCTATCTACGAGTTTATCTTTATCAGGAAAAAGATTTTCTCAAAAGGATCATTGCCAATGGAAAATTCGTATTTCGGGATATAACTATCAACAAGTGCGTCACGAAATTAATCGGTCCCGTATTCTTACAATTGATTAATTCATTTGATCCCATACTGCATAGAAAATAATGAAATTTTGTATTACGAGCGTTGTTTGAGAAGTTTCCGACCTAACAAAGGAACAACACATTTCGTTTCCATAATAATTTGTCAACAGTCTCCTTTCAAATCTATTCACTTAGCCCAGCGATGTCCTAATTTTTTTAACCCTTCAAATAATAATTGACATCTTTCTACTAAGAATATCTTCACTGAAAGTGAAACTTTGAGGTTAGAAAACAGGACGTGTGGTGAATAAAGGGACGAGAATTTCAGCCATGGAGATCACCTGTGACTAGGTGCATTTTCTTTTTCTTCAGATGCGTGCGCTTTTTTGCAATTTCTCTTTTCACCTAATCAAGCAGTGATGCGTAATTCTCTCTTGTTTACGTTTTACCTTTGTGAAAATTGTAGATGAACGTAATCCCATGACTATCTCAAAAGGGATCACCTTCACTTTTCCGGCCAAAATCCACTGTCTCAACTGTTGTTTCATATGTAGGGGTAAATCCACATTTCATCTACAGTTATGAATCGACGCAAACAATACATAGAGTTAATATTAAGGATAGAAAGGTATATGAGTTGAATTGTACTATTGGAAAGAGCAAGCATAGATTTTTACTAGTTCTGAACCAGTACTTGAGTTCCTATCTCTACTAGCTATTAAAATAAAATCTTGTAATTCTCCTTTTTTACCGTTCCTACCACTCAAAACTTCAAAGTCACGGATATCCAATCAGAATCGAATAGAGAGGAATAGAGAGTGGTATATCCATATATGTAATACTCCTATATGGACAGTTGATATGGGAAAAAACGTCTCTACGTTAAGGTGTCGACAATATTCATTTTCTCTCTCTTTCTAGACACTTTATCTATGCTGCGCATGCTTCATGCGAGCCAAAGCGCTCGGAGGAGAGAGAGAACGATACACTATTTGTTCCACTTAGTCGGAAAATCTTCCACTTATAGAAACTGTCCATATAAAGGTATCACATATATGGGTATCCCGATGTAATTCTCTTACAACAGTGAGGGCCCACTTAAACAAGCTCCCAAATTCGCTCTCTCTATTTTCAATATTAATCTATGGAAAAATCCGACTCATTTTGTTTGAGTTAATAAGGCCTTGAAAATGTTCATTCTAATGCGCTTTGTCTCTGTAAAAAGTGTTCACCTCATATTTCATTTGCGTAGCCATATCGCTTTTCAAAAACAAATATTTAATGAAAGCTGATAAAAGATTGTAAAAATTGATGTGCTTCAGGATTTTTCATTTGCATTCATAAACACATAGAAAACGAATTTATCTTCTACCGTAGGACCTAACTGTATATATTTGTACCCAATTCTGATTCCATAGAACTTGTAGTTTATATACAGGGTATTTCTAAATTCATGCGGCAAAATTGAGGTGGTGATTGCTCGTATGAAGTTAAGATGAGTCTTTACTGTAACAAAATTTTCTCAGCTCACCCCTTTCCGAGATATCACCGTTAAACAGTGGTGGCTAAAATTGAGTTTCACAAAAACTGGAAACTTAAAATTCTGAACTTGTAAAAAACTAACCACGGGTCATTTCCAGCATTTATTATGAATTGTATTACATTTTACATCTTTGTTCATTGAAAAAAATATAATTTATGGTGTTTATTTTTTTCCCTGCAGCTTCTGTTTTTGGGAAAAAATTATGAATACAACATCTTTTTTAAATAAAACAAGAATTCTAAGTATTTTATATCATAAAACTTCATCTTGACAAAAAGTTTTGATATGAAATAAAATAAGGATTGCTAATTCTATCATTTTCGTGCACTCACAAAGGGCTAACCACGGGTATTTTTTCAATATTTCTATTAGCAACCTTTATATAACATCAAAACTTTTTTCCATATGAAATTCTATTAAATAAAATTATAACTAAAAATCCTTGTTTTATTTAAAAATTTTTAATTGTTAATTTTTTTCCAAAAACCAATAACTGCAGAGAAAAAGAATAAGTACCATAATTTATATATATATTTTAATAGATTGAGTGGAAAACAGTAAAGATTTAAAATGTAATAAAATTCATAAGAGATGCTTGAAATAACCAAGTCTAGTCAAAATACATGGATTGTCGTACAGTTCAAATATTTGAGGTGTATTCCTCATGGTGTCACTCATTGTGAACATGATTCTTCAAATCGTTGATATTAACTATGGGTGTTCTGTAGGCCAATGATTTCAGGTGACCTCAAGTACAGAAATCACAAGAAGTTAACTCTAGAGATCGAGGAGGCCAATTTTGGGGCCCTCCTCGACTAATGCAATGGTTGGCATATGTATACTACAATTTGCTTAAACATTAAGTGAACACAGTAAATGAATTGTTGAAGTGACAACAGCCTACTATTCTAAAATTTTTTAATTAAACAAGGTAGAGGTGGCCATTTCCAGCATTTATTATGAATTTTATTGCATTTTATATCTTTTCTGTTTTCCATTGAATTCATTTAAAAAAATATATAAATAATGGTGTTTATTTTTTTTCTCTGCAGCTATTTGTTTTGGGAAAAAAATTCAAGAATACAAAATATTTTCAAATAAAACAAGGATTTTACGTTTTAATTCACAAAATTTCATATTGAAAAAAAAAGTTTTGGTATGAAATTAAGTAAGGGTTGATAATTTCACACCAGTATAATGTAACAGGAATATTGAAAAAATATCCGTAGTTAGTCCATTGCCAGTGCATGAAAATTACAGAATTTATAGTTTCTAGCATTACTGAAATTTAAGAAAAAAACATAAAAAACCAACTTAATTTCATAGCAAACAATCACCTCGAATTTTGTCGCATTTATAAACATCCTGTATGTCGATTGTGATTATAATCTTGAAGATGAATATGTAATCTACTCATTTCAATTTTTTCATTGGCTGCGTAAGGTTATCGATATTTTTCCATCAAATAAACCTGAAACATGGCCTTAAACAGTAAAATTTAATATGCTTTTTCGTCAAATTTTTAAATGCCTTTTCGTCTTTGCGATAGAGAAAACTATTTTTGGTACTTTCGATGTTAACACATTTTAACGGTTTATGTGGTTTATTAATAATCTAATAATTGATTCTGATGTGCAGACTTTTATATACCAGTTGTCCCACAATATTTAGATACTATTCTCAACTCTATTTGTAGTTGTTGTTGAATTTTAAGTGAAATGGGACATCTAGTATATTTATTTTGTTTGTATAACTGCATTTTTATATTATATGTATGTCCCATGTATTAACACGATCCGTAATTTATATTAGAATAGTTGGTACGCACATCTGCCAAAATTTTACTAAATTATTAACTAATGAAAGAATAATAATCATTATATTGTCTGGCAATATCTGAAATAAAAGAAATGAGTAACATTTTGCATCACTGTGAATAGTTATAAAAGTAATAGATATACTAAGAATGTTATCCGAAACATGAAAAAGACATAATATTCACTGAATATTTACATTCTAATTTTTCTATTTATATGTTGGTATCCACTTGAATGATTTCAGTCGTTCGACAATAGTTCGTCCTTTGATACGGATGTTTGTAGTAATCCTAATTGTAATTGATTCCTTTGCTCACATAACGATTATATGGCATTCTAGTATTTCTCAAAGCCATTTTCGGCATTCTATGCTTATTGATATATTGTAGAATTTGCATTACGTCTTGCTTTGTTTGTATCGGGTGCCCCAATACGAATGTCTTTTAGCCATATACATCAGAGCACAAAATACGCTCAGGAGAACATTATCAAGAATAAAAAGAAAGGAATGGGAAGCATACTTTGAAGCAGACTTCAAAAAAATGAGTGAATAGCACGAAAGTAACCAAGAGGGGAAACGGTGAAAATGTTAACATAGAGGATTCATCATATAAAGAATATACTGAAGTAATTGGGCGGTTAATACAGAGGAAAGCACCAGGACTAAATAACATTAGGAATGATTAATGAATGAATGGAATATGGGACTGATCATTCGAATCCTGAAAAAGGGGGGAAAGAAGACCCCCTGCGATATTTATGGAACAATAACACTCCTAAACACAACTTATGAAACAGTACGCAGATGCTAGCATATGTTGATGACCTGGCACTTCTGGCAAGGGATAAATGAAGCCTGGAGAAACTTATAGTGTAGATAATAAAGCGGCCATTGAAATGGTTTGGAGATGAATGTTCCAAAAACAAAGTACATAGTGATAAACAAGACAAGAAAAAATAATGAGAAGTAAATCATTCTGGAAGGATAACAATATCAAAGAGTGAAAAATTTCAAGTAGTTGGGTATTACAATAAGCGAGGCAAATAGAGTGTCCTGGAAGTGTGTAACGTTTCTGAGGAGTAAAGAGGTGAGCACAAAGATAAAGTTGAGAATATACAGAACAGGAATTCGACCAATTATTACCTATGAAATCGTAGCCATGTGCCTATCAGAGAAGGACGAAGAGGATCTTCGAATATTGAAGAGGGATATCTTAAGGAATATATTGACACTGTAAAGACCGACAGAGGATACCTAATTAGGTTAATGGATCATAAGATCATGAACAAGGTGAAAGAGAGTGGTATAGTGACAGCGATAAAGATCGAAAGGATCCATGATTCGTTTAGCAAAAATTCATATCATAATATTTCTGATAATCGGACTCTGACGGAAACGTGTACTATTTGCATTTTACCACCCTATGTCTATTCCATGAGACAATTAGTACAATGACAACGTCGTTTCTAAAGACCAAAATGAGATATACTGTGTAATAAGTGATATCAAATTATGCTCGAGATTGAGAACCCACATATTTCCATAAATTGAACAGTCTGTTTCCTTTCCATGGTCATCCCATTCAAAAACCTGACTCTGACCAGAATCGAATTAAAGAGATAAGTAATATTTCTAGCTTAGATTTGAAGAGAGACTGTTTAGTGCATGAAAAATCTCATACCATAAATTCTATTTTTGCTGCATGATCTTACCAGTGAATGAGTATTGAAAATATTTCCATGGTTCGGATGCTCCTTCCAAATTTGAAAATTTCTAATTACCGATGCTGATCCATTTGCTGCGGCCTTGATCCATTTATAAATAAAAACAAACATTTTCATCACATTATAAACTATTATCTATAGACTCACGTTAAAAACTGTTTGCCTGAACCTCTCGAAGCGTATCTACAGTAGAAGTCCGAATTCAAGTTAGATCTTAGTATTAAAATAGATCATTCAAGAAGGCGCGGTAATCAAACAATTCCGATTGCCCTAAAGCAAATTCACAATCATTTGGTACACAAGAGAAATCTGCAATCTCATATACTATAATGAAACCGTGTTGGCATAAATTTAAATGTTGTAAACAGTCGTGTACGGACGATTATGTAGGTGGAGCAACTACAACTACTACCACATACGAAAATATTCAAAAAAGTCGAAGAGAACACGAAAAACTGTCTCCCAAGCAAACTCGTAAAAATATTTGTAGTTGTCTTTCAAGCATTGAGGTAAAATAAAGAAAATTTACTTGCAAGATCAATACATGGATAGAGGAGTCATAATTCATCATTCAAGATGCAACTTTCAGTAGGGAAGGTTATTTTAACCATATTTTCGGATGCTGGAAGCGTAATTTTAGTAGAATACTAGCAAAATAGACACAATTACGAATGTCTATTATGTCAATTTATTTTCAGAATTATGTGAGGTGAAGAAGAAGAAGGCCGGAGAAAGTTGCGCACAGGTGTTTATTGTAAATAGATCACGGGTGCAGCTAAAGGATCAGCCCTCTTATGTTGGAATTATGGAGTATATAATATTTTTTATATGAGAAAGGAATTAATAAAAATTTTGAGATATTGTCAAAATATTATAGGACATTACACATATATTTAAAGTACAGGTATATGTATAAAAATGCAGTTTCCTCAATTTTACTAAAGGACTGAAAAACTATTTTCAACTACACAATTTTTTTAATACACGAGACATTAGATGCAGAGTTTGAGTACGGTCTTTTCATAGACTTTTATATGGACAAGAAATTTCAGTTTCACTTAAATTGCGAATTGTGAAAGTTGTTAATAAACTGAAATAAGAATATTAAATCTGGTGTCACCACAAAAGACGATATTACCTTCAAACTGAAATAAATGTAGAGAATGTACAAAAACAAAATTATGGTAAATTAGGGAAATTTAACAATGTGTTGTTCATATCTCAGTTAAATGTGAATAAATAAATAAATTGTCAATTTAAACTAATAATATATTTGAGGAAAGTTTAAAATGACTAAAGCTTTTCTGGACTATTATCCTCTTCAAAGTGGTTCCCTTCAGTCATTGTCTTTTCAATGATCTCCGGAGTACCAATATTTCTAATTTGCAAAAAATTAAGATTCTCGGTCTTTGGCTTAGCTATACACGCATGCTTTCAACTGTTCTCTTCTCTAGTTTTGAGATTTTTCGGCACCATTTCATCACAAATTTTTCATTTGTCCAAATCGACTACCAAACTTTTCTGTGCTATATTGCTAAACAGTGGACTGATCTTAGCACTTGCACGTTCAATGGTTCTGTCATTGTTTGAGGTTGAAGGTCCTCCTCAGCGAGGTTGATCTGCTTCAGCCTTCAAAATATTATTTTTACGGCTAGAAAACTTGTGTTCCTGACAAGAAATATTTTCTATTTCAATTTTGGTATTCGGCATCGCTAGATTGATTACTGTTCTCATACATCTCCTTCAATGGTGAAGATTACATTATATGACAAAAAATGTTCGTATTTCCAAATGTCTCTAATTATGTTGTAATGCACTTAGACTTCTATAAACGATTTTCAATTTCAATATTTCTCATTGATACTCACATACGTAAAATTGTGTAATTTAAAACAGTATTCATGAAATTAAATAATTTGTGCCCAAAAATGAAAATAAAAATTCGTTATTTTGATGAATATTTGTTATGTCTGTACAAAAATTTTGTTAATGTGGTTGAATTTATATTATATGTTATCTAATTTGAAAAGGGGATTTTAAATGAGTTGAATTTTACGAACAATGTTAACTAGGCGTCTATAAAAAAATCTAATCGGGTTTTAGTAATGAACACTTCAAGCAAGTTGCAAGTGTAAATCATTTTTACTCACGAGCACATTCCCATTGAGCACGTCCAAAACATATAAAACAGACTGGAATAAAGTTACGATTGTGATTAGAAAACGCGGATACCTTATAAATACATTTAAAACAAAAATTATTTGAAACATTTTCAAGCTGAAACATATTTTAATAAAATACAATAACTTCTATAGTAAGAACAAAGCAGCCATGAATTCTCTATCTATTATTTTAAATATTCTAATTTAATATTATTCCCCTTCAATAACTGTATCTCAATTATCTATTCTGTAATTTTTCATCGCACAGAAAAGCTCAATTTAAAACATAATCTTGCTGAATGATGACTACAGTATGATACAGTGTTCATAAAGTAAAGTTAGTAGCTGATATTTCGATTCCTATTAGATTATAGCATTTGAACCACACTCTTTGCTTATCTGTCTATAAATTCCCGCTGATGAAGCATGCTTTTCTGTTAAAAAACAATTTACTAACCATATTTACAATCAGAAATTGTTATATATATTTTGAAATAGTACATTGCAATTGCGTCGAAAGGACATTTAGAGGAAGAGCCAGTGGTTATTTCAAAAGTCACGATACTTTCTACAGTAAATCCTCTATTCCTACTGAAAATGAAAATGAGTATATTCATATAGAACTGGGTATAAAAAAAGGCTATAGCATACGAGTTTCAAATATTATATAATAAAGTAGGCAAATCAACACACGTAGAAATAGACCTCACGATATTTTGAAATTGTCTTTACGCGAATATACTATCAATCTTTAACAAACAGAAATTTTTTTGCAATACTTCAGAATAAAATATTTATTCTGACAACAAGATCAACGCACCAGTAAAACTGCACTGTCAGAGGATCCCTACTTTTTATTCATACCTGTGTTAGGACCTTCAAAATGTAAAGTAAGAAATATAAAAGTACGTCACAGGTACATAACATAGTTATTCCTAAAAGAAAAGAATACCTAGAATATTACGCGTTTTAATATTTTCCCACTTGACAATGACGTAGAGAATACCTTTCAAATATTTCAAAAGTGATGATTCAACAAGATTAAGAAAAATCTATTGCATTATGTATCATTTTAAATCTACGTCTAATGAAGTCCATAGATACCCAATAAGCGATCTTACTCTAACCTGCAGGTTTCTACATTACTGTCTTACTTGCACTCGCACGGACACGTTTTTCGCTCTGGCGGAATGTTGGTGATGGAATTTCGTTCTGGCATTGAATAATTCATTCATTTTTTTTTATTTATTCTATTATTCTATTTATTCTTGAAATTGGTCACTGGCTCTTGGTCTAATACGCCTACACAAATAAAAGAGGAGCTAGGCTCTGTATATAGGACTCTGGGCTCTCATTAACGGTCGTAAAATTTTGTTCGGATCAATTCCATAGTGGCTAGAGTCCAAAAACCACGCCAACCAGCAATAGCATCGCAAATTTTCACCAAATGGAACTGGAAAACCGTCGGATTAGGGTTACAGAGATAGAAGAGGCTAATGGCATTTTAAAAGAATGCATTTGTCAAATGCTTTGATTCATAACTATAGATGAAACCTGAATCTCCCACCCACACTTCTGGAACTAAAAAACAGTCAAGACAGTGAATTGTAAAAGACGAATCTGCTTAGAAAAAGCAAAGACGGTATCACGCTGTCTAATTCCAGATAATTTTAAATTGTGAATCTTAAACAGATTTTCTATTTTATTTGATAAAAGTTTCTACTATTTCCTGAATTGACCCCTATACCGTAGTTTGTCATAATATTGATAGAATTTTTATATACAATCAAAATCTATTTGAACATATTTTTAATCTCAACTAGTAAATACATCCATTTTGTACCAATATGCTGTCTGTATATCTATATAAAAAATTTATAGCTACTTTGTATCTTTAGACTATAAGATATTGTGCGATAAAATTTTGGCATTCAATCATAACGTATGGCCAAATATCACTTTCTAAAACTATTGGCGATAGAGTAATATAGCAGTTGCTTCCCTGATATCCATGGTGTTCAGCTTAAAACTTGAGATTTGCAAAATTCATTATAGATAAGATCAGATAAATTTTACCATTGGAGAAAAAATTATCTAAAATGAACTCTACAATAACAGTTATGTATTTGTATTTTTGAGATGATTGAAATATTTATCAAAAATCTTCAACAATCTTCCGTTAGCCAGCGATGTTGCTGTTATATTTGGCCAGCCGTTGTATTTTACGAAATGATTCTAACACTGATTAAGGTATGAATTCATTATTCATGTACCCTGTGACGTATCTCACAGTTCTACCACTCAAATATGTTTTCTGACAATGTATTTCGTTTTTAATACTAAATTTTTTAATTGACAAAAATACATATTCTCAATTCATATAGAAACATTCATCAATATAATAATGAAGAGCTGATGATTCGTTTTCACTGAATTAAAAATACACAGGAATTTCATTAACTAAATGCTTAAGAAAAACTATCGTCTTGTTATTGATGGAGAATATTTACAATATCATTGTACTGCATTCAGAAAAACTCACTAATGTTTATTTTATAATAAAAGTTTACACATTTTTTATAACTAATGAAGTAAACCACGATGAAATATCATAAATCTTTGTTTAGTATTATTTCTGCCAAATCGTTATTTTTTTATTGAAATATATAAAAATACCAAGCAATTTCAATTCTTGTCCCAAACTGTCCATTCGTTTCAATTAACAAAAATTAGGTAGGTATACAGGGTGTTTCATAAAAAGGTGAACCCGTCTCCAGGATTCCAGGATAGATAGAAAACTTAAAAATATTTGGAGTTTGCTCACTAAAAAATGTTCGAAACGCCAGAACATTCAAAATAAAAGGCGTTGAAGAAAAAATTTTTGCGATTTCAGAAAGGTACTATTGATTAAACTCGATACTATGCACCGTTTTCGTAATACATATTTTGGTTTGAAAATTATAAAATAATAACCGATGCTGGTATAAAGTATAGTATATGATTAATATTTCTAATCGAATGAAAATGAGACATTTTACTCTAGATTTCCATTTCTGCTTGTATAGTATTATGGTTGTGATACACGAAATATTAGTTTTGCAATAAAAGGTGATTAAAAGCGATATTGAGCAATTAAACTTAAGCAATAAAAATAGAATCAATTTCTAATTATACTCATATGAAGACAAATTGCGATTGAACCATGCATAAGACAGCTTTAGTAATGAGAGTACAAGGCGCCCTTGTACATAAAAATTTTGATAGAATTATTCTAGTACGATCTAAGTGTTCAAATATGACGCAAGTTGAAGAAGTTATTATTTTGACTTCTGAAGCAATGATAGAATGGATCAATTGGGAGAAAACTCATTCAAATAGATTGTACTTTAAAACAACTAATCCAAAGAATAAAATTCTCATTTTAAATACAAAAAAAATACTCGGATGAATTGTTAGCAGACTTGGATGGTGACAAAACATTGTGGGAAAAATTATAGAAACTTTGGGCTTATAGAGAAAGATGAAATTATTTGCTGGAGGAGGAAATATTAGAGAAGGTTTAGAAAATAAGGAAAGAATACAAACATATTTTTCATTTGAACCGAACATGGATAAACTAAGAACATTTTATGAAAAAGGTTTGACAAGATTTACTAGGCAGAAATGATCGTCAGCCATTTATAGAAAGTTTGTCCAAATTCTACGAAACACAAGATTAAAAGAAACATTTCCTAACGCAAAATAGGATACGCGGGGGTTCTTCGATATGCTAACAACCAAAGAAATAGGAACAGAAAAGAAGTAATTTAAACAGAGCTATTGAAGTTATATGCATAGCATTCATTATAGTCATAGTAAGAAGTATAGACTAGACAAAATAGCGGAAGAACATGGAATTAAAAGTGATGTAGTTACCTTATCACTGTAAATTTGACCCCATTGGACTAATCTGTGCACAAATGAAATGAACTGTCACGTGAAACAATGTAACGTTTAAATATCAACTATATTAAAAATTTCACCGGACAATTGAAAAAAATTTAGGTCTACAGGGTGTTCGAGGACTTGATGCAAAAAAATCGGGAGTGAGCGAGAGTACGTGAAAATAATGCTGTGACATGAAAAAATAGGGCTTTAAAGTTACGAAATCGCAAATTATATATAAGTATATTTTCTAAATTATATTTTAGGGCATTATAAATTTTTAATGAATGATTACGTATGTCCATGTAGTATGTTTATCCTATCTTAAGTCCAGGGGCGGCTCATGCCCAATGGTTAACAATTCGTAACTTTTACAGGGACAACCTATACAATCTAAAGATAGTAAAAATGAATTCTCTCATCAATTTTTTAACACAAAGGTATTCTTTATTTAACTCGATAAAATTTATGGTTTGGAAGATATGTAGATTTTTAGATCCTTGTACATGCCAAGTAAACCGTTCGCCATAAAGAGATGTTCTGAAGAAAATTTTCATAAATTTTAATTATTAATTAAAAATACTTGGAGAACTAATGGATAGATAAGAAACATTTGTACTACATACTATCGACGATAATATTACTAGCATATGGTATATGCAACACCAGTGAACCTAAGAAACGAAATGATCGATAAAATAAACTTCAATTGTGTCGCTATAAGGCAGAATCTTGGAATGATCTTCCAAGTTCAAAGAAATATCCTCCGTAGACTCCGGAAGTGCATGGTGCCCACTTCGAACATTTATTATAGTTTCTTTTGTTGTTTTTATTTGATAAATTGTAGGATAACCAACTAAATTTTTCTACATTTCAACCTTCTCCTTATGTAAGTTCGGCATTATGCAGATCAATTAGAAATGTTTGATTGTGTTTCAATACGTATTTTCAATAAATTAGGTTTCCTTAGTATGTGCAGCGATATAAAAATATACATATCTTCTAAACCATAAATTTCTTCGAGTGAAACAAAGATTAAGAACATATTGTTAAAGAATTGATTTAAAAATTTATTTTTATCATCTTTAGATTGTACAGGTTGTCCCTGTAAAAGTTACTGATTGTTAACCAATTCATAATGTTTGAATGTATAATTTAGAAAATACACTTAAATATAAGTTCTGTTTTCGCAGCTTTAAAGGCCTCAGCCTCATACCACCCTTAAGAAACAGCAACAGCAACAATTTAAAGCTTTCGAATACATTTCTTGGATAGTATATCATTTAGTTTTTGACGCTAGGGAAATTTTATTGCTATAGTCGTAAAATCAAAGATAAATTATTTCCCCTAGGTATAACAATTCAAATATCATATAATAATTAAACAAAATTCCCTTTTTGCGTTAGTTCGCATATATTTGAAACATCTGTACTTATATTGATATCTTCATTTGCGCGCTAATTTATGTTTGTGTTGAGTGTTTTGGAGTACTTTCAAACTTCAAGTGGACCGAAAGTTGAACAATCTTTACATATTCATATCATTACAAAATAAAGATTTATTATACAAGAGTTTCAGGACCTTTCAGATAGTGAATTTTTGGCAGTTCCTTGTCAATATACACTAATTAGTATTTAGTCAAATGGACATTAGTCACAAAACATATGTTGGAAACTGTGAAATTGTCTGTTTTCCAATAAAAATTGTTATACAATGTGTCCACATTTGAGCAAAAATTTGCCAATACGGATCAAATATTTATCCCAATAATAATAGCTCATGGCTATATATCAGAAACTGTTTATTGTACAACTTTGGTAAATCAATAAAGGCAAATTTGACATCGTGAAAAATAGTCTAATTATTTTTAAGTTTGTATGCCTACAACTATAAGGCGTAATTTAATAAAAAAAGCTAAATGTTATGAAATTAACCTAATAGAGATGCACAACCATTGAATTTTCCAAAAAAATTTCTTTTTATTTGATGTCACTAGTTTTAGTCTATTTTGCAGATAAAGAGTGGAGGATGATCAGAGCTTTATGGTGAAAAATGCCAATAACTTGGCCTAGACTTGGTCTCTTGAAAACATAATTTTTTTCCATCAAACAGAATAATTTTGACTTAACCTAAGGACTAACATACACACTAGGGGACTCTAGATTTTTGAAATTAGTCTGTGTTTATATTCTGTGTCCCTGGATAGTGAAAAGACTCTTGTAAAAGATGAAAAATTCGTTTCGTTTATCACTGAAAAAACTGTGCATATCACTTATTAACGTTTCTTCGTAACAAATTTTCCAATTTCACACCTGCAACTGCATTATAAAGGGTTTCTTATATATGGCCGAAAAACATTCTTATTGATAAGTTATTTCTGGTAAGGTACTGTAGGATACGAATTTATTTGTGGCACCACAAGAGATCATCAAATAATAGTAAGGGAGGTAGTGCAATTTGCAAAAAAATTTTGCATTGAGTATTTTCATACCGTATCAAAATTGGAAGGATGATTTTGGAAGTAATTTTTAACCCAAAAATAACCATATGCCGTATTGCAGTAGGGGGATTTAACGTCAGTCACGTTAATGAACTTGATAAAAATGTTAAAATATAAAGTCATTTTATTCTGAAAAAAATTTATACAGGTGAATTCTCATACTTTCCAAATAATAGAGAGCCGTCAGTCGTATTTATGACGGTGTAAAAACCGTCAGCGTTATAACTACTTGCGCGCTCTATGCATCTGAGAGCGTCACATAGTCACTTTGACAAATGAACTGACGATCATTCCACCCACAGGCATTCAGCTGACGGTGAATTTTATTTTTGTTAACAATAAGATTGTTTTATATAATTTCATTAGATATCATATTAATTAAATATATAATTATGACATCCCAGGCTGCGTATAACGAGTTTTCATTATATTTTCTCAGCAAATTCAAGGTCGTTTCCAATTATTTTATTTTTATTATTTATTATTGTACTTTTAATTGGAAACTTTTTACTATAAATTCTTTACAAAACATAAATTTTTATAAAAAAAACTTTGAGTATATATTATTATTATTATAATTCGTAAGTAAAACCAAGTAATTTTTATCTGCAAAGGTCCTACTACCCCAGCTTCACATTAATTGACGTATGCTACAGATATAAAGTACGTCATGAAGTGATTGAGATATGTGGGGAGCAGAATTTCAATTGCACGGCTCATGAAGATTGTATTCCATGTTGGTCAACATGATAATGAGACTATTGTCACAATAAGATGTTCCAATAAAGACATAATAATTATATTATTAGGAAATATAAAACATGTCCAGAATAACGTATAAATCCATATATTACTTTGAAGTGGAAATGCACAACGTTATATTACTGTTAAACTATACAAAGCACTTGAACTTAGCTAAAGCGGAGCACTGCCATGATTTCACGCCTTTGCAGAATGTGATTTTAATCCAGCTTTTTTTGAGAAATTCAGAAAATTATATCAAATCATTTACTGTTGGAGTATAGCAACGATGCGCACACTAAATATAATTGTGCCTGTGCGAATTGAAAATGCCAGGTAGACGGGAAACCAAGAGAGCCAAATTTTATTGCTCTTCCCCTTCCGTCTGAAGAGCCCCGAAGGATGGCCTACCACGGTCAGTCCGCCACCAGCCCACGCGACAGCCAGTCGCATTTAGCAGTTCACATCCAGTTATCAGTGTTTATACAAAAGTGTTTTTTACAGTCCATTCATTTATAATTAAACGAAAGACTTTTTCAAGTGCATTTTATATACTGCGTTACGTGCATACTTTTATTCATGTATTATAGTGCTTCATTTATGTATTATTAATAAAGTCAATCTAATAATACTTATTGTTTATTAACATTTAACAACAGGTTATGGGCCCAGCCCAATAATACAATAAAGTAAATAAATAAAAGTGCTCATAAAGTTAAGTAACGCAGTATAGGACAATTTAAAGTTAAACACTGAAGTGAACTAAAGTAAAGTGAATTTTTCGCACGATGGCAGAAAGCGTAAGGTATAACGTGCAAAAATTGAACAGTGACAATTACTCCACATGGTGTTTCAAAGTGAAGTTGCTATTGATAAAAGACGGTTTGTGGGACGTGGTTCGTCAAGATAAAGATGCGGCCACTACAGTTCCTCCCGCAGCCGGAGCCGACACCGCCGCGATCGCTGCTGCTGCCGCAGCTACTGCTACAGCCGTTACCGCTTGGCAGAAGAAGGATCAAGACGCTCAAGTCATGATTGGCTTGACAGTTGAAGATAGCCAATTGCGATTCATCAAGGAGAAGAAAACGGCGCACGATCAATGGGAGGCATTGAAGTCACATCACCAAAAGAATACAACTTCAAATAAGGTACACCTTTTAAAGCGCGTTGTTCGCATGACTCTGGAAGAGAGCGGAGACATGGAAGCTCACGTTGCGAAAATGTCAGAATATTTTGATAAGCTCGCTGCACTAGGCGTAGAAATGAAGGACGACGTAATTGCTTGTTTCTATTTATCGAGTTTGCCGGAGTCTTACGACACTCTCACTACGACTTTGGAGAGTAGGCCCGAATCAGACCTCACCTCTGAATTCGTGAAGAGTCGATTAATCGACGAATTCATGAGGCGCAAAGGGGCTCAAGAAGTAAGGGAGATTTCAGGCAAAGAAACAGCGATGAAGGCCGAGCATAAAGCAAATAGCAGCGGCAATCAGACATCCAAAAGAAGCTGTTTCTTCTGCAAAAAGGAAGGGCACATCAAGGTAAACTGCAATAAATATAAGGCCTGGAAAGCGAAGCAGGAAAAGGGCAATAAAGTTTCCGAGGAGCGCGAACAGACAGGAACTGCTTACACGTGTCGCGAGATTTGTCTAGGCGCAAGGACAACAGAATGCAGCTGGATTGTGGACTCAGGCGCAACGAGCCACATGGTGCAGTCTCGAGAATTTTTCGACAAGATAGACCCCAGTAAAAAGGGATTTGTCTGCCTCGCAGACGAGACGAGAGCGGCAATCGAAGGCAAGGGGTCTGGGGCCATAAAGTGTTCGGCCGACGGCGAAAAATTTTCACAACTGCAAATAAACGACGTGCTGCTCGTTCCCGGTTTGGGGACAAATTTATTGTCGGTTCGGAAAATGACCAACGACGGCTACGAAATTATTTTTAAAAAGGATAGCTGCAGCATCGTAAAAGATGGAAAGGTGAAAGCAGTCGCGCGCGCCCCCTCAAATTCAGATCTCTACGAGATAAAGACAGCGCAAAGGGCCTGTACGGCAAATCAAGTCGTAAAAGAAAAAATCAGTGAAGGACACACCGAAAGCTGCCAACATGTTTGGCACCGACGTCTCGGGCATCGAAATCCAGATGCTATAAAGGAGATGGCAGCGAAGGGTCTTGCTACCGGCATCCAGGTAGTCGATTACGGTATGCGGGAAATCTGCGAGTGCTGTTTGAAGGGCAAGATGCCTCGCTTAACATTTCCAAAACAGTCATTTAGCAAGACAAAGGCTCCACTCGATTTAATTCACACAGAGCTCAATGCCGGAGCTCACGGTCGGTCGTAAAAAGTATGTTTTAACCATCATCGATGATTTTTCGAGATACACGCACTTGTATCTTTTAGAGCATAAGAATGAAGCTACGAAATTCATCACGCAGTTTGTGCAGATGGGGAAAACTCAGTTCAACAAGACCGTCAAGATGATCAGATCAGATCGAGGCCGTGAATACGTAAATAATGATTTACACGGATATCTGCAAAAGGAAGGGATTCGCATTCAGTACACCGCGCCCTATTCGCCGCCGCAAAACGGCGTCGCAGAAAAAAAAACAGGTATTTGACAGACACTACAAGATGTATGCTTTCGGACGCTCAGCTAGGCAAACAGTTTTGGGGTGAGGCAGTTCACACTGCATGTTATTTGCAAAACAGATCGCCTACGCGAGCGACAGGTAAAACAATATTTGAATTATGGTACGGCATCAAACCAGACTTAAAGCATCTACACATTTTTGGCTGCGTAGCTTACAGACACATCGACGATCAGCAGCGAAAAAAGTTAGATGACAAAGCCGAAAAATTAATTTTCGTCGGCTACTCCGAAGAATCGAAAGATTATCGCCTTCTCGACTTCAAGACAAATGGCATAAAGATAAGTCGAGATGTGCATTTCGGTGACACTTTGAAGAAAGACGATTCTACACAGTTTGAGATTATATTCTCGAAATGCGGCAACTGCGATGAAGACCTCGAGAATATTCAAGACAATGACAGCAGTTCAAGCGAATCAACACACGGCAATGAAGATGGGTCAGACAACGAAGATTTTACTTCGGCAGCAGAAGGGAGCGGCAGTGGTTTGAGTGGATTCGCGCCGCCCGCTCGTATACCTGATGCAGCCCCAGCAGCGGTCAGGCGCTCCAACAGGTCAAACAGAGGCGTGCTGCCCGCCAGGTATGAAGCTACAGCTAATTTAGTAAAAGAACAGCCCGACCCGCTAACTGTGACGGAGGCCTTATCAAGGCCCGATAAAGACGATTGGCAGAAAGCCATGGATGAAGAGATCGAGTCTTTACGATCAAATGGCACATGGGAAATCGTGCCGCGACCTAGCGAACAAAACATCGCCAGCTGTAAATGGGTGTTTAAGACAAAACGCAACGTGAAAGGAGAAGTGGAGAGATATAAGGCTCGCCTCGTGGCTCGAGGCTTCTCTCAAAAATACGGTGTCGATTATGACGAGGTATTTGCCCCCGTTGTGAAACAAACGACTTTTCGGACACTTCTCACCCTCGCAGGTCAAAGGGACATGGTCGTAAAACACTTCGATGCCAAGACAGCCTTTCTTAACGGAAAGTTAAAAGAATGTATCTACATGAGTCAGCCAGAGGGATACATTGAGAAAAACAAAGAGGACGTATGCAGATTAATTAAAGGTATTTATGGCTTAAAACAAGCCGCTAAAGTATGGCACGATCAACTCAGCGATTATCTACAAGAATACGGTTTTGTACAAAGCATCGCTGATCCTTGCTTGTATATTAAAATTGACAATAGTTACATCATTTATTTGATAATTTATGTAGATGATTTTTTGATTGCGGCCAAAAACACCAAATTAATCGATCAAGTTGCAGAATTTTTACGTCAAAAATTTCAACTAAAAGATCTCGGCATTTTAAGTTATTATCTAGGCATGGAAATACGGAGAAATGCAGATGGCATTTTTTGTATCAAGCAGTCGACTTACATTCAAAGTATATTGAATCGTTTTGGCCTCCATGACGCAAAAATTTCACGTATTCCACTAGATCAAGGCTATTTTAAAAACAGACAGATAAATCAAGAACCAATGCCGAACAGCGAAAGATATCAGCAATTAATCGGATCATTGCTTTATTTAGCAGTGAATACAAGACCAGACATTGCTGCTAGCGTAACAATTTTTAGCCAGTACAATAAGGCGCCTACGATGACCGATTGGACCGAAGCGAAAAGAATCGCTCGTTATTTAAAGGGCACAGCAGACTACGAGCTTCGTCTAGGGGAGAAAAACGAAGCCCTCGGACTAATTGGCTATGCAGACGCAGACTACGGCGAAGATCGTAAAACCAGAAAGTCCCACAGCGGCTACCTGTTTCAGTTATTTGGTTCGCCGATCAGCTGGGCATGTCGTAAACAAGACTGCGTTGCCGATTCATCAACGCATGCAGAATACATCGCTCTTGCGGAAGCAGCTCGCGAAGGTTTGTGGATACGCTATCTACTTGAAGATTTCGAACGAAAAACACAAGAGACCACGGTAATTTATGAAGATAACCAGAGCTGTTTAAAGCTTGTCGAAAATGGAAAATTCAGCAGCCGCAGCAAACACATCGACATAAAATACCATTTCATCAGAGACATAAAGAAGAAGAGCCTCATGAACTACGAGTACTGCCAAACAGATGAAATGATTGCTGACATGCTAACAAAGCCATTAGGAAAAAACAAGCTACGATACTTTGCAGAAAAAGGCGGATTAGTATGTCAATAAATCACTGCAGGTGTGCGTTCGTTGAGGAAGGGTGTTGGAGTATAGCAACGATGCGCACACTAAATATAATTGTGCCTGTGCGAATTGAAAATGCCAGGTAGACGGGAAACCAAGAGAGCCAAATTTTATTGCTCTTCCCCTTCCGTCTGAAGAGCCCCGAAGGATGACCCACCACGGTCAGTCCGCCACCAGCCCACGCGACAGCCAGTCGCATTCAGCAGTTCACATCCAGTTATCAGTGTTTATACAAAAGTGTTTTTTACAGTCCATTCATTTATAATTAAACGAAAGACTTTTTTAAGTGCATTTTATATACTGCGTTACGTGCATACTTTTATTCATGTATTATTGTGCTTCATTTATGTATTATTAATAAAGTCAATCTAATAATACTTATTGTTTATTAACATTTAACAACATTTACAATAATATCAAATATACACGATTCGTATAATATCGATGATCTTCAAAAAAATCGAAGAATTTGTGTATAAAATATACGGACAATAACAAATGGATATTCATAAAAACGTATAAAATGAATGAAAAAAAAAAAGATGCATTTATGCTAAGGAGTTGATGGAGCAATATTTCATCCATGTAAATCCGAACTATATCACACATACTATTCCATCGGAGATTCCATCGGAGCTATCACCTCTCTTAGACTATGGATGGAAACAAAAAAATGGTAAATACACTTTTAAGTGGTGTAATAATGAGCAACCGAATAACAAGTATAACAATCATCGATGAAAATATTACAGGTAACTTTTTAATTTATATTTATATTTTTAATAGATTAAAATTGAATTAAAATAATAAAGCTTTGATATTTGTACGTGTTCTTTACAGAAAACATCGAAAGATATTGAATTATCGGACCATGCTGAAAAATATGATGAGGATAAATTTAAAAACGAGCAACACATTTTCATAGACAGTTCTGATGATAGTGAAGAGGAAAATGATGATTTTGACACAGACACAACTGAAGAGTTAAATTAAGAGTAAAATTAATTAAATCGATAATCCATAATATTTTGTGCATTTATATGGATTTTATTATAATTTATTAAAGAACATTTATTTTTTCAGCAGCCTAAAATGTCATAATTGTGTATTAAATTAGTAGCTGATGAAATTGCTATTCTTATAAGACAATAAGGTACTTGCATTTTTTAAAAAGTATTCATTTTCTTTTGTTTACTTCATAAGTTCTTGATATGAAATAATGTTAGAATGTAAAATATTATATAAAATTAAATAAAAAGTGAAAAAATAATATCTAAATATTTAATTGAAAATCGCAATAATTTCAAACTCTTAGTTATATGAGAAAACAATTCTCATTGGTTTTCAGTTGTGGGGTCATAATTTTAATAAAAAACATCTACCAGTTGTCTGATTGATGATCACGAGGTTATCGTTGCTGGTAACATAGCGTATGCTGTTATAATATAGTTTTTATTTATTAGTTACGTATACGTACAACGTTTTTCTATTTATAAGAATAAAGTGAATAAACCTTTTATAGGTTAGGTTCTTACATTATTACATAATCATGTTAAAAATTAAAAGCACAATAAACTTAATTATTATAAAATATTAAAATGAGTTAAATTTGAATCTTACTTACACTAAAATGATCCTGTCAACAAAAATAAATATCTCGCAAGGATCGACAAAACGACTAACACTTTCAAACTTAATCGTAGTTTAATAAAAACGCTTATTTTAGAATAACCGAGAGAATAACTGTCGTATTTATTTTTTTTTCATTCAATATTTTTTTCTCAATAAATATTGATCAAAGAATTAAGCGCGCAGCATGTTTATACCGCCAACTGAAGGTCTTTCCACCGACATAAATACAACTGACGGTTCTCTTTATTATTTAGAAACTATGAGGATGAACCTCTATACATTTTATACAGTATAAAATAACTCAATATTCTAACATTATTAACATAGTTCATTTACGCGACTGACGTTAAATCCTCCACCTGAAATGAGGCTGATTATTTTGATTTTGAGGTTATTTTTTAGTTAAAAATTACCTCAAAAATCATCTTTCATATTTTGATATGCTATCAAAATACTCATAGCCAAATTTTTTTCGACATACTCTCAATTTACATACACACAGATGTGGCGACTTACTCTGATGTTGATTATTGAATATTAATCAACTACTGGAAAAAAATTGAGCTAGGGCTCAAAATAAAACTGTACTACAGGTCCCCCCAATTAAGCTCGTATGAGCCGCTGCGAGAAATTTTGTTGCCAAGCTAATACTACCTTTAATTTTTCAGACATTAGATGAAGACCTTTCCAGTCTCGCAATAATGAATTGTAACCACGAAAGTGCTAAAAATATATTGAATATGTATAGCAAAAAGTTCAAAGTAGAATGTGAAAACTATATGGAAATGCAAGTATTATTATTATTATTAATGTAGAAGAAAAATTTGAACAGATTAACTAGGGCGTAAAGACCGTGAATCTACCTCACTTTGACCTATTAATCCATTGTGTACCCTCGACTTTTTCACAGTCAGGTAGCAACGATTCTACAAAGTGTTTGGCGGCAATTGGGCTAACCTCTTTTGGTTTTAGGAAGCTTGAATGTAAGTATCATAACTTTGTCTATGACCGAAATAACAAAAGCTTTCGAGAGTTTTTCTAATGTTCAGTAATTCACTGAACAGTATCCAGTAACTATTTTCATTTCATCTTTTGGAACCAGCTGGTATAATAAAGAAGAAATATCTTGGATTCTTTCAGACCTGGAGTCTTACTTCATATTTCTGATTTCTTCTTGTTTTCTCACTTTTTATGACCATAACTTCGCCAAGTGATAAGCTTGTTCAACGTCATGCACATTCCGGTGAACCCGGGTACCCACATTGAATCAACTTTTTTTTGTTCTCAGAATATAACTAAAATTATAGTAACTGCATTCCCAGCTTTTGATGTCATCATACACTGAAGGAGTTTTTCAAAAAAAAAATTATTTTGATTTAAACCTTGCGAGTCAAATTTATATGTCATTTATCAGGTTCTAAAATAACACTGGTTAGAAGAAAATGACTACGTCACAGATAAATTTAAATAAATCCTTGTTAGTAACACCATTTGGTTTCATTTTCAAGACAAGAACAATATGCTCATTGTTTTAGTCATTGTAATATATCATTGTTACTAAAGTGATTACGCCATAGCAACGATTTCAACATTTTTTGTTCGTAAATCACGATTAACTTTTCCCATTTATCAAGTTTCTTTAATTTTTCATAATATGTATTTCAGGCTTTCAACTAATTTAAAAATAAAACATGATCTTAATGATGTTCTACTTGATTGTTCATTTGAAAATTTAAGCTGATTTGCGGTGCGATATACACCAAGGGCCATAGATAAAACTTATTCGAGAAAATTTCTGCCTACTTTGAATATCCGCAACCAATTTTTTTCTATGCATAAATCCAAAATTTGAGATCTAATAACAATATCTATATCCTTACTGAAACTAATAATACCCTAAAGAACTTCACTTCTAGTTTTTATAGATGAAACACAAGATAATGAAGTGATCTAAGAAAATATGTTTGTTTTTTTCTATCCGTGATATTGTCCTTGAAAATTCCTGTTTCTAGTTGCAGATGTGTTATGCGCATAAGGCTAATCGCAAGGTTACTGCAACGGTTACTATTTTTCCAAAGAAAAAATAGGTCTCTCCACTGAAATATAGATAGATTTGTTTATATGGGAGTCAACATTCCATTAGACCAATTTTCACTCATTATTTTTAATAATAGATATTTATGAGCACATGGAAATCTCAAAAAAAAACATATTATCTTGAATAATTCTTGTAGAATTCCAATCTTCCAAATAGATAAAAGGAAAAATTTCCACAAAAAATAGTAGTGCCAAACTCACCTTACATTTTTATGTCAAAGTAATAAAGCTTGCGAAAGCGAACACATTGTATAACATTAAATATTTAGGGAATTATTTAAATATTTTACACATTTTTATCACAAAATATGATATTACCTAAAGTTACCAAGATTTTATACATCTCGGATTAAGATGATATCACAATCACATAAATCAGGTACTTATTTACTTTTTGTCTCTGTAACACTAATTTTTAATGCTTTTCATTGATGAAAATAAGTATAAAGTTTGGAATTTTAAGCGAATTATGTGGCGGATACACATTTTTAGGTGTTATTTGAGCTAGACTACTAACGTCAGTAAGTCTCTCAATTTCACCACGGAGTTCGTCGTATACAACAATATTGATTTTGTTGTCCGTCCTTTTCCGATGGGTATTAAGGGAGCGCTACATAATCGCAATGTCCTCTAAAAAATTGAGTAACTTATAAGGAATGCAGATAGGAAAAAAGTAAAGTTCAAATATATGCGTAACTTTAAGATATTCAAATTTAGCTTTTTGACACTAGAATCGCCAGAGGTCCGGTTTTAGTTTTTCCACGACTTTTCAACGGGGTCTACAAGCCAATTACGATTGCTGTTGCATTTACTTAGGAAGGTATATTACACCAAATATTTCAGCAGTAATTTCACTGCAGAAATCGAAAATTGCATAACAAGTTTATATTGTTAATGAAAATTTTCTTACAATTTATGTCTTTTTATTACGTAATAGCAGTAAAAATTCAATACCAACGAGTGGGTCTTTCCTATAACAAAATTTGGTATACCGTTGTTCCTTTTTTCTCTTAAAACAGTGCAGATACACTAAACAAGCTTCTATACCTCGCTCATTCTATCTTCAATATTAACTCTATGAAAAAATATGACTCATTTTGCTCAAGTCGCGTCAATAAGGCCTCGAAAATGTTGATTCGAATGCGCTCCGTCACCTCATATTTCATTTGCGAAGACTTATTGTCTTTCAAAAACAAAATTAATGAAAGCTGATGAAACATTTTACCAATTGATATGCTTTACGATGTTTAATTTGCATTAATAATTACATATAGAAGAGATTTCATCTTCTACCTTAGGTTCTGACTGTATATATTCGTACCTAGTTCTAGCTTAATAGAACTTGTAGTTTATATACATAGTGTTTGTAAATTCATGCGAAAAAATTCAGGTCATTGCTAGTTTGAAATTGAACTGGGTTTTTCCTTTAACAAAATTTTCCAGCCCACCCATATTACTCTTAAAAGTTGGTGACTAAATTTGAGTATTTATTATATACTTGAAATTCCATTGAAATACACATTCACTGTTTTTCACTCAATTTATTAAAAAAAATCATTTTTTTCTCTCCAGCTATTGGTCTTTGGAAAAAAAAATATTAAGAATACAAAATATTTCTAAATAAAACATGGATTTTAAGTTATAATTCTATTTCACAAGACAAAAAAGATTTAATTTCAAAATTAAGAAGGGTTGATAATTTCACCTCCGTATAAAGTTACACGAATATTGACAAAATACCCGTGGTTAGTCCTTTGCGAGTGCATGAAAATTATAGAATTTCAGGTTTCTATAGTTTATTTCAGGAATGTATAGAGTAACAAAATCTCATTAGGTATGCAAAGGGACCACAGAATGACCCAACGAATATTTAAGCCACTTTCATAGTTTGGCATATTTAGCCTATTGTTATCCATTCACAAACCCTGAAAATAATGTGCCAAAGGCGTGCCGGTAGGATACACTTATTTTTTATTGAACATTATAAAAAAAAATACATTATACAGAAATTAAATTATAAAAAATCATATTCTTCGTCATCTGAGGAACCATCATCTCCTCTTGACGTTATAATTGGTTTGTAACTTTTTTGTCATCGTAAAGCTTTTTATGGACGCTCGTTTAGAAATTGAAGGGACTTGTATTAATGGAGGTATCTGTGATGAAGAAGAAGTCGATTCTGTCGATACTACTGAGATTTCGTCTACATCAGTAGTTTGGAGGATCATGATATTTATTGCTTGGCGACAAAAGATCTTCCATTTCCTCTTTACTCGACATTCTAAAAACAAAAGCATTTATTTGTGATTTTATTTTATACCGGTTTATACCTGATTTATTATCCATAATTAGTTAGAGTAGCTCGTAAATCAAATAATATAGCTATTTCGTTTATACGCAGAATTATTTATTTGGGCCCAATTTTGTCTTCTCCTTATGTAGATGGTTCAAACATCTCCCTTTTACTGTAAGTATTTTTTGTGTTTATGCTCAACAATTATTTTTTAATTTTACCTCAGTTAGAAATAATTTATTGGCCGAAAAAATCAAAATTATCCCTTATTTTTGTTTTCCTTCCCCTGAGGGATTTTGCTCAAAATCAATCTGAACTGACCATTTGTGCAAAATTTCCAATGGATTGTTCAACTAACTGCAAAAGTGTCGGTTTCGGGTGTCGGCCGACACTTTTTTGGCCTAGCTCGCATTCGGTAAATGCCTAGAGCGTAACGAGCGATGAGGAACTTCGTTCCAAAAAACGCACTATATCCTTGTACCATTAATACACTAATAAGATGAGTAGTTTGTACTATGAAATAATATTTACCTTGATTCATCATCGCTTATTTCAGTACTCGCAGATTTATCTGTTCGATGAATATTTTGCATCTCAGCGTGAAGAAGTGGATGCTTTGCCTTCAAGTGATTCCTTAAATTGGTAGTGTTACTACATGACTTAATGTTTTTTCACATTTTCTACAAACTGAGATGTCTCAAGTTCCAGGTTAAAATTAGCAATAGTCATAACCATAACAACAAATTAGTAATTTGGTTATGCTTAGAAACTTACCTTGATTTTTTCTTTGCACACTTTAAACAATCAATCGGAAAGCACAGTGATAGGATAGGTCGAATTAAAAAAACAAACTTTATGGAAATATCAAAACTCTTTAATGAAGTGCCAAAGCGTGATATCACAACGGTTCTAATAAAGCAAATGATCTAATATTTTCTGTCCTGTGATCCAAAAAAAATGCAGCAGCAAAACTATGCACTAGGCTGCAAAGGTTTCAACTTTCGCCGACACCTATATTAAATAAAATAAAAAACTTAGAAAGACGCGGGCCGCTGGACACTATCTAACATCAAAGAAAATAATGATATTATCTATATTTTTTTTAAGGTAAATGCCATTTGTAAAGAGCTTTTTAAGAATAATTTTTGTACCTAGTTAACTAAATAAGTTTAAATGTTATATACCTAATTATGAATATGTAGGTATTTGTATTTGATTAAAGCGATTAATTAAAAGGGAGTGTGCTCTTACTTAATTTTATGTAAATTATTAATATAATCAATAATTGTGATCCATTTAATACAATGTGGGCCAAAGAGATCGAAAACTCAAAACAAATATTTCTTGATTACGGCAGCTATAAAGTTGAAAAATAACATTGTGATTTGATTCCCACCAAAATAAAATTAAACAATAGAACTATTTCTTATTATTCATTTCTCAGAGAGAGAATTTTATTCTTAATAGGTAAGTTTCTGCAAAGAAAACAAAGAAGTTGACGATGTCAAGTTTTGGATCTAGTATACCTACAGAACAGAGTATTGAGTTAGGTTAGGTTACAGGACCACAAAAAAGTACAAAAGTGTGAAAATTGTGAAAGAGAATCAATCTTCAATAAATTGATTATTTTCGATTAATCGATTATTTTCGATTAACCGATTATTTCCGAATATTCGATTAATCGATATTTTTATATTTTTCGATTAATCGATATTTTTATATTTTACGATTAATCGATATTTTTCGATTATTTGATTATTTTCGATTAATCAATTATTTTACCCACCCCTAGTCGAGATTCCACATTTTCTTCTCTTCTTTAATGACATGCTGAATTGCTTTTCGCCAGTTCTCTGGTGTCACCTCCTTAATGGCTTGATCAAACAGTAGCTTAACGTCTTTCATTTTGAATGTCATGTTGTGTCTTGCTACAAATCCTTTCACTTGCGCCCATATAAGTTCTATAGGATTTCGTTCGTAATGATATGGCGGTGTGCGCAGCTCAATTACACTATGTTTATCTGCTATATCTTCCACGGCATGTTTCATAAAACAATGTTTGTGTAAATTTGCTATAGCTAATAGTTCTTTTTTTATCAAATTATCTTCAAATTCAATACTTTTGGTGGCTAACAAGTCAATAATTTCTTATTTTGTTGGAGACTTCTCTATGCGTCGAGAATGATAATTTGCTTTATCCATAGTTACTACTGAATCAACCGGAAGATATTTTATCACTTCACCAAAATAGTTTTCAAAACATCCGAATCCATGTCCTCGTGGTAATCTCTCGTATAGCACGACTGAAAGGTTAGCAAACTATTCACTTTTAAGGTCTATGAATCATTTATTACTTATTATAATTATTGGGGATATCAAGAATAATGAAAATGGCAAGCTATAAGCTAATGAAATAAGTGGTGGGTGTATATATATATATATATATATATATATACGGTGAAAAACTGTAAGTAAAAATTGTAGTTTGTGGTTTTATTTAATCCTACTAATTAGGGCACATAAATATAAGAAGAGATATATGACAGAGAATCAAACAGGTAGACAGATTTCTTACCTACATGCTTTGTCTTGTGCTGGACACTAGCGCGGGCCTGGTGTCCGGCACAAGACAAAGACGAAAGCACCAGTCATACATTCAAGCACCGCGTGCCGCTCGCTTCGCTCATAAAGAGATATACATTAGGCGTATTGCTTGCTCTTCAACTCCAGTTTTGAGTCCCTAGTATCCTTGTATAAGAGCTAATGAATATTAAGAAACGTGAATTTGAAATTCTCGATTAATATCAACATAAGACATTTTAGAACAATTTATGTTTAAAAGTGTTGTATGTGTGTAAAATTAGTTTCTGTACTATATAATTTATTTCCGACAACTTATTCTAAACATTTTTTATTCAAAGCAATATTTTTAACTAATTTATAACTCAACTTAATGAACATAAAAGGAAAACTGTTGGCACTGTTAAAATAATTATAAAAAACTGCTAAATCGTTAAAAATTTTATAAAAAATCGTAAATAAGACAGTTATAAAACCATGTCTTCTACGTCAAACCTCAATTTAATTAAATAATATCCTCATTTAGACGATCAAAAGTCTCTTCATTTCAGAGCTTGATTCACAGTTTATCAATAAACAAACTTGAATCAATGTCTCTCTCCGTGTGCTTCAGAAGAAATGCTTCTATATTGGTATCAGTCATTGTTGATCTCAATCTGTCTTCATTAACTTTCACCTTGAAAGAAATCGTTCGCAGGTAACCTTTGTTGGTGGAATCGTTAGTAAATGTTTGTACACTTTGTACAGTTCCATACATATTATAATCCACTATCACTTCAAATCCACATTTGAAATACAAGTTATATTCAAATTTTAATGTGGAAGTTAAGAAGTCTTCATCATCCTTACCTACGGTTTCTTTATCTTCTTCTACAAGTACACATAAACCGCCGTTCCTTCTTTAAATTATCTGAATTTTTCCAGAACTATTACATCTTTCAGTCTTATCGGTACCATAATCTTGACATCTATACTGGGCCAAACATTCATGAACACTATGATTTTTTCTCCGAGCTCGTCTTTGTCAACAGATTCTTTCAATGCACTTATTTTGTCCAAGGCATTTTCTGGAAATTTTGCCTTCATTTGATTAAATCTTCTAGGGTCGAGCCCAGCTAAATCCAAATACAGCTGTTTATGATTGGCAAAACGGTTTACGTTTAATCTTTGCACTCGTATGTCGCTGTATAGTCGGCATACTTATGTCTTATCATTAAGCGGGTTGGCCAGTCTGTCATCCCCTAAGCTCATTTTTAATATTTCTATTATTGCTTTCTTAAACCTTCGTTGAGGACATGTTTATCTTCTTCTTCTTCCTACTCCATTTTAGGCAGATTTCTTGTTCATTCTTCGCAGCATGCCTATTGCCTCAATTGATGGTAAGATTATCATTCCATCTTTTTCTTCTCCCCAGTGGTCAGTTGCCGCCTGCATGGTTGCTGGGTGGAATGAGTACCTCAGTAGTTATGCTGCCGGTCCCAAGTCCGGATAAAGGAGGAGGGTTAGCACCCTGCCTGAGGTCAGTAAAACTCATATCCTCATAGAACCGACAGCCTGCCTTGGAACCGGACTGAGCAAAAGATGACGACATATGCGAGAAAAAGGACACAGAAATGGAAAAAGGAAAATGTACTACGATTTGCAACATGGAACATCATATCCCTCAGCACTAGAGAACAAGACATAACAAAGGATATGTTTATGTAAAAATAAAAGATAGCATGATATTTATTTTATACTTATACATGTCATCGTAAGCTGTGTATTTTATATCTGCTGATGTATATATTGCAACCACTTCAGTTCACATGTGCACCATATTTGCGTTTTGAATATTACTCAGTTTTATAACTAACACGATTGGACAAAGTTCGGTGTATTTGTTCGTTATATATCGAAAAAAAAAAATATTTGAAATGTCCAAAAAATTTTTACAAGATAAAATTGAAAATGAGTTTTATTACTTACAACTCTACAAAATGGGGGGTAAGAATTTATATAATGGCGGATGCCTAACACCGGGTATGTGTATTCAATTTTGCCGTACTACAGAAGCTTGACTTCGGAAGATTTAGTGAGACCTAATTTACCTGTAAGTAGAAGGATAGAGTTACTTCTTTGCCAAAAATTATTAGACAATAACCCAGGAAGTAGAGGATATCATTTTTACACCGATAGATACTATACGAACTTGGCACTTGCGGAAGAGTTGTTAAAACAAAATGTTTATTTGACAGGCACTAATCAAATCAACAGCAAATTTATACCTGATTCTATCAAAAAACCAACATTTGCCAAAGATAATACATTTGCATGCAGATCTGGTAATTTAATGTTATTGGCATGGAAAGATAAAAGGGTCATCACCACACTTACTTCGTGGGATACTTCAGGAACACAGCCCATCAACAGAAGAGTACGTAGAGGTAACTAACAAGTTGTAAATAAGCCAAATGTAGTGGTCAATTACAATAAATTTATGGGAGGTGTCGACCACGCAGACTCTTATTCAGCATCATACTGTTTCCTGAGGAAGTCTTTGAAATGTTGGCGAAAGTTATTTTTCTGGGGACTCGAAATGTCCAGTGTCGATGCATATTTATTATATAAAATTTCACAACGAGGCCAAAACAAAAAACCAATGACCCATCTAAAGTTTGTTCGGGAATTGGTTGAAGAGATGACAAAAAACTTTCGGCAGGAATCCAAAACTTCTCGCAGACCATCATCTGCAGATACAGAAGAGCGGCTAAATGGTAAATTACACATTTTACGCAAAAATGATGGGATGAAAAAAGACAATGGGGTATGTTCTAACCGTAAAGTACAAGGCGGCAGGCGGGAAACTATGTATATTTGTGACACTTGCACCCGATTATACGAATACGAAAAAATTAGGTTTAAAGGCTTTCTTTTCTTGTAACGTTTCACAAAAATCCATTAATCGGTATATCTCGATTTTCTATAGGTTGTCGTGGAAAACTATCATTTATAGATCGTTATGACGATAAATCACTAATAATAAGCTTTTTTGAACCTTGTTATTTGTAAAATTAGATGTAGCTCCATCGTACTACGATATAAGGTTTTGCAAATGGTTGAGTAATCATTATCCGAATAGTTGGATTGGTAGAGGCAGAGAAGCTTCGATTTATTAATCTCCTCAGTCATGAAATTTTATTTGAAAGTTTGGTCGTATTTTGAGAATAAATTCTATACTACAGAGGTGAATTCACATCAAAAATTGAATTGAAGATAGGACAAGGATAAACTGGAAAATTCTTGAAAACGGAGGACATTTTAAACACCTACTTTTCTTGAATTTGATTTTGTGTTCTTAGTCATTAGAATATGGTCTTTACTTTTGACAGAATCCTAAAAAATCTGCAAAATTTTTTCTCCTTGAATCTTTAATCTTCTATTTTTTAATTTTTTACCTCTTCTAGAAACCTTTCCTTGAAACACTGCATATTCCTTTGAACCGCAATTTTTTTTAATTTTTGGAGGCTGCACTCGCGAGTTCACCAAATTTTTCAGTTTTCAGAAGATTGTTTTCTCTTACATTTCACACCATTCTATTAAATCAGTATCGACTATTAGATCTATAAGTATAATAGTAAGAAGGTGATGAAAGTACCAATACAAAAACAACTTGTTTATTACTAAGGTGTTTAAAATCGAAACCGGAATTTTTGAATAAACGCAAGAAAAATTTAGTGTGGTGAAAGTTGTAGTATTCAAAGCACCATTTTTAAATAATTTGTAACTCAACTTAATGAACATAAAAGAAAAACTGTTGGCACTGTTAAAATAATTATAAAAAAACTGCTAAGTCGTTAAAAAATTTATAAAAAATCGTAAATAAGACAGTTATAAAACCAGGTCCTCTACGTCAAACCTCAATTTAATTAAATAATCTCCTCATTTAGACGATCAAAAGTCTCTTCATTTCAGAGCTTGATTCACAGTTTATCAATAAACAAACTTGAATCAATGTTGAAGAAATGCTTCTATATTGACATCAGTCATTGTTGATCTGTCTTCATTAACTTTCACTTTGAAAGACTAGGTAAAACTTGTTGATGGAAGCAAGGCACGAAAACTTCTCGATATCGTTTATTTAGACTCGGTAAATCTTTTTGCAGAAAGTAATAGAGGAAATAATTACAGTATAATAACAGACCAAGATATAGATATAAAATATAAAAACAAAATTTTGAGTAGAACTATTGAAAATTAAGTATAACTTATTTACAAAGTATCATCACTAATAAATCAGGAATAGGGTACTTACATTTTTTAAAAATAAGTTCTTGATATGAAATAATGTCAGAAAGTAAAATATTTAATCAAAAGTGAAAAAATAATATCTAAATATTCAATTCAAAATCGCAATAATTTCAAACTATTAACTACATAAGAAAACAATTCTCATTGGTTTTCAGTTGTGGGGTCATAGTTTGAATAAAAAACATTTACCAGTTGTCTGCTTGATGATCACGAGGTTATCGTTGCTGGTAAAGTAGCGAGTGTTGTTATAATACAGTTTATATTTATTAGTTACGTATGAATAAAACTATAGATAAGAATAAAGTGAATAAACATTTTATAGATTAAATTATTACATAATCACTTTAAAAATTAAAAGTCAAATATTAATATAGAATATCAAAAAAAGTTAAATTTGAATATCACTTATATTAAAATGATCCTGGCAACAAAAATAATTACATCTAGCAGAATTGTCAAAATAACTACCACTTTGAAACCATTTTTGTTGTATATTCGAATTTCTTGGCACCATAAAAAAGCTTTATCAGGTATTTTAGTCGTGGTACTTTTACATCCTGGCACAAACCACGATTTATATACCATTTTCCAGATTAATCAAAATTTAATAATAATGCATATTTTAGAATAACCGAGAGAATAACTGTCGTATTTACTTTGTATCATATGACATGGCGGCCTTACCGAAATCTTTAAACTACCTACAAAATATAATAATAGTTATTTATACAACAAGTGCAAAAAGTAAGTGTTGATTGCACTCGACATATTAGTTTTTGAACGTAGCAGTTGTACAATTTATATCGAAACTTTTCTTCTATGTCTTCAATACTCAATTTTTGGAGCTCATCTCTACGACATGCCCCTGTAACACCAAATATTGCAGAGACCTACAACAAGTAATTTTAAACTGTCTTTCAAAAGCTAAAGAAAAAATTACTGATTTAGTTTTTTCATCAAATTCTGGGAATTCTCTTAAAAATTGATAAATGTGTCCCCTATAAAATCCTTTTGACTTTTTTGACCGAAATCCTGCAGAGTTCTGCTTGATAAATGCCATTAGTTGTTTGTAATTTTTGATAATCATATCTTATTTTTTAGTTTATTAAGTTTATTTTAGTTTATTATTTATAATTAGAAGTTGTAAATTTTTTAATGTTTACTTAATTACAATCAGAATTCACAATTCTATAGGATATTTTGTTAACTTAGGGTTACAATGAAAACAAACTCTCATATGTCCTGATGAGACTTCTCCGGTGAGAAGATCTTTTCTATACCTTATTTTAGGTCTGTTGGCTAGTTTCATTTTAGTCTTCGGTCGTCTCTTCTTAGCATTAATGGGTGGAATAAGGAATTAATATGTCATCCCATCCTTTGATAATGTATTTGACTTCTCCGTTGGATTGTTTCTTGTATTGATGCATTTAGAAGGGAGCATCGACAATTGCTCGCAAAATCTAAGATTGTGCTCTTTGTGGAACAGCTATACTCAATTTGCTGGCACAGCTCCAAAGTCTAAGCCGTAAGTTCAGATAGGACTGACGACAGTCTTGTACAATAAGATTTTATTTTCTAACGACATAATTAATTTTCTGCCTTGAAACCAATACAATTCTCTCATTTTAAGGTCTTTTTGAATGCGTTTCTTTTTGATGTGTTCTCTCCAGCTTAATTTGTCGTCTAGGTACATTCCTAAATATTTAATGTAAGTTGGAACTTCTACGTTGTTAATGTAAATTGAAGGACATATGTTACTATGAGACTGGAAGGTCGGTGGTGAATATTAAATACAGCATTCGTTTAAGACGCTGCCTTGTGAAACTCCAGATTTAATGAATTTAAATTGTGACGTCTTTTATTTTTGTTCTAAAGAGTCTGTCAGATGAATACGATTCCAGTAAGTTCAAAAGGGAGTCGGATGGACTGTTTGATTTTAAATAGCAAGTCGTCGTGATATATCTTACCAAATGCTTGACTATGTCTAAAAATAATCCTGAACAATTTTTTTTTCTTCTTGGGCCACATTTATTTCATACGCAATTCAATGGCACTAATGAGTTGTTGAGTATTTTTGCCAAAAACCAAATTGATGTTGTGGAATTATATCCAGGTTGGGATTAATTCGTTGCAGTAACAATTTCTCAAAAAGTTTCGAAATTGTGAGCAGCAAGCTTATTGGTTGGATGCAATTGTTAGATCTTTTTCTGGTTTTGGGATAAGTATTATTTCAGATTTTTTGAATATTTTTGGCCAGTATTGCAGTTTCAAGATCACGTTAAATATACAGGTTAGTATCACGATCTCTTTTTTGGGCAGCTTCTTCTACATTTTTGGTATTGTCATGTCAATGTCCGGCGATTTCTTGTTTAAAAGAGGAATTGTTACTTTGATTTCCTTTGGAGTTGTCAGCCTTATGTTTGTAGGGTATTTATCTTGATTTCTATTTAGTTCTTTTGGATAGTTTGGTCTGGAGTATCATTAAGAGAGGTGGTGTCTTGAAAACAGTTCTACTTTTTCTTCGTCGCTCCAAGCCCAAGTTGCTGGATTTGGTATATAATTGCGAAGTGGGGAGAAAGCCATTACTTTTTCCCAATTTGATTTCATTGGTCTCCATATTGAGTTATAGTAACAATTAAGCTTTGTTATATACTGCGAAATACTGTTTTCACGCATTTGTTTCTGTTTTAATTTATGGGTGTTGCTTAGGCGATTGTGTGTATTTGTCCCTGGTACGTGACTCCTGTGCCACTTCGTTTTTGCTTTTCTTTTCTCAACAATAAGTCGTTTACTTTCTATTGGAATATTAATATTGTTGTTTAATGTCACTTCTGGAGGAGTAGTTTGTTTGGCAGTTTCGCGAAGTACACTGGTTGATTTTTGTATACTTCTTCTACTTCGGAGTAACTTTTCAGGATAACATTTAAATTTATGTTACTGTTTATCACGTTTCTATATATTTCTTATTTTTTCTTTGAGTTGCACAGTTGAGTAGGTTTCTTATACTTTATAACTCAACTACTTACAGTCACTATTACCGGCGTGTGATCTGAGGACGAACCGTAATTACGAACAATATCATAGTAGATTGATGATATACTACCCGTTATAAAGAAGTCTAGGAGGTCTGGCAGTTTATTAGGATTACTTGGCAAGAGCATTGGGGTACCTGTTGAGAGGAATGAATAATCCTCTTCATGCAATAAATTAGAAAGTTATCTACCTTTGTAGTTAGTTCTTAAGGTATTGTTTTAACTTGTTGTGGTTGTTGTTGAAGTTGCTTGTAAATGATCTTTTTCGAATTTTGGAAGTTCATAGTGTTTGATTGTTGATTTAACTAGAACGGCAGTAACCGCATGAGCTGTATCTGGGTAATTAGTCTAGTATACATTATAATGAGTTATTTTAAGATATGATTTTTTTGGGAAATGAGTTTCACTAATTAAAATTATGTTTAGTTCATCTTCATGCTGATTAATTCTTATCATTTCTTGGTTGCTGAATGCCCCGATCTTTTACCGTTTGTGCATAGCTGAATTGTCGACGTTGTTGATTTGGTAGTGAGAGGTTTTGGGAATCCTGGTTCGTCTGTGATTGTTGAATGTTGGTTTTGAATTTGTTGTTATTATTTTCATAGAATTTGTGGTAATAATCACAACCTTTGTAATTAGCAGGATGAGGTCCTCCACATAAGGCGCACGTCGCTGGTGTATCCGGTGTATCCTTGCTTTTCTTACAAGTTTTGGTTCCATGGAAACCCCACATTTTACATAAATAAATAGAAATGTGAATGTTACGCCAATAATGCTACGGAAATTCGATATCCGCATAATTAAAATATAAAATTTCTTTTACTTATTACGCGACATTGTGACGATCATTAGTAAAAAATTGTGAAATAGTTCCACTATTAAAGTTATTGTGCAGTAAATAAAGTTTTTTTTTGAAAAATACTCGAAAGTGTGTGAAATAGGCGTCAGTCGGCATTGTGCTACAGCCACGTGAACATGTCCTCCATTATTGATGTATAATGCTGCAGAAATCCATCGGAGAATGAGTCGTGTATATGGGGAAAACTTCATGAGTGATGATGTGCGTGAATGGTGTCGAAAGTTTAAAGATGGCCGTAATGATAAGCATGATAAAGAGATCCAAAGGCGCAAATCTGTCGTTTCAGATGACTTGGTTCAACGAATTGACAGAATGGTTGAAGAAAACCGCACATTCACCATTACTGCTTTGTCTACGGAATTTCTAGAAATTTCAAGGTCTGTTTTGTACTCTACTTGAATTCATCGGCGGCAACTTTCTTTGAAGACAGTATTGACAAGTTTGTCTACAGATATGACAAATGTTTCAATCTTATGTCGAAAAGTAACCGTAAGGTACCAATCTTTTGATGATAAAATTATTATTTTATATGAACTTGTCTTTTATTTATAGCCTATCGGAGGTTGAAATAAACGGCTCTCGTATAAGGTCGGTTACAGTAAGATTTTGTGTGAACATATAATTGGTATCGTCTACACTGGGCGACGTTATTTTCTTTTCTAGGCGGTGCGATTTCGATAATTCTGTTTTATAGTCCTTTTATTTTGTATATTTCTTTGTTGTTTTCTTTAGGTTCCAGGTCTACAAAAAACATGTTTAACGGTTCCTTAATTTATTTGTGTTTTACATTCATTATGTTTCTATTTGTTTGTAACTCATTTTTGATGTCTTCCGTCTCTATACTGTTATGAAGATGTTTTATGAAGACTCTGTATGTTAATTTTTAATCTTTAATCTTTAATTTAATATTCCATTCTAATAATTTCTGACACTGTTTCTAAATTTTTTCCACTCGCTACTAAAGGTCACCTTAGTTTGCTCCCTTTCAATGGATAATATTGGATAAACTGAGATGGTTTTCATAACTCTACCCTATATCTATATATACCTTCCAGATTTAAAAAAAAATCAATAAAAATTCAACATCATTGGTAATGATATTTAATTGAACAGATCTCAGTTCTAAAACAGAAGAACTTAACAAAATATTGGCAAAAATCAGGTGTTACTAGATAGTACTGAATTTGACTTCTATAGAGGTGAACAACAATACACAATCTGTGAGGATGTTTGATGCTGTTTAGTCTTTTTCTGTGTTTTTAGTGATTATGATTTGATTTTATTTATTTTTGTATTTTTTGTTATTTCCTAAACGTGTTTGCGTTGTTAGAAAAAAAGTTGTATTTAAGAATCGGTCCAAAAATGACGAAATTTGAAGTAACATCATTGAATATATTGCAATCAGATGCAGATAACTGGAAGAAAGTGAAGCGGTTTTTAAAGCGGGACATCAACAACTAGTGACTTTGTATTGTCTTTGAAGTGCAAGTTATGGATGTTTTGTCTCTAAAAAATTCTTTAAACAGGTATATTACTTCACTATTTAGACTAAAATTTTTAGATAACAATTTTTATTGTTTATAAAACAGCAAAATTAGTTCGTATTCTGGCTTTGTTGTTTACCTCTATTGAAGTTTGAAAGAAAATTAAAAGATGTCGTTCACTTCGTAATTTTCGTGAATAACAAAATCTAAAATTATATCAAATATCATTTTGAAAATTGTTTCTTTAATTACAATAACTGAATGTTTTATTATAAATTTTCACATCTACCACCTCAATAAGTGTAAGTAGTTTTGAATGTTTTGATATTTTTATATATACATACAATGATCATTTTTTTATATTATATGACTATAATTTCAGTATGTCTATGTATGATAAGAATATATATATATATATATATATATATATATATATATATATATATATATATATATATATATATATATATATAAATTTCTTCAATTTCTTATTTTGAAAGAAAATAATTATCCAGAAAAAATGATAAATAACATATTCAAGAAAAGGATAAACAGATACTACAATCAATTTAAACACAAAACTGAAACGAAACATCAAAACATAAAACATTTTTCCTTACCATATGTACAAGGACTTTCCCAACAATTATCGAATTATTTAAATAAATATGATAGTAGTATAAGTCATAGAGGACGTAATACATTATTCAAATATTTCACTAAATTAAAATCTAAAACACCAAAAAACAAAAGTAATATTATATATCAAGTGCCTTGTACTAATTGTGACGCTGTCTACATAGAGCAAACATCTCAGTATTTAGAAAATAGACTAAGAGGTCATCGATATGATAAAAAAAATAGAACTGCATTAATGAACCATGAAATATGAAAAAAACATAAATTCAATTATGAAGATTCAAAAATTCTTGAAACGGAATCTAATACACGAAGCATTTGAATACTTATGTATACATCGTCTGGGAAATAATTAAGATTTTCGGTGGTTTTGAATCTTATTCTTCTAAAAATTTTGAATTTCATAAGTTTGAAAATTCAATTTTGATATATTAATGCATCTAAATGTTCTTGATTTTAGGTCTCTTCTGTTTTCTAGAAAAGTCGAAACGCCAAAATGTATCTTTCTTCTAAAAATTATCAACAAAAAAAAACTAATGTTTATATATATCAAGACGGATAGTCTTTACTGACTAGTTAGAACAAAAACCAATATATTGCAGCTTGCAGCAAATTTTGGAAAGTGAGAATTCTGTATTAAACTATAAATCCAAGCTTTCAGGAAATGTTCATCCCATCATCAGGAATCAATATAAATAGTGAAATAAATAAAAATTCAAAGTATATATTTTTGCAAAATACCATGTGATGTCAATTATTAAAATATATGTATTATTGGATAGTTAAATCAATTTTAATTACATATTTTTAAATATTTTTACGTATTCAAGAATTTTTAACCTAATTTTAATTACAACATACATTTTCAATAGAATAGAAACCGTAACTTCTTAATCTCTTACTATGGCTTACTTCGTTAAGACAACACAACACTGAGAACAATAGTGGGGAAAACAAGAAGAGACAGAGTAAGAAACACAGATGTCAAAGAGCAGTGCGGAATACAAGACATTGTAAGATGGGGAAGACAACGTAAGAGGCAGTGGTAGAACCATGTAAGACGGATGGACGAGAGCAGACTTCCGAGAATAGTCGTAGAAAACAATCCGCCCGGCTCAAGGCCTCCCGGGAAACCACCTAAGAGGTGGAAAGATAGTTGGCAATCCACCTCTCAGGAAAAGATGCAGCTTCAGAATTAACAGATCGACAGATTACCAAGAAGTAGAAGAAGAATAAGAAGAAAGTTTGAATTTTTATTTACTTCCCCACATATACTGTAGTAGATGATGGGAAGAACACTTCCGAAAGCTTGGATTTATATATAGTTTAAGTTCTCACTTCCAAAATTTGCTGAAAGCTCCAATATATATATATATCTTCTATATCTAAATTTCTTATTTCTTAGACCTTTTAATATGTTTATGTTTTGAAAAGTTCTTGATTGTCTCTTCTTTCAAAGTAATCTTTGACTTTTCTTTCTTTATCAAAATATCATTATATTTTATATCAAGAACATTTCAAAACATATATATATATATATATATATATATATATATATATATATATACATATATATATATATATATATATATATATATACATATATATATATATATATATATATATATATATATATATATATATATATATATTACAAAGTTGGCCAGGACTTTCTTTGATATTTTTTATTCATAACATAATTTGGTATTTAAGTGATTTTTTCACGTGAGATATCAAAAGTCGACCATCATAACTAAGTGATGCAAAAACCCATGGCTCGGCTGGAGACCATTCAACACAGTATACGCTGTCCTCATGTTCACACCATTGAAGCGGTCCATCTTTTAATCTGCAAGATAATATAGTGTGTTGCAATAATAATTTCAGTTCTTATGGTATATAAGACATTTTTCACTTTTACTAATATACACAAAGCAGGTGGAACTTTAGGAACCGTTTGTGATATTCATACAAACACTGTTTATTTATACACCACTAAGATAGTGGTGTGTTGGCGTAGTAGTAGTGGTAAACAGTGTGTTCAAACAAATAGACTTTTCGCATGTCTATAATTATTTTGTAAGTTAAAATGTCACTTATCTTACATTTTTCTCAGAAGTTTGAATTTTTTTTAATTGAATAAAATTAGAAAATCATTTCTACATTAATAACGATTATATTAATGTAAAAAATAACTTTTTCTACGTATAAATTGAAAACGTTGAAAAAAGCACGATTTTGATGAAAATTATTCTGATTTAAAAGCCTTTAAGTTGGGAAATCAGAACTTATATTTTAGTAGAGATGGATAGAAACTCCTAGCATTAGATAGCACACAGATGGACTTTCTGTCTGTCTCACCAATCAAATGCTCCACTTAAACAGGCGCGAAATTCAATTGGTAACTGGTCTTTGAATATTGCTATTTTTTAACAAACTAATATTTTTCATTACTTGATGTAAGGGTCAAAACCAGAATATTTTTGGTAAAAATTTACAAAATATTGAGATCAATATAATAACTTACTTTTGCTTGGTATCAAATCCCTCTTTATCATCAGTGATAAGAGTTTCACTGATATTTTCTGAACTAACACTTGCAGCGCTAGAAAGTAATACTCTTGCATCTGAACTGGCTGTAAGAACTAGCTGATCATGAAATGGATTAAATCTTACACACCAAATCCTGCAAATAGAGATTTATGTGAGCTGTTATGTGCCAGGTTGGAAACTCTTCATTAGACAATGGTATTTGGATCATTTTAAGTGTATATGGCTAATATTAGAAAAGGATGAACCAGCTTTTTTAACAGAATGGAATCTAGAGATCAAGAAAATGATAGAGAGTTGGAAACATCTTATAGAAAGTAAATACTAAATTAATTAAATAACAATTTTATCCTCGTATGATCATAAAAATTGCTAATAACAATATAAAAGTTTTTGCAAAATGAATTTATTGAAGATATAGGAAAAAGTGCCCTGAACTATGTATTAAAAAAACCACAAAGCAAATATGTAATAGAAATAGCCAAACTAGATTTACGCATGCAAGAGATAAGTTAAGAGAATTAATCTTTTAAGGTCATGATGTAGTAGCTCTCAGACGAGATAATCCTGTTGCTATCTTGTGTCACTTTACTTCTAATTTAGAAGCTATCTAATGATGATAGAGCAGGTACAAAGAGGTAAGCATGAAGAAATATACGAAACAGTAGAATCACTACATAAATCAATCAAAGTTGTAGAGGAAGAGAATTTTGAAAATATTGAAAACTTTTGCTTCCTACAAGAGCGGGTCACTACTCCGCTGTCTCCAGTGTAATAATTTACCACCAATTAGGGGATTACTACCCTTCTAACGAAAGCGCTGTGGGTAGCAGGGGCTTACAAACGCCTGGACAAGGTGCTCCCGGATTCCTTGATGAGGTTGTCTGCTTTGCCCGCACCCAGCTTAATCTTGGTAGCTGGACTTCTTTCCCTTATAAGAAAAATGGGTCTATATTAGAGTGAAATTTGGGAGGGTGAATATCAAAACAATAGATCTAATGGTAACCAATAAGTAACGATAAAAAATAAAAACAGAGATACACAACAAAAATATAAAACCAAAATCTACATATAAAGTTATATTTATCTGGGCAGAGTCGAATTTTTGGAATCTTCCTTTGGGTACCAAATCTGCACCTCCTTATATAATATATCACAACATGAATTAATTTTTTCTTTGGAAGTGAAAAATTCGTATCATATAGATAATAACTATTTGTCTAATAATCAGGAATTCTCTATATTTGAAAACTTATTATTGTAATAATACACTCAATATTTGGAAAACAGTTATAAGACAATTATATGTAAACACTATGTAAGACTTCCCGTTTATCGCGGTCACGAAAAACTCCACTTGCAGTCACGAAACTGACTCCGCTCTCACTCTTGAAACTAACTATCTTTATTGTGGACCCTCCATTTTATAGAATATTCTTTGGCTGATTGAGATCCCCATGCAATTTGTTATATTTGTTGATGTATTCCTATCTATTCAGGTTGGTATGTAGCATTGTTTAACAAATACCAAACAAACATTTGTTGGATCAGTTGTTTACTGCTTGTGAAAGTATTTTATTGTTAGAGGACATTATAAACTTGAATTATCTAAAATTATTATTTCCTTTTGTTTTCAATTTACTTTTATAGACTTATGTCTATTCCTATAGACTCAAACGGAAGGAGAAATCAACAAATTAAGTAATATTTTAGATTACTGTGATTACTGGGCCACAACAATTAGAAAAATGACTAAAAATGTAAATAGCATATGACAAGCTTCTAATCTTGAATTGGTGATTTATTTTTTTTCTATATTCTGAAAACAAAAAGTTTCAATTTTTACAAAAACAAATAACTTACCAATGTGAATGATCACTTCTGGAGAATACAGGACTGCTTGTTTGTCTGAAATCCCAAATTTTCAGAAAACCATCATCTCCACAGGTTGCAAGGTGGTATAATTTATTCATATTGTAATCCATATCTCTTATAAATTGAGAATGAGCATTATCTATATTCCAGGCTAGTTCTCCCGACCTTATATCATATGTCTTTATGTGAGTTTCCGTCAATGTACTGAACTATTGATGGAAAACAGCATTTTTAATGATATTCCCTGAAGAGCATTTTCAAACACCTACCTGATTACAATTTTGATGTGGATTCCACTTGCCATTAGTGAATTTTGGACTATTCTTGCCTTCTAATAATATACTACTTACAAGTTTCCCTTCAGTTTCAGAAATGTCCCAAAGGACAACATGGGTATCTGTCAAAGTCACTGCAGAATTAGCAATTGTCGGATGAAATTCTGTTGTTCTGATATCATTTCCTAGTGAAGTAGAATCCAGTTTTGTAACTATTTCTAAATTTTCAATTGTATCATGATTTTCAATTTCAGGTAGTCTTAAAATTGCACTTCTCATAACACAGCTGTTTTCACTGGTGAGAGTGTTGTAGCAAGTAGATATTTTAAGTGGATCTATAGGACTTGATGTCAGTTTCCATATTTCACCTTCAGAATGATGAAATACCTATAAATATCGAGAAAACTACATTAATAGTTACATTAAAATCCGAATCTAATATCAGATTAATTATAACTTTATTAATATTATTTGCAAATTAAACAGGCGAATAGGAAGACATAAATAAACTCACAGAAGTTTTTATTGTAGATATTTCTTCATTGAATTCTATTAAATGAATTTGATTGTTAGTTTGTTTAAGTGATTGTGTTCCTATTATAAATCGTATTTTTTCTGTTTCTGCGTATTGTGGACATAATGCTCTGGACTAAAATAATAAGACATACAATATTTGAAATATTCAAAAATAGTCTGTATACCTGAAACTCTAGACCGTAAATTACAGAATTTTCATTATCCATGATTTAAATATTTGTTTTCTTTCATTCTTGACAGCATGTGGAATAACGTCAACGGGGATGCCAGATTTCACGATATATGGTGAGATCTCACAAAATTTGTTCTTAATCTCAGCTCCAATATCACTGATCTAAACATATGAAATCAAAACTAGAGTAGTGCATTATGTTACTAGGCGTAGAAAGCTATTATTATTGTAGAGCCCAGATTTTTGCACTGCCGAGACGTTAGCCGAGGCTGGGCAAATTGGGCGAAACATAAAATATATTGGGTCCTCTGCTCCGAGTGATATATTTTTTATTCAAGCGTGTCTGTACATTAAAATTCTTCTTCTCGATACATTTTTAAAATACACCTTTCAAAAGTGACAAACTTCAAACAAATTAAAAATTAAATAACAGTTCCTGCCTACTTGGTTACAACGCCCATAATAAGACGTTGCTATCGTTTCTCATTATTTTGTTACTAGTACATTAATGAGCGTTTATTATTTTACTAGTAAAAGAATAGGTTATTTCTACGATCTGTGTTGCCAAAAATGATAGAGATATTTTATTATATTATACGCTTGAAGAAACATAATTTATTATCTTTACAAGGAGAAAAATTCAGTATCCAAGAGTCTGACCGAAAATAAGCAATGCAAGGAATATCATTCCTCGGTTCAAGAATAGGAATAGGATCACATAACATCATAATATTTTTTTTCCACATAGTGTATGTCCTCTAGATTAGATGGTATGAAGTATAGAAGATTACCAGAAGTTGAACTTTACCGCATTCCAGCGCTAATTCTGAAAGAGTGTTTTCACAAGAAAATATTAACAAAATTCAGCTAAGAAATCGCTTTAAAACCACGAAGTTGGAAGGGCTCCTTTCAATAAAAAGCTTAATTTCAAATAGCGGTAATTGCTACAACTACTGTGTCTACAGATTTAACAAATAAATTAAATTCTGCAGCAATGTATCCCCCAGAAATTGATTCAGATTCGGAATAAATAAATTTATTTTTTGATATCTCGTTTTTACATCATATACCATACCGTTTTGCGGTTAGAAGCATATAATATTAATGTTTCGACTACTTTCAGTATATGAAAATATGATTTATCAAATCATCAAGATTGAAAGTAGTAGAAACATCAATATTATATGCTTTTAAACGAAATTTTTATTGAGACCTAAAATCAAGATAATTCATCAGAAAAACGTATAAAAGAGGTTTAAGAAGTAAGAAATTAAAGAAATAAGTAAAATATTGACTACTTGTATTTCCTTCTTTTATTCCCACTCCAGAAGTTTAACTTCGAAACTTCGAGGTTTGTTATGATTTTCTTACCACGGCCCTCACAATTTTTAGCTTCTAACCATTTGGCATCTCTGAACGTTAAATAGTTCTGTCAACGTCAAAGTTTTTGTTCGACGCCAAGAAACTATTGTCAAATGTTCAATTACTATCTTAGAACTAAACAAATTCCATAATAATAATAGATCATTGTTAATTGTTTTTGAACTCGGAATTTTTACCTAAATTAGTTATAGTTTTGCATATTAACTTATATTGTTCGCTGTGCATTTTCGACATTTGAGAATAGTAGCCCCGGCGAGCAAACTTAGGTCGACATTTTGTTTCTTTTAGTAGTATTTGAAAGCAAGTAAAAACTAAAATATGAGCGAAAAGTTTGAACCCAATGGTGATTATTATGCAGAAAATTTTAAAAGAAAGTCTGGCGCAGAGCCCGGTACAAATGGTACCGAAGATAATGCGGAAACTGAAGAGAATATAGTAATTCAAAAAGCAAGTGAATATGTTAGAGAATTGTTAGCTGAGAAGTTATTGATTGATCAAAACAAATTACCTAATGCCGCTCGGTTGTTGGAGCAAGGTATTTACATAATTTATTTTATAATGTATAGAAATCACTCGCATTTTTTGGGTTAGATACTAAAATTTATACACCTTCAACTACTAATGTAGTCCTAATAATGGATAAGAATCTGAATTTTTAAATACCTCATCTTCCCATTGAGTGATGAAATCAACACTAAAATAAAAAATAAATTTTGACCCCCTCAGAATTTGATGAAATTTGGTATGAAGGTTGTCCATAAAGAGATTAAGAAAAATACAAATTTTTTTTAAACATCAACAATTTCAGAATTAAGACTATGTAATGTTTTCCAAAATTTGAACCATTGTTTTTCTCCTAATTGAGCTGGAGATATGGGAGAGGTGTCATTTTTACTCAGTTTTAAATGCTCTTTCTTTTGATATGCAATACAAGATACTGTTATAAAAATCGTTTTTGAAAAATCAAATTCAAGATTTTGATTTTCTCAAAAAGTGCATTTTTGAAAATTTTAAAAAATTTCCTATTAATAGTTTATACTTTTGGTAAGTGATTCTGAAATTTCCAAAGTGGGAGGCTAATCAGTTCATAGTTGAATGATAATTTTTAAAAAGTTTATGAAACTATTAGTCAGAATATGTACTACAGATTTCTTTACTATATTATATAAATCATGAACTTGAAATTAAATTTTTAACATTATATTTAAGGCAGAAGATTTTCAGAAGTTGATGATTTGTGAAGTTTTTATAATTTTTTCAGATGTTATTACATAATTTCTTCCTGTAGGTGTTGTAGGATCCATTAACTTGTGTCATTTGTAGTTTTTATGGGCAGTTTTGGATGGTAACTGTTCCCTCTGTTGTATCTTCAGAGAACATTTTTACACATATCTTCAATACACTTGAATTTGCAGCCATTTAGACATGATATTGCTGTGTTCGCTTAATAGTTACTGTTTAGCTGTAACAACTGCTCAGAAATTTCTCAGACTCAACATACTCTTCTTATGTTTAAGGTGAAATAAATTTTTAATAGCATATTAATAAAGTTGAATAGGTATTAGAATTTGGTCATTATAAGAACTTTGTAGGCTAATATAACACAGACAGAAAAGAAAACTGGAAGTGAGCCTGCCTCAATTTGAATATTGATAGTTCTTTGTGAATATCTAGCAAAATTATCTACAGAATCAGTTATTTCTTTGTACAAGGTATGCATTTACGTATGTCTTGCTCAATGGTGAAAACTAAATACGGTCATAATTAATTTTATTATTTTTTGAAGATCCTCCACAAAAATTTATACCCTTTTTCATGCATTTGAATCAATTTTTAAGTAAAGTACTTTATTGATTCATTAAAGTGATTATTAGGCTAGTCACAAATTCTTTTGATTGGGAGCTTGTATTGCCATGAATAATGAATGACATCTTCTCTTGTTTTTTTAAATTATAATGCTTTCTGGCTAATATTATGGCTGTATACTATGTAAGATTGACTGATCTAAGTTGCTCTAATGTGATTGTAATTACATGAGTTTGAGTTAAAAATAGCTTCACGGATATATAAATGGAAAATGCTATTCAATTGGTCTACCGATACAAATATAATACTGAATTAGATTGATTTTTTTCATCTCAGAAATGTAGCAATGAATTTCATGAAAATTGAGGATGCTGCTGGCCCAAACTCAGATCATTCTCATATATTAGTAACAACTAGTGAACACATTATAGTAAGAGAATTTAAAGAAACTAATAACAAAAGTGACTAGGACACTTTCAATCAAGAATTAAATGACACAATGAGCCTAAATGTACTAATCTGAACAATTAGATGAAGAAGCTGAGAATTTAAATCCCAATTAACTCACAAATATTTGTTGTATACATTAGGAAAATTCTTGGTAGTGGTGTTGTGAGCTTCGCTATTGTAACCGTAATATCTCCAGATAGACTTCTCCAAATTTGGTACACAACGTTTCCCTGAAAAATTGCAGGATGAACGATTTCCTCGTAATATGAAAACATAAGTGCGGTAAATCAGAGGTTTGTAGAGGTTCAACAATCTTTCAATTTCTTTCAAAATGCATTAGAAATTGTAGGACATTTAAGGGAACAATGTATTAACCTTATCGAAGATTATGCTGCAAAATACAAGTGTTGTCCTTGCTAATTTTTTTATGAGTGAGTCAGGGGCGGAGCAAAGAGCCCTTGGAAAAGTAGAAATTATCATGTTGGAAATATCTTCGGCTTATTGGTGATGATAATTTGATGATTTTCATGCCTAACATTTTTATCCAAAATTAATATATTTTGGGTAAATAGTATAGTATTCATCATTTTTTTCAGAGGTAGCTAAAACTCAATCTCTAGGAAGAGCTCCTGTGAAAGAAAATAAATATGTTGACATTTATAGAGAGAAGCCCATCAAAGTTACTGTCAAAGTCTTAGTACCTGTTAGAGAACATCCAAAGGTAGGTTTTTCATTATTAAAATGATTTCTTATTGATTTAATTTTCAAACAAACATAACAAAATTGCTAGGTATCATAGAATTAAAAAACTTAGTCCTAACTTTGTAAAGTATAAGGCTCTACCATCTACATGTTTCAATATGGCGTTTGTATGTAAACAGTTTCATTGTGTGCATCAAAATATTTGTGTGCTCATTTTGAGTTAATATGAAGTATTATAGGTTTAACTAGATTTTATTATGTTACAAAAACATTTTGAGGGATGGAAGAAATATATAAAACATTCATTTTTTAAGCAGGAGTGAAGTTGTAATATTAAAAAGATTTCGTATTAGTCACACCAAACTTGCACTTAGTTATTTTATTTTTTCAGATAGTAGTGCTGTTTGTTATACTATGACTGTCACGCATATAGTCACTGCCTACAGAACAATAAATCCACATATAGAAAGATAGTATTAATGATCCTCAAAACTATTAACATCTATCACAATATATAATAAAGTAGAATTATGTATTTTAATAACTTTGTAACAGTTCCTTAAGTAATTGTCATATTATTTGTTCCTTCACCAAAGAGGAATTGTAACTCACACGTAACATTAAGAAACAATCCAAAAACGTATTTAAAATTACTTCCAACTGTTTTTTTGTTAGAATTACAATGTGACTTGTTCCCTTAAAACACATATGGGCAACCACCGGCCCGCGAGACATTTTGGAAAAACCCAATTAAAAAAATATTACACTAAACTAAGTACTTATACTTAGTACTAGTACATATACTTATACTAGTACATATCTTTAAAAGAAAACACTTGTTTGTGCTTTTTATCTTATCCGGCACAGGATATGATATGAATAGACTATAAAAATGTGGAGTCATCAATAGATTAATGAATCCCATAGCCTACACAAGTTTCCTTGTGTTTCCTTAGTTTACTCACGGGAGTGACGGTGAGGCGGCAAACATCAAAACCTTCGATGTTTGCCGCCTCACTCTTTGATAATCACTTATTTGATAATCATTTATTGGTACAACTACTCCAGGAGCTAACGACTAAGTGTCAAAATATACTTCATTAGAGGACGAAGGCGGAAGTCACTTTTATTTAAAATTGATATTAAAAGTTAGTCGAGAGACCTGTAAAACTGTGACTTAATGAGAAAAACTTCCCTGTGAGTACATTATTTCATGTTTGTTCATCAAATATTTGAGTGAATCTATTATCAGCTTAAAAATTGTGTCAGTTTGAAAAAAATTACAGTTATAGACTAACCAACAGTCTTAAGAAATGAATAAGTATTAGCATAACCATAATGTGAAACCAATATCTGTATTAAGCTTTTTTTTGTGTCAATGATGCATCAATTCAACATTCACCAGTTTGTAATATGTAAATTTTCTTTTAGTTTAATTTTGTCGGTAAACTTTTGGGGCCAAAAGGTAATTCTATGAAGCGGCTTCAAGACGAAACAATGTGCAAAATGGCCGTATTAGGAAAAGGATCAATGAAAGATAGAGCTAAAGAAGAGGAATTAAGAAATTCTTTGGATCCTAAATACAGGTAAATAAATATGTGTGAAGATTCATTTATTTTTTGTAAAGATATTTGAAGTATGGTAATAAGAGTGCTAGAATTAATATAATAAATTACAGGCCTATGCTTATGCTCTATGCTATTTCTGAGGTTTGAATTGAACACATACTAGAGTACCGTAGATATTTTTTAATTGATCAGCAGCATGAGTTTAGGCAGGAAAAATGTACGTTCACTGACCTAGACTTATATCAACATCTTGAAGGACTTTGACACTGTCAGCCATGTCTTGTTTGGGCTTTTTAGAGTGATTGCTTTTGCTTATGACCAATAAAAGCTCAGTTTCAAATCTAATATCAGCTACATGAGGTGTTTCTTATTTTTAATTTATTCATTAATGTTATAAGTGAAGTAATATAGGATGAATGACTCGGTCGGAGATGGATTGGAATATCTGATATGACACAAGCTAAGGCACACATGGGCCTTCTGTCTCTTTCACCAATCAACCTTCTCCACTTAAACTTGACCGAAATTTGATAGCTGAATGGCATTTTAACTGGACACAGTCATCTAAGTTGCCATTCCCATACTATAAACATCATGGATGATATCAAATGCCCTTAATATAGAGAAGGAATCATGTCATTAGTAAGCATTCACATGTTCAAACTCTTGGGCAAGTCGTACAGTTTGCCTAGTGAAGTTAAAAGATTCTAGCCAAGGTGCCTGATTAGTTTTCTAAAGAACAACTGCCTTTAATATTTTAAGTGGGTCACTACGGTCCTATTAGTTGGCCTATGGGCACAGAGGTCCCTGACTGCCCACAACCCAATATATGAACAATGGATAGAATCTAACTGTAATTTGTTTATGTAGCTAAAGAATCTGGCTTGTTACTAGAATAAAATATTCGTCAGTTACTTCATATTCTCCTTATTTTGATTTAATATCTAGTTCTGATTATTTTCCTTAATTTGTAAATAAATAAATGAAATATTTGATAGATCAGCTGGATTTCATTTGCAAATTATTGTAGCCATTTATCAGATGACCTCCACGTCGAAATTTCGGCTCTTGGCCCCCCAGCAGAGGCTCATGCAAGAGTTGCATTTGCATTGGCAGAAGTGAGAAAATATCTTATACCCGATAATAATGATAATATAAGACAAGAACAAATGAGAGAAATGGAGTTATTTGGAGAAAGAGGAAATGCTTTAGATGATAGAGATACCAGACTAAGGAGGTCAGCTCCAAGCATTCCTAGACGTAAGTATTAACAGCAAGCATAATAGTAGGTGGATATCAATTCATGAAATTTAATACAGTTTTGTCGAAATTATGATCATTACCATTTAGACTGTCTTCAAACTATAGCATTCATCCAACATTTTTTGTTACGTGATCTCTCATCTTGCCAGTGATATATTCATTTATTGAGATAAATGGATTGCCTGGTCCTAGAAACTTGGAAGAACAAGGAAATAGCTTCCTTGAAACCATTAGAGATACTGAAATACATTAGGATCTTGGAACTGGAAGGCAAAGTGTAGATGTAACAAGAACTACAAAAACTAATATCTGTATCCATTTTCGTTGATACTTGTCGAATTATACTTCCTAATCTATTTGTTTTTGCTCAAAACTTTTTTTATTATTTCAGCATCTATACCTAGACCACTTCCTCCAGCAATGCGTACGGTTACAAGAGTACCTGTAACTACGCCTAGAGTTATGCCTGCAAAAACTAAAATTATGTCAATTTTGGATCGTGCTCGTGTTGCTATGGAAGAGAGTTATGGATATGAAGATGATTATGGATCTACTTCGCCAGGTTACAGTAGTTTTTCTAGCTCAAGAGCACCCTACACTTCAGGATATTATGACGACTATGAAACTGATTATTATAAAGGCAGCACCTCCGGTTTTGGTAAGTAATTTATCTTAATTTTGGTGACAGTTAAGTATGAACTTCACTCGATTAATAGTCATAGTAGAAAAGGAATTGGACAAATATATTTTGGATTTGGTGATATTGTGAGCTGAAATTATTAATTTAGCTTGTTAATGTCACTTAAGCACTTTCAATTATACTGGAAGTTCTCCATTTCAATTTTTTTAAATAGATACAGATAATTCAAGTTTTATTCACCAATTCTATTTAAGATTTTTTAACAAATGCTTTTCAGCTAAAATTGTAGGTGTATCCGAATCCGAGTTTTGGACATGCTGCTCACCAGTTATATGTATTTATTGATACATAGAATGTCAAGGATCCATTTTGTTGGTCAGATCACTCTTTTGATTTGGTTTGCTTAGGTGTGGGTATTTGGAGTTTATACTAAAAATTTGGTATTTCCCAAGCCTGTTATGAAAGATGAAGATTTAGAGTATTATTTACTTCTATTTCCCTAACAGTAAACCATATTTCAAAAATTATAAGACATAACTCGAAGAAAATAAATCATAAATGTTCATAATTAGATGGTGGTAATTATTCATTACAAAATTACATTACTCCCTAAAATTAATGCAGAACTTTGAAATTTAATAAAAAAATTCACTCCTTTTTTCAAAGCACTAGCATTAATTCCTTTTTTTGTACTCCTGATATAAACTCGCGGAGATAGATATATATATGGAGTTATTAGATAGTGCCTACAGAGCAAGATAGGGAAGAAATCGGGGCAAAATAACAGTCCAGGCTCGTCAACAGTACAGGGGTTTGTGACAAGGTACATAGTTTAAAGTTAGTGTAGAAACTGTTAGATTTATGCTTAAGCTAATGCAGTGTCCTAGGCAAACAGTTGATCCTTGGATAGACAATTATCAAGTATTAGAAACATAAGCTAGATGGAGTGTTTTGTTCATAATATGTTTGAACTCAGTGCCATCAATACCTCCAATTTATCTTTATCATCATCACTTTTAATCGAAACTCTTTGAGTCACACCCTGCATACCTGGGAACAAAAAATTTGCTAAACTAGAAAATACGTTTTTGGTAAAGAGTCATGAAGTTGGAGCTAACTCCTACTGTATTTGATATCTAGTAACTTCTCGTTTACCTATGTGATTAAGTAGGTATCGAATTTTCTGGGACTGTTCTAACTGTCTTGGACAAATATGGGAGGCTGTATATATATGTAAATAAAATTGGTTATAAAAAGAGAGATAAAATTTAATATAAAAATTTGTAAACTCGGATGGAAATTATAGGATTAGATTTCAAATAACTTATTTTTTAATCTACTTTATTTATTTAAATTCCTTGAAGAAGTGAATAGAGATGATTTTTCTTATGATGAATGTGTAGTAATATCATTTTCCTTTTAAGAATTTGATCTATTCATTAAACCCATTTAACTGCTCTTCACTGTTGAAAATTCCATAAATAAAAAGTTATGAAATTGAATGTTGTATCATGGAAAGCTTCTATATCTGTAGTATATATCATCATTTGAAGGCTAGCTGACATCATTTTGGTTCCATTCCACCTTGCCAGGAAGTTTTACGTTGAATTTCTTATCAAGTAGGTATGTCCGTTGGATCCTATCTGGAGACATCATAAGGACATGTGCCATGTTGGCAGTTTTATTCCGAGTTTGTTTTTTCTATGGCAGTGCGCCTTGGCAGTCTGTAGAGACCCGACACTTATAGGGGCCCTCAGAGCAGTCGTCAGTGTTTATCTTGCCGTTCCAGTTACCTCCCACAGTACAAGTATCGTAAAGTTTTTTAGCGCCGCTATAGCCGTTTTTTGGTAGGCCTTTCTACCAGATCAAAAAAGCGTGAATTAATCTAGAAGATGATCTCTAATATTCACATTTAGGTAGATCACCTGAGACCTCAGCTGCCCCTAGTGATCTGCTGCTGAAGCTGCATGGTTGCCAAATACTTCAAATACGCCTTTTTTGTTTTTTAGTAATGAATAGAGTTCGGTTAGAGAATATTATTTAGACTATGAGTATTGTAAATTTAATTAAAAATTTTTAAACTTTAGTTTGTTCACTTGTATCATCAGTTTATTTGAAAATTGATATTTATTTTATCATTGTCTAAAAATAAATAAGTGCTATATTACTGGATAGAAAATTGAAAACCCTTTTAAAAGCGGTGTCACATGCTACACATTTAAAATTTTTATAAGGGTTGAGGTGCAGGTAACTAATTTTATTCGGAAAGTGTTTCACATTCATAATTACGCTAGTTTACTAATAATTTAATCATAGAACAAATTATTTATTAACAAGTTCTAACAACTGGGTTAATATCATCAAGTGCTTTGTGTTAACCATCCATTTATATGAATTTGATTATAAGTGATCAGATTTTTATGTTAGTGAAAATATAATTAAAAATAATAACGATAATAAATTTTAATAATAACAAACTACGGAGTTTGAAATTTATATTTAATAAAAATACTAAAGTATCCTTTTTTACTTTTAAATAATTTATAACATATGTTAATAATCTAAAAGAATAACGCCGGTTTTTAATACATATAAAACAATATTTATCAAAAATATACAGAGAAGATTAAAATGTTTTATCAGTTATTCAATCAAAGAGAATACACAGTGTGATCTAAACCGATTTTTTCTTAAAGAATAAAATTGACTCGATATTTTAATTATGTTTCAAAGTTAATATTGGTTAAAAATACTATCAATTTATATCATTACGACAAATGGAACTATCAACAAATTATCTGTGGACGCGATTTTTGGAAAAAAAAACGGCCATAACCTTACTAACATGAGAGTTTTGATTTCGACTGAACTTAATAACAAATATTAAGGAGGTTCGAGCGAGAAATTTCGCAAAACAAGATATATTTTTTTGATAGTGTAGAGTATCACGAATCCAACAGTACCCTTCTTTATATGTATTATCAAGAAATTTGAGTGCGTGAATGGTATCGAAAGTATAAAGATGGCCGTTATGATATGCATGATGAAGGGGGCCAAGGACGCAAATCTGTCGTTTTAGATGACCTGGTTCAACGAGTTGACAGAATGGTTGAAGAAAATCGCAGATTCGCCATTACTGCTTTGTCTACGGGATTCCCAGAAGTTAGACTACATTGGCGGCAACTTTTTTTGAAGAGGATATTGAAAAGATTGTCTAAAGTTGTGACAAATGTCTCAATCTCTTTGGTGATTATGTCGAAAAGTAACCGAAAGTGTACATATCTTTTGGTGATAAAATTATTGTTTTATAGGAACTTTTCCTTTATTTATAGCCTATCCGAGGTTGAATAAAAAACAGCGCTTTTATATTTGATTAGTAAGAAATTAATCTTTCTAATGGTGTCAGTCATTATGGCGATTATTGAACAAAAATTAGCTAGTTATTAGCTAAAAATTGTCATAGTTCAATGCATATCCAGTAACTTTTTGATTTTGACACATTTTTACACTCACAAACTAAATATATTCCACTGTAACAAGTAACTATAGTAACCAATGTCGTTATAGACTGACGGTTATTCTTATACACATACCTTTACATATACTTTATAAGTGTATATATGTTTGTATCAATACTCGACGTTTATTGGCTGTTTTGAAAAAAATCAAGTGAGTGACTATTTGTTTTTAATAATATGTTAACGTTCAATTTAGCAAATTTTATGCATTGTTTTAGTTCATAATTAATTAATTTAAAATTTTTAATCATAAATACATGTTGAGTAAAAATCAATAAATTTTAACTAATTATCTGTCTATCCTGCCATAGGTCTTCCGTCAGTTCTCTCTCCTGAATTTGCTTATCGATGCCCTCTCTCCAGCTTCTTCTATTCTGGTCTTCGTCTTTTTTTTTCCCTTGTGGTGTCTATTTTAGGAACTGTTTAGATATTCTTTGTACATGACCATACCAGATTAGTCGTTTCGTTTTGATGTTATTGATTAATGTGTGTCTGACTACCAGTGCCTCCTTTATTCTATTCTACCATTGTCTCCTTTATTCTTTCCTACCATTATCTCCTTTATTCTATTCTACCATTTCTTATCATATCCCTGTCTTCATTACCATTTTGTCCCTTAATTGTTTTATCTGCCACACTTCGCTGTCATATGTTACAATATTTTTAGGGATCGAGTAATATATTCGTTGTTTGTTGATTTTTGATATCATTTGTTCCCATAATATTCCATTCATTAAAACTTTTCTGCCATGTGTATTTCTCTCTTTGATTGCTGTGTAGAGTGTTCCATCTTCTGTTATTTTCTTTCCTAACTATATGTATTCTTTGCAGTGTTTCCTTCAGGTCGATGCCTTGTGCTGTTGCTCCGATGCACAATCAGTTTTTTTATTACATTTTTTATACATTTACTTCGAAATCCCATTTCCTGTACTCTTCTATGAGTTTTCCAGTTATTTAGCTTAAGTCTTCATGATCCCGTGCTATTACTATATGATCGTCTGCGAAGCAAAGTATGTATAGTGTAGTTGTTGTCACTGAGAGGTATTCTCATCCCCCTGAATTCCTGCTTTCACATTTTGAGTGCTTACTCCAAGTAGAACTTGGCGAGAAGCAACTCCCTGGTTTTATACCTTTCGTGGCAGTTCAGATAAAGCCTGGTTTGCTTCAATTTTCGTCATACTATTTTCATATGTTGCTTTTATTAACCTGTTTGTGATGTTTGTTCTAGCGTTGTCCACAGTTTGCTAAGAGGTACACTGTCGTATGTCTTCTGCAGATGTACATTTAATAAATGCATTTTTTTTCGATCATTTGTGTAACACAGTATAGATGGTCAACTGTGGATCTGCCGGGCCTGAAACCAGCTTTTCTTCCGCCTCATGATCCTTATTTTCTCTTTAAATTTTGGTTAGCAGTATGATCGTTGTATAGTTCCCGAGTTGTATCAATTATATCTGCATCTATAGCTGTAATTTCTAAACTGTTGATGACTGCAAAATATTTTTTGTAGACACTTCAATGAGGAATGAGATAAAAATGGCTATTGTCTTGTCAGAGATATTTCCAAAAAACATAAACTGCAACTTCTAAATCAGAATAAGTCGGCGCATGGGCTTGATATAGCATCTATAATTTGTCCTTCCTCATTTTTCCTTCTTCGCATTAATAGATCATTCTCCTAAAAATGACTTTGAATCTCCATTTGCTATATGATCTTTTTTAACGCTTTCATTAGCTTCGCTTGTATGTATGTTTCTATCCTTGTAACGGAATATTTAAATTCGATTTTCTTCTATTTTAAAACGCCAAATTGATTTACAAACTTATTGAAAAACCACTGACAATACAATAATTCACTAATATAACATCTTGTCTTTGTCCAATAGTCCTTATCAAAATCAGTAGACTTAACGATACCCTAATAATTCAGTAACTTGATTAATATTCCCTGCCGTTAGATGGCGTTAAATTAATATAAAAATTTTCCATTTTAAGTTGACTGCTAGACAAACTTATGTAGTAGCACTACTGTCCTTAGATGGTATACAAATAGAAAAACTTGATTGCAAAAATTTAACTGAAAGTCTGACATGATGGTGAAGTATTAGATGAAATGTTAAATTGCGAAATAATGCATAAGATTACCTGTTATTATAATCATACATGATTTAACAAATAAATTATAGCTTAAAACAATGAAATCATGCTTTTATGGCTAAACTAAAAAATAATTCTTAATATAATAATGAAATGATTGAAGAGAGAATTGGTGTAGTGTAGTGTAGTTCTAACAGCGTGGGATGTACGACATTTTTCTTTTAAAACTTTGCGTTAATTAAAAGAGTAAAAAATTATAACAACTAATATTCATATTGCAGATTAGCAACTTTAATTTTTTCTTCAGTTAATTTAATTTTTATATTATTTTCCACTTTTTAGTTTGATTAATTTTAAAGGGTAATTCTTTTCATTATAATTTATTCGACTCTCATTACATATTGGACTATTACAGTAAATGAATTGCTACGCTTTCCTTCATATTTCCTAATGAATAATGGAATTCTTAATCAAAACGTTTCTCTGTATATTGTTGATAATATAATAATAATAGTCTTAGTAATCCTAATTATAACAGTGATAATAACAACGATAAAATAAAACAGTTCGGTCGCTCAATATGTTTAATTAAATATCTTTTGCACAGAAACATCATCACGACCTTGGAAGACTTCATCTTATCCTAAAACAACTCCAAGTACATCTTCATCTTCACGTCTGGCCGAAACATCTCGTTATAAAGGTTCTCCCTATTCCAGACCATTAAAATAAAGGACCAAATTTTGATCAGGGTTCCCAATTAAATAAAAAAAGACAATTTTTTACTTCGATAATAATTTTATTGTAGGGAGATGTGTGTAATATTTTATGTGCAAGATAAATGATAATGCTTAGTTATTTAAATAAAGTTTATGTTCGTCTATTAAACATATAAATTAACAACACTTAATATGCTGATCCAACTTATAGGCGCTGGTACTTAAAAATTTCTGCTTAATTCTGGGTGGCTGTACGTAGACGCTTGCTTTGTTATCTGTAGTATCGAAATTATTAAAGAAAATGAGAATCAAAAAAAGTTTTTATTGCAATTTTCACTTACTATTTATATATGATACAAAAATGTTTTAAGTGCTGTTTTTACTAGTACACAACTAAAGTGAAACTGAAACGAAATTTCATAAATTATGTTGAGTTATGTTGAATTTCTTGATTGTACCCTTAATTTGTAAAACTTAGAGGTAAACATAATCCAAAGAGAGATGTTATTTTTCAAATGCAAAAAAGTTCGACATTCATTTTACAATTGTTTATTTTTCCTGTTATATTATTTTTCTGGACAGTTAAAACGTTTCGTAAAAAATGAATTGTAACGTTTCGTGGTTAAAGGTTCGTTAATAAAATTTTAAGTTAAATTACTACTCCACGTTTATCCCATTTACATCACAATTATCTCGCTAATTACAACACTGCCCGTATTTTCTTCTATTGTTTGCATGTATCTTTAACATTCCAATACTACTCTATTATGAGCTCCTACCTTCTATGATGTTTCAGAATATGGTTGAAATTTCTGTGTCTAGTAGTAGCCACTTCTTCTGAAAACATCTTCAACGCAGGTTAACGCTACGCGAACAGATCGTATCGTTACATGCTAGGTGTGGGTTTGTTCATTCGATCACTGGATAGGAGTTGAAACAGTCTTAAAATGTTTTAGTATTTTATTTACACCGATATATACAGTAGACACTGAATGTAACATTTAATAAAAATGACAAAAAGTTGGGTCGATTATATGCATGCGTTATAGATTAGAGGTAAATTTTGAAGTCTTTCGCCTGCCTGTAAATCCAAGAGTTTACAGCTACTTTCACTTCTTCCTTGTTACTGAAGCACTTTCCGCCAAGATGGTGTAAACTCCCTGATTCATTATCGGACTTTATTATCCTTATTATCACTGATTGCTTCAGTACCATAAACTTCTGCTATCTAGTGATGACTGTCTGCATCCGACATGAAAACGGAGAAAAGCTGAAAATATGTTAACCATCATATATACAATTTGTACAGAATTATGTGTACAATGATTTTTTTTGTTCAATTATCGCAAAGAACCTGTTATAATTTTAAGCATTAATTCTTCTGGTTATTTTCTTTGAAAGATTTTCCCAATTTATCGTTGATCATTGTTTTCACTCAACACTTCTATTTCATTCTTTACTTTTCTTGTATTTTAACGTTATCGTTACTTTTGTCTTAATTAACGTATATTGTGATACATCTAGACATATCCCTCTAGCAGATACCTTGGTTTTAATTTCGAACAATTCTCCGTTTTCGGGTTATATTTTGTCAAGGGTGGACTGAACATATTATTTATTCATGTTCATTGCGGTACATGAAAAGGTTGAGACTAGATTTATATGTTAAATTGAAAACACCGTCCGGCTTATTTCATGAAGACAATAGATGTTTGACAATAGATATGAGTTGAAAAATTTACGAATTTATTGAAGAAATTTCCAGTTTTGTAAAATCGATTGGGGTGACTTATTCTGACTTGAAAATTTTCTATAAAATTAGGCAAAATTGCACGAATGTATCTCATATACAGATAGAGGTAGTGGAAAACGTCGAGCTATGACCTTGGAAATACTGAACGGCAACGTACATAGAATTATTAGTAAAATAAGACGAAAAAGCATTATAAACTTGTTAAGGCCTTAATAAGTTATTATTATATCTAAAATAAATATTAGTAAAAAAATAAAAATTTTATCTTCAGTTTATAATTAAAATTGGCAATCAAAATTTAAGTTAAAATTAAATATTTGACCAATGTGAATGTTTTCCGATTAACTGAATCTGAATGCAACACATCCGCATCACATGATTCTTACATTATTTTTTTTTTCTGCAGGTGTGATCAATTATTATAGGAAATATAAAATCGAGTTCACGCACTAGTGTGTGCTAAAAAATACTATACGCACTAGTGTGTGAAGAATATCTCATTTATTTAATATTGTTACTCCAATAAAATACATACAATCAATAAGAAAATCTCAAAATTTTCTCACAGATTTTATTATTAAATATTTTTATGGGATTAACTGAATGATATAGACTTCTTGGTAATATACGTGATACAATCGGAACAAAACGAGTTTGTTGTTATAGGGAAAAAATATTAATAATAATTAATTAAATCAAACAATTGTCATTTGATACTGAAAAGTTATATGATTGAAGTTTGAATTAAAGTAAAAAAAAATAACAGGCTACAAGATGAGTTTGCAACCTAAGACTTCATCGTCGACGGCTGAAAATTCACTTTAGCTGTCACCACTATCCTCGTCCCCTAAGTTTATTATTTAAAACGCCACGTTGTCCATTGCTTGCTCTCCTTCGACTTCATTTTGAAAGATCACATTCGCGCAAATATTTTTCCATGTTCTATAGGCACCTCACAAAATGTTTCTCTGTTAATTTCACACATCATCTAATTTAAAAGGTACGTACGTTGCAAGCAGCTACATCGTTCTTCACCAAAGCCCATATTTTTTCTATTGGGTTTAGCTCCGGATGATAGGGTGGTAAACGTAACTTTAAAATGTCATGTTCTGCTAAAATTTCAACTATTATATATGTTTTAAAACATGCGTTGAACTTTTATATAATTGTATATAGCTCAGCTTTAGTTGATTTTAACTTAAAAATTTTTCCATGAAAAAATTAGAATCGCTTCTAACAGTGTATTGTGGGCATCATCCAATACCAATACACATTTTTTTTTGGAGTACCGGGAATGAATTTTTCTTTTAACCACTTTACAAAATTTGTATTGTTCATGTCGTCGTGAAAGTCTACGGTTTTCACTCTCGATTTTCTATTCCCTTCACCTACAATACGTTTCTCCGAGGTAACAGAAACATCATACGTTTTGGCTACTCTTTTCTCTTCTTCTATTCTTATAAATTGTACTACTCATGTTCCTAAATTTTGACTTAAACAAAGGATCTCAAGAACTAAGAAAAAAACATTTTAACATTTCAACGTAAATATGAGAATTAAAAAAAATACTCTCTCATTATCTTTTTTATTCAAATTTTTAATTTCATATACCCAATTTTTAAACCATTCGATAATGTAACAACTGAAATATTCGTTAAAAATTTGATTTTCCCTGCAAAGTAGAGCTACTCAACTATAAATCGAACTCTATTTTATCAAAAACTAATTCATATATTCCTTACTATCGAGTAAATTAATCCACTTCCTACACAAAATATTCTCACAAATTCTCACGAGGTGCAGGGTACTTTCACGAGCGTTAGCGAGTGGCATAAATTACCGAGTGAATAATAACTCATTTTACGCGAGTAGAATACTGTACTTTATCTACGACTACTCAATATTTTTGTTACATTATTAAAAACACTACTATTATTTTATTCTAACCAATATTTTACACAATATATTATTGTTTATTCAAACATAGTACATAGTTATCGAAAATTATCATAATCCTATATGTCTATAATAACCAACACAAAAATCTATGTATTGTTTCAAAAATATTGGGTATCTAATATTACAAGAGGATGGTATTTATTTATAGTTATTAATAATCCCTTTTGCCAATTCAAAATTCAAATGCTATATTACATACTTTCCTCGACCTTTCCGGCAATAAATTTAATGAGGCAACAACAGCTTCTCTAATTTCTGATGGTATTGAAGAAAACTCAGTTTCATTTTCTATATCCATTTTTAGTTGGTTTTTAACATAATTTAACATAAAATATTACAACATTGAAAAATCTAAGGACACAATAATGTTGAAAGGTGTGAGCCAATTTTATATTGTTTCAAAAGGTATCTACTTCAATTTATAAGTTGTTTCAAAAACCATGGTGCGTTAAAATAGAGATATTGGGATCTCTAGCACTAGGGTACGCTATCTGGTGGCGAAATTTAATATCAGAGGTCGAACCGATAACAGCTGATTACAAGTATACAAATATTTATGTGGAAATAATTATTTTTCTAATTCTATCACTTGATTATACATACATTATTTAGAGTGAAAATTAAATTAAAAAGTAAAGTGTGCTGTTGTGTATTTAATTGTAAAAGCAAAGCTTGTTCGTGATGAAACAATTATCTCCATTTTCAACCTTCCACTAAACATTTTGTGTATAGAATAAACAAATTTGGATCATTGATAGACGTATAGCTTGGATACTGCAAGAACATGTTTACATATACCACTTAAACCAGCATCATTCATGAACAACTCATTCCAATTATTCAACCGTCTTTTAATATTTCAACTGTTATTTCATGCGGATTATCTTTAATATGTGATGTTAGTAAATAAAAATCCAAAATACTTACAATTACAACCACTATTTGGTACTTGTCCACACTTTTACAACCAATGAGAAATTTTTATAGCTTGTTTTTGTGCAAGCAAATTTGCAAATTTCTTGTAACGTAATTTTGCTTTTATATTTAAATTATAAAGAAATTTATAAAAATATTTTTAGATAATATCCACGTTTATTTATATGCATAAAGTGACTTACTGACTCCAGTTCATATTTTTACCATTATGGAAAATTTTCTAAGCCACGCCTCTACCAGAGATCCCAATACGATAAACACATTGAATGTCGCTTATAGCTCTTTGCTATTGCTCAGTGTTTTCAAACTTCAGGTCCCGGGTGCGAATCTGGTCTAGGAACATTTACTTTGCAATTTTTTTTCATTTGTGCAGAAAGTATCTGACAGCAGTTATTAATGGATTCATTAATCACTGCCGTGACTAATGCGATTATTAAGATAGAGAGTAGGATCTCGTTTCAAACATAAAATTGTGTTTTGCGTCAGTATGACTCATAACTCTACATGATTTCCACTACCTATACAACCTTTTTTGTAATTGTTAACCGACCAACACGATGAGACGGTTGTTGGTTAGATATTAAGAATTAAAATTTCGGTTAATTAGGTAAAAAAGTAGTTTTATTGCAAATAATGTGGTCAACCATCATTGGTTAGCCCGAAGATACATTACATAACTGTTATTTGAAATATGGGAACCCTGTATTTTTATCAAAACAAAATCATTCAAGTTTAAGATACAAAATTCTAGTTACAAATATGCATCCTAATACAATCTAAATAATTGTATTAAATACATTTCCACTTCAAGTTTAGAACTATAATTTAAGTGAAACTTCTTTTTCATATAATAGTTTTATCATTTAAAATATACTTTTAATATCAATTATATATTTTGTTGTTGTCTCTAACCTGTTAGATAAATAAAAAAAAATAAGAGACTTAAGTAGTGTTGACTCAAGCATTAATGCAAACGGCTGTAATCTACCAAAAAAATTTGAAACCTTTTTAAACATAGAAAAATTAAAAACTCTATAACTTAATAATTATCTATGACTTGGACACTTTCTTGTAGAAAAACAGCATACCTAAGTCAAAATGTCAACTCTAGACTGTTCGTAGCAACACAAGAACTGTTTCAGACAGATAGAATGTTATAGCTTTTTATCGAATGTAGATAAAAAACTGTTTTTTCACTTCTCCCACAAATTTAAGGTTTAGCTCTTGATCACTCATATTGAAAAAAAAAAACAAAATAAACATTTGATAATCAAGGTCACGTATAACCGATTGTAAACTAGTTTCATTCGAGTCACCTCTGTTATACGTTGCCGGGGTTGCAAGATCAACTGGTTTGCATCCTTTGTTTCAAAACAGATGCATCGTGGGCGGTCGGTGTAAGTGGCATCAAAGTTCTCGTTCCTTTTTCATTAGGAAGTCGTTCTTATAGAAGCACTTTTCCACACCACAGAAGGACTTCAGTTCAATTACAGATGTTTCTAGTTCTGTGAGGCACGTTTATTAAATTCTTTATTTCCTTTGATTAATGTGTGATCGGAAATCCTGACTAAAGGTACTCTGCCGATTTCAGTAAATTTTCATTGGTACTCTCAACTCAGATGTGTCGGATTAAACGGGAACTTATAGATGCTTTACTATCAGAATGAATTGGTATGGCAAATTTCTGTAGAATATCGTGTTCTTTGTATTGAAAAAATCTGGGTTCTTTTAATCCTACAGCAGTACAGCAGTTTGTTTTTCTTCACAAATTGGTGCAATGGCATAACACAACAACATATATGAATTAATTTCTCGAAATTTTATTTGTTCAAAAAAAAACCAACCGCAAAATCCAATAGTTGATATTTAACTGACCCTTTATTTTTTTACTACTGCTGAACAAGATACTAAATGTCATCTTTAAGATTTGTTCTAACTTTTGTACTGTTCAATGTCAACCAAAGTCATTTATTAGCAACCACGTTTCACAGTTATATAAATAATTTCTATTAGGATGATATCTTCTAACATGTCAAGTTGCAGTGGATAATCTCTATTAAGAAACCTTCTTTTTAATCATTCTTTTTTTTCATTTTTTCTTATTTTCTCTATTTTATTACACGCAATAACAGTAATTTAACATAGAAATATGCCTATTTAAACCAGTTACTCTTCCAACTAATGTGATTAAACAAAATAGGTTGTAGAAATTAACCTAATATTCATTTCTACAATTTTCTTAGCTTAGTCGAACCCAATCTAGTAGTTTTTCTGGTCGAAGTTTCACTTACATTAAAAAATTGCTGAGAGTCATAATGAGGTCACATCAAAAGTAGAATTGTTTGAAATATCAATTATTATTGTTACTATTACTGGATTACAATTTCCTATTATGGGACGTAATTGATGATCTAAATTAAAATTATACATTTGATGTAATTTTCAATGCTTTAGATGTGCTACGAGTAAAATTTTCAGAATACAGTGTTTCATAGAATTAATATATAATTAGACAAAAAACCTTTAAAGGTATATTTTGGAAGTGTTATTAAAGCTACACTCCCCCAAAAAAGCTCTAAAATACCATTTATTTTGAACACATTAGAAAATTTGCATAATTTACATCTGCTGCTCACATAGATTTCAATTTCTCATATTATGTAGTACAGTATGGCAAATACAGGAGTGAATGAGAGGCACGAAGTTGAAATGAGAAAGTATTCGGATGACAAAGAAGGATAATATGCGCTTGGTGAATTAGTACGGTAAATAATCAAAGTACTAAATTCTGTACCCCAGAATAAAATATATATTCTTTCTCGGTATCCAGTAAATACAATGAAAGTAGGTACCTATGCAGTGCTCTTCACTATCTAATAGACATAAGAGAACTGACAATATTAGTCAGGTATACGAGCTTGAGGGACCGTACTAATCCCTACTACCATTATCTAGTAACGCGCATTGACAGCGTGGCTATTTCACATTCATTCCTGTATTTGCCAAAGTGTACATAAAATTTCATAATCAAGTGAATAATTCAGAAAATGATATTATTACTTAGAAACTATTAGTAGGATATGCCCCTCTGATCTAAATAAAAGTATAGTATTTGTCACTTATTATAAGACCTGAAGTGGTGAATAATTTGGTTATTTCAGGAAAAACTTATTTAAATCATAAACATGAGGGGAATTTTTTTGTATCTATATAGTCTGGTGTACAGTACCTTAATGTTGGAGCATGATATATTATCATTTCAATAAGTAAATACTAAAATCTAAAATCCCTCTCGATAGACCAACTTTTCATGATAGACAACCAAATATAGTGTGTTCATTAGGTAATGTAACTTCCTAATATTGTGTTATCTGAAAAAATAATAATATCAAATAAATTATTGATTTTATTTAATAAGATGTTCAAATTTTTTCTTCTTCTGTACTACTTATTACGAGAAGTTCCTATGGGATTAAACAATTCCTGATTATTTTATTTGATGCAATTTTAACAATATTTTATTTCTCGGTTAATCCAGATCATCCAGTTTTTTATTGTCCACAATATTTCCAAGATATCACCAGAAAAAATAGTCTAACGGCGATAAAATTGGAGAACTTGCTGATCACTATGGTTATTCTTCCAAGCCATTTGTCTTCTTTTATGTAAAAAAGCAAGCACGAGAGGGTAAACCCTATTACACTCGAGTAATTCGACTTGTGCCTGTCGTATAGAGGTACCTGTGGATATTGACTTTAAATTTCTGTAAGTTGTAGTGTTCGGGAAAGACGTATGTCGGTAGCTGATTCCGCAGGCTTGACGTTCTTAAAGTCTGCAGGCAAACCCGGTGTTCATGAGCTACGTCTGCTATTCGAGTACATCTTGCATATACTGGTCTAGGTGGTATTATGTTGGACAGCTCTTAAGAACATCACCAGGATATACTTGGGAGCCGAGTTCCAAATTTGCGAGCATTACTCCAAAGATGGACGAATCTGGGCCTTCTAGAGGATTAGAAGCTGCTGCGGGGTACAAAGCTATTTGATTTTAAAAAGGGCCGCAAGTTTTTGTGAAGCTTCCTCAGCTAATTCAGCCAAGTGACTATGCCAGGACATATTGCTCGCAACCTCAATACCAAATAGGCAAATTTGCGTCCAAACAAGACCATATCCTAAGTCGCGGTGCCAGCCTTCTTTGTAAAAACAGCAGCATGTTTTTGCTGCATTAAACTCAATCAGATTGTTTCCACTTCACTGTAGAATATTTTCTGATCGATATTGATGGTGGTGATCTGTTGTTGATAACGGATTTGGGTGTTAACCGAGCTCATTGGGGCGGCTGATTTTAATGATGAGGCCAATGTGCGGCGAAGCTGTAGATCGGGTTTGTAGTTTTGTCGGGTAGATCGTTGATGTACATGATAAAGAGAGTAGGTAATATTTCTGAGGAACGTCAGCTTTAACCTCAAACTTTACGGTCGTCATTTATTTAGAAGGTTGGAATACCAAACTCTGTCAAAAGCCAGTTCGATTCATTAGGATTCCCCATATTTCTCTATAGGCATAGGCCAGAAGATTCTCGGTTGATCTATGTTTACAAAATTGATGGTCGCTGATGATGTTAGCAGACTCAACATTTGCTGGCTAACGACTTTCGCCATAACTTTGGCAATTGCTAGTACTAAAGCAATTGGACGGTAGTTACTGGAACCGTCTTTTTTCCTTTTTTGGTTTGAACCCGAACAAGTTCCCAATCTGCAGGGAAGATACCTCTTTTATATGATAGAGAAAAGAGTTTTCATACCGGACTTGTTAGTTCAGTTGCACATTTCATAAATACGATTGGTGGTATTCCATCTATGCCAGCGGCTTTATTGATTTCTGGCATCAAAGAACTAACTCAAGGCAGGCTGGATGGTAGTTTTCCGTCTAAATAAAATGTAGAGTTTGAAGCAAATATGCGACCCAACAAGTTGTTTCCTTATGTGCGGTCACTGCGATTGACGCATGTTCTCCAGTCAGTGGTGGAATTTTTACTTGGATGACTGCTTTTGTTACTGACCAGAAAGATCTTGACTGGTTTGAGCGATTTTGAAGTTTGTTTTTCACTCTCTCATTAGATCATTGCTTGCAGGCATTTATGGTTTGCTTGTAGGTATTTTTCGAGAGTGTTATTTGCGATAAAAGTTGTTTGTTGTTGTTGTTTACTGTTCTAGTGCAGTTTTTATCAAATCATGGATTTTTGTCTACAAGCCACTTGAAGGAGTAAGGAATGTAGGCTTCCATACCTACCAAGATTATTTCCGAAATCGTTTGCACACACTAAAGGGTCATTGTAGTTGAAGCAAACAAGGAAATTTTTTAGATGCTTCCATTTGGCCGATCTATAATGCCAAACTTTGCATTTCTAGTTCATACGTTGCTGAAATAAATTTGTGAACTGATGTTCCGAGCGGTGCATGTACAGTTGTACAGACCAGAGACTAAGAGATTAGCAACATCATCATCTCTACCGGGGACTCTGGTTGGTATATTGATAAGTTAAATTAGTCCGTGATTGTTGTTGAGTCGTTGTTTTGAACCACATAACATCGAATTTTGAAGGTTCAATCCTCTTCCCACTAGCAAGATGTCACGGCGAATCAAAAGTTATACCTGAATCGAGTATGTAAGTCGTATCCAGGATATTCTAGGTGAACATTGGATGTTGTTTGTTTCTGTTAAAGCTAGAATATGAGTTTTCTTCTATTGTTGGTGTACACTGTTTATATTAGTGTTAAGACCTCGTATAATGTAGAAATATCGATATTTTTGTCTAACAGACACTCCAGACCAGCCTCTACCCTGAGATCTGAATAGGAGCCTTTTTCAACACCGGAGAATTTTGGTCTAGAAAGTGTCATCACGCTGTTTTGTTTCTTTTTTGTTCTACTCTGGAAACCGGACGCATTGGCACAGCGACGAAATCTGCTATCCCAATTCCCGTCGCCCAGAGCAGGACAGGTACTATGCTTTCTCAACAAATCTAAAAACTTTGGTCCGTTCGAATTGCCTTTTACCAAGAATGTTGTAATAACAATGGTGCGGATATTACCTATCCAAATAATAAGCTCTGTTCTCTGTCTTCTCGTATCTAGGTTTAGTTCCTCTACAATATCTAAAATCGTGGCAATTAACTACCAGTTAACATAAACGTGTCTTTATCGGAAAATACTATTAAAATGAGGGTCTGTATCTATCTTTCTTATATGGTTTGACAAAATTCCATTCTGCGGTCATGATCATTTTCAAATACTTCTTGTACTAAGATTTCTTTGTAAGGCAGAGATTTACACTCTTTAGTAATATTGCAGACAGATCCTACTATTAGATCATGTTGTAATATAGAATTTTTTTCATTATTTACGTTCTGGAGTCTTGTAGAACAATTCCTTCGAAAAATTGCATCTACCTACCAACTACAGCCATATCATATTCTTCCATATTCGATAAATATAGTTAACTTTTAAAAATACTTGATTATACGATAAATAATTTTCATTAATAAAAAAAATAAATTCCGATTCTTAAACACATAAAAGGCAAAAAATAAATGATTTTTCAATAATTTTAATTCCCAACTGTAAAAATATTAAAATTTAAAAATATGGTATCGTAACGGTTGTTTTTGTGATTTATAATAATATAATATTATGAAAAACTATAAATAAAAACTTAAAAAAATGTGTTAGTTAGTTATTTTGGAGTAACGATGTGTCCAGTAAACTTCCAATCAATTATTTAAAAATACTTTTATTTGTAAATTTAACAGAAATCGAAATATTAATAATAAAAATAAGTTTTTAACTTAAGCACACTGTATGCTAGGCAGGAATAAAACTTGCAGCTAGGACTATGTATTGGATATTTTCTAAGATAAATTCACACTTGAACAAATAATGAATGAAGTAAACCAGAAGACAATAAGTTCATTTAATTGAAAACCTGGAATTCTGTTGTCCACAACAATCGATTAGGTACTTAGGATAGTACTCTCCTATTGAAAATAGATCTTTTAGGAGTTTGCTCATTTTAAAAACATATTCTATTTATTATTATGGTACTAATTAGTATCAGGTAGAAGTTGATAAATTCATGAAAATTGAGTAGTTTAGAAGAAGTTTATCAAAGGCAAATTCAAGCCGAAATGTTTGTGCATATGCTATCAGTTTATGGAAAATTATTTGAAAATGCATGGTAGGAAAGTTTTTATGATAAAGGTACATATATATATATATATATATATATATATATATATATATATATATATATATATATATATATATATATATACCTATACACAAAAAATTAATTCAATACATACTATCATTATTAAGTATTCACATTTATTTTCATAAAGTGTTACATTAGATATCAGGCCAGGATATTTCCTCATAATTCAGTAATTATACATGTAGACAACCAAATTTATATGGAATCACTCCTTATTACTAAAAAATCTTCTTCGTTTCATATTTCGTATAAACAAGGTTTTACATACGTAAATAAATAATTCGTTTTTTCCCAATAAGGAGTTATGGTGATGAATGAAAATTGGTTCAATTGTTTCTATTAAGCATCTAAAGTTTGTTTTTTGTGACTTATTTCTTTATTTGAACCCATATTAGTTTAGTAGGGTTAAGTTCACAGTGATAAAATTACTTTTACTTCATGTTCTCAATTTCATCTACACTATAATTTTAAAATTTTTGTGAATGTTGTTTACATAATTACGATATCTTTGTTTTGAGTAATTCCTCTTTCCTTGGTTATTAGCCAATCAAAGAATTCTTTTCATTTCTATTTAACATTAAAAACCCGTTCACTTATCTCGAATGGTAACCGGCATTTAACATAACTATTAAAGAATAATTACACTATACCAACACTCAAAATTACAGGTTTTGATTCGCGTTTCGATAACCAAGTTATCGTCTTCAGAAACTGAGTAAACTAAAATTTGACCTACCTATGTCGAGTCAATTTTCCTATCAATGAACCTTTCCTGTGGGAAATTTCACAATTATTCGTTAACTAATAAACTATACAGTGGAATTTAACGAATAATTTCCTTGCCCTTATTCAAACTATTCTCTCATTTAACTATATCAATACTTTCAAATGCATTTTCAGTTTATTATTGTATAAATAATTTTATCTTATTTAGATTTATTTCATGCTTACGACTGACAGCGTTCTCAGTAATACCCGATTTTTCTGTCCGTATCTAAAAGGTGCTCTTTAAACCCCACAATAATATCCCTCTTATTTTGCCCAATATACCTCTTGTCACAATCAGTAGGGCTAATTTAGTAAATACCACTCTTTTCCAAATTTTTATCCTTGATATTACCGAAAAATTATTTGCTTGTATTGTTGGATTTATAAATTAATTTTAAATCTGTTCTGTCGAAGATGTTTACTAACTTTTGTAAACCAGAGCAAATTTCTCTAGTTTTTCATTTTTATTTTAGAAGAAGGTGGTTTCACAAAGAAATTTACTTAACTGGTAACGGTTAATCAACCTATCTATCATTACTATTATAATTACTAATGTATTTAAAAATGGTAATTGTCCATATTCAATTTCATAAGTGAATTTTATTGATGAACATTTTGAATGAAGTTCTAAGATCAAATCTACCTATTAGGGTGATTTATTTCCGAAAAAAAAAACTATCACCAAGTTTGAGCTGTTAATATCAATTTCAAGTACTTACAATTATACAAACTCATAAGTTTTACCATGTGAATTTTTTTTTTCAAATTTTTAATACTTACTCACTTTTTACAATAATGCAAATATGTTTGGTGGACCTCGTGGGGAATTTTATGCTCTTCGAAATCGCTTTTGAGTTTTTTTTGTTCACCAATAGGAGATATTTTTTTTTCAAAAACTACACTTTAACGACTCGTTGTGAACCACTGCGAGTTACACAAAAAAACTCTAAAGTGATTTCAAAGAGCATAACATTCCCCACAAGGTCCATCAAACTGATTTACATTATTGAAAACAGTGATTATTAGAAATTAGAAAAAAATATATTTTATATTTAAATTGTAAAGTACTTAAAATTGATATTAAGAGCGAATATATCGTCTACATACCTGTACAATACCTTGTAAAAATACTGAAACTCTTGATTAATCTGTGACATGAATAGTTTGGCCATTGCCGATAGCTGTTCCTTCGTGTTTGTAAAAGTTAGTTTTGTACTGGAAATACTAGATTTGGAAACGAGTGGTTTTTATGAAATTATTGCAACAAGAGGACAAACAACGAGGTATGTGAACGTCCGATTTAAAAAGGCCTAGCTCAAATTAGGAGAGTGTCTGAAGATTTTAAATTGATTATCGTAACATGCTTGAAACAGTATAATCATGAGTGTTCTTGTGGTAGTGCATAGTACACAGAATTTATATCGATTCGAGAAAATCCAACTTAGGTATTGCAGAATTGGTTGGTAATAAATTAACAATTTGACTAATATATCCTCAAAAAAATATTTGAAGGCATTTCTTTATAGGAGTCTTTCGTAGAATTTAAAATTCTTATAAGACCGTATTAATCCTTTATCTCCTCCAATAATTATGATAAAATGGTGACCTTTTTATTGTAAGCCAGTACATTAACCTTCTATAAATATCCAGCGTGAATTTATAAGCGGTTTATCTTACTAAACTTTCTTTAGTAAATGTATTACCTTTATTCATGTTTTATCCAAGTCAGAAATTTTTTTGTCTTCTCATTTAAATTTTCTTATCTTCATTGATTATTGCTTCATCCAACAAATAATTTTATCCTTATCTGTAAACACAGATTTTCTATCGTTATCCACTTAAACGGAGTCTAGTAAATGTAAAGCTTTCTACAGTTTTTATCTTTTAACCTGTGACATAATGTGGAGACAAAAAATTCGTACAACTGTTTGTTTTAATTTAATTATTTGGAATAATTAATTATTATAAAAAAACTTACTACACTGTAATTACATACATTTTATGTAACTAATTTTTGTTTTTAAATGTTGCATTAAATTATGAAATACTGAATCTGGCGTTTGGCTGACTTTGCTCAAAACTCTTTTTTTTTTTAATTCTTTTTGGCCAAAACATAAAAATTTCTTTTAGGATTTCTTCTTTATGAACTGCATTAATCGAGATTTAACACACTCTCTTTCATATATTTTTGCGGTTACAGAATGTTCAGAAAAACAAATGTATGCTTGATAAGGACCACAAGAAGATATCGCCAACCTTAGCAAAATTTTCGATTTGAAGTTTTTGTGTCTCTTATACATTTCTGAATTCAGCTCTTTGTCTTTCTGGCAATAATAACTCTTATTATTCGCCGTTTCACTCCCGTCAAAAGTAAAATATGACTCGTCGTCGATAATGATTTCCAAACCTTTAGCGGGTGAAAACTATTTGTGTCTGAGTTTTAATTTTTAATCCATTTGTTGCTTCTTAGAATATTGAGGCGCCGATTTCCTTCACATTTGAACTACATTCCGTTCCTTTAGAATGTTTCTTACATACTTCTGATCGATTTTGAATTTTCTGCCCAATCATTGCAAAGTGAATCCTAGTTTTGCGCCGCTTCAACCAAAGGTTCTCTCTACTTTTTTGGCATTTTTTATTATTTTCTGCCCGATCCTGCCTTTTTTTCAATCTACATATATACCTGTATCAGCACGCTGACAGATATTGTAACTTGTTACAAGGTGATTAACTGTAAACGATTTCTTCAGATTTTGGCAATTATTTTGCATCGTTCGTTTTCTTCTAGATTTTCCATACTTGAAACTAATTTAACAGAGATATAATTTTTATACATGAAATATTTACTTGCTAAGCTTTTAAAAATGTGCGGATTTTTTGTCCCCACATCCTTAGTTTCGTCTCTATTAATATCTACTAAAAGTTTATCCAACATAGTGTGAATTGTGAATCCATGCACTTTTATTCGGATGAGTTGTGTACCTTTTTCTAAATAGACTTTCTCCCATTCGACATTATCATTCTTTTTTACTTATCAATACTAAGTTTAAGAGTTCATGCAAACTAAACTTAAATAATTTACAATCAGCTTAATTCTTCCTGCAGATTAGAAATGGTAATATTTTAGATAAACAAAAGTTACCTAACCTAAATTCATAATTTTATAAATAATACAGATATTTTGAAAACCGACCGGGGAGAATATTTTTTATTGGACAATGATATAACGAATAACATAATTACATTTGAATCTGGAATAAATTTAAATTGTTTAACAAATATTTTACATGGATAGCACTTTAAAATACTGTCCAATGTCCTTTTCCCAGTTGTTCACCATACATGGCGTTCACAATGAATATTATATTCCGTTGATCTTTAGCCTTTTAACGAATAAACTTTCAACAACTTACTTAATTAAAATCCCGAGCTGCATAATCTTCCGTCACGAGTTGTCTAATCTTTATGACAACCACGATTATGAGTTTCACATTTAACAGAAGTTAGAATTTTATGGCGGGTATTAAAATCACGCCCAATTAAAGGCTACTGAAATTGATCTTGAATTCTAAATATTTTCTGTATAGAATACCTAATTTTTTATTAAGATAGCAAAAAAACAAATAATGTTAAACATTTTAGAAAGTTTCTGTCGCTGATTTATGTTTTATAGGAGTTCACCTCCTGGATCATAAAAATTGAACTATCATAATTCATTTTCAAATAAACGACAAGACATACAAACATTGGTGGTTTACTTATTCTCTTTTTGTTTATTTTTTTATACACTTTAACAAGCGTACATGGAAAAAAAATCCCATTTCTAGAAGATGTGTTCTTTTTGGTGGAGTGTTTGTTTTAACACTCTCAAACGTGAATTTTAAAACTATAATAAATTAACTTATTAAGTGTTTAAATATTAACTATTGTGAATTAATCAGTTGTATTACTGTAATTCTAAGTTACCCAGTATATAAATTTATTAAACTAACACTGTCGTAATTAAACTTATATAATAATGTATTACAAATAAATAGATTTTGAAATTAGCGTAATAGTATAATAATCTGTACTATAAAATTTCGTCGTGATGTAAATCTAAGTTCTATTCGAATAATTATCCTTAAAATGAAGTATTAACATAGAATATGGAATAACCGCTTCTGTGTATTAAAGACTATTACTGTGCATTTAAAAATGATGTATTTAAATCGTAATAAAAACTTTAATCAATAATTCTCAATTTTTTCCCATGTAATACATTTTTAAATAATTACAGTGAGCGTGGTAAATAAAGGTAAAGTATACTAAAAAGTTTAAAATTGTAGTAATTAGTGCATGATAGTTACGCATAAATCGGTAATAAATTTACTTTAATTTTTCGTGGAAAAACAACAATATAATAAAAATTTTATTTAAATCCGCGTAAAAATTTTATATCAAAACCTAGTACGGGCAATTTAAAACCTCAATTGAAATTGATAAATAGTCTAGACATTCTGAAAAAAAGTTATCTTTTTTTCTATTTATTAACGATGTTTTTCTGTACAGTATTCTTGAAAACATAATATTGAAATTTTCATACGCAAGATTTTTAAAAACTTGAGTGAAAGAAACGTACGATATCGGCTTGACGGAAAAGTGAGTTTTCAGAGATACTTTTGGTACGGTGAATATATCGTTTCTGATGTTTCATTTTATATAAGTAATCATATAAAACTGTTTTCGCTGTTGGGTGGATGTATAATCCCCAGTGTTAACTAAATATTATTTTCTTCTCGGTAAAAAGATCTAAGAAACCGTGAAAAAATTAAAATAATATTATTCTAAAGTGCTTTATTCCAGATAATGATTTGTAAGTGGCTCTCTGCTTTTAAAAGTATAGTCCAGTAAATAAAGGTTCGTGGTTAAAATTCACTAAGTGGAGCCAACCTTGTTGAAAGTTCATTTAAGCTCTAATTGGTATATCCTGACTGGTACTTGAAAATCAAACAAGCTCCGGTAGAAACACGGCGGTAGAGAATTTTTGTTTTAATACAAAAATTAAGATCAAATCTTTATCTACAAAAGCACTCAGAAAACATGGTAGTTTTTTATGAAATTTCAGTTCGCTGAGTCTCATGTTTTTGACATATTGTAGATGACATTGCCACGTTCTCTTCCTTGCGAAATATATTGTGTCTATAAATGAGAAACCCCTGTCATGGTCGATTTCTTAAAAAGTATCAAGGTTGCAAACGTGACTTTTCTTGGGGAAATTATTTTATTTGCATGAGAAATCGGAAGATATAAGTTGTACGAATAAATGAAAAGCTTTTTATTTTTAACAAGCTATAAGACTAAAAAAAAACGAAGACTAAGAGCAAGTTATCATTAGCCCAGAAAAAGTGCTAAGATTCAGTAAAAAAGGAAAGTGCTATAAAAAAGGGACACTATAAGTTTTCCTGTGGTTACCACAAAAAAGCGATATAAACATATTTAATACAGCGAATTTTATATTTGAGTTTAAAAAAACTCCGAAACAACCTTTCTTAGCTAATTTAACACCCTTGAAGGACCTATTATACAAAAGCATCCGCAGAAATGACAATTCTTAAAAAAATAATGGACAAATTTGTCGGAAAAAATTTGAAAAAAAGATGGGCTCTATTTGCTCTTTCGGAATAATCAAAATAGGGCTTTTATGATAGCTATTTATCATTCGTTTCAAATATATTCATAAAAAAATATCAATTTTGACACAAGTTAACCACACCAGCAACGAGATAATGCAGGAAACATGCTTTTCTGGAGCCAGAGTAGAAAATTGTCAAATTTTCAAAGAATTGGCAGAAAATGAATTTTTGGAATATTGGGGCAAATTTTTCAGGAATCTTTCTGCCAGAATTTTTTCGAACTACTAATTGCTCAAGTCAGAATCTAAGGATTAAGACTTACATGCACATTACGGAGTTTTTCCAATGCTGCACCCTTTGGTTACTGGTCTAGTATCCACATAAGCACGGATGATGTTGAAAGTCTAGGATCATTGTTTCTTCCGAAAGATTATTGAAAAAATTGAAAATTGAATGGACTTTCGAGTTAAAAGCTTCACTCTTCCGTCAAATCATCCTTGTATGACAAAGACTTTTAATTAATCACGTGAAAATTAGCGTGGGTTAATTCAACAATTAGCCCTATTTCTGTGAGAGAATAATATAAGCAGAAATCTTACAATGAGTGTCCATGAAATTATATATTTATGTTTACATCTTTGTATAGTATGTGTTTTATCATTTTTTAATTGTAACGAACTTTTATAATGATTTACGGTGACCTTTATGTTTAGTAGACACACTAAACTGTATTATTATATTTGCATGCATTTTTGTTTTCAATATTGGCTTCTCCGTTTTGAGTTATTTGCTGCTTTTTCCTTTAGTAAGTGTAAATTTATAACGTGCGAAGTTTACCGCTTTTCTATACCCCGTTTTTAAACTAGAAGGACCATTTTTGGAAACTTGCATCACACCACTAGAAATCACTAAAAAAGTTAGAAGCGATAGTGAAATTATACAGTCTGGAAATAAGGAATCACAAACTAAAAAATGAATCTAATACACCCGGTATAAGAGCGAATTCATATTTTTGAAAACGAAAAAAAAAAAAAAAATACAACGAATTGTAAAATTAAATCTATAATGAATATCAGAGTCGGTGACTACGTTTGTAAGGTTAATCACAGGCGGCACATGAAGTGATAACTTTTGTATTTATTAGTGAAACAAATTTTAAAACCATGATAAGATCTGAGGCGATTCTGATCAAATGTGAATATATTATCATAATGAAGGTACCACAATCGACGGAATTTGCGTTATTAATAGAGCAGAACTTGTTTGTTTTTGGAAAATTGAGTTGTATGAAAAATGGAGATTAGGTACCTATATAGAACAGGAAATTTCCAAATGGTATGGAAAAGGGCCTATTTTTGAAAAGACAACCTATTATAGTTAATTTTCATTCTGAACATAGTAATTTCAATACTTATAAATCAGATGTGGTATCAAAATAGTTTAATCATTGAAAGTACTATTTGCATTATTTTTTATTAAACATTATTTGTAACAAATGAACCTTTCACAGTATATCAGAACTATTAATTACATTGTTTATCGTTTATTAATTGAAGAAACACTAAATAAATTTATAAGTTATATATATATATATATATATATATATATATATATATATATATATATATATATATATATATATATATATATATATATATATTTAGTTATTTATTTACTGAGAATTTGCCTCACTGCGATCACTAGAAGAAACGATTATCGGTCCTATATGATCATCCACAATCGTAGGCTTCCATTAGAAGATACTTGACATATTTTAGTTTAAAAAGTGGTATTTTTGGCTGCCCCTTCATTTTTTATAGGGTTCAATTCATAATTATATGGTAGGTGGCAGCCTAAGTATAATTTTTTTATTTTGTTGTGCCATTTTATCGATAACATATTAATTATAAACTTATTTCTATGTTGTTTTATAATATATAAGTTCAGATATAATCATATTCATATAAAATTGAATATACTTAGATTGTAAGCATTTTTGTATATCTTTTTTCAATCTATTGTTGTACGATACGACTGTGGTAAGATGCATTGTCCATTACAATTACCGCATCATCTGGCAATTTTTGCAGAAATTCAGTAAACCAGTTTTCCATAACCAATCCATTCATGTCCTTATGATAATCTCCAGTTTTTTTACTTTCAAATATCAACAATGCATCTTCAACTTCCAATCCATGCTCAGATCCCGCATGAAGTATTATCAAACGTTTGCCTTTTCTAGATGGATTTTTCAAACCTGTAGACAATCTTGAGAAAGCATCTATTTTGTTATTTGTATAATCTTTATTTAGCCAGGTTTCATCAAAGTTATAAATGGGTCTTTGTTCGCACCTATACCGTTGATGGATCTAACGTAATTTCTTCTCCCTTTTACAATATCGTTCCTTTCTATTGAAGTATTCTATTTTCTTAGTACATACTGTAAAAGAAATAAAGGAGCTTTCAATTCATATAAAAATTAGTATAATTTGTGGTTTACATAAAATTGATTTATGTCATATCTTCCTATAATGATAAACGAGAAATTTATGGTAAATCTGGGCATTTTTTATTCCATTTAAAATTTTTTAAAGTTGGTATTTTATTTTTTTTATTTTTAACAAAGAAAACTATGAACAATGCGTCGTCAAATTATATTTTTTTTGTATCGTCCTTCGACTTCCACGATGGTTAGAACAGCGAATTTTTCCAGTGTTTCTATATTCCTTAATATTTTGAGATATAGATGTTCTAACAATCCCTAAAAGATAAAATTTGTATCCGTTAATTTCATACAAAACTGCTATTTTCCATAACTTAACCACTTTATTTACAATTTTACACAATGGCATTCACCTTCGTCTCTGGTTCATCATCTGAGATTTGTTTATTCGCTTCTCTGTAGACGTGGTAGTGACCTAAAATTACAGAGCTCTTTTTTTTGTATGCTAGTACTTGGAATATTATAATCGTCCATCTTCAAATTAGTCGTGACAAAAAACAAGAACGCAAGAAAGAACAAAATATACACTATTTGATTACCATTTATACTGTTGTCAATCATATTATATGTCAAAAGTTCTGTTTAAAACCGGCTGCGATTTGTCCAATCAGGTATCTACAGAATTGCCAACTTAAATTCAAATCGGTCCTCCTGGTTTAAAAATAGGGTATGCATTCGCTGGAAGAATAACTATCTTGTTTATCTTTATAGCGGAGTTTCAACGTTTTATAATACTAATTACATTAAACTTACAGTTAAACATGAAATGATACAGCATCTGGAACAATCCTACATTAACGCCAAAATACAATATAAGGTTTCTTCACAAAAGTTGATAGTAGCTCTCGAGTAATTGTTTGCTTTAATTCTGTTTTATAATTCGTTAAGAACAGCTAGTTGTGAGAGACGTACAAACAATCCTTAAATCCCCCATATCAATCAATATCAAAAAGAAGTAAGAGTTTCGTTACTTCAGGAATAAATTTCCACAGGAACATGGCACAAAAAACAATCAATTTAGGAGAATATCTTTGCACGGAAGAATTATTTAAGCATTAGATATTCACATGTCCTCTAAAATGAAAGGTAAATTCATCTCTAAAGATGACATGATCCAAAGAATCTTCAGCAAAGTTGGAACCGAAACAATGAACTCCAGAGTGTGTAACAGCTGCAAAGTGTAAGGGCTTAGTTGTAAGCGTCTTTGTAAAATTCTCCAAGTTATAAGAATTGTTAATTCACGACCAGCTTTCTGAATGGCAATGGAAACATTCATTCATTTTCAAACGTTCGGAATAACTAATTAATAGTAGATATGCAATGGAAATGAAAGCATTCACAATCTATAATAATATTAATTCCATTGACAGTGACAGTGAGTGATTCACAAATATTTTATTCACATTTTTTTAAAAAGTGCATTATCATGTTTATAGTAGCTTCTGCTTCTCAATATTTCACATTATTCCAATAAATAGTGCCCGAAATTCCTGAGAAAAATGAGTATCTTTATCTGTTCAATTCAACATTTAATCTTGATATATTTGTTTTGGTTCAACTCGTAATTCTACCTTAAAATGCCAGTGCTTATTATAAAAAACGATTTGTTTGTTTGTTTTTTTCTTTGGTTGCTTTATGCCTTTGTGTTAAAATCTATGTAAGTATTAATGAAAACGAAGACAACGTAGTTTTATTGTTTTGAAATAGTTTTCTAAATTATTTGTTTGTGTTTTTCGAAACGCGTGCGCCATTATATATAAAAAAAATTGCAATGAAGAATCTACCATTGATAACGCAGCCGATGATGATGTTGAAAAAGTTCATTTTGAACCACGTTTTACTTTAAAATTTTTATAGCCTTCTTTCTACAAAATCCCTTCAATTTTCACCAGATTTCCAGTCGCCTTTCCTCCAAAACATCCTTAACCTACGAGTCCTTTGACATATTTTATTGTCGGGATTACACATGGATCTAAAATCCGTTTTCCCTTTGATCTGCGCACAAATCTTAGACTTTAAAATCTCAAATTTTGGCTCATTACTCCACAAAACTCTCTCCCACTTTTTATACGCCCAATTCTTTAGCCCACCGCAACCTCTTTAATTTGACGTCTTAAAAGAGGTTTCTTTAATGCCACCTTTCCAAAAAATCCAGCTTCTTTCGATCTCCTTTTTCTATATAATTACTCCAAGGCAGATTCCTTAATTGATTGATTGATTCGAGCTGCTATCTCTTGCAATTAATGCACGAGTTTCAACCGATAGTTTCTTAAAAGTCTGAATTTGCGAGAACTCGAACAATTTATAAAAAGATGTCTTTGTCCTAAAAATATAGATCACACCACGTTCTTGTGTCTTACAAAGCTAACTGGGAAAAACTGCATTCATTAACACCAAATAAATAATTAAAATTTAAAAATTAATAAACCAATCCACTGGTATTTGCAAATTTTAACTTATCGAAAAAATATAAACAAGTGTTCGTATAAAGTGAATAAATAACACACACTATTATTTTTAGTATCGACTAATATTTTGAAATATGAATGGATTATAGGGTGGGCAAAAACTTATGATCGCTATGACCGAAGCTTAAATTATTAAAAAATGGTTGTAATGTGTGAAAAAATCGTGAAGAGTGAATGAACATATCATAGAGTGTGAGCTTTTTAAATTTTATCTCACTGCTCCCGAATTCGCTGTATACATCAAACGCCCACACTTTATGATATTACTACATTCATTTACAATTTAATTATTTTTTCACACATTAAAACTATTTTTGAATAATTTTAACTTCATCACATTCTCCATTCGTAGCTATGTCAATTCTTTAACTTCACTCAAGAGCGGATATTTCTGATAATGATTAGAAAGTAATAGTTCTTATATGATCAATTTTCTTTTACATTTCTCTACCTTTATATTTACAATATATGTTTTCAATTTTATCATAATCAGCATTTGTTATTAATATTAAAAATCAATTGTACAAGGATTTACGCGGAAATTTTATTGTTTTTATATGGTTTTAAAAAAAAATTACTTTTTTATTCACGGAATATCAATTATTTTCATCTAAATTATAAGGATTATAAGGGGACAATGGACACACAAGGACACTGTTAACATAACGTTTACTTAATCAAGTTTTCATTGTTGATTTAACATTATCCAAGTTAGTTAGGTATTTAATTTAGATTTGAGTTTCGAGTATGCAAGTGACCACGACCAATCCAGGTCGAAGCACCCCGCACCAACCTAACCTTAGCATTATCCTAACTGATGTTAAAATTGGTCTTTTTATTTTTATCATTATTGTAAAACACTTTAGCAATCTCCATATTCGTTTATTTGAAATCTTCTCGGCTATTTGGAATTATTATGGTTAAACTCATATAAAAGTTAATATTCCATATGTAATACCAAATAATATGCTAAAGTGGTTTGTGAAAGGGATATTTGACATTTATTATAACTTTTAGTTTTTGTATAATATTACTCTTTTACTTTTTAATAATTATTAGAATTAGAAATGTATATAAGTTTTTATTTTAATTGTAGATTACCATCGCAGGGAACACTTTAATCCAATATGGCAGAATAAACCAAAAACTCCAAAACAATCAAATTGGTATTCATCGCCATCAAAAAAAGTTGGCTAGTATAATGGGATATTGCAGATAGTGCTATATTGAAACAAACTTATCTCTATCTACCAATTGGGTGAAGGATGTCACTGACCAGGATTGCCAATTAAGATGGCACAAAAGTATCGTATATTTTGTTGACGTACGGTTATACTGGTCTACGACTATACTAAAGAATAATATAGAAGATAATCTCTGTAATTTTATTACTTATATTTTTTTACAATAAATAATCTAACATCTAATTTTGTATTTGAAGTAAATAAGAATACCCGATCACCACCAACTCTTTCCTAAATAGCACGAAACACATACCTACTATATTCTAGGAACATAAATGGCATGCATTTGACATATATCTTGAATATACTTGAGTACAATATGTATATTTGGAATAAACCAGGAAAATACTTAAATGGTAGGTATATAAATCTCACATCTCCCTTCCATTACATGCATATACATACGACATTCCATACAAGGTCTGTCTTTAATAATTTGAGAACTGGATAGATTACAAGATTCTCCAGGTTTCCAAATGTATTACCCACTCCCAAAAACATGTTGCCATTTTTACTGATTCTCTTTCTTTCATTCAGTAAATTAAAACCGATTAAACTGATTACCAAATAGTACGAAACATACATGACATCACCAAACTCTCTTTCCTCTTCAATTAGCAGACTCCTAGTCTCTCCATCTGACTGCACATAATCAGAAAGATTTGACCAGCAATTTATAAATCTAGTCAAGTTGTCAAATAATTTTAAGGTGAACTCTAAATATTACTGGCAAGATTTTTGGAGAATCACTTGACAGTACTTGATACCGTCTATTCCCCTAGTCTGTATTTTTTAAGTGATGACGTCAAAAATAAACCTGGAATCAGCCACACCAAATGAAATTAATGTTATCCGATGTCTTCTGATATTCGTCCTGTTGGTCATAATTGTCATACTACTGTGACCTTAAAGCACATGTCCTTAAGTATTAACATATCTGAAGAATAACTATAAGGACACTCTGAATTGCCCCACAGAAATCAAAACAGTTTTAAAGTCTCCTCAAGCTATAAACCTCTACTACAAAATATACGGGGCTTCCAGTTTTAGATCTAACAACGAAAAAACATTTTTTCCCTAAGTATTATTATTCAACATAGTCTAATTTTAACTCCATAAACTTTTTCCAGTGATTCTTTAGCCTTTTAAGGTCAATGTATATTTATTAAACTTTCCTTATATTTTCTTTCGGTACATGAATAAAATATTACAGATATATTGTAGAAATATGTATCATATACATTTGTATGCAATAACAAAATAACTATAAAGTTACTAAATTCATACACACGTGCGCACGAGAAGTCCCGTCTCTCTAAGCATCCATCTCCGTATAAATGATCTGATGGATGCGAAGAGCATTCCACCATCCCTGTCATCTTGACAGTCCTCATCCTCATTAATGTTACAGTTTAGCGTGTTCCTTCCTTATCTTTTTGTTAAGAGTTAGCCTGTTGGTTATAAACTTTTGTCCTCTTTTCTGGATGTCCTAATGTGTGTGTTTTTGGTGTCTCGGGTAAACCATTTCCAACTTTCTTCGGCAAGAAAAGATCCAAATCGAGTGGTCCTTCGCCCTCTTTACAGCTGTCTTCGATGTATAACTCTGCACTTGCTTATGAAGTGCGTAATTACCGTGTCAGGGGTGTCCTCTTGTGGGCTTGTCTCGGTAAACCTAGGATGTTGGATGTTGGAAAAAACTATTTTTTTGTGTTTTTGGAATTTTTTTACTAACCTAACTTAACCTAGTGATCCTGTACCTGTTGGGCGATGAGTGTCTGCATGCTCTACAGCACATTCGGGCTTCCTTGTCCTGCTGGGGTTGGCGTTTTCTTAGCAGCTAGTGCATAACTGCCTCCTGCTTGAGTGGTGTTCGTGGCTGTTTCTCTTTGGGTTTTTCCAAGCAGCCTCTGAAGTTCACCGGGTGCTCTCCTCCGCAGTTCTTACATTTTAGCTTTGAGGGTGCAGTCAACCGCCTTTTACGCTGCCGTGCATCTTTCTCAGTGCGCGCCTATGCTGCACGTGCTTTGCCTATGGAAAATCCTTTTCATCTGTAACATTGTACAGGTCCGTCGAGCCTTTTATTTTCAACACTTCAACATTTTAGTTTTTAGCTTCTCATATGATTGCTCTTTTGCGGGCTCTATTCCTACCATGAAAATCGGTAGTAATTTTCGGTTCTTGTCGGCGTTTTTTTTTGTGTACGGCTCATCAGTTGCCATACTTTATTTGGTTCTAACCCATTTTCCCTCAGCTTTATTTCGACTTACGACGCGGGAGTGTTTACAGTCAATCCTTTGACGACTAGCTTCCTTTCCTTTTTTGCGTTGAATAGGTACTTATACCACTCAATCTCTTTATACACGTTATGGAGCAGTTTCATTTTGTTGAAATCCACTTTTGATGTTGTTGTTATTTTCCCAGGGGGGATTTTCCTTTTACACTGGGCATCGATTCTCCTATGCCGTAGCTGCTTCCGTATTGCTGTCCACATGAGTGGAGACTTTATTATTATTGGAGGTGAGCTTCTCTCCGGTTTTGCTTGTTTTTTCTCTTTCTGTCTTCTTTTTTTTTCGAGTTCTTGTATATTTGTGTCCGCTGTGTCTGCTTCTTCTTCTTTTTTATTATTGTTCATTTCTGTATATTCCCGTTCCATGAGTCTTCCATTTATTTTTATTCAGAAACTCTGGCTTCCGTTGAATGATTTTTGGGGCTCTCAATATTACTCTTCGTTCTTTTGTCTTCTTCATTATTTTGTTTCCATTCTCCGCAGTATCCAATTACTAGATAAGATTGGACATGTTTGGATATTTACCACAAGAGTATATTGTTTTAATTTTGTTTAATAAAATCCATGTTTTGTTTAAAATACCTCCTCTCTTTGAATTCTGATTTCTTCCAATTTCTAAAGTTTTCAAGCTCCATGCCTGTAACTCTTTGTTTTGGTTTCCCTATCTTCATCTGAAAGGCTATTTCGAAAAACAGAAACAAATATATTCATAAAGCAACATGTTCTCTCTACCGGGTGGGCAACTTAAAAGGCTGTCGTTCAAATCTCAGGAACGGATTATATTATGGCTTCAGGAAAAAAAAATAAAACAAAAGTGGCCCTGAGAAGACGTGGAAATTATTCCAGAATTTTAGGTCTACCACTAGAGAGCGTATTTGAAAATATAATTAAGTGACACTTTATCGAATTCTTCAACACCGCATTCGAGCAATGATTATTTGTTCAGTTCTTCCAATATCAATTGGAGATTATAAAAACTGGTTCGAATCCCTTTCCGACAAATTTGTTTGATCTACCATAGACGAGACCCCATTTTGTGAATTTATTATTTTTATAAATACTTTTAAAAATATGTATGCCAGAAAGTATTCGTAAAAAGGCAATCGAATCATTATAAATTGGACGACATTATACGCCGTTATTTAGTCAGATGCACTTAATTGTAGTCCTACTTGGAACCTATCATTATTATACCTCGTTAACTTGTTACAACTGAATATTGAATTATAAAACATGAACATAAATAGACGAGTAAAATGTACCTGCCTGTAGGATAGTTCGGTTTAAACAGAGTACCAGACGTGAATTCAGCCCTTTTTGTTCCTCATTCGTTTTTTTCTGGAAAACGAAATTTCTAACCAAAATCCATGAAGGAAAATAAATTCTTTGCAAATAAAACAAAAGAAAAAAAATATTTCAATTCCATAGTATCTTTATAAATAAGGTAGGTGCGGCCAATAAGCCCGGCCAGGCGGCCTAGCTAAGCGGGAATTAAAAAAAAAACAAAACCTACTTGCATGAATCAACAAATTTTAATGTTTATGAAACATTTATAGCAATTAACATCAATTATAAACAAAAAACCGGAGGATTTTCCATAAACATAGTCAAAATAAAGTGTTTTTAAAAACACTGTATTTAGGCTTTATTAAACTATAGTAGAGTAATAAGGCCTGAGAGTTTAACATACAAAACTAAACAAAATATACGTCTTATATTTGGAGATTGATATCATTAATTAATAATTAAGTAATAATCACAATGTTTAGACTTCAAAATAACAAAATTGACGCACTCCTCATGATACCACTAGCGTGACAGTACAAACCCTCATTATTTTCTTTAGTGCTAGTATCATATCTAATCTTTTATATTTTTTTGGTCTTTTCCTTTATTTTATTTTAGTAGAACAGGTCTTTGGTCACTGGAGTTCCTCTGTAATTGATGGCCTTTCTTCTTACTGTTGATGTCTTTTCAATGTTCTTAGCTGGTGTAGGCATGAGCTGCTTAAACGCTGTTTTTTTTTTAATTTGGGCAAGCGGTATATTATCCTCATCATCGTCGGAACTGAAACTACCGTAAACCATTCCCTAAAATCTTTCAGGTGTTATTTTCGGAGTATGATCATTTTTTGTTCCTGCATTGACGTCGATGGTTTGGAGATCACGGGGGTTATTGGCCTGGGGGCGATACAAGGCGGCAAATTTTCTACATCAACAGCATCACGTACATGAGCTGGTATTTCTGTCAGTACAGAAGGGGCAAATGCTGTTTCCGGAATAGCTTGAGGATTAAACGGATACAAACCAGTCGCTTCAAAACCGCTTGTTATGTTACTACGTGTCATGCATTTAAACCAAACATTAGAAAGGATAATATTGAACCGTGCCTTTGTCAGTTTTTTTATCTGGATTTTGTTCCATGAATAACAAAAGATCTGCATCCCAATGATGTTCAAATGATCGATAAACCGCCTTATCGAGTGGATGCAGCTCATGTGTGGTGTTTGAGGGCAAATAGTATAATGCTGTATCGAGTGAATCTGCAGCTTCCACGATAGATAGGTCTAAGTGACAAGCTGTCCGGTCAAACATTAGAAGACACTTTCCTGGACTTTTGTATCGAGCTAGGTGCTTCAAAAACTCTTTGAAGAGTTCATTTGTCATATAACCCTTAGGAGATTTCTCTGCTAATGATTCTGGTGGTAAGTTGTCATATAATTCGGGTTTCAAACGTTTGCCTTTAAAAATTATCATGGGTTTTAGGGCACTATTAAGTGCATTGACACAACCGGCGATTGTAACGCTTTCAGCGAGTTCTGATGACTGTAAATGGACCCTTTTGGCCCCTTTTTTTGCCAATACAGTCTACTGGTGGTGAATCGTCAGGCGGCAACCTTTTTCATCCATATTATAGATCTTCTCAGGATGAGTTTTGAGATCCAATTTATCATAAACTTTTCGGGCAGAGAAAAGAGAATGATATGCGATTTTTGCTATATTAATTTGCTTAATTTAGTCTATTCTCGAGAAACTTGTTTAAACTTTTATGCTTCAATTTTAATTTGTCAAAAGAAGTCACTATATCTGAAATATATTGAACAGCACCCTCTAGCTTTCAAGTTCCATTTTTTCATAACAAGGTCCCATCTCTTATTTGAAGAGATAGACTAAAATTTGTCAATTAAAAAATGCGCAGAATTCGATTATCGTATATAAAGTGCTTCTCAATTTCTTCAAAATTTTCACTTTTCTCTAGTCGGCTGTAGAAAAGTGCAAACATCGTTAGATGGAATTAACAATTAGACCAAGTGTTTGAGAATACACTTAAATGGAATTGAATCTGTACATCTATAGTAACGAAAATAATAAGTATGTAGCAGTCAAAATAAATTGTAGGTACACACATCCCTTATGTTAATCTAGCAAAATATCTATATAACGTGAGATTGAGGCAAACTTGCGCATTACTTCGCGGTATTTCAAAAGACGTGATAGGTAACGAATAATAGATTTCTGCATATAAGCCCGAAACTAAACAACAATCGACTGTACGAATCTTTCAAGACGAGCCACAACAAAAGTTATTGGCTCACGAACCACTTAGAAACAAAGGGTCGCTTGATTTTTCGGTATAACTAGACATGTCGCCACCAATCCGTTAGAGCTATGTAGAACGGTAAATTCTGAATGGTGCACCAGCATTGACTTGTCAGAAGGGTTCGAAAAAATCAGAGAAACCAAATGCAGAAGTCGAATCATTCTCCACCATGACAATGCCAGCTCTTACACATCAGTTCAAACAAAAACGTGTCCGAACAGTCAAAACATCGAATTTCATGGTTCATCCACTATACTGTCCTTGTTTAGCACCCAATGATTCTTATTCCTGCAGGTGATGAATAAATTGCGAAATCATTTTTTTTCTACACCTGAAGAAACAGTTGATGCGCTCACATCACATGTTTTGGAGGTACCTCAATTGAAATGGAAAAAATACTTCGACAATTGGTTTAAGCGTATGCAAAAGTATATTAATGTTAATGAAGAATATTTTGAAAAACAATAAATCCATGTCCAATTATAAATATTTGTTTTTATTTGTCTATCTCAAAACTTTAGTAGCAGCCCTCGTAGTAATCCAATGTATATTTAATTATATCTAAACACGTTTTTCAGACAGCTATAACGTTAATAAGAAAACGAAACGAAATTTTGTTGAAACCCTTTGACTCTCTACTCGTTGCGGTAACTTTGGCGTTTCATTTCTGGACCATCTGTATATATTTAGTATCGTTCACGCTTTATTTTTCGAATATACGGATATATAATCTAATCTCTTTCGTTTGTCCTATATATTGGTGCATACATATTTGTTTAATATAAGCTGAAACCCTCGAAATAGCTCAACAATTTTAAATTATATTTATTTTGTTTTACCCGTTCAGAAACTTTTGGTTTGGTTAAGTGGTTCAGAAAGTTTATACGTTAAAATGAAACTTCGTAATTGATTTGAGCAAAAGTTTAAGCTAAAATGTTCTTGAAATGCAACGAAGTTTGAAACATCAATATTGATCTAAGTTGGACTCGCACACCTTCCAATAAGTTTCTTAAAAATCTGTTATAATTAATAACACCTATAAAGCCTATATCTGCAGGTATTTTTTAAGTGTATGAAGTTTCCGCTGCACATCATAAATTACTTTTTAGTGGTTATTTACAGTTTATAATCAACTGCAGCGTTTAATGAACACCTGACGAGGACGTGCATACTTTCTGTCACAAACTACTGACCTTACTGGAGTCCTTACCTCTAAAATACAAACTAATTCTATGTGGCGATCTCAATATTGATTATTCCAGTGTGTGTGCTGGTCAAGAATGTCTTCCATCAATTTTTTATTCTTTTGGTATGATCATATACCGGCATATACCGGCACCAACCAGAATAACAAAGACCAGTGCCAGTACTATAGACTACATCGTGTCATCGTATGATCCAGAATCCACAGACTGTACTGTCTTTTCTCTCCGATCATGAATGAAGAAAAATCCAAAACTAAAAATGCTTTTTGTAAATTATGCCGTATCTTTTCGGAAAAAAAATTTCAAAACCTTTGACCAAAACCAAGTACAATTGTCAAACAACTGACTGGAACATGCTCTCTGGTGATGTGGACTTTGAATTTTCTAGATTCTTAAAAACACTAACTAGTCGACATCCAATTGTTCTCCCCTCAGGTGTATGGAAAATAATTAGAATAAACCCTGGTCTACTAAAGGTTTATGTATATCTGCAAAGAACATGCGATTTTTATCGCACCTAAGGTAATTCTCGGATAGGGTTTTCTTTAAAAATTACGTAAAACTATACAAAAAAATTTATCATAAGACAATAAAAGCTACCAAAGATATTTATTATAATAGGAGACTCGCCAGTTCTCGTAATGTTTCTAAAGAAACATGGTCCATTGTGATTGATCTAAGAAACAATAAGTCTTCTTCATCGAGCATAATCTCTACTTCACCTGATAACCTCAGTAATCACTTTGTAAATGTAGCCAAAAATTTATCAAATCTAATCTAATCAAAGCTAATTTATACAGTTTCTTCTTTATGTCCGTAGTTTTAACAGAGTTTCGCAGTACAATTAATGACATCAAAAATAAATACTCATCTGGAACTGATGGACTTACATTAAAAATGTTTTCGAGTCTGCAACTGCATCTGCAATTCCACTGCAACAACTTTTGTGATTTTTCCAACTCTTTCGATTATGTTAATCATAATATTTTAATCAACAAATTGCCGTACTAGGGGAACACCTCTCGCATGGTTTAAGTTATACCTTACCAACAGAAGTTAGCTTGTAAGGGTTGATACAACGTTCTCATTTTGGAAGCCAATAGAATGTAGAGTGTCCCAAGGTTCAGTACTAGGCCCTTTTTTGTTTCTTCTGTTTATAAACAACAACGCCTATCTAGACATAAGTGGTAAAATATGTCTATTTGCAGACGACACTAGTTTCTCTTGGAGCAACCCTGATCTCTCGGCACTTGATAGGACCATATTTATCATAAGACAAATGGTCTAAACAGCCATCACTCCACTGCAACAACTTTTTGTGATTTTTCCAAAGCTTTTGATTGTGTAAATCATAATATTTTAATTAACAAATTGCAGTACTACGGTTTCAGAGGAATACCTCTCGCATGGTTTAAGTCATACCTTACCAACAGAAGTCATCTTGTAAGAGTTGATACAACGATGTTATCTTGCAAGCCAATAGAATGTGGAGTTCCCCAAGGCTCAGTACTAGGTCCTTTTTTATTTCTTCTTATTCTAAACAACATCGCCTATCTAGACATCAGTGGCAAAATATGTCTATTTACAGACGATTCTAGATTCTCTTGGAGCAGCTCTGATCTCACGGCATTTCATAGGACTATATCTAGTGACCTAATCACCCTTAAATCATGATGGGATTCAAACCTTCTCTGACTCAAGGTTTCTAAAACCAAAGTTTTATACTATAAAAATACATTGCAGCATTTTTATTAATAATACTACCATTGACGTCGATGAAACTTTTGGCGTTTGGAAAAGGTAGACATTCATCATCATCATCTTCTTATAAGGCTCTCAAAATTTAGGAATAATCGCTTATATATGAATGGAACCTTTCATTAAACAGCTGTTCAAAGGTGAGGATATTGAATTAATACGATTTTAAGAGCTAGAACAAAACATTTAATGATTTTTTTTAAGATATATAGCCTTTAACTGTTAAATGACAGAAACGATTTTTTAACCTAAAATACTGAAAATGAAATAAAGTGTGGTATGTATAGACTGAATGTTTCGCATTTCAAAAATTTTTTTTGAACCGTCGCCACTTTCGAGCCGTCGGTGTTTCGAATAGGAGAATTTTTAGAGCCTTTATATGCATATCGAATTGATTAGAATGAACCTTTTCCTACTTTCTACCCTTATGTTTGACCACCCCTGCTATATTTTTGACCACTCCTGCTATGTAAATCAACAGTTTCTTGAATTCTTGTCTTCGATGACGAGATGGAACATCGAAATAACTTTGAGCTGGCCGTTTTTTTGCAATTTTTCAAAATCTGTGGACACTATGAACGTTATTGTTTTTTCCATTGTTCCTAACATTTAAAATTGATTAAAATATAGTTATCTATAATATTCTGATAACTATGAGTGAGTTACTCCCTTAAATTTTGTAGTCGAAGTTCATTTAAAAGATTGTAGCACGTCGGAATTCACATCAGGTGCAGGTCCATTTTTAATTTAAAAATTCCTGTTTCCTGTGTTCTCCGTGGATGATATATGCACTATGCATGACGAGCTACTAGTTTATGACGATATCATGCTTACCGGCATGAAGTTTGTGAAGTATCTTTTACTACCTTAACATTCTTGTTGAGTTTATTCAAAAATGTCTATACAGGAAACATTTGTGACTAATATCCAAATTGTACTGGTACTTAACTAGTGATATGAATATATTATAGTGTTTTTTGTTATTTATGCTTTGATCATACCAATATATCTTATGTCAGTGTTACTTATTCATCGATAATATATCAGTAACATTCTATATATTTTTGACTTTAAAATCTTTATAGCCTTCCCCATTCCAATTTATCTTTGAATTTAAGATTGAAGAAAGCGCCCTTTTCGGCGGCAAGAAAACAGAAACAGCTGCCAAGCATAGTTTTGATTTGAGAAAGAGATCTATGGAGTTATCCTCATCCAACTAATTGATCAATAATTTGTTGACAAAACTTGCAGTCTTCTGTCATGATTATTCCAACATCATTAGATACCTGCCTCCGATACAGTATTTGATATTTTTACTAATGATAGTTTATATAGTTTTACTAACGATACTTTTATCACTTGTTCGTTTTCTCTTAATACAGGATGTTTCAAAAGAAGGTGATCCCGTCTCTAGGATAAATAGATAACTGAAAGATATTTGGGATTTGTTCAGTAATAAATTTTCGTAACGCTATGCGTTATACAATTATACAAATGTTTTACAATTTCTCCGCAACTACTGGAAACATTGTACTGAAATTTTATGTATATACATTTTATATATGAATATGTTTCGAAAGCTGATACATCCAATGAATTTTCTTTTATGTCTGACTCTCATGGACGTCGCTAGTTATACGGTTTGTATCAAGTAGTATTGAACATAACTTTCTCAATATCAGATTGATTGCTCAAAATTTCAGGTGAATTTAAACATCATTTAATTTTGCACCAAAAAATCGGAATATTTTGATATAAAAATTATGAAGTAATAACCGATGCTGGTATAAAGTATTGATAGAGTTATTATTATTATTATGCGAAAAACATATGCACTACTCGGCTTAGAGCCAGTATTATTTACCTATCCCGGATACAAAGGATTAGGTTCGGTTCATATAATGAACTTGCGCACTGTGTGGCAGTATTCAATATTACAGCCTTCTGGATGTCGGCGAAGGTGTTTTTTGGTAATCCCAGTTTGGCAATGCTATCGTACAGGGTCTTAACCACGATGTTAGTTCCTGACCTTATAATTGGAACTATTTCCACATTTTCGCTGAGCCACATCTGCTTAATCTCAATTGAGAGATTCGCATATTTGGCCAGTTTCTCTCTTGGTGTTTGTTAAGAACGTTATGAGTGTTCGCTATATCCACATCGACAAGAAGGCCTGAATTGACTTTTCTATCAACCACTACAATGTCAGGTCTGTTATTCGTCACCTGTCTATCGGTGATAATGGACCTATCGTAGTAGAGACTAAAATTGCCATTTTCAAGCACCTTCTGCGGCTGGTACTTGTAATACGGTGTATTACACTTTCTGGTGGATGATGTAGCACACTTGGCTATGCCGGTGTAGATAGTCGATATTAGCTAATACACTACAAGCAGATGTTATATGTTGGATGGTCTCTGATGTTTGTTGGCACTTTCTGCATTTGTTAGATTGAGTGTTCAGATCCTTAATAATATTTTTCTTGTAGTTATTCGTGTTAATAACTTGATTCTTGGTAGCCATCATGAAGGATAAATGCGGTTGGTTGAGATCATGATGATGTCTACCGTGTAGTGCCTTTCGTGACCACTGTTCCAGCTTCTCGGTGTCCAATACTATATTTAAGTCAGATTCTGGCGATGCCAGGTTGAGGGGTGAATAATCCTTATCCGCTTTGGATATAATTCCGTGCAGAGTTGAGATTTCCGATTTAGTATGAAAGAACTCAAGTAGTTTCATTACCTGTCGAGAGTGCATGCTAAGAAGGTCAATCAAGCCTCTTCCACCCTCTTTTCGGGGTAATGTTGTTCTAATAATGGATGACTTCAGGTGGTGGTTGTTGTTCTTCGTCATAATTGTTAATGTCAACCTCTGAATACTTTCTAGCTCTGTTTTAGTCCACTTCAGGATTCCAAAAGAGTACGTTAAAGCGGTTTCATAAGATTTCATAAGTGATTTCACTCTTTTGGTGTATTGATCCGGGATTCTAGCTTTTGCCTGCTTGTGATCCAGGAGGTTAGCCTATTGAAATCCTAAGTATTTGTAGGTTTGTCCGTTTTCCATCACCTGTACGATATCTCCGTTGGGAAGTTGCACATCTCCATTCATAATAATGCCTTTCTAGATATGTAGGGTCTTGTACTTAGACAGTCCAAACTCCATATGTATATCGATAGAGAATCGATGTGTTATATCGAGAAGGTGATTGATTTGAAGCTTGTTTGCTGCGTATAGCTTGATATCGTCCATATAAAGAAGATGAGAGTTGGTACAGTTGGTGTCTCTGTTCGCTTTAATGTTGAATCCGTACTTTGTATCATTGAGCATGGTAGATAGGGGATTCATTGCAAGGCAGAACCACAACGGACTCAGAGAGTCTCCCTAGTATATTCCCCTACGAATAGGTATTTCGTCAGTACTGAGGGAGTTTGGACCGATTTGAAGATGAAGGTTCGCTCGCCATCCCTTCATCGTTTCTGAAAGTAAGCCTACAATAGTGGGGTGAATTTTGTAAATCTGCAAGACGTCCACAAGCCAGGAATAACGTACACTATCAAACGCTTTCTTATAATCCACGAAAACAGTGTGTATATTCCGGTGATCTCTCTATGCTTGCCGAAGTATCACAGAATCCATGATAAGTTGTTCTTTGCACCCTTGATGATCTCTTCTGCAACCTTTCTGTTCTTCTGCTAAGATGTTATTTTCCTCGACGTGCCTAGAAATTCTGTTAGTGATACAAGCTGTAAGTATCTTATATAAAGTGTTAAGTAACAGTTAAGTCGTATCTTAAAGAAAAAGATTATGCTACAGAGGTAAATTCACTTCAAAAATTGAAAAACAGAATACAACATCACTTTAATGACCTCGTAGCTGACTCCCAACCGTTTAGAAGATTAATGGATTCTTTAGAAAAAAGGATTGACTTCTAATTCTAATTGAATTCTATTTTTACTCGACTGCCATGAAGGGTTATATTTTTAACGCGTATCTTGTATGTATGTAATATTCTTTATTACCTTGTATCTCCAGAACCGCTAAACGGATTTTCACATTTGAGGTATCGTTAGATTCGTTTCATTAGCCCTAAGTGTTCTTAGATAGGAGATATTTCAAAAAACCAAAATGGCGGATTTTGGACGCCATGTTGTGAGGTAAAAATTTTTTTTTACTACCATGCATATCGAGTTGGGTATCAAAATAATTCAGGCCTGTGCAGATAGATGGCACCACTAGGTTTTTAAAACGCGGTATCGTTGTGTTTTCTTAATATTACTTATCATGAAGCATCAGTCAGTGCGCAACAAACAATTCGGATAGATGGCGCCACTAGGTTTTTAAAACGCGGTATCGTTGTGACTTCTTGTTATCTAAGACTAATATATTTACTACGAGGACGGACCTACGTTGTTACTATAATTATAATTGTCTTGTGCGATTAAAATATCTTCATTATTGTGAGGCAAGCTGGAGATACAGCTTTTGTGGACATATTAAACAGTCTCCGCGTTGGAGAACTTACAATGCAGCAGTTATCTATAATATAATACCGCAGAGTACCGTTGATGAACAACTAGACTGGTTGATGCATATAACGCGACTATGACAGAAAAGCTATAAAAGCTCACAAAAGCATACACCGTTAGTGCTGTAGACATCTCATTGGATCCTAAAACATATTTCACACGAGGAATACTTACCCAATAAAACAGGTGGTATACCAAACCAACTCAAATTAGGTGTAGGTGCTAAGACGGAACATCAATGTTAACCATAGGCTGGTTAACGGTGCTATGGGTGTTATCCGACGAATAGATTGGCCAGCACTACGCAGAGAGCAGTTGGAGCCGGGAGAACTGCCACAAGCAGTATTTGTGGAGTTCGATGACCCAAATATAAAAGGGAACCCACCTGATATTGGGGTCCGGATAGAGCCTTGTGCTACAGAATTTGATGCTTCACGTGGTAATGGCAAGATCGAGCGACGAATGCTTCCCTTAATTTTATACTGGGCAGTAACGGTGTATGAATTACAGGGCACAACTTTGGAACGAGCAGTTGTACATTTAAGTAGAAACTTATTTGCAAAAGGTCAAGCTTACATTGCTTTGAGCAAAGTCGGAGGCATGAAATTGAATGCTATGATAAATTATTATCTCTTTGTGCATGCCTCCGAATGTAATTCTGTTTATAATGCACAAAGAAATAATAATTTATCATAGAATTCAATTTCATGTCTCCGACTGCAATTCTGTTTATAATGTTGCAAAAAAGTGAAAAAGCTACCGTGCTGATATTTCTAAGTGTACAATATGCAGGTACATTGGTTTGGTACTGTTTCAATTTATGTTTCTGGTTTTAAGTACCTAATCATTATTTTTTTAAAATACCTTATCATTGAATTTTCATCTTGTTTCACTCTTTTCAGTTGATTTTTAATTGTAGTTATCCATGCAGGCGGGCTTTTGGTTTTTTTTTTAATTATAATTTTATATGTAAATAGAATTTTTTTTTAAATTTCATCTTCAATTGTTTTATTAATACATTTATCATTACTTCACACCAGCATCGGTTATTACTTCATAATTTTTGAATCAAAATATTCCGAAATCGGTACACAGTATCGAGTTTTTTCAATAGTTCCTTTTTCATAAAAGAAAATTCATTGGATGTATCAGCATCCAAAACATATTCCTATGAAATGTCAATACAATGTTGCTGGTAATTGCGGAAAATTCGTGAAAAATGTGTATAATTCTTTTTTCTTCAACGCCCTTTATCTTGAATGCGGAGGCGGGATCACTTTTTCTTTTGAAACACCCTGTATAAAATAAATGCCCAGCTTTCATTAATTCTCTAATTTTACTACCATATCCATTTATTATTAAAACTCCATATCAGTTAGTCATTCATATTGAACGATTTTATAGTTTTCAAAAATTAAATTATTACTGCAATTCACAACTTACAACTGTTTAACGCAGATAATCAGTATAGCTGGATATGATTATAAACCACGTGGATTGGGTGGAATGATACGTTTCTCTACTAATAACGCGTCTACTGCTGGTCGACAAATGTTGGCGTTTGCGGACAATAGTATATAGATAGACACGGAAGCTCTATCCGCGAAACGTTCCCCGAATAATTTATTCGCAATTAACAATGGGGAAAATGGACTGTGGAAAGTTGAGGTATATACATTGATGAAGGATGGTTTGCAACATTGATGATTTATTCCCGCAGAGAAAATATGAGAAACATTGATTATAAGATACGGTCAATTCTGATTATGCTTGGTAATTGTTTTTGATATTCTAATTATTTTGAGTCTAAGTGTTTTTATAATTAACTTCAATATATATAAAAACATTTTTGAATTGGATTTTCTCTCACTCTGATACGTGAGATAAATAACAACTATTCATTGCCGTAAAATTGCGCTAAATTCATAGTATAATTTATCGATTGTTTTCCCTAGAGAGGATCGACGGTCCACAAGCTGCAAGACTATACAGGTAATAATGCTATTATTTCTCTAGCTTCTCAGATGTTTGCTGTTAGGCTTATCACGTTAACTCCCAACCCAAAATTGATAAACTCTCCCCTGGGCCCAAAAATTGTGTTTTTACACTACATATGGGGCGTGGTTCCAAGAAAAAAAATATTTGAAATAAAAAGTACGCAAAAATTATATTTTCCGCTTCCCGTGGACCGCACAAAAAAAGCATAATTTTTTCGCACTTATTTCAAATACACTACACACATACAACGCTTCTTTGAAAAGGACGTTGAAGTAGTATGGGAAAATTAAGCTATTGAGCTGCTATTTGGTGTAGAAATGGTAAATGCTCATATTCTTTATAAAAAAATAACAAAAGTGTAGCAAAGGAGTTACTGAAGAAAGAATCTACGGATGTTGCTGACTAAGAGACGCCAAAACCAAAAAAACCCATTACCTAGTGTAGAAAGAGATTGTGTAGGAAGTGAAAAAAATCAAACAAAATTATTACGAAATCCAAAGTGAAAAAAGTTATTACTTTTTGCAGTGTTTGTTAGCACAAATTAACAATTTTAATAAATATTATTTGAAATATATTTAAGTGTAAGGTGTTTTGTTTTACAATGGAGCTGAAGATCATGAAAAAATATGTTTCAAGGACCCAGGACGGTCCAACCAAACTGTAAAACACATTTAAATGCGGTCTCTTGGGCCGTGGAGAAGATTTGAAATAAAATACATTGTGCCGGTCCATAGGACCGTTCTGGGATGTGGAGAAAGTTGAGTTTCGGGCCTGTGGACCGCACCGGGGCTCAACGTGTTGTAGTAATACTTAACTGCGTGTGGTCTTTAGATGGAGTTTTTGTGGATGATGGTTTTCTCCTTGAGGGAATACATTCTGAAACAATATTAATGAAGGACTAATTTATGAAGGAATCAAATATCGCTCATTAAGAAATTGTCTAATTTTAGAAAACACATTTAAAATTCTATTGTTCGAATCCATATCAGTTCATAAGGTAAAAGAGATTGTTGAAGAAGATTTGACATTATATAGCATACGATGAAAAAAAGCTTGTTGAAAAGTTATGCACCATTCGGCATTATAGATATTGAAGATCTAAATATCAGAATCAAATCAGGGTTTTGTGGAAAATAACTTTCTGATGCAAACACGAAACTCAACTTATAACTATTTGAAAGTAAATCGCTCCTTAATGCCCAATCTGTTTTGATAAATAATTCATTTGCTTCTATATCACTTTTCAATTTGCAAACCAGTGAATGTTCTTTGTAGTACATTGTTCCAGTCGTTGTGATCTTGATTCAGAGATCAGTCCCAAAAATATCCATCTAAACATTTTCTCATGCATCTTTGTTTCCATTCGGTAATCTCAAAGAAATTTTTGCTTCTCATAAGTTCCTTAAAATGTTGTCATAACATTTTTAGATCACATAGAGTTCATTTTGTGATATTTTCGATACTTTCAAAAATCGTACTCGAGTTTTAACTTCAAAGTAATATTTGAATGGATCTCATTTCTTATTTGTTAAATTAAAAAGATGTTACAATGTTGATTTTCATTCAATTGTTGTTGATAAACCTAAGTATATCAACGAAATTTGAGCCACTAGAACGCGTCTTTGATTTTTTATAGATTATAAAGTTAGTTACTTTTCTTTTGTGTGGGATAGACAGCCGCACGCCATTTTCTGATGAAAGCCATGACAAAATGTAATGGAAACTATAAAAGAAAGAGTAGTTCTATATATTATTGGGCAGCAATGGAATACGTTATAGATATTCCTGAAAATGGAGTTAACTATAACTGGACTGAAGTTAAGAATCAGAATTTGTCTGTTTATTGACACTTTGGAAAATTTCTAGAATTATTGGGCTTAGCATATATGGAACAGGAGCTCACAGTAGAGCACAGCTAGTAGCATTTTGAAGGTACATTCAGATAGTTGCGTTATTCTTATTTCCCCATAACTTTTCCTTTGTCTATGTCATTTAACGGTTAATCTGGAGAAGTCTAAGAAAATTCAAAAATTTTCAAAAGAATATATAATATAAACAAGCACGCGACAAAAGAAAGAAAAAGTTGAAAGCGAATTCGAAACATGTCATGTATTGTAAGTATTGAAGTTTGAAATTTTATAATCGCCGATTTTTGTTGAAATTTCAATTTCTATCAATAAACAAAATCTCCGTGTGATATAATGCGTTCTATGGCATCTATTTCAGTTGACTGGAAGTCGAATTGATTAATAAATCAAAACTTGATATTGAACGGACCTTTACAAAGCCCAGTTCACTTCAATGTTAGCCTTAATTAGTGGGCGTTATGCCTATCATCCATTGTTTTATAGACGAGTAGATAGTAGGTTTGATAGCTACTCTCTAATATGTTTAACATGTTTCATATGATTAAATTACAAAATCTACATGAAAACTGCAATTTGGTTTATAATTTTTGTTTAATACTACATCTTCTATTCCACTTAATTAGATAAAATAAATTGTCAGCTCAATGTTATTTTATTTATCAAAATAACTTTCTTTGCGAGTGACTAATGAGTCCAATGGTTTCTCAACCACTCTATATGATTTTCATTGCACGATTTCACATTGTAAATATGATTGGTACGGAAGCAATTTAGGAACGGAACGGAAGTTCATTATTTTACCATTTTTTTATCGATTTGTGACGTAGTGTATTGTCTTTGTGTTATACATTTTTTAATCTAAATATTTCTATTTCTGTGATGTTTTTCGTCAATTGGTTTCACAATATACTGTCATAATTACTGTCTATACCAAAATACAGACGCTATAATCTTTCCGCTCGGTTCTAACAGCTGTTGCCTTTCTGATAACTGCCATCTTGATTCGGGTTTATAGTGGTGAATGAAACCATTAATTTGAAAAATTACTCACTTGAATTATAATAATAAACGTCTTACCAGAGATTTAACATAGATGGATGGTCTTAAGAATTACCGCATTATTGCATTAGTAAATCACATAAACAAACACTTTACGTAACTCATTAGCATTAGACTTGCAAATTATGCTGAACAATATGAATTGCAACTCGAGTGTCAGACAGGGTTTCAAAAATCGAAACATTTTTGTTCTATACACAATGAAAAATAATTATTTATGTCTACCCTTTGGAAAATTATTTACGTTATTTGTTGTTTTTCGGAAAACATTGACTCTGTGAAACAAGGGTTATGGGAAAAGCTATTCGATGTTAACTGAAAATGAAATGAGTAACTCTTGATAACAAAGAAAATATTGATATGCTACCATCAGAGGATAGCAAGGTTCTATTTGCAAAGTCTCAAATAGGACTGCAAAATATGCGTTGATTGTTGGGCGGTGTTTATCGATATGATATAATTGGTATCTGGAGCCAAGTAAAATATTAATTATGTGGATAAACGAAAGAGTTCATTATATGTAGAAATTAACAGACAGAAGCTAATTCCAATCAAATGAGGCGGGTACTTCTTATGCAATACTAATATCAAACTTAGAAAGTTGCTTTCCTACATCTACAAGCTGTTGACCAGGAGTGAAGTTCGACATATCAATTATTGGGAATGTGCATTTCCCAAAGACTTCTCGAAATTGCACAGACTGCCTCAATTACCAATTAAGAAGTATTGAGACGTCTTAGTAAGGCGACTGAGAGTTGTTACAACTAATAAAACATCATATTACCATTCTTGAAGTTGCTTATAAGTTGTTTAAAGTAAGTGTGGATGGAAAGAAGCGGTATGACGCTGAAAACATCACAAGTTGAAAAAAATTAGAGAAAGATCTTGATGCCCATTCATTATTCTGAGCAGCAAATTTATGCCAAACATCTAAATATGATGCAGAACATTTTATTGGATGGTGATGAACGAGGTTTTTTCTTTTTTTGCCATACCGTGATTGGCCGTAGATGATGTGTGACTTTTTTCTATGTTATGCAGTGTAAATTAAAGGGATCTACAGCTTAAGGACATATCCGAAAATCTAGAAACTGTACTCGACAGAATATTTTTTTTTCGATATTTTAGAACCGTCTAGGATAATGAGCTGACCAATATTTTGCTAGACAAAGGCGGTCACTAAAGGGTTGGATCAAAATCCGAGTAATAAAAGATGAGGCCAATAGCAAAGAAGTTGTAAAACGTTTTATCGACGCAGCTGTTTAACGACATTAGAAAAACACATTATTATTTGGAAAATATTTTTGAATAAATTGCAGTTGTTTACTGGGCTATAGTATATTCTTATTAAATACGGATTAGCTATGCTACACTAATATTGACAGGGCATGCTGAAAATAAAGTATTTCCATAGGACACACAAGCAAAAGGTTTTTCTGCAACCAACTCATCTGTTTCTGTTAAAAAAAGAAGTTTTCCATTACAGAGAAACAATAAATTACTTTCGTAGAAATTTTATTATTCGAAATGTTGAACCAAACGTCTCAGAGGGAACTTGGCAGACATATTTCAACTAATTTAGAATTGCAAGTTGAGTGTGTTAAACTGACTGGTGGCTTACCGCAACAACGAAGTGGAGCTATGTTATTGAAACTAATTCGTAATTTTTTTTAGGATGCTGAAGTTGGGTTAATTAATAATAATTTCAATGAGGGACAGAGTTGGCTTAGAATATATTGAATATTAGTGATTGGAAATGATAATATACTCTTTTCTTCATTGAACATAATTCATATCCAAGATCTTTTAGTTCTACGAGTAAATTAGAATATGCAATTTTATGGTGACATTCGACCCTGGATTTAAATGTCAATTATAATCACGTAGTACGAATTACATCAGATTACCAATTGAAAAAGTGCGCCAAGCGTCAAAGACAGAAAAATAAAACAAATATAAAGTGCCAGTATATACTACCAATGAAATCCACCGAATTCATCATGAATTAATTCTTATAGATTTCTCAAAGACTTTTCGCAAAGCGAGACATAGCCGAATCTCAATGAACAGATAAAGCCGTATTTGTGGAATATCTGTTTTTGACTAGAGACCTATCCGACCTCACTTCTACTGTTCTCAAATCTCTTTCACTTCTTAAAACTAGTTTTTCCTAAGTTTTCCTCTTTTTTCCACTTTTTCCACTGTTTCCATTATTTACACTTTTTCCACTTTTTAACACTCATTTTACCCATCTAACCTCTGTCATTCTATCAAATATATCCCAACCATCTCTCACTGTGCTTTTGATTTATGGGTTATAATTTGTTGCTTTTCCAGTTCTCTGTTTGTGTTCCTTCTGTATATTTCATGTTCTTTAATTCTACCATAAATATCGATTTTGCTTGTTGATCACTAGGCCATAATCTTTTGCCTCCTCTCCCTGTAGCTTGAAAAGAGTTTCAAGCTCTTTCCTGGATCTTGCGATGAGTACTATGTCGTTCCCATAAGCTAGACATTGATGTTCATTTCTATGAATTGAACCTGAAGAGGGTTATAGATAATTTTCCTCAGTTAGGAAATCAAAACTTTATTACACAGATTTCTAAAATATGGAGAACAAACCTTAGCAGTGTATCTAGAAACAAGAAAGAGTATTTTGAGAAAGAATAAACTAGGAATTTATATATTTTGGTTAAATATTGTGTATGTTCATACGTACCTAGGAATGCCATTGTACCATTAATTCCTCTCTGGACGCGAAAAACAATTATTATTTTTTCTATCATTATTAATGACCTCAAGCAAAAGCCTTTTCAACTAGGAAGATGTTCGGTAAATGAATAATGATAAGATAAGCTACTAGAGAAATTGACGGTGAAAGAAATTCTTCACATAGTGCACGTCATGGCGACTTATCTATACAAACAAATCATGTAATGGATAGAAAAGTTGATAATAAAACATAAAAAGAACTTTTTATTAATGATAAACATGAATTATTGCTGAACTTATAAAAATTATCAAGATTTGTGATCGGATCTCTTCAAGAATTCAAACTGAATTTTATAATAAGATGTGTATTGGTAAGATGAAACAATAATGTTTAGTTTTTCTATTTACAATGGCAGAAGTTTAAAATTGGTACCGGCTGAGCAATGACGAAACTCTGTTATCTTTATACAGTGCTATTCAAATGTCTCACTCTTATTTTGAAACGATTATACATAAACCAAAGGAAATTTGGAGACTAGATATTAAGGGTTGGGAAGTTTCCCCCTGGTACAAGCTAACAGACGGCATATCTATGAGATCCTTCTTGTTATGAATTATACCCAACTTAAAACGTAATAAATAGACTGAGTTAGGGGGAAAAGGAAAACGGCTCATGAGTCAAAAGTTATTTTTGGAGTAATGCAAAAAAATACAACCTTACAAACTGTAAAAGATGAAGGTAGACAAATTATAACAAGAACAAATCATTATTAACCCTAATAGACAAGAAAACAGCAAAATATAACAGAGGATATTGAAAAAGTTAATACAGGAAACCACAGGAAAATACTGCATAACAGTGGTCATTGATGCTTAAAAACTATGATGTTTAACATACTAAGAACAAGCAAACTAGCATGTTTGTTCAAATATATAAGAACGGAGACACAAAAAAATGCAAACATTATAGAGGCGTTACACTACTAAGCACAGTTGGTAAATTTAAGGCAAGGGTAATTGGAAAAAGGTATTGAAAATACGATACAGACTTCATACTACAGACAACTATCGGAAAAATCTATAGAAGATTCAAGAGAGATGCATCTTCATAGACTTTAAGACGGCTTTCAATAAGATACTACTACTACTACACATAGAAGATCCTAAAAAATAGAGGAATAAACAAAGCAAGGATAATCGGAATCGAAGTACTATATAAAAATATAACGTACGCTAAAACACAAAATATTGAAAATAATCAAGACATCGAAAGGAGTAAGACAAGAAGGTATACTAAGCCTACTGTTCTTCTCGCTTGTTTTTGATGAGAGTACTAGAGAAGCAAAAAAACAAGCAACACACTATAAGGAGGGATATTGGAATGTAGGAGAATTCAAATTATCGGAAATAATCTTTGCAGACGATTTGGTACTATCGCTAATGACGAAAGAGTTATGATAGAAGAGTTATGTATAAAGCAAACTTTGAGAACATGAACAAAACATGAATGAGAAGAAAAAACAAATTATTATAAGCACGATAAAAAAGTACATACCTAGGCTTAAAAATAATGAGAGAATCGAAGAGGAAATAAAGGAGAGAATAGATACAGCATACTATTTGTAAGTATTAAAAATACCTTACTGTCAAAAAAAAAGAGATACCGAAAAAAATATAAACATAAATTTTTGAGAAAGTTATAACCATGGAGATAAGATGTCTAAGGAAGATATGGAGGCAAATAAGATTGGGCAGGAGAAGTATGGGAAAAGACAAAATGGTTAAAGAGTATACGAAGCAAGAACAGCAAAAAAGAAACAAAAAGGAAGACCAGGATAAATACAGAGTGAGAAAGTTGATATAGCGGCAGCAAAAAGAAATATTGAATGGATTGGAATGGAATAGGATGGAAAGTAATGGAGTGAAAAGAATGCGCGAGGGTAGAAAGGATTAGGATTGAGTGAGTTTTTAATGCTGGATCATAATGAATATGGGGCTGATTCCTTTGCTTCGCCATCCGCTCTAAGTTTTGGAAACAGTAACTGGAGGCTAAATCTGGAGCTTTGGCGCTTAGAGTTATTGCGGCTGTTGTAATGGCGGACCTGTGACTGGGTGCGCTATCCTGATACTAGGGAGCAACTGTATGCAACATTCTTTCTTGACGTTTTTCTTTGATATCTGATGTAATGTTGAAACTAAATTTGTATAATAAGCATCTGTAATTCGATTATAGATAGGTATGTAGACGTTGAATATTCATCCATTTTATTCAGCTGATATGCTAAGGATACATTCGCTTTTATCATTTGAATACACATAAAGTATGTAGAAAAGAAGATGAGGCAGCATCTATTCGCGATATACGAGTACCACTTCAACAGCACTTTAGACACGCCATAGTGGTTGTTTTCTTGAAATTTGAGTGTTAGTTTGATATCAAACGAAATGAATAAAGTTCTATCTTCAGGCTTCAAATTTGAACAAAAAATTGTTGATTAAAAAAAATTACCTGTTACAAGTATCTTATGCAAAATTGAATTCAACAATATTTTAATAACAAAACAAAAAATAAAATGAGATGTAATTTGATTTGAAACTAAAATTTAAAATCTGAACATATAGAATTTTTACCCTGAACACTTTGTATAGTTCTTTTATGAGGTTTCATATTTATATGTCTATACAAAATAAAGTTGAGTCGTTAATGATACTTATCAAGAACTCCATTAAACTATACACATAAGAACTCCGTGCCGTGATTTACCTTCAAAGTCAACTTAATGCGAATTGAACGTTAAGCTTAGGTACTCTTTTTAGATATTCTGCAGGTATCTAACAAGAAAACTAAAAGTTTTGAAAGTTTCATTAAGCATGAAATCAGCTTCGCACATTAAAATTTTAACGTAATGTTTGTTTTCTTTAAGGAAATTTGCCATGCCTGGTTTGAAACTTCAGGGATCATTACTCGTTACTCTTTGAGATAATTTAATAATTACTTGCCGTTGACTTTAAGGTTATAGGCAGTGACGACGTTTACCGTACATAAAAGATTTTTAATCTTTTGGATTAAATATGATACCAGATTCTCAGCTTACTTTCATCAATAAACGATTAGTTTGAAATGTTGATGGAAATCATAGTCTACTTTTTTTGATGTAACTGTATACTATACTATTCTGTACGTTTATGAGATTTGGATTAAAACAATTTTGTGTGTTATCAGTGTTTGAGACAAGAAAGTTCACTCTAGTCTCCTCCCCTTGTTAAGTATATCTCACTTGAATATCAGATGCTTCTCTTTTTCGATCGCTCGAAGTTAAAATATTTTTTGATAGACTGATGTTAAGTCGAAACGTCAATTTTTTATCAATCTTCCAATTATTGAAAAAAACTAATTTTAAAACACAAGACAACTAAAATCAAGAAAATTTGGAAGCATTAATATATATATATATATATATATATATATATATATATATATATATATATATATATATATATATATATAAATCTTATATCTTATATCTTTTTTATAGATAAATTTACGCAAAGATTGGCATTGTTCTCAGCAAATACACACAAACACACAAATAAACTATTCTTAAGTAGAAACTGAAAGCGCTCGAAGACGATTTTGCATCGCCAGCAATATACAGTGCTTTTCAGATAAAAGTATCCACCTTTAATAACTTTTGTAATACTGGTATTTAGAAAAAATCCAAAAACACGTCAATTTATGTTGGAAGGGGCAAGCATTATGGCTTATTTAAACTTACTGGAAAAGCCACCCCCTCACCCCTAGCAGCATCCCCTTTATTTTTTTAAATTACTTTTCATATTTTTTATGTAAAATTTGGATACTCCTCTTTGAGCTGATTTCAAAAATGTATAATACTTGTAGGTTAAAGTGGTTAGTTTATGAGATAAACAATTTTTCTTTTAAGAGCACAAATTTTACTTATTATTTACTTTCACCTTATTTGCCTGTACTAAAATGGGTTGTACAACAGTTCAAACTCTTCAATCTTTTTAACTGTGCTATATATTCTACTTAAAAAATCCAAACAACAAAAAACTCTACTTTTTATTAAAGTTTGACATTGTCAAACTAGAATTTGTAGTCAGTATTGATAGTGTAATTTGATACATTATTTATTTTGTTTCTCTGAAATGGTTTACTCTTTGCAAGAAAGAATTGAAATTGTAGGTTTATACTACCAAAATAATAATTGTGCAAGAGCTGCTGCTAGAATATTTAACGAATTACATGACGGAAGACATGCAACTCATAAGTATGTAATTTAACTGATGGAGAAATTTACCACAACAGGGTCTGTTTGCAATAAAGTGCATAAGCGAGAGGGACTCGTAAATAACGAAGCAATCCAACTAGCAAATTTAGGGCAAGTCAGCTTAGAGGCTCAACTACCCCAATCGTTGTCAACAATAAGTAGAGCGATCGGTGTTTCATCTTCTACAGTTTTCCGAGTTCTACATAAATTCAAGTACCACCTATACAAAGTTAAGTTGGTGCACGAGTTGAATGAAGATGATTTTGATCGTCGTCTAGAGTTTTGCGAATCAATGACGCAAATTATCAATAACAATCCACAATTATTAAACAATATTTGCTTTTCTGATGAATGCTCATGGTCATTAAATGGCTTAGTAAGTAGGCATAATTGTAGATATTGGGCTGAAAGTGATCCACATATTATGCGTGAATTCCATACACAACATCCCCAAAAGTTAAACGTTTGGTGTGGTATCCTTGGTGACCACATTGTCGGACCCTTCTTCATCAACGGAAATTTAAATGGTGAATCATATCTTGAGTTACTCAGGGAAGGGGTTGACCCACGTATTACAACAATAATAGAAAATGATGATAACCTTTCCGAAGATTTACTGGTATTTCAACAAGACGGAGCTCCCCCACACTATGCTATGCCTGTCCGACAATTTTTAAACGAAACATTCCCCGCTCGTTGGATAGGTAGAAGGGGGCAGATGATGGAGTGGCCACCTAGGTCACCGGATTTAACACCCCTAGACTTCTTTTTATGGGGGTATTTAAAAACAAAAGTTTATGCTACCCAACCAGTATCTCTGGATGATTTACGAGAGAGGATAGAAAATGAATGTCGACAATTAAATCCAGCCGTATTAAGCAATATCAGAGAGGCATTTCAAAATAGATTATACCATTGTATGGAAGTGAATGGTACTCATTTTGAACACTTATTGTAACTTCATAATAAATAGCACAGTTAAAAAGATTAAAGAGTTTGAACTGTTGTACAACCCATTTTAGTACAGGCAAATAAGGTGAAAGTAAATAATAAGTAAAATTTGTGATCTTAAAAGAAAAATTGTTTATCTCATAAACTAACCACTTTAACCTACAAGTATTATACATTTTTGAAATCAGCTCAAAGAGGAGTATCCAAATTTTACATAAAAAATATGAAAAGTAATTTAAAAAAATAAAGGGGATGCTGCTAGGGGTGAGGGGGTGGCTTTTCCAGTAAGTTTAAATAAGCCATAATGCTTGCCCCTTCCAACATAAATTGACGTGTTTTTGGATTTTTTCTAAATACCAGTATTACAAAAGTTATTAAAGGTGGATACTTTTATCTGAAAAGCACTGTATATAGATTTCAAGGTTTTGCCTCCAGAAACAAATTTTTATATAAAAAAATCAATGATTCATTTGATTTGTTAGATTCTTGCCACGTTTAACGCATTCATGGGCACAGAAACAATTTCTTGAAGAAATGAGATCTTTGTTGGACGATGGAACAGTGACATAAAATATGTGGAAAAATCTAAAAATAATTCTATGCATTTTAAAAATGGTTGGCAAATAACGTTCTGTTTTATCTTTATGGGAAACCCTGAAATGTAAAAAATATTCATTTCTTTCAACAAAGAACCTAAATCAGGATTGCCTAGAGAATTTTTTTGGGTTGACCAGAAATTGTTACGGACACTCGAACAATTGATCCCCAATTCAATTTTGTACTGCCTTCAGAAAATTATTTACCTCGAAATATTTTAATGACGCTAAAGGTGTAAATTGTATAAAAGATAATACAGTTCTGCTCAATATAACTATATTACGAATTTGCAAATCGAAATATAAAACATAGTTATTTTTCAGAAAAATTGCTAAAACCCATTATCAAATTAAATATTTTACAACTTTAAAAATCTGTTCATTTTAATTAGGGAAATTATTGAGTTCATTTGTTAACGTAATCCGTATTCCACTGTTCTCAGATCTCTTTGCTAATTTGGAATAATATCTATAAATTTTATAAAGGTATGTATTATGTTTTTAATAATTTGGAAATAAGAATCCTTCTCTATTTCACTATAAAGCTCACATATTATTACTTCATTGAACTTTTTGTTAAGATCCACTAAGTAAACAAATAAAAATTTTCCCCGTTGGTCTTTTAATGCAGTATTGAATCACTCCGGTAAGTGAAAATTTATTCGTTCCAATCTGCAACAATTTCGTATAAACACTGATAACTCCGAATGTCGGCACGCTTTGGTAAGCCCGATTCAATCATTCCGCCGAGAGTGAACCTTCTTATGTTGTTAATATTCGGTGATAATATAGAGAAATTATGGCTGAAAGTTATATTCACAAGCGGAGATGAAAGAATGTCCGTTATCTATATTTCAATGAATTGTTATGAGATACGCCCCTGGTTACCACAATAAATTCCTTTGGACCTGGTCTGGTTGCGAATTTTCATCAAAAAGTTCACACTCACGTACCTACTGTCCTACGAAAATCCTCTGCGCTACTTAAAAGTAGCACAGATAACGCCTTCCTCGTTATTCAAAATTTTTATGATATTTTTAGTCTATAAACATCAGAAAAAATGAAAAAATTAATACACTAATCATTAGCAATAATATAAATTTTCTTTCTTCTTCGTTTTCTTATTTCATATTAGTTGATCGTGTAGTGAAATTTCCGCCGAAAAGGTTTTTTCGTTGGAATTATTTTTCGCGGGAGAGAGTTCATCGGTGCGAAAATTCAGTATAAATGGGTAGGTCAAGTTAATAGGTTTTAGCATTATATGAAGGATAGGATAGTAGGTTAACCTTATGAGGATTTGACGAGGGGGACACCACCAATAGATGGCAGTGGAGAGTTGGCGTCCACAGCACGTCTTTTCTTACTGCACGTGTTTTCTTAGCTTTGGTTGCCGAATTAACCCAATAACAGATGGCGCCAAAATTATTTAAAATATATTCAACCCTTAAGCTGTGTTGTAAAGTTTTTTATTTTGGGTGCCTATAGCAAAGTTGCAATTTGAGTTCATTACTGTATTATGTTCGTTGTGTTATTGTTGAGTTTCGTTGGTTGTGCATTTGGATTATTTTTTTATTTGAGAATCTTTGAACAAACTTTGATATATATTTCATTTTTAAGGGAAGTGGATATTATTACAATTAATATACATCACTACTCTCTTAGTTAATATATTCAAATTATAAGAGGCGCTAGATGTATAACAAATAATCACTTTTTCTTTTCAATTTTTTAGAAATGGCTTGAAATAAGTGTTTATTTCAAGTGTGGGCTAAGTGTGGACTAAGTAAGAGTTCAGATCCTACAACTAAAATGTACCGATTTCCTGTGAATGACCCTAACAGATGTCAAAAATGGATCATACACTCGGATGAGTTATTCTTAAGACAATTATTTTTCATAAAGGAATAAAAAATAGTGAATGTGAATAAATGACTGTTTACAAATGTTCAATACTAAACATAAGTAGGTATTCAATTATCGTCAAATAAAAGATAATTGGCCCAATAGTTTTTTCTGATAATGAGTTTATTTGTATTATGGTCGCATTGCATATTATACTTGTACCTAAAATGATTTACTACAAATTACAAATCCATTCAATCTTATAAACTTATCAAAAGTACTTATCACTTATCAATCATACCTAAATTTAAACTTAGAAGCCACCTTTATAGGAAAGACAAACAGACAAACATTTTTGAAAACATTTCAAACTTACATAAACACAACTAATTGAATACAAAGGACTGAACTTTAATATTTCACAAAAATTGAAATAGTATTCTTGTTATTTATTAATGTTTATGAACTAAGCACATGATAATAAGGTAGTGTGTCTGTGTGTTTATATTTGGAAATTATCCTGTCAATGAGGCAAAAATTTCACCTGTTCAAATGTATATAGACTGTTTGTTTCATCACATATTATAATATGGTTATAATACTATATTCTATTGACAAAATAGTAACAATTAGGGAGAAAATTATAATTTCCTCCATTCTCAAATTATACATGAAAATTATGTCTTTCTTTTATCCAGCATAGAATGTTTGGATGAAATAATATCAAATACTAGTTTTATTTGAATATAAATTTACTATAGACATGTACCAACAAATCATCGTGAACCACGACGTTTCGTGCCTTTACGAGGCAAACATATAGGTTTTTAATGAGGATATGTTTATTTATTATAATTATTAGTCAATTTAAGCGATATAGTACACTTTTATCTCTAATAACTAACATCACTAATGATTATTTTTAAATATGTTTCTGTCGTAGATACTCGTTTTGATTTTGTCAAAAAATGTACTGAGAGTTTTACTTTAAACATTACCTGGTGTTTTCGACTTTTAACTTTTTTAACCAATGTAATGTCACTCCATAATATAATCACCATTTTTGTCCATTGTTCATTTTTATCCTCGTATCTATTAAGGGTAAGAATATAATAATGCCATATACCATCTTATGATTGTTGAATACTTCCAATAAAAATGAATTTTAGTTTCAATTTCATTTCATTTCATTTCAATATTGCAAAAAACACATTTAAAAAGAGATAATTTTATTTGCTAGTAAGTACCCGCTTTTATGACCATACATACTTGGTTCATATAAGTTAGACCTGCTTTTATTATACCATCAAACAAACAGATGGTTTTGTAAGCATTTATGGTCTTATTGTAAAATATAATTTCTGAAAGTTGAAGGTAGCAACAAGCTCTTCAAGTACATTTTCCAGTCGCACATTATGAATGAATTTATCATCTCAACAGATATTGATGTTAGTTATTTATTTCACGATTCACGAAACTATAGAACAAATTAATTATTTTTAAAAAATGTTACGTATAAAAAATCCGGGAGAAGAGCAATTTATATTTTCAACTGTAGTAGTTGGTGTCTTTTTTGTAACGTTATAACTATATTGAATATGACGCCTTGGATATATTTTTTAATGGTATATATTGTTTGTATAACACTTTAATAGGTTATAATTTCAAAAATATATGACTCATGCTTGATTTACCTATAACAGATTTGTGAATAAAACCATTTTGTCAAATTAGTACCAGTAGTAATATAAATATATTTAACTCAACAATGAGCTCAGTCTTAACATTTCTATATTATTTTATGGTCAATCCAAAAAGTATAAATAGATAATACAATAAATAATATTTTCGATTATTATAACTTTTGGCAATGTGAAACCAACCGGTCCTGGGTTAGTTGGTACACTTATCGGTAAGGATGAAGCCATTGTATAAATAAATATCTTTACACAATGATAAAAGTGACAAAACGATTGTTGATAGGACAATTTTTTTTTCTTTATTAGAAAGTCTTTTTTGTTTGATTTTAAAAACCCTTTTTAAGATATGTATGAGAATGTTTTTACCGTTGTTGTGAGCATACCAAGAAATTTCAATGATTTGTAATTGTTTTTGAGAATGATACACAGTTATGGAATTATCTTAACACAATTCGTGAAAATTCTGTCATTCCGACGATGATATACAATTAGGGAAATTCCTAATAAGGGTAGCAGTAGGCGTTATTCCGTTTATGCCCGTTATTGAAATGAAATAAATTCAAGTTTTTGAACATAAAAAAATATTTACCATAACTAGTACAATAAATATGTATGTTAATGTTCCTTATTTCAGGTAATGCTGTTTTGGCAAACCTAAGCCATACCTGATAGCTTTGATGGTTTTCCTCTCACCATTAACTCTGTTAAACAATTTGCAAGTGATCAAAAAAATGTTTCAATTATTTATTCACAGGCAGACTAATTCAAGATCCACTTGAAAATCAATTTTCTGTTTATCGTCAAAGAGGAGGGTATAACAGAAACCCAACAGTGAAAGCATTTCGAGCTGCATTTGAAATAAATATTGTCGCCATTTTAATTAGGCTGGCCACCTAGAAGTCCTAATGCAGGCAGTCAACTGGATGATGATATATATACTACTTTTAGCAACAGATGACAATGAAGCACACTCGCTTCATTAAATGTTGAAGAAGAATCATCATCTGAACAAACGGATTCATCCACCAATTCAATTTCTTCCGAGGTACATTCAAATGATATTGCGACGTTAGAAAATTGTTCTGTAGTATATTTTGGGGGTTATTTAATTAAAAAATGTATAGATCGCTTAAATTGCAAAGACTGTAAAGTCAATTTAGAAGTTTCTGATGACATAAACAGCGGACAAGAGCTTCTTATATTCTATAAGAATTATTATTTAAATGATAAGTGTGCATTGACAACTCCAACAACATTATTGAAAAATTTCATCATGGTAGTACTTAATAGCTTCGACAAAAATATACGGAAAATTTCAGATAATAAAACAATATTAAATTTGAAAAAGAAAATTGTTGGAAAAATAGAAAAAATTCTTCCCGAGAGGTAAGCAACAAATGCAATCTGTTGAAGTCATAGGCAATACATTTTCAATACATTATTGCGAACTCAGATTTTCAAATATTGTAAAACTTTTTCAAGTTCATTAAAAACTAGACAAACTAAAAAAAATGATAAATTATCAATAATTCAGCATAACTGAACAACCAATATATTTTATATGTTTCTTATGGTATATTATGGTATATTCTTTCTGTTTTTTTTTAGTAAATCAATACACAATATTTTTTATGTCAATTTTATATTATTATATATAATAAGATGGTTTAATACTGAAGCAAAAAATTGTCGTAAATTGTTCCATTTATAGTAGATTATATTTTCGATAAAAGGTGAATATTGAAATATTTGTGTGGATTGTGGTTTGATTTCCAGTATTCAAGAACAGATAGAATAATAAAGAACCAATAATAATCAACGTTTTTATTTATAGTAGGTGTTTCAATAGTAAATGTGATTACTTGAGCCAAGAATATCTAGAGGTCATCGCGAGTAAATTCTACATGTACTACATTTTTGGGGTTTTACAGTCTTCTTAACGGAGATTCAGGTTGTTTAGTGGATTTTGTCCATTTCTTTCTGGGGTCAAAATTAAGAGCTACTTGGTATATATATTCTTGATAACACATACTCCAAATGGGTCGGGTACTGGTTATAAAAAAAATTATTTCCAGAGAACAAAAATATTAGAATGTGAATAATGTCCCGAACTTGTACGGAATGTACTACTTGTAGTTTCTGATAATTTCTTCAAACGCTCAGTCTATAATTATTATAATTTTATATCGACAATTTCATAAAAAGTGTAGTTATTATTGTTACTTTATTTAATATTTCTGTTCAATATTTTCTAATAAATTCATTTACTACAACTTTGAGTGTTTTATTTAGTTATCTAATATGAAGGATGCAATTACCTAAGAGCAAAAATTCATGATTCCTGACGTTTATGCCAAAATCTAACATTTTTTTTTATTTACATTCATTTATTTCAATTTATTCATAATGTACATCATAACTTCACATTGTATTGAAAATACAAAATTTTAACTCATCCTACTCTATTTATATTGAAATCCGTCTGTTTACAATTTAACTGAAAGTCCAAGCATTAGGTAATGCCATAAAATGTTTATTGCCCAACCGACCTCTGACCTGTTAGAACCTTCATGCTAAAAAATTATCATCTAGGTATCTTTAGAATTATAAGCAACAAATAGATTTAGTGAGTTCCGAATATCGACGACGGCATTTCTTCAAGAACGAACATATTGCACAATTGAAGAATTCTACAATGTCATTAATTGAATTATTAGTACGATATTGTATTATGATACATTTAGTATATTGAAATATTAGTAGAGTTAGAACTTTTTACAAGTTATTGTTTTTGATTTTATCAAATATATTAATAGAAGCGGAACAAAATCAAAAATATTTTTCCCAGAAAGAAAATAGATAAATCACATAAATTAACTGAAAGTTAAAAAAACATACAAAATAGCCAGGACTTATTTTTTCACCTCTTCAAAATATCATCAAAATATGAATGTTTCATAAATACATTCATGACCGAGGTTCTGAAATCGAAAAATTCATATTATTTCAGTCACCAAAGGAAAGTATATATATTTTATATACCTTTATGCAAGAATCCTTCTTTCTATCCCAAGTCTAAGTGATTAACAGATTAAAGAAAAATTATTTGTTTCATTTGCTAGTGCTACACGAACTCATTACAAAAATCTTTTTTTTTACATTGAAATTGGTGACAAATAATTAGTACTGAGATTAAGTTTATTTTCGGTTCGAGATGATTACATGCTATAACATTATTAGACACATGATATTTCAAAATATGCCCTATCTATCTATTGTAAAGATTCCTATCGAATAGGTAATTTGTGTCACATTCGTAATAAAAAGTAAAATCGGCAACAATATACTGTCGGCTCGAATTTCGAAGAAAAAGAAAACTTCACATTTAGTTGGGATCTTTCCAAAAAAATTTAATTGTTGAAAATAGTGCTGTTTATTTCAGATGGCACTAAGCTACGGGTCATTTTTATGAAGAACAAGTGTAAAAGTAACTAGATGGCGTTCAAAATTGCCTCAAATGGTTTTAACATTGTCACTGTGCTACTATCCTATTCTTTATACAATGGTTTTAGTTAACCTTCAGTCTCTGAAGACGATAACTTGGTTATCGAAATACGCATCAGACAGAGCAATTGTGTTTGGACTATGTCAAAACAACATGTTCTAGTAACGAAAATTTCAATTGACATGTACGAATGTTACGCAGAAGGTATTGGAGTGGCGCAAATCCTAGCTTGCTTCGTATATTCCCGAGAAGTTGATTGTTTAGGAAAGTATTCTGAAAAACCACATCATCAGATTTCGATGATCATTGGACTAGTGAGGTTCATCTGAAGATGCAAAATAACGTTTTAACGAGAAGGTCACTCTTCAGATTATTACTGTATTTGCATTAGAATAACCGTGGTAGACGAATTACACAAATTGGATACACTCTTTTTTTCTGGGGATATTGATTCTACGTCACACAAAACTGAGCCTGACTATAATGGTTTTTTTCCAAACAACTTATTTTCCTTATTACCTTATCTTAGATGAATACTTTATCTATGATTAGGTAACCTCACAACCCTAAATATTCAGTTTTCAAATTTCACTAGTGCTAGTATATGTATAATCGTTTCAAAGAAAAGAAGATGAGAGAGAACATTTTAATTTCACTGTATGATGTTTCCTATAAAGTTAGCTTAAATTTCATCATAGGTTCTAAACATTTAATAAAAATCATCGCAATTTGAAAAAGCAAAGACAGGTATAATCTCAAGTCGTAAAAAAATGAAAGCATTTTAACTGGAAAGAGTCTTTCGGAAAATTCTTATGAACACATTTTTAGAAAATTATTAGAAGTAGTTTCCAATACATATATCGACTCATCTCACTGTGATGTGGAAAATGATGTGGAAAACGGTCAACTAGAATAAATCTAAAGTAGAAAAAAGATGGCAAAGTTCGTTAAAGCACAGGTACAGTCACCGTAAGACATCCTGTTTCTTGGCAATAAATTCACAAATGTTACAATGTTTTAATTTGTGTGGGGTAAATTCTAGCGAGATCGTTAGTCGCTCGCACTCAAGTACGTGAATGAGGACATCGCGCTTATAAACACAGCGGAACTATAAGGGTGTCTTGTAGGGATACATCTGGCTGTTTATAAAAAGATCTTAAAATAGTCTCTCTGAGTTTGACATAAATTTCAAGAGTGAGAGTATAAGAAAATTATTAATGACAAAATCTCATGGATTTTGTTTGTTCAATATTCCTTCCACATTTTTCTATTCTTACTTAAGAAAAATATTTTTTAATTCCATGTATATCTGTATTTTTCTCGTATTTAATATTTCAGATTTTTCTTTCTTATCTCTAAATAATAGCGTTGTTTTTGGGAAAATATTCTTTGTTCTTATCTAATATTTGCATTACAAGTCTCCAAACATTATGAAATTAGAAAATACTTAGACATTTCATCTTCATAAAGTAACGCTAGTACAATATGAACATGACCATAGAATGTAATTTTGTAAAATTTAATGCAGGAGGTAGTTGCAGGCCCTAATTTTACGTGTAGAATCATTTTGCCACACTTGTACTGTAGTACAAATTTTGTGATCAATTTAACTTACTTCCCTTTAACCAATCAATTGACCAATCATATGGTTTGTCGTCCTCACGTATCGACTGATTTAGTAGCTTTCTCCAAGACCAATCCAGCCAGACCGCCTTCGATAGACACACCGCTGGTATTCCACAGGGATGCATCTTGTTACGTACTCTCTTTCACCTGTATATCAACGATATTTTCGAAAAAACTGCTAATCCGATCAATACCTTCTACGACTATAGCACACTGGTGTCTTCGATCAAATCAGCCACCGCAATAAACTAGGTTAATACCCAAGCCCGTAGGTAGCAACAGATTACCTCGATCAATACCGATCTTGATAACATTCTGGAGTGGGGTGGAAGTAATCTGATTGAGTATAATGCAGCAAAGACCCAGACTGCTGTTTTTACAAAGGAGGCTGGCACTGCAGCTCAGGATTTGGAACTTGAAATATTACCATCATCGCTTGTTGGGTATTGAGGTTGAGAGCAATATGTCTTGGCATAGTTACGTGGCCGATTTAGATAAGGCAGCTTCACAAAACTTCGGCAAATGTTCTTCCGAACTGTTCAATATAATCCCACCTAGAGCAGTGTCTACTCGATAGGCAGACGTGGCTCATGAAGCCGAGTTCGCCTATCGGGACTCCTTTCTTTGGAGAAGTTCAACTCTGTAGAATTAGCTACCAAGGTAGATCTTTCCCGAACACTACAACCTATACTACAAATTCATGAATAAATAGTTCTATTAATAATTCTATTTTCGATCTAGATTGCAACTGATGGCGCTATTAATATAAACAATTAAAATACAAATTTCAGTTATATCATTTTCGATAATAAGTAATTCTAATTGCTTAGATCATATGAAAAGACTTAGAACTAGGGTGTAGAGTTAAAAATCTTGACCAATTATCAAGTATCAATTGGGTAGTATTTTTAGACAAACGATGGACAAGACATGATCAAATTGATACAGTGCTCTCGGATAGCACTCTAGAAGGTTAAGTCAACTGATAGCACAAAGGGTAGGATTTTTGAAATTTTACTTTAAAAGTGAATAATTAATAGAGCATGGAAAGTACTTTGAACATTCATTACAGTATTTTACTTATACAATAATTACAAGACTACATTTTCTAAAAAATCACATGTTATAAATGTTTGAAAGTGCACTAAAAAGTAAAAAAATGGTTACAAGGTTGGTACATATGACGTTAGAAGTTAATAATGATATAGGTGAGAAAAAACTGTAACAAAAATTTAGCAATACCAAAAAAATATTAGCGTCAATATTTTGTTTTTCTCCAATTCATATTTTATCATCTTGTCATTGGGCTTCGTTTTCATTTTTTTCATCATATCTTCGAATTTTTCTCTTTTTATTGCTTTTAAAATTTTCCATATTTCTTTCCATGCTTTGGCTAATTCTTCTTTCCCTCAGTTTTGGATTCGAAATTTTGATCTTATACGATATCATTGCTACTCTATACGTTGAGCGAAAAATTTTTCATCTAGGGGCACTGCAGTCCTCCAGCTAAGTCTACCAAAAAAACCAGAACGGCCGTAGGCCATTTTCGACCCCATATAACTTTTCTGTGGATTAAACTGGAAGCCCGTATTTTTAGTAACCAAGCAAGCATTGTATAAATACACTACAAGTTAAGAAATATAGTCAAAGTTCTTAATTTTGTCATCACTGAATGAGGATCAAAACTCTAAGGCAATTCTAGTAGACATAGAAGCTTCAAATTTTGATTATAATTAGTGTAGTGTATAAATCACGGAAAAATTAAAATAATCTGTAATTTCAGTTCAGTTTTCTAGATATATCAACTGCATAAATAACTTTCTAATCCCATGTGATGTGATATATAGTGCAAAAAGTAAAGGTTGATCCGGAATATACAACAATTATTAGGAAAATAAACATAACATTTAATAAAAACATGTCTGGGAGCTGGATCCGGTCAAAACTAAATTTCAAGTTATCAATAGAGCTTATGTTTATGGCGAACAGTTTCTAGGTCTAAATAATGCGCTGATGGATATCGCTTCTGCATTATTCACATCCGGTCAAGTTTACGTAGCATTTACGAGAGTTATAAGTCTTCGCGGGTTACATCTAATTAAAGCCGTCTTTGAAAACATTAAAGCCCAGGAATCCTCAATTTGTAAATACACTTAGAAACAGGCTGTAAGCTTTGAGAAAAAACTGTAGCTGAAGCTCAAAAAGTAGTACCAGAAAGGAAAAAGAGGAAAACCACCTACAAAGATAAAAAAGCTCATAATACACGGAGTGGGCTTTAAGAAAACTCGTTGTTGGTATTTAGGAACTAGAAGGTACTGGAAAGGAAAAAATGAGGTGTATATAATCAGAAATTTTCAAATATTTATATTTTTATTTGAATTAAAATCACGATTACGTGACAATAGATAGCAAACGTAGCCATAGAAAATTTATTTTAATAAAAATATAATAATTTAAGCCATATTTACCCTATCATTGAAAAGAGTCTTAATCTTAATCGTCTTTAGAACAAAAAAAAACAGAAATCAAAAAAGTTTTATTTATTAGAAAAATATGGCGTTTCAAACAATAGTCTGTGAATTGAGTGCTTAAAATTGAATAATTATTTATAAGAATTACTTATTTCTGATATATCTGTGAAGTGAACTTCTTTTAAAGTTTACTTTTTCTCTTTAATAAAAGAAATAAAAGAACTCTTCACAGGATTGCTGTAAATTAAACTGGATGAGTAATTCTGCTTTCATTACATTCACAGAGCATTTATTTCTATGATCCGATCATTTGATGTTGAGATATTTGAAATGAAAGACACTAGTTTGAACATATTCCTGTTTTTTGGAAAGAGCTGGAGCCATTTCTGTGCGGTGGTAGTGTCTTTGCAATTTTCCACAAATATGTTTAAGGACGATTTTAACAAGTTAAATTCTTCATATGAGTTATCTACACAAATATTTTATTAAATATACAGCATTTTGAATCATGTCAAAACTGACTTCACTTTCCAGGTTTATTGATTTGAGTCTAGAAAAAATATTTTCATCTGAAAAATTATAGCTTTTGTCTACATATTATTGTTAATTTATGTAAAAAATGTTGAAAAATTCGATGGTTTTGTTACGTTTAGATTAAACTAATTTATTTAAAAGCTGTTTCATCTGGTAGTCGAAAAACCCATCCTTTAGCCTTTGAGACCACCTTGAGCGGAAGAGGCAAGTAGGCTATAGTTTTTATTTCCTCTGCTTCCGACTAAAAATCTTTTCAATGGCTCTCGTTCATGATTCTTGTTTATCAAAGCAGGCCAAACCTTGATTACTCTCTTAATAGCAGGACAAAGCAACAGAAATTTTGTATTTACGTGTCGTGATAATTCGACCCACTCCATTTCCGTAGTTTCAAATATCAATTCCGCACCATGTTTAGCTGAATGTGAAAAATGTCCGTATATTTTTGAGATGATAGCTTCTACATCGATGTTCACTCTATCATATACAAATTTGCTCATGTTATGCAAGATGTGAACTGAACAGTTAGCTATCGCACACATATTGGAAAGATTTTCAGGATTAGTTTATTGATGGCACCAGTAGAAATTAAAAAAAAAAATATCTTCTTTTAAATTTTGAATCACGTTTTTCAAAGCTTCTTTTGCCAATACTTCACAAACTATTGCTTCACTTGTTGTTAGTTATATTAGAATCAGCGTTCATGAGAGGTAATAACTTTTCGAAGCAATCCATAGTATTTAGCTTAATGAATGTTTAACGGTGCGGTGTGTTACATAGAAGTAATTTCTGCGACTGACGTTTTGAACATAATATCATCGCGACCACGATCAGATGTAGAAGTACCTGGTGCCTGGAAATCGCTAGTTATGTTTCTTGCAGCGTGAGAACTCGTGGTCTTCGAGTGACTACTTGTTTTTGAATGCTTTCTGAATGCGTCGTCTATACCGCCATGGGAAATGGTAAACTCTTTTTCTACCCAATTTACAGTAAGATTTATACTCATCCGATTTGTATTGTATTTCGAGAGGCGATGTTTTCCTAGTTTGACTTTCTTCTTGGGTATGATGTTTTCCGGTTCCAAGCAAACCGAAACATGAATATCGGTTTCATTCATCTTTAAACGATTATAATACGTGAATTCCAGTAATTTACGAACAAAAACACGTTAAAAAACTTTTGTTTCCTTTATGTATTTAAACTTCATTTAGTACGCAACACAACTCACTACTTGCTCACTGCACTCCAAGCACTAAAACAAATGGTATTCGCTAGCCCTTCGTACATAATCGTGCGTTCTTGCGTAATAAATAAACAAATGGGAATAAGAAAAGAGTGAAAGATAAATAGCAGTTGTTGCGGTCGCACGCACCGATTGCGCGACGCACCCCTCTCTCTTCCACGCTCTTATCTTCATTACGCGCTGGGCGGGCGGCAAGTACTCACTTGTCTGTGCCACCCGCCGATGCTTTTGAATCACGTTGCAAGCATAGTCGAGTTATCCCCGAAAAGCGGGACTGAGCCTGTCACGTGCGGGATATTAAATTTTGATTTAAAAATCGGGACGTCTGGCAAAGCTGATTGCTTGTAAGTGACATTGTGTTTTCATGTGATGGCTAAGTTAATATATTTTATTTGACATGAAAGATTTTTAATATTAATGTGGTCACTATTAGATGTTGTGAGATTATCTAATTGCGTAATAACTTGAGACAGAAGGGCCCTTAAGTAAGGACTGAATAATCATCCATTTACATGGATATCACAACTTTCTACGGTAGAAGAACTGAGTTGCGAGACTTTTTTAAAGTTTTATTTTTCACGGCAAAGATTATTCTTCTACGTCTTTAAAAAAATCGTTATCAAAGGATTGATGATTTTCCGGTTTTCGTAGTAATAAAAACTTACCTAATACCTAAAATTCCAACGGAATGATTGTCAAAGTATGATATTGATATTATATACAATAATAATTACAACATTCCAATTTTGACAACGTTGGTCCAGATACTCGAAATCTTATTATTATTGAAAGTTTTAAGGTACATACATCTTATTACCTAGTAACAAATTTAGCTAACAACACCTCAGAAAAGATAATAAACTTTCTGATATATATGTTGTACTGATATTGGAACTGATAGTTGCTTATCAATGCAGGGAATTTGAAAATCAGTGATGTACAAGACAGGAGCTCCTTACTGCTCATAAATTAATTAAGAGGACCCACATTTCAGGGAAATTTACAATTATATAGGTAAGATTCGTTTTCCATATTATGGAGACGTTTTTGAAATTTAAGTCCTTAACAAACAAATTGTATAAAAATAGATTATTTTCACGATAAGCTAATAAAAATGTACTTTAGAAACTGTTTGAACAAATCCTTTGTTAACTGTTTCTTCAAGTATTGTCATATTTTTGAATCTGGAAAATGCAGAAACTCATAATGAACATTACATAAATTATGTACAATTTAACAATCTTTATTGGATAATGAAGATGTTTATCTAATAACAATTGAAAGATATGTTTGGAGAAGAATCTGTTTTGAATGAGATTGGGAACTGAAATGATATAACAAAGAACGAGATGTTTAACTACAAAAAAATCAATGTTAACATTAAATGAATGAAAAATACAAAATTATTCAGTGCTATTCAAAAGTCTCCTCCTCTTCTTATCTTTGGAACTATTTTAAATGTTTGTGAATTGAATTGAACCTAGCTCCCTACTAGTAATCATACATAGGTATTCTTCAAAGATGACGCCAAAAGGTTATTATGAACAATAATTTTAAGTACAAACCTCAATAAAAAATGGAAATCCCTTTACAATGGTACTTATTTTGCTGGCTTGCAGTCATTACCAATTTTGTAACAATTGCTTTATTCACTCTCCGACAGTAGAATATTTTTTATGCAACTCTAGTCGTTCTGTTTCCCATTTTTCTGCAAAAATAGCTAGTTATTGGGAGTTATTTCGCACATCCCCTCATCAACAATCAACGGCAAAAGATTAGAATATCATCTGTGTTAGTCTGTGTTTGTGGCACCAGAAGGATTGATCGTCATTTTTTTGTCGCAATTATATTTATTAGACAATTATATCTTATAGTTTATGTCCTTTGTTCAACGTAACCAAATTCTTAATTTGAATGCTATGTTTTTATAATACTTTCTTGCTATTTATTGCTCTAATTCTTCTGGACGTCCCCCATTCATTTTCAATTCGCTAATAGCTATCCTTTTTAACAATTGAAATACCTAAATACAACCTCTATTCAGTCTATTCTATCTCTGATCGAAAAGAAAAAATCGCAGTGTATCATTTGTCACGGTTTGTTAACCTGTATAATCTGGTCATTTTTCAACAGTCGTTGTGAATGAATAGGTGCGTATGTCCTCTAAAACGGAAAAAGGTTCTTTTCAATAATTTATCTAATCACTTCTGTCCATAAATATCCACTTAGAAGGTGCAGTTCTTGTTTCTGTTGGAAGCATAAGATAAATCACTTTAAACAACAGGGGAAGATAAACTAAATCACGGGATTTACCGAAGGAATACTCCCCATAGGCGTCGGAAGAAATGTGTACGAAAAGATATATATTCGAAAGACATTGCCTTCGGTTTTATGTCGTCGTAGATCAGAATGGATTCTTATTCGAAATTATTTAAGATGTACTTCAAGGGACTGAAGTTAATGGAAACATGCCAGAAAAAATTTCGAGTTAAAGAATTATCAACTGTAGCTATAAATTGTTAGATAAATTTAAATGGTGTTCCAACCAGGTAGTTAGTCTAGTATTAGAAAAACTCAAAGTATGTGGAAGTGAATGATAAACAAATTTATGAGGGCAAGTCAAGAATATAGGAAATTACTTGTATCTTAGATAGATAAGTTTGTTGCGCACATAGACCTGATAGACACGTCGCGTCCCATTTAAAACACCTTGGCTTCAGCTTGTTAACGTCACTGGGCAACCTTTACTGATTTACTTTATTAGAGCAACTTCAAAAAAACTGCTGAACAGTACATATGTAACTGTATTTGTATATACACATGATGCAGCTTATACGATTTTTAAGAATAGAACCGAAAGTCATTTTCATTGCATGTTGTTGTTAGTTTTGAATGTATAAGTTATATTATCTAAATAGTGAGCCATATGATGACTACCTCCCTACTTGGAAATAGGGGTTCCGGAGGCTTAAATGTAGCAAAAATACTAGAGACTGAAGTCTTGTTACATTCACGTGATATCACAGTTACAGAAATATTTATCACTAATAAAATTAGGCATAAACAGAATCTTTTAAAAAATATTTTCTTGATACTCGGAGGGGGGGGGGATAGTGCCCCGACTGCCCCTCCCCCTTGGGACCGACCCTGATACTAGAAGTATAAGCGGATTTTTCTTCATATCTTTCAAATATTCTGCTGCCTACTTCAATTTATAAAATATTTCTAAGCCTATTTTTAGCAATGGTAGAGAATATCTATTTATATAGACGTCAGCATGCATGGCCATATAGGCGGTTAAGAAACCCAAACTTGTTGATCCTAGAACTTACGAAGGTTATCTGGAAAATTTTCGATCTTAACCTGAAGTTGACATCAAGAAATGATCAATATAAATTTGGAAATATTTGCGCATGCGTTAAGAGATTCTCACTAAAATTTTAGCCACGCTGGGCGCTTACTTTCAGTTTGACAATCGTTTAAGAGAGTCGTTGTGAAGATTTTTCTGAAAATGGAGGAAATTGTGTGTCAAGTTATTTGTAAATATTTGTTTTTGAAAGGCGATACAGTCATTTTCCTTTGTAAAATTTTGGGCAGCTGAATTCTAACGTTACCTTATCAGCTTGATAAAAGAGGCTATCGGCTGATATAAAGGCATTTGCTATATACCAGCTGATGATTTGTGCATCCGTTAGTATCATGTTTTCTAACTCCACATTAAAAGCGCATTCGAATAAACATTTCTCAGGCCTTACTCATATGCTCTAAGCAAAATTAGACGAATGCTTGGCATCGATTCATAATTGCAGATGAGACCTGGATCTAGTTCTAAACTCATGAAATGAAGAAACGGGCAAAGCAGTGGATTGCAAATGCAAACTTAATCCGTAAAAAGAAGAGATAGCTTTATCGGCTGAAAAAGTGATGACGATTGCTGTTTGGGATAGTCATGAGATTTTTTCATCGACTTTCTTCATAAAAGTTAAACAATAACAGGAGACTATTATGTTTCATTGCTTCATAAGGTGAAAAGCATTTTATTGAAAAGGAAGTACTTATCCATCAAATCAACGCACTTGGGTGATCGCCATGGCTAAAATTTACGAATTGCAATTTGAATTGGTTGACAACCAACCACTGTCTTCAGTGATTTATTCCTGTTACCTTATCTAAAAAATTTCTGTTTGCAGAAGAAGGCAGCTTTTATTTCGAATTTTAGAGCATTGCTACACTTATGGAAAATAATGTTTTTTTGTTAGGCTGGAAATTTTCCAGACAACACTCGTAGTATAATAAGTTTGAATTGGTGAAAGGCTACTACTTCATAATAACAAGTTTATTCATTGAATATACCACTTGTAAATCTCGCTGATATTATCTTTGTTCTCCTACGAGTGAAAGAAAATTTTCGATATGCTAAATAATATTATTCAATATCTCAAATGATTCACAATTAATAGAAAAGCAGTATTCGATTTCACAGTGTCTATATTCAATTGTCTCCTGAAACACGCCGCTGTGTTACCCCTCTATAATAAACGACAAGAGGATGGAAATGCGGGAAAAACGCATTGGGCTATCGCAAAACATAACGAGCAAAGATTTAATGAGCGACTTTGCCGACAGATGGCTCTCAGGTGGTCCGCTTTAAGCCCGCTGCGACCCACAGCTGAGTACGTTAAGCTCCGCTATTTTTATTAGGGGCATAACACGAAGTTGAAGTACGGCCTTGTGAGAAATGGGATGCCCAGACTATTCTGGGAGCAGCCTAAACGTGTTTTATTATATCGCTGTCATTAGTGTTTGGTGCTGTTTGTTCAAGATTTTCCGTTAGGGATAAAAAAGAAATTTATCGTCATGTGGGTCAGTAGGTAATCTTGAAATACTGAAATCAATCGGGATTATTTAGGTGATTTTATACATGATCAATAAGCTTGGGATGAGAAGGATTGTTTGAAAAATTGTTGAGCCTACAAAATTTGCAGTTGACTCAACTCACATACACACATAATAATAAGTTAAAATTGGAATAGTTTTTTAGAGGATCTGAATAAAATATCATTGGAATATTCATAATTCGCTTTATCCGTTCCAATATTTAATTAGTACATTAATTCAATTTTCCATTCATAAGGAGTTTTCTTAAAATCTCTTCGTCCAAATTTTCGTTTCCCTCCAGGTTCTTCAAGTAAATAGAATATGTAGAAGAATGAGTTCACTGTAGAATAAATTCAAATTCTAAAATCAGACAAGGAAGTGGTTTATAAAAGTAAAAGAGCATACTACGGAATTTAACTAACAAATAAATAGAGGAAAATAAGTGGTGTATTATAGCATTACTAGCAAATATTGACTATAAAAATTTTCGAGTGGAGCTAATGTATCGAAATTTTGAAAAGAATACAAGCATGAATAGGAAATATTTAGAGTATTGTGAGGAAATTGAACTTCCATTCATCTAACTTTAATTACTTTCATAGTAATTAGTAGTAAAATAAGATTACAAATAGAAAACAAACTGAAAGGAATTTTCGAAGAAAATAAGTTATCAAATATTTTCTAAAATCAACCGTTGTTAATGAAAAAATTGAAAATGGATTCAGATTTATCTGGGCCACTTCTAGATCACGAGTAGCAATAAGTGTCAATTATCGTTTTTTCGGGTTTAGCAATAGATCGTCCTATGCAATGTTCTAATAATCCGTTCCGACTATTAAACTCTGAGCTTATCCTGCTGTCACTTCCATCCTATGGTGTTCTCCGTGATGTCATATAAGAGATACTAGAGGCTTTGGTTTCTCAGGTAAATGTTCAAAATCCTTGGAAGATACCTTGCGTAAAGCATGTCACACCATATTGATGAATTAAGCCCGTACTTAATGGCCAAAGTAATTACCAAAACCAGCCGGCGCTAGTGATGATTGTAATTCTCTGTTCTCTGTATTGCCTGTTCTACCTCCAGTATTGCATCTGTGATAGACCGGGCTTTCCTAAATACATATTATCTTGGAGACAAACCCTTATCGTCTTCTTTTAAGAACTGTTGTACCTGTATATATCCATATTCCATTATACACAATGGTCGATGTGACGAAGGCAGCGAAGGGTTGCTCTTACCTTTGTTGATGAGCACAGAGCGCTTCACTATTTATCGTGAACATAAACAGAAGCTTCTTCTTGTGGAAAGACTTTGTAGCGCCGTCCATTTCTTCCATTGTGAACAAAGGAATATCCTCTATGTCTTGTGTTACTTCAGATAATTTTTAACATTACTGTCACCGGTGGTGGCTTCCGCTTTCTCGGGTCTTTTTCAATTGTTTTCACTTTCATCAGCGATGTTGATTTTTTTTGGAGAAGTAATGGCTTTACGTTTATTTTGAAGCTATTTCTCAGTTCACGATTCCTTTTTCAACATCCAAATGGATCAGACTATAAGATTTTGGTAGGGATATATTTTTATCGCGATAGCTTCGATGACTAATTTATAACCTCATAACACCTCGTCCTCATGATAACGTTACAGTTCGCACCGTATTTACTCCTATTAACGGATTTTACCTCTATACGCTTCAAAATTCAAATAAGTACATTCTTTTCACATGATGATGACAATTTAAAATTGAATTTACTATTGCGAACCCAACACTAAAGGTTGCCTCAATCACTTGATAGGTGCATCTCGGATTGCTTTTTCATTACTCTCTTCAGATTTTTAACAGTAACTGAAGAGCACCGCCCATCAGTACGTCCCTCATTATCAGGCGATATTTTTAAAATCGCTACACGAGCAAAACAGTTGTTCGTGAGGGTTCAAATTTTACTAAAGACTGTTGAAATACAACATTTCCATCTCTTGGTCCTCTAGTTTCCTGGCGTCTTAAAATATACAGAATATGAATAAACAATGTCTTGAGCCTAATGGAACCTAGGAAATATTGATTGGAAAAATAAAAATTTAATAATCGAAAAATATTCCGAATATTCTTTTATTTTATTGAAAATCTGTGAGATCAATTAGTTAGTAGAAAAACGAATGAGAATTTTAGACACGCGATCTTATTGAAATAGCAAATTGGGACTAGATCTAATTGAACCCCTTGATAAATGATGTCATTTGATGGATTTCAGAAGATTTATTCCAGATTATTTTGAGTTATGAATTGATATCTCGGTCACGTTCTATGTTCTATCGCCAGTCTGATTTACTTATTAGCATAAAGTGATTGAATTCGACATCGCCTTTGATTAATTCTTGATTTGTTCTGGGGAGTTATTCAAATAAAATGAGTAATGGATATAACAAACAGTCTCATGCACATAAAATAATCGGAACATAAAGCTAATAGCATATTTCACTAGCTATATAAATATTCTCATTTTTATTTTATTTTCTTACATAGGTGAGAAAAAGCAGTCACACAAAGTTACAGCACTTGAAGTTTACAGAAGAAGTTAAAAGTGTATAAATGCGAATAGATAAATAAAAAACAGAAAATTATCAGCTTTCACGTAGGTTGGCGTTATGCCTATTTGAGATAAGGAAGAGTTGACATTTCCTCTAGTGAAACGAGTGATTAGAACTGTTTGAAAAAAAAGCTGGAGTTGAAGTATGAAAATATCACAAAGCTATCTATACATGGAATCCCATACAAGGAACCAACACAGAGAAGATGCAAGTGATCCCAAAAGATAAGGCGGAAATTCACCTCCATACCAAGTTGCAGCTCTGAGGAATTGCAGTGTCTCAAAATATAGCCAAAAATTTCGATAAAAATTAATTTATTTGTAATCGTTGAACTTGCAAATAGCAAATTTAGTGTTAATGGCCTGAGTAATGGTAAGTGGAAGGCGATCAAGCTTTTCTGGGGAGTTAATTAGGGGCGACCTAACCTTAAGATTTCACAAAAGTTTCTTATCTGTCTGCTGATTTGAACAATTCTATTTCCATACCTGGTACATAAGACTTTGAATGAATCATTATTTAATATTTGTCATGTGAAGTAGATGCTTCGTCATTTCACTACATCTTACCTCACAGTCATGAAATTGTTCATTTTACGAAAAATCAACCAAACATATACTGCTGAGTAGTTTTCTAAGGAATAATTATTTTTTTCTTTTGTGAATGGTAGTCATTTAAATTCCAAGCATTCAGCGCTGTACTTGATTTTCATTCAGATTATTGCCGTCATATTGGTTAGATTTGTTGCATTTACAGCTCCATGTAAATGTAAAAAATTAAGAGAATATAATAAATTGCTATAAACCAAGTGTAATGATTGACTGTTTCACCAGTGTAACAATTTGTCACCACTGTGATTTTTAGTTTTACCCTGTATAGGAACCCTTCCTGTGCAAAAGTGCGGCTGATGTCACTAGTGCAGCAACGGCATAAGGGTAAGAGACTTGTCTGTTAACCTTTTAGTGGGCCGTTGGTTGTAGCAGAAGGGAAATCGTTAGGCGATACTAACAAATACTCTATGGGTCTTGTAAGTGGTTGTGAGTTAGCTCAAGACCAGCAGTGTGTTACTGTCAACAGTTTTCTTTCACTTTTCTCTCCATTTCTTTGGTGAAATTCCAAGGAGTAGGTAGAAAAAAAAGATGTGATTCGTTGCGTGGAGTAGGCGATTGAGACCACGGAAGCGGATCACTTCTTACCAATGAACGAATAATCACCCTATCCCTATCCCCACCCTTCTCTTGATAATGGCTCCAAAGTGGGAGCCGAAACGTCGAGAATTTACGAAATTCCAACGCAGTTCAACCCGTGAACCTAGTTCTTTAGTTCATAATCCTCGCCGCGGAAACATTTCCGAACATACATATATATTTAAATATATTAATGCATCTAAATGTTTTTGATTTTAGGTCTCTTCTGTTTTAAAATTAGTCAGTAATCAATAGATCACCTACATTATGAACATCAAAATAAGAATAAAATCAAAATAGAAAATGTTCTAATAATATTGATTAATATAAATACAGTAGAACTCCAATTATCCGAATTAATGGGGACCGGGACCCATTCGGATAATCAAATATTGGGATAATCGGAGTTTTTTTTTAAAATTGCCATTGGAGAGAAAAAAGCTACGTTTTGATATTGCACTATTTTTTTATTGAATTAAATGAAAGAAACATGATATTTTCACATGTTTTAAATATAAATAAAATGTACTTATGTACAAGTTTAGAAATAAAAATCATTGTTTTTCAAACATCTCCGTCAATGTAAGCTGTTTTGCGTTCTTCATCCGTTTTAGGGCAGCCAGGTCACGCATTCGCTTGACGGTGAGCAGTTGCAAGTGGTCACACTCGGGCTGACGCTCCATCCACTTCAAAGCAGTCTCGAGGCCGGCAAATGCTTCACTAGCTGATGGTCCAGCGTCTACTTCAACATCAGCAGAAAGTTCTTCCACTTCCATTTCAACATCTTCTCTCACACTTTCAACAATTTCATCGTCATTGAGAATTTGAAAACCAGGGTCAGACGTGTCACAAGCCATCCACTCTCCTACATCTTCAGCACTTACTTCTGTACAACCAGGAATTTTTACAATCATTTTTCTTATTTCCTCTAGTGGCAACGCATCTGCATCATCTTCATCCTCTCCATTTTCTTGTTTCTCATTTTCTTCAGATTCTTTTTTTTGTTCTTCTCAGACGGTAGGCCTTTCAGTTTATTCCACGCACGTTTTAGCGTCTCTTACACTTTTTTTGGACAAATTTTTTTCTGAAAGTGATTCGGATAATCGGCGATTCGGATAGTCGGAGTTCGGATAATTGGAGTTCTACTGTACACAAATTGTTATTGTCAATATCATATTTTGTTAAAGACTTAAAGAAATGTCGAAACGTCAAATTTTATCTTAAAACAGAAGAGAAAAGCATGCAAGCGTTCTAGGTCATAATTTCCTAATGGTATGTCGAAGTCTTTATTGCAATCGACAATTCTAGCGTCGATGGGTTCTAAAATGTTAAAAGGTGGAAGCTTAGGAGATATGATTATATCTGATTCTCCTGTATCAATTTAAACTTTTAGTTTTGATTCTGGCATAATAAAGTATGGTAGTTGGGGATTGTTACGGATACTCTTAAGATTTATTGGATTGTTGAGTAATTTCGTGAAAATTTTCGACTTGAATGTCTGGACTCGTGTGAGAATTTTCGTTTTCAAAATTCTCATTTGTATCGTCAAAGTCTAAAGTATCGTTAGAATGGAAGCTTTTATTTTGATGAGAATCAACATTAAAATATAAAGTTCTTCTCGTGCTAGTACTCATTGATTGGTTTCTAGTAGAAATAGTTTGTACACCACTCATTGGTTGTGGGACATTAAGTTAAAAAATTTCTTTGGTGATGTGGCACTTGGGAGTTTGGATTATTTCCAAAAGAATTGCTGGTAGACGAATTATTATATGTTTGATTATGACCAAAAGTATTATTAGGCTGAGATCTATTGAAACTTTGGTAATTTTTAGGGGGGTGGCTATTTTGAATTCTATTTATTGGAGAAATAGGGAGATTTGAAAAATAGCTATTTCGTGAAAGACTGGTAAAAGTTTGATTAATCCTATTGTGATTTGAAAGAATGGAATTTTGTTTCGATTTTTGGGTAGAAGGTAATGTTCTATTTTGTTGGCGCCTAAAAAAGTTCATATATAATTGTTGATTTTTATTATTATCGTAGGAGATACAACTTTGCAGGGTTTAGTTAAGAGAATCAATAATAAAGTATGGGGTTGTTAAATTTACAGTTTCTACATAATTGAGTTAATAAAATATCTTCGGAGCGTCGATTTCCATATTTACCTAGTAATGCTGGACATGCATCTGTCCAAAGTGTTAAATTTGAGTAATTTAAAAAATCTCTAGGTTCACCTTTTATACGATAAATAATATTGGTATTTAATATGAATTCTTGAGGTTGAGTGAGATTCTGTGACCGAAAGAACGTAGTTAAGTTATCTACCGAGTTTACAAAGAAATATTATCTTTCGAACTAAATTCAGGTAGAGTGGCACAGAGGAGATATCATTGTTTTGATGAGACATATTCAAGCTATCAATGTTTCGAGGTATAGAGAGATTTGACAATAATAAATGTAAGTTACATTCAGAAATAATATTAAAAGTGCTCATAAATGAGTTGAAAAGGAACGTTGTACTTACAAGAGGATGATCACTGGTGTTGTCTTTTGCATACTACGTTTTTCTTGCCTTGGTTCGAGGGATCGTCTCGTTTAACAGCTAAAGTTGACCAAGAAACTTGTGTTTCTGTACGAATTTGATCCTGTTAGCAGCGCCAGAAATGTTCTTTGAGATATTTTTTACTTTTTTAAAAATTACTTTATTTACAATAAACGACCAATTTCTACAGAAAATAACTTAACAGACAAATAAATATTTTAACAATGAATAGTAACAAAACAATGAATGAACTCGAATTTATTGCAATGAATTTATATTTATTTGATCTGTATTTTGGAATCCGCTGACTATGTGAATATTATTTATTGCTCTTTGGAATCCGCTGATCGTGTGACAGTTTCGAGGACTTTTCACATTTCTTTATATATACAAATGCAAAATCCACGAAAATATGATTATGTGAGCCAAATCGAAAATCTTCCTTTAGATAGAAAATCCGTGCCCCCCTGTATAATTTATAACAACACAAATTTAGTTTCTAAATAAGCAGCCTTGAACTAAGTTGCTTTTTATCTTGGAAGTGAAAAATTTCGTATCAGTACAGATAGTCATTATTTGACTAGTTTACAGAACCCTATATAATCCAAGCCTCAGCATTACAATGAAAAATCTAGTTAACTTTAAAGAAAACAATCATTAGACAATTATAAATATATAAAAATTCCGATTGTATTCAATAGATTTGTGAAAATTATATGAATTTACGGGTACTACTGCCCGTGAACATTAAATCTCCAACTTTTTTACTTACGTGGTTGAAATCGAGATAAATGCACATAAACTAGTAGCTTGACGCTTTGCGACTCGCTGATCGATATTATGTATTGCACGATGTTATAAGAAAACAAATGAGTCTAATAATGTTCACCAAAGAGTTCAACATCCTGGTAAAAAGGGCGTGTAACTTCTTACCGCTGCAACAACGTGACCCCTGCTCCCCATTACTACTTAGGAAATACTTGTTTATAAACACGAACATATTTAGATATATGGTACTCTATCAAAATTAATCTATGGAAATAAAATTCTTGTCCTGTCCTGTGTTCTTATCGCAGGACTGTGTCCCTCCTGTCGCGAGACTGTCTACCATTTTTCTCGAGACTGTCTCTTTTTTGAAGGATTCCATTTTCTAGATCAGTTGTTTACAATATTTGTTTTTGCTCGTCTGAGCGTTTTCTGATTAAATTATTATAAATTATTATTCTTTTTCTTCGATTAATCTTTCATCCGTGTTTATTACAAGAATTGATGTCTTATATCGAAGCAGACATATCTATTTAGGTAAAATTTACAATAGAGCTAAGTTCAGGGACCAATTCCTAGTAACAACTGCCGGTCAAGTTTTATTGACATTCTACTGAGGCAACCGAAAAAGATACTTCTAACCCTTTATGTTGTTAAGAACACCTTATTTGAATATTTGTAGGCATATCAATTTGTTGGAACTACGAGTATTCGTTATCTTTAAGTGGTGTTATTCTGTAAGCTAGATATATTTTCTTTCTCATATATGAAACGATATAATGAAAGCAAATAAACCGGAGAATATAAATCAGTAACCGGCAACTCTCATGCTGTATTACAAGCTATACATTACTAACTGTTATCAATGAAACCATTGACGTAGATTAAGTCTTAACAACTTATACGCTTTTTCAAAGCACATTTTTCCTTCCGGCTAAAAGCGTTGTCGCTTTTTATTGAAATCGTTTTCGATGAATATTGAATAACACGTTATTTCAAGTTAATGTCAAATCTTGATTTGTATTGTTATTTATTGTTTGATTTTTTTGTCTCAAGCCCGATAGGTCAAAATATTTTGATAAAGACTGATATTAAGTCGAAGCGTTAACTTATTTCTATCTTTCAAAAATTATGAAAAAAAAACTAATTTTCAACTAATTTCAAAATAGAATCAAGAACATCTAGAAAACTAAATATATACAAGATTTACATATGCATTTATTTTATTTATACCAAAAAATATTTTTTCATGGCAGAAGGGCAATCTTGGATATCTGACAATAGTTTTCAATCGTGATCAGCTTTTTTTAATAACATTTTTTGATTTTGTAAAAAATAAAAGTACCTTACTCTTGGGTGAAAATCATGTTTTTTGACGAACCTCGTCAGCCATTGTCTGGGGGAATTATTAACTACATGAACCAACTATCGACGTATATATATATATATATATATATATATATATATATATATATATATATATATATATATTCTATCAACGAAATAGAAGAGATGATAATTTTCTTTTTTTAGTTTAGAGATTTGAATTTTTTGTATTCTCACTCTTGTTATTGGCGATGTCATTAAAAAACTCAATGTCTGTAACTTACATATCGGGTAGCCGTTGCTCACTAGGTAGAACTAGAACTACGGATATTGAGGTTTGCAGCAAATTTCAAAGTGAGAACTTATGATTAAACTATAACTCCATAAAATGCTTCACCCCACTGAAGAAACAGTTCTGTATTCATACAATCAGACTCTGGAAAGAAACTTAAACTTGCGGGTGGTGTTTTTTATCAAGAAGTTTATATTTTTGTTTTTTTTTTGGAAATATCAAGTCTGCAGAAATATAGTTTCCTGTCGCGCTCCTACTGCAGATAACCGTCGCGTGTTGGCCTCTTTCTGGGCTCGTCAGAGATCCCACTTGTTTTCGACCGTTTGTTGAAAAATTTTTTGGAAGCTTCTAAATTGTAGATATTTCACTTAATTCATATTGCAAATTTGTTTCACGTCAACGGATTCTTTTTGCAGTACCGAATTTAAAGGAAGCTTGATGTGTTCATTCCATTCATCTCTGTTTGAGAATCAAAAGTAGTCGAATATCGCCTTCGACTTTTCTGTACTTACACCATTTACTCGTTTATTTTTATTAACAACTCCACATCTAAGAGTTACTTGGGGAACATTATACATCGATGCCTTTTGTCTACCCATTTTTTTCTTGTATATACTTTATGGCTAGTTGCGCAGATGTTTCATCCCAGGATTATCTAGTACTTTCAGCCATATTTATCTGTAAAATTTTATGAACTAGACTAAATAAATCAAGTAGTAGGTATTGTATAACATGACATACTGTGTCATTGTATCAAAATTTGATGTATATCGTCTTAAATGCGATTTCGAAGTTTAAATGCGTAGGGTATTTTTCAAAATGTTAAAGTTGATATTGAAAATCTACTTACCAATCAGTTGTTCACTAATCAAAATTCACGAAACGCACCAAAAAATATTTAAAACGAAAAAGAAAATATTAATAGCAATTCAAAGTCTGACACCGACAAAACTTTTTGGTGAATAAAACATAACCTTTTCAACATAACATCTAAAAAAACTAGTGAAGCTCTGTAAACTCATATAACACTTATGTATGGTTGTCATTCAATATAACTATTGAATAGATGTAGTCTCAATTTACTCATATATAGTGAGTGTATGTTATTTTAGCCCACTTACCCCTACCTCTAGATAAACCTTGGACAAGTATTAAAAATCCTGAGAAGTAGATAGATAATGATAGTTATTTATAAATCAAGTGGTAAAAGTAGGAACTTTCAGCTAAAATCTAGTATTTTTCCCGTATTTAATACACAATCTTTTTCTTTGAAGGAAAAACGATGGTTTACTATTTGAAAATTATATTATTACAACATCCAAGTCAGGAAATTATCGATATGAAAGAGTTTTAAAAATAGTAGGCTATGTTGTTACTCATAGCGACAATTAGACCTGCGTTATTAAGGAAATTATAAAAGTAATCAAATAGCTGACAATTTAATTTTGTGATTTGATTTAAAAATTATGAATTTAGTGGTAGTTTGTTATTTTCAATACTATGAAGTGAAAAATGTCTAATTCCGAATTTTCTTTGATTCCACCAGAGTAAGTTGAAGTAGCCAAAGTAGCGTCACAAAAATTATTTTCAACTAAGTCGTGGAGAAATTACGAAACGGCATATTTTAAGATTCATGCAATAGAAGATGAGAAAAACATGTAGTCCTTTTTCGGATACGGTGTTAATGGTAATTTTTCGAAATTGTAACAACAAAAGCCATCAACAGTGTGTTTGAATTATTAAATGATTAGAAGTATGTTACTATCCAATAATAATATAAACGTACCAAAATATTCAAACTAATTACATTTATAGAACAGAATGGGAAAGGTTACAAGCCCAAGAAAGCTGCGATTTTTACGAGTACACAAATAAGTGATTTTTTAAATAATGGTACCGATGAAGTTTTTTTAATGGTCAAGGATATTGTATTTGGGATTGCAGGAGCTTTTGGAAGTTGTGAAATCAGGCAGGTAACATAATTTGATATTGAAGATTCGGGAATGTTATTTGTTGTAAAATTTGAGAAAGCGAAGAATGATGTGACTACAACTACAAATTGTTGAATAGTTTAAGCAGAAAGTTATTCAGACAATGTAAATTTATTAATTGTACTGTTGATAAGAAGGAAATGTCAAACTTTTTCTCGTCACAAAAACATATATTTATTTTTGTAACTATAATACATGCTTCTGTATGTAATAATACTGATTCACATATCCTTAAAGTGCATAAAAGATGTTTGGTAGTAAATGGTAAGGACCCAACGAGGATATATTGAAAAATTTTTAGCCTACTATGGAACCCAACAAAATTTCAATGTCAAAATATTTTATTACTCAACATATTCTCCTCTTAATTGAATATATTTATTACAGCGAACCTGCAACGTCTCTAGACCTTTAAAAAAAAATGTTTCTTCTTGCTCTGCAAACCAGACCTCCACAGCTTTTATTACCTCCTTGTTGGAAAAAAAATTACGACCTTTTAAACTTTTTTTCAGTTAAGGAAAGAGATGATAGTCGGACGGAGCCAAAACTGAGAATAAGAAGGGTGTTCCACTAATTCAAACCCTATATCACGAATTTTTTGCATAGCAACATGAGATTTGTATGCAGGGGCGTTGTGCTGCAAAAATAAAACAACTTTGGATAGCTTTCTGCGTCTTTTCTCTTTAATTTTTTCCCGTAGAGTGGTCAGTAATGTCGAATAGTAATCTTCAGTATTTGTTCTATTCTTATCCAAAAAATCAATCATGATTATTCCATGGAAATCCCAAAAAACTGAAGCAAGAACCTTTTCAGCAGATTTTTGGGCACGAAATTTCTTAGGTCTTGGAGAACCAAGAGTGTCGCTTTCCATCAATTGTTGCTTTGTTTCTGGATTGTAGAAATGTACCCAAGTCTCATCCATAGTAAAAATTCGGTTTAAGAAGTCTACATCGTTTTCAAATCGAGCACAGATCGAACGCGATGATTCTACCCTTGCACGCTTTTGGTCCAAATTCAAAAATTTGGGGATCCATTTTGCAGCAATTTTTCTCATGTCCAAATTGACGTGAACTATATGATGAACGCGTTCGTATGAAATATTCAGTGCTTCAGATATCCGTTTTAGCCCATTTCGACGGTCTGATGAATTCATGTCATGAACTGCATCGATATTTTCAGGGACTGACACAGAAACTGGCCTTCCCGATCGATCATCATCTTCAATGGAAAATTTATCTCTTTTGCAGTCCAATTTTTCACGGTCGCATACGAAAGACATTGTTCACCAAGGGTATCAAGCATATCTTCGTAAATCTGCTTGCTCATAACCCCCTTAAATCCATGTACTTGAAGAATGGCTTGATATTCCAATTTTTCGATTTTCACAATTTCGGTGAACATCTTTTTTCTTCTAATTTCTTGCGTAACTCTGGATCACTTTTTTTGACGTCAAACTTTACGCTGACACTTCTAATAAGTTATTGTTCGTTGCTATGGTAACGCAATATTTTGTTTATGCATGGATGTGGTCTAGGCTAATTAGATATTAATACATCCTCTTAAGAAGGTAGAAAAAACTCTAATAGCTGATCTAATTCAAGAATTTTTTTTCGCATTCGAGCAACGACTTAGCCATTTCATTTGAGAACATTTTTTTGAACAAATTTCCAAAATCTGACATTCCAAACGTGGCAAATCATGAATTGAAAAGTCCAAGGAAATTGAGGTGTCAATCTCAATATATTATTAATATTTTGTTCTAAAATTACGTTGTCGCCATATCAGCACCTTGCGGTTAATTTTTTATTTAGAGCAATGGTAAACCTTTATCGCGTATGACAAAAACTGCCTTTCTCACCTTCAATCTCCAAATCTTTATTAACCTAATAGTGTAGATAAGCGTAGATGCTGTTATTACTTACAAACAATGTCATTGATTCCAATTTTTTGACGTACATAATTATTATTGTGGATGATACAACTTCACCATTTTCAATATTTTTGCCTTGCTTTTTCATCACTATTTCCATCCAAGGTAAAATTTTTTATTAATTTATATAACATTTTACGACCTTGTCCTTTTAAGATATTATAGTCTAACTAGTGATTTAGATTTCATATTCTAATTTTTCTTATCAAATGTACCATTCTGTGATAAACGATGTTTACTCTCGTACATTCTGTTTTAAAGCTCACAAACAACATGAATTCAGAAAAGCTGTCCACCTTTCTTTAGTGTTATTATACGCACTATATTTATAATACATTATTGTTTTTTACTCTATCGCACTTTGAATTGATTATACTATTTCTCGAACTATTTAGTACAGGTGTGAACTGGTGCAAATAAATCTAATAATAAAATAATAATTAAAAAAAACCAAAAACCCGTCTGCATGGATAACTACAATTAAAAATCAACTGAAAAGACTAAAACAAGATGAAAATTCAATGATAAGGTATTTTAAGAAAATAATGATTAGGTACTTAAAACCAAAAACATAAATTGAAACAGTACCAAACCAATGTACCTGCATATTGTACACTTAGAAATATCAGCACGGTAGTTTTTTCACTTTTTTGCAACATAATAAACAGAATTACATTCGGAGGCATGCACAAAGAGATAATAATTTATCATAGCATCAATTTCATGTCTCCGACTGCAATTCTGTTTATAATGTTGCAAAAAAGTGAAAAAACTACCGTGCTGATATTTCTAAGTGTACAATATGCAGGTACATTGGTTTTATGTTTCTGGTTTTAAGTACCTAATCATTATTTTTTTAAAATACCTTATCATTGAATTTTCATCTTGTTTCAGTCTTTTCAGTTGATTTTTAATTGTAGTTATCCATGCAGGCGGGTTTTTTGTTTTTTTTTTTAATTATTATTTTATTTATGTCTTTTTAGTTAAGATTACGTAGCCGGATTAATTCCTTGAATGAGTTTATGTCATGTGGTTGATTAAGCAATTTGTTAGCGTCAAGAGAACTAATAGCAAGTCCGGAGAGAGTCTTCACTCTGCTCAAAGCAACGTAAGCTTGACCTTTTGCAAATAAGTTTCTACTTAAATCTACAACTGCTCGGTCTAAAGTGGTGCCCTGTAATTTATACACCGTCACTGCCCAGCATAAAATTGAGGGAAGCATTCGTCGCTCGATCTTGTCTTTCCCACGTAAAGCATCAAATTCTGTAGCACAAGGCTCTATCCGGACTCCAATACCATGTCGGTTCCCTGTTATATTTGGGTCATCGAACTCCACAAATACTGCTTGTGTCAGTTCTCCCGGCTCCAACTGCTCTCTGCGTAGTGCTGGCCAATCTATTCGTCGATAACACCCATAGCACCGTTAACCAGCCCATGGTTAACATTGATGTTCCGTCTTAGCATGGCTCGAGAGCCTACACCTAACTTGAGTTGGTTTGGTATACCACCTGTTTTATTGGGATCTTCAGGTAAGTATTCCTCTCGTGGTTTTTGACCATATGTTTTAGGATACAATGAGATGTCTACAGCACTAACGGTGTATACTTTTGTGAGCTTTTCTAACTTTTCTAGCAATCTAGTTGTTGGGAAAATTCTGACAGCTTCTCCATCGTCAAATGGCCCTATCAACGGTACTCTGCGGTTTTCTACGATAGATAACTGCTGTATTGTAAGTTCTCCAACGCGAAGACTGTTTAATATGTCAAAGTTGTATCTCCAGCTTGCCTCATATTTTGGGGCAACTCACAATAATGAAGATATTTAAATCGCACAAGACAATTATAATTATAGTAACAACGTAGGTCCGTCCTCGTAGTAATTATATTAGTCTTAGATAACAAGAAGTCACAACGATATCGCGTTTTAAAAACCTAGTGGCGCCATCTATCCGCACAGGTCTGAGTTATTTTAATTAGCTATTTTTTATCGTTCCATTTAATATTAAAACTGTAAGTTATATACATATTTACATTCAGTGTTTAAAATCCTTCATTTTGATACCCAGCTCGATATGCTTGGTAGTAAAAAAATTTTTTTTACCTCACAACATGGCGTCCAAAATGCGCCATTTTGGTTTTTTTAAATGTCTCCTATCTAAGAACACTTGGGCTAATGAAAGGAATCTAACGATACCTCAAATGTGAAAATCCGTTTAGCGGTTCTGGAGATACAAGGTAATAAAGAATATTACCTACATACATACAAGCTACGCGTTAAAACATAACCCTTCCTGGCAGTCGGGTAAAAACACTAGTAACATGATTTTCATAATGGATATCGAAATATTATATACAACACTGCAGTAGGAGACTTGATAATAAAGTCTTTCGCGGTGTTCTCGTCAAAAAACTATTTTCTTACCCACTAAAATCAACCCTTAGTAATTTTATATTCATTGAATAGAGCGTGTGGAGATTTGAAGTCCGTTCACAAACACTAATCATGTTGCTAAAAGGATTTCAATTGTTACTTTTGTCTTTTCTGTAAGATAATTAATAATTGAAAGGTTGTGACTTTTGACTATCTGAAAACAAAGCTTATTGTTTAGAATTTCAGAGATTCACATTCATCAAAATTCAACTGTAAGTCGGGTAAAACCTCGTCACTATTGTTTAAGCGCACATTAGCTACGAACAATACCGTCACTTGGCCGTTTTTGTCTTTTGAATATCACGTCATTCTTCTGCTTAACAATTCATTCAAATTTAAGTTAAAATTTATTTTTTCCGTCTTATACAATTGTGTTACTTCTCAATTGATCAATTCTTTCTGTTTTTCTATATACCTTAATACATGGTGGTTCAAAAACAACTCTAGAAAACCTAAAGGTAAAACAACCCAAGATACTATAAAATACTTTGGGAGAATTAACATGTTGCTGCAACTCAATAAAACTCTCCTCTCACTTGGACCAGCATTCGAATTATATCCTAAACATTTTTTTATTCGATCACATAAAAGCTATAGGAGATATCGTCATCCCAAATATCAAAGAAAATTGTTCCAAAAAGTGTTGTAAGTACATCTAATGGACAAGGCGATTGTTTGCTTAGTAGATAACTTTCACAAGAGGTGTTTGTTTCATTTGTTCAACCACTGACCTATTTATAAATCAAATCATTAATCTATTATCACGTAACGTGATTTCACGGAAGTCGTATCTCAGTATCGAAATGGATCTCACCCAGCAACGGGCAATGATTGAATAGACAAATATTTGGTAGTTTCATTAGGGGAATTTGCAGTATCATATGAAATAGTGTAGAGGTAGTGTCGTGATTTTAAGCACCCATAACTGCTACCGTACACAAAAATGTTAAAAACTCGATGATCTCGTATTGCAAGATCCACATGTGACTATTAGACATATAGTCATAGTTTATTAAATAATACTGTGTTATTAATAGTTAAAAATATTGTTCAATGCCCCTCAAGTAGTTCATGAATAAAATTAAGTCTCGACTCCTCTAAACTTGCATTATAAAATATAATGAAATAGTTTTGGGTATATATTAATCTATTTTCAATTTGTTTAAAATATCTACTGAAATATCTATAATTCTGAATGATATAATTTGATGGAAATTTTTTATCGATTATACAAAGGAAAAAAATACTAAATTTTAGCTTGCAGCTGTATTATCGACCCCCAGCGGGGAGAGACAAAAAACTGAAAGCAGAAATCTACTACTTTTCCCGCGTATAATACACATTTTTTTTTCTGTAGCGAGAAAAACGATGATTTAATTGTATAATATATATTATTCTAGGAGAGTGACATTCTCTTACCTGTTAACAGAGGTAAAATGTTAGCTTTCTTCCAGTCCCAGAAAAATATTTATATTTAAAGGCACTAAAGTCATACTTTTTGTTACGAAGCTGGAGTTTAGTTGCTCGGATAAACGCTTCGGTGCCTACACGAGTGATAAGAGACTTCAGTGCTACTTGCGAAAATATTTGGAATTGAGATGAGCAGGACAGGTTATTTGTGTTGTGTTTAGTTACACATTTTTTCTCATCGCTCTGGTTCAATCTACATATCCGTTCACATTTAGTAATGTGCGGATAAAATAAATTATTAGATTTTACTTACATTGTTATCGCCTGGAAATTTTCGAGAAGGAATGATCAATCATGACGTGAATAGCTATAATTGTATTTGAACAATTAAATACAAACAAAAATTAACATTACATCTTATTCATTGAACAATATTCCATAAACAGCTTGAGAAATAGCAACATCAGCTTGTGACCAGAATCGATGGAATGTGAAAGTAGGAGCTTGTCCACCGTTAAGATAGGCTTCAACTTTAGACCATTCAGGATCATTTTTATACCAAGATCTGATACCAATAAATGTAGCGCCACTTTGAATGACGTCTCCTCTGGGATACTTTCCGTTCCAACCGGGTGGAACATAAACAGGTTCATTGAATTGTGTGTAAGTGGTAGCTGCTTCTGGTGCGGAAACACCTTTGGTTGTTTGATAGTTTGTCCACATAATATCTAACAATGATTTAGCTACTTCTTTGGCTTGAGCGTGATTAGCTTTAGCTGCATAATAGGCCAATGTTCTAGCAGTAGCTGAGGCTGTTCCTACATCGCTGTTGTAACTGTCTACAGTGACATGTACGTTTGGTGGGTTTCCACTCCAAGATAAATCGGCTGGAAGGGTGTAACTTTGAGTTCCTTGAATTGAAATATTACTTAGAATCCATGTGACCCATTTATCCAATATTGCTTTGGCTCTCGCATCTCCAGTTACATAATAGTATTGAGCTAACCGATCAACTGACCAAGGTTGCATACCATACCATTTGTTAGATGGTGGATTATGATAAACAGGTTCCCAATCGTAAAACATGCCATGGAATGTGTTTGTTTTCAATTCACTTGGTGCCGGATCATAACGACCGTTTATAGTATTAGTGACACCTCCAGCGAAAGCTCCCTCAGCTGTCTGTAACCATTCGTATAGCTCAAGCTGTCTATCAAGAGAAGTTGCCCAATCTGATACTGCAGTGGCTCCACGGGGCTTGAAATTGTTATCATTAGATAAAATCCAAGCGGTTAAAGGATTTTGGTAACCAAAATGAGCTGTACCGTCTCCAATACGCCACGCCCAACCGTTATTTGTTGCGAGAGCACCTCCCCAGGCGAAATACCATCCCAATAAGTAATGAGCACTACTTTTTCCATACCCACCTGGGCAAGTAGCAGGTGACTCACAAAATCCAATTTGTTTGAAATATTTGTCGAATAGAGCGTAACGGAGGTAATCTCCCATTTTTGAAGCTTTGGTTAGAGTGTTTTGAATTGTTCCTAATTGACCAACTTCTTGAGCCCATTGACTGGCCCAATAAGCAGCTTGGATGGCTCTTGCATCTGCATCAGGAGCTGCTGTATATTTCCATTGCTGGGCATAACTGTTGTCTTTTGTGAATAGATCCAAGAATCCATTGGGACCTCCATATTTGAAGTCATCGCAGGTTGGTTGGGGAATAGTTCTCCAAACCGATTCCATAGGTCCTCTCTGGAAAGTATTAATGTAAGAAGGACCACCAGCATCAGGACCAAGATTACAACTACCGGGAATATTTCCAAAACCATACACATTATCAACATCAAGTAACCAGTGCATAATATAGACGTCACTGGTACCATAAGCATTAACCAGTTCTTGAAATATAGGATCCTGGCCTACTGGCACGCTAGGATCAATCTGGGAAGGGTACTGACTGGGATCATCCAGTTCAGCAGCGTATGTCGCTGGATGACTAGGATTGTAAAAGCTGTTTGTAGGTTGACTGGCAGTCACGGGAATGATATATCTTTCCAAATTCTCCCAAGCTTGATTGAATTTTGAAAAGTCACCAGTTACTTTTCCATAAACCGCTTCTAGCCTAAAATAGAAGATTATTCAGATCATTATTAGCTAAGTATAGCAACGAATATTTGATGAAATTTGGTAAAGAAGTCTCGTTCTGTAGAGCGATTATTAATAAATTTGTAAAATGTGAAAATGAATGAAAAATAATTAGGATTATAAAATTCCTTTCTAGCGCTGTTATATATATTCGGATAGAAGGGGAAAGTTTTCCAATCGAGCTATATCTGAATCCCAGCGTAGCCAACTTTTGCACGAAGAGTAATAAATAAAGAAAAAACATAGCGGAAACACCCCGCATACACTGGGAATCCGTCTATTTTTCACTAAAGAATCCTTCTCGACAAAGGTGAACAAAAACAACAGATAGCCTGTTATTCCACTGCAAGATAAAAGAAAAACCTATAACAACCAGGCTAAATGGAAGGCAGAGACTACATCAACGAAGCTCTTATACCGAAGGAGGTGAGAGCCACGGAACTAGAGGATAAACCAGATAAAAAGAAAAAAGAATGATCATGCAAAACATAAATTCCAGCTGCAGTAAAGCTTGTGGGAGTGGCTGTTCTGCCAAATGTGGAAAGCTCCGACGAACAAATTTTTATGGAAGAGGTACTAGTGGAAATTGTGTTCTCTAGATGAAAACATGAGATCAATTTCGGAGGCAACTACTCGTCGATTGTGAAGCACCACAGTCGGTGAGGTGGTAACGACTAAAGTAGCAAATCTCACAAGCTCAAAGGCAGTTGAGCTAACGTTGAAAACGCTAAACCGAAAGTAAGTTTCATCTTATGAGGGTAGGGACATTTGACTTATCATTCCTCACTATTGAGATGATGGCTATACCATCCTCCACAGAGAAATGGTTCATGGTTTGAAGAAAAAACGGTCACAACCACTTTCAGCACTTCTAAGGCATCCAATGAAGAATCTGAAGGGTAATGGTAGTATCGAAAGTTTCAGCCAGGAATAATTAACCTCCGATGCTCCAATGGAGGTTGAAAGAAATGAGGCTCTACTTGAAGGGCACCAAGGGGAACAGACCTTTGAAGAACTGGACGAATTTATGGTTCAAATGTGGGCATAAAATAGTCCAAGTTAATGCTCATCACGCTGAACATTAGCAGTCATCTTCCCAGTACTTTGGCATAATTTGAGTACATCGAATCTAGAAGAACTGTTGCTAAACGAGACGGTGTGAAATGAGATGTATCTCTCTGCTCATAAAAAAAAATTATGTTCAGATCACAGATCTAATATTTTAGGCCTGAAATCAATAAGAATCAAAGAAAAACCGTTTGGGAAACTATAATGTCAATCTGATCTCAGTCCAGAACGGCTAAGCACCCAAGAAAACGACACTAAAAGAAATTGTTTTGTCGTGATCTATTCTTAAGTTTATTTTTGTGCTCATATATTTTATATTTAGTTTTTGAGCACCTTGTGAGAGAGACATCCCTCAAAATTTATTTTTCAGATTTCTCTAATTTATGTATAATCATTTCAAATAATATACAGAAGGACATATGTTTTGAATAATACTGGAAATAATTAATAATAAAACTTTTAACTTATATCAAATTTGGAGTAATTGGGGTTGAAATTGTATTAAGAAGAAAACTTTTTTATTATAAGCTACATATGAATTGTAAGACTGATTCAGTAGATTGATGGGTTTGAGATTTTTTGATCATGCAACTGAAAACTAAATAGCTATTTTGGTATGATATGTTATCTATTCATTGTATGCATATTATGAATCGAATAACTTCTTACCAAACATAATAACTGTAGGCTTCAGATGTAGTTTCATGTCCATGATCAGGTGCTTCTACAATTAGAGTTTCAACTGAATGGTATGGTATTCCTTGCGGAGAAAAATATCCATTGTTTGCGTCATGGATTTTATTATACTGTGCCAAGAAACGGTCTGTATATACTCCTGCCAAGCTATTTCTGGTAAAATAGCCCAGCAAGAAAAAAATCAAAGCTGCTCGCATGATTATTTCTGAAAAATAAAGTTATATAATATATTGATAGAATAGGATAATCTGAAAATTATATTGGAGGACACCAAATTTCTCGACCGATCTTAAGAACTATTGGTTATTCATGGAAAATGGAGCTTGAAACTGTTTTATCTGATGCATTATTATAGATATGTGATAGGATTAGAAACTGACATAGAACGTAAAGCTGGAGAAAGTTAGCTATAGTAGAAAATGAGAGTAAAGATTTGAAATTTGAAGGGAACAATATTTTGGAAACTAATGATGTAAAATACACGAATTTATTAGAATGACTGGGATTAGAAGGTTGATAAACTCCTAGCTGGGTTTCATATTTTTCATATGAAAATGCTGCATGTGAAATATAGAAACAAAAGCTCCATACAAGTGGCACAATATTAAGACTGATATAGATATGTGAAAATGTTGATTGATTTATAGTGAAAATGCGTCAACAAAGAAGTGAACCAGAAGATATCATTTCAGTTATTGAAAAGGTTAAACAAGGAATGCAAAAAATAATGAATTAATATTAAGGTCACATATTATGTGCATGTAAAAGTAGAATAAAATGTATGAATTAAAATTGGTGGATAATGAAATAGAAAGCTGCTAATGTAATGGATTGAATATTTTTAATGCTAATAAAAGAGTATCTGAAAAAAATAAAAGAGGGGACAAGAACACTTAATCACAACTCGGTTGAACATGAACAAAATATTATGAACTCAATTATGAATAATGAATGAACTAAGAAAAGTGGTACAAATTTATAACACAGTAACACCAAATGTAGTTACGTTGTAGCTCCAGAGATCCGTAGATGATAATATTGACTTGCTTCAAAAAATCGACCCAACTATTAGGTATAAGTTTGGAACCCAATACATAAAAAACAACACTACATTAATAAAAAAATCATTTTGCATTATTTCCAAAGATAGACACTACACCCACTAAGTGTGCTTAAGTTGTACCGAGTCATGCACATTTCTGGAATACATGTTGGAGACTTGCAGAAAGAGTATAACACTCCCACAAAATCGCTCACCTCGACTTTCAGAAGACAGGGGCAATAATTTGTTAAAATAAGAATTTCAAGATAAAGAAAGACAAATGTCGTATTATTCCTCCAATACCTAAGCGAGGTGAAACTTACTATTAGTGTTAGGTACCAGCAATAAGGAGGCCTGTTCTTAATTCCATCAAATATAAATGACTATTTCCATCGAAAAATTTAAGCCAACCAAAAAGCTGTAATATTTTATGTTTACCTAGCAACGATCAAATTTCAGCGATAATACTGCACTAGTGCAAATTATCGATAATTTGCACTAGTGCCAAATTTTCGTCTAGGATTAATAAACATCATTTGGTTTTAATTTTATATTTTAAGAAAAGGAACAATTATTGTTTATTTTAAATTAAATTTTTCTGAGGAAATAGTCTGCCAAAATGCCCTCTCGTGCATGTCAAATTGTCTCATAATTTCCTCTCGTGCGCATTCGCGCACTCGAGAAAATTAAATTATCGACAATTTGACATGCACTCGGGACATTAATATTGAAAATTTTCTACTCCAGTAGAAATCCAATGAAATCAATTAATTTGAAGTCATCTGATTAAAAACAACCAATCAAAACAATCACTTTATCACGTTGCCATGGATACATATTAATTTATTTCGATTTTAACGGTTCAAATATTTAATATTTCAAAATATCACGCTTTGGTTTTACGTAATACTGACGGGAATATCAATGAAATTATACAAAAATACCTAAAAATACCGTTTAAGTTAAACAAATTGTATGGAAAGCATTTATGGAGTATGGCAATGATAGAAAGTATCAATTAGATGGAAATCGGACGGCGGAAGAATTGGCGTCGATATTAAAGGATTGGGCTGTGAAAATTTGAAGAAAACATGGTTTAAGGAAACTGTGGTCAGAACCTAACAAGTAAACTGTTACGAGAAAAACATTATGAAGAATCAAAAGTTATTATTGGCCCACTCAAAAGTATTCAATTTCAACAAGCACGTGCGGCCTGCGATTAAATACCAAAACTACAATCAGATCCCTGTAAAAGAAAACAAAGTTCGACAGCATTAAGTTTCGTAGAAATAAAGAAAATGATAAATTAATAGAATTAGTGAAGAGCTGGTACGAAAATTCACATAGCAGTTGTATTAACTTGGCGAGGGAGGGAAGCTGCCGCTTGCTTGACTGATTTTTATGTATCGAATCAAACAACGATGGTTGAATATAACCCTATATCCAGCAAGACTTGCCAAAGTCGTTCAAAAATGTGTGCTGAAAGCAAATTTTTAATTGAAAACAACGATAGCAACATTTATCCTGTCAGATTATTTAAATAATTGACGTCAATCAACAGATCATTCATAAGAATAAATCCTCACTGGAAATCCAAAAATGATCACTGGTATCATAATAGATTAAGGGCTGTGAAGCCAGTCCTGTCCAATTATAATAGAACTCTAAAATTTGGTGAATACACCGAACCGTTTGATATTTGTTAGCGCATTTGATGTAAGTTTTTCATGAACAGCGGCGAATTGTTTCTGTTATTTTTTCTAGAACTAAATTCTAGGAAGGTCTTTTCATGTATTTGTTTTTTTTGTGAACTTTCTAGAATTCTAGAAATGTCCATTCTGATATATATTGAGCTTGTTTAAAATCAAGAGTTAGTTTATATTAAAAATATTTTAAATAAAATGTAGTTACGAAGTAGTGAATATATAAGTTAGTTAGTTAAGTCTTGTGTAAGTGTTTAAATAAATTAAGTAAATAAATGAAGGGTGGATACATTTACATAACAATTAAATCAATTAGGAATCAAGAAAAACATTACAGTATTATTAAAATCTACTTACTTATCGATGAACAGTTGAACAACTGTGACAATATTTTAGAATAACGTAATTATATATTATTTACTTATCTGAAACTACTTGAATCAGTTGATTATCGTTTCATTGAATATAATACTTAAATCTAATATGATTCAAAATAATCGCTTATAACGGTGGTGAATATTTCACTATATTCTCCTAAAATTTAAACACGAAGGTATCTTAGAGAACAGACTAAGGAAAATCATAGACAACCAATTAGAGGAATCGAAAACCGGCTTCAGGAATGAAAGAAGTACACAAGATCATTTATTTACTTTGAGACAAATATTAGAAAAAAAAAAAGGAATCAAATCCATAAGTATACCTCGGCTCTGTAGACATCCAAAAGATATTTGATAACGTTCGAATGAACCAAATATGGAATAGTTTACATCAAAGAGGAGTTAGAGTCAAATTGAAAAACAATGTCAGAAGTACATATTATACAATAAGGAACCAGATGAGGAAAGAAATTGACTAATCCGAGAATTTTACGACTAAAGAAGGATTAAGACTACTGAGTGCGTGGCTATTCATGATTATAATGGAAGATACACAAAAGTGAAACAAGTAGGATAGAGGAACATTGAAATGTGTTTTTGCGGGCAATTTAATATTGTTCGCTAAAAATGAAGACGAATTGAAACATAATTTATTAATATTAATAACATTCAAATTGAGAAACATGAGTATCAATATAGAGAAGACAAAAATAATCGTAGTGGGGAAACAAGGAGATGTCTTCAAAATTGAAAAGATGGAATACAATTGGATTAAGTTAAGAGTATTTAGGCGTGAGCAAACAAAGCGATGGAAACACCAAAACAGAACTGTTCTTATACATGATAGCGGAAGCTGGGTACTTACGTAGAGTTAAGATATAATAGAGTAGATCGAATAAGAAACGAAACACGTAGAAGTGGATTTGAATAAAGAACCTGTGAAAAAAAAAACATCCGAAGGACAACAGCTTAGATGTTTTGGACACGTTTGTGAATGGAGAACAATAGACCAGCAAAAGGGATTTGGCAAACTAGAAAAATACATAATTGCCGCAATTTTAGGATAAAAAAACATGTCATGAGAGATGCTACGAAAAAAGCTAGAAATAGAAATGTGTAGCAAACATTTCTACATGAATAAAAAGAAACACACACTTGACATCCAAAAAGGGAACACAAGGACGATTAACCAAAATAGTTGTGGTTATCGGTACAAATTATCACAAAATTGGTATATTTCAATATTTTCGTAGAAATATCGTCCAAATATGTCGTAAATTAAATTCACATATTTGTATATCAAGATGATCAACTGCATATATACTATGTTCTTGAATAAATTATTTTGATTTTTGGTGTATATCAATTAAGATTGTATCTGTAGAATATATTCCACGTTTTGGTAATATATATGTATTAATGAATAACTCTATGAATAGTAGAATATCTGTTTTAATCAAATAAAGAGTTTCTATCTTCGGTATTTTTATAGTGAAATACATGTTTTGCTATCTCATAATTTGTTACGAGAGCTGCTACTTAAGTTTCGAGATATGACAACACTGATGTAAATATATCAAATCAGACATTGCCATCTTGACATATTCATCTTGGTCAAAAAATGGTATTAAATCGAAAACATTTTCGTCCGATGATTGTCTGTGGCTTTCGACGTAGATTATACCTTTATACCAATGTGCCGATCAGCTCGCTTTGACTTTTGGTGATGAAGCACCATCTCGAGCCATTGTGTTTCGCTGGTTTTCCGAATTTCATAGTGGTCGCATATCGCCACAGGATGAATTTCGTGAAGGTAGTCTAAAATAGGCTGCAAGATCAGCATGTGACATACCTCGAGATTGAGGCATACTTGGGCATTATTTTCACTCGCATATATTCAATATTGCATGAACATTAGCTGTTAAAAATATTTGTTCGCAATGGATACTGTATCATTTGAAAATCGCTAAAAAAAGCTCATGTCAGCTGAGGCAAAAAAACTAAACAACAATCGGCTGTACGAGTATTTGAAGACATCCAAGAAAAGTTGTTCGTGCATGAAGCACTTGGAAGCAAATCGTCGCCTGTTTTTTCATAACAACTGGACATATCGCCACCGTTTCATTAATAACGTAGAACGCTTAATTCTATCTGCTACATCAGCATTTGTGTACCAGAAGTGAAAAAATTTTGTATATTTTGTAAAACAATGAAGCCATATCTAATTATAAATATTTGTTTTTATTTTTCTATCTCAAATTTAAGTAACAACCCTCGTAATGCACTTGGTCTTCGTTTTGTTGGTTTCTTAATCTATTTCCTAAATTTTTATAAACTTTATTACAAGGACAGGATAACGTAAATGTTTGGTTATATTCTTTATGACTATTGTAGTTTTTGTAGAATGATTAAATAACTGTTGAGAAAGTCCTTGTTCATATAGCAAGAAACGATCATTCACATTTTGATGTAAATTTCAACTGATAATTTATTTACCCTTTTTTGAATATGTTAGTTACAACTTAGAGGAATAATTATTCTCTCTTTATGCAAATTATGATGTTTATAAGGATCTTTCCATTCAGATTCAAGATTCGATAGCTGGAAAATATCACAAGCTTCCGCCATCTCCGATGTTCCTCAAGACACATGATGACATAAACATATGATCATTATTTGTATATGAAGTAACTAGATATAATAAGACTATATGAAATAATACATATTTTATATTTTAAATTTTTCTTCGACATTTTACGTATTCACCTTGGTATCAAATTTTTTATGGAATAATTGTCGAATAATTAGATATTAGTATGAGAGGACTTTGAACACTTGACACAAATGATTGAAGTGATATATCAGGTTTCAATAGTTTGGGGGTATCCCATTAAGTATTTTTAATTGCTTCGCATTTGCTTTGAAATAAATATAATAAAATTTTAAATAAGATTTTTTTTTCTATTTCAGTTTCAATTCCAATTCAGCTCCAAAATTATGTGAGGTGATAAAAGAAAAAATAAACAAAGGTGTTCTTTTGCATATGGTTAATGCACTTAGTCACAGGTCCGCTAATCCAACACAGGCAATCTTCGAATTAGTTGAGCATTCGCCATATTACACATTATATGTACGCTAAATGGTATATTGGAAATTGAAAAATATATATTTTTATTATTATTATTGTAATTAGATAAGCCCTCTTATGTATATAAACCATTTTGAAGAAAAGTCGCTTTTGGATTTTTACATTAAATATAAGTTTTGCTAATTCGTTTATCATGGTATTTATAACTTCTTAATCTATTGTTTAAAAATTCTGAAGTCCACTGGCGCTAATCACAATTATGAAATAACCATCATTTTAAGCCGTACATGTCGATAATATGATATGGGAATTATATTTTTCACTCCCAAAATTTTATTTTTCAAAAACTTCATTAACAAATTATCAAATTACAATTAATTTCAATAATGATTTAATAATGAATTAATAAAATTTTTTTGATGAATGAATTAACAAAAACTCATTGAAATGGTATCTACAATAAGTTTATATTTATATTGAAATAAATGCTGAGTAATTCCTCCATCCCAAAATATGAAAAAGAATGGAGCTATTTTTAGGTCCTGCCTTCTTTCTTCAGTTTCTATTTATACTTACTTTTTTTCTTCAAAATTCTGCTTTTTTGAAAATCTTCCTTTGAATTTCTGAATTAACCAAAACATCAAAATAACTTTACAAATTATTATTATTATTATTGAGAATAATCTAATGGTCTTATGGCTTTGTGAATTTTTTATTCAAAGATTTTATACTTATCTTATTATTATTTTAATTATTAGTATTATTAAATTTTTCGTTAATTGTTTCGTAATTTATTCCAATTTCCCTATTTTCATTGTTCGTTTATCTTTTATTCATGATATTATTTTGTTCTGTATACTCAATATTTTTCTATTTAATTCAGGTTTTATAATATATCACTATATTGTATCACTATTAACTTCTTTTTCCATTAGAATCCAATTTATTTTCTGTTATATTCAATTTATCTCTTTCTTCCTCCAATAATCTACAGAGATCTTGTTCTAATGTTTCGTTTCTATCTCTATAATTATTTAATTCCGATTCGTTTTTAATGAATTTCTCAATAGATGGTAATGAATTATTGGAAGTAAGATTTATTTCAATTACTTTTTGGTCCCTTTGCTGAGGCTGAGGCTTATTATTATACAATTCTTCTGATGTAAAATTTGATTTTGTTCTTGGAAATATCTATTATTATAAATGCTGTGTAGGTATATCATTGAAATTTCTTTATGTCGTAGATATCGGTTCTGGCACAGGTAGTTTGTGCATAGGTATTTGATTTGGTCGGAAAACATTTTTCCTCAGACCAAACACATTGTGCATTGTGCATTGGTGTAATAATTTTGACGTTGTTGTGGTGAAAGTTTTATTATAATTGGTTGCCTTAAAATTATTACTTCTTAGGTAATTAAATTGATTTCTGTTATTATAATTGCTTTTATTATTATATTGCTAATTATATAGATTGTAATATGTTTCCACAAGTTTTTAAGAGTTTTCATTTTTAAATGATCTTGTAATAGTTAGTTCTTGTAAAATACAGTCAAAGTCACGTCTGTCAGCAAAACATTGTTTTAACACTTCTTTTATTCCATTCTAGTCCCTACCATGACCCCAGCTTATTCAAATAATTTTTCTTGGATACATTCCGAAACAAGAGTGTTTATATCATGATCATTGTAGATTGCATATGCTTCGATTAGTTTCTCACATTGGTTGATAAATTTTTTCAAAGTATTACTATCTCTGTTGTACGGTTTGATATTTTCTCATTTCAATTTAAATAATTCCCAGTTAGGGTTTTTGGGTGTTCCGTGGCCATTTTGAATGAATCTGAATTATCAATGTTTTCTTTGATATTCAATTTATCAAATGCAGTTGAATATAATTGGGAAAATTGGGAAATGATCTCTTCCTCTCTCCAGTAACAGATAAGGATAAAGTTGAAAAGAAGAAAAAATACAAGAAAATATGGAATCTTGGCATTTACAGACCATCTGACGGCTGAGTTCTATTTCTTGTTCACTCGTAGATGATAAGTATTAACAGTTTTTTATCGCCTTGTTGCGTAAAAAATACACGGCACGGCACGAATTCTACTGTGATTGCGCCAACTATAAATTTCACCCCCAAAATTTTCTTTTCAGAAAACTTTATTCACAAATTACAATAATAAATAAATTACATTAATTTCAATGATTGAATTGATGAAATTTATTTATATTGAAATAAATGCTGAGTAAGTATGAAATATAATCTTTCTACGTTTTAGTTTTTAAATTCTTCTGTATTTTTTTAGATGTTACTTGCGAGGTGCAACTTCTGAGGATATATAATACTATATTCGTCGCGGTGTCTTTTTGTTGAGATGATACACATATCAACAAACAATAATGGAATGAGATTGTGCAATCTGGCAGTAAACCTTAATAGTGAATACAAATTTTAAGCACTGAAAACGATATATGATAACATGGCTAATGCCGGGATCAATAGAGTTGCATCAAATCGATCACATACTCTTATCGAAGATATGGAAACAATATAAAGGATATGAGGTCTTATAGAGGAGCAAATGCATACCCAGACCATTTTCTAGCATTAGCAAATATGAAGTAATAAAAAGAACCCAAAGTTAGAATATGTAGGAAAAAGTGGGATATAGAGCAATTAAAAACGAATCAACGTCAGGAACCAGTAAGGAGTACGAAGACAAACTACGAGGATATTTTGAAAAATTCTTAGCCTACTATAGAACCAAACAAAATTACAATCTCAAAATATTTTTACTAAATCTCGAATTTTTTGCATGGCAACATGAGATTTGTGTGCAGGGGCGTTGTGATGCAAAAACAAAACACATTTGGATAGCTTTCTGTGTGTTTCTTTTTAATTTTTTCCCGTAGAGTGGTCAGTAGTGTCGAATAGTAATCTGCAGTTATTGCTCTACACTTATCTTAGAAATCAATCATGATTACTCCATGGCAATCCCAAAAAAACCAGAGTGTCGCAATTCCATCGATTGTTACTTTGTTTCTGAGTCGTAGAAATGTACCCAAGTCTTATCCATAGTAACAATTCAGTTTAAGAAGTCTACATCGTTTTCAAATCGAGCACAGATCGAACGCGATGCTTCTACCCTTGCACGCTTTTGGTTAACATTCAAATATTGGGGGATCCATTTATCTCATATCCAAATTGACGTGAACTATATGATAAACGCGCTACTATGAAATATTCAGTGTTCAGATATCGATATTTTCGGAGACTGACACAGAAACTGGCCTTCCCGATCGGTCATCATCTTCAATGGAAAATTTACCTCTTTCAAAGTTTACTTTTTTGACGTCAAATTTTACACTGACACTTCTAATAAGTTATTGTTCGTTGCTATAGTAATGCAATATTTTGTTTATGCATGGAACTTGTCTAGGTTAACTAAATATCAATACATCCTCTTAAAAGGAGGTCTGACGCAGGATGGCCTCAATTCTATTGAAGAAAATTACACCGGAGGTGGGAAAACTCCAAAGAAGGAAAGCGTGGTGTGACAAAAAGTACGAAAAACATACCAAGAAGAAAACACAGGCATGACTGCTGTGATTTACAACAAGAAATGAAAAAAAGCTTGCAAAATACAGGCAAGAAAATAGCGAAGCACTAAAAGACAGTGATAAATGCAATGCTTGAGGAAATGGAGAAAAACAACAAAAAAAGCAGAAAACTTTTTCACTTCATCTGAGCACAAAATACGCCCAGGTGGGCGTTGTCGAGAGTAGAAAAGAAGGAAGGCTTTGAAGCCGCTTTTAGAGACACTAGAAAAAACACGAAAGCAACCAAGAGCGAAACGATGAAGATGATAATTAAGAGGCATCATATGAAAAATATCGTGAAGTCATTGGCTGGTTGCGACAGAGAAAGCACCAGGACTAGAGGACATTACATATAATTTAATAAAGAATGGAGGAAAAATCCTGATAACAAAAACCTACACATTATTCAGGAAATGTGGAAAAAGAACAATATGCCCAAAGAATAGAATATGGATAATAGAGCAGGCGATAATAAAAAAGGAGGAGGAATACCGGTGGAATGGGCTTGGAGGTGAGAAGCAAAATACTTATTGAAGACTATGAGAAGGACACACAAAGGCAAGGAGATCATTCTGGAAGGATATCAATTCCAAAGAGTAAAAGATTTCAAGTATTTGGGTGTGACAATAAGCAAGGCAAATAATAGAAGAATAAAAATGGCGGAGCACCAAATAGAACGTATAAAAAAATACAGAATAGGAATTTGTTCACTCATTACATATGGAGACGAAAAACCATGTGCCTATCGGGGAAGGACGAGAACGATTTTCGAATAATGGAGAGAAATATAGTAACGAAGATAGTGGAACCTGTCAACAACGATGAGGATACCTATGAAGGTTAATTAACCACGAGATCAAGAACGAAGTGAAAGATCGTGATATAGTGGCAGTATTATGATCCAATGGTTTGAATAAATACAAACAAGAGATCCGAAAGTCCTGAAACGGAAGCTAACAGAGTGGAAACCAGCCAAAGAATATTGTAGCGCAAGATTCTGTAACAGTACAGTAAACCTAGTAAACTCAAAACGGAGTGATTCACGGCAAACGATAAATCTACAGATCCTGAAAGGGTGGCTATCATCTGTTAGGTATGTAAGGTCAATATATATATTCTTCGCGGTATGAGCCGGGAAAGTAATTGTTTTCTCTAGGGAACGATGAGATCATGTTATCACCGAATTATGGAAATTCAAAGCAAAATTAAAGGTGAATATAGAAATTTATAGATAATTATGTTGGGTACACTTTTTATATAAACGTAATGCTCTTTCAGTTATCGATAACAATTTAATCCATTCTTATTGATCTTAATTGATAATATAAATACTCGCACAAGATTATAAAGTTTTTTGTGAGCATATCTATTTTTGTAACATTAATATTTCAATGTTTTACTTTAATACTACAATCGTTAGAAGTATAGTAAAATTGTATCAAATAGATGATGAGAAGAACGTGATTTTTTAGGTTTGTTTTAAGTCATGATATCAATATTATAAGGTAGAAAAAAATATTATCAAACATGTAATAAATGTTAAGCTCCTTATCGGGATCTCTCTCTTGACGAATTTTTGCTTATCTGTGACACACTTCAAAAAATCTTATTTTTTTAAGATAATTATACTGTTGTTGAATAAAATTCTAGTTGATCGATGTATATTATTTCGTATTTTATGCGTTACTTACGAGTACCAGATATAAGTTATTTCCATTGTATATAGATTTCATACCAAATAGATGTTAATGACACTTGCATTACTGTTGTCATCTAAAAAGGTCATCATTTTGATTTAATGAATCCATTTTTCACAAACAAGTATAAATAAGTTGATTATTCTAAAACTTATTAGATCTCCTTCATACTATAGTGAAAATTATATATTTCTATTTAGGTAATAAAGATAATTTTTTCGAATTTCTAGGACTTAATATTTTGTATGTCCAAAACACTACTTGAATATGCGGGTGAACAATCGACCTTAAACTCAAATGTTACAAATAGTAAGTGTATAAATAACTATTTATTTTGTGTATTCTGTGTATCTGAATAACTTGAAGGACAATTAACTATAGATTTAAAATTTACGAAAATTGGAAAAAAAACTCTTCCATATTTATCCGCAACCTCTTCTATGATAGGTGTAGAGCTGATATTTCTTCTCCATTTGATTCTATCTTTTGCTTCCTGTTTAGTTCGTCTCCAGTTTAATCCTCTTATTTCCAAGTATTTTGCTATTTCTCCACTCCATTTCATTCTGGATCTCCTTCTAATCTTATTTTTGTTTCTTTCGGTCTTTTCCATATCACTTTAACTTTTCTGTCCTCGTTTATTCTCACTATGTGTTCAAACCATTTCAATTGGTGTAGTTTAGTGCAGTTTTTTTTGCACTGCACTCAATATGTTTACTTCGCGTCTAATTATGTCGATCCTCAATTTATTAAGACTCTTCACCCCCGCTTTTATAAGTATCTTCATTTCACATGATGTCGTTTTTCACTTCAAGTTGTTAGTGAGCAACCAGGATTCATTTTGTTATCTATATATATATGTAGATATTATTCACCCTATTAGCTACCTCTTTGTCAATTCTTCCATTTTGTCTTACGATTGTCCCTAGATACTTTACCCTGTTAACGCTTTCTTCTCTAGTTCTTGTATTTATACTGTTATTACTTCTAGTTTGTTTGAAATTTTTATCATTTCTGTCTTTTTTATGTTTATCTGCAGTCCGTATTGCTCAATTTCATTACTCTACTTCTGTATTCTATTTTGTAACTCTTCTTTTGAATTAGCGAGTATTAGTAGGTTTTCGCATATATTAGTTCGAGTTATGTAGATTCGTTTCAATCTGTTGTATCCTATGTGTGTTTTCTGTGTTTTCTTTCATTCTTTGTTCATTGCTTCAGCTATTTCTTTCATGACTAGAAGACACAATAACGGGCTCAAGAGGCCTCTTAATCTCACTGTTGTGTAAGTTACAAAACTACTTGTCTTCTCGCTAACTCATACCACATTCTTCGTCTTCTTACATATATTCTTAGCTATGTTTATCAGTTGTTTACTAAGTTATATATTTCTCATTATTTATCATATATTTTTCCTGTTTCTAGTATCGAAGGCTTTCTCTAAATCAACCTCTGCAACATAATTTACATTGTCTGTATCTGTTATTTTTTGTTATTTGGCCAAAGTGATTATCCAATCTTGCGTTGATCTATTAGTTCTAATTGTTACTTGTGTGTCATTTAATATGAAGTTCCAATAGGCAATTGTAGAAAATATTAGAATAAAACTCTCTAAAGTTTGTGACTTTTAGAACAATTAGATTTTAATTTTGTTACATTAATTATAATGCTTTTCCTAGTACTCATTTAGATTATCACATACCATATTTTTATATTGATATGACCATTTGGGTTAAAAACCTGCATTTTCTATACTTGGGAACATTTGGGCAATAAGTTTTGATATCATTTCGATTAACCGTAGCTATGATAACATCACAACGTGATGAAGTTATGCAATGTTCTTTTGCAATAGAACTCTCATTTCATACGACAAAACAAAATACATTCATAAATTTAGAGAAAAAGAATTTATTTCACTTCAAAGTTTTAACGAGCTTCTAATGAGGTATTCAAATGGAAAACCTTTCATTTCTTGTCGATATTATATACGTGAAAATAATGTATAAAACTCATATGTTCTTACCCGATTTACATTTGTTTTCAAGTTATAGCATATTAACAAATAAACCAATTATCACATAAAAATTTTCTTAATCATAGCGTTCTTTCAATAAATGTTCAAAAATATCGCCATTGACTTCTAAATATTTTCTGCTTTATCTACGAAACTCTGTTGTTGCTCTTCCAATTGATTCATTTCTTTCTTCTTAAATATGGGACGCACTATTCTCAGTCTGTAGACTTTATTTCTCATCCAGCCTCATAAACAAAAATCTAGTGGTGTCGGGTCTGGAGATCTTGCAGGCCAATTAATTGGACCTTCACGACCAATCCAACGCTCTGGAAAACGTTCGTCCAAATGTTGCTTGACCTGACGAGCGACATGTGCAGCAGCTCCATCGTGCTGATAGTACATCAGCATTCTAATATTTACAGGAACATCCTCTGTAATTCATTTTGTATAAAATTTAGGTGAGACAGTGAGACGATTCTCCAAAATGAAAGGGCCAATTAAATAACTGTCAGCCCCACCACCCCAGACGTTTACAGAAAACCGATGTTGAAAATTGCTTTTGACTGTTATGTGGGGATTTTCGTCCGACCATACATTATAGTTACGAGTATTATTAAGCCTTCACGGGTAAATGTAGCTTCATCCGTAAAGAGTATACTCGATACAACACACTGATTATTATTTATCCACCGACAAAACTCCATACGGTAAGCGTAATCCTCTGGTTGTAGGTGCTGTTCGTGGAGTGTGTTTATTACCCTTTTTTGTAGAATTACTAATTGAGTGGAAATTCTCCGTGAGCTAGTAGTTGCATCTTCTTCTACTAGATGCAGAATATTTTTTACTTTTACCAAACCTTGTCGTGTAGCGCGTTCAGATGATATGTTAGCACTGGGAAGCTTACCAGTCTCGCACAATTTATTAAAAACTCTAATAAATACTTTTTTATCAGGATATCTTTGGTGTGGAAAAAGTTGACGATATTCCTCAGCAGCCTCTATTGCATTTCCGTTACAGAGAACATACAGAAACACCATATTTGCATATTCTAAATTTGAATAAGTATCTGGCATTTTGCAACAATAACAATCACATAAATTCGAAATTAAATGTTCAGTTACTGTTCACTGTACACTGACGGTTCATCAAAACGTTAGAATTATCAAATGCCTTTGAGCCTCGAACATGGCATACTTTGATAATGTTAAAATTCAGATATAAGTGGAAAGCTAGATGAACATTGTTAATTACTCCATAACTTGAAAACAAATGAAAATTGGATAAGAACATATGATTTTTTTTACATTATTTTCACGTTTATAATACACTCCTACAGTTTGTTGCGCTCCTCCCGACTCACCCTGCATAATCAAATAATGTCCAATTATATTCCTATTCCAAATTCAAATGATTTGGGTAATTACCATTTCGAAATATTTAATTTATGCAGGTACTTTTGGCTATATCACCGTTTCTAAATATGTTGTACCAGTAAGATTGCCGTCTATAAAAACGGTCTGATAAAAAAAGCTATTAAGGCGAAACAGTTCGAAATAGATTGACATTGACATTGACATACTGCATACAATTTTGAGGCTTTGCTACTTCAAGCAATCATCCGAATATTCCAAAGTTTGGTGTATATTGTTAATGCCCCTAGGACGTGAGAAATAGCGATCTTTTGAACTAGCGTAGTGATGGAAAAGCAGAATACAGTGCGTGTTGTGTAGCGTAATAACCAAACTAGATCAAAACTGAGAAAACCCCAATAGTCGGATTAATGTAATTTATAATCTTTCTTTTCTCAGTACTAGTTTTCTCAACATTCTATATAATCTATTACTTTCTCAACCCTTATGTTACCTTCATTTTTATCATTAGAGTTAAATCGTCTGTGAAGTCTAAACATTGATGATATTATTCAAAATGGCTCCCGTTTTCGATATCCCAATGTTTCTTATTATTCCCTCAAACCTTAGATTGAAAATAATAAGATCGCCCTTTCTAAGACCTCGTTTGAGCTCAATCTATTTAGATATTGGATTTTTCCTCGCTACTTCGCTTTTCGTAATTTCCACTGTCATTATCGTTTTCATCTTTTTCGACTTTTGTTAGTTACCAATACCATTTTCATCAGAGGCTCACTATTATTAAATAAATTTGAACGTGTGAGATCGATTCGGTAATTATTTGTGTCTTAAAGCCATTGCAAATAATTTGTTGTATATATATGGTAGTGATTGAAATATTGAAATTTTATCGGTTACGATTAAGATTTGACAGGAATGTCTCTCAATACACATTACAACATGAGAGATCATAATTTCCCCAAAAATATACCCTTTACACACTAGTTATGTGTTATGGTGTTAAACTCTATTTAGATTATCGTTACATTATAATATACCTGTATTCTATATCAATATCTATATCTCATTTTCACGGGCAATTGAATTTAAAAATAAAGTACTTACAATTTAATTTATTATATATACAGCGAGTTCCAAAGTCTACAGTTTTATTTGAATAATTTACGAGCTGGTGAGTGTATTTTGATAATCATAAGATCACAGATAGATAAAAAGGAGCACAAGTCATTTTTTGTCGCACGAGACAAGAAAAATTGGAAATTATCACCAAACGTAAATTACTGATGAGCATTCAAGCATGAATATATGCCAACAATTAATGGTTTGAAGGTAGAAAATAACGTGAGCTTTAAAATTGATAACAGGTTTTAACGTTTCTTGAGACTGTAGATACCGGTTATCATGCGCACGCTGTTTCCGTCATCTGTTAGAAAGCTCTAGTAGCAATGATAACGGCAATGATAACGAGTGGAGAACAGGAAGCCTTACAGTTTGCAAAAATGGATTTTTGTATATACTGTGCCACATGTGTTTCGTAATATGTTCTGTAGGTTCTCTAGGTTGTTTAGTTCTAAGGCCCGTTTTGAAGGAGGAAGTATGGGAAAATCAAGAGTATGTGGGTCGTTATGAAATAGCACTAAAAAGACATTTGGATCACTATATGAAGACCTATACAACTACGTCTTCGGTTTATAGTTGTTACATGCTCTAAAACCTGGTTAACGCGTCAACTTTGATATTAAATGTTGCTCAATAATGATGTGGATTTTCTGCGTTATTTTATCTTCAATGGCTCATCGTATTTTTCCTTTAGGAACATATAATCACTCATAATGTACTAATATAGGACTCTAAAAAGTATATTGAGTTCACCTCGAATATATTTTTGTGTCATTTCCTGGTAAAAAGATTGTAGGGCCCTTTTTTTAACAGAGCAACTATAACTGAGATTTCTTATCTAGATATACTAAGATATCCAGATACTTTTTCCTCGGTTGAAGAAATATAATCTAGAGAAATTCACTCCCAACTCACATTTCCGACATAAAAAAACAGGATTGGAAGAAGTTAAAAGACACTTATCAACATATAAACAGACTTTTATTTAAAATAATTTGAGCAGCTGTTTGTACATATAATAATTTATAACTGTAAGTTTAATGCGATAAATATTATTGAGGCTGAAGCCCCGCTATTCATTGTATACTTTATATTTTTGGAATCACAAATTATATTTTTAAAAATTTTATTCAATTTATTTTACACAGATTTTTATGTTACTACAATAAATAAAGTTATTCTTTTAGATTTTATTATAATTAACAATAAAGAAATATAGTATTCCTGACACAGCAGACTAACTTCCTCGTACAAATAAAACAATGATATTGCGGATTATAGGTAAATTTCATTCCGTAACTCCTCCCACCTTCTTCTACACAAACTCAGTATAAAGTGTTTCTTCCTAAATATGTAGATACTGCAAAAGATTAAGATTATTATCGTGTTACTACTAAAGCCATATATGGAGATGTTCTGTGGGTTCGAATTTCTTCTAGTGGATTTTCGTCTTAGGGCGTGTCGTGTAATTGTACTTTTCGTATGAATATGATACAGATGAGGTTTTAATTTGGCAGCTGGGTGGAATTATAAGGTAAAGGTAAGTGCCATGTAAAATTGCGATGTCACTATCTTTGCAAATCAGTTGCATCTTCGTTGGCTCTGGAAAAATACCGATGTAGTGGCTATTATTTAGTTCTTCTATGAGTTGGAAGTTCGTCTGGACAGGCACTTGCTTGTAGTTATTTATGTCACTTAATGAGAGTAGAGATATCACACATTCTGTTTTCTTAGTTGGCTGGACTCGATTCTCTGCACATAGAAATATTGCAAATAGATACATTTTTCTTCTTGGTATTGGTACAAATTGTTGCTCATTATAAGGAAGGGTGATTGGGGAATAAAAATAGTCTGATTTCTATTTGGAATGGAATAGAGATGATAAGGATGAAAGGAGCATGGTTGAATCAGAGAAAAATCTATATAGAAAATCAACTTATTGTTCGCATAAACTACTTTTTTTTCACTTTCTTATAAAAATTTAAGAAGTCATCCGCTGAGAATAATATTTGATCTTTATTGTGGAATCTGTGTAAATCTGTTATAATTTCTCTAAAATTATGTGGATAAACTAAGCTAGGTTGTACAGCATTTAATAAAGAAAATCCTATTGAGTTTTCGATATCTGTTAAAAATCGTAAAATTAGGTCTTTTAAATTGATCTATAATATCTCTTATTTCTAAATATTGATTAACATTACTTCTAGATTCATTTAACAGTGTTTATTATTGTTATTTTATTGAAAATTGATATTTGGTTTCTGTTCAATGTTGATAATGTATCATTTAAAACATTCATAGAGTTTTGGTTTGATGAAATATGATTATTGAGTTTTCTTATAATTTTATTTTGGCTATTTTCTAATTGAGAAATACTGTTGTTAATTTCTATTGTGACTTGCTCATCTAGGTTTCCTGAAATCAATTTTACGAGAGATCCTAGAGGATTGATTAATGCTCTTTTGAATAATTTGCTAGGAAAAATTAAGAACATTTTTTGATTTATGTTATCAATTACAAGATGTAAGTGTTTGTACATAGTAAAAAGTGCAAGTCTATTGGGAGCTGTGCAGTTTACAATTACAATTCTTATTTGTTGAAAGAGGAAGTTAGTGAGTCTATTTGGTCTTAGGATAGGTTTTAGTGGAATGCAAAGGAGAAAGCAGTTTTAGCGTTTCCTTATTTGTAAGGTAGAATACCGGGCTTGTCTTTCAGATTGTGCACTTGAATTTTCTGATTCATTGTCAATAGGAGGATCGTCATCCTGTAAAATAACGTTAGTCAGTTTCCTGGGAGGTTTAAATAAAGTTTGTGGTAGCTATTTCCATATTGTTTAAGGAATGTTATAATTCGAGATTGAAATGATTCGTTGGTAACCTATAGTTGCCATCTAGTTCTGAAATTCTTATCTAAAAGGGTTTTTATCAAATTTTATTATAATAATTTGGTTGACAAAATTATTAGGGTAAATTTCTACTCTACTTAAAGCTTCTGCGTTACTGTTTGATTTACCTCGTTTGTATACAATTTCGTATACAAATTTCTCTAATTTTAATCTTCAACGTACTAATCGCGAGTTTGACTCTTTTAGAGACATTAACCACTGTAACCACAAAGTAGAAGTTCCTTTTATATTGTAGAGTAGGATGTTTCTGCATCATTGAGTATGCGTGAGGCATATGAAATTGGTTTATCCTGACCAATAGGGCCTTCAGATAGAATTGCACCGATAGCAAAATTACTAGCATCTTTAGTTATGATAAAGTCTTCAGTAATATCGGGGTAGGTTAAAATTGGTTGGTTAGTTAGTGAAGCTTTACAATTTTCGAAAGTTTTAATGTATAATAGATCGTTACTTTTAGCGCCCTTTTTCAACCACAGCGTGAAAGACTTAGTTATTTTCGCGAAGTTATTAATAAATATACGATAATATCCTAGCAATCCTAGGAATGATTTTATTTCGCTAACCGTTTTCGGAATCGGGTAATTTTGGATAGCATGAATCTTTTCCAAGTTTGGTTTTATCACGTATGGCGTAACTATGTGACCAAGGAATGCAACTTCCTTTTTTAAAAATTCTGATTTATCTAGCTGAATCTTTAAGTTACACTCTCTTAATTTTTGGAAGATTTTCTTTAAATTGACGATGTGCTCCTGAATGGATACACAGAACACAATTATATCGTCCATGTAGACGAAGTACATTTTGTTTATATATTCTCGTAGGACATTATCTATTACCCTTGGGAAGGTTGAAGGTCCGTTCTTTGTTCCAAATGGCATACGAAGGTATTCATAATGACCGTTCTCAATACTGAAAGCTGTTTTCTTGATATCATCCGGATGCATCTCTATCTGATGAAACTCACTAGCTAAATCGAGAGTTGAGAAGAATTGACATTGGCCAAATTTTTTTCGTTAGGTTTACTATAGTCCACTGCAATGCGCACTAATTATCCAAATGGGGCTACTCCAAGGAGAGTCGCTTGGACGGATGATGCCTTTTTCTATCATATCATTTATTTGTTTTTCAACCTCGGGTTTATGGATGAAAGGATATCTGTAGGATCTCACGGGAATTTCGTCTTTTGTTTTTATTTGGTGTTTAACCTAATTTGTGAAAGTTGAGGGAGAATATTGTCTATGAAATATATCTGAGTATTTCTTACAAAGTTTAGTAATATGAAACTTTTCTTCTTCATTTAAGTGACAAGTACGTATTAATTCTGTTATGTCATTAGCGTTGCTAATATTGTTAAAAGAGGGTGTTACTGATTAATGAAAAATTTCATACTCTTTTTCAATTGGAGTAGTTTTAACGGGCTCGTATAAGTATATTTCAGCAATATTATCTGTATTGTTGATAATGTCTACAGAGGCATAACCATTTTCTGCCTGAGAAATTCCGTCTCTAATTATGCAATTGAATAATTTGGTTGGCGGTATACAACAATAACATTGTTGGCCATCGAAAAAATTATGAAATTTGATTTTGTGTTGAATTCTATAAATGCCGGAATTTTGGAACAATAATCTTTGGTTGTTGTTTGAAATAAAGAGCAGATAGTGGAAGGTTCTTTAACAATGTATACTGAAAAAAAAAACTTCAACTAAGAGTTTCAAAGGTGGATTAATAATTTTAATATAAGGAAGATCCGTTCTGTCATCGTAAAATTTTCTTGTTGGGTATTTTCGCAGTTTTCGTCATTTGTATCGTCTAAAGTTTGTTCATTGTCATAGAGAAATTCGGGGCTATTTTCTTATAGTAAATTGCATGGATTGGAATTGTCATAATTTTCTTCTGGGTTTTGTGCTAATCCGTGGGGATTTTGGGATTTATCTAGATTATATAATTCTTCTGGTACAAAGTTTTGTTGAGGGAGATATTGGTTTCTAGGAGTTTGATTTCGATATACTGATGTGGAAGGTCGATTTATGGATTAATTTGAAATTCCGCTCATAGGAGTAGGTCTTTGAAAGTTATTCTGTGGTTTTCTAAAAGTATTGTTTGAAATTCCACTCATAGGGGTAGGTTTCAGTTGTAAAGCTTGGGGGTTTGGTTTAAATGAATTCTGATTTCTTGGAGGGCCAAAACTTGGCGATTAGTGAAAAACCTCTGATGTGGTGAAGGACGGGACGTGATTGTATATTGATTGGGCCATGTGGAAAATGGTTAGGATTTTGGAAATTATTTTGGTAATTTTGTGGTGGTGTGTTTAACTGGGAAATAGGAGAGTTATTGTTAAAGTTTTGTCTCTGTACAGGTCTAGTCTTAGAATTATCAAGGTTCTGTCTTTGTAAATATATTATATTATTTGTTGTCTGGCTTTGGCTATTGTATTAGGTTTCATAGCACGAATACTTGCAATCATCACCTAGAAAAGGGAAATTTTTGCTTGGAAAATCATGTGCACGGTATTTTGAGACAAAAAGGGTGTGATGCTGATCGACTGCTTACCTCGCAGAAAAACGATAAATGTAGCAGCATACTGCTAGACTTTAGAAAAACTGCAATGTGCTGTTCAAAACTAAAGGCGTGGCATGCTGAGTAAGAGTTTCTTTTTTGCCTCCCGATAATACCACATACATACGGCAAATAGAATAAAAAATCATTTTTTTGGCTGGGAACAATTGGAACACTCCCTATAGAGTTTCGGTTTATCGCCGACCATTGAGCCCTACCTATGATGATAAAATAAAGATAGATTCGAAGAGGTACAAACTAAAATATCCTCAGAAAGGAAAACCATAAAGAAGATGATATTCGAACAACGAGTAGTAAGTTGTTAAAGCAAAGAATTGAACTGTTTAAACAAAGATTAAATGGCAAAACAAGAAGAGGATAATTTTCTCGCGATTGTGTCTACCTGTACCGACCATTAAACGGCACCGTCAATATGTAGATCAAGAAACTTGATCGATTTTGAAGATCGTATTAAGACATTGTTGAGTTTAAGAGGTTGTAAAAGTTTTGTCAGTGCTTAAGCAGAACATGTTCGCGTCCTACCAATAGTAATAAAATCTTTGCCCACGGTAGAATGTAAAGCTCATATATTTGGAACACTCCAGATTACAGTGGTGTCATCCGCAAATAAAGTGAATTAATTCGTAAGTCTGTGACATCCTTAATGAATACCAAAAAAAGAATTGGAGCTAAAACTGAACCCTGGTAAATTACTCGAAACTTTACCATTAGCTCGTGCCAGTTGTTTTCTACATTAAAGTAAGATACAAACCAATTTAAAGCTCCACCTTGGATGACATACTACTCTAGTTTGTTAATAAGAGTTTCGTGATCAACACAATTTATTATTAAGTGAGCCATATATTTAATCAAGAACAGAAAACATAGCATCATTAGTGCATTTATCAGATAGGAAACTAAATTGAGTTTTCAAAATTTTATGTTTAAAAAGAAAAGGCAATAGGCAGTTTTTCATTAGTATTTTGACTATCTTCGATAAGATGGGTAATAATGCAATAGGACTAAAGTTACTAATGTTGTTTTCTGGAAAATTTGAAAATAACCAGCTTATAACCAATCCGACCGTCGAGGTCAATAGAGTTTGATATGAACGCGTTTTATTCCTCAAATCATTGATAAGAGATAAGTTTATTTCGAAAAATTTTTATATCTAGAGATACAATTGTTGTAATAACTTTGATAATTTACTGGTACAATAATTTATAGTTATTGATATAATTGAGCATGTGAGGAATGTCTTTGCATTTTTTAAAAAACAAGAGTGAGTCATATTCAAAAGTACATGTTCCTTTCGTAAATCATGATTTGTGATGATCAGTTTTACGAGGGCGACGAGGAAATACTTTATTCAAGCACTTGTGGAAATAAAACCTTCAAAACATATATACGATGGCTGGTCATGCAGATAGGGGTGAAATAGCTTGGGAGACGATAAAATAGCCGGTTCTCTTAGTCTAGAGGCAATGTAACGCTTACTACCAGTAAAGGAATGTTTCATAACTGATTTTTATAAAGCTACAGCTTATTTGTCAGATGAGATGGATACTATTTCTGGACGCGAAAGGTCAGAGACCCTGTACTTACAGGATGTATCACTTGATTAACCTTCACAGGCTCAAGAGTATCCACTGTGGGTGAAGGTGAGGCTTCTTGGGACAATGAAGTTTCAATAGATAATTGTAATAAAATTGAAAAGTAATTTAGGATAATGTTATTTTTGATTTATTGCTTCATTTGAATAAAAAATAATAATTAAAAAAAAAACAAAAAACCCGCCTGCATGGATAACTACAATTAAAAATCAACTGAAAAGACTAAAACAAGATGAAAATTCAATGATAAGGTATTTTAAATAAATAATGATTAGGTACTGAAAACCAGAAACATAAATTGAAATAGTACCAAACCTATGTACCTGCATATTGTACACTTAGAAATATCAGCACGGTAGTTTTTTCACTTTTTTGCAACATAATAAACAGAATTACATTCGGAGGCATGCACAAAGAGATAATAATTTATCATAGCATTCAATTTCATGTCTCCGACTGCAATATTGCGCATCTAGCAAATAATTCCGCATCAGCTCCTTCTTGCAGAGGTCGTAAAAGATTTAGTTTTGCGTAAAATGCATTAGCAAAATCAAAACCATCCAGTAATTCACTTTCAGCACGAAAAGGAGCATGTACAACAAGCAGAGAATAACAATAAGCTTCTGGGTTTGAGGCTAGTGTGAAGTAGCGGGTACGTAAAATGACTGGGGTTTTCTTTTTTTCATGCGACCTGCATTATCCAGTAATGTGATGTATTGCTGTTGATCATTGGTATTATCTTGTTGATCTTCATAAGCATCCATATCTTGTTCGTCATCGTCGATGTAATTTGGCTGTCTATTCACCACGTCATACAATATGGCAAACTCTCCTAAACTAAGATTTTCCAAATTATGAGGCCGGCAAACATATATATCAAATATATTTTTAAGCGGTTCTGATAAATTACTGTCAATTCTGAGCATATGATATCTCTCTTCCGGAACACACGAATTTACAAAAACAGATTTTCGGGAACTATCTCGTAGTTAAAGGTGGCATAAACGAAAAGCGCACTCACACGCAGAAACTTCACGGTGAGTTAAAATTGCGTTTTGTAATTGCAAAAACCTGTTTGCCAACATCGCCACCTTGTTCTCGTACTCGTTGAATAGCATTTCTTACTGATCGTGAAATTTCTGCAGGTTCCGATTTTGAAATATACTTAGATGTACCTATAATAAGCTATACCCATAGCCGATCCGCATGGTTGGATGTCCATGTTGGAAGACCACATCTTTAATATTTCGGCATTGTATGGATTAATCATATTCTCGTCATCTTTTCTTTTCAATATATAAAATTTTCCTTTATTTCTGGTAGTTTGATCCTCGTCCTCGATCCATTTGATACTGGTCTTGGAAAAGCAAATCTACATGTAGAACTCTTTTTAAAACACGTGTGTGTGTGTGTTTATGTGTTTGCAGTTTTATGACTAAATCATGCATTTCTTCGTCATACTCTGGATCTGGAATGTTACAGGTGACTACTTGGTCCAAAAGTTCTACGCCTTGTGGACTATCGAAGGCAGGCATTTGCTCACACCACACAACCATGTGTACATGAAGACTTCCACGTAATTGAAACTCCACACGCCACCAAAAGTCTTCTACACATTTTCTAAGCAACGGGTTCTCTTTCTGCTTAAGCCGTTTAAATAAAGCGTTCACGGGGATCATAAACTGCCTTGATAAAGTGACCGGATACTGTTCAACCAAACGTAACTTCTCAGAAAATGTTAGCTCTTCTACGGAAGCATTAGGGCGACCATCGGTAAGTAAAAGTGATTTTAATACATCAGGCCAGTTTAAATCATTGCACGATAATGTTAAATACCAATGTGGAGGACCTAAATTTTTTACCATAGCCAAGAGGTCTGTATAAGCTTTGTGCCAATAAGATGAAGTACCACGAATATTGCGCATCATCAAATGTACATTCTGTACTACATCGTTTGGTTCTACTCCATTCTGGCGAAGTTTTGCACAAACTGATACATTTTGTTGAGCTTTACAAAGTTCAACTACTGACAATCCATAAAATAAGTATTCATTATTTTGAAACCGTTTTTCATTGCTCATTATTCTCGTTTGATAGTAATCAAGCGGTGTGATGGGTCTGTCTTCCTTAAGACCATTCCTTCCATTTGGGAATAACTTCACCCATGCAAGTTCTTCAGCTCTTTTTTCTCTGAAGATACTTACGGGTGGTGCTGTCTTTCATTTTAAGTTATGAATAGAAATCGTTTCATCTTCCACGTTTATATCACTTAAAACTTCATTTAAAGCCGGAACATTGGAATCTATGGCCATAAGAGATGTAACGACTATCTGACCATCGTGCGCATTGAGTTCTGTCTCTGTAATGGTTGAATTTGGAATATTTTCATGATCCAGTTCCAAGGGTACGCCTCTTTACAAAGTTGTGTTGACAACAGTAAAAGACTTTGTGAATTATACTCTCTCATAGAATCTAGTCTAGCCTGATGAGATGAAAGAGATTCGTTATGCCGACTTTGTGAATTATACTCTCTCATAGAATCTAGTCTAGCCTGACGAGGAGAAGGAGATTCGTTTTGCCGCTTTCGAGAATTATACTCTCTCATAGAGTGTAGACTTAGTTGTCTCCCAATTTGATTTTTCTTTCCTCTTGAGAAAGAGCACTATATGCTAACTTCATTCTATCTTTCATTTTATCAAGGCGTATTTTACGTGAATTAGGAGATTCTGTTTCAGTTTTCTCTTTTGCAGCCTTAGCTCGTTTAGACTTGCGAGATAAAGCCATTTTAGCGAAATAAGTTCGAATTTACAACACAAATTAACAACAAATACAACGTAGGTCCGTCCTCGTAGTTATTATATTATCTTAGATAACAAGAAGTCACAAAGATACCGCGTTTTAAAAACCTAGTGGCGCCATCTATCCGCACAGGTATGAATTATTTTAATTAGCTATTTTTTATCGTTCCATTTAATATTAAAACTGTAAGTTATATATACATATTTACAATCAGTGTTTAAAATCCTTCATTTTGATAACCAACTCGATATGCTTGGTAGTAAAAAAATTTTTTACCTCACAACATGGCGTCCAAAATGCGCCATTTTGGATTTTCTTAAATGTCTCCTATCTAAGAACACTTGGGCTAATGAAACGAGTCTATCGATACCTCAAATGTGAAAATCCGTTTAGTGGTTCTGGAGATACAAGGTAATAAAGAATATTACATACATACAAGATAGGCGTTAAAAACATGACCCTTCCTGGCAGTCGAGTAAAAAAAGCAGCGAATGAGATTACCAACTATTACAAAATGCTACCTTTGATTACGGCACGGCGTACGAAAGTTTTGAAAAATTGGATATCTCAGGAGATACCTCAGTTGTATGAGGAAGATGATGTTTTATATGTGGGTCATTTTTTCTGATTATTATTATTAATTTGGGTTTTCATCCCTCTCACTAGATTGGATATATAAGTTGAATTATTTTTCAATTTTATAAATCTTGCTCGGATGAAAAATTGTGCCGCATAATATTATTTGCGGGCATGGTTATATGTTAACATAATAATTTATTTATTATTCCGGAGAGATATTTAATAGGACATTATATTTCTTTTAGATTTCATCCATATCATATAGGACTGCATCAACAATTGGTTGATCGTGATTACGACAAGAGGTTGGATTATTCCAACTGGTCACTACATATGGTATATGACGACTCTCAATTACTGGCACGTATTTTGTGGTCAGAAGAAGCTACAATTAGTAGTTATGGTACGGTTAACCGGCATAATATGCACTATTGGTCACAGAATAATCCACTCTGGAGGGAAGAAGTTCAGTATCAGGGGAGATGGTCAGTGAATGTATGGTATGATATTGTAAATGGTCAGATAATTGGACCTTTTATTCTTGACAACGCAATTAACGGGGAACGCTACCTAAATTTTATAGGGGATGAATTACCACTTCTAGAAGATATATCACTAGCAACTCGTAGGTCTATGTTGTTTCAGCACGATGGGTGTCCGGCGTATTTCTCCAGACAAGCTAGAGAATTTTTAGATAATGCTTACCCTGATAGGTGGATAGGACGTGGAGGCCTATTTTCTTGGGTAGCCAGCTCACCAGACTTAACCGTCTTAGATTTCTATCTCTGGGGCCGGATTAAAGAACTTGTTTGTGCAATTAGACCCACTACTAGAGATATCATGATCAAGAGAATACGAAACGCCATTCAGAGTATTTCGAAACCAGAAATTGAGACTGCTGTTCAAGCTACTCTTCAAAGAATAAACGCTTGTATCGAAAATGTTGGGCGACAATTTGAACATTTATGTCCTCACTAGCGAGGTACCTAACTTATATTTCCATTTTAACTTCCATAACGCAGTTTCCCGGTGACAATATTGACATAATAATTGAAACCATTATTAATAGAATAAGGAAAGACAATTTTGAGAAGTCGAAAAATGTTAAAATCCGTTCAGTCAACCCGGAGTAATTTATGTTTAAAGGAAAATGCTTAAAATTTACACAATTCTTAGGATATCTCGTAATACGAAAAAGATTTCGACATGCAGTTTTCACTATTCTGTTGCTAATTTGATCTTCTTTTATATTCCTCAATCAAAATTGCATGTTCCCATCCAAAATTTTTCAAGGATAGCTAGATTTAAAAAAATAAATAAATAACGCCCTCTAGCGTATACGTTACTCATTAGGTTGCTTCGAAATTATAACTCTTGCATTGGTAGAAAGGAGCTCTCTTCAAAAAAACTAAGTTTGCATAGATAAGTTGAGTAGAACTGGACTTACAGGCGTTTTTTCATAATAAAGTCCCCGCTTCCCCCTACCTCTTATTTGAAGAGATAGACTAAAACTTGTAGGATCAAATATACGCTGAATTTCTTGACGATAGAATAAAAAAGCTTGTCACACGTTACGATAAATGCTCTGATATAAATAATAATTGTGAAAAAAATGAGACTAAAGTATAGTCTTTCAAGTGAACAGATAGCCGAGTGGCGAGAACTTCAAAGAACTGACACTTTGACACTTTCAATAGCACCTAGGCGATGTAACAAGGTCCATTAAACCATTGGTATTAAGATTACAAGCTCTATCATACTGAAACTACTATGCTATTCGTAATCAAGATTTTTTGGACCAACCTGTAACATTAAATTATTGACCTCACTAATTTTCTCTACAATGCAATATATGAAGATCGTGAAGCGACGCATTAGTTAAAAATATGGATGTATTTGAAAAATCGAGAACTTTTCTACGTTAACTAATAAAAACAGACGGTTACATGTGGAAACAAACGGGACAAACAAACGAAATGAAAATCATTTATGATTACAGCAATTCCAATTTTAGTCCCTTTTTGTTCTGTACAGTGTTACACATATTCAACACAAGGAGCAAGAAAATAAATGTACTATTATTATTTTAAATGGATGTTATTGACTAACATATTGCTGCACGACATTGGACATTGAACAAGTAATTAAAGGGACGGTTGAATCACTTCCAATTTCTTTCTCATTTCATATATTCTAATCGTTTTATACTTTCCATCTTTATTTGAAAGATACCTCACGAATCAGACTCACTTTCACCTGAATAATTTTCCAAATTAATTATAACTTCATCAGGAATGAATCTAAAAATGCTTCTTTCTCAATTTATTCTATTTAGAACTTTACTTCATTTTCCTAATTAATTATAAATTTATCAATAATGAATATGGAAAAATGGTTTTTATTAAAATCTTTAGAAAATTTTATGGCATGGCATACCGATTTCCGCGTTGCTGAAAAAAAATTGTCTGCTAATTCTTCGATATTATCATCAACTGTATTGAAATCGATTTAAAATTATTTTCATAATAAAGTACTACATTATTACTTCAGTTAGATTTCAATCGGGGTGATATGGAGGTGATCACAAAATTCGAGCGTTATATGAAGTTCACTAACAAAATTAATTCTAGTTCGCTAGATGTCGCGTTGATTTTTTGATATATGAGGGTTGCTACTTTTGTTTTTATATAGACAAATAAAAACAAATATTAATTATTGGATATTGCTCTATTGCTTTCCAAAATATTCTTCATTAAAATCAATATACTTCTGCATGTCAAATGTGTGATTTTATCGCATCAACTGCTTCTTCAGGTGTAGAAAAATGTTAACCTCGCAATTTATTTTTGATATGCGATAATAAGAAGAAATCATCAAATATGAACTGTACTGATAATCCATTAATTCGATGTTTTTTGTTTGAACCGATGTGTGAGAGCTCGTATTGCGGTGGTGGAGAATGATTCGTGTTTTGCGATCGGTTTTCTTGATTTTTTCAGACACTTCCGGTGAATAAATGCTGGTGTACCAGCTGGGATTATGGTTCTTTTAATATTAATTGCAGATTATGAAAACCGTCGACGACAATTTTGTTTGTTCTACCATACCTCATTTTATAAACCTATTATTTTTATAAATACCTTTAAAAACATGTATATCATATGCGAGAAATTATTCGTTAGAAGGCAATCAAATCATTATAAATGGGACGACATTATACTGTTATTTAGACAGATGCACTCAATTGTAGTTCTTGCATCAGATTGTTGAATATTTTCCTTTTTTAAACATTCGAATATCTTTAAAATAACTTGCTGTGCTTGTATATCTAAATCTTTATTATTAAATTCATACCTGTCTTTATTCTCACTGCACTGTGGAGTTTCATTGTCTTAAATCGCCCATGGTCTAAAGAATGCCATGTTTCTATTTATTGAACGAAAATTTATTAATTAACAGAATATTTCAAAGAAATTATGTGCATTGGCCTTCTAACAGGTTCGGCCAATAGAAATGCATTTATGTTTACGATACGATATTTTCAATGGTAAACTGTGGAGATGATGATTGCATTTGGACTGACGGTTTGTTAAATTTTTACCAAATTTTATACGGATTTGGTATAAGTGCCGTGCGTTTTTATGAAAAATTGATTGTTCCTCGCGAAACTGTCTTCTGTAATTGATATTGGAAGAACTATAACAGTTTTACGTTGCTCTAATGGAGCGGTGGCGATATGCCCAATTATTCTAAAAAACAGGCGACAATTTACTTCCAAGTGCTTCATGCGCGAGCAACTTTTGTTGGATGTGAGTCATCTTCAAATACCCATACAGTCGATTGTTGTTTTGTTTCGGGTTCAAGTGCATAGATTCCCAATTTGTCGCCTATCGTGATCTAATAGCACCGCGATTGAATTTTCCAACCTTTCTTTACACCAATCGACAAAGTCTTTTTTTGAGCGATTGTCAAATTATAAGGTATCCAAAGCGACTAAATCTTTTTGACTGCCAAATTTTCATGCAATATTGAATGAAAGCGAGTGGCAATAACTTCCTCAATATCGCGGTACATCATCACATGACAAACTTGCAATATCAGTATACGCATAGCATCGATGTTTTCTGGCACAACAGCCGATTTTGGACGGGATAAATAAATCCCGTAATTTACTTGTGGAAGCAGTAGAAAATCCCCGTGTTCTAGGAAAAAGTGTGGATTGGTATCATAAATAATCAATTAGTAGATCCTCTACATATGGTAGAAGTATGTAGAGTTCCTTATGACTCACCCTGTATAATTTTAGATATCTATCTAATATGACGTAAAATGAACGAATGATGGATACTAAATATTATTACGTCATAATGTTATTTTGTTTTTCGTAAATATATCCATATATTCTTCTTAGATATATTGAATTTTTTATATATTTGGGTGTATATTTTCTGGTCCTCGAAAATACAGAAGCTGTCTTAAAACGAATAGATTATCCTTTGAAATGCTCAATTCGGCTCTTTAATGTGTTTTATAGAGTTGAAAGCACGACACATCTGTTTTCAAAAGAAGTCTTTATTATTCTCCCATCTAATCTATATATTGGGCCCTCATAGATTTACGACTTTCTCATGCTGGAAGAATTTTATCAAGAGTCAGGTCTTTTAAAATAATGTTCTTTTCCCTTTCCTCAATCTTTTGACCCAGATCTTATATCTTTTATCACTACTGAGATGTACAGGAAGAACCAGCGTTTAAACGTTATCAAACAAAGAAATCAATTCTAACCATAACAATTTATTTTTATTTCATTCAGTTTTCACGAATCCTAAATATTCATAAAATCATTTTCTCTATATTCGTTCATTTTATGAGATATCTCAAGGAATAGGAATAAATTTTATTCAGGTAAAGAAGGACAAAATGGAATGTTGAAATTCGGATTTTGAAAAACTATACGTGCTTTCAATTATTTTTAGGGGATAATCAAATTTCCAATCAACAAACACAATAAATTCTGCCCTCATCATCTCAATTCTAGCAATTTCAGTAGGATAAACCATTTTCGAAGGATTACACAGTTCTTGTACCCAAAAATAATACATCTGTACAACGAATCCACACTTAATAGGTGGTTTCATGTCTTTTTGTTTACTAAAACAGAAAAAATATTTCTTATCTTTTGAATGATTGATTTCTATTTTCATTTTTTGTGTCATCGGTTATATTTTTCGTTTTTGTTTTCTACCTCTTTCACTTCTCTCTTTTGGTATCATTACCCTTTTCCTTCGCTTCATATTTTTTTCTACCTCTGTACAGAATAAAATCTTATTCTAATTTCTTCTTTTTTCTCATCAAGTTGTGCTTTGCATCTAGAAAAATTATAGACAGGGCTACAATCCAGTAAGCTTTTCTCTAATCAGTGATAGTCTTCATCAAATTGCAACTTTTATGTATAGATTAGAAATTGACAAGTCAGTGTCTTTTAAATTCTGGTGAAAAATACATCGTGGAGAGAACGTGCAGTTCCAGAAAAAAGATCTGTCGAAAGGTTACCATGCAAATTTGAACTTTTACAGTAGTCTTTCATTGCAATATAGACAAAACGAAGAGAATTTTCTTGCAGATAGTACAACGGATAACTCATTGATCCTTCACTATGAGTAGAGACACCTATTTGTGGAGTATAGAGTCGTTCACACCGAAAAAATTCAAGATGCAATCTTCATATGGGAAAGCGAATAGGCGCTGGATAATAATATCGCTCAGACGGTAGATACAAAAATTGTGGAATTGAAAAAGTTAGAAACATGATATTCACTATGATCAATAGATAACAGGAGATGTCGCAGACCAAATTTTGATGAGAGCGTTGAGAAATTTTTTTTCTGAATGGATGATAGAGACCAACACGCAGGTACTACATAAAGCGAAAGTTAGGGTAATTGATATTATTATTTTAACCTATGAAGGAAGGATATTATGCCAGAATGTGTCCTCACCTCAATAATACCATATGTAATTTGGGACTGTTATAAATTAATTCTCAATATTTGCTTATTTTCAATTTCTAATCGTGAACTTCTGCCAATTAGCCAATCCATTCAATATCCAGATGTTTAATTTTGGCAAAGATATGTTTTCACCATGTTAGTTCCTATGTAGATACACACCCAGACATTTTGTTTCATTTTCTCATTTTAACTCAATGTTGTTTAGTGTCACTGGTGGGCATATATCTTTAGTGTAGCAAATGAGTTGACTTATTTACGTTAGACTTGAATTTCCACTCGTTCATCCAGATTTGAATTTTATTCAAGCTGTTTTGTATATTCCTCGTTTGCGGTTTGAGGATTTGAGTGCCTGGCAAGAATTGTTAACAAAGAAATGTCTATGGTCCAAATATGATTTTAATAATACGAGAGGGAGCGAGATTTCCTGAGTTTTTCCAGCCTTCATATTCTAAATTAACTTGGAAAATTGGAAACGATATAGAGTGATCAAAAACAATACGTTTAGTACTCCTAACTACTTTATTCTACACTGATTTTTGTGTAGTGTAGAATATTGATGGAGTAACCTTGGTGAATTAAATACACATTTTATCAGTATCAATTTCCTAGATTGGATTTATTTCGGAAGAACGATGCAATGAAATAGACTAGAGTGGGAAGTATTTGTTCATTTGGCAAAACCTTAAAAAGTAAGTAAGTTCACGAATACACTCTAGAGCATTCTAGATTTACTGTAAGAATAAGTTTGTTGTCAAATCTTTAGTTATTTCGTCTAAATTTTTACGGCTATTTCGCTATTACATTTTTTTTACCGCCAAAGCTTTATATTAAGTTGGAATTTTTGGAACCGTTGGTGATTTCATACTGAACACACTGCTTACACTACCCCTACATCAACACTACCAATTACTCTGTCTGATTCAGCTTACCTTCAGTCTCTGAAGACGATTATTGAAAAACGCGCGTGAGACAGTGTAATTGTGAGTGTTGGTGTGGTGGTAGTGTAAACAGTCTATTCAGTATGGAAGCTTTATATGGTATTTTATTTCTTATACCAGAAGCTCTGTAGGTGATTAAATATCGGAATAATTTTTATTATTGTAATTTGGTAAATTAACTGTTTTATAAAAAAATGATTTCTATTTAACTCGTTGCCATCGAAATAGTCAATTTAAGTTACCTCGTAAATTATAAGTTACTTTTTCAAACAAATAACATGTTTGAAAATAAAAATGAGGAGAACGGTAGTTGAATTACCCATTCTATTTTCTTCTTGTGAACATCAAATTACCACGAAGTTTGTGAGCTATTTCCGAGTTTTCCCTTTTTTAGTAGCATACGGTCAGCATCCGACAATATTTGTTGCCTCGATTTAATTAACTTAGTTTTGGTTGGTTGAAAATGTTCAAGTATTGTTCGTAGAGAGCAAAATTACTTGACGTCAAAAGTTCTCTTTCGGAAAATTATATTGTTTCCTCACATTTAATGATATGATCTTAATTAAAAACAACTTCGGGTCCCGCAGTTCAATACTGTATGAAATTATTTAATTTTGGATTGATACCCTACCAAACAACCTATACATAATTGACCCTTAAATTAGTCTGTTACCTATGAAGGCGAAGAAAAAGATTGAAATAGAAAGTACTAGTAAATGTTCATATTATTCTGTTCATAGCTAAGCGCATTGCATTTTGTTGAAATAAATAGAACAAGTTACAAATGTCAACAAATCAATTATCATGTTTACTAAACATGTGCATCCATTTCTGACAGTCGTCATAAATAATATGATGTAGAATTTGTCATTTTTAAATCCTCATGCTATCAAGGAAAAGTGTTTGGATAGGATCCATTTAACAACTTCAAAACAATAAGAATAGACGTAGGTGTTCGTACCAGATAGACATTTTATTAAATCTTGCGACCAGCTGTAGAAAACCCAAATTATTTGCCAGAAATTATATCAAACGTTAGTTATGTTTTTTATAACTAATTTTTCGACCCCTTGCCATATTTTTTTACAAATAGGCATTTGCGTATACAATAATATCCTCGTGAATGGTCAATTTTAACTCTGGTAATCACCAAAGTGTCACCGTTTTCCGGGTGGGCACTTTCTCTTTCTTCAAATGCGGCTACTCTTTGAAATTTCCTTCTTCACATTATTATGATACGTAAAACTCTCTTCTTATTGTTCTACCTTTTCAGAAGTAGTCGATGGGCACAATCCTAAGACTATCTCATAAAACTGTCGCCAGCACTTTTTCAACCAATGGAACCGTCTTTGCATTTTTCGGAACAGGTTTCCCATTTGCAATCCACTGTCTTGACTGTTTTTTGTTCCTAGAGTGTTGTGGTGGATCTAGAGTTAATCTACAGTTACAATCGACGGAAAAATCGCAACTCAATAAGGTCTGGGAATTATTCATACGAATGCGTTTTTGATCCGAAGTATAATTTTTCATTCAATATATGGCACATGCGCTCTATTAATATGCCAATAGCCTCTCCTATCTCTAACTCGAATCTGACCATCCTCCAGATTCTGATCGCTCGACGTCAGTCAAGCTGATAAGGCAACGTTTGGATTCAGTCTCCAAACATATTGTCTATCTAGAAACACATTCGGATATATATTTTTCAGGTTATTTTAATAAGTGCTGAAGTCTTCAGGCTGAGGTCGAGAATTTTTCAGACATCCTTCCTGTTTAAGTTGATACTATTACTGAAGATGGGTCTTGCTGGTCCGTCGGAAATTTGAATGTCGTCAATGAGCTCCTTATATCCATGAATCTTGAGCAGCCCTATTGTTTTTTTCAAATGGTTACCAATGGAAAAAGGCGTTTGAAATTTTCTCATGTTCAGTGTTTTCTTAAAAGAGCAACATCAATATAATGTTGTACCTTGTTTTTGGAATATTTGATACATTGAAAAAAAAACACATCACTGTACAATTTGATTGAAGTTAATGAATTACAACAAAGATCAGTGAAATTCAGTGAATGAATATATCGTTTTGTTCATTTATTGTTATTAACTCTAGAAAAGTTATTTTTAATTATATGGTGCTCGTGGAACAAAATCCCCTGAAGCTTAATTTTATAGAAATATTAGGTCTTGTTGTTCTGATTAGATTCTAAAAGTCTCCACCCCGCTGAAGGTGAAAAAAGTCTTTAAGAATTATGTTCCGTAGAGCCCAAAGGGCATTATATTCCTGTTGTAAGTCACCATAAATTGATATGAAGAAAAATTCAATTCGTTGAAGTAAATTTATATCCTTTTAATATGAATGCTCGTATTCAATATGATGAAAACATATTAATAAATAATTATGCTTATTGAATCTCATTTTTATACTAACGTTTATTATCGTTAAAGATATAAAAGGGAAAATCATTCATCTTTTAATATTTCTCATTAACTTGTAAAAGAATGCCTCAAGTTCCAAGATAAAATCATTATCAGGTTAGCGATTTTGAGAGGGCTAGAGCTCTCCAAATGTTGGTTCATCCTATCGCGAAACTTCCTGTCATATTATATGTACTGCATGTAGAGGAGCACGAAGAACAATTAATTAACCGAGTGTCACAATAGACGCTTCAGACAACTTGCCGGTTTGCGAAACCTCTTAGATACTATACTTCAAATTGTTGGCTACTGGTTTTAAGAGGAAGGTAGACTTATTAATCTGCGTATACCATAAAAAGTTTTCAGTTAATTTTAATCCTTTCCACAGCTAGTGTTCCCTTAAACTGACACTGTTAACAATGTTTGACCGACGACAACGGCAGCTTTGGGAGGCATAATCGCGATTCTATTTATGTGCAACTGATGAGGGGATAAGTATAAAATATGGAATTTGCGAGTTGAAAGTGCAATGAACTGATTTAATTCCGACCACCGAGGAGCACTACTTATTTATATGCGGCAGTATGTAAGCTGGGCGTTATATTGTCCTACAAACTACTTGCGTCGAGTTTATCCAAGAAGCTGGTTTAATTTCTTTGATGTGACCATCTCGGTCACCTTGTCACTTTCCAAATGCGTGGAATTATTTTATTCCAACAAACATAATAATATACAAAACAATAACTAAAAACTACTAATTATTATAAATATTAATATTGAAAACACAATTTGTTGCATTCTGTAGTAAGGTCCAGTGGAGTTATTTGGTTTCAACTGGAAGGTAGATGACATCGATGACGATGGCATCGGTTGCAGGTCGCATAAAGATGACGATGACGGTGACGGTGACGGCAACGGTTTTAAGTCATTTGGCAGGTAACAGCTCGGAATTAGTTTCATTTGCAGCCTTCAAAATGGCTTCGGGAAGTTCTTCGTCGGATGAATCCATTAATATTATTGTATCGGATTCGGTTTAATGTGGTTTAATTTAGAAGAAGATTGCACTTATTCGGTCACTTCCAAGACGTTTTGAACAGCTTTGACATTTTAGTAACAATTACATGGTTATATAAAAAATATCTGTATTATTTTATATTTTAAAAAAATTAAAAACGCTACAGAAAGCTAGAAAAGGTTTAATTTTTATTTGATGGACTATTTCGTAAATATTTATTTACCTGTAGTAACAATAGTTATAATCTCAGAAGTAAAAAACTATCTAATATGGTCAAAATTAGCATAATTTTACTTTCCCGCAATAGTGCGCTATATTTCATAGATATTGGCGCTGAATCCATGAGATTAAGTTGCCTGGAATTAATTGTCACAAATAGACATCAGCAACCTTTGTCCATGCATAGACTCCACTTTTCACACTTTTCCAGCTACAATTCTTGTTATTTATTTTATTCACTCTATTAAAAACAAGGTCTAAATATTGTTCTATATGGGAGTTAAATTCTGTGGTAAATCAATGATTTAGTTGCATCCAGGCCTAATATAGGAAGTTTACGTTGGATTCTTCATGTCATGCATCCTCAAAATTTGATGTACGAGGGTTGCCTTCTAAGTTTTTACAATTGAGCAACAGATGGCGTTAATGAGTCGAGACACCACTGTATTAGTAGACATTGACGTTTAATATTGTCAAACCAATGGCAATTTAGTTGACTGAATAATTTGTTGATAGTGAACGCTTAAAACTAAAAATGGAAATAATTCGTGAAGGCTTGCGTTGGATAATTTTTTATGATTTTAAAAGATACCTTACTGAACAACAATGTATAGAATCGCAACTTTTGTTAATGAAGCATCAACAGAAAAGACTATCTACAATTGGTTGGCAGAACTTTATCATGATAATACTTCCGTCAGAGATGAGGTTTGGCCAAAATCGGTTGTCATTCCGAAACACACCAATGCCGTACGCAACATGATTAAGAAGATTGGCATGTGACTTACAGAGAGATATAGGCGTCTCTTAGGATATTGAGAATGTTTGAAGATCTTCGTATCATCCGGATTCATCGCCTTATGATTTTTTTGTTCCCAACTAACAAACAAACGTTACCCAAAAAGCGATTTTTATCACCTGAAGAAGCTGTTGATGACTTTTAAGACCATGTTTTTAAGATATCAGGTTAAGAAAAAATATTTTCAGGATTGGTATGCAAATATGTATGGATGGATTATAAGTTCGAATATTTCGGAACTCAATAAAAAACGATATTTCGAACTTGTGAGCTTGTTAGAAAACTTCAAAGGCGGCTCTCGTATAATGTGCTCTTCAAATATGTTAGTTTTCTACTTCAAGAGTATTCACTTCAGTAGTGAAGCTTTGTAACTGTTAACAAAAAAATAATATCTGTCATTCTTTGTTTGTTCACACTTTTGGTGAGTTTTTGTAGATTTTTAAAGAATTCTCACAGTTTGTTTCAAAGTCCCTTCAAGTGTGAAAATGCTGATGAACTAAAATATTTTTCAAGGCGGTAAAAAGTGTTCTGATTATAATAACACTACTTAAACTAAACTTAATGAAAGATGATAAACAAATAACTTATTATACTTTCAAACTAGTTGTTTTTCTCATTTTCTTTTATGGTGTAATATTTACTATTCCTGTTACTTTTTTTTCGACTATTACTCTCTCGAGTTTACTAATAATATTCCAATATCACTTCCCAGAGCTTGATATTGTGTTGCAATAAAATGCTTAATAGTATATTTACCTTATCTACTCAATAGGGTACATGCACAAACGATTCTCATTGGTTTTCAGTTGTTACGTCATTGGTTTAATGAAAATATTGAGCAGTTGTCTGCTTGATGATTACGAGGTTATCGTTGCCGAGAACGTAGCGTGTGCTGTTATAATATAATACAGTTTTTATTTATTAGTTACGGATAAATAAAACATTTTTCTATAAATAAGAATAAAGTGAATAAACCTTTTATAAGTTAAGTTCTTACATTATTACGTAATCACGTTAAAAATTTTTAGGAATCATAAAAAAACGTTACCAAGTATTTTTACATCCTGGCAAAAAACACAATTTATATACCATTTTTCAGATTAATCAAAGTTTAATAATAAAGCTTATTTCAGAATAACCGAGAGAATAACTGTCGTGTTTATTTGGAACATATGTTCAGAGTTTATTTTATACCTATGACGTCATGGCGGTCTTACCGAAATGTTAAAACCACCTACAAAATTTTTGAATTTTTAATAATTTTTTCTCTATAAATATTAATCAAAGAATTGAAAAAATAAAATACAAGTTGTACATAAACTATCCAAAACTATTTTTTTCTGAAACCCTTCAAGTACCCTATTATGTACTTTGCAAATAAATTGATTGATATAGGAGCATCGTGAAATCATTATTATAAACGTACAGTAACTTAATTGTTTCATTTCCCTAACACCCGAAAGCTATTAAAGCTTTTACATAGTTCATAGTGTGTTCATAGTGTATGCGGCTACCAGAATCAACTTGAAATTATATTTTTTGAGTCTAAATACCAAAAATAACAATAATCTAGAGAGGAAGTGACCTGACGAGTACAGGTGTTGTGACTTCAAATGTTATCGTGGATGAACAAGGAATGTCGATTCTACCGCTAGATATAAAAATTTTAATGTACCTAGCTACGACGTTTATTTTCGTTATTGCCGCTCTAAAAATCAGGGAAGCATACAAAAGAGGACTTAAGAGAAAAATCAGTCGAAGGGTGTATTTTCAGACCTCTACAACACCCAGCCGCCGATGACGCCTAATATCATCCACAACGTAGAAAAGTGTATGGAAGAAGCCGCTGATTCTATTTCGAGAAAGGTATCTACACACAAACAAAAACAGAAAAGTAGACAAATTTGATGCACACATTGTTTATGGATTACAGCATCGTGAGTTGGTTTCTGATGCAGTGCCTATTCAGTAGCGAAAAGTGTCATATTACATGCGAGCATACAATATGTCTGTAATAATAACAATAAACTATTATCATATATTTTATTTTATTAGGTTAGGTCAGTTCTAGAATTTCATACTTAGCAAAGGAGAATGATAAAAATTCTTCAAGTATAGTATTATTAGGAAAGCTGTCAAGATGAAATGGGGTAAATTAATTATGAGGATTCATATGAGTGAGGTTATTTAAAAATATTTTTCTCCTAATACAATTTATACTAGAAAGGTATCGTATTTTGTATGTATTATTAACTTCAATGTGCCAAATTTAAAAGAAGAGCTAATTAGAGAGTTGTAAAGACTTTTGAAACGTCAAACACCAAAGACAGAAAGCAGCAGAAACCAAGTCAGAGATAACTTATTAACCCTCTATAATGTTTTTGTTTTGACTGTGAATAGTTGCTATAAATATATTGATGACAATAAATATAATAACTACTGAAAACTAATATTTAATATCATAAGTGATAGAATGAATGAGATCTTACCAAGTTTTACAGGTCGATTATAAAATCCCTAATCATATTTTGAAAAAAATTGATCCGCAAGTAAAAGTGGAGTAAACTTTAATGCATATTACTGAACAAGACGACAACGGAGTTACTGACAAAAATTTTCAAATTAAAAAAAATTATTAAAACCAAAATCATGGGAAAATCAAGAAGTATAGTAAGTTAAAGCACGACAAAACTAAAAGAATGTATTAAATCGTGAAGCTCACATCCGTTATATTCAAATTACTGAATTTAAAACAGCGTCATAACGATGCAAAATAGTTACAAACAAGGTTTGTCTCAAAAAAATTAAACAGTCATATATTAGCAAAGGCGTACCAGAAAATATAACCGAAAAATATTCGACTAATACGACCGTTAAGGCTTTGAGTAGCACTGCATCGTCGGAAATGGTTAATATTATTATGGAAGCTGGAAATTTCCATACCCTACAAGAAATTATCTAAAAATTTGTTAACCAGAGTACAGAAAATCCATCAAGCGTAACAGTGTTATATACAAAATAAGTACAGAATAGAGATGGACCAAGAAATAATTATGGCAACAGAAGAAATTTTGAATACAGAGGAGAAAACTATTCGGAAGAAAATAATTATTCCTAGTTTGAAAATAACTTCATTTATCGTCGGCTGAACCCATAAAATAGAGGGTTTTTGTACAGAAGCAGACCCTCCAAGTCATTTAAACCTTACGGATACGTAAGAGCCACAAAATAAGTAAGCATCTCTTAGAAACTTTTTGTAACCGTTCTTTGATCTTGTAACCGGTACATTCAGCAAACTTTAGATATAACTGACGACTTCGTAACAGTATCCTAACTTGGAATACTAAACATATTTATTAACGCAGTAGTTCTTATATTAAAATTATAATACAAAACAGTGAATTTTGGAAAGTTTACACAACTTACTATTTGATTAATGACTAGCCTTTACCAAATTATGTAGCAAATTGCGTTATTTCATTTCCATTCTTCTCTTCGGGAAACACACAACCATCCCATATTATGTTATGTGGTACGCAATTTCAATGTAATTTGAGTTTCAGGTCACAAACTCCGGAAATTAAGATAATATTTGTTCAGTATGCTGAATGTTGAACAAACAATGTGATCCTAAAAATTAAACTTCCATTTTAAGAAACAGTTACAGTGTAACAATTCTCTATTTCATAATCATACAAACTGGTAACAAAAAATTTTGGATTATTCTGTTTCTTATCTTACTAGGTATTAATCGAAACTTGAATATAAAGTAACTTTTTTTTAATGCAGTACTAAGAAGAATTAATACAGTTCGAGTTTGATATCTCAGTTCATTCAAATTGTCAAATTGTTTGATATTATGGCGTGAAGTTGGGAGATTTTAGGAAAGGCGTAATTAATATTCTTTTGTATAATAGTCATAAAAGTGATGTGGCAGTATCAATGACTGATAAACGATGAGCTTCAAAAGTAACGTATCACAAATATTTTTGTGTCAAAAATGTATGTAAACAGTAAACTATTTTCTATGGTTTTATGACCATTAAGTTAATAGTACATTTGGGACAATTGCTGATATGAATACCTTGCTATTTAGTAGTTTTTGAATTAGACAAGTTGCCAATTCTATCAGCATTAGTCTTTCAATAGGCCCAAAAACTCAGCGACAGAGGAGTATTTAAGTAAATCAGTTGAGTCAAAGCTTCTGTGCCAAATGGTTATGTTACTCTACGGTCATTTTTACAAAATACGATCAGAATTTCGATGTTTTCATTGATTAATTTTGGTTATCTCCTCTTTCGTTTTACACTCTTACATATTCTTTTATATTCATTCATCTGCTGTATTGCCTTGTCTTCCTCCTTTCTGTGCTACTTGGTGAAGCTAGTTTCCCTAGGTATTTCTTCCTTTTTTTTCTATATCTTTTTGCTTCTGTCACTTTTCTTTCAAAACTTTGTGGTATTCTTCTCTTTATGTGTCCCTACCAGTTTAAACATGTTTTAACTATTTTTTTTCTGACTGTTTCCTATGTCTACTTTTTCTTCCAGTATTTTTATATGTATCTACTACTATTACTATATCGTTTGCATATACCAATCCATCTATATTATTGGTTCTAGATTTCTGTAGCTAATTACTGTCTCCAGTTTATAGATCTTTTCTTTTATGTTTTTCATTATCCTATCCTACACAATTATGAATGGAAAAGGTGTACAGTCATTTCATTGCTTTATCCCAATCTCTATCTAAGACTCCGTCAATCTCCTTCCATCAACTCGAGCTTTCCCTTTTACGTTTTCGTATTTCCAGTTATAAATAGTGATAAAAATCAAATCAAAATATTTAGCTTACAGTAAGTACAGTAAAATGTTGGCAACAGCGTAAGAGGTGTAAGTCGCTATTTTATTCAGAATCTTTCGTCTATATATATATATATATATATATATATATATATATATATATATATATATATATATATATATATATATATATATATATATATATATATATATATATATATATATATATACAGTATATTTCGATGGGAAGTGAGGTTGTTATTATTTATACAACGATCACATAGAGTAGTAAAGCTAGCAGCTCTGGATTCTAGTCCCTCTGAAACATTAAAATTATAGTATGTTACGGTAACCCGCAACGTGTGTAAAGCTCAATTTAATCCCGAAGCAGTTAATTTGACGTACATTATTCAAACATAACATCCGGTGTCACAAATTAACTATTTTTGCAGGTTTCTAGGGACCGCGGCTAACTTATTTTGTAATTTGCAATTTCGAACATTTACAGCATGTGGAACTGATTGATTCGTTCATATTTGATAGATGTTCTCAAATATAATACAGCTTGAAGACTTTTGTCAAAATGTGTATATTAAAATAAATGCAATGAAATGATATATTATCAGTAGTTAACCCAAATACATTTGTTGTTATAACATTTTTGAGCATCTATCGATTTTTGATAATAAATAAAAAACAAATTAAAAAAATTGAGTGAGGATGCAGACGTGTTAGTTTCTATAGGTTGTATTTGTTGTTAGCATTGTTGTGACCCGTAAATTTTTATAAGCTCTTGTTCTTGTACAGCACTTCTAGCCAATTGATTAACCGCAGTCGATCTATTTGGAGTGATTATATAGTAATTTTTTCCTAGGTATTCATGTCAATCGCTACAACAGATGATTTTGTCCAATTTACAGTGATCATTTTCCGATTTCTAGTGACGATTTATTCCTGGGAATAATTTGTTTCAATTTTATCAATTTTAATATTTGTTACCTTTTTTGACATCAATTTTCCAAACAATCTGACAGGGCAAACGTTGCTGCCATTGTTTTCTATTAAAAATTTTTTTTTAGTACATATTCTTGAACCACCTTGGCAACTCTTTAAGTTAGTCAAGCAAGCGGCAGCTTCCCCACCTCGCCAAGCTAATTCTACCGTTGCAGCCCTCAGGGGTATTTTCATTGCATAAATTCATCATTTTCGTTATTTCCACGGAACTTAATGCTGTCGAAATTTATTTCTTTCTACAGGGGTCTGATTGCAGTTTTCGTTGTATCGAATCCCGGGCAGCTCGCTCTTGTTCTAATACGGCATTTTTGAATGGTGACTTTCATTTCTTCATAATATTTTTCTTGCAACTGCTCACTTGTTAGGTTCCATATGATACCATCTTTTCTTCTCATGCTCACAGCCAATTATTTCGCAAACCGATTTCCATCTAATCAATATTTTTCATCATTGCAAAAGTGAAAATATCTTGTCTTCAATAAGATGATTTCAAATTGATTGATTTCATTGAATTACCACTTTAACAATTTTTAGGTGAATTTTAGTAAAAAATTGACAACAGGAACGGAAAAAGGAATCATGTAACAAAGCAATTGGATCTGAAGTCTAGCCTTAAAGGATCTCTAAACTGCTCCTCAGAGATTTAGAAAGTACTTCTAATTCGTGATTCGTTTAAGATACCATCTCATCAACAAAATATGATTCTCTATTATGATAGTTTTCAACAGTTTGAATGAACTTAAATAACTTTAGTTAATTATGGTATTACAAATTTAACACCTGTTGACAATAGCCGGATAGGCTCTTTCCTGGGATCGGCTGGACTATACCTACAACAATGACCACTATCCAATCGTTATTCATAACAATAGAAAACCAAATCACAATCACGACTTATATCCAAAATGGAACTTAAAAAAAGCAGACTGGGCTCTTTTCAAAACATTTATTTCAAATAGTTTGACAACTTAAATAATTCCAACAGATATAGACGAAGCTTTAGAAAGCCTTATTAGTATCTTTCAGAGAGCAGCAAATATATCAATCAGAAGTAATACGCGCCTGAAATGGCGCAATCCTGTGCCGTGGTGGAATAGCGACTGCGAATCAGCAATTAGGAGCAGCAAAAAAGCTTTCAATAGATATAAAAGATACAATACACCAGCAAACTAAATCGAATTCTTGAAACTCGAGCCGAAGCTAGACGTACAATAAAAAATGTTAAACGCAAATCGTGGATAGAATACGTCTCTACAATAAATTCTGAAACACCCATGACGGAGGTATGGGAAAGAGTGAGAAAAATATCAGGACTAGCACCATAATATACAAATGCTAGAGAAAGACGGACGCACAACCACAGATAACCACAAAATAGTCTCAATACTAGCTACCACTTACAAAAACCGCTCCATCACATAAAATTACGATGATACTGTTATTACCCATAAGAGAAAGGAAAAGGATGAGATAATGATACAGTTCGATGAAAACGAACCCATTAATTTACCCATTACCACCCAAGAATATGATGAAGCTCTTTCAAGCCTGAAGGAAACGTCACCAGAACCAGATGAAATACCAGTTGTCTTCTTGAAACATCTCCCCTTAATTGCTCACGAATACATCCTTAACCTGTTCAATACCATTTGGCTACAGCATAACTTTCCTGAAAAGTGGCATGAATCCATAATAATTTCTATACTAAAACCACAAATCATTAGAACCCATCCTGAATCCTATAGACCTAAATCACTCACATGTGCTATGTGCAAACTAATGGAAAAAATTATAAACAACAGATTCCTCTGGACTCTAGAAAAAAGGAAACCTTATTATACCGGAACAAAGATATTTTTGCGTTACTACCCTCAAAAAGAATACAACGCCATATATGCTCTTCTTGTATTTTGCTGGCCATTCCATCCCAAATTGCAAAAAAATAATATATTTATGAGTGAAAATATAATATAATAGCCAAACATATATGTTATATAACTACCAAATTTACAATCAAATGACAAGGAAATGATGACATACAAGGAACGATATTACTTTTTCTAGCAATGTCAATAATAGTCGTTGACTATTAAAGAAAATTTGTATAAACACATTAATCAGTTCAAAAATCAGTTTTAAACATAAAGCATAATGTTGACATATCAATTTATCGCTGATTGCATATTTGGATATAAACGTAAATCCGATGGATTCATTGATCAAAAATAGAAAATCTCTATTGCAGATGAAATTACAAGAGAATAATATGTGTGAGTTTCAAATTTATGTTTCTTCGCCATTTTGGTTTCTCACAACTACATATACAAGGGTGACGGATTAGTGTGATAAATTTCATTTGAGGGATTATAGCTACCATTAGTTTTCACGTTTCAAAATTATCTACAATCTTACAGGGTATTCCAGAATTCAGAATCAGCTTGAGTCCCCTACTACAATAATATAGGGTTGTGATGTATTACACGTAATATTTGAAATGTTATAACTAATTTTCTAGAAAAATCGTAACAAGTTCAATAGCCTCCACAATATTCATTGTATCAAGGTGAATCAAAATATTGATATGTTATTTTCCTGGTTTTTACAAATGAATCATCCTGTATTTTCTTATCAAGAATTATTTATACCTGAAATTAATAGCTGAAATATTCTAGGTACATGATACAGGTACATAATGATTTATTTGTCAAAAACTGAGAATGACATGACATGACAACAGGTACATTATTGCTCTTTGACTTAGCGGTTTTTTGTTTCGATGAATTTGAACTAGGGCAATAATGATTTTCAGTAGTAATTGAAATGATTAATTGAAACTTGATATTGGGAGAAGGCAATAAAAGCCTATAAAAGTAAGCATTAAAACTTTTGTGACAGAAGAAGAGGATAATAATAAATTGCTGACTTGAGAAACCTTGAAAATAATATTTTACCCTAGGAGTAAGTTGAAAGAAGTGCAGAAATTTAACACGTATGACCTCCCGCTGTAGCTTTAGAATGCATGTCATAATTATGAAAGCAATATTCACGTAATAGCCAATATACATGGCAAGGATAAAACTGCGCAAACGAAGTGCACAGTTCAATTGCGCAGTTTATCTAACGTTGGTAGTGCGTCCACATATCTACGATATCAGCGTCGATCGTCAGTTCTCGGCAGAAGCTTTGAAGAAAAAGATTTATTCCTGATGGAAGACGATCAAGCGCTTGCACTAGCCTGACTTGTTTTATGCAAAAAGAAAGGCAGGAATATTAGAGTCACATTAGTATGATTTCCTGGTAAAATAGAAGTCTCAAAGGAAATCGAAGTGTTAGTAAAAGAAGAGAAACAACTTTTGTAGATCTGTAGCCTTTCGGTGGTATGAGAAATCCTCTCATAAAAAAATGTTATGAAAGATGGAGGAAACGAAGAAAGAGAAGCAGATATAAGAGTATCCGAATTTTATTAAGAGCATACTCCTCTCCACTGACTTTCTTAGAATTACTGCCTTAAAAAGCACCTAATAAAAATAGGTGAATTGAAACGTAACAATCATTTATTTAAAATCTGGAAATATGGTATATATGTGATGACGAGTCTTTGTGGTGCTGCTTCAGAACCCGTTGAAGTCCATCAGATGGATGTTCATAGGTGGCGCTATTTCCAAATCTTGCCACTCCTTTGAGACAGTTTGAATCTGATTTAGATACATTTCAACTGAATAATACATTTTTCTTCCCTTATGGTGTTATGTTCGAATAATTTCTAAGTAATGTCTTTAATGAATTATTTTTTATCTGTTGAAGGACTAATCTCTTAGTATACTTCATGCCCATTCGCTTTAATAAAATAAAATACATTGAGTATCAAACAATTCAAACTTTTGTTTGCGAATTTTTTCGAGTTCCGAGTTTTACACAGAAAAATGATGCGAATTTCATTTCATTATCAAACTGAATGGGTTTTATCTTTTGATTTCAATCTCTTCATAATATATTGACCTTCATTTGTTTTCATGAATTTGATGATTCTATTAGCACTTTTTTGATACTTTGGAAGATCCCTACGTGAGGTAGTTATTAACTAAAAAACTGAAAATGCCCTTTCCATGTTATTTAAAACAATACTACGAAGTGCATATAATTCCAAACTTCCAAATAGGTGTATTTGTGATATATGTTTTAAATAAAAGCAATTGAAATCTAATAACGTTGTCGGATCTCTATCACTTCAATATATTCCTACATCAATTGCATGCTTTATAATAATTCATCTTTACATTCAAGTATGCTAATAAGTTCATATTAACTTCACAACCTCACAATATTTGAAGCGTTATTATTTTATCAAAGATTTGATGAAAAGCTTTTGTTAAGTATACAATATTCATTCAAAATTATATTCAACAAAGATATTCAATGTTTGAATCTAGAAGACGACCTTTAAGTAAGTTTAGTAGTTGAAGTATCTGGAGCTCAATTTCGATTATTTTCACAAATCAGAAGTAACTCATTAAAATATCTTGAATGCAACGCTTAAACCCTACAAAAGTGTCTAGAAATTTAGTACCTAATATTTTGACACCATATAAATAATATCCGAAGATCATGGGTAAAAAACAAATTATCTTGTAGCAATCTATAAATTTTCTGAGATGCGTATTAATAATAAAATTATCGTCTTAAGAAGATTCGACTTCTTGTAACAAGAATTTTTACACGTTTCAAACATCACAAAAATAATGGTTTTTGAGTAATATCGTAACTAAATAAAAATAAAGACTTGAGGCTTGCATAGTCAATTTAATACTCTCTATTTATTATGTTATTATGTAACAATCACTGAATCACAAGTTTTATGAGTGAAAAAATGTGATTTTTGTATAAATATGTCACGTAAAGACCGTTGTAGTAACTACAGATACTTTGTTTGTAGAACATCACCGAATAAAACACTTTTATACAAATAATTCCAGTTTTGTTCCAATAAGATGCTTTCGATATTGCATATTTTCGGAATTAACGTTTACCTCAATTTGTTTGAAGAGTGGAAAAAGTGCTGAGTTTCAGTTAATTTTTATAGACTTGAATTTAATTGCGCGACTTTCAGCCTACCTTGATTGGACAAATTTATAGAAAGCTTAATATTCCCTCTTGATAATAATATTCATTACATTTTGCAAAATTGGAAATAATTTTCAGCAATTTTCCTTTCTTTTTTCAATTATAATTCGAGCTCTGTGAGGTGAAAAAATCTGTGAGAGGAGTTCTTCATACCAAGTCATATGAAATAAATTTATTAATTTAGATTTGACGCATTAATCAATTAAAATTATAAAGTAGAATTAAAACTTCTATTCAAATTCTTGTTATGTACTAGTACTAGATTTTTTGTTCTCTGGATGACGATCATGAGATACAGAACAATCATCTTCGATATTTTTACTACTTACTTAATCATTTTAAGTAGAAATCTTCCTAGGGAAATGAATTTAGAAGATCGATTATCCTTTTCCCTCTTTTATGTATGTATTTATTCTCATTCTCATTCGTATTCATTATTTGTCACCAAATTATTCCAATTCACACTTCTAATCATGAAAAATAGAAGAAGAATAGAAATAATGTTTATTACAAACTTAGGACCGATTGTCCATCTACATATACATATACATATAGCTATGTATATATTGTAAGGTATATGAATTAGATCCATACCACATCATGCGTTCAAAGTTTGTGCCATAATTCGCTTTCCAAAGTTGGCTGGATGCAGTGCTACAACTACACGATGTGTCCAACATTTGCGCCAACTTCACCTTCCAATGTTGGCTGTTGTCGATATTGGTGTCGTGTTTGAATGTTCCTATAAAGTCAATTGTTCACCAGATTAATTTCTGAATTTCGTTGACGATTTCTCCCAATAATAAAGTTTCACATTACAACAGTTGCGGCGACTGTTATTGTACTATCGTGTGCTAAATTATTATTAATGCAAAGAAACCAAAAAAGAGACGTGCAAGGAGATATTTAAACAAAAGCAAACCATAGTAAGATCAACTTCACAGACTAGAACATATGTCAAGTCTACTGTATATTTCTCGCAATACATTTACATACATACACTCTTCGATTCTTAAATAGTGAAATAGTAGAATAGCATATCTAAGGTAGCACAGTAGGCGATGAGCCTCATTGTACCCGATGTTTCGAGGCCATTATGGATACGCTGAAAGATGAAATACAAGTAAGAAAGAATACTTGAATAATACTCTATATAATATAATTATCTTAAATATTGCAAATTAGTACTATTTTCGCCTGTTTCCTCATTATAAGTTCACTTGGACAGGAGCCCATCAGAATTTGAAATCAAGAAGATTCACTCTTCTTGGGATACTTAGATCCTGTAGAGTTTCAGTAGATCCTTGTTGGGGAGTAGATGGTTGTAGATCCAGTGGAGAAGCTGAAGAAGGAGAATGTAAATGTGCGAAGGATAAAAGAGAATTAGTAGAATGTGTAGAGATGTGACAATGTATGACAGGTGTGTCGGGGAAATGGCCTAACAATTGACTAGACAAGGAGCTGGGAGGATAGGAATCTAATTCTTCGAGCTTTGCCACAAAAACCAAATTATTAATTTTTTTCTGGAGAAATAGAAGAGCCCGGGGAGATAATTTGCGCAATTTTTCGGCTAGAAGCTACCCATACAATGAAAGTCCCATCTGGAATCTGATGCTTTCTTTGCAACGTTAGACACGCGACAAAACCTCATTTGCTTTTTCCAGATGTTTGGTTCCTACTTGGCTATCAGAATTCTGAGAAGCTGTCCGTTTTGTTCTTCGAATTGGATTGTGTGTTATTAGGAACGCATTCCTGTTTTTGTCAGTGTGCATTATCTCTTCATTCTTCAGTCCAGTAGGTATTGGAGAACTATCTTCAAATTCACTATGAGCGTGTCCATTAACTTCGTCAGACATAAGGATCTCTTTCCGCTATTCGCAACATGAAGATTCTGTGAGACATATCAATATGATTGTTATCTCTGATATGAAATTGTCTATCTTTTACAATTGCCAACATCGCTAGAAGGATGGAAAGGAGTAATCAGTGGCTTTGTTGACATATAATATTACTTCACGTTTGTGTCAGAGGCCTTAGGAGGACGTCTTAAGTGTTCATAGGCGACGACGCTTTTGCTGTGAACAGTAAGTTGTTGAAACCCTATGCAGCAAGTGATCTTAAAGGTACCTTACAATTCATGTTCAATACCCGTTTTTGTTGCACACGCGGAATTGTGGAGATCGCCTTTGGTTTTCCGAGTATAAAGATCACCAATTCTACAACAATCAGATAAAGTAGAGCGTTGAGGAAACTCTACACCCCTCCTGGGACATTTGATCGTCAAGAGGATGGCACACACATTCCCGGAACATGACGCAATGATCAAAGTGGAATGACATCATTTACTTCACTTGTAAGGATACTTTGGTGGTCCAGTAGCCCAGTGGAAGATATTGCGCAGCGTATGTGGTGACAAGTGGAGCAGTACCATGGCAACATCATATTAATTTTTTTGTGAATTTTTGTGAATTCGTTGATGGTATCCTATTTCCCACAGTTCTCATAAATCGATCAATGGCATGGTATTCAAACCAGTTAGTACGATACACATCCTCTATCCTTCTTGCAATAATTTCTAACTCAGTGATTCTTTTTCGGTACATCGACATTAGCGATTCCTTTTTCTTCTTCAAAGTAAACATTGTCATTCCGTACTGAATTTGCTCGCTAGCTCTTTCCAAGCATCCAGCAGAAGGTTGCCTACTATTCCATAGAATAGGATACTTTTCATATAGTTCGATAAATTCGAGAGTTTGTCCGTTACACCAATCCATACTTATGTAAATGGAATAACGTTTAAGGTAAATAAGAAGGTAATTATTCGTTAAGTATGGTTCTGACACAGAAATAGACACGAGTTAAACTGAGCGATTAGAAAAGTTTAAAAAAGTAATAGAACAAAGCAAAAATCTAATACGAATACCAACCTAGCATAATAAACATAACTGAAGCTAGGAAAATTCGCTGAAAACACAAGTGTTCCGGCCAAACCAAATACCTGCAAACTGATTACCAAGACCAGAACCTATGTCTACGACATCGAGAAATTTTACAGACAGACCCAGTAGACATGTAAATATTAATCATATTAACAATAATAATAATAATAATAATAATTAATAATAATAATACGAGTAATAATCAATATTTCCAATCAAGAAATGAAAGACCAAATGTTATATCGGAAGATTTATGTAATAATAATTGTAACGATAATGAAGAAGAAACAGAAGAAATAATTTATTTTCAAAATTTATTTGAGTTGGAAGAAAATAACGAACAAACCGTAAATTTTCGAAAAGAGCCTCGGAAAAAGAATCAAAAATAGAAGGAATAAATTTCACTCCTAATGATCCATTAGCATACTTTGAAATTTTGAAACTAGCGAACCAGAATCCAGTGAACAAATAATTGAAATAAATTTCACATCTAATAATTCATTACAAAAAATTCAAAAATTCATAAAAATCAAAGAATCGGAATTAAATCATTGTAAAGAAATAAATGAACAAGTAGAACTAGATCTTAGTAAATTGTTTGAAGAAAAAGAAGATAAATTGAATGTAACAGAAAAGAATTCAGAAGAAAATATTATAATGGTAGGAAAAATGGATAATGATACAAAAGGAGAATTAGAATTAGAATTATTTGATAAAGTGGAATTAAATTAAATTAAATTAATTAGAATATACAGGATTGGATGAATCAAAAATAAATGATAATGAAGTGTGAAGTGAAATTAAAGAAAATGTAATAGAATTAAATGGAAAAATAAATAATGATATGACAATGGAAGAAAAAGATATAAACGATGTTATAAAATAGATAATGATGTATTAGAAAAAGAATGTTATGTTATAAAATCTGAATTAAATACAAATATACAAAATCAAAATAACATGAAAATGAAATGAAAGAGAAATGGAAATGAGAAAACTAAAATTAATTATGAAACAGTTAACAAAGAATTTGATAGAGATAATAATGAAATAAGTCTAAAATATTTGACTAGGAAATTAAAGGCTATACTAAATGAAAAGTTAATAGAACTATTTTTGAGAAATAAGTATTATCATTCATTAAAATAGTACGCACATCAAGAAATTGTAAAATGGATTTTTATACAAAGACCTTTCTTTATTTTTTATTATTATGTTATAAAAATAGATTTGGAATCAATAGAAATTGAATTAAGTAAAATATAAAAAAAATTGGTAAACTTTTAGAACCTAGAATAATAAAAAGATATTATTAATTAGAATATATATAAGAAATTTAATAATATAATTCATAACTTTGTGTATTTAACTAATGGAAAAAGAAGAAAATAATATAAAAATTTAATAACTTTTAATAATCAGTGTAACACAAATGAAACGTTTAAGACAATTTATATAACTTTAAATGAGCCTCTTAATGTTTATCCTTTTGAAACTAGTCAATATGAAATTCATAATTTTCATTACTTAACGGAAATCGAAAATATAAGTGGCGCAGAAATCGAAAATGAAAAAGAAGAATATAATCGGCAAAAATATAATTGACACGAAAAAGATATAAGTAAATAATATAAGAACAAAAAGAGAAAAATATTTTGATAATACACGTATATTTGTAATTTTACTAAGAGAGATTTAGAAAATAATATAGTTCAGTTTATTAAAGAATACATTGACCCTAAACAACTTTATGCATTATACTTTAGAGAAACCTTAAAACCAGAACGATCCATAGCTACAGTACAAAAATATTTTAAAAATGCAGCATTTAAATTTATCCACTATAAAAATGCAGTCAAAGATATTCTTACTAACGAAGAACAAAAAGAAAATTTAGAATACTGTCATGTATATAAAAAAGGACATAGAGGAATAAACGAATTAAAGAAATCATTAACCGAAAAATATTATTGGCCTAAAATGTTACAGGATATAGAAAATTTTGTTAATAATTGCGAAACATGTCAAAAGAACAAATACGATAGAAATCCTCCAGTAATTAAATTTAATTTAACCCCAATAGCTAGCAAACCATTCGAACATATACACATAGATACTGTTAAAATAGCTAATCAATCATATTTAACTATAATTCGCATTCTCTCGTTACGGTCAGGCATATTCTTTGTCAAGTGTGAATGTAACCTCACGGTTTACCTTATAAAATAACAGCTGATTGTGGTTCAGATTTTAAGAATAACGACCTTCAAGACTTTTGCAAATTGTACAAAATTGAATTACATTATACGACATCTAAAAATAGCAATTTATAATTCACCTGTGGAACGATTCCATTCTAGTCTAATTGAACATTTTAGATGTTTAAGATAAACTAATAAAAAGTTAACACCTGATCAATTAATTAAACACTCAATATTGGCATATAATAATTATTTTCACTCCGTAACAAAATTCACACCATTCGAAATTATTAAAGGCTCCATAAATAACCCTGATCCTTTTGATTTAGACGATTACTTAATAATATCGAATTATATTCAGAATCACAAGGAAGCATGAAAATTATATGAAAAAATTAAAGAATGCTGATTTTGAAGAAAAAATAATTAATAAAAGAAATGAAAATAGAAATGATCCCCCAAACCAAACCAAGATATAATTTATATTAAGACAAAATTCAGAGATAAAAAATTGCCCAAATTCAAAAAGGCAGAAATTGTAAAAGACTCTGGTATATTGCTAGAGATAAATAGAGGAACTTATAAAAATATAATAAGAAAACCTAAAACTAAAAGTGAAACTAAAACTAAAAAATTGTTACAGAAAAATGAAGCTGACAACGATACTAGTAATATTACTTATTTACAAGAAGACTAAAACAGAAGACATAAAAATCACAAAAGTAAATAACCTATTATTACCTATTAATTAAGGAACAAGTAACTTATTTACACTAAACATATTTTTATATATTAATATAGACTTAGAATATATTCATAAACTGATCAACAATTTAAAACAATATTATTATAGTTTAATAAATAGTCTATCATGAGCGAACGCTACAAATCCTATTTCGTTTCATAATTCAGCAATAATGACAATCAATGAGCAGAACAGAAATTTTAATTGATACTTTAGATAAAAAATCAGAAAATATTTATCCACATTTAAGATTGAAAAGAGGTTTAATAAATGCAGTAGGAAAATTAGATAAATGGCTTTTTGGAACTTTAGATTCAGATGATGAAGAAAGATATGATAATTCTATAAATGTTTTACAACAAAATCAAAAACAAATAATTCACGAAGTTAATTCACAAATATCATTACACAAAAAACTGATTGATTATTATAATAAATCGATTACGACTTTATGGAATAATCAAATGAAACTTTATGATAATTTAAGGATATTTCACATTTCAATACAAAATAAAATAATAACTCTGGATAATTTTATAACATTTTATAGTACAATTTCCCAGATTAATCTGGACTGTCAGAGTTTAATTACATTGATTGATAATATTGAAAACGCGATAATATTTTCCAAATTAAATACAATTTACGGCTCAGTAATATCGAGTCAAGAAATTTTAGAGATGATGAAATGTTTATCTACTATTTAAAACGAATGAAAAATTCCAAAATTAATATTTTAAAGTATCAACTCTTTCTGGGCTCACAAGTAACCTTTTTCCAAATCCAAAATTAATTTTGCTACCCAAGTTCCAATCCTGAAGACCAAAACCTATGAATTTTTCCATTTATACCCCATAATTCAAAATCACACAATATTTATTCCTCCTCAACCTTACTTGGCCAGAAATCAAGGGCAAGTCAATTTTATCAAAGAAGAATGTCCAGCGTTAGAAGAAAAATATTATTGCAAATAAACATTTAAGTTAAAAGACAATTGTACTGTTGAATTGTTAAATGGACGCTCTGCTGAAAATTGTGTTGTTAGTGATATAAATCTCCAAGAAACTATATTGGAACAAGTGACAAATAACGAACTTTTAGTAATTTCAAATTCAGAAACTGAAGTGATTTCCAAATGTGTTTCGGACCGTTACTTGAAAATAAGTCATCAATTATGAAAATTCCAAAGAACTGTAGTATTCAAATAGAAAGTGAAATTTTCTCAACCAACATACAAATTGAAAAAGGAAAATCGATAATTTTTCCGAAATTAAATTACAAATTTTCAAATAATCAAATTTATAAATCTCCAAATTTAACTTAAATTAGATTTTGAAAGATTATATGAAATAAATAAAATTGCTAGGAATATAAAACCAATTCATGAAATTTATAATCCGCAAAGCCATGTATCAATAGGACTATTTACATAAATAATAATAATAATAATAATAATAATAATAATAATAATAATAATAATAATAATAATAATTTATGTAATTCTAATATTATTATGGTAAATCGAAAATATAAAAGAAAATTTGTAAGAAAACAGAAATTTGAAGAAATTGAAGAAAAGAAGAAAGAAGACATCGAATTAGAAGAAGGAAGAAAACAAGATATGAAAAATTCCTCCGTTATTTTTGATTCTTAGAGATGGAGGAGTTACATGGAGAAAATTCCATAAGATTATTTAAATAAAAAGCAATAGGATTAAATATCATAAACACTTTTTCAGCAATTATTTTATTATAAATACGAATGATTGTAAACAACTTTTTAATGAATATATGTATCGTTCCTGAATATATGGTTCATTCAATAAATTATAGTTAATCCGCTTGTGAAGTTAATTGTAATTATGAGTTAAAATTTTTAAAAACATATTTGCGGCCATCAAAAATCTAATTTACAATTGTTTACATAACAAATACATACGCGTATTCAAAATAAAATTGTAGAATTAAACTTACCTAAAGAAATGAAAATGTGACAAAAAACTGATGTATGTACGTAAGTATAAATTTGGGATCTCGTATACACTGCGACTCAAAGGATCTATTGTGTTCCCATTTCTTGCTGCGATACTGGAGAGATTACAACTTTGCCGACAACTGATCCACTACTCCTACTCCTTTTAAAAAGTCTATAATGTGGGAAGGCTTTAATTGCCAAGCATACGATAGATATAAATTATTTCAAAATAAACTGTTAACTTTGGTAAAATACTCATTCAAGCGCTAGAGGATAAGAACTGTATGAAATTGTACTTTAAGTGTGGGTTTCAACTTAGCTCCGCAATGTTGGGTATTCCTTTGACGCAAATCAAGAAACCAACTTTCAATGGTCAATGTTCTAATGCTACCGTTGGACGTAAAGCATGCACACTACGATCTCACGATGCGACCAGCGTAACATTGGAGGCATTGGACGTATCATTTAGAACCGACTTTATTGACAAAACTGGCACGTTACTTAAATATGCGTTAAAAAGTAGAAAATAAAGATTGGATTTCATTCAATAAGTGACACTTCAGTAATGTTGGAATTATTGTGACTATTTCCTTCGAAAAATTGAAGCCAACCAAAAAGCTGTAATATTTTATGTTTACCTAGCAACGATCAAATTTCAGCGATAATACTGCACTAGTGCAAATTATCGATAATTTGCACTAGTGCCAAATTTTCGTCTAGGATTAACAAACATCATTTGGTTTTAATTTTATATTTTAAGAAAAGGAACAATTATTGTTTATTTTAAATTAAATTTTTTTCAGGAAATAGTCTGCCAAAATGCCCTCTCGTGCATGTCAAATTGTCTCATAATTTCCTCTCGTGCGCATTCGCGCACTCGAGAAAATTAAATTATCGACAATTTGACATGCACAATTAATATTGAATATTCAATATTAATGTCCCGAGTGCATGTCAAATTGTCGATAATTTAATATTAAATATTGAATATTGAATATTCAATATTAATGTCCCGAGTGCATGTCAAATTGTCGATAATTTAATTTTCTCGAGTGCGCGAATGCGCACGAGAGGAAATTATGAGACAATTTGACATGCACGAGAGGGCATTTTGGCAGACTATTTCCTGAGAAAAATTTAATTTAAAATAAACAATAATTGTTCCTATTCTTAAAATATAAAATTAAAACCAAATGATGTTTGTTAATCCTAGACGAAAATTTGGCACTAGTGCAAATTATCGATAATTTGCACTAGTGCAGTATTATCGCTGAAATTTGAACGTTGCTAGGTAAATATAAAATATTACAGCTTTTTGGTTGGCTTAAATTTTTCGAAGGAAATAGTCACTGAACTATCATCATGTGATGTTGATAACTTTCCATTATATTTCCTTGAACAATTTGAAATGATTGTTACACACTGTGGGAAGCATCAAACAGCATACTAAACCGAAGCCATATATCACGCTCTAATACCTATCTCACAACCTAAAAATAAATAAAGAGAAAACAGGTAAAATTGTAACCTATGTCACTCGATAAATCAATTGCTTATGACAGGATATTGATTGCTGTTACTCTCACAATCTGCACGGATTTTTGTACTTTATTTGGTTTGTGATATACGTGGTTCCAAAATTGATGGTAGTGTATATACTCCGTTCTTGATAATCGAATAAACAGATAATTATGGATGACTGTCCGAGATATAAGTGAAATATGCATATTTCCTGATAAATAGAAAACTTTTAGTGGTATATGGGTAAATATTTTTTTTTGTTTTCAATTGAGGAAATTTTTTTAATTATGAGAAGCCCTTTGCTGTGATTTATTGTTATCCTGAAACAGAACATCTTTGCGCAACATGCTCCGTTCTTCTTATTTTATCCCCACACGTAATTGTGAAATTAAATTGGCATAATAAGTACATTTGGATTAACTTCAATATATTTTCCGAGCTTTCGAATACTTATGTATTCATAGTCTGGGGCTGAAATTATGGTTAAATACAATATAAGAAATATGTATAAATGTATAACAATATTAAAATTCTACTTACAATAATTAATTAAGATTTCGGGTGATTTTTAATATTATTAAAGCTTTTAAAAATTTTTTAACTCATAGAATTCAAAATTCAATATTCAAATTGACGTTGATAGAAATATTGATTAATTGAAATATTGATTCTGGTTACTATAGAAATTTTCATTAATTTTTGATTGGTTAGATTATGATTGACGTTGAATTTTTATGGGTTAGATAAAGATAAATTCCAGTGAATGATGTTTAATGTTTATTCGAAAAAGTTTACTAATCAGTCGGATAATCTCTCACAAGAGTGGTAGCAGATTATATCCTGATAGATGTTCATTAGTGACTCATATCTATCACGTAGGACACAATATGAATTATGAATCTGTCAAAGTTTTGACAACTGAAAAAAACTACAAAAAACGTTTATTTTTAGAAACAACATATATTGCCCAAAATGATCGATGCATTAATAAGAAAACTGATTTAAATAACCTTAGTAGGATTTATGCATATATTTTAGATTTTGAGAAAACAAATTCTATGAAAATTCAATGCCATTAACAACCAACTAACCTCACCTAACCAATAAATTTAAACTTCACTTATAACAACCTAACCTATATAATTCATTGTCATTCATATTCTAGCCAATGAATATTCAATTACATTTATAACGATCTAACCTATTGAAATTTAATCTTATCGATACATTTACCAATCAACAGTAAACATTTATTATTGTTATACATTTATACATATTTCTTATATTGTATTTGACCATTGTTTCAGTCCCAGACGATGAATACTTGGAACTTTGTTCTAATAAGAAAAATTAATTTTTTCTTGGTCCCTACCACACAAATATACAGCAGTAATGAATTAAATTATTTGTAGTTTTATTAGAATTTACAAAATAGAGCTATAAATTTCACTTAAATAAATAAATAAATAATAATAAATTAAATTATTTACATCTTTTTTATTTATTTATTTAAGTAGAATCTATAGCTCTATTTTGGAAATTCTAATAAAACTACAAATAATTTAATTGATTATTGCTATATATTTGAGAGGTAGGGACTAAGGAAAAATCAATTTTTCTTATTAGAACAAAGTTCTAAGTTGATTTTATCCTTATTTTGATATTCATGATGAATTTATATTGATCTATAGATCAATATAAATAATCAAATTGTCAGTGTCAATATTTCAATGTCAAAATATTTTATCACTCAACATATTCTCCTCTTAATTGAATACGTTTATTACTGCGAATCTGCAACGTGTCTAGACCTTTCAAAAAAAAAATGTTTCTTCTTGCTCCGCAAACTAGACCTCCACAGCTTTTATTACCTTTCCGTTGGAAGAAAATTTATGACCTTTTAATTTTTTTTTCAGTTAAAGAAAGAGATGATAGTCGGACGGAGCCAAATCTGGTGGATAAGGGGGTATTCTAGTAATTCAAACCCTAAATCACGAATTTTTTGCATGGCAACATGGGATTCGTGTGCATAGTAAAGTCGAATAATACTCTCCAGTTATTGTTCTACCCTTATCCAAAAAATCAATCATGATTACTCCATGACAATCCCAAAAAACTGAAGCAAGAACTTTTCCAGCAGATTTTTGGACACGAAACTTCTTAAGTCTTGGAGAACCAGAGTGTTGCCATTCCATCGATTGTTGCTTTGTTTCTGGATCGTAGAAATTTACACAAGTCTCATCCATAGTTACAATTCGGTTTAAGAAGTCTACGCCATTTTCAAATCGAGAACAGATCGAACGCGATGCTTCTAACCTTGCACGCTTTTGGTCAACATTCAAACATTTGGGGATCCATTTTGCAGCAATTTTTCTTATGTCCTAATTGGAGTGAACTATATGGTAATGAGTGCGTTCGTATGAAATTTCAGCCCAATTCGACGGTCTGATAAAATCATGTCATGAACTGCATCGATATTTTCGGGGACAGGCACAGAAACTGGCCTTCCCAATCGGCCATTATCTTCAATGGAAAATTTACCTCTTTTGAAGCTTGCAGTCCATTTTTCACGGTCGCATACGAAAGACATTGATCATCAAGGGTATTAAGCATATCTTCGTAAAACTACTACCTCTTAACCCTTTCAAATACAGGTACATGATGATAGCTCGATACTTCAATTTTTCGATTTTCACAATTTCGGTGGACATCTTTTTTGTTTTTATCCATTGCGTAACTCTGGTTCACTTTTTTGACGTCAAACTTTACACTGACACTTCTAATAAGTTATTATTCGTTGCTATATGCAATATTTTGTTTATACATGGAACTGGTCTAGGCTAACTAGATATCAATAGATCTTCATATAAATGAATTGCTGTTCGTTAGTTTCGTTAAAAATCAAGGACGACTGGACCGATTTGTCCGAACAAGGTTTAATAGGTGAATAAATATGAAAATGCTTGTAATTAGATAAAAACAACAATTTTTTTTCTCCACGTTTCGTCACAAATTAAATTTCTGAACGCAGCCATATTATTTGATATTTAACAACCAACTTATATGTCAATCCATCCTATATTTTGATCGATACCTTCTATCTTTTTATATTTATGAGTGACGATTACCGCTACATGCGCGAGAACTTTCTTTACTTCGGTGATCTTTTGTGATAGTGACATTTCAAGTTACGTGATCTTTTCTTTGTTGATCTTTTGTGATAGTGATACTTTGGTGCTAATAGCGCGAGAACCTTTCTCACTTTGATTAATTACAATTTACGATACCGAGAGAACATGACCTGCCCTAGGTCGTCGCAGTTAATCAAATGTGCTAACCGCACTGATGACCAGAAAGAGACAAATCAAAAAAATAGTCGTATTGCTATGTCAGAATTGTGTTCTGTGTGAGTAAAAATGAAGTAGTTGCTTAGAATGCCATAATAATAAAGTCGCAATAGACACCTCGACCGTATTCATCATATTACCCACATATTTCTGTCAAATCACAGACTCAGAAAAGGAGCGTGGTTTCCCATATATAGCGCAACAGTTCAATAACCATTGGCTGGATGAACGAGCAATATTGGTGGCGAAAAATAAATATGTCGAGGATCTCAATGCGACCATGCAGAATTTTCTTCCGGGACAGTTGGTTTCCTTCTAATCAGTCGACTCAGTTATAAACCAGGATGACGTAGTCAACTATACCACAGAGCTTTTAAATTAATTGGAATTGCCTGGATTACCACTTCACAATTTGCAGTTAAAAGTAGGATCAGTTGTCATCATGCTGCGTAACATTAATCAACCTCGACTCTGCAATGGAACAAGACTGACTTTAAAAAAGGTGATGAATAACGTCATTGAGGCAACAATCATAAAGAGAAAATACAAAGGAGAGGATGTCTTGATCAATGATTTCAACGGATTTACTATTAGGCCAGGGCACTTACGAAAAAAGGCTTTTGGTGACAAAAATAATAGTAGAAAAAACAACGCCATCGTGTTCTAAGGAATTAAATAAAAGTTATGTGTATGAAATTCAACATTTTTTGTCCATGCATTATTTTTTTGAACAATAAAAATACCAAAAAATCGGTTTTTTGCGTTTGGCGCTAAACTTATGCAAGACTCGTGTTTGTTACTATGGGTAATATTGTAGAGAATTGAAAAATCTTCAAAATAAGCTTTTATAAATTGAATTTCGATAACTTGTTTTGTTTAATTTTAAATATAAAGGTTTCTTATTCATTGAAAACCTAGATCTCGATGTACTTAATCAATGCTCCAAAGATGTGCCCGGTGGCTCCAATAATTTTGCAAATTTTTGCAATTAAACCATAGGAGGCTCTATCATCATTTGGAAACTCGCGTTGGAAAGAAGAAGAGTTGAACTAATAATCCCTCAACTCAGATATTTGAATTATTTTTGACCTCAAAAAAGTGTTCAAAAAAGGGGTAAAAAATTTTTAAGCAATTTATTGTTTTTGATAAAAACATTTTATAAAAATATCGTAATACCAATGTCATATTCGGAAAGCTGGCAGTTTTTCCTACATTAACAAAAAAACCTATTTTGGTCAGCGTAAACGTAAAAATCAAAATTTGTATTGATTTTTTGGCGTTTTTATTGTTTAAAAAATAACGCATTGACAAAAAATGCTGAATCTTATGCACATAACTTTTATTAACCCCTAGAACACGATGGCGTTATTTTTTTCTACTATTAATTTTGTCACGTAATCTCGTAAATGGCCTGGCCTACATTCGATATTAAACGTTTACAATTTTCGGTACGTCTGCTCTTTGCGATGACCATAGATAAATCACAAGGCCAGTTGGTGGAATTTTGCGGAATCAAATTGGAGTTTCCCTGTTTCGAGCATGGACAATTATACATCGCGTGTTCGCGTGTTGGAAAACCGTCATCTTTGTTTATTAAATACTACAAAACAAAAAATATTTTTTATCAAAAAACTTTAAATTGATTAACAGACTGTATCATAACTGTGTGTGTCTGTCAATATCAAACTGAAATACCTTACTAATAGCCAGTATTTCAGGAAAACTCAGTTTTGTAAGTAAACAACATCATGTGTAATTAATCGAAACTAATAATAAATCTTCATTCATACCAAGAATTTTTTTTATTTGTTTCCATAAAAAAAGGACGCCTTTTGTTACTTAGTATATAGATGAAAAAAAGCTTGTGAACTAATTCAAGCCGTTAGCTGTATAGTTGTTCCAATATCAATTGCAGAAGACAATTATGCAGGGAACAATCAATATTTCATAAAAGCGCACAACACTCATAATAAATTAAGGAATGAAAAATAATGTTGTAATTTGGTAAACATCTAACAAACCGTCAGTTCACTTGGATTTGATGAATGTATGTCAAAATGCATCATCTCCACTACCAATGAAAACAGCGAATCGTAAATATAAATTTATTTCTATTGGCCGAAGCTATACACAATTTCTTCGAAATATTTCTGCCGGATAATCTGCGATAAGCAGCGGGGTCATTTGGTGAGATTCATTTAATTCATAAATTTCTATAAATGGTGTTCTTTAGACCATGGGCAAATGAAGAAAATGAAATTGCACAATGTAGTAAGATTAAAGAGAGGTATGAATTTAATAATAAAGATTTAGATATGTAAACACAACTAGTTGTTTTAAATATGTTTAAAGAATGAAAATATTCAGCAATCTGATTCAATCATAATGAGAATTGATTAATTAAGTAGAGTAAATAAATTTTCCATTTATCGAGTAGTCACGCTGTGGATCAGTCACAGAACCGAAAAACATGTAAAGAAAAACTGAAATCAGTTGATAAAGCTACTCAATAATTTTTTATACGTAGGACAATTTATAGTTTATATTAGGTGAACAGGGTTGCGACATTGAAAGGAATACAGCAAAAGGTAGCAGATTATCCAGAATACAATTATACCAGTTTAGAAATATTGCGTCAATTTTTGTCAGCATGTGGCTAGGAACTGAATAAACGGATGCCGATAACCGAAGGATAGTTCGATGGCAATAAGATTATTTGCGTCAGAGAAAAGACCACCAAAGTTCTAATATACACATAATCTATCTAAATGAAACATGGTTTGACAGTAAATTTCGGTTGGGTTGACAATAGTAAGAATTGTTGTTTGAGTGGGCCATGTTCTAAAGGGAAACACATTATAATAGTACATGCTGGAAGCAAAGACGGCTTCGTGCCTAATGGTTTATTAATATTTGTTAAAAAAATTAAATACTATGCAGCAGATTATCATGAAAATATGACAGTAAAATTATTTGAAAAGTAGTTCAATGATAAGCTTTTATCTAACATTCCAACACAGTCAGTAATCCTACGGCAACTCCTTAAGATACCAAATATAAGTAGTTACAAGGCTCAAATTTCAGCAATTATGTTTGAAAAAAAATTTCCTATTCCTGCCAGCGATTGTAAAAAAGGCCCAACAAACAAAGAATTGCTTACTTTTATCAAAGGTCTGAAATTAGAAAAAAATTATTTTATTGACAAGCTATGCAAAGAACAGGGTCATACTCTTCTCATACTACCTCCTTACTATTCCTTATTTAACCCAACCTATAGTACTTTTAATATGGGCAAACGTGAAATTAGGATTACGAGAATGTAATTTATAAAATTATTATTTATAAAGTTACTTTGGAATTGAAATATTTATTTGATTTCATGGTTTTTGCTTTGAAATTTAGTTTTTCAGAAAAAGAAAACAAATGGGGTATAAAAAGGGCTCAGTTCATGTTTAGTACCCTGTTCAAACCAAATGCCAAATCACGTTTTATAATTTAATATTCAGTTCTAGCAAGTTAACGAAGTATAATAATGTTTTTTTTCTAAGTTCCAAATAGGACTACAATTAAGTGCATCAGTTTAAATAACGGCGTATAATGGCGTCCAATTTATAATTCGATTGCCTTTTAATGAATACTTTCTGCATAAGATATACATATTTTCAAAAGTATTTATTAAAATAATAAATTTAGAAAATGAAGTAACTACGCCTATGGTAGATCAACCAAAATTGTGTGCAAGGGTTTCGAAGCAGTTTTTATAATTGATTATGAAAGAACTATGTATTTCTTTCAGCTTATGATTCATTAACGGAAAATGAGAAACATTCTTTCAAAAGATGCTTCAGAATTATAATTTTCGGTTTTCGAAAATTATTTTTAAAAATTTATTTTACACAAAATTACAATACGTTGAATGAATATAATTAATCTCACAAGCGAACTAACTAATATTCATTGAATGAACTATATATTCATTACCAAGTTGTTTACAATCATTTGTATTTATAATAAAATAATTGATGATAAAGTGTTTATGATATTTAATACAATTGCGTTTTATATAAATGTCCTTCTAGAATTTTCTCTATGTAATTTCAGATACTTTTTTTAGTGCTATCAATGGAACAAAAAATGGGTTTAACTCCAATCAATTATTAAGCAGTGGAAAAAGGGAAAAAAACTTTTCGACTTTTTGTTTTGATGAAATTTCTTCGTATTTTATAAAGACTTGATAATGTTAGGATGGGCGAAATCAAACTAAAGGTTTTACTTTATATAATACAAAATATCTGGAAAACCACATTCCACAAAGCATTATTAGTGCACAAATTTTTAGTTTAGAGCTTGATACAGTGAAGGACTTGCCACATATTTTAGGAGAAGAAATTGTGTTTTGGTTTAACATTGCAGGATAATGCACATATATCAATGAATAGGAAAATAATGAGTTTTCTCATAATATACTCTTTCCAGATGAAGTTACTGTTCATTTGAAGTAAGTGGTCCGAGGATAAATAATCTTTTCAGGTATCAAACAAATTACTGAGGTTTAAATGAGAAGGAAATATCAATGAGAACCTTGAAGTTGAAAGGTAGTTAGATCTTTTGACATTTGAATTAGTACCAGCTTTAGCTATTTTTTACTAGAAAAGTAAATCCAGATATCTCTAGTGATATAATTTGGTTTCTATATTATTTAGAGGAAATTTATTGATGAAATCTCTGCATGACATATATTGTAATAGAATGATATATCATTAACATACCCAAATCAATTTTGTTTGGGATGTCTTGTAGACTAGTTTCATTAAAATAGGTCGACCGATATTGAAGATATGAAATATAAATATTGGGTTGAATTAAACAAAATACTATCTGAGGCTATTCAGAATTACGTAGACAGGATTTATTATTATCGAACAGGAATTAGTCCAGTAGGGAGAAGAGTACAATTTAAACATGAACTTTTTTATTCACAAAATATTTTATTCCTCATTTCACAATAAGCGGATAAGTGAAAATAAAAGTACTAGAATAGATGAACCTTTGAATATGAAAAAAATGAGTGGAGTTATATCTAAGGGGTTGTTATTGGCAACAAACACGTCCTTTATAAAATCAATACCACATCTTTCAACGTCAGTTTTAATTTCAATCCAGATTTTCGCGGTACCATGTATATAATTGTTAATTGTAAGTAAACAGTCTGATTTTCTGTTCTTATTTTGTCCTGTTTCTATGAAACAGAGTTCTTCAAAATGGAGTTTTCCTTAAGTAACTCATTAGGCACCTACTAAGTGGGATAGTAATATTTCAGTGAGAAACACAATAAATTAGGGATGAAATAGAAGCTCAGTCAATTATTTATAAACTTTAATTCCAATTTTTCTATTTATTTACTTATTTGTGATAAATTTATAGTCCGTTTTTCATAATAGCTCTGAACCCATTTTTAATATACAAAGAAATTCAATTCGAAGAGATCTATAATAATTTCGCACCAATTAATTTTCTCCCTAAATTGGTGAGAAATATTCTTCTAAGTTATAATCCAATCCAGCGACCTTAAGATCTTCATTCTGAGATTTTACCGATATTCAGTTTACGAAAGTATAAGAGAGATTAATAATAGATATTAATTAGTGTCCTGGTTTGGGTATTTAGAGAGAGAAAATCTCATTTTCATCTGTTAATAAAGATTAAGCGAACTGCAGGTGTAATTAAACAAGATGTGCTATAATTTTTAACCAGAATTCCAATATTCCAGTTAACTTTTTATTTTCGATACGACAATGCTGGCCACAATAAATTGAGAAATATATGAACTAATCAACACTATAACAGACCTTATGTTTTTCGTCTTAGCTCAATTATCGTCGAGACTTGATAAAATCAAACGGTAGACTGTTTCTTAACCTTTTTTTAGGAAGAAGAATTCATTACGCAGATATTCTAATTGCATTGCGAGTCTTTTACCACCATTAGTTTATAAATTCGACAATCGGAAGAAAATGAAGTGGAGAGCACAAAAAGTTTATTTGTGATGCCTCGGGAATCGCGCTCGGAACCAAGATTTCAACTTTCGGCCCGTGTAGTGTATACGATTTTTCTTCATACTTCGTTCGAAGGTACGTATGAAGAATTAATATATTACACACCGAGGTGAGAAGAATTTCATTACTGTCGAGAGATTAGATATAGTTAAACAAGACGCGAAGCGTCGAAGTCAGCTATGATCTCGAGACAGGAATGAAACTTCCTACCGAGGATTGTATACTATTTTATTTACAACCATCATATTTCGATCAAAATTAATAAACCTTTGTTTCGTTCTAAAAATACCTAAAATATTACATTTAACAAAAATGACCGGGCGTTTTTCTCAGAATAATCAAGTAGGTACCTATAATGTTAGTGTTGCTGTCAGAACTGTCACCAATATAAATAAATGTTAGATAAAGTCGAATGGATATTAAGTTCGTGAATAATAAATTTTGAAAAATGTCCTCTGATGAAGAATTAATGGATTGTATCCCTTCAGAAATACGAATGTAGTTTAAAAAAAACTCGTGTTTGAGCTTATACAAGTGCACAGTTATTATGTTTATTTTTCTTATTCATTACTGATCCAATATGAGTGAAGATCATTCGAGACTACATGAATTTGAGATTTTTTAGAGAAGGAATAGTAAGAAATCAACCAATTGGGCTCAATACCATAGCTAATTTTTCCCGAAAAATTGTTACTTTTTTAGAGGACTCGAAAGGCTTTACAGACCACGCTCTAAAAAGAACCGCCGCTACGTTACTTGACAACAGCCGTGCAAATATACTCCAATTAATGGGAGGATGGAAATGTAGTACTGTGGTAGATGGTTATGTGGATAGCTCAGCAAAGTAATTTGTCGACCAACGAGATAAATGTTGAAGACGCCAGCGCAGTTACTGGCCTAAATATTTCTATAAACTTAAGTAGTTTGCTGCATTTTAGTTCATTGTTGGTTTTTATTGTTTGCCATTAAATAGGTATTATAATATTTGCTAATGTGTTATATTTTTAAATATGAAAAATATTCATCTAGAATACGAGTAGATGAGAAAAATTTTAACGATCTCAATATTTTAGAGGGCGGGAAGTGAGGGCTGGAAATGAGGGCGGTAAGTAGAGGTGTGAAATATGGCACTTTCTTGCCTTCATTGACGTTAGTAGTGACAACAATACACAATACCTCTTTCTAAACATTTCCTGGCTTATTGTAGGGAGCAAAGTCATAGTTTTCCTCCCTAGAGAGGAAGTGAAAGTGACTTCATGTAATGGTTCTCATTATATTAACATTTACATAAAATATATATCGCTATGCCGTAAACCAGATTAGATAAGTTTATTTGTCTGCTATTGAACCGGAAAATTAATCAACCAAACGGTTGAATAAAAAACTATGGCTAAGATTCCTAAAAAATTGTAGAACTTTTAAAACTACCTTATGACATAAATTATACCATAGTTTCAGAAGTGCCTCGGCAAGTTTACTCACAATTCTGGAGGAGATATTCTTGCTTTAAAGTACCACGGAGGTTGGAAGTCTACGAATATCGCTGAAGGATATGTGCAGCAATCTCTTGAAAAAAAGCTAAGTATTTTGAATCAAATTATGGGAGTCACTAGAATTGATTGTTAACAGTACGAGTACGAGTATTTCCGGGGGACACCAGCTGAATATTATTAATGAAAATATCACGAAAACTGCGTTGGCAGCCCTCATTTCTGGTGGTATTAACATAACCAATGCTTGAAATTGCACGTTTAACATTAGTATAAATAATGACTCTACTAAAAACTAAAAATACAAAAATGAAAATAACGTGCCTATAAGTTATACTGCATCTACTTCTTAGTTTTAGTTCTACAATAAATTTTGGTTGTTTGTTTTATAAATAAATAATTTAGAAATGACTTATTTAATATAATATGGAAGGAAAAGGTACTTTACTTCCTTTTTATACAAATAGCTATAATAGTTTCCTATGTGTGTGATGATACATACGATTTAATATTGCAATTGGACTCAATATTATGTAAAAAGGTAGTTAAGTAGATAGGTAATTAGTTTCTCTTAATGGTTCTTATAGTTTCGCTCGTAAAGCATTATATTTGCATATTTGCGATAATACCATAGATTTCAATTGTGAAAATGTGGTCTACTGAGTTTGATTCTACAAACACGAAAGATGCATCAAATGTTAGCCTAGTTGGTTAACATTTGATGTATGATCTATAGCCGGAAAAATTGATGAAAACATGATATACATGTGGATTGCCATTCAAAGGAGGAAACAAACGCTTTCCTAGCTGGCTAACACCGCGAAAAATATTGAATTAAATTGTCTTCGAAGAACGTAAAATCCCTCAATCTTTTTTTTTCTATCGACATCCATAATAGTTAGCAATTGCAAGGAGACAGGAGCAATCGCTGACCAATTTCCAAGCGAAATTAACTTGAATATTTCTTTTATTCGTTATGCGAATGAATTGCAATTCATAGAATAAAGTGATTAATTTCATTGTACTCACTTAATGAAATCAAGAATATGTATCATAGAAATTGAATTCATGTCATGCTATAACTCATGAAGAGCTATTCAAACAGTAAAAACTGCATTCTAAGGAATTATATATTCCATAAAAATGATTACCAATATCATATTTATTCCACAATAACAATGTAACTACAAATAACTGGAATTGGTGGTTGCTTTTTTGCATAATGGCTTACTGTGAAACCTCCTTCGTCAAATACTAATTTAACTGGTGAAGTTTATCTAGATTTGCTGCAAAATGTGGAAGACTTGTTAATTTTTGGAATTTTCCATATTCTAGATGAATTCGCTAATTTGGGAATACTAATATTGAAAGCTGTATTTAAATGAAGAATATTGTGGTGAATGTTTGATCACCGGCCCTCACCCATTATTTTTTTTCTATGAGCAATATACAAACAACGCATTGTTGCAAAATGTAGAATAATTTTCGCCGACCCTTTCGAAAATTCAACAGAAGTAGAAAATTTCATTGTCACGAAGTTGATGGAGCTCACTTCGATTAATTATATCAGTTGATTCTTTAATCTGTTATGAATAGTGATATTAAAATGCAAACTCCCTTCTATTTGAAACACGAACAAAATGAGTATCATTAAACAGATTCCTCAATATCTTTGAAAAAGGTGTTTTTGTCTCTGCGACGAGTACGTCTTTTATAATGGTTAAAAGAGAATGTTTAAATAGAAATCTCACTAGTTTTTGCGTGAGCGTATCAAAGATAAGAGGAAGTTGGTGACATTTGATTAGGCCTGGAGATACGAATAGATTCCATTGATTTACTAGTATCAGCTTTTGAGGTATAGTAATATCTATTCACAAAAAGCCTCATGTATAAAGTAAATAAGAACCATAAAATATAAACAAATTAATTTGTTTTTGAAAAAACTTGAAAAATTTGATGAGCACAAATTAATTATTAATTTTGTTTCATATGTATGGTTTTAATAGTTTTTATCTGTTGAATGTCTACTTCTTATTCTTTCCTCCACAATAGGTCTATTATCTGTTCCTTCCCTGATATATTTTCTCATCCTGGCTCTCCCTCCCTCTTGGTCGACCTCTACTCCGTGTTCTAATTAGAGATTTCTCTCTCACTATTTTTACCAGATTATCATACGTCATTCGACTTAGATATTAGGTGTATTGCTTTTCACGCTATTATATCTATTAATGTCACATGATGTCTGATGTTTTCGCTTCTTTCTCGCTCTAGTAGTGTTTTTCCCGAGATCCGCCTAAGAATTTTTATTTCTGTAATCAGAGTTATTTCGATTTCGATGTTCATGACCTTGTTTTTGATTTATAGGTCATTATAAGTCTGATTATTATTTTGTAAATTCGTGCCTTTGTTGTATTAGCTATATATTTTGCCAAACTAAGTTCTGAAGACATCCCGGGACCTTATTTGCTTTGGCTACTTGTCCTCTAACCTCGTCTTCTATATCTTCACAACTGGTTATGTTATTTGACCTTCTAGTTTTAATTTGCATGTAATTGGCTCTTTTTATGTTGTCATACGAGTATATATATGTTTTTTTTAGTCTAGATACTACCGATGTTGATCGGTATGAGTTTTGTTTGTTTACCAACAATGTGAGCCTTAACTCTATTTTCTGAGTATATGTTGTCGATATTTGTTGAATGTAATGAATTAATAAATACCAGTTTAAGATTATTCAATTAGCAGATTGTTTTTGAGTTTTTAAAAACAATTCTTATTGATGTTAATAAAATGGAAGAAAGTTTCTTGCTAACAACGAACATCTTATCTTAGTGTAAATATATATATATATATATATATATATATATATATATATATATATATATATATATATATATATATATATATATACTATAGTTTGTTGGCGAGAAACCGAAGCTTATTCATTTATACAATTTGAATAGAAGAATAGAATGAATTCTTTAATTTTCTATACAAAATCTAAGTATCAATTTGGAATAGAAATTTTGTTTATTTTATCTGCTTTATTCGAATTAGTTGAAGTATTCAGTGAAATTCACCAGCCTAAATGAATTTAAATAATAACAATTTTTCTATTGTGAAGCTCATATAATCCGTTTAATAAAAATGCATAGTTTACATCGAATATTGATTCAAATAATATTATCATACGTGGGTTGCTACTTAAGTTTTGAGATGGCGACATGTCATAAAGTTTGACATTTTTAATGAGGAACGTACTCAGAACGTATTGTTGTACGAGTGCTATTTGAGTGGTTACAGATACTTAAACATTAATCTTGGTAAAAATGGAATTGAATCATGAACATTTTCGTGCGATTACTTTCTATGACTTGTGGATTAAACCAACAGCAATTACCGATCAACTAGCTTCTACTTTTGGTGATGAAGCACCATCTGGAGCCACCGTGTTTCGCTGGTTTCCTGGTCGCTACAGGATAAATTTCGTGAAGGTTGTACAAAATCGACGGTCGTGCCAGAAAACATATTTTTGTGACGTACTGTGAAATTGGGCTTTAGTTCCACTTGTATACATTGATTATTTCAAGAACAAAAGATTTGTTCGCGTTCGATATTACATAATTTGACAATCGCTAAAAACTAAAAAAAGCTCGCGCAAATTGGTGCTAAGAAATGCTGAAAAATCAAATCGTCATACTCCAAAAGACGTCTATAAGGCGACGAATCATGGATCTATGCATATGAAGCCGAAACTAAACAACAATCGACTGTATGGGTCTTAGACGAGCCAAATCCTATAAAAGCTATTCGCACACGAAGCACTTCGAAGCAAATAGTCGCCTGTTTTTCTTGGAATAACTGGACATGTCGCCGATCCATTAGAGCAGGGTAGAAAGGTCAATTCTAAGCGGTACAAAAGGATAATTAATTTGCCAGAATTCTTCAATCAAGGAAACCAATCGCAGATGACGACTCATTCTCCATCACGACAATGCGAGCTCTCAGACATCATTACCAAATAAAAATGTTTTTCAAAAGTTAATACATCAAATTGATGGGTCATTCGCTTGTTTGGCTCCAAATGGTTTTTTCTTCTGATTTTCGCAGATCAAAGATAAATTACGGGTTCAATGTTTTTCCACACCTGAAGAAGCGGTTGAAGCGTTCAAATAACATATTTTGAATTTATCTCAATTGGAAAACAAAAGTATATTGATCTTAATAGAAAATATTCTGAGAATCAATCACGCCATATCTAACTATAAATATTTGTTTCTATTTGTTTATCTATTTTATTGGAAACTGGTATTTTGCTATTAACAGTTTTTCTACTTATTCGTTTTTGCACGAAATTAGTAAGAGAAGATGAAGTAATAATATCCAAATACAGGGAAAACAAATTGCTAACCATTATTGTAGTAGCTTTGTATTTTTTGAGTGTTACCCACATAAATCTATTACATCCGTCTCATTTGAGAAACTCGAAATTTTGTTCTGCCTTATAAGTCTTTTAATGGTTTGCTGTTTGGATAATCATCCAAGTGACCTAAATAACTCTTTCCTGGTAATTTAAAATTAATTTGTGGGGCGTTGCTGCTGTCAACGAGACAGGTTTGAAAATATTCCATACATTTTCGTGAATGCTTGTCAAAAGCACATTCATCTAGCTTAATTGTGTAACATCACCAGTTAACATTAAACTTTATTGAGATCGATTTTGTTTATAACAGGAAAATATATTATAATATCTCTAGAGAAAATAAAGTTTCATAGGTATTCTTGTGAGATAACGTGGTGAGTGCTATATTTATTTTTTATTCAAGAAATATGTGTTAATCACATTCCATTTTTCATGTTAAATCCCATATCAAATTCAATAAAAAACTTCAATCACAACTTCTAGAAAATATAATTATTAAGCATATACGAGTTGATGTCCCTCAGTTGGGCTCATATGAATCTCCACATCACTGTTCTTAATCTTAATTCGGAAATAATTGTTTCTATGCAATTCAGCGTTTAACATACTATAATCATAAATAGTTTTTTCAGTGGGCAAAACATTGAGAATATGTTGATGTGTATTTTTGATAGAAATCGAATATTTCACTGTTTTGGTTTGTAAATTTAATCGCAAGAGAGAGAAAATTACTCTTGTCCAGTTTGAGGTCTATACGAAACTATGAATAATTCAATTGATGGAGTTGATGGGATGTCGGATAACGAGAAATGTTCGACTGAATATTGATGAGGCTCTAAAAGGTATCATAAGGATATTATAGTTGCAGCTCCACAAAGTAATGCTCCTTGAGATCTGAAACTTCGCTAATTCAAAGAGTAAACAATAATATATTGGCATAAAAGCAGTTTTGCTAATCTAGTCCGACTTTCATCGAATCAATTTAGAACAAACTTTGGAGATTTATTTTGCTTTGTTTTTATCAGAAAGGGATAACAAAATAGTTGAGTTGTTATTATTAGCTCATTCAAACTTGTATAATGTTATTAGTACAGACAATAGGAATGATTTGTGAAAATTCATATTCATAAATTATGGGTTACTGCTCTATAACACTTTAAAAGATATGTGAGAAGAGCAAACAAAATTAAACTTATGCCTTTCGATAGAATCATCAGTTTAATGAAATATCAATTTTGTTGAATCTTTATGTAGAGTTTCAATTCAGTTTGTACGTTTGTAGTTTGGTAATATATATATATATATATATATATATATATATATATATATATATATATATATATATATATATATATATATATATATATATATATTAGAGGATTAGGAATCTGCTACCAGACATTCAAGCTTGGTACATGGCGGTCTTATTTGCTCGAATAGTGCCGGGTTGGTGCTGCCTCCAGCATTCACCGACCGACTAAACCCTTTCCTCTTTCCTGCCTGCTGGCATCGCGATGGAACCACCTAAAGGTATTACTTCGTCGTGATGCCCTGCCTCTTATCCTTTTTTTATTGTCTAATAGTTTCTAATTGCTCCTGTTCTTTCGTATCTTTCCTTTTGTGTTATAATGTTCGACGCCATAGTAGATATCACATTCCACATTGTAGGAGACTGTAGCATGGTTTGGACTATGTTTTCTGGGCTTATGATGGTATTTGCTTCTGTTTCAGCTCGTCTTCTTTCATTTTGCCACCTAGGACACGCAAAAAAGGTATGATAAACATCGTCCTGTTCATTGCCACAATACTGGCAAAGTGGCGAGTCTTTTATTTTGAATCTGCAGAAGTATGCTGCAAAGCATCCATGTCCACATAATAGCTGGGACAAGGCGTACGTTATCTCCCCATGTCCTCTCTTGTGCCAAGGTTTAATTTCCGGTATGAGTCTTTTGGTCCAAGCGCCCAAGTGGTGTGTTGCTTCCCATTTTCTTTGCCATTTAGTTAGCGTGTTTTCTTTTTCTGTTGTTTTAACTGCTTGCTCTTTTCCATGTGTGGCGGTTCTCTCGTTCACCAATAGGTCTATGGGTATTATACCCGCCAATACTAATATTGCCTCGGTGGCTAGTTTTCTCTGTATCTTGAGGAACATAGATCTATACTTCAGATGTTTCAGAGATTCTTGCCATACTGGTGCAGCGTATAGCATAATCGAGTGGGCTACCGCCGACAGCAGTTTGCGCTTACTTGACGATGGTCCCTTTCTTTTCGGCATCAGGCGGCTAAGAGCCATTATCGTCGCTTCAGCCTTACGGCTTGTGTTTACAATATGAGCCTTCATTTTAGCGCCCTGATCGAAAAATACCCCTAGGTATTTAGTTTGTGGTTGAGTGAAGACCGGTGTGTCTATTATATCGATAGTCACCTGTTTAATAATCTTTCTATCCACCAGCAGCGTTGCCTCTGTTTTTTCTGACGCCAATTCTAGTCCTCTGGATTTCATCCATTCCACAACCCTTTGCACTGCTAAGTTGGTCACAGCTACGATTTCGTTCTCCGTCTTCCCACTCGCTACTACCGCCAAGTCGTCAGCGAATCCAATAAGCACGACTCCTGGCGGCATATCCAGGCGTAGTACATCGTCGTAGTAGACGTTCCACAAAGTGGGTCCAAGTACAGAGCCTTGCGGTACACCACTTGTCACTTCCATGTTAGTTCTGTCGCCAATTAAGATCCTTCGGTTGGTAAAGTAGCTTTTTACCATTCGTATCAAATATGGTGCTATCTTTCTTTTTTCAAGTTCTCTTACGATGCCTTGCCAGGGTGCCGAGTTGAAGGCATTTTTGACATCCAGGGTCACTAGCAAGCATAGTTTTCTATTTTGATGTGCGAGTCTTTTTGCTTTATTTACCTCTTCCATTACTCTCAGCATAGCGTCTATGGTCGATTTCTTTTTCACAAATCCAAACTGTGTATCAGCAAGGCCTCCTGTTCTGCAAATTTCTTCAACTATTCTTTCTTTTATAAGGTGCTCTAGTAGTTTTCCCATGCAATTTATTAGGCACAGCGGTCTGTATGTGTGTTTTGATTGTCATTCTTTACGTGGTTTTTCTATGAGCAGCAATTTGGCGGTTTTCCAGTAATCTGGGAATTCGCCCTTCAGGATTTGCTGGTTCATTACATTCAGACAGATTGGTGAAAGTCTTTGTGCGACACATCTAATTATCTCCGGTGGTATATGGTCGGGTCCTGCAGCCTTTTTTAATTTGATCCTGTTTGAAGCTCGATCCAGCTCTTCTGCCGAGAATAGTGGAATAATGTCTCGTACCTCATTGGCACTCTACTTAGTTTTCTGGTGTTGTGGGAAAAGCTTCTTAGCTTCGTCAAGCATGAGTTCTTCTGACAACGCAGGAGGTGATCTCAAGCTCAGTTTATTCATCACTATCTTGTATCCCAGTCCCTATGGGTCTTCTTCAACTTCTTCAATGACCCTTTTCCATTTAACCTGTTTTGCTCTTAGAATGGCGTTCTTTAGCCGCGCTCTTTCTTTTTGTAGGCTTGCCGGGATGTATCTTTTTGTTCTTGCGATATATTAGGTTTTTTATGGAGCCTTGTCATATTTCTCTTCCGTGTAAGGCATTTTTTCCGAGTCTCGGCGATTTCCGCTGACCACCAGTAAGCTGGTTTTTTCCTGTCACTTGGGATACCCTTTCGTTGGAATGTATTATCACATGCATGTTCTCAATTAATCTCTCTGGCTTTAAGGTTTGTTCTCTTGATGGTAATTTGCTTCGAAGTTCATTTATGAAGTAATCCATTTGTGTCGTAACCACCATCCAGCCGCGGCTCTTCATCTTCGTTCTTACGCTATCTTTCTTAATAGCTATATCAAAATAAATGTAATTGTGGTCTGTAAGATTTTCCTCTTCAGACACTCTCCAGTTCGTTACTAAAGGCGCTATATTGGTTGCCGCGAATGTTATATAGCTTTGGCCTCTACGGAAGGTAGGTTCACATCCGGTGTTCAGTGAAATTAAGTTTAGTTCTGAGGCCCATTCAGAAAGAATATCTCCTCTAGAATCATTTGTTGTTAAGTTCCACATCATTGATTTCGCGTTGAAGTCCCCGCAAATCAGGCACTTATTTTTCCATGTAGCCATACTATTTTTCAGTTCATTCAGTAAATGTTGAAACTCTTCGAGCCTTATATTTGGCGACATATAACAGCTATATATAGTGATTTTGATGCAGTCAATCCAGACAAATCCATTTCCCTGTCCCCAACCTTGTATCGATATGTGCTTGCTTGCTGGTAAGCAAATTGCTGCATCTATATTGATATCTGTGTACCAGCCGCTCTTTTTAGCTAAATTCTTGTTTGGTTCGCTTATGATTGCAATGTCTATTTCATTTGTAGCTGTTGTTTGTCGCAGTAAGTCATGTGCTGGAATACGCCTACCTAGGTTAATTTGAACTCCACTCCTAAGAGCTGTAAGACCTTGACGATGGTGGAGTGGCTCAGTAACTTCCTCTCTTCTCGGACCGTCTTGACGGACGGGTGGAGGGGAGTGAAGCTAAGAAACAGCTCAAAAAACAGGAGTAAACCTGGAGAAAAAATCCGTAATCCTACGCTGTTAGCCACCGTGGCTATGGGATGAATGGCTACGCGAAGTCAGCCTTGAACGGTGCCTCTGGGATACCAGGCGACCTCCCAGAGAATCCAGCCTTAGCGAGGTAAGGACGCACTGCCTCGCCGGACTTTTACTTCGTCCCCACTCGTGGGATTCGTATGGATTCATTTAACAAACTAAACAAAAAACGTCGTAGGAGGAGGAATATCTCGTCGGAGACAGAGGCATCTCTGTCTCACGACAGAAAAAGAAAAGTAGTTGATGAGGAATGCACGTCGTCTTCTGGTGAAGACGACAATAAAAAATTTGATGAGGAGACAAAAACTGTCGAGGATGACCTCGCCCGGGAGCTCTTCGAGCAGGAGCTAATCAAAAAACATAAGGAAATGGTAAACAAATCCTTCGCATTTGTCAGACAATCGACAATGATGGGGGAGGAAGTTGAAGAGGAAAAGGAGTCAAGCGACGAGTTTGACTTCAGAAAGTCTGACCTATTCTCGATCCTACTAGGTATCGAGAAAAAGGTCACCACACCCTATTGGTGCCAAAGCACCAATAAAGAAGAAAAAAAAGCCAAAAAAAAATCCTGGAGGGAGGAAAACTCCAGGAACGACGAAACATCCCCAGAGGCTATCAAACGAAAGCTCAGCGAGGTCGAACAGATCCTTGCGAGCCTTAATATTGAAAATGAAGATATTAAAAGGAGGATGGGGGAAATGAGAACCCTCACAAAAAGATTAAGCAAGGCTACGGATGGAAAAAATACATCCGATATTACATTAAGCGGCATTAAATGCAATGAATGCCGGAAAGAAGCCGAAAAGCTTAAAAAAGCGAAGGCTGCCAAAAAAATCATGGCAACCTTGGAAAAAGGAGGTTCCTTCAAAGATCTTGAAGGAATCAAAGATAAATTTTGGGAGGAAAAAGTGTTCTCCAAAACCAAGATTCTCCCTATGAGGAGCCAGGACGCGCTGGATAAAAAGGACTGTATGGTCCTAATAAATCCAAGCACTGAAAAAGAGTCAGAGAATATGACTCCTGAAATCAGGGAGTTAGCAGAAGCCCTTAATCCCGGGGAATCCGAGGTTATCGAGAATTCGGTAACCTCCTTAAAAACAAAAAAAGCCTGGAGGCATTATGTCGCCAGACTTAATGGAGAACCCGGCAAGGACTTCAAAATGATTGGCGCCATGGTCGGGGAGAACCTGGGCGAGGACATGAATGTCCTCATACTCGGTGGGGAGATAGCTCCCACGAGGAAAATTATAGAATTCGCTGCTAAAAGTGGTGGAAACTACAATATGATCATACACCCGAGAGCCTCCAGAGATAGGAGGTCGGAGGAGGGGGAATCTGTCCTGGTCAGGACAGGAGACAGGCCCTTCGCCGCCTTGACCCGGCGGTCACCTCGGAGAAGGTGAAAGCTGAGGTCGAAAAACAGACCGGCCTTGTAGGCCTGGTCGAAATCAAATTGTTTAGAAAAACAAGATTCGGAGGGCAGACGTGTCTTCTCTCTGTTCCAAATAACAAAGCCGGCAAGCTTAGAGAGATGGGAACCATCAAAATAGGATGGTCGGCTTGTAGGGTGAGGGAGCGAATAGCCCAGGACTGTAAGGCCGTAGCGAAATGTATGGGCTGCAAAATAGAAGGGCATAGGATGGACACCATGAGGTGTCCAGAATATAGGAAATTAGTCCTTGGGAACAAGGACTAAAGAGGTCTAAATCAATAAAATGGACAAAAGGTCCTTTTACAACCTCTTTGTCCAGGATTTAGACCCCAAAAGAAGTAACCCAGATTTTAATATGTTAGTAATCGTCGCTGTTGCTCCAAGGTTCCGGCAATATACACCGGAGGCCTATTTTAGAACGTTGTCGTCGGTTGATCCCTATACTATCAACATGACGACAACAAAGGTTTTATTTATTTTTTATTTATATATTTATTTTATATTTATTTATTTATTTCCTTTTATCTTATTTTAATATAGATTTTAGACGAGCATATCCCGACTATTATTACAAAATCCCAACTAGGATACCTACGGTTATTCATAAGATTAATATCAAAATAAATTTCCCATATGATAGCCCGGGGTCACGTATCTTGCTGCACAGCGTGGTGAGAATGTGGGCCTGATACAAGCAAAATGGCTAACGATAAAAAAATAGGCAAAAACCAGATAAACGTACTGCAAGTGAACTTGGGCTTTTGATATAAAAAATGCCTGCAATACCGCGAAATGGCATAAAATAGTCATGGCTTGTAAAGATAACGGAATTAGCCCTTACCTAACGAACTACATAAAGAACTACCTGAGTGACAGGAGGGTGACCTCCGGCATCATTTCACATAGGTGCACGATGGGCGTTCCGCAGGGCTCCGTCCTTGGACCGGTCCTGTGGAACATCATGTACAACGGTATCCTAGTTGGCCCAAAAGTTTCCACTATCGCGTACGCTGATTACCTCGTCTTCTACATCGTAGGAGACAAAGAAAATGAGGTCAGGAATAGAGCAGAGAATACTGTAGCTCTAGCGGTCCGTTGGATAACAAGAAACGGACTTAAAATTGCTCCTTAGAAAACGGAGATACTGACGGTGAAGGGACCACGGAAAACAAACGGTCCCTTCAAAATGGTAGTGGAAAGACAAAGAGTCGAGGCCACAAAAAATTAAAATATCTGGGAGTAATAATAACAAAAAACCTCAATTTCCTGGAACATATGAAATACACGGTCGAAAAAGCCGATAAAAAGATCTCACAACTACGGAGACTGATGCCGAATGTGGGAGGGCCTGGTTATTGCAAGCGCAGGGTTCTGTGCCAAGTAATGCACAGCGTCCTCTTGTATGCGGTGCCAGCCTGACGCGAAGCCATGAAGATACAATCATACAAGGAAAGATTAATGGCCGCGCAAAGAAAAGGCTTACTGATGGTCGCCGCTGCCTATAGGACCGTATCGGCCGAGGCAGTCCAGGTTATAGCAGGTTTCCCACCGATTGATCTCATGATAGCAGAGAGATGTTTTCTATATAAAATAGGAGGCAGGTTAGCCGGTAATAGACGAATGGCAAGAGAAAGAACATATAAAAAGTGGCAGGAGAGGTGGGATAGTCTGGAGACAAAGGCCCAGTGGACAAAAACATTGATTAAAGACATAAGAAGCTGGGTCATGTGTAAACAGAGAACCACTTCTTACTACATCACGCAGGTTCTGACGGGGCATGGTTCGTTCGGAACCTTCACTAAAAGAATCCGTAAAATCGAGGATGACACATGTAAAACATGTGGGCAAAGGGACGACCTGGCCCATGTCCTCTACGAATGTGCGAGATGGGGTGAGAAGAGAACCAGACTAAAAGAACAACTAGGATGTGACTTGCCTACGGCAACCGAGATCATAGGGAAAATGTTGGAGGATAAAGCAACCTGGAACGCGGTAACGACGTACATGACCGTAGTAATGAACAGAAAGGAAAAAGAGGATAGAAACTCTCAAGGATAGTAATAGAATAAGGAAAGGGATTTTCAAAGGGGATGTGCGCTGATGTAATGACAACTTGTTGTCCTCCCGGCGCACGCAAATCCCCAGGGATGCGTAAACAAGGAGGGTGGTTTAGTGGGTGAGAGTCCCACACAAACTCACAGCATTGCACCCGCCCGCTGTGAGGACGGCATTAGCTTCCACCCTACATTGGGGGCAAAAAAAAGAAAAAAAAGGTTAATTTGAACTAGCTTGAACATTTTGTTGGCGGTTTGTTCGCAGCCTTTTTATCTCTCCTCTATATAAAGGGCACTTTAGGGAAAGTGGCCTATGACCGGGGATGTTGCATAGTACGCAGTGAGCTTTTTTCGTACAGTCTTTTTTCTGGTGGTTATCTCCCCCACATTGTATGCACAGTCGTGTTCTATCAGGGCCCTTGCAGAATTTGGCTATATGACCAATTTCCCAGCATCGATGACACGAGTCCACTCTCACCCTTTCTCTCACACTGCAGTTGACCAAACCAATTCTTATTTTGCCCATTTTGAGTAGGCTATCGGCAGTTTCTTTTGGTATAAAGACGGTAGCTGCTTGTGTCCCGCCATAGTGAGGCCTCAAAGAGCTAACTCTTATGTCTCCTGTTGGTTTTCTTCCCTTGTCGATGTCTCTGATAGCAGCTTCCACTTCTTGTTTGCTAGTGACAGCATCAATGTTCTTAATATAGAGGACAACCTCCGCTTTTTGGACTCCTCTTAGCGCTTTAACTCCATTCCTTCCCCTAAGAGCTTCAACTAGTCGTTCTGCGCCCCCAGCTGTTTCCTCCATTTTGAGGAGTAGGTTCCCGGACTTCGTCATGCGGACACCGCCAACACTGTCACTTAATCCTTTCTCTTGCACTTCTTTTTTAATCTCCTTCAGTAAATCAGCATAGGTTCGGTCGCCTACGCCTCTCCTTGTTTCCTGGACTGAGCTCTCGTTTGTCCCTTATTGTTTGATTGCATGCAGATGACAGCTTCCTCGTTATTTTCTCTACATGCACACTCTAGTACCTTAAGGGCCTGGTCTTCGTCCCATTCTTTTGAGGGAACCACGGTGATGTGCTTGACTCCTTTGTGCCTCATCGCCTCTGTAAGTCTTTTACATGCCATATACAATTGGAACAAGTCTTGTTCTTTGTCTTGTTCATTTGGCAAGCCGACAAAGAAGTGAAGTTTACTACTTCAGTCTCCCCTTCATCTTCCATCCAAATCTTGCTGTTACTTGCCACACTTATAACTTTTCCAGGCTGTATTTTGTTTGTTTCGACAAGCTTCCAAATGTGTGGTATTCTGACGGCGACTTCCTGCACAATTTTGTTTTCTGCAGCTTTTTTTGTATCCATGAATATGGCTAGGTCTCTTTCATCTAACACTCTCCGCATATTTTCGGTTATTTTTTTTGTTTTTTGGAAACACTCATTTCTCCACTTCATTCCAATCAAATTCTTCAGGGATTCTTCGTTTAGGCCTTTGGTTAAATGTGTGTCTATTTCGTGTGTCAGTTTGGGTTGACGAACATGTTACTGGTCTTTCGTTTGTTTGAGTGCCCACCTCACGAGTATTTATCTTCACGGTCTTCTCATCTTGGGGCTTGGGTTTATCCGGGCTGTCTACAGCTCTTCTTAGAGTGTCCTGGGCTTCTCTTGTCGTGAGTTGCTCTGTTAATCTTAGCAGTTTCGTAGATATTTCTCTAATTTCCTTTTTGGTATTTGTGCTCTCACGAGCAGTCTTCACTAAGGCTTTCGTTTCAAGCACTAGGGAATCGATAATCTTCAGGATTTTGGTTCCCGGGTCTATTGTTTTCCTACTTTGTGACATAGCAATATCAACGATGCTAATATTTTCTAGTCGCTTTCTTTTAGCCAACTGCTGTATGTTTGAAGTCCAGCCAGTGTCATCATCAGTTGACAAATTGGGAACGGATCCTCTTCTCCCAGGGGGAGATCTTGCTAAAGAGCTTCTCCTTGCAAAGGGGTCTATTTCCATTCCAGTCACCGTATCCAGCACCCCGGCCTGGTCTCCTACCGCGGGCGCATAGTGGTCGCTTGCTGACGGTCGAGGGGGGCCCACTCTCTCACCACCACTCTCGACCGGTACTGAGGTATCCCTCCTCTGCACCGTACTTTCCTCATTATTTCGTTCCATAATTCATTTATTTTCAATGTTTTTGGAATTTGTTCGGGTTCCTTTCCTAGATCAGTTGTCTTCCCCACGACTAATGAGCCCGATCTACCCATTGATGGCCGCCCGCTTCGGTTCAGACGTCATCCTGCCAGTTTTTTGGTATATATATATATATATATATATATATATATATAAATATATATATATATATATATATATATATATATATATATATATATATATATATATAATATATCGTCATGCTAAGGAATTGTACGTTAGATTCCGAGATCATCTTAAAACGTCTGAAACTCGCGCGATTCTAATGATTATATGAACCTCTTAAGAACTTAGCGAATAGTCTACAACTAGAAAATTCAAAAAAACTCATTTTTAATACAAGTATTAGCAGATTCTATTTTAAATAGTAGTTCGTGGTCCAATATCATGCATTAGTCATCTGTCAATGAACTGTAAATTTATAAGAGACGATGGTGATTGTGGTACATCTTGGATTTCTTGCTATTTCGGAATTCTGCGAATTTTGTACAATCCTAGTGTTGTAAAAATGTTGTCAATTAGATTTGTATCATATAGAGGTTTTGTAGTGACTTTTGTAAATGGGGACTATTGATAGTAGTCCTGGAGGAAAGTGAGGTTGATACAGAGAAATTTTCTAATTTTTTAGAGATTGGGAGATGGTCACTTTGTTTATGAGGTCGTTCCGATTTTAGGTAGGTTTAGAGCTTTTTCTTGTATTACAAATCCTGCATTTTCAAATGCTACATCCTGGTGGATTTTCTATGAGGTACGTTCCTTGAGGTACCACAATTTTCAAAAGTAGCGCGTTGTGTAGAAATTTTCTTAGCCTGCAGAAAACGGATATGTAATGGGCTATAGATACCTCCTATATTAATGTGAACTTAATTGAGGTGGAGAAATATTTGCAAGGTGCTTATACTGTCGTAGTTCCTTCGAAGTAGATGTTCTGATTATAAATATTACAAACACATAGGTCCAGTGGTCCATAAAATATGCCCCCAGAAAGCCATCAAATAATCTTCCAATATGTCCAAAATTAGCCGGCTGACTCTCTCAGATGGAACTGTTAAACATGACCCAATCAACTTTCATTGAAGCTTGAACTTCTGTCTTCTGTTTTGTCAAACTCGAGACGCTATAACTTGATTCACCCAATAAGTGGTATAACTGTATCTGTCGATGGCGAGGTGGTATATGAGAATGTATAAAAGTGGAATTGAATATTCTTGAATTATTGTACCAAAATAGTGTGAAATAAAACGATAAATTGATAATATGCAATGGAGAATTTGTTATTGATAGTGATTTAAAATCTATACAGTTATGAAAATGTGAATAGCCTTAGCCGGTATGTCTTTTTTATCCAATAATAATTATGTAGTTGGGAAACATAACAACCAGATTAGGTACTAATTACAATCATGTACTTGAATTAGAGGAAGAGTAGCTTCATCTGAAAATAGTATAATCAGAAGATTTCCTGAGTATATTCTCGTCATATTACCCCATCATGCAGACGCCTGTTCAGAATTTCTTGAACCAGATATACTTTATGTTGGTGATATTTTTCTCCTTATATCTCACTTAGACGCACCATGATTTTGAGTGAACTGAACCTTTGGGAAATGGGGCAATGTCTAATTTTAATTTTCGTTAAAGAATCTTCTGCAATTGTTCCAAAGTACAATGTTCTGCAGAATAACTTCACTCGCAATGGAATAGAATTTCATGGAAAACTTACCTTATATAGAGTTAAGATTTTAGTTTGATTTCTCATACCACACCATCAATATCAAGTATTCGATATGTCATTTCTCCGATGATGCCGATTAAATAGATTATTTTCCATACAGGAATTAATTTCTGTTGGAATGTAAACAGTAATGCACAAACTGAGCCAAAATAATTATCAGGGCGAAAAAATAAAAAATTAGGCACATTTTTACTTATTTGAACCACTGTCCAAACTCGCTTGTTTTCATTAGAAACTTATTGGAAATAGCCTGTTATTAACTAGGTTTTACAATTGCATGAAAGCCTCCTAAGAAGAACTTGGACATTATCAAAATTTCCCATGTTAGTTCACCAGTCAATAGCAGAAAAAAGATTTGTTCCTAATTTTAACTTACTCACATAGGTAAGATAAGTAAGGACAACCTCGATCTAGATCGGTTGTGGCTCACCCATAGGACTGAGTCTTCTTCGACGTTCTTCCATAATAGGTCTAATAATAGGTCCTTCTATATCTTTCACTATTCTGGCTTATGATTATCACTACCTCTTTCGTGGTTGCCCTCCACTCTATGTTCCAATTGGAGATTCTTCCTTTCGTTTTTTTACAAATCTATCATATATCTTTCAACTTATATGTTGGATCCACTGTTTTTTCACTGTGATACCAGCTTTAGTTTCTTTTTCGGTCTAATAGTGTATTATAATAATATTCATTTCTGTGGTCTCTAAGAGTTGCTCCGTTTTTGATGTTTCTGATCTTGTTCATGCATAGGTCATTATAGGTCTGATTATTATTTTGTAAATTTGTAAATTTCTTTCTGGTATTAGCTATATGTTTTCCCAAACTAGGTTTTGAAGACATCTCGCGACTTTATTTGCTCTAGCTACTCGCGTTCTCTTACCTAGTCTTCTACGTCTCCATAACTGGTTTTTAGTGAATCTTATTATTTTTTGTATTCTTTTCGTTGGTAACTGTCCAAATCGCTATGGATATAGTGCAATCTCTTCTGATTGACCCTATATCCTGATATTTGAGTCTACACACGTGATACCTTTGCACGTGAAAAAATTGTATTAAGTTGCAACAACGTGAACTAAATTTACGCTTATGGCATTTTTTTATGTGTTGGGAAACGTGATAAAGTTATTCGAGATTTTCGCACTCTATTTTATTTTCTAATTTCTCGATATATTTGACACAAGAAATACCTAACCAATTTCATTCTTATATTTGCTCTGTTCTATCTTCAGTCTTCCAGAAAAAAGTTTCATAAAAGATTCTAAAATATTACCATTTCGAACTGTCTCATATCAACTCCCTATCGCGTATCAGTACAAATATCGCGCTTGTGAAAGATTCAATAAGAATGAAAATGTTATTTCCACCATTTTTATCTGAAATATTGGAAATGGCGAAGCATTCGTGTGATATAACTAAGTTAAGAGGTTTATTCTTGATAATATTTCTTCATTAAAAAAAAAATTTGTAAGCCCATTTTCTTTGCGTTAGCATAAGCTCTGGTTTTAAAATGTCGCTGAGAGGCTGTAAAACTAAAAAAATTTTGTCGAATATATTCAGAGCAAGAAGCTATTAGCTCACAATATTGTGCAAGAAGAAGTTAACTGATGAGTTAGCGCGTTTTACAAGAATAATTTAATTGAAAATTGACTATATATATATATATATATATATATATATATATATATATATATATATATATATATATGTTTCTCACTTATTGTCTTGTGATACTTTATAGAGATTAAATTGAGTGAGAGTTTTGCATTTACTATATGCAACATAGAAGGTTTTATTTACGTTATCCATTGAATATTTTCGTAAACATTTTTTTTCACAATACCAATAAATTTTTAATATTTTTAACATAACATTGAAATAAAAAATACCTAAAATGAGCAGGACGAACTGAAAAAAGAGGAAAAGATAGGTAGAAAAGATATCAAAGCAAGTTACTGTTTGCGAAAACCAGGAACATGACGTACGATAGGTGTTTTTTAGTAATTATATTTTCCATGTTCGTAAAAGCAATTATAGTGGAAAATTAAAAAACGTATCAAGTGTAGGAAATCAAGAATTTTGCCCAAGAGAGTAACCATATAGATATTTGTTTTGTACCCAATATTAACAAATGTGTAATTTCACCTCAGGATTTATATGAATTTCTATATTTTCCATTTTTTTTAGGCGCAGAAATATTTTTTACACCATTGAAATTTAGTGGTTTTTGACGAAAGGAAGAGTGTGAATTTTGTCACTTCCAATAGTTTTATTCTTTTCTTTCCAGAACAAGACAAAAAGCAAACAGAAAATACTAATGAACTAACAAAAACAGTCCAAATTATACAAAATAATGAAAATGAAGTAGTTGTGGTTACTGGTAAAGTTGAAAAAATATTCACTTATTTAATAATAAACATAATTAATTTGGTTGCATTATTTTGACTGTAGTTAATCGATTGGACGGAGCCAAATCTGGTGAATAAGGGGGTGTTTTAGTCAAAAATCAATCATGATTACTCAATGGCAATCCAAAAAACTGAAACAAGAACTTTCCCAGCAGATTTTTGGACATGAAACTTCTTATGTCTAGGAGTGTCGCCATTCCATAGAATATTGCTTTGTTTCTGGATCGTAGAAATGTACCCAAGTCTCATCGAGCACAGATCGAACGCGATGCTTTTACCCTTACACGCTTTTCACATTCAAACATTTGGGGATCCATTTTGCAGCAATTTCTCTCATGTCCAAATTGACGTGAACTATATGATGAACGCGTTCGTATGAAATATTCAGTGCTTCAGATATCCGTTTTAACCCAATTCGACGGTCTGATAAAATCATGTCATGAACCGTATCGATATTTTCGGGGACTAACACAGAAACTGCCCTTCCCGATGGGTCATCATCAATGGAAAATTGACCTCTTTTGAAGCTTGCAGTCCAATTTTTCACGGTCGCAGACGAAGGACATTGATTACCTAGGGTATTAAGCATATCTTCGTTAATCTGCTTACCTCTTAACCTTTTTAAATACAGGTACTTGATGTTGGCTCCATGCTCCAATTTGTCGATTTTCACAATTTCCCATTTCCCATTTCCCATTTCCCATTTCCCATTTCCCATTTGCCATTTCTCATTTCACATTTCACATTTCCCATTTCCCATTTCCCATTTCCCATTTCCCATTTCCCATTTCCCATTTCCCATTTCCCATTTCCCATTTCCCATTTCCCATTTCCCATTTCCCATTTCCCATTTCCCATTTCCCATTTCCCATTTCCCATTTCCCATTTCCCATTTCCCATTTCCCATTTCCCATTTCCCATTTCCCATTTCCCATTTCCCATTTCCCATTTCCCATTTCCCATTTCCCATTTCCCATTTCCCATTTCCCATTTCCCATTTCCCATTTCCCATTTCCCATTTCCCATTTCCCATTTCCCATTTCCCATTTCCCATTTCCCATTTCCCATTTCTCATTTCCCATTTCCCATTTCCCATTTCCCATTCTTTTCTATTGTTGCAACCCTCGCTCACCTATCGATCGATTTATTCCTTCCATTCATGTTTTCCTTGTTCTTCTACTTTTCCGGTTTCCTAGTGGTATCTATCTCATTACTTTTTTTGCTATTGTCATTCTGTGACTATGGCCGTACCTTTACCAATTGTTTTTTTTATATACGTTATAAATGTCTATTCTACACCCATTTGTTCCCTAATTCTCTCAATAGTAACTGTTTCCAAACTTGATATCCAAGATGCGGTCTATTTTTCTTTTCATTAGTTCTTTCAACTGCCACATCTCTGATTTATATATTAACGTGCTTTTTATCATGGTATCATATATCCTCATTTTTATTTCTCTCGCTATCCCTGTACTCCATAGAATTCCATTGAGTGCTTTTATTATTTGCTTTGCCTTGTTGATTCTCGTTTTTTTTTTCAATGTCATCCTTTTTTAAGCCTACATGTCTATAGCTATTATATTTTTCTATTGTTTCATTATGTTCCGGAAAAAGATCCGTATATAGATATTGAATGGCTTCTACACTATGATTTATAACTGGTTCTTAGAGTACTTTCTCTAATTTCTTGATCGATACGTAATTTTTATTTTTTTTTTATTTAAAATTAACGTGCTCGGCTACTATGGCCACTTGCACGGGAGCGGTTATAATACATTAAATATGAAATGGTTCATTGATACAAGTATACAATATGAATACACAGTAACACAATTGTTCTATACTTGGTGGTACAGCTGTACATCTTTGAGAAATTGAAGTAGAGAGGTAATTTGTTCCGAGTTGTTAAGGACTTCATTGTAGTTCTGGCTAAGCCGAAACTGTTGTCTTTCGACGGTATATTTGCGACACTCGGTCAAAATATGCTTCATGGTTAGGTACGAGTTGCAGCTGGAGCAAAATGGTCTGGCAGTAGTAGTCATAAGATATCCATGAGTAAGTCTTGAATGGCCAATTCTTACTCTTCTAATCGTAGTTAAGTCTTGCCTTGAGAGACCAGCGAAGATAATAGGTTGGTTACCAATTGAACGCTGTATTTGACGTAGGGATGTGTTAATAGTGTCCCAATGCTGCTGCCATGTAACTCTGGATTTTCTTTTGAACTGTGATTTTAAATCCTTTCCAATAATTACATTGTCGGTGACGGTATATGTAGCTGCAATTTTTGCCTGTTTGTCTGCTAGTTCGTTGCCTTCGATGCCAATGTGGGAAGGTATCCAAATTAAAGTAACTGCTATTCCTTGGGATGAGATAAGCTGGTAGGAGTCATGCATTGATTGGACAATAGGATGTTCGGTAAATATATTTTGGATGGATAAAATAGAGGCAAGTGAGTCTGTACATATGGCGACGAGCTTATAAGATGGAGAGATTGAATTGATGGCCTGTAGAATGCTGAATAGTTCACCTGTGTGAACGTTACAGGTTGATGGGATAAGGGAAGATTTTATTGCAATTTGTGACGTTGTAACAGAGCAGCCTACTCCTGTTTCATTTTTGGATGCATCTGTGTATAACACTAAATCATAGTGGTTATTCATTATTATGTCATTAAAATCATTTATAATTAATTGTTTGGGTGTTGCATGCTTATTGTATCTCATAAGGGATGTGTTGAATTTAGGAATGTTGATAGTCCATGGGGGAGTAGAGGGGATAGGAAGGGGGCTAGTTTGTTTGAGGTTGACGCCGTCAAGCAGCTGGGATAAAATTAAAGGGATAGGTTTCAATAATGGCAAGGTTGAGGAGTTGTGTAACGTGTTAGAATTTGATGTGAAAAGCGAGTAGACAGGATTGAGGGGGTTAGACGATACGGAGGCTGCGTAAGAAACCAGAATTTGCTGCCGTCTGATCCAAAGAGGGGGCTCATTAGCTTCGCAGTAAATGCTTTCTGCAGGACTAGATCGAAAAGCACCTAAACAGAGGCGTAAAGCTGTATTATGCACCGAGTTCAGGAGATCGAGATCAGATTTTGTGGCCGAGATATATATGTGACAGCCATAATCTAATTTCGAGCGAATGATGGCCCTATAAATTTTGATAAGGGAGTTTTCGTCTGCTCCCCAGTGGCAATGCGAAAGGATTTCAATAAGGTTTAATCTTTTGCCGCATTCGCCTTTGATTTCTCGAATATGTTGTTTCCAGGTGAGCCGAGAGTCGAATGTTAGACTAAGTATTTTACAGAGATCAACAACAGGAAGGCGGTCATTGTTAATGAGGATAGTAGGAGATAATGTAGATGGTCGTCTACTAAATTTAATAATTCTGGATTTTGTTTGTGAAAAAGTTAATCCTAAGTGAATTATATTTTTACTTAGGGTGTTTACTGCTGACTGAATTAGATTACTTGTAGTAGGAGTAGATGTGCCATGACAGTAAATAACCAAGTCGTCTGCATATAAAGCATACTTGATGGGAGGCAGGAGATCAGAGCAAATATCGTTTATTGCTAGATTGAATAAAGTGGGGCTTATAACCGATCCTTGGGGAACACCATCAGTCTGGGCACAGGTTGACGAGAAAATTCCACTAGCAAAGACTTTGAATGTCCTTGAAGTTAAGAAATTCCGAATAAAATGAAATATATGTCCGGAGATATTTAGTGAAGTTAGTTTATTTAGAATTGACTGTCTACTGACAGAATCAAAAGCACCGTCGATATCAAATATAGCTGCAATGACCTCTTGTTTTTTATTAAGGGCAACAGAAATATGGGATTGGAGAAGAACCAGATTGTCTTAGGTCGATCTATGTTTTCGGAATCCCGACTGTTCTTTTGAGAATAAATTATGTTTATCGAGAAACCATAGAAGCCACTTATTAACCATCTTTTCTAATAATTTGCACATGGTACAGGTAAGTGATATGGGCCGGAAAGAGTTCGGGGAGGTAACATTTTGTTCAGGCTTTTTTAAGAAGAGTTTTTAAGAAATATGTACGGGATGTCATCGGGACCGGAGGCAGTATTTTTGCAGCTACTGAGGGCTGAGGTAAGCTCTAAGAAGGAGAATGCGCAGTTAAGAGAGGTGATATCTTGCGTTATAGTCGTAGAGCATGGGTAGGTAGTTTTGTCTATAGAGGGTGGTGTGAAGTTAACTTTACATTTAAATTTTGATTCAAAGGTTTTGGCCAGAATGTTGCTGATTTCTTCATTTTCACTCACTATTTTATTGTTATATAAGAGAGTCGGAATTTTTAAATTGGAATAGTTACCTTGAATTTTTCTAATTTTATTCCAAAGTTGGGTGGTACTTGTATTAACATTTATGGAAGACACATAGTTTCTCCAGGAACATTTTTTACTTTGCTTTATAATATATCTAGCCTTGGCTCTGGTTCTCTTCAGATTGATAAGGTTCTCTTGTGTTTTATGACTACGATTAAAATTAAGTGCTATTTTTTGTTGTTTTATAGCACTTTCACAGCTGGAGTTCCACCAAGGGACAGTTTTTTGTTTAGGACAGATATTACTTTTACCAATGTGCTGATTAGCAGCTGAAAGTATAGCATCTGTAATCCTCAATATGTTATTGTTTATATCATCTGTGAGAGATAATTCCGATAGGTTGGACTTCGTTTGAGACTTATAACTAGTCCAGTCGGCAGAGTTTAAGCGCCAATACCTTCTGGATAAAGTATCATTTTAGTTAGGGATACTGGAGGATATGATAATAGGATAATGATTGCTATCATATAGATCATTAGCGGTATGCCAATTTAGTGAAGGGGCAAGTTTGGGGTCACTAAAGCTAAGATCAATACATGAGAAGGTGCCAGATGAGAAATTCAAGTGTGTATTTTATCCAGTATTTAGCAAGCATGAGCCAGTACAATTGATCACGTTTTCGATAGTTTTTCCCTTTCCCATGGTAATATTGGATCCCCACATTGTATTATGGGCGTTAAAGTCACCTACAAGAATGTATGGTTGGGGGAGTTGAGAGATTAGGTTGAAAAGTTCTATTTCTTTTAAAGGATAATTAGGAGGAATATATAAGTGGCAAATAGTAAGATTATTTGGGCACCAGGTGGAAACTGCAATAGCCTCAAGATCTGTAGCGATTTGGAGAGGGGAGGAAAATAGTTCACTAGAAATGAAAATAGAGGTTTTAATTTAGGGAGTTTATCTATTTTAGAGTTGGTTTCTTGTAAACACAAGATTTCAGGGCGCATATCTGATATTAATTGTTGGATTCTTTCCAGGCGAGGAAAAAACCCATCACAATTCCATTGAATAATTTTGAATGGGGACTTAGGGAGTTAATAGTTTAGGGTATTCATCATCTGTTTGATTATCCGTAGAAACGCTTTTGTTATCAGATAGATCCTCAGGATTAAGTTGTCTCTTAAGTTTTTTCTGGAGTCGAGTGAGACGGTTTTTCAGAGATCGCTCTTTTGTTTCAGCATAAAGAAGTGATAAATCATTTAACAGTCCTTGGATATTAGGAGTAAATTCTAAAGCATCGTTGAGAGGATCAGAACTACCGTACGAGTTTTCTAAAAATGCCGTGAACTGGATTTCAGAGAGCGTGAGATTGGACGGATTGTTCTTATAAAGGTTCTGAATAGAGATTTGAGAATTGAGAGTGAGTTTAGGATTTTCGGTGACTAGCGTTTTAGTTTTTTTCTTACAAGGCTTAGTTGTGTTGTGTGATGTTTTATATGATGGGGGGGGGGCATTTGGTTGTCTGTTGGTAATGGAGATTCTGTGGGGGATAGCTGACTGGGGGTGTCAACATTATTGTCAGAGGATATAGCTCTTTTTTGGCCATGAGATGAGTGAGGAAGTGTAGGGTTAGATGGTGATTCAGCATTAGTTTGATTAGATATTGATAAATTATTCGAAAGAGGTTCAGAAGGTAACAGGGGGGAAGAGGAGGTACCGCTGAGTGAAGTAGAAGCTGGTAATTGTGGTAGTGAAGGAGAGTGGCAGGATATGTCATTTTGAGGTTCAGACGGTGTGGGATTTGTGCAAGAGTCAGCAGTATGTCCACTCTGTTTACAGAGAAAACACACCAATTTATCAGTAGAGACAAATATACGATACGGGGTACCATCGTGAGTAATCAGAATCGAGGTTTCTATGCTAAAGTTATCATTTTCAGGGATGACGTAAGTAATTCTACGGAAACTCATGATATGAGCGTATTCATCTCCTTGCGCGCCACATTTCACAAATGAAACAGGAGAAGCTATTTGCAGTCCGATGTCCTTGAGAGCATTTTCGATAACAGAGTGTGGGATAGTAGGGGATACATTCGATATTAAAATGCGTTTAGCTGGTGAAATTAGTCTTCGAATAGGAATTATTGTAGAGTTGATGCAAATGTTCTGGTGACTTTTGAGAAGATCATCTAAAATTGCTGTTGTGGAGAGATATATGCAAATACGGTTGTTAGAAATTCTTGATGCGAATGTAATGTTTTTTGGGGAAACGATATCTCCTATAGATTTTATGTATTCGAATAAAACGGTGTTGGGGATAGAATGCATAATAATTGCTTGCTCGCGTTTAGGAAAAGTAAGGGGAGGAGGCTTTGTTAACGTTGCATCAACATATGATTTTGGACCATGAGATGAGTTTTGATAAGATAAAGATGATTGGGTTATTTTATTCAATGTAGTCATTTTGCTAGTAGCTCTGGATACCAAAGCTACAAGTTTCAGGTTCAGAAAGGAATAGGCGTCCGAGAAGGACCCTGTGGAATAAATAGTAGGAAAATAACAGTTACCTTTTGCACTCCTACGACACTGGTGGATTTCTTGTTTTATTTGCAGTCAATAGTTCCACAAAATAAAGTAAATAAACGGTCGCAAATTGAATTTTAATGATCACATGTTGATATTTGGTTTTTAATAGATTTCAGTGGAATAAAAACGTTAATATGAAATTAGCACGAAGATAACAATATTTATCCAGATAGAACAATATGCGTGAGCACTCGTCGGCTACCCGAATGAGAATCGGATACGTAATTAAAGATTATCATTATCAAAATATTTCTAACCTTACCAAAATATTTCTCGAAACTGAAATCTGAGGCACAAAAAAGGAGTAATATTATAGGTGAAGTTCTTTATAACAATTTTGATACTGTTGGTATAGAAAAGACACATAAATATTTAGAAAAAATATTAAGAAGTCATCGATTCCAAAAAATCTATAAACAAACGATCAAATATACATTTGATTATAAAAATGAGAAATCCCTGGAGCAGTGAATTTATAGAACCTATTTACATACAAACAAATAATGATATCAGAAACCTCAGCAATTTCCGTGAAATATACCTATAATTCTATTTCTAAATATTGATATAACTTTTTGTATATCTGTGTGTGTGTATGACAACTGAGGATGAAAACTTTGTGTACAGTAAAAACACAAAATCTGTTTTGAGTTTTTGATATAGTAGCTGGTCTATCGATTGATATAATTATACACATTATATTTTAATTAAAATTAAAATAAGAGAGGATCAACAAAAATATTGTCTATCTAAAAATTAATTGAATAATACCTGAACTTGACAACAAAAACAACATACCTATCAGAGAACATCAGAAATATTCGACTGTGAAGAATCTTTCATTTTCATATCAAAAAATAATTGCGATGATATTATAATATCATAATGATTCCTCTGTTTAGTGGAAAATCGTGAGAGTGAAATTTAGTTGAGTGAGAACGATATTAAATCGACTTAGGCCTAGTGGTAAGTCATCATAACTGTAACTAAAGACAATATTCACTACCACAGACAACACTATTTGAAATAAAATACCATCAATTCAACATTAAACATTAAACTCCGACCGTTTTTCTCCATAGATATGAGCCTATTAGTAAAATATTCAAATAACTGTGCTGTTCAAGTGGTCGATGGCATTCTTCGTTACGAGACAAATGAACGTAGATTATTATTGCGACAATTAAGTGAAGTGTCTGCCAGCGATTGGAACACTATTTGAAAATATTCAAATTGAGAGAAATGTTACGACTTGAATTGAAACGAAAGTATCTATTAAATATCAATTTTACAAACCAAGCGCAAAAAAGCCAGAAGAGTTTACTGAAGAGAAAAACGGAGAAAATCGTGTAAAGAATATTATAAACCAGTTTACGATGTACACTCAAAAGCAATTGAAAAACTTGGCACATATTTTTCAGAATAAATTTAATATAGCGATGTTTCATGTTTAATTTATGATACGTTTTATGATAAAATTAAATGATATTTTTATTGCCTGCAGGTGGATTCAATTATTCATTACTTTACCATTTTATAGATATTAAATTCGTATATAATGTTGTTTTTATGTCGAGTGCATGTACACTGTGATACCAATGACCTATTAAGCTCATATTTGCTGTGGCATTGGGGAGACTCTGTGTTTATAGCTGATATGTTAATCCCATTCCCTTTAGGAAGTTCAGAACGTGGGATGACGCTAGATGATAAAGATCTTTATATTGTGTTTCGTACGCTTTGGAGCTCCGCAGTTTCTCACATTTCGAGAGAATGTGGATGGAAGTTTCGTCCTCTACGTAGCACAATCTATACAAACTCTGTTAAAGTTAGCGCCTTCAGGTCTCCATTGATGGAGGCATGGCAATGATCCATATAGTCTCCTGTTGCTATTCGTAGATTTTCCTTACCTGGGTTAAGACATTCAACAGATCAGTCCTGGTTATAGTTTATCATGAGTATTTTTACCTATCTCTATTCCTGTAGATTGTTCCAGTAAATGGTTATTCCTCATCGACCTTATTTTCTAGGGTTTTCCTTATTGTCCTGTAGCCGATTCCTCGATTTTATGGCATCGAACCTCAGAACCTGTTTACGATAACTGCTTTTTAGTTGGACATTTTCGTTCATTTTTAGTATTGCTTTCTGATCTCATTTGCTGCTATAACTTAGTTTGGTATTGAATTTTCTCTTAAACCGAATTTCATCCTGAGAAATATTTTTTGGGGAAGGTTTCAGTTTTTTCTGATAACACATTCTTCAAACATTCTAATTGATATTTTTGCCTTTCTGTCCAATAATGTATGGAGAGGTGGAAGATTTACATTTCTACTGCAGATGTTGGGCATAATCGCGTGGCACTGGTTTTAAATATGCAAACCAGTATCTGTACCTTGAAGAGATAAATTATCGTGTTTTTCAAGTGCCCCTGACCACTGCCCCGTATTTGATGAATGGTTTCTCTATTGCAGTTTACATCCACAGCAGGATCCTTGCACTGCAACCCAATTCATCTCTACGAAGTTTCTACACACGATCAGGGCTTTCGTAACTTGAGTGGTTATATCCTTTTCAAGTTTATTCCAGAGCAGTTCACCAATCAACACCCCCTTCTTCTGAGAATGCATCTTTCCTTGTGGACCTCCCCTATTTATGATGATAGAACTGGTGTCTTGCTCTAATACTATTTCTGGTGTTCTAGTGACTAGTGAATGTGATATTCATCTGGAGATTGTCCCATCTACTCTACTCGCATCAAATATTTTTTCTAGTCGATTGTCCATATCGACGAAGATAAAGTATTTTCCACTTCAGAGTCTCTGTTCCTTTGTAGTTATCGACAACTTTTTTCATCGTCTTGACTAAAAACGATGTAAGGCTGATTTGTGTGAAGGTCTTGAAATACGTGTTACTCCTTTCCAATTTTGACATGAAGGAGGCATGTCTTCAAAGTTCTGGTATGAATACTCACTTACCAAAGAAGTAAAACTCTGAAACACAATTTTATAAATAGATATATCAAATTCGTATATAATGCCCAGATACTATTGATTGGTCGATGTTTATATTTATATAAATTATTATAAGGGTGAATATAAAATATATAAATTTCGAATATAAATTCCTTTACTCATAAAAACAGAACTTGTTGATAGAATAAAGAGTTGAAAAAAATATAATTCAAACTAATCAATATTTAAACAGCAAAATAATGAGGAAATGAAAGCTAAAAATTTTATAATAAATGTTGTATCTGACCCTTATTGAATCCACTATGGAAGGGAAACGTTATCAAGGATCCACACTTCCATATTTCTCTTGAATTGTTCAATTTATTCACTGAAACGAATTCACAAACCAATCCACACGGTAACCGGAAACTTCAGCTGGAAACAACATTTTGAAATAGCACGGGGACTTTTTTCTTATCACACATCTGAATTAGGGAATTATTCATTCCGTCTTTTGTTAATTTGGCTTCATTTGTAAATAGTGTCATGTACAGCGTTGGTCAATGATTGTTAATCCATCTCCAGGATGTAGTCGCAGAACCATATTGAATTTTTGATTGAGTAACATTGAGTTCTCCACTTACTTCTAATGATTATTGTAGAGTTCCTAGTAACAGCGACAGTAATATTATCTTCCTGCGCTCCTTTACAGTTGATTCGAGAGTTGCTTAGTTAAGTTTTCAGACAAATAAAAACAAATATTTATAATGGCTTTTTCAAAATAATCTCTATCATTGGGTGCCAAACAAGGACTGTATGGCGGATGACCCATTAATTTGAATTTTGACTGTTCAAAAACGTTTTTGTTTGAACGGATGTGTTAGATGTCTGATTTTTTTGAACACATCTGGTAAACAAATGCTGTTATACTATTCAGAATTGACCGTTGCTCCAATGGAACGGTGGCGGCATGTCACTTCCGAAAAAGGCAACAATTTGCTTCGAAGTACGTAAAGTTACTCATGACTCGCCCTGTAGTTTTTTTATATATTTATGTATGAAATAATAGTTTAGAGTTGAATATATGGCAATACGTTTATTGTATATATAAAATTATACCCCATTAACTTTGCAAGCATTTCAACATTTATGAAGTTTTTTGTTCATTAAAATGCTCATAACTATACGGAATTGTGTAGATATATTCTTTATCGAATAACCGTTCAATAGGGTCGGAATTTATGTGACTCTATAAATCATTTCTAAATGTATTTCTGAAATACCTGTTCCGTTTTCAATTTCACGCAGATGCTTTTTATGATTTACTTGTATGTATCCCAATTTATTTCCGTTCCATTGGCCTTTCATATATAGGTAAACTGTTGTTTCACAAAAAGTCCATATAGTTCAATAGTACATAATTTCTTCTATTGTATTCTGTACATTCTTTATATTCTTTAGATAAGACTTTCCAGTAGAATGAGCTTCTCTTTTATTGTGGATTGAAAATAGGTTATTAACTTGTTAGAAATCTTTGGAATTAAGTATTTTCGTTTAACCGTATTGTGTTGAGGTAAGATCTGAGTTTTTTAAATAATTTTGCAGAGCTAATCGTGAACATTACGGAATATTTTTTTAACCATAAGCATTTATACTCTTTATATTCTATTTTTATGTACGAGTGAGTAAGAAAACCTACTTACTAATTCAAAACAAATATTTCCTAAAATTTTCATAAATGTACCTGAGCTTATACAATAGAATAAAGTTTAAACTGATCTAAGCCCTGTGTACATAACCGTATCATAAGATCTACGAGTAGTATCTACCTATTTACCAAAGTTATAAATTCTGTTTTATTATAAGTCCAAGAATTTCTTCCCCAGAAATTTTACGGAAAATGCGAATTTAGACTTTTCTATATAGTGATGAGGCCCAATATTCAATTGTTTTCAATCAATTACAAAAGTGATGAACCGGAGAAGAAATATATGAATCGTGTTTCAATGAGCGACATACGCCAAATGAAGTTTGGTAAGATAAAACTGTTTGTAGAAGTCGAATAATTTATCCACTGGATTGAATTCACTAAAAGGAAAGGGACAAATTGATGATAGAACATATCGGCAGTTTAAATAGTTTCGTAAAGGTGGTTCATTGAATTAATCTACCCGTATTGTAATATATGTGAATCCTGAAAACTGGGAAAAGGCAGTTGATCCGACGATTAAAGAAGAAGAGAAAATAAGGAAAGTGGACAATGTTACTGTTAAAATTATCGAACCACTCATTGTGAATATTGTGAAATAGTTCATTTTCATTCCGATTCTGATTTGGATTTGTAAGAAGGAGCTCTACTTATACTGATGAGTTTTATTATTGAAATTATTCTTTATCAACGTAAGGTTGTTTAAAAATCAAAGTTTAAGCTCTTATACCTATATAATCAATATGACCACTGTGTGCTAGATAACTTGTATAAAATTTAGACTTTTAAATTTTTATCTTCGGGTGTTAATTAGTCTAAGTCTATACCCGATATATTCATTATAATTATACCAATGTTATTTTATACAAAAATACTGGAGGTATAACTTTTGAAAAAATATTCACTGTCTACTAAATGCTACGTCATTTTATTTCTCTCTCATTTATAAAAATGGGATATACATAGGATACCCATTAATTAATTTCTCAATATCAGAATTAACGTTTTAATGAAATAGGAAAGGGTCATTATTTTTTTTTTTCGAATTTTAATTGTGGTGCAATGTTAATCAGTAAGACTGAATAAATGTGTAAGTAAGAATATAATACTTACAGAAATACACTTCATTGTTCATTTTTATTGTACATGTATGGACATTTTTGTATGAAACGGAATAAAAATTTCTATCCTAATCAACAAACATCTTTCTTAGCTGAAACATTTCATATCTTCTGGAATATGTTTATATATATATATATATATATATATATATATATATACACAATTTGATTCCCGATTTAATACTTTTTTATATATTTATTCATATTCTTACTTCTTCACTCAAACTCTTCTTTCCTATCCAATGATTTTCGTTTCGTGCCTACCTTCCATTATTCATCCCATTTGTTTGAACCCAAAGAGTTTCTTTTTGTTTAGGTTGAAATGTTTGCATCAACGTTCAAGTTTTCAAGATTTTTTTTACTATACTGCATTCAACTCACACACCGTTTGTCTGTTTGTATGGTGCAAATGTTGAAATCAATATTTAATTAACCTCCCATTAACCAATCAACTTGGAATTTTGTATGTTTACTTATTTCCAATGACAATACAAATTCATTCCCCAATACTCAAATAGCTTTAGAAACAGTTGTACACGCCTATTTGTATTTTCAAATACGCATTTATTCATAAAAAATTATACAGAGTGTATCATGTGCACTAAATATTTATTTTAAATGCATCCCTTTGTCTTATACCTATCCTCAACTATTTCAGACATATTGACTATTCTCAGATTTATTACCCAAATTAACATCAGAAACAAAAAATTATTCTATTTCAAAAATTTGCTGAATTCCAGTCAATATTGAGTAAGTAAGCCAAAACTATTCTAGCGTTCCTTTTTCAAATACAAATTGGAAAAAATTGTTTATTTACGTTTAAAACTCAAGCCTTAGCAACTTATTGTCTGCCTGCATGACAGTAATAATCAGTATCAGTGCTACTGTCGTTTCTTCATCAGAAAAATGCTTCATTAAACAGAAGTGAGAAAAATTCGTACATTCGGATACAACTATATCGCCTATATTCCAAGGAACAATTAGCAAAATAGAAAGGCAGCCCTAGGACAGTTCAATGTTATCCACACATCAATTTTTCGAATGAGATACGAAAATAAAATGCATCCCTATAAAATGATACCAGCTCAGAAAATTTTTGGAAGACGATTTTTATAGGAAAACGTATTTTGTGAGCAAATAATGGCAATGCTAGATAACAAAGGAATCCAATTAGAAAATGTTCTGTTTTATGATAACATCACATTTATATTTTACGGTCATGTTATCACCATCCTTACTAAATGAGAGAAGAGCATACGCAATATTTTGGAAAAATAAACGTTTGGACAGGAATGATTGGAAATCATGTCATAAGTCCCTTCCCTACCGTCATAGATGGTAACTTGAATGGAGATATTCAGAATTGATCGAAAATAATGTTGTCTCGACTTAAACAAACTTATCTTTATTCAGCAAACCCACAAAGTCCTGCGAATATAATATGGTAACATTTCAAGCTTCAGCGAACCCTTGTTGAAGCTGCCTTGCTGTTACATGTCTTCTTCGTTAAGCTTACAGTTTCAAAAATCTATTATCTGCAGGTTTAGTTGCCGACGGCTGACCACGCACTTGACTTCTATGATATCATCCGATCTCGTGATATCTAGCAACCCTTAACTGAGATTTGATTTTCTAGTTCCAGTATATTGGCAGCTTACTCTCAGCTCTGACTGCGCATGTTTTCAATAAGAGCAATTATTCTAACAATTTTCTTCATTGTGAAATTAAAATTTCTGTTCACACGCTCTTCCATAGTCAATCTTAATTTTGAAATTACCAAGAAAACTAATAGATATTTCTCTTACCTAGTTTTTTTCTTTCTGTTAGTTTTTAGTAGTGTAACAATAATAAAATTCCACTAATACTACTTTCTGCGCAATGTTAAACATAATGCGATACTTTTTTGATGGAGTATGCTTTTAAATGGGTTGAATCATCATCTTCGTCTTCAAGGACTCAAGAAACTGGATAATTTGTTATTAAAAATTGGAATTCATTTTGCCGAAATTGAAACTTGGCTAGACTACGAATTATTATCAGTGAATTTCAAAAAAGCAGTTCATGTGATCTTATCATATAAAATTCTCTCACAAAAAAGTCAGTAAATGAAAATAGATATTTGTGACTAATTAGTGACTAATTTGTGACTAATTTTGTATAGTTCTTTAAGATTCAAAATTAATGTGAATTTGATCAAATTTATGTGTTCATAGGTTGCGGAGTTGTTTCAAAAGAGCACTATAATGCGAGAAATAGACTTTATAACGCCAGAAATACACAAAATTATCTTAGGAACTAAATTTTTGAATAAGATGATGAAGATGATATAAAAAATGAGAATACACAAAAAGCTATAAGAGTGAATTTAAAGGAGATAAGGAATAGTCCTTTATCTAAAACGAACTGAATAGTCCGTGAAAATTTGGTTAATTATTTCCTCTCGAGAGTTAATTGGTGGGATGCATTATAGAGTTATGTAATGAACCTAGTGAAAGTCAGTTGTGGCTTTATGGGTGGAATAAGTGGTGGTATTGGCGGCAGTAGTCTCCCACGCACGACAAGAAAAAAGAAATTGAGTTATTTCCTCCCAGCTAAAAATTCGTGAAATTGTAACCATCCACATATCTTGAAATAAAAAACAATCAGCTGACTATACTATATACGTAAGCTGGTGTCTCGAACATGAAAAAAATGTATACATTCGGTGATTTCCTCTCAAATAAATATTTTATTGATTATTCATATGTAACTGTGAATTTATATATATATATATATATATATATATATATATATATATATATATATATATATATATATATATATATATATTCTATTACGTAGGAGTTAAGCGGAAGCATCTCTTGTCTATGTAAATGCATCAGCTGACCAGGTTTCCCTCGACTACTGATAGCTGCTGTTTTTTTTATTTATTACAGCAGTTTATTAAAAATCAGTTTACAAATTTTAATCTGGGAGAAAGTGGCCTATCTTTAGTTACTAACATGGTAAATCTTTCAGAAAATATTCACGTTTGCATGGAAGTTGGCGTTGGGAAAATTCGAAAATTTATAAATGTTTCGCAACTATATGAAGCTGTAGTATCCGATTTGAGCGCAGAACTTCCGGCACTCCATGCATTCACAGGATGTGATTATAATCCAGCTTTTTTCAGAAAAAGAAACAAACGTCCTTTTTCAATAATGGCGACATCGTGAAAATTTATTGAGTGTTTCATCAAAATGTCCAAAGCATCAACATCAACAAAGAGTTTGTTAGTCATATATATGGATTTTATCGCCTCAAAAGCAAACAGGTAAGGAAAGAGTAGCGTTGTTCGAATGAACCCATAAATTTTTGGACACAAATACGTTTGAATTACTCAAAAAAAGCATCCAGTCAGAAGAACGTAATATTTTTTTCTATCATTTTAAATATATTATACTAAAAATTACTGTACTGTAGAATGTAGGAAATGTAGTTTCTTTTTCTAAAGGTGGTAATTTTTTTCGCTTTGGCCACCAAGTTCCATTTCTTAAGACGGGAAGCAAGAAGTACAGACGGTTGCTTTGATAACCCCAAATCACGTGCTAAATCATTCAACTTACTTTGAACAATTAAATGTGGCTCGCCGAAACTGGTACTTGGAGTAAAAATAGGGTCGGTGCATTGTTCTTCGGAGCTTCCTGATAATACGTTGTCTTCAGTATCTTTTAAAACAATATTTTGTGGATCTAAAGGCGCCATCGGTAAAGGTAAATCTTCGTTATGGGGAACAGGTCGTATAGCAGACGGCAAATTTGGATACTATATTGTGCTTTCCGTTCTCAAAATAACCTTCAGTCTTTGTTAGACAAAAATAGCAGTCGTCAAAATGGTTAGTAGGTTCCTGCCATACTATTGGAGTTGCAAAAGGCATGCTTTTTTCTTCCCATTCATCCACTGGACCAATGACATGCTACAACTAACACCAAGACCAGCAGTGGGAGCCCACTTACAATGAAACTCAACAGAATTTTTTATGTTATTTTTATGTTTATTATTTTATTTTTTCGGCTATGAAATTTACCGATATTAACTGCCCATTTATAAAATTACCTATCTGCTAATGTAAACAGGGATAATTAAGCTATTGAAAAGTGGTACGTTTTAGGGCTTATTAAATATTTTTTTGATTATTGGACGGATATTTCCATTTTAAAAATAAAGGACTTGCCTGTGTTAAGAAAATCTTGCCAATGTTATCGCTTAAGAAGAGCTTGGTCGTGTATTTCTGTTGCTGGGTCCCGGACCAGAAAACTTATATAGATTGCAATACCATATTATCGGAAATAACTTTTCTCTCAACTATTTTTGTTCTTCTTCTCATATGTAACAATAACTCAGGATAATTTTAGGATTAATTACTAAATTGGTTCAAATATTTAATTATTTAGTCTCCATTTATCAAATTATCTCACCATGTACAAACTATCGCTCACATAGTTTCTGTTGTTATTTATGTGTTTATTGAAATGCATGTAATCATACAGGTCGTTATATCCATCAGTATAGTCGAATATAACGAGAAACCATCTTGATAAAAATACATTCTACGATTTTGCTTTAAAGGAAGCTCATCCAATTTACGATTAAGAAATTGCACAACGAATGAAAATATATTTACCGATTTACCGCATCCTCCAGGAACCCAATATTATTTACTTTTCAGTAAATTACGGCGAATCTAGTAATAACGATTTTCACTAGCCTGATGCGGACAGATTTTGAATGAATAACAATTTATCGCTGGTTTATATAAAAATTGGAGTGAACTTATTTTGAAAATTTATTTCAATCATATCAAGGCAGAAATCAGTGAAGTCTATAGGCGTGAGGGAATGAAACAAAAAAATATAATAATTTTTATTAAGGAAGTGCTACAGGATGTTTTTTACCATTTTGCATCAGTCCAAATGGAATTTGGTACTATCATTGTTGTAAAATCTAACTAGCACATCAAACATATCGTGAAAAAATTGGGAGAAATATCGAACAAAGTAATAAAATACGTTTTACATAAAATATTTGCTCTAGATACATACTACATATAATTCCGGCATAAAAACCTACAAGCAAATTGGAAGATGCGGAATCCTATGAAAACATAGCGATAGCGCTCAAAGACGGGAGATGGTGCTGCATACTAATAATTGGTGATTGGAGTGGTGAAATCGAAAGTATACTTGAGGCTAGTAGGCGATATCAAAAGCATTGGCATAAGCCCTAATGGTTCTGTAAAAAACCAAATTACGTTATTTTAACAAATAATAAACATAACTGCATAGACGTTACCGTTCTCAATCGTTTTCACATAGGAAGTAATCATAGACTTGTCAGAGCCAAAATAATTATAATTGACAGGTTAGAGAAAAATAAACTGCTAAACTGGAAATGCCTCCAACAAAGAGCGAAACACCAAACAAAAATATCACACAGAGCTAAATAAAAGATTATGCCTATAGAAGCATTGGAATATATAGAATTGAACAAGCTCACACAAAAGATCAGACGTCAAAACAGCTATTGAAACAATTAGTTCAACTTCTCAATAGAAAAATACAAAAATTAGTCATAGTACAACCGAACTTAAGAAGAAAAGAAAATTTATTTAACCACCTAACAATACAAAGCACCGAATAAAGCCATTAAAAAGGAAATCCGAGAAGATATGAGAGTTAACAAGACCAATCTAATAAAAGAGTAAATAGAAGACAATATCAAAGTGAATTTCATAATCCAAGCTGAGAAAAGGGAGAACAGATATTGTTAAAATGAATCAAGGGATTAATTTATTTGACAAAAACGATGTGGAGACAATTATTGAAAACATTCATAAGACACTATATACGCCAAACTCTAGCTACATAGAAACAAAAGAAAAATTATATTAAATGAAGGTTCGGAGGATAGAATTCAAAATAGAGAGGGAAATAGTAGAACAAGCGATACAAACATGTCTAGATAAGAATCTAAAAAAAGAAGAAATACCAGACGATTGAAACAACGCCGAAGTTGTAATATTTTTCAAAACAGCGGACCTTACCAAAATAGAAAACTACCGCCTGATCAGCCTACTATCACAAGTGAATAAACTATTCATAGTCTAGTCAACAAGTTCAAAAACGTGATACAGCAATAAACCTGAGAACAACTTTGTTAAGGGATAAATTACATATATAAAAAATTATTAATTAATCATGCTTTTATCGGTGATTGTTCAAATAATATATCTGTTTTCTCTTAATGCTTATGACACTAGAATTGAATTTTCGTGAATTTGCATTTTTTCGTAGTGGTATCTTACATCTAGCCTTCATAGAGTAATTTTTGTGGAATGACAAACTTAACAGGGCAGCCAGAACCGTTGGATTAACGATGAACGTGAACAAAGATTATTATTAACACAACAACAGATATTATCATAGAATATCATCATAATTATTGAAAATGTCTACGAGTATGTCTATCCGGGTCACAATATAAAATTGGGCCGACGTGGACAGAAGAATTGGCTTAACTTGGGCAGCATTTGGTGGGGTTCGTTATATCCTAAAGGATAGGACCATGCCCAGTAACATGAAAAAAGAGGATTTAGTGACAAGAAAAATGAGACTGAAAAGGCGAAAAAATCAGAAGAAAAACAGGAGTCATAGACATAATAAAGTGTATAGCTCAAGTTAAGTGGTAGTGGGTACCTAGATCATGCTTAAAGACGAGACAAGATGAACCATCCTGATCACAACATGGCGATTAAATGTAATGACTAGATGTAATGAAGAAAGACTCAATAAATGCTGGCTTCATGATATTGAGATTGTTGCAGACTGATACTGGATGCAAACGAAAAAATACACAAACTTTAGGAGAGGACTATATCCAGGAGTGGATGCATAACGGCCGATGAAGAAGCAAGTCAATAAATGTGTTATCTGTTTGCTGAGCGCAGAAGAATAAAATATATGAAGGAAATGAAATTTCGAGTAGAGAGGTATGATACGATTGAATTGAGCTAAATTATGTGAAGTTTTCTAATTACAAATTCACTTTTTAAACTAATAATTTTATAAAATAATATGTAGGAAAGAAATCACCTAGAAATCCTCAATGGTTGATTGTATTTCCGTTAAAACAACCATTATAATGTTAACTAATCCAACTGAAATGAAGAGCAATTATATTCAATCACTTTTTCATTAGATACAAATGAATTCAGTCACAGTCATGTTACTGACGTGAACTGATAAATTATTCATTTTTATACTTCCTTTGAAGTCGACAATTCATAATACTGGTGCTTTTAAAAACTTATGCAAACGAATTCTGTTTTTAAAACATATTTTAAATACAAAATGAATATCATTAACAAAATCTGGCTAAAAATGAGACAAGAATAAACATACAAATATACTGTCTGTTTGGAAGTAGACTATGATCTCTGATAGACTAAAACCTCATATCTCAGTAGAGTCATTTGAAGTTTCTGGGTTGAATAATTTTGACGATAGCGAGTCTCTTTGTTAATCACAAGCTCATCAGATTCTCCTATAGGTGTTAGTATGCTGACCATTGTTTCGCGCATAGTTATCTCGATTAATCTTCGTAGTTTCGCATCTATACCTTGTTGTTTTAGTGCTGTCAATAAATGGTTTCTTTCTATTGAGTCAAAATTCTGCTCAAAATCGATGAAGAGCATCTCTATGTCTATTTTGAGCTCATGTGTTTTTTCCATGATTTGTTTTATTGTATGTACTGCGTCTGTTGTCACCCTACACCTTGTGAAGCCGCATTGATATTGTCCTATTATTTCCTGAGTGCTACTAGCTAGTGGTTTTCAGATTACTGTTAATAAATTCTCGTTTAATTGGTTATCCCCGTATGGTTACTGCACTGGTGTTGATCACACTTTCATTATGTGTTATATTAAAAAATTTCCAATTCCATTTTACTATCATAAGGCTCTGTAAGAACTAAGTAATAAGTTCGTGTATATGTTACCGGCAATGTGTATAATCCGGTATTGTATACAATACCTAGGCAATGTATAGAATACCTAAAACGGGTAGGTAAAGTATGAAATAGAATTTATTTTACACTTTAGCTAGGTATTCTATACAATGCCAAACTTGCAGCAGGTAATGTAACACTCGAACGCAATTGTGGTTATTACAAACAAATAAGTACGGTAAGCTTCATAGAACCCTAACACCCTTCCTAGAGGCGCCATTTCAAGCATTAATGGAAGTGAATCGTTTTAGCATGACCGTTCACTCGCGAGTGTACGCCGCACGCGGGTATCCTTTGCAAATAAAATTAAATCCTTTGACAAGAGACGGCACGGTGCCAAGGCGGCACGATCAAAGTAAGTTCGTTTAGATAATGTCGGTACACCCGAACGCAATTGTGTTTAATAAAACAAAATACGAATAAAAATTATCTGGACACACAAGCTAGGTGCAAAGATAATTTTAATCAAAAATATGTGAAAGTAGGTAAATTCAAAGTAAAATTACACCACAATTCTTCATCACTCGAACTGTCAGAGTTACTACCACCCGCATTTTTAATAAGAGAGCCATTATCACGCTCTGAATCCAAAACAAAATATTTAGGTACTTATTTTCTTCTGTAATTGCGTGAATTACGTATACTTATGTTCCACATAAATGTGGAATTACCTTTTTTATCAATACTTTCTTTTAGTTTGACTTACTGCTGGAGCGTCTGTAGGTTGCTACGGAGGTAAGTACATAGGTGTAATTTATCCAGAATTTTATCAAATGTCGGATTTTTTGAGGATAAATTCAATTCGTAGTACAACAGTTCACAAACACAATCTTTCACTACGGAGGCGCTTCGATATAAAACTGTCAATTTCACTTTCGGGTATACGCCGCACGCGGTAGCCTTTGTAAATAAAATTAAATCCTTTGACAAGAGGCGGCGCGGGCGCGGCGGGCGGGTGGCCGGTCAGGTCAAAGGAGCCGCCGCTTGAGAAAAAGGATACCGCGAGCGGGCGGCCTTTCAGGTCAAAGGAGCCGCCGCCGCCGCTTGAGAAAAAGGATACCGCGACACTATTTAAGCAAACAGCCGCATTTCTCCATTTCATTTCGCGACGTGCGATGATACTGTTAACACGTGTATTGAGCTATTTGTGTCACAGTTATTATTTTTGCTAATTTTCGTCAGGTAGGAAAGTAATTTAATTTATTAAAAAATGGCGGCCGAACAACGAATAGCTGAGATGAAAGAAAGATTTTATTCACAATTACAAATAAAAAGAGAAGCAGCAAATACAAAAAATCGCACGTTTATTGAAAAAAATCGTTATGAACAATTGATAGAAGAAACAAAAAATGCAAAAACGGCTGAAAAAAAGGCTTCTCGGGATTACTGGTTATTGAAGCATTATGATGTTATAACTGTTGGTCAGAAAGATAAGTTGATTTTTCCTGTGGATGCTACTACAAATAACAATATTATATACTACGTTGCTGATACTGAATTATTTCAAATACTTCACGACGCACATCAAAGTATCGGCCATGGAGGACGAGACAGAATGCTGAAGGAGCTTTCTTCAAGATATAAGAATATAACTCGCCACGATGTTGAACTATTTTTGCAACTTTGCGAACCCTGCCAGCAAACACAAAAAGGAATAAAAAAGGGATTGTCGTGAAGCCCATACTTTCAACAGAATTTAATTCTCGCTGTCAAGTAGATTTGATAGACTATCAATCTATTCCAGACCGGGATTATAAATTCATAATGGTCTATCAGGATCATCTCACAAAGTTTGTCATATTAAGAGCCCTGAAAACAAAACGCGCTGTGGAAGTAGCGTACAATTTACTGGATATTTTTACACTGATTGGTGCACCAGCCATCTTACAATCGGACAACGGTCGAGAATTCGCAAACCGAGTGATCAGTAATCTTAAAATATACTGGCCGAACTTAAAAATTGTTCATGACAAGCCTAGACATTCCCAAAGTCAAGGGAGTGTCGAACGAGCTAACCAGGACATTGAAAACATGTTTACAACTTGGATGCAAGATAACGATAGCGAACGTTGGAGTGATGGTCTGCGATTTGTACAACTCATGAAGAATAGTGCGTTTCATTCAGGAATCAAAAGAACACCTTATGAAGCTCTTTTTGGGTCGAAAATAAAAGTTGGCATATCTTTGCCTTTTGAGGATACTCACAACCTGGAGAGCGAAGAAGATTTAGAAAAAGTGATGAAGTCATCTTCAGAATCTGTAATAGATGCGGCTGAGACATCAGAAACTGAAACAGCTGACACTCAACCTCTACAGGCACCAGATCAACAAAACACTGCACTCGATAGTTTTAACATCGGTAAGGAAGCTTCAAATGTCCAAAGTGCGCATGATGAACACATGGCTATCCCAAATACTAAGAATGTTGTTGAGCCTACGAATGTCGAAAATCTTCCTTGTGAGGTAAATGATCAAGCGTTACATGATCCGAATTTGGTATCAGTACGAGAGGAGTCATTGAGTTGTGCACTTATATGCTGTGTTTGTTCCGAGGAGACAACAGGTGGTCATTCGTGCAGAATGTGCAATAGGCCTATTCATACTGTTTGTGCTGCAACGGAAGAAAATATTGCAGAAGGTTTTGGATCCAAAGTTGCTTGTCCTTTATGCGCAAAAAACGCCTTTTCGATAGAAAACCGCATCAGAGCCAAAGAGAATTTGATAGTACAAGCTCAGAAAATGCTTAAAACTTCTGAAAAAAATTCCCTCCCGTATCGTTGGGTACCACTGTACGCATTCCTGTTCCAGAAGTCGATAGAGGTCATGGTGATGCTCGCAATATACTGGCTGTAGTATTACACAAAACTGATGACGATCTATATCAACTAGGCACAAAGCAAGGCGTTGTCAAGACATTGTATTCAAGACAACAGTTCACTGTTTGCCATCAGAAATTACTGCAAGAAGAAGACGTCCCCAATCTGGAAACGACACTCCGTACAGTTGCGACTTTTCAATCTACGGGGACAGGACAGGGCTTTGTGAAATGTAGCTGCAAAAAAAACTGTGACTCTAAAAAGTGTTCCTGTGTCAAAAGTAAGGCTCTGTACTCTTCAAAGTGCCATAATAGTTTGTCGTGTAAGAATAAATAAAACCTACTTTTACTTAAAATTGTGAATGCCTATTAGACCTACTTTTTGTTATAAAGAGAATTGTTTTGTTTGTGAAGTTCAATTACAAAATTACTTATATTATGTCAAAAGATACTTGTAATGTTATGTTACAAACAAGAAGAATTTTAAGTTTCCTGTTATTTTTTTGTGATTTTAAAGTTGATAATAAAGTTTATTTCAAGTAAATACAACATGTTTTATTTGTCCGCTATTTGATAAGTAAGTCTGTTAAGATTTATTGATATTAACCAGCTTACCTAACATTAGTTTAGTCTTAAGATTTATTTATTTTACACATTACCGGTGAACCAGTAGGTATTCTATACAATCCCTAGGAATTGTATACAATACCTAGGTAAAGTATGAAATGGACAATGATATTCATGATATTTCATACATTGCCTGGACGCCTCAGGGATTGTATACATTACCTAGGGATTGTATACAATACCTGAATTATACACATTGCCGGTAACATATACATAAAATGAATCATTTTTTACTCCCCTATTTTAGGTATCATGGTATTCCAGGAAACTAAATTCAACTTCTGACCATATTATTCCGTTCAGGTCATGAGTGGGGTCGGCAAAAAACACATCTATTGCGAAATCATTTATGTAATGGACTTAAAAAAATACCGTTAGGTGTAGTAATGAGATTTGGAAAACAAGTGATATATGGTTAACGGATAACGCTTATGTCTTATGCTGACTACGGTGGTTATTGTAAATAAAGACTTATCCTAATCGAGAATACACGGTGAAAAATGAGCGACATCTTCTATATCACCAGAACAATTAACACTAAAGAACAATTAAGGATCAAGTTAAATACATATAAGCATATTAAGCACGACAATCAACTATATATATATATATATATATATATATATATATATATATTAATTCTATTACATTTATATATCAAGGATTATATACACTTCTATATACAACTTTATATACAACTGTTTTATATGACTAATAATTATGTATATATTTATTTTCATGGTCACTGTCTCAGACTAGAAGTGTACAATTCAGGCTTTGTTTAATTATACAGATTGTATATTGTAGCTTTTAAATACTTAACAAAATTGTAAACTTAATTTTCAGTTTCTATCAATATTGTCCTTTCGTCGGTTCAATTTATTGGTTTTTCACTACCACATCATTAATATAAATAGAGCCTTTTATACTAATAGGAAATTACTGAGAAGTTAACTACTCACAAAACGAGCAAAGATCAAAATATATAAAACGATTATTAGACCAGTAATGATGTACTCAGCTGAAACGATAACACTAACACGAAATGATGAAGAAAAATTGAGAGGAACGAAAAGAAAGATAATCAGAACAATAATGAGACTATAAAAATGAGTGGAGGAGAATATAGGATAAGAACGATTCGAGAAATAACTGACAAACGTTTTACGTACAACAACGAAGACGTTGGGGTATATATGGAGGGAACGAACAACATTTATAGCATTCAGTATGTCGCAATGGGATCCCGTAGAAAATGACGCGGCAGACCAAATGGTTAAAAGAAGTGGAGAATGGGCTCAGCAAAGTAGGAATTTAAAACTGGCATGAATATACAGAAAATAGGTAGGAAATGAGAGTAAAGGTGTAAACATGGACTATGGGTACTGATCCATCCCAACAATATGATCTCTCATGTTTGTGGCGCAGCCCAATTAGGGATTTTAAGCTATTATTATTATTATCCTAGCAGCAGGAGTCTGCGTTTAAGTAAACAAAACCCGAGTTAAACTACAGTAAAACGGAGTGCGACAGAGAGATGCGAAGTTGTATGATGATGTCACCGATTGAAAAAAAGTGGATGCAGTGGTCCCTTGCCCAATGAGATTGGACTGAAAAGGATTCTAAAAAAGGTCTTTAAATCAATGAATCCAAGTTTGAGCTATTTGGTTCAAGACGAATAATTTTCATTCGACGCAGTGCCCAAGAAAGGATGATACCAGACTGTGTAGACCCAACAATCAGTCATAGTTATAGGTCATTTGATCAAATGATTTGATTTGTTTTATTGGATAATTTAACAGTTCAATTCAACACTCAATATTTTATTGGAGTTTCATTATTATTATTTTATTAATATATATTAAGGTGGTCCTGAGCTTTTGACCTGCACTGTAGTTCTAATTGCTTGAATTATCTATCATATTAGAAAATTACGTTATGCTCACAATGTATAGATTTTGGAAGTGAAAATAATTGAATGAGTTCATTTTCGTGATTCGCTTTGACGCATTTATTATTGAATAAAGGAATACAAATAATTTATTCTATTTTGTCTGAGGTTTACAAACGGGTGTCTGCTCTAGGCATACGCTTGAGTTCTATATTACCCAAGAGAAACTATTGAGGATGAACGTGCAACTCCATTTTTAAGACGATTATGAAAAAATATTTCAAGAGATATGTTGTTGTCCATAACGATGCATAATATGAATATTGTCAAACACATGGAAAAGGTTGATAAAAGGCGGTCAATAAGGTTTCAGAAAGAAGCTCACTCTACTCTCTAAGGATAGAAAAATATGTGAGCCTTAAATATATTTCTAATGACATCGTGTAGTACTTACTCACTTACTTATTTGCAACCTCTTCTACCATAGTTGTAGAATTGATATTGCTTCTCCATTTACTTCTATATTATATTTCCAGTTCAGTCCTCTTTATTCCCTTTTTTTGCTATTTCTCCATTGTGTTTCATTCTGAGTCAGTTTCTTCTTGTTAGGTTCAGTTTCCCATATCACCTAGACCGTTCTGTTCTCCTTCATTTTCACCATGTGTATAAGCCATCGCAATTGTTGTTCGATTTTTTGCGCTATACTTATTACCTTTAATGTGCGTCTAATTATGTTGGTTCTTACTTTAGAGAGTCTATTCACCGACTCTATTTCTCTCAGTATCTTCATTTCACATATTGTTATTTTTTGCTTCAATTTGTTGGTTAGCACTCAGGATTCGCAGCCATAGATCAGCATGTTAATAGTACTGATTCGTAGATTCTCGTTTTTGTTATCTGTTTTTTGTTGAAGAATATTTTGTATAGCACTATATGTGAGTTTTTTCACCCTATTGGCTACCTCTTCGTCATTTCTTTCATCTGCTCTTATGATTGTTCCTAGATACTTTAGCCTGTTAACGCTCTTTTTTCCAATTCTTGTAAATGCCAACTATTTCTTCTGGTTTGTATTATATTTCCATTATTTCTGTCTTTTGTATGTTTATCTGCAGGTCGTATTGCTTCATTTTATTTTTCCACTTTTGTATTCTGTTTCGCGGCTCTCCTTTTGTGTTGTAGTTAGTAGGTCGTCCGCATAAATTGGTTCGTTTATGTAGATTGGTCTCAATCTTTTGTATCCTATGTGTGTTTTCTTTCTGTCTTTGTTCACTTCTTTAGCTATTTCGTCCATGACTGAAAGAAACAATAATGGGCATGATTATCCAATCTTGCGTTAATCTATTGATTCCAATTGCTGCCAGTGTGTTATTTAATGTGTTGTCTACATCCTGTCTTAGTCTATCTTCAATTATACGTTCATAGAGCTTGTATGTAGTAGAGTGGTCGTTCAACAGGTCTTCTTCTGTGTGGGATGTTGTTACGTACGATTTTTGCTATTCTATCTGTGGTCATTCTGTTGACATGCTGGTTCCATTCTCTTCTTCTTTTTCTCACCCACCTAACAATGTCGTCTGTTTCGTATTTTTCCCTTATGTCGGTATTTATTTGTCTGTCATTCAATGTGTAACCCGTTATAGTTCTTAGCGTTTTCATTTCTGTTGTTCCTAGTATCCTCTTTGTTACCGACGTTTCTGCTCTTGTTTCTGCCCCGTATGTCATAATTGGTCGCACACATGCTTTGTAGATTCTGGATTTGCATGGTATACTGAGGTGTTTGTTTCTCCAAATTGGTTGCTTAAGATACTGATACTGTAGCTGCTTTGTTCACTTGTCTCCTCACTTCATCTTCAAGGAATCCTGTGCTTGTTATTTTGCATCCTAAGTATTCGAAATACATGATTTGGTCTATAGTGGTGTTGTATATTGTTAACTTGCAGCACAGAGGTTCCTTAGCTATGGTCATGCATTTTGTCTTGCTTGTTGAGATTTCCATATTTAAATTTTCTGCGAGTTTGCTAAAGGCGTGTAACATTCTTTGCAGGTCGTCTTCTGATTCTGCAATGAGTACGGCGTCATCCGCATAGCATAAGATGTTAATTTTGTAGGTTCCCATGCGGTATCCTAGTCCCAAGTTTTTTACGGTCTCTACCAGTTGGTCCATAGCAGTATTAAATAGTAGAGGGCTAAGGCTGTCACCTTGGCAGGTGCCCGACGTTGTTCCGAAATGCTGTGTTAGAGTGTGGTTTGTTCGTATTTGCGTTGTTGTATTAGTGTTCAGATCTTTTATAAGTCTTATATATTTTTTGGGTACCTCTTAGTTTTCCAATATCTTAATTACATCCTTTAGTTGTACTCTGTGGAAGGCTTTCGTTAAGTCCATGAAACAGGGATATGCAGGAGTGTTATATTCAAGAGACTTTTCTACTAATTGCCTTGTTATGCATAATCAATAGTGGACCGATTTTTTTGAAAGCCTTGTTGTTCTTCGATGATTGGCATTATTGACGTTATGTCCTCGTCAAGAATGTTTGTAAGCAGTTTCAAAGAGGTGCTAAATAAGGTTATCCTGCGATAGTTTTTCCTACATACGTCCTTCCTTTTTTAGCCGAACCTACATATCCTAAAAATAGGTCTGTCTAAATAAAACCTTTAAGCCAATTCATACATCAAGCCTAAGCAGAAGATAACCAGTTGAATTATTGGGAAAACTGGAAGTATTAATTTCCAACCTCTAGGTAACTTAATTCGTTGCAAACAATTGAACATACCAGCTGAAGTTTCACTAATACTAAAATAGTGAAAGATAGTCTATAAGTCTGAAAAGAACCCACAAAAAAGTTCCTCGAACAGATAACAAAAGAGGGATAACAGATACCTTTAAAGAACAAACCCACATATATGAATGATGGAGTAGCTTTGCATTTAATATATATTATACCGAAAAACTCATATCTGAAAACGATATTTCACTTAATTCTAATAACTTCTAAAATGAATAAAAAACCAAAGAAGTGTATTGAAAGACTAAGCTTATTATTTTAATTCTTCTTAGTATATTCGATCAGTGACCCAATGATAAATTTATTCAAAGGCTCTTAGTATAAATCCCCTATATATAGCTACCCTGTTTATTTACACTCATATTAACCATAAAGTAACCGCTTACGAGTGCGGATAAAAATTGGTCGTAGTATCATCAATAAAGACCACTCGTCGTAATAAAATGAGTGTTTGATACTAGCAACATAAAACTGAGTATTCATGTAAAACTTCTATCGACTTCGGTTTTGTGTGGAATAGAAAAATTGGCGACAGAGAAGTTTCTCAATCCTATTGAATTTAATTCCAATCTAAAGTAATAGTTTTTCCGATAAAAAATCTATCACGATTGAAATATTAATAAAAGTGAGAAAATATGTTGATAATAGAAATAAACGTAATTGTAATTTTAACTTATAACTGAAAAGATAAGTTATCATTATTGAAACGTTTTTGACGCCGAAAAACTAGTGCAAGCGCTAGGTCAAAAATTTGGTCTTCTATTTCCTTTCAAACGATAATTGGTGAGATCATAACCCATCGCGAACGTGTAGTGGTTCAGTGGGGAGATGGGTAGCAGTGGCCTTCTTTGCACTCAGAAATAGAAATATCCAATAATTTCCTTTTGACTAGAAACTTATAACTTATCCCCTATCTCGAAGAAAAAAATAAGGTATATATGTCAGCAAGTGACTGAAAAAAAGAAAAAAATTGCAATCTCAATTATTTCCTGTCTACTAAAAATTTTCTGATTATAATTTCTACGAGGATTGATACCTCAAATATGGCAACACTGATGTGAATATGTCAAATCTGACATTGTCATCATAAATTTGGATATTTTCAATGGTTTAAGATAATTGAAATTTTTATCACAAAACTTGTTTAAATTGCTCGAATTTAGTAAATGATTTTGATTTTTGCTTTGAAAAATATACAAATGTCTTACGAGAATACCGCACAAGTCTCTATGTATCAGCTGCAACAATTCATTGGCAGATCTTTTTTATCTTCAAGAAACTTTTCCTTGTTTGTTTAGCTTCAATGCAATGAGTACAGAAAGAATTTAAGTTTCCTTATTCCTCAAAGTCAATACCATCACCAAAATTTTTTTTGTAAAGAAATCCTTTGATTACTGATACGCCCCTGTCGCTTGTACCAGATTTCTTTAGTGACGATTTGGTTGGCCTTGTCCTGATAAAAATGAGGTTCGTTGTTTGTAATTTCATTAGGTAAGTTATTTAACTTATAAATTCCACCAATTTGAGATCCAGTAAATTGAATTGCCCATTTACTTTTACTTTATCTGACTTATAGGCTTCAAAGCCATTTTCTCTAAAATTTAGGACATAATTATTTTCAATCATTTTACTTACAGATAGTACATTTGCAGAAGCATTTGGTGCATATCTAATATAAGTAACAGTGCCTTCCAAAGTTGAGTTATTCTTTCTCTTAAATAAATAAGTTTTGATGTCTCCAGATCCTTTACTTGAAAGATTTCCATTGTCAGCACTACAGAAAATAGTTTCAGTGTCAAAGTTAAAATTTTTTATCCACTCTTTATTAACGCTGATATGATTACCAGCACAACTATCAACATAACATGTGCTTTGATTGAAACTTTCAGCAGATAGGACAGCGGAGGTGAATAGAGCAGTATTCTTGTTATCTCTCAATAAGTTTTTGAAAATTTACCCTCAGTTTTCTTTTGAACTTTGGATATTTTGGCCTAATATGACACTATTTTCACATTCATTTCGAAAAATATGGTTTTTGGTAGAGATTTTTGTAGCCAGTGCAGAATCTGATGCTTCTTCTCGTGAATCTCGACGAGCATCTTCTTCTAATAATGTTTTAATGATATGGTTACTGGTAATTGTGGTATGAGTGGCACCATAACCCTCAACATTGTTTCCTACGAATCAGGCAAACCCCTTAGAAGTAGAATCCCTATTTCTTTATGATAAATAGCAACTTTGATGACTGATAGTTGGTGTACAAGTGATAGCATGGCACTTACATATTCATTTATAGAAGGAAAACTTCATACTACTAGTTCTATATAACTTTCGTTTCAAAAAGAGTTTTCTACTTAGTCCAGTACTTTGAAAAGCTTTTTCATATACACTGTATTTGTGTTTAGCAAAGTCACGAGAGTGAGGGAAAAATACTTTATCACCCATCAATTTATAGTAAACACTTTTATTGGAAAGACAAACACTCTGAGTCCATAACCTGTTGTGATATACTCCATAATACTCATTTCAGAAGCAATAAGAATTATTTTTTACATAGATATTCCAATAAAGAAGAAATTATACCTGGCCAATTAATCAAAAAACTTAAGATATATCAAATTTCATCAAAATCTTCTGTTTCAACAGAATCATAGAACTAAAATCCTAAACACAAATATAGATCTTACTGTTTCAACTATTTACTAATACTTGAACCATTAATTTCGATCAAGAAATGAAATTAAGTAGTGAACATTCAGGTGCGATAATTTTCTATGACTTTCGACGTGGATTAAAACTACAACAATATGCCGCTCAATTGCTGCGACTTTTGGTGATGAAGCACCATCTCGAGTCATCGTGTTTCGCTGGTTTTCCTAATTCAATCGTGGTCGCACTTTGCTACACAATGAATTTCGTGAAAGTCGTACAAAATCGGCTGTTTTGCCAGGAAACATCGATGCTGTGCGTGAATATCGCATGAACATTTGGCTATCAACATAATTTGTTTGCTGGATACCGCATAATTTGACAATCGCTCAAAAAAAAAGGGCTTGTTGATTGGTGAACAGAAATGCTGAAAAATTCAATCGTGGTGCTTCAAAAAACGCGACGTCTATAAGATTGTGATAGGTGGCGAATCATGGATCTAATCATATAAACCCGATAATAAACAACAGTCGACTATATGATATATATATTTAGAGACGAGCCAATCTAATAAAACTTTCTGGCGCACCAAGCACTTCGAAGCAAATGGTCGTCTATTTTTTCGGCATAACTGGACATATCGCCACTATTTCATTAGAACAATGTATAACAGTTAATTCTGAATGGTACACCAGTATTTGTCTACTGTTGTTGGGTATTACGCATCAGCGGATAAAGCCGAGCTAATTAATTTCATTAAAGACAGAATTATATAAAAATCATAGTAGTAGTAGCACTGCAATTGTCTCTTCGGCATCCTCTCCCCTCGTTCAATTTTTACAATACTTTAGAGTTCCCTTCCACTTGATGGTGATCTGGCATCCAGTACAGGGCTACGTTAGCTTTATAATATAAGTTCCTCGCTACAGCTCATTGTTAACAGGTAAATTTTTGGTTAAGAGAAAATCATCACCATGCAAAGGTCGAATAATTATTTTTTCTCTTCGAAGTATTGAGTGAGCTATAATTCAAAAAATTTTTAGGTAAGTAAAGAATACGACTGGAGATGTTTTTCTGCATCCGTGGTAGGCTAGCGACGCGCATTCCTACACCGATCCCAGCTGATAATCATAGAACATCATATTATTTTCTGATGGATTTCGCCGATTGTCGCTTGAGAGAACATTATTGATGTTATTTTTTAAGTAGCTTCTCGACTCCTAGAATTTTTCTTGTTAAGGGTATCTCTTCTCATATTTATTTCCTTACCCTTTAATTCAACCGATGTTATCAATTTTAACAATTTCTCTCTTCGTTCACATGTAATATAAAAGTAGTCCAACTTGTTTCAAATTCGTGTAATATCTACATGTACCTTTTAAATGTTCTAGCTGCTTGTATATGGTGCGGTTTAATTAAAGAGTAACTTTTCAGAGGTTGACGACAATTTCGCTACAATTATTATATTGTTAATTTCTACCATGTTTTTGATGTCATTTTTAAAAATTTCACAGAAATCTGATAAATTTATTTGCTTTGGCTGTTAAAAAAAGAAACTTTTTTCATGTAGGACAAATATAAAAAAACAGAATTTTGAGTGTTAAAAATTATTTTTTACGTGGAAAAACGATAGAAGAGCCCAAGGAAAAGTAACATGAATATCTTGAAAGTGCTTTATGATATGGAATTGTTTATGAATTATTCTTTTTATGAGAAGTTTCATATAGACAGGGATGATGGTGAACATTTAAGACCGTCTATTACTAGAACTACTCCAGAAATAGTTGATAACATTTGTATCCTCAATATTTGTATCCTTATACTTATGATGAACACCTTCAGAATCCTAGGCCCTCAATTATTTTTAATGTAAAAAAAACTAATAATCACCATAGTAGTACGGAACACACTATTTAGTACTACCACTGAAAATCCAAAAATTTAACGGTCTTCCTCAAATAAAAGTAACAATTTCTTGCTAGAATACCTGAATTTATAAGCAATTCGAATTTCTTTCTGAGCCCAATAAGTGATCGTTCATTTCTTCTTGAAGGCATATCTATCTGAAACTGGGCTAGTTCCAGTCGTTTCTTGCTAGAATACCTGAATTTAGAAGCAATTGAAAATCCAAAAATCACAATTGCATGCATGGGTATCGTTTCAATAACCGTCTTCAGAGACCGATGATAAGCTCGAAGAAGCAAACCGCCCCAGTATTAATGAATGGTTAAGATATAAACAATATTGTTTTGTTATATATAAGGAACTTGTATTTGGTTATTTTACTTGGAATAGAAGGCTTCGTTATGTGTTCTACTCAAAACCCAATGCCTAGGCAGTAACCATTTGAAGTCAACACTCAAGAAGATCGTCCTACTCCTCGTATTATAATGGAGTATTACACAATGATGAGATTACAGATAGAATTTCAAAAAATTAGTACAAAATTTTATCCCCAGTTTTGTGTAATATTTTGATACAAAACATACACCTCATAAGAAGGCAAGTTAATACAAATCAAGAAACAATAATTGGAACGTACATGAAACCATCGATGGCTTAAAAATACTTTGAATTTCGGTTTTTTGTACCATGATTGTTAGAAAATATTTCGAACTTAACCAGATGTTTTGAGATATTTCCACTAAAATTCCAGCCACTTTGTACGCTTGACAATCGTAGAGAATCGTTGTGAAAATTTTTCTGTAAATAGTAGAAATTGAATATCGAGCTTTTACTGAATATTTGGTTTTGAGAGGCAATACGCCTATGAAAATGAAACAGAAGTTAGACACAGTGTACGGAGACTCCGCGCCATTATTTATAACCGTAAAATTTTGGTCAGCTGAATTCAAGTGTTTTCCCTATCAGCTTGACTGACTAGAAGATTTCGAAACAGCTGAAGACAATCATGTAAAAATTTCACCAAACGGTATGGGGACGCATTTGCCACACACTGATTAAAAAAATATTTTTGTGGAAGATTTCCGAATCACCCACCGTATTCACCAGATCTAGCAACCAGCGAGTTTTTCCTGTTCCCTGAAATTTCACTTGCAAAAAAGAGAGAATTTATTTGGAAGACTTTAAAAGGTTAAAGCAGTGTATAGACTTCAAGAACACGTTCCATATCAATAATCTACGATAAGTTATACATAATTTGTAAGATTATCGTAATTTAATTAGGCGTGAGGTGGATTAGAAATAATTTAAATGATATATATCCTTGTATACTGAGAGTTGATTTAGCTTGAAGCGAAATATTGATTACTTAACCCAACAACGAGATAGTTGTAGTAGAATGCTTAATGAAGAAATTCAATTAATTACTGTAAACAGAGCTCACCAGTTAGAATAAGTATTTCAGGATTAATATTATTTACCATATAAACCACATGAATAATTAAGCACCGTACCAATTACAAATTCCTACTAGCATCGCGACGAGCACAGTATAATGTTTTCTTATGTTCTTCGTCTGTCATTAAATTTTATTATTCGAGCTTTCCAAATTAATCTAAGAATGTAGAATGTTGCTAACCTGCCAATATTCTCTGATGATGAGACAATAAAGAAAATTTTGATAAGAAATCAAATCACTGCAGACTGGAAAAAACTAAAAAAAAAAGAATAGTGAACATACAAGAAGAGGAAAATATAAGAAAAGGAGAACGTTTATAAATTAAGGATAATAAATGTCAACGAAAGGGAAATAAAAAATAAATGATAATATAAAATTCAATTTTCACCAATGGTAACATATGGATGCCAATTTTGAGTACTACTCAAAAAATAAAAGAGAAAAATCTGTGGAATGGAAGAGAAACCAAATCGCAGTTGAAAAAATAAAAATAAGTTCAAAATTGTGTCGTACAAACATTGAACAAAAGATAAAATGGTTTGACCACATAGTCGAAAAAAAAAGAATAGTCAAGGTGGTAGGCTTAAACAAATGAAAAGAGAAGAAAAGTCAGAGCAAGTAAGATATTAAAGGTAGGCAATAGTGTATAAGACAACAAATGAGATAAAACCATTACATCTTCTCCTATGGGTAGATGTAGAATCTCACAAACAAACAATAATATATGAAATACCTGAATATATAGAACTTATCTAGTATATGAAATTGGTACTCACCTACTATTAATGAAACAGAATGGAAGGAACTTTTATATCTTTTTTCTCTCCAATCAATCCATGATGCAAAACAGGAATTATTGAAAAAATACCATCTAAATGCAGTAAATATGATGATGTTTCAATATCTTTCCCTCCAATGTTAACACGCGTAAATAGAACTGAGCAATCCTTTGTGACAGAAGTCGTTGGATTTGCCATGCTCAGGACATGAGCAACAGATACGTCATAATTTTGACATTTTCAGGAGTGAAGAATATCGCAACGTAACGAGTGAAAGTATTTTTGTGTTTTGGGGAGTGGTGAATAGACCATTGATCCTATTATGTATTATGCAGAACCATGCCCCCTACGTGATTATTGTTCCAGTTATCGCCGTGTACAATCTTAGCAGGATCTGCAACCCAAACCTGTGAAATTTCAGTACACCCCAGAGCTTTGGTGGTATTAGTAGTTATCCCCTTTTCATATTTGTTCCATAAAAAATGATTATTTAGGGTACGTCTCAAATATTTACTGAAGTACTCAGTTTTCTTTTTGTCTAGTGAAGGTAATTAGGTAGGTCTTAGGAATGTATCTAATTTTATAGAAAACTTCCTACTTCATTGTATTGGAAGTTGGAAATAAGTCATAGAATGGAGCTAGTCATAAGAATAACCCAACCAAGACTATATCGAATTTGTTGTGAACAACCGACTTCGCTTTAGATAAGGATAGAAGAGTGATCATGGGAAGGACATCAATGAAGAACCAAAGAATAGCTGAACAAAGCTATAATGTATAGAAGATCTTCAAACCGTTTGGAAAGAGCTGACTGAGATGTTTCTTTGTTTATTTTAAGTAAAAGGGAACTACTAAAAATAGAGGAAAATCTAAATTAGGATTATAAATGAAACATCAACTCTCATCAACTTGTATGGTTAACAAATAGAAGAGGTACAAAAATTCAAATATTTCGATTCCATTAAGAATTCCCGAAACTAATATCAGAATAAAAATGGCTCAATTTTGATTATGAAAGCATAAATGATAAAACAAATTAATCAAACAACCAAACAATACTGTGATCAATTTATTGCAAAAGTAAAATACTGTCAATTCATGAAAAAATAGAAACATGCTGTTAATTTGAACTAAGTTGAATATAGAAAATAGTACCAATCGTAGCTCAAATAACAATTCGAGTAAAATGTATGAATATAATCAATGAGACATGTTTTGATAGGAACTTTATATTATATTTTGTTCCACTAAATTCTTTGTCAAGTCGTTTTTTTTAATTTCGAACAAGATTTTGAATAAATTTGCAGAGTTATTTCACAGTTATGCTTATTTTATAACTGTTACCATAAAAAACGTATTTTAAAAGTTTTCTCCGAAAACGATGCAGCAGTTGAAATACTATGTAAGCTGAAAGTTAAAAGCTTCAATTTTAATAAATTTCGACTTCGATGTCCCTGGGAACTTGAAAAACTTCCTTATTCGCAATTGTCTCATTTAACTTTTACTCATAAGAAAATTCTATTGAAAGAAAGTAAGGTGACCCGAATCAATAACAAATATCTGAGCCATATAGGGTGTACCATTTTATTTAGTCACGAACTACGTGGTCTAATTATTGCATTTCAATTTCTTCAATCCGCAAAATACTTCAAAAATAATGAAACTATGAAAAGGTCTCAATATCCATCTGAAAGTTTTGAAATGATGATATAGAGGTCGTTTGAAGAATAAATGAGAGAATGAGAGAAGGGGAGAGAGTGAGAAAATATCCTCTATTGTCATAGTAAATATTGAAATAGAGAGAGATAAATCAAATGGATAAATACATCAACACTGATTCAATAAAATCGATTAAAATTAAAAGGAAAACTAAAATACATTTTTTACTGTAGTAAGACTCAAAAAAGTACTGGCCATAGAACATGAATTGATCTTGTGGATGACTTGTAATGATAGTGAATGTTTGCTTTTCCAACGAGTTTCTCAGGTAATATTGTATTGCATTATTTATGTTAACAACGAAAGATCCAAGTCATAGTTCTCTTTTTTTGCGTTTGGCTGCGCAAGTTTTCGGGAGGTACCGATACCATTATTATTATTCTGCAGATACGCATTGGCATATGCGCATACAATTTGGGTTACTGAAAAAATCATCTACTTCTTTTCTGTATTAGTATTAATTTTATGTCAATAGCAACAAGACTTCCCGCGTAAATATTTGTCCCTTGAATCGATGCCGTTATGTATTTCAACATTAAATTCGGACTCCTTTTATCTATAATTGCGGTTTTAGCCGACTTTTCTATACCACAGAGAAAATATTGAAGATAGAGAAACTTTGACGGTATTTAGATCCAATCAGAAGAGAGAAGAAAGAAGGTGGTATGCCGATGTTCTTTGTTTATTTTAACTATTATAATCGCCGCTCAAGCCAGTGTACCACTTCATGACACGACACAAGCGGACCAGAAATGTTTTCATGTGTTTTTATTAGTAACTCACTATGTAAAAATTATTTTTCGACAATATTGTCTGTATTTCTTCGAGTTTCCTGTCAAGTAAGGCTGGAGGACTAATTTAGAAATTAAATAAACTAAATTGTCACTGAATAGAATTGTTGTAAAGAAACACCTTATTTTAGTATATTCAAAAGTTGTATTAATCTTTGGGATACAGTCCAACCAAACTGTTTTTTTGTTTATTAGTGAGTAAATTAGAGATTAAGATCGTCTTCAGGAATTTCTTCCACCAGTATGTCGCCCCAGATCGGTGTGGTGCCACACCTACAAATTATTCTGAAGAAAATCTTCCAGAAGCAACAGAAAATGCATTTTAGTATATAGCTGGGTGACTACCAAAAACATTCAAATACGTTTCTCGAAATTAATTTTAATAGCTATCAATCTCAGAAATAAGGGTATAAAGAAAAAAGTGTAAGTAATACACGGCATGATAGAAGACTAAAAAAATTTAAGAAAATTGTTACCTGATATGAATAAAATCTATCTAACTGTATCTGAAATAAGTTTCATTAAATGAACGATGACTTTTGTTCAAAAAATTACAAGAGATCATTCTCCACATTTGAAATTTTGTATTTTGTCTATGCGAATTCTAGATGAATAATAAAACCTTTCAAAATAGTTTTCAGGATAACTTTTCTATTAATTCACTTTCAAATTTATAAATTAACAAATGCATAATCTAGTATCTATACTCGATGTATTATCACTTGTTCACAGCCTGGTTAAGTTAGGTCAAAAAAAGGCTTAAGACTCACGATGAAAAAGTTTTAACTTCTGAATCGTGTGTATTTTTCGAAATGTCACAGTTCATAAAGTTCTACTTCTACATAATAAATTTGACAATTAACTGAAACCGAATAAATGAGCCACGACAAAATTCAGAAATGCGAAGCCCACTTCAAAAACATGGATACAAAATGTATTGAACTTTTTGAAAGCAAACAACTCAATAACCTCGATCGAGTTACAACTGGGAGAGAATGAATTGAGAAAGACATTCCTGAAGGGAATTGAGTTTAACGATCATTCATATTTTCAATCATTTTATTCGAAGTGGAACAGGCTGAATTTCCCGAAGTTAGGAGCGTTTTATATCAGCAATTATGAATCAGAATATAAATTTGATATGCTCCAGACTAAATAGGTGGACAGTATTAATTTTTAAAAAGGAACTACTAGCATTAGAATGAATTTGTTGGAATGGAATACAAAATTAAAACTATTAGGATAGTTCCGCTACTCAGAAACCATTTTAGTTGCTTGAATATCATGTGAAAATATCTAATGAAGTAATAATACTATCACATAACAAGAAATTACCCAGTTTTCTCAAGTTTGTTAGCTGTGTGTGGAGTGAATTTATTTCGCACATTTTCTTATATTATTATATACTATATACTTGTCTAGCAGCATTATCAAATTTCAGTTTGGTCTTATTTGTGACTTCTTTTGAAACTCAAGACTAAGAAGTGCCATTCTTATCCTTGTTATGCTGTATTTATCAGCAAAATGAGGATTCACTATCGAAAGGATCTGGAGCTTAAATACAGCCAGCAGTGAAGGTACCGAGAGAATCAGGGAAATAATATAGAAAACCTATTAGAAAGATGATAACTATCGAGTAGGTAAAGTACCACTTCAAAGTTTGTTAAATCGTTCTTGATCATGATATGTCTGGCAAGAACAAATGTCAAAATAATAATTAAAATTCTGGTCACTTCCTATAAAAAGAAACATGTACCTGGACACTTCCACGATACTCACGGAAGAAAAGAGAAAATTCTACCAAAAATACTTGTTTCGTGGAAAAGTGCGTAATAGAAGAATATATGTAGATGTGTTCTTTTACTCACTATTTTCACTTCAGAACACTTTTTCGTCGGGTCCATTTAACGTGCTTTATCCAAAGAAGTTACATTTTTCTTTTACCTAGTGAGTTGTTTTCAATTATTGTTAAATGTTTTGATGTGTCATCTTGTCCTTGTTATCTTTGTCATCAATTTTTGACTTGGATGTGGTATTTAGTGGTTACATTATTAGTTGATGATGTTAAATATTTCAAGATGAATGTGAAAATAACTCATCGCCTCTCACAGATGAAAAGAAACGAGAAGTAATCATGAAAAAATGGATTTTTGTAAATACCCAACACAGTAAAAAAAGAGAAATAAATAAGCAAATGTATTGCCCAAATAAAAAGTTATAGGGTTATAATATATATATATATATATATATATATATATATATATATATATATATATATATATATTCAATTACTACATAATTAATTAAGTATTTCAGAAGTCTCATAGTATAGTTATGTCAAATCAACGTGACAGAAACATGAAAAATATAAATAAATAAAAGGAGTGTCAATTAATGTGAAAGATGCCACAAAATGAGAGAGATTTAGAAACTATTCAATGGAATACTAAAATATTCAGTAAATAAGAATTAATATTATATGATGAATTAAGGGGGAGGGGAATATAATCACGACTGAATATATAGAGATAGAGTGATGAAGGGAATACTTCGAAGAGTCTAGGAATGTGAAAATCGACACAGAAATGGTGGAAAGAGGCATTAATAATCATTTGGGGAAGATATGGAAAGAATAAGGTGTAGAAGCAATTACTACACTAACAAACCTACCAGCAAAAATATCAACTGGAATAAAGGAGAAAATAATAAGAAATGAGGTTGAAGTAACGTAACAGTATTCACTATGTGATATTAGAAGTGGACGAAGTACAAACGACTTAGATTAGATGAGTTAGGATGTAAAGGCCGTGTATTTAAGATAAAGTACATAATATTCAGATAAGGTAAAACAAATCAAACAAGTAGAAATATATAAATATCTAGGTGCAATAAAAGAAATGTGGCATATCTAAGAAAGAAAATGAAGAAGAATTGGCAAATAATTCAATACGTTCTTTGGTAAAAAGAAGTGCCAAAAACATGAGAATAGAAATTGTCAAAAAAGTATTGACGTCTACTATACTATCCCTGAGATATGAGCATTGTATCAAAATAAAATAGCCCATATGAACATAATATAAATAAGATTTCCTCGGAAAACGGAAAAATTAACAAAAAAAAATAAGAAATAGAATAAAAAGAAAAATTTGAGATAAAATAACTTAAAGACAAGACATATGTATCACCAGAAAACCATTCAAAGACAAAATATAAGGTTAGGAAAGTTATGGAGAAAGATCGAGAAAAATATGGATTCAAGATATACAATTGAGACAAAAGGGTCAAACTGGAAGAAACAAAAGATTTAACAAAAGATAGAAAGGCAAAGAGAAGAAAGAATATAACATATATCTAGTTATATATTTCATAGTAATCTGCTTAGGTTTAAATGAAAAAATGAAGCTTTCGCTCTTGTTTATTTGGAACATCATCGAAACTGAGACACGTTGTTTTTGTTCTTTGGTCCTTTATGTTACAATGTTTTTTCATCTCTCATTTTTGTTCATTTCATCATTCCAGATATCTATGGAGTAAATGTCTGTTCTTTTCGTTGCTTATTACTTCTATTAGGTATTCACTTTAAGATGAATGGAACTGAATTGAGTATTTTATGCTCCATATACGTTATTCAAATTTCAGCGTTATCCTCGAAGAACAATGACGATATATGTGTTTTATACATTCATAAGTTTTCTCACAAAAAGACGACATATTCTATTCTCATCAAATAGACTTTTACTATGAGTTAACCTTCTTGAATATCAAATATCCATCCAAAAAGTTATCGGTTTAAACAATGGAAGTGTCTCATATCATATCACAATTCTGATTGATGGGTAGGATTTACGAGCTTCAAACATTCTCTTGATTATAAAGTTCATGCTTAATATTGCTCAATTGTGAGGGCATGAATCTATTAGAATGAAACAGCATAGTGAATGTGATTTTTAATTACTTTTATTGTGTCCAATACAGTTTCTATTGTTGATTAACCGAAAACAATCTAATTTTCACTAAGAATATACCCAGGTGTTTGGAAAATTGAAATTTAAAATTAGATTATCATTAACGTTTTTCTACAGATCTGATAGAATCAGTAGCGAAGGTATATAATTATAAGTTATTAGATGCAAAGTTTAATTAAATTCTGAAAGCATTCATCTTCAAAAATGGGCTGAATATAGATGGGAGTACGTTGTTATTGCTCTGATATTAATTGAGTGTAATTATTCATCACATTTCCATTTATTGGTTTTAATATTGATTTTCATTCTCTTTAGAAGAAAAAGAATCTATTAACTATCACGTACTTGTGGACGTATAGTGTGCACAATATGCTGAATATTTTTATGGAAGAGATAACATTGTGTTGAACATGTACCAGAGAATAGTAAATTTCGCAGCAGATGTTTGAAATTGTAGCTAAAATAAATTCAATCACTCGGCATCTGATAGATTGCGAATTCGTTCGGAAAAGCCAAGAGTTTTGCTGATAACATATATAATTATAGACTCGTTTGAGGCGATTTTTAAAATCTTCTTAGCTTAAGAGCGGGTCAACAAGTAGTTTGAAATCAGATCACAATAACAGGATGGCCTTTAAATTTCGTCACTTCTAAAGAGCAATCGATGCGGAAAATTTTTATTCAGTTGATTTCGTATAGCTACTGCATAATATGACGTACTTCCACATTGTATTTACATAATATGTCTTAATTAAGATAATTTTTATTTTGAATACGTCCGAATATGAGTTCCGATGATAAATGTGTGTTTTCAGTTCGGGTCTCAAGCCCAAACGAGGGTTGTTAAACTGCTCTGATGAGCAATTGCGAGCCATTGAGGACGTTAATATCGACAAAAAGGTCGATTGACATAACGCTCTTCAGAGGAGTTGTAATTCAATATTTTTCGAGGCATTAGCCAGGAAAGTAGTTGTTTCCTCTTTGAAAAACGGCAGAAAATATGAGTGAATAGTAGAGATTTTTTATTTTGATATTGTATATATATATATATATATATATATATATATATATATATATATATTATATATATATATAATATGTATAATATGTATATATATATATATATATATATATATATATATATATATATATATATTAATTTGAAAATAGAGGGAAAACCAGAAGAGACAGCAAACCAACTGAAAACTAACAAATACAAATACAATTATGAAACAGTATCGACCTTTAGCTATATAGGAATAAGGTTGAGACAAACAACCAGAGACAGAATAAAGGAAACGATAAAAAAAGGCTATCAAGCTTATGGAAGAAACGAAAACCTATTAAAAAACAAAAACATAACCAAACAAAGTAAAAGTGTACATGACCCTAATAAGACCAGTAATCATGTATGCGATGGAAACACCAGTATTCTAAAAAGAAAGGAAGAAGAAAAGAATTGTGAGAAACTATAACAGATCCGAACACAACGCAGGAGGAAGAAAGGAGAGCGAAAAAAACGAGGAAGTAAAGAAAGAGCTGGAGAAGGAAAAGATAGTGAGATACATAACAGCACAAAGACTCAACTGCGCTGGGCATATAATGAAAAGAAAACCAACTGAAATAATCAAAAGAATATCGCAATGAACCCCATTTGGGCCAAGGAGAAGAGGCAGGCCGAGAAAGACTTGGAGACACGAAGTGAAAGAGGACATGAGAGCACTTAATAGAGATAACTAGAGGACAAAATGCCGGAACCGAAAGAAATAGAAAATAATAACAAAAGCAGCCAAGACAAACTATAAGTGAGAAGTAATCCACCACAAAAAAGGGTTTTGAAGCGCTATAAGCGACTGCCATAATCCAAAGGACGGAAAGGCTTGATAATAATGATATATACATACATATATTATACGCTAGAAACTTTGAACCCAACTCCCTAAATACAGACTGTTGTTAGTGCCTTACATACAAAAATCTAAGAACAGACTCCAAATATATATTATATATATAAATATAGAACTCACAGATATCAAAAATTATCAAGAATAGGTACATTTACTGAAACACCAATCGTGTACATCACTTATAGAGGTAAAAACTAAAATCAGAATCGATGTTTCTTTCATACTTTCTTGGTATTGCACGCTCGTACCTTACTGCGCCCCCAAAAAGTTTCATTTCTATTTTTTTGGAATATTATGTTTTTTAGTGCAAACAGCATGAATCCTAATGAATACCATTGAATCGAAACAATTTTGTTAGTTCAAATGCTCATATAATATTTATGTGTGCCGTTGTATTCATCCTATACAGTAGGCGCAATTTGGCCATCGTCCACATAACATAACATTTTTTAATCTATCTTGCATTCAAATTGACCCTCTTGGTACTTTTAATGATTCTTTCCATAATAATATAGAATAATGTAGGGCTAAACCTTATTATACTTCAGAAAATAAAATATTAGTGAATGATGATCAAAAGTCAATATAAACATGTTTCATATAGGAAATGGAAGGTTAGTATCCAATGTTTTCGAAAAGCAACAATAAAATAAGAAGAGAAGTATGATAAATTATTTCTTTTCACGTATGCTCAAAATAAGGTGAAATGGAGCAGAGTTGGTTATCATAAGTAACAACTCCAATAGAATAACAATGAGAAAAATATCTGATATAAGTTACGAACGAAAGATACAAGTACACATTAATCAATTCTAAATAGTGAAGAGTGTTTATAACTAAGACTTCACAATTCGATTGGAGGAGAATACTCTCTAAAATATAAATAATTAACGCTTATTAAGTGGATCATTAACATTTAACTTCTATGAATTCTATGTTTGTTGTGAATATAACGTTAAATTTTTAGATGCTATTTTAAACTGATTTTCATAGAAAAGATACCTGAAATCAAAACAATTTATCACGAAAAACATAAAAAGAGGTGAAAAGTTAAAGAGAATTATGAGTTTCATTTTATGAGATATCTTCATTACAGTATTCACCTATTTGCGAGCTGTGAAATTTATGGTTAGTACCAACCTCCAGAACTTTTGGAAACTAGGGAACTCATTTCCAATAAATAAGAGTTGAATAATTTTTTGGCATTTCTCTCATTTTTGGTGTGGAGAACTCTGCTATGTCTTCTATTCCTAATTCATTATTGATCACAATTCAAACATTATTATTTGTTTAATACACACAACCCATAATATTCACTACTTTGGTCCATTTCGATCTGGCTTTGATCATTGTTTTTTTCCGGTGTTCAGTTCTTGAATAGTATTTTGATGTTTTATTTTGTTTTCAATACGTCCCTCAATCGTTCTTAATTAAACGCTATATAAAACAGCCGAATTCTGATAAAGTCCTTACGTTTCAAACATACTAAAATTAACCTGTTTCGAGATTTTTCATTTGTGATGATAATGACGTAAAAACGCAAAATATAAATTTGAAGGTCACTCTTTTTATTACGTTATATTATTTTAACAAAGAGAGAAATGAGGGCTAGCAACAATGTTTAAAATTCATCATCACTCAACATAGTTATTAATTGTCTCATTTGCATGGAAATGAAACATTCTATCGACTATCATAACGACGACGAAAAAAATTATATGCAATCACTATGTCAAAAATAATTTCGCATTTTACCTGATTAAAAAATGGCCCAATGTGGATTTAACGAATGACGACTATGCATCAAAAGATCTACTAAGTATCTTAAAATCGATGCAGATGATGAAATATAATGTTTGTTTTAAAAAGCACTAGCTGAATTAATATCAATTTAGGTAATTTCATGGCTATCTTGTAAATACGGTGAAATTTATATTCATTACTAAAACTGAAAATAGCTCAGCCTATTGTGAAATATTTGGAATTGGAAATAAACGCTACGCAATAATTTAAAAATAAAGAAGTATTGAAAATTTGAAGTTTAGCACAAACCAACCTACAATTTTTGTATTTTATTATTAGTAACCCTTACACTGAATACTGGTATATATGGTTTTCGCACATTTAAGGGATGGCATCGGTGCTCATAGGAACAACACGCAAATATCACTTACATTAGATCTTCGCAAAAGTTGACCAAAATTAAACAATTTGTTCATTTCCGCTATATAATTTTCCACAAAATTTCATAATTGCTCATTTATTTGCTTGTTAAATCATTTTATACTGTCAGGTTTTTGTCCAAGGTGTCCATAAAAAATTTTTTTTGGATCATCATTACACATTGGCATCAGTAACTTAATCATGTAAGACATCTAATGAATTTAACTGTTACAATTTAGAAGTTAGATGTGAAAAATGCAACCACACGCACACTGCAACAAGTAGTTGATAGTTTGAATATTTGGAGGATTAATTGTTATTAACTTATTATTGGCATAGTATTGTGAAGCAGCTTTATAAAATAAAGTATTTTAATCTAAAAAACTTGACCAATAAGAGCGCAGTCCAGAAAATAATGACAAGAGAGAGATAGAGACCGCCTGATTATATTCTTGAACTAGTCAATTTTTGACGAAAATAGCATTCACAACAGGATTCTAGAGATAAAAGGTAACCGACATTATGTGTTAAACATATTTATTGGTGTGCGAATTATGTGTGCGGGATTCTCCGAGAGCTGCGATTTTTACTAATGAAAATTCTTAACAATAGAAAAAGCTTCGGAATATGTATTTTAGGTACATGTCCCTCGATTGTATTCAGAGTTGAGCTTATAACTTAAATAAGCACAAAAAGGAAGAATCGAAAATTATATTGCAAACATCCCAGTGAAATATTCCAAGTACTCATTTAAATCTTTTCAAACTCTTGAACTGATGAAACGATTGATAAATTATATGACTTTGATAATCGCTTAAAGACATTTTTCTTATTTGGTGCCCTAAATAACAGTTTTTTTTGACAGCTGACTGGACGATGAATTATACGGTAATGTCTAATAGTGGTGTGAGGTAATGAGTTATTAGACATAGTAAATATAGTCATAAAATAAGGACAAAATATATAAATTTACATTTTCTTGTATAGATCTATCCTTAAAATGAATGACTTAAGCAAACTTTCAAATTTAAATGATAGTTCCAAAGTTTTTCCAATTTTTTCAATTTTTTTGACCAGCAATGCCTGTTGAGAGATATTTCTCTTAATGTTTTTGCTATTACAATTAATCTCGTTGTTATCGTTTGGAATATTGTGCTCTCGTTGTCATTTTTAGACTGGAAAGGAAATGCATAATATGATTATTATCAGAATATACAATATTGGTGAATGATGATCAACAATCTCTATAAACATGTTTCATATAGGAAATGAAAGACTTCGACAATTCGATTGAAGGAGAGAACTCCCCAAAAGATAAATAATTAAATTAAATAATATGCAACTTCTATTTATTCTATGTTTATTTTCAAAATCTGTCTGAAAATTATATAGTATTTTGATCAAAACCGTGGTAGGTAGAAAGGTTAAATATTTTCATGATATTTTAAACTGATTTTCATAGAAAAGACACCTAAAATCAAGACAATTTATCACGAAAAACATAAAAAGAGGTGAAAAGTTAAAGAGCTTCAATTTATGAGATCTTCATTACAGTATTCATCTATTTGCGAGCTGAAAATTTATGGTCAGTTTCAACCTCCAGAACTTTTGGAAACTAGGGAGCTCATTTCTAATAAAAAGAGTTGAATAATTTTTGTGGCATTTTCTTCATTTTTGGTGTGGAGAACTCTGCTATGTCTTCTATTTCTAATTCATTATTAGTCACAATTCAAACATTATTATTTGTTTAATACACAAAACCCTTTTGCATTTACCATTATTTATTGCATTATAAACTTGTTGAACTTTATACAATCACCAATAACTTCGATTGAGTTATTATAGATGATATAGCTAGAAAAAAAAATAATGTAGAATCATATTGCAGTGGAAAAAATACAATGTTTACATTTAGAGTGAGTTTTGAGCTTTTTTTGAACGATTCGATTTATCATCCAATTCATTTACTCAGATATACCATCCATTGCAACTTCTGAGGTAACGTATAAAAGTTATGGTCGTTTATATCACAAAATTGTTATTTCTACACTCTCAAGAATAACTTTTACTTGACCAAGAACTATGAAATTTGGCAAATAATACCTTATTATCTTATAGGCTATTTGTCTGGCTATTTTTTAAAACTCTTTCATGAATTTGTGAAAAGGCGGAAAATCTTAAAGCCTTATATATCAATTGTTTCATATGCGGTATTGTATTAAAGGACTTCATTGGTACAAGCTTAATTAAATTCTCATTCTTGTGATGTATAGTTCTTAATTTATGCAGAATGATGAGTATAGAACTTCCGTATAGATGGGTAACGAATAATTTTGGACTATATAATTTAACCTGTTAAACGTCCTTGATCTTTTTTCAACAGCTTCGCTGTACCATTTGAAACTATTAATTCGTTTTCTAGCCAAGAATAAAAAATCTGTATTAAATTTCATATTTAAGTGATAAAAAAACAATTTAATTAGGTTACCTTGCTAATTTGAGTCTAAACTGCTGGTTTAGAAACGAGGTCATATAAGTAATTATAGATTTTGGAAACTGAACTTGGAATTTTCTTATTGTACATACACGCAAATAACTTGAAAAGTACATAAGATATTTTTTATTGGTACCCTATTTTGGTCATTTTAAGTACGCCTTGTTGGTTTAGATTAGATTAGTTAAACTAGTGCGTAAGATCGTGAATTGACCTCGCTAGCACTTTGACCTATTGATCTATTTTGTTCCCCGTTCACCAGTCAGATAGCAACGTCTTTGTAAAATGAGGTCTGGGGGCTATGTGGCTTACCTCTTCTGGCTTTAAAAAGCTTAAATCTAAGTACCATAGCCTTTGTTTATGGATTGCTGTCAATTTGTTATTATAATTTTATGGTTTTTGGTAAAGCATAGTTTAGGAGACATGGTGTCCGTGACCATATTCATGGGCACCTCACATTTCCTAATATGCCCAGTCAGTTCGCCGGGCTTCATGTTCTGTTCCTTGTATGCTTTTATTACCCACTTCATTACTTCAATTTCTATGATGGTCTTCAAAGGGGGCAAGTCTAAAATGACTTGTAGTGCTGCTGTTGGACATGTCTGTATTGCAAATTAGGGTTATTTTCCAGTTTTGGTCTTGTTCTCGTTCATCATACGGCAGCTGAATAGCTTATAATAGGTCGCACAATGGATTTGTACATCCAGCTCATCATTTTGGGTTTCAAACCCTACCATTTTGCAGCAGTTGTATAAAGCTCTACATCCCTCATGGCTTACTGCTTGAGGATGTTGTCTCCATGTTAGTTTCTGATTGAAGGTCACTACGAGGTATTTAATGTCTGACTTTAGAGCTACTTCAACCCCTTCATTCTGAGGGTTTTAGGGATATATTTGTGAATGGCACTAGGTTGGGTGGTTTATACTCAGACCTCTATTGACACACCATCTCTGAGCGATTGTTAGGGTAGATTGTATTTAATATACGATATCATTATGCTTAATTCGCACAATTATCGCCAGGTTATCATCGTATCCGCAGACTCCATATCCTGCTTTGGTTGAATTTATGAGTAGATGATCAACTGCTAATGACCATAGGCAGCCACCGTGGGAGTCTGCCTCTCGGTTTTGTAGCTATTGCTTTATCCTCTATATCGAGATTGATAATCTAAAGTTGTTATAATCAATGCCCCATGCTTGGTTTGACTCCTCGTATTACACAGTTCTCTGCTATTTTCCATGGTGGCCGCCCTAGGTTCAATCTTGACCCTCATTTTACTGGAGGTAGACCATCTATTAAAAAGAGCTCAGGCTTTTTGTCTCAAAGGTGCCAGGTAGTGATTCTACCAGGGCATGTCTCGGTTGGTTTTGTGAAATTTGAGTTCATTTCTGTTTTTGCATGCCGAAAACGGAAGTAGTTTTGGTGACTACTAAGTTCAATTTCTCAGTAGCATGATGGATCGAGAACTCTACCTCCACACAGGTTGCGCTTATATCAGTGGACCGGATAATTTTCCAGTGTTTCAAACTGGAAAGTTGTTTTAAATGTCTATAAACGATAGGATTTCCTCTGATTCATAGGATAGGTTGTTCTGAAAATAGCCCGTGACTATAAAAGTATTTTTTATCTACGACGATTATAGATGTATTGGAAAATTGTAGATCCTTTGCTTGTAATTTGACCCAAATGGCAGTAGTCTGATTGCTACAATTGGAAGCAATATGCCGCAATTTGAAGCTAGCACTTCGAAACACATGACAGATTGAGCTGAGACAATCTATCTTCTAGCTCTGTTTGTTGTGCTGTAGTTAAGGCGTTCGGTTAGCTGGATCAATACCAACTTTCACCACCTCGACGGGCCCTCTGTGAGCGATTATTTGTGTATGTTGTAGACTTATTAGTTATTCCTCTCTCAGCTTTTTGCTGGAAGCAATGAGATGTGGAATCTTCTGACCTTACTCGGTTTTCAACAGGTATAGGAGGTTTGGTTTTCCTTTTCTTTCGGTAAGCTTACACTGCTTCGTTGCATCTTCATGCGAATGCTCGTGAGATCTTAGCCATCGTTATCACTTTCTTTAGTCTTTTTTTTTAGCCGAAGCTCTTTGATTCACAGCTTATATAGCTGTGGAGTTTTAGAGTCTGAGGAAACTAGCAGAGCATCTTCTTCATCTGCTTTGAAGTTTGAGATAGAGGCTTTACCTGCGTTGATAAATACTTAGGAGTGAAAGATAGGTTTGCATGGAATGGGCATGGATAGATTAAGGAGGTATTGGTAATATGAAAGGTTGAAGCGGTATGAGCAGGAACTTGGGACAGGTAAGCGTGCAAGCATTAGTCCCTACCAGAGATACTCTCTAAGGTCGTTGCACTAGAACAGAGCAAGGGAGTTTAAATGAAATATAAATATTTCCATTTTTAAATTAGAGGAAATGCTGGACAAACTATTATTATTAACACTTTTTTCAAAAGTCAATAAAGCAGCACCTCCATTAATGGCACTACCAATAATGAGCGAACATTTATTAAGAATAATCTCTATTTAGCCAGTTGTCACAATTTCCGATTTCCATTCCATTTGACGTTGGATTTGATAAACCATTTGCTACAGTAGTAACAGACATATTTCTCAGGATCGCTTAAATTTTGATATTGTGCAATTTTTTCCAGGAAAATAACCCAAAAGTATTTATACTAAGCACTTGATTGGTGCGCATCCTCTTATCATGCCGTCAGAGAACGGTCTGTACTTACATTTCGAGGGAGCAGTTATGTATATTGCTTCATCAAATGCACACATCTAATTCCATCACTATTGGTAACGGTAAAACGACGAGCTTTTGGTGTCTTAGATGGTCGAATATTATTAATTGATACGTTTTCTAATTCCTTGATATAGTGTAAGCTCAAATCACATAACTCACATTTTCTGCAAGAGCCAAAAATTCTGCAAATGTTTACAACTATATGATTTTATGTCAACTCCGTTGTTTATTCTCAACATACATAATGAATAGCCCACATTGTTAATGTATTGTATAGCTTTAGCATTTTTCGAAGGTAAGCAAATGCAACTCGTTCATTATATCAGTAACTTTTTGCTTTTCCATTTGTTGAACTTATTTTTTCAATTCAAGTTCCGTTTTTTGTGTATCAATGGTGATTCAGCTCTACTCTTCAAATAATCAATTTCGAAATAAAGTACAACCAAACCAACTGTGATGACAATAGTGAAACGATAAATTAATCTTATGTGACAAATTGCAAATTATTTTTCTCATTGCCTTGAGAACGGAAGATATAGGGCGTCGAGCTGCAGAAGTGGTGCATGTTTTAAACACCTTAATATCCACTTAGGTTTTAATATACTAGTTTCTGAAAAAATCACGGTTTTTCAATATTTTTATCATTATTTCACTGAAAAAGAATGTGCCCTCATTTGAAAGACAAGTGTATCTAGCGTACTCAACCAGGAGCTAGAGTCAAAATTGTCAATCCTCCCGACAAAAAAGTAAAACTACTAATTCAAAAGGATTCAAAAGTATTTCGGAAACTACCAAACTTTTCCCAGGCATTTGGGATAAAGTGTGATAATTTTGATTATAAAGTACAGTTCGAAAATTTGATATTTCAAATAAATTACTCTTCAAAATATTTTCTATCATAATACATAAACAAGAATTGCGATTAGCTAACATTCCACTCGCCCTTATTTCTATAATTTCTTCTGTTCCCTTTATACTTTTACTGTATGGTCATTACATTTAACTAATATAGATTATGAATTTATTAGAATAGTATATTAAAATACAAGTGATAGTAGGCTTATCCTTGCAGATATAGTGTTTTATACTATTTTCCCTGTTCCTGCTTCTATTCATATTTTTTATTTATAGAATAATAAGAATATACATTAGGAAAATTACACCGTAACGTAGGTGGTTGGTTGATAGTACTGTACTGATTCATATTTGACAATTGACTTCGGAAATATTATTTGAGATTGAAAGTTTGCTTGAGTTCACAAAAACCCATACTGTAAGTGGATTATCAAGTGAAGAACTTCAATTTACACCATAAGAATTGCGGGACTTGGCATCTACCGCAATAAATAATTTACTTCTTTAGAAAATGACACGTAATAATTTCAATATATCAAACTATCCTGATTCATTTGAAGGTTAGGTTTTTCCAAGAAATTTCTTCACTCTAAATTTGTATGTTTTGTCCATATTTCATGATTCACAAACTCCTAATTTATTGTGGATAATAGATATCTTAGAATGAAAATAATCACACATGACCGAATACTGCATTGTCCTCCAGTCAGCTGTCGAAATGAAACTGTTAATCAGAGGCACCAACCCACTAAAGAAAATTACCAAAAATCGTTCAAGAATGGGGTCCTTTCTTACATGAAAATGCGTTTGAAAATAGCGTTGTTCTGACACCGAAACAAAGAAAATAAAATGCTTGAAGTATTCAATTTAAAAAATATTTTCACCTCCCTCAGATCTTTCCAAAACAGTTTGAGCGAGGGAAAGAGTTTGCGGAATGTTATAAAAAATCTGGCTGCCACAACAATATGTTTTTTCCTATTCAAATTAGAGATTTGTAGCTGGGGTTTACATACCTGCGAAACAATATAAAAATAACTTGCTGACTACATCTTGCTGACTACACCTAAATTGTTGTCCTGTTTCTATCCCTATTCAAATTTTTCATATATTTCTTAGGTTTTCATAAAATATAAATCACCATACTTTTCAACAAAAATATGATGGACAAACCAAAAGAAGGTCCAGCCTTATGATCGCCTATGATGTATCAAATATGATACTTGAAAGATTACTTGAATTATTGAATTTATTCTTGAAAAAATGTGTCATTTTTTGTAATTGCTTCGAATGTTCATCGTAAATTAATGTATGAGTAGGATTTTGCGTTTTTGTCTGGTTTTCTATAGACACACCAATATTAGTAATGATTCTTTGGCAATTTTTAAACTAGTGGAATGTGTCTTTTGATTATGCTTAACTGAAACACAAAATGTTGAAAAATTGCGGAAGAACATCGATTAGTTCTTCCCTGATTGGGAAGACCCTTCCGAGAACAAGTTTACATCATACAATCTTCTAAAAACTTTTAGCTATAAACTTCAATAATAACTCCTTTCGATAAAATAGGTACCTTCACTTCCCTCCATATATAGGGTGTTTCCTAGGTAATAAAAACTAATAAGAACTGGAATTTCATATTCTAGAAAACGATAATATGTTTGTCCGGTTAACTGTGCAGGAAGGAAAAATGGTCCTATCAAAAGATCTTCGATAATGCCAAGCCAAACGTTGTCCGAAAAGAAGAGTCGGAAACGTGCTGCAAAATATTTACTTTTCATCAACAATTATTCTGGTACACGATTTTGAACATGGGCAATAATTTAAATAATCTAGTTTTCCATTGTGAAGTTCTCACATTTCTGGGTCGTCCAATGATATTCTTTGATTCAGCAAAAATTCCAGCCTCTTGTAAATAAATATGTATTTTAGTCAACGTATCAGAACATGATAAATGATTATTCGAAAAAATTTGAGCATGCATACGTCTAGCCTCTAAGGCATTACCGTTTTTTTTTAGTTTTTAGATTTGACATAGTATTCGACAACATTATTTCAAAGACCATTTAGAAAAACATGTTTTTTCGTATTACTAGAAGCGTCATCACATCACTTACAGTCAAAGTTCGTTCATTACAAACATTTCATACCCTCATATTTTAGATTGCTTAGGAAACACCCTACAGTGTATGATAGATCTTATTTCCACAACACAAAAACACGTTTGGTTTTTGTCAGTCATTAGATTTATGATTAGTTGAAATGTAACTTTTTAATTAGTTTTTCGTTTCAATATAGATCGGAAGAGAAGGAAAAAATAAATATAATTTAGAAAAAATCATCGAGTAATTGAATTAATTCCTTTCAAGCAAATAGCATAGTTCTATTATTGACCAATTTACCTATATTTATAAACAAAAACGCACATTTACTTCCATTTGAATCGCGAAAAACAGGTAGCATCATAAATTGTACTTCATTCGAAGGTATAAATCTCTCTACTGAAAATACACCTACCTGCCTCCTTCTGATAGTGGGAGCATGCGTCTGGATTTTCTGGAAAAGCATCATAACGCTTTCCATCCCAGGCAGTAGTGATTCTGAAACGTTCATATACTCATCTTTCGAATTTTCCCGGTTACCGCGACGTGAAGTAACACGTTGTTTTCTTGCGTAGATAAAACGTGCGTTTTGTTCAACATCAAACATTTTTCCGATCAACAAAAGATACTCTTGAAGAAATTGAGGTGAGAATAAACTAAATTAATAGAAAGATAAGATAATTAAATTTCTTTAACTGCATTCCAAAGAATATAAGTGTGCAAATATGAAAAATTATGTTTATAAGAATTTGCCTTAAAATGCAAGTATCCACAGAATCAACACACTAGAAGATTGAACATGAATCCAACCACAGTTTTTATTCTAGTAGAGGCTGAATACAACTCTTTTCAATACTATATCTTTAAGAAGAGATATTTCTCTCAAATCCATAAAACATTTCAAAAGTGACTGGTACGAAAAACTCTATAAATTTTAAAAATCCCCAATTTTGAAATTGAAAAGAATTTCTGAACATTGATTATTTCAGAATCCACATACGATATTGGGTAATTTATTTGCAAACTATTCTCACATAGAAATTCATGGAATGATTCCAACCAAAAAATATCAGATAAATTATAATTATCAGTCATGTGGTGGAATCATATCAATATATTTGAATATCATTTGATTTCACATCGATCTTATTTCTTCTAATTATTTAACTGATGATGATTTCTACTTTTCTGAGAAACTTTACATCAGCATTATATTCAGTGTTTCTAACAGTAATACATCAAATACGATGCATGAATCATATGTTATTTGTCTATTAATATGATTAAACCGAAATAACTTTACTCCACTTAAGTCCCTTTAAAGAATATAGTCCAATAAATCTGTTATTAATTGAAGCAACCCATACATTTACTTTTTGAAAGGATAATTGACGTGACTTTTTCTAATTGATTGCGAACCTCAATTATCTTAAGTTGTACGTAGTACATGAAACTCTAAGATACGAACAACATAATTGTCATTCAGTTTCCGCAGTACTTGTCTTGTGAGGAGATATCTGTTATTTGATTCTAGTTGAATTTTCAATATACTGCATAATGGAGTTGATGTTTGACAGCCACTGATAGCAAACGTCTTCGCAATTTGAGGAAGAAAAAAAAATAGGAATAATGAATTTTTGCAACACCATCAAAAGTGCCATTCAACAATGTTAAAAGATATTGTTCACTTGAAATCGTGTTAAAAATATTTTTAACATGGTTCTGTGATTATTGGAATGTGAACTTGCATTTTTAATTGTATTATCATTTTAAATTCGTCTATTATATTAACAAAAATGGGCGTTGTATGACATCTGTGTTAAAAGTGATTTTTTTGTTCCCTAAATTGTTCAAATCGCTTCGCCCAATTTATAAACTTTTTGCTCACAAAGTAAATGATCCCTTTTAACACTTCAAAAATAACTATGCTTTTTCCTATACTGCAAACAGCGCACCTGTTTTGTCAACTTAGCGACACCATCTTTGGGAGGTAATAATTTATGCTATGTGTTTTAAAAACACTGTATATCTACTAAACTTCGAGTACAAACATAAAAAATACTTGAAATGTCTTATGTACATCAACAACGTCACACTAAGAATGAATACACTTGAAATGTAGTATACTTGAAAATTTCTATGTTTTCTTTTGTGAAAAAGGTTGACTATTAACACCATAAGCTTGATGTAGATTTTTATTCAACAAATTTTTTTGGAAAGTACACCAAAAACATAGTATCTGGAATTGTAGTAACAGTTTTTGTTTGATTCCATTTCTTTAAGTATCGGTACGTTGTTTTATATCTATTTCTCTATTTTTCTGGCGGCAGCAGATAAGAAATATTTGCTGATTCTTTTGTATCCATTTGGTTGTTATACAAATAAGCGATTTCAATTTCATCCAATTTTCGATAATTTGAAATGTGTTGTTATATTGAATATTACTTTTTATGGAAGATAAATAGCCTCATCAGTACATAGTTCAAATATTTTAAGAACTCAAGGATGAGGATCTCGAGTGCGTGACCAGGTTTGTATCATTTTATAGGATTTATGTAATCGCAATCCACGTTTTACCAAACGAATTATGTCTTTAGATCAAGCTACATTTTACCTGGATGGTTCATTTAACAGTTCAAATTGTAGTTATTGCAGTAAGAATAAACCTCAGGGAAGGTCATATCGAACACCACGAAAAAATAAATGTCTGGACGGAAAAAATAATCAATCACATTGTTTGTCTAATTTTTTTTTAAGAAAATGTCTCTGTGAAGATTTTAAACTAGCTTTTCCCTAGGAGAGGATTTGGCAACAAGGTATAATAGAGGAGCCCCCTAGATTATCATATCTTACAACCAGGGTTTTTTCTTTATTATTATCAAAGATTTATGTACATAAGCATTAAAACCTACTGGAGCTGCAAGACCGAATTAGAGACGAAAATAATAGAATAAATCCTGAACTTTTCCGTAATTCACAATAATGATTTGTTCATTGTCAAGAGATATATAATAATCAGTTTAATATTTTTCCCTGGATAAAATCTGATTATATAGAGGTACTTTCTTATTAATATTCTGGTGGTTTTCTTATTTATTTATACGATTAATATTTGCGGGGTTGTTTAATAAACACTGTATCTTACGTTCTTAATTTATTTAAATAATATATACTACACTAACTCATAATAATTCACTTATCACTATCACTCAACTAACTTTATTTGAATTCTTCGATTACTTTGCTGATTCGTTCTGTTCACTACGACTATTTAATATAAACTAAACTACGCTACAGAAACTGATTATATATATCCTAGAAGAATTCCTAAAGTTCTATAAAAATAAAGGAACAAAACAAATAAATAAACCTTACTAAAAATTTTTCAAAACAATGTAAATAAACCGCAATGTAAAGAACTGATATAAAAACAAAGATCTAACGAATTCCGGTTATCTCTTCGAAGGCGCTTTTGCCGAATTTTAGAATTATACGTTATCTAAGCAGGTCTGGCTAAAAGGTGGAGATGATATCGTAACAATATATTATTAAAATACTTATCAAATGAGGTATTAGAAAACTCACATTTCAATTTAAAAAAAAACAAAGAATATTTCTTCCTGTCAAAACTGGTGATATCATAATTGTTGCAGAATATGATCAATATATACAATAAAGAAAATCAACCTATTCCATGGTTTTCTATTATTAAGTTGAGAAAATAATGAATTTGTTCCTTAATTTAGCCATGCTGTGTATAGTAAGTTACAGAAAACAGTCAATTCCGCTATTTGGCAGTATTAATTGTTTTTCAAATAAGATGATAGATAATATAGATATATAGATAATATAATAAATATGGGTTTAGAAATCTGGAACATGAGGGATTGAAAAATAAAATCGTGCGGTTCTAGCACCACTTAAAAATCTAATAAATACTTAATATCGGGATGTACTGTATTCTGAGGACCACATCGCAAAGAGCAAGTTTGTGTTAGATGCTCAAAAAATTGTGACCAAAGTTGACGCTGCACTTTTAATAATAACCTTATTACTTATGATGACTATTTAGGTAGATATGACATTGATAAAAAGCCACTTAATAGGAAATCTCAACAGCAACCTCTTCTGAATATTTGATGACCCTTCGTTTTTAAAATTATTCAGACTTGAGAAATTCGATTTTCGCACCCCATATACGCAGAAATATCGCTGATAGAAGTTTGCAATATTTAGTGGGTATATTTTTTAAGCTTCTTATTAATTTGATAAAGATGTGAAAAAAGAAATAACTTAGTACTTATTTAGGATAGTATAATAACTAACAAAGATAATTATTACAAAGAAACCTATCATTTTTTTTTTATTTAAACACAATATAGTTTTGAAAATAATGAGAAATAATACTGAGACGGCGAAGCAAACATATGGTAGGAGAATAGTTGTGAAATTTCACGTACGGTGAATCCACTATAGACATAATACATACAGTTGAACAGTTAGTGGAAAAAACACATGAGCACTAGATGAATATTGAAATACTATCTATAGATTTACAACAAGCTTTTGACTCAATTGATGGAAAAAGATTATAAAAATCAAGTCACTACAACTAACCAAGGAGTAAGATAAGGTGACTTATCTGTGATACTTTTCAATTTATCAGCAGAGCGCAGACTAAGAAAAATAATGAAAGAAACAGCGAGGATCAAATCAAAGAATACGTTGACGATTTAGTCCTAATACAAAAAAAAGGAAAACACAATGGAAAGTGAGTAAAAAGAACTAATAAGAAAGAAAGAATAAATGGGACTAGAAATGAATAGAAAATTTAATTTGTGAGTTATGTCAAGCTGTTTTTAAACAATGAAAAGAAGTAGAGAAAATTGGATGCAATGTTTAAAATAGAATGCTAAATAAGAATACATATTCAAAAAACAATGATAAGACCGATTCTAATATACAGAAACAATTACTATGAAAAAAGGTAAGAAGAGCAAATGAGTGTAGCGGTAATAAATTATACAGCAAATACAAATAGAGACAACGTATTTATTAGGCGATAGAGGAGGAGCTTGGAGAAGATACAGTAAAAATAAAAACCATGAATAACATGGCTAAAGTACCTATGGAGGGCAGACGAAGAGAGTATGAATTATAATTGAGGAGAATGTGAATGAGATAAACTCAAACCATTTAACTCAATAATAGAAGAATTAGAAATAGGAATAAAAATGTAGATAAGATATAGATATTATTCAGATATCTGGCTCAGTAACAGAAATCTGGCTAAAGACAGATAAATTATATAATCTCACTAAAATATACAGAGGGAATTAGACGCAGCAATAAGAATAATGAGATAGAGAAATAGCAGAGCATTGGAGAGTATAAAGAAGAAAGTGTAATTACAAATAATTCTACTCATGTAGAAGAAGACAACTAATAATAGGATAGCCTGAGAGACTGCATAGTATACACAAAAACTTCTATAAGGAATATAAAAAAGCTAGAAATTAAAATACCAAATTAGAAGTCAAAAGAAATGATGAGATTTAATAGGCAATTTAGAGAAGTATATAATATATAAAATAGAAAAATTCTGAACATAAATAAAAGTAAATAGAAAAAGTGTAAGAAAAGATTCTAAAGCAGTCAGAAATATAAATAATCAATTACAATTGGAAAAGACAGAGATAATAGAAACGTGTTCTGAATATTACGAGGAACAATAAAAAAATTTTCACAAAGGAAAAGGGTGACCAGCGAAGAAGAGAAACAGCAGGAATTAAGAAAAAACGGAGCAGAAGTAGTATGTGAAGAAGATGACGAATTTGAGAAAGATGCAATTAGACATGAAAAGAACAAAGAATTCCGAGGGATTAGAGAAATAATTCAAAATACCCATATAGACAAAGAGGATCAGATAAAATGTGATAATTATAGATCCACATTCCTTCCCCCTTCTATTAGGATTTTGAGGAGGATATAAGAGAAGAGAACTATAAATATAAATTGGAATGACAATAGGCAGCTTAGGACGAGACAGACAAACGAATAACATCATATCAATATGAATATAGTTTTAAAAAAACTAAACGCTTTTAAAGCACATTAAACTAAAAAGGTAGAAATTATTTTAGAATAAGGTTGAAACAATAAAAATTGGAGAATACTAGTACGAGGAATAAGAAAAAAGGAAAAAAGCGTCCTATGCATTAGTCACATCTAGTACTTTCACTTAATTATTTTATGAATCATTTTAAACATTATTTTCAATTTTTCAGTTTGATGGGCTTCAAATGTATGTTTTTTTTAATAATATTTATTTTTTACTCTTTATTTTCATATGCTTTGGAAGCATGCTTTTTTGTTTTTTCAAATTATATTTATTCAATTGTTACCACTCTCGTATAATGGCTTTTCTTCTTATATACCTACATCTCATTGAAACTTGTACCGAGCCATAACGGTATAGTTGATAAGGTTGTCGAAGTTCTTGATTTTCAACACGGAGAATCCGCTGTCGAACGAAATTTGTACTAAATAAGTAGCTTGCTCTTAGTCAAAATAAATTACTAACAAACAAACAAGAGTTATAGTTTATTTCAGAAAGGTACAGAGTAATAGAATCTCTTTAGGTATGCAAAGGGACCACACCACAGAGTGACCCAACGAATATTTAAGCCACTTTGATAGTTTGGCATTGATTTCATTGTAATTTTTTTTTTATCAAGAGCAGGTAGTACCACCCGATTGGGGTCAATATATGGGCTTAGCCTATTATTATCCATTCAAAAACACTGAAAATAGTGTGCCAAAGGCGTGCCGGTAGCATACTCGTAAAAAGGAAGGAATTTTATTTTAAAAGAATGAAAATTAGGCATTATGTACATAGTATTATTATTTTTTATTGAACATTATACAAACAAATACATATATTTAATAAATTAAATTATGAAAAATCATAATATTCTTCGTCATCTGAGGAGCTGTCATCTCCTCTTGACGTTATAATTAACGAGTCGACGGTCCGATCGATCAAGTAGTCAAGATCCCACATTTTCTCCTCTTCTTTAATGACATGCTTGATCAAACAGTAGCTTAAAGTCTTTCATTTTAAATGTCGTGTTGTGTCTTGCTACAAATCCTTCACTTGCGCCCTTATAAGTTTTATAGGATTTAGTTCGCAATAATATGGAGGTGCGCGCAGTACAGTTACACTATGTTTTTCTACTATATCTACCACGGAAGATATTTTATCATTTCACCAAAATAGTCTTCAAAAACATCCGAATCTATGTCCTCCTGTATGGCACGACAGTATGTTAGCAAACCTTCTTTTAAAAATCCCTCGCTTCCAATATGGACGATTATTAGTCTTTTCCCTTTACCTGAAGGCACCTTAATAACCGTTGGCAGGCCTTCCATGAGAGCACAGCTTATATTTTTGTCTTGCCACATTTTTGGGACTGTATAACCTTCATTAATCCACGTCTCATCAAGATAAAAGATTTCCTTCTGTTCTGTTCTGTACTGCTTTATACTTCTTAAGTAGTTTCGTCGCCAGCAAACAATTTCATCGCTTTCCAGTAAAAGTCCTTTACGGTTATGCTTTTCCCAGGCAAAATCCATATTTCTCAAAGAGGTCCATAAAAGTTTTTTAGTTGTCAACGGAATACTGTCATCCTGGCCAAGCTCCATTAAAATCTTATCTAGGGTGGGTATTTCTTTTTTAAAATGAAAAGAGTGATCTTTTCTTCAAATAACACTTTTGGTGTCTTCATCAAGGACTTTTACTGGTCTGCCTCGACTTTTCTTGGGAGGTTCCACTTGGCCTGCTATCTTTCTCCCCCGCAATAATTTAAAAACGGTGGACTTTTCAACTCCAGTCATTCGGGAACATCGGTCGACAGTTTCTTATATCGGGTAATCGTATTTCATGCAATCGTGTACATTTAAAATAATAATAAAAAAATAAGTTTTTCATTTACTGATAGTAGAAAATTATCGGAACATCTTTTAATTGGTGTGAATGTCGCCATTTTATTACTAATCTTCTAATACTGTGAGCAATATTTACAGCTTAACAGTAAATACCGTTTGAAATCAGTAAAAATTGCTATATGAAGATCATATAGCATATACATATACAGATAGCATATACCAAAAAAGGGATGCAGAAGCTAGTGAACATGAAAAATAAAAATAGAGTACAAAAAAATATAAGTTGATATAGAGGAAACACTAGAACACTAACGACGTTTGAACGAAAGGAGGTGAAAACCGAAGTAGTTATAGAGATATAAATGACGAAACTGAGAATGAAAATACATAATATAATAGCGATACCAATAATAACATATGTCAAAATTTGTCCCCTGATAAGGAAGGATAAAGCCAAGATTAACACATTTTAGAAAATCCCGCTCAAAAAAAATAGCCGGAATAACAAAACAAGAACCAATAATAAGAAAAATGAGAGGAAAATTTTTATCAATATGGACATATGCACAGAATGTATATTAACTTACTGACTGAAAAATAATGGAAGCAGAATGTGATATTATGAGAAGAAAATTGAATAAGTGAGATAGAGAATAAGAAATCAGAAATCTGTGTTATAAAAAATAAGCACTAAACAAAAAGGGATGGAATTATTGGTTTCCAGCGGAGCCGGAAACGTAATCCTTGACAAATATCTAAAGAGATATACGGAGAATAGAAGAAGAAAAGTTATGTTGAATTGGTTATTAAACATTTTGTTCAGTATGAAGTATGACATATTGATATATTTATAAATATTGACCAATTTGTATTCATCATTTTCTATTCTTAGTGGTTCCTTACAAAATAAGAATAGCCTCATTCATAGAGTTAACTGAAAAATCCTTATCTAAATATCATCAATACATATATTTTTCACATTTATGTGAATAGCAACTTTGAAAAATAGTTTACTTGGATTAAGCATTTCTATATTTACTTCAGTTTCTTCCTCAACACATTAAATGCCTTTTTACTGGCAATGAAAAATAAGTGGAATTAGCACGTAAATGTTTTTTTCATTAACAGAATATTGCTTGTCAATTGTAAAATATCGTCAACATTAATAATTTTGCGTCAAGAAAGGAGAAGTCGGACGAATATTTTCATGAAATTTGATTGTTATTCTTTTTCCAGGCAATTGGTAATTTCTTGTATACTATCAATGGATAAAAATATTGTCGGCAATATTTTAAAAACGTTTTGTGGAAGAAGTGGGATTCACTTGTTCATCTCAGTATCTAGTATTTATTTTTTGAATGAGAAAAATAATACAGTTCCTGATGTGTTTCTAATAAATACAAAACAAATAAACGACTTTTAGCACTTGTTCTATTACCACAATTGGTCCTTAATTAATCCTAGCTATGTCAACAAAATATATCCCACATCATACCTCGATTTTAATTTATTTTTTCAGTGTCGGGCGATTGTAAAGGTGATTAAATTTGTCTCCTTGCTTTTAATTTTTTAATTTAAATTGCTTCTAAATCTTAAGATATACATTATTTTATACAATCCAACCTACGATTTCAATAATAAATGATTTATAATATTTTCAGATTTATAATATGGTGAACTGTAGGACTAACTGCTATCCACCGAGTAAAGGTTACAAAAAATCGTGAGCTTTCTAAAGATGAGCTCTACTGGAGCGATTTTTGTCCATTATTTTATGAAGTACCTATCTATTAAGATTTAATTCTTTGATTTTACCTAATAGCCCCCAAACGGAATTGTGAATTTTTACACACAGGATTTCGTTGATAAAATGATGCCCAAATAGGCTAAAGAAAAACGTATCTCAATACTTTAGACCTAAATACAAAGTTCTATGGCCAAAAACAAATAATGATTTTTGTTCAATGAGAGAATAGGAAATTCAACATTGGAATAATTTCTTATATCATATATTTTAATAGATATAAGTCATAATGTATCAAATGAAAATTACTTCAGAATTTCAGAGATTACTTTAAAAGTTTAAGATTGCGGTTATGCCACTCAATAAACATTTTCAAAATCATTCTATTTTTGGTTAATTTAGTCTTCCATAATACTGCTCATTTCAAATCTTATTTGGTTCTCCTGTACGTGCATAATAATTTCCATAATAACCAGTTCAGCATTTTTATGACTAAATATATTGAATCATCAGGCCGATATGAAAATTTATGGATGTGGATTCACGCCTAAATGAGAGCTGGGTATTTTTTGACAAGATTTTCAACAAAATTAAATTATGATTAATGTTATCATCAATTCCATCCTAGGTATTAGAGATGTTAGTTACATAGGTCATCGACTCTGATTCCTGATTTTGATTCTTCCTCTCCAGAGAAATGTGTTTTCCAACTACCTTTTTCCTCTCATTGTAATATCAGTATCTCCAAATATTTTTTTGTTTATTTTATTGTTGTGTAAATTTTCCATGACTTAATATATGAGTCAAAAAATGTTTGGTGCTTGTGGCATCTTAAACTTTCAAAGACAAATTAAAAAAGTTCTCAAAAAACAACAAAATTTCTTAAATCTAGTACGTAAGTTGAAAATAACTATTTTATGCTACGTCCCAAAAAAATCAATGAATGTAATATTATTTACGATATTCAATTATTATATTGTTATTTTAGAAGTGGACAAGACATATACTTGAAGTATCGGATAGTTTACGTTCAACGCTTGCAATTCCCTCATGTGCGATCGTCAAAATTCCCGTTCCACCAACAAGGCCGAAATTAATACGTAGAAGTTTGCTGTTTAGAGAGGGAAAATTTCACACCGACTATATTGAATAAGATTCGATACCCATGAACCCATGAATTTATGGTTGCGTGTTTGCTTAAACTGACGGCAATTCTACTACAAGTTCATTGGTAAATTGTAAACATATACTCGTATATAACATTTACTTATTTCAGTCACTAACACACTACTAACACTTAACTAACTATAATAAATTTAAATTCACCATTTACTTTTTATCACTTTCATCCGCTATGACATTCAATTATATACTGACTTCTAGCTGCTAAGCAAGCACGAATTTCTACCAGAAAGGAATTTCTAGAATTGAAGAGAGTGAACAAACAAACAAGTTAATAAAAAAGATTTGTAGGAATTGGTTCAAAAACAATATAAGCAAATCAAAGACACTGCATCCACCAAACTTTAGGTTTCCATTATAACCGAAGAGGACCGACTTCATGGTCCATATCGTGGACGAATTCGTAACAATACAAATATTATTACAATTGTCCTTTGCTTGAAGTTTGATGTTTATTAACATAAGTTTTATCTGAATTTCGACGGAAAGCTATATAAGCTCAATCAAGATTCAGCTAACTAGTGTGTGTAGCATATATATATGAAAAGTAGCTTATGTATATATATATATATATATATATATATATATATATATATATATATATACTTTTCAGAAGAAATCAGGATTTGAGATATATTGAGATATATCAACAAGTTAGCTGACAAAACATTTTGCATTAATCATTAGGAATTATTCATATGATAGATGCTTCAATCTTAAAAAAGTAGTTGTCAATGTGCCGCATGAGTTGCTGTACGAAATCAAATTGAACTTATTATATTTTTCAAATCATTATTCACACATTTATATATTTGTTGGATATGCAGCTGACTTTCACCTATCTAAGATTGATCTGTAAAAAATTTTCCTAACGCCTTAACAAAATAGAAATGAACTGAAGTAGGTATTCAATACACAAGTCTATCCTTTTTTCTGAAGAATTCATTAATCTTCTAAACGTTTGGGAGTCATCATTAAGGTCAATAAAGTGACGTGGAATTCTGTCTCTCAATTCTTGAGGTAAATTTACTTCTGTAACATAAACTTTTTCTTTAAGAAACGACCAAACTGTGTAATCCAAGAGATTAAAATCGCTTGACCGAGGAAGCCAATAAATCAGAGCGTCTGCACCTCTACCAGTTCAGCGATTCGAAAAATGTGACCTCAACTAATTACGACAGCTGCTATCAAAATGCGCTGGAGTTCCATAACGTATAAAAAATAGAGATCCTCGCTCGTTTAACGCTGAATCTTCTAGTACCTCGAATAAGTGATTGCTTAAAAAATCACTATTTAAATTTCCAACTATAATGTGATGACCTATTAATTTGTTACCTAAAGTTGCTGCCCAAACATTAACTTTAAATGAGTGTTAGTGATACATGTGATACATTTTTGACATATGTATTCTCATCACACCACTAGTGTGCATTATGGGAGCTAAACATACCTTTTCGCGTAAAAGTGGCCTCTTCGGTAAAAGGAAACATTTTGAAAAATTTGGAATGAGGGCTGTTCTTTCTTGTAATGAGCTCTTGGACTTGTTTGTAATGATAAGGATGTAGCTGTTGCTCTGTAAGTACTTGAAGAATATGTTTTTGTGTGTCTTGCCACATTCCTTACACTAACTTATTTTGATCAACTAAATTCAAAATAATATTTTCTTGATTAATGATTGTTGTTTGTCTTAGCCTACCTGAATTTATTCTTTCAAGTCTCACATTCCCAATTTCTCGACAACTTCGTTCAATGGCTCTAAATGTCTTTTCACATGGTAAACTTTCCTGAATAAAGCGTAACAGCTGCATTGGAGCTTCGTAAACACTCGCCTAATGTTAATAACATGTCAGTACGAGTATATTCAAAATTTGAGTGAATTTTGATTCACAATCTCGAATTTAACAAATAACAAGGTTTCAGAAAATGCTATTGCCGTCTAATATTCAAAGTTAAATAATTATGGGTACACAGCTATAGGAGGCCTAGCCTAACCTAAACACAACAGTTTGAGTTCCAGAACCACAATATATGATCATCAAATTATTGTTTGATTCATACTACGGTCTCCAATAGCTCAGTGCCTATACTGTTTTAATTTTGAAGAGCAATTTCCTACACTGATTAGTCTGGATTTTTGTGACACGTTACAAGAAACGAAAGCCCTCAATCACAATTTTTCCGTTTTATCGATGGGGTCTCATTTACGCTACAAAAAGTTTTCAACTCACATAATGCTTATTAATTAATAACTTTATCAATACTTTATACCAGCATCGGTATTACTTCATAATTTTCAAATCAAAATATTCTGATAATGGTACACAGAATCGATTTTTATCAAGAGTAACTTTTTGGTGTAAAATTAAATGATGTTTAGGTTCATTTGAAATTGGCGCCCTCTATAAGAGTCAGACTTAAAAACAAATTCATTGGATATATCAGCTTCCGAAAAATATTCCTATAAAATTTCAATACAACGTTGCTAAAAGTTGCGGCAAAATCATAAAAAATGTGTATAATTTTTTTTCAACGCCCTTTATCTTAAATACGAATGGCGTTACGAAAATTTAACCAAATATTTTCGGTTTTCTATCTATCCTAGAGACGGGATCACCTTTTCCAAAACACCCTGTATAATCAGCAAACAACCGTATACAAGCTTATAAAGTCAAACCAGTACACACAACTGCCTAGCATTTATATATAAACGTGGTGTACTTTGGAAAATCAGATTAGGTTTCTTAGGTAGTCAAAAGTACTCTATGCGCAGTTCATAATAAATAATTATAATGCTGAAGCTTACCAGAATAGAAATTTATTTATTGAATAAGTACCGTTATAGGTACAAGAGCACGATTCCCGGCAATTGAACAATGTTATAACAACTATACGAGTACATGGTGGCCCATTAGCGTGTGGAAATGCAATAACTTAAAAGATAAAATATACAAAAAAAATTTTAAATAAAAGTTGTTATATTTGCACCGATACACATTTTTATAATATATTGAAGTATACAGGGTGTTCAGCATAAGCGTCACAACATGAAGTGAAGTTTCTTTAAATAGGATACCCTGTAGATTTCTTCACCATCAACTTTAGCGTAAAATACTGCATCTACAGCCCTATCTTTTCTTTTCCCATAAATTGTGACGTTGCCAAGTTGGAGAGAAAAATATGAAGATTTGACGAAAATTGGTGCACTATAAATGCTGTCCAGTAAACGTTATTAGTGAGAAGTGACTAAACTTGTTTGGTAAGTACGAAAGTAAAGGATGACTGAAATGTCTGAACACAGTACGAGTTTCGTTTGGGGTGTTTTCTAGATAAGCATTAATTCAGGAGATTTCAATTAGCAGAAACTTCTTTTTTTAAATCCAGTATATTATTTTACCATCTTATAAAACTCTTTCCTTCAAATTGTGTTTCATAATGTACACTCTTAAATTGACTGTTTTTAAGAAAATTGCATTTTTAGTTTATGATTTAAAAATATTCACCTTTTTAACACGTAAACACTGAATGTGACGTTTAAAATACTTCTACTTACTAGTTTTTGTGACAAAATCAAACCAGTATTTTTATAACTTCACAAACTGTAATAAAATAAATAGGGTATCTACAAAACTCAAAATAAACAAATTGAACAAAAATAAATAACAAAGGAATAACTATTTTATTAAATGTTCAAATTACCACCATAACATACAATAATGTATGCAATCTTCAAAAGCTCTACTATAGTTCATTTCAGAAAGGTGTAGAGTAATAAAACCTCATTAGGTATGCAAAGGGACCACAGAGTGATCCAACGAATATTTGAAACACTTTCATAGTTTGGTATTGATTTCATTGTAAAATTCTTTCTTTTTAAGAAGTGCAGGTAGTACCACCCGGGCTGGGGTCAATTATATGGGTTAAGACTATTGTTATGCATCCACAAACACTGAAAATAGTGTTCCAAAGGCGTGCTGGTAGAATACTCGTAAAAAGGAACGAATTTCATTTTAATTCTCAATTTTTACTTATTTTTATTGAATAATAATTTAATAAAATCAACATAAAGTCCAAATTTAATAAAATTTTTAAATTTTCAATTCACATCCAAACTTTGCGTTTTAGTATTTTAAATTTCAGCATGTGACGTCACAAAACTATTGACCCCCCCATGCCCCTTGTCCCACGATGTCACACTTCGGTGATACCCTCCCTCCCCTTTAACGTGTGACGTACTTTATGGATGGCCCCTTATGTACATAATATTAGGTATACTTATTTTTTATTCAACATTCTACGAAATCATAATTTTCCTCGTCATCTAAGGAGCTGTCATCTCCTCTTGACTTTATAATTAACGGGTTGACGGTCCGATCGATCAAGTAGTCAAGATCCCACATCTTCTCTTCTTTAATGACATGCTGGACTGCTTTTCGCCAGTTCTCTGGCGTCACCTCTTTAATGGCTTAAAGTCTTTCATTTTGAATGTCGTGTTGTGTCTTGCTACCAATTCTTTTACTGTGCGCCCATATAAGCTCTATAGGATTTAGTTAGCAATGATATAGCGGTGTGCGCAGCACAGTTACACTTTGTTTTTCTGCTATGTCTTCCACGGCGTATTTCATAAAACGAGTTTGTGTAAATTTGCTATAGCTAATAGTTCTTTTTTTATCAAATTATCTTCAAATTCTATACTTTTGGTGGTTAACCAGTCATTAATTCCTTGTTTTCTCCAAGATGAAGTTGGAGTCTTCTCTATGCATCGAGAATGATAAATTGCGTTATCCATAACTACTACTGAATCAGCCGAATAATATTTTATCATTTCACCAAAATAGCCTAACCAAAAACATCCGAATCCATGTCCTCGTGGTAATCTCCCGTATAACACGACTGAAAGGTTAGCAAACCTTCTTTTAAAAATACCTCTATGCTTCCAATATGGACGATTATTTCTTTTCCCTTTACCTGAAGGCACCTTAATAACCGTTGGCAGGCCTTCCATGATAGCACAGCTTATATTTTTGAATTGCCACATTTTGGTACTGAACCTTCATTAATCCACGTCTCAAAAAGATAAAATATTTTCTTCTGTTCTGTTCTGTACTGCTTTATACTTCTTAAGTAGTTTCGTCGCCAGCAAACAATTTCATCGGTTTCCAGTAAAAGTTCTTTACGGTTATGTTTTTCCCAAGCACAATCCATATTTCTCAAAATGGTCAATGAAAGTTTTTTAGTTATCAACAGAACACTATCATCCTAGCCAAGCTCCATCTAAAGTTGGTATTTCTTTTTTAAAATGAAAAGAATGAACTTTTCTTCGAATTACACTTTTGGTGTCTTCATCAATGACTTTTACTGGTCTGCGTGGACTTTTCTTGGGAGATTCCACTTGGCCTGCTATCTTTCTCCCCCGCAATAATTTAAAAACGGTGGACTTTCCAACTTCAGTAATTCGGGAACATCGGTCGACAGTTTCTTGTACAGTAAATTTCGTATTTTATGCAATCGTGTACATTTGAAATAATAAGTTTTTCATTCATTAATAGTGGAGAATTACTGGAATATCTTTACGTTTGTGTAAATGTCGCCATTTTATTACAAATCTTATAATACTGTGAACACTATTTACGGCTTAACAGCAAATACTGATACGTTAAACTAAACAAATATACTTATAAAGGTCTAAAAATTTTGGGTAAGGCTCCATTGCCCTTACGGCACATAGTTAAGTCGAATCTGAAATAGGGTTGGAATTAGGCAGAGGCACTAATAGAAGGTTAAACGGTACCTGTTAAACGCAAAACGTAACTGTATAATCTTCTACCTAAGTAATCCCTACACAATTTTTCGATATTGACACTTCAGACCAGAAAACATACTTTTCCTAATTCTCATACGCAATTACTTGAAATTTTAATATTACAAACAATACTATTTTAAGACCTACACCTATGATCGACACAGAAATTGAGCCGAACTGGACGGAAAATAGACTATAGCACGATGTAACATATTGATATTAGCAGTTCGGAAAGCCTTCTCAATTCTATTCCTCATGTCTTCCTTACTAGTCGCGGGTGTTTTGTACACTGTTCTTTAACGTAACCGCACCAAAAAATATCCATTTTTGCCATGTCCGGTGAACGAGGTGGCCATTTATGGGGTCCTCCTCTACCTATCAATCATCCGGGAAATTAATTATTTAAATGTGATCAGTTGGGTATGGTAAACTGGTACACCGTCATGTAGGTATCACATTCGCCGCCTATCTTGAGCAGGTAATTGCTGAAGTAGTTGGGGTATTTCGTTTTGTAACAAATTTAAATAAACTTGCCCATTAACAGTTCCGTCAAAGAAATATGGGCCTATGACATGATTCCTAATTATTCCACCCCATACATTCAATGACCTCCTTGTTTGACTGATAGTCCGTATACAATGCGGTTGATTTGTTGTATAATAATGGAAATTGTATCTATTAACAGACCCATTTTTATGAAATGTTGCTTCATCGGCAAATAATACAAAATTGAAGAAATCTCGGTTTTGCTGAATTTGAGCCCCATTTTGTTCTTAGATAGAATTTTTAGATAGAAGACGGTACGACTTCTCAGTTTGTTTTGATATTTCCTGTGTCGAGATATCAGGATCTTCCGTAACTTTTAGCACTACGGTCATCTTGTCGTCCTGTGACATTACATTCTTCAACCTTTTGCTTTTTCGTAAGCTACACTACCAGTTCTGGTAAATGGTTGAAGCAAATTTTCCAATGTCTCTTTTCTTGGCTGTCTTTTGTGCGAGTAAACAGTTCTTATCACTAACACCCAGTACAAAAATCATATCTGTCAATTCTTGTATCAGAAAATTCATGATCTAAATTGCTTCCTCGTTCTTTGTAATACGTCTAGATAATAACTAATCATTCTGTCTTAAACTGTGAAAATGGCAAATTCACATATTGAATGATATTTTGATTTCATTGTTGGTAAGGTGATGTTTGCTCAATTTAGTTTTGTAGATACTGTATTTATTTTATTACAGTTACAGGTATAAAAATACTGGTTTGATTTTGTCACAAAAACTAGTAAGTAGAAGTATTTTAAACGTCACATTCAGTGTTTACTTGTTAAAAAAGTGAATATTTTTAAATCATAAACTAAAAATGCAATTTTCTTAAAGACAGTCAATTTAAGAGTGTACATTATAAGACACAATTTGAAGGGATAAAAGAGTTTTATATGATGGTAAAATAATATATTGGATGTTCCATTCAAAAAAAAGTTTTTGCTAATTGAAATCCCTTGGATTAATGCTTATCTAAAAAACACCCCGAACCCCAAACGAAACTTCTACTCTGTTCAGACATTTTAGCCATTCTTTACCTTCGTTCTTACCAAACAAGTTTAGGTACTTGATAACGGTTACTAGCAGCATTTATAGTGCATCAATTTTCGTCAAATCTTCATATTTTTCGCTCCAACTTGGCAACGTCAGAATTTCTGGGAAAAGAAAAGATAGGGCTGTAGATGTAGAAATTTACACTGAATTTGATGGTTAACAAATCTACAGGGTATCCTATTTAAAAAAACTTTATTTCATGTTGTCACGCTTATACCTCAAAATATTGTAGAAATTTGTATCTGTGCAAATATAACAACTTGTATTTAATTATTTTTTTAGTATATTTAATCTTAAGTAAGTTATTGTACTTCCACACACTAATGGGTCACCCCGTATATTGACAAAAAACATTAAAACGCGATAGGAGGAAATCATTTTTTAGAAGATTGAAAATGGACAATAGAAGTACTTTAAAGCAAAGTATCGTGGTCGAAGCGAAGTGAAAGCTCACAAAGGACTAAGCGTCCATAATATGGTACTATTTGTATTGTGGGACATGGAAGAAATTATATATTATGAAATTCTGAAAGGGTTAATTCAGTGTAATACTGCCAACAATTGACAAAATCACAGAAGAAATTCGAAAGAATCTACGAAATTGGTCAGTAGAGCAACCGTTACGTTACAGCATGATAATGCTTTAAACCTCATACATCTTTGATGATTCTCAAAAATTATGAGCCTGGCTGAGATATTTCAATAGACCTACCGTATAGCTCGGTTATTGCACGGTCTGACCATCACTCCTCTATTAATACCATAGATTTTTTAATCTACAAACCATAAAGAAGTTATTTCAAGTGAATAAAAATCAGAATATTATATTCATTTGAGCTCCTCATGATAATTTTACCTCTTACCTAATGTACTTAACTGAAATTGGCCTATCAGTGTCTATTTATAAAACCCTTTACGACATATTAGGATAACAATTTTTGAGACAATTTGTAGTTGTATCTTTGAAATTATGTTTTATTTAAATGAACCTTACCTAACAATGTGTGCTAATTTGCTAGGATTTCTTGGGTGCAACTATTTTAAAGGCAATTATTTATCTCAGATTTGCCTACTGTCCTACCAAAAGGACACTGAATATTACAGGAATCTTTGTTAAATTTTTTGAGATACAGTTATTTGAATCTAGATGTCGCTTGACCAAATGTCACCCCAAACATTATTCTTGAAATTTCTTTTACAAAATCAGTGGAAGTTTATTGTTTTATTGAGCACGTGGTAAAACAATTTGTGATGGACGAACCTTTACCTTTCCGCTTAGTTGGGTAAGTTTTTGAGGACTTTGTTTTATTCTATTTTTAGTTTTCGTTGAACATGCATGTAAATGTATGTTTCAGGTTTTAGCTGATGCAGCTTGCTTATAAAAAGAACCGTTTTTAATCAATCAGTATCAGAAAAATCATGTGTACTTCTAGAAGGACAGTAGGCAAACCGATATTCTTTTACAGGGGTCTCACTCTGAATGAACTATTGCAAATCATTGAAGAAGATGATCACAATGAAGTTGATGACGAAATATCGCTTACAATTATGCCGCCCAAAAATTCTTGCGAGGAAGTTACTGATGAAGATTCAGGCGATGAAGATCATTTAGATATTAACAATTTGCCTGGATCGCAACTTCTAGCCGAGGCAGAAATTTTTGAACCTAATGTTGAAGAAGATGTTAATATTTCTTTACCAAGCGATTCAGGTAGTGATGATAATGAAGAAAATCTGCCATTGTCGGATGTAAAACGTCTTCTGAAAAACTCCCAACATATATATGTGAAGAAAAATTATGCTTGGAGAAACCAAGACTTACACCTAATAATATAGAAGTTCCAAAACCACAAATTGTTCAAAATGAAAATTCGGTTATTGAATTGTTTTCGTTATTTTGGGGTGACGAAGTTATAGATTTATTTGTCTACTTTTCTAATATGTACGCTACAAGCAAAAATAGGGTTAGAAACATAACAAAAGAAGAAATGAAAAATTTTTTCGCCATCCTACTACTGTCTGGTTATCAAAAATTACCCAGACGTAGAATGTATTGGGAAAATTCTTCTGACACGCAAAATCAGCTTGTTATAAATTCGTTATCTAGAGATCGTTTTGAGTATATTTTCAGTAATTTACATTGCTGTGATAACACGAATTTAGACAAGACAGACAGATTTGCCAAAGTACGATTATTGATAAATAAAATGAACAGTTTATTCCAACAGTATGCACCAGTAACTGAAAATCACAGTGTGGATGAAGCCATGGTGCCTTATTATGGTCGCCATGGCTGTGGACAGGTTGTACCAGCAAAGGGTATGTTATTTGGGTAGAGCCGTACCAAGGTGCCAAATCAGAAATAAAGCCCTGTTATAAGGAACTGGGTTTAGGACCATCTGTGATTCTGCAATATACCGACATAATCAATTCTATTCAAAGCTTTCCCTATCACATTTTTTGCGACAATTTCTTTACGACTATACCACTTCTGAGTGAAATGACTAGAAGAAATTTGAAGATAACAGGAACCATAAGAGAAAATCGCACGTCAAAATGTCCACTGGCAAATAAATCCCAGTTCAAGAAAAAAAGTAGAGGTTTTATTGAATACAAAACTAACGAAGAAAACACTGTAGTTGTTAAATGGCATGACAATAACGTTGTCACTTTAGCATCCAATGCCTTGCCTGTTCACCCTACTCATTCAGTTAGTCGTTATTCTCTCAAAGAAAAAAAGAAAATTAAGGTAGACCAACCTCATAATATATTTACTTATAACAAATATATGGGAGGCGTTGACAGGGCAGATCAAAATATAAGTCTCTACAGAATAGGTTTGAGAGGAAAGAAGTGGTACATTCCTCTTATATTTCACATGTTAGATCTTGCGGTTCAAAATGCATGGCAACTTCACAGGGAACAAAATGGAAAACTGGATCATCCAGGATTTCGAAGGAGAATAGTCATGACCATTTTAGAAGGAAACCAACGAAAATTTGCGAAGAGATCGAAGTTGTCACAATCACATAACTGTCAGATGAGATATGATCGTGTTGATCACTTAATTGTGACACAAGGGAAGCAAACCAGGTGTCGCATGTGCCACAAAAAAGTCTCCACCAAGTGTGAGAAGTGTGATGCTGCATTACATGTTGTATGTTTTAAGCCTTACCATGTGAAAGAAATCTAATCAAACTTTATTTTTTTTCTATACATTTTTTGAATAAATTTATGTTACTTTGTTTTAAATAAAATTTTACTTTTATAGAAAATAAAATTATAGTATTCAAGTGCCTACAGTCCTTCTAAAAGGACAGTCATTTTTGAAAAAACTACAGATGGGAATCGAAAATTTCCAAATGATTATGTTTCAGAGACATAAAAACAACTACTTACAATAAGAAAGAACAAAATAAAAACAAAAAAAATTTCAGGCATATCTGGGTTAATCACTGCGCGTATCTGGACACAATCTGTCTTGATACTGAGATATTTATTTCTTCTGTTCAAGATTCTAGTGTAAATACGCTTTGATAGATTCAGACTTGTGTCTCTATATACAATGTGACCTTATAATGATTGTTATAAATGGGTGTGAGGTGGAGAAGAGGTATCAGACTAGTTTTAATTTGTATGAAACGTTGAGATTTTTCTTTTAACTAATGGTAATTTTAGTGGATCAACTTTAGTTCAGGTAAATAGTAGACAAAGTATCAATTCATTAAATATCCATTATAACACTATAAAATAAATTTATAAATGAATAATGTAATGTCTATATTTCACGTTTCACTCGAATGGTAATTTAGAGAACAACTGATACAGAAACTTAATTTTACCTCTAGGTATTGGAGTGAAATTCTCTTAGACCATTATGTGGCAGATACTAACGCTCTCTATTGTTTTACATTATTTGTAATGTCTTGTTGAGATAGTTCTGTGTGATTGTCGCCACTTAACCATCAGTTTGAAACCGCATTATTGAATTATATTCAGTGAAAATAAATTTTACTCTCATGAGAAGCGTTCAAAATGAAGAAGTAATTTGATATTATTCGATCACTTTTGGTATAAATTTATTAATTCGAGATTTACCAGTTTTTTTCGAAGTATTTAATCAATATAATTAAGTAACAGATGAATTCATTTCGTATCTCACATTTCATTATTTTCATGAACTGAACAACTTTATTCTCCAACAGTATCAGATATATTTTGCAATGAAACTAAAAGTTTTGTATCTTAATTGCCCTCATTTTATCATACACCTTTTTATGCATCTCTAACTTGTAACTGAACAATTTCTATACAATTCTGTTTCAGTATTGATATTTATGCAAATTGTGTTGATCATATTAATCATATTAAAATAAAAGTCATCAAAAATATTACTCATTACTTTGTCTATTTCCTGTAAACTGTACTGGAAGTATGAAAGTAAATGCAGTTTAGTCCAATCCACTTAAAACGGGTTTCAAGAAAGAGAAAAATAATTTTGATAATCCCCTAAGGCAGTTTTCCGAGTAAATTAAAGGAAGACTTTATTTGAAAGACATCTTTCTGTTTGATTCGTTTCCTCAGAATACAAAAAAAATATTGAAACAAAGTATTGGAGTTTTTTATATTAAAATTAATTTCTGAAGATCATCAGAAACTTAATAACAATAATAATTCTTAACAATTTATTTCTGGAATTAATATTTCATAAATTATTAATAGTTATAACTATGTAGTTGGATCAATGTTGTCAATATTGTTTATTATACACTAGAATTTCTCAAATGATGATGAAAAAATAACATATAATAAAATATTTACATTAGTCATCAGCAGCGTGATCTGTACCCCGTAGAGTGTACTTCCTTTGCCCAGTGGCAAGTATACATCCACTTCATGATCTTCAATTTCTAACATAGAAATTTTTTTAAATACTTAAACATAGTTGAAGATATACCATCAAATTTTCAGGAATAATAACACCTCGTAAATTCGTGTGAACTGAATGGCTTGGTTAAAGATTTGGGTTTGTAAAAATAAATGCCAGAATATTGGCATATAGGCTTGAATAATAGAATCTCTATCGATTTATCAAATTCCGTTTGAGAGCGGTCCTTTTGAATAACTGGGTGTCTTTACAAGATATTGTTGATTTAGTTACGAAGAGTTACGAGTCTATCAGGAAGTAATAATGTCAAGAGCTCCAAAGAGCTTTTCTAAGTAGCAAATAAGAAAATTGGCTGAAGATGAACAGTTTGTGCAAAAATTTTGAGTTCCTAATGTTTCTCAATATTCAGTGGTTCCATCAATATCTACTAACAATGAAAATAAGACACCAAGGACGATGTCATATAACTCCAAAGGCAATATTGATAGTACTATTTTGTTAATTGTATGAAAAAGTTTTAAATTTGTGCTTTTACATTCCTCAAATTTTTTCGACGAGAAATCATTATTAACCTTACTGAAACCGTACTACAAAATATAAAAAACGGCAGGTTAACTACTCGTTTTTCAACAATGTCTTTGTCCTTCTCCCGACTCCTGAAAAGAAAAGCGTTTTCTCCTTTTTCGTGTATCCAGATCCTACAGATTCCAACCCCTTGTAATTTAACTCATCAATCTTTTTCTTTCTCCGGGGCCAGACCTCACTACTCATTTTTTGAGGTTTCTTACGAACACTTTTACGAGTTAAAACTTTTTTTTGGTTTATGTCCCTATATTTAATTTTCAACTGAATGGTAGCAGCAGATTGGGATTTTTTGGAATTACTTCACACTATTCTTGAATTTAATACATTTATCCTTCAACGTAATTTGTTTCCTAGAACAAAATTTTATGTTCAGGTTTGTCAATTAAATGCAAAATGAGGTGTTGATAAAGGATGTCATTGAGGAGTTCTGAAGTATTCGTCATATTGAGAAATTATTTATAAAACTATTATCAAGCTAAAAGTATTTAGAGGCAGCAAAAATTGAAGTGCATTGGCATAATTTATTTATTTTATCCGTTTAGATCAGTGATTTTGGATTAAGTCTGGGACTTTTTCTTGTCGTAAAATTTATTTTATTAAATGGTTTGTTTTTTGATAACGAACTAGAAATTAGTAAGTAAGTAAGAAATTATTGGCAGATAGAAATTCCAATTTAAGGTATATATATCACTCCTCCTAACGGAGTGATATATAGACCTAATAAACAATTTGAAAGTTTGTCTTTAATAACTTTATCCACTAGAAAATATAATTTTTGAATGGGTAAATATCTTCTAAAACGTAAATTATAGCATTATTCCATGGTAATAAAATTCTTTCATTACAAATCGTTGCTAATGTTCTTCTTTCATTGCAATACGTTGCAAATTTAATTATCATATTCATAATTTCATGGGGTTAATCGTGATGTTACACCATTTCATTAACAACATATTGAATGTAATTAGCTCTACGTAGCACTCCCACTCACTCTGCTTCGGCGACTATGAAAGCAATACCCATTATAATAATAGACTGATCTTTGAAACGTTGCAGTACGGACTCAAAACATACTACAAAGTGACCCGCGCTCCTTTCCTCGTTTTTATAGATAAAAGATCATTCTGCTTTCCTCCAAAACATCCACTCCCGTTATCTTTATGGGTTACTATATGTCGCTACTATTGTTCTGTAGGTGTTTTCGAAGCTATATGTAACGAGTTTATTTTAGTTCTCTTAGATTTTTTTAAAGACAACATTTTTCACTTTTCCACCTAATTCATGTCTTAGTAAAAATATAATCTGATATTTATAATTTGTATAATTATATACTTAAATGAGAAAATCATCTATTCAATCAATGTTAAATTATGTTTGTTCCAATTCTACTGAAAGTTTTCCATATTTAAAAAAGAAGCACACTTACAATAAAATTTTATGGGAATTATAAATTTTTCTCAAATTATTTAGGTCTTTTATAATCGTTCCTTTATTGTGCACCATTTCTATGAATTCTCTTATCTGCATTCGTCTTTGTTTCAAGGATCTTGGAATTTCTATAATCCTATAATTACATATTTTTTTATTTGTCACGCTTTATTTATTTATTTTTTACCATATTAATGCTGAAGGCGTAATTTTAGTAGATTATTATATTCAATATATCAATTGAGTTCGAAAATTACGTTATGTAGTGAACGTCAAACGCGATTGCCAAATTGCACTAAATTTTTCTTGCATCAGGATAATTTACCCAGTCAGAAGACCGCCATTGCCATAGCCGAAACTTTCCAGATTTGGCCTCCAAAGATTACTGGATGCTTCCAAAAGATAAAGAACATTTACGTTGTAAACATTTTGAAAATTAATTATATGTTTGCTGATTTCAATGTTTGTATGTGATGGAAGGAGCGAAAGTATCAGTTCTCATATGTGTGTCTGTTAAGAAACTTTTCCAGAGACTGAAAAACTGTTAAGAAATGTATCACTTTCTCTCCTATCCATTCTTCTCTCTTTTAATGATGCATCGACTGAAATTGATGAGTTCCAATTGCGTTTGATTAGAAATAGGTGTGACAAAAACGATAATCTGTATGATATTTTGCTTTATATGAAGTTAATTTCATATGTAATGTAAAATTAGAGCCAAATAGATTTATTGTATAAAAATATCCTATATAAACACAAAAAATCGCGAGGACGATTAGAAAAACAATTCAAGAAAGACAAAGTAAGTTTATTAAAAGTTTCATATAATCTATTCTCGATAAAATCCAAAACTAATCACATTCCATATTTCAATATCTAATTGTACCAATATGTATTCACTGCAGATAATTTCGAAGGGATACATTGTATAACAAGACACTCATTTATCAAAGTTTCGGAATATGTAACTTGAGACCAATTCGAAACTACTACAACAATCATTTTCTGTTCACTTACTTTGTTGTTGAAACAGCACTACAATTTAATTGAAGAGGTACACTATGTAGTGGATGTCCCAATTATTTGATTAATTGACATTAAATGCAAAATTATATTCTGTTGAGTTGTTATAATCTTCTGGGTGTCTGAAAATGTATACAGTGTTGTTCAAAAGTCATCTTTCTTTATTCACTTATCATTACACATGAACTAGTGTAACTTTGATAATGAATATTAAGGCTTGTAGATATTCCTATTAGTAACGAAAGGTACCATATATTCATTGTGACCAATGATTATATAATATATAATTATATAAATGAATTCCTGTTTCCAAAAGTACTGAAAAAACCTATTCAATAATACTCATTGTAGTTTTGGCAACTGACTTCATTAAATTAAATCAGTAAATATTGATTTTGAAAATTCAATCTTCACGTCTCGATAGTTGTTTAATTATCTAAAGTTCTCGTAGGTTCGTCTAATTTGACATTTTTTCTAATTTTAGACGTTACTCTGTATTATTTGAAAGTATTAGTACCTTTTGAAAATTTAAAACAATTTTTTCAATCGATAATTTGTTAAATTGTTGTGCCGAACGTCTAAGTGCTTCAACAATAAATTGTACGTTGTAATACAGTAACAGGCACAATATTCCTAATGCAGAGCTCATTTCTAATGAAAGAACTTATTTGAGAGAGCTTTTTTGTATGTTGGAAAACTCATAGTAACTATTGATATAAAACGATCTGGTAGACCACAAATTTATGATATACTAACAGAAGAGAAGCAATAGTGTTATTCTCTTCTTAACAGAACTATTAAATATATTACATATATATACATATATATATATATATATATATAGTTCTTAAGCTATGTCTGATGATTCAGATGATGAACCTAATCGTAGCGTAGGCGTGAAGTTAAACATGAAGAAAAATACAAACGGAACATTAATCGCAATGCTAGGCTCAAAGAACTGCAGTACCTCTCGTACAAAGGAAAGAAGTCTAAGCAAAGCCCCGCTGAATGATGTACAATGTAAATGCAATTTGAAATGTTATTCGAAACACATATGGAATAAGACGAGAGCTATAGGAAACATTTTACTCTTTGAAAAATAACACCCAAGTCACGTACCTTCAAGCTACAGTGGAAGTTAGGCTTGTGAACCGTAGACTCAAAACCGCAAATTTGTAGAGGTAAATTCTTGGAAGTGATTGGAATTTCTTATAATAGAATCAAAATAATAAATAAATGTTTTGTCTTTCACAAAAGCTCTGTAGAGACGAGGGAAAAATTTAGAATTGGAAACACTCCAGGTAACTTTTGTGTGAGAATAGCACATTGAGAAATTTGATATTTACCATTACGGGTAAAATCTAAAACAAATTTTAACACTAGGTTAGATGTGGCAAAAATGCATGCAATGTTTATTTTAGACAAACCTAATCTGAAGAACAAAGTAAAATATAGTCTCTGCAACAAATACTTCAAAGAAAACTTTGCTTACTGATTTGGAAGACCACAAGTTGATGTGTGTTCAGCTTGCGAAAGTCTGTCGACCTAACTGAAAGACAAGGGTTTGAGTGACAATGGTAGAGGAAATGTAGCTGCTGAGACAATGATACACCCAAGGCGAACAAAAAAGTTCCACAAAGTTATAGGTGACGCAAGCATAAACAAAGATGATCAATGCTACTGAACTATTTCAATGAAATTCCAGTTAATGTGAAGCATCTTCTACTGTTTTGTTTTTAGTGAACCTTTGTGATTTTGAGAAAGGCGGACAGGATTTTAACTCCTGATGAATATACAGAGCTTAAACTAAAATCTAGTAAGTCTGGCCTGGCCGATATATCACCTCACATCTTGTTCGCATTTACACAACGTGGTAGTTCAAATTATATGATAGAATGCCAAATTCGGACGAAACATCAAGCGGGAAAGTACCCAAAGCTTTTCAAAGTGTCCAAGAACAAGCAGCTTCTCTACAGCAAGGATACTCTGGGAAAAGTGGTGGTAATTGAATTGTAGGAATAACATCTACTTTTGTATTGCTAAAAATTGCCAGCCCTTTGGAACTACCACTTATCCTTTTAGGGAGGGAATTGTGTAGTTCTATTTTTAACGTTTATATTTTACGTTTAGCTAAACATAAAATATAGAATTATTCACATACTACATGATAATCTTATGCAGAAATGTGAGAAATTTGCATTATACTCTTTTTCTCTGTACAAATAAATTGAAATATCAGTTGAGGTGTTACCCTGTTGATTTTAGTTTGTAAACACGGAACGAACAACTTTGTATTGTATAGGACCGGCTTCACAATCTATGTCTCGTAACATTACCCTCTTCTTATATGGAAATTCCTCCTAGAAATCATGGATAGCCAGGCCTGGATTACTTTCTGGTCATATGGAAATAACAGGGCAACGTCTTCGCCAGGTACTGATGATTTTGATCTTGCTGTTGTTCTGTAGTGACTCCATATCTAGTTTTGCCAGTATATCCGTACGCGCCCATAAATTATTCTAAGGCAGGGTCAGGCACTTCTCGAAAATGGTTCATTCCTTTCTGTAGGTCATGATCTTCTTCGAACGGCGCTAGTCTATTATGGTGGTCTACTTCAGTTTTTCCATTGGGGATCTTGCTTATGCGATAGATGAAATAAATGACCCTTTTCTCGATTAAGTATAGACCTTCCCATGATTTCTGTAATTTTGGAGAAAATTCCTTTCGCCTCGTTGGATTGTGCCTCTTTGAACCGCCGTCTATGGCTTCCTTGTCATATCGTTTTTTTTTTCATTCTGTCGCTTGCAACATAAAGATTCGAGCAAACCAATTCGTCTAAGTCGTCCATTTTCCTTCTCAATTGAATCACTTAATCTTCTCCCGCTAGGTCTTCTCCTGCTCGACAACCAAATTCTAGGTCACAAGGAAAACTCATTTCACGTCCAAACAGCATTTTTGCAGGTGTTTTTCCGGTGGGCTCATTAATAGCCGATCGATAAGCCATTGGAAATCTGTCTGGTGGCTGTGAATTACATGGAGAGGTATCTGGCAATGGTCCTATTCATTCTCACGATCATTCCATCTGATTGTTGGATGTAATGATGTCTTCCTGGTCTTCTCTATTCCCAGCTGGTTACATATCAGTATGAGAGGGTCTTTGGGATGATCCTATGTCGGTGCTACCCCCTCATAGCCGACCCGTTCTAGTTTACCTTTTGACTGGATAGTCTTGTTTGTGGAAGTTCCAGGAGCTTTCAGGATCTGTGCGCATGCCCTGGGTTACTACAATTCCAAAATTTGCTTTTTCTCGTCTTCTTGCAAATTATATGAATCAACAAGTTGACGATCTGGTCCAGTTTGTCCTCGTCACCTTCTCGATATATAAAGCCATCGCGGCTGGTTCATATCCAGGAGCAACAGTCATTCCGTCTACTAAGGGATGTATTAATCGAAGCGTCCTCTGCATATCATGGTCGCGCAGGCCATCAGTAAACGCCTAAATGCCCAAACATTCCATCATGATCTCTGATTCCGGTGGATAAACGAATCGGACAAGTCGGGCAATGTCTACCTCGTACTTTTGAAATTCGTCACGCTTCTGCCTTCGGTTCTTGAACTGCGATTGATACAGGTATTATAAATGTTCGTGACCATATCGCATGTTCAACTTCTTCTTCATCAGTTCCTTCAAGAGGTATCGTCTGGAGTACATCTAAGGCGTCTCCTCGCAATGCAATTGTCAAGTTCACTGCCTATTATTTATTGGACCAATAATTCAATATAGCAGCTGTTTCAAATTGTTTAACGTAATTGGTCCAAGACGTCTTACCGTCACACGTTGGGGCCTTGACTCGTGTGAAACTGCAATCTTCGGTCTTGAGCAGTGTATGTGAATTGCAGGATTTCATTCGTTCGATCTTCTTTTCTTCCAGTAGAACATCTTCTGGTCACGGTAGCATTGTCAATTTTTAATAAATAATCGAAATCTTCTTATCCATACTAGCAAAAATATTGTTCTTCATAGTTTGCATCGTCTCGTCAATATTAGCCGGCAAAATTTCGTTTCCAAATTATAAAGACCGTTCTTCATAGTCAAAATCTTCTCGTCAATATTAACAGAAATATTTCTCCATAGAAGAAATCTTGTCCTCCATATTGACAGAAATATCGTTTTTCAATGTCGAAATATTCTCAATATATCAAGGTGAAAGACTCGTCTCTGAATAGCAAGTCTCTGGATCAAATTCGTTATATACCACTTTGAGTCTTTCTACCAATTCGCTATTTTTACCAGACGTTTCCAGCTTGCGTTAGCCATGTTTATCTATTTATTTATTTATAATACCGCACACCAATGTAATGTTCAAGTAAGTAGTAAACTAACTATTCTTTGTAGAGTGCAACAAAAAGAAAAAGTCAAAAATTATAATCTGCCTTTAAGAAGAGAAAGTGAAGACTGCACTAGAAGTTAACATTAAAAAAGAACTTGTGTTTGACAATCATTTGGAAAATACCTCGCAACCAAATTGAACAGAATTAGGTGGAGTCCTGCCAGCAAAAAATAAAGCCAAAAACACCAAAAGAACAAACCGACAAAATAAAGATAAACATAAACTTAAAAAGAACATAGTTATCAACTACCAATAGAGAAAATTAATAATTACTCTGCTCATTTCTGCTCAAAAAAGCAGTAGTGAAAGTAGTTTATTTATCAAATGCAACAAAGACAACACGTGTCTATAAAATAGAACAGATCATTATGATTCTCTCCCAGATTATTTGTGAATATCTGTGAATCGAAACTTTTTGAAAAAACATATGAAGAACATATGAAGATGAATAACAAGACAAATAATAAGTGCTTGTTCGGGCGAGATATGTGTGCTGGCATCTGAGGAAACAAGAGGCTAATGAAAGATTACAACAAGCATTAGATAAATGCTTTGATGAGTAGCTAGGTCATTAGATTTATGTAAAACGAAAAGGTGCTAATAAATTTTACGAATAAACACATATGTCAACTACCTTTGATTATCAACAATCATATTATTCCATATATAAACAGCTTTAAGTTCCTAATTCGAATTTTAAGTTTGTATTTAACTGGCTCTTCGTAGTTGGATGGATAGACATTGGACAATTTAAAGAAAGGTTTATAATTAGTTAAGAGCTGGTAACGTTATATAGCATCTAAAAGATATGATACACTATATAAATAATGAACAAATCTAATTTAACATGCATGTTCACATTCCCACAGCGTAATCATTTATTGGATTGGGAAGTACACTAGCAACGGTTGTTATTCCTACAGATAGTCGTCGTTAGCTTCATATATCGTCAAATCAATAAACATTCTACAAATAGAGCGCAAATATTTGTCCAGAGTATTTATGGAATTTATTTCATATGCATTCAAATAATTGCTAAACGGAATTTTACGAACCATTCTCAAATGGTATTAATATGGATGCCAGTAAATTGGAATATATGTTTCCATATAGATCAGAGTGGTCTGAAAATTGGACCAATAATACATAAAATAATAAACTCAAAGAAAATGGACGATAATACAATTTTCATATTAACATATTATAACTACTATTGTTGTTCATTGCAATATCAACTGAATTAATAAGCTCGTAGTAGTGCAAGTATATATTGTGCAACAAATAATACTAATAATTTATTTCACTGGATGATATTCATTAAAATCAATGACCAGTGATTCATGAAATTTTTATCACTATTCAAACGAGAAATTTGTATTCTTAATAGTAACATGAATTACTAATTTCCTAGATTACTTAATAGTTTCTACATCATAAATTACTTGTATCATTATATATCTAGTTCTGAATACTCTAGACTTCTTTCCGTGTTTTGTCCCTAATTCAATCATATTTCTTAATGTTTAGATCGTTTATTATTACTTAATCCTAATGTTCTCCTAGCTTTTCAGGTGTAAGTCTTGTTGGAGTCATTACGTAGGCTCCTTTCTCCTTATATGTTTCCATTCTTTCTTATCCTGTGTCTTTCATTACATTTTCTTCCATCTTACTTATTGTTTTTCCTGTGTCATTTATATTTCTTCTTTCAACTCCTTCCCGGTCCTTTCCCTTTTTTTAATTTCGTTTTTCTTATACATTTCGTATTAATTGTTCTTCTCCCATTCTCACGACATGGCCTTGGTTTCACTAATTCGATTTTGAATTGGGTTCATATTTTCTCTTACAATTTTATTTCTCATTTTGACGTACCTTTTTTTCTTAGAAATGTTATTTGTGTACTTTCTATTCTGCTTTTTTTCCGTGCTGTCTATTTTTATATATTCCTCTTTTTATTTATTTTGGTATCTCCTTTTTGACTAATATCTGTCTTAAAAATATGTTGAATAATTTTTCAGCTGCTTCATTCTTCTCGTTTATCTCGAGTTTCAATCATCCATCTTCTGTTATTGTCATGTCGAAGCTTTTACCTGATCTATTTTTGATTCTTCTAATTTTATATTATGTGTCTTCTTCTTTTGGATTATTATTATTTCTTATCTTCTAGAAATATATAATCATGTTAGCTGCGAATAGAATCTACGATATTTTAATATTTCCCATTAGTATATATCCTTGCTCCACTCGTTTTTCAGGATATATAAACCACAAGTGTATTTATTCGTCTTCTCTGATCAGTTTTTTGTTATTTTTCTGAATATAAAGCTCACATCTGTAGTTCCTGTGAGTGTCCTCAAACTTTATTTTGAATCTTCGATAATTTGTTGCATTTGCTTGAGTTTCCTTTTTTGTATATGGTGTAATAATATATCAATATTCTGGCGCTTCTTCTATGTCATAATATATATTTTTGATCATTATGATTTTTTGTTTCAGTGTTATTCCCATTTCTACCGTTTTTATCATGTATGTACTGTATGTACTATGCATATTTTTGTGCTCTCTGATTTATAAAAAGCTCAGAGGGCATTCGACATTTTTAATTCTTCAATTTCTGCGTATTATTTTCATATTTTATAGTTCGTTTTACTTTAAGATAGAACTATTTTTGCTGTGTAAAATCTTTTAATCTGTTTCCTTCCCTTTTCAAATTTCATTTTAGTGTTTTTTGCTCTATTTCATTGACATTTATAAGTTATGTGGAATATTTCTTTCCATCTGCCAGTTATTCAGAATCAAAAGTGAACCAATTCTTAACTTGTTTTCTTCCTTAAAACATTGGTTTGTCTCCTCTGTTATTACCTTTTCATTAAGCTTCCAGCTCTCTCCTATAATATTTTATTTTTCAATTAAAACTACTTCCTGCTATGGCTAGTTCCAATTTTGACCACTTGAGTTCTTCGAGAGAGAGATTATTCAATTATCACATTTTTCAATTCAAAGTTACTGTGTTAAAGCACATACTGAGGCACATATATGCATTATAGCAAGTAATCCTTCATATTTCGAGCCTGTAGAAAATTTCAAATAATTCAAATTATCACACACATTTTTCGAGAGGGCATTTTATTTGCTGGTTTCCAATCAAATTACAACAACCCTCTAACGGGGGCAAGCGCAACCAATAGAATTTTATTGAAAGAGGAAGTTGACTACTCCGGCTCGTACAATCAAATACAAGAAAATGAGGATCAATCACTTATTTAGTTGGATTCCTATTTGGGCTGTCAACGAGTGAACATCGATTGTTTACCGGTCGTCTAGATGGGCAATTGAATATATACCAGTTTTTACGGTGTTGTGAATAGTAAAAGAATCTGGTTTTCACCAGTGGCGGACCATTAACGCAGTTTTGTCCAGTGAGAAGTAGTTTCAGAAACTGTAAGTTTACCTTACTTATATTGTTCTCCAAGCTATCTAAACTTAGTGAATTACACATCATAAACACAGTCAATTCGATTAGTACTTCACCTATAAAAGCAACAAACCAATTTCGCATGCTACTATTTACAAATAGCGGCCAGGGCCATATTCCAAATTCCGGCCAAATAAAATCAAATATCAATGATGTCTTCAATCAATAATACACAGTCAGACACTCCTACAACAGTCATCAAAAGCTATTCATCAGCAGTTAACCAAGCTGTTTTTCCAAGCAAACAACAAGCAATCGTTTTTTCCGCTATCAACAATGCCAAATTACAGGACTACCTTATCCCATTAGGATCAATCATTCAACCAAAAAATATTATTTTTTCATCAAGGCTTTCGAACAATCGTGTCTGTATGTACTTGGCAAACAAATCAGTTGTTGACAACTTCATGAACAATTATGGCTCCATAACCGTCATGGCGAAAAACTAGTAGCTCGTCGACTCATAACTCCGGCTGATAGAATCATACTTTCCAACATTACCGGAGTATAGTCACATCCTAAGCTTCAGAAGACAGATTTACGTAAGCCCCTATACGCAACAGCTTCCAGACTCCATACTGATTGAATTCGAACAAACCAGCTACCGAGTATTCCTCCAAAAAGATGGACTAACATGCTACAAATGCAAAGCTGATGGTCATAATGTATCAATAACTCCAGCCAATCAGAACCTAATACATATAGTTCAACATCAAATACTCAACCGCTCTCGACTTCCCAAATTCTTCTTACAACCCAAATCCAAACTCTTCCACCATCTTCGTCAACAAATAACATCAATACACAAAAATTGACTTCTTATCCAACAACAGAAAACTCTTCACTTAATCAAGAGACGCCCGCAACTTCAACGAATATGGAAGCAGAAACGGATGCAACAGATATTCCCAAAATCACAAACAAAAGGCCTATGGAAGACACCCCCACACCCGACAGCCATAATAACATAACGCCCGAAAAATTATTCCCTAAGCCAAAACCAATACCAAAAAAGAATAAATCGAGCAAGAAACAATCAACAATATCCTGCAAGGAGTTCATCGAAAATCATTCGCCACCTTTCATTCTGGACTACGACCAATTAATTGTACTACTAGATAATGTAACCGGCTCACTCCAACCTGTAAATATACCTCTAGATTTCACTTCTGACCTCCTTGCACTTACTACTATGTTATCCGAAGTATATCCCTACATAAATGACAAGACAACAAAAACGAGAATCACCAAACTTAAAAAAAGATATTTACTCATCTTGGCCAAGACTTAATTGACTCTGAATCTGATTTATCTACTAACAACTGATTTGTCACACATAACCCTCTCAAATTAGTCCAAAATTCAACTCAATTCTTCAATGGAACATAGATGGTTTCTACCATCGACTTGGTATGCTACAAGTTATTATTAAAGAATACTCCCCGGACATCATATGCCTTCAAGAATCAAATCTTAAACCAGATAGCAGCTATTTAAACAGTCAATTTCAATTCTTCTCCAAAACTCGTAATAATACCAAACGTGCTAGTGGAGGAGTGGTAACTTTAATAAACAAATCTTTACAAGCAGATCACTTCCATGTAAACTCAGATATCGAAGCCCTTGTAGTAAAACTCACCAGCCATAAAACCTATTACATCTGTAATATATACATTGCTCCCGACTCCACAATAGAATACAAAGACTTAGAAAACTTACTAAATCAGATACCAAGTCCAAGAATCATTATTGGAGATTTTAATACACATAACATAACCTGGGGCAGTAAATCGACAAACTCAAGAGGTCAAATACTAGAGAAACTCATTGCCGACATTCCACTGAATTTTCTGAATGATGGAAGCCATACTAGGTTCAACATATCCACCGGAGAAACTTCTGCTATCGATTTAAGTCTCTGCGATCCAGCACTTTCTGCCAATCTATCATGGGAGGCTCTCTCGTACTTCTATGGAAGCGATCACTTTCCAATTATTATCGAAAATCGCACCTCTCCAGGAAAATGTTCACCAAAATACTCACCTAAATGGAGAATAAATTCTGCAGATTGGACTTCCTTCAGTAACCAGATTGAGCTAAACATGGATAGCTGCGATAATACCAACGATGTCCAGAAATATGTATTGAACTTCAATAAAATCATCTTGGATAGTGCCAGCCAGCACATTGGCCAAACAAAAGATATAAAAGGCCATACTCCAGTCCCCTGGTGGAATCAAGATTGCGAAAAAGCTATCAGGGAAGCAAAAGCAGCGTTGAACAAGTATAGGAAACACAAAACTCTCCAAAATCGCGTAGAGTTGAAAAAATACAAAGCAAAGGCACAACTTGTGATCAAACAATCCAAGAAAAAATCTTGGCAGGAATATGTTTCTGGAATAAACTCCTCCACTCCAATAAATCAAGTCTGGACCAAAATAAGAAAAATGAATGGACATAGTTCAAAAAGCACTATCCGTAGCATTAAACACAATGACCGGTACTACTCATACACAATAGATATAGCCAATATTTCGGGCCAATCCTACCAAGAACAGTCGTCAACCTCAAATTTCACACGCGACTTTCTCAATAACAAGGCTCAAATCGAACTCCCATCAGTTTTGAAGATACACTGGATAACCCTTTAAACCCCAGGTCCAGACAATATTCCAGTCATATTCCTCAAATATCTACCACCTTCAGCAAAACGGCATCTACTGAAGCTTTTCAACAAGACATGGGAAGATAAAGTATTCCCTTCATTATGGTCTGAAGCTACTATTCTACCATTTTTGAAATCTAAAAAGCCCAAACAAGAAGCCAACTCGTACAGACCTATATCACTAACATGCTCAATGGGAAAACTGCTAGAGAAAATTGTCAACCAAAGACTCATGTGGCATCTCGAAACTTCTAACCTCCTAATCAACGAACAAACTGGTTTTAGACCAAACTGCTCAACTCTTGACAATATTGTGGATTTTGAAAGTGAGATCAACGAGGCTTTTGTCACCAAACAGGTATGCGTAGCCATTTTCTTCGATATCTCAAAAGCTTTTGGACTCCAAACATTCTGATGCAACTACGAAGATGGAATATCACAGGAAATTGCCTAGCTTTCATCAACAACTTCCTTGCCAACAGAACATTCAAGGTTCGGGTTGACGACGTACTATCTGATGCTTACCGCCAAGCAAATGGAACCCCACAAGGCTCAGTTATCAGCCCTACTTTATTTCTGATTGTCATCAACAACATACTCAATAATCTGAAAAAACCATTGAAAGTAAGAGTCTTCGCAGATGACCTAGTAATTTACATAAAAGGAAAAAATATAAATACAATATCTCTATTTATTCAACAATTCATCACAAATTTGGAACTATGGTCACGTCAATCCGGCTTCAGGTTTTCTGTTACCAAAACAACAGGTGTGGTATTCAGCAGAAATCGTTCATATACTATCCCAAAATTGAAACTTTATAACCAAAATATCAACTTTAAATCATCAGTTAAATTCCTAGGAATGATCTTTGATCATAAGCTTACCTGGAAAGATCACATAGAGAAGTTAGTCCAAACATGTATGAAGCGGCTTAACATAATGAAAAGTCTAGGAAATATAAATTGGGGATCTGACCAAACAACGCTACTACTTATATATAAAACGCTGATTAGGTCTAAAATAGACTACGGCTCCATAGCTTACGCATCTGCCAGAAAAACTGTACTTCGCAAACTCGATGTTATCCATAATACAGCATTAAACACAGCTTCAGGCTCGTTTACAACATCCCCTAATACCAGCATTCGAAGTCTTCTTGGTGAACCATCATTAAACTACAGACGCTCTATATTGACCTTGAATTACGCGGCTGCTATATCCACTAATGCTGGAAAACCAGTTTACAATAAGACGTTCAACAACATATATAGAGATCTTTTTGATAAAAAACCGCATCTATCAAAGCCATTCTATGCGAGAGTTAGATATCTTCTTCAGAAATTTAACCTAGAGCTCCCAACAATATTTCCATCCACTGTCGAACATCCAGCTCCGTGGACAATCTCTACCCCTCGCTGCCATACTAACTTGACCGGGTTTGATAGGGATACAAATCGCCATGAAATCTTTGCAGAACTCAACAGGATACTGCATAACTACATTGACTTCAACATAGTCTACACGGATGCTTCGAAATCGGAGGCAGGAGTGGGTGCTGCAGTAGTGACCGCAACTGAATCTTACAGCATAAAATTCTCCCCTCACACAAGCATATTTACGGCAGAACTCTATGCTATCTTTCATGCCCTTAAAGTAACTACCTCCTTCCCAAATCCCAAAACCCTAATTTTAACTGATTCCTTAAGTAGCATTCAATCCTTGAAACATCTCTATCCCAAGCATCCAATATTACAATCAATCAAATCACTGCCTCACAATATCCAGAACGACAAGAAATCTGTCGATTTCATTTGGATTCCTGCTCACATTGGCATCAGAGGCAACGAAAAAGCGGACCTATGTGCGCGTATCGCAATCGTAAACGTTAATGCTGAACTCATAACAAAGTGCGTGGTGAGTGACGTGAGAACACTTATTCGGGAAAAAGTTCACAACCACTGGCAACAAGACTGGCAGCGATCGCCAGACAAACTTCGCGAATTTAAATCAACAGTGACACTGTGGAAGCATCCAAAAATAACACGCAGAGCACAAGTGACTATTACTAGACTTAGAATAGGGCATTGCAAATTTACGCACACTTATCTTTTCAATAATGACAATGCTCCTATATGTGATTCATGTCAAGAACACTTAACAGTGAAACATGTCCTGATCAATTGCACTAAGTTCAACACGTACCGGCTAAAATATAGACTACCCACAGACTTAAATATACTCTTAGGTGTAAACTGCCCAGTTGATAAATTGTTGGGATTCCTAAAGGACATTAATCTACTAAACAAAATCTAACATTGTATATTGTTGTATATTGTTATACACCCCGCTAATCACTTTGGGTGGAAGCGGATTAGCTTGAAATAAATAAAATAAACTTATTTAGTGAAAGTTTTATTGACTGAAAACTGATAAAGTCGTTTTCAATAGTCGAAGTCTATCGACTCTCTATATTATATTCGTTATATACACTTATTAAATGTTACACCCATATCGGTCGGAAGTCTATAATAACATTTGGAATATGCTGGAATACACATATATGCAATATGTTGCCCTCTAAATTTTGTAATAATAGAATTGACTTTTGTGTTGCTGCAAATGCCATCATAGGCCAAGCACCGGGTACTTTTTTTGCAAAGTTCTAGAGAACGAATTTTTTTGTAATATGTTCATCTTTTTTATTTGAAGCATTTTTATATAACGCACAGGTTTTTAATTGTAAAACTGAATTTGTAGAGCAAAAAATTTCCTATAAACCTTATTGGAAACTTGCAGCTTGGTAAAACTTGCACCTTGCACATTTCATAACGCATAAAATGACATAAAGTGTTCACAAACCTGTCAATACAGTTGTAGAATTGAAATTATAAATAGTGTGGAGAACATCTAATAAAATTTATCGATCTTTATTGTTACTTTGAAGGTTGAAACTTTATCATCATAAAAGATTGTCTATGTAGCAAAGAAACAATAGTGCACCACGCTACACGATAAGAGTTAGTTGTTAGTATTATTATTATTATTATTATTATTATTATTATTATTATTATTATTAATAATAATAATAATTAAAGTTATGAATGTATTATTCTATTTTATATTATACTTTACGAATGTTATTTTAAAAAGTTTGTAGCGCTATAATTGAGGTCATATGCGTTATACAAAAAAAGTTTCAAATAAAAAATATGGCAAAAATTCTTATGGATAAAAATACCATTTTTGTCGTACGATGTTCAGGGGTATCCCCTGAATATATTCGAAAAAAAATCTAGAACTTTGCATTTATGAACCTACTTTTTTTGCTCTGGCGCTTGGCCTATTACATTGGATTACATACTATTTCTAACCACGGAATTTCTAGTAAACATGTTTACAATTATTATGGAGATATTATTTCTAGTTTCAATATAAAACATATCTATGCACGATGAAAATACATATAGTCCAGTCAAATGGTAGTTTGAAGTGGAAAGTTTTGGAGTAATTGTTTTTATTGGTTTATTCTATGTTTTTTGGGTTGCTGAACACGAATCTGAAGTTGTCCAATAAATATTTGCTCGGCAAATAAGAGAAATCATCAAAAAAACTCTAAAAATCTTGTTTTTTAGTGATTTTCGGCTCATAACTTGCAAAGCAAGCTATTTATGCATTTGCAAAAAAATAACAGAATATGGCATTAGTTTATATTTTTTATTTTATGTAGGTGAACATTATTTGATGTTTTGTAAAATGTTTTAATTAATAATTTGATACATCAATAAAAAAGGTTATTAAACAAATGAAAACAAAGGTATATAATTATTTCAACATACTTAAATATTTATGACCTAATACGAGCCCTCTTAGACACTGGATTCCAGCAGGGCAGCATTCCAGTTCTTCTAGGTCTGAAACAAAAATCATCGACTTAATTGCAAAATATTCCTCGTTTTTTTTAGTATTAGTCTTTCCAAGAACACTTTGAGAACCTCCGGAACAAGGCTTTCATTTTCGTCCAAGAAAGAATTTGGAGGAGGATAGTCATCCATCGCATACGGTACTGATCGTATCTCTTCAAGAATTACATCAGCCGTTGTTTCAACTATTCGATGACGTTCTTCCCGTTCTGATAAACGTTTTTCAATGTACCAAGCATCTGTCAAAATCTTATGGCCAGTATGTTTAAAACGTACAATTGTATTCTGTTTGATTTTTGATATGATAACATCTTCCCCATATCTTTCTAGTAAACGTTGTATTACAGTTTTTCTTTGGGGAATATAGTCGCCCTCTATCTGAGTCATCAGCTGGTCTAATGAAAATTGACATTCCTCGTCATTACTTTCCATAAAAGAGAAAATGTCATTCATAGCGTTGTCAATCTCTTCAGAATGAGGGCCAACTTTCTTTTTTTCATCAACCTTGAGCTTACTGTACAGATTTTTTAAACATTTATCATGGTACTGACAATCAGCAGCCACCATATCTGTTATCGGTTGGATCCTCTTGATAACTGCTGGACCGAAATGAAAATTAAGTATTCACATTTTGAAAGTGATCGAATAAAAGTCTGAATTGAAGTTAACACAATTATCGGAAAAAATATGAATATCAACGACTCAAATTAAGAATTCTTCCAGCTTGTTTCAATGTCTAAATTTAATCTTATTTGATTATACGAGGATGGTCCCTGAAGTACCTGTCCCACCAAAGAAAATACAAACATTTTGGAAAAAAATAAATTTATTATTCAATGTAATCTCCTTTTACCTCCATACTCTTTCCCTAGCGATGTTCAATAAGTCCTCAAAATAGCCATTAACTGCCGGCATCATCTGTTCATTGTTGTAAAATCTTCACCATAAGCAATTTTTTCAAGTTGCAGTGAATTCGCATAATATTCGCAGTTGATAGTTTTTCCTTTTTCAAGATAGTCAATAAAAAGTATCCCACACGCTTCTCGAAAACCGACGCAACGACCTTGCCTGCAGATAGAACGGTCTTTGCCTTTTTCAGTTCATTGTTTTGATTGTTCTTTTGTTTCGAGTGTAAAGTGATGGACCCACGTTATATCCATGGTTATAGAACGGCGCAAAAATTCGGTGAAACATTGCCAAATACTCGATGGAAACATCTTCACGACGCCGTTTTGTTACATTGTGAGCAAATGCGGCACACATCTTGCGCACAATTTTCTCATGTCCAATATGCGATTTACCGCGCTTTTTGAAATGCCTACTATGTCTGCTAGATTGCACACTTTCAGTCGATGATCATCCAGTACCACCTTGTGGATTTTCTTCAACATTTCTGGAGTTGATAACGAAGGAGCAGTTTCATCCAAAGTATTGTATCACATAGCCATGACCAATTTATTCCATGTTTTTAAATTTACCCATAATCAATGGCTGCTAAACAAATACTAAGCAACGTGGCGTTTTAAAACTTGGAACATATGTTAAATTGATTGTGTGCTTTCTAATACAGTAGTTCTTGTCAAGCAAATAACGCTAGGCCAGGTACTTTAATAGAAGATATGAGAGGAAGCTCTATTATCAAATAGAGTTAAATATTTACATATATATTTTTTAGAGAAGAATTTGACATTTTCAATCAGTTTGTTTGTATAAACAAATTGACTTCCAAATATAAGATATTAATTTTTTTATTGCGTATTGAACTAATTTGTAAATATTTAAATAGATTTCTATTCTCTTTGGATGAAACTGAAAAATTGCAAGTCTGTGGGTCTGATGCTAAGCTCGGATAAAACCATAGTGATTCCATTCACATGAATGAATAAACCTAAAGAGTATACCTAGTTAGAAACGAATACTATTATGAATCGCAAAATAAATCTGGGAATAAGTCTGAACAGCAGGCTTATGTAAGATGAACAGGTCAAGAACATCTAAAGAATACTAAAACGGTCATCATGACTAGCAAAAGGTGGGCAAAGGATGTAGCTTTCGCACATTTCAATGCATGTTCACCATGATTATAAGGCCAATAATAACCTACAGAGCAATCGCCGGACAGAAAAAATTCCAGCACAATCTACGAAGTGACATCTAAGCGAAGTCCAAAACAAACATTACGGGGCCATGAGGACTTGCCCAACAGCAGCAACAGTCATTCTAGATCTAACTCCACTACACCTTATTTCTAAATATTCATTGTATTTTAGACATATATAATAACATTAAATAATCGATATCAAATATATCTATATTGAAGCGATATATTTTTGATCTCCAATCAAGTCCTAATGTTGCACGGAACTTGTGCAGACTGTGAACTGATATGGAATGTTCCGTAGTCAAGCTGCCCAAAATTTCTATTTGTACTGCGTTTTCCAAAATTATTCCATAACAATTGTTTTTTTTTATCAATAAATATTGTTGATGTTTTTGTCGCGCAAGTCCCACATATCTGATATTTGAGAATAATAAAATCACCAAACTAATTCTAAAATAGGGTAAGAGGAGTAAGAGGAGATCTTTGAATAATATTTGAATGAAAATCTAAAAAAGGTTCTGAGATGTTTTTTCCTGCTTACAATTTTCCCGACTATGAAACTAGAGCTAACTAATTTTCTTTCTTTTTTCTCAGAAGTGACATTTTGTTATGTGAATAGACTATAATCTCATTCATCTAAATAATATTGACATCACCAAATGTTTTGAATTCCTAAAATTTATTTACAGTTATCACCTGATTTTTGGGAGCAGCTAAAAAAAGGTGATATTTTTGTTATTGAAAGACTATTAACAGAAGCTATGTGTCAACCACTCTTCTTATTTAATATTTCAGAAGTTGTTGGTATAGGGTCTATAAATTGTTGTATTAAAACATAGATGTGTCGCGGCTTTGAATATTATGAGCCAAAATAAAGAAAGCGGTAGGTTTTCAAATTGACACCAAGTATATACATGAAATCTCCATGAAACAGATAGCTAATACATCCAGTCACATCAAATTTAAACAAGATTAATAATCAAAATTTACAATCATTACCCATAAATTTTTCAAGGTAGCGTGATAAGTACAATACATTTCATATAATTTTTGATATCCAATATTATTTTCAGTAAATGAGGTACAGAATTGCTTAGTGGTTCTGTCATGTCTTTCTTGATGAATTATTTCTTAGAATAATTAACCACATAGTTTCGTTGAAATTTTGAGTCCTATTCTCTTTAACGTTCTCCCACAAACTGTAATATTAAATTTCCATTTCAATGTGATAATTTTCGTTTTAAGTTTATTTTCCTCGGATATTTTCAGAATTTTAATAAATTCTGGCGGTCGAAATACTGTATTCGAAAAAAACTCATTCAAATACTTTTTTATATTCTTTAATAACTTACCATTCATTTTGTTGGTTTCTCAAACATTCCCAATTTTACAGAATTTAGTCTCTTGATAGATTCATTCATTAAAAAATTTCCTTCCTGCGAGACTCGAGAAGTTTCCTGACAAGGAAATTTAAGAAATGAATCATTTTAATTTATGTTAATGTAATTGAAACGTGCAAGTGACTTAAAAGTACAGTATGAAACTATTATTCATCTATAGTAGCCGTTTAGAAGATAGAAGTTTAAAATTTGAAAGTTTCCATCACAATATCATGTATAATTGATAAGAGATACAATATAATTTTAAGGATCAGCATTGGTCCTAAATTTCAGTTTTAATTAATTTGAGAAAACGAAATGTCCATAAATATTGTTAATACATAGTTTATACAATGCTTGCAATTTACAAAATTTTACATTCATTTCCATTACTCATTTCATCAAATACTTGGATGGATACTGAATCAATTCGATTTATATTTATTATATTATCGAAACGCGCGTCATACAGTGGAATTGTGAGTGCTGGTGTAATGGTAGCATGAACAGTATGTTCAGTCTAAATATCACCAATCGTTCAAAAAATTCCAACCTATTCTAAATGTAACTGCATATTTTCGAGATATTTTATGTGGTATTGCATCTCAGGTGGGAGCACGCACCTTTGTTTGTACATATAACCATATACCCGCATCAGTTTACGAAAAATATTTCTTCACTTTTATAATATAGTTGACTCCACTTTGATGTTACTAGCTCTGGTTAGTAACTTCTAAGACTAATTTCTTACGATAATCATGGTTTTTGTCATCAAATTCACTAACCTAACAATGAGTCTACATAAAATTTGCGTCAGGACATCGTTTAATCAATTAAATAAAAATCTTATGTAGCTAAGAAGCGAAAATTGCGCATTTGCTTCAAATGATAAATTTGTTACAAATTTGGAGACCCAGAAAAAAAGAAAACACGTATTTCATACTTCCAATGGAACAGTTTAAGCATAGACTAATGGAACTTGGTTGAAAAATATTAATTCCTTCTTTGATATCAATTTTGTATCCTACAAACTATAGCCAATTTGGAATACTTCCCTTGTGGAACGTTGTTAAAGCAATTTTTGTTATACTTTCATCTAACTAATCGTAACACTGCTGTTTGTTGGATCTCAGGAACGAAAAGGAACTAGGAAGTTAAGTTGGTTGAACACTTTGTTATTTCTTAACATATCTTTCTTTGAATAATTTGAATATTTATATTTATAAAACTACAGACAAAAACACAATAACTTGAAAAGCAACTTTCCAGCCGTAGGAAGGGAAATATAATATATATTGGGATAATATTATACAAGAGAAAAGCAGCATTATACTCACCCCAAAGGAAGTAACAACAAGATTCGAAGAAAATATTAATTCTAAGAAAGCATCAGGATATAAACCTATTACAGGGGAACTCCTAAATGATCTCGTCGGTAAAGCAATTTTGAAATTCTTTTTCCGTGCACGGCTTAGACTTAAATATGTTCCACAGATATTGAAAATAGCATAAATGACAATGATTCCAAAAAAAGTAAATGTCTAAATGTGATTTCATCCTATATACCTACCTCATTACGACCTGAAATTTTTAAATTATTTAAGATGAAAACTTGACTCCAGATCATCTGTTTAACTTCAGAGAGAGCCACCTCAATGTTGACCAAATCTATAGCATTACCGATTTCATAAATAAACATTAACTAGAAAGACTTAGCTGCTCAAGCTATTCAAATTATAGTTTTCGAATCGAACAAGAAGACATAATAGGAATTAAGTAAGTAGGCGGTGTATTTGGTGCTAGTACAACCCCAAGGGAAGTAACGACAGAAATTAGAGGAAATGATAATCCTAAGAAAGCTTCGGGAAATAAAAACTATTACAGGAGAACTCGTAAAAGAGCTTTTCGGTAAAGCAATTCTGCAAATCTTTTTTCTTCTCAATCACGTTCCAAAGATATAGACAATATCCTATTAACAATAATTTCAAAACCAAGAAAACGATTGAATATAAATTCATCATATAAACTTACCTCACTATATACTACTATATTTTTTTTTATTATTTAAGGTTAAAACTTAGATTCAAATCATTTGTTTGACTTCAGAGAGAGTCACATTGTTGAACAAATCCAAAGGATTACAGATTTTAATAGAGAAACAGTCAGAAAAAAGAAGTTGTCCGAGCGTAGGGCTTGCACTACAAATTGAACAAACTTTTGTCCAAACAGTTTACAGAAATATTTAATGATTTCAAATTGAACAAGACGCGTATTCTGATATAAAAGAAATTAATGCGAGTACCATAAGGCAGTGTATATGGGGATAGTACAACCCCAAAAGAGTAACGACAAAAATTAAAGGAAATAATAATCCTAAGAGAGCGTCGGGTTATAACCCTATAACAGGGAGACGTCTTAATGTAATTTTATCATAATAAATTTACCTCTCTACTACCTATAATTTTTGAATTATTCTAAATTATTTTAGATGAAAACTTAGCTCTAGATCATCTACATTTAAAATCGAACAAGGAAACGTTTATTCTGACAATATTACCAATATTACAAACAGAAAGAACCAGTACTAACTTATTTTCCATATTCTATCACCGCACCATATTTGGATATAACAATGGATGCTCAGCTACGCCGAAAAGTAAAGAAGGAATAACTCAAAATATCTTACGGAATGACGATGACATCTAGTTATTTTTATCTGTTTGTTACTTTTCTGGTACATAACTTTTCAGTTTTAAACTAACACTTAAATTACTTAAACTTATACCTAAATATACCTGCCGTATAGGAGCGTTGCTATTTCAGACAAATAAAAAACAAATTGTAAATAGCTTTATAGTTTTTCAAAATATTCTCCATTAACATCAATACACTTTTGCATGTGAAACAATGTCGAAGCATTTTTTCCATTCCGATTGAAGTACCTCCAAAACATGTGATTTGAACACATCAACCGCTTCTTCATGTGTAAAAAAAACCCTGACATCGCAATTTGTTTTTGATCTGCGGAAATTAAAACTAATAATTGGGTGTCAAAGAAAGACTGTACGGCGGTTGACCCATTAATACGATGTTTCGATTGTTCAAAAACGTTTTTTCAAAAACGTTATACTCTCATCTAAACTCATGTTTTTCAAATGTTGTATGATATGGATCGAATTCTCGACATTATTTTCATGCTATCATGCAAGAGATGAAACCAGGGAAAGCAACAAAAGACCAGTGAACAAAACGTTTGGAGCCCTAGGAGGACTATTAAGATCAAAATATTTCTCAAGAGCCCCGTTTATACAACCAACAGTACTGTATGGCAGCGAGTGACAAATATGTACAAAAAAATGCTGACAAAGTAAACATATGCCGTGTTTGTAGGAGGATTTGTAAATGTGTAAATACCAAAACTTTCGATTTGTTAATATACGAGTAGTTCATCCTCGCATTCAAAATTTTGAACGAAATGTCAGTTCTACAACTAATGAATAAAACATAATTCATATTCCGATCCAAATTTGCTAAATAATATTGAATATTCAGGACAAGTGTCAATGAACCATTGCTGATAAAATCATGGAACAAAAGTAATCATTTTGTTTAAGCACGAAATCAATTTTGTGATATTATCAATCTGTTTTATCTCACATTATTCTTAATAGAGATGTTCACACGTACTAGAAAGTCATGTAAATGCACACATCAAGAACATTCAATAACAAAGATCGTTTCAAATTGATTATAATTGATTAAGTTTGAGTGATATATTAGCCAATATCCTGTGACTACTAGCAAAAAACAACCGGTGAACAATCATTCATAAAAGGAAGTAGTTGTAATTTATCGCAAATTCATTTTTTTCTGGTGTAGACTTTCCTAAAAACAAGAACTTTTCTGCACCTGAGTCTAAATGAGAGAAATAGGTACAAATTCATATGAAGCAAACTCAGAACTTTCCCAATAAAGTGATATCAACAATGAATAATTGATAGTTGAGACTTCATTTCAGCCACATAAAAAAAAAACAATATTTTATATTGTTAATAATGCTTTCAGCACGTGCCAACAACCTTTTTCATTTTTTCACCATTTTTAAAAAGATTTGTGGCGTAGTTAACGACATAATTTTGCAAAAAAGATCAGCCTTCAACTTAGACCAGAGTCACGCTAAAGTTGTAGCATGATTTTTGTGAATAAAATTTAAGAATTATTTCGAGAATATTATTTGCGACAGAATTGTTATGAGTTATGGAGTACCGAATATTACAATTTACATTCACCGGAAAGAAAACCTAGTATCAGAATGCTAGGAAATGGCTTATTTTGCTAGAATTTTGTCAATTTCAAATATCACTGGAGCATGGCGGTTAATACAGCAACCTATATTCCACTCTCTCCATGGAATATTCTCGATAAAATATGTTCTATCTACCTATCAAGAGCCATAACGATAGGAACATATCCAGATGATATGGTTCTATCATCTTGCCCACAAAATGATATTACTAAAATACAAAACTTGTTAAAAATATAACATATTGTAGTCGATTAAATGGAATCCGTCCTCTTAAAATTAACACTACGTCCCCCAGTAACTTTTAATAACTACCAGGTTCCGAAAGAGTAGGATGTCAAATATCTTGATATGCCTTTAGACAGACACCTCACATGAAAAAAACATATATTCACGTAAATTAATTGCGATTGAGCTAAGGCTTATTGAAAGTAAATTTAAACTATCACTAGACAACAACAAAATAATACCTTACAGAACCATCCCAAAATCCTGTGTAGACCTACATATTTTGGAATCCATTAATGATATCATCAATTGAACGTAGTACAATAACAAAGTGATAGTGCATTCTAATGTAATTTGCAGTTAAACGCGACAGAATTTAACGAAGTGCGCAAGCTCACAAGTTTGCTGCAAAGTAATTTTACTCCAATTATCCGATAACTTAGTCTTCAAAATCTTAACTTTAGATTAAAGTTTATTCTGATTAGGGTCTAGATACATAATGCGATATCATAATCATTAGAGTGGCAGTCTATATGTTAGCAACAAATTATAGATTTCTCTAGGAGTTGAAAAAGCCTTTTATCAAAATAATTTCTACCTATAACGAACACCACATGACATTTTTTTCAATTTCAATAGAGTTTATACTGTTTTTTTTATATTTATTGTTACATCAACTACAAGGTTATTAGCGACATGTCAGTTTACACAATTTATGATACAGTTTAGTCTCTCTTAGATATTTGATTCAGTTTGTGGTATTACAATTATTGTTCAGTAGAGAAATTATAGTGCTTGGAAAGTTGTTAGTTAGTATTTCGTTTTTGTTTTTGACAGTTCAACAATAAGTGTTTCACGTTTAGATTCTCGTTACAAGTTTCATATATTTATGGGTTTTCACGGTTAAATAAATATGAGTGTTTCACTTTAGTGTGCCCTAGCCGGAGACGATCGATTTTTATTTGGTCCATACGATTTTTAAAATTGTTTTCCAATGGTTGGATGGAAGGTTTTATAGATTTTAATATCGATTGCGATTTGTTCCACTCACTTTGCCACTTGCACTGAACTTTTATTTTAATCGTGTAATAATAGTTGTTTGCTATCACTTCGCGTACAATTGTTGTTGCTTCGTTATTATCTGCTGCTTCTTTGGCAAATTTGTCTGCTTTTTCCTTTCCTGGAATGCCTGTGTGTGATGGGATCCAAATAAATGATACGTTTGCCTTGGATTAGTGGATAAGATGTATTTGGGTTTTAATAAGGATACCTATTGGATGTTTTGGAAAAAGTTGAATGATTTGTATTTGTAATTGTAATTATGGCTTTTCTATTCTCTTGATTTCTAGAAACGATGATTAGTACCCTCAATATGGCATAGAATTCTCCAGTATGGACGCTATTATGTAGAGATAGTTTAAATGTGTATATTTTGTTTTCTACTACTACTGAAGCTCCTAGGCCAATGGTATTCTTTGAAGCCTACTTCCGTAAGAGTACGGAACGATTGTGTTATTAGAGAACCGTTTGTTTCTCCTTTTTTAAAGGAGTTCATGTTGACGTTGATGGTGGGAATACCGATTGTTAAAGGAGGAGGAATATTTATGTTGATTGGGAAGAAATCTGGTAATACGAGTGTAAGGTGTTTTTATATTGGCGAATTCTTTCATAGAACGTAATAGTTGTTTTTTTTTTATTTAAAATTAACGTGCTCGGCTACTATGGCCACTTGCACGGGAGCGGTTATAATACATTAAATATGAAATGGTTCATTGATACAAGTATACAATATAAATACACAGTAACACAATTGTTCTATAGTTGGTGGTACAGCTGTACATCTTTGAGAAACTGAAGTAGAGAGGTAATTTGTTCCGAGTTGTTAAGGACTTCATTGTAGTTCTGGCTAAGCCGAAACTGTTGTCTTTCGACGGTATATTTGCGACACTCCGTCAAAATATGCTTCATGGTTAGGTACGAGTTGCAGCTGGAGCAAAATGGTCTGGCAGTAGTAGTCATAAGATATCCATGAGTAAGTCTTGAATGGCCAATTCTTACTCTTCTAATCGCAGTTAAGTCTTGCCTTGAGAGACCAGCGAAGATAATAGGTTGGTTACCAATTGAACGCTGTATTTGACGTAGGGATGTGTTAATAGTGTCCCAATGCTGCTGCCATGTAACTCTGGATTTTCTTTTGAACTGTGATTTTAAATCCTTTCCAATAATTACATTGTCGGTGGCGGTATATGTAGCTGCAATTTTTGCCTGTTTGTCTGCTAGTTCGTTGCCTTCGATGCCAATGTGGGAAGGTATCCAAATTAAAGTAACTGCTATTTCTTGGGATGAGATAAGCTAGTAGGAGTCATGTATTGATTGGACAATAGGATGTTCGGTAAATATATTTTGGATGGATAAAATAGAGGCAAGTGAGTCTGTACATATGGCGACGAGCTTATAAGGTGGAGAGATTGAATTGATGGTCTGTAGAATGCTGAATAGTTCACCTGTGTGAACGTTACAGGTTGATGGGATAAGGGAAGATTTTATTGCAATTTCTGACGTTGTAACAGAGCAGCCTACTCCTGTTTCATTTTTGGATGCATCTGTGTATAACACTAAATCAAAGTGGTTATTAATTATTATGTCATTAAAATCATTTATAATTAATTGTTTGGGTGTTGCATGCTTATTGTATCTCATAAGGGATGTGTTGAATTTAGGAATGTTGATAGTCCATGGGGGAGTAGAGGGGATAGGAAGGGGGCTAGTTTGTTTGAGGTTGACGCCGTCAAGCAGCTGGGATAAAATTAAAGGGATAGGTTTTAATAATGGCAAGGCTGAGGAGTTGTGTAACGTGTTAGAATTTGATGTGAAAAGCGAGTAGACAGGATTGAGGGGGTTAGCCGATACGGAGGCTGCGTAAGAAAGCAGAATTTGCTACCGTCTGATCCAATGAGTGGGCTCATTAGCTTCGCAGTAAATGCTTTCTGCAAGACTAGATCGAAAAGCACCTAAACAGAGGCGTAAAGCTGTATTATGCACCGAGTTCAGGAGATCGAGATCAGATTTTGTGGCCGAGATATATATGTGACAGCCATAATCTAATTTCGAGCGAATGATGGCCCTATAAATTTTGATAAGGGAGTTTTCGTCTGCTCCCCAGTGGTAATGCGAAAGGATTTTAATAAGGTTTAATCTTTTGCCGCATTCGCCTTTGATTTCTCGAATATGTTGTTTCCAGGTGAGCCGAGAGTCGAATGTTAGACCAAGTATTTTACAGTGATCAACAACAGGAAGGCGGTCATTGTTAATGAGGATAGTAGGAGATAATGTAGATGGTCGTCTACTAAATTTAATAATTCTGGATTTTGTTTGTGAAAAAGTTAATCCTAAACGAGTTATATTTTTACTTAGGGTGTTTACTGCTGACTGAATTAGATTAGTTGTAGTAGGAGTAGACGTGCCAGGACAGTAAATAAACAAGTCGTCTGCATATAAAGCATACTTGATGGGAGGCAGGAGATCAGAGCAAATATCGTTTATTGCTAGATTGAATAAAGTGGGGCTTATAACCGATCCTTGGGGAACACCATCAGTCTGGGCACAGGTTGACGAGAAAATTCCATTAGCAAAGACTTTGAATGTCCTTGAAGTTAAGAAATTCCGAATAAAATGAAATATATGTCCGGAGATATTTAGTGAAGTTAGTTTATTTAGAATTGACTGTCTACTGACAGAATCAAAAGCACCGTCGATATCAAATATAGCTGCAATGACCTCTTGTTTTTTATTAAGGGCAACAGAAATATGGGATTGGAGAAGAACCAGATTGTCTTGGGTCGATCTATGTTTTCGGAATCCCGACTGTTCTTTTGAGAATAAATTATGTTTATCGAGGAACCATAGAAGCCGCTTATTAACCATCTTTTCTAATAATTTGCACATGGTACAAGTAAGTGATATGGGCCGGAAAGAGTTCGGGGAGGTAACATTTTGCTCAGGCTTTTTAATAGGAATTACCGTAGAAGTACGCCATTGGCTAGGGAATTGATTGGTGATCCATATAAAATTATAAATTTCTAGAAGCTTGCGTAAACCTGTATTGGAGAGTTTTTTAAGAAATATGTACGGGATGTCATCGGGAACGGAGGCAGTATTTTTGCAGCTACTGAGGGCTGAGGTAAGCTCTAAGAAGGAGAATGCGCAGTTAAGAGAGGTGATATCTTGCGTTATAGTCGTAGAGCATGGGTAGGTAGTTTTGTCTATAGAGGGTGGTGTGATGTTAACTTTACATTTAAATTTTGATTCAAAGGTTTTGGTCAGAATGTTGCTGATTTCTTCATTTTCACTCACTATTTTATTGTTATATAAGAGAGTCGGAATTTTTAAATTGGAATTGTTACCTTGAATTTGTCTTATTTTATTCCAAAGTTGGGTGGGACTTGTATTAACATTTATGGAAGACACATAGTTTCTCCAGGAACATTTTTTACTTTGCTTTATAATATATCTAGCCTTGGCTCTGGTTCTCTTCAGATTGATAAGGTTCTCTTGTGTTTTATGACTACGATAAAAATTAAGTGCTATTTTTTGTTGTTTTATAGCACTTTCACATCTGGAGTTCCACCAAGGGACAGTTTTTTGTTTAGGACAGATATTATTTTTACCAATGTGCTGATGAGCAGCTGAAAGTATAGCATCTGTAATCCTCAGTATGTTATTGTTTATATCATCTGTGAGAGATAATTCCGATAGGTTGGACTTCGTTTGAGACGTATAACTAGTCCAGTCGGCAGAGTTTAAGCGCCAATACCTTCTGGATAAAGTATCACTTTGGTTAGGGATACTGGAGGATATGATAATAGGATAATGATTGCTATCATATAGATCATTAGCGGTATGCCAATTTAGTGAAGGGGCAAGTTTGGGGTCACTAAAGCTAAGATCAATACATGAGAAGGTGCCAGATGAGAAATTCAAGTGTGTATTTGATCCAGTATTTAGCAAGCATGAGCCAGTACAATTGATCACGTTTTCGATGGTTTTTCCCTTTCCCATGGTAATATTGGATCCCCACATTGTATTATGGGCGTTAAAGTCACCTACAAGAATGTATGGTTGGGGGAGTTGAGAGATTAGGTTGAAAAGTTCTATTTCTTTTAAAGGGTAATTAGGAGGAATATATAAGTTGCAAATAGTAAGATTATTTGGGCACCAGGTGGAAACTGCAATAGCCTCAAGATCTGTAGCGATTTGGAGAGGGGAGGAAAATAGTTCACTAGAAATGAAAATAGAGGTGCCACCGCTAGCTCTCGCGCAGTTGGTGCGAACATAATGATATCCTTCATAGTTTTTTAATTTAGGGAGTTTGTCTATTTTAGAGTTGGTTTCTTGTAAACACAAGATTTCAGGGCGCATATCTGATATTAATTGTTGGATTCTTTCCAGGCGAGGAAAAAACCCATCACAATTCCATTGAATAATTTTGAATGGGGACTTAGGGAGTTAATAGTTTAGGGTGTTCATCATCTGTTTGATTATCCGAAGAAACGCTTTTGTTATCAGATAGATCCTCAGGATTAAGTTATCTCTTAAGTTTTTTCTGGAGTCGAGTGAGACGGTTTTTCAGAGATCGCTCTTTTGTTTCGGCATAAAGAAGTGATAAATCATTTAACAGTCCTTGGATATTAGGAGTAAATTCTAAAGCATCGTTGAGAGGATCAGAACTACCGTACGAGTTTTCTAAAAATGCCGTTAACTGGATTTCAGAGAGCGTGAGATTGGACGGATTGTTCTTATAAAGGTTCTGAATAGAGATTTGAGAATTGAGAGTGAGTTTAGGATTTTCGGTGACTAGCGTTTTAGGTTTTTTCTTACAAGGCTTAGTTGTGTTGTGTGATGTTTTATATGATGGGGGGGGGGGCATTTGGTTGTCTGTTGGTAATGGAGATTCTGTGGGGGATAGCTGGCTGGGGGTGTCAACATTACTGTCAGAGGATATAGCTCTTTTTTGGCCATGAGATGAGTGAGGAAGTGTAGGGTTAGATGGTGATTCAGCATTAGTTTGATCAGATATTGATAAGTTATTCGACAGAGGTTCAGAAGATAACAGGGGGGAAGAAGAGGTACCGCTGAGTGAAGTAGAAGCTGGTAATTGTGGTAGTGAAGGAGAGTGGCAGGATATGTCATTTTGAGATTCAGATGGTGTGGGATTGGTGCAAGAGTCAGCAGTATGTCCACTCTGTTTACAGAGAAAACACACCAATTTATCAGTAGAGACAAATATACGATACGGGGTACCATCGTGAGTAATCAGAATCGAGGTTTCTATGCTAAAGTTATCATTTTCAGGGATGACGTAAGTAATTGTACGGAAACTCATGATATGAGCATATTCATCTCCTTGCGCGCCACATTTCACAAATGAAACAGGAGAAGCTATTTGCAGTCCGATGTCCTTGAGAGCATTTTCGATAACAGAGTGTGGGATAGTAGGGGATACATTCGATATTAAAATGCGTTTAGCTGGTGAAATTAGTCTTCGAATAGGAATTATTGTAGAGTTGATGCAAATGTTCTGGTGACTTTTGAGAAGATCATCTAAAATTGTTATTGAGGAGAGATATATGCAAATACGGTTGTTAGAAATTCTTGATGCGAATGTAATGTTTTTTGGGGAAACGATATCTCCTATAGATTTTATGTATTCGAATAAAACGGTGTTGGGGATAGAATGCATAATAATTGCTTGCTCGCGTTTAGGAAAAGTAAGGGGAGGAGGCTTTGTTAACGTTGCATCAACATATGATTTTGGACCATGAGATGAGTTTTGATAAGATAAAGATGATTGGGTTATTTTATTCAATGTAGTCATTTTTGCTAGTAGCTCTGGATACCAAAGCTACAAGTTTCAGGTTCAGAAAGGAATAGGCGTCCGAGAAGGACCCTGTGGAATAAATAGTAGGAAAATAACAGTTACCTTTTGCACTCCTACGACACTGGTGGATTTCTTGTTTTATTTGCAGTTAATAGTTTCACAAAATAAAATAAATAAACGGTCGCAAATTGAATTTTAATGATCACATGTTGATATTTGGTTTTTAATAGATTTCAGTAGAATAAAAACGTTAATATGAAATTAGCACGAAGATAACAATATTTATCCAGATAGAACAATATGCGTGTGCACTCGTCGGCTACCCGAATGAGAATGTAATAGTTGTTTGTTTGTTTTCGAATAGGTATTTAAAGCGATCTGTGTTATTTTTTTCATTTTAGCTTCGCTAAGACGAAACACTTTAGTATCAAAAATTTAATGCATCACCTGTCTTTTCCATCGCTTTAACAAACTGCTTGATCAATCATCAAAGTTTAATGTGCAAAGGTGGCAAATAATTTTTTTTTCTTCAAGTATCGTGTTCGACAGTTTTCTGACCAGGGGTAAAATTTTCCCGTAGAGGTCAGTTTTGTACGGTGTAATGTAGTACTCTAACGAGAAAAGCAATACAAGCTTAAGTCTGTCGTAAATTCCTCCGCGAATCTATGCGCGTGTGATATTGAGAGCGCCAACGTTGTGCCGTCGATATACCTGTTTCTTTATATTTCTAATAATGTTCTTATATATTTGTATTTTATTGTAGTTTCTATATACTTTTACTAAGTAATTGTATTACCTCTTCTCGGATATTTAACGGTTAGAAGCTGGAATATGTGAGAAAGTAGTAAAAAATATGTGAGAAATAAGTAGAAACGGAGGTCATCAAGTGTGGTGTTAGGGCCGATTTTTATGCAGACCATTTTTATAGAACAAATCAATTTTCTCTCAACTCAAGAAGTGTTAGGGGTTAACCATGACAGTATTGTTGAATTTTTATAGTTTTTTCCAAGTTCCATAACACGGGAAGTCATCACCCACCAATAAAACCAATCTAACTATAGGTAACGATAATATCTTCATATCTTCAGCAGGTAATGAAAACAATATTCAACTGGTAACAAAGGAGCTCTAAATTTAAAAAAATGAACGGTCTGAGAAAAGTTACACTCACTTTATCGAAGACCCCTTAATTTCAATATGTAACAAATACTTTTCATGATGATTATCAGGTCGATATTCACAGAATACCATGAAACAATGTACTTATAATGCAATAGAATGAAATTTTACACAGGGATATCTAAATTTTTTATTGCAAAACCTTTTCGGTGACAATCAAACTCAATAGCCAGGAAATATATGTAACAATAAAAGATCCATTGATATCAACCATCTTTCGACCTAAATATTTTAAAATGTTTTTTACTGTGATATACAATAAAATATGTGTATAACACTCATTTTGGTTTACAGAATTCAAGGAGAAGTGAATTCGGCTAATAGCAACTAATATTTATAAGCTAAATGCAAACATGCTATTCCACTATTGCGACGAGAACGATACCAAAAAACTAATTACGCTAAACCACAAATTTTTAATTCAAGGGCAATACACGTGTTTTTCTATCCTCACTGGAAAATATCAAGCTAATTGTAGATGTAAATTAACTGCGCGAATTTGTGTACGTGGTTATTTCTGGAAAATTTCTTTACTTATATCTTTTTTTCTTTTAACTACATTTGAATTACTTTTTTATGATTCAGAACTATTAAACTGATTCTACGTGATAAAAGTTTGTCTTAATTCACTCCAATTCCAATTCTTAGCTTTTTGTATCTAATTTAATTACAACACACCCTCAACATCAAATCAACCTTATGAATCATCTGAATTTAATTTCACTAAACTTTGACTTAATCATCTCGCATTGAAAATGTTCATGTCAACCTAATATTGCTATTTACTTTCTATGGATTATTGGTGTATTATTTTTTTTAATTAATATCAATCCTTTACTTCTCATGATGTGCCTGATGAGTAGGTTTCTTTAGAATACAAGTAAATATGTACAACAGCAGCCAATTGAGTGAGTTTTCCATTTTTCTTATATAATAAAACATCATTCAATATTTTCTCTACGTTGACAACATAGAGGTATACCTGGCTCTGACTATAAAGAATTGCTGACAGCCGGATTGGACAGAAATTCATGTGAGATTTCACTTTCATGATTTCTAAGTATGCAAGTGATGATGTTTTAAAGAACGAAGAACTCCACGCATGAATTACTCTCTATGAATTATCGAATTATTCACGAAAGAACTGATACATTCCTGGCATTGAAGTTTTTTTGTAAGTTATTTATCTTGTCGAACTTCTTTTTTAAAACTAGTGCATGAAGTTGACAAGCTGTAATTTATATTATTTAAAATGATAGGATTTGAGTAGTGAACTTATCAATATTTATTTCTCTCATTCACATATATCACAGATCTTTTTGTATTTGTGAAAATAATACCCATCCTGGAAATATTCTAGGGACATTATTTCATACATTGATGCCAACATATTTTATTCTGTAATATTATGAAAGGTGTTGATTTTCTCTTGAATAAATCAATATCATTCTTCGTATATCATTATTATACTATTAGAAGTCAGCAAATGAGCTATTTCTAGTGGTACAAAAAAATCTATTCGTGAGGTAGTGATTTCAGTCCAGGTACTATTCACCTTAAAAAAAACTCTACTATTCTTGGAACCGCAATTATAGCCATTCTCAGAATTATATATACTAAGAATTATATTTAGCACCTATGGTACCTTTTCCTGTTATTACAGAGTATTGTAAGTTCAGCTCTCTCAAAAAATCTCCACTCCTCAATACAACTTCCCATGATAGAAGCTTTAATATTCTATGTTTAAGACCTATAACAATTCTACTAATGTTGAACTTATCTCAACAATTCAAATTATTTATTCTGTTATCCAATCTGATGTTATCATTTTTATTCAAACTGGAGGCACCTATTTTTTTTTCTAGTTTTTCTTCTATCTTTAAATGCTGTTTATATTTGCAACAACTTTAATCTACTAGTGTTTCTTCATATTTAGATGTAAGAAAAATAGATAATTTTCCACTTCTTTGAGTATAATATTCAGAAACTCTCCTGAAACAAACTTTCATACAGTATCATAACTAGAATTTTATGAAAATTCAAATAATTTCCCAAATCTAATTACTCATGCAATGAAGACAATAACAATGTTCGGTTCATCTTATATATGCGGACGAATCTTTTCAACAATGAAGCTTAGGAAAACTTCTTTAAGAAACAAAATTACGGATGAGCACCTTTCATCAATTTTAAGAATTTCTGCTTCACAAATGGAACCGGACTATGATGAAATTTTGAAGAAACAGTATCAATTTCATTTTTCGCATGCACCATGAACCAGTAATGACACCAGAAAATAAAGTGATAATACCTCACATCAAGAACTACACTAAATTCATTTTATATTTTGTGCTTATAATTTTCTTATCTTTTGCTTTTTTACTATTAAAATAATAAGTGTATGTAATAATATATGTAGACGTTTATAGAACTTATAAATTTTTAACTATTAAGCATTATTCTTTGGCTCGCTACGATTGTCTAGTTATTACAAATGGCTCGTCTTAAAAAAAGTTTTCCCACCACGGATTTAGGATATTTCTCATTAAATATTCTGCATAAATTATATCAACAAATCCCACAGAAATTGATGACTTGCTTTATCTATAAAATCGTAGTATGAAGACTCTTTGATCAGCATAAAATTATTATATACAAACGTGAACGTAGAAAAGTAGCAAAATCAACATAATATTAATTTATTTAAACTGTTTTTGAACGGTGGGATAAATTTATACGCATTTAATTTATTTAAAACTTATACTAAACTTAACCAACTCATATAATAATTAACTTATCACTACTTATATAGTTAACTACTCAGTACTTTCATAATCAATTTTCCACTTTATTTGAATTCACCGTCTACTTCTCTATTCCGTTCCGTTCACCACGATTTTTTATTATATACCAACTTTAGCTGCTAAACAAATTCGAATATACATCAGAAAAGAATTTTTAGAAAGTAAACAAATAAAAAAGCCTTCCTAGAAATTAGTACTGAAATAATAATATAATCAACTCTCCGCTGTTTATAAAAAATATATCAAAGATGTTGATATGATACAAAAATGTGCAGAAACAAACATCAAAAAAAACCGGCGTATTCACCAAATTTTACACTTTCATTATGACCGACTTCATGGTCAATGGCGTGAACGAGTTAGTAGATTTAATTTATCATAATTTAGATTAATTAACAGAATAATTAGATTTTTAAAACTTTCTTATATGTGAAATGATAGATGGTGCTAATCAACATGTATTCAAATCTTCAATGCACCAACATGTTAAAAACCTGAGTTATGCAGGAAAGTAGATTTTTTTTTGCAATTAGAAGTTTGCTTAGCGTTGTCGAAAAGCTGGAAATATGATATTGAAGATATGAATGAACAAACAAATATATATTCTTTAAGGTCTTAAGATAAGTCCAAGAGTTCTTGCTAAACGAGGCCACCTTTACGCAACAAGGTGTGATTCCCTCTATGATGCATACTATTGGTGTGATGAGAATCCACCAGTCAAAAAAATATCTCATTACCAACACACCTCTGAAATTGATGTTTGGGCAGCAGCATTAGGTGAGAAATTGAGAATATATAATATCCTTCCTGCAAATTGAAAGGTGATATATACCTGGATTTTTCTTATAATCACTCATTCGAGATATTAGAATACTTTACGATAAACGTGAAAGGATCTCTATTTTTTTACCCGACTGCCAGGAAGGGTTATGTTTTTAACGCGTATATGTAATATTCTTTATTACCTTGTATCTCCAGATTTTCACATTTGAGGTATCGTTAGATTCGTTTCATTAGCCCAAGTGTTCTTAGATAGGGGACATTTAAAAAAAATGGCGCATTTTGGACGCCATGTTGTGAGGTAAAAATTTTTTTTTACTACCAAGCATATCGAGTTGGGTATCAAAATGAAGGATTTTAAACACTGATTGTAAATATGTATATAACATGTAGTTTTAATATTAAATTGAACGATAAAAATAGCTAATTAAAATAATTCACACCTGTGTGGATAGATGGCACCACTAGGTTCTTAAAACGCGGTATCTTTGTGTTTTCTTAATATTACTTATTATGAAGCATCGGTCAGCGCGCAACAAACAATTCGTATAGATGGCGCCACTCGGTTTTTAAAACGCGGAATCGTTGTGTTTTCTGGTTATCTAAGACTAATATATTTACCACGAGGACGGACCTACGTTGTTACTATAAATATAATTGTGCGATTTAAATATCTTCATTATTTGGTAGTAAGTTATAATATCATAATAAATTATTATAGGTTCACTAAGACCTTGTATTTAGTTTTGTATTTTATTCGCATTCGTTTCGTTCGATTGAATTAGCTTAAGTTGTAAAATGTAAATACTTATCGAGTTAGGCTAGGTTTAGTTTTGAATTTTACTTCCCGAAGGAGCGTTATACAAATTCTAGTTAGGTACTGACTACTACTAATAGGATTAATTAAGTTAAGGTGAGCTGAGCTTTATCTTAAAAATTAAATTTATTGTATTTGTTGTTAATTTGTGTTGTACATTCGAACTTATTTCGCTAAAATGGCTTGATTTCGCAAGACTAAACGAGCTAAGACTGCAAAAGAGAAAACTGAAACAGTATCTTCTAATTCACGTAAAATACGCCTTGATAAAATAGAAGATAGAATGAAGTTAGGATATTGTGCTCTTTCTCAAGAGGAAAAGAAAAAAGTGTCTGAAGAAAATAACGTCCGAAAAGCAATCAGGTAGCGAAAGAAAACTCAAATTGAGAGACAGCTAAGTCTATTCTCTATGAGAGAGTATAATTCTCGAAAGCGGCAAAACGAATATCCTTCATCTCGTCAGGCTAGACTAGATTCTATGAAAGAGTATAATTCACAAAGTCGGCAAAACGAATCTCCTTCATCTCGTCAGGCTAGATTAGATTCTATGAGAGAGTATACTTGCTTGTCTTTCTGAAATTGAAATTGGAATTAATTCGGTTACGTAATCTTAACTAAAAAGACATAAATAAAATAATAATTAAAAAAAACCGCCTTCATGGATAACTACAATTATATAATTAAAAATCAACTGAAAAGACTGAAACAAGATGAAAATTAAATGATAAGGTATTTTGAAAAAAAAAAATGATAAGTAAGTACATAAATTGAAACAGTACCAAACCAATGTACCTTCATATTGTACACTTAGAAATATCAGCACGGTAGTTTTTTCACTTTTTTGTAACATTATTAACAGAATTGCAGTCGGAAGCATGAGATTGTATAATTATTATCTCTTTGTGCATGCCTCCGAATGTATTCTGGTTTGAAGTACCTAATCATTATTTTTTCAAAATATCTTATCATTGAAGTTTCATCTTGTTTCAGTCTTTTCAGTTGATTTTTAATTGTTATAAAAGTTATCCATGCAGGAGGATTTTTTGTTTTTTTTTTTTAATTATTATTTTATGTGCACGATGAAGCTCCATTTTAATAGAAAGTGTCGTAATTGATTTAGTAACCACTTTCCAAATCTATGGTTTGATAGAGTTTAGTGGTGCACTAGCTCCGATCACTTGGCCTCCATGGTCATGCGATTTAAATCACAGTTAATTCACGTCAATAATTGGACGGCATAATTAAACCTCATTTTAATGACTTCAAAGCTGATTCCTAAACACTTAGAATATTAATGTATTCTTTAAAAATAAGAATAGACTTATGTATTCGTGAAAACAGAGAACATGTTGAACATATACACCCATTGAATTTCATTTTCTTAGCCTTTACTGCTATATTTTACTGTAATTTTTTGTTTTGTTCATAATTTAATCATTACTTTCATTAATCATACTGATATCATAATATTGACAACAAAATATTTCGAAAATGATAAACAGTATCGAGTTTACCATCAGTGACGTTTGAAATTTATATTACTAAATCTACCTTTGAAAAAGTTATGTTCATACGAACCGTGTAACTAGCGCACTTCGTAGGAGACAGATATAAAAACGATTTCTTGGAATGTATTAGCTTCCAAAATATATTAGTATGAAATTTTATAACAATTGTACCAGTAGTTTGGACAAAATTGTCAAATATATAAATTCATTCATTTATATACGAGTATATGCAAAAAGTTTTAATTAACAAAACCCCAATTATTTTCCAGTTCTATACCCATCTTAGAGACGGTATTAACTTATTTAAAACACATAAAAATATTTTTATTTGAAATTTTTAATACTAGTAGCTACTACTCCAAAGGGCAGGTGAATAATTTTAGCAGAAAAGTGAAGTTTTATATATTCCAGGAATTTTTTAGTGTCAATTTCATTTTGATTAGACCAGAAATTTATCAGCCAACAAATAAAAACTCATTAAATTTTGCCGTTCCTTAAGTGATTCAGAAAATGATTATTGATCTATCTATCAAATAAGATAGTCGACTCTATATTATGAATCTGGCCAGTACATTGTTTCATCTGTCAAAAATTACTATTTTCAAACCATTTCTGAATATAAGATGAGAATTTTGAACTCGACTAGAAGTGTTCTTCAATAACAACCTGATTCGCGTTGAAAATTATTCTCCCCGTTAAAGTTTGACAATTTTATGGTGAAAGTTTCGGAAAATACATCTTCCAGATTTATTATAGATCCTTTGAACGTGCTGTTTTCGTATTTTGAATGTTTTCAAAAATGTACAAATCGAGAACATCAGTCTGAATTGTTATTGTTTTGTTATGTTCGCATTGTGGATCATTTGAACTACTCCATAATATGATTTATACGAGGGTTGCTACTTAAATTTTTAGATAGACAAATAAAAGTATTTATAATTTGATATTGCTGTATTGTTTTCCAAAATATTCTCCATTGAGATCAATACACTTTCGCATGCGTTTGAACAAAATGTCAAAGGATATTTTCCAATCCGCATCAATCATCATAATTATGCACAATAGGATATTTATTGAAAATATATGCAAATATTTACCTGGACAGTTTTGCCCGAGTAGATCAACCGAAAATCTATTACCATAGACGAGACGGCCAAGTATACCTGGAAAGAATCGACTCCGCAGGTAGACATTTCCGGAGAGCATTTATGGTAACCATTAGTGATATAACGAATTTATTTAGTATTACTTTGGGAAGCCCAAGTATCATTTCGTTTCTATAATAATTTCTATAATTTCATTTATTTGTGTAGTAGTGTTTTTAAACCCACGATTCTTTTAAAAATCAAGTTAAGTATGCTGCGAGATAGAGAAATTTATTTTCAATAAGTTGAAATAATTGTTCTTATGAAATAATTCTTATTTCTAAACAAAAATGAAACATCTGTATGGATAAAATAATTATACAAAAAGTACGAGAAGATTTAGTGATTTGGCTGGTATTCTCTTGCATCTAGTCTAAAAAGAAAACGCAGGCGTGTCCATATCGGGTCCTCACAAAAAATTCTTGTCGGAAATAATTCCATATTAGAATAGCACTCATGTAATAACTTTCATACTGAAAGTACACTGTTTACACTACCACTACACCAGTAATCACCGTTACACTGTCTGACGCGCGTCCCTAATTTCTAAAAACTCTAGTCTCTGAAGACGATAACTTGTTTATCGAAACTCATATGTATAATTGTGAATATTGGTGCAGCAGCAGCGTGAATCAGAATGGTTCATAAAAAATAAATGTATCTTCATGGCAAATAAATAGCGTTGATTACAAGTAAAAGTATAGGGAGGTGAAGGACAAATGGATGACGAAAAAGAGCTTGTTAGACAATTCTTTTTTATTTTTCATTCGAGTTCAAGTCCTTATTTATATTAAGAGCTTGATTTGATGATAATTTGACCACATCGAGCGCTGGAATCGATTTAGTTGTACCCACTATATACTTCGGTTACTACCAATACTATACCGAACTCAACATGAACGATAGCATTGAGTCGGTACAATAACTAAGGGATAAATGAAGTTATTAATTCTTATAATTTGTCTTACATTATATCATCTCTTCATTTGTGATCAAACGTACAGAAAGATCGCTCACGAATTTACGAATAACATGATTTTGCACTTCTCCAGAAATCACTAAAAGAATTCTGATACATTCTATTGAAATTCTTATCATGTTTCCTGCTATTTGCAAATAATTCGATTCTAACGTTCTGGTGAGAATTGAACAACTTCGAAAATGCTGCCATTTTTTTGGCAGAAGGAAAGGGCGTGTAACAAAATTATGGAAATATATTCATGAAATATAACGTATTTTATTCCATCTGAAGAGACAGTTTCGCAGAAAAGGTAAACGGATAGAGTAATTTCGAAAAATTGTGATAAATGCTGGCCGGTTCCATTGTTATAATATCCCAAAAGTTTAGAAAACATTCCCATTGTTAATTTATTCATTTTCTGGAATACAGGCTTGTTATCATAAAATTTACATCTCAATAGAATTGTCCATGTTACAGTTTATTATAAAAATCTCAAGCTCAACGTATCAAAACTGATTATTTGGTGTTATATTGTGAAGAATCAATTTTAATAAGATGTAGAGAACCATACTGTATTCACGAATATTGAATTTGAGCAAAAGAAAACTATTGGAGTAAGTTATATCAAATTGTCTGTTGTTCTTGATGAATTGATGAACATATGCAGCTTTTGTATTAGGACCGTTAAAAAACAATCGTATTTAACATACTTTAGAACAGATAAGTTCCACAAAACTCTATTAAAACCATATAAATTATTTATAAAACAAATAAAATTCAAATTATTATGGATTGAGTCCTGATCCAATAGCTGTGGAATGCGGTAATAGATTTTCAGATGACATGAACCTTTGGTAATTTTGAGTTAGGCTATCTGAAAGTCTAAGTAAGCAACGGTACCCGAACACCTTGTAAACTTACTATGAACCATCACCACTAAAAACTAAACGCCCAACATCAAAAACAATATTAAAGAGCAAATTGAAGGTGAAGGAAAAGTTATTCAGTGGAAGACACTGTTCACGTATTCAAGAATAGAAATATCAATTCATGATGACGTTGATAGCGGAAGCAATAAAAACAACATGTTGTTCAAATGACACAATATAGAGAAATGGTAATTGGAATAGAAACTAAATCAACAACATACAAGGCAATAGGACCAACTATTAGATACACCTAATAAATCGAAAAAAACGTGTTTGTTTCAAATATATTCCGGAACTAGTGAAACAACTATTGCTCGTTTAAAGATATAGGACACTAGTTTCTCCCTCTTGAAATTCTATAAATATAGTTGTTTCACTAGTTCCGGAATATATTTGAAACAAAAACGATTTTCAATTTATTAGGCGTATCTCATAGTTCGTCCTATTGCCTCATAGGTTGTTGATTTAGTTTCTATTTCAATTACCATATCTCTATATTGTGTCATTTGAACAACATGTTGTTTTTATTGCTTCAATTCTCAATGTCATCATGAATTGATATTTTTATTCTTGAATACATGAACTGTACATTCCACCGAATTACTTTTCCTTTACCTCCAATTTGCTCTTTAATATTGTTTTTGATGTCAGGCTTTCAGTTTTTTATGGTGATAGTTCATAGTAAGTTTAGAAGGCGGTGATGTGCTTTGAAAATCTATTCCCACATCCCACAGCTATTGGATCAGGATTCAATTCATCATAACTTAGACTATTAATTCATCATGTATAACAGACAATTTGATATAACTTAGTCCAAGACTTTTCTCTTGCAATTTGTTCAAATTCAATATTCGTATTCGTAAATACAGTATGGTTTTATACATCTATTCAAAATTAAATTTTCACAATATAAAACCAAATAATCAGTTTTGATACGTTAAGCTTGAGATTTTCATCATAAACTGTTGAAGAGATGCTGTAACAAAGACAATTTCATTGACATTTAAATTTTGTGTTAACAAGCCTGCGTTCCAGAACATGAATAAATTAAAAATGGGAATATTTTCTAAACTTTTGGGATATTGTAACAATGGAGCCGGCCAACGTTTATCACAATTTTTCGAAATTACTCTATCCGTTCTACTTTCCTACGAAAGTATCCCTTCATATGGAATGAAATATGTTATATTTCATGAATACATTTCCATAATTTTGTTCCACGCCCTTTCCTTCTACCAAAAAAGCAGCATTTTCGAAGTTGTTCAATTCTCACCAGAACGATTGAATCAAATTCTTTGCAAACAGCAGAAAACATGATAAGAATTTCAATGGAATGCATCAGGATTTTCTTAGTGATTTCTGGATTCCAAGTAAATAGATAAATAAGAAGTATACCTCAATTTGTTATAGGTTGGTCAAATAGGGAAAAATGACGGAGCGCTTGTGATACTTATTTGTTACAAAATCAGCTGCAATATGTAAAACGACAGATATCAATCTTGAAATATTGCACCTGTGAATAACATTCATGGCCCCGCAGTTCGCCTCATATAACATTCAATTCTTTTCAGATAAATTTCTACATAAAATTTGGAGTATCACACAAACTGGATTTAACTGCATTTAATATGTTCAGAAGTTAATGGCAACAAAAATATTTACTATAGATGATTCGATTTTCTGTTTGTTTCTATGTATTTTACAATTGTGAGAAAGTATATACTTACCTCTTTATAAAATTGAAAATGAGATCCAAGCAGCTTCAGACAATTTATGATAATTTTTACCTGGTTATGTTTGTTTGCAAAAACTTGATTCCTTAGTGCGAGACTGCATCTCTGTACAAGTGAAAGAGGTTAAAGAAAAAAGAAATATAAAGTTTCAAATGAAGTCATATCAAAATCTAGTATTCATTCTAAAAATACATGATTGATTGATCATTACAAAAGAAAAAAAATTGTGTGTGTCAGCTCCGACGCACGACTGGAGTTTACTCCTTAAGTTCGATAGTCTAACCAGACGCAAAAAGAGTTTATTTAACTTAAAAAAGATTGATACTGTATAAAAAGGTAAATTTGTGAATTAATGAAAATAATATACATATATAAATATATATTTATTCAATTTATTCATTTCATATACATTTATTATAACTAATCGACGAAATATTTTACATTAAACTTTTTACAATAGGCAATAATCTCGATCATTCATATTGGGTTGATTATCTAATTTTATGTGTTTTTTCAAATATATATTTATATGAAGTACATCGATAATTATTAAAATATTTAATAAATACAAATTGCACATGCTCATACATATAATACATGAATTATAACGTATCTTGCAACCACGTGTTTGTTAGATGTTCCGGCAATATCATCTACACCTCTTTCTGCCATAGTTATTTGAAAATACTTTCAGTTCACTTTAGCGGAACACAATGATAAAAATTAAAACTTCACAATAACAATATAATTTATTGATATTTATAATAAAAACAGCAATATAAGTATGTCGACACTGACAAATTAGAAAGTTGCGCATCATAGGGGGCGCACCAAAAACGTAACGAGGTCATTCATCGATAGATTTTACTCCTCACATTTTTCTCATACCGGGCCCCTTATATATGCAAATCGATTCTTAAGGAGTAAACTCCAAAAATAAAGTTGTGATCCATTTCCATAATAAGGTGCACAATAATATGGATTTCCACTACATCACTTAATTTCGGTTAAATAGTGGCGTAATTTTCTTCGCTGCACATAACTGATATATGAGGGGGACAGAAATCGATTGATTACAGCATCTAAATTTGACGAGTTTTAGGAAAATAATAACAACTGCGTGTAGAGATCTGCTTTCATTGCAAAATTTTAGATTTATCAATTTAAATTCAATTCTCCGAAACAGCTTGAAAGGAAAAATTGAGTTTTCGCTATTTTTGAATGGGTAGTTAAACAATATTTACTCAGTACTTACTCAACCACTATTTCCAATTGAGATTTGATATGCTGTATCCGCCCTCGCTAGAGGAGTAATATAACTTGATTTAAAACCAGGCTACAAACTAGCCTCTCTAAAAGGGAATGTGACGTAGTTCTTGATATAATTAAATTCTCTATAGAGTATGGAATATAGAGGGTGGCATGTTTTCATATTGACACTCTATATATCGAGTCAGTTCATTATAGTATATTCTGTATATATTGCAAACAATTTTCAATTATACTTTTTCGACGGACCCTACTCAACTTGTATCATATTATTAATTCTTGATAATAGAGAATGTTTATTGGATGTGAGAAGTTTTCAAAGGTACATATTAAAATCGTAGTTTTCAAATTTATTTTTTTAGATGGAATTGGTAACGAAATCAAATCGAATGGAAAATTTCATATCCGTAAGCTTTTAACACTAACGAGCATTTACTTGCTTCATTTCACTTTCTGCTCTATTTCAGATATCAACTTTGAGAAAATTAATTTAGAATTTAATAATCTCGAAATGTATTTATTTTAAAAAAAGCAGCTATTCAAACGATACTTTCTGAACAAGATCGTCAAAAAAATCGTTAATTACAAATATTTGGAATGATAAAAAGTATGGGACAACTTTCACAACTTCAAAGTATTCATATATATTTGATATATTCTTAACAGCTCAGTCGGGTTAGCATTGACCCTGCAAAAATTCCCGTGCTCATTGATATCTTTAGGGAGGGGTCCGTAAATGTTGAATTGAAAGTAAAATTAAAAATAGCCATCAAATTTCAACGGTGTGTCAGTCGCCATTTTGAATTCAAGCAAAGGGATCGTTGTTTAAAAGCTTCGCCATTTTAAACTTTTCGACAAAAGTTATCATTTGTTGCAAATTTTTCCGTAGGATATTTTTAGAGTTGAGCAGAAAAATTGCTATTATCTGGTTATCTCATTTATCATCAACTTTTGGATATAAATGCTCCACAACAAAGTTGTAGAGAATTGAATTGCAAAGTAATTTAGACTTCACGTTTTTTCGTAGAATCAATATTCAAGGTGCTACGCTTGCGGTGAAGGCAAACAGCAAATTGTATCTTGCGAACTCCTTTCTGCACCACCTCAGAAGTAGAATTCCAGGCGCGTTTTTTCACTTAATATCCCCAGTAGGCTTAATCCCAGGTTCCTCCAATTGCAAGTTCGTAGCTATTTGTACCGTATTGTTCCTTATAAGTATTTGAAGCTTAACATGCGATATTTTCTTCAATCGTTAACGATCCAGACAATGTCTTTTTACCCGACTGCCAGGAAGGGTTATGTTTTTAACGCGTATTTTGTAAGTATGTATGTAATATCCTTTATTACCTTGTATCTCCAGAACCGCTAAACGGATTTTCACATTTGACGTATCGTTAAATTCGTTTCATTAGCCCAAGTGCTCTTAGATAGGAGACATTTGAAAAAAACCAAAATGGCGGATTTTGGACACCATGTTGAGAGGTAAAGAATTTTTTTTACTACCAAACATATCGAGTTGGGTATCAAAATGAAGGATTTTAAACACTGATTGTAAATATGTATATAACTTGTAGTTAGAATATTAAATGGAACGATAAAAAATAGCTAATTAAAATAATTCTGACCTATGCGGATAGATGGCACCACTAATTCACGTAAAATAAGCCTTGATAAAATGAAAGATAGAATGAAGTTAGCATATAGTGCTCTTCTCAAGAGGAAAAGAAAAAAGTGTCTGAAGAAAATAACGTCCGAAAAGCAATCAGGCAACTAAAGAAAACTCAAATTGAGAGACAGCTAAGTCTACACTCTATGAGAGAGTATAATTCTCGAAAGCGGCAAAACGAATCTCCTTCATCTCGTTAGGCTAGACTAAATTCTATGAAAGAGTATAATTCACAAAGTCGGCAAAACGAGTCTCACTCTACTCGTGAAGCCAGACTATGAGAGAATATATTTCTCTATGTCGAGAAGACGAATCCCCTACTTCTCGGTTAACTAGACTACGTCAAATGTCTCAAACTTACACTCAGTGGTCTCCTGTTTCGCGTGAAGATAGACTGACTGCCATGAGAAATAGATCTCGTGCCCGAAGACAGCTGTTTAATGAATTTGAGGCAGAAATTTCGCAAATAGCTGTAGTACCATGCTATGTTTGTTCAAAATTACTGTATCCAAAACAATGTCGTAATATCAATGTTACTGCAAGTTTGACAATACTACCTTCTAATACACCTCAACGCATAACATGTTGTGGCAGATGCGCAAGTAAAATAAAAAAGAATCAGTGCCCCACAAATGCAATTTGGAACAATATGACCGTTTTTCCAATTCCAGAGGAACTTGCTTGTCTTTCTGAAATTGAAATTGGAATTAATCCGGTTACGTAATCTTATCTAAAAAGACATAAATAAAATAATAATTAAAAAAAAAGCCTGCATGGATAACTACAATTAAATATAAAAGATTGAAACAAGATGAAAATTCAATGATAAGGTATTTTAAGAAAATAATGATTAGGTACTTAAAACCAGAAACATAAATTGAAACAGTACCAAACCAATGTACCTGCATATTGTACACTTAGAAATATCAGCACAGTAGGGTTTTCACTTTTTTGCAACATTATAAACAGAATTGCAGTCGGAGGCATGAAATTGAATGATATGATAAATTATTATCTCTTTGTGCATGCCTCCGAATGTAATTCTGTTTATAATGTTGCAAAAAAGTGAAAAAACTACCGTGCTGATATTTTTAAGTGTACTATATGCAGGTACATTGGTTTGGTACTGTTTCAATTTATGTTTCTGGTTTTAAGTACCTAATCATTATTTTCTTAAAATACCTTATCATTGAATTTTCATCTTGTTTCAGTCTTTTCAGTTGATTTTTAATTGTAGTTATCCATGCAGGCGGGTTTTTTGTTTTTTTTTAATTATTATTTTATTCTTTTTGTTTTTTGTTATAAGGCAGACGGCTCGATCTTCTTTTTTTTTTTGATGACGATCAGGCCACATGGACATCATCAGCTTGGTCTTCGCAGCTATACTACCATTGAATAGTACTGCTATTATTTGGCGATAAACATCGCGATGAGACCATCATCTCCATTGTCTTCAAGTAGCTCCTGAAGGTCGACAACATTATCGAATGTTTCACTGCTGCAGTTCTGGCTAATAACAGAACATTTGAGGCCTACTTCATGGAACCCACACATTTTACCGCAATTTTTCTTGCATTTACAATGAATCATTTTTAAGCAGCCGATTCTGGTGCGGGTTCTGCAGTAGTGATTATCGGTTTTAACCCGATAGAAGTTTGCTTCCAGCTCCACTCTGAAGCATTTATTTCATATTGCAGCCACATTGAACTTGTAAATACATCTTATAAACATGCTGTGAAAACGCTGTTGAGATAGGTGGAAGAGAGCTAGATTGAATTAACTTTTATTGGTTGATTTGACAGAGCACTTAAAATGTAGTATATCGAGCGATTTTACATTTTGGTCGCCTCCAAACAAAGCGATTACAAGACTTTCGCCAGCTGATTCTAGGACCTTTTTGTTCACGCTGTGCTTTTAAACTTAGCTGAGACCCGCTTCCCATATTGATTATTCTGGAAAGTGTCGAATAACCGACATTGAAAATTGAAGATATATCCTATCCACCAAAAGCGTACAAAAATAATATGTGTCGAGCAACAGCTTCTTCCTACTTTAAACTTGCCGACGACAAAAATTGTTCTGGAATGCGACATCTGATCGGTTTCTTGAAAAATATATTTTTGAAGTGATGGTCCAAACCAGGACTATTTAATATTACGAGAAGAACGATACCCTTGACAATGAACTCAAATCCTGGTGAATCATACATAACTATTTCGTCATCGTACTCTTCTTTTAAACGTTTTTCATTGTTCTCCTGTCCGAAATAACATCTACGACTGCTTCCGTCGTCTTTCGTCAGCTGCTTTAAGTTAAATTGACATTCGTCTGAGTTTTCATTATTATAATTGAAAATTGAGTCCATAATACAATCTATTTCGCAAGAAACCGGTCTTCCTGATGTCTCGTGCTACGCGTGATACCGTCTATTTTTATATCAACTGCCATGTTACCGCGTTTCAACAGCTATTAAACGAACGATATCAATGCGTGCTATTATTTTTCCTAGCTATTCGTCGTTAAGCTTTTCTAATTGGTTCAACAAAGTTTTTCTGTATATATAAAACAAAAGTTTTTGTAGTCAAAAGTTGGTAATTCTTCTAATTTAACTGGTGTTGACTTTACTCATAATAATAAAAATTGAGATGCGTCGATACTTAGTCTACGTACTCCTGCTGTGTTGTCAACAGATTCGAGCATACGCTTGTTTTCTTCATCACCACAAACAATGCTTGCTGATAAAAGCGACTGCACACCATGTTTTTTCACTGTTATAACTTTATTTTTATTTGTTACTTCCCCACATAAAAACAATTCTCCATTTTGCATGTAATGGGTATCTCTATACAGTATCTCTAGACTTATTTGTGGCATGACATGCGTAGCATCTGAAATCTTTATTTTACAAATATATTCGTGAGGACCAAATTTCTTGGAAATTTAATTCTCTGCTCTCTCTAATTTGTTGTAGGGCATTTATCTCCATAAGTTGATATTAAACCAGATAATAAACAATATAATCCAAAAATGAAAAAATTGCTATAAATTTGTCATGTGAACTTTTGTCGAAAAATTGAAAATCGCGAAGTTATTCAGCAAAAACCGTATACTAATGAAACTTAGTATACGATTTTCTGAATTAAGTTAAACTATGTAAAATGGTTTAAAGAAATACTTCTATTATAATTGATAAGCCTTATGGATTTCGTGGTTTTTTATTTAATTACTGGCTTTGTCACAATAAGTTTCATTCATTTAACTATTCAACAAACTTTTAATTACATAGTTATAATCAATTTGCCACACAAGTGAATTCACATTTTCCAATGGATCTTTTAATTTTGTCCATTTATGTACATTTACGGCATCCAGAACATGTAGAAACATATTTGGAACGTTAGCAAAGGTTCCCAAACAATTTCCATAAGATTCGATGATAAGGTGATGACCACAGCATATTAATTTTCTGCTGCGTGCCATCCTTAAAAACATTGTTTTGTCAATAGTAATAGTGTTTCTAACAATGTTATGGTGAGATTTGTACAATTTGAATAACCGTAAACGAGTAGATTGATTAATTCTTGGATCAAATACATGCAATGTTCAATGAGATTTCGAAACTTTCTAATACAGAGAAATAGGCGAGTTGAGCACGGTTGTGGAATATGAATACAACACATGTTCTGTAGATCGAATGGGCTTTATCACTGAGTGATCATATTGAAGATATACATGCTAAACATATTTATAAATGTCTGATAATATTTCTTTCCCGAAAACTATTAGAATGGAAAAATAACAAAAAATCACGAGGGTAAATGTGTTGTTACTTTAGATTGGTTACTAACTTTTTCCATCGGCTGCGGCTGTGCTCGCGCTTTTCCGTATAATCCCTAGAGACAATAATATGAAATAAATATGTTCACTTGCAGCCTCTGAAGATGATAAATTGCTTATCAAAACGTGCATCAGATCATACAATTATGAGTGTTGGTCTAGTAGTAGTGAAAACAATATATTCACTACTAATAATTTTTGATGAATACCAAATGCTAACTCAAAAATATGGTCCCTTTTTAAGGGTAGTGTTACATTTGAAGTATATTTCACGAATATTATCAAGTGTGAGTAAAAAATCTCCAATACTGATAACAATAAAGTTTCATGTAAATTTCTATTCTCCATTTGCAAAATTCTTTCTTAGTTGGTACTCATGTCATTCAAGAAACATTTGGGTGAATTTTATGCATCTTACTTGAGTCTCTTACACTCACGTTTGAATTTATTGGTGTTATAAAATACTGAAAAACATTTGCAATGAGGGTGGAACAATAAAGTTGAGTGAAGAAGTTAAAATTATGAGCTTCAATATGCAGAGAAACTATTTAACGGATTCTCTCAGAAGGAAATTCTAAGCTAGGATAACTTTCCATGAATATTTTTCATGTTCTTAATTCGCCAAACATTGCAAAAAGGATGGCCTTTATTCATATAAATTTCATCCAAATGTATATTTACTTTTCTTCTCATCGGAATTTCACTGCTTATCAAATCCATTTTTTGGAAAACAAATAATTTCGTCTACTGACATACTTTCTCCGTTCACTTCACCATTTTAAATTTCAGTCCCTGGCTATAGAATCTTCTCATAATTGATATGCGATATACCGATAAGGAACTTACGATTGGTACTTAGATAATTGAAAAGTGAAGGAATAGCTTAAAACACCTTATAAAAAATAATGGATTAATACGGTCTGTGATTTCAAAAACTACGCATTTTTCAACTTATTACTACAAAAGTAGTATTTCAAAGTTGGGTATGTTGTACATTTAATCTATTTTTATACTGGATGATAAAAAATGCTTCAATCAATAACATAACGTGGAAAATATAATGCTTATTCGTTTTTCTCCAGTTGTTAATAAAGTCAATGTCTCTAGTGACTTAAGTAGAGCTCGACCACATTAAACCGGGAGAAACCTTCCACAGAAAAAAATTTTAATCGATGAAATTCATGAGTTATATAAAATTATTTTGTCTATTCATAACAATGACAGAACAAAAATGAAGTAGAAGCAAAATTATGAAGATACTGCTAGAAACGCACTTAAATGTTAACAACATAAAATAGTTTTTCCAGCTTAACCAGCAACTTAAATTTATGCAAACGTTCAGTTAAAACGGGCAAACAACTAAAATATTAGCTACAAAGGCTCAGAAAATGTATTTAGTTGACATTAGGTGAAAAAAGCTAATCCATTGCACCTTATGCAATATTCAAAGGGAAAATATATGAAGGATTACCACCTGGCATTGAAATTGCTATAGCTCCATTACCATTTTCTGTGATGAAAACCATCTGGAAAAGTGTTGTTAATTGTCAATGTCTGTACTACAGTACTTCTCATGACATTTCTATAGGAATACTGAAATTATTGCGAAGCGAACACAGGACTCATTAGCTACAGTCTCTAGGCTGGTTTTTTTACATAATATAATAGCCGAAAAACCATCACTAGCTTACATTGCTGGGAGTTCAAGAAAAATTAAAAAATTTATAGACAAACAAAAAAACTGTTAAATTAGGATTAAAATGAATGGATGTAATTGTAACTTGTGAAACAAGTGCATAAAGTTATAGACAACGATATTAACAGAAACTAACAACTAAATGATATATTTTTATTTCACTTCGCAATGTGAATAATCACCACGCAATTATTGGGTTGACTTATGTGATTTTCGATCTAGTCACGATTGTATCTGTTTTATTACCAGATAAAACTTCAGTTACGTAGTGAATATTTGTAACAGACAAATTGTGTCTTGATTTTCATATGATGTAGAAGGCTGGTTCAAAAAACTGCTGTTATTAGTTCCTTGTAAAATTCATGAAGAAACAATTTATTTTTGTGTTAAGAGAATTGCTCACATACCCTTCGGCAACAGTAGTGGATTTCCATCCTCCATGTTGTTTCAATTGAAGAATGTCTCCACCCGCATCAACTAGAAGCGATGCCGAAGTACGTCGAAGCGTATGACCTGAAACGTATGACCAGCATAATTAAATATTGCGCAATTAACGATGGAATTATACCAACAATTTATTTTGTACAGTTTCCATTTCTATATGATAGGAAGAAGTAGTTGCTCGGCTGCTAGTTGGGTTTTTCCATCTCAAACTGGAATATTTAAAACGCCGACTTTGAATCTGGAATCGTGATGAGTAGAAACTTATTTTCAATGTCATCAATTTTCATCTTATACAATTCTTGTCTTCTACAACCTCCAGCTATTCCCAGTAGTGAGTAACCCAAGAATTGATAAATAAAGTATCAAAAAACTAATCAAATATTTAAAACTTTCACCTTGAACATTAAATTTATATTTGTCATCTAAAGCATTCAATAGAAACTTGTTCATTTCCTCTTTTTTTAGAATGTATCAGATTTTTTAGCTTTGTACCCAACCGATTTTCGTTTCAAAAATGCTATGAATTTGGCATATTTACTTAAATCTACATTATCATTCATAATTAAGTTCGCTATTACAATAGCTGGATGATTATTTAGACCTTTTTTCAAAATAAGCTAATAGCACACGTTCTGTGAAGCTGTTAATATTATTTTATATGATTTCTTCAAGAGTACATATTTCAAACTCAAAATCTTCACTTTTCATCTTAACAATAATAATAAGAAAAAGCCACTACTAAATTAAGAAATCGAATTACTGATTAAAATCATATCAGTTCATGTGCTGTCATGTCAGAATCAAATATAGCTTGATATGTTTTTTTCAATAAACGTGTGGACGAATTGCATTAATCAAACTACCTATGGTACTTTTTTTCACTATAATCAACAACTGCTTCAACCGCTACAAACCGGTGGAATACAAGGTATTTTGAAGATAGGGCGTAAAAAAAATTATTTTGTAATATCTCTGAGGAACGATTGAAATAACTAAAGGAAATATGTGTGGCCAGTGCACGACTTTCTATTTCCTGTTTCAATATTTGTTTAGTACTTTTTTAAAATTAAAAATTTATGATTTTATTCTTCGAAGCAATAAATTCCAGCTGAGGTTTTAATCCGGTTATTGATATTTCAATCACGATATTTTCGGGATAGTGACAACAATCCTGATCACGAAATCTAAATTAATTCGTAATCGGGATTCGAAACTAATGACAACATGAACAAATAGTGGAACAAACTTTTTATATTAATATAACTGGCACAATAAACTTTTTAATCTTTCGACAACAAAAAAATATTCCTTTTTCACAAAATTCATCAAAACTAATCAAACAAAATAGTAGTAATGTAACAAATATTTTTTCAAGCATTAAATAAGTTATAGTAATGTAACAGACGTTGTTTCTAACAAAACATGGAAGTTATAATAACGTGAACGTAACAAATTTGTAACCAACGTTCTCTTCTCAATTAACAAACTTTTTTCCGCATAAAGTAAAAGTCAAAATAATCTTATGTAGTAAAGGACATTTCTGAGCATATTTTTTGCGTAAAAACCTGTACATTGTCCCTATCTAAGCTTTGTTTACATTAAGCAATTTTAATGGTAGATATTAAATGCATCCAACAATTTATTATTGGATACATTTTTATCGATACTTATTGCATGATAAATGTGCTTTTCAAACCGGATATTGACGGATCTCTTCGTCTGCCCAATATACTTTCTTGAGGACTTACTCAGATCTAATAATTTGTGAACTGATGTAATAGGAGAATATTTAAAATTCACAAAAATATGTATGGACCAAAACCATTTCCAGTACAACAACGAATTATACATACAAGATAAAGGAAGGGCAATGGGCAACCGCCTATCAACGTTTATAGCTGAACTTGTTATGAGTAATTTTGAAAAACAAATCAGTCAAGAGTTTCAGTATTCTCCCAGTATGGTACAGGTATGATATTTTCGCCATATTCAATACGAAGGAGGCAAACGTAGAAGAATTTATTTTGGAACTCAATTCAAAACATCCATGGATGAAGTTCATAAAATGGAAAATAATGGACAGTTACCATTTTTATCCAGCATTAAATGGCCAGTCTCCATTTTCTGATACATCGTTTGGTTCACTTTCCACTTAACATCTAGAGATACAATAAGGAAAGGACCTTGATTGAGCTGTACTCAATGGTTATGATGAGGAAATTGTAAATATGTTAATTAATTAATCAATTTTGCTCTGATACATTTCAATCCTGTTTATAACAAAGGGTTTGGAAGGAGTTCCTAATAGAGTAACACACAGTTCATTTAAAATATGGGAGCACTGAAAAATCGAATATTTACGATTACGTAATCATGAAATAAATATTAATAATGTAAAATTGATAAAAAATTTATTTAATGATAATTTGTTGGATGCATTTGAAAGTATTGAAATTGCTAAATGTAAAAACAGTTTAAATAGTGACAAAGGACCTATTTCCTACAACTCACTCTATAATTTAGTAGTTAAGGAATAAATGTGAAGATTCCTGCTAAGGAGGCTTTCCTGCTGGAATTATTTTTCGCGGGAGAAGATTTATTGGTAAGAAAATTGAGTATGAAACAGGTAAATTATGTTAATGGTTTTTAGTTCACATTCAGTCTCAGAAGACGCTAACTTCGTTATCGAAACGCGCGTCAGACAGTGTGTTCGGTATAAATATCACCAACGATTCCAAAAATTTCAACTTAGTATTTGTACACGGTTGATTCAACTCTTAGATTTTTTGTTGTTATTCCTGTGACATATCTTCCTCATCATAATTATCAGTTATATTTTGAGACATTTTCAACCAACAATCGCATAATATTTTTTGCAGCAATACTCAGTGGAACACTATCACTAGAACTCTCTCAAACTTTCCATTTAACTTATTTAAATAATGAAGTTATAGTTCCTGTTCCTGATAAGTCTGTCCGTCTCTCGTTAATTCCTTTTATTGGATATAACGCTAATTTCTTACCGATACAACAATTTTGTTTTTGAACGTTTGGCAATATAAATTCGGTTGCTTCCGCAGAAATAAGATTGACATCTAACGACACAAAAACGGCGGCTAATGTTATTGGCTCTAATATCTTTGCTATGTTTTGAATAAATTTCATTTCCATTTCAGAAAGTATTAGCTTATATACCAGTTAAAACTTTTGATATAAAAATATTCAGTTTATCAAATCGTTCAAGCATGGTTGCAAGACTGCTTCCCCTGGTTCGACAGTCAAGAATCAATGAATAGTGTGATCAAGTGATTTTAATTTTTATATATAAAAATATATATAATTTAATTTTAATTTGAATATTCCTAAGTTTTTAATGGGGATTATTTGAATGTTTTTACAAAGTTCTCACTTTGTCAATAATACCATAGTTTCCATACATTGAAGTGGTATTAAATTCATCTCAATTTGAGCTATTCAATCCGACAACGGAATTTTGTTATGGTCCATAGTAGAGTTGACAGAACATCACAATTTTTTTGCTCTGCGTATGAAAAGCAAAGAAATAAGACAAATACTGAATAAACAAAAAAACCATCACAAATTGTTTAATATATTTTATAAAATCAAGTAACGAAACTGATGGTGCTACTGATAAAGTGCGCAGTAAAATTATTACAATGAAATTTTTAATTACGAATTCAGTGCCTTTCTCTACTGAGAAATAATCAGTATAGCCCTTTCCATAGGAGTTTTTGGCTTCTTCCTCCGGAGAAATTCTAGTATAAGAGTAGATTTACGAATTGTGAAACTTCACGTCAAACAAAAACCGTAACTGAAAATTTATAGAAAGAAGTGCGTAGTGATGAATATATCGCGTGCCCGAGATCTTCAATGGTTTAAGCGATTTCAGGATGGCCGAGAAGAATAATGGCTAAATTTTACGTGACAATTTTGACATAGAAAAAGTGTGTGTTATTATAAAAGATAACAACTCATGACAATTAGTAGCTTATAGATGATCTTGAAATAGATAGACCCATATTCACCAAGAGCTTAAAAGTTCAAATCAACAATTTAAGATCAGAGAAATGATCCATATCATTAGGATTATGTACCTGCACCGGTATCTTGAATATGAAACCACACTATATTTAATTTTTTGCTGAGCTTCGTGCAAAACTTCGAACAAAAATGAGCTGAGCTGTGCAAAGACAATGCTCAAGCCCATTTGGTGTTGTCAGTTAAAAAGTTTTTAGCCAAATCCATTGTCCCATAACCAAATTATTTTTACTTTGTTGGATAGTCAAGCCTTTTTTATTTTCTAAATTAAAGGTAAGGATTTTTTGGTAAAGATTTATTAATATATCAACTGTTCTATTTCATATAAATTACTATAATTGAATATCTTCATCTCCATGAGTACTCCGAAAGACCTGATTTCTGTCTAAATATAGTTCGCATTCTTTTTTTCATAACACATGTACCTATTATTTCTTATATAAAGTTAACCCTTATCGTCTATTCATTACATTGTAAGATAAACCTTCCGAATCTCAGCGTTATAATTTCAAAGAATGTAACTACAATACCAGTTTGTATTCACAACAATAGTAACAGAATGTATTGTGTTTTTCACGTTTGCAATTGAAAAGGAGAAAACTCAAACGAAAATTAATTACCTTGTGAAATCTTGTTTTTCATGTCGACTTGAAAGAATATCAAAAAATAAATAATGTAGATAGGTTCCTTGTTTGGCGTGCTGTAGTCATATTTATCATGTAGAAACGTATTGTAGGAGATATACAATAGTTATGATTAACATTTATTTCCCGCAGAAATCGTTATCTGTTACTAAAGAATTTCATTGTAAAAGAAAAAGGAAAATTTATTAATACCAGTAACCTGCTTAGTCCTAATTGCCAGTTATAATTCCTCGAGCAAAAGTCTTTTTTAGCATGCATTGTACTTTCGATTGTTATAAAATTCCTCGGGTTGTGTTTGTCCTGTTCATAAGCATGAATAACATATGATTAATTTTATAACAATCCTTGAACCCAAAAAATATGAATCAATTAATTATTAGAATATATGAAAAATCGATTAATAAAATCATATAAAATTCATATAAATGATAGAAGCAATAAAAATTTTTCCTATATTATACACTCAAAAATAAATGGTATCATATTTAGGACTTTTCAGATAGTATCGAAAATTAATAAAAAAACATCAAACAACAAACCGTCAGTTACCATGGATTCATCCTCTCCACTGTTTAACAATGGAAACATCCAATCGTAAATATAAATGCATTTCAATTGGCCGAAGCCCTATGTACACAATTTATTCGAAATATTCCTACTAGAGACAGTCTGCAAGCAGTAGCTTCGTTTGGTGAGATTTATTTATAAATTTCTTTAAATAAATTGAAAGATGTCGTTCTTTAGACCATGGGCGAATGAAGACAATGAAATTGCAGAATGTAGTGAGAATAAAAACAGGTAGGAATTTGATAGAGATAGATAGATAGAGATTTAGATATAAAACATAGCAAGTTATTTTAAATATATTCGAATGTTTAATAAAATAAATTATTCAGCAATCTGTAATGCAATCATAATAAGAATTTCTGAATTAAATAAAGGAAATGAATTTCCTCATGTATCGAGTAGTCACGAAAGGGGTTGCTGTGGATCATTCACAGAATCAAAAAAAACTGAAATCAGTTAATAAAGCTACTCAAATTTTATACGTACTTAGGACAATTATTAGTTTATATAAGACCAACAAAAGGTAGCAAATTATCCAGAAAAGGATACTATACCAGTTTAGAAACATTGCGTCAAGTTTGGTCAGTATGTGGTTTTAAGCACAAAAAACTGAATAAACTGATGGTAATAACCGAATCGTCAAAAATAATTCCTTATTTGCGTCAGATAAAAGGCTACCGAAGTTCTAATAGACACATAATTTCATCAGTAATCGTTATGGAGAACACATCCTACCACTCGCGGAAACTCCTTAAGATACCGAATATTAGTAGTAACAGAGCTCAAATTTTAGCATTTATGTCTGAAAAAAATATTCCTATTCCTGTCAGCGATCGTAAAAAAGGTCCAGCAAACAAATAATTTCTTACTATTATTAAAGGTCTGAAGTTAGAGAAAATTTATTATACTGACAAGCTGTGCAAAGAGCAGGGTCATACTCTTCTCAGACTACCTTCTTATTATTGCATATTCAACCCTATAGAATTAATATGGGCAAACGTAAAATCATAATTACGAAAATGTAATCAATCTCCAGAACTGAGTAAAGAGGTTGGAAAACTCGTTCTAGCAGCAGATCGCGAAGAACTCAATCAAATCATGACAAATGATGACTCTAGTTCTGATGATTCTGACTACCACTATTATTTATAAAGATACCTTGGAATTGAAATGTTTTTTCTTTTGTTTTATTTGCAAAGAATTTATTTTCCTTTATGTTTTTTACTTTGAAATTTTGTTTTCCAGAATAAAAATAATGGGGTACCCTGCTTAAACCAAACTTCATTACAGGCGGGTACATTTTACTCGTCTATTTACGTTTTATAATTCAATATTCAGTGTGGTAAGCATCGAAGGGTATTAATGGGATCATTGGTTTGTTCAAACATAATGACGGAAATTGGGTATTTATTTGGCTTACTTGGTTTTGATAATATGGAGACTTCGGATGTGTTGGCTAGTATTGTATTGCGTTTGAAAGTTGCATTGTGGTCTGACACTGTTTACCGTTTTTTCCTGGCCTGTTCCCTGGTGAAAACATGACCACTTCACTTTTGTGACTTACTTTTGCTTCATATTAATTGGACAATTTTATTCAATTCAATCAAAAACATTTGATATACTAGTTTCATAGCTCTTAAAAATTCATTTTAATTTTCGATGGACATCTGCTACGGTCGGAAGCCGGTAGCGTACTATATTATAATTTGAATAAATAAACTTAATTCCACAATTGAACTAAATGATTTCATCAATTGAACTGAATATTTTTATTTTTTGAACTGAATATATTCATTTTTATAAATTATTTTCAGGTTTTCTGATTATATTTTTATGATAAGTTCCTTAATTTGTTTCTAAAAGGGTACTTCTTTTATAATTTCTGTTTCTTTAAATTTAGGTAATATTTTATCTCTAGATTTCGTTCGGATATATGCTACAACTTGATTTGTATGTGAAGGTGGATCAGTTCTATTTTCATTTCATTTTCAATAATTCTATCTTTACCTTTGTTCTCTAATTTTATCATACCATATAATAATTTCGAAGTTTCTTTGTGATTCTGAATATAATGAGGTATTACTTAATAATTATCTACGTCGTTATTTTTAAATTTCGAACCACAATCAGCTGTTATTTTGTACGGCAAACCATGAAGAGTAATGTAATTTAATAAGTTATCAACAACAGATATATTTTGAATAGGATAAGCTTGACCATAACGTGAGAATTATTGTTAAGTATGAATGATTCGCTATACCAAAAACATGTATATGATGTATATGATCATATGGTTTGTTGGCTGTTGAGGTTAAATTAACTTTGATTATTGTAGGATTTCTATCAAATTTGTTTCTGGAGTCTTAGATTTTGGACAAAAGAAATATATTGTCTACATAGGGTAGACATCTCAGTATTTAGAAAATAGACTAAAAGGCCATTAATACGATAAAAAAACTGAACTGCTTTAACGAACCATGAAATATCAAATTATCATAAATTCGATTATAAAGATTTAAAAAATTCTTGACACGGAATCTTATACACGAAAAAGAGAATTTTTGTAAATGGTTCACATACATAAGAACGAAAAAGCTATAAATGATAAAAAAGAGCTAAATAATTTGAGTAAATGTATAGCTCTATTTTTTGAATTCTGATAAAAATACAAATAATTTAATTGATTACTGCTATATAATTGAGATGTAAGGACTAAAGAAAAATTAATTTTTCTTATTAGAAAGTTATAGTTTGATTTTATTCTTATTTTGATATTTATGATGAAGGTGATCTATTAATTATATTATATTAATACGCAAAGAGCAGTTTTTGGTGCCATATTCTGTTCTATTAATTCATTGTTGTGGTCAATGGATCGAATTTGTTATCTTGTGGAATAGTTTTCTTTGATAAGTGGGATTCCCCATAGTTCTATTCCATATGACCAGAGTGGTATGAATATTGGTTTGTAGATGAGCAATTTATTTTCGAGTCTTAGTTAAGACCTTTTGTTGAATAGCCAGTGCATATTTTCAATTTAGAATCAAACTGTTTTCTTTTGTTTTTGATATGTGTTTTCCATCTAAATGCAACCCTAAGTACAAAAAATTTTATCGGAATGGGAATATTGATGAACATTTGCGGATAAACAAATTTTCTTGTTTTAAATGTTATTTGCACTGATTTACTGGCATTGACATTAATTTTCCACTCATTGAGACAGTTCTGTAACAAATTCAAATGAATTTAAACTGTTTTTGCAGCTACAGTTGGGTATTCACAAGCATATCAGATATAGAAATGGCTGAACGCTGCTCAGATTCTATCGTATGATAATTTTGACTTGAAAGTAGCGATCGGTGATATGAAATTTTAAAAGTATAGTTGTTCCGTTAAATGTAGTTTCAGTTTGTAGAGAAGTCATCATGCCAGACTCTGTCGAACGCCTGCTGTATGTCGAGAGATACTCCAGCATACACCTTTTGTTCTTCAAGGGTTGTTTTAATTATGTTAACTATCCCGTGGCACTGTTGAATTATGGAGTGTTTGCATTTGAAACCGAATTTGTACTGTTGTGTGAGCTCGTTTATGGGAGCAACTGTTTGGATTTTACGTAAAAGTAGTATTTATAGTACTTTTGACATTATTGGGAGTAGGTTTATAGGGCGATATGAACTTGCTTCTGTTGCGGGTTTGCCTTGCTTTTGAATCATAATAACCTGGGTACACTTCCATTGTATTGGATAGTATCGGAGGCCTAAATACTATTACAGATTACTGTTAACAGCACCACTGCTTATCTTGAAATGTTTACTCTCGATGACAGTTTGCTTCACACGACATTTACTATTTATTATCGCGTGAAAATATAGAATTGATATTAAAAAACTGAATTTAGCCGATTCTAGTGATTGTGACAAAAGTTGCGGGCAAGAATGCCCTACTTTTCTCCATAGGTGCGAAATGTACAAATTTTGAGGTGCAAGATCGACAAAAAATAAAGGCAGTGGTTCCCTATTTATTCTTTGTCTGACATTTGTAATGTTCTTCACCTTGTGACCTCTTTTTTCAATTTCGGTTTTCATTTCATCGATTGGTAATGAATGGTGTAGGTCTCTGATAACTGTTCTGTAGGCTGTTTCTTTCTTTAATTGGTACGTATGATGCACAATGTTTTCGTCCCGTACGTGGTGTATGAGTTTTCCATAGGAATCAGGTGTCTTATGGAAGTAAGTCTCTTCTTACACTGATTGTGCTAGGTTTTCCAACATTTTGTTGTAGTCAATCAATAAATTGCCTAACATAGTATATGAAATACCTTGTTTAAATTGTGACAAAAAGTACATTGGTCAGTCGAAAAGGTCACTGATCAGTCGGATAACTTCTCTCAAGAGTGATACCAGATTATATCCTGATAGATGTTCATTATCGACTCATGTCTATCATGAAGGACACAATATGAATTATGAATCTACCAAAGTTTCGACAACTGAAAAAGACTACAAAAAACGTTTATCTTTAGAAATAACATATATTGCCCAAAATGATCAATGCATTAATAAGAAAACTGATTTAAATAACCTTAGTGTAATTTATGCAAATCTTTTAGATTTTGAAAAGCCAAATTCTATAAAAATTCAACGCCATTAACAACCAACTAACCTCACCTAACCAATAAATTTCAACTTCACTTATAACGACTCAACCTATAAAATTTATTATCATATAAATACTAGCCAATGAATATTCAACTACACTCATAACTACCTAACCTATTGAAATTTAATGTTCACCATTAATGTTAAGCATTAATAATTATAAAAAAACCGGAAATCTTAATTAATTATTGTAAGTAAAATTTCAGTCGGAAAATATATTAAAGTTAAAGTCTACTTTGGTGCTTCCTTGCCACGTACCCAATAAGAAACCGCTCCTTAAATATATATATATATATATATATATATATATATATATATATATATATATATAAAACCGGTTGTTTTTGATATTATTAATGTTTGTAAACATTTATCCGACTGATCGTGACTTTTCGACTGACCAATGTACTTTTTGTCACAATTTAAACAAGGTTTTTATTTACTATGTAAAAAAATGCCAAATACTTTGGCTCCATATGTAAAAGCTGCACTGCATCTTGATATGAATTGTTTTCAAATGTCGATTGGTATAATGTATTATAATATGTATTATACAGCGTCTAAAATAAAAAAAGCCCTATTATTTTTGTCGGACAACTGATTCTATATGCATTGCACTTGTAAGAAACAGTACAAATCAAAATGTCATCTAAGGTAGTGAATAAAATATTTGCAGAAAATTGATAATTGGACTGCGCATATGTCCTGTAAAAATCCTACAAGATTACCACGTTTTTGCAAAAATGTTTTATGTTAGATTGTTAGAATCAGCCGCTTGGTAATGAATTTTTTGTTTTCATAATGATTTGTTGTAGTGTCGGACGCGTCGAGTGATCTATTATTTTTACGTGTCATATTTTTTCACCAATTTTATGATGAAAGCTATTGATTAAAACAAAATTATTAATGTGGTTATAAATTTTATTTTGCATAACTTTTACAATTTCCTGACAGCCAATTCACAGGCAAACACACGTCTACCATAATGCTCTAGCTCCAAAATTTTTCCTAATCCACCCAAGCAACAGATACAAAAAGTTTGATCGGTGTGGTCATAAATGAAAAATTTGTTGCTGTGCTCAAGGACTATAAATTTTCCAGTTTTGTTTACAGATTTCATAATTTTAAAAACGATTATACTCGTACATATTCGAAATACTAATGGTTTATAGAGAGGAAAAATTCGTTTAGAGAATATTTATCGCTAATATATGCAAAGCTGTTGAGATAAGACATTTTGATCTTTTTCAAAAGATTTGGCATGACGTAGCAAAATGAATAGTTAGAAAAATTGAGTACGTGATAAGAAAGTTTTTTCTTGTTTTTTTCTGGGTTTTTTCGATGAAAACGTGATTCTCAATTATTAGTTTAACTTCGAGAGAGGCTTGATTCTATTCTCGTTTTTTTATATAATTGGTTATCGAATAAAAACATAAAAACATATTTTCCTTGTCACGCTATAAAAATAAGAAAATTCACATTTTTTTGGAAAAAATAGACTCCGGAATACTAACGTTTTATCTTGAGGTCTTGACCAACTTTTTCTTGAAATATAAAACAAACATATAAAACGTTTTATACTGTTGCAGATGTTTATTTCGAGCGCATAACGTATTTCAATTATAAGGTGGAAGTTATGTTTATTTAAGTGAAAGTGAAAATTTTAATCAACAAAATTAAAATTTGCTTTTAGAAAAAATATAGATTTTGATGAACATTTGGCTTTATATATGTCTTCTATAATATTCAATTTCGGCTCTTAACCCAGTTTCGGCAAAGTAATTTTCTAAAAAAGAAAATTTTTTCGTAATTGCCCATTTTATCCTAACTGATTCATTGGAAAATAGCAATTTGTTTTCCAGCATTTTTTTTCGTTTGTACATAATTTAAAGTGATTTACCAAGTCAAAGTTGCTAGTTTCGTACTACTGAAGACCCTGATAATTCAAAGCTGTCATCTCAAAAATGAAAAATAGTTCTTAGTTTTAAATTTTAATCTTTCACAATTACTTTCTATCCACATTTTTGAAATGTATAAAATACCAGTGTATCCCCTTTTCTTGCTATGGCACTGGGAATACTTTAGTTCATAACTCATCTGTTAATACCACTCCTTTTATAAAGTTCCAGATGTGAAACAGCACTAGCTACCAAAGATCTTTATCTTCTATTTCTACATTCTCAGGTGTAATGCGTTGTTAAAGTTTCGTTGTCTCTTAAGCTTGGAGCAGAATCTTCTAAGCCTAGCATTATCAGGTGTCTATAGTGGCGGCAATGTCACATGAAGAATCCTGTTGGTATTCGTGAATTGTTTCCACTTAGGTTTAAACATTCAGTAGATCTTCTTCAGTTCTAGGTGGCCAGGAGTATCTGTCCAAGCTCCTGTATATTTACTGAACGACACACTGTTTACACTCCCAGTAAACCAACAGTTCCAATTACACTAACCATGTTATCGTTTTGAGACACCTTTTTCTCCTAAACTATGGATCTATAAAAAAATTTCATATGGTTTTCACATGTAATCGTATGGGAAGGAGGTAGAGGTCGAGGTAGAGGTGGATGGGGAGGTAGAGTTAATATCGCATATTGAAGAGGTTTACTGAGCTGTTTTACCTCGACTGGAGATTAATCAGACTGATTTTTTCCCTACCTACATCTTTTTCTAGTGTTTTCTCTATTGTCCTGTAATAAATTCTGTCTACTATTATTAATCTTCCCCTCCACTGTATCCTGGAATCAATGAAGAAAAACTTGTCCCGGCATTTTCAAACCAGCTTGGATCTCATGAAATCAGAGCTTAAAGCTTTAAGTCGTGCTGGTCTATCTGACAAAATGATAATCTTCTGTGTGCCATAATTTATTTCTCAAATAAATTTGACACATTTCTCAGAAATCCTTGAGTTTCATTTACATTTTCCTCTTCACTAAGGGTGGGTCTGGCTGCGATTTTCTGATTCGTAGAGAATAGTTTATCTACGATTTAATTATCAAAATGTTTTTGGCAAAGGGGGTGCAAGGGTTCTAAGGACTGAAATATAGATGTAATTGCAAGGAAAACCATAGATTTTTTTAATTTTCTGATTCCTTCTCACTAAACCAATCGGATACGGTACAAAATGACCAGAAAAACTGTTGGCACGACGTAGGGTGTAACTGTTTCTCGGTATCAGAAAATTTTTCGAGTTGCGCACTTATAAAGGACCGATGACAATAGAATAATGTCATAAATGTTAGAAATTAGTGTATATTTCTTGAAAAATCTTTTTTTTAAAAGATCATAACAGGAAAACAGACATTGCAAATTAAATGATTAAGGTAAATTCCGTTATTCGTATTGTAATGTTATTGAGATTTCTAGTTATTTTTCAACTTCTTGTTCTCGAAGGTGTGGAAATCAACTAAGTAATTAATGTGCTTGTCTTTGTACCCTAACTTTTTGTGGCTGGTTGTAGCTAAGAGCAATTACAAATGGATGTGATTTGTTGTTTGTTGTCACAATTCAATGATGATACATATGTATATTTCAACAAAACTCAGTTGACCAATAACTTCAATCAATTATATTTGGGAACGTGGAAGAGAGGTTTGTAATTTAATAATAACAAGTTTCTGACTCCTTTGAAAACATCGAGCACGTCGTTATAGATATATTATTTGAGAGTATTACAACCCCAATTATATATTTCTTGTATTTGCATTGCCTCAAATATAATACTAAAAAATATCAACATCAATCTAAAATAGTGACTAAGACACATTGCCAAATATGTTATTGTATCGATTTGAAACTTTCGCGAATGAAGCTACACTGTAATGATACGATTTATGGATGTATAAAGGAAAATGATTCAAGTTTCAATGGATTTTTATCACCTGGCACTACACATTATTCAATGTCACAACACAAATATCAAGTGAGCTTCAATAATATTAATTTTTTCATTCTATCAACTAGTCTCCCTCAAGTATTTTTGAGTTGAAGACGCGATGAATTTTATCAATAAAGGTTTTCAAACAGAAATTTTGATTTATTGTATCTCGTTGTTGTTTTTTCTTTTTTAGATGCGCCAAGTCAACAAACAATTACAAAATATCGATAGTATTGAAAGAACAGATCTATATATTCAAAACTAACTAAGTATTCGTTGAAAGAAATTCAAATCAATCAGTGAAAGCTGACACTTAACAGAAACTTAACAGAAATTAACTAGTACAAGAAATCCCACATACCAAAAACTTACTTAGTTCTTACCCATGTTCATGGTACCGTAAAAAGGGCAACTTGCCGAAACAACTACAAATTTGTAGGTTCTTCCAAGTTATCACCTTTCCCTTGTTCCCACTCGACAACTTGCTTCAGCACTGTATTTTCGGACATTATCCTAACATGTTCTAATTAGAGCATTTGCCTATGTCTGATATCTTCAACTATTAATTTCTGGCTTCTAAGCTCTTTCCTGTCCTAAATCTTCCGTTTATCTCTTCAAAAACCATCTCCATAGCCCCAACTTATCTCACTCTCAATGGCCACACCTTTGATGCTCTCTCCATGATTCAGAAGAATGTGTTCCTATTCTACGCCATAACACATTGTTTTTATCAGAGTAACTACGTTCCAATTTTCAGATTGTTGCTTAAGATTTGGGTTCTTGGGTTCGTATAACACATATCTTCATAGTTTTTCTATGTAACGATTTGATCGGCTGTATATCTCAGGGTGTTGTTTTCCAAAACTATTTATATTTTTCAACATAGTTTCTTCTTAAGTGTATAAAATTTTTTCGCCGATGCTTCAACCTTTTTAACCCTTCCAAATAATGTCTTGAGGCGTCTTTATTTCTAGAGTGTAGGAGTGGATTCAAGTTCCATCCACAGAAATGAATTGATATAAGAATCTTATTTAATCCACTTGAATTGTGTATAAGGCCTGTGGAATGCATTCTTTTAATTTGCCGAAAGCCTCCTCAATTTTTCTAGCCTCAATCTGACGGTAATTCAGTTACATTTGGTGAACACTGTCATTTTTATCAATGTGTCTGTAGAAACAACAGTTTTTTCATTTTCCCTCATAAATTTGGTAACATTTCTAGGGACTGCCTTTGGGCAATTTCTTGATCTAGATGGTGGGTCACAAATGATGGTGAATGTCCATTCTCACTAAAAATGTTTACTTCATAAGGACAGAATGCAGTTTTCAGAAACGGTTCACAATAATTGTACTTGTCTGAGCAAACAGCAATTTATCATAAATAGTTAATATCCTGTAACGCAATATTTTTTGAGTTGGTTAAAATACTGAGAAATCCAATAATCCGGTAGAAGGAACAACATTAATACTATGTTTTATTTGGCCGATTCCAGTGCCATCATTTTTAAATCATGGGAAAGTTTTCCAAGTTCTATAAAATATTCCAAAAACTGTTAAAATCATTCATTTATAATCCATACGCTGCTTCTCTACATTTAGAAGAATTACTATTGTGAAAGTGGCTCTGAAATAGTTCCCTAGGAAACACAACCAAGAGGAACTCATTCTCCACAAGCAGATGTTACGATTATTTCTCTTGTTGAGGTTTGGTAACAATAAATAACATTTCGTATTTCAACTTATAGACTTTATTAGAACTAGCAAAGAGAAAAGTAATAAACCGTACTCACCTTTTTATTAACCATTTGAAAATAAGAAATTAGGTTAAGTGTACTTAGCTGAACTCTTATTTACACAATCTGGTATACAACTACAATATCTTAATACTCCTTGATATAAAGTGTTTCACAAACAATAAATTTCGTTTCACAAACATGAAAATCATACTAACTAAATATTATTCACATAATATGAGCCTTATTCCTAAAATATACAAATAAATCCTTACTCAAAGGTTTCGTTAGAATATCTGCCATATTTTGATCAGTTGAGATACATTCAATCAACAAATTCTTCTTGGCTACTAAATCTATTTCGATCTCTTAGAGTATTCGTTACTTTTTAACATTAAAATAGAACTTTTATTGTCACAATAAAGTATCGATTCATTAACGATTCTAAAATCACTTGAAATTCCTTTAATATTTATAATGTCTTGAGCACAAGTAGCCGCTACCACATATTACACTTTTATGATCGATATTGCTACACAGTTCTGTTTCTTTGAGAACAAATATATTATATTTTTTCCATAGAGTATCATACAGCCACTCACGCTCTTTCTGTCACTTTTATGTATAGCCCAGTCAATATCTGGATTCCTTTGAGTACTACATCATCACTTTTATTTTTAAAGGACGACATTTTTTATGTTTCTTGTAAATTCTTCTACCTGCGATCCAAGTTTCTGCGATTGGTTTGTCCAGAAATCTGCTTAAATAGCACATTAAAATGTTATACCTGGTCTGATTGTTGATGATAAATACATTAGTCCTCCAATCAATTGCCTGAATAGTGATCTATTACTTCATTTTCTGGATAATATTGAAATTCTTTATCCATTGGTGTAGATGATGATTTTTTTGCATTTTTCCATATTGAAACAAACTAGCAATTTTCTTATAAATTTGCCTTGCTGTATTTCTATCTTCTCTTCTACTAACATGCATTCCTCAAAACTTTTTAATTTCTCCCTTTGCTTGAAAGTATTGTTCAAGAAGTTTTTCCACTTCATTGTGTTTTCCAAGTACTGTACCTAATGGTGCCCGAATGTATATTTCACTATTCAATTTCCCATTTAAAAATGCAGTAGAAATGTCTAGTTCTTCTGCAATGTGATAAATAATAATAATCTTATAATAGATATCCTGGAAACTGGTGAATAAACTGGGTTAATGGATGTTCCTTCTTAATCTGAAAACCTTTTTATAAAAATTCTGATAAGCTGTTTTTCCAGAGGCTATTTTTTCAATAGCCTCTCACCATTCTTTTATGAGACAGTATGCATTTATTTATTATTTATTTTACTACCTCGAGATGTTTCATCTATTGTTGGTGTAGTATTTTTTAGATTCTTAAAACTATCCAAAAAACTCGAATCTCGATTTTATCTTCTTCTTATATTTCTTTTTCCTTCTCAATTTGTTTTATTATATCATCGTTTTTGTTTTTCATTATAATTTCATAATTTGTTGCTTGTTTTTCATTATAATTTCATAATTTGTTGTTTGTTTTTCATTATAATTTCATAATTTGTTGTTTGTTTTTCATTGAACCTAACATCTCTTGAACAAAAGATCATGTTTGTCTAATCATCCCAAAGTCTATATCCTGCTCCGCTGTAACCTACCATTATGCATGTTTGTCTAGTTTATTTTGTTTTAGTAAAATTATTGCCCACGCTTGGCTTCCAAATACTCTTAACTTTGGCAGGTCACTCCTTGTATATCATCTCAAAGCCTGTGTTTCAATAATGTGGGCTTTGTTAGGTGACCTGTTTAGTCCATAGGCTGAACATTGTATTCTTTCACCCCAAAATTCCCAAGTGTTGGTCTCTGCAAATTTCATCCTTACTTTGTCTAAAAGAGTGCTGATCATTATTTCTGATATTCCATTTTCTTGTGAAGTATACGGTAGTGTGTACTCAAGTTGAATACCTTTATTTTTACAAAAACTTTAAAATAATTTGAGATAAATTATCAACCCTGATTCGTTTTGCTTTCACCCCATGTTGAGTTTTAATGAATTCTATAAAATCATATTCTAATCATCTTATTTTATTTTTCAATAATTTAACTACTAAAAAATGAGAATATTCATCAATTAAAACTATAAAAATATTTATAGTCTTTTGGAGTAGGTGTTGCTATAGGGCCTGGAACGGCGGGTGAATTTGGGCGCTAATCATCCTTCTTTACCTGTCTGACCAAGAAGGGTAGATAGTCCGACATGTATTTTCGGCGCTAAGAAGTGCAGGTATGTTTAGTCATAAAATAACCCAATAGAGGGAAAGTTGATAGATTTTTAAGTAGGTTACGTTAGGTTAGGTTAGGTTAGGCTAGGTTAAGTTAGGTTAGGTTAGGTTATGTAAATCTCTTATTTTATATATAATATGTACTTAAGTACTAAATAAAAATATAATGAAATATAAAATTTACTTTATTCTGTAGAGTGTTACAAAAATGTTGTGAGGTAACTTTATCAAGGGCAGATTTTTCATTTAAAAAAAGTGCAAAGTAGCCCCCTCTAACGGTAAATTTTTTCAGACCTTAAGTGATAATAGGTCATTTCTCTTATAGGAAAATCTAAAAATACTAAAATATATCTTATTATAAATGTCGGTGATTTAATAAATAACTGTATTTCATGAATCATGTACTTTAGTCGGTTAGCGCCTAAAATACACATAGGATTAAAATGACCCTTCGGTCTTGGCGCCTAGTTTACATGTTGTAAAAAGTACATTAATCCTTTACCGCCCAAATTACATCCGCCAGCCTGGAATGTCTGAATGAATCAACTCACCAATTCTGACAATTTTCTGTTTACAATTATGAGTAGTACACATCTTATCTTTTACGCAACTTTTACAAATTTCATGACTGAGTGGCAAACTTAATTTCTCTAAATTAAATCTATTAATGTGACCCTATCTCCTATACCAAATATTTCTATCGACATCTTCATTTATCTTGTAGACACATTCACCCGTTGTATAGTTATTGTTAATTTCAATGTTTTTTATGTAATTACCCTATTGATATCAAATTGTGTGACATACCTTTGACTAACAATGCTTTTATAGATATTTCTTCTTTTTGACAAGTTCATTCATTTGTTCCTTTCTTCCTTGTATACAAAATTTCTTCGTCTTTGTCTGTCCCTATTTCAACTTCTTGCTCCAGCTTTTTGATATCTGACATATATTCTTCTAGCGCACCCATTACCACACTTGATAAAATGAATGTAATTTTATCTGCCTGATTTACATGAGATACTGATTGACTTTGACTATTGAATGTTCGTAGTTGTCCTCTTCCTTACTATTTGTAAAACAGCCTCTATATGTATTGCTTAGATCTTTAAATTGTCCTCTGGATTGATTTTGATGACACTTTGCAGTTTTATGGTCAAATTTCTACATGTGTAGCAAATATATGTGCTCTAAAAGAGGCCTCTAACTAGTTATATATAACGTCTTTTGTTTTCATTGCTTCTATGCTGTAATTACTAAGTCATATTCTTCATTAAGAGTTAATAAAAGATGACATACTTTATCTTCTCCTTCCACTTTCAGCCCGATGCTTTCTAGTTCGCTAATTATTAAATAAAAAATCTGAAAATTATCCGCTAGCTTTTCATTTCTTTTGTGTTTAAGCGTCAACAGTCTTTTCTTTAGTGTAAGTTGGGTAGAAACGTTTCTTCGCTGGAATATATTTCCTAAGGATTTGATCATATTCTTGATTTTTTTCTTGAATCCTTTATAATCTCCTACTTTAAAATCATATTTTTCTTTATCTCCAGAGATATCATCAATTATTTTTTCCAGTGTATCTTCTAGCTGCTTCTCATATAGTAGTGCCAAACCCTGAACATTTAGTTATTGAAATTATGTTAATTTGACTGTGGTACTGTTACAATATTCATTTTTACTCTTTGAAGACTTGGTTCTTGCTCAACCCTTTACTGTTAGGTAATTCTGACTCTAATAATTATTTTTATCCACTTCTCACCTGGTGCCTTGGCCCACAACTTGTTATGATTATTTTTGTTGTTGGGGATTGGGTACAATAAATAACATTATATATTTCAACTTATATCTTACATACTTTAATAGAACTAACAAAAAGAAAAGTAATAGAACGTGTTTTCTTATTGTTTATGAGCAACTTGACGACAAAAAGTTAGGTTTAGTATACTGAGCTAAACATTTCTTATTTACACTCGTGATAAGCGTTACGGACAAAAGAATTACTCATATCCGCAAGTTTGATGCCCCGAATCAAATTTGGATCAAAAGCGTAACCAAATGAATATTTCCCCATTGATCCTATTAAGCCACTACTACACTCCTGAAAGAGAAAAGCATCATGACAATCGATTGTAAAGAACGAACCCAACTGGTCCAAAAGAAACGAAAGACCATTTCGTCGACTGGAAAAGTGATAGCAACCGTATCTTTGAGATAGTCATGGGATTGTGTTCATCGTCTATCTTGAACAAATTAAAATAATAAGAAGAGTACCACCTATATAGTTGGAGAATTTGTAAAGAAGTAGAAAAACTTGAATGCTTTTACATAAAAACAACGCACCTTCTCACACTTCGGTAATCGCCTAACTAAAATTCACAATTGCCCTTCTTTCCTTCCTACAGGTCAAAAAATTTCCAGAAAACCCTGGTATACTATTCAGCTTTATTTTCAATTATGTATCAAATTAGACTAAAATGAAAAATCATCGAGTTAGCTCAACAATATAGGCGATTCAAGAGGAAATTTCTTTGTGTGAGATTCTTTCAGTCAAAATTCATTTTAATAACAGATACCTTCTAAATGAAAAATATTTTCATTCCCGAATCTCTTCTAAAAGAAAATTCATCAAATTAATGATTATCGTTTTCATCTGACAGTAATAATTTGTATGTAGTTACAAAGGAAACAGATTTCTTATATCTCGTATAGGAACGAATGATTGACATTTTTGTTGTCATGTTAGTTCTTGGAAATACTCTTTCCTCTAGTTCACTAATAGGCTTCTTCCATTATGTTATTTAATAGTATCTCAAATTATGGTCCAGCGTTAAAACTGTGTTTTCGTGTCGCCGACTTCCACACAGTTAAGTGAGAGGTTGAATATAAATGTATTGACTTAATAATATGACAGTCTACAACAAATAAACTTCTGAAGGACAATCCGCAATGATATAATATAATAAATTATTGCGTGATATCGTAATTGGGCAACCCATCTTTGGCGGTCATGTAAATGGTGTATACATACCTTCATTTCCTTGAGCATCATTGGCCACTATTATTTGTGTTTTTCAAATCCCTTCCCATCTCCATATTTTTGTTCTTTTGTACGTAGTCCAAATTCTTTTGCTTTCTTTTCAGAATAGGAACATTTTTTCTAAATCCTTTATCATTATACTTATACGTACCACATCATTTGCGTAGGTAAAGATTTTTGTTTTGTTATTGTAAATCGTCCCCTGGCCTCGGGTTCACTACTTCTTAGGATTATTCTATTACAAGGTTAAGCAGTATTGTTGATTGTGGGTCTCCTTGTTTTAAACCTCTTTTTGTTTCAAACTTTTCAGATAGACTTTCTTCGACAGCTACTTCATTATTGGTGTCATTTTTACCAAAAGTAATATTTTCTTAGGTATTCCGAGTACTGCTATCGACTGGAATAAATGTTTTCTATTTCCACTCATTGAATCTTACGCCTGCTTGAAATCCATAAAGAGGAGCTTCAAGTTTATTTCGACATATTGCTATGATTACATGAGCTTCCTTTTATTGTGTAGAGTCACAAAAATATCAATATACAGCCTGACAAACTCACAGGTGACAGCAAGGAAACTCAAATCGATCTAGCCATTTGGTTGCAGATACATAAATAGTCTAGATATAGACTGCAGCGACATCTACTGGGCCGATTAGTTTATTCAAACTATTCAAGGCGCCACCCAAACGTATACCTATATAGATATACCTGTATACCTATATACGTATATCTATAAAAGAGGATGACCTGACTGACTGATTCATTCACTCATAAACGCCGAGCCAAGGCTATTAAAGATATAGAGACATGAAATTTTGAAGATATGTTTGTATCGGTGTGTAGAGGTGCGCTAAGAAAGGATTTTGCGAAATTTCAATTTTAAAGTGGTAAATTTCGATTTTAAAGGGGTAAAACGGGGTATGTTTGTAAATTCGATTTTTTCGTTTTTCTCGGTCGCTAATTGAGATATCGACGTTTTTGCACTTTCCCGTACAAATACCTAAAAACCAATTTTCAAAATTCGACTTGGAAAGGGTTCAAAGAGTTGAACAAAATTTTTTATTACGGAACCATATATTTAGCAATTCTTCATGACGATATCAAAGCGATTCTTTTTTAAAAATAGGTCCCGTGTGAATATCTGAAAACTAATTTCTCCGTTTTTGGAAATTTCTTTTTAATTTGTTTAAAAAGGGTTAAATTCATTTAATGGAGAATGCATGGAGTTTCGATCAATAGATTCTTTGTTACAAGTTGATAGTACTGTGCAATACTCATCAGAGTTCCTAAACACGCTCAATCCTCCAGGTTTCCCGGCACATAGACTTATTTATTGGAACACCGATAATGTTGTTACGAAATCTCAATCCTCCTAAACTATGCAACGGTACGAGACTACGTGTAAACGCTCTTCAGAAAAACGTAATAGAAGCTACAATTATAACCGGATGTGCCAGAGGGGAATCAATCTTTATACCACGCATACCCCTTATACCTTCAGACTACCCTTTTCAATTTAAAAGAATGCAATTCCCTATTAGAGTCTGTTTTGCTATGACAATCAATAAATCACAAGGTCAATCTTTGAAAGTGGCTGGAATCGATTTGATCTTTTCTTTATAACACTTGCAAATTGAATTAATGCATAGAATACATAAGTCAATTCTCATTGAATTATCCCTATATTACGCGAGGTGTAATAAACCGCGGGCGAAGCCGTGACGGGTATTACAAATTTTTGTTTCCTTTGTAAGAAGAGTTGTATAGAGAATAATGTAAGACAAAGTGCTGAAAGTGGTTTTATTTTGTACTCTTGTTTTTTAATCATCACCACTCACAAATTAAAATGTTACTTTTATCATGAATAGTAGACAACCAATACCCAATAATACCACAGGTATACATGCCTACGAGATTTTACGGTATTAGTTTATTATTAGTTGCCTAGTGTCTTTTCTTTATTCCTAATTTCCATCTCTATATCATTGAAAAAGTCCGAAATATGATGATTTATTTTTTTATAGTTACGCGTATTGGTTGCGGCAGCAGCAGACATGTTTAATCTTGTAAAATATTGTAGTTATTGTAGTTTTTAGTTATCAATGGAATACTGTCATCCTGGCCAAGCTCCATTAAAATCTTATCTATGGTGGATATATAATAGTGAACTTTTCTTCGAATTACACTTTTTATGTCTTCATAAAGGACTGGTCTCTCTGGACTTTTCTTGGGAGGTTCCACTTGGCCTATTACTCCCCCGCAATAATTTAAAAACGGTGGACTTTCCAACTCCAGTCATTCGGGAACATGGGTCGACAGTTTCTTATACAGTAAATATCGGGTAATCGTATTTTATGCAATCATGTACATTTAATATAATAAGTTTTTCCTTCACTGATAGTGGAGAATTATTGGAACATCTCTTCGTTGGTGTAAATGTCGCCATTTTATTACTAATCTTATAATACTATGAACTATTTACGGCTTAACAGCAAATACTAATGCGTTAAACTAAACAAATATATTATAAGGGTCTAAAAATTTTGGGTAAGGCACCATTGCCCTTACGGCGCATGGTTAAGCCGAATCTGAAATGGAGTTGGAATTAGGCAGAGGCACTAATAGAAGTAAAAACACCCTGAATATCCAAAGATAAAGAAATTTGAATTGAATATTTCAAACATCTGGCCAATCGTGATTCACAAGGATCTAACTCTTACTAAGACAGAATTGGTTAAGTTGGTCGATTCTGAGCCGTGATAAATTCATAAATGTATTTTTATGCAAACAGGTATCCACTTTTAATCAATATTCATTTCTTTACTCATAATCTTTTCATGGTCATTCCTTTATATTGATTGAAAATTTGAAAGAACTCAGTTTTCAACCTGTGAAATATTGTTAATTTCTTGTAATTTATTGAGGCCTATTCATAAACATGACTTTCCGTTTGCATAGCAAATCCTACACTCTATTCATAAACTTTTTTGTCGTTATCCTAAAAATTTTGACGTGTGTACTGTTCTTTATTTTCTTGATATTCTCATGTTTTTGTTGTAATACTTTGCTGCCATTCAACTAATAATTTTCTTATTCACTCTACCTATGGCCGACACCGAAATTGAGCCGAACTGGACGGAATTACCCATTTTATTACTCTGTACCTTTCTGAAATAGACTATAGCTCCGACTTTTGGAGATGAAGCACCAGCCCCAGCCACCGTGTTTGCTAGTTCTCCGAACTCCATAGTGGTCGCATATCGCTACAGGATGAATTTCGTGATGGACGTCCAAAATCGGATGTGGGGCCAGAAAACATCGATGCTGTGCGTAAACCGATATTGCAAGATCGTCATGTTACGTACCGCGAGGTTCAGGCATCCTTGAATATTGGTTCCACCCGTATACATACAATATAATATAATACAATAATAACAAATAAGATTTGTGCAAGTTGGATAGTGGATACCACACAATTTGACAATCGCTAATAATGCTGTAAGCGAATACTGAAAAAATTCAATCGAGTTGCTTCAAAAGATTGTGACCGGCGAAAACTTTTGGATCTATGCATTTGCACCCAAAACTAAAAAACAACTGACTTTATAGGTTTTTAAAGGCAAACCAAATACATACAACAAAATCTGTTCAAATACGAAGTACTTCGAAGCAAATAGTCACCTGATTTTTTTTGAATAACTAGACATGTCGCTAACGTTCCATTATAGCAACGTAGAACAGTCAATTCTTTATTGCAGAGAGCATTTTTTTGACATAGTGTTCGAAAAATAGGAAAAACGTTTTTGAACAGTCAAAACATGGAATTGATGGGTCAAACGCCGTAAAGTCTTCGTTTGGCAACCAATGATTTCTTCTTATTCCCGCAAATCGAAATTAAATTGCGAGGTCAATGTTTTGGTTCAACCGCCTGCAATAGTGTATTAATCATAATGGGGAATATTTTGAAAGCCCCAATCATAAATGTTTGCTTGTCTATTTCAAAATTTAAGTAGCAACCCTCGTAGGATTCACCAGTTGATAAGAATTTATGCACTTTTGATGACACAAACCAAAAAGTCTTTCATTCATTCTCAACTAATTATCGTAATGTTTTGGATCTTCCCTTTTTAGTTCTTTCAATATATGGCAATGAATTCCCAGCTGCTCACGCCTGGCTACCCAAGGTTCAACCCACAATATTTTACTTTTTTTTCTTTGATTTCACTGTTTTTCACGTAACAATAAAGAAATAGTCATTATGGAGCTCAAACAAGCACCAAAAGAAAAAAAAACTGTTGTTCATCTATTTTGACTGGCAGTGAAACTGAGTGAACATTTTTATAATATTTTACATAATATTTTTTCATGATCATCATATATTTGATGATCTGACATAGAACTACTATACTTAGTGTAATTCAGACCTTACCTCTAGCACCCAAGTACAAATATTTGAAATTACAACAACTATATAATTACTACATTCCTTGAAGTAATTCTAGTAATTAATTTTCTCATTATTATATGAAATATTTGGGACGCTTAGATAAACTTGTTATTGATAAAAAATGTCTCACAACTTTATGAATCTGTGTATATAATATTAAACGGGCAACTTATTCGTTCTCTTTAATTTTAAATCCTCAACTGTAAAACGCTTCCGTTTCTACATGCCGCTCTAATTGTGGCTCATTTTATACAATTTAATTAAAAAGTAGTATTCTAGACTCCGTGAAAATTTTGTCATAATTAGGTTTTAACTCCCATTTTCGTTATCATTAATCTTTATTTCATTACATCAACTTCCATTCTTCCATATTATGTATTTCTAAATGCAAAACGGAAGTTTATATGAATATAAATTGGATCACTTGTTGAAATAAAGGGTTTATCAGTAGTATAACCAAAAAACAATATCATGTACTTATCGTAGATAAACGAATTCTTTTTTTGTCTTCAACACGTAAACTGCCATGGGGGGTCAACCTTATCCTCCATTTTGTCAACAAAATCAAATTCAATACGGCCGTGGGAGATCGATGATATATCAAAAAATATTTCTGGCCGCGCCGGATAGCATCAATGAGACATTTCAGTGCAAGTGATATGGGATGTTATTGAGTATGCTTTAGGCAATACGGGGGTATTCTTGGTTTTGTAATTAGATGTTGTCACATATTTTTAAGTGGAAAAATAATAGATCTATAATTAATTTTTGAAAGCACATTTATTTAGAATGAATACAACGTCAAAATCAAAGAAACATTTCAAATATAGGCTTTGTTCATATCCAAAAAAACATTTATATAGAATATGCAACGTGAAAATCGAAGAAACATTTGAAACACAACTTATTTTGGCATATATTACAGCGAAATTTAGTCTTTGGTTTTCTATTTTTTGTGACTTAAAATTTTAGCTTAACATCCGCTACATGATCTTTTCTTCTCGCAGTCTTCCAGGATGTGGCTAGGCACCTGTTCTTCTACATACTGGGGGATTTCTTCACATTTGATAAGACCCTTAATAACTTCTTTTTTGATTTGATTGAATTTGATAAAGAACATTTTGTTTTGAGTAACTTGCTGATGTAAGACGTAGGCATTAATTATACTCTATAGCTTATTTTAGGTACCATTTAACTCCGCGGCGCAATGATGAATTGTAGAATTTTATTTGATCGGACAAATCAATATAAGCCTTATGTTTATTGTATTCAATAATACTTTTTGGTTTTGTTGTTTCTCCTTATTTTTTCTCTAGGGTAACCATTTCGGGAACAAATTTTGTATTTTGCATAAGAAGGTCGCTTTTGTCTTTCTATTTTCTAAAAAATACCGTTAGTACTTTCTTCAGCAATATGTTCCCCTCGTTCTAGATTTTCCTGGGTAACAATTTTTGAGTTATCCTTTCTGTTTGTCCTTACAGTACCCAATAAGTAGGATTTTCGGAATAATGCCTTGACTAGCTCTACTGATGTATAGTAGTTATCAACAATTGTTCTACCTTGATTTAGTGAGTTAACGGTTAATTTCAAGACGACGTTAAAAGGCACAGTTTGTTCTTGATTTGAATTTCTTTCTTGTTCGCAGTAAATGGAAAGATCATAAAGGTAGCCATTTTCCAAACATAGCTTGAAAAATTTTATTCCAAATTTATGGCGCTTGTTGGAAATACATTTCTTAAATTTTAACCTGCCTTTGGAATGCACTAAGGTTTCATATTATATTCATATAAATTCACTTGGAATATTTGGGCTTGAAAGCATTTAAGAAGCTTTGTCACGAGTGGAGTTATTTTGTACAATCTGTCACCTTCTGAATCATTTTGGGTATTTGTAAAATGCCATGTCTTCAATATCAGCCGAAAGCGATTTCTTGGCATGATAATTTATAGGAAATTAGTATAAATCTTATTAGTCGACAAATAAGAGGTTATGGAAGGCATTTGAACCAATCCCATTAGCATAAAACACCCAAGAAATTTTTCCATTTCTTCACGACTGGTTTCCTTCCAATAATGAATACGAGCTCTTGATTTTGCCGCTTGATTCTGTTGTGCAGCGTATAAATTAGTTTGTTCCACAATGAAATCAAATAGTTAGTACACATAATTCTATAAAAGAAAATTGAATTTCCTTTGCTCACTCCCAATATAATAAAGAGCTACTTGTAAAAACTATAGTTTTTTATACAGAAAGGTGGCACCATCTTATTGGGAGGAACTGCAATCTCATGCAATTGTTTCCAATATCAATTATAAAAACTTATATAAAAATGCTTGCCGATAAAATTTTGTTTGATCCTCAATAGACGTAGGAACCTGATTTTATAAATATATTATTGATATAAATACTTTTGAAAATATGTATATCTTATGCGAGAAAGTATTCGTTAAAACGGAATCGAATCATTATAAATTAGACAGCATTATACGCCGATATTTAGACAGATGCACTTGAAAAATCATTGTTATACCTCTTGAACTTGCTACAACTGAATATTGAATTACAAATCGTAAATAGACGAGTAAAATGTACCTAATTTTGAGGGCGTTTAGTCTAAAACGGATACCAGACATGAACTGAGCCCTTTGTGTACCCTATTCGTTTTTTTTTCTGGAAAAAGAAATTTCAAACCAAAACCGTAAAGGAAAATGAATTCTTTGCAAATAAAACAAAGAAATAACATTTCAATTCTGCTAGAAATTTATTTATGAAACTTAATTGAATATGTGATAATAAAATACTACAAAGAGAAAATAATCTAAAACTTTTTTTTCAACGGAAGTAAAATGTCTCACCTATATCCCGTATAGGTTTTAATAATTCCAAATAAATCGCTCAAGGATTAGCTACTCTTGTTCTCATTTTTTCATTGTGAGGGTATTTACTTGATGTCTGCAGCAAAATAATCTTGAGAATATTATATCTGAATAGAGAAGTTTGACTGCTGCCTAAATCATGAGATTTTCTCTCAATACCAAAACTTTTGTAACCAAGTTGTGCTTTCTAATTCATCTCCGGAGAAAAACTTCTGTGTGTATATGAGTTCCAGAAGTGTTTGTTGTTATGAGAATATCCATTTGTGTTTGTCGAATAATTTCGGCAGGATTATTGTATCGTACTTTGCTCTCAAAGCATCATATCAATTTGAGTTCACTGTACCACTAGACTATAGTAGTATATATGTAGAATATAGTAGTATAGTAGTATATAGTAGTATAGTAGTATATAGTAGTATATAGTAGTATATAGTAGTATATAGTAGTATATAGTAGTATATAGTAGTATATAGTAGTATATAGTAGTATATAGTAGTATATAGTAGTATATAGTAGTATAGTAGTATAGTAGTATATAGTAGTATAGTATAGTGGTACAGTGAACTCAGTGAATTGATATGATGCTTTAACAGCAAAGTAATAAATATTATCATCAATAAAGCACATTTCAGTTTCCTCAGAATAACATTCAACTTCCTCGTATACGCAATGGTATAATTTAAGAAAATATCACAAAAATTAGTAATGTCTGTATGGTAAATAAATGTTATCATCACATACAATAGTTACATTTCACTACATGTTTGATGAATATAGACAATTTATGCCACCATTATTTTATAATGAATCAACCCATTCTACCAACAAAAAGGAAGCTAGAAAGATAGAAACACTGATCAAAATAAACATGAATAATTGAAATTGTTCTTTTCATTGAGAATACCGTGGACAGTAAAACTCTCATTATTGATCTCAAATCAAGTAATGAACTAGTACTTGAGATTAGGTAAATAAATTGACCAGTTCCACCTTTGATTGACACCTTTGGTCATTGTAATCTTTTGCTATTGTCCTTTGTGTTTGTTTGGACGTTTGCTCTCTTTCTCTCAAGTTCCTTGAAATATGTGATGTTTCTGATTATATTAAAACTGTTTTGATATGCTATGAGAAAATATCAGAGTTTTTGATAACCATTTATTGTTTGTTGATGGAGATATATCACGTTAATTTACAAAAGTGTTTTGAAGTGCTACAATAAATAATGGATATTTCTCGTATAAAGTTTTTTTGCAAAAAATATTTGATTCATAAGAAAAAATATCTTTTCAATCAAATATTTGTAGTGTTTTCCAGATAATATGTATATATATTATATATATATATATATATATATATATATATATATATATATATATATATATATATATATATATATATATATATATATGCCAACTTCATCAGCTCACTGTGACCAATCTAGAAAAAACTATTCAATGTGTTGAATATAAGAGCCTCAAATCGCGGCAATTCTTTCAGAGCTGTCTACTTTTGTTGCGTTACGTACATACATTTCTGAGCTCTGTGAACTTGAAACCCGAACTAAAAAAATTAAAAAAATATAAATTGATACATATTTCACAAACAATGCAGATAATTGCAATACCGTTTATTAATTTGAAGCCCTGAAAATCACTAAAGGCTATAAATTTTCATTAAATATAATTTTTGAAAAATCTCAATATCAATGCACTTAAGATCGTTTGTAGATGATTGTAATAACACAATTATTCTATCATAAATCTTAAATTGTGAAAAAGAAGAAAAAAATTCAAATATCAGGCTAAATTGATACATTCCAATTAAATCAAATCACTATGATAGTATATAGTGTGACTACTGTTAAAGCAAACAGTTGATTTAAAAAGAATATAAGCAATTGAAGAGTTGACTACAAGTGGCTTTTACTATAATCTCTTATGTATCTGAAGACTAAAGTTACTTAACATCGGGTCAGGCAGATGACATTAGCTCAGCTGCAACACGCATGCGCAACTGATTCAATTATAGAACAGAAACGTTATGGTAATCCAGAATCAATAAATCATGTAAATGATTGTGAAAAGACATTTGCTTGTAAGTCATGAACTTTCCTACTTTCAGATCTATCTCAGTGACAGATGCGTTCAAAATCGTTTGTAGTTGATTGTCATACTAGAACATTTGTCATTCCCGAACCTGAATCTTTGAAGATGTTATTAAAAAAAATCTATCACCCGAATGAACTACAAACGACGCAAATGTTCTAACACCGTTTATTCGTTTGTAGTATTGATAATCTTCTGAATCTTTTGAAACTAAAAGTTGTAATTTCCTTAAATATAATAATATTCGGAAAATCTTGATTACCAATGCGTTAAGAATCATTTGTAGTTAATTGTAATACTAAAAATTTTTTATTACCGGACCTGAATCTTCAAATATATTATTTAGAAAAAATCTATCACCCGAATGAACTACAAACGACGCAGGTGATTGTAATAACCTTCATTCGTTTGTAGTCCTGGAAATCATGTAAAAGTGACTGAAAGAAAAATTTTAATGGCAATCAACTACAAAAGATGCTGAATACATTGATATAAACATTTTTCGAAAATTATAATATTTCATGAAAATTTACAACATTTAGTGATTTTCAGAAAATTTTTTAGAACTAAAAACGAATAAACGGTATTACAATCATCTGCGTTGTTTGTAGAATATGTATCAATTCTTATTATCTTCACTTCTTAGAATAAAAATTCTGCAATAAAAATTTGTCAGTGTTACAATCATCTACAAACGATGCTGGATGCATTGATATCAAGATTCTTCGAAATTATCATATTACATGAAAATTTATAATCGTTTGTGATTTTCAGGACAACAAACGAATAAACGGTATTACAATCATTTGTGTTATGTATCAATTCTTATTATCTTTACTTTTTTTCAATTAAAACTCTTTTAAAAATAAGAAATCTATATTAAAATTTCTTTAGTGTTACAATAATCTACAAACGATGCTGAATGAATTGATATAAAGATTCTTCAAAAATTATCATATTACATGAAAATTTTCAACCTTTTGTGATTTTCAGGAAATTTTTCAGGACTACAAACGATTAAACGGTATTATAATTACCTGCGTCGTTTGTAGAGTATGGAACAATTCTAATTATCTTTAATATTTTTTTAAAAGTATAACTCATTTTAGAATAGAATATCTACAATAGAAATTTTTTAATGTTACAATCATCTACAAAAAATGTTAAATGCATTGATATCAAGGTTCTTCGAAAACTATCATATTACATGAAATTTCACAACCTTTAGTGATTTTCAGGAAATTTTGCAGGACTACAAACGAATAAACGGTATTACAAACATCTGCATCGTTTGTAGAATATGTATCAATTTTTATTTTTCTTAGCTCGGGTTCCAAGTTCACAGAGCTACATTTCTGGACCTCGAACTCTTCTAACATTGCTTTTCTACTCTGTAAATTTTCCACTCCAAAAACTTTACTTTTTAAATCGATAAATAGCAATTCTAGATATCTAGTTCATTACATCTAGAAATATAAAAATTTAATACGATACTTGGCATGTAAGATTAGCCTGATTAAAACTTTTGTGAAATAGTCAATTGAAATGGAAATAATAAAATTGAATGTACAAACAAACGAAAATCGAATGAAAATGTTGGTATGAGGACTCATCACAAAGTAATCTAATGATTGGTAGATCAACATTTAACAGTCGTAACCATAACACAAAATTTCTATTCTCTATTTGATTATTCAGTGGACTTCTAGTTCTCTTCTCTTCAATTATTTTCCAAACAGTTTGTTGCTATTAGGAACACCGTAACTCGATTGCATCTATGCGCTGTTAATTAAATATCTCTTGTGATGAATATACCAGGTCGACATGTTAAAATAACAAATTTTATGGTAACATAAATTTGACGCGTAACTCCATTCTATTATTCCAGTGAATTTCACTGGACAGTTGCACCAAGGAATTGTTATAATATTTCGATTAGTAACAAGGGGAAATTATTATGTCAACCACATTCATGAAAGTTGGCAGGATTTCACATTCAATGTGTGTATTTCCATTAAAACATAATTTGATGTAGCTTTATGGTTTTCCAAAATATCCTCAATTAAGATCAATATACGAAAAATTACATGTGTCTGGTTTTCGTTGTGTTTTTTATATTTATTTTTATAATTTATTTTTTTAGTATGATTTGAAATATTTATGAAAAAATGATAACTTACACAAAAATATAAACTCAGTAGGTAGTCAAATAAAATGCAATTTCTTAGATTGTAGATTGGGAACACAAATAAAATCTGGCATTTCTATATGACACAAACAAAAAATATTTAGAGAGGCGATCTTTTGTTTAGTCTCCTTTTCTTGCAAATGGTTTAGGTCAATCTGGTTGTTCATGATGTGTAACATAAATCACAGCGACGACACTCCGTTGAAGCTATTGTATCTACTGCAGACATTGGTCCAGCTTCCTCATCGGGGTCTTCCGCTGGTCTGAATCTTCTGAGACCTGCAGAAAGAGAACATGGCATGCCTTGTGTCATGAAGTTTTATGGAGTTGTGGTAAGGCTAATTCATGACCCAGTTTCCGAAGAAAAAGGTGACGTCGCATATTCTCCTGTCCATTTCCGATTGAAATCACTTGTGCATTGATGCCTGCAAAGTTCAACATAGAAAAAAACATGAAACATGGGCGAACGACGTATATTTCTAGCAACGTTGTATGAAGTGCAGAGCTTATCGACAACGTCGACGCCAGACTTGGTTTTATTATAATATGTGACCATTTCTGATTTCGCAGCTTGTACTGACTCCTACTCTGTGGAATCATTGTAATGCTGAGAAGATATAAACAAGAACATTTCGATTCTTTTTTGGTACGTAGGAAACAAGAGTTGGTGGTTCTCCAGAACCAAACATACTTGACTGTGGTGGTTGCCACTTGACATTCAGCAGTTTTCTTTTATTTTTTTATTATGCCAACATATGACAGTCTACTAGTTTTTAGTTCAGTAACTAGTTGCCCACCTGTGAACCAATTATTCGCCGTTTTTATTGGCGTGTAAAGTTCCTGTTAGATATAAAAGGCCTATGAAAGCTTTGAGTTCGGTCATATCCGTATCATTTGCATCGCGTTGTCGGCCAAAGCGATCCCTTATTTCAAGTTGAATGTACTGATTTGTGAACTTGACTATTCCTTGTAGCATTTCATCAGAAAACATATGACTCAAACATTCTATAGGTAACTAAGCTAGTCGTGCTTCATATATTACTCCCGGGAGATGTGTTACAATATTATGCGGCTCAGTGCGTCGCTTCTTCGCCCGTGGTAGTTTCATCCATCTTGTAGTTTTGTCTTTTCCGGGATAAAATAAATATAAAATAACACTAAGCTATAATAATTAGGCCAAAAATAGCTTACTACAGCCAAAGTAAAATAACACTAACGCGTTATGTCGCAATGTATTAATATGATACAATAGGTTCGTAGCTAAACACACTCAATCACTACAACGACTGAGCGATAGACTAATGCGGCATAGGAAGGTACTATGAAGGAGTAATCTCCCCAGTTTATGTTTCTCAAATAAAATTAAAAATTGGCGATCTTGTATCATTTTGATACACATGAGACCGACCGAGGGTTAACATAATCCCATCTAGAGCAGTTTTTGCACAACCTCGACAGGCAGACTTGGCTCATAAACACCGAGTTCACCTGCAGACGCCCAGAAAGTCAATTTATCGGGACTCCTTCCATTGGAAAAATTCAAGCCTATGGAATCAGTTACCAAGGTACGTTTTTCTCTAACACAACAACATACAGAAGAGCAATATAGGGTAGGCTGTTAAAGGGAGAAACTTGATGGTAACGTCCAAATTTAAATTAAAATGTATGGAATAAATTAAATTTTAGCGTTACTTTGTGAAAAAACCTGGAACAGGTCGATTTTTATTCTCAAATTGACAAGTTACACTAAAATAATCTTATATTTAAGAATCTGTTCTGCTACACATCAAGAAAAAATCTGTGAAGAAACTAAAATATCAGTCCAGAAGCTGGATAAAAAATTGATATATATCTAGTAGGCTGCCGTCTTTTAGATATAAAAAAATATTTTAAGTTATTAAAAAACGTCAGTATAATATTTGTGCGCGTATTAAATTTAATTAAAGATCATTCTTGGATAGCAATTGCATATATATTCCTATCTGAATTGAATACGGATCGAATGAATATATGGCTTTCTGTGGATACAACGCAAATTATATTTTCGTTGCCGAAAATATGTTTTTTAAAAAATTTTATTCGATATAAAATTACAATTGATAAATGATTATAATTAATCCTTTAAGCGAACTAACTATAATACATTACAAAGGTGTTTACATTATTTTGTTTATAGAATAAAATTATTGCTGACAATGTGTTTACAATATTTGATACTATTGCGTTTCATTAAAATGACCTAGAATTTTCTCCATGTAATTCGTCCATCCCTAAGAATGAAAAATGAAGGAGGTATTTTTCATATCTTGTTTTCTTCCTTCTTCTAATTCGATGTCTTCTTTCTTCTTCTCTCCAAATTTCTGTTTTCTCACAAATTATTATTATTATCGTGAAAAGCCTATTAATACATGGTTTTGTGAATTGTGAATTTTATGGATTGGCTTTATATTTCTAGTAATTTTATTTATTTCATAGAATTTTTCAAAGTCTATGTTGGTTAAATTTGGAGATTTATAAATTCGATTATTTAAAAATTTGAAGTTTAATTTCGATAATATTATTGATTTTCCTTTTTTTTATTTGTATGTTAGTTAAGAAGAATTCATTTTCTATTTGGATGCTACAGTTTTTCGGAATTTTTATAATCGATGGATAACTTATTTTCAAATAACAACACAATTATCAGCAGAGCGTCCATTTAACAATTCAATAGTACAATTGTTTTTTAAGTTAAATGTTTCTTTGCAATAACATATTTCTTCTAACCCTGGACATTCTTTGAAAAAAATAACTTCTTCTTGATTTCTGGCCAAGTAAGGTTGAGGAGGGATAAATATCGTATGATTTTGGATTGGGTATAAATGGAAAAATTCATAAGTTCTAGGTTTCAAGATTGGAACTTGGGTAGCAAAAATAATTTTGGATTTGGAAAAGGTTACTTGTGAGCCCAGAAAGAGATAATACGTTAAAATATCATTGAATTTTGGGATTTTTCTTCTTTATAAATAGTGGTTAAATATTTAATCATTTCTAAAATGTCTTGACTCAATATAACAGAACTTTGAATTGTATTTAATTTGGAAAATGTTATCGCGTTTTTAATATTATCAATCAATGTAATAAACTTTGACAATCCAGATTAATCTGTGAAATTGTACTGTGAAATAAAATTATTCAAAGTTATCATTTTATTTTCTATCGAAATGTGAAATTTCTCTAAATTGTCAGAAAGTGTCTGTTGATTATTCCATAGAGTCGTAATCGATTTTTTATAATGATCAATTAATTTTTTATGTAACGATATTTGTAAATTTACTTCATAAATTATTTGTTTTTGATTTTGTTTTAGAACATTTATAGCATTATCATATCTTTCTTCATCATCTGAATCTAGAGTTCCAAAAAGCCATTTATCTATTTTTCCTACTGCATTTATTAATCCTCTTTTTAATCTTAAATGTGGATAAAAGTTTTCTGAATTTTTATCTAAATTATTAATCAAAATCTCTGTTCTGCTTAGTGGTTGTTCAGCTAAATTATGATAAGAAATAGAATTTGTAGCGTTCGCTTGAGATAAATTATTAACTATAATAGTATTGTTTCAGTCTATAAAATATATAAAAGTATGCTTAGTATAAATAAGGTTACTGGTTCCTAAATTAATGGGTGATAATATGTTATTTACTTTCGTAATTTCTATGTCTTCTATCTTAGTCTTCTTGTAAGTAAGTAGTAGTAAGTACTATTATCAGCTTCATTTTTCTGTAACAATTTTTTTTGTTTTAGTTTTGGTTCTAGGTTTTCTGATAATATTTTTATGATAAATTCATCTATCTGTCTCTAACAATATTCCAGAGTCTTTGGTAACTTAACTCGAAATTTTGTCTTTATATAAGCTGTATCTTGATTTGCATAAGAAGTGGGATCATTTCTATTCTCATTTCTCTTATTAATTATTTTTTCTTTAATATAGCATTCCCATCCTTACTTTTTTCATATAATAATTTTGATTCTCTTAAACATCTAAAATGTACAATTAGAATATAATGGAATCGTTCCACAGGAGAATTAGAATTACTATTTTTAGATGTCGTATAATGTAGTTCAATTTTGTGCAATTTGCAAAAATCTTGAAGATTGTTATTCTTAAACTCTGAACCACAATCAGCTGTAATTTTGTAAGGTAAACCATGATGAGTAACATAATTTAATATATTATCAGCAACTGAGGTTCCATTCACACTTGACATTGAATATGCCTGAACGTAACGAGAGAATGCCTCAATTATAGTTAAATATGAATGATTAGCTATTTCAAAAGTGTCTATGTGTATATGTTCGAATGGTTCGCTAGCTGTTGGGGTTAAATTAAATTTAATTACTGGGGGATTTCTATCATATTTATTCTTTTGACATATTTCACAATTATTAACAAAATTTTCTATATCTTGTAACATTTTAGGCCAATAATATTTTTCAGTTAATGATTTCTTTAAGTCGTGAATTCTTCTATGTCCTTTTTTATATACATAATAGTATTCTAATTTTTCTCTTTGTTCTTCATCACTAAGAATATCTTTGACTGGATTTGTACAATGGATAAATTTAAATGCTGCTTTTTAAAAATATTTCTGTAAAGTAGCTAGAAATCGTTCTAGAATTTTCTCCATGTAACTGCCGACAATTTTGTTTGACCTACCATGGACGTAGATACCTTATTTTATAAATTTATTATTTTTATATATACTTTTAAGAATATCTGTATCTTATGCGAGAAAATAATCGTTGAAATGTAATCGAATCATTATAAATTTGACGGCATTATACGCCGTTATTTTGACAGATGCACTTAATTGTAGTCCTACTTGGAACTTAGAAAAAAATAATTATTTTAACTTGTAAACTTGCTACAACTGGATATTTAATTATAAAACGTAAATAGAAAAGTGAAATGTTTTTTTTTATGGAAAAAGAAATTTCAAACCAAATCCATAAAGAAAAATGAATTCTTTGCAAATAAAACAAAAGAAAGAAAGAACATTTCAATTGCAATGTATCTTTATAAATTAATAATAATGGTAGTCAGGATCATCTGAACTAGAGTCATCATTTGATTGAATTATGATGGGTTGTAAAGAGGGTAATACCAAATATTCATCTTCTTCTTTGATAACTTGCTTACAGTTTTTCTAAAGCTCTTGGCGGTTTGCTGCTAGATCTTTCTTTACGAGTTTTACAACCTCTTCACTCAGTTTTGGAAACTGATTACATTTTCCTAATTCTGATTTTACGTTTGCCTATATCAACTCTATAGGGTTTAATATGCAGGAGGTAGTCTGAGAAGAGTATGACCCTATTCTTTGCACCGCTAGTCAATATAATAAATTTTCTTTAACTTTAGACCTTAAATAACAGTAACCAATTCTTTGTTTGTTGGGCGTTTTGTACGATTGCTGAGAGGAATAGTAATATTTTTTTCAGAAATAAATGCTAAAATTTGAAATTGTTACTACTACTATTTGATATCTTAAGGAGTTGCCACGAGTGATAGGATGCGTTGTCCATAACAATTACTGACTATGGTGGAATGTTAAGTAAAAGCTGTTCATTAAACCAATTTTCAAATAATTCTGCTGTCATATCTTATAATTATAATGTGCTTCCCTACAGGAAATAGCCCATTAAAACATCAATTTTTACTATTGTCAACCTAACCGAAATTTACTACATTGTGGCTGTCAAACCACGTTTCATATAGATAAATTAGGTGTCTATTAGAACTTCGGTACTCTTTTATATCACCCAAATAATCTTGTCCCTATCGAAATATCCTTGACGAATATTACCATCCGTTTATTCAGTTTTTTGTCTTTAAAACCACATGCTGACAAAATTTGACGCAATGTTTCTAAACTGGTATAATTTTATTCTCGATAATTTGCTACCTTTTGTTGTATTACTTATAATGTCGCAACCCTGTTCTCCTTATATAAACTATAAATTGTCCTACGTATAAAATCTTGAGTAGCTTTATCAACTGAGTTCAGTTTTTCCTTACTTGTTTTTCGGTTCTGTGAATGATCCACACCAACCCCTTTCGTGACTAATGGATAAATGGAAAATTTATTTACTATAGTTAATTCAGCAATTTTTATTATAATTGCATTATCAAATTGCTGAATATTTTCCTCTTTCAAACATTCGATTATTTCAAATAACTTGCTGTGTTTGTATATCTAAATCTTTATTATTAAATTGTTAACTGTCTTTATTCTTACAACATTAGGCAATTTCTTGGTCTTCATTCGCCCATGGTGTAAAGAATGCCATATTTCTATTTACTCAAAGAAATTTGTAAATTAAATAAATTTAGATAGACGCTAATGTCCAGAAGGAATATTTCAAAGAAACGTTATTTTTCATTTCTTAATTTTGTACGAGTACCGTGCGTATTTATGAAATATTGATTGATCTTTGCATAACTGCACTTTATATTGGAAGAACTATGCATGGTGGTTATTATCTCAATTTATATACATATATATATATATATATATATATATATATATATATATATATATTCATATGATGATTCATGATAAATGGCTTCCGCTATAGCACATTTAAAAAATAAACAAGCTAGTGTAAAAAGCCAGTTGACTTGTATAGAACAATTTGTTGCTTCATTAAAAGGAGGTGAAGCGACCTATTTGATTAAAATCAAACTAGACAGCTTAGCCAATCATTACGAAAATTATCAGATGTAGTCTGAAATAGTAGGTTCATCTGAAGTATATGTTAATTGTAATTTGTCCGATTCTGGAGTCGCTGAACACATTGTAGCAGACAGATTCCAAATGTGTTTAGCTAAATTAACTTCTTTATTAGACAAAGCTTGGTCTTCGTTCTTTGATTTATTACCATCTTCAGTCTTAAATAATCCTAAGCTACAAACAGGTAGCGAAAAAAAATTATTTGAAAACTATTGAAAGGGCAATCATTAGAATTGATAAATATAGCTTTAGTGTATTCAATCAAAATTTACAGGTTGCTAATCAAATCTTACAAAATGCTTATGAAAGCAAATGTAAACTGTTGTATAATCTTTTCGCAAATATTGTAGAACAGAAACTTTTAGCCAAGAGCAACTCTGCTATATGAAAGATTTTTACACCTCGGCAGAGAAAAACATGGATTGAATAAAAAATTTTGAGTCTCTTATAGTCTATTTTTTAGAACGAAAACTAGATTTTAATTCAGGCGTACTTTTGAAAGTGAAAGAAACCCTGATCATTTATCAAATACAAATACTTTTTTTGACTCTGTGAAAAAGCAATAGACAGTTTGAGATAACTTGAATTTATTCGAATTTAGCAATAACAAGAAATTCTAAGTTACTAATACTCGTAGTAGATCTTATATTAGTTTACATTATAGTTTGAGTGATAAAAGGGACTCTACTTTCAACGCTACAGCCACAAAAAAATTAAGCTGCACTTATTACTCTGAAAATTTTCATTCTTTATATAAATGTAGTATCGCTTGTTGATCGACATCAATTCGTGAGGTCGAATAACTTGTGCTTTAATTGTCTTAGCTGACAGCACTTGATTTCTCACTGCAAATATTTACATAGATTTCTTAGTTGTTCTAAACCTCACCATTCATTACTGCATTTTAAATCCCCTGTGACCTTTAGATCGGTTCCAAACAATAATCTTTTCTGCAAACACTCATGTTTCAACTTGCAACTTCGTTGTAGGCCATAGTAACTAAATGGTTTTACTTCTTACCACGTTGGTTAATGTTTTTTGTGGAAATGGTAGGTCAGTGATTTTCCCGTGCGCTTTTAGATTCCGCAAGTCAAATGACTGATAAAAAAATCATTCGCATATAATTTCAATATCCCTAATCAGCATCATGATGTAAATATTTCCGGTCTAGGCAGTAATAAATATACTGTTAGAAATAAGGTTATAAACTTGTTGTTTAGTTCCTTGGTAAATTCAAAAATGGTTTTTGGTATGAACTGTTCACTTATTGCCATTATAACTAGTCAAATACCCCTATTTGCAATATCTCCTTAGAAATTAAAATTTCCTTTGCATTTTAAGCTGGAGTTATCCCATCCAATGTTTTTCCAGCCCGTAGAAATCTATATACTGTACTTCACTATTTTGAAAAGTGAAGTCACTAATATGAGAGCTCATCTCCCACACTTGTTGACAAACATTTAAGCTATTTAATAGCAGGTACTGTCTGTGGAAGTCGCAGTGACAGTTTTCTAGAAAAAATTCTGTTTTATCCTTTTTGACTCTTCATAATAGAACCTATGTTGAAACTCCCAGTCTTAATGTCGTATAGTTTTTAATTTTTCCTCTCACACTGATAATGGATTTTCTCTTAACGATGTTACCTTGAAGGAATATTAGGTCCAAGATAATTTGTTTGATATCATTTGTCGCTTTCGAACTTTTAGATTTATCTTGTATGTGGAATCGATATGATCCCAATCCCGCTCCAAGTTACTTAAAAAATGTACTTTGATGTAACAGTCCTTTAGATTCGTTTAGATGTATTCAACTTTCACATCTTAGTTTTGGTCAATCCCCTTTTCTCGCTACCAGAGTGTTAAAGTACATCGCTGAAAATAATTCCTCACTCTTTCTTGCTAGAACCGCAATTTTCTGACACACACATAGACTCTGAATATAGCCGAATAGAAACTCTTTACGTTGAGTTAAACTCGCTTCTCAACAAACACGGATTCACTTCACATAAGTAGAATTCGATCTCAATAGAGTTTCTTGAAGCCCATTACCGCTAGTACGTTCGATTCTTTAGGCCTAATAAAACCCCTTATAGTTTTTGCGAAGAATTATTATTCAATCACTTTAGCAAATTCAGATAGAATATGATTCTCCCATTTCAGATAGTGATATTCTAAAACAGTGGCAAAATTTCGTCACCATTCTTTCTGACTTATCACAGCTTTCGATTCTTCGACTTTAAGTAGACAATAAGCAAATTTTTAGCATACCACTTCATGGTTTTCATGATGCGTTTCATGGACTTGACTTCTTATGTCACACCCAAGATTACGATTCACTAAATACTTTTTCGTTCGTGGGTGCTTTTTCATAGTTGGAGAATATTAATTTAGTATCTGTTATATCACAGGTAAACCCTATAATAGAATGGTTCCGTGGATGTCCAAAATACAAAGCATTTTCCCAAGGAAATATTACTCCTAGACCAAAATAAATCTATTCTAACTAAATCTTTGTTGCCTTTTAATATCTTTCTAGACCATACAAATACACATGGTGTTGGAGGTTGGTTACAAAATTTTGACCTAAATTATGATGAAAAATTCCCTATTCTGTTACCCACTAATGATGTGATAATTGACAGACTAATAGAGCAGGAATATGCCAGGTTAGGACATACTGGTCCTCATAACGTTTTAGGAAACCTTATAAGCAACGATATTGATTTTATAGGGAATTCGCGCAATCAAGCGTATAATATCCATGTGTGTTAGCTATCGCTTTAATACACAATTCGCTACACAAATAATGTCTCCATAACCTGTAGACTGGTTGGTACCCTCTTTTGTTTGCCGGACCTATTTCACTACGTTTTTCTAGACTTAGAAAGGCCGTCTTTATTTTATTGCCCATCAATCCTCAAATCATTTATAGCTCTAATTTAGTAGGTTCTCGAAACCAACTCAAGGAATTATTTAAATTCTTCAAACGTCAAGAAAACTTTGAAAAAAACAACCATCAAAATATGAAAATACATTAAGGTAGGTTATTAGGTACATCTATTTTTACATTCGACAAACATGCAGTATTCTAATTCAAATTGAACCATCCTAAATAGTCACCCTTTATATTCCTTATCTAACGTTTCGAATGATCTGACGACACTAACTCATGGTCATTTTTTAATTGGTAGCCCTGCTTACCCTGATAAGGATATTAGTGAAGCTCATATTGATAAATTGTCTTTCTTGGCGTAATACTCGAAAATCCATCATAATTTTTGGAAACGGTAGTCAGTAGAGTATCTTCATAGATTGTAACATCGTCCTAAATGGAGAAAAATAGAAAAGGAATAGACCCCCATTAAACTGACCCTCCCCCAGTATGTTCAAATCACAGTTATTTAAAATTTATATATTTCAGCGCTGCTTCGTCGTCGGAACGAATATGGTCCAAGATCTATAGTTAAGAGTAGATATAGTTCTTAGATGGTAGGCAAGTGAAGCCGGTTGCGCTGATTGCCGCCAGTTTTCAATATTTGCATAATAGATAAGTTATCTTCTTTAGTTATAATGCACAATTAGTGAAGTGAGTCATGCAGAGGTATCTTTTATTATATAGTATTGCCGACCGTTCTCGAGAAAAGCAGCGTTGCCATCCCAATTATATTAAGTGGTCCGTAACTGTCATTATTAAGAATTTTTGTATTTATATATTATACATTTTTTATGAACATTTGTTTCTTTTATTTTATGTTGCGGGGAGATCCGGTGCTCATTCAAATTTTTATGGTTTAAATCGCGAATAAAACGATTTTAGGAGTTGTTCCCATCACACAACATCTTTATTCATACAGCTCATTTGTTCGAGATACAAAAAATAGACATTTTAATTATGATCTATTTTGTCAGTTTTGGGTAAAGAAAAATACCACCCTTACAAAGTGCAGTTAGTTCAGGAGTTAAATATAGATAATCCTTATAGAAGGTAAGACTTCTGTGAAATAATGATGGTCATAATGAAAGCAGATTTGCAGTTCATAAACAAAATAATTTTTTCTGATGAAGCGACGCCGACGGTTCATCAAGTACAAGTTCAAGGGAACGGTTAACAAACAGAACTGTAAATATTGGAGTAGAGAAAATATTCACTGGATATCTGAGACTCACACTCAATATCCTGAAAAATTGAACGTTTGGGCTGGTATCATTAACAATAAAATTATTGCCCCTTACAGCTAGAAATTATTAAAGCGAGGTTTTTCCAAATAGGTGGAATTGAAGACTTGGAAGGATCACCCGATTTGATTCCTTTCAATTACTTCTCATGAGATTATTTGAAATTTAAAAAATATTTCAATAGACCCGACAACATTGCTGATTTAAAAATGATGGTAACAGAAGAAATTAACAGAATAACCCCTGAGGTCATACAAATGTCATGTTGTACGAGAATTCCAAAATCGGCTCGGTTATTGCCAAAAAGTGAATGGTGGTCATTTTGAACATTTAATTTAATTGTAAATGACATTGAAAAATACATTCTAAATATTATGCGACATTATTATCTTCATTCTACGTAAAGGTGTGATAAGACATTAACAAAAGTTTACATATTAAAAATTAGTTTTCTCAGTTCTGATTGCACTAAATTAAAAAAAATTATATTTCTGTATAGATGACTACATTCCCTTTCCAAAAAGGTGCCTATCGACCCCCCTTTCTTATTTAAAATTTTCGATTGAGTGCTGGAGAGAGATAGTATTTTCATACTAAAAATTGTCAATTTAAGAATAAAAATCGACCTATTTCAGGTGTTTTTCATATAGTACGTAATAACGCTAAATTTGAATTTATTCCATACATATGAACCGCTTTGTATATCAAATTTCTATTGATATATAATGTGAAATGAATTACTGTTAGCTGTAATGTTATTTTTACGAAGAAACAAGGTAAAAATCGAAGAATGAAAATCTGGGGAAAACCACATTGATGAAAGCTGGATTGGAAGTGTGATATTTCAATGTATAAGATATACAGTGCTTTTCAGATAAAAGTATCCACCTTTAATAACTTTTGTAATACTGGTATTTAGAAAAAATCAAAAAACACGTCAATTTATGTTGGAAGGGGCAAGCATTATGGCATATTTAAACTTACTGGAAAAGCCACCCCCTCACCCCTAGCAGCATCCCCTTTATTTTTTTAAATTACTTGTCATATTTTTTATGTAAAATTTGGATACTCCTCTTTGAGGTGATTTCAAAAATGTATAATACTTGTAGGTTAAAGTGGTTAGTTTATGAGATAAACAATTTTTCTTTTAAGAGCACAAATTTTACTTATTATTTACTTTCACCTTATTTGCCTGTACTAAAATGGGTTGTACAACAGTTTAAACTCTTTAATCTTTTTAACTGTGCTATTTATTATGAAGTTACAATAAGTGTTCAAAATGAGTAACATTCACTTCCATACAATGGTATAATCTATTTTGAAATGCCTCTCTGACATTGCTTAATACGGCTGGATTTAATTGTCGACATTCATTTTCTATCCTCTCTCGTAAATCATCCAGAGATTCTGGTTGGGTAGCATAAACTTTTGTTTTTAAATACCCCCATAAAAAGAAGTCTAGGGGTGTTAAATCCGGTGACCTAGGTGGCCACTCCATCATCTGCCCCCTTCTACCTATCCAAAGAGCGGGAAATATTTCGTTTAAAAATTGTCGGACAGGCATAGCATAGTGTGGAGGAGCTCCGTCTTGTTGAAATACCAGTAAATCTTCGGAAAGGAGTTGCATGTCTTCCGTCATGTAATTCGTTAAATATTCTAGCAGCAGCTCTTGCACAATTATTATTTTGGTAGTATAAACCTACGATTTCAATTCTTTCTTGCAAAGAGTAAGCCATTTCAGAGAAACAAAATAAATAATGTATCAAATTACACTATCAATAGTGACTACAAATTCTAGTTGACAATGTCAAACTTTAATAAAAAGTAGTTTTTTGTTGTTTGGATTTTTTAAGTAGAATAAATAGCACAGTTAAAAAGATTAAAGAGTTTGAGCTGTTGTACAACCCATTTTAGTTCAGGCAAATAAGGTGAAAGTAAATAATAAGTAAAATTTGTACTCTTAAAAGAAAAATTGTTTATCTCATAAACTAACCACTTTAACCTACAAGTATTATACATTTTTGAAATCAGCTCAAAGAGGAGTATCCAAATTTTACATAAAAAATTTGACAAGTAATTTAAAAAAATAAAGGGGATGCTGCTAGGGGTGAGAGGGTGGCTTTTCCAGTAAGTTTAAATAAGCCATAATGCTTGCCCCTTCCAACATAAATTGACGTGTTTTTGGATTTTTTCTAAATACCAGTATTACAAAAGTTATTAAAGGTGGATACTTTTATCTGAAAAGCACTGTATATTGAACGGTAATTTCATTTTAGATTTATCAAAGGGGTCGATTGTTATATTGTTTGACTTCCCAGATAATGAATTTTTGAAATCTTCTTTCACTATTCTAGTGGGTCTATGCTGGGGACAAGTGATTTCAAATGGTTTGAGCTGTAAATGAGATTATTTCGAGAAGTTGCAGTCTTTTTTACTTCGATTATTCTTTTTTTCTTTGTAGATTGGTCATTACACAATCATCATATATTGAGAAACTGTTCTGCCTATGAAAAATATGAACTATATATATGAAAGGGAATAGTTTTCGAAATATTTCGAGAAATTGTTGAAATTTAATTGTGATGTTTTATAAATCTCAGTTTGTGTTAATAATTTGATTTTAAACCTCTGGTATGCTACAATATGATTTTATTAATTCGAAGATTCATTGCAAAAATTGAACACAAGGCATTTGGAAAATATACTTGGGAGGTAATAAGTTAATAACAGTTATATAGTCCCTTATATAATAGAAAATGTATTTTCTCTATTGTGGAAATTTTTCATCAGGTCATTTCTATATATTCCTTTTCAAAAATAAAAATATCAAAAGATGCTTAATTTCTATTTGGTTGGAAAGTAAAATTGTTCTAAAAATTCACCTGCAATCCCACAGAAAATAATTAGCAGCTAAAAAAACTTCAAAAGAAATGTCCTCCCAAGAAAACATAAGATAACATTCCTTTGTAGAATATTTAAAACACAATTCTCAAAAAAATAATTCAAACAACTACAGTAATTTATTAGCAGAATTTTCTCACTTTTTCTCTTCCCAGCGGTTGATTCATAATTCAATTTTTGTAGCCTCTGTTGCTTTAGGTGGAGGAGTAATAATTGAGTTTCTTTTCCTTTGGTGAAGAGGTCGAGAGTCTTTTTCTTTTTATTCAGTTAAGTATATTTGATATTGGAATATTTGATGGAGCGGAGTAAATTTTTAAACAAAAACAATGATTATGATGTCGCTTTGTTCATTTTTCAAAAAACATTGCAGTCTTAGTCAATGATTTGCAATATGAAGAAAACATTTGTGAATACTGCTTATCGATTACGTTCCTGATATAATTTGTTTAAAGAAGAAGGTCGGATTGTCAATTTTTATATTTATATTTATATGTTTATTTTATATATATGTAGTTGTTTCAAGCTGACTTTCATAGAAAAAGACCTGAAATCAAACAAATTGTCACGAAAAACATTTGCTAAAGCTGAAGAGAAAAAAATAGACAATAGAGAGCTTCTAAAACAGGGTTCACCAAAAGATATATGGTAACTCGATGTAGCCTAGTAGTTTCTCTTTTCCCTTATTTTCATCAGTTAACCACGCATCAAAGGACGAGATTGGCGAACTAGTTTGTTGTGTGTCATGTTTGCGTCCATTTTACGTGAACTAACACTACCGGGTAAGTTTCAGCGCAGCATGGTGTATGGGAAGGCAGGAACGGAACAATATCTCGTGGCGTGACAGTTTTTTTGTCTGAATTTTAAGAAGAAGTACTTTGGGAGTACGGACAGGACCAACAGGAAACCATAAACAGATTTTACTAGAATAAATTCATTTGAATTTCTTGAGTGCTAAACAATTGCTGGAACATTATCAATTGAAATCAATTCTGAACGGATGATTTACTACTACACAACAAAGTTATGTGTTCAGCAGAGATTATATCTTACACATATTCTTCGCAATATTTGAAAACCATCAAAATATATCGCGAAATATAATGGAAAATTATTTGTATATGTTCTTAATTTTATTGTCAATGATAAAATTGAACAAGAATCGAAAAAATCGTGTAATATACTGATTTTATAAATCTAACAATAATTTGTCCTTATACAATCTAATTCTGCCTCTTCGCGCTAAATCATTATTCTATATAGTATATGTTGAAAAAACTTCACTTAAAGTGATTGATTTCTGTAAAGTCAATCTTACTCATAATTAAATTTGCTCCAATATCCGTCGTGTAAATTTTTTTCTCAAATCAATATCGTGAAAGTTATCAAAATTTCAAGTTGAATGTATAATTAAAATTCATTTTCATCTCTTCAAATAACTTTTTCCGTTATTATAAGAGCCGAAAGAAGAAAACAAATATTTAAAATTAGAAAAATCCATATAAAAATTGATAATTATACTTGATGGTAGTGGGGGAAGTATAAGAATAATAAAAAAAAAGTGAGTAATAGATGCATCGCAGTGGAAAGGACTACTTATAAATGAAATTAAAAGTGGGACGCAAGCAAGTCAAATGAGGTATTTATACAAGTCCAATAGTAAATATCATCATAAGAAAAGGAAAAACACAGATGAAGTTTTATGAAATAAAATCATAACTTGAAATACTTGTTTCATTTAAATTTTTTTTATTCTTAAACTCTTTTCCAAAAACTAACAGCTGCAGAGAAAAAAATCTACATCTTAATTTATATTTCTTTTAATAAAAGTAGATTGGAAAACGGTGAAGATGTAAAATGTGATATGATTCAAAATAAATGCTGTAAATAACGACCTCTAGCCAAAATACATTGATTAACGTAACCATGTCCTGGACTTCCATACACGTTCAAAGATTGAGGTGTATTTCTTATGGTGTTGATGATATTTGAATAATTTGAATATGATTCTTAAAATGTTTGATGAGAACTATGGGTGTCGTGTAGACAAATAATTTGAGGTAATCCCATAAACAGATATCCCAATGATTTAAATCTTAAGATCGAGGAGGCCCTTCTCGACCAATCCAATGGTTGGGATATGTTGCATCTAAATCTTGTCTAACAGTTCGCCTGAAGTGGACTGGAGCACCATCGCGCATGTTTTATCTGATATTGTGTGCAATATCTTCAAGTAGTTCTGAGATCTTTTGAAAAAATTGTTGTGAGGAATTCCATTTAATGGCTGAGGGAGACAATGTGGCCCAATAAAGGTATCTCTTACAATATCAATCCATAAGTTCACTGAAAAATTATTACGTGATTATTATGAAAATTTATGATAGATACTCTTGAAAAATATGCCTAGTCCGTAAATAATACATTATCAAAAAATTGAGAATTTTGCCTTTTTTAGTGTATTAACCATTCACAATAACTCATTCAGGAAAATTTCTTGAGCTTGAACCTGTTGGATGTGGAAAGGATAAAACTGCTGCTCTTTCAAAACTCACCACAAAGATGAATGGCTGATATTTAGTGTGTTGGTTTGTATTTTTTGTATATATGTTACAACATATTACAACACAGAGATAACGTAAAAATAACAATCTACTCACTTACAAGTGAACTTCGATTGATAACTCTCAACAACAGTGTTTGATATCAGCCTACTACAATTTAAATAAACATTAAATTAACAATTTTCCTAAAACTTTACTCTTTTCCAATTTACTGAAAAAATTTTGAGAGAAAAGTAAGGGTTGCTAATTTCACCCCCGTATAATGTAACAAGAATATTGAAAAAATATTTGTAGTTGGTCTATTCTAAAAATTACAGAATTTCAAGTTTCTAGCATGCCTGAAATGTATAAAAAATCATTACTCAATTTTAGTCACCAACCTTTAAAGGTGAGATCCCGGAAAGGGGGCTGAGGAAATTTTGTTTTAGGATAGACCGATCTTAATAAAGAAGTATCTCCTGAATTTTATCCCTTGTATTCAGGAACACCCTGTATAAAAGTGGAGTCATAAAAATTTAATACTCACCGAAATATGACACTGCGACTAAACAACAGATAAAATAATGAGTAGGAGTAGAGTAAAGGAAAAAAGAATGGAAAAGGTTTAAATCACTTTACAGGACTTTGGAAGCGGAAAAAGGACAAACGACCTAATAACTATTATTAAATAATTAAGTGAGTAATTAATATATAAAGATGACGAAATTCATTTATGAATTGGTAGAGAGCTTTTAAATAAATAAGGAGGAAAAATATATTCAAAATGATATGAAATGCGATACGAGCAAACAGAGAATAGAGGTGTTGAACAAGGATTTCCACTATATCCACTACAGGAATCAACGTATATAATTGAGTTGTTTTTACTAAAGAAGATCTAAAACATAATCTGGAAATACGGAATGAATAAAATGACATAATCATAATAGTAAAAAAAAAAGATAAAGTCATTAAGTCATTAAAATAAAATCATTATTATTTCGTATGATGTTGCTATGATGTTTTCTGATTGGATGTAAAAAAAAATTCTACAACACTTTGCATTTTGTTCGATCGGCCAGTGTAAGTGCGATTTTTAGTTAAATCTACTTGTTCAAAAAGTTTCACCAGTGTCCAAATTGTAGTTTTGCACTTGCGATTTAAGTACTTATAGAATGAGTGAGCTAGCACATTATGAGTTTTTTTACAACCATCTTAAGCTCTTAACATAAAAATTGTTACTTCTTCCTATTGGGTAAACACAATTGGATTTGGAAATCACCTAATAATAATGAACACATCCTTACAAAGACCATTCTGGCGATTATTTGTGAATAATTGAATGAATTATTTGAAAAATATAAATTTATTTGTCTGAACACGTAACTAAATATCAATTATGTCAATTGCCAACGCACTATATTTTCAAAGATCTCAAAAATTTCTATAAATCTATAAAATAGTATGAAGTGAAAATTACCATATTAAAGAGAAGAAATAGCAAGTATGTCATGAAATTAAAGATAAAAATAAACTTCTGTTGTGGATAGAGAGTTCTTGAACAGTTTTTGAATCCAAAATTGATAAATCACTCATCGAAAATTAGCCAATACGGTCAAAATAAACCGCTTAGATTCTAAATATGTTATTTAATTCATGAATACTATGGAATAAACACACACCTTACCCGTCCCTCGTATCACTATTTGCCACGCTTGTTGATTTTAAACGTTCATTCTATTTTGAATTCCGAGCTTGTTTGTACGTGTTATTTTTATTACAATAATATATATATATATATATATATATATATATATATATATATATATATATATATATATATATATATATATATATATTATATATATAGTAGATAAGTAGATAGGTCTATAAAAAAAACAGTTATTATTTATTGTCATCAGTTAAATATTCGAAGCTGGTTAAACAAGTTGAAGATGCTGAAGAAAAGTCGAGAAAAGAACCTCATTACAACAAAGTCGATGTTGCTAAAGTAAAAAAACTAATGGCATAGGGGAAAGGGAATATCAGTACCATCTAAGGGTGATGAGCTTTATGATGTGATTGATACAGCCATATGTAGGTTGGAAATTATGAACGTGATTTTAGCCGTGGCATCAAAAAAATATGCTTGGTTTAAAAAAGAAATAATAAGCCACTATTTACCAATGTGTAATATGTGTCAACAAAACAAAACAAAAAACAGTTTCCAAGCCTGTTCCTCACGAAAGGAAGAGCATATATCAAAATTGTGCATATGAACAATTTTTTTATGGTTTACCAAGACCATTCTACAAAGTACCATAACCTTAATGAAATATTTTCAACTATAGGAGCACCTTGCATTCTAACATCTGACAATTGTAGATAATTTATTAATAATGTGTTTAGCGCGCTCGATTCGCTATGGCCAGAATTTGAAACCAAGGTTTAGTCGTAAACAAGATTTAAGGATTCAACTGGATGGTCGGAAAGCTTGAGATATGTCTACTTCTTAAAAAACTGCACCTTCCGTTTAGGAATGAAACAATCTACATACTCATTCGAGATTTACCGTAGAAGGTTCGTTGCCACAAATAATAATACATGACATTTAGGATGTATATGAAATAATAGTTTAACATGCAAAAAGTAATTAGAAGACAATAGAAGAGATTTTTTTAGAATATTTGTATGAGATATTTCTATTGAAACTACATTTTATATGGTATTAAATAGAAGGTCGAAAAGCGCCAAAATTTTTTTTAGTATACATATTTCTATATATTTTCTGGATTCAACGTGTCAAATTTTTCCAAAATCACCTACGGTTTTGTCTTTCGTTTTTCGGACCTAGTCAGTAAATGTCAAATGATTTAAACTGCTGATAAATAGAAAATAAAATTCATTCTTGGATTCTTTGACTAGTTTTAATAGCATCATGAGCATTGTTATTTTCTCAAAAATGTCAAGTTGATGGTTTATCGTGAATTGAGAAGAATTCTGGTGTCATAGAAATCTAGGAAGAGGTATAAAGCAACGTTCTAATACTTCTAAAAATGGTACCAAACATAGATGTCTCCTACATTACTTGAAAAGTACAAATCTTGGTTAAAGATGGAGAAGTCATGGAAACATAATATTTCATGTAAATTGAGAAAAAACTAAAAAGCATCAATCCGAATTCTGTGAATAATTTTCATAATTCTAACAATTGTCTATTAAATCATAAAGTAAAATATTGTTGATTAAATGAGAAGTTGGGTTTATAATTGGAACTTAATTGATATAGGTTGTTTAATAATATGTAAATACGGAACACGTCTTATATGTCATAAATTATTGCCACTCAATTGTAGTGACTACACTTACAAACAACGCGTCGTCATTGGTAATTCATCCATTTACTGAGGTTAATCAAAATAACGTGTATAATACAGAGAGGAACAAAAAGTGAATTTCACTATTAATCCAAAAATAAATAGACTTGAGTATAGTACTTGAAATTTTTATTGTCATTAAATGTGATATACCACACAATATAAATATTCATTATCAAAAATATTAACAAAATGTGAACATCAATAATATCGATACCATAGTTTTTTGTTGATCATTAATGCTCCCCTGACCTACTTACAATGTAAAATTAACAGAGGAATTTCTTTAACTTCCAAATTTATTTTCCATATTTTAAATAGAAGTTCTAAAATGTTTAAGATGTCTCTCAATAAGTATTTTTAAATCTTTACAATTCATTAATTTACCGCACTTACGACTTCATTATGTGAATAAAATTGTTAATCATGTCATTTTTTTTCAAGTTTTGGAAACAGTAATTTCAGGTAGATTATAGCGTTCTAACGACGAACCTGCCACCAGGTGCGATATCCTGATACAGGGAACATCTTCGCGCTACTTCTCCTGGAATTTTGGAACTTAATTATCATAATAAGCACTTGTAATTATGGCTCCCTTTTACAAGTTATCTACCTAAACCAAAATACGAATATACTCCTAACTCCTCTGTAAATTATTAGCTACATCATAATAATGGATCCATGAATAATTCATTATTACTTATTTTGTTTATTCTGCGTTGAATGACGATTGCACATGTCTTTGCAAGTTTTCTTCTGTACATTCATGATACCCATGCTATAGATAATAAGTCCATGTGAGTACTGAGACGTGACATTTAGAATTCGAAATGTAGGCATATTTCCATGATTTTCAATCAGTCTATCATACTATTTTTTCTTCAATTGTAAAGATAATTACACTTATATATGGGAGGTATTTGTACCTCATCTATTTATCAATGTATCAATATCATATAATTTGAGCAAAATATGTTATTCAACGCTGAAATGGAAGATATTTCTAGATAATATGTAGCTCACCTCCAGTCTCGGAAGATAACTTGATTATCGGAACACACATTAGACGGAAAAATTGTGAGTGATGGTAAAGTGGTAGCGTAAATGTGTGCTAAGCATTTCAACACAAGCCAAATACCGCTTATGGAGACTCCCTCTCCATAAGCGGCTTTGGCTTTGGCGGTTAAGAATTGGTTAAGGTACAAGAGCTCCAGCTATCTACCAATTGTCGAACCTAGCTAGAAACTTGAAAATTCGTGAACAAAAAAGGAGATATGATGACAGTATCACTTCATTACTACAAAATTAATACTTATAATTGAATCTCCCGTCATTGAAATATACAGAGTTGTTGAGAAGAACTCCGTCCAAAAGAACCAGGACAACTGCCCACAAAAATGTCATTTATCTTGTTAGATATAACAACCTGTATACAATAATAGCTAAGTCTATTTCATCAAACTTTCCTGATGAACATAATTTCATGAATCCTCAAAGTTTTCTTTGACATGACATGACAAAAATCAAGTATCTTCCCTAAAAATAATTGTTACGTGGATTTGAATATTTCGTAACACATGAAAATTGATGTTTTTAAATAATTTATATCCTATATATAAATATCAAGAAGCTGGTGAATTGCGGTTTGTAGATTTTCATTTACTTACTGAAATATAGTTTACAAATTTGAAAATACCTATGTAGAAAAATTTTCTAATAAGACTTGAAACATCAATGGCATATACGGTGTTGATACTTAAGTTTCGAGATAAGGCAATACGGATGTGAATAATTCCAACCTGACATTGCCATCATGAACGTACTCAGTACGTGTTCTCATCCGAGTTCTAATTGAATTGTTTACAGATACTTGAAACATTCATGTTGGTTATAAAATGGAATTAAACCACGAACATATTCCTGCGATGATTTTCGATGTGGATTAAATCAACCGCAGTGTACCGACCAACTCGCCTCGACTTTCGCATCCAAATAGAGATGGTACGAAATACCTGTCACAGGTATCGACTAGGAACAACTTGTAACAGGTACGGATCGTACTCGTACTCGATTACTAGCGTAGACGAGTATAACGCGTGCGTACGTCGTTAACGTAGTCGATACGCACCGGACCCGGCGGTAAGAACGGTGGGGATCGTATAAGTTCGTGTCAGGGTACGCTGAAATATGGGAGATATCGGAATGGAATGTAATCGAACAGTTATACGGACATCTGGGGATTTCTTCATTTACCTGACATTGATTTGAATTTTGAATATAAATTACTAGCTGTTATAAACTTTTTTATTAAAGGATTACAACCACATTCTGCAATCAGCAGGTCATAACAGAAATAATATTCTTCATAACAAATAAAAATATATTCTTAAAAAAATAGTTATTTAAAACAATAAAATTCTTCTTTGGAAATAAAAGGAACTGAATGATTGCGGGAATGCCTTTGAAGAATAATTTCATAATTACTTCATGAACTTACTATTCATATTCAAAAACAACATTTGTTGTAGTTTTTACGCACTTAAACGAGTACGTTTTTCATGCAATAAATTTCCAGCTTTGGAAAATAGTCTTTCACATGGCACCGATGTTGCCAAGGCACAACATTTTTGCCTCACCAGCTTACTCAAATTAGGGTACATATAGCTACAGTCTTTCCACCACTGCATGGGATTCTTATTCCTTTCCAAGAGATCATCCTCCATATATCTTTGTAACTCCATTAGAGTCCTTGAAGTTGAATTTTTTTTCATGCTACCATGACCACTCGCTATCTTGTCAAGTGAAGACCAAATAGAAAATTCAGCAATAACATTTTCTTCATTCGTTTTCGGTTTTTTTTGAAGCAGGTTCGTCGTATGAATTGATTTCATTATTTGATTCCGCGGAATCAATTTTATTTTTTTCCGTAGAATCTATTATTTCTACTAAAGCGCTAATAACATTTTTACGAACCCTTTCCACGGCATCTGCATTTTTAAAACCAAATGTTTTGAACCTTGGATCCAAAAATGTACAAATAGCCATTGTATTGCTGTATTCCATATTGCCCAATCGTTTTCGAAGTCCAGTTTCACATTTTTTCAAAACAGATTTCGATATCTCTGACAAGTCTGGAATACGTGACAATTCATTGCACACATCTAATAAACCGTTGGTAATTACTATAACTAAAGAGGCCGACAAATAGTTTTCTCCGCTTACAGAACGAGTAGCGCTTTCAAAAGGGCGCAGAGTTTTGCATATATCTTTCATTATACCCCATTCTGCCATTGAGATTTTTGGTAAATTTGCATCAAGTAGAGCAATTGTTGAACGCAGTGGAACTTCCAAATCTATAAATCTCTCGAACATATAAAATGTGGAGTTCCATCTGGTGACCACATCTTGAAGTATTTTTTTTGGAACTTGAATTCCAGAATTTTTCTGGATTTCATTCAATTTAGCAGTAGCCTTGGAATTTCGTTTGAAATGACTCACTATAGTTCTAAGTTCATCCAAAATAGGTTTTATTGTGGGTAATTTGAGAGCATCTTGAACAATGAGATTCAAAGTGTGAGCATAACAACCTAAAAACTTCCATCCGGTGCTGTTAATGGCCCCTTTAACATTAGATGCATTATCCGATACAGCTAGTATAACTTTTTTTTCTAATACCCAATGTCTCGTAACTTCGATAAGTTTTCTGGTTAAGTTTTCGATAGTATGACTCTCATAAAAAACTGCACACTTCAAAAGTGCCGAATGTATCTCAAACTCTTCATCTATAAAATGCACAGTTATAGCCATAAAACTGTCATTATTCAATGATGTCCAACAATCAGTAGTCAGAAAAACAAAGGGATCTATTTTTTTAGTATTTTACTCAAACTAATTTGACACTCTTCATACAAATTCGGAATCATTGTTTTTGATATTAGTTGTCTGGTAGGTAATTCATAACTTGAATTCAAAGCTTTCACGAAAAGTCTGAAACCCTTATCTTCGACTATTCTGTACGGCTGATAATCCAAATAAAACAATTTGACAAATTCATTATCAATCTTTCTTTTTACGGGTACGGTAAGTTTCCTCGGTATGTAATTGTCAATTTTATTATTTTGCCGTGTTTGTTCTATTTTTCTTCGTGTAATTGTTTCCATACAAGAAGAGGAAGTTGATTGTGCTGACACTGCTGACTCTATTGACACGCCATTGTCATCTTGAAGAGACACCAGAGACTCGCCCTATAAAGTTTAAATAATTGTTGACTACTCATGCATTTACTATATTATTAAAATTCGGAATATTATTCGATATTCCAATACCATAAATATGCAATATTAAAACTTACTGGTAACAGCGTTCGTTTTGTAGAAGTTATTCCGGTATCTTCATGATCTGTATTCAGTACTTTATTTTCTGTCTCATCTGAATTGACATTGCTAATAGTGTTAGAAGATACAGGAATTTTTACGGTAGGATGTTTTCTTTGAAAATGCTTCCTCAAATTTGAAACAGATGATTTATACGAAAGTTTTTGTTTGCATAAATCACAAATTGCAATCTGTTTCTCGTTTTGAACTACCGAGAAAAAATTCCACACAACACTTGACTTCCTATTCTGGACATTCATTTCTCGAATGATAACAACAATTACCTACTGATATAACTTGATCTTCAACGTTCAACGGCTTCAAGACATAAATGCAAAACTAATGAGACTTCGCCACCGTTGGACGTGAACCAAATCGGGAATCCACCTATAAACGATGATTATCGAAATACGCGCGGGGGTATTTCACATTTCATAATCTACAGACTCCTGGCAACTTCTCGTACGCATGGTACGGCGGCGCGCTGTTCCAACAAAGAGTATTTTTGTGGTTTCGAGTCCGAAAATTACGATACGAAACGAGTCAGGCGGGAGCGAATCGTTCATGGAACAGGTATCTGTCACAGGTATGACTTAGTAACTGGAACGGAACGTACCTGTTACTGGAAAATACTGGTTTGTAACATCTCTACATCCAAATTGCAGTAACATTTAGCTGCCAAAAAGATATCTTCGCGTTACACACCGCATAATCACTCAAAAAAAAACCTGTGTCTGTGGGTTCAGAAAAATGCTGTAAAAATTCAATTAGGTGCAAATCAAACATTATTGCTATCCCTCGCTTATTTCGATATGGTACTGATGTTTGTTTGGAAATAAGACACTTAAGTGGTGTTGACTCAAGCATCAATGCAATCGGCGTAGCTACCGCCATCTATAAAAAAAATGAAACCTTAAACATTAACTAAAAACTCTAGAAATTAATAACTATCTATGACTTAAAAACTTTGTTGTAGAAAAACTCATCTTTATGTGTTACGAAAATAAATTATCATCAGATTTATCATAAGAGATCGTCTCTTACAAAAACATTTTTATAGCAAACTTTATTTACTTAATCTTACAATTTATAAACATTACAAATCATACAATGTGTGGATAATGAATAAATCATAATTTATTATTACAGTCAATCTACAGTAATTATAGAAAATCTGAAACTCATTAAATTCAAATTATAAAATGACTTTCTTTAATATGTAAATGAGATTTCTAACTGGTGACAGGCAACAACTCATGGATTGGCGTATGAACCCGAAGCTAAGCAGAATAGGACTTGTCGCCACCGTTCCATTAGAGCAACGTAGAACGGTTAATTCTAAATGGTACACCAGCATTGATTTGCCAAAAGTGTTGGAAAAAATCAGGGAAACCAATCGAAGAATTCGAGTTATTCTCCATCACGACAATGCAAGATTTCACATATAAATACAAACAAAAACGGTTTTGAACAGTAAAAACATGGAATTGATAGGTCATACGTTAATGTGATCAAATCACATGCTTTGAAGAGTACCTCAATCGGGATATTTCGAATTAAGTCAGATCCAATAATAAATATTTGTTTTCTTTTGTCTATATCAACACTTAAGTAACAACCCTCGCTTAAACTGTACACGTAAAATATTTTGACGGAAATAAATGAGATTTTATTCCAATTACTTGTTTGGATTTAATTAGTCACCTCATAAAACCGTTTTTCTATTAGATAGTAGATGTAGATATTAGATACCTGTCACATTTGATATAAATTTTTCTCTTCAAAGTTCAAAATATTGAGATATATATCTCATCAAGATTGAGCTAATTGGCATAGAAAAACTCTCAGTTCAATTCTTTAATTTACTTCTCTTTCCCTCAAATAAGGCTTATTTGAGGATTTTCTGGAGATTTTGTTGTCGATAAGGCTTAAAAGGCAAGCGGATTTCCAATATATTGAGAAGGTATCTGATGTATGGAATCAATGATTACTTAATCCGCTTGAATCGCCTCCCATGAATCTTTTATTAATTGCTGATATAGTGTCTGGACGTGAGTAAACGAAAAGACATAATCTTGTTTATAAGAAATTTGTAGAAGTGATTCAACACAATAAAAATGAATAGGCAGTACCAAACAAAACATAAGTATAATTTATTTAACAACAAAAAAATAAACTTATGGATGAGAAATTGCAATTATTTTTTAAATAGATTAATACTGGTATGAATAAGTGGGAGAAACTAATGAAGTTTATTATAGTATCTAAAATAGCCTTACTTCTGCTTGCCAAGAGAGAGCTAATATTTATGGGACGAATCAAAGAAATGTATCAATTAGATATAACTACTTCATTTTTTGCACAATATGATTAGTATCGCCTATCAAGACGCTTCAATAGCTTGTAAAACTGTTTTTAAGTCTGTTATTAAAGCAAGTTTGAACTGGATTTTGTAGGTACCATACAAGCATTGTTTTATTGCTAACGCTTCGGCGGAGTAAACTGAAAAAAAAGTGGTATTCTAAATTTTTTAACATGATTTATATTTGAAATAAAAAATGCTGCCCCCCTTCCATCGTCATATTTAGACACATTTGTAAATATTTTAGTTATATTGTCTCCGAAAAATTTGTGAGTATGCACCATTCTTTATTGGAGCATATCATTCGAAGGATTTAGTTATTACAGAAAAAAATAGCAACACATGTGAGAAATGATAACGAACAGTTGATTTCCAGTTGAATATTCTCATTTAAGAAGGATATTATCAATTGATTGAAGAAATATCCATGATGTATTAAGAAAAACTACCCAGCCCAAATCAGTAAGGTGATAACTTCATTAAAAAGTGGTAAAACACCTCGACCCAGATTTCCAGGCGTACAAATTTCAACATGGATATGAACTATTCTTTGTCTTCATTATGAACACTGATTGGTATTCGGTGTTCGAACGGTGAATCCCTTTTTCTCGACGTTGCCAGAATATGCATGTTCTTGGTTAATTAGCACAAGTTCATAACATAACGACTTCGTTCCTACAACTAACTAAAAATTTTATTGATAAAACACAAATTTTGTTTTTCGATCATTTCAATTAGATATTAGCGTCCTCTCTGAAACAATATGAGCATCCTTACTAGAATACGGCCAATCCTCTCCTGAAAGGGAAGTAGTGCATCCTTCTTGCTTAATACTAACTATTCAATGTGAAGATGAACTTATTGACACTGATTTAAACGATTTGATGATTGTTTTCGCGCCAGTTATTTGTTGTTAATGCCATCAATTTAGTAAATATAAGGAAATGGCAAGGGGTAAGCGGACAAGCCTCTATTTGAGTAGAAATTTTCAAAATTATAAATTTGATCATTAACTACTAATGCAATAATGCACCCTGTGTATTTGAAGCACCTATAGAACAAATCTCAAAACTAAACCAAAACCTAAGATACAAGACGAGAAGGATTTAAATGAAATATCTCTAGATACCTTGTATAATCCCTACAAATACCAAAAAATAGTATAGAATATTAATTAAAAATGAAGTGGGGAAAATAGAACAACTAGGAGGTGGGATCAAAAACGAGTTTCAGGAGCAGTTCCCTATACTGCATCTACAAAAATTAGTGTCGCATAAGTTCGTCGTATAATTTATTATCTTGATTTTTTGTTGCTAATGATTACTATTACCTATCCTCGTAGTAAGTTCATTGATATATTGCTATTCCTGGAATTTTATGAATAAAAAAAATATCCCTTGAAAGCTTCAAAATCGTCCTTTGTGTGGTTGAACTCCAAACTTGCAGCCGTAGAACTACGGAAAAAAATAAAATGAGGAAGAAAACGGGAACACAGTTGGAAATTACTAGAGAAGGAACGAGTAGGTGAATAGATTTGAATAGGAAGAAGCTTGTGCTCTGACATATGAAAAAACTGAATTTATATGTTTTGGTATATAACTAAACATGTGCTCTATTCCATTCGTTCTATTTCTAGAATAAACAGAGAATACGAAACTATCATACAAAATTTGCTTAAAACAAAAGGAAATTGATAGAGATAAATGAAACTTAACATTATATAAGAAGCATCTTTAAAGAAGAACAAGAAAAACTTACCTAACCTAACCTAACCTAACCTAACCAGCGAATATGAAGAATAATCTAACCAAAAATAACCACAACTTTCACTAAATTTATTTTGATTTAAACACAGTGCAGGTATTTAGAGGACAATTTAGCAACAAAACTGGAGTTTTATCGGATTATTTGAATGGAGTGCGAGGTCAATAACAAATTAATTTGTTCAAAAACTCGAATGTTAGAATCAAATTAGAACTGACTACTGTGCCACAATACGTGAACAAAGAAATAATCATTTTTGGAGAAAAACAAGCGAATGGCATGTTACAATATATGGCGAATCCCCCAACGTCTCCTGAACACTACCAGTTTCTCGTCAACTGTAACAAACTCAGATGGCTCATATACATCTTTGTATTTATTAACAATAGTATGAACAATTTGTCAAATGGGTGCGAGCTTGTCTTAGAAGAAATTTAAATCTTGAGATTGAAAGGGTTAATCTGAAAATTTCATTAAAATAAATTACTCCATTTAGTGCTTTTAGCTCTACAATACTGGTGCATACGGTATCGCTATCAGGACAATAACTGCCTCTAACTAATTTAATTTTTTTATTAGGTTTTTCAACAATAACATTGGCAGTGGCAATAGGATATTTTTCTCGAGAGGTACTGAGAGTGGCAAGACATAAAGATTAGGGATTGTCGAATAACTGTTAATATTTTTTGCATGCGGACGGATAGTCGGCGCGCGAACTTTGGAGAGTTAAAGACCCCATGCACCAATCGAAAGTCAAAATGCGCGAACAAACGATAAATTTGAACGCTAATTATATAATTACCAACATTTTGTGAATTATTTAATTTAAAACCATAAACCAGTACAGTGCCCAAGAGAATGGGCACTGTACTGGAACCATCTCATCTAAGTATTCCATATGTAAGTGAGGATTCAATAAGTGTATGGATATAGAGTTTTTACAGTTTCTATATTTTTGTTAAACAACTTCAATTTATATACAATCGTCGCAGGTTTGTGTTTCTGTGTGGATGTGCGAATCCCATCCTAAGTGTATGTCGAGTTTTATCCCTAAATTTTTAATTCATTGGGGAACGTTGATAACTTTGCCATAATTTGAAGTAAAAGGCATAAATTTGTTTCATCATAGTTCACAGTTAGGCATTTGTGATCGAAACAGATTGTTTTGGAAATCTAACTCGAAGTTTGTTTTCAACAGTGTCATCTACATATCTGATGAGTCCCTCTAGGCTATCGAGGGTTAATAAGCTATTCAAATATAATATAAATAATATTGGTTCTATAACTGTGACTTGTGGAACGCCATAAGTAATATCACATAGCTTTTCACTAGTAAAAAGTGGTTAACGGTATCCAATGCTTTCTAAACATCTAGGAATATGCACAGAAAGAACTCTTCCACTTCTATCGCACTGTGGAGTATTGATGATAAGTTGGCAATCGCTTTCTGAGTGGATATTCCCTTGCGAAATCCAAATTGTTTGTCAGAAATCACAAATTTTTCAAAAAAGTCGGCTAGTCTATTCATAACAATTTTTTCAATGTTTTTAGAGATATCGGGCGGTAATTTCCAAGTCTTATTTTTTACCTCTTTTATAGATTGGTAACACAATCGTCAATACGAACTCATTCGGGCATATTAAGATTCAAAAATTTCATTGAAGGTATGGAAATTTCTTCCCAGGTCATTTTGAAGGTTTCAGCCCAATTACCATCGTATCCGGCATATTTTTCACTTTTTAGGGTTTGTATAGTACTTATTACTTCTGTAGATGTAGTAGGTTTAAGTTTGCGTCTTCTGCCCTATTTTTGAAAGTGGTCCGTTTGGTTTTTTTTACTGCTAATTTTATTCCAATTTCCTAGAAATAATTTTGAAAAATTTCTGCCTTATGTTTGTCGTCTCTCAATAATTTGTTTCCATCTGTTAGTAGTTCCTTGATGTAATCTCTTGGTTTTTCCAGTTTTGAAAGATCTTTTGTGTTGCTCCACAAGGTTTTGAGATGATAGTTACTTTCCAGTTTTGCTTCTTAAAGTAGTAGTTTTTGTATTGTGCTTTATGCATTTCAGAATTTTTTTATATTCAATGTAGAGGTCCTTATTTGTGTTAATTGATTTTACTAACCAATCTATTATTCAGCATTCTCTTCTCACTTGATCTCGTTTGATTTTGGTTTTCTTCGTATGTTTTTCAAGAACCGCTCTACAATATAAATGTAGACTGTTTTTGCTCTTTCGAACTTGATTCTTGGAGACTGTCCCGATCTATATTTTTTAGTTCCTCTTTAAATTTCTTGTGGTCCTGGTAAATTTTAAATGTATGGTATATTATTCTTTGTTTTATGCCCAGAGTTATATGAAAAATGATTGCGGAGTGATTAGTTATGCTTAAATCAAGTATTAATTCAGTACAAAGATCAAGAAATTCATCTGAATGTAATTTTGGAAAGATATAATCTGCCGTTTCTTCCCTGGACTCGCGTACATTTGTTTATTATTGAGAGATAGTAAGTTCACCTAAATTTTTGTATAGTTATTGATATGAGAGCAAAATACGGAGGTTTAATTTATTGCTTTCTATACGTTTAAAATAAGTCGCAAGGTTTTTATAAACGTTTCTGGTTTTGGTGACGGAGGTCTGTTTGCAGAAAAAATGAGCATGGTTTCTTTGTTATTTATTTCTATTTCGACTTCCATGAAGTTATAGATTCCAATAGGTACTATGCGTTATTGAAATTCTACGTTTTTTTTGTGTAAAGTACTACTAATTTGAAAAACTCTGGGTTTGTTACTGTAGTAGTTTCTGTTAGAATACAATTCTGTAGGTATTCATTTGCCCGAGTAGTAATTTTGCTACTATTTGAGGCAGATCGCTCCTGTCCGGCTACCCCAATGGTTTAATCCATTAGGGTTGTGGTTTAATCCATGCAGGTCAGCCACAAAATTTATTTAATTAAGTTCACCCAAAAATTTCATATTTACTTTTGTCTCCATATATGAAAAACGTAATATTATATTTTTTGGAAGCTACTAATATTGATATGTTCCTATATTCAGAATAAATTTTTTTTCCTGCAAATATATCCATTTCTTGATGTGTGTTAACGTTCACAGATTGGTAGAGGTAATTTTGTGCGAAAACAAAACACGTTTCAATTTTTTTCTTGTCCAAAAGCAATATATTAAAGTGTGGACATCCTGCAGACAGTATAATCAAGTTTCTGTCAAATATTGCTGTTCGTTAATTAGTTACATATGAATTTTGAAGTACTAAACTTCATCAAAAAAGACTGGCATCACAATAACAAAAGAGGTCAAACTTTGTGAACAAATTAGTAATTAAGAATGACAAATTTGAAGCGATTAGGGTATCCTTTTAGAAAACAAGACATACAATGGAACAAGGATTTTGTCTCATATAACCCGTAATAACGAAGTTGAAAACTGTAATATTACATGGTAACCTTACCTCTATTTCAAGTAGATATTTCATTTGTGTTAACAAATGTTTTTCATAGCAATTAAATATTCGCGGGATGGTGATAACAAGGGTAAAGAGAGCGCTTCCTATGAAAAGCTGGATCCAGGAAATTTTGATAATTAGTATTTACTTTATTCAACAAATGCTCCAAAGTTTTGTTAAATAATACAGCGGAGTGTATAATTTGATATTTGGCTTATAGCGTTTCAATAATAAAAAAAAGTTTGTTATTGTCTTTTTAAATATTAATGAACGCTCCTAATTAACCAGAATTCTTTGTTTTCTCAAACAGCCTTTAATATTAAGCTCTAGCATATTTCAGAGAAAGTGCTCTAAAACAGGTTTTTTGATTATTTATTCACAGAAATGAAGGATTACAAAACTTTTGACTTTAAACTCTAAAAGCTCGACGTTTTTCAATTACTATCAACTTTCCCTTTTGTAGAGCATCACTTTTACAGCTAATAAAATTTTCTAGAATATTCTCGTATGTTCTTTGAACACAGTCGGAACAGCACCAATGAACGTCCGAAATACTCATGTAGTCATATAGTTTTATATACTGTGTAATACGAAATTATTTTTACACTAAATTTTTTCTTTGCATCGTTAGCCAAATACTACAGAAGTAGAAAACCACCATTAATTCCTGTAGTACTTTAAGTCTTAAGGATAATTATACTTTTATTACGTGGATTGCTACTCAAATTTTGAGATATGGTAACACTTATGAGAATATATCAAATCTGACATACCCATCATAAAGTTTGACATTTTTTATGGTGAACGACACATAACATGTTGTTATACGAGTGTTATTGAGTTGTTTACAGATACTTGCAACATTTTCGTGCGATGGTTTTTTTTTATGACCTTCGATGTGGATTAAACCAACAACAGTGTGTTGATCAACTCGATACGACTTTTTGTGAGGTTAGGTAAAACACCATCTCCAGCCACCGTGTTTTTCTGTTTTTCAAAATTCAATCGTTGTCGTACTTCGCTAGAGGATAAATTACTAGAGGTAGTCCAATATTGTATGATAGTCATTTGATATACCGTGAGATTGAGGAATACTTAGGTATTAGTTCCGCTTGCAAACATTCAATATTATATGAACCTTTGCCACAACTAATCGAAAAAATTGGTGAAACAAATCGCATAAGATGAATCATTCACCACCATGACAATGAGAGCTCTTACACATCAGTTCAAACTAAAATATCGAATTGAAGTATAATCCACCGTACTTATTCCCTTAGATCAAAAATAAATTGCGATATAAACGTTTTTTTAAACCTGAAGAAGCGGTTGATTCGATCAATTCACATGTTTCAGAATGGGAAAAATACTTCAAAAATTGGTTCAAACGCATGCAAAAGTGTTTTGATCTTACTGGAGAATATTTTGAAAAACGATTAAGCCATATCCAATTGTAAATTTTTCTATTTTCCTATCCCAAACTTTAAGTAGCATACCCCGTACATATCATGACTAGAAAATTATGTTCAAAGATTAATTATATTCCCATTGTGCATACCATTTATTGATCCTGATTCTTATTTTGGTGGACTTGATATTATTATCAATTAAATCTAGATGTTTAATACTCGATATCATTTTCAATCTCAACGAGATAATGAGTACTTTATATGGTTACATCTTTATTTTCTGCATTATTATATCTTCGTAAAACAACGAACAAAACAAAAAAGATAGTAATTCATATATGTTGAAGGAAATATATAAGAACTATCAGATAATCAGAGGCAAAACCTATCTATTGAAAAAACCATTTTGGGTGCTTGACCTCTATTAGGAGATGATACAAATAATGCAAACGTTGGGTTCCAGATTGTTCAAGAATTAAAATATAATTTTAGAACTGAAAAGTGCTAGTCAACCTCTTTTTTTTCGATAGAAAATGGGACGTATTGTTGTTTGTATTCTGGAAAAAAGGATACTACTCAAGACGTGTGGATTAGAACTTTTAATGGTGTTGTGAAAGGTGCAATTAGTAGGATAAGTTCATTACCAATTCAAACGGTAAAGGCTGGAATCGAATTAGGTCATTTTACATTGATCCACCTTGAAGATATTATAAAGGTTTGTTATACTAAGTTATTTGTTAATGAGTTAACAATAGAATGATACAGCTAAGTATGATTTTTGTCAACAATAGTTGAGACAATCGAATGATATAAGTCCATATAGATTGAAATGTGTCAAGAATTCTATTTGAAAATCAAGTTAATAACTCCTAGCTCTTTTAAATAATAATAAATTTTATTTGACCTATGAACGATGTATAATTTTTTAGATTTTCTCTATTTTTCGAACGATCATCCACCAAAAAAGTGGGGATATTAAGTGTATCCATTTAGATCACTCAATGAAGAATCAACATTGTCAAATCTACACATATTGTCAACTGATAAGATTCTATCCAATACGAATTTTATATTATTTCTGTTGATGTTAAAGCAATTTTTTTCCATTCTTTAGTAATCCTTCGAAGCTATTTCTGAAATAATGAAAATCACCATTTTTGAAAAAGAAAGACAATTAAATTGAAAAGTTCAGGAGTGTCGTTAAAGTAACCGATATCATTTGTATCAGTGAAATATGGGAGAATGTTACGACCCCCAGATGTATGAATTGTAGTTGACACGCTCGGCTGAAGGCAACCTTTTTCTTTTAGTTTTGTTGCGACCAGCTACGATAATTCCTATGACAAATTCCAAATCTAGATATAAATCGTTTACCTTCATGAAAACCTTCATGTTTAGCACTGCATTCTTTAAATTTACTTCCACTATTTGTGTTTTAATAATCTACCATTTCAAAAACCTCCCAAAAACTATGTTATAATTAAGTAAACAAAGGGATTGATAGTTTTTCTGAATGGTGTGGTGGAGTAGCGTTTAGATGAACCCAATATCATTTCGTGTGACGGATTTTACCTTTTACCTTAATTATACAAGAACAGCAATCATTCAGATGGCTTCTCGACTCCCCATATCATTCTAATCGAAAGCTTTTCACACTATCTTTTACTGTAAAAAATTTGCAGTCATTCTGTAGGGCTTAGAATGGTTAATTCTAAAAATTTTATGATGATATTGATTTACAAAATGCGTTTGTTTTTTTGATTTCATCACATTTTCTTCCTGAAGAACTGATATTATTTTTCTTCATCTCAATCATATCAAGTCGATAATTCAGACTGCAAAAAATTGTTTCTTCGGTTCATTATTTGAATTTCATTAATTTTTAACTGTACGTGTGACAAAATATGTGACAATTATGTATCATAGCTGTCGAGTCCTGCATCGAATATTTGTAGTTGGAAAATAATCAAATTCTGTGCCAGAGACTTGTAGTTGATACTTTGATAAAAAATAGATTTACGTTGTTATAATTCTCAAACACAACCCTACTAAGAATAACTCAACAGAACATTATATTTTTCAATTAACTAGGAAGCTGTGATATCAGAATGTAGTGAAAAACGTTTTCATTTTGTGTAAAATCCAATTCTACTCTGAACTTATATTCGGATTTTTATTCTAAATGTCTTAATACTGAGTTGTAAAAGTAACTCATTCTATTGTTGGTTGGAATAAACCGTGCTTTGATTTTTGGATGATTACTGCTTTGATATCCTGCATCTGCATCGTTGTGGTCGGCGGTATACAGACGCTGGATCGGCATTTGTCATTGGTCCGTACGATTTAAAATGACTGAACATATCAGAATTTCAACCAACTGTAAATACGGTCTGTTATTAGTTTCATCTTCTGTTTATGATCTTAAAGCAATCGATATTTATCATATATATGCGTGTATGGAGAAATCCTAATGTATTGAGGGTGACAATTTAGCCGAAGAAACTGACAACAATATAAAAGAACTGACACTTTACGAATTAGTCATTATGTGTACAGTTTCCTCAACTTTCTGTAGTAAATTGTGACGGAGCATTCATACTAAAGTTTTCACGTTGGGTATCAAAATATTTGACAACATCCAGCAAATTCAGTTTGAAAAAATATTATCACCTCTAAAAATTCCATCTTACTTATTTTGTGTGTGTGATTTTTTGGTAGATTTTTGCCTCGTGCGAAACAATAGATTATAAGAGAATTCCCTCCGCCACTTGAAACAAATGCATCTAAATGTTCTTGATTTTAGATCTCTTCTATTTCAAAATTAGTTTTTTTTGATAATTTTCAAAACTTTATCAAAATATGGTATTGACACTGACAATTTGCTTATTTATATTAATTTATAGATCACCCTCATCATGAATATCAAAATAATGAAATCAACTTAAAACTTTGTTCTAATAAGAAAAATTAATTTTTCCTTGGTCCCTATGTCTCAAATATATAGCAGTAATCAACAAAATTATTTGTAGTTTTATTAGAATTTACAAAATAGAGCTATAAATTTCACTTAAATTATTTAGATCTTTTTTATCATTTATAGCTTTTTCGTTCTTATGAATGTGAACCTAAAAATTCCCTTTTTCGTGTATTAGATTCCGTTTCAAGAATTTTTTAATCTTTATAATTAAATTTATATTTCTTTGATATTTCATGCAGTTCTATTTTTTTTATCGTATTAATGACCTCTTATTCTATTTACTAAATACTGAGAGGTTTTACAAGGCAGTTGATATACAATATTACTTCTTTTGGTTTTTATTGTTTTAGATTTTAATTTAGTGAAATATTTTGATAATGTATTATGTCCTCTATGACTTATACTAATATCATATTTATTGAAATAATTCGATAATTGTTGGGAAAGTCCTTGTGCATATGGTAAGAAAAAATGTTTTATGTTTTGATGTTTCGTTTCTGTTTTGTTTTTAAATTTATTGTAGTATCTGTTTATCCTTTTTTTGAATATGTTATTTATCATTTTTTTCGGATAATTATTTTCTTTCATTGCAGTTTTTGCTTTTTGAATAGTTAAGCATCTAAATTCATAATCTGATAGCTGGATAGATCTATCAGCCAAACTTATTATCACTGATCTTTTTTGTGACATAGGATGACACGAATTGACGTTTAAATGTCTTGAGGACCAAGTTGGTTTCGTATACTATTCTGTTCTTACGTTATTGTTAATTTTATAAAATGTTACATCAAGAATATAGATTTTATTATTTTGCTCAACCTCCATTGTGAATTGAAGTTTTTTATGTTAAGAATTTAATTTTTTATTTATGTTTTCAATTTGATTCTTCGGTACAGCAGTAATGCAATCATCTACATATCGAAAAAAGAATAGAATATTTATATCAAGTTTGCTAAGGACAGTTTCCTTATAATCTTCAGATTTCATGATAACAGTTTTATTAGATTTATCTACTTTAAAAATTTTAAGATCTCTGTTTTGATTGATAAATTTCTTGTTTTCAGTTATATTTTGAGGTTTGATATTGTTTTTCAATTTATTTTTGAAATTAGTGATAATATTACAAGTATCAGATATTATTTTATTCTGAATTTCGTTATTTAGATAATTAGTGTTGCATTCAATATTACATAAGATATTTGTCACTAATTTTGAAACAGAAGAGATCTTAAATCAAGAACATTTAGATGCAATAATATATCAAAAGGTCTAAGAAATAAACTTCTTCAATTTCTCATTTCATAAGAACAAATCCTGCTCTCAAGTAATCGGTTTTTTTAATCAAAGTCCATTTTACATCTTTTTTATTTTTCATTGTTTCTATTCAAATCAAAACTTCAGAACATAGAAATTATTTGTAAGCAATTTTTTCATAGTTATGTTACATTATTTTTCATCGTGGCTAGAAAGTTTTTTTATTTTATAGAGTTGTTTCATTTGGTTTCACGATAATACTCATCCACATGCAGCTACGCAAATCCAAGAGCATTTGGCTCCGAATAATTTGATTATCCTCTTCACGTTCTCCATATATCACTTAGTGACCAACACATGGTTGCAAGACAGACGGTGAAAATTGTTGAAAAAAATTATATGAAAGTTGATTTGAAGATATAAAAATCACCTTAGTACTAGTGGAAATCATGTTGAGAAGTAGGAATCAATGTGAATGCCTCCATTCTAAAATATAATCACTATAAAATAATCTCAATTAGTTTTTATACAGACACTTACTTGTGAAAACATGCCTCGAATATATATAAATCAGATCTCTTCTCTTCCTCTCCATTATATAAACGAGAAAACACTTTTTTATGAAACTCAAGTTGTTCATCTGGTACATGAAAAAACTTCTGAATGTTGAACTTGATGGAAAGCTTTATAAGAACCTTGGCAATATCCCCATCTGCCTACAAGTTGTTTATTGCATTAATTCAGGTTCTTTGCTCCTCATTTTAAAGTCATTAACATCTTATTTTCTCCTTTGTTGTTCTCTAATGCATTATCTTCTAAAATCTCATTTAATGAAAATATACACAGAAATCCATTAGTCGATAGTGAAATTGTAAAAATGGTCTTTGATTTTCCTCAGAGGAAAATCCCCAACAAATTTAGTTTTTTTAAAGAAGGGTAACAAATACTAATTTCTACCTCAGGTAATATCAAAGTAATTATTTGGAATTTCATTTTGAAATAAATGGAACAACGATACATCGTTAGTGAATAAAATACTATAGAACAATCACGCTGCAGATAATTTCTGGCCAAAATTTATGATTCACTCATATTTTTCTCTAGGATAACAAAATAGTCTATTTCATATATTTTTATATCAATGTGCACCTACACTGATAAGTATTTTAATTCGCAAGGAAGTTGGGCTATTTTCAGGGATGGAAATAAATTCAAACTTCTTTTGTAGTTTCATCCATGATAAAACTTCATCAAAAATTCAAAAAGATATAGAATTATCAACCATTGCTGAAATTGATTTGTGATCTAAGTGGCTAGCGAAGTCTCTATCAAAATCGGAGATTTTGGTTGCTCCTATGATAAGTTGGGTCAGTCCGTAACTGTTTGCAAAATCTTCAGCTTCCTGCCCCTCATCGTCAGTTATGTTGAAAAATTCAATCAGCTGACGTGATGAGCATTAAAGTCATCAACGATAACAATAACTGCGTTTAGATGGTTTGATTGCATGTAATCGATTTTATCGGTTTGAAAATAACTGCCAATTGTGAGTATCCTTAGGAGATCAGTGCAAGAAGCAAAAAATTTTGTTTTCCGTTGCGTCGTTGTTCTAAACCATATGATATCAAATTCTGAAAGTTCAAGATTCTCTTTGTGCTGGCAGGATGTGTCATCATTAACGAAGACGAGTCCAAAATTATACCTGAATCAGATGTGTAAGTCGTATCCAGGATTTACAAGGTAAACCTTGGATTTTGTTGAGGTCACCTTTGTTTCTGCCCGATCTAGAATATTAGGTTTCTTCGACTTCAGATGTTAGTGTAGAACATTTATATTAGTGTTCAGATCTCAAATATTGCAGAAAACTACTTCAAAAATATTTTTGTCTGATAGACACTCCAGAATAACTTCCACGCGGGAATCTTTCACTCACGACAATGATGGTGTTCTTACCGCTCTCTTGGAAATTCACATAATGTATTGTTACAAAAGCTCGCGAAATGGCTCCTTATGCCGGCCCTGTTCAGCTAGAATAGAATTTTAAAATCGGGAATGATTTTCCCTACTATTTTTCTATCAACCCTAATTCGTCATTATTTAATGAAATTTCAATAGAAAATAGTAGAATAAGTAACTAAGTTGAAAGATGGGAAGTGAAATTCGTTCAATATTCTTTCTTTTCTTTTCTTTGCAAATGGCAGATTGAACTCGACAAGTTGGTATAGAATAAATGTGGATACTGATATATTTTTCGAAATACATTGAAAACATTTTTGGGTAGATTTATTCATATCTATTATATGAAATACATTTAACATGTATAATAGTTGAAACTTTTATCTTGATGGGAACGTTTTGTTTGGAGAACATTTTTAATAGGATAATTTATTTCAATTGTCAAGTTTCCTTTTATTCAAGTTGTCACTAGAGTATGAATGATATAAGAAGAGACTAAAAGTTGTCTGGACTTGCTGTGAAAATATTTCTAAGAATTTATGAAAAATGCCGAGTTCAATCTGCCATTTTTAAAGTTATTCAAAGAAAAAAAGAATATTGAACGAATTTTTCTCCCCTTCTTCTGTTTTGATGAATCTATTGCTGTATATAAGAGCCTAGTGGCAATGGGAGTGGTGACAGCAAAATCTCGTTCATTTTATATTTTCACTTTAAAGTAAGGATTACATAAAAACAATATGAAATTCGTTCTTTGTGAAACCACTGTCGGAAAGTGTTTCCCGCGTTTCCAAACGTGTATGCGAAGAATTGTTAATGAGTAGTTTTTCTGTTTTCATAGTTCTTATAATTCAAAAAATCTCAGGTGATGTGGGCAGTTTTTGTCTTCGTTTCAGAATATGAGTAACTCCGATAACGGTTCTTCTGAAAACTTCGTTAGTTTTCCCTATAATAGGATATTGCAATTCATTGTTCATTTCGGAGAATGTTCAAATCATGTTGTCACACCCTCTCAAATTTATTCTTTCAATTTTCTGTTTCTCAATTAAATTTTCCCAATTCGATAATTCATCACTTTTTCTGCATAAGCTAATGGATTCATAATAAGTATTAGATTTTATTATAATATGATTTGGGAAAAGCAGCATATACATATTGAATCTAGCTTATTGTTTGGATTTCTTTTTGTAGTGTTATTCTAAGTCAAATATATATCTTAGTCGACTCCATTAATAACAATAAGGGTTTGTAGGCACATATCACTGATCGGGAGCAGTGGAATAGTGACCTTAAGCCCGCTATACTGAATAATAGAAACATCTGGTACACAGACGGCTCCAGGAGGAATAGCTTGGCCGGAGCAGACTTCTGAGAGGACACCCCAAAATTAGAAAATCTTTTTCGTTGGGGAACACGCTACCGCCTTCCAAGCCGAGGTTTCGCTGTGATGGAATCTGGACGTGCGATACTCAATCGACGCCACATGAACAGAGTAATCCTAATCTGCTCAGACAGCTGAGCTGCCATACAAGCCATAATGTCTGCAAAGGTGTGATCTAGGCTTGTGCTGGAGTGCAGGTCCTACAAAATCTGGTGAGTGATGTCTGTAAGATCCAGTTTGTTTGAGTGTCCAGTCATTCGCCCAACAAAAGCAACGACGAGGCGGACTTTCTCGCCAGTCTGAGATCGGCGAACTCACCGATGGGCCCAGAACACATCCTTGGTATGGCTAAAAGTGATGAATAAAGACACATGAGACAAGCGAAGTCACAGTTGGATGGACCTTGTGCGTCTCACACTGAACAACCAAACCATGGGTATCACGGACGATCCGCAAAGCTTTTGGTGCATGAAGGAGGACGAGACCTCAAACCACGTCATCCATGAGTGCCCTGCACTCACACGAAAGCGGTTTAAACACTTCCGCAAGCCTCACAGCTTGCCTAATGGCATCAAAGCGCCTGATCGGCTTCTTAAAGAACATCGGCATTCCATAACGTCAAGTGAGGCACGACGGACCTATTTGAAGGTCTATGTGGTCAACGGCCCCTTGGGCTCCCACAATGTAAATATCATGTCGAAGAAACGTTAAAACTCGTGATCAAGTTATAGATGATGGAAGTGACAATAATGAGCAATTCATTTAAACCTCCATCATTAAAATAACTAGGGTTCCTACGTTTTCTTCAATCTTAGATATTGGGGACCTTACCTTGAAGATATAGTCCAATGGGTAAAAATGATATATATTGTTGCTTAAAAAAATATAAACGTATTTAAATCTACCGGAAAATATGAATATTTCTATTTGAAGATAGTACTGGATAACAATGGATATTTGAGGTTTCCTTATCCAATAGTCACACATTATGATAATTCACAGCAGCAGTTATTTTATGACGATAGAATAATTCAATATATTTTATTGATATTATACATTCAAAACAAGCTACTCCTCATTAGACGAAAAAAAGAATAAACAACATTACAATCACAAACCTTCTACATTGCTCGCTATTATGAGATTAGATCAGTTGCTCAAATAGTTTCTTTCTCCGTCGCTTTAATAATCTACTTTTCTTTGTTTGAATCCAATCCTGTGGGCTACCCTAATGGTGTTCGTTAGCGGAGCGTTCGTTACATTCTATTCTTGAATTAGCAATTCTGTATATATCTAGTTCAAGTAGGAGAACACATTACATTTTAAAAAAAAATTCCAGCTTTTTTTGCTTTGTTAATTTTTCAATCATTATGTCTTATTCAGGATCTAATGATTCGGCTATTCCTAGATACCCTCTAAGAAATTTCGATCATAATCTCAATCTCTAGTTTTTGATTTGTTTGGCTGACTTTGTTCACAAAATTGTAGAATTTTCTATGGCAATAAAGCATATTCTCTCTATACTGACTCTCAAAGAATACGACAAAATATTAACGACATGCAATGTGTAATAAAAAGTTTTCAAAATAATCTTTATCTGACCTTTCCACAAAGTTGGAATTGTAAATTGAAAGCATGTTCACTCTGTTATGTATACGTCAAATATACTTAAAACGTTTCTCGAAAACGATGTTTCATATTGAAAGACATTTCCAATATTACAGTTTGCTTCTCGTCAGCGCTTGATGGTTTGAGCTCCAGTCCGGCTTTCATGCAAGTTTCAATGAAACGGCGATGACGGTTTTCAATTAATGTTATTATGTTTGTTGTTTCGTAATTGAGAGCTTATTGGGGCGGTCACTTAACACTTTTCGCTTTTCAGTTATCGATCCTGGAAATAATTTTCTAATATATATAATTCAAATTACCCCAATAAAACTCAATGTGACAGTCTTTATAACTGGATCACTGAAATTTTCTGTGCTGTAAGACATCCGGACTCTATCGAGTAATATATTTTTTCGCTCAATAAAAACGCCTGATTTATTTATACGAGGATGTTCCGAAGCAAATTGACAAATAAAATTTGATTGAGCTATAAGAAAGAGTGAAAGGAAGATATTCGACAATTTTAGTGTCTTATGATATTCCATTACTTCTTTATTAAGACGATGAGAAATTTTCGATATTTTCATGTTTTATAGTGAATAGTTTGTTGAAGTCCAAGTAATAAAGATGTTAAAACAATTAGAGAACTATAAGAAGAAATACATGTTTCGGATGATAACATTGATTTGCAGTATTTTGGAACCTGTAGCAAAGTTACTTCAGGGTGAACTAGTTCCAAGGGGTTTGGTATTTCATAATATGCGGTCCATATGTATGGAATAAGTGATTTTTGCGTTATTATGTACTGTGTGATAAAAAACCTGAAACTGGTGGATTTTTATCCTTAAATTGATAATTAACATATTATCCCCTCCCCAGCACACCCTCTAAATTAAAAGCACCCACTCGAAAATTTTAAATAGGAAAATGGGTCATGTGGCACCTCATTGGAAGAGACTACATTCTGTTCCTCAAGATTTTGCTTACATATCTCTTATCCATTTTTCGTAAACTGACTCCCAGTTTTCCGTTAGCTACTTTAACCAAAGCCTCTCTTTCCTTTTTTTGACATTTTTTTGGTTTTTTGCCTAGTTCTAACATTCTTTCAATCGAATGCCTGTCTGAACACCCCGGCAGGAATTGAAAATTGTTTGTCTGGCTATTCCCATTGTTACAAAGTGATTAACCCTAAACAATTTGTTGGGATCTTGATTTTGTTTATAAGACAATTATTTCACTTGATCCGTTTCTTTTAGATTTATCATACTTGAAACTGAACTAACAGAGACGTAATGTTCATACATGGTAAATTTGACAACTGCAAAATTGCAAAATTGTAAAATATTGTAGATTGTACTGATTTTTTCTCTCACACCCTTAATGCTAACAAGTCACCATCACGATTAAATAGTTTTTAAGGTATATTTTTCTAAAAAAAGCAATATCGAATTTCGAACTGAATTCAGGTTTTTCGCGAACAGTGTTCCATATGTTTAATTAGTCCTAAGTCTCAATAATACGCTGAAGGATATCGGTTCTGCAGTACTCACACAAGGTCAAGCTTACGTGGCACGAAAGTTCCAAATCTGGGCGGTTTCCATCTAATTAATGTCGACTTTGGAAGTCTTCAAGCGCAGGAATCTTCGTCTTGTGAATATAATAGACTGAGAACCATTTACCGTCCAAATTTGTCAAAAATTGTAGCATCAAAGCCTCCGAGAAAAACACATAGAGACAGGATGTAGGGATTGAGACAAATTGTAGCTGAAGCTCAAGAAGTAGTTTCGGAAAAGGAAAAAAGAAAAACTACCTATAAAAATAAGAAAAGCTCATAAGACAGACAGTAGGCTCTAAAATAGTTCATTGTTGGGTTTTAAGAAGTAGAGGATACTAGAAAGGAGAAAAGAAGGTCTATCTACCAGAAGAAATGAGATGCCATCAAAAACGAAACTTGAACAGGGATTGAATAAATCAACCGACTTGGTATTACACGAACCTCACAACTTTTTTCGGTAGAAGACCTGAGTTGCGAGACTTGTTTTTTCTACAAGCTTTGTTTTTGATGGCATGATAAGTTCTTGAAATGTTCGTTGGTTATGTTCATACTAAATACACCGATCTATACCATTATAATACAATTAGATTCTTTGAAACATATTTCGAATGTCCTCATAAACCGAGATTCGCCTGAGTTTAATTGATAGTATAAATGTAGTGGTAGTAAACATAATGTTGAGTACATATTGGTAGACTTGGCTTGGTAAAATTGAATACATGAAGAAAGAAAAACTAGTGTAACCCAAAACATTCATCATTCTAATTGATAAATAAGGTACGGAATCGAACATATTTTGATTTATGGTAACACTAAAATTCGTACTAAAAAAATTTATATTGTAATATTTTTCTGAGTTATACGATTTCTTTTCGTGGAGTGAATTAATGAACACTGTCTCTTACGTCCTTAATTTATTTACACACTATCCACTACACTGAACTTATAATGAATCACTTATAATTATCACTTAAATTATTTATCTCAATTCCCCGACTACTTTGCTAATTCTCTGTCCACTACGACTATTTATTATAGACTGAATTCACTACGCTACATAAACTTATTTATATACCTATTCCAAAAGAATTCTCTAGATCAAGAAAAGTAAAGGAACAAAACAAATAGATAAATAGAATAAATAGAAATAAAAGATTCAAAAGGAACAATGTGAATAAACTGCTTGCTATAAAAAATTGTTTACACACAAACATCAAAAGAGGCGCGTCCACCGAAATTTAGAATACCAAGTATTTTGATCTTGCATAACAGGTTGCCGCATTCGCCGAATCTTGAAATTTCCATTGTAGTTGGACAGGTCGGTCTAGGGACCCATTTCGCCAACTTGTTCGTAACAATTTAAAAAGTTGTAAGAATTAAAAAGTTGAAAAATCTATTTGTACTTATTGAACAACTGAAAATTATTATTTTTGTTGTTTCCAACGCCAAAAGAGTGCTACATCTCCAAATACTGAAAAAACCTTCAGAAGTTTTGTATTTAATGTAGTTCAACTCCTAGGTATTATTTTGTTTTTCATGATAAAAGCATTTATCTATACCATGACTCAAATGCAGCAATATTAGTACATAGTATATAAGCAGAATGTAGAAAGAAACATTTTAAGCGCTCCAACACCGGTGGATACAACGGCGTAGAGAACGAGATAGTTTTACTTACGCGTCTGTGAGCTTTCTCTTTGGTTGGAATAATTGAAAGACCTTTCCATTATTTTATTTCAACAAGTATTAAGACACTGCACTTCAACTGGAAGCTACCTGTTCAATATAACATTGTAGGTAATGCTATCTTTTACAGAAACATTCACGTTTGTATTGAAAGAGCGAACGTGTGCCAAGAATTGAAAAGGAAAGTAACAGATTATAGAATACGAAAGCAGCATTTTTCGGAAGCTAGACGGCGTCAAGTTATGAATGGTTGACTAGAAGGAATGAAAATAGGTTTGCATTTCATTAAATATGTCCGTCTTCTTGAATCCAAATCAACTAATTTTGAACTTTTTTGCAGAGTATTTGTATGCGGTATTCACTGGGTAAGTATTGCCGTAAGAAGATATTATACGCCCACGAATTTCGATGGATCTTGAAATTATAAAAATCCCTATTCTCGATGTTAACTAACTCATTCCATTTTTAAATCGGGTTTTTAAGTAATTGTAATAATTTTCGAATTTTCTACATTATCATCATAGATATATTTTTTCATTTAGTGAACTTTATTGGTATTATCCTATAACTGGGAACAAAGCTTGATGTTGATACGTTCACGATCGTGACCCGCTGTTTGTCTCAACACATAAGGGGATATGAAATATACACTTTATAATGTGAAGACTAATTATGGTTATATTTCCTCAAATTGTCAAATTGATATCTCAAAGAACAAAGGAGGCATTGAACTTTATCCCACTAATCAATAATCTTGTATACAGTGCTTTTCAGATAAAAGTATCCACCTTTAATAACTTTTGTAATACTGGTATTTAGAAAAAATCCAAAAACACGTCAATTTATGTTGGAAGGGGCAAGCATTATGGCATATTTAAACTTACTGGAAAAGCCACCCCCTCACCCCTAGCAGCATCCCCTTTATTTTTTTAAATTACTTGTCATATTTTTTATGTAAAATTTGGATACTCCTCTTTGAGGTGATTTCAAAAATGTATAATACTTGTAGGTTAAAGTGGTTAGTTTATGAGATAAACAATTTTTCTTTTAAGAGCACAAATTTTACTTATTATTTACTTTCACCTTATTTGCCTGTACTAAAATGGGTTGTACAACAGTTTAAACTCTTTAATCTTTTTAACTGTGCTATTTATTATGAAGTTACAATAAGTGTTCAAAATGAGTACCATTCACTTCCATACAATGGTATAATCTATTTTGGAATGCCTCTCTGACATTGCTTAATACGGCTGGATTTAATTGTCGACATTCATTTTCTATCCTCTCTCGTAAATCATCCAGAGATTCTGGTTGGGTAGCATAAACTTTTGTTTTTAAATACCCCCATAAAAAGAAGTCTAGGGGTGTTAAATCCGGTGACCTAGGTGGCCACTCCATCATCTGCCCCCTTCTACCTATCCAAAGAGCAGGAAATATTTCGTTTAAAAATTGTCGGACAGGCATAGCATAGTGTGGAGGAGCTCCGTCTTGTTGAAATACCAGTAAATCTTCGGAAAGGAGTTGCATGTCTTCCGTCATGTAATTCGTTAAATATTCTAGCAGCAGCTCTTGCACAATTATTATTTTGGTAGTATAAACCTACGATTTCAATTCTTTCTTGCAAAGAGTAAACCATTTCAGAGAAACAAAATAAATAATGTATCAAATTACACTATCAATAGTGACTACAAATTCTAGTTGACAATGTCAAACTTTAATAAAAAGTAGTTTTTTGTTGTTTGGATTTTTTAAGTAGAATAAATAGCACAGTTAAAAAGATTAAAGAGTTTGAGCTGTTGTACAACCCATTTTAGAACAGGCAAATAAGGTGAAAGTAAATAATAAGTAAAATTTGTGCTCTTAAAAGAAAAATTGTTTATCTCATAAACTAACCACTTTAACCTACAAGTATTATATATTTTTGAAATCAGCTCAAAGAGGAGTATCCAAATTTTACATAAAAAATATGACAAGTAATTTAAAAAAATAAAGGGGATGCTGCTAGGGGTGAGAGGGTGGCTTTTCCAGTAAGTTTAAATAAGTCATAATGCTTGCCCCTTCCAACATAAATTGACGTGTTTTTGGATTTTTTCTAAATACCAGTATTACAAAAGTTATTAAAGGTGGATACTTTTATCTGAAAAGCACTGTATTTTATATACAATATGCGAATAGTTTTGTTAAAATGGTTATCTATCACTAAAAATTTAATCTACTACCCTACAGTAATAATTTCTGATCCTGTTATTAACATCTTTCCTCTTGCTACTAAAGCGCAACCTTAATTTACTCACTTTTAAGGGATCCTTTTCGATCCATTATATAGTTCACCTAACTTCTACACTCCATAAGAAATATAAATAACAGTTACGGTACTTCATAAAAAAACTTCATATCATACAAGTAAATGTGCGGATTAATTAAGATTATTGAAGAAATTTAAATATGACATATTCATAATGAGACATTTCTTGAACAGTATTGTCAATTGTTTCAGTCATTGATTCATTTTTCTAAATTATATCATTCTCTTTACGGAAATTTCCATATTTTTAGCTTGAATTATATTATTCATTATAATTGAATATCTTTATCAACCGCTACAGTCAAAAATATGAAAAATAAAATTTGTTCAAACATCACCTCGAACCATGACATAGATTGATGAATGATAGAATATATCAGCTTAAAAATTACATACAAAAATTGCATACGCATCGCTCTAACCACTGACATAGATCAATTAATATCTGTTTGTATCAGTTAAACAGTATGTATAAATGTTTTAAGCTCTCTTGAACCATTTGCAAATTAATTGTGAACATCTGTTTATAAACATTATGTTTAAAAAAAATTACAGAAGCACTGAAAAATGAACTAGATAGCAAACAATAGAAATAATTGTACAAGGAATAAGTATACAAATTAAAAATTATACATTTCCCTACTATATTCAAAATTGAATATTTCAACTTGAAAGTATTTAGTTAGTGCCAAAACTTGTCTAAAGATCTTTGAAATTTTTACAATGATTCATATTCTATTCTTACTGATTAGTTTCCAAATAACCACATTTGGCCAATATCTATATATTTATCCGAACAAATTTGCTTTAGAAGTTGCTGACAACTCACATGACCAGCACTAAAATAATAAATAATCACGCGTGATTATTTTCGTAAAAAAAAATGAAAAACCAATTACTTAAATTCAAATTCCACATCTTAGCAGAAAATCAGCAAAGCCCGTTGCTGAGAGTTTTTTTTTCTGAGGATTAGTTTCCATTTTCTTTCGTAAAAATACTGCGAAGATAAGGCAATCGATCATATAATAGGTAAATGCAGCCCCTTACTAATCAAAATAGAAATTATTTCTCTTAAATTTTCACGAGGAGCAAAGAACTAACCCCAATTAGTGTGGTAATACTTACAGGTCCGAAAAAAAATTTTTTGTAGGAACAAGTCCTATAGATGCAATTGTGAAACCATTGTTCCATATCAATGATATTGATTTAAACCCTTATTAGACACTAATCGTGAAAACAAACAATGCTAAGCTATTTACATGTCTCTCAAATAGGTAAATATTGAATAACCCTGGTGTAATAAATTTCAGTAATAACTTCATAATCAGCCTTCAGATTATTAGTTCCCAAACTTTTTTGTTTCATAGATCACTTTCAAAATTTTGCTGGATCCGGTCGACCATCTGCAGTTTAGATGGTCGACCTTATATTAGATCTATCTATGGAAACTTGCATTATGACTGAGTGTCAACGATGAATTGATAGTTTTCGAAAAAAACAAGATTAGAATTGACTGCTTGATAGGGTTAATTATTTGATAATAAAATCAACTAAACAAATTTTCTATTAAGTTTTGATCGATTGTGGATATCAAAAAAGCTAATTTTTACTTTTTTGAAATCTACAGTAACTCACAGCAAAAGAACCAATCAATTCTCATAAATTTTATTTAAAAAACCTCCCATTCGGAGTGGTAAAAAGACATTAAGTATATTTTCTTGTACAGTAGGTATTTATTCAAATATATAAATTATTATACAATTAATTATTAATGTTATAACAGTCGTAATATACTTAATAAAAATTACTTATAACGTAATGTAACTTATGCAATGGTAATAACAAAAAAATATAATTTTAATGAGATGAATGTACTTAATGGATTGACAGCAAATTATTGAATAATAGCAACTCTTCCCATTTTGTGATATTCAATCTGCTCCTTTTTTGTTAATGAGATTGTAACGGCACTAAAACTTTTTTCGACAAGATATGACGAGGGAAACGCGATCACAAGCTTTTGTACAATTCCCCACAGTCCAGGATATTTTGCGGGTATTTCTACCTTATATACGAGGATATATTGAAAAATTCTTAGCCTACTATAGAATCAAACAAAATTTCAATGTCAAAATATTTTATTACTCAACATATTCTCCTCTTAATTGGATACATTTATTACAGCGAACCTGCAACGTCTCTAGACCTTTCAAAAAATATGTTTCTTTTTCCTCTGCAAACCAAACCTCCACAGCTTTTATTACCCGTTGGAAGAAAATTTACGACTTTTTAAACTTTTTTTCAGTTGAGGAAAGAAATAATAGTCGGACGGAAACAAACCTGGTGAATAAGGGGGGTGTTCTTGTAATTCAAACCCTAAATCACGAAGTTTTTGCATGGCAACATGAGATTTGTGTGCAGGGGCGTTGTCCTGCAAAAACAAAACACCTTTGGATAGCTTTCCGCGTCTTTCCTTTTTAATTTTTTCCCGTAGAGTGGTCAGTACTGTCGAATAGTAATTTCCAGTTATCGATTTCTCCATGGCAATCCCAAAAAACTGAAGCAAGCACTTTTCGATCGAACGCGATGTTTCTACTGTTGCACGTTTTTGGTCAACATTCAAACATTTGGGGATCTATTTTGCAGCAATTTTCATCATGTCCAAATTGAAGTGAACTATTTAATGAACGCGTTCGTATGAAACATTCAGTGCTTCAGATATCCGTTTTAGCCCAATTCAACGCTCTGATCAAATCATGTCATGAACTGCATCGATATTTTCGGGGACTGACACAGAATGGAAATGGAAAATTCACCTCTTTTGAAGCTTGCAGTCCAATTTTTCACTGTCGCATACGAAGGACATTGATCACCAAGGGTATTAAGCATACTTTCGTAAATCTGCTTATGTCTTAACCCTTTTAAATACAGGTACTTGATAATGGCTCGATACTCCAATTTCGGTGGACATTTTTTTCTTTTAATTTATTGCGTAACTCTGGTTTACTTTTTCAACGTCAAACTTTACACTGACAATTTTAATAAGTTATTGTTCGTTGCTATGGTAACGCAATATTTTGTTTATGCATGGAACTGGTCTAGTCTAACTATTTGTCAATACATCCTCGTATACTATATATTTGATACAATGAATTCAAAATTATATTAAAAACTGCTAGACAATGAATTTTTAGTGATAGATTATCGAAATTGTAACGAAAGACAGAAAAAAATCCCCCTTCTTGCACAAAATTCTCAACAATCTTAGTTTAAGTAATAATTCTACCGTAGATTTGCCAAAAGGACTCTAATAAATCGAAATAAAACCCAATCCCGTGAATAAAATTGTATGTACTGTGGATAATTGCCACTACGAATCTCATTCGGTCTATAAAATGCCCCTGTTACTTACCACTCTATCGGGGACAAAATTTTCCGTCCTTTCGATTATAAGTCATATTTAGTATGTAAGAACCATTCAGTTATCTTTTCGGAACATATTCAAGTCCATATTGTATATATAAAACAAATATTCAGTGAATCAGGTATATGTAATCGTAAAGTCTATTTAGATAAGTCAGAAGAAATCCAATCACGTTCTCAGGCCGTGTCATAATCCACTAAACTAGAGATATAGATAGCATCAAATCCATCCACATCTTCCTTTCTCCTACAAACGAGAAACGAATAAAACTTCATTCGACAAATCTGGAAATATTTTGATGAAAAAACAAAATAAAACTCTAGAACTTTCATTTTGGAAAATATACAAAAAAAATATCATTAATAAAAAAATTTTAGACAGAGTTCAATCCAGTTCATCGCAATATATTTCATTGAACTTCATCTTATAATATTTTAAATATATATTCTCCCTATCACCCCATTTATTTATCTTGAGGAATTCATTAAAGTTCTAGTGGAAATATGTGCATATATGCTCATAGCGATTAGTCTAACAGACGTTTTAAACTGTTCTTGTTTATAAAACTCGCATGCTACAAGCTTCAGAGGTCATAAGAATGACAGGAATGACAGACATAATAAAAAAAGTATAGTTAAAGTTTGTTTATTTCACATTTTCCGCAACAGTCATTTGGGAATACATGGAATACAGGATTACTCCGCGGTTGGGTAGATAGAATAAAATGAAACAGTTGGGTTGCAATAGTTTCTTTAAATCTTATGATGTCCAGAATTTAGGAGAATTGATTCCAGTAGATTGACAAATGCGATATTGAAGCATTCGTGAAAACTTTACTACTTAATTTAAAAGCGATCGGATCAATACGTCATGCCCTATTATTTTCATGGATATAATTTCAGCCAACTTCCAGGAGATATTGCGTTTTAAAATAGTTTTTACATGAATTTGGGAATATATTACTAAGTATAAATAGATATTTTCAATGATATAATGACAAAGTGGTAGTTACGCTTAGTGAGATTTGAAAAATGTAGAAAACGTTTTGGAAGCATAATCATCTTCACTCCTATTCCTTCTATACCAGTTATTGGCAACATTGTAGTACATCCTAAAGGTACATGAAAAGTATATTTGTAATGGCGAAAAGATGATAAAACAGTTTACTTTTAAGAGCAATCCTAGATATTGATCATATTGATAAGGATTTATTTGGAGAAAGTTGAAGAGGACTGTACTTTTGAATTACCTCATGTTTTCCAGGAAAATGAATGTATACTATATTTTCACAATTAGATAAACTTAACTTTATATTAAAGATTCAATGCTACTAATCTAAATGACAGCTATATGATTTCAAAAATGGATTTTTACAAAAGTTGTTTGGAAAAACTAGATATCAATCTATTCGACGAAAAATATATTTCAGTGGAGATAAAGACTCAAAATTACTCGAAGTGATTCAAAAAGTACCAATGAAGTAACCATATTGAGATTTTGATGAATTCGCCAATAGAGTACGAAAAAATGCGTGATAATGTCTATGAAATATTAACGTATTTCGCAATATTGTTGGCACAAAACTTGGCATGTTGGAAGTGAATTGTAATAATACAATATCAAAATGGCTTTGTGAACAGCAAATGGTTAATTTATTTGATATTAGTTAGACAATTCATTTTTTATATCAGTTGTATTAAAATGTCGTATAAGCTGGAAATAAGAAAAAGCATCTATAATTTTAGGTATTGTGTCTGAAACTCGCAAAATGTGGAAAATCAAGATTTTTGCCCAAGAGAAAGCAGAAAGACTGATAAGAAGAGCAAAAGACAGAGTCGGAGTTTCTTATGGAAAATATATTTAAGTTGCCAAGACCTAATAAGAAATTTCGCAGAAAATTACGCCTAGGTGAGGAGTGTGGCCCTTTTCATTTATTTTGAGTTATTAACTTTATTAGTTACAAAGCCGTCAATTATGGTGAATAAGAGAAGTTTCATTGAGAATACTACTAGAAAAATATGTAATTAGATATTTTATTCTATCACTATTAGTATATTCGTAACTTTCTTTTCACTAATGCCAAATTGTTGCTTATTACCTTACTGAAAATTCTGATTACCGATTATATCTCCATTAGTTTGAACCCGACATCAAAACACTGAAACAAGCTCAAGTGTCACACGATGCGCTATTGGAATCATTAAATTATATTATTTTGATCAATTTTCATAATCATTCAGAACCATAGAACACTCATTTTAATTGAAACTTTGATATTTGGAATACAATGTATTCGCCTAAGCGTGACATAATGAAAACTCAGTTACATAGTTTGAATAGTAATGTAAAAACATTATTTTGCTAATGCAGTTCATTTTTGCGACGCTCTTGAAACCAAAAGGACGTTAGAAAATAATTAGGTTAATTGTAGGCCATGCTATATGATTTACGAGAAATTAGAGACGGTTAACAATCACGTATAGTTAGATACGCGACATCAAAATTATCATAAACCTTATAGGTATCTATAACATTCACTTTGTAACCCATAACATTAATATTTTGTATAAATATCTTCTTCATTCATCATATTCAATGTGTGTGTTAAAAATATACCATTAAATTCAAGATATGGTTTTATCAACCTATTAAGTACCATGAGTCCCATTTGGGGATTGTGCCGTTTTGCCCCACTGCAGTTTCATTTTGTTGATTTGTCATGTGTAAGTTGTATCATTCGCACTGTTAATTTGTTAATTGTGGAAATAGGGATCTGAACTTGAATTCGTGAATTCTGTATTTTTAAACAAAAAGAGGAAGTACATCGCACAGTCTGAGCTACTAAACTCTTATTTATAAATTTTTGAGGTTAAGTTCGAACATATTTCTGATTCTGTGAAAATTTATTATGTTCTTGTAGGTCTGAATCTGATATATTATCAATTGGTCCATTTCTATACTTATACGACTTTTTTTACTTGATTCCCATTTGGGGATGGTAATACATATCATGTTGAAATCATAAGACGGATATACGTATATCGTCAGTTTCTTTGTCTTCTTAGTTGAACACGTTTTTCACAGGAATCGGGGCTATCTATAATGTCTGTCTGTAAGAGACCTTGAACAGATATTAAATGATCCTACCTTTTGGGATAAAAATGACGTCACTACCATTGATTGACGTCAATACCATTGATTGACGTCAATACCATTGATTGACGTCAATACCATTGATATTGTTGAATGACCACCAGAAGATGTAGATGAAGTCACATATTGTGAGGATATTGACGAAAATCTATTGGAAGATGAATTCTCCACAGAAATTCTTGGGACACTGGAAGTTCATAGTATTCATGCAGAAGATACTGTCGATGATAGTTCGAGTACTTCGGGTTACCAGCCAACTAGAAAAACAACGTTCCTAGAGCAAAAAATGGAAAAAATAGAACCATCATTTTCCCTACAAAAGAAAAGTACGACACAGGATGGATTGAAAAACACAACAATATAAAAATGGAATTGAAGGGAAAAAGTCCCCATGACATTTTTGAATTATTTTTTGACGACGTAATTTTGGAGTACATGGTTAGTGAAAGCTCAAGGTTTTCTGCTCAAAATAACAACCATAATTTTTTTGTCCACCAACTGTTTGAAAGAATTCTTGGATTTTTGTATGTTGTTCGAAAATGTATGTCTATAAATTTGAATAAAAAAAATCTCCATTTCGCAAATAACGCAGAAAAAAAAAGATATTCCCAAAGACCAAAGAGACAAATTGTCCAAGATTCGACCGTTAATTGAGCATCTAAATAAGAAGTTCATGACCTTTGGAGTGTTCAACCAGGACCTAAGTATTGATGAGCAAATGGTAAGATTCTTCGGACGCTACTACCTCAAACAATTCATCAGAGAAAAACCTATAAGATTCGGGTTCAAAATGTGGGCTCTATGTTGTTCGGATAGGGGTTATAGTTACTACTTTGAGTTCGCGAATGGCTTAGATTCACAATTCGATCAATTAGATATTATTTTATCAAATATTTTTAAATTGTTGTTGATGCTAGAACATTTTCCATAGAATTCCGGCAGACTGCGCTGCAGTCGTGCCAGATATTCAAAAGTATATTTGAGTTTCAGTTGCGCCTGGTAGATGGCGCTGAGATCAGATTCTAAGTTAGCATAAGTATAATTCTAAACTATGGAGACTATACACTTTATATGTATGGTGTATAGTGTCTAAGCATTCATACTGCTATGCTACTATATACGATACATATCTCAATTAAGATTCATAAATAACAGTTCGGCTGAACACATTTGTTACTTTTTGGTACATCCATTACTTTTTTCTTACGGATATTACTTAAAACTATTTATTTTGAAATTTGTTAGTGTTTCGAAGTACATATTTTATATAATTCTTCATAAAATTTTCCTAACCTACATAACTATCCTAACCTACAAATTTTTTTGTAATTTATAGATTTTAGAGATACAATTTCAAAATTATCTCTCATTTTGCATTATACTGTACTAGAAATAGTGAATATACAAAACTAAGAAATGAAATTATAATTATACTATTTGTTCAGCCTTGAAAACTTTCACTTTTAGAATTTACCTACATTGGTTATTGTGTATTTTTCATAGTATTTTATTTCTCCAAAAAAATGCCGATCGACGTTCTCATAATGCGCATATGGTTCAGAACCACGGACTGAACAGAACACTTGACAACTAATGTCAATATAAGAGAACAAATAGAAAACTCACGTGCAAATGAGAATTCAGAGCAACACAATCAACGTCTTCGTGCTAATTCATTAAGGGAACGAGAGGCGCGTCAACAAGTGACCGACGCTCATAGAGGCGACAGCGGGTGCAAAATCATCGAGCACTGGCACGAGCATCGTTTAATCGCCTTGTATTTGAATATGACCCTGAAATAGACTATTCATCACATTCGCTAATCATGATTGGTAGTGTGGACAAAGAATGTCAATATTGTCACGCTTTCAAATACAAAGGTGAATCGGCCGGTATATGTTGCGCATCTGGAAAAATTTCATTGCTATCACTAAATCCGCCACCAGAATCTTTGAAAACGCTATTAACTGGAAACACATCTCAATCAAAGTTGTTTTTGCGTAAAATCCGTAAATTTAATTCTTGCTTCTACGTTGCTTGCTTGAGAGTGGGAAAACCATCGAATTTATTTGTTTATACCTCTCAAGGATTAACCAAAAATATTGTACATCCAATGGCATTATGATAATTTCAGTATTTGTAGATAATTAACTCTAAAAATAAATACCCGTTATAGAATAGTTTAAGATTCAACTTTTTCACCTTCAATTATCACGACTTCAAGTTTTTATTCAACATTGCTTCTACATTCAACATCTCTGAAAGCATACTAATTCATACACATACACGCTATCGATTGTTTGAATTGTGATAAATATACATGAATGACGTTAGGTATTGTAATAAGTTTCTCATAAAATTTTTCATCAAAACGGTCTAATTGGTAATTTCCAAAAGTTTACATTCAAATATTCAAAAGCTGTCAAAAGCTTATATTCGATTTTAGGATATAATAAGTTTATAGAGGGAGTAGATTTGTTGAACGGCAAAGTCCAAAAGTATAGAACCAAAATACATGGAAAAAATGGTTTTTTTCCAATATCTGCTCAAATGTTAGATACTGCAGTTATCAATGCGCTTGTGCTTTTTTGTCTTGTGAACGGTAAAATGCCACTTCTGGATTTTAGACGTGAAATAACGATACACTATTTGAAAGTCTCTTCTAAATCAGATCCGAAAAATGCGAGTAGACCACTTCCATGTACTGCCCAGCAACAGCGAAAATCGTTATTTGACAAGAACTTTTGAAGGAAAGTAAAGAAAATGAGGACAAACGTGTTATTCAAATATCGTGTAACACCATAAAAAATACAACTCAAATCTTAGAACATCTACGGCAATCCATGATAACACGTAGGCTAGGTTCATGTATTTTGTAGTAGTAAAGTAAGGGCTGCTAATTTCATCCCTATATAATGTAACAGGATTATTTAAAAAATACCGTAGTTATATCTTTGCGACTGCACGAAATTTACAGAGTTTTAAGTTTCTTGCTTTAGTGAAATTTTACAAACAAAAAATAAAAACTCAATTTTAGTCACCACCTTTTAAGGGTGATATCTCGGAAAGGAGTGGGCTGACAATAAAAAGACTAAATTTGAGAATATAGATATTGAAGAGTCATGGAGTAGATTTAAGTCCACAAAACTAAGTATATTTGTCCTTTTGCATTATTTTGGTACAAAAAAAACTATTTTTGTATAGTCAATTTTTATCCAAAACCTAAAATCCTGTTCACATTGGCCATGATTAAGGTTCATAATAACCGTAAAGTTGCGACAACTCATAATAAAACCCTATTCTGGATCAGCTTTTCCATGTCTAAAAAATATAAGATAGATAAAAAAAATATAAGAGAGTTTCTAATCTCTTTAAACTTCAAGATGAGTCATATCTGAGAGCTTCCGCATTAAGTGGATATCCAGAAATTATTGGTAATAAAATAGTTAAGTATAAATTTCCTATCCTAAAGAAAGTTCTACCGGTAGTAATAGTATTACTCTGATATGTTGATAAATCTTCAGATCCACCAGAGGGTTTTCCTTGAAATCGTGTTTTTTACAAAAAATCAGCAACAATAATTTTGTACAATTTAGTGATAATGGGAAGTTTGGATGAAAGTCGAGAATATTATTGTTTAACAATCAAAAATATTATGTGCCTATTAGAATATTATAGCATGTTCAAGTTTTTCCGAATTAACAGGGACTTAAGACCATGACCATGAGAAACTGAAATTGTTGCTGGTGTGGTGGATTATATTCAGAAACCATCTCATTTGAAGTATATCCCAGCTATAGGATATAGAAAATTTGTACTGAAGAACCTAATCTAACGAAAAGTTTCTTCTGAACACACTGTCTACACTACCACTACACCAACACTCAGAATAACACTGCAACACTGACTGAGCACGTTTCGACAACTAAGTTATCGTCTTCAGAGACTGAAGGTAAACTGGATAATTTGATTCACTTATATTGTGGTTATTAAGTGGAAAGTTATTCACTTTTCACTTAACATAGAAATATACAATAACAAAAGGACTTTTATTGAGGATGTAGCTGTACTCGATGGTTATGATAAGATATTTGTAGATAGGTTGAATAAACGTAAATGGTTCAAGGAATATTTAGGTGAAACCACTTTTTTTCCAAAATCAAAATGAATAAAAAGAATAGAAAAAATTGGTCTGGTACCTTTCAATCTTGTTTATACAGAAGGATAAGAAATAATCTTCAACAGAGTGGGTTTTAAATTGGTTTATAAATCCAACAATTGTTTGGTAATTCTAAGGATAATATATTAGATTTGGAGAAGAGTGGTATACATGAAATTATCTGTAGTGATTGTGACGACAAAATCAGGCAGACTAAGATGAACGGACCTTAAAATCGAGTATTGCATTCACAGTCATGGAATGTATATAAATGAATTAAAAGACTATTAAAAGCCATTGCTGGATATATTTGAAAACATTGAAATTGTTAAACCTCAGAACAGGGACAAACGGTCTATTCCTTACAGCCCACTCTATAGTTTAGTAGTTAAGGAATAAAGATTTTCCCGCTAGAATTTTTCGCTAGAGAAGGTTCATTGGTAGGAAAATTTGATATAAAATAGGAAAATCAAGTTAATATGTTTTAGTTTACCGTCTGAATATGATAACTTTGTTATCGAAACGCGCTCTAAACCGTGTTAGCGTAGTCAAATGAATCAATTATAAAATATACAATATATAACTTAATTTAGTGGAAAAATATATCTCACAAGGCAAGGAAGTAATAGATGGGTTTCACCAAACTCTCATATCAACTTATAGTGAATACAGAAAATCAAACTGAATTGTGGTCTCTTACAAAACAATAACGATAATTGATATTTTTATTATTATCGTTGTTCATTATCTATGTTAAAACACAAATTTTACTGACAGTAAAACTCATACAGTTATAAATTGTATTATTATCCTATATTTTCGTATGTAGGTATATCCGCAGTTTTAAACCTTAATTATTTGCAGTGATATGAGTTCTTTTCATTATATTGGTCGTATAAAAGGGTTGAAAATAAAGAAAAAAAATTAATCCAGCGCGTTAGATTTTTTTAAGGAGTCTTAAGTGAACTCAAAATCTCTTTCAATAATCTGACGATTTCAATGTGACGTAAAAAATATGTAAAAAACATTCACCATATTCAAATACTCGAGCGAGTCAGATAATGATATACATGGTTCATTTTTATATCCTAGACGCGCTGTCTCATAATTTTACGATTATCTGAGGAATTCGACTAATCCGACAAAAAAATGCTTTTTTCAAATAATTAAATTTAATTAATTTAATTTAATTAAGTAATGCTCAGGAAATATCATGAAAATAAAAAGGGTTATGTTTTTAAGTGGAATACTTGTTTTGATAAAAAATAATTTGGAACAAAATATTTAGTGCCGTTTATTGTTAAAAGAACGATCCGGCAATATGAATGCAAGTTTGTGCAAGGAAAACTTACATAAAATGAACATATAACAAATACTAACTAATTGAGATAGGCAATAATAGAAAGAAATTGATAAACATTGCTATTTATTTCAATATAAGTGATAAAAGGAAACAAATTTTTATAAATTGGAAGTTTTAAATCAAAAAAGCATAAAGTGAATAAATTCAAAGGGTTTAAGAAATCTGAGTACAAACATCGATCTAAATTGAAATTATACAATTATTATATAATATTGCTACTTAGATATGGCAACACTGATGATGCCATATCTAATGGTGAACGTACTTAGAACGTGTTAACATACGAGTGCTATTTGAGTTGTTTGGTTAAAAAATGGAGTTACATCGCGAACATTTTCGTGCAATTATTTTTTATGACGTATATTAAATCAACAGCAGAGTGCCGATCAAATCGCTTCGACTTTTGGTGATAAACCATCATCTCGAGCGACCGTATTTCGCTGGTTTACCGAATTCCATCGTGGTCGCACTTCGATACAGAATGAATTTCGTGAAGAGCTGTTGCGCCAGAAAACATCGATGTTGTACTTGAATGATGTTGCAAGATTATCTTATAACATACCGTGAGATTGAGTCATACTTTGCCATTAGTTTCATTCGCATACATTCTATATTCAACAAACATTTGGATGTCAAAAAGATTCGTTCGCGTTGGATACCGTATAATTTGACAACGGCTCAAAAAAGCTGGTATCGGTGGGTGCCAATAAATGCTGGGAAAATTCCATAGCGGTGGTCTATAAGACGAATCATGGATTTTGCATAAGAACCTTCAACCAAACAACAGTCGACTGTATGGGTCTTTCAAGACAAACCAAATCCAACGAAAAGTCGATTGCACACGAAGCACGTCGAAGCAATTGTTCGCCTGATTTCGATAAAATCAGGGAAACCAATTGCAAAGACGAATCATTTTCCACTACTATAATGAGAGCTCTCACAAATGAGTTAAATCACAAACGCTTTTGAACAATCAAAATATCTAATTGATAGGTCATCCACCGTACAGTGTTTGCACCTATTGATTTTTTCTTATTCCAGCAGATCAAAAATAATTGCAATAAAGCAACGTTTTCCTACAAAGAAGCAGTTGATGCTTTCAAATCACATATTTAGTACCAATCATCGTATCAAACACTGTCAAATTAATATTTGAGAAAGAAATATCTAGAAGCGTATCACTCTAATGGGACAGAGCACCATAATATAGATTATTTATCTCATTAGTGAATAATATTACACTATAACTGACTTAGAAATATAGGAAACAAAATATCGCATCCTGAGCTCTGTGTTTTTGTATATGATTGAAAAATAAATTCTCACAATCAGTATGAATACTTCTACATCTATTTATTCAAAAAAATGTCATTTTATCAAACTTGAAGTCTAAACTGAAAAACAAAATTCAAAAGAAACGAGAAACGTTATGATTGATGAACTATTTGTGGTCCCTAAATCTTTCGCGGTAAATCAGCATCCTGGATGGGTTCGTTATCTAGCTTGTGCATTACAGCGATCAAATTTTTGTTACTTCGGCTTGAGGATTTCGTCAGTTTATATATTTTTCGTTATCCTTGAATTATTTCCTTCAAAATAAAGAAAAAATAGCGACACTCGAGATACCGTTTTTTGTGGCTTTGTAGCCTTCCCCTTTCTTTACGTCACTCCCAAATTGTCTGATAAGTGAAATAGACACTTTTTAGCATGTATTTAATCGCCCTACCTTAAATTGATGCGCTCGAGACATTCTGATGATCAATTTTTTTTACTAGTCTCATCTTTTAATCGTGACAGGCCTTACATATGGGGCTCATATTTTGTGGAGGTTCTTAACCAGGTACTAGTTATCTCTCTCTATATTAATCTGCCGCACTTTAGCAAATCCCGAATTCCCAGCTTGTGCTTCCTTATTACTAGTTGAATTGGAACCCGTTCTTATTTAATGAATGTATACAGTTATCTTGGTCCCAAAAATAACTTATAGTTCTTCCAATATCAATTGCAGGTTATAAAAACTTATATAAAAACTCTTGCTGACAATTTTGTTTGATCTACCATAGGCGTAAATACCTCATCTAATGAATTTATTATTTTCATAAATACTCCTAAAAATATGTATATCTTATGCGAGAAAGTATTCGTTAAAAGGCAATCGAATCATTAAATTGGACGGCATTATTCGCCGTTATTTAGACAGATGCACTTAATTTAGACCCTTAATAACAGTAAGCAGTTCTTTGTATGCTGGGCCTTTTTTACGATTGCTGACAGGAATAGGAATATTTTTTTCAGACATTAATGCTAAAATCTGAGCTTTGTTACTACTACTATTTGCCTCGAGTGATAGAATGCGTTGACCATAACGATTACTGACTGTGGTGGAATATTAGATAAAAGCTTGATTGAACCACTCCTCAAATAATTATGCTGTCATATCTTCATGGTAATCAGCTGCACAGTTTTCAATTTTTTTAGCAGATATCAATAGAACATTATGCACGAAACCTGAAGAGAAGCATAGAGAATGATAGGGTAAAGGAAATAGCAACATGGAATATTAGAGGACTAGTAAAAAGGAAAATGAAATAAAGTAAGAATTTGAAAAAGAAATGCTGGACATATTGGTCAAATAAAACTGGAAAATGGACAGTTGTTAATATACAGTGCTTTTCAGATAAAAGTATCCACCTTTAATAACTTTTGTAATACTGGTATTTAGAAAAAATCCAAAAACACGTCAATTTATGTTGGAGGGGGCAAGCATTATGGCTTATTTAAACTTACTGGAAAAGCCACCCCCTCACCCCTAGCAGCATCCCCTTTATTTTTTTAAATTACTTTTCATATTTTTATGTAAAATTTGGATACTCCTCTTTGAGCTGATTTCAAAAATGTATAATACTTGTAGGTTAAAGTGGTTAGTTTATGAGATAAACAATTTTTCTTTTAAGAGCACAAATTTTACTTATTATTTACTTTCACCTTATTTGCCTGTACTAAAATGGGTTGTACAACAGTTCAAACTCTTTAATCTTTTTAACTGTGCTATTTATTCTACTTAAAAAATCCAAACAACAAAAAACTCTACTTTTTATTAAAGTTTGACATTGTCAACTAGAATTTGTAGTCACTATTGATAGTGTAATTTGATACATTATTTATTTTGTTTCTCTGAAATGGTTTACTCTTTGCAAGAAAGAATTGAAATTGTAGGTTTATACTACCAAAATAATAATTGTGCAAGAGCTGCTGCTAGAATATTTAACGAATTACATGACGGAAGACATGCAACTCATAAGTATGTAATTCAACTGATGGAGAAATTTACCACAACAGGGTCTGTTTGCAATGAAGTGCATAAGCGAGAAGGACTCGTAAATAACGAAGCAGTCCAAGTGGCAATTTTAGGGCAAGTCAGCTTAGAGGCTCAACAACCCCAATCGTTGTCAACAATAAGTAGAGCGATCGGTGTTTCATCTTCTACAGTTTTCTGAGTTCTACATAAAAAGTTAAGTTGGTGCACGAGTTGAATGAAGATGATTTTGATCGTCGTCTAGAGTTTTGCGAATCAATGACGCAAATTATCAATAACAATCCACAATTGTTAAACAATATTTGCTTTTCTGATGAATGCTCATGGTCATTAAATGGCTTAGTAAGTAGGCATAATTGTAGATATTGGGCTGAAAGTGATCCACATATTATGCGTGAATTCCATACACAACATCCCCAAAAGTTAAACGTTTGGTGTGGTATCCTAGGTGACCACATTGTCGGACCTTTCTTCATCAACGGAAATTTAAATGGTGAATCATATCTTGAGTTACTCAGGGAAGGGGTTGACCCATGTATTACAACAATAATAGAAAATGATGATAACCTTTCCGAAGATTTACTGATATTTCAACAAGACGGAGCTCCCCCACACTATGCTATGCCTGTCCGACAATTTTTAAACGAAACATTCCCCGCTCGTTGGATAGGTAGAAGGGGGCAGATGATGGAGTAGCCACCTAGGTCACCGGATTTAACACCCCTAGACTTCTTTTTATGGGGGTATTTAAAAACAAAAGTTTATGCTACCCAACCAGAATCTCTGGATTATTTACGAGAGAGGATAGAAAATGAATGTCGACAATTAAATCCAGCCGTATTAAGCAATGTCAGAGAGGCATTTCAAAATAGATTATACCATTGTATGGAAGTGAATGGTACTCATTTTGAACACTTATTGTAACTTCATAATAAATAGCACAGTTAAAAAGATTAAAGAGTTTGAACTGTTGTACAACCAATTTTAGTACAGGCAAATAAGGTGAAAGTAAATAATAAGTAAAATTTGTGCTCTTAAAAGAAAAATTGTTTATCTCATAAACTAACCACTTTAACCTACAAGTATTATACATTTTTGAAATCAGCTCAAAGAGGAGTATCCAAATTTTACATAAAAAATATGAAAAGTAATTTAAAAAAATAAAGGGGATGCTGCTAGGGGTGAGGGGGTGGCTTTTCCAGTAAGTTTAAATAAGCCATAATGCTTGCCCCTTCCAACATAAATTGACGTGTTTTTGGATTTTTTCTAAATACCAGTATTACAAAAGTTATTAAAGGTGGATACTTTTATCTGAAAAGCACTGTACATATAATGTAGAATAAAGGAAAACAATGAGCATAAATATAAACCCAAAAAAACAGAATTTAAGATTATATACACAAACCACAATATATACGAAAATTTCAGCATAACATTCAACGAGAGGCCCATAGGAAGAGTGAATAAATTCAACTATTTAGACATATGATTTTCAGAAGAATGGACATCAGACAAAGAAATAAAATGGCCCGTCGAACAGGACCGACCAGCATTTCTGAAACTTCGAAAAGTGCTTCCCTGTTCCGACTTTTATCTAAATCTATGTTTAATATATTCCAAATTCTTCTCTATGGTATGAAAGGTTGGACATTGAAGACGGATGGAATTAATAAATTTGAAAATACAGATGAAGAGACTTTTTAACAAATAACACCAATTTGAAATTGTTAAAAAAAGCGGTTTACTTAAGGCATTTAATTCGAAATACAAATCATCAATTGGAGTGGATACAAAAAGTAGAACAAAAGCAAGTAATAAGATGTATAATAAGAGAAGTACATAAGCAATATCTTAAAAACTGGACTGGAATTGCAGAAAGAATACTTAAAGTAGAAGTGAATTTAAAGCGAACTACAACAATCAATATAGTGTATGGTCCAAATGAAGGTGCAACGAAAGAGAAATAAGAATTTTGGAACAAATTGAATGAGATAAAAGAATATACTTGAGACAGATTAATAATAATAGTGGATTTTAATGGAAGATTTGGGAAAAAAGACGAGCAAAGCAGTGACGTAATTGGTACAGATAGGGAAAAAGAAAGAAACGAAACTAGACTAAGGCTAATGAATTTTTATGTACTATGCCATGTAATAATTACTAACACATTCTACCTACACAAAGATTCACTTATTCCCAATAAACTAAATAAGTCAGCAGCAGGAATGAAAATTCTATCATAGGATAGGGATAGATTTAAGGATATAATACTAGATACAGTAATGAAAGTATGTGGAATTGTGAGAACCAGTGTCAATAAAAAAGTAACAAGATAGATCAAGAATAACCGTGTAAGTTCTCAGAAGCGGACAATATGGCATCGTTGGTTCAATATATTATTGCAGATATTCTCAACTGTATCAACGGAATTGTTTACCACTTATTGTTCTTAGAATATTTTTCAATGGCAGTCAAAAAAATAAAGTATGTAGCAATGTGGTAGAAGATACCCTAAAGAACTTCATGTATTGGCTCAAATTTTGTTGTTGTTATCCTTTTAGCTATTATCCGAAGAATAATATTATTATTTCATAAACTGTGATGAAATAATTCAAGATCTGACTCCAACAGAAAACAGTTCTATAGCTGTAGCGAGATTGAAGCGATATTGGATTTAGGATCACAACAATGTGTTTGTGCTTTTAACTTTAGCTTTTTCTAAAAAAATTTCAACAACTATTTTGAATGACTTCCAAGCAGATTTTTCATTAACAGATGACAGGCTTTCAAACTGAGAATTCGTAATTTTATGGATTTGTGAACAACGAATATGCCCTTTTTCAGTTTTCCTTCCGGAATGTTTGGAAAGATTTTTTGGAAATACTGGAAAGCATCACTGTTTTGGTCAAGCGTATTTCTTTTCATGAGCTCCAATTTGATGTGTAAAGGGATTTAAATAAATTAATTGAAATACGCATCGCCCATAGCTCTGTTTACAATTCACTGCATGTACTATTGGTATGGACGGTTTTTTATTACCATTGGGTAATAAAAAACGGTCCAAAATAAAGCTTTCAGAATATATTTATAAAAGTCTATGAAGAAGCGCCACTATCATAGTTTTGATTCATTGCTTCCAAAAGTCCCGGAACATGAGTAAAATAACAATACTCATCTTCTCTTTTGAAAGAGTAAATTTTGATTCTGCTTCTGAAAAACGTTACTTTTGTAAGTCCCATTGTTGTAACCGGGATCCAAGAAGCTCTGCTTTAGATCTGATTAATTGCAAATCTCTTATAGATTATTCAATTTGGCTTGGTTAATTGAATGTGCAGTATTTTTTTGAGGTGATAACTTATCAGTATATTTGCACTCGAATTACCGGTATAAAATGGATGTGGTAGATCATTCGAATGGGCTTAATAACACATGGAACTTCGGTGTATATAATAGTTGCCTAGTTTTTTGTATTATATCCCCATGTCTTCGTAGCACAAAAGTAACAATCATTTTCATTATTACTAGGTTCTCTCCATAACATTAATGAACCAATTGAAAGATTTAACGTTTGCAATAATTTGAGGTCATGATAGAATGGGTGTCAGCAAAATATTATTAATTGGTAAACTATAATGGGAATTCCATTCAAAACACTGAAAACTGTAAAACTGTATACATTCATAGCCAACTTTCGACTTCTCTTTCTCTCTTAGAAGAAATTTTTTCTTAGACTATTCCTTGAAAATAAAAAAAATTTATAAAAAATTACAGGAGTAAAAAACGTTTTGTTATTGAATTATCGATGGCATGGAAATGAAATTTTTTTGAACAACTGACACATAATGCTTTTGAATAAGGCATTGCAAAGAAATTAATTTTTTTCGAAATTTTGGTTCTTACTCCTTAGGGATGCAACTTGTCATAGAGGTCATATTTTGGGCTCCCTTATACGTGTCGGCTTCGAGTCGGCTCTTATGTGAGACACGTTGTAGAGACAACTTGGAATAAAATTGAAAATTTATTACATTTTGGATTCTGCTTTTTGCAACCTTGTGTACGGGTGAGAAGGTCTTAGGTCAGGCGAAGTGTTTATTGTTGCTAGTGGTTCTAAGTTGGCGGTTCTCCATCGAAAGAAGATTGCAAGAGTCAGTAAAACATTCTTTCATGTATGATTCATATAAGAAGAAAGTCGTTTTTGATTTAGTTGTATAAGTGCATTGTAACTTTGTTCGAAAGATTTTTTTCCAAGCCATACTCAGATACAATTATTGAATCTTTTTCGAATTTCTATATCGTTATTGAGAGTAGATATAATAGAGAATTCGACTCGTTGTTACGGATTAGAATAAAAAGGACTTTTCTTCCGCCATAGCGACGTCCGACGATGGAAAGCTCAATTTGAAAAGCCTACTAGAAACTAGAAGTGGTCCCCAGAAAGATTATCGGGATTTGAATAACCGAGTGATCTATCTTTTATCTCGCTGGATATTGCTATTGCCAGAGGCGTTACCAGGTTTATTTTACATATTATTCAAGATAAGAAGTTTTAAATCTTTTTTCAATCAAAATAATTTCTCACATTTCCAAAAATTGTAACTATAAGCATATGAAATAAGCAAGTGAGCTCTTTTTTTGCGAACTAATTATTTTTTTTTAGTAGACTTCTGTAAATGATTTGCCCACTTTTGTATTGTTTTTTCTATTCGTATAAGGTGTCCTAGGTTTCCCCTAAAAGACTACACTGTTAGTTTCATTGTTTGTATCTTTGTAGTTTCTTATATTTTATTGATTTTTTCTGTTGGTTTTAATTTTCTGTTTTTAAAATTTGTACATTTATCTCATTTAAGCACAGTTTTTTCTTTATGAACAGTGAAATAAAACTTTATAGGAGATGAATAAAATATTTTAAAAAGGTTTAAATGACATAAAATAATGGTTATTAAGACCATGTAGAATGAATACTCAACTTCCACTTAGGATTAATTTCAACGTCTAAGTGCAGATACATCTTTTGAAATTGTTTTCTGTTAACGAGGACATAAACTCGTCTGTTACTCAAAATTTTTGTCACTGAATAATTGGAAAGGAAGTGAAAAACTTTGATAGATATTTTATGGTATTCAAACCATCAAACAAGGCAAATCAAGTAGAACTCAATCCAGGTTTGTGTCGGAAATTACAGTTGCCATGGTCTGAAGGGTAGAAGGATAAACGAAGTGGTGAGAAATCATACAAATATACACTGCAAGTTCCTTACACTATATGGCACTAGCGACCGACATCGACGAAGATATAGACCTAATAACAGTATATGAGTAAAATCGTAACGTAGTTTAACATAGTACTAGTACTTGGACAACAAAATCGACTCTGCAGTCAAAGTAATTGATAAGAGGTATCAGAGGTGAACCAATTATAGCGGCACCCTTGTAGCACTCTGCTACAAATATCAAAAACACCAAACCTAATAGACAATCAATAGAACTTCTTGCTAAACATGCGAAGAATCCTACATGGAGAGTCCAGGAGATCATATAGAAGCAATCGGAGTAAAGATGGCGGACGAAGTGGAAACATTGGAACCTAGCTGAAAAGAACACAAAGGAAAGTCGATTACTATCTGACTCAAGCTTTATCAGAAGAAGGATATTTTGGGGTAAGTCTATTTGACCGACGATGGGCGATGAATGACTGGTTTACATACTGTAAAGAAGGGCGGTATATGAGAGAGAAAGAGGCAGGTCTTTTGACTATAACAAATTTGGCAGTGTAGTAAGAAGCAAATAAGGATGAGAAAATGCATACGGTGTGAATATAACATTGGAAGGAGAGCTCTGTTTGATCAATGAACATAACTGTGATAATATGAGGAATTGCCCTCTAGGCAAACGCATTTCAGAGGCGGGGTTCAGGACATTGAGTGACATCATTCTGTCTTTTGAGTGCCTTTAGAGATTAGCAAGAAACAGCATAGATAGTTGACAAATGTTGGATAATAATTACTACCCGATTCAGATAATCTCTGGATAAAGAAGCCTTAGAGAATACTTTCATAGATAGAACATGTTTGAGATACCTGGCCTTCAGTACAGGTGTATGTTTATACTTCGTTGTCCACCAAAGTCCTCGTAATTATAAACTTATCATAACCATATCATTTTATATGACTTTTAAGTAAATGTAGAAACAGTTTTTTTCGATAATTTATGAGCGTATTGGATCTTGTGGAATCTAATTAGCTCACTCTTTTTTGAAAGATGAATGTCATCAAATTTTCCTTGGTTCGAATTTCAGAAGTAGTTATAAAGTTTTAAATTTTGTCTTACATGGAGTAAAATTCTTAAAAAAAATGAATTTTTTAAATTAAAATTATCGTCAGAGATCTGAACAGAGAATGAATTTACAAGTGGATGATCTGATCTGACATCTGCATTTTTCGCTTAATAAGAATTTCTAAGAATGTCTAGATCATAGGTGGGGAACCTGCGGCCTCGAGGCTGCATACGGCCTCCGCGAGGTTCTTGTGCGGCCCTTTGCCACCTCGTACAAAATGGTAGAGTTCGTTTAAAACAACTATTAATTTTTTAAACAGTTTTTAGCGCCCCTAAGTTGCAATAAGTATGAACTAAACGAAAAAAGCCGGCTTATGTGTGTATGTGTTTTTTCTTTTTTCTTATTTTATTCTTTATTCTTTTTTTATTTAGAAGGAATATTGGGAATTAAGAAATTGTACAATTTTCATGTAAGTGATAATAATGTCAAATTGTAAGAGAAGAAAATAGGGTGATGAAAACAGAACATTTAATGTAGAATGGGAGTTAGTTCTTTACTGCTGAGAAAGTTAAAATGATGGTTTTGTTGTGCAATACAGTTCTAAATACTTTAAAAAAAAGCGAATGCAAATAAACACTACTTAATTCATAAAGAACATAAATATTTCGCTTTAGAAGGTAAATCACGAAAAGTTGCACTTCAAAAGTTGAAAAATGAGAAGCATCATCAGCAGGCATCTTTTAGTGCCTTAGTAAATCGAAATTCCGCTGCAGTTGCTGTTACATATAAAATAGAACATATACTTGGAAAAGGGGCAAACCGTTTAATGACATTGAAATAATTAAAGAATGTATTGTTGAAGCAGTGAGTATGTTAGATCCAAAAAATGTCGACAAATACAAACAATTACCTCTTTCAAGAAGAACTGTAGCAGATCGACAGCACGAATTAGCGCAAAATGTAACAGAGCAACTTCATACAATTATACAAAATGAAGATGTTTATTTTTCAATTGCTTTAGATGAAAGCACTGATAAAACAGATTCGGCACAAGTTTTATATTTTATGCGTGGTAAAACTAAAGATTTTCAATGTTACGAAGAACTACTTGCGTTGGGTACACTAACTGGAAGAACTCGCGGAGCCGATATTTTCGAAAACTTCAAAGAAATATATTATAAATTACAATTGAATGTCAGTTATTTAGACAGTGTCTGCACCGATTCAGCACCTTCCATGAGAGGCAAAAAAGAAGGATTCGTTGCTCTGTTAAAAAAGGAAAACTTAAACTTGAAAAAATTGAAATCATTTCACTAAATGTTGCATCAGCAAAATCTTTGCGCAAAATCTAACATTTTGCAAGACACTCTGGATAGAACCATTGCCATTTTCAACTATATTCGTGTAAATGCAATGCGTCATCGTGAATTTCGGCAGATGCTCTCTTTAGTTGAGGAAACGTATAGTGTTGACCTACCATACTACTGCAAGGTTCGCTGGCTATCAACAGGTCAGGTTTTGATAAAAGTTTTGTCTTTACGACGACAAATTTTAAACTTTTATCAAGAACAAGGAAAACATCTATCAGATGAAGTATTTCTCAGAAACCTTGCATTTTTGTCTGATATGATGACAAAACAACAATTTAAATATTTACCTGCAAGGTGAAACGGGGTATATTTATGAAATGTGGCAAAATATCCAAGCGTTTAGAAAAAAATTATTGAAAACATTGCTTTGTCGATTGGAAATATCTGCAGAACACTTCCCGGAGCTAGCTAAAATGTTAAATGAGCAGAACTATGAAAATAAAATTTTCGATGGATATCTAGGTGTCTCGGATTGTTCAATAATAAATCCCTTTTTATCGCTAAAAAGGATCCCCATAGAAATCTGGAAAAATCCTGTTGAATATAGAAATGTTCTTTGAGACACTTTTAACTTTTTTTTAAAAAGTACTTTTATTTACAATAAACGACTTATAATTTCTACAGAAAATAACTTTACAGACAAATCAATATTTTAACAATGAACAGTAACAAAACAATGAATGAACCCGAATTTAATGCTAACTAATGATTTAGAAGCTTCAATTAATTGATAGGGATGTTCGTCACTGATTAAAAGGGCATTCCGAGAATATGTTTCTAATAATTTTCGTTTTAAAGTTTCCAGTTCATCTAAAGCAAAGAGCTCAATATTCGAAAGGTCTTGTTGGGATAAAATTATAGTTCGAATCAGTTTCAAAAAGAATTCGTTTATAGTTTGAAGGTTTAGAATTTCATTATGAAGTGCAACGTATCCATTGAAATCGGATGATAACTTGTTTACTGCAGCCACAATTATTTTACTATTATTATTTATCAAATTTAGAAGATTATTAAATTTCGTATCAATAGAGTGTCCAAAAGATATCTCTTTATTAAGATTGTTAATGATTTCATTTTCCTTAACATCTACAGCAGTAATTCGTGATTTCAATAATTTTAAGTCATAATCATCAGGGTTTCCAGATATATTTAATAGTTGTTCCGAGGAAGTTGAACAAACCTCTTTTATGTTTACGGGTAATTTTATGAAGATTATCTTTTGCTTCGTTTAAAAGGTGATTATATTGAAATTTCGAAGGGGCTAAAGGTCCATTTTCTAAAGGTGAATCAAAAAGGTCATTAGGGTTCGTTTCTAAAGTATCAGTTAATTTTTCTAAATTAATTTGTAAAATATGTCTATGATAATGATTTATCTCGTTTGATTTGCTTATGTCTTCTGCATAATAGCCGTTATTGGGGATTTCTTGTATCTTGAGCGGATGTCCCAGGGATAGGGTCGTCCTGTAAAGAAGGTCTATCTGAGATATTCTTTTTCTTTACGTTACGAAGTCGTTTTGCGAATTTTAAGTGAGTACTTGTGGTGTTTTGTTTGTCGGTCTTACCAACAATTTTAGTTTTGAGTTGTTTTTTTGGATGTAATTTAGAATATGGAGAGCTTAGTTTAGGTCGATGTTTTTTCTTAGTTACGTAGACAGAACTAGTTATATAGATTACAGGAATTGGTTCAGTATTCTCATTTTGTTTGTCTAGAATTTTCGGTCGTTTTTCTTTTTGTTTATTATATAAATCTATTATGAATGGTTGGAGTTCGTCTTTATGTCTTTGGTTGTATGTTTCGTATAGCGGAAGATCAAAATCGAAATGTATTTCTTCGGCATAGGGGCCATAAAGAATTGAAAAAGGTGAGAAGTTAGTGGAACTGTGGATTGATTGATTATAAATTAGAATTGCATGTGTGAAAGTATCATCTAAGGGATCATCTGGATTTTGGTCTCGTAGTGTTCTAAGTTTTTCTATAAGGGTGGAATGGAATCGTTCAACAGGAGAATTAGAAGATGAGTTATTGACCGTTGTGAAATGTATTTCAATTTTGTGGAGTTTCATGAATTCCTTAATTACAGCAGAATTAAATTCAGTGCCATTATCGCAAATAATTTTTTTCGGGTAATTGTGGTGAGAAAAATAATGTCGTAGCTTGCTAAGGATTGATACGGAAGTTTTATCAGAGATTTTATAGCATTGAGCATATTTGCTAAATGAATCTACAATCGTTAGATAATAATTTTTGTTACAATGGAACAAGTCAATGTGAATTATGTCGAAAGGCTTTTGTCCTAATAATGGGCCTAACTGAGGTAATTTATAAGGGTGTCGTTCATATTTGTTTTTTCAACAAATCTCGCTTTGATTTATTGAATTAGAAATAGTAGTTTGCATGGCTGGCCAATAAAATTGATTTTTCAAATGTTTGTGAGTTGTGATTTTCGGTATGATATTGTTTTACACAGTCTATTTGTCTTTGTTCTTCTTCTATGTCTTGTAGTAACTTATTACAAAAAATAGCCTTAACGGTCGAGTCAAAAGTTTTCTTAAAGTAGTCACAGATAAAGGGTCGAAATTCATGGGGTACATGAATCGCGAATTTTTCATTTGGTCTAAGTATTTTTTTGAGAGTATTAGGTATTTCTGTTATCCAATTGTCAGTGAGGTTTACGGTATATCTATGTTTTTTGAAACGTTTCTTATAAATAATGTCATATTCTCTAGATTTAGGGACAATAATAATTTGATTTGTTGCTGAATTGATTGGATCTTCAGTTATAGGAATTCCGTGTTTGGTATTCTCGCTGAGAGATTGATTTTTGTCGAATTCTTCAAGGAATTTGTCTAGATCAAAATCGTGGGGATCAGGGGGTTCGGCACAAATAGAAGAATTTGAAAGTGCGTTGACCTGTACTCTGGAAAGACAGTCGGCTACCTGGTTTTCTTTCCCTTTGCGGTACTTTACATCGAAATTGTAATCTTCCAGTTTCAGTCTCCATCGGGCTAATCGAGATGTGGGGTCTTTAATTTTGCAAATCCATACTAGAGGATTGTGGTCGCTTTCGACAGTGAATTTTTGACCATACAAATACGGGCGGAAATGTTTACAGGAATCTAAGATTACCAGAAGTTCTCTTTCAATAGTCGAATAATTTTGCTCGGCGGAGTTCAAAGTTCGGGAGTAATACGAAATGGGATCGTCGGTTGTCAAAACAAAAGGTTTTGAAAAATCTGGGTACTGCAGAACTGGGGCATTGCATAAGAGTTGTTTGAACTTCTCAAAACATTCTTTGTAATTGATATTCGTTGGGTTTATGATAGCTCCTTTACGAGTGCATCGAGAAAAGGGTGATGTTATTCTTGCAAAATTTGGGATGAATCTTCTGTATTATCCAATGAGTCCTAAGAATGATCTCACTTTGTCTTTGTCTTTGTCTAATTGAATTTTCAAATTTGCCTTTCGGAATGTTTCAAAGATTGCAGCAATATGAATCAAGTGTTCTTGAAGGGACTTAGAGAAAATTATGACGTCGTCCATATAGACGAAACAACATTTGTGGAGAAAAAGTCGGAGAATGTTATCCATCAATTTTTCGAGAGTGAAAGGTCCGTTTTTAAGATCAAATGGCATTCGTAAAAACTCGTAGTGACCATGTGGTAAGGAAAAAGCTGTTTTTTCGATTGAATTTGAGTGGACTTCAATTTGATGGAAGCCTTGGGCTAGATCAAGGGTAGTAAAATATGTAACTTTTCCTAGATTATCTAAATTGTCTCCTATATTGGGAAGATTATACTTATCTTCAACGGTGTTTTCGTTTAGTTTGCGGTAGTCAATAACCATATGGAATTTTTTCTTGCCGAAAGTATCGGTTTTTTTTTGGTACAACCCAAACAGGGGCGGAGTAAGGAGACATTGATGGTCTAATAATTGTTTTATCGATTAATCTGTCTGGAAATTTCTTCTTGCATTGCTTTCGGATGTCGGAAGCCTTTGACGTAAATTGAGTTTTCGTCTTTTGTTCTTATTTCGTGCTTTGGTACAAAGCCTCAAAATTTTTTCCTTTTCCTCTTGGTTCAAATGCTGAGTACGAATTAATGAAGGATCGAATTTACTTGGACCGTTACATATTTCGTATTTATCTAAATGCTCGACATGTATAGGTTCTAAGGGCAAAAGAGTTGGTAAATAGATATCGTTAATGTAACCGTTGGCAACAGTATGGATAGATTCAGGAATTTTAATGTTATTTATTATAGTTTCGGGTAGGAGAATGTCGCCATTGAAGATGTCTACAGGAATTTTATTATGCAAGGTGTCAAAAGGAATAGTGGCAGTGTCGGGGACCTTTCACATTTCTATATCCATGCCTTCGAGTACATGCTCGCCGTTTACTTTCCTGCTTCGGAAGTACCTACTGTTGCAAGACAACATTTTCTCTTATGTCAAAAATAAAAACAAATTCAAGAACGCAAATTACAGATGCACATTTAGAGGATCAATTAAAGCTGTGTGTTACGAAGCTTGATCCAAATATACAATTACTGTCAAACAAAAAACAAAGTCAAATAAGTCACTAACTTAGTGAATGAAAAAATATTTTTTATTATATTCTTTTATAATATTTTTATATTATTTCATATGTATATTATATTTAAAATTTTGTAGTATTATATTTTATTTTTTCTATATAATGCAATAAATTATTAAATCTAGAGAAAAACTGTAATAATTTCATAAAAGTCACTTTCTTAGGTCAATCAGCTTATGCGGCCTCTCTTATTGCTGCCTAATTTAAATGTGTCCTCTAATGGTAAAAAGGTTCCCCACCTCTGGTCTAGATGTATTGAAATTCCAAAATTCGGCGAAGGCGCGTGCGACACTTTCACTTACTAAACAATGGAACCCATTTGATGTTTGTTTGCTATATCCGTTTTTACGGCAAGCGGTTTATTTAGATTGTTTCGTTTGGATAATTTCTACAAACGTGTCGATTTGTTTTGTTTCTTTATTTTTCTAGAATTCTCAATAACTTCGTTTGGATATATAAGCGCAATTTAGTTCAGTTTATAGTTTATATATAATCTTAGTGAACTGAACGAATTAGCAAAGTAATTGAAGAATTAAAATACATTATTTAAGTTATATTTGAGTGAAAGTTATTAGTTTATCATTATAAGGTAAGTGAGGCGTATAGTGTGTCAATAAATTGAGAACGTAAGAGACGGTGTTGATTAAGTTACTCCATGAATATAAATAGTGTAAATAAATACGAAAAATATTACATTGGTGTCAGGTGTGGGGTATTGTAAATAAATTGTGACAATAAGTGACCTGAAAGTAACGGAGCTGAAATCCAAACTTGAGAATCGCGAGTAGGAAACGTCCGGTAAAAAGAGCGAATTAGTAGAAAGACTCAAAGTGGCTCTGGTAAGTGACGGCTTTGATCCAGAAACATATTTGTTTGAAGACGAGTCCTTCACCTTGATCTCGTCAATTTTTACTTGTGTGTAAAAAAGATTTCGACATTGAGAAACGATATTTTTGTTAATATGGAAGACAAAATTTCAACGATATCTCTGCCAATATTGACGACAAAATATCGACCACGAAGGAAGATATTTCGACTATGAAGAGCGATATTTCTGCCTGAATTTTATCATTGAAAACAGACATTGCCACTGACATCGAAAATAAAATGTCATCTCTAAAATCAGTTATCAAAAATGGGATGACAACGATGGAAAATCAGATGGACGAGAAAATCAAGAAATTGGAACAAAATGGTGGCAGATCACATCAACCATATACTGGTTATTAGCGATTCGATTTTTTTAACAGTTAATTATTAGAACTTTATTCACAGATATTTCTCAAATTAAGTTTATGATTAAGGTCTGTCTGAAGTAATTTTTGAGGTTAGTGATATTGTATTTAAGTTGTTGTTTCAAGTGGTAGTTTGATGATGATCTTTCTGCGTTAAAAGATGTACACTCTGTGATTATGTGTTTTATAGTCAATTTGCAATTACAGTTGTCACATTTGGATTAAGGTTTCGCATCAAATAAATAGTTATGGGTCTGTCGCGTATGGCCTAGACGGAGACGCGTTAGAAGAACTCTACGATTTTTCGGTAGCACTCACCATTGTTTCACGGAGTATTTCATTTCAAGCTCGTATGTAGACGTTGATTATTTGTTCTCTCAGTGATTGAACACTTTACGTCTTAAGTTTGATTTAATATCGGCACTAATTATAAAGTTCGCGCACTCCGCACTATCATTATTTACAGCTTCCTTAGGGACCAGCGATTGGATTTTACATTAGCTGCATACATGAGGCTCAAATATATTCCGATTTCCTACTGGTGTTGTTTTGAATGCACCTGTTATCAAAGGTAAGGCTGTATTGTGAAAGCTATCTAGTTTTTTTTAGAAGCGATTTGTTAGATGATGAATATACAATTGATTTGGAAAAGTTCATAAGGATTTGTTATGTTATATCTTTCGTAGTGTTTTCAAGTTGCTAATTTATCTGTTTCTAATTTATTTTGTGTTGAATTGGCATTACCAAGACTTCATTGGCTGTAACTTGTTGGATGATTGTTTCTTTGATATTGACTTCTAGAATTTGGCAACGTGAATAGCTAAGAATAATTTCGAATAAATGAAATTCATAATATTTTGAAATATTAGGAAATTTAGGAATTTGTTTTTCTGTATAAAGTTTTCTTGAATATTGGATTATGTCCAGTATATCGTAACTAAAAAGTATAGACGTATGTACAGAATTAAGTTTCGAAAATACAACTGCATCTTCATTATTATCTATAAACGTTATTTTTGACTGAAAGTCTAAATTAATCTGATCCTAATCATATTTGAAACGTTAAAGACCTTTCTAGTGTTTCAATTTTATCATATACAGAGGCTAAAAATCGTTGTAAATAATTATTAAACTTTACTTCATTATCATTTAAGATAGTAATTTATTTATTGTAATGATCAATGAGTTTCTTCTAAAGAGAAATTCGAAGGTTGGTTCCGTCGATAATGTTCTTTTGATTTTGTTGATATGAAGTAATTGTATTATTTGGTTACGTCACCCAAATTTAGTAAATGTTTTCGTCTTCGAAAATGAGGATTTTTTGCAAAGAATCTCGAATTTGTCTAATTGTACTTTAAGCTTTTCGTCACGTAATTTGAAAAATGCTAATTACCAATTAAAATTTATTCGCTTATCTATTGAAATGAAATAATATATCCATCTAAACAAAATATATATTTTCCTTTACAGTTGAAATTGCCTCAAATTAAAAAAAAACGCAAACTTGTATTAATAAACCCACTCAATGAAAACATAATATTTTCTTCTCTTTCAAAGAGCTTTCACAATTTTCAATAGAAGAACACGAGTTTAAAAACAATTTAAATAAAAAAATTTACCCAATACTTGTAAGAAGTCCCCTAAGAAATAAAAACAAGCATATTACTTTGATAACCATAAATAACTTGGTAACATTTATTGGTAGTTTTTTTTTGTAGATTCAATCTAAGTGGTGTTTCAACAAGTGCGCAAGATTTCAGTGTACAATAAAACATGGTTTACTGTGGCAAAGTATAGAAATATTCATTGATTAAGGAAATATATATTTGGGAATTATGTATAAAATAGAATATATTGTAAATGGCCGCCACAGCTTTTGACGAAAATTTTCAATAAAGTCGGTAATTTCGGCTTTTAATGCTTAGATGGTTGTAGGCTTATTGGCATAAACCTGTGACTCCAGATAACCTCACAGCCAGAAGTCTAACGGCGTAGCACGATAACGTTCATCATTCACTGTTACTGCATTACCTTCTTCGTTTGTGAAAAAAAAAAACGGTCCAATTATCCCTCCAGTCCAAAATGCATACCATCTAACGATGACCAGTTGTGAAGGCATTGCTTTGTAATGAATCATTCGTGGATTTTCTCAAATGCGCCAATTTTCCATTTAACGAAGCCATCGAGGTGAAATGAGCCTCATCACTAAAAATGGTTTTGTTTGCAAAATCAGCAGATTGCTCAGGAATCCAATCGGTAATTTCTCTTCGCTGTTCATTGTTTACTGGCAGAAGTTGATTCAGTTAGATTTTGTTGGCATGCAGCTGTAAACCTTGAGTGAGAATTCGCTGAAAAGTGCTTGTTGAAATGTCCAATTCTTGATCCCAATGGCGAATTGACGTCTTTGGCCTTTCTGTTACACTCTCCACACCCTAACACTCTCTTGAACTGCCATGGTGTTTTGTTCTAAAAGATCTCTACTATATCGTATCGTGTGTTTAACATCACGAACAGAAACCAGTAGTTGACAATCAGGACGCGTTGTTCTACAGTGTAATGCCCCATGTTCAATTACTCCTGTCAACATTCGATCATGTGAAATTATGACTGTCAAATATGGCGCGTACCTCAAATCTTGCGCTCTTAATTAAACACTGTTTATATAGCCAGAAATCAACAAAAACCTATGTGAACAATTGTAAATTGATTTCTTGAAATTTCTGAATGTTATAAACATTATTTCTTTGTGTTCAAGTGATCCCTCTTTGAATCATACAATGTTAAAAGTTTCTTTGGTTATTTTACCAAAAATGTGTGGGGAGGTTTAACCCAAAACAATTTTATAAATTTACTAAAAGAAAATAATTCAATTCAGTTTAAGAATGACCCAAAATATTTTATAAAACCTATTAGGTGATGGAAAATTTGAGTAGTAATTTTACTATACAATTGTTTAATTTTATTATAAGTATAAATAGTGAATTCACTATTCAGTTTTGTCACTATACCACTCAATTTACTTTAATTCAGTTTGAGAAACTTAAAAATATTTTCTCAATAAATAAACTGTCTTCTTCTGACAAGCTATTATGTTACAGGTAGAATGATATTGTGATTTTTAAATTTTTATGATTTTAAATTTTTTTTTATTTTCCTCTAACTCACCTGAATTTATTTAAAAATAAGAAGCAAAAGTGTTCTAGACTCAGGTTTAAATGCAAACGGCGTAGCTATGGTCAACTATTCATAACTAAAATCACAATTTTTTTGTAATTTGGCGATAAAACCTGGAAATAAAAATACTATGAATTGTTGTCGATGTTCATTTTGATGAAAGTGTTCATTCTATTCACAAATTAATTTTTAAATTTTTATTTTCTGCATCTCTTTCATACTATGATAGATATGTAATTCAAATTAACTATGCACTGCGTTAACAGTAAACAATTTTTTGTCGTATCGACTGATACTCTGACTGACAAACAGTTCATTTTTAAGTGTCTGGTGGAATATAATTTCTGTGTGTACAACTTTGAAATGCCTGATAATAAAAAACGTTAAGAGATAAAGAAACTCTAGTTTTGATTTTGATCTATAATTGACTATTATTAGAACGAATAGTTATCCATGTTGATGATAAAATATCTGGAATAAAAGCATTACTAATTTTATAGTTCAACAAATTTTGTTCAACAATGGCAGTTTTTTCTAAGGAATCTTGAGAAATCTTGTATAAGGTCAAATTAGAAACCGATAAAATCTGAATAATATGATTATATTGATATTTTCTATTAATTTTTAATGTTTATTGTTAATTACTTCTTTTCAATTGATTTTCCATTCAAAAATAAGATATCTTCATTATGTAGTACTGTAACAATATTCATAAAATTTTTTCTATCAGAAAAAACAATACTTATTCTAATATTTCTTATGTTCCTACATCAGACGTAGATATTAAAATAATATATTCTTATAATGATTATAATGCTAATTACGCAATTCCTCTCTTCAGTTTCTCTTGATCTCCACTTCACTGTAAAAATACTAAAAGGCAGATCCCCAGATTCAATGATCTGAGCTGCTATCTTTGGATCGGTGAGCCGTCGATCAGGCTTATTGATCAATATAATACGTTCATTATCATCGGTTGTGGTTTTTTTTATCACAAAAGATATTGGTGGATGCATATTTTTTTACGTTCTAGTCGGTCAGGGTATTTTTAATTCAACGGAAATAGAAGGGTTACTTCTGCACAAGTTACAACCGATACTTCCTTGGTTTTACTTATTTTTAAGCTCATAAACCTGAATTAGTGAGAACATAAACAATTCGTATACGAACTTAACAAAAGGATATCTTGTTCGGAAAAATATAAATCACAGTATTTTATTGTGTATCACAGGTCTACCTGGAACTAAACTAATAATAATAATGAACAAATCAAACAAAATTTGAACACTATTATTTTTGATTATTTGATTATTTTTAGTTACATACTGCTTCGATCTTCGCTAGACAATAGAGAGAGAGAGATATTCTTAAGTGTCAAAAAATTGTTACAATTTGTAGACAAAAGCTTGTGAAAACTAAAAAACAAACACAAAAATAACTAAATAAAGACAAACAAATAAAATAAAATTTCAATTTCAGTAACAAAACTATGCCCTCGAATTATTGCGCAGTACGGGATAAGATGATACCGATTTGATTTCAATTGGCAAGTGATTGTGCATTTTTTTTGCATTTTGAAATATTAAGACCTTAACTAATTCTGAACGTGGAGTCGGTAGGTAAAGGGTGTGCTCCGCGTTCAGAATTATCACCGTGGATAACCGTGCAACGACCTTTCTGAAATAGTAGAAATTATGAAACGGATTCAAAGATGAATAGGGAAGGAAGAGCTAGAATTTTTTATCTTTTAAAGAAGTCCTTGCAGTGAGCCCTGTTGTTTACTCCGAGTAAATATCTAACAGCTCTCTTTTGTAGTTAGAAGATTCGCTCAAATTAAGTCGCACTACGCATATCAGAGATGCGACTCAATAAGGGCATAATAAACTGAGATGGATAAGCTCAGTTCTTTGGAAACTGATCTCAGCACAAAATAGGAGGAACTTAATTTTTCAAATAAGGCGGCAATATGTAACTCCCATTTCAAGGAATTGTCCACAACAAGCCTTAAGAATTTAACGGATTCGACGAAGTCAATGGTGGCTGCAATGTATTTTTTATGATAAAACTTTGGTTTTAGAAACGATATGATAGAGAAGATTACAAGCGTACCGTGATTTAAGTGTGAATAGGTCACTAGATATGATCCTATGAAGTGCCGTGTGATCAGGGTTGCTCCAAGAAAAACTAGTGTCGTCTGTAAATAGACATATTTTATCCATGATATCTAGATATTATTATTTATTTATAAATAGAAGCAATAAAATAGGGCCTAATATTAAGCATTGGGGCACTCCACATTCTATTGGTTTACAAGAAGACATCGTTATATCAACCCTCACAAGCTGACTTCTGTTGGTAAGGTATTTGTTGATTAAAATATTATGATTAACACAATCGAAAGCCTTAGAAACATCACAAAAAGTTACAGTGGAGTGATGGCTATTTAGACTAGAGTAAACATTATTTAGGAGGGCGTATATAACATCATTTGTGCATTTGTCATTTAAAAACCGAAATTTATGGGTAGTAAGTATTTTATATTTAAACAGAAATGATAAAAGCCTCTTTTTGACCAATCTTTCTATGATCTTAGATAACATGGGAAGGAGTACAATGGAGCGATAATTCGATGCTATATTTCTATCTTCTCTTTTATACAGAGGTATAATTAATAATTCCAGCCGTCTTCAAAGCAATTGGGAAAAGTGCCATTTTGAAATGAAACGTTAATTAAAGTGGTGAGGTGATTTAATGTGCAATCGGGCAGATTCGAAAACATTTTTAATGTATTCATTTTTGATGCCATTAATTGTACTGCGATGCTCTGCTAAAATTACGGGCATAAAGAGGAAACTGTAAGTTAGCAGGGAGATATGAAAGCGGATCACGAGAAGAAGTTATAGAATTTGATAAATTTTTGGCTACCTTCACAAAGTAATTATTGAGGTTATCAGGTGAAGTGGAGATTATGCTCGATGCAGAAGCCTTATTTTGATGTGCTATCAAGTTTTTAAAATATTCCAAATAATGCTTCAAATTATACTCTGTTTTTTTTCCAATTTTGATAGAGTAAACTGTTATAAACTAAGTTTATACTAATACTTAAATTATCCTCAAAAGGTAGATTAATTTTTATGAGTTGAGAAAGAAACGGCAATATTACAACTTGTTCAAATTTATTATTTCACTTGTCGTACGTGGGTTAATGAAGTCTGGAATTATATTCTTTGTTTGAATGAAAACCAGCACCTAAATTAAATTAATGACCAAGTACATGTTAAACTCTCTCATTTCATTTGTCGTATATGGGTACGTAAGGGATATTTCAAATTAAATTTTTCGCCTAAATAAGAACAGTAAATTGATAGCATAAACTACCTTGATAACTTTTGCTATTACAGTGACAAGTTGATGTCAAAAAAGACCATCAAATTAGTTAAAAAGATAATAGTTGAAATAACTGACAAAAACATACTAATAGCAAACCAAATTGAGAATTGGAATATATTTTTTAATAATACAAATATGAGTAAACTGAAATATCATTTTTTTTCATGAGTTTGTTTTCCAATTTATTATCACAATTGTGGGGATTGAAGTTAAACTACCATAACACACATTTTGATGTGTATTATTTGTTTGTTTTCTCCAGTACTTTTAACAGGTGAAGAAATGTGATCTCTTTATTTTAACGCTCATTACGACTACGTAAATATGAAATTTCAGTATGCTCTAATTGAGTGCCGATATTTGCCTAACCATATGATAGAATTTGGATTGTGTCTATTATTTTTATTCATACAAATTTAAAAAGTCCTTTCATTTGATTTGTTAAAAATAGATTATGTTGCATATAGCGGAAGGAAGAAACAAATAACTTGAATGTGATATTCTGCTACTAAAATATCTGCGCTAAATATATTTTTTTCATTTTGACTATATTTTTTGTCAGTCACTAGAAGGTTGTTGCAAAAATTTTTTATTTCATAAGCAGAAATTATCAGTTCGAAAGTGAGTTCGTGAGTATTGACAATGTTTGTTAATCAAATCACAATCCATTGTCATTTGGTTCGATATAAATATTTTTGACCGTTCCTTAAAAATCCAAAATACTCATGAACACTGTTGTTGTGTCGTATAAACGTCATTGAGATTAAAGTGAATCAACAAACTTTACAAGCGATGAAGCGCCATCTTATTGTATCCTAAAAATAAAAATTGTACTTGTACATAAAATATCGATGCTTTGTTTGTACTCCTCTAACAAGATCATTATATGACATAAAGTGGAATTAAGACATCTTTGGGTACTAGTCAACTAAGTCACTAAGTTCTACATTTTGCCGCAAGAAAATAATCTTTGAATCTTGCATAATGCTCAGAACAAAAAATATATTGAAACGTTGAAAAAATCTGTTAAAGGTACATCAAAGACAATGAACATTTGGACGAGTTAACCGTATATCAGCCAAATACAAAGGAGCAATAAACTGTGTCAGTTTATCAAGACGAGTCAAATCCAACACAATTTTTTTGAAGAAAAAGCACATCCAAGCCAATGGTCAATAATTATTTCAGCATTACTAGTCATGTGAAAATACTGGCTATTCACAGCATACATGTTATTCAACTTTCAACTACTACATCAAATATAAATTGCTGAACATTGATTCAATTAACAAGACCATTTCACTGAACTGAGTATTTTGAAGAATTGCATATTTTCAGATTAGTTGCATTGATGCTCAATTGATACACAATATTGTACCCTGTAATTTAGTTATTTTCGATTTTTATTTAAAATATCTTTCAAAAGTGACTTTTTGAAACAGAAACATCAAGTAGCGTTATCGCAATGTAAGACGGTCAATTCCTAATGGTACAACTATTCACTTGCCAAAAATTATTTGAGAAATTATGGAAACTCCAACGAAGACATGAAATAGTCTTCATAATGATGATGGAAGGGTAAGTTGACGTAAGTCAACTCCCATAGTTGTGGAAGGGAAGCCAAATAATTTTGTTTTAAGTAGTCAACAATTTTAAATACTAGAAGAAGTTTTTGGAATTGAAAGTTATATGCTAGAGCATATTCACTTCAGTGGAAGTGAAAACGTTATTAGAAAATTCTAATGCCAAAAAATATTTATAAATCACAATTGAGAATATTTCTAAATACAATAAAATTGGTCTCGAACATCAATACTTGTGAGATTATAGAATATAAATAGCGACCCTCGTATATAACGTAGTTTTTATGAATCTGTTTATAAATTTATTTGATATAAAAGTCATTTTCTGGATAGGAATGGACATTCTACTGCACGAATCCTTTATTACGAAAAGAGGTATAGCCGCGGTCGATGTGCACCGGAAAAATGGATTTTGTAAATTTATGACCCCACAAAAAAAAAGAGTATATTGAATAAAAAAAAAGATTTTGATACCAATAATTTACTGCATTGTTCACCCAAATCTGAAATTTGAAGTGATCAGTATAATGGAAATAACCAAAATATTGGTAAAAAATATGTGGAGGGTTACTGGTACTATTTAAAAAGACATAGTATACAGTCTCAATAATTCTTAAATTCCAAAAGTTTTGCTAGAAAACATTGAGACTTTTATGTGGAAAGAACTTTATAGCAGAACAACCAAAGATAGATTACACTTTTAGTTTGTATGTTTCATATCTTGTTTACCATTCCAATTGTTTGTAATTTCTCTTTGTAAAATAATTTCTACATCTGAAAGATAATTGATTCTTTATCATTTAATTTTTATTATATAGTATTTATTGCTCTATTTCGTTAGTCAAGATAGATGCTTTCAATTTTGAACCTCAGAAAAGTTATTTCCTAGATCAAGGTATATAGAACATTGTACGATAATATGTTTTGTTTAGTTACATAACTATTGAGTTTTCTTAACTTTTATCACTTTTTAGTTGAATATATCCCAACAGAAATAATCACTTGAGGTTTTCGTTTATTTTGTTATATGAAATAAACTTTAGATCCAAACTGAAGCCATCACGATCATATCTATTCACCCATACAAATTCTAATAGAAAAACCAAAGAGAATGATAACGATATATAGTATGTGCAGAGTACATTGATAGTTTTGGTGGTTGCTTTCACAACTTTGTTCTATTAACTTTGAAAAGTAGCTTAACGATTTTAAAACATTCAAGTGGAAATTAGAAATATTTTTACTTAATCCAATCACTGGAGAGTGCATTCACTTTTCTGGTAATTTCTAATTCACATCAGATACTAGTTACCCTTACTTTTTTGCCATTCAAAAGAAGTGATTATAACGACTGATTTAACATTAAATTCACTGTAAAGTTACTAGCTCCCTCAAAATTCACTTGATAATCACTCTATTGATTATTTCACGTTAATAATATTTGCGTAGTGTCAAAAAACGTCAAAATTTATTTGAATATCACTGTGGTTTCCGTGTGTGTGCATTATAATGGGAAAATATGAAGAAACTGACTTTGTTCCTATTGATGCTGTAGGGCTAAAAATTATATCCCACTCTTTTCTCCAACTAGTTGTTTTGGATTTTTTTTTCTGTTTGATCTTAATATGTCATCACAAAGCATGCTTGTATTACCAGATGGGCTTTTCTCCATTTTCTCTCTAAATTTATTTTACAGCCTAACTATAGCTTCTTTCAGTAGGTCTTCTACTTTGTTCCTCTATTTTCTTATATTCCATAATCATTTTCATTTTTCTTATTATTCACGTATCTCTCCCATTATCCTTCATCTTTATTTTCTAGAAGTTTTTAGAATTCTTCTGGGATATAGAAGTTGGTGTAGCTCAGTTAAGTTCAGTTCATAATAAATAGTCGTAGCACAGAACAAATTAGCAGAGTGATCAAAGAATTTAAATAAAGTTAGTTTAATGGTAGTGATTAATGATTTATATAAATCAGTTAAGTGTAGTGTGAAGCTAATCCTTAGGCTCAAAAGTTCTTAAAAACGAGAAGAAAAATGATGAAATGTCAAAATCTTCTAGTTTACTTTTCCCTCGTATTGTTGATCTAAAATTGCTGCTAGATTGGACCAAATTTCCGTTCATAGAAATAGCCCAGAAACACTTTAGATTTTTTCCCTTGTTATGCTTATCTCATTTGACTATCGGATGCTACTCTTTTTCGACTGCTTGATGTCACCATGCATAAACCTGTTGTCTGTCACGTCGAGTCGTACAGAAAAGTGCATAAATATACCGACAGTCCTTACTTGATAGCAATTCTAATTTAAATTGAACTTATCAATCACTCAGTCGTTTATGTTTACTATTGCAATATAATGTCACAAATTCGGTGAGAAGGAACAAACATTTCTCTATTCCATTGGTCGAATGAAAATTCTGCTTAAAATGTGAATATCAAATAATTATTTGTTATGTGTTTTCAATTTTTGTTATATTTTTGTTCCTATAACCGTATAAAGATAAAGTTGTTACTAATATTTTTAGATGTGATTTTTGGAAACAGGCCTTGAAATTGAATGCGCTTAAAGATGATTTTACGTCGACAGCTCAAAACGGCTTGAAACAGGCATATTTTTGGAAGATGTTCTTAGATATTTAGAAGAGAATTATAAATGGAAGATATTATTGAAAATCCTATTGAATTTACTTACCTAAAAAATCAGCTAGGGGATGTAGGTACACAGAAGAATTGATTCAATTAGCACTGACCATATATTTTCTGGAACCTGAGACATACATGCAAATTTTCACAATCTACAGGTTCAGGTTGCCATCAGAAATCACTGTTTCACAAAAAAATGGGGTGATAAATCCCGGTTTCAATAAATTCATTTTTCTATTGTTGAAACTTCGGGCTGAAATGATGAAATAGAAAGAACGTGACTGCATAATTTGCTTGGATGAAATTAGCTTGAAATCGCATTTTTTTATGACATATCCTATGACAACATAATAGATTTTCAAGAAAGAAAAAATAAAAACAATTCTCAAGCAGTAGCAACCTCTGCATTAGTTGTTATGGTACGAGGTATTGTTAATAGTTGATGTTATGGGTGTAGTCTCAGATCAAGGATCTTATTTCAGAAAACTTCTCAAGTTAACACCAGACAATACTACTTTTTGGGTAAATAATATCAAACTGGTTTTTATACTCGTTTATGACGTTCCTCATCTTTTCAAATCTTCCAGGAACAATTTTTATTCTTATGATTTTCGTTTATCAAATGGATTTTTAAAAGATATATAGATATTTTCTATGCTCAAGTTGAGAACAAACTAGTAGATTTTGCCCCAAATTTACGGGGAGCATATATTCCCAAGTAGCTTTTAAAAAATGGAGATAAAATGGTTAAATAATCGTATGCATCGGAAATCTTCAGTCGCTTTCTTGCAGATGCCCTATATAGTTACAGAGACTTCAAGCTTCTGCATCTAGAAGCAACGCTTGCTTCAAAATTCATATAAACAATAAATCATTTAGTTGATTTGTAAAATTCTTGCCACCTTAACAACTTTAACGCATTCAAAGTACTTAAACCAATGGAGGTAAAACAAAACGAAGGAAAGGTGTGACATTCGTTAAAGAATATATAAATAATACTATGCATTTAATAAATGATTGGAAAGCAACGATAAATTCTGTTTTATCTTTATGGAAAATCCTAAAATGCAAAGATTCTCTAGAGAACTTTTTGCTGAAATTCCAGAAATCTAACCCAAATTCAATTTCTTAGTGCCTTTAAAAAATTATTTACTTCGAAATACTTTAATGAAGTTGAAAATACAAATAACATGAAAGTTATTGATACAATTTTGCTCAATATAACTCCTGATAAAATTGGGAAATTTTCTACATATAATTGAATTCCTTTCATTACATCACAGTTCTGAAACAACCTTGTATAATCACCGATAACTGCAAGCTTAGAGTCGTGTCGGCAAGTTTTTTTAATCCTGATTTCAATAATTCTGACGAAAGTGAGTTTTTTTGTCTCAATGTTCGGTGTATTAGGTAATCTTTTAACAGAATTATTCACTAATACCAAATTGGGTTCACTATATATATATAAAGAAAATGTTCATTTGAGATGAAACTCTCCGAGAATATCTGATGAATAATATTCTTATCAGGTAATAACAAACTGTTTTCGATATTCTCTAGAGTTCAATTGCTTCTAAAAAAGCTTATCTGTATCGACTCGTTTAAGAAAGGATCGTTTGATTGGTTTTTTATATAACAAAATCTCCATTTTCTCCTAAACAGTTAACGTTATCAGATTCACAGATTCTCACGTAACCCATTATTATTTAACACAAAGCAACAATAAACCCCATTAATATTTTGAAAATTGCGATTTGGATTGAAATGTGTTTTCTAATGAAGTTCACGATTTCAATTCATTTCTATATGAGATGTACAATAAATCTTATAAATCGAGCTATTCATATTCTCAAAAATAAATTATATAACGCCTTTACTGAGAAGTGTGAATGAAATGAAACGCAAAAATATTTTTATATTCAAGGAGAAAACAGTCATAATTCAAGTTTTTAGTACAATTTAAACATTAACTACAGACAGTTCCATTTTGCCTTGCTAAATTACAAAGGGAGTCACAGTATCATGAAAAGGTTCGTAATGATATGAGTGAAATGTCGCATTGTCCAAAATTAATGTTATAGGGACGCAACCTCAATTTTCTCAACAGCTGTATTGCTAATATGCTCCGCTCCCCAGTGAATAATTTAAATTGTTAGAATGCAGCTATTTCGAACAATTGCTCAATTTATTTGCAACGTTTGTTTCAAAATATACTATGTCGGGTGAACTTAAGCACAAGTGCATGTTACTTTTTGGTAGTTTGTGCAAAATATATTATGACTCCCAAGGAGCTTATTCAATAATTTACCAAGTTTCAGACTACTCAAGACTTCTTGCCGCTATTATTGAAACTTAACTTTAAATTCATGGAGTGAAGATAATTAACAATTTGCATTATTCTGAGAGACTTAAGGAATTTATTGAAAAGAATTGACTTTGCTCATGTTCAATTTATCGATGAATTTGTTGGTTGTGTAAACTTGTTGCTAGTAATAATGATTAATATTCCACCAATTGATACAATGAAACAAATGAGATTCCAGTGAAATTATAAATATATTATGACTATGCTCATTATTGATACCAAACAACCTAGGAAAAACTTCATACTTCAGTTGAGAAGTATTATACGAGGTCTGACTATTAAATAACTAGACTGGTTTCGAAAAAGGGTTTTATTATAAAAAGTATTCTACATTCTCGCCTCCCCCGCCACATACCTTTCCATACGTTCTTTCTATTTATCGAAACAGTGCCTGAAGTCTTCTTTAGTGAGTGCCTTTAGGAGCTCTACTTTACCGCTTGGTGCGCATGGTGCCAAATCTGGTGAGTCATCACGATACCATTAATGTCGAACAAAACGATCAACATTCCCTTGAATTTTGTCTGCCTTACACCACTGAAAAACACACGCAAGAGATAGAGAGTTGTCCCCAAAGGCCTCTTGCAACAATTCACAGTACTCAGTCGGAGTTTTTTCAATTTAACGAGAAATTTAAGATTGATAGGTTGATCCTGTTTTTCGTCACACATGGTGTCGTGATAGAAACGTGCATAGAAAAGATATCTAGATACCCAACACACTACTCGTTTTTTGTCCCACCCGCCTATGACGCCCTCTAGGCGCGCAGTCTCGTTATTTAATAGTCAGACCTCGTATATTACAACACTTTAGACTTTGAGCCCATAGCTAATTGTTAAGGCTCTGTTTTGATATTCTTCCTCAACTGTCTTCACAACGTATCTTAATCCGTTTGTCTCCACCCAGTTATTCGCACTTTACACAAATCTGATGTTACCTCTCGTAAGTTTGTATTTATTCTGTAGGTACACATGCCCCAACCACCTAACTATTTGTGCTATGAATATAAGATATATATATATATATATATATATATATATATATATATATATATATATATATATTATATATTTCTTCCAGTCAGGATTTGTTCTTATTCTCCATGGAGATATTCATTTTCACACGTTCTAGTATTTTCCGCAACACTTTGCTGTCGGCCTAATCATCGGTGTGTACAATTGTATATTTGCTGCTCTGGATATCCCCTTTGTTTTCGGAATATTATTCAGGGATTCTATTGCTATCTACAAACCTTCACTACACGATTTTTTAGCTCTTTCGTCTCATCATTTCTATTCGTTATCAGCAGTCCTAGATAGTCAAAGGACTCAACTGTTTTAAACTCGTTTATCTATTTTTCCCCACTTCTTCCATTGCTGTTACATTTCTATATATTTAGCCTTCTGGTCATTTCCCCTCAGCCCGGATATTTTTCATTCTTCTTCCAATCTACTACATACTTTTTCCAGTTTACCTCGGGATCTGGTTGGTAAAATAATATCGACTGCATTTACTAAAAGTTGATTTCTCCAGTGGTAGATTAAACTTTATGACTGTATTTCCTTATGATTAGTTCTCATGTGAGGTTAAAAAGATAAATATATAGGGAGTTCCCCGCTTCAGTTCTCTTTTTCTTTGAAAGTTTTGATAGTGGTCCTTCCCACATTACTTTGATCTCAGTTCTATCCAGAGTCAGTTTCATCTTTCATATTAATTTTCTTTGGACCCCCAAAACTTCTGAAGCTTTATACAACTCCGTCCTCTTTTAGTATTTTGTCTTTATAATCTATAAACAGTACATGCAGTTATAGAAGTTTTGGTCTTCCCTGAAGCCTCGTTGATATTCACCGACTTCTAAGTTATTTATTCTAGTTTGTTTCTTATTATTCTGGCCAAAACGTTGTGGGTCACATTGATATGTCGATAAATACGAGTCGAACAAGGAATACGGTATTATGGAAGTTAGTCTGGAAAAAAATTGTGTAATTCTTACTTACAAAGTAACTAGTTCGAGCTTGGAATAACATTCGAAAATGTAATCCATCATTACCTTCTCAATTTGCTAACAAACACATTTTCTTAGATTGTAAACAGAGAGGGGAAAATGGGGCTCTTTTTTCTTTCTCTCCTTTCTGTTTTCTTCTCCAAATTCAGTTGATTTTTTTTAAGAAAAGTATCAAAACGTGTCATCACAACCAGTTATCGTTTTCTCTTTTTCTAAAAATCAATGAATCTCACACCTACAGAATCCAAAAACTATGTCTTTGACTGAAAAAAACTTTTTTTCTTAGGAGCCTATTTCTCGGATGGAGTTCATTTTTTCAAATTTATTTTTGTTTCTGAGGTATATTGTTTTCCTCAAGTTTTATCAACTGTAACATATTGACATTTAAAGATATTCATTCATTCGATTTTGAATACGAGCAAGCTACATCGCGAATCCATTATGCAGATAGCTTTAATCTACAAAATTCTACAAAATATTGTATATCCGGTTGGTTAGAATATTTAATTCATTTGCTACGTCCTATACCTTTATGCGATGATTGCGAATAGTTGTCAGTATACATCTTGAATCGTACCACAGTTTCGGTTTTATATAAGTATTGAAAGTAATCTGACAGATGAGTGTAATATTTCAATGAATGATAAAATTGAAATACTTTAATACTGATTTGAACAGAACTGTATTTGAAATATTGTAAAGACGAAAATATCGACGATAATCCTGGAATATAACCTGACTGCAATTTTCACAGAAAATGATATCCAGGTGGTTTTGAAGTTAGATTCATAGTTTTTTCTATTTTCTTGATTGGTTTGAGGATGTCTTTTTAGAAGGATGAATATTCATTCCATAATTTTTATAATATAATATTGGATTTTATTCTTGTATGTTCTTATTTTAACTTTGAATTCATTATGGCTGCGGATAGAAGATTTTAAGTATTTCTTTTTAGTCTTATTGATATGAGTCGGAGCAAAAAATTAGTAGATATCACGACAATAGTCTTCGTTCGATTTACAAATAGATGTTTTATCTTCTAACATTTTATCAAGTAGTATCGGTCGTAATAGTAGATTTATTGATCATAATCAATTTTTTTCCAAATATAGGGTTTAGAAATTTATTCATCGGTTGAATCGGTAGATTTTTTAATGACAATCAATTATTAAAAGAAGTTGGATACTAAATTTGACCTATAGAAGATTGCAAAAAAATCATCAGTTTATTTGTCGATCGTAATCGACTTCTTTTCAAGTAAAAAGGTTAGAAATTCAATCTAGCGGTGATTAGGAGAGAATTCATCAGTCGAATCGGTATATTTATCGCTCATAAACGTTTTTTATTTTTTCTAAAAATAAGGTTATAACAATCAAGCTATCGGTGATTGAAGATAGTTTATCGGTCGAATCTGTAGATTTATCTATAATACTAAGAAAAATTTGGGTTATAAAATTCTGTATGCATAATTATACTGTTTTCGATATGAAAACATATTATGCTTCATGTTACTTCAGAGGATCATATTTCGGAATTGAAGTCATAAACATTTGTTTCATGTATTGTGGAATATTTAGAAAAAAATGACCTTACTCGAAACAAAACTATCATCATTTGGCAGATGGGTGTTGTTATCAAAACAGAAATAATGTGCTATCAAATGTCTTCCTTAATTTTTCTTTAAAGTATAATATCATCATTCTTCAATATCATCTGGAATCTGGACGAACGCACTTTGAGTGTGATTCAGTGCATGCCTCCATCGAGGAAAAACGAAAGAATCGTGAAAATAATCTGCCTCGTGAAGCTCGATAAATCTAAAGCCGTATGAAGCAATAAACTTGGAATATCAAGTTTTTGCTCTTGCCGAGCACTTAAGTTAGTCTTCTATAAGACCAGAGAGACAAAAAAATGATCCCGCGGCAGTTATAAATAGTTATCTACGACTTTTATCAAACAAAGAATGAAAAATAAAAATAACTTAAAATGGAAACATCTTCAGAAACTAAAAACAGTTTTACACATATTCAGTATTCAGTTTATTTTCTCTGCCAAATTTTGGAACTAATTTTTTAAAACCTAAAATACAACGATTTTTGACATTATTTTTTATTGAAATAGTTAATCTATCAAATTATCCCAACTACACTTTCTCTGGAAGCATTATCATTGGACTAATTTATACTTTTAAATCACATTGTTTAAAATAAAAATATATTTTTTTCTATACATTATATATGATAAACGCAATTTAAAATAGCTACTGAAAAGTTAAATAAAAAGAGGCTGGATATATTCCAAGCTGCTCTTATATCAATTAGAAGTACAAGTAAAAATATTAAGAAGAAGAAAATTCGGTGTAGAGTATGATTTTTTATACTAACAATAGCTTATCATATTATCTCGGGAACGTGATATCAATCACACATAGCTGCGAAAACAGAGCTCTTTAAGACCAAACTTTAGGTAAAGATTAGTAAGCTTTTTCTTGTAATTTCGATTAGCAGCATGTGCTTCTTTGCAACAAACCCCTTGATGCATTGTTTAAAATGTAGGTTATTTATTCGGAAACAGTATGAAAAAATTATCACTTTGAAACTGTAAAGACTTTAGTTTATGTACCTGGTAGGATTAGATGAAATTCTATGAGTATTGCCATTTATGAGTTTCAGAGAGTTAGTGAGATAGATATTCATTAGCTGAATTTGTGGACAATGAAGGCATGGTTGATGATAAATATATGATAAGCATATTTGTAGCTGTAAACATATATTGAGCGAGCGCTCATTTTCAAACTCTAGCTATTTTCAAGATAATCACGATGGAAACGAAAGCACTTTGATATGAGTTCCGAAGTAGGTGGAACAATCTGAGGGTATACTCAAGTTAAATATATTTCAAGAATATAGTTTCATTTTCAGATAATATTGACTGTTCTAATCGCAGACACAATCAGTTGGTTACTGAACTTTCAACCTACTTGTTTGTTACATCGTGAAATAACATGAAATGAAATAGGGAATAAACATTAGTAATCTTTAATGTTATAGAATTATTTATAATTTTGAGCACGATATTTTTGAAATTTTCATTAATCAAGGAATTAAAGGAACCATTTTGCGCTTGATTAAAAAACGATGCAGATTTATAAACGACGCAAATCCACTCGATGATAAACAGTTTTCAAACTAAATTGTTTGCTTTGCTTGAATAAAGACAAAAACCGCTAACAGGTATGCTCATCAAAGCTTTATCTCCCTTTTTAACGTTGATATCTATCTTAGTTCTAAAAATAGGGAGAAAGAACATCGTAATTGTCAAACTTAGCACCGAAATGTCTGTTAACATTTCTGAGGTAAACTTGAATATTTGCGGAACCGTAAAATTGAATAAATCCGAGGGGAGAAGTTGCCTTTCGCACAACTATTTTCAAATAGCAATTTTATTAATGTTGTTGATTTGCAATTTCTCTCAGTTTAATGTTATTGGGTAGATCGTAAAGACAAGACAGACAGAAAACTGTGCATACTGTGCAAATATTGAATATCTTCTTCGTATACTGACGTTAAATATATAAAGTTTGTATTTTGGATGTAGAAACGAACCAAGTAGCTGTTAGTCAACTTATTTATACCAACCTATATAAAACAATTTATGATAAAATATCTTTGGCAGAAATTTGATTCATTTTGCTTGAAGGTATAAGTAGTATAATGATGAAGAAATAAGAATTCAATTGAGGTACAGAAAAATGAAAGAAAGAGAAGTTCATGACATCTGTGTCATACGATATCTTGTTCCTGACACTACGAAATTATAAATAATGTTTGTAAATAATTTTTCAACTATACATTTGAAAACAATGAACAACGCACAACAACAATTCTTGAAATGGAACTTTATAACTTAAACTTGTTTTCAAAACAGTGTGATAGTGCTCCGTTACAGTGATGGTCTTAGATAAAATACTTTGAAGCTGCTAGTGCACAAAAACATAGCATATTGAAATCTTTCTTTTGCAAAGAAGCCAATACCTTAAAACTTTGCTGGTTCGCCACTTGATCTTATTATTACTTGTAATCTCAAGAAATATCAAAGAAATGTAGACTACGAACTAAAGACATTTCAATATTGTAAAATTCCTATTGCACATGCCGTACACATGAAATTATACAAATTTCTTCCAAATAAAAAAAAAACAAAATTAGTACATATTTTTCAAGTGGAAAATTTGCTGTGAATTCAAAGTAAATGGACCACTGAGCACGCAAATGTTTTAATACAATATTCATATTTTCCGTATGATTATAACAGCAGTCACTAAGTTCGATACGATCAATTTTGGTACTGAGATGTGTCCCTCTCGGAATAGGGCTACTGTAGGCAGACTTCAATAGTTCAGACTTGTCAGTCTATTAGAGTATCTACATAATAATGTGACCTGATAAATAATTATTATGGTTTAAAAATAATTAAAGGGCGGAGTAAAAGAATTAGACCTCGTACGTTATGCTAAGTTTTCAAAAAATATAACAAATATAAATGTATTAATATGTATATCCAAGTATCAAGAAATGACAATTTCCAAATTTATTTTCTTATAATTGGTGGAGAATGAGATATTCATATTTGGCAGTTATAAACAATATTTATCACGCCATAAATCTGAATTGAGGTATCCTCTATAATTTTTCATTCTGTGGAATAGTGGAATATTGTGATTAAAAATACTAAATGGCAGGGTCGATCAAAAAGTAGGATTCGAACTGTTGAATTTATTTCAAATATAGACTGGTATTCGAATTATATTTTTCAGTTGTTGAGAGTTGTAGTTGAATATCATTATATGCATTTATTCTAGAGCTAAACAATTGCATTCGTTACGTGAATGAAGTCAGTATTCACAAAGGATCATATTATTTGGAACAAAATTTCGTGTAATAAAATATTAACCATCATATGATATTTTTTGATTTTTGATGCGCTAGTTGCACTAGATTTATTGTTTTATTTATTGCGCTACTAATTTTTATCTATAATCACTCGCAATTACTTTTGTAGTTTAAACTTGAGATAACTTCACCCTAATAGATGCTATGCTGTCCTTTTCTACATCTTCTTGATGACTGTACTTATAGGTATTTTATTTTCGTACGTAATCAAATAGGCTTAGAGTAGAAATCTACATCTCGATCTTCAGCTTCTGAGAATTTTTCAAGTCCAAAATATATTCCCAATAAAACGATGAAATTAGACCAAAAAATTGGTAGGATTTTTTAAAATACTATTATAAATGAACAATCCTTATCGATCAAACGCCTGGAATAAATTTATTAGGGGTCGAAGGTCACAAAAACCATAACACAATATATAACTACGGTGCTGCCCTTTTCTACATCTTCCTGATGACTGTACTAAAGGTATTTAATTTTCCTACGTACTCATAAAGTGCGAAGCTTTAATTGAGAGTTCTGCTTCTCTCTCATTTTCTTCTTGATTAACAAAATAATATCAACTTAAGAAGTGCGTAATTGGTGATGTTTACAATATTTATTAAAATTTTTAGTTTCAGTTTTATTAATAAAAAATAACCGCTTCTATAATGATTTTCGGGAGCTGTATGGTGATCGACATAGTTAGAAAAACGCTTAAACATTATTTGATAAGCTTATTCATCTTATGGTCTTATTCATCTGAATAAGACCATTTCACTCGAACGTACTATAGAGGTGGTCAAAACAATCACAAAAGTCCAATTTTATAGAGCTACTGTAGCACCATAAGAAACTAGTCTCGCTATTGCATTATAACTATAGAACTAGTTTTTATTATAAGCCATCACTCAGTAATTTGTTATGTTTTATATGAGGAATATATATAGAACTCACTGTTAAGTTAAAACGCTTGGTATTATAGCCGATCCTTTGAACGCCTAGTTAAAAAGTCTAGTTAACATCATTCAACGCTCTTTAATATCTAACAAAATCCAAGTACATTTGTCTAAAAAAGAAAAAAAAACCTAGTTAAATGCAGTCCACTTATCGAACTAATCATACCAAAAAGCAACTGCTTTTTACTTATTAAACACACTGCACTACCATTACGCCAACACCTACAAGTACATACTCTGACGCGCGTTTCGATAACCAGGTTATCGTCTTCAGACACTGAGAGAAATTCACGATAAGTTTCGAAACGCGTGTCATACAGTGTAATTGTGAGTGTTGGTGTAGTGGTAGTGTAAACAGTGTGTTCAGTATAAATATCACCAATGGGTTCAAAAACTCCAATTTAGTAAGTCTTTACTTATCATTTTAGGGAGATGCCAGTTTAAAAGACGTATAAGTTGCGTGTAAGTAACAACAACACTTTATCGTGAAACTCGTCTAAGATAATTCGAAAAAAGACGACCCCCCTTTGAATGTAAGCTAATTCAAATATTCATATGATTCTTCCGAAAAATAAAATTAACATTAATTGTTAATTTTATTTGTTATTGTTAATGACTTTTATCAGTATAAATAACAAATTTAAGGAGAATGAGCTAATTCTGAACAAATTATTTAATGAAAATAATATGATAATGAAACTAATTTGTTTCTTGTACCATCATTCAAATTACTTCACAGTAATAATTATACATTGTATAAAGTAAATATAAGGTTGGTAGATAAATGCGTTGCACTACAGATATGAAGAAGCTGAAATGAATGAAACAGAAATCATCTTTTGTGCATACCAATGCAATAAACGGTACTTATGGTCCTACTAAATGAGTCTAAGGTTTTTTTGCTGTTTCTTGAAAGCTTGGGAATCAAGTAGAATGAACTATTATAAAACATACATCGTTCACTAAAAGGTACAATAAGTTAATACATACTCCAAATTATCCTTAAAAACTCATATTAGTTCTCAGACAGACGTTATATAATATTATTTATAAAACAATTAGGTAATAAAAGAGTAAGCTGTGTGTTCCTCAGATATGTTCATATTCCCTTACATATTTAACGTATGCTCAAAGAAAATTCAATTTAAATATTCTTCCAGATATTTGAAATATTTTGTACCAAAAACGCTGACAAATATTTGCCTTGACAGCTTTGTTACATAGGAACATCGCATGTGATATCCATATCGTATTCCACAGATTCGCCGATTTTGTAATATTGATTGGTTTGGTTAAGATTCCGTATACTGTTTAGCATTATATTTTGCAAATTATGAAGGAATAAGTGAATGAAAATTAACAGTAATTTTTTTTATTTCATCTTTTCGACAAAAAAGTATTTAAGAATTAGAAATTACTCCATCGTCATAAATATTCGTGTAATTGGAACTTTGTCACATCCTTTTTAAGAAAAATAATAGACAAGATTCTAAAAACAATACAAGAAAAAACCATTTATTTATCAGGTTTTACTCTTAAACACTTGAAACATTGAATATATTGGTTTGTATAAAAGTATGAATAAGAAAGATAAAATAGTTGTTAATTTGGTACCACTATTTCTACTTGATATTTTGGGTTTGAAAATCAGTGTGTTGCGACATTGCATTATTGGTTGAGTTGTTCTCAAAATGTCTTATATAAATAGAAGTAAAGAAAGTCAATGTCACAGTAATTTGCAAACAATAATGGAAGATATTATTAACTATATTTTAAACGTGCCAACAAACATATCATCACTTTTTCTCCAAATCGTATCTCCTGAAATTTATTTGAAATTATCAAGTTAATAAGAAGCTACTTATGGAGGAAATTCATTACAAAGTAGTTATTGATTACAATTAACAGAATATTCTAATGCTGGCTAGATAATTTTGAATATGTAGAGATTATTATCATGAACTCTTACATATGTATTCTAAAATAGATGATTGCAATATTTTCCAAGTAGTAATATGTAATGTGTAAGTAAATATAATAACATATGAATATAATATGTAAGTAAAAATGTAATTTTCAATATATAGATTTTCATTATCCTGTAATTTCCATAACCTCTATTCTCTCAAATCGCTAATATGATCCATTTTACTACAATTTAGGAAGATAACTTGTCTTATGATATTCGTTTCTTATCAAATACTTGAGAGCAATGCATTGCATTCTCATCTAGTCATTTACTTTTAAAATAGATTGTCAAATATAACTATTGATTGGATCTATTTAATTTTTGATAAATAAATTAACATATTGTTGTGGTGCTTTAAAAAGCACCATATTTGAGTTGTTTTTCTATATACGGTGTTGCACGTTGTTGCAAATCCCGGGGCTTTTTTTATACTATAATTCATTATGGAGCAATCATAATGCTCCAATAACACTATCAGTATTTGAAATGACTGATTCGAGATGGAAACAATAACTGGAGCAATAAGAGTATTGTCTTTGGGAGTCTATTCATAAATTAAAGAGAGAGTTGGGTCAATTTTCAAAATCTAAAACATTCTAATCAAAAACTCTTGATATCAATTTGTTTTTATAAATTGGATAGTTTCGTTCCGTAGACTCGAGAAATCACGAAATCAAGACTCATGAAGAAACGAAAACGATAAAATTGAAACCGTAAAAATTGTCTTGGTAGAATACCTATTATTTTGATAGATTGATCTTTGGAATGATAGAAAAACTACTATCAAATAACAATAGAAATTCACACGTAAGGAAGGTTCTTAATTTAAAATCGTATTAAAATTAGTACACAAAAAACTTTTTCAAATCACACTACTATAGAGAATTGGTAAAAGCCTCATTCACTCCATTTTCATAAAATAAAGAATCTCGTGATTTTTATATGAAAGTATGCAAATAATTTTTAGACTAAAGTAGTGATGAACATCTATTATCAGAGGCCATAGAACTCATAAAGTTGAGGAATACATCGAAGTCCTATAATAAGCTACGTAACATCATATACTATTAATTGATTATGATCCGCATGAGCATGAGGACTATAAATAATTGGTCTGTCAAGAGTGCCCTTGGTTGAAATCTTCTTCACTATGAAATTTTCTTCCGTCTTTTGTTAAATATCTGAACGCGACTCTAGCCACCTCATATATTTGGTTTGACTTCTTCTAGTCATTTTTTCCTTAGGCGCCCTCTCCTGGTTTGCCCTCCTTCTTCTTACTCCAGCATTAATCCCACAATTCTTTACTGAGACAATCTAACAATGTCTCAACTATCTTGCTTTTTGTGCTATAACTATTTGAGTTATTTCAGGCTTTTTGAATATCGTCATTAATTATTTATTTTTTCACGTCTTATCCAGATAACTTCCGCCATTTTGACACATTCATATATTTTCCAGACTTATTATTTCCCATATTTCTAGTGTATTGTTATCTATTGTCAGCCAAGCCGGCTTCTTCATTTCTACAATAATTCTTGCTTGTCATCATATATTGTATTTGTTCCTTTACTTCTCTATGATCATAGTTTGTCGAGCTGTTCTTTTTCTTGTCTGCAGAAAAGTTTACAATTTTGATCTTTTTCTTGTACTCTATTTATTAATTTCTATGGTTTTCTCTCAACTTTCCGCTTACTCCTGTCAATAAGGGCTACCTTACCCTCATTATGAAATTATTCTTTTCTCTCCTACTTTGTCTTTTCTAGGAAGACCCGCGCTGTTTTTGCCATCGCCTTTCTACTCTCTCCCCATTCCTATTCAATTGATAAGTTTCAATTCAGCGTTTTTCGTTATCCTCTTTCCTAATGCTTTCATAGCTTTAAAAAGAAGATTTTATTTTATGAATGTCTTTTCAGCAGAAGGCTGATAACTAACTTATCTCAATATCAATTTTCCCTTTTACAATGTCAATGAACATAATCCCATTTCTATTTCAAAAAAACGGATGCCATCACTTTTCTGGCAAATGAAATCTACTCTGTCTTTCTCGTAACAAGTTCGCCTTTTTGCAATCTACTGTTTTTCATGTCAGGAATGTAATGGAGGACCCAGTTTTCGTAAAAAGTCATACATGGACTCGTTTTACTCAAAACGCATCAATAGGACCCGATTTTAATTCGTATGGTCCAATAATTCAAAGTGAGCCAACGACCTAACACGCGAATGCCTATGAATGTATAATAGCCTCTTCTATAAGATTTCGCTGATGGTCTCAATTTTTAGACGTCCCGAATGCTTGTCGTCAGTCAAGCTAATACTTCCACATATGCATTCAGTTGCTCAAAATTTAACGCTTTTAAGTAATGTAATTCTTTTTCCATTTGCATAAGCGTATTGTCTATGATAACACAAATTGAGTGACACCCTGTGAATATTTTTCTCAATTCCGTAATTACCTGTATCTCGAATCGTATTTATAATAGAGGAGAATGATAGAACTTCACATTTACTTTGTCAGAGTTTCTCTACTGTTCCATTATATAACCTACACTTTGTTTTTCCCGCTGATAAAAATAATTTCTCATTCCTTGATTTTAAAAATAAAGGACAGAGAGTTTCCATGTTTCATATGAATATGAAACGGCTTTAATTTGACAAAGCAAATGGAACAATTTGACAAAAAAATCAAACAGTATATACGTTCATTTGTTTCTTCAAATTAATTCATCTCCAGGAAATTCGCTACCTCTTGATGTTTGTACGCCACCTTTGAATGAATCTTATCTTTAGAGTAGTAGAATATATGGCTGGCAATAAATTTGAAGCGTGTGTCTCACTTTGTTTCTCTCCATAATAAATGCAACTGGGGAGTTTTTTTTGCTCAAGAAATGCAGAAATGTGGAAAATATATATATTGCCGTGAGCATCATAATGATTGTGTTTAGTCATTATATTAAAGTACTAACAACGTGGTATCAAAGTTGAGTGAACAGCCGAATGAATATCACATAAATAAACGACTATATTTCTTCCAATATCAATTGCAGATTATAAAAATCTTTGCCGACAATTTTGTTTGATCTACCATAGGCGTAGATACCTCATTTTATAAATTTATTAATTTTATATATACTTTTAAAATATGTATATCTCATGCGAAAAAGTATACCTTGATAACTTGTTACAACTAAATATTAAATTATAAAACGTTAATAGACGGGTAAAATGTACCTGCTTACAAATACAAAAAAATAAAAATGAACATTTCTTCTTCCAAAATATCTTTATAAATAATAATGGTAGTCAAAATTGTCAGAACTAGAATCATCATTTGATTGAATCATGAAGGATTGTAAAGAAGGTGATGGCACTTATTCATCTTCTTCTGTGATAAAATTTTCAACACAGTTTTTCAAAAGTTCTGCTTCTAGTACTTTCTTTACGAGCTTTACAACCTCTTTACTCAGTTCTGGAAACGATTACATTTTCGTAATTCTGATTTTACGTTTGTCCATATTAACTCTATAGTCTGAGAAGAGTATAAACCTTTATAATCTATAACTTTAATAACAATAAGAAATTCTTTGTTTGTGGTGTAATGTTAGGTAAAAGTTCATTAAACCACTTTTCGAATAATTCTGCTGCCATATCTTCATCATAATCAGCTGCACAGTTTCTAATTTAGATATTAATAAAGTATTAGGCACGAAACCGTCTTTCTTTCCAGCGTGTACTATTATAATAAGTTTCCTTTTAGAACATGGCCCAATCAAACAGCAATTTTTACTATTTTCAACCCAACCGAAATTTACTACATCGTGATTGTCAAACCATGTTTCATCTAGATAGATTATGTGTCTATTAGAACTTCGGTATTCTTTTATCTGATGCAAATATTCTTGTCGCCATCGAACTATCCTTGCCGATTCGGTTATTGCCATCTGTTTATTCAGTTTTGTGTGTGCTGACATGCTGACAACAACAATGTTTCTATATTGGTATAATCTTATTCTGGATAACCTGCTACCTTTTGCTGTATTACTTCTAATATCGCAACCCTGTTCTCCTTATATAAACTTTAGATTGTCCTGCGTAAAAAATCTTGAGTAGCTTTGTCAACTGATTTCAGTTTTTCTTTACATGATTTTTGGTTATGTGAATGATTAACAGCAACCCTTTTCGGGACTACTCGATAAATGGAAAATTTATTTACTCTAGTTAATTCAGCAATTATTATTATAATTGCAATATCAGATGCTGAATATTTTCCTTTTTCAAAATTTCGAATATATTTAAATTAACTTTCTGTGTTTGTATATTTAAATCTTCATTATTAAATTTATACCTGTCTTTATTCTCACCACACTGTACAATTTCATTGTCTTCATTCGCCCAAGGTCTAAAGAACGTCATATTTCTATCTATTTGAAGAAATTTATGACTTAAATAAATCTCACCCAGCCATGCCAATGCTCATCGCAGACTTTCTTACAGGCATATTTCGAAGATATTGTGTACATAGGGCTTCAGCCAATAGAAATGCTTAAGATTCGATGTTTATATTGGTAAAAAGTGGAGATGATGAGTCCACGTGGACTAACCGATTGTTAGATGTTTATCGAATTTTATATGGAGAGTAAACATTATTTTTCATTTCTTAATTTGGTATTAGTGCCTTGTGTATTTATGAAATATTGATTGTCCCTCGCATAACTGTCTTCTGCAATTGTTATTGGAAGAACTATACTATCAAGTTCCAGGAATGAATTTATTACTCTAACTAAATTGTTCTTCAGTCACAATTATCTAATATCAGTTATGGAGATTAGGGGTATTACCATTTGAAATATCTCTAGTGAAGGAAATCTTAACGTACAATTTATTTGCTCAACAAACAACATGTTGAAAATTCTTCCAAGTTACTGGTAAAAGTTTCTTTAAGTAAAACTAATGAATGGAAGAAAATTGCCATTTTTAGTAAAATAACAATGAACATATTATTTGATCGAAACTTAAGTCAATGAATGCCACACAAGGAACATAGTCTATTATGAAAGAAGTGATATTGCTTTGATGAGATGGCTCGAAGTAGAGGCATTGACTACTCAATTTTTCAACAAATCATTGCTGGCAATGCTGAAAAAACCATCAAAATTGGAAATTGTTGATATATTCCTTATATAGCTCGTAGATCTGTGAACGTATCGAAACGGGGAGTTATATCGCATAAGATTTATTGAATTGAAACAATTTGATTTAAATGAAACTAGTAAGGTCAATTATAAGACATTGATTATAAAAGAAATAGTAAAATCATTTTTTTCAATATATCACATACTTGACCATTTTTTGGCAGCATTCAAAGAATATGATGAAAACTGTAGACAAGGTTCAGGTATCAAAAACCTATTATTCTAATTTATCGAAATAAGTGAAACTGAAATAATATCACGTAACGCCGAATTATTTTTTTTTTCATATCCAGCAAAATAATAAAGTAGGATTATATTCGTTTAATGAAACTTCTGAGGATAGGTCATATACAGAGTGAGTTTTATGTATTGAAGGCCTCAATTATCTCGTAAACTGCTTGTACGATTTTTAGAAATTTTTGTGCACAAAGATCTTGTGATACGGCCGGTATTATGGTGGTATATACATTGTTGTCAGATCTTTTCTTTTTCTGGAAAAATAATAATCTTTGTTATTTCAAATGGATCGCCCTGTATATTTTTCACTTTTCGAATTCCATAAGAAATACTTTATTTATTTATTGTTCCCCATACCTAAATGCCATAATTTCGGATTTATAGCTACAATTTGCTTTATCTCCGCCGAAATTAAAATAATACATTTAGGTGACTGTCGTTTCAATAAATTATATTGTTGAAGTTTATTGAGAGGCACAATGGATCGTTTATCTGAAAAAGAACGAATTGAAATTTAATGATATTAGGATATGGTTATAAGCGTTGAAGTCAAAAAGAAACGTGCAATATCTAATAATTTATATCCTAACCGAAATTACATAACAAAATCTACTGTCAGTAAATTAGTAAAAAAGTTTAACGAAACTGGTTTAGTGAAAGAACGCAGAAAAACTGCACCAACTAAAACTCAACTAGTAAACTTTATTTGAATTTACCTCAAGAAATAATATACCCTTCAATAACAGGTAGTTTGTGAAATTAAATTATTAGCAAATATTTTCCACTATCTAAGAAAATGAAGTTCCATTACGTTTTCCATTCAGACAGTGGCTTAATGATATATTTTATGAAAGATGTGGGTCATCCAAGATCGATTTTTCATTAAACACAAGATTTCGAACATATGAAGAAAAGTTACTTTGTTTGAATTTTTATGTTTATTATTAACAATTTGTACATTGAATTCAACTAAATTTCTCCAAAAGTACTAAAAATGCAGATCAAACATCTTTTATTCGTAAAAATGTAATTGTATGGCTAAAATGACGTATCACTCAACCAACATTTACATTTGATAATTTAGGGGTTATGTCTGCCCACACTAAAGTGTGGATGTAATTTGATCGTATACCAGACAACAAACTGAATTCTTTCAAAATAGATGTGATTCTCAACTTTCACTTCACACATTTTTTCTTGTGAGTTATCGAACATTGCACTCAGGAAGAAAACCTGAATATTGAAATCAATATACTTCAGCGATTAACTGAATCTTGTCTGAAACATGAGAACCTAATTATTCCAATCTATCTCAATCTATAGAAAATATTGGCTAGCATAGGCAACTTTTATTCTCAAATTATTTGCTCAGTTCCTGAAAATACAAGTAAAGAAATATTTTTCTTCTTAAATATACAGCATTTCTAATAAAAAAATCAAAGAAACTATATGCTACATAATACGTTTGTCAATATATTGGTGAATGAAAATCCACCCTGTATACTACCAACACTATTGTGAATATATATTCAAAATAAATCTTATAACTTTACTTCCCCGGCTGGAGACTTTTCCTCAGGTAGGTATTCTGCCTCAGTTGAAGTACTTACTTATTATTACTGGCAGCTGTAGAACAGCGAATATAAAGAATAATATTACCACAAATTCATACTAAAATTCACTCTGATTTAAACTGTAGTGTATAAGTAGAAGACGATTTCGAATATATTTCGAGATTTCATTTCTCGAATGGAGTGGGCGGTCGCTAATAAATTAATTTCTTCAAGAAATACGAAGTGACTACTGTGCTACAATAAGAAATATACAAAATATTTGAAGAAAAACGTAATAAGCTGAATGGCATGTGTCAATTTTATGCAGGTACGATGCATAATATTTCTACGGAAGTATTTGCTTACACAGGCAACTTTTCTTTTCACATTATTTGCTTAGTTTCTGGAAATATGTTAGAGGAGATATTCCTCTTCCTAAAAATAAAGCTATTCCAATCAGGAAACTTCCTGAATGGACTCGATTCTATTTTCTATATTTTGTTTCCTCATAAAACAAAATGAACTCAACGAAATGAGAGGCAAAAACTCAACGATGAACACTTTCGTTTATTTATTCAGAATAATTTTCCTCCAGTTGTGTCTCCAATTTCACGATGCGAACTAAGTCGTAAACATTAGTTCTACTACTGCAGTGAGTGAAACTTTCCGGTTGGCAATAAATTTGAAGTTGGTGTATCTCTTTTACAAATGTAATTCGCTAAGCATATTATGTACCTCTGAGTACAGGAAATGCGGTCGCGTGTCTTTCTCTGACAAATATATACTTCAGCTCATTGTTACATAAATATTTTACACTGTTTCATTGAAGACGTGACTTATTCTAATGAGCCATTCATTTCTTTCCTAAAATCCTTACACATCATGTTTCGATAAGAAATTGGAAGAATAATATTCTTATGCATTATAGAATTTATTACTTATTTAGTTTGTGAGAAGAGTAATTGGCACTGATCAAAAACTTGAAGAATAGTAATGATTCCTCGTATTTAATTTTTTATCTAGTGCTTATCTTCCTTCAACAAACCTTTCATTAACACAAGCAATTTGTTTTTAGTGAACAACGTATTCAAAAAATTTCCAAAGAAAGGAATATAAGTGATTTAAATATGGTTTATTAACTAATTCTTCCTGCCAGTCCATATAATCGGCAATCCCTTTTTCAACAACTGTCGAAAATATTGTGGGAAACAAAATATTCTTTTGAAAAATCTTGATAGTCTCTTCAAGAATACCTAAGAAAAGATTTCCTGAAAAATAGGTTTGGAAAAAATAAAGTACCACTATCATTCCATGCTTTAAGTTTCCATCACTGACTCGATGATTCAATTCAAAAATTCTCAACAGTTTTATGTGATATTGTCGTTTTCGGTGGATTTTGAACTGAGTTTTGATTGATACTGAGTTTTTTAGAGTCTCTGCGAAATGACAGAACATAATACAGTAAGTCAGTGACGAATAATAGATTAACCGTAGGAATTGAGATTTGATTGGTGGAATTGGTTCTTAATATGGTGTAGTTAGACCAAACAGATTATCACAAGTTTTGTAGTCGATTGCAATTGATCGATATCTAAGACTAAAATTTAAGGTACTATTTCTAAGGATAACAAGAAAATAGAACGAGAATGATAAAAATTGGACCGAAATTAGATTCCAGAAACGTGAAAATGAGGTTATGATTAAGTATCTATTATAACCCATGTGAATGTATTCCCTTAATATCATAAATTACTTAAGCAAATGCATAGAGAAGGGGGTATATTAAAGGTAATAGTGAATAAATATACATAATAACAAAATAAAATGTTTTATATATCATTTTTTAATAGCCAAACCTCGTAAATACTCAAATAAAATTCAATGTAACTATCCTACAACACGATTCTACAATTTAATATCATTTACTAAATACGAGGATTGACTGAAAAGCTTTCGACCTGAAAAAGAAACAAGACATTTTTGGTCAATGATCATTTAATCCAAAACGGAAATACAGATGGGTATAACTAACGCGGGAATAGTAAATAGAATAGCCCTCATAAAAAGGTAGCATACAAAAAATTTAATTGGAAAACTAGTGCCATCAAACGAAACAAAGAAATATTACCACAATGTATTAAACGAATTTACCTGATATGAAGTTCAATCTGGATCGTATAAGGCATAGGTAAAATTTTAAATTTTCTCAGAGTCTATTGTTACATACTGAAGTTACTTTCAACAGAAGTTTTGCAAAAGTTTGGCAATAATAGAGGGATGAGAAGTTTTTTAGTACTTTCAGTTTATATTTTTTATGGTTTGCTAATAGGAAGAAAGAAATGTCCATGTAATATGTATCAAAAACCCAAATGTATCGCATGGGACAGACTTATATGATTGAATTAATACTAGAAAGTAGTTTTTCTAATAATGTGACAATACAGTAGTCCAAATATAATTATTCAGTACCATCTCTGTTAATACTAAAAATATTTGAGATCTAAACTAGCTTCTATATGGTTTTCCAGTATTTACTGTACCATTTTCTAGCTCTCACTCAGAAGACAACCGTTAAATGCCATGGGAGCAATTTTTTTTAATTGGTTCTCGTATAAAAAAGGTGCTTCAACTGCTGTAATATGTTGTATCACCTTTTCTGTTTTTTTGACGGTCTAAGTTCTTGAACGGTTTTTTAGGTTAGGAACTTCTGTATTTCGTTCTCACGACCATTCTCCAAACATGTATCGGCACATAAATCCATTTGATAAAGTTTCTCTAAGCTTCTGATTGATGTTAAAGAAAACCTTCAGCATCACGTGATAGTTTGATATACTGATAATTATTAATAGATATTGAGAGCTCAAATTTCTTAACGATCGTCTATTTTCAAAATTTGTGAGCAAATTGCTGCCTTAATCTCATGATTATATTCAACTGCTTTAAAAAGTATTTATTTGGTACTGAATACTTGGTTCTAATTTTTTTTTCTATATTTCTAAGGTCTCCTAATATAAGATTCTTAGGAATTGGTCTGTGTAGGCTCCGATTCTAGAATCTATAAGAGGTATTGGCCTAAATCCTGCTCTAGGGTTTTTCTTGATCTATTAGGATCTGGTTTGAATCACTTGAAAGGCGAAAGAAAAAATGAATAAATAAATGAAGTAAATTCCTCGAGGAATCTGTTATGAATAATAAGAGATACGAGGGTTGCTACCTAAGTTTTGAGCGGGAAGAATAAAAACAAATATTTATAATCGGATGTGGCTTATTGTTTTCCAAGATATTCTCAATTGAGATCAATACTCTTTTATATGCGTTATGAAACAATTGTCGAAGCCAGTCCGATTGAGGTTCTAGTCGCTTTTCATGCATAGAAACACGTTGACCTCGCAACTTATTTTTCATCTGCGAGACTAAGAAATCGATTGGTGCCAGACAAGAACTTTATGTCCCATCAATTTGATGTTTTGACTGTTCAAAAACGTTTTTGTTTAAACTGATTTGTGAGAGATCGCATTGTCGTAGTAATGAATGATTCTTTTTCACGATCGTTTTCCTTGATGTTTTAGAACACTTTTGGCAAAAAATGCTGGGGTACCATTCAGAATTAACCGTTCTACATTGCTCTAATGCAACGGTGGTGATTTGTCCAGTTATTCTCATGCAGTCGATTGTTGTTTAGTTTTAAGTTCATATGCATACATCCATGATTAGTTGCCTGCCATGATCTAATAAACGTATTTTGAAGCACCGTGATTAAATTTTGCCAGCATTGCTTCGCACCAATCAGCACGAGCTTTTTCAAGCGATTTTCAAATTATGCTAACAAATAAATCTTCTTGATGGCCAAATTTTCATGCAATATTGAATGTTTAAGAGTGGAACTAATGCCAAGTTTGCCTAAATCTTACGGTATATCACACGAAGATCTTGCAATATTAGTTTACGTACAACATCGATGTTTTCGTCACAACAACCGATTTTAGACGACCTTCACCAAATTCATCCTATGGTAAGTGCTCTCACGATTGAATTCGGAAAACTAGTAAAGCACGCTGGCTCAAGATGCGTTATCGCCAAAAGTCGTCTTGATCGGCACTCTGTTATTGGTTTAATCGACGTCGAATATTTCAATTATCTGTAAACAACTCAAATGACACTCATATGATAACACGAGTACATCCATATTTAATATTGACAAACTTATGATGGCAATGCTAGACTTGACATATTCACATTAGTGTTGCCACATATCAAAACTTAAGTAGTAACCCTCGTACCTTTTGGTGATCCCTGTTTTATATGTCAAGAGTCACTTACGCACAAAATTAAGCTTTATTTATACAAACACATAAATGGACATAAACAAACACTAGGGCATCTAATATTATAGCATTCTCCGACAACGTAGCCATAGTAAATGTAGTAGAGTATCTAGAGAGAACAACTTCACTTTTGATACCGTCCTCGAGGAAATCTATACTTGCTACCAGCAGGCAGAGGTCGTAAGTGCAAAGGCTTCTGAAGTGATGAACATCTTATCTTGGATATTGCGGAGCTCTGGAGGTCCACAACATAGGTGGAGAGCCTTCTTTTCGTCGGTGGTCTCATGTGTGATTACATATATGAAATTTCCATCTGGGTCGACGCAACACAGAAACAGGAGATGTGTCAGAGAATAGCATCAGTCTATAGGTTGAGTTCCCTGAAAGTTGCCAGTATAAACTGCACATTGTCCGAGGACGCAGAATATGTATTCGCTTGTTGGAGTTTGGAGAACAAATTCCTTCGCCGGCAGATTCTCGTAGCGAATAATGCTTGTCCTATCCCCATTCTATCAATAGAATGAATATTGTGTTAATTATTTTTGTTACCAGAATTGTTGCAGGAGAAACACATTTAATATAATCAATTAGTTGATCAATGATGAAAGAATAATATGTTCAAAATTAGACTCTGCTCTTTTGTACTAGACTAGAGCTGAGTGAAATCGACAAATAAATTTTTTCATATACTGGAAATAGCTTCAACAAAAGTGATTACTGTGACACAATAATTGATCAATGAAGCTGGAAACATCTGAAGAAAAATGTAACAGTCGGATTGTCATATTAGAGGATGAAAAATGTTCTCAGTATTTACCAACTGAATTATATTGGAACTGAAAATTATTTATAATAACGTATAAACTTAGACTCTTAGTCATCAAGTAGGAATATCACCAAAAAATTTATTCATGTTTCTCCTCTCGCCTTGAATGCTCGATTTATATTACAATAACAGATTTTGGTATCTATCACCTTTTATGCCAACGTGTTTTTATCGACGGAATGACCAAAATAATGGAATTAATCTAGATTGGCTTGTCTTCGACAAGGGTCGCTCATAAAAAGTATAAATTAGAGCAAAGTTTGAACAGGAACTAATACCATTACCATAATACATTGATGGATGGTCGTTTGTTTGTGTCAGTTTAATCTCATAATTTTAAGTTTTTATTAGAATTCGAAGCGCTACATTATGTTCGTCACATCCATTTTGACGATAAATCTGTATTAAAGTGGTCACAAACATTTAAGCCTCCGCATTACTTCCGCAACTATCAGTTCGATCAAATTGACCTGAATAGAAGTATCAAAGAATGTGATATTATACCAGTAGTCCCTTCTCAACTATTCATGCATCTAATATGACGAAATATAATCTCAAAAGGTTCTAATTTCTTTCGAATTTTGATAATTTTTAAACATGACTCACCGGAGAAACAACTATGCTCTAGGCTACACTGATGGCCAATATAAAATTACATTACGTTACGATTATCTATGTTTCTGTCAAAGACAAATCCCTAATGGCTCACAACTGCTAAGAGGAGGTTTTGTCCGGTTTCAATGTTTTTGCATCTCAGCGAAGCAGTGTAACGTTTTGACAATCGAAGTCTCTAATCCGGCGTTGCTGTTTATCATAATAATAAAGACTGAAATTAGATCCTAGCACTAGGAATATTGTCTTTTAAAACATAATAATTGAGAAATTGAACAAAGTTTAATATATAATATAAATTGCTGGCTGAATAATGTAAAATGTATTATTATGGTAAATTCACATAATATGAATATCTTTTGTATTGGTGTTGGTACATAGAACTGTACAAATATAAAAAGCAGGCTAAAAAATTGGTATAAGGGTACAGATTACAAATGTTTTGAAAACATATAAACTTATTAATGAACTTATTTAACATTAACATTATATTATCAATAATATTCAATTTTTCATTTCATTTTATTATTGATCGGAACACTGTTATTAGTTTAATCGACGTCAAATGTCATAGAAAACCATCTCACGAAAATTCCATTATTACAACATCAATTACCAAGATGGATATTTCAGTTATCTGTAAACAACTCAAATGACACTCATATGATAACACGTTCTGAGTACGTTCACCTTTAATATTGACAAACTTTTAATGTCTATTTTAGACTTGACATATTCACATTAGTATTGCGACATATGTACAAATATAAAAAAACGGGCTAAAAAATTAATATAAGGGTACAGTTTCCAAATGTTTTGAGAACATGTGAACTTATTTAACATTAACAAAAACGAAATATCTATTATCAATAATACAATATTAGATTTTTCATTTCATTCTATTATGAGGAAAATATGTATTAATGAAAATGAAAATTAATAATTCAAATAGAGTTCCTCTATTAAGTTTACAATTTTTACTTATATGAGATCTTCAACATGTAGTGATGATCAATGTATTGATAAGAAAGCCGATTTAAATAACATATGCCTATCTTTTAGATTTTGAAAAAACTATTTCTATAAAAGTCAACCACATAACTTAACTTAACCTATGAAAGCTCAACTTCACTTATAAGGATCTAAATTAACCAAATCGTTCATTGAACAGATCTCAATGTGAAAAATAAAAAAATATTGACAAAATGATCATAGATATAAATATTAAGCTAGATGGTTTTTCAAATCATATAATATTTCATATAAAATTCAGAGAAGCATCATTATTCTCGATTAATTCATGTAATTCAATTTCAATATTTTCAGTTGTGTACAGGGAGTTTCTAAATTCATGCGACAAAATTCGGGAGGTAATTGCTCGTATAAAATTGAGAAGGTTCTTTCTTGTAACAAAATTTACCCTTAAAAGGTGGTGACTAAAATTGAGTTTTTTTTTTCTAAAATTTCAGTAAAGCTAGAAACTTGAAATTTTGAAATTGGTGGTCATTTTCAACATTTATTTTGAATCATATCACCCTTCATATCTCTACTGTTTTCAACTCAATTTATTTAAAATAATTATAAATTATGTGGTTTATTTTTTTTCTCTGCAACTATTAGTTCGGCAAAAAATTAAAGAATACAAAATATTTTTAGATAAAACACGGATTTGAAGTTATAATTTTATTCTACAAGACTTCAACTTGAAAAAAAATTTTAGACATGAAATAAAGTAAGAATTGTTAATTTCACTACCGTATAATGTAACTGGAATATTGGAAAAATACCCGTAGCTAGTTCGCGAAAATTATAGAATTTAGTTTATAGAATAACTGAAATAGAAGAGAAAAATAAAAGCTCAATTTTAATCACCACCTTTTAAGGTTGATATCTTGGAAACGTGGGCTGAAGAAATTTTGTTATAAGAAAGACCCATCTTGATTTCATACGAGCAATCACCTTCTGCATTTTGTTGTATGAATTTAGAAATACCCGGGGTAGGGTAGGGAGGTAGACCATGGCTTAATAATTTAAAAGTATAACAACTTTGATGTACATTCTTTCATGAGTTTTTTCTCAGTAATTCACAATTTTTTCTGTTACAGATGAATGTTTGGGCTTCAAAAAGGACTTGACTTAATAATTAGAAAATTTAAACGCCCTGTATATATATCTTCCTATCATATTTCGACCATAATTTCAATTCTCGATGATGAAATTGATCGAAACCTAGGAATACATATAAAAACATTGTTATTATATTGCCACAATAATCATATTTAATAGCAAAGATGTATGCATATTCTCTAATACTCTGGTCCTACCTATTACTACTGAAGGTAAACTGTTTTACACTTCTTCTGGTTCTTTTTATGTTCCGTCGGTACCTTTGCGTTATCGGTGAAGTCCATCTATTCTCAGTTATTCTTGCTAAATATCTTGCTCATAGCCATTCATTTGTTTTTGTTCTGTCTATGTTATCATTATGTTAGAATTGGTGGTACACACTGGTCAAACCTTCTTTTGCTGATAAATCGTCTTGATTTCAGGACTCTTAATCTATTTTAATTATTAATAGTAAATAATACCCTTGATGCTTCGATATTTTTGTCCTTCATCAGAATGATTGGAAACTCATTTGTATAGTTTCTAATAAAAATTATGAAAATAAAATCATCGAAAATGATAGAGATTATAAAATATATAATTTATAGTTTATATTATTATATATTATAATATAGTTTATTTTGTCGAAATAGCAAAGGATATGAAATCTTCTAGAATCGAGTCTCAATGCTCAAAAGTTGTTTAGGTATATAAAAGAAATTGCTGACAACAGAAAATATCTAAAAACTATTTCTTTTTTTGCAGCGTCACACTGTGTGATATACCTAAAATGTTAAGGGTACAGCAGAACAAGTATCCACAATGTCATGCGAAGCTTTAAATGGACAATTTCTACTGGCAAAAATCATTTTATTGTTTGGGATCTTTGGTGCATGTCGTAGAGATGATTTAATAAGTTTGAGTTTAGAGGATGTGGAAGATATAATGGGAGCTTTATTGTTGTGTTTTTGCCAGATGAAAAAAATCCTATGTCCAGAAGTTTTACCATTACCAATGAAAGATGTACATTCGAGCCCTGTGCACTTTACCATAAATATGCAGATCTATTGCCTGAAAATATGAACAGCAGAAGATTATTGTTGCATATCGAAATCATAGGTATTACACTCAACATGTTGGTTTTCATACAATCAGCGCTGTCCGGAAATTTGTTGTAAAATACCTGAAACTGAAAAATCCCGCAGAATATACCGGACATGGGCAAAAGCGTTCTTTGGCCACCATGTTGGTAGAAAGTGGCACCGTGATTTTCTGACTCTGTAAAGTCACGAAGGATGGCGTTCTTCCAACATAGCAGAAGGATACATAGAAGAATCCATACAAAGAAAACTAGAAGTATCACAAAAATTGTTCAACCCTTCCCACTTGCAAAAGTCAAGGTCTTTGATATTCCATCCGAAAAATCAGAACATTTGTGCGAACTATCTGCATCAAAATCTTTAGTTTTGAAGAATGAAATACTGGAAGGACTGAACTCCTGCAATAATACAAATTGTACAATAAATGTTCCTCTTAATACCAACGATTCCTAAACATAACAATTATGTCGTATCTAGGAAAGTGTTTTATATAAATATATAATTGTTTTTTCTTATAATTAATTACAATTGTATTTTTTTTATCGCACGAAGAAAAAATCGGAGATCGGGAAAAATTTTCTGTGCGCTGTCCTGAAAATGCCACCGTTATATATTTGTAAAAACAGATGAACACTATGTGTTTTCAGAAAAGTATAATAGGAAACATAATTCATAATACTCACATGACGATTCATTTTCATTGAAAAATTTCCAGATAAAATTTCTTCTTGATAATTTATTTTTATACTAATGAGAAGGAACCAAATATCCCGAACTCAATATAAACCTGTATACTAGCTTTACCACGATCAAATAACGTTGAGGAATTCGGGTAAAGTAAACTCATCAATGCATATTTACACATAAATTCGACTATTCAACACTTGTGTATACTTCTATTTGAACAATTTAATTGTGAATTAGGTAGGTATATGACTGTTTAACATACACACTTTGAATGGGAAAAATTTTTTCATTAGTAGATACTTCGCATATTTGTTTGTATGAATTTCGGTATTAACAATAAAATTATGTTTCATAGTCAAATATAACATTACCCTTCGGATTTTTCCAAAACTGCTCTTCTAATCTTCTCCTATCAATTTATCTCCTCAGCTTTTATAGAAAATCCGACTGGGGAAAGCTTCCCAAATTCGTAGAACACAGTTATAACGAAATGGAAACATGAATGGAAAAGAAGAATAACGTTATAAAATAACTTCTCTACACGGCTACAATGTGGAAACTGATTTTTTTCTGTGAGGCTTCAGCTCTAAATTTAAGATTTGGCTTGCATGTAATATTTGATAAATGATAAATCATTTTTATTGATAAATGAAGCAATATATTTTTAGGTTAGGTTATCTTATATTGTGAAATATTTTGAATAGCTAATACTCAACCTTTATTTTTCGACATAATCGCCGTGCATATAAATGCATTTTTGCGTGCGGTGTATCATCTTCGTTATTCCTGAGTCTGCCTCCGTACCGCGACGATAGCTTAAAACCTCTTTTTTGAGCTTTTCGTCGGTTGTTATATGCGTCCCTACCAATTGTTTCTTTCATTCAGGGAAGAGATGGTGATCACTGGATGCCAAGTCTTAGCTGTAAGGTGGTTTGAGACAGTATCCTATCCAAATCTGTATTTTTGTCTCCGAATTCTCCACACCATTTGCGCACATGTTGCACACACTTTTCCCCATACACCTAACACAGTTTGGAATGAATGTCCACTGGAGGAACTTTTTTTACACACAATAAACAAATCATACAGCGTAATTTGTACTTTGCGTGAAAATCGAATGGAAGATGCATCTTTAATGGCTACCAAGACAAACATGTACGTTGAAAACGGCTCAACAAGACGAAAACTGGGAGAAGGGGAGCTGATCTACACGCCAGACTCGTCAAATCTCGTCTATCAGCGTTCCAAGCGAAAAGTACTAGTAGCGCTATCCGCTACCATAAACGTGGCTTCATTGGAAAAGACTATGTTATTTGTGAAACTTTGCATTGTGGTAACATAAAATTTCATTCTGCGGTGTCCAGATAAGACATACTATCATCACTTGATAAAAAGTAAACCTATCCTTTTTCATAATGTTATAGAGAGATCCTACACTCTATTATTGCAGTTACCACCTATTGGAATGGTTATACGAGGTCTGGCTATTAAATAAAGAGACTGGTTACGAAAAAGGGTTTTATCACGAAAATTATTCTACATTCGAATGCTCCCCTTGAATGCACTCCCCTCCCCTGGCCACACACCTTTCCATATGTTTTTTCCATTGATCGAAGCAGTGCTGGAAGTCTTCTTTGGTGAGCGCCTTTAGGAGCTCTGCCGTCTGGTTGACAGTCTGGCCCTCTGTAACCCATTCAGTCATCGCGATACCGTTAATGTCGAAAAAAATGATCAACATTGTATCGAATTTTTATTTACATTCTCGGCACTTACTAAAAAGCTTACACCACTTAAAAACACGCGCACAAGATAGAGAATTGTCCCCATAGGTCTTTTGCCACAATTCATAGCACTCAGTCGGAGTTTTTTTTTCAATTTAACGAAAAATTTGAGATTGATACCTTGCTCCTGTTTTTCGCCACACATGGTTTTTGGTACAAGAAAATAACACGTTCGTTTCAAACTACACAAATACTATAATAGTGACGGAAACCTCTTTTGGGACGTGTATGGACAAGATATCTAGATACCCAACGCACTACTCATTTTTTATTTAACCCCTTTAGGCGCGCAGTGTCGTTATTTAATAGCCAGACCTCGTACAAGGATTTTCTACAAACCATAACGTAAGATTTTTTATTATCAGCTACAGTCTTGAGTCACTCAGTTATGAAATGATTTTTAATTATACCCACTTTTTAAAACAGTATAGCGATCCCCACAGCTGAATTTTTATTTACAAACGATATCTTCCTATCGGTCCAAATCATGGATTTTGCAACAGTCATTCATTTAACTTATGTATTTTTTGTTTGTTTCAAATTTACTGTAACAAAGTTTTGAATGTAGAATTATAAAGTCTTGACGAATTTTTTTGTAATTCAATGATTATCAAAATTTCAATCACATACTGGTTACACTGGTTGGAAAAAAATATGTAATTTATTTCAAAGTCGCTTATGCAGATAAATTTTTTGAGAAAACTTTCATTCAATATTTTCTTGCAACCCTAAGGGAAAACAGAATATTGGTAAGTTACATTACTTCATGAACAATATTAGATTTGAATATAATAATGTGTTCCAATAAAATTTCTATCGTATCTTTGTGCAACGCAACTTTAATTATCATATTTCTCCTTTTTGCAGGTTACATCATTAACGAGTATATCAATTGATTTTTTAAATTCTCGCGTGAATCAACCGTTTGGAACGATATCCATTCGTCTCTCCTCTTATTCTACTGAAAGTGTTACAAGAGACACAAAAATTTCAAAGTGGATCGCAATTTCGAACTTTCTATTGTTCACATGAAATCTGACGAGGAAATGGGTAGGGATAAAGCATCTGGTGCTATGCAGGTTAATCAAACGCATCATTCGAGTGAGTATTTTTGTTTTAATAATCTATTAATTCAGGGTAAAATTAACGGCAATGGGTTTTATTTTTTTGTAAAATTCAATTTCAAACCATATAAAAAGAAAAAAAAGAAATATTTGAAATCAACACTTATGAAATGATATGTAAAATTGAGAAATATGATGGAATATTGGTTATATTAAGCTAATTCACTACCTTTCAGCTGCCTTATGCTACGTCTTATTTTTGATCATTTTCGCATATTAATACACTTGTGAACAAAAAAGTGAACTTAGACGACACATATGCAATCGCAAGTCACTGGCAAAAAAAAAACTGAACATGCAACTGTATTTTTTAGTAAAACCTTGAAGCTGATGGCATTAGCTTCAAAATGATATGAAAAATTGTGAGGTTTCTCACTCTTACAGTCCACAATATGTTATGATCAATAATAACCTTTTTCATGCTTGTATATAATACCTGACCTGCCAATATCAGCTAGCGATCAAACGTCATCCGATACAGATCTCCGTTAACAAAGAACAAGAATTTAACCACAAATGGACACAATAAGAAATAAAGCTGCTCAAATGTTCGTCCTATTGCGACAAGGCCAGAGTCAACGAGAAGTGGCCAGTGCGCTGAACATGAGTCTGCTGTTTCCAGAATTTGCCGTGGTTACCTAGAGATTGGTAATTTTCATCGCAGATGCGGTTCCGGAAGAAAAGGTACACATCTGAGAATTATGAATGATTCAATTCACAGTGAGTAGCTGGATAGTCAGAACTAGCCAAAAAGTCCAGCTACTGGACTTATCGACGATTTGCCAGAGAACGCTTTAATTCTACTCTACAGAAGAAAGCAAAAACCGAGTTGGTCTTTATTGAAACCGACGATGGAGCGGGGAATTAACGGCGAACCGATTCATAGAAGGAATTTTAGGGGATCAAGTCGTTGCCTACGGCAGTTTCATCGACGAAAATTTCATGCCAATGCAGGCAATGGCCTTCCACATACTGCAAGTTCCGTACGGCAGTTTTTACATCTTACCGCAATTGCTGCTATGGATTGGTCAGCGCGTGGCCCACACATAAGAGAAGACAAAATTTTTAAACTAGACATCCTGCACCAGCCACGAAATCAGACCTCAAAACGGCGCTCACTGAAGAATGGGATAGCATCGAACAAGATCGAGTAACAAACTTACTCGATCCTAAAAGAAGCAATTGGAATCTCTTATTAAAGCCAAAGGTTCTAACACTCAATATTGATAGGTTAATTTCAAATAAATTAATATTTTGACGAATTTAAGGATGTATTTTCTCTACTGTTAATTATAAATCTTTTTTTTTTAATTTTTTTAGCAAAAAAATGACTCAACAGCAGAATAGACCACTCCTTATAAACTAAGACTAATGGCTTTGAAATGCTAAAATAAGGAAAGTATTGGTGGCTACATATTTTTTGCTAGAGGCTTTTGACCACGAGGGTGCGACTTAAGTCGATTTTTTGCTCATGAGTTTATTTTTCCAATATATGCCAAAAAAATTATTTCTGTTTTATTAATATTAAACGCTCTACGAGTACGAAAATGAATAATATCAGTCGATCAAATCAATCCGCAATGAGAAGAAATTGAAAAAATTCACATATTGGAGTGTTGTGTGTTGTGGCCAACAGCATTCGTCTTATTTGTGGATGAACTAAGTAGGGTTGACACCAACGATGAAAGACGTTGGCGCTCGTGTTGGGAGATAACAGTCTGGTGTCGGTTAAAGACTAAAGGGATTTGGCTCGTCGTTCACCTTGCCAATCACACATTGGTTTCATATTCATTCTTATTCCAGTTCAGAAGTGAGAGGAATTATTTCTAAAAACCGCTTCGTGCTGGACAAATGCCTTTGATGGAATCTCCATAACTCTCAACACAAAAACAACAATAGACACATAGTAACGTTGCCATGATCTGTAAGTTTGCAATTGCCGAACTAAAGAAAAAGATAGTCATTAATGTTTACTTATACTACTTATATACTAAACATCAAAGCAATTAGAGAAGAATCTAGGCGACCCGGTGCATTGATATTGATAAGTGGATGTGCTAGGGTGCAACAAATTTCTAAACATAGTTTCAGGATCTGTGCTTCTATATAAATAAACTTCACCATTTTGTCTATGTTAAGTATGAAATGTAACGAGATTGATCTGTCCTCTGTTTCTCTATAAATTATAAGCTATTCCGGCATGTTTGGCATAATGTTTGTTTGCACTCTTGATCTTTCTATTTTCTATATACTCATATAAGATCTAGGTATTTTCACATTTTCCGTATAGTTTTCGAAATTCTATACACTTTTCTTTTTATTTCAGTTTTCACTGCTTATCTTTTATTTATATAGTTTTCTTCGCCTTCAATTAATATTTTTTTGGTCCATGTATTCATTATCTTCACATTCCTACTTACTTTTTCCACATATACCTCTATAATTTTTCCTTCGAGGTATAGCATCTTTTTTTATCAGTTCATGATCTTTTTTTTTATATTTTTGTTCTTTCCAAATTTCTCTAATTTCACTAATAATTCATGAATGATTTTCAATTCTATATATTTCATTGTTTTAAATTTTGTATTCTTTTTATTAAATATTGAGCTCATAAAATATAGTCCATCAGACTTCTGGCGTTCCTATTGTTGGCAATAAAATTTTATGTTTCATACAATCATTGCAAATTAGTTTCATTTATCTTCTATCTCTTCAATATTCCGATCCATTCTCTTGTTTCGATCGTCACCTGCTTTCCTATTCCATTATCACATAACTATTACTACTCCATCCTCTTGCCCATTTAGTTAGCCTCGTAGTTTCCTGTTGAATTTTTAGAAGAATACAAAGTGGTACATTTGTTCATTGTGTTCATAATATGCCATACGAGGTTTGCTACTCAAATTTTGAGAAAGAAAAATAGAAAAAAATATTTATAATTGGATGTGGCTCTATTGTTTTTCAAAATATTCTCTAATAAACTTTTGCATGCGTTTGAACAAATTTTCGAAGAATTTTCCCATTCCTCCAAAAAATGAGGTTTCAACACATCAACTGTTTCTTAAGGTGTAGAAAAACGTTGACCTCGCAATGAAATTTTGATCTGTGGAAATAAGAAGAAATAATTGGGTGTCAAAAAAGACCATTCAGCGGTCGACCCATCAATTTAATGTTTATTATTCAAAAACGTTTTTGTTAGAACTGATGTGTGAGAGCTCGCATAGTCATGGTGGAGAATGCGATTGGTTTCTCTGATTTTTTCAAACATTGCTGGAAAACTGATGCTGGTATTCTATACAGATTCACCGTTCTTTCGCTATTCTAAGGAAACGGTGGTGAAATGTCCAGTTACTTCAAAAAAATAGGTGATCATTTGTTTCGAAGTATTTCATACGCGAACAACTTTTGTTGGATTTGGCTCGTCTTGAAAGACCCATACAGTAGATTGTTGTTTAGTTTCGGGTCCAGACGTGTTTTAAAGCAACGCGATTACATTTTTTTAGCATTTTTGTGTATTAATCGACACGAGCTCTTTTGAGCGGTTTTTATATTATGCGGTATCCAATGTAAACAACCTTTTCACTTTCAAAATCCATGATGTGAATTTCAGATTTGACATCTTCACATCAATGTTGCCATATATAAAAACATAAGTTGCAACCCTCGTTCAACGTTTATTTTATAGACATATATTTATAGAATTCAATAAGTTAATTTTTATTTCATCTATGTTAATTTTTACTGTATTTATTATTATTTGATGACCCTCTTTTCTCTCTATCTTTATGACACTTTTAAATGAAATGGGGATTATTGGTATTTATTTTTCCTTTTTCTCATTTTCATGATTTATTCAATTACTCCGGTTATTTCTATCTCATATTATGTTCCGGTATTTTTTTATATCCATTTTGTTATATATTTTTTTTCTTTTCTGACTTGGATTAAGGATTTATCCTTTTGTTTTGTATTCCATTTGATAACACTAATTTATTTTTGTTATTTACGATTTTTACCGTATTGATTTTCAGTGGAGAACTCTCAATAACTGTTTCTCTATTCTTGTGTTCAAAATCTTTTTAAATGTATTTTTACCTGTACCATTTATTAATATTCATATACTATTATATTAATAACAATTCATCTAGAAAATAATATCAAGAATTTTACAAATTCATCCATTCAAATATAAATAAGAAACAAAACTGCGTTCAATACCATGTTTTCGTAACATACGATGTTATCGTAATGAGAAGGATTTATGTATTTATAAGTTTCATATTGAAAAAGATTATTTCCTAAATTAGCTCGAACCATTATTAGATAAATTGAACTGGAGAATTCTGCACACATCTCATCGACCGAAATGCATTAATTAAGTTTCAATAACTATCTCGGTGATGTCGATTGAATTATGTTATTACCTTCACGTTCCATTCCAATGTTGTACCAGTTGGGTAAAGTTGCTGTGAGTTGGAAAACAGAATAGATTTCTAGCTGTGATGGCGGCGGGTTATTGGAGTTCAGAGATGAATCAATCACTTAAAGCTTGAAGGTTGGATTAGCTGCTGTGTTCGGAGCCTCCATTACTGGAACTCGCTCAGGAGTATTTTTCAATTAGCCCAATAACAGCAATAATCGTAATGGCGCAAAATGTAATAAATTAGATATGGAAAGCAGATAAAGTATAAAGTTTCGAGATTCGAAGAGACAGGCCGGTCCGAAATTAGCAGAGTAAAGCTAAAGAGAAGTTTAGAATTAATTAAAATCTCCAGTAGTTTAAATATTGATTAGAATGAATTAGTTTGTTTACAAAGAAAGCTGATATAATATGAAAAAATGAGTTTATTGAAATTCTGCCCAAATGTATAAAGATGGTTCACAATATGTATTGTTCTATACTATATTTCAGTTCAAATCTAAGAATATGTACTAAATCAACTATTCATACGACCACAACGCCCACAATCATAATAATACTGTTTGACGCGCGTTTCGATAGCCAAGTTATCTTCATCAGGTAAAGGTTTACCTGAAGTCTCTGACAGTTTAATTGTCAGTGTTGGTGTAGTGGTGGTGTAAACAGTGTATTTAGTATGAATATCACCAACGGTTCCAAAAATTCCAACTCAGTGGTGATAATTTGTATGTATACGTGATATATTTACAAAGCACCACAGTACATTTTTTTCTCGTCATTCTCTTACACGAATAGATTGATCAGTCCGAGACATTGGATTGTTGTGAAACTAATTTCTTATAATAAGAGTTGTTCACTTTTATCAATTAAAATGAGATGTACCAGTAGTCAAAAAATTGTATTATAAGAGAAAAAAATGTAGTGAATATTTTTGTATGTCTACATATCCATCATATATAATTCAGTTGAGATGTGTTCAAGATAAACCGTTATTGAGAAATATAATAAAAAAATTATTGAAAATCTGAATCTGAGAAGTACTTGGTACCAATTTATTCAAATAGTTTTTCCTAAAATTTCATGCGTAAGAAAGTTCGTACATATTTTTTATAAAATGAATATCCTATTGAGCCGCTGAATCCAAATATGCTCCTTTTTGCGAGAAACTGGTACTTTTTGTTTAAATCGCAATTGCTTAAACAAATGATGAACAAATGGTTTTTTCGGTTCGGACAATTTTTTTATGCAAATATGCTTCATTATAAGAAGATAAGATCTCTTGTCATTTTTCCGTATAATTCATACTCAAAAGTTTTTGAGAGTCGAAAAATGGACGATTTTGACTTAACTTTTGACCAACTGAACATTTGTAAAATTGAAAAAATCGTACTTGTTCTTTGAACCTTACTCTACAAATTGGTGTACTTCGATATTAGTGCAGGTTTGGCGTTTGGCACTTTTCGCTATTAACAATTAAGCGCCTTCTCAACGTTGCATCGCGTGGCGACGATCCTCGATCAGAGTGCACCAAATGCAGGCGGCTCTGTTCTCGCGCTCATTTTATGTCTCTAATTTACTATCTGCCTCAAAAAAAATCAACAACAAAACTTTGGCATTACCATAAACAAAACCATTCCACTATATAAGCTTTCTAATTACTCGACCAAATAAATTACAACCTGAATTATTGTTACTGAAAACATTTAAACGAAGTACTGGTGTCATATATATTTTTCAATAACTTTAAGTTGTTACATTACAAATTGATTTTATTGTTATTACTTTATAAATTCATTAAGCCAATTGAGAAAATGAAATGAAAACGTTTGTTGTTCTATTTAGATAATTAGTCATTAATATGAAATAATAAAAATTCGATATCAACGTTGGTAAATGAAAACATCAAGTATGTGCTTAATCATGTAATAATAACTGTGATATAAAATTTTAATGTACATTGAATATTTATTCAAAAAAATTTCTAAAAATATATTCTTTCCCATTTGAGAATATTCTAATACATATAATAAATACGATTTTTCAATTTTTACACATGTGCAGCTCGTCAAAAGTCATTAACATAGACAGTTAGTGAAAACCGTCTATTTCTAAAAATTTTTAAATATGCATTATACAGAAAAATGGCAAGACACCTTTACTTCTTAAAATTAACCATATTTGCAGCGGCTCAAAGTACATAAGAATACCAATGTTTCCATTGCATTGACCGCTCCCGGACTAATAGTAAAAAAAACGTAATTATTAGTTGGCGAAGAAAATATATTCGATTAGTTGTACAATTTCATAGAAAAAGAAAGCAAATAAGTTATGTGGACAAAACTGATAAATTGACCTGTCTAGAATATTCGATATATAGGAATTTGAAAAATCCTTGCAAAGCAGTCGAGGAAGGCAAGTCTTGAGAGTTACTCCCCTGCTAGAAATCGATGATTTTTGTTTTACATATTGAATAGCTTTTGGTATATGGATAAGAAGAAGAAGACTGCGTTATTGTGAAGATAGGTTTACTATTAACTCATTGTTTCAGTTAAATCATGATAATATTAAGAAATGAAGGAAATTTGTGAATAAATATTGTTTTTCCTGTTTTTGCACTATATAAAAGGCGTATTCACAGACATGTAGAGAAATTTGTGTTATTTACGATGGTAATGCTGTAACATATCGCATCGTGTCCTGATTTGTTCGATATTTTCGTAGTAGAAACTCGATAGTAAAAAACCGATGAAATGTTGCAACTGATATTTCGGCATTGAACTGTCAAGATATCTCTGACGCATGTTTAACGCAAACGATCGTGGTCGAAATATGGTGAAGTGACACAAAGGTAGACAAAGCCAGGTGACGACCATTAAGCTCCTACGTGTATGTGTTTGGAATAATATAATATGAAATTCTGCAACCTTGTCAAATGGCCGATTCAGTCCTATAATATCAACAATAAATTGTTAAATGAGAGAAGAAAATTCAAATTTCAGTAAAACGGGCTTTGTGCTCCACCATAAAAACGCCAAGCCACAAAAACTTATTTAAGTATTGAACAGCTTGGGTCAACCCCAATGATGTGAGCGTTCAAATTCAAATACATCTACTATTGTTCTTGGGTATTGGAGTGGCATGAGAAAGATTAACTGAAAATAATAAATCTTTTAGAGAGTATTTCTAAAAATGCTACTTTACCTGAACGAAGGAAAGCAACCCACATTATTTTAACGAATCGTTACATTGAATGATCATGGTATAAGAATTTCTTAGTTATCTCAAAAACGTGAGCAATTTATTTAACAGGAGGTAATAATGTAATGTTCTTGTTTATTTGAACAGTTTTTAATCACAAAACGGTTGGGTTTATGTTCACGGTGTATCTTTACGTAATTTAAGTACACACTAAATTATTCACTATCATTATCATCTAATTTATTCAAGTACACCATTTGGCTTACTTTTCACTATTCGGATGTGTTCACTGTGTGTGGCACTAGTTCATTATGTATTGGATTACAAAATTACTAGGAAATGTATTTTTCTCTAAAATGCCATATGATTACAATTTATAAACAAAAACGTAAATGCCTCAATCATACGCGATCACGACTACTATGATTAGTATAATGCAATTCTGCAGCTCTAGAAATGTCAGTCAATTATTAATTTTGACAATGAAACAAAGTTTAAAATGAGGAATATTATTGGAAAAATAGATGATAATGATGAAGAAGAATTTGTTGTGACCCAACCAGAAGTTAGTGAAATAGTCAAAAATATATGGAATTCGTTATAATCGTTTTAAAAAATGTTGTTCCGATAAAAAAGTTCTTGCTTGCTTCTTGCATTTTTTTAAAAATTATCGAAAGATATTAAACCCTCATCACTTTGGTCTAAGTACTCAATGGTGAGAGTTTGCCTCTTGCTTCTACAAAAAAAGATACTAATATTAAGAATTATCAAAAACTCTGGAGGATTTCTGACAAAAAAGTCAAAACTATTTAATAGGGGACACATTTACCAATTTCTAAGAGAAGCTCCCAGTATTTGTTGAAAAAAGCAAGTCATTAATTATTGTTTAGCTTTTGTAAGACATTTTACTAGATTATATACTATACACTTACTAGATCGCTGCAATATTTGGCATCGCAGGGGCATGTCGTAGAGATGAACTACAAAAATTGAGTATTGAATACATAGAAGAATTTTACTCAATATTAATTGTATTAGTGCCACGTTCAGAAACAGACAAGGAATGAAGTTTTGTCATTAGAGGTGAGGTTGAAGAAGGATTAAATTTGATCGATATATACCGTAAGAACTCGAAATTATGTCCCAATTAAATATTTCACATAAACATTTTTATATCATTTAAACTGAAATGAAAAGTAATGAAAAGTACACTATCCAAGTTCTTCTAAGTTCCAACGGCCACTTTAGACAGATTCACGTCGCGTGCAATAACTTTTACACTTGCATAAATAACTATAACTTTCCCCTGACCGCTAAAGATTCGTTTTACAAAGTATCATCACATTCTAGAATCTTGGTTTCCTGGAAATCATTAATTTGTCTAAAAGCAAAAGAATATAATGTAAATAGGTCATAAAAAATCATGATATTAATTATGAATAGCCGGCGTGTTCACCAAACTTTCTCTTCAACAGTATAAAAATTTTCTAAAAAAATTCAATAATCCAGGAATAACCTTAGAGAGAAGGGATGACAGAGAATTATGTGGTTTCTAGCTACAAATTTTTTGGAGGGTTCTGTTGGACCCTAGAGTATGAATGTTCTCCTTCATAAAGAACTATCTTTTATCAGCTTAAAAAATCATCTCATAATCGGATATTTTCTTTCTTTTTTCACGGTCTCAATCATTTTGGTTTGAATTTTATCTTCACCAAGTTGTAATGTACTAATGTTCTCTGTTATACCTGTTATATCTACACTGCTATAAGTGACAATATGACATGCAAGATCATGAATAACTTTATTTCAAAATATAATGAAATACTTCAAAATAACAGTACTCGTTTAAGTCTACCAAGAATGACTGCAGTTTAAACGGGTGCTCTAATCATTTGATAAAATAAATATATCGTGAGACTTAGAGATCGCACTCGCTTCATTTAGGGCCTGAATGAATGACAAAATTCTTAAAAACAAGATCAGTTACCAATAAAATAGCATGAAAATCTTAAGTGGAGGGAGTGTTTCTATCAGCAGTGCTTCTAGAATTATTTCAGAGTAGAATAAACTTGATACTTACAAAAAATAGTTACTCCAAAATCTACATGACAACTATATCGAACAGCATTCAATACGGAAATTTCATACTCAAACTTCACAAAATACTGTTTATCCCTAAATAATAATAGGTAATGCTGATAATGTATCAAAGCTTTGTTGGTGTTACAACAAGAATGGAACATTATACTCTAGAGTTGCGATAATTTTCATTAAAAACGTTTTTGGTTTTTGGATAAACAGACAAGTGATCACCCAGATTGCTAGATATAAACATATACTCTTTTGTCTGGATTTATGGAGGTTTATAGCTCTTTGTTGGGATTCATTATTGATTAAGTCTGCGGGTTGCATTTGCTATTCTATCATTATATGAAGAAAAGGTGAATATTAAAGCTTTATTACTACTACTAATTTGTTTTATTAGTTAATTAGTTAATTAAGAGTTCTGTACTCTTTATTACCAGTATCTCTATCGAAGATTGACAAATGTAACAATGTATAGGGTAATCTATTAAAAAAAAGTTACTATGTGAAGGCACATAGAAAATTATAACTAGTACATTTGAGTAGAAAATACTCAATTCATGATATGTTGTCTAATTTAATTTGAATCTGTATAAATGTGGAACTTACAGATTTATAAAGGATGAATATTTTGCAATGAAATTCTCTGTATATGAATCGATATGTTGAAGCTCTTCTAACTTTCAAATGATTATTATTCCTAGAGACTGAGCTATATAGGTTGTGATCCAATTGAAGTTGGAATTTTGATGTGAATCAGCTGTCGAAGCTAGACTTTTAAAAGGATCCTCATAGTTTTTCCATGAGTTTCAAATCATTTGTTATAGAAGTTGCGTAAATTATGTTGACTTCACAACTTACTATGGAAATTTTGAAACATCTCATTCTACAACACATATTCGAAGAACCTTCAAAATATGTATGAAAAATGGAAGAACGAATTAATAAAATACCCTGTCAATTATTCGGAGATTGAACAAAACAAACTATCCACAAAATTACAAACACAAACTAAATATTCGATCTGGAGTCAAATTGTCGAGGAAGTCAACAAAGTCAATGTACGATACACTGCTCCCTAAAGGTATTGTTTTATGCAGACGATAGTATTGCTGTAGCAGAATATGATGACGACTTACAACGTCTACTATATAAGATGAAAATTTCTGCCGAAAAATTTAATATGAGCATCTCAGTCAACAAGACACAATCAATGGTAATATCAAAAAATCCTATTAACTGCAAATTGGCAGTCGATAGGGGAATCATACAGCAGGTATCAATATTCAATCACCTGGGAGTTAATATATCTAGTGAAAGAAACCTGTCAGAGGAAGCACGGACACAGATGATGGAAGCATCAAAAGTCAGCTGCTGTCTGAGAGATATAGTCTGGAGAAACAAAGCGATGAGCTCACAGAGCAAGACCAGAATCTATAAAACGTGTGTGAGACCTATTCCCACATATGCCTCAGAAAATACAGCCGAGATATCAACAACAAAAAGAATAATGAGAACCACAGAGATGAAAATACTGCGAACAATCACGAAAGTCGCCCTCAGGAACCGAATAAGGAGTGATGACGTGAGAGAAGAATTGGGCGTACAGGATGTGGTGAGATGGATCAGGGCACGAAAGAGATTCTGGAGGGATGACTTTGGAAGAATGCCAGAACACAGATGGGCAAAGTGGACTAAAACTCAGAGACCGAACACACGCAGACCTGTAGGCAGACCACCAAAGAGGTGGTACCAGAGCTGGAGTTTAGTTTCTCAGAAAGATCCAGGAATACGGCCAAACGTGCAGGATTGACCTATTGAAAGAGGAAGAAGAAGAAGTAGAAACTAAATCTGTTGACAGATCATTGAACCTACCAGAAAAAAAGTTAGGGAAATTTAAAGAAACTTGTCATTTGCTTTAGGATAAAATAGAAAGATATATTAAATTCTAGGTAATTATCAAAGGTATGAGAAGTAATTTATATAGTTATAAAAAGTTATTGATAAATATGTGAAGTTGTGAACATATATATAGAAAACTATGGAGTAGTTACAAGAAATTATCGTAGCTCATCCAAGGTTATAGAATGGTAAAGAAAGGCAACAGCTTCCAAAATATTTAGTAACTTACTGAAATATTTTCTAAATGATTCGAGGGTTGTGAAAATTACAGGAAATACTGGTATATGGGAATCGGAATAGAGAAATACAAAATATAAAAATAAATAGTAACTTGAAATCTACATTTATGGAAAGTTAGAATAAGTTGAGGGTGATTATTGGAAGTGAAAAATAGATATGAGAGGATATATAGGTAACTAGAAAACTATATACAGAAAATAACAAGGTGACAATGACTTGGTTATCAAATCGTATGTCATACAGTGTAATTGTGAGTGTTGATGTAGTATGAATATCACCAACTGTTCCAAAAACTCCAACATAGTTGGGTTATGATGAGTTATAAAAAGTTATAGGAAGTTATTGAGGTTTACAGTTATTTATTGCATTAGAGAATATAGGAAAGGGTTACATAAAGCTACGAGTTATTAACGAGTAAATGGAAATTTTCACATCAAAAATGTTCCGAAAAATAACATTGGAGAGAAATGCTTTATTGTCAAAAAATTATTACAATTTGTATACAAAAGCTTGTAAAAACTAAGAAACAAACATAAAAATAAAGATAAAATTTCAATAGTAGCACCAAAATTATAGTTATGGTTAGGCAAAAATTAAATCAGAATGTAGCATGTCCGAAATCAAATATTATCATTAGAATAAAAGTTCCAGTAAATGTGCCCTCAAATTATTGCGGAATCCGGGAAAAAAAGATATCTATTTGATTTCAATTGGCAAGTGATTGTGAATTTTTTTATATTGTAAAATATTGAACCTCCAACTAATTTTCAACGTGGAATAGGTAAGTAAAGGTCGTGGTGTGCGTGGATAGTCGTGCAATGATCTTTCTAAATTGCAGAAGCGTGTTTACGAATTAGGCAAACGTATTCAAAGATTAATAAGAAATGAAGAGTCAAAATTTTTAATCTTCTAAAAAAGTCCCTGCAGTGAGCTCTGCTGCTTAGTCCGAGTGAATATCTAGCAGCTCTCTTTTGTAGTTTGAAGATTCGCTCAAATTTAGTCGCACCACATGTACCCCAGAAGAGAAGAGCATATCGGAGATACGACTCAATAAGGGCATAATAAACTGAGATGTATAAGTTCAGTTCTTTAAAAACTGATCTCAGCGCAAAACAGGAGGAACTCATTTTTTTAGATAAGGCGTCAATGTGTAACTCCCATTTCAAGGAATTGTCCACAACAAGCCTCAAGAATTTTACAGATTAAACGACGTCAATTCTGGTGTTATTTAATAAGTAAGGCTATAATATATTTTTATATTTTAAAAGTTTGGCTCTAGAAACGTTGATGATTTAATAGTGATTACGTCACTAGATATGGTCCTATGAAGGGCCGTGAGATCAGGGTTGCTCAAGCGAAACTAGTGTCATCTGAAAATATACATATTTTTTCCACTGATGTCTAGTTAGGCAATGTCGTTTATGAAGGTATATTAAAGTACTGAACCTTGGAGCACTCCACATCCTATTGGCTTGCAAAATGACATCGTTGTATCAACCCTTACAAGCTGACTTCTGTTGGTAAGGTATGAGTTAAACCATGCGAGAGGTGTTCCCCTGAAACCGTAGTACTGCAATACAAGAAAAATCATAAAAAGTTGTTGCAGTGGACTGTTGGCTATTTAGGCTAGAGTGTACATAATTAAGGAGGGAGAATATATCATCATTTGTCCATTTGTTTCTTAAAAACCCAAATTGATGGGTTTAGTATTTTAGTTTAAGTATTTTATATTTAACCAGAAATGATAAAAGCCTTTTTTTGACTTTTAATTAGTATGTATCAAATCAACAATTTCATACTCCTAGTAGAAATAGAGATACCTATAAAAAAATCCTAAGCTAACTTTTACATTAAAACTCCTAGTCAGCGTGACACATAAGAATAAGTAATGGCCTACTTTCTCGAAGAACCCAGAAAAATCACGAAAACAAACAGTTTTGTGTCTCGGTATATGAGAATTTGTCGCAAAAAATTTATAATCAGGATATTAGATTTCTAAAAAGTATACGTTATAAGAAGTAATGAATCTTATTAAACCAATAGCTTCCTCTTCCTGAGCCTAGACACTCAAGTTACTATGATGTATTGCACAAACCGTTCGATTTCAATGCCCATAAAATATACAACCGACAAATATGACACTTCAGTAATATCGATAGCTTAAAGATTCCATCCAAATATCTGGAACTCCAATGGTTTCAGTACGAAAATTCACTAGATTTTAAAAAGATTCAAATCGGCAGATTCACTGAATGAACAGGATACCTAAGTGACATGAAAGGCACGAGGGTTTCATTGAAATGTTGGGAACTTCCAATGATTTCAATACGAAATATTCAGATTTCCAATAAAGAAACCAAAATCCCATTAGATAAAACGCATCAGCAATAAATAGTCTAGAAAATCTATATGCACTAACATTGAAATACATAATTGAGAGAAATATCTTTATAGATATGAATAAGTCTTAAAATGTATAACAAAAAATCTCACTTGGGTCCAATTGCTCTGTTTTATATTCAACGACCGTACTGTATTAGATTGTGAGTAGGTGTAACATAGTTAATATACTATTTTTCATTTTCTACCTTGTCGTTTCAAGTTAGACCCTTGTCACGTTCCTAACAGTTTCTTAACATACTACCCAGTCGTAAATATATAGTAAAAAAGGTTCTTATAAGTTTTACGGGGTTCTGAGAAATTCTTCGTATAAATTTTGTTTCTATTTTGTACTATGATAACTTCTCAATGTTTCTTCAATGCTTGCTCACAAAATGAATTTCCTACAATAACAACTAAGCGTAATTTAGCCATTTTTAAAAATAGTATAGATTGGATTCCTTGGATAGTGAAATATTATCGTTGAAATATGTTGTAATTAAAAAAATACGTTATTAATGGAGCAAGAAATTTTTAACAGAAATATAACGTTAGGTCATTTAAAATTATGGCAAGTTTTCTTCCAGCTACTTGTAGATCGTTAGTTATATATCTCAAACCTTTCTTCCCATCTTTCTATTGTATGTTTGACTCAGTTGGTTTAGAATTTCTCCTCTCTTGAGCAGATTCATTTTTCATTTTGTTCTGCCAAATAACAATACCTATATGATACATAATACCCATGTTGAAATTGGAGCACTCTCAAAACATCTCAAATAGATCTTTAACATGTCACTTATTCCCGTTATTGTTCAGAGCACGACTATAATTTACCTCAGCATAATAATATACATGTTTCTTTTAGATTTTTCACTTGTGAAATAGATATCCATATGCGGCTTTGTCACTTTTATTGACGTGTTGTTTCAAGTAAATAATTGATAAATATATCATCGTGTTTGGAAGTGCAAAAAAATGACAAAAATACAATTCTTATAAACAATTGAGATAAGATAATGACATACTTTATTTAAATTTCACTTCCTTAAAATCTATTCATCCATTGATTTCTTCAACTCATCTCAACCAGTTATTTTATAAGATGGAAGTGATTTCCGGCAGTTGCTCTCATGTGAGTTTTATTATTTTCCGATATACAGGATTCAAATTTTTAAATGGGACCACCTAAATATTTTAACGTATAGTTTTGCATAAACTTGGATCGCCATATTCCACAATGATCGAACAAAACACTTCCCTCGGATGATTCCAAACATATTAAAACCAAGGACATTAGATAACTTACTATTAGTTTGAAGCAAAATGCTTGTGTTCTTATCTAATTTGAACAGATGTTGAGATAATAATTTTTACAACAAGGTACTTCCTTTACTAAAGATATAGAATAGAAAAAAAATCGGTACAAGTATATGCTTTCTTGAGGTATTCCTATCTATCCTTTAATGGTGTTTCGTGTCATTGTGTTTGTGTATGAATCATTCATACCAATTCATATTGGTAATCCGGGATTTATTGATTCCTTTATATATATTATTGTATATAGAAATATTAATAAATACTTGTATATAATAGTTTTTCAAATAGTATTCAAATAATTTCCAGAAGTAAAAATGGAGGATATCTTGGTTTTGGTAGCAGCTACTTTTCAGCCGGAGTGTACGTGTTTTAACTTATCAGTTTCATTGAGAACTTATCAACTTTTTGGGAACTGTTCCTGTAATTAAATGAATTTCATTCTTATTTATGTGCATTATGCCGGTTATAGAAAATTTGACATTTCGCATACGCGATATCCAGAAAAGCCGAGGCAGACAATCGAAATTAAGACTTAAGTCAGGTAATTTACATAAAAAATTATTCATGACTCGTCATCGAATGTTCTATTGAAAGTTTTGTCTACAGTTCATTCATTTAGATGAATTCACAAAATAAAATTAGAAATAATTTGTTCAGTTTAACATATTAACATATTAAATTAAAATCTGGTTATTCTAACGTAAGAGATAAATACTGTTTAGACTAAAGAGGGTCATGGTCATAACTCGTTTAATGAATCCATGTCGATTGATGGCAAAATTCTAAAATTTGAACTTATGCAAAATGCACAGATGGAGCACAAAGTGAGGCTCTTCAATGAGTATGAATATAGAGACGGTCAAAAATTATTCCTCAAACCATTCGAGATTTTGGTCGCACAGGAAACGGCTTTCTAATTGAAGATACTACGATAATGGCCACATTCGCAATATAAAAAGCTTTCGATTACGGATAGGTCAAAACATGATCATATACATGGCCTATCATAACGAAGAAAATTAGAGCAGCTGGAGTAGTTCGTTACTGGGAGTTTTCAGATGATTGCAATTGGAAATATTTTAAAGAAACCAAATTATTAAATATTTTTCTATCACGCTTTACTTGTAAACAATTTTATATATGTTTTTTTATTACTCGTCGTAATGTAATCAGTCGTAAGATTCTTCAACTGACATCATCGTATGCCTTGAATAAGAAACCGTAGAATATTTTCAATACTCAATTGAATCAGAAATTCACGTCTATGACACTGTGGAGAAATATTACTAAATAGTCGAGAATCGGGAGACAATGAAACTTGTAGAGCTTGTTCTAAATAAGTAGTGGAATTTTGTTTCCAGCACATTTTTAATGTAGACAATTTCGCAGAGTGGATTGACTTTTGAATTCAAGGAAATACTGTTTGAATTGTCGGTATCATTTATAGTTTAAATTCGAATTCACAGAAATTAGATGATTGTATTATTTCTTCGACTATGTATATTTCCTTACTCGAATTAGTTATGATTTGTATTATATTGGCACCTATTTCCCATGAGAAATATGATAATTTAGTATTATCGACGAAACACATTAATCCTCTGTTTTTACCTCAGAAGGAAATAAAAGTTCTTAGATAACTAGTATGATCTGTACTTTTTATTAAAATACTTTACTTAGATCTATTCACTTGGAATTTCGCACAAGCTCATTATCGATGACACTACTTGAATGAAATTGAAATTCTCAAAATAATTGATCAAACTACATTATTGACGCAGTTTCCATATTTCCCTTATAGGTGCCGTACTAGAATTCCATTTAAACGTTTTGTTATGTATTAATTGAAAGGTATATGGTCTTGTGACTGGATTAGCAACTAAAGGCATTAAGATAGTTTTTCTTTTTTGTATTTTCAAGCATTAGACTAGTAGAATTTTATTTACTTACTTAGTTTACATTACAAATTTTAGTAATAATTTTCCATTTGGAGCCATTCTGATGTAGGTCAAGTAAGCAATTTTTAAAGTAAATCATAGCCAACTCACAATTAATAGTTAAATGTTGAAAATGTTAAATAAAGCATGATGCAGTACTTTTAGATACCCACTTAAAGTACAGTTGATTCATTTGAAAAAACCCAAGAAATTATATATTAGTATTCTGATTCACCCTGTATCTGATTCAACGAATATCAACAAAACAGATAATTTTTCAAAATTTTCACTACTAATCGAATGCTTTGGGCGCAACAAATCTTCATTTTAGAATTTCTCTTACATTTTACGGGGTATTGAACTTGTTACAATTTTTTTGGAAAATCGGTTAAAACTTCTTAAATACTCCGTACAACATAACACATTTCTATATCATTATAATAGGGAAGTCAAGATGATTCCAAATATGAAATAGAATATAGGGTTTTATTTAAACAATTGTAACTTTGATATGGCGCAGCATTCTAGAATACCCTGTGAGATTATAAATTATTTCAAAATCTGAAGACAAGACATATCTAAAACAACAAAGGAAGCACCGAACTTTATCACACTAATCAATCTTGATGTAACTAGTTTTGTATGGAGAAGTTTTAAAATTTAAACAAAGGGATATGAAATTCGTGATGTCTTTTCACAATATTAGTCGTTTAATCTAATCTTCCTTTTCTTCTGTGCATTTCTTACACTAACGGCCGTCTTCATAATACCACCATAACTGGCACTTTAACTGGAGGTTCCTTTAGATTAGAGGGCTCTTTAGCTTGTTAAAGTGAAGTGGTCCCATAACACTGGTCGTCCAAATAAAATTTTTTTGTAGTAGGTAACACAAGAATCAATAGCATATTGTGATAAAATGGACCTACGAAAATATGAAAAAAATAATTGTAACAGGTAAGGTTTTAATATTACATTTATAGAGCCATATTTATTGTTAAAATATTTAATATTTATTAAAAAAATAATTTCACCTTTATTAAATCGTATATATTGACCATATTTATAGTTTACATGTAATAAACATGCCTCACATCTATTAAAAACAAAAACTTTAAAAAAATTACTCTAAATATCAATTAGCTCTACTTTTTCCTTCTATGATGGGTTGCACTTTCTCTTTTCAAAAACCAACAGTAATCACTCATCATGGCCGAATCCCATCGTCCTTGATACCAAATTTTCATTGTTATAATATCTAAAACCTTTCACCCTGCTCATCACTGACAGCTCCCAGATATTCGGGAAAAAATGTCAGATGGGAATGAAGGAAATGAATTTTCAATGACATTCGAGCACCAAGGGATTTGTAGGCGTCTAGAAGTTCATCAACTAACTGTTGGTAGTTTGAATCCATATTGTTGCCCAAAAATCCCCTCACTACTCTAACAAATGCCTTCCATGCTCTAAGTTCCTGTGTGGTGAGCTTTTTTGCAAAATTGTTATCGTGCAGCAATTCTCCTATTTGTGACCCAATAAAAATACCTTCCTTTAATTTGGTATCACTCAACTGGGGAAAGACTCTCTAAGGTATTTGAATCCATAACTTTTACAAAGTTTATCATCAATCCAAGTTTAATGTGAAGGGGGAACAGAAGGACATTTTTGGGATCTACAAGGGGTATAAACTTTGAGATCCCGGTTGAAACTCACTTCTTGTTTGCCAATTATTTTTTTTTTGCAAAGTGTGATCTACTATACGATTGTACCATAGAACCATAGACAGCAATGTAAAACCTCCCTGAAGTCCCATTAAAATTCCAATCACCTTCAGGTCCCCACATATCTGCCACGTATACTTGTTGTAGTTAATTTTGTCTAAAAAAAATCGAATATTTTCATAAGTTTCTTTTATCTTTACTTTAAAAAATAAAATGTGGCGCGCCGGAACTGGTACTTGGAGTAAAAATAGGGTCGGTGCATTGTTCTTCGGAGCTTCCTGATGATACGTTGTCTCCAGTATCTTCTAAAACAATATTTTGCGGATCTAACGGCGCAATCGTTACTGGTAAATCTTCGTTATGAACTCAGAAAACTTACAGTCTTTGTTAGACAATAATAGCAGTCGTCAAAATGGTTAGTAGGTTCCCACCATACCATACCAAGGCATGCTTTTTTCTTCCCATTCATCCACTGCACCAATGACATGCTACAACCAACACAGCGCGCGTGGGGGGCCCACTGCTGGTCTTGGTCTCTCAATTAAAGTAGTAAAATATTTGAAATTGGCTTTTTTCACATTTTCAGAAAATGGCCTGGCTTGCGATTTAACCATAAATTCTCCACAAATATAGCAAAATTTGTCAGAAGTCTTGCAACTGTGTTGCGTTTGACTCAACATTTTCGTCTTCATAATCACTTTTAGCATTATGAAACTCAACAGAATACTAATTTTTAATGTTATTTTTATGTTTATTATTCTGAATAATACAGCTCAGGTATTTTTTCGCCCATAAAATTTATCGATATTAACCGCCCTTTTATAAATTACCTACCTGCTAATGTAAAGAGGGATAATTAAGCTATTGAAAAGTGGTACGTGTTGGGGCTTAATATTTATTTGTTCCATTATTGGACTGGTATTTTCATTTTAAATATAAAGGTCTCGCCTGTATTACGAAAATCTTGTCGGCCAGTGTTCGACAAAATTGAACAAAAGTGTGAGGCATTTTGATGTACGACGCGCTCAATCGTGCCTCCGTTTCACATACTCCCCACAATATTCGACAAGATTTTGCAATGTTGCTAGTTATAGCACTGAAACCAAAACTCTGGCAGACCTGCGAGATTGAATCGGTAATCCAATCCTAGTTAGAATGCTGAAAATTGAACTATATTTTCTGCGTCAAACATTGTTTCCTTACAAACTAAACTAGCTTGTTTTTGTTTTACCTGTCAAAACCTTCTCTTGAAAAATATATCCTCTCACATATTCTGGTGAAGGATTAATAAGCATTTGAATATTTATTTGGAAGTTCTTTTAATTCATTTTGTTCATAATTATCATATCTCTATACAAATAAGTAATTTCGAATAACTCGTATTATCAATATTCTAATAATGTACCCGTATTTTCATATGAGTGAGCAATTTTCTCACAAATAATCCATAAAAAGTTCATAAACGTATTTATATTTTACCTTTTTATGGAATTAAATAATATAATAATGAATAATTATTGTGAAACAATGGTAATTAAATAATGTTATACATTTAAATGAATGGTTTGATTCAGGATAATGATGATTATTACTAAGATTTTAGGAAAATATTGTGTGTACTCAATACAAATTATATACCCGGACACTGTTCATTGCGTAAAGCATCGGCACCAATTTACATTGTCCTCACAAAATTTATTACATCCAAAACTTCAAAAATTGTATACAGGTGTAAATATATTTTGGTTGGAACTAAGTTTTATTAATGATCATTCAATATTCCCAGGAGCCCTGGAAGGTTTAATCAAATCTTTCCAGCTAGTCTGGTTTTAAAGTTGAGGGAGGTGTCAATAATTATTTACGTTCGATTACATAGCCTTCGACATGTAACATGCTGAATTTCTCTTATCTAGAACGCTGATTATGCTATTTTATTCCGATTAGCAAATAGATGAATCATTCTAGTGCTATTGATGTTGAAATTACCTTACAAGGAAAGGAATTAAGAAAAGCGCCATTACAAATTCACAATTTGGAAACTGCATATAATACTGTTACGAACTCTTCCACTGACGTAGACTGTGAAGTCGATCCTGTTCTATTATGTTGATAGAATCTAGTTTGGCGGATGGGGTGGGTACAGTTCCTGGAAGGACAATTCCCTTCATGTTTTTTCATGTGTACGGCAATAATTTGTTTATATTGTTTTTATAACCTATCTACAGTAGATTGTGGTCATAACAAATCGGAAGGGAACCAGTAAATATTAGTTATATCAAGTAATTCGTTGAACTGAGGCTTGTTATGTTGAGGTTAGGTTGGTATGAAATTCGTTATAAAGAGGTAAAAAAATAGTTTTATTCTAACAACAATGATTGTTTTACGAACAAAAGCGTGTCGAAACCTGTCGCGACATGAATCTCATACTATGAGAGTTATACATTGGTGGAACTTTATATAAAGGTTTTGGATTGACAAAATTCGTTAATTAGAGCTATTTATACTTTTTCTTGATAGTTGAAAATTTGTTATAAAGAGTTTGTTCGCAAAAAATGTTTGTAATGTAAAGGTATATTTTACAATTCAAGTGGATTACAAAGAATTTGTTAAATTGAGGAAGTCGTTATATTGAGGTACGTTATATTAAGGTACTAAATAAATTCAGTAAGTAAGAAGGACTTTTCGAAAACAATACATATTAGGGAATGTTTAACGTACGAAAATATAATTAAAAATCAATAGTTCTTGTTCTCAAATATTACAAGCAACGTTCGGAGACTATGATCTAAATATCGTTCTTAGCTAGGATCCGAAATCAATTGATCTTTCAGAACCCGGGTTATAGTTTCCGAAAATTCTTATAGTATATAAATTTGTCTCACGCTTAAAAAAAAAGGTTAAATTTTAACAGCTCACTATGACAACTGGTATACATGATTTGTTTAATTGGCAAAGCCATTTACAGATTCGAAGTTATTCACAGAAACAGTTCAGCAACCAAAACCTCAACTCAAATTAAAACGCATTCTATCCATCTAAATTTGGCAAGTTTTTCTCTGATGAATTTGGATGAATCTTGCCAACTAACATGGGTTTATTTCTTATTTAATATATTATATTCGTTGAATTAAATGGATTCATATTTCAATATGAAGTTATTAATTTAAAATGTGCGGAAGGAGTAAGGAGCACTCAGTTTGACGAAGGACGTGAAGAACAGTGCCGGATTAAGTTTAAGGCAACACTGTAGTTTCGCAACAATTTGATAGTTACGCTTTGAGATAGTAGTTATGCTATGAATCGGTACTCATTTGAAGTTTTTTAAAACTGAACTGACACCTGTCTGCTTCCTGGGTGTTATCCGACCAGAATGACAACAATCTCAAGTACCCGCTTGAATTTTGTTGCATCTAGGCTGCTGATTATGTAAACTATAAAACTTCTCATCGAGAGAGAACTCTAATCCTATAACTTAGCAGTGCTAAAGTAAATAATCTCATTGGCGCACTTTCTGATGCCCGAGTGGGCAAGAGGTTTGATATAGTTTACGCTAAGGAGAATCGTAAGGAGAAGGAAAAAAACTTATGAACTATTTTCGATTTACATGTAATATTACACTTTATGTCGCTCATATAATCATTTTGTTCTATTTGGCGCTAACTATTAGAGTAGAAATAAGTCAATTTATGCATTACAAATTTATAAGTCGTTTCATCCTCTTAGTAAGGAAATTGTTACAGCTCTATACCGTTTCATAATCGTAATTTTTGTTATATGCATTGTGACCAATCTACAGTTATGGGTTAGGCTAGAGCCTTTTTCTGTTTCGACATTTCCAAGTGTAGAATATTAATTTCATTATCAGTAGTTTAATAATTTCGTCATCAAAAAAAAAACTTGTGAAAAAACCAAGTCTCGCAACTCAGTTCTTCTACCGTAAAAAATTGCGAGATTCATGTAATACCCAGTCGGTTGATTTATTCAGTCCTTACTTAAGGGACCTTAAGTTATTCCATATTAGTTAATATAACAACATCTTGTAGTGACCACATTAATATTAAAAATATTTTGAATAAAATAGATTGACTTAGCCATCGCATGAAAACATATTAATGTAACTCACAAGCAATAAAAGTTACAGTAAATAAGATTGTTTAGTCCGATTGCAAAAGTAAGTTGCGAGACGAGGTTTTTTTAGTTTTGTTTTTGATGGTAATGTGTTTTAATGTGATGGCCAAGTCAATCTATTTTATTTAAATATAAAAGATTTTTAATATGAATGTGGTCACTACAAGATGTTTATTAGATTAACTAATTACGTAATAACTTACAGAAGTTTCCTTAAGTAGGCTCTGAATAAATCAACCGACTTGGTGTTACATGTATCTCACAACTTTTTACAGTAGAAGAACTGAGATTTGAGGCTTGGTTTTTTTACAAGCTTCTTAAGATTCAGCTACAGTTTTTCTCAAAGATCACTTCCTGTCTCTATGAGTTTTCCTCAGAGGCTTGATGTGACAATTTTCTCAAGTCTGGACGGTAAATGCTTCTTAGCCTATTGTATTCACAAATTGAGAATTCCTGCGCTTTAATACTTCCAAAGTCTACACTAATAAGATGTAACCCGCTTGTAACTTTCGAAAGTGCCACATAAGCTTGACCTTATGTGAATACTGTAGAACCGATATCCATCAGCGCATTATTGAGACTTTTTGTATATAGTTATAGCATATGCTATACATATGGCAAACTTATCGAGATAAACATAAGTTCTATTAATAATTTCAAATTCAGTTTTGACCAGACCAAGCTCGTAAACTGACATTTGATGACATTTAATATATATTTTCCTAATTATTTATATAATTTCCGAATCAACCTATACTTTTTGCCTTAAAACGATAGAAACGTTAACATTTAATCATTATTTTTCTTCGTATCATATCATATGGGATTACAAAGTTATTTATGCAGTTGGTGTATCTATGAAACTGGATAAGTAAATGTAATAGGCCTCCTGTAATGTCACGAGACCCTACCTCAGGTTACGCCAATGTGATGTCATGCTATCTCTCTCGCACTCATTGATTTAGATATATGTCTCTCTCACAATCATTGATTTCCCTATATCTATAGTGGTGTTACATCTACTGGACTAAAATTGTGAAATATTAATTATATATAATAAATAATAATTATATATATTATATAAAATAATTATATTCAAACGTTGAGGCTTCTATGTCTACAAGAAGTTCCTTGGAGTTTTGATGATCGGTCAGTCAGTGAGTGACAAAATTAAGAACTTTGACTAGTTATAATTCAGTCTATTTCATTTTTCTCTCCCTTATTATCGAATATTCGACATGGCGTCCCAAGCTTACTATTAAATTAGTTCATCTCGAGGATCTCTGTTTGATTGTGCTCTACCTTTCTGGAGGACTAATACCGGGTTTCGGACCCAATCGTTCGTTGAATTAGCATTACAAGTGTTATCCTAAATCGAGGATAATCAAATTACGACAACTCGGTACAAAAAACATTACAATTCGTTCAAAATTTTAATAAAAATTTCAATTTTATCAGTTACCTAAATTGATATTCATAATATTGATTTATAAGCAATATTTTATTCACTCTATATTGAAAACTAAACAATGTACATACTCGTATTTACTGCAGTATATATTTGAGAGCTTGATTATTATTGAAATGAAGTATTTGAAACTGAATTCAGATTATGGAAACATAATTCCTAAAGGAGTTGCACAGCACCAACATTGCTCAATTTTCTGTTATAATTCCCAAGAAAAGAATATCAGAATCATGAATTTCCAGTTTCACGAATTTGTAACTTATTTGAAAAATCTTTTCTAATCTAATTCATTTTTCTTTTTCAAGCAATCAGCTGGAGAGCCAAGAAAATAATGTACTTTTCTAATAATATTTTTTACTAGAAATTCCATATCACATCCATTGTTCTGCATAATTGTCAAGTTGAAGAGATTTGTCAAATAAATGAAAACTTAACATGTCACATATTCTAAAACTAATTTTTTAATTTGCATGAAAATGTCAATGTAACTTACAACGATAGTGACATCAAAAAAAATTGGGAACTTAGCATAACGCTGTTACAGATGCTTATTTTAATATTTCCAAAATTACTGAACGGTATTAACTTTCTTATATTCCCAATTTTAAACAAACCCCTCCATAAAAATAAGTTTAGACATGAAATACTAAACACATTGTACACGCTATCGCTATACCAACACTTAAAATTATAATGGAAAACCACTTTGACAGGAAATTTCACATTCATTTCCAATAACTAAAGAATGGTAAAGAATTCCTTCCGTGAAATTTTTCGCCAAAGTGGTTTTAGTTTAACTTCAGTCTTTGAAGACCATATCTTGGGTATCGAAACGCTATGTAATTTCAATTGTTGGTATAGTGGTCCTGTATACAGTATAAATATCACCAAGATACAAATATTTCCTTCAATAGATTTGCAAAACTCCCAGATATGTTGTATAAATCAATTGTAAAATTAATTTTTATTTTGGTAGGTATAGTACTGATGATTTTGATGATTTATCAACAGTTTTATCTTATTTTATTTAATTCTATTCCGACTGTGAATTGGCCTAATAGAGCTACTTGGAACAATTGTACTAGATTAGACTAAATATTTATTAGTTCTCAAATATGATCCTACTATTTGTGTAGTACACAATTAATTTTCAGAACATGGCAAAGTTCTTCTAGGCATCCATTTTTTAGGATGATTTAATTACTCAGCAGATTTGGAGCTCACGAAAAGTTTTCTCAAGGATAAAATACAATCTTCTGAAGAAACTTTGGTCAATAAGGATTAGTTAAACTTTATGGATTTGATGACTCATTTTATATCACTCTTTCACATTATTATTTCCAAATATATATTCTTAAACGACATGAATATAAAATCTGCATGCACAAAATGGATGCAGAAGATTCTGTAGCAAATAAATCTATTCAGAAAATAGTATATGACGATAGTATAAAAATAATAAAACGTTATTAACTGCAAGGAGAAGATGGTATTATCAAAGTTGCATATTTATTTCTACAATCTCAATACAAGGTTCTTGGAAAGAAGTATCCGATTTGACAAATTGGACTGAAATACGTAAAAGTAATGATATATTTTTAAAAGACCCCTATAAAATTATGGCAGAATTTAATCATTTCTTCCTAAAACCATCGTTACATATGATTAAGAACAGAAAATTGAATGAAATTTGTGAAGTAACAAATAGATTGATAGAAGAGTACTAAACTACTTTTACTTCTCATAAATGATTAAAACTTCTTTCTGACAGACTTAAAAACAAAAGATCATGTGATTCATTCTAAGATTTAGTGAACAAATTTTTAAATGTGGGTTCATTTCCTTATAGTTCAAAACTGACATAAAGTTTATATAATAAGGAAAAATCCAATCTTAATAGAAAACTAGAAACTAGAGACCTGTAACGCTGAAGACGAATACTTGGTTATCCAAACGCGCGCCAAACAGTGTAATTGTGAGTGTTGGTGTAATTGTGTATTCAGTATCAAAATTATTGTAAATAAGTACTATTCATGTAGCAAACTCAACACAAAATAATTACTTATATGAGATATTATATGGAATACAAACAACGTCTTTTATTGTAGTGATGGAAGTAAAAGTTTGTAGGTTAAACAGACATTTTCCAATGTTACTCTGCTTCTCTAACGGTACATAACTATAGTGAAACAAAGGATGAATATAGAATGCTGAAGTAGTCTAATTTTCAGTGCTTCTATCCTCAGCTTGCACCGCGACAGATCCCCACATCTCACACAGGATATATCTTGACTTGACAGCACAATCAAACATAGAGATTCGTCTGTAGAAAATTCTGATGGAGGTTCTTCTAAAAGGGACTTTCTGCAACTTATCTTGAATTTGTTAGTAATTTTCGGCAAGAAAGCCAGCTCTCACAAAATATTGGCTGCATCCTTATTGCCAGGTTTCCTAAGCTTAGTCTGAGTAGCAAAAATATTAATCCATTTCTTTTATGCTCAAAACAATTTCCTCGTTATCTCCCTGAGAGATCATGTACTCTGTACTGCTAGGGAAGCACTGGAATCGAAAAGTAAAAAAATGTGAGCCCAATAATATGCCAACGATATTGAATTATAGTATTTTAGAATGTTCTTGTTTTTTTCAAGGTCTATCTTGAGAGAGATCCTTCCGTCAATGATTACAATGATCCAAGTTAATCAAAAATGAACTAACCATAAAAAATCCTTGTTTTTTTAATGTTTGATATTGTAAAATGATAGAAACTGTGAATTCGGTTGATTAGTACATATTCGAGATTATGCGTTTACAAAAATGTTTGTGTCTTTCTATTTTCCATTTGTATTCGTTACGATCTTAGAATAAAATTCTCAGAAGTTGAAAGTTTCATTCTATATTTTATTTCTCGGATCACCAGAATTTAGTATTCACAATTGTAAAGATGGATTATTTTTGCATCATATTTATAAGGTGGAATTTTGTTAATAAAATCGGCTTTTCACTAGATATGAAACACTGTACTACGTTTACAACTGGGTAAGCATTATCTTCCAACATCAACTAATTGTAATTGATTAGACGGGGTTACAAAAACTTTGAGTTAACATAGCAGTAGAGAACAGAATGGAATTTCATTCAAGTTGAAACTAATAGACAATGAACAAATATTTAGGTGAACAAGATAAAGGTATTCAGACATATAGGTAATTCTCAACATAGAAAATTAGAAGTAGTTATATTCCGTAGTACAATAATCATACGAGTACGTAGGTAATTAAATAATAATAGAGATTTCATTCACGTCTATTTGATTCACTTATACATAGTTGTTAATAACTACAAAGAATACACCTGAGCTGAATGAAAATTGATATCGAATTCAAACAAGAGTCCTTAGGAAGTTTTCTCTAATTTACTTTGGTAAATGAAAAACTTAGTCAAACTCCTAAGTTAAAAGCTTGTAACTACAATAAAAACATAAGTTTATAGGGAACTATTACAAGTCTATATAATCTATATAATATACCAACTTTGGAGTTCATGGATAACGGTTTTTTTGATATATGCTTATAAAACTGACTTAACAACGTTGTCTTATGGTTAGGTGATACATCTAGTATCTGTAGTTTGCGTTTGACAGGAGAGTTTTTTGATACCCTCCATTTAAAACCAGATTCTAAAATATATTAAGAAAATGTCGCATTGTGTTTTTGAGTAGATAAAAAGATAATTGGCATCATATCCTCGATATAGTAGAATGCCATCGATCATAATTGATCACTGATTGGCTAGAAGTTTAACGTCTTCGATCCAATTAATGTATTTAGGAGATTTCAACGACTTAAGCTCCTGTAAAATAATTCGCCTGATCCAACCAATATGTTTGTCTACATATTGCACATTTTTATTCATTTTTGAGGTCTAAAAAAGCCTCGACCTATGTTTAAATCGCTAATACTACTTGCCATAACTCACCAAACCTATTACTCATTACTATAGAGAGATTTCATTAGCTTTTTGGCATTTTTCCCCTTTCGACAAAAGTTGATGCATTGTACCGTCACATCATTGTCACTTCTTGTTTGAAGACGTGATGGTATGACACAAACTAGTTGAACTATAATGAGCGTATGGATGGAAATTAATTCATTGTATTTTTTAGCAGCTTTATTTATAAATAAATAAATCATCAAAATAAATATAGCGAAATTTTGCTAAGCCCCTTCTACTATAATTCTTAGAATCTTTTCCTTTGATATGGGAGTACTTATTATAAACTTATTCAATCTTACTTCAAAGTAAGAACGTATAAAGCTGCACTAGAAGTTGCCTTTTAAGTTGGCTACTCAAGTAGAAACCAAAAAAATAAATGACGCACTCAATTCTCTACGGTTCCACCATAATTATTAAGTCAAAAGCACGCTCTTTCATTAATACGAATATTCCGCTTACGTTTCAATTCATACCTTTTTGAAGCAGAAACATTTATCTGTGACAGAAAAAATTGTAAATTACCGAGAAAAAAATCATGATAGAAGAGAAATGAGGAATTTTTAGAATACATAAAAACTTATAAATGCATAATTCAAGCCGGCTCACGTTATTAACAAATGTACATCAAAGTAAGTTGTCATACTTCCTAATTATTTAACTTTGTTCTACATACAGGGTGCTTTAAAATTTAGGTGACAAAATTCGGGAGGTGATTGCTCGTATAACATTGAGATGGGTCTTTCCTATAACAAAATTTTCTCAGGCCACTTCTTTCCAAGATATCCCTTAAAAGGTAGCCACTAAAATTGAATTGGAAATGAATCGTATTACATTTAACATAATGTTTTCCATTCAATTTATTGAAAAAGTTATAAACTATGGTAGTTGTTTCTTTTCTCTTTAGCTATTGGTTTTTGGGCAAAAATAAAAAATAAAAAATCTTTTTAAATAAAACAAGGATTTTAAGGTATAATTTTATTTAATGAAATCTTGAAGAAAAGTTTAAATATGAAATATAATAAGGGTTGCTGATTTCACCTCCGTAAGGTGATATGTCGGAAAACGTGGTCTGAGAAAATTTTGTTATAGAGTAGACGCATCTTAATTTCATGCGAGCAATCACCTCCTGAATTTTGTCGCATGAATTTAGAAATATCCTATATGAGAGTGAGAGAGAGAAATGCTTTATTGTCAAAATATTGTCACAATTTGTAGGCTTGTAGAAGCTTATAAAAACTAGAAAATAAACATAAAAATAACTAAATAAAAATACAAATAAAATGAAATTTCTATATACAGAGGAAAACCACAATGAGTAACAACATTAAAGGTAATAGTAATGGGTAATAATAAGTATATAAGTCGTATATGGGTCCATAGCAAAAATTAAGCCAGTATGCAGCATGTCCGGAATTGAATATCATTTTTAGAATACATTTACAAAGTAGAAGGCACTTTCCTCTAAATATGTCCTCAAATTATTGCGGAATGTGGGAAAAGATGATATCGATTATATTTCAATCGGCAAGGTATTGTGCATTTTTTTGCATTGTGAAATATTGAGCTTTTAACTAATTCTGAACCTAGGTAGGTAGGTAAAGGTCGTGCTCCGCTTTCCTAAGTGAATGGCCGTGCAACGACGAACCAATTGGAGAAGCGTTCTTACGAATTAGGCAAAAGAATCAGAATTTAATCTTTTAAAGAAGTCCCTTCAGTTTAGTCCGAATAAATATCTAACAGCTCTCTTTTGTAGTTTGAAGATCAGCTCAAATTGAGTCGCACCACACGTGCCCCAGAAGGGAAGGAAATACCGGAGATGCGACTTAATAGGGGCATAATAGACTGTAGATAAGGCGTCAACGTGGAACTCCTATTTCAAGGAATTCTCCCCAAAAAGGCCTAAGAATTTTACAGATTCAACGACGTCAACGGTGGTCTTACTTAATAAAGAAGGCTGTAATGTATTTTTTATATGATAAAATTTTGGTTTTAGAAACGTTGAGATAGAGAAGTTTAGATTCGCACCATGCAAGTGCTCCCCTGAAACCTACCGAGCTTTTTTATAAATAGTTCCCAGGTAAATTTAAGCAGTGTGATAGATGTACAAGGAAGAGTAAACCTGAGATTAAACTTTTGACGTAGAAAGTATATCTCAAACTCCACTCAACATAAAGGTAGTGAGAATTTTTTTTAATGAAAATGGTAATTGGGAAGATATTGATTATTTCTAAAACCATTGTCGAACATTATGTATCTGGTTGCTTGCTATAATTTTTATTTTTCATGAACCCATAAACAAAAAACTAGAGAACTTGTGTACAGATGTGGCCACTAAATTGCTCCAGTTAGTCCCATTAGGTGACCAGAAACTATTTCATTTAAGGAGTCACCCATATTTCGTGTGTGATCGTACAGGATTTTCCCTGTTGTTGGTTGAAGCTGGTTCCATTTTCGAGGAAATCACAGGAAACTAAGATGCATGCAAGCCAATTGTATTCATAGGAAGACAAAAAAGTGATCAAAAATGAAGGTACATATGAAACAGATGATGTAAGAAATTCGTGGTATGTGTTTTCCCTGATGAGATTTCGCAATATTACAATCGATGGTTGAGGCAACATCTTTATCCAATTTTTGCAAAAATTGAATCGTAATCGGACGCAATTTGTATTTCTTCATCTGCTTATTAATCAAAGTCATTGGAGGTGCGAAAATACAAACAAGTTTTCACACATCAATACAAAACAGTCCATAACATTTTTTGTATGTAATATATGCAAATCATTGTGATGTTTCAAATTATCATAACGTCAAATTTACTCACAGATTGAATGATAAAACGATAAATAGTTATTGAATCAATTATATTTAACATGTTCCGCCGCTTCATTCAAAAACGAAAGCAGACTGAAGAAAACCATACCCAACTAGCAAAATTACTATTAACGAAAAATAACCTTTAACATAACAATTTTCGGAAGCTAAATGGTAACTCAAAATAGTTAGAAACTTTATTCAAATAACTCTAATTCATCTGAATAGGTTCATTTCACTCCCCCGTTTTATTGAGGTGGTCAAAACAAAATAACAATAATATAGAGCTACTGTAGCACCACAAGTAAACTCTTTTCTGGCTATTTTGTTATTCTCATAAGTCACCACTCAGTAGTTTTATTATTTCAGTAAAGATTCCTATTTTGGTCATTTTTTACTTATCATTTGTGAAAGTTGCCGGTTCAAAAACTGTGTAAAGTGCATGTTAGGTGAATAATATATTATTCGAGACCTAGTAATTTTTTCGAAATTATGTGCAAAATATGAAGAATAATATTTTTGATAATGAAACCCTAGAGATCTATCGATCGATTTATCTCATTTGGATGATTAACATCAGGAAAAAGTCTTTAATGCTGGCACTAAGAAGTTAATCAAGAAATCCAGATAAACCTCACCATTAACTCTGCCGTCATAAAAATAATTCAGTCAATAATTGTATTGTTAATCATACCTGCCCAAACGTTCACTCTTTCAGGATATTGAGTGTGAGCCTCACACATCCATTGAGGACTTTCTCTACTGTAATATCAACCGTTCTGTTTGTTAGCCCTTGCGTTTAAATTGATCGTCGCTTCACAACACAAAAACCTATTTTGTTTATGAACTTCAAATCTGCGTTCATTCTGTCCATCATCAAATCATAGAATTCTGCACCTGCACCAATTGAACTTTGTAAGGGTGGTATTTTTTTTATGCAAAACTCTCAAGTTCTCAAGTTGTCTTATACGGATTTTCCTCAATTTCTAGAAGTACATTTCTACCTGGTTTTCCATTATTTTTTACATGTCCAGTTTCACGATACTTTCTTCAATTTTGCTAACTTAAGACTGAGAAACGTGTTGACAAGGGTATTTATTATTGAAAATTATTGAAAAACCAATCATAATTAAGATGTCTAATCCTTGATTCTCGGACAAATGACCCATAATTAAATTTAATACTTATTTTAGTAACTTTAAATAATACCTACCTACCAGCAGCCTACCCTCAAAGATCTTTTCCTGATATTCAGTACAACGCGTCGAGACTTGCCGTTGCCGGGTCACACCGTTTTTCTTTTTTTCGAAAACTGTTAATTCGTTGTTGAAACTCAGCGATAATGCAAGTTTCTATTTTAAAAAAAGTTTAGAAACTCATGGTTTAATCGTTTAATAGTGGGGATTTGATAATGGAATATTACAAGGAGAAGGAGATTACAACGAAAGCAGTAGAAAACCCATCTAATACAAGCACGCGCCGATTATCAGACATCATTGGACCTTCTAAAGATACCATAAATCGCCATTTGAAATCATTAGATAAGAGTAACAGTTGTCAAATAGTGCCACACTTATTAACCGAGATGAAAGCGAAACGTCCAGTAAAGGTGTGTAAACAGCTCCTTGCCATGAAAAACGATGATTGCTTTATTAGAAGTATTGTTACTTACGATGAAACATGGATTTATCTAAATAATCTGAACTTGGAAAATCACTAGTGAGACAGAGGAAAATTTTACCTGAACCACACGCAAAGAGAAGTTTAGTGTACTTCAAAATCATTACAGATGGTCGAGCTATCAATGTGTGTTCATTACAATAAATAGTCAGTGAAATCGAGAGGAAATTTGGAGCAACTGGTCTTGTTAGGAAAACTTAAGATGCTAGACGTCTTAAGGTAGCAGAAAACGTGAAACTTGATGTTTTATAATAGGTAAAGATACCTCATAATATTTCACGCAGCAGACAGAAGCACATTTCAACGATCGGTATTGCTAAAATTACCATCGTACCAAATTTCAGTATTTCAGAAAAATCGGTAGATGCATTTAAAGCTTCCAATTTAACTGAGAATTGTTATGAAATTAATTCGATATAGCACTTCGTTTAATGTGAAATTAATCTCTGACCAAATTAAACTACTATCTATTTTCTATGTATAGTAATTGATAAGTTGAGTATGATACTGTTGAATACATCATCGAAAGACAACTGAGACATCAGAAAACCCTCATTTCAATTTGAAAACATTCAACGACATGTCACCGTATCAAAATCATCATTTTCGCACGCTTTAAAATAATCGAATCATTTTTCCCATAATATTTGACTTATGTGCATAATAATATTATAATAGTTACCAGATAGTTCAATCTAATTAATTTTCCATTCATTCAATCGTCCATTTATTTACACTACCGGATACAGATAAGGCAAAAATTCGTCGTTTTCAAGTAGAATATCTCAAGCTTTAACGTCACTTGAACATTTTGGTTGTAAAAATTCTACAAAGCAATCCGTAACTGTGTTTCGAGTGTATAGTCTCCATTAAAACTTTAGTGAAATCAGGAAACAAACTTCCATAGATTTCCCAAAAACCTGAGCAAAATTTCCACTACTAGTTAAAATTGCAACAGAAAACACATCTACATTGCGAAAAAAAGGGTCGGATAAAATACCCTGTGGATTTCATGTCATGAATAAACCATAATCAATTGGAAATGCAGGCCTTTTGGATATCCAAGCTTTTCAGCTTCTATGCCTTTCGAAGTTAGAATTGCATCTCATTCGTATGTCATATATCATTTTGTGCACTAGCATATATATATAAATTTATTTCAAAACCCGCTCTTCAACAAAATAGTCCATTTGAATAGAGGCCGCTGTATTAAATAGCTAAAAAGTAGGTAGCATGAAATTAAACAAGCAATTTTCTACTTTTAACAAGCAAATCTAAAGAAATCAGGAATTGAAATATTTTATGAAGAATAATATAATGAATTCTATGGTATATTCAGTACAATAGTGGCAGTCGTCAGTTTACGTTTCGTGCATTGTTTCTGTCTGTATTGAATGTTTTGATTTGACTTGTTTTTTAATTTTTGTTTCGATCCGACACCTTATAGACGTACTAGTTTTCGTTACTGCATGTGTTGTTTAACTGAACTTGACCTTGTGTAGTTACCAGTGATATTTATTTACTTTTCAGACTAACTAAACAATTTTATCCTGCTTTCATTGACGTTTAATTAGGAGTATTGAATTCTACTTTAATATGGCTGAATTTAAGTGTGATTGTTATCAAAAGACCGTCTTAGGAGAAGAGAGATATATACTCCGTTGTAGTGAAGAGTGTCGCAGAAATTTTTGCGTGAGTTGTACAGGACTGGACAAGACCAAATCAAAGGTGCTCTATCATTAAAAGTACCATAATATTACCCTGCGCTGTTAGTGATTCTCTCACTCTAAATTATCTTCACGATAAAATGTCACAGTACAGAAATCTCAGATCCCTCTAGAAAATGTCGAAGCTCTAGATTCCTGCTTAAATAAGAACAATGACACATTTCCAACTATTTCGGAAATATGTGACATTCCAAGTGACCATTACTCGAAATGGATCTTATACAAGAAAATTGACGATATACACTGTCTCCACAACATAAAGTCTGGAAAAGTATGCTGCGAAGAATAAAACAAATATTAGCAATAGACCACAAACAGTAAAAAAGACAATATCAAGGCAGACCGACCATACAAAAAACGAAAATACAATTGTTCTTTCATCTCCAGAAATTATTCCATCTCTACTTCATATTCACCCTACAAAGGAGGATTAGAATTATGTGGTAGGGTCCAATATTCTGCCTTCCATATACAGCAAATCAGCTTGCGCACTATGTGAAAGAAAAACTATGAACTGATAACTTTATACGATGCTTACCAATGCTGAAAAATAGGGACAGTTCATAATCTGATTTCAAAATTGGTGTACAAAAGAAAATTCACTTGAAGCAACTCAAGGATATAACTATGTGGCCGCCTGGTACCACTATAGACACTGCCAACTAACAACCAAAATTTAAATTTAACGCCGTGATATCCAAGTACTACGTCTACCAGTGAACTTATTGGAGTGGAAAATGTGAAGAAAGAATCTAGCTTTACTTGAGGAAACTTATTTGAGTAGGTCAAAACTGTTAAAATAGGTTCTGACAGGGAGGCTAGAGCTGTTTGTACGTCCCAAGAGATAGAAAGGTCTTATATAATTATCGAAAAAATGCGGAAAGAGATGATTTATCACATATGGATCTGGTGACTCCACCTATAGCTGTTTGTACGTCCCAAGAGATAGAAAAGTCTTATATAATTATCGAAAAAATGCGGAAAGAGATGATTTATCACATATGGATCCAGTGACTCCACCTATAGTGCGGCTATCGCGAGAATCTGATGCGGTAATTGGACGCTCTGCAGGGCACACGAATACCAGCATCAAACTAACGCTAGTATCAGAGGCACTCCCTAGCGATGTAGATTCCTTGCTTGAGCTATATTATCGCTTCCACAACGCGTATGGTATTGGTTCAGCCGAAGTTGAAGCAGATCTTTCTGCCTTCAGGTCTTTCTTTTCAACGGAAAAACTTCGATAGCTCCAAAAAATTAGGGTAAGCCATAGCAAATATGATTTCAATAGCTCTCCAGGTTTATGTAGGAATTTTTGGTTAAAATAACGCGATCAGAGAAGCAAGCAACCTCTGAAAGACTGAACGATAGCATGTTCGGTCTGTTTTTTATTAATACTCAATCCCTAAGACACAAAAGAAATGAACTCTATCTTTAAGCAGAGGAGCTTTATTTTCCAGAAATCGTTGCCATCACTGAACATCGGTTAAATAATAATGAGCCTGTTCTTGTCAAAAACTATACCACAGTAGCCAGATTCAATAGAACAAATTTATCTCATGGAGGTACTAGGATCATGTCCACAACGACTTCTCCGTTATAGTTCAATGATAAAATATCTGAGAAAGTATTCGAATTTTCTATCGTTTACCACATGACCTCGATATTGTTTCTATTTATAGAACACCTGACGCTGACATGCATACTTTCTGTCACAATAAAACAGAGTCGTTACCTCTGAAAATAAACTTAATATTAATTATTAAGGTGTGTGTGGTGGTCAGTCAATTTTTTGATTCGTTTCGTATGATGCATCTCGCAAATTATGCAGCATCTCTTCGGAAAAAAGTTCTCAAAACTTCAAGCACCGTTGTTAAACAACTGACTGGAACATGCTCTCTGGTGATGTGAACCTCGAATTTTCTAGATTCATAAGAACACTAACCAGTCTGGCATCCAATTCTTCTCCATCAGGCGTATAAGAAATAAGCAAAATAAACCCTGGTCCACTAAAGGTTTACGTATATCTGCAAAGAACATGCGAAACTTATCTCACTCAAGGAAATTCTCGGATAGTGTCTTCAAGAATTACGTGAAACTACACAGAAAAATTTATCATAGGATAATAAAAGCTGCCAAAAATATTTATTATATTAGGAGACTTGCCAATTCTCGTAATGTCCATTGTGAATGAAATGAGACCTCTTCATCTGCCCGATTGCATATTAAACCACCTTACCACTTTAACTAACGTTTCATTTCACTATGGCACTTTTCTCAAATATCTCAAGACGACTATAAATATACCTCTGCATAAAGGAGGGGATAAAAATCAAGCATAGAATTATCGCCCAATCGCATTCCTTCCCACTTTATTTAAGATCATAGAAAGATTGGTCAAAAAGAGGCTATTATAATTTCTGTTTAAATATAAAATACTTACTATCCATCAATTTGGGTTTTTAAATAACAAATTCACAAATGATGCTTATTCTCCCTCCTAAATAATGTCTACTCCAGCCTAAACAGCCATCACTCCACTGCAACAACTTTTTGTGGTCTTTCGATTGTGTTAATCATAATATTTATTCAACAAAGTTTAAGTCATACTTCACCAACAGAAGTCACCTTTGTGAGGGTTGATACAACGATGGCTTGCAATCCAATAGAATGACCCAAGGCTTGACCCTTCTCCAATTTCAGTAAGGTCGTTACACGGCTATCCACTTAGGAACATTCAGATTTAGTTAAGGCTCAATATTTTACAATGCAAAAAAATACACAATCACTTGCCAATCAACATGAAATCGATATCATATTTTCTTGCATTCCGCAATAATTTGAGTGTATATTTACTGCCCTCTACTCTGTAAACGACAACTATTCTAATAATAATATTTAATTCAGGGCATGCTGATTATTTGGATTGGACTAATGGAAGTAAGATTCGAGAAAATATTGAACACGCGCTGTTGTACAGTTCTATTTCTTAAACATTGCTTCGTAGTGTTTCGCATTTTACTTCCAAATATTATTTTGTTTGTGACTTTCATTCATTCACATTGTACCTTGATTGAAATATATAGAAGCATACAATTGATATAAACCTACCTTTTTCTCGTCCGTAATATGAATGTGAATATAACATGAAAAGAGCTAAACCGTCATTTGACAAATTAACAAAATAATCATTAGATTATCATTAATTAATAGACTAACGAATTCCACTTCCTAAATCTTAATGGTTTTCTCACCACACATTTAGATCGCTTTGGATAATTGTCATATGCTTTCTTTCCACTGAGACTTATGTTACTTTTGATATCTATGAACACCTTACAATCAGATTTCAACTTTCTCATTTCTGTACTTACTTAAATTAGAATTTAGTCTTAAAAATTATCATCATCAACTCCTTGTGCTGAATGTGACCTAAGAGTTTTATGTTTCTAGAACAATTTCTCAGTTATATTTTCTAACTACTATACTTGGTCCTTAAGAAAAAGTATTTTCACAGCGTTTCTATTGCTTGCTGATAGCTTTTTCATTGCTTGCTAATAGCTTTTTCACTTATTCAATTTGACTTTGAATATCTTGGATATTTAATGTTATCAATTCTATTTGTTACTATTCAGCAGTGGAGCATGCAGCAAGTGCAAAGATGTATTTGTTAAGATCCTTGCGGGTTATACAATAGTTGAAAATAAAAAAACGGTTGAACTTCAAGTGGGTGTTTAAATCAGTGAACCTATTGTAGCTTCTGCGATCTCTCGTTTCACAATGTTCACATCTGATTTATCAATTTCTCTCTCTTTATAGAAAGTTCCAGTTGTGGCATGTCTTTAGCTGCTAAATAAGAATTGATTAACCTCAGGTGGGCTTTTAAGTCAGTAAGCCTATCATAGCTAGTGCGCTATATCATTTGTCAATGTTTACATCTGATCTATTAATCTCTGTCTTTTTAGAAAGTTCCGTTAAATTTAAATACAATTGATGTGAATGGGAGCAATTTAAGTAATCGTCCAAATAGGCACTCAAAAATTAACTATAAATACTTTGGAGTTCACCTGAGAATTGCTACCAATGAAGCATTATTTAAAGACAAAAATCAATCACTTTGTTAATTGAATGACATCACTAGCGTACAATTAATAATTATCGGTAGATATATATGATGATACATCATACTTTGTTCCAAATAACCCAGAATTTGTTTTTCATTTATTATTATATGGACTATTCAGTAATATTTTCTGAGTATGTAGGTATAAAACTGCACTTCTACTTATATTCCAACATAATACAAAGCAATTGCTTTGGGAAAATTTTCGACTACCCATATTTCGAAACTTTCTTACTGACAAGTACATTATGTATAAACTGTAACGATAAATTTAGTTTTAAAACAATTCAGAGAAAAGTAAACAAATCCTTATGGATTTAGCTCTAATTACTACCGCAATATTTTAACAAAAAGAGTAATTTAACTTTACTTGAACAAGATGAAAGTCTAAAAGTTCTTTGAAAAATGAATGAATGAATTCCCTCTGCGAGCAGAATCAATATTATTCCATTTAATTCTAATTTAATTTCATATTAATCTAGGGCTTTATTTAGCGTCTCATGTTTTCAACTCCTTTTATGACCAAATTAGGTTAATTGTAAAAAAAAATAATGAAAACTTTTATTCAAACTTAAGAAATTGAAAAAAGTATTTAGAGGAAAATGTAAAGAAAGAGGAATAACATTTTCCATTTGCCAAACTCAACTATTCTCAATACCAAAAGTGTTATTTAAACAAATATATGAATATAGGATAGTCAGTTCACCAATTAGTGAGTAATTCCTAGTTGCAGCAATTTTTATTAAGGCCGAATAGAATCACATTTTGCGTTCTAGCAATAAATAGCATAACAGAGTAGCATGTACGTTGGCAAACATAAAATGTACTTCTCGTATAAATTTATTTTAAACTGAACATTTAGGCCAAATTTTTGTTCAAAAATGGTAATAACCAATTATTGGTTAAAAATTGAGATTTTTCTGAGAAATTACAAATCAAAATTTTCAAAAGCAAATTAGCGTGTCAATTGGAGTTATAAAATATCAAACAATTATCTATGCCAATATTACTGACTAACGAGTGACTCAGAGAAAAAAGTCCACCTCGTTACTAAGTTGGAATTTCTGGAACCATTGGTGACATTCATACTACCACTGCATCAGCACTCAAAATGACACTATCTGACGCGCGTTTCAACTAGGTTATCTACTTCAGAGACTGGAAAGAAACTGGAACCTATTAACTTGATTTACCTATTTTATACTAAATTATCGCACCAATATATCTCACGCAAAAAAATGATTCCAGCGGGAAAACCTCCTTGGAAGGAGTCTTCATATTCATCCCTTAACTACTAAACTATATAGTGTTGTATTGAAATTGCTAGATAATAAAACAGTTTGAATAGGCTTATTCCTTACAACTCACTCTATAGTTTAGTAGATAAGGAATAAATGTGGAGATTTCCGCCAAGGAGGTTTAGCCACTGGGATTATTTTTCGTTGAAGACGATAACTTGGTTATCAAGCTCTCGTCAGACAGTGTAATTGCACTGAATGCACTCGATAACCAAGTGAAGTTTACCTAGTGGTAGTGTAAACGGGGTGTTCAGTATTAATATCACCAACGGTTCCAGAAATTCCAGTTTAGTGTAATTGTAAGTGTTGGTGCAGTGGTAGTGTAAACAGAGTGTTCAGTACAGTCCACCTCGTTATTATGCAATAATTATGATATATACACGGTTACAACTGGCAAAATTTGAGATGCGAAATTTTATAGAATGTCTAAGCATTTGAATAATGCTTAAAAATAACAGGAACAAATGGAATGATTTATATTTTGCACATTTCCTAGGTATTCTATAAATTGCCAAATAAGCAAAGTATAAAATGATACCTCCGATCTCCGATTCGTTTCCAATATAACATGACTTTTTAGGCTTGCCTTAAGCTCGGAATTTGTCAATCATGCTTTTTACGAAAGTGTCAAAATGTAAAATTTACTTGAATTTTTTGTACAATTTTCATATACTGTGCTGTATTCAAGTGGAGAAACAAGCTGTAGTAATGGAAAAGGAGTCATGATCTATAGGCATAATTCAATGCAAAAGCATTTTTCAACCAAAACTATCTACCAAAAGCGAATTAACGATTTCGCGGCCATCGTCCAACATATTTACGACGTTTGGGCTGTTCGGTAGTCGTCAATAGCCTCTTATATTTGACGTTTCGTCAACACGAAAGTTTTTGTGACAAAATCAAACCAGTAATTTCATACCTTTACAAAATGTAATAAAATAAATAGGGTATCTAAAATAACTAACAACAAATAAGAAAGAACTTAAAACTTTAGATAACTATTTTATTAAATGTTCAAAATGACCACTATTCACTTCCATACAATAATGTATGCGATTTTCAAAAGCTCTACTAGCACGATGTACTACCAAAAAAATTCTATTGTTGTAAGGTCCGGTGAACGAAGTGGCCATTTCTGGGGTCTTCCTCTACCTATCCACCGTCCGGGAAATTCATTATTTGAATGTGTATTGATCAGTTGGGTATAAACTGGTGCACCGTAATGTAGGTAGCACATTCGCCGTCTATCAAGCAGGTAAATGCTGAAGTAGTTTGGGTAACTCGTTTTGTAAGAAATTTAAATAAACTTGCCCATTAATAATTTCGTCAAAGAAATATGGGCCTATGACATGATTCTCAATTATCCCACCCCATACATTTAATGACCACCTTGTTTGACTGATAGTCTGTATACAATGCGGTTGATCTGTTGCATAATAATGGAAATTGTGTCTATTAACTAACCCTTTTCTATGAAATATTGCTTGATCGGCAAATAATTCAAAATTGAGAAAATCTGTTTTGCTGAATTTGTTCTTGACAACACCCACAAAAGGTTAACCGCTTTTCATAATCATCATCTAATAGTTCCTGAATTCGCTGTATACGATAAGGATGAATTTTGTTCTTGGATAGAATTTGTTGGACGACAGTACGACTTATATCTATTTGTTTTGATATTTCCCGTGTCAAGATAGGAGGATCTCCCGTAACTCTTAACATTAAGGTTATCTCGTTGTCCTGTGACATTGCATTCTTCAACCTTTCGCTTTTTCTGTAAGCTACACTACCAGTTCTGGTTAATGATTGAAGCAAAAAAATCATATGTGTCAATTCTTGTATCAGAAACTTCATTATCTCAATTGTTTCCTTGTTCTTTGTAACATATCTAGATAATAACTAATCACTCTGACTTAAACTGTAAAAATGTCAAATTCACAGGTTACTTGATAACTATGGATATTTTCATTTAATTTGTTGGTAATGTGATGTTTGCTTAATTTAGTTTTGTAGGTACCCTATTTATTTTATTACAGTTTTTAAAGGTATAAAATTACTGGTTTGATTTTGTCACAAAAACTAGAAGTATTTTAAATGTCACATTCAGTGTTTACTTGTTAAAGCGGTGAATATGTTTAAATTGTAAAATAAAAATGCAATTTTCTTAAAAACAATCAATTTTAGAGAGTACATTATCAGACATAGTTTGAAGGAATAAAATAGTTGTATAATAAATGATATACTGGATGTTCCATTTAAAAAAATGAAGTTTTTGCTAATTGAAATCTCTTGAATTAATGCTTATCTAAAATATACCCTGAACCCCAAACAAAACTTCTACTCTGTTCAGACATTTCAGCCATCCTTTACCGTTGTACTTACCAAACAAGTTTAAGTATTTTTCACTAATAACGTTTACTAGGCAGCATTTATAATGCACCAATTTTCGTCAAATCTTCATATTTTTCATTCCAACTTGGCAACGTCACAATTTATGGGATATGCCATTATAACAGTATAATCAAACACAAATCCGGAGACTAGAAATTTCGATTATATACTCAGTTACGATTGTGGTTGCAGGTCGCCTTGTACATTCTCGCAGATACGACTATCTAATTAGGGAAGATGGGGATTGTGTCTTATCTATAACATTAATGAACTCTAGAATGTGTGGGAAAGAAAACGGCTTGGGTGCGAGTCCATTAGTAACAGGATATTTGGATTGCTTCTACCTAAATAATAATTTTCAGTGTGACAGTTTTCTGTACTTAGAATGTGAATAAGGTGTATTTAATAAATGAAAGTAGCAAACGTATTGATCTCTGAAGTATAATTTCTATATGGAAAAAAGTGACTAATATTAGCAAAAGAATTATTATTGCAAATACATAATGGTGATTGTATGATACTTAGCTTGACAAGATGGCCGGGATAACCCAATTAACTAGTCTTCATTCGGAATATACTTGCCAAAAAAATTAATAGGTAGAAAATCAAGCGTGAACTTGTGAGGTAAGTTCAGAAATAGGTGTTATTTGAATTGCAAACAGCGTATACCAAGACATAATCTCACTTTTTTATCGAGTCGATGGCATCTTCTTTTGCTCCAACGACTGTTCCAAACTAATTCTTCGTCTAATGGATCAACTTGCTTATTGCCATAAATTCCAAGTTTACTGTAACTGTACGTTGACATTCAAGCTCGATTGATTTCACTATTCATGTAATATGGAATAAAACTACATACATAACTGTCGTGACAAAATTTTTCTTGTTCTTCATTATTGGTATGGCCGTCGCGTGTGTGTCATCACCTGTTAATGTTATATAAAACGCGATTCTTACTCGCTCTTTCTTTTGGGAATCATTAAGAGAATGCGGCACCCACCGAGTACCTAACAATGAAGATGATCATGTTAAACTGAATTTATTTTTGCGAAATAAACACATAGAATTACCGCAATGATCTTTTCCAATAATACGTGTAACTCTCCCAATGTTTCAAACGGTACATCATCACCAAGCGATATTCATTCTCGAAATATGTGATGGAATGACTTTCATATCCAAAAACGTCTTGCAACCAATCAAGACTTTTTTTTCACTCAAACTAACCTTGACATTGTAGTCGATTATAATACGCACATGACAAATTCACTATTTATTCTGTGATAGCACCGGCTCCAAATGCAGTCAAAACTTACTACACATTACATTTGTTGTAGTTCAAAATGCAGTTTTGACAGGACTAACTCCTTAGTGCAGTGGTTCACGAAATATATAAAGTGGCTTGCGTATATGCAATTTGATTCATACAAATTAGTTGGTGTTGTAAATGTATACTGCGTATCTTCGATCCATCAGTATATAGTATAGTCTTAACTCTAGAATCTAGAATATGGATTTCAACAGAATGTTGCTTCGACTAGATTCTTCTAAATAGGAATTATGACTCTGTGGACATTATATGTCACTTGATAAAGAAAGTTATAAAACAGGGGCGTTTCAATGGTTCCATATATGTCAATGAACTCATTGGTTTAAACCAGATATGGGCAAACTTTTTAGATGGTAGATCAGATAAAATAAAAAAATTATATAGGCGGTTCAGAAAACATATTATAAAGGATGAACTTTATTTTTGATTTTTACTTCACATGCAACATGGTACAATGGTAAAAAATTGTGAAAGAAGTTACGAAAATTGATTATTTTTTAGGAAAGAAAGATGGCGTATGCGACATATAAATTTGTGCCTGAACTTATAAAAGTTGTTCGTAATCAGGTGGAGATCGGGATGAGCTAATTCTTCCTCAGTCATACTTTTATAAGTGGCATTGTTATGTTTTGACATGAAATGTCGTGAAAGCTTGAATTCCTTTAATATGGCTACAGATTCATTTCAAATGAGGCACACAGGTATATCCTTTAGAGGAGTGAAAAAGTATTTCCAAGTCCACTCATCGGTGGCAACGCTATAGCAACGCTGTAGAAACACAAGCCCGACACAGACACAGAGAGCACTTGATATGTACTAACTACATGACTGACTTTGAGAACAAACAAAATGTAACTGAAGCCGTCCGTCTGTTCATTATCGTTCCCAGGTTGTTGACTGTCTTAAATACAGTGACCTTAAGAACAATCCGTCTTAGCGCCGCTGCAAAGTGCAAACTCGCACGACAGTTAATGTTCTCTGCTCTCCACAGATGGAGTCAATATCTATGTTCACCTGTTTAAAGTTTTACCCTTCGTCCCTCACCCTCCGATGACGAAGTGTTCCCACTCACTGCCTTCTGGTCAGCAAACTTGTTGTGAACAGCAAAGCAAAATAACAATTATAAAGAGCTTCTGTAGCACCACAAGTGAACTCTCTTCTTGCTCTTCTTTCACTACTTTCTACTTATCATTTGAGAGAGTTGTAGATTTAAAAGCCGTATAAGATGCATGTTAGGTGTCATTTTTTCATCATGTCTGTAGAAATAATATTAATGATCATGAAATGTTAAAGATCATTCTTTCACAAAAATTTATCTACAAAATCCACTTTACTGTGAAACCTGTACTAATTGGACTAATTGGACTAATGGACTAATTTTGAACAAGTGAAATTAATATTATCTAAAAATAATATTATAATCAACTAGAATTGTTAGTTGTATCTTCATTCAGAATTACTTTACATTGGAAGAATATATAAGTTTAGTTCTCAACTTCTAAATAACCCTTAGACATCGTGAACGACCTAATCCCAGCTCGTTATTATTTTATTCTTGGTAATTTTCTCAGTTAACAAAGAGGTAAATTTTCCATTGACGATGATGACCGATCGGAAAGGCCAGTTTCTGTGTCAGTCCCCGAAAATATCGATACAGTTCATGTCATGATTTCATCAGACCGTAGAATTGGGCTAAAAAGAATATCTGTAGCACTTAATATTTCATACGAACGAGTTCATTGCTGTAAAATGGATCCCCAAATGTTTGAATGTTGACCAAAAGCGTGCAAGGGTTGAAGCATCTCGTTCGATCTGTGCTCGATTTGAAAACGATGTAGACTTCTTAAACCGAATTGTTACTATGGATGAGATTTGGGTACATTTCTACGATCCAGGAACAAAGCAACAATCGATGAAATGGCACACTCTGGTTCTCCAAGACCTAAGAAGTTTCGTGTCCAAAAATCTGCTGGAAAAGTTTTTTGGGATTGCCATGGAGTAATCATGATTGAATTTTTGGATAAGGGTAGAATGATAACCGGAGACTACTATTCGACATTACTGACCACTCTACCACTCTTTGAAGAAAAAAGACACGGAAACATATCCAAAGGTGTTTTGTTTTTGTAGTACAACGCCCCTGCACACAAATCTCATGCTGCCATGCAAAAAATTCGTGATTTAGGGTTTAAATTACTAGAACACCCCCTTATTCACCAGATTTGGTTCAGTCCGACTATTATCTCTTTCTTCAACTGAAAACAAGTTTAAAAGGTTGTAAATTTTCTTCCAACGAGGAGTTAATATAAGCTGTGGAGGTCTGGTTTGCAGAGCAAAAAGAAACATATTTTTTGAAAGATCTAGAGACGTTGCAGGTGCGCTGTAATAAATGTATCCAATTAAGAGGACAATATGTTGAGTAATAAAATATATTGACATTGAAATTTTGTTTGGTTCTATAGTAGTCTAAGAATTTTTCAATATATCCTCGTATTATATGTATATATTATATGTATATTATATGTCGTATAAAGTGAATATATGTTGGGTAGATGGCACCGTTAGGCTACAGCTATAATAAAGCTGATGAGAACTTCAATAACTACGTTAATTCATCTATTCCAATCGAAGGTTATAGATCTCTTGAACAGAAAACATAAACGATGCTATGGTACTTGTGGACCTTCAAATGACTTCAACGTTTTTTTTTGAATCTCCTTAAAAACAACAACAGAGCCGTTTTATGAAAACTTGGAAACTAGGTAGAATAAACATTCATAAAACATACATCGATGTTCCGAAAGTTACAATAAGCTAATACCTACTCTAAATTATCTTTAAAAACCCATAATGTTTATCATACAGTTGTTATATGATATTTACTAAAAATTCGGAAATACAAGAGTAAACTGTATGTTACGTGGGTCGATACTTTTTGCCAATGTATGTATCAGTGTTGATTTTATTGCACAAATACAGATTGAAAGGTTTTCATACTGAAAGCGATCTATTTGTAATAAATTCGTTGCCCATATACACAATATCCATAATCTATAATTGAACTAGCATAAATCCTACTGCGGTCAATAACACATTTTAAAAGGTTATGGACGTGTCCATATTTTTTGTAATATACCCGATGTTTTTGGACAAGAACAATTTAGTAGCTAGTTCAGTATCCAAGACTTCATACTCTTCTAACACCGACAGCTTTTGGCCACAAAAAATTAGGCTCTCCGATGAAAGAAATCTTTATCTTGAAAAATAAAATATAATATTTTCTTCTGTTAATTCAAATAGAGTTAACACAATTTTTTAATGTTTTTTTTTAATTTGAAGAAAATAAAAGTATGTATTTTCGATGTACTATGTAGAAATATAATCTACATACTGCAAGCATCTTATTTTTTTTTTAAAACCGTTTATGTATGTCGGCATATATCTCTGAAATTATCCATTATGAACAATTTCTGGGCCGCATTACATTTTCATAATCCCTAATGTAGAGTGTATGCGAATAATATAATTGTTATGTATTTCTTTAACCACAACCAACTTCCAATAATTTGCTTGATATTGAATTTTATCAATAAGATATTGAGTACACCCCTTATAACAAGACGTAAACGATATGAATATCTCTTTTTAGAAAATGTGATTTGCATCATTAACTGAGTTATTGCTGCAGTCCATTCTGAATTCATACTGTGTAGTTTTTGTGGATTTGAATAGATTACCTATTTCTATATCGAATGGTTTATCGATGTAATGATTGCTGGGGTTCTCTGTTGGTGCTTCTGTATATCCGGAACAAAACTGGAACAAATGTCAAATATTTCGTTCATAAGGATTTCAGGTATTGATGGCTTTTCTCATCGAAAAGTTTTTGTTTGATATTTTTTTACAAATCCTCATATTTACGAGATTGGCTGTTTATGTTAAAAACGTTAGTAAATAGCTTACAACCTCCTATACGTTTTTTTGTTTCAATAATAGTATGCATATAGCTGGCATATTTTAGAATCGAAGATTAGGCCTCCAAATTAACTACGTATCAATATCAATATGTCTGATAAGAGTATTCACGTTTATTTATAATTTGAAAATTTCCATTACATAACAAAGAAAGTTGGAAAATTCGCCACTACTAGATTTCATAGATTTGGTAGCTGCTTTATTCATTCCATCAAGAAAATATTCTGTTGTATTTCATTTATTTGTTAGTCGTTAACTATGCAATTCTGAAAAACTTCTAACGAAGTAAGGGCTATTATGTATCAGAGACTCACTTGTAGTAGAGCGTTTTTGAAACCGCATAAATAGACAAAAAAATTGTGGTTCATAAAAAAAGAAAAAATATAAATATATATATCAAATTAAATTAGTAAATCAATTATATACTAATAATTGACATATAGATACCAGTTTTCTTAATACTATACTCATCTGTTTAATTTAAAAAAAATGTGCGACTCTAACTAACTTTTAGCCAGTGCAGAAGGGGAGAATCACAAATATCCATACTCAAGACTTATACCGCTGGGTAGAAATGTTTAACTATAATCTTGGAGAGCCAAATAAGTTCTATACAATAAAATAATGAGTCTATACCTAATCACCTTGTGCCTATTTTACCAAACTGGGGTCATTATTTGAAAGCTCAAACAATTAGATAAAAGCTTTATTATGAAAGAAAATGTGAGTCAATTACAGTTTATTAAATATTGTAGATGAATTTACTGGAAAATCGAGGGATACTTGGATAGGGTTACCCAGATAAATTAATTGAAGGAAAGTATTAAACAAACGTAAAACTAATCTAGAGGTTTGCAATATAAATAAAAGTAGATAGACACGCAGGCAAAGGCTGTCTAAATACCACACGCTGTGACCACCACAAACAGGTTATCTTAAGATCATAACTGGCTACTTCAACTAATGCTCCTGTCTAGTTTTAAACTGCCAAGAAACTCTACGAAAGAAAATAAAATTCTGTTACTAACAAGTTCGCAAAATGGTTCCTAGGGCCGGCCCTGTCCAGCTACAATGAATTTTTAAATTTCGGCGAATTCGCGCGCACCTTTCATCTGTTTATCATAAATGGCGAACGCGCCTTTTATGTTTCCTTTTAGGACTATTCATTATAGCAAGCTGTTTATTTACAGTATTTCTTTCACATAATTTCTAGAAAAGTCTATATTTATTGTGTTTCTTTTTGTTCTAGACCTTTATAGAATTTTATTCAGGTATATCAAATATTGGTGTGAACGCAGTTAGTTAAGTTTTGAATAAATAGTCGTAGTGAAAAAACAAATTAGTGACAGTAATCGCCAAAAATTATTATGAGTTAAGTTGTGTGTAAATAAATTAAGCACGTAAGAGACGGTGTTTATTAATTCACCCCACGAATAGAAAGAGTGTAAATGAATACGAAAAACGTTACATTAGTGTAGGGTGTGGAGTACTGTTAATAAATAGTGAAATAAGCATGGCAAAGAGACTAAGTGATCTGAAAATGACGGCACTAAAAGCCGAACTGAAGAATAGTGAGTTGGAAACGTCTGTCAATATATCGAACATGGAGGACTTTGTTTCAACCATGAAAAATGATATTTCGGCTAATATTGATGAGGAGATTACTACTACGAAGGACGATATTTCAACTCTGAATGACGATGTTTCGACTATGAAGAGCATTTCTGCCATAATTTTATCATTTAAAACCGACATAGCCATGACGGCGAAAATAAAATGTCACCTCTAAAATGAGATACCGAGAATGAGAGGACTACGATGAAAAATCAGATGAACAAGAAAATCAAGGAGTTGAAGAAAAAGATGACAGATTTAAGAACAAAAGACACTCCAAGAGACGCCTTAGATGTACTCCATACAATACCTCTTGAAGAAACTGACTACTTGAAACAGCTGAAGAAGAGATTGGACATGCGATATTTTCACTAGCATCTAGAACAGTTATATCGATCGCTGCTGAAGAACCAAAGGCACAAGCGTGATGAAACTCTTCAAGAGTACGTAGTAGTCTTTGCCCGACTTGACCTATTAGTTTATCTATCAGCACCAGAGAACCAGATGGAATGTTTGGGCATCCAAGCATCAAGTGATGACCTGTTCGATCATGATTTGCGAGAACGATTCGATTAACCCATCCGAAAACTTTAGTAGATGCTCTGACTGCTGCTCAAGAATATAATGGAGCTACGGAGGCTTTAGAATATAACGGAAATACAACCATACAAGAAGAAGGTGACAAGGATGAATTGGAACATAACGTCAACTTGTTGAAAGGTATGGTTAACAAGAAGCCGGGGGAGAGAGCAAATGTCGGAATTGTTGGATTAGCTTGTCGTCAGAAACATGGTAGAGGGGATATTCGAGGATACTGGGGTGTACATATTAATTCTCGGCTATCCACCCCATCATCAGTACTTAGTGAAGACGGTATCTTGTTATTTCTATATAATCAGAAAGTGCAGGAATGATGGAGTAATGTTACGAACAAGTGCGCGACATGGGTCCTTAGGACAGCCCTGTCCAACTGCAATGGAATTTTAAAATTTCGGCGAATTCGCCTTTCATCTGATTTTATAAATGGCGGACGCGCCTTTAATGTTTCCCTTTATAACTTTTTATAATAGCAGGCTGTTTAAAGTATTTTTTTTTAATAATTTCTAAGAAAATCTATTATTTCTTGTGTTTTTTTTTGTTCTAGAACTTTGTAGAATTTTATTTAGGTATATAAGAGATTTGTGTAAACGCGGTTAGTTAAGTTTTGAATAAATAATCGTAGTGAAAGAAATGAATTAGTGAATCTAATCGCAGAAATTATTTTAGTGATATTAATAAGTGAATTATTATAAGTTGTGTATTGTACAGTGTATAAATAAATCAAGAACGTAAGAGACAGTATTTATTAATTCATTCCACGAATAAGAAGAGTGTAAATAAATACGAAAAACGTTACAATACATTTAATATGATCAAAAATCGGAGTACACTTTACCAATGAAACTAATTAATTATTGAGTGATACGTTCACTTAAGGTACAAAAAAACTGTATATGGCTTCAAATCCAAAGTAAAATGTACTTTATAAAACAATAAATTAATATGGCCCCAGGTCAGAATGAAACTGATTTGTTTCCTTGATAGTAAATAACATCTAATAATTCAATTTACTGAATACTTTATAGCTATACTTTATCCGTTACGTTAAGATTATATATTTGAATATATAACAATTAAATTTCAACTATTAAGTGATATATAACCAGATACCCCGATATTTACACAATGAGTTGTAACTCAATTTATTAAACCCTCTAATAGGTAAATAACATAAACTAGTGCGCTATACAAAATATATAGAAACTAATAGGTGCACACACCTCTTATATGAAGGATGATGATAATATTTATAATTAGCGCAATCGAAACAAATCGCATGCGCATTATATTTCTTTAAATGGACAGACTTTGAGCAGTTGAGATGTCCTCTTCTATCGCAGGGGATGGTTGACTAGGACCTCTCACTTGCAGCAATATTTCACTTTTCGCAATTCGACAATGAGAATTCGGCACTATTTTTTCGCAGGCAACCCTGTACCACCTTGTTCATAATGATATAAACTTTATTTTCATTCAAACATATCCTAGACTGACATTTGTTAGGCAATTCATATGCAATATATTTATTGACCTATTAAATGGAATATAAAATACGTTTCATCAAATAAACGTCTCGGTGAAGGTCATTTTATATTGGGATCTTAAACTATAAAGTAATCTGGCAATTGAAGGGATTAAGGAGTGATATCATAAAACAACAATTTATCTAGTAAAACTCTTAAGCATTGTACATTTTTAATCGCATAACCTCTGTTTTATTCTCAATTTAAAGCAATTTCAGTTCTAAGACTGGTGAGCGTCCAAATAAAGTGATTCATATAGGGCCATAAGAATATGTAGATAATTGTGTTGTGATTTCAGATCTCTTCTAACAAATAATGAATGAATCGTTGTTGAAAAAATATTTTCAATGCTTTGACCTGATTACAGTCTTTATAAAAAACTTTTGAAATTGACAGCAATAATTTTTACTATCAATAGATGACCTACCATAAGAGTAGTGGAAGAAAATCTGGATTAACCGTAAAAAACTTTTTTATTCTCATTTATCAACTTTATACTTGAGGAATAAACAGGCTATCAAACTGAATAATTTATAAATTAACTTGAATTATTGAATCTTTTTGTGTATACATAGTTATACTATTTGTAAGAATATTATTGTCTTGTACTTGACTCTAAAAATTTTAAATTTTCTCCTATTCCATGGTTTTTTATTAGTGTTTTATTCGTATATTGATGCCTTCTTATCATATTTTCTAAATCTTGTATGACTGTTTTATTCAGACCACATCACAATAATTACGGGGAAGATTATAGAAAGATTTTTCAATGTATCAGGTCCACTTTGAGTTTTTGTAGTTTCATATTCATTGGAAAATATTTGATCGCCGTCGATTTTGAAATTATTCATGATGCTGAAACTTTGCTTTACTAATAAGGGTAGTGAAATAAACTTAATAATCAGAAAGTTTTGTGCATTCTTCCAACAATTATTCAGATAATCTACTTCCAGTATCTAACTAATATAATTCTTATGAAATTTATGTTCATACCTCGTATTTTGAGTTTGTTTTTTCAGTGGTCCTGAATTTGCAATGCAGAGTGTCTGCATGTATATCAACAACGACTGTTTAAAAACTATATAGAAAATACTGAATTATTTAAAGCAAGCTCATTAAAACAAAGTATGTTCTTATTGTTTCACATTTTAATATGAAATTATGTTGATTTCACTCCATGCAGAAGTAAGATAAACAAGTGATTACCAAGCATGCGATTCAAACTCGTTTATGTTATTTGTGAAGCATTTGAAATGCAGTGTATTATTAGTTATTGTTGGTGTGAGTAATTACGTTAGTTTTCATCCGATTCCAAAGTTTTTAGATTATTAGTCTATTTTTGATTCAACTTATTTTTCACTTTTCCGACTAATTTTACACCTTTGTTTGAAATTGTTATGATTTCTATACAAGTAACTATACCTCAAGAGTAACATATTCAAACCGTGGTCATCAGAAAACATTATTCGTATGAATTTAATAGTCCACATGGCGAAGCTGAAATTTTGGATATCACCTTTCTCTCTTTTCTTACAAATAACCAAATATGAAAACTTAATTTCAGACACCACCTTCTAAAGGTGATATCTCCAAAGAAGGTTAGTTGGTAAAATTTTGTTATACAGGGTATATATAAAAAATTCAACTTCAGTATATATTGGAAAGTTCCATATTAATGATTACATTAACTCTATCAAACAATTATGGTGTGTGAAATGATATTTCACACTATGAAGATGACTTTAATACAAGATTGAAGAGATTAAAGAGAAAACAATGTGGTAGAAATTAGTAGATAATCTAGAATTTGCAAATTGTAAACGTCATCATTTTTTGGTTAGAATCCAATTTTATAAGGAAAATTGATAAACATACAATTGTTAGATAGACTGTTATGACATTTAGTTGATTTTAAAGATAATGAATATCCAGTTTCGAAGAATGATTTAATAAACATGGAATGTTTTTTCTCTGTTTCGCTACTAGAACAACGTTATTCTTGCACGCATTTTTGTGTAAGAATGGACTAAATTCTTAAATGATTTCTGGTAATGTTCTGTAGTGGGTTGGTCCTTCTGAATAACAGTTTTATTTTGACAGCCCACTGCACAATGCACTATTCCGACATGTGTGAGGTTATTTCAATTTTGAGATATTATTCACATAAAATTGTAATTAGTTCTTAAACAACGGAAATGTAGTGATGAAATACAGACCAAAAACATACTCATCTACAGTGGAAAAATTTCTTGGAAAGATCTTACCTTGGAATGAATTACTCAAGCAAACTTTTATATACAAATAATATTTCCTAAGTCAACTGTCCAGTATGAATAAATGTTACCAACCGACCACATACGTTACGATATCATTTCCCTATTATATATTTTTAACAGTTTTTCTATGAATGAACAATGTAAATATGAGTCGTATCAGAGAAAATTGTATAAAACTGACACAAAAGAAGCATTCGTTCCTTCGGCCACTCGTGCTACTCTCTCATGTTCGAATTTGGAACTCTTGCTGGAATGAAAAGCTTTCTGTTACTTGTATTTTCATATAGTACATAAATTATTTAAGTCGCATGAATATAAAAGACCCATTGTAAAAACAATGTAAACAAAATAAACAAAACAAATAAAAAAGTCGTCACACTCTTGGCGAGAGACACTATAGCGTATTTTTTTCATTGTTAACAATCAGTAAATACTTACAAAAATCTTCATTTTATTTGAAAGAGGATTTTTTTGGAAAAAAATAACATTTCGACCTGTTGAGGTCCAACAAGAAAAATATCGATTATTTCATTTATTTAATAATTTTTTCCCCATTATTTCTTGACAATTCTCATAATAATTGTTTTATAAATTGGTTAGTTCATTCACGGACACTGAATTATCTCACTTTGTGGCCGCCAGGTCGGCGTTGTAATCAAGAGATGGTGTCAAATTATGATTACCTAATAATAATAGTTATTATTATTTCTATAACATATTTACCATTTGTGATTGACTTTCCTTTTTTTGCAATTTTCAATCAGTTAGAGTCCAACAGCGGTTTCGCTAGCTGGATATTTACTAGCAAACTGGGTATATTTTTTAGTGTCTCTCTAAATTTAAGTCTTAATTATTTGCGAGTTCTTCGCGGCAAATGAGACAAGCCGGAAGACCATCTGAGCGAACGACTTCGTCCAATCCAGATTGAATTCTCGATGCTCTTCTCCAATTTACTCCCTTTTTTGTACATGTCATACATACCTTTGAGAAGATAGTTCTAACTCTATTACAAACTATATGTCATAACCGAAGTACTGCTGGGGACGTCAAAGAAATTGACGGAAGTATGATTTAGTATCGGTCCTTTGATATATATTTTGAGATTCTTGGGTAGCAGAATAATCAAGTTTATCACACTATTTTTGGTAATGAAACTATTTTAGTGTGTAATTCTATAACACATCTTGAGAAAGATAGAAATCGCAAAAAATCGAAGTAAATGGAAATTCAGAAATTGTAGAATATTTTCTCCTCAACCCAATAAGTTAATGGGTGTATTATTTGTTCAAGCAAACAGTAACATTGTGGTGTAGTAGTTACTGAAAATAGAGAGTGCTGCAAAATTGACGAATAGAGTAAATTGAAGTGTTAATATGAAATTTTGTCATTATTCATCAAATTGTGGGAAAAATACAATATAAACACAATATAAAAATGTGAAAAAATCAAGTGAATTAAATTTGCCTTTCATGTTAGATTATTGATCAATATATATTATTAAACAGAATAATTCTGATCCTAGGACAAACAGAAATACAATACATGGGATTAATCTCATTTCCAAACTTAAATATCGGGTGAATGGTATGCAATTACATACAACTTAATTGCTCATAATATACAGGGTGATTGATTAGTGTGATAAAGTTCAGTGCTTCCTTTGAGGTATCAATTTGAAAATTTAAGGGGTTTATAGCCATTATTAGTCTACACATTCTAAAATTATTTGCAATATTACAAGGTGTTTCAGAATGTTGTGCCGTATCAAAGTTACATTTTTCAAATGAAGCATCCTATATTTTATTTCATAATTTGAATCAGCTTTACTTCCCCAATACAATAATATAAGGTACCTTTGAAAAGTTATAACCTATATTCCATAAAAATCGTAACAAGTTCAATACCCTGTAGAATGTATGAGAAATTCAAGAATGAAGATCTGTTACTGCCAAAGCAATCGAATAGTGGTAAAAATTCTAGAAAATTATTTATTTCTTTGATATTCATTGAATCTGAAACAGGGTGATATGAAATACTAATCTATTAATTTCTCTGTTTATTCAAATGCATCTCTAATGTGAGTATCGGAATTGTACTACCAAAATATATCTTTTATCAAGCTTTCTTTATCACTTAAATAATTAGTTCTTAAGTTAATTTTATTTTTTCGTGCTAAACAATGATTGTGTACCTTTATCTGATAAATTAACAATTGGTTGTACATATAAGATTTATTTATCAATAGCTGGTATTTGACAATGGCATAAAATGACAATAGATACATTTTATTTATTTCAATATAGCGATTTGATACATGTTTTGATATTTTGAAGAATTTGAACGAATGCAACAATAAATTTTACTAGAGACAAAACAATTAATATGATCTGGAAAATGAGATAATGCAACTCTCTACTATCAGGTAGACTCTACGATGATAGTTTTCCTCAAAGGTGATATCCTTTGAAATCAAGCTTGGAGAGATTTATGGTTCAATCGCACGGGTTCATTTAATTAGGAAAAGCATGAACAATTTAAAATTTCTGCGACAAAAGGAACTAAAATTAATGTTTTGCTAGCTGTTACCGAAGACCCGAATTTAAGTGCAAAGAGAAGGTGCAGGGAAGAAGAGCTGGGCTACTACGATCTGTAAAGAATCTTTGATAAAATCAAAATGTATCTTTACCACATTTACTTGCAACAGGAATTAAGTGCATTTGATTTTGAGCTTCACGAAAATTTAATCAACAGAGGTACCTTTTAAACTATGTTTTATTTTGAGATGAAGCCACGTGTAATAAACATGATTGTGTTAATAGGCACAACTTTCACTATTATTCATCAACTAATCCTTGTGACATAGTAATACACAAAAAAACTAGATGGTCGTTGAATGTGTGGGGAGGAATTTCTTGTGAATATGTTGTGGGACCATATTTATTGAGAAACATTGAAATTGTGAGATGTATCCAGATTTTCTAGTAAACCAATTACCTCTGTTGTTGGGAGAAGTTCCACTCCGTACACGTCAAAGGATATGATTCTTGCATGATGGTGCGCCTGCCCACGCTAATCAATTAGATTAGAGGTGAATGAACATTTCCTGAAAAAAGGATACGGATTGTTTCTTTAGAAATGCTTCGTAATATGAGTAACTCTTTCAATTATCGCTTCAAAGCAAGCATAGTCGTTGGAGGTCATTACGATCAACTATTGTGATGATCAAGACGTGTATATATACTGTAATCAATAGGATATTTATTCATTGTTTCGTTCCCGTAATTTATACGTTTTTCTTGTGTATTTGCCATTCACCCTATACAGTACCAAACAGCAATGATAAAATTTGAGTTTTTGACAAATAAATCATAACCAACTGACACTTAAATGTTAAATAATTAGATATAGGTACATAATCATTGTTTTGCACAGAGAAATCAAAATAACTCAAGAACTAATAATTTTAGGTATAGGGAATGCTCGATAAAAAAGAAATGGGTTGGTACTACTTTTCGATACTTGCATATAATTATTATTTAAAAAAAATGCAGAAAATAATGTATTAGTGTTTTGACTCCCCCTATATCAGATTAAATGAGTATCCAAGAAATAAATTTTCCAGAATTTTCTAAGATTCGAATGCTTTAGCGGCAACAGATCTTCATTCTTGAGTTTCTTTAACATTGTAGAGAGTATTGAACTTGTTACGAGTTTTAAGGCAAACAAAATATAGGGTACTTTATTTTTCATATCACTTTGATATGGCAGAGCATTCTGAAATACCCTAAATGATTGAAAATAACTTGGCTACAATCTCTCAAATTTTCAAAATGATATCTCAAAGGACAAAAGGGGCACTGAACTTTTTCACACTAATTAGACTAGTTCAGTTAAGTTATCATTTATTCTTTACTCAGCTAATTGCGTTAGCCTTAAAGAAAAAAATGAACAACGTTGATTTTATTTCTTTAGTTTTTTGGGTGTTGGGGAAAATGTGAATGAAAAAAATTCATTTTCAATTACATATTCTCTCCTATATGTTCCAAATGATTTAAAATATATATTTTTCACTTTTTACTTTCTTTAAAACTCTTCGGCAAACTTTTTGGAATACCTATAAGCAGCTTTTTCGTCGACAGATGAGAGACTTTCGAACTGAGGATCTTTTATAACTTTATAAATTTATAGTCTAACAAATATTCGTCCTCGTGTTTTCCTTTCTGTTAAATTCTGTTAAAATCATCAACGACTCATATTTGAGTTTATTCCGTCCAGAGTATAGCTGTTTGGATTAGGTTAGTTTTTGATATATAATAATGCCATCTGCTGCTGCTGTTCCACAGACAATGGAAAGAAGAATATTTAGTTATCAACCCTGTCATCCGATAACCAACCATTGACTTGGATGTCGATGTGCAATCTCCATTGATATTCCTTAAACTCCATTGATTGGATAGTATATTATTCTCAATGAGCATTAAACAGCTTTCAGATTGTAGTTTGTAGAATCCACGAATTAGCGCCATTCCGTTTTATTATTGTTTTGTGTTTAATCGCTTCAGAGTCTAGAGATATCAGTACAATAACAATATTCTCCTTCCCTGCTGAAAAATTTCAAGTAATCCTTACTTCTGTTTCTCAACAGGATAACATTAGTATCTGATGTTAACAAATTCCACTGTTGTAAGCGAAATCCTAGGAGTTTTACGTTAACTCTTGAAAATTCTAAATCTGTAATGAGATCTTTTAATTGGGCTCAATTAACTGAATGTGGAGTATTTTCTTGAAAAGACAATTCATTTGAATCACCACTAGAAATAGATTTAACTTCAGCAACATCAATTCCATTGTTATCTTCTAATATATTTTGACCAGAATTACCGGGACAAATTGGATTTGGAAGATCTCTTGAATTTAAAATTGACAACCGAAACATTGGCCTATATAATACTTGCACTATTTTCTATATTGTACTGTCTTCATTACACAAACTGTCGTTTTCATTATAGGTATTTTCTTCATTTAATTTGGTTTCATATAGGAAGTATAAAATGGAAATATTCATTTTTTAAAGAATGTATGAAAGGTCTTCTCTCATAACGTAACAAAAATGAACAGAACTTTGTTCGTTTCCTATACTCGACATTTTAATTAAAATTTGTTACAAGATTGGGATGTTGGGTGAGAATTGACGAATGTCGGAATTATTCCACCATATAATTGAAAAAAATAATTTAGTTCAAAAAAAATGTGACGTGATACAGTACCTATTTCTGGTAACACTTCTTGGTTTGTGAAGTGAGTTAACGCATTTCTAAATATTTGTTTTGGAATAATTGAGAAATATTAAAATAAATAAAATAGTGATATCAGTCTGCTTCGTTATTGATTCTTGATGAAGCATCTGCCCCAATTATCTCGTCCGGATTCGTCAATGCTGTTTGCACAAGTTCTATGCTCTGCCACATTTAATATAAAAAATGTTTTGATTATTTACTAAAAACTAGGTTCAAATCCAATAATAACTAGCAAAAATGTTTTGAATTCACGTATTACACAGACTACTCTTCCAAAACATAGTTATGAGAACTTCATTGTATGCTATTTTCATGTGCTGTATCACGCTTATATATATATATATATATATATATATATATATATATATATATATATATATATATACATTGACGTCGATAGAAATTTATATATATAACTTAGACCTTTTGATATATTAATGCATCTAAATTGTTCTTGATTTTTGTTCTCTTCTATTTCAAAATTAATTTTTTTCATAATTTTTGGAAACTAAATTTGACGTTTCAGTTTTTCTTTAAGTCTACTTAATCAAAATATAATATTGACACTGACAATTTGCATATTAATATTAATCGATAGATCACCTACATCATGATCTTCAAAATAAGAATAAAATCAAAATATAAAATGTTCTAATAAGGAAAATTGAATTTTTCTTAGTCCTTACATCTTGAATATGTAGCAGTACTAAATCAATCAATTTATTTGTAGTTGTATTAGAATTAACAAAAGAGCTATAAATTATTTACGTCTTTTTTATCATTTATAGCTTTTTCGTTGTTTTGAATGTGGACCACTTTTAAAAATGCTCTTTTTCGTGTATTAGATTCCATTCCAAGAATTTTTGAGTTTTTGAATTGAATTTATGTTTTTTAGATACTTCATAGTTCGTTAACAGAGTTTTATTTTTTTTAACGGATTGATGACCTTTTAGTCTTATTTTGTAAATATTATGTCCTTAATGACTTATACTAATATCATATTCATTAAAATAATCTGATAGTTGTTGGGAAACTCCTTATACATATGGTAATGAAAAATGTTTGATGTACTTATGTTTCGTTATCATTTTTTTCCGGATAATTATTTTCTTTCAATGCAGTTTTTGCTTTTTGAATGATTAATATGAATACAAAAATTATCAGTGTCAATATCATATTTTGATAAAGACTTAAAGAAAAGTCGAAACGTCAAATTTTATCTTCCAAAATTTATTGAAAAAACTACATTGATATAAATAATAATGTCCAAACCTCAAACCACTGTCCTTAACTGCTTTATTAATCATTCTAAATTTTTCTTCGCTTTTACTTGTATCGCTGTCAACTGACTGACTGCGTCACCACACAGCTTTATATAGGTCTCATCTGAAATTTCCGTTTAGAACAATATTGATTGTTGTTCTCGGCTGTCATAAGGGACATTGCTAGGAAGATTGCGAATTCACTAGACTGATAGCCAAATGTCAAATTCTTAACCTCAGAAATGGTTGTTCCATATCTTGTCATGAGATAACAACAGACCCAGCAATCGCACCTGCAACTCACATCGCTATTATTGTTTATTGTGAATTATTTTATTCAAAGAAAAAGGAAATTATTTGAATTTAGTGAAAAAGAAAAGTATTCAATTAAGACTAATTCTAAATATACAAATGAGAAAGTTGATATATCATATTTCCAGAGTATGTATTTGTACAAATTATTCAATTCACATGAAAATTATGATTCTCATTTTGGTTAGGTATTGTTGCTAAAGTGACCTCTTCCAATCAAAATAGAATATCTGGAACGAAAACCACATGTATTTTGAGTTTGAAAAGGATATGAGCTATTTGATTACTCCTCCTTCATATTGAAATGATGTTGCGAAATTACATATTATATTACAAATAAACAACAATCAATGTAACAAACTTGAAAGAAGAGAAATTCGTATATTAACTTCATTAAAAACAACTCTTCTGGAAACATAACAGGCATAGATTGTCTATCAACCCTTCAGCTAGAAAATATACATTAGAATCTCCGAGTCGAGAACATTTCACAAACAGATCAAACAAAGATTACTGAAAACAGGTGATTAAATTCCCAGATTGAATAAAGTGAAACATTATTCTACGCCTCACATCGTTCAAGAAGAGAGAATTATTGATTTTGTTAAAGCCGATTCAACCATAAGTCTCCAGTTTACATAAAAACAAACTCATTTTGAGAAAGATAAAACCCATGGATAATGTAAAAGAAATAACTCATAACCATTAAGACTGTCGAATGTTGCAGTTTCAAATCCCACAGATAAGGAGTTCCTGATATCCAAAGAGATTTAATGAATACTTGTAGTTTCCAGCAACTCAGATTTATGAACATTTATTTGATACGTAAGAAGTCTCACTATTCGTTTGTTAAAAAATTATTTTATTATTTTAATTAATTATTAACGTGAAAATACATCTACATCTATGTTAACAGATCATGAGAAATGCCGTTTCTTAGTCTGCGGTTCCCATAAGTAGTGGTGAAAATTCAACTTGGAGGGTTAACGAGGAAGTTGAACACTGGTCAGGTCGATAGGGTGGTCTTCTGTCAATTAGAATAAGAAGACAATAAATAACTAATGTCCATATTAAGGGCCTTGAATAGATTTCCTGAAAATTTCATTCAGGGTCATTGTCATTGATTTAGGATTCTAATTTGGCTTGATTTCAAATAACAATCTGGTTAATTAGGTAGGTGCAGGTAACTTCCATTACTTCTTGGTTTTGGCAATATGCAGTAATTGTTTCTTTGAGAGGAGAAATGGCAATTCAATTGTTTGTATCTTCTAATTTAATCGATCGAGGAATGGATGATTGATGACGATTCGTGGCAAGTGGAGGTGTTTTTGATATTTATTAGTTCGACTTCACAGAGATTTTCTTGTTTAATGACTTTTAATTCGATGTTCTCGCAGAAGGATTGATTCGTCGGAAAGAATTTAGGACAGTGTTTGCTCATAAATGTATATTAATAATTGTTTTTCAATAAAAATATCTTTCCAGGAATTACTTCTAATCGATTTTACTCACCAATTGGTATTGGATACAAATTATAATAATAAAAATTTTTGATTGAACTCAAGGGTATTTGTAATATGTAAGTGATTTTATTATTGAAAATCTAGCTATCAATTTTTTTTAATTTACAAATAATGATATATTTCCAGAGTTCATATCTATTCTATAATTCACCTTTTTCTAACTTTTTGGTAGTGCAATTAACTCGTTGTAAATTTCGCTAGTTGTTTCATAGTAGCATGCCAATTTCTCTTTATCTATATCTTATAATATGGAAATAATTATTTCGATCATGATAATGATGAGTTACTTCTGCAGTTCCTAATTTTAGTAGTATAAGTTGAAAACTTAAGCTTTTTAGGGTGATTTTAATTTACGAGGATCCGAAGATACCAAGCGAACTGAGAGAAATTGAATAGAATGAAGGTTCATTAGGAAAATCGTAGGTATTTTATGAAGGCCGTTTCAAATTATTCATGTGAATTTTCTTTTTTGAGTTGTTTGTTAAATAAGTTTGCATGTTGTGAGTTTTAACATTTGTCTTTTGAATCTGTTGAAATATCTCCCGATCATGATTGTTCATATTAATTTTTTCAATTCGTTTCTTTTTTCATTTATTGACTCTTTATTAATTTTAGAGTATAGTATTTCAGCTCTGGGGTCGTTGATGTAGTCATAAGAATTTTTTCAATATCTAGTATAAAAAGATCGTCAGATTTTAAATGACTGTTAGTTACGTCTATAAGTTTTCTTTTTGTCGTTGAGTATATGGTTATAAGCTATGATTGCATGAGACATTTTAAAATTAATTGGTGTTTCAAGGGATCATTGGGTATTTAATGATCTGATATGTTCTAGAATTGATGAATGTAATCTCTCAATTGAGTTTTCAGATTGGGGAAGTTCTGGAAAAGAAAAATCAGAGAAAAAGTTATTAGATTATTGACGATTTCGGTAATAGATAAATTATTTAACGGGTATGCTTGTGTGTCAATAATAGTGAAGAATTTATTAACTTTGTATTGTATTTAATTTTTCATAGAAGGTCAGAAATATTTGTAAGTCTCATGTAGGTGTGTCTATCACTTTGTGGTTCGTCTCATCTTCATAATAAGTTTGTATAATTTCTTTTATGTTGGTTTAGTTTGTAATATCTATTAATTTTTTTATATCTTTAAAAATTTATAGAAGAATGTTTAAAATATATTGGCAAAGTTACTATAAATTTTTCAGATAAGTATATAAATATAAATAAATATAATAAATGCTATCTAGATTGATATAGTTTTTCATAAGGTAAATGACACCTTATTGGAAACTATTAGAGATTTGAAGTATTGAACGTTTTCTTCCAAACAAAATTTCAATTCTAGGTGTAAGTGGTGAATGAAGTACGTCATTAATAATTAATTGTTTCTTGTGGTCGATCATAATAAATTCTGGGTTTTTTTCATTGTGTGAGTCTATAACTTCTGGAATTGTTGCCAAAATGGATTCGTCTTCTTAGTGTGAAGTGTAATCCTGGATAGAGCATCAGCATTTGAATTTAAACTTTCTTTTTTATGTATTACTTAAATTAAACTCAGAAAGTTTTAATTTCAATATTTTTTTTTCTTTTAGTAAAAAAGCCATTCTAATGGTTTATGGTCAGTTATAATGTTAAACATCTATCTCTACAAGTACGACCGAGAATATTTTGTGGCCCAAACAATGGCTAAAAATTCTGTTCAGTATCGTTGAAGGTGCGAAATGCATGGAAAATTGGTACTTGAGAAAGGACTGCGACATTATTTGCATCAGTTGTGAGGTTCAAAGTTTTGTAAAAATCAGAGTATTGTAGGATCGCCTCATTAATTGAAAAATTCTGGCATGTTTCATAGCAATTGAAGAATTCTCGATCATGTACGATCTTTTCAAGCATTTAGTCAAGGGCTTTGCTATTTTAGCAAAATTTTGGATAAATTGGCGGTGCTAGCCTAATAATACTAAGAATTTGTTTACTACTAGATGGCATTGGGTAATTTTTTTAAGCTTTTATTCTAGAAGGATTATGTTTTACGCCCTGTAATGTCACAACGTGACCTTGGTAGGCTACCTCTTTTCTTGAGAGTTCTGACGTATCGAGCTTAATTTTGAAAGTCGTTTTAAATAATTTTCTAAACGACCCATATGTTATAGAAATGACGTTGAAAATATAATTACATCAACTAGATAAACTAAATATTGCTCATTCTGGATACCACGTAGTATGTTGTCATCACACGTTGAAATGTCGCTGGTGTTTCTCTGAGGCTAAATGACATACTTAGGAAAACCCTGTAACCGTTTACGGACGTAAACGCCGTTTTCTCAATGTCGTTTTCATTAGGTTTGTTCCAACCCATCAAAAAACCGTCCTTGGTACGGTAAATGCGCAATAGAGATTCTATTTTGCGTTTTGCGACTTAGCGTTTGTGAACCGTTCCAGGGACAGTCTTTTCGATACTTGGTTGATAGCAAGTATTGTTACAAGAACTGTGCATAGCTGAAGATTGCGCAGAAAATATCTATAAACGCTTCCGATAACCGTTCCAAGAACGGTTCCGACTAGCAGGTTGGAACAAACCTATTAATTTCGATCTGGTGAAACTCACTGGCGACATCGAAGGTGGTGAAATACTCTACTGAGTTTGTCTAGTAAATCGGTGATGTTTGAGAGAGGGTATTTATCATCTATAGTTTTGGAATTTTTTTAGAACGACCCAAATGGACGACGACCACAGTACTAGGTCTAATTATTTTATTATCTAAAATCTTTTTTATTTGTTTCCCAACTTCGTCTATTTGAATAAAAATAAATTTGGTCGTATCCTGTACTTATATTAACTAATTATGTTTTTCCCTCTGAATTCAATTTATTTATTTTAAATTTTGAAAAATCCAAATTTGCCTCATAAGTTTTATTAAAATTATTCAATTGGAATTGTTGGATAATTTGTCTATCATGTCTTTCTACAGTAATGGGCTCCGAAAAATCTAGAGTGATTGAATCTGTGAAACTGTTAGGTTAAGGCAGTGCCATTGTTTGCTATGGATAGAGATTCTAGTATTTCACAATTTCCAAGTTTTTGATAAGGAATTATTATTTTTCCAATAGGAATATTAGTTTTCACTTTTATTATTTGTACACAACGAGGCTCTATGCTTATTAAATTTACTTCGTTGTTAGTGGGGTGATAAAGGAACTGTATTTTTGTATAAGTTGACAAGTACCTTTTATTGATATCTATGTTAGCTTGTAGAATTTTTAATATCCATTCTTATTAAGCCGTCTCCTATGAAATTCAAAAAAAAAAAGAGTTCAAATATTTTCGACATATGTATTAAAGTACTATATTTATGAGCAGATATTTGAAAGCTAGTTGATGCAATGAATAGGTCGTCTTTAATATGCTTGGAAAATAACTTAAGTGCTACATTTGGGTCACGGAGGACTTTGAAGACTCGGAATATATTAAAAATTCTAATTTGTATTTTAAGAGTTGATTGAAGAATTTTGGATTTTTGGGGGCCATGTTTTAATATTATCATTATTTGGAGTTTGTACATCATTATCTTGATTGTAGAAGGTATTTCTATTATTAAAATTGCCTTGATTATTAAAAGTGTTCCCGTTACTGAAGTTATTATTTGGTTTTTGCTTATTAACATTTTTGTTTTAGTCATATTGAATATTATCTACATCCAAAATATATTGTGATTCTTGGTTTGGAGAGTCAGGATTCATACAGCGTATTGTTGTTACAAGCAGCTCTATGAGGCCTTAAAAGAAGGTTTTCAAGGCGAAATTGTTATGAATTGTTACGATATATTCTTTTATGTAACTCAACGTAACTGCATATTAAATTTCAAATTTGTAACATTCTGTCATAGAAATGTTGAGGTTGTTCTAGTCTCATTATGACAAAATCACGATTTAAGCTTTCAACCATTTTAGCATTTACCTATTCTTGGATGTGCACTCTTTGCAAGGCTGAACAATTTTCAGCACTAGACGTTGTGAAAAGTTGTAGTGGTCCTCTATGGACGAGATTCTCGATTTTTTGAGAATTACTCCACTGCGAACACTTCCACTCACTCCAAATTGTTATGTTCAAAACGCGTCAATTCGGAAATCCAATCTGACCACCCCAGAAATGTTTCAAAGTCTCAGAATTCTTTTTTTTTGAAAAATCATTATATTATTATAATTAATTATTACAGTGAAAATAAATAAAAGTTGAAGTGAAAATTGATATTGTTAACAGATCAAAAATGAGGTTGCTGAGTCTGTGGTTCCCATAAGGTGTGGTGAGATAATTAGTAGAATAGCTACAATATTCAAACTAACTTACTAAATTAGGCATCTTATTTACTTTCTTCCAATTACCATTTACTGATAAGATTATATTCTTCCATTGATAATGAAGTACATTGAGTTGTTAGGATGGATATCAAAAATAAATTGGAAGGGCCCAACTGATACTTGAAGGTCAACAAATCCGAATTTTTCAGATTTTCTCCACCAAATATTCTTGAAATAGAAATCAATTACCCTGAAAATATAGAGGTTTAGCTGTGACAATGATAGATTGAAACGTGATCAGAAAGATTATGTTCCAGTGGTGAATGATGTAAATATTTGTGATGACGTGAAAGATTCTCTTTTAACACTTTCCATAAATTTCTTGCTAAATTTGATTTTATTTCAAATATACGTTTAAAATTCTATTGAAAATGAAACAATTTTCAAATATGGTTTACAAACCATTGTGCAAACATAGTTATAGTGAAATACTACAAACACTAGTGAAAATCGAGAATATATCCACATCAAAGTAAGAAAATCTCAAATCATCATAACAACGAATTTAACATTTGTACAACAGTATAAAACCGGTCTCTCGATAGCAAATAATTTATCAGTAAACAGCACCGGTTTAAGTACAAAATGTGGTAATCAAAACGAAAGAAGATGGATGAAAACAACACAAACTATCATTATACTACCCCTCCAAACAACTTCTCACAAACTTACTCATCCATTACTAAACAACAAAAAACAAATTTTCCAACAAATCATCAAGCAATAGGCGCTATAATCAACCCCAATAAAATCATATTTTCATCAAGAATAACCAACAATAGAATATGCGTATACCTATCAACAAAAGAAGAAGTAGACGAGCTCCTAACAAAATGCAATGGAACGATTAAAGTCAATAACGAGATTCTTCCTATACGTAGACTTGTAACACCTTCCGAAAGATTGCTTTTGTCCAACGTTTGCCCAACTATACCTCACCAAATTATCGAACAAGAACTTAATCAATTAGGCCTTCACCTGTCTTCTTCAATCACATTCCTCAAAATTGGTACATTTAATCCGAAATTTAAACACATTCTAAGTTTTCGCCGTATCACTTACATATCTCCCACGGAAATACCAATACCAACGTCAATTCTCATTAACTTCGAAAACACACATCGACTCAGGACATAACTCTAATAACTGCCAAAACCAGCAACAAACATTACACCTAATAGAACACCATCAAAAATAGAACTCATTACGTCAAGCTCAACAAACATCTCCAATCAAACAACCAACACACCACTCTCCACCAACTCGAAGTTAACTAATCCAACAAATATAAACAACCAAACAAAAGACAAACCATCACACATTATTTCTACTAATCCAGAACATGATATCCAATCCACAAACAACAATAAAAACGCAAAAAAACTGACAGTATCAGCCGAAATTCATACGAACGCAGACCCAATGAATTCAAAACGCACCGTATCAGACATCACCACTCCACCCTCACCTGCACCACAAAAAATAGACACGTTTCGCAAACCAAACGAACAAATAAACAAAAAAAGGAAAGAAAGTAAGATATAACAAAATGGACACACAAAAAAGTGATTACAATAAACTAACGCAAATTTTAAGTTACGCGGAAACAGTCGATTTCTTCGAAAACGCAATAGGATCAAAAGACCCACTGGTATATCAAAAACATATACAGAAGACACAAAAGGATTTCTAAAACTCTCAAACCTACATCCATATTATAGAAACAAAAGAATGAAAAGCATCAGTACAAAGATCAGGAAAAAAATTATGGGACAACTAAACCTACACCCATCATCCATCGCACAAGAAATCGAAGATTACTCCGAAACGTCAATCGAATCATCTCAGGAATAATGTCTAAAACTGAATCAATTTTACAGTGGAACTTAAGAGGATTCTACAAAAGATTCGAAATGCTTAAAAACATCATTATATCTTAAAAAACTATACCTGTTTTCACTAAAACCGGACAAAGAATAGGAAAGCATCTGGAGGTGTAGCAATATATGTCCAACAAATACAATTCACAACAAATATATATATATATATATATATATATATATATATATATATATATATATATATATATATATATATATATCATCTCTATACATACCTCCAGTCCTCGATTAATATTAGGGACGCCCACAACCCAAGGAAAATCGATAGAAAATATGACAACCTCTCTAAATCTCAACATCTTGAACGACGGAAGACCAACAAGGCTCGACATACATTCCGGAACCAAATCAGCCATAGACATCTCTTTGTGCGAACCAGCCTTAGCACCTACTTTAACCTGGGATGTAATACCGTATCTATTTGGAAGCGATCATTTTCCCATAAGGATCTCATATTCATCTAATTACCCGGAGAATAATAGTTTATCAAACCCAAAATGGAACCTTAAAAATGCCAATTGGACAAAATTTAGCGAAATAATTGAGACTAAGTTTAACACTACAGAAGACATGTCAAGCACAAACGTAGAAAATCTTAAAGAAACCTTCACATCCACTATTATAGAAGCAGCAAAAACACACATAGGATATAGTAAAACATTAGTAAACCATAAACCCCTACTTTTTGGAACAAAGATTGTCAAAACGCAATCAGAATATATAAACACTCCTTTAACAAGTTTAAACGACACAAAACAACAGAAAATTTAATCGAATATAAAAAACAAAGAGCTAAAGCAAGATACATTATGAAAAAGAATAGGCGCGTATCATGGACTAAATTCATGTCTACAATAACATCCTCAACCCCATCATCCTTAGTTTGGCAAAATATCCGAAAGATGACGGGAAATAAACAACAACCAAGAATTTCATTCTTAGCCACAAATAACACCCTTATCACAAAACCAAGTGAAATAGCAGAAACATTAGCCTCACATTACGAACATAACTCTAGCGATTCAAACCACGACCCAACATTCATACAAACTACAAGAGATATCAAGAAAGAAAAATAGATTTTACTGAAACTGAAACAAATCCCATCAATCACCCTTTCAACAAAACAGAACTACATGAAGCTCTGAAATCACAAAAATCGACAGCTCCTGGTCCAGACCAAATACCTGTTATATTCCTACAAAAACTTTCCATCACCACCAAAGAATACCTATTAAAACTATACAACTACATTTGGATCAATAAAGTCTTCCCTTCAAGTTGGCGCGAAGCTGTGTTAATTCCTTTTTTGGAACCCGACAAAACGAGAACCAACCCAGACTCATATCGACCAATATCCTTAACCAACTTCTCTGACTTCTCTGGGTACTAGAACAGAACGATTTACTAATACCAAAGCAAAGCGGATTTCGCCAAAACAGATGCACAGCCGATAACCTGATAGATCTCGAATCTGAAATAAGCGAAGGACTGGCCAATAAACAAGAATGCATAGCAATATTCATTGATATCTCTAAAGCGTACGACATGGTCTGGAGACCCAACATAATCTCAAAATTACATCAGTGGGGCCTAAGAGGAAACATTTTCCCCTTTTTCTCACAGAAAGATACTTCCAAATAAGAATAGATTCAAACCTCTCTGTTAAGAAAATACAGAAGTATGGGTCCACAATAAGCTTCACCCTCTTTCTTATCGCGATCTCCGATATACTCAATAGATGCTCTCCGTTAGTCAAAGGAAGATTGTATGCCGATGACCTGATATTGTTTGCAAAAGGTAAAAGCCTGACTACTATCCAAACACATATACAAACTGCACTAGACGAATTAAACAACAATAGCGGATTGTAATTCTCCGAAACCAAAACAAAGTGTATCAAATTCTCCAGAAAATATATACAAGAAACGCCCGTACTGACCTTGAAAGGTAAAAATTTGGAAATCGTGGAAAGCATTAAGTTTCTGGCCATTATCTTCGATAAAAAACTTACTTGGAAACAACACATTAATCACCTCAAGAAAGTCTGCCAAAACGGCATCAATTTATTAAAAACAATAGCCAGCCATAAATGGGGCGCCGATTCTACATGTTTGACAAACCTATATAAGACACTCATAAGATCAAGAATCGACTACGTCTCAATCGCCTATGCATCATGTGAAAAAACATATATTAAAAAACTTGACACATTGCAAAGTACTGCATTAAGAATCGCTACTGGCGCATTCCGAACAACACCGATCGAAAGCCTCCACTGCCTCACCGGAATATCACCCCTCAGACTCCGAAGAATTCAATTAAGTATGAATTATACAACATCAGTCCTGTCAAATAAAAATAACCCTGTTAATCAGAAAATCAACACAGATCGTTTCAAACACCTATTCAAAAACAAACTATTCCGTTCTATGAAAGAATTCGTCAATACACAAACACCGACGCTTCCAAAACACCTAATGGCCTAGGAGCCGCAGTAGTAGTAGAGAACGAAATACACACATTTGAACTATCTGCACATAACAGCGTCCACACTGGAGAACTCTATGCCATATTACATGCACTAATCATTGCTAGAAGAAATCAATACAATAGAATAGCCATAATCACAGACTCCATGAGCTCGATACAAACCATCCAACAACTCTTTCCCAAACACCCTATAGGTATCCTTATTAAAACTCAACTACACCTTATCCACCAAACCAAAGCAAATGTATCAATTATTTGGGTCCCATCCCACAAAGGAATCCCAGGAAATGAAAAATCAGACAAATGTGCCATAGAAGCAGCAGATAGCAACGAAGCAACAATTGTTCGGGAAGTGATAGCAAACGATTATAAAGGGACAATAAAAACAAAAGTACAGTGCAGATGGCAAAGTAAGTGGAACAGATCGCAGTCGATATTAAAATCTATAAAACCATCCGTCCAACCATGGAAAAACAGCTTCAAAAATCGTACGGATCAAATAAAAATCGATCGTTTAAGGCTAGGGCACACCAAAGTGACACACTCAAATCTATTTAACCGAAAGAACACACCAATATGTGAAACTTGTAACGAGAATCTAAACGTGAAACACTTAATGTTGAACTGTCAAAAGTACAAAAACGAAAGGCTAATTAACAACTTTCCAAACACCATGGTCGCTCTATTGAACAATAATTGTAATACCGCAGACTTAATCAAATATCTAAAGACACTCAACTGTATCATGAATTATGAACAACTGACATGTCGGTAATAACCTTGTGGTTGATGCGACATTAAATAATAATAAAAAAATTTTTTTTTAAAATATACGAAAGAATCTAACATATAAAATGAAAAATTAGCTGGAAATATTTATATTTTCTTCTAAATAATTTTTGAACTTGAAATTGGCCGAAGATGAGTTCATATAATTAGTTCCACTCATATTTATTTATGTATCAGAAAGTACTAGCAACACATCAACAATCACTGTGAAGCGTGAATTTGGCTTCTTTATTTGTTCCAAATATAAAAAATGTAGTGAACCAGAGCTAAAAAATTAATTTGGGATATTATATGCATAATTCCAGAATAATCTACATCTCTGGCAGAACCAGTATTATTGGGTAGTATTAAAAAAGGGGTCGGTCTTTTGAGTAACAGTCCGAAAAGCATGATGGTTTTATGTTGGTCCACATATTTAGAAAACTATGATTTATGGGGTTTCTCCAATATAAAATTGGAATTTCACATCACTCAGATATTATTATTTACTACTATTTACAACGAAATATTCATTTCACAATATTTTTTTTTATAATTAGGTGGTGTGCTTGATCTAAATTCTCAACATTATACTATGTGTAAAAGCCGATAGAATAAATGAATTTAATCTCAACTTCAATCATTTTCATTATTATCTTCTAATATATTATGACTATAATTATACTATATACTATATTATTACCGATATTGATCTAATGAGGATCCCCACTGGATGATAGGATGACATACCCAATATCCCGAAAGAGTTAGGATGGCCAGAAATTGTTGAAAATCTTATCGTAGGTCTCTTTTTCATTGATGGAAACATAAATGGAGATAAATATTTAGAGCGCCTTAATAATAATCCCGTTCCAACTTATATCCTGATCCAACAAATCCTCTAGCTCCTGCGAATATAATATGGTTTTATGGAGCATTGCTACGTTACCAAATCAATGTCCGGCAGTATCTTAACAAAATTTTTAAAAATACGTGCGTTGGTATCAGTCAGGCCCGAGATAGTCAGTAAGGTTAGAATACATTTCTATGCCAGATTAGCATATTGCCAACACGTTCGCGAGAGCATTTTCAACATCTTCTACATTGACAATAATGTTTTTTCATTTGTTTGACATTGAGAAATAACCATTATTATTTGATAGTCTTTTAGTGTAATAAGTGTAATATAGTGAATTTGTGAAATAAAATAATTCTCTTTTTCTAATGTAAATTATTGTGATGAATCTGAAAACGCATAGTTGGTATTGGCCACTGTCACATGATACACCTTGTATAATTTAAAAAAATTTCATTCAAAAGTACAAATTGACGAGTACAAGCGTTTGGCAGTTTCACACCGTATATATACATATATAAAATTCCTTCAAGTAGATACTGCTTTGGTTTGACAAGATCATTCATCTTCTTCTTTTCAATAGGTAATTTCCCGTCATAAACCTTTTTAACAGTTTAGTTGTATTTAGAAAGTGAATGTAGGAAAGATTTTGTCGTAAAAAAACCTTTATCCTAGTATGAATGTTGAAGATTCATGTAACAACTCTTTTCAAAGGAAACTCTCTTATTATATTCTATTTCTTTTTTTTTGCAAAACTTTAGTCACTATTTAATATGAAAAATGTCATTAACAGTGATTTTTGGATACAATTGTAATAATTATGTTAGAACTATGACCTCAATATATTCTTTTACTGAGTAGATTTGGTCGAATATTTCAATTTTGTATTTTAAAACTGCAAAACTTATGCCCCGTGGTAAAAACAGATGACCTCTAACATTAACATATTGGTCAGTGGTCTTAAATTTGATTTACCTTTGCAGAGAGGGATATAACCAGAGCATAATTTCTATTTTCCCGCTGAATCCAAACGATAAAAAAAGGATGTTCAATTTTAGCTACTTCTCTATTAATACGGCCTCATGTAAATCATGTAATTTAGCTTGGAACGTCACCTGCAATACCCTTATGATATACGTAAAAATCAGCACTAACTATTATGTTTCTATTAAGGTATCCTAGAATGAATGTTCTACTCCTTTTTTTTTCTCCAAAACGATAGACACTGTTTAAAATGAATAATGTCATTAACAGTGTCTTTTGGATACAATCGTGATGATTCTGTTATAACTATAAGCTCAATGTATTCTTTTACATGGATTCGGTGGATTCGGTCGAATATTTCAATTTTCTATTTTAAAACCGCAAAACAACACAAATTACTACATCGTTATTTTTAACTTGTGCAATATCATTTTATTTATTTTTTTTTTCGAAAATTTATTTGACCTTCAAATATGCAATATTTTTTCAGTAATATAAACTTGTAATTATCATCTAAATATTTACTTTTAATTTTGAATAGAAGCTCCTCGCATGTACAGCATGTATAAACCTGCGGATGATTAAATGATAAGAGCCTTTTTCCCACAAAGATTCCAAATAAAATTTATAATTCACTAGGAAGAAAATTTCTCGCTTTATAGTTTGTGTATCTAAGTTTGATGTGACTTTTCATCTAAGTATTGATTTTCTTTGCTACTATAATGTGTTGGAAAACTATATAGGCATTAATATTTCACTTTGACAATAACCAACACGCTTTTTCCATTTTTCAGTTTACATCTTCCTCTCTGATCTATTGGAGCTATTCTTTGGCTTGACAGAGTAGTTAATCGGCGAATCCGATCATTTTCTATTCCGTGAATATTAGTAAATGCAGTTATGCATTCCTTTATTCTTATATATGCTGTGGAAATTTCGTATATGTATATTTATGAAGACTTTTGCTTTTGTTTTAGGCGTAATCTTTTTTCAACTTCAACAATAGCACTCATTGCTTGTAAAACACTAAAAAACTTAAGCACAAAAGTTAAATTCATCTTCAATAAGTTCCTGATTGGTCGCTTCCTTCTTCAACAATGCTACTTGTATGGTTTCATCCAGAATTTCTCTCTGCGTCTTTTTATTACCTACAGATTCATTCTACGACCATTCTACAACCAATCCACGCGAAGTTTCAACAGAAACGTATGTATAGGTACGCAGTTGATTGTATAAGTCTCTTCTCCAATTCATTCTTTTCCAAATATTTCGCATTTATTTCGCCTCTTTCTGAAGCAGAACATGATAAATGGATTTAAAATGCTAGCTATCTACTCTGTTTTAGCAGAAGATAATTTTTGGCAAGAAAAAACACTATAATTTTCTACTGCATGAAAAATTCCGTAATTAAACTGGAAAAAATATTTTTCAAGGGATCATAAAACATTAACTTCAAAAACACGGTGAGATTTTAGGAAAAATCGATTCAATTTTCGCGTTTTTCGGTGTTGGGAATCGGAATATATTCTCAATAAACAAATTTTCAACAAGGTAAACCTGGACTCCCATTGCCGCTTGAAAAAACTGAACTTCTACTTCCGCTTAGAAGAGTAAAATTTGGTCTATATTATCCGCTTGAAAAGTCGCATCTTTCACAAACAAAGTAAATTTGTTTTGGATTTCAGTCGTGAAACTTTTTTTTAGAAAGCTACCGGTACGTTTTCATCGATTACGACGGCTCTTATATACATAAACATGATAACTCTATTAATTAGTAAAATTATATTATGTGAAATTCACGTATTTTCTAATTAATTTGGATAATTAACTAAGTCGTAAATTTAACATTGAATTTCAACAATTACAGCTAAAACTCTATTATATAATTGAAATAGAGGCCTTTATTCATCACCTATTGTAAAATAATAAATTGGATGAATATTATACTCATTAATTTTTTGAATATTTTTTTTCAAGCATTTTTCAATTATAATACAGCTTACTTTGTATTTATGAGAATAGTTTTCTGAATGGTTCATAGAACCCTCTTATTTTTCTTATTTCGTAAGAGTATTCAGGGTTTGATATGACCAAAATTAATCTGTAAAGAGAAAAATTCAAGAAAATGCTATTAAGAAAACATTACATCCTAGTCCAATTACTTTGATGTGAAACTGAATCAATAGTATCAATGAAATATAAATGACTGTTTATAATTTAATTTGCTAATCCAATTAGAAAAACCGGAAGTTGCTTTTGTAGTATTCCATAGGCGTTTGATACTGAATTCACAGAAGGATTTTGTGAGGAATAATCGTCGCAAGAAACGAGTATAATAGTTATTTACGTAGCTAAGTATGAAAAGAGCAATATTGTTCAACAAGCATAATATTTGCCGAAACAGCGCCAGCGAGTTTTGCAAATTACAGGAGTTGAACAATATTGCTCTATTCATAACGTTTTTCTGTAGAACGTTTCATGTAATTACGCGCTTTTATAATAGAAGTATTATTACTATGGAAGCAAGACATGAAGTATTTTTACTATGGAAGCAAACAACGATTTTCCAAAATAAGTCGAAACAAGTCAGAAGTCTTCAGATAGGCAATCAGACATTCCATTAAAAATAAGAGAGTCAGCAATTGCTGCATGGGTAGTTTAATGCCTGAAAAAACAAAAAGTAGATAAGCCCTGGCCTACCAAAAATTTGAGAAATGGTGCAATTTGAATAATATAAAGAACATTAACGAAACAGTACTACTTGTTATTTTGAAAATTTAAAAACATTAAGGGCATCAACTTTGTTGACTTCATATTCAATATTGAAATCTGAACTTACCGTGCACAAAAATATCGATATTAAGAAGTACACTATTCTTTTAGCTTTACTGAAGAGACGGTCAGCAGATCCATGCAAAAAAATCGGATTTTTTGACAAAGGAGAATATAGATAGCTTTATAAAAGAGAATATATTCACCCAGAAAAAGATCTTTATTTATACAACTATTTTTTTCAATTTCAATTAATCTTAAAATATTATTGAATTAAAATAATTAGTTAATTGTCAGTTTAAATTATGGAATAATTGTCAGTTTCTACAGTAATTGATAAATTATTCTTTAAAACTTGAACAGTTACGTGAAGTTTTTCCATAACTACTGATATGTGAAGGTTATGAGAAGCAAAATTTCCATAGCTCTGGTAAAAATTTCATATTTCACTTTGTCAGTTAAAATTATCGGCATTTATTAAAATCGCTGATATTTTTTACCTACTTACACTGATTTGAAGACCAATCCATCGATGAGGAAACTGTTCGTTTAAGTATTGACGAACTTGTAAAGAATAATGTGGTGGTGCTCCGTCGTGAAAAAAACACATATTTTTTCTTAAAGCGAGAGATAATCCTCTAGTAATTCGTGTAAATGTTCTTGAAGAAAATCTAAATAAAGAGGTCCATTTAAATTGGTTGGCAGTTCAAAAGGACCTATTAAATACCCACATATTACACCACACCAAATATTAACCTTAAAATCGTACTGAACATGTGTTTTTCTCATAGCATGTGGATTTTCAGAATCCCATAATTGACTACTTTTATAATTAAATATTCCTTGTCTGGTAAATGTTGCCTCATCAGTGAAAAAATTGTATCCAGATAATCTGGGTTAACATTTCGTTTATTTTGCAAAAAATGGGCAAATTATAGACGCTTAGGTAAATCTTGAGGTAATAAATTCTGAACAGTAGTGTTATGATATGGATGCAATTTTTCCCTCTTCAGTATTCTAAAAATAAATGATTGACTTATACCTGTTTGGAGACTTAATCGGCAAGTACTGATATCTGGATTCTGCGTAACACAAATAAAAATTTCATCTTCTTTATCGGTAGTGATGTTTTTTGTAACATTGTGTTCAGTTTAAGAGCGTAATGACCCTTTTTCACCTAAGGGGTTGTAAAGATTTCGGTAGAGTTTGTAATTGGGTTTCCTTCGATTTGGGTATAATTGTGAATATCTTCGAGCCGCATCTGGACCACTATATGTAATTTGACTGAGCAAACAAACAAATCATATGGCGCATCTCATTATTGGAAAAATCGTTATGCTTAGGCATTATTTCATAAATAACTATTACACTTGTTAATTACTAAATTGTTAATAAATGGTATACTAATGTATCACTTATTCTTATTATTATCCAATTTTTGCTTCTGCACAAACTGTCTTAAGGTGACACAAGCTTACTTAAAAAAAAAACGAAAAATTAAACCACGGCTTAATTCAAGAATGTGATTTTGATATTAAGAGATCTTTACGAAAGCGAATCATAAAGTGTATTGACGTAAATGGTGGGCATGTTGAGCATTTGCTTTGAGGTTTTTTATTTTTGTTTACAAATTTGTTATTATTACATATTTAAGGAATAATAAAATTTTTTTATGAAAAAATTAAAATTTATTGAACATTTTAGAAGCAAATAACTCGATAACCGATTGAGTTACACGAATCAAAAAAGAGTAACTTTTTTTTGTAGAATTTAACGCTTTTTAATATTTTTTTATTATTTTAGTTGTAAGTTCAGCCCCAAAAAAAGTTTCCTTCTCATGCCAAAAAACGTAAAATTCCCAATTTTCAAAGAGACATTGTGAAAACAAAAAATTATTGTGAAAATCAAAATTTAAACTTTGAACAACCCGTATCTCGGAAACTAGAAATATTTGCATAAGGCATGTTGAGCATAATCATCATATTTTGATATCTGGAATCTACAGATCAGAGATTGGACATTCTTAATGAATCACTCTGTATTTGCGCATGCGTTGAGATATTCCCACTAAAATTTCAGCCATTTTGAACACTTAATTTTTGTTTGTCATAATAGTGAGCTGCTGTGAAGATTTTTCTGAAAATAGAAAATATTGAGTATCAAGCTGTAATTCAATTTTTTTATGCCCATGCAAATTAAAGAGAGGCTAGATTCTGTACGGAGAATGTCCGCTAACATTTACCGTAACATTAAGGGCAGCTGCAATCAAACGTGACCGAAACATTTACAAGCCTTGTTGACGCGACTCAAGAGTCGGATTTTCTATATCGATGGATAATTGTATAAGATTATTACGTATCATTGCTCAATGAAATAAAAGGGACAAAAATGCAAAAATCGACCGTACATGAAGAAGAAGAAAGTGCGTTTTCATAAGGAAACGCACTTCGAATTGGTTAGCCACTCACCGTATTCACCAGATCTGATCACGAGCGACTTTTTTGTTTACCTTAAAACTTTGCATTCAACTTTCGTATACGTATCTAAATAACCATGTCACATCTTGGTTCACAAGAACCTGGCGTTTAATATTATTGATAGACCTAAAACAGTAACAAATCCACAACTGAAAAGCCAGGTTTTTCGACTTCTGAAGAAAGTATCAAAACAGTTATCGACGAACCCCGTTTTTTCAAACCGTAATGTGAAGTTTGATAATAATTCTTTATGAACAGATTTAAATCATACGCTTTTGCTTGTAGCAATGAACGTAGTCTGTTGTTGGTTACGCTGTGTTTGTGAGGTTTTATTTATTGTTTAGTTTAATGATTGCTTCTTTTTCTTTTCCTCACTAAACATCAATACACTGTAGTCCAAGTCTTTTCGTCATGATGGCATAACTATCAAAAGTTAAGAAGTAAATGGTGGGCACTTTCAGCATTTGCTTTGAAGCTTTTTATTTTTGTTTACATATTTGTTATTGTTACATATTTAAGGAATAATAAAATTATTTTATGAAAAAATTGAAATTTATTGAACTTTTTAGAAGCAAATAACTCGATAACCGATTGAGTTACACGAATCAAAGAAGAGTAATTTTGTTTTGTAGAATTTAACGCTTTTTAATATTTTTTTATCATTTTAGTAGTAAGTTTAGCCCAAAAAAAGTTTACTTTGATTTAATTAACACAAACAAGTGTAACTAACGCCCTCTATCAGCAATGTTAGAGTGCAAATTATGATTCCTCATGCCAAAAAACGTGAAATTGCCAATTTTCAAAGAGAAATTTTGAAAAGATTAAAAATTATTAGGAAAATCTAAATTTAAATTTGAACTTTGAACACCCCACCCCGTATCTCGGAAACTAGCAATATTTGCATAAGGCATGTTGAGCAGAATCATCATATTTTGAGGTCAAGAATCTACAGTTTAGAGATTGGACATTATTAATGATTATATGATATGGATATGTATAGCGCATAGCTGCTATATTTGTTACTTTAGGTATTACACATAACTATTAGAGATTATGGAAAACTAAATTTCTTGAAATATATGCGTATTTGCGACCCGTCCTATTGCGGTGTTTTGGGCCCAAAATATGGAGCATTAGCCGTTATAAACATATTAATCCACAAGTCTTATCTCTATAAAGTTATGTCAGCGCAAGATCCATTCTATCGAGATACTTCGCGGTGATTACTGCAGTCGTGAGATTTTTGTCTAATATACCCATCTACGGATAGCACATAGCTGCTATAGTTGTTACTTTAGGTATTACACATAACTATTAGAGGTTATGGAAAAGTAAATTTCTGGAAATACATGTTTATTGCTTTCTCAAATATAAATTCGGTCTTCATAAATATTATCCAAGTCCAAGTATTTTCTTAACAATGATTAGCTTGGCGTACCGTTAGTTTTCCAAATAACTCTTAAATGACAATTGGATATGTTCAATCCATCCCGTTTTAATTGGTCCATGATTATTCTCGTATGCTTTCACAGACTATTGGAATTAGAAATTCCCTGACACGTGACAAATTATTTGGAAATTGATTATTGATTGTTTAAACTGTTTCAGATAATTTAGAGCTAAGCTTAATTTACCAGACGATAGCTATTCACGCATTAGAAATTGTTCTGTGAGCTGTAACAACTTGCTTAAAAATGATAGTACAGGGTATGTCTAAATTCACGTGGCAAAATCGAGGACGTGATTTATCCTTTAAAATTAAGATGAGTCTTTCTTATAACAAAATTTCCTCAACTCTTTCCGACATTTCATCCTTAAAAGGTGGTGAATAAAATTGAATATTTTATTCATATTCTACAGAAAAAAATGAACTAATTGAAAAAAAATTTAAACAAAAATGTTGAATTATCATGTTTTTACAATTAAAAATTATAACAATTTTTTTTTAAATTGACCTTTTCTCACATATAATCGTTTGTACCTTTTTTATTAAGTAATCATTAAAGTTATATGAACAAAATCATTCCTGAAATCACTTTGTAATCAAGTGCACAATATTAATATTAATATCAAAAAATATATATGTACTGCGTTTGATACTTTGTAAAAAAGTTATGAACGATTATATGCGGAGAAGTGCGTTTATGATCACACTTAAAGTCATAAAACTATATGACATCTCCAAGTGAGATATTTCCCATACTTTTTCAATAAATCCGCCGTAAAAACGAAGATTTTTCGAGTTTCTAGAGCCAAAAAAAGAGGGGACCGCGAAAGTATAAAATTACCAAGAATATTGTTTCTTGTTTAATTTTTTCCCAAAACCAATAACTACAGAGGAAAGAAACATCATAATTTATAATTATTTCAATAAATTGAAAATAGTAAAGATGTGAAATGTAATACGATTCATAATAGATGCTTAAAAGTGAGGGTTGCTAATTTCATCCCCTTATAATGTAAAAGGAATATTGAAGAAATACCCATAGTTAGTCCTTCGCGAGTGCACTAAAATTGCAGAATTTCTAGTTTCTAGCATTATTGAAATTTTAGAAAAAAAAAATTTAGTCACCACTTAACAGTGATATATACATGTGTTAGCTCATGGTGTTAGAAAGACATTTTTTAGAACTATTTCAATGAAACTAATACAGCTGGAACTGGGTATTTTCACAGTTTTTTTAGTCTATTCGCATAGAAGCTTCCTAACAATTTATAAACTCTAGAACACTTGTTTCTTTATGCATAAATTACAGGAGTTTTTTAGATGTTGCATTCAAGTTTATTAAACATGATAGTCTAAGATCCGAGAATAGTAAAATATATCCTCATTTGTTAATTAGATATAATTTTTAATAGGCTTTTATCATTATTATTATTATTATTATTATTATTATTATTAATATTATTATTATTATTATTATTATTATTATTATTATTATTATTATTATTATTATTATTATTATTATTATTATTATTATTATTATTATTATTATTATTATTATTATTATTATTATTATTATTATTATTATTATTATTATTATTATTATTATTATTATTATTATTGTTATTATTATTATTAATATCATTATTATTATTATTATCATTACTGTTATTATTATTATTTATAGACCGTGGGTCTGATACAAATAACAATAATTAATTAATGAACATTTAGTGAAATTATAATTTTCTCCTTCTCATGTAAATCACATGAACCAAGCAAAAGTCGTCAATGTTAAATATTGTAAGCCATGTGGTAGTAGGCACCCATCACTAAGACTGCTACACTTACCTGCAGACCGTTGAGAACAGGTAAATGAATTTAATTTATTTCCCTCACATGTTAATTAAAAAATTCAAGTGCTATATTAAATTGCATAATGTTTGGCTATTGTGTAATAAACTGATGCTTCCTGAGATAAAAAATAAAAATAAAAGTTTATGGTGACTCCAGGAGCTTGTTGCGAAGAGAGAGACATAAAGTTATTAATTCTTTCAATAATCAAGGAAAGCATAAAAATTATGCACGCGCATTTCATGTGTCAATAAACGTACTAGAATAAAATAGAAGATCGGAATTGTAATATAAAAAAAATAAAGGTAGAAGGGTTGCTACAATTTTTTTTAAAATTGCGGTATTTTATGCAATACTTATTTCTTAAAATAATTGTTCAGAAATGAGAGGTTTTCGGTTCAAAGATTAAAAAAATAAACTTTTGAGAAAATCAAAGCAATAGTTTACCCTAACCATGAATTTTTCTTTATACTTGAATTAAAACAATACATTAAAAAAATTTTAAATGTTTGTATAAACAATAGGTTTAAAATATTAGTTGTATTTATTACAATAATATTCTTGAACAAAAAAAATTAAATACAAATGTAGTGCAATTAAATTATGTTCAGAATAATCTTAAGATATAAATCAATTGTTTATTCTCCTTCCGACTCATCGGAACTTGCAAAGTAATACTTACTCTAGTAATGGAAGACGTTGTTGGGCCAGGATTACTTGGAATTTTTGAGAAATTGGGTATTTGTGATAAATAATTTTATTGAATTGTGATTTGAAAGTAAACATGTTCTCTAATTATAAACCATTAGTTTTTTTACGTACCGGTTGTGAAACAAAAAATTCTTCATATGCATCTTTGTACTTTCCTTTTAAAACTATGATTTTTTTAGGCACTCACGGTGATATCCTTTTTCATGGGCGATAGCAACATCAAATTGTAAATCACCGTGTTTAAGCTTTTTTTACCGTTTTCACTGCAAATGAAATACCGCTTCATTTTTAATTATTATAGCAATAATGTATTAAAAATATAGAATAATGTTTTAGTTTTACTTTTATAAATATTGGAATATTTTCATCAAATAATTTTTCACAATGACAACAAAACTTGTAGGTTATATTTACACATGTGGTGTTTACTAAACTGGCTTTGGTAGTTATGTGTTTGTGTTTACAACTACATGCACTTGATTTAGAGGTGCATGTGCAACTACACTGTTGTTTCCTTGTCTCTAGCAAGAAAAGTTGTCATGGGAAAATGGCTTCTCTCGCTCATTCAAATATTTTTCTTTCAAATTATGAAATTTTATTTTTTTTTTTATAAAGGCTGCAGATGATTTCGAGGCAATTGCCACTTACAGATATATTCTATTTTTATTTAATTTTCTAAATGTTCTCACAAATTTTGATTAACATATGAGGGAAATAAATTTATTTACCTGTTTTCACCTAGCTGCGGGTAAGTGTAACAGTCATAGTGATGGGTGCCTACTACCACATGACTTACAATATTCAACATTGACGACTTTTGCTTGGTTCATGTGATTTACATGAGAAGGAAAATATTATAATTTTACTAAATGTTAATAAATTAATTATTGTTATTTATATCAGGCCTACGGTGGCAGACATTTTTTTATAAAATTATAACATTAAATATCTAATTAACAGATGAGGGTATATTTTACTATTCTCGGATCTTAGACTATGTGTAGATTGCAAGGTGATAACCTAGCGACAATTTTTGCAAGAAAACTGGGAAGAATCAAACAAATAAGTTCACAAACCACACAAAAACTTACGTCAAAAGCATTTGTTCAGCCCACGGCGGGCATCAGCTAACTTTGACAATTCGTTAGATTGCTCAATTGGAAGTAAACTATAGGAAATTGCATATACCTTTTAGTTTTAGAAAATAATTTGCGTTTGAATCAATACTAGGAAATAAAATTGTATAGTGGGCATACGAAACTGTGTATAATATTTATTGATTCAATTCTAAAACTATGAAAAAGTTGTCTAAGAAAGGAATGGGTATAGCGTATTGTAAGCAAAAGGAGTTAGTTTTCATTTGATTTAGTTTCGGGCCTAATTATTTCATACTTTACTTTTTTGCTTTCCTATTTTGTTTCCCACAATACGGTATACACCAGAAATGATTAAAAAACTCACAATTCTAATTTAAGATACCCTACGGAAAGTAATTTTGAAGAAATAAAATCATTTACAGGTTACAAGACTGTTGGTGATATAATGTATATTAATTTCTGTTTGTGTAATAATACGTAATTCTGCTGAACATCAGTATAATCGTGCTGAAATATTTGCCACATAATGTTAAGAACATTGAAGTTTGCAGTTGGCAATTTATTACACTTACCTAAACGATGTATGAATTAGTTATTTACATAACTAGTAAGGAAATTATTAATGCTTCTAAATGTTCTTAATTTTAGGTCTCTTCTAGTTTAAAATTAGTTTTTTCAATAATTTTTGTCCACATTCTTATGTTACGGAGCCAATATTTCTTTTTCCTGCCGATGCCTTTCCTTCACTCTACTCTACCCTGCATTATGTTCTGTAGCAGTACGTATTTGTCGTTGCATAAGATGTATCCTATGTAAGATGTCCAAGTTTCTACTCCGTACAGCAGTACTGACCACACATAACATTCCATGAATCCTATTCTGACGTGGAGGTTTAGATTTCAGTTTGTAAACATTGAGGAGTACTTGACAAATGTTTTCCGAGCCATTTCAATTTTGATCTTGATTTTTTCTTCTGGATCCATTTGAGCGTTTATGACTGAACCAAGATACTTGTATTTTTGCACCCTTTCTATTTATTTTCCATTCAGTGTAAGAATAGGGTAAATATTAATATTTTGGTTTTCACTTATTACTATGAATTTAGTTTTTTCAATATTTTTAGTGTGTCCTACATTTTCACATTCTCGGTTTATTCTCTCTAATAGGATTTGAAGATCTTCACTCTCAGCCATTGTTGATTAATGTTTCTCCGATGTTTATCCCCTCATGTCTCTCTTCCAGCAGTTTCTGAAATACAAACTGAGAATATACGAGATATTAAATAGTTGTGGAGAAAGAGCGCAGCCTTGGGGAACTACCTTTTGAATTTTGATTTCGTCTGTCTCCATGTCTTCAACAGGCACTACTGTCGTTTAAATGTATTAGATATTTTTGATTAATCGTATATCGCTTGGATATAAGTTAATGGTTGTTAAATTCTCTATAAGTTTATCGTGTTGGACTTTATCAAAGGCTTTCTGGAAATCAATGAAATAGACATATACAGTTTTGTTGTATTCTCGGCACTTCTGTAATAGTACTGGGATAGCGAATAAAACTTCTCTAGTTCCTAATCATTCTGTAAAGCCAAACTACGCTTCATCTAGATGTTCTCCATATTTTCGATATATTGTCTACTGGATTATTTTTAATTCTTCCATTTCACGAAAGCTCTCTTCCATCCATCTTTATTTGTCCTCTCTTATGCGGCGTTCTATTTGTTTCTTCAACCGTATATATATTTTGTGGGCTAATGTTCTTAGAGTTACGCTTTTCCCCTGTAAGGTTTATGATTTCTTGGATCAATCATGGCTTTTTCGCAATATGCTCTTTTTGCCTGCAATTTTTTTCGCCGCAGTCAGAATCGCAAATATAATTTTATTCCAGGTAGTGTCGATACTCGCCGCTGCTGCTTGGGAAAAATCATTTGCAATTGAGTTGTTAAATTTTGCTTGATATTGCTGTTCTTTGCGCTTTTCTATGTCTAATATTTTTAGTTCTGTTACTCGTTGTAGCCTTCTTAGTCTTACTTATACATTGGCTGCGAGTAGTTTATGGTCGGTGTCGGCGTCTGCACTTTCGTACTTAACTTCAGTTTTTATCAAAATAGATCTTCACTCTCAGCCATTGTTGATTAATGTTTTATCTGATTCTTTGCTTTTATAATATTTAATAGAATCTCTAGAATTACAATAAATGGTGTCAGAAGTATTGTCACTATGGAAGCATATCGTGAAGTAATGTTATGTATGTATGTAGATACGCCCTGGCCTATCAAAAATTTGGTCCATGGAGACCGGTATCTTTCATTAATATAGTGAGGTATATAAAAACTGCAAATGCTTATGAGTAAGTATATCTTATTTATATATAATATAACTAAGATAACCCAAGTGTGGTAAATGCGCGCCAAAGTACAACTGAGTCAAGGGTCCATGTAATGGCAGTGTTACCAGATAGTGAAAGTGAAAATAATCTTGAAGATAAACTGGATGACCCTTTGATTCTGACGACTCAGTTATGGACAAAAACTAAGTATGTAATTTCTTCAGATGAATCGGGTAGTGATGTAAGTTCCAGTGAGTCAGTAGATGATAATATTGAGATAGAAAATGGATATGAGAGTGTCGGAGAATCTACAAATGATGATGAAAATGAGTGGCATGATATGGATGAGAGTAGATTTTTCGATCAGATGAGCTCTTATCATTCTGTATTAAGAAAATCTTTGAAATGGTACCGAAAATTTTGCTTTGAATTTTTGTTCGGGACAGCTATTATAAATGCTTGGATTATCTATAACAAGGTTACTTCTTCTATTGTCTAGAAAGGAGTTTAGACGAAGATTGACACGGGAGTGTTACTCTATTAATACATGAAGAAACCTCTACTCCCAAAAGAATTCTTCATACCTTTGTTGAACTATCCAGGCCAGGAAAGAAAAGGACAAGACAATGCCAAGAATGCTATCATAAATTGAGAGAAACACATTCCAGAAAGAATGTAAGTAACTTTTTCGCGACTGGTCGACCAGGAATGTGTTTATTCTAGAGCTAAATTTATTTTTTTTTTAATACATTTGTCTCACAAAATAGCATTTATACTAATAAAGAATGAAGTATTTCGTGTTGTTTGATGTTTTTATCTAAATCTGTAAAAAATAGTAAGCTACCTGATACATTAAAAACTCTTTAACACGACAACTGATCACAAAACGGATGATAACAGTAAGTTCTTACATGTATTTACTTTTAATAATTAATCTTAAGCCTTTTATAATTTTTATTATAGTATTATAAAAATTGAAAAGCTAATTACGTCTTTACCAGGCCCTGAAGACCAGTATCGCACAATGTCTGCGTCAAACCACCGGTTCCAGGGGACCGGTAATGCATAGTTGCGGGGCTTATATATTTCAGAAAATCAGTCAACCTGTTAACAAAATAAGATGAAAGAAATGGCATTAAGTTTTTCAATAATAGCTCGAAAAATTTTATTATATAAGGAATTCTGAAAAATTCTCGTCCAAGAGGACGGAATTATCGATAAATAATTCTCGGAACTCTATACCCATTATTTATAATATTAATTTGATATTGAAAATAGGGCTCTGCGCCGCTAAAACGGGTTCATCAAAAAAATATTTTTTTATGACATAAAATATCATTTTGAAATTTTGACAAAATTCTAGTATCTTCTTAACCCTTGAAAGAATCAGGCCCAGAAGGAAAAAAGTTTTTATAACTATTGTGAAATTAAAATATAAAAAAAAATTGTGTGTGTCAGCTCCGACGCACGACTGGAGTTTACTCCTTAAGTTCGATAGTTCTAACCAGACGCAAAAAGAGTTTATTTAACTTAAATTAACTTAAAAACGATTGATACTGTATAAAAGGGTAAATTTGTTAATTAATGAAAATAATATACATATATAAATATATATTTATTCAATTTATTCATTTCATATACATTTATTATAACTAATCGACGAAATATTTTACATTAAACTTTTTACAATAGTCAATAATCTCGATAATTCATATTGGGTTGATTATCTAATTTTATGTGTTGTTTTCAAATATATATTTATATGAACTACATCGATAATTATTAAAATATTTAATAAATACAAATTGCACATGCTCATACATATAATACATGAATTATAACGTACCTTGCAACCACGTGTTTGTTAGATGTTCCGGCAATATCATCAACACCTCTTTCTGCCATAGTTATTTGAAAATACTTTCAGTTCACTTTAGCGGAACACAATGATAAAAATTAAAACTTCACAATAACAATATTAATTATTGATATTTATAATAAAAACAGCAATATAAGTATGTCGACACTGACAAATTAGAAAGTTGCGCATCATAGGGTGCGCACCAAAAACGTAACGAGGTCATTCATCGATAAATTTTACTCTCATACCGGGCCCCTTATATATGCAAATCGATTCTTAAGGAGTAAACTCCAAAAATGTTGACAAATCAAAATTTAAAAAATGTTTACACATTTTTGTTAAATTAATATTTAGCTATGCCTGTTTTTACATTCAACAATGGCAGTTATTAATATAGGTTATAAATTTTTCACGTAATTTCTCTATAACATTGTTTTAAACAAATTCAATATTTTCGAAAAACATCTTTTGCCGTTCCGTTGTCCAGAGAAAATAATGATTTTAAAAAAAATCGATTTTTTCTACTTCTATTGTTTAAATAATTAGTTAAGAAATAAGTTTGCGTTTAAACATCATAATTTCCACTTTACACAGTTTTACAAAAAAATTTTTTTTGGTTATTTTTTAATTGTTTATTAGATCAACAAACTAAGTTTGATCAACGTTATATTTTTTCTGAAGCAGAAAAAAATTATAAAACAGCTTTATATGAAAAAGTACACAAAGATTTTTTTTATTTATTATAATGCTTTTTAATATGACATGGTGATTGTAGCGCCTATTTAACTAACAATTAAAAAATTATATATCTTCTAAACTGTTAGAGATACAATGTAGGAAATTTTTTTATGGAGAATGAACTACTCTTGTAGATAAACTTAGAATCAAGTTCGTATTTATTGTTCAATACCTATTACATGCATTTGTTTATAAAAATTCTGTATTTTTCTTACGTTTTCGTATCTTTCGTGATCTTTAACTTGTTAAGTTATGCAGATACATATTTTAAATACATAATTTTTAGAAGAGAAAATGCATGTAGTAGCTGATACACAATAAATGCGAAGATGATTTTATATTTATTTGGAAGAGAATTTTATTCTCTGTAAAAATACTTGAATGTCTTTCATCGTATCTCTTATAGTTTTCTAGTAGACAATTATTGTATCGTATTATATTAGAAAGTATTATAATAAGTTTTTTTGCACATTTTCATGTATAGTTGTTTTTACAATTTTCTCTTATAGTTTTCTAGTAGACAATTATTGTATCGTATTATATTAGGAAATATTATAATAAATTTTTTTGCACATTTTTATATATAGTTGTTTTTACAATTTTCTCTTCTCTCTTGGTTTATTGCTTTGACAACATCTGTTTAGCCTAACAGTTCATATCGCAAGTATAGATTTCTTATTTAGATATTGGAGCAAATGATAATTACTGAAATAATTATCAAAATGGAGACCGTGCTTTGGAGATTCGATTCTTTGCACAAGATGCATAACAATGCCAGCACTTTACCATAAACTTTTCAAGTCAGGCTTTGTTTCAGTTGTCGAACCTTGATGAAGGAGAAAATCATAGACCAATTCGCTTTGACCCGCCAATATATAGATTTTAATACTCCATTTTGTTAGTTTGTTTTTTATGTATTGCTTGATATTGATTTGCCCTTTAAAAGGAATCATTCGCTCATCCACGCAAAGATTAGTTTCTAATGAGGACACCTGCTTCTTATGCAATTGTGGAGTGGTCTGATTTACCATACTCTGTCTGAATTTCTATCTCTAGCATAATGTCAACCAAATGCATACTGTTTCGCATTTTTGATAACAGTTTCAGTGTCATGTTATGTTTTATTATAGGAATTCCTATTTGGGAAGTCTAAGTAACTCATTAAAATGTGGATACCTACAAGTATGTGTAGGTCTGCAACATTTGAAGGGAAAAATTTGGTGAATTGCTTCTGATTGGTATATAAATTAGTTTTAATTTGCCTTGTTCGAAAATTTCCTGATTCTGTTTCTTAACGCAGCACTTGCTTCTCTTGTGGTAGTTATGTCTCTATATTCACCTGTTCTGATTCAAATGTTTCTACATTCGTGAGTTGATTACCACTAATTTCCATATATTCAGCACCCACCTCTCTGAGCTAACTTTCACTGGTGTTCATGTCTTCTGCATCAGTCTCCCTTGCGCAAACGCCTGACGTTTGGACATGTGAATAAAGTCTTTACCTAGCTGGCTCATTTTCAGAATCCTGGTCTCCATCTGAAAGCCTCCCATCTTCCATACTTTTCTGTTTCCAGCCATTGTCACTATCAGATAATAGTTCAATATCCGTAAGATCATCATTTTATAATAAGTTCAGCAGTTCGTCACATATTCTTTTCTACTACTAATCATAAACTGAAAAAAAAAAAATACCTAAAACCATTGATCTAAAAAATTTTTGTGCATTCCAGTGGACGTTAAATCAAAACAATTATAATTATTAATAATACGTTATTCCAAATGGTTAGTTAATTGAAAACAAATTCCGCTCAATTTTTTCTATTTACAGCATTTTCAAATGTAAACTTCACTCCCGTATTTTGCTTACTAATGTTGCACCCAAAAAACGACTCAATATTGGCGGGATTACAGTTTGGTAGTCAATCAGCGACGGTATCCGCGATAATTCTTACGAGTTATATGCAGTGTACCAACTATTATGAGCTCAAAATATTTTTGATACGAGGTATTAAAATTTGGTACATTACAGTGGAGACTGCGTCCGAAATTTATTCAAAATTTTGTGAGAATAATTTACTAGGGTGTACACACCAAAATTAAAACACTTAGAAAGATTTATTAGACGGGTACTAAGAAATGTACATATTTCCAAGTTTTTATATTTAACCCGGCGGGCTGGGCGCCTCGGGACAAATTCAAACCGGGGCGCTGAGTCTCAGAGAACCATCACAATATATCGTGTTTTTCTAAAAAAAAAAATCTTTTTGAGTTAATGAAGAAAATACACCTTTTTAATGACAAACGTTATATTAAAAAATTGTTTAAACAAACAAAACCACAAACCAATTGTTTAAATATTTGTCTACAAAAAATGTTACATACCCTAGAAATTGCAAATAAAAAACAGGTAGCTGAACAAAATAATACATTGTAAGAATTTCATAAAACTAAAGATTTTATTGCTTTATTGCAGTTTCTGAACACTCAGAACACCAAGCATGGATATGACTGAGGCACACAAATTTTTTACATTTTTTGCAAAAATATTCTTCTTTTGAATCTTTTTTTCAAAAGATACATCTTTTTATGGTCCCTGCCTGGATATATTCATCTATAGAAGTTTCTCCTATTTCAGCAATTTCTTGTCTCATTTGTCTTACCGTTCTGGGAACATTTGTTTCCGCTCCAAATGTTCTCTTGTCAATGATATTTCAACATCTCTTAGATATAATCCTCTCATAATCTTATATGTGTTATTATTATATGCAGAAATAATTTACTCCAGCCATATTCATAATTGCAAAGAAAATAAGCATCGGCCACCTCTTGGAATTCCTCGCAACGTCATAGGTAGCAGACAATTAATCGAGATTATCTACACCTCCCTTGGTATGATTATGATTGGTGATTACTTACATTTTTCCTCTGTAGATGGATCAATCATATGATCATGATGTTAATTGGATATAAGATTGACTAATCTATATTTTTTTTGGTATGTAAGACACAATAGTGATATATTTTTGAATACAATATTGAATAAAATTCAGGGCTAGCTCTGGTGCTGGAAAATTCAGGAGGCAATTCTCATTTATTTTTTTACCGTTCCTACATATGTTATTTTGAGCTCGCTAATTAACTTTTTCACCAATTCAACACTGGTAAACCAATTATCACACGTAAGATTACGATTAGTTCAAGATGTAGGTTCTATTAGTCTCAATACTATATTTTGTGGATTATTAAATTGTTCATATGAACCCTTAGGCTGCTTTCCAACATATTCTTCCAGATTGGAAGCATAAGATGTAGCGGAATCGACTGGGACAAAGATTTTCTTACCGAATCTGTTAGGCTTACTCAGAATATACTGCTTGAAATCACATCGCCCTCTAAATGCCTCGAGCTTCTCATCAATCGTTGTGTTTGCTCCAAATGTATATGTGTGGTTACAGTTTTCAACAAAAAGGTCAAATAGGCTTCTGATTGGAGCTAGTTTGTCAGAATGTCTCCTTTCTTCTCTAACCAAAAGCGTTTCTTTGCCATAGCTCATCTGTATTAAGTCGTCCACTTTTGAGAGACCCCACTAAATATAATAGACCAATAAAAGCTTTTATTTCACATAGGTCCGTGAGTTTTCCTCTTCTCTCTCTTGCATAACCTTGAGTTAATCTAGAAATGTACAGATTTGTGTTTTCCACTGTAATGCTAAGCATTTCATCGGTGGAACATTCTATAGCTGTTTTGGCCTTTGTTCCACAGTTTCTGACGCCTGGTAATCGAACGATGATATTCTCCTTTCGAGTTCTCACTTTTTTGTTTGACAATGTTTTTTCCATCGCGTGGTTCCATCATTACAAATGAAAGTTGAGATTCTCGCTAATTTTACAAGAGGTACATTGTCATCGTATTCTTTCTCTGAATCACTATCGTTACTTCGGGATTCTACTAAGTCTCCAAAAGCCAACTCCTTTCTTCGTCATCCGGCTCCGAGATCGACTTTTCCTCTGAATCAGTTTCAGTCTACAATTTGAGGAGTTTCTCCTGCTCTTCCTCATAATCAGACATTGCTGCTAAACAAAATAACTATTAATTAATTACGATACAAAATAAATGCTATTTATCCTAACTTACCGTAGAAAAATAAAACAAGCCTGATGTAAAAACAATAACGTGAGCGTGGGTGCCGGGCTGACATATCAAAATAATTCAAAAACTCAAATAGACACAACAACAACCACAAACTAATGTGCAGGTACTGATACTACAAATAAATAGGTAGACGAACTGTTATACCGTTACAGTAATTTTACGTCGATACAGTGAGACTTTGCGCCCCGCCAACAAGCATAAAAGACCAAATTTGAATAAAAAAAAACAGTAATTCTGTTGAAAATCTACAGATTATTAGGTTTTTAACATAAACTTAGTGATCAATTAGTTTGAAATTACTTATATGCTTCCATAAATTAAACACAATAATCCAGATTCAAATTAGGAAACTTGGGTTGATATTGTTTGATTGATTTGAAATGAAAATTGTAGTATAATAATGAGGATTCGGTTAATAGCATAAAACCATATGATTTTGTTGGATAATTAGAGAACATCTAATTGGAACAAAGTACATGTAGGGTGCTCCACATGATGGCAATTTTTAGACAGAGCTTCTACTTAATTTTGTCCTATATTAAGATGGTACTTTCCCTAGTCCACGAAATATAGAAAGTTATAGAAGGGAAGTACTTCTTTCAAAAAATTCAATATATCTTCCTGAGCTTCTATGTCTGAATCCCTTTTGAAATTCCCGTTTGCTAGTTCAATTTCATTTTAGGAACGCGAAGTTCTAATAAAGCCACAGTGACAATTCAATAATCGCAAAAAACTTCATCTAGAGAGAGGGATGCATTATCGCTACTCTTAAAACGAAGACGTGAAACTGTCTGTGAAAATATTCTTTCAATAAACTTAACAAACTTTGAATATCCAGACTTTTCTAAACTTAACAGTTGAATCAAGAATTGCAACACTACAATACTTCTTATATTTTAGCAATAGAAAAACCTCCTTTTTTGAGGAACGGTAAACTTTTTACATAAATTTTGTCAAGTACTCAAACTTAAGAAAAATATTGAGGACTTATTGAGATATATTTTTTAATTTCGGTATTCCGTTATAAAAAATATTTATAATCAGTAATTGCATTGGTCAAACGTTTTCAGCAATAGAAATATGATACATTTATGGAGAAATCCTTCCAACGTTTATATTTCCAATTCAAACTGTTCAATACACACGTTTACTAGACTGTACTTTTATTTTCGTTATTGTTCGTTCTATAAATATTGTCCCTAATGAAATAATAGGTTGATTGAATTTGGTCTATTGAAATCTGCGCATAACACGAGATTAATACCTCATTTCAAATTTATTGGTTTTGTTTTTTCAATATCCATTTACCCATGCGATCTAAATTAATCGTTCCCAGTTTCTGCTTTTCATTTTATTGGTTAGTTTTATTTATTGTTACTATATTTTGTATTCGTATGAAGTTTAATGAGTAAATTGAGATACATATCGACAGTGTTCAGAATTTAACTCCGATATTTTACATCTATCGATGCATACCTATATGGTGCCTTATAGCTGGATAGCCTTGACAAGGTCTCCTGTGAATAACTTCTGGAATGTAACAATATTCTTGATATGTAACAATTTTTGCTTATGAGCAAGCATTATATGTCAGTGATAATTTTACACCTCATTTATGTTTTATGTCTTACCTTAACAATTATTTTTGAAAAGTACATCATTATGATGCTTTATTGTGTAGCTAGGAATTAAATAATAGTGCAGTTATTTTAGGTAGATACCCAGCTATAAACTCGTATAAACTTTTATTTTGACATCCTAAAACTGTTCTCAAAATTCATTATGATTCAATGTAACCTTTGAAAATCGGAGGTAAAATTCATTTAGTGGTCTTTAGATCGAATTTTGTATCTTGTGGAAAAGTTCTTTATCACATCTTTAATGTGTGGGATCTTCCGATCGTTATGAATTGTTTGGTTAGTATCGTAACAGGGGGCTCTACTAAACATAGTGTGTGCTTTGGATTAGAATATTTGGAGTATTTTCTTATTTGAAGGTTCTATACCATACGACCAAATTGGTATGAGTATAGTTCTGTAGACGATCAATTTATTTTCGAGTCTTAATTGATACCTTTTGTTGAGTAACCAGTGCATATTTTTTAATCTAACTGTTTTCTCTTGTTTTTGATATGTGTTTTCCAAGTTTTTCATCTAAATGTGAACCGAAGTACTTGACAACAGGTTTTATTGGAATGGGAATATTATTAATGAATATTTGCGGACAAACATTTTTCTTGTTGTAAATGTTATTTGCTCTGATTTACTATCATTGACGTTAATTTTTCACTGATGGAGCCAGTTTTGTATCAAATTTAGATGATTTTGTACTTTTTCTGGACCTACATTTGTGTTTACATCAATTGCTATGAAGGTATCGTTTGTGCTTAAAACGTCTGTTGTGAATTTCAGATACAGAAATGGGCCTAGAACACTACTCTCAGGTACTCCAGATTCTATCGTATGGTAATTTGAGTAGTTACCTTCAAATTTGACTTGAAAGTAGCGGTCGGTGATGTGAGATTTTAAAATAAAGTATAGTTGTTCCGTTAAATGTAGTTTCAGTTTGTAGAGGAGACCATCATGCCAGACATTGTCGATCGCATGGTTGTATGTCGAGAAATACTCCAGTGTACACATTTGTTTCTTCGAGGGTTGTTTTAATTATGTTGACTATCCTGTGGCATTGTTGAATTGTGTAGTGTTCGCATCTGAAACCGAATTGGTGCTGTGGTATGAGTTCGTTGATGGGAACAACTGTTCGGATTTTACGTAGAAGTAGTCTTTCTAGTACTTTTGACATTATTGGGAGTAGGCTTATAGGGCAATATGAACTTGCTTCTGTTGCGTGTTAGCAAGATTTTTGAATGATAATAACCTTTCATTTTTTGAATAGCATTTTCAAAGCTTGAAACTTACGATGCAGGGTAGCTTGACGGATTATTGTAACAATAATACAGTAGTTTTGAGGAGCTTTTTGTTTTTTTTTGCATTTGCATGGTGCGGGATCTAACCTGAATATTTTTAAAGAAAAAAATGAAATGGGATGATTTTTATAACATTTTTTATAAAATACAACTACACTTTTTTTATGTAAGTTAGTTGACATATTTTGTTATTCATCAGGCATTAACTAAACTGAATTAATAAAATCAAATATAGTAGTTTTTCTCCATCTTGATTAAACGTTTTTGTGATGGAAATTAGACACTTTTCACTCGAACACTCTTGTTCTGCCCCATGAATATGTCATTTTATCAATCTGTCTATTCATCTGGTTCAATAAAATCATTTTTTGTGGCAACAAGTAGCCATTATAAGGGAATCTATTTGGGGCAAGTTGTCTGAAGAACTACGAAAAAGCCCTGCTCCACTTTTATCATAGTACCAATTTGGATCGGATTTTGGGCGGTATAAAATATATCCAAACTTCGAAACTTTGTAAGTTTTTTAATAAGAATTCTATAAAATCAAAATAGACAATAATATTCTCGTAAATGTAAGTTGTATTTATTTTCGTTGAAAAAGAATATACTTCTGTTAAATTTCCCAAGCCCATTAAATGTAACAGTTCAAACTGATTACATTTCTTTATTAGCAATTTTTCCTGTGGGTATGATATACTTGCTCAACGACCATTAAGTGAAAATTATTTGGATCCAATTTTTTTTATTCAAGAAGTATCAAACGTAGGGTTTTGGTTGATTTCAATATTGAGTTTGTAATCGATCGTTGACCTAGGTAAACAGTAAATTGCTTAAAAAGTTTACATTGCAGCTCTATCCAGGAAATAACTCTTCAGATCGTACTTTCATGAAGTAGATTCTTTTATTTTTATTTATATTCATTTTCAATTGCTTGAATAAATAATCCAGAACTGCAGCTTCTAATTATTCTTCACACATTCATCGTATTCCTATGTATTATTTCCATAAAAATATAATAATATAATATTTACAGTAATTTTTTCAAGTTTAATTAATATGGTAATATAAAATACAAATACTTATATCTTATAATATCAATATGATTTCGGTAATACTTCGGGAACGGTCGATGTCGATGATTTCCAAGAACACTACAATGTTTCAACAAAATACACATAAGCTATTTTTTCAAAAAACATAGTTAATTACATAACAGCACTTTCATTTTGTTCGTGTAACCTATTTAGATTTTGGAAGTTCTCAATAATTCGAGATTTATTAAATATCATGCATGTCAATAGCAGCTTTTGTTTGACATATTTAGGTGGTAGATTTTGTATTTTTTTCACGATTGCTTATATAAGATAGATACATGATATACATATATCATTAAATACTGCTTAATATATGTACTTTGTCTGGTTTTTGTTCATTTTATAAAACTGCAAAGCAATATTTCAAGAAAAGTGCACTGCATTGTCAAAGTTTATTTATATACAAATTTTGCAACAGTATTAACTAAAAGTCATCATTATAGCTTGAGGCTTTTTTCTTAAATTCACAGCCTTGGTGATTCTGGGGCAGGTATACTGTGAGCAATTTATTCCTAATATTGATAATAATAATAATAATAATAATCATATTCGTTATTATCTACTTTGATACAATTATTATGAGTAATCGAACTAAATTGTGTTTACTTATCTTGTTGTCTACATCAATAATCTAGCAAGGTAGTTTAGATATGTGAATTTAACCAACATCCTACGGCACTTTATGTTTACACATATATAACTGAATTCAAAATTTTCTCGCATCTACAAACATTGGAATATAATCACATTAAATTTGGCATGCTGTGCATTCCATTCAATAACAAATAATATGCTCTATTGACCTTCACTGAATCAAGTTTATGCCGACAAATATATATTCACCGTAGAGTAGGAGGCGAAAAATAATTTTTTTAATTCTAAGCGCTTTAGTTATAATCTTGCAAAATAAAGTCATCAGCTAGCTCAACGTATTTCTAATTTTTTTCATAAATCAAGTTATTCCGACAATTTTCATAGAAAACTAAGCTAATATCTTGTACTGCTATAGTTGACAAATTTTTTTGCTGAAAACATAGCTTAGTGAATAAATCAAGGTGAGGTTGTTGTGTCACATCTGATCTCAATGGTCTAAATAATCAAGTCGTAAACCTAACCAAAAATCGCGATTTCTACCACATTTCTATCACTTTCAAAGACAATCGCTAATGGCAGCCGTCGATACAAATTTTACAGACCATTGGTCGATACAAATTTTACAGACCATTGGCATTATTAAGGAAATTGTCCTGTGGCATTGACAAAATATGAAAATATTCCTTAGTCTACCTGATGTACTAATTCTCATCTTATCAACATCAATTCCACTTCAAAAGGGTGGCGATAAACCTCGATTCTGTGATTATAAGTTTACCATTTCTCAAATATCATTGAAAGCTTCTAAAAAAGAAGATTACGAGGATTTATTGATATCTAGTTAGCCTAGAACAGTTCCATGCATAAACAAAATATTGCGTTACCATAGCACTGAACAATAACTTATTGGAAGTGTCAGTGTGAAGTTTGACGTCAAAAAAGTAAACCAGAGTTGCGCAATAAATTAAAAGAAAAAAGATATCCACCGAAATTGTGAAAATCGAAAAATTGGAGTATCGAGCCATCATCAAGTACCTGTATTTAAAAGGGTTAAGAGGTAAGCAGATTTACGAAGATATGCTTAATACCATTGGTGATCAATGTCCTTCGTATGCGACCGTGAAATATTGGACTGCAAGGTTCAAAAGAGGTAAATTTTTCATTGAAGATGATGACCGATCGGGAAGGCCAGTTTCTGAATCAATTCCCGAAAATATCGATGCAGTTCATGATATGATTTTATCAGACCGTCGAATTGGACTAAAACGGATATCTGAAGCAATGAATATTTCATTCATCATATAGTTCACGTCAATTTGGACATGAGAAAAATTGTTGCAAAATTGATACCCAAATGTTTGATGTTGACCAAAAGCGTGCAAGGGTAGAAGCATCCCGATCGATCTGTGCTCAATTTGAAAACAATGTAGGTTTGAGTACAATACTACGATCCAGAAACAAAGCAACAATCGTTGGAATGGAGACACTCTGGTTCTCCAAGACCTAAGAAGTTTCGTGTCCAAATATCTGCTGGAAAAGTTCTTGCTTCAGTTTTTTGAGATTGCCCTGGAGTAATCATGATTGATTTTTTGGATAAGGGTAGAACAATAACTGCAGATTACTATTCGACATTACTGACCACTTGTCGAGAAAAAATTAAAGAGGAAAGACGCGTAAAGCTATCCTAAAGTGTTTTGTTTTTGCAGGACAACGCCCCTTCACACAAATCTCGTGTTGCCATGCAAAAAATTCGTGATTTAGGGTTTGAATGACTAGAACACCCCCCTTATTCACCAGATTTGGCTCCGTCCGACTATCATCTCTTTCCTCAACTGAAAAAAAAATTTTAAAAGGTCGTAATTTTTTTTCCAACGAGGAGATAATAAAAGCTGTGGAGGTCTGGTTTGCAGAGCAAGAAGAAACATTTTTTTGAAAGGTAGAGACGTTGCTGGTTCGCTGTAATAAATGTATTCAATTGAGAGGAGAATTTGTTGAGTAATATAATATTTTGATATTGAGATTGTGTTTGGTTCTATAGTAGGCTAAGAATTTTTCAATATATACTCGTACATAAGTTTTTTTCATCTCTAGTAAATGTACTAATATTTCCAGTTCTCGATTAAGTTTGTTCCTCACAATTAATTTATCACCCCATCGGTTTTTTATGATTGTTCTAAAGCTTCTGATTGTATGGATCGTGAACATTATATTAAAAATTTGTGGTACTCCTCTAGAATGTTTATCTTGCATGTATTAAGTAAGGATATACATTATATTAGAAGCTTTGGTATGACCTCATAATGTTGCACAGAGATATACTTTGTACATGATAATCTTGTTTGAAAAATTCGTATAGCCGACATTTTTCAAAGCTGACCATCATTTGCATTCAGATATATTCTATAGAATTTCACACTGAAAATTTCATTACATCCTTTATTACACTAACTATAACACTACAAAAATTCCTCTGCTGCTCTTACTTTTGCAATATTTCTAGAATATTGTAGAACTTCTAAAGTATCTAACAATTAACAACTTCTGTCTAGAATCTCATATCCACTTACAGTTGACTACTTCTTAGAAACTTCTGGAATACCAGTTCAACATTCGGTTATCCAATAACAGATGGAGCCAACAGCCATATTTTATAGTTTCCTTCATATTAAGTTATGACCTGCCACACTATAGTTTCCACTCCATTATGTTTTGTTCAGCACTGATAGGTGGCGTGCGGCTATCTACTAGTGTACTCTATTCCACAATTCTCTACTTGTTTAAAGAGCAATAAGAAATGTTGAAGCAAGAAAATTATATTGTTTAGTTCACACATAGGAATTTTTACTTTTCAATTTCAAAACATAATGAAAATTAGTGTGAATAATAACTGACCCGTACATTGATACAGATTTTTTTATTATGAATTGTGTTTTATTAATAACTTTGTGTAGAGTTTTGTTCAAGAAAAAGCTTCGAATTAGAATCAACGACGAACAAATGACAAAAATAATTTCAGGAGAACCTAAAACATCCAATCAAATTGAAACCTATTAACAATAAGGTACATATGGAGAAACTAAAGTAAACTGACAATATTTTCTGATGTAGTTTCACAATAATCGAAGGGTAAAACTACGTATTCGTCGTTTAGCTTTAGGATTAGTTCCGTTAAGCTTGAACCTCTCTATATGAACAAATTGATTCTTGTCTTTTAAAGCATCAATATCAATATTATAGCATAATTAGAAATTGCAGATATTGAGAACAATACAGTAAGTTAACTCTCATCTTTTATTGGGATGATGCTTCTCTAAAAATGGTATTTAAAACAACAAATATTTAAAGTCGAGATTGAATAAAATAATGAAATCAATTTTCTCGATGTCACACTAATGAGATCCGAACAATTTGCCTTTCAAATTTCGTAGTCGGCGTCAACGATGTTTACGACAGTCTCTAAGGAAATTTCTGAAACATTAATTTTGTACGAGAATACCTGAACATCAGAATGCGGAGAAATTTCACAAATTACCTGTCACAGCAGCCACGTGTGATGTGATAAACTATACACCGAAGAAAAAGAAAATTTAGAAATAGCGCTTCGATGTTTGATGAGACATATTCAGCAAAAAAATATAGTTTACTAGGGAACTATTTGAAACCTTTCTAGTCAAATAATCCATAATAAATAGAAGTACTCGATCTATTTTTTTCAAAACCAAATCTTTCCATCAAACAGAATTTGAATATTTCACTTTTTTGTATCATGTGAGTACAATGGATTTATTTGTGTTAATTTGAATTGTATCTCAAAATTTATTATTCTCAGTTACCATTACAAGCGTGTTGATATCAATTATATGAGTACGAAGTACGAATTGTGATTCAAAACGAACAGCGCTTCCGTACATACATATATCAAAGTTGTTTTTATTACGTACCGAAAGGGAGAAATGATAATTTCGATATAGTCCCATATTACGATTCGTATAATTTCTATGTGCATGCTTTTCTTTTGATGTTGTAACATATTTCGACTTAAAACAGCAAAAGATAATTTAGCATGACATAGAGACAAAAGAAAAAAGGATTGTATACTCCAAAAAGACCTTCATTGAATACATTACAAGATTGCACAAGTGGGAGGTAACAAAAGATGATCTAGGAGGACAATGTTACAAGTAATAAAAGGTAATGAAGCTCTCTAATTCTGAGATGCGTCGATATAGGTGAAAGAGTCAGAAGCGATAACTTGAATAGTTGAAACGAATAATGTCAGGAGGAACTGTCTCGCAGAAGGAGTAACTCATCTTCTGCCAAGTCTATCCTGCTTCTACACTATTAATATATTTCATTTTTCTACTTATCCAGATTTTCCTGCTGTAGTTTGTTCATATGTTTGTAGACTCGAATTTGATTTGTATAACGAGGCGATCGCTGATATGGATACATGGTTTGACTTAAGAATGGATTTTCTACTTGAGAAATATTCCAATGCTGAGCAATATCATACCACTTTCTAAATATTTTATGATCATTCATGAAATCAACTCCGACCAAAAAAAGTTATAACTCACTCGATTATGTAGCATCATCCGACTCTAACTAAGATTCTGTTATGTGTGCAGTTGAAACTTTGTAAAAAGTATCAACATCGGTCCTAGTTTTTCTTGCTTAACAATTTACAAACTGGTTCGTTGGTCATTCCCAATTCTCACTGAGGACTATAGTAAAAATACTCTTTTCACATCTTGGTTGAATATACCATATTGTCCCCGACTAAGGGAAGCTATATTTATAAAAGACAATAAATTCTAGATTTCAGTTTTTATTATTTGAGGCTGGCTGGATAAAATATTAATTTCTAACATAATATAATAAAATATGCCTCAGTCATTTTGCAAAAAACTTAGTTTTTCGTAAAGTAAATGGGCAAAAATGGAAAAAGAAAAAATTCAACATATACCAAATTTCGAAATCGGTTGTCAACTATAAATATTAACTCCATATTTGGCACATAACTACTCGCTCAACACTTATTAGTGATTATTGAATGTAAGTTCCTAAACTTAAACCGCATTTTAATACGTTCTCGGAATTGTCCAAAATCTTCCAGTACTTATTTTCTAGTAATTGAATAAACTGCACGAAGTTTTTTCTCGGAATGTATGCTTGATGAACTATTTCCTTGTTGCTGTATAAAAAAGATTATTGTAAGGTTTGGGAACTAGCAGGCCAATCAATAAGCATATATCAAGATTGAGCAGGGCGGTGGTCACGTCATAATGAAAGCAATGAGTATATCTAATATTGAAATGAATTATTATGATTCAAATATTTATAGAATTAGTGACAAAAGATTGGAGCCCTCTCTATGACTAATAAGCTATATACTCTGCAACAACATTTAATCCTCTACAAGGCTCAGATTCGACCATCTTTGGAGTGATGTTCGGCTCCTAAGCATACCCTGTTCTTCAGAATTGTTCAACATAATACCACCTGAAGCAGTATTTGCAAGACCTACTCGACAGGCAGAAGTGGTTCATGAACGTCGAGCTCGCTTGCTGACGCCCAGAACGTCAGCGAACGAACAGAGTAGAAAATCATACATAACCGATTCGAGTGAAGTTTGTGGATCTAAATGTTGCTTCTAAGCAAGTGATCTGTATCTGGCTGTTGAGAAAAATAGGTTATGGTTTTTCAATGCCACCCTCAACTTTTTCTATCGCCAAAACGTCTACGGTACGTCGAGGTATTCTTTATTTGATGGTAATGGTACGGTTACTTTTGCTAGACTATGAAGATTTGCGATTAATGATAACAACAATTCGTATATGAACTTTGCAAAAAGTGTTCTTGGTTTAAAAAGTTTGATTAACAGCATAAACATAAACACCAAAGAAATAATTCATATTTAAAGAATAATGAATAAATCAGCCGGCATTTGCAAGTTTTAATTTCTCGCACTCCCACAAAATATAAACATGCGCTCGTAACAAACAAATAACGAACACTATTATTTTTGGCACATAAGAGACCTTTTCGACCATCGCCTGACACTATGAAAAGAAAATTATTTTGAAAATTATGACAGGGCAGTGTATATCAACAACTGTTGAAATCTGTGTAAACTGCAATTTATTGTTTCATAAAATCATTTTCAAAGTTAACAATCTGAATTACCACTGGTAAGAAGAGCTCTGCATGATTTGTGCGAGACGTTTTTGTGTAGAACTTTGTAGGGTTTCCACTCACAGAACATTTGCTTTCCATAGAGTTAAATTTAAATAACTATATCAATAGTTATTTATGTAACAAGGGAGTTAAGTAATACTTTAGTTACTTTACTCACGAGTTTCATACAAAAATTTTTCTACTTCCGTAGACTTAAGAAAATTCGACAAAATTTTTATCAATTTTTATTTGGTAATAGTAATATTAAAAGTACAACTGTGAGCAATATAAATTTAAAGTGAAGAAGACGTTACATTACTATTGGTATTTGAATTGGCAACATTTAACGAGTTCAAAGAAATAACATTGTCGATAGTTACAATGCTGCTTGGAGTCGAACTAGTTATTCTTGTTAAAATTTTCACAGCGGAATCCATTTTGTTCTTTATTGAGTCGTTTACGTAACCCTCCGCAACTGTGTTGGACTTCCACCCACCGTGCTTCTTTATTTGAATTATATCACCACCAGAATCCACTAATAAAGACGCCGAAGAGCGTTGAAATGTATGCACAGTGTAGTTTTTTGGATTAGGTAAATTCAAATTGTTGCGATCAGCGAGGGAATTTTTGAAAAGGTATTGATACCTACAACTTGAGTTTCTCATTTTCCATTTCTGTACTGCAAAAAGAGATGATCTGTTTCAAACATTTGTGGGTCGTTGGTTTTTATATTTTTTATAAATGTTAACCGGTATGTTTCGGTATTATTAGTATCGTTACACTTCATTTTATATATTTTCCTCTTTCCACAAAGCTCCTGCGCTTCCGAATATTAAAGCAACATGAAAGATGTTACAAATAATATCTGAGCTAACATTAAAATTTTTTGCTGATTTCTACGTCGTTATTTACCATTAGGGTGTCTTTCAGTTTTGAATAAGTCGACGAAAGTGTTGAAGACGTCCACATTTTGGATTTAATTTCAAAGTAACCTAGTAACACTCTTTCAGTGAAGCTGTTTATGCCTTTTTTAGTACGCCACTCCTTACCAGAATTATATTCCTTTGAATACTGTTTCCTGGATTTCGCAGGGAGAAGATTCATAGTCGCTGCAGTTGCCGATTCAACAACATCTGGTGAGCAGTTTAAACTTTCTCTGTTATTACTCTCCATCACTATAATAATACTACACTCCTTTTACAAAGGACACAAAACGGATTTTCTTGAACGTATATCAAGAAAAAAAAGTGTGACAGTTTATCGGAGAAACGAATTTACAGGAGAAGGAAAGCGTTCACATCTCATTATTTTGATAAAACAATTTTATAATTGCGTTAAAAATGACACGTTACGGCAGTTTTTTTAATGTTATAGCGTGAAAAAGTGTACCGCTACGATACTTTTTTTCACACTTTTTGACAGATTCAGAAATTATATTCTTTATAAATGCAAATAAATGAAAAAAAAGTGAATATTATAATGGACGAAGAAATTTTTTTTTTATTTAGCTCTATAAACATAGAAAAGCGTAATTTGAATACAAAATATTTCTTGTATTTTTTTATAGTAATATCTTCTTCTGTAGACAAGCAAGCTCTCATCATTGAGTACTAAGACAAAAGTGACGAGAAGCACATTTTTTGTAAGATTTAAAACTTTTTTATCGAAGTACCACTCTTTAAAACGATTATAACGAATTTAATATAGCTTTCTTGATTTACTAGGTAATAAGTTTAATAACGTTATATTTGCTATTTCACTAACTTCTGGTGAGGTCCTAACAAATTCTTCTTTATCACTATCATCTATTTTTCTAATAATATTACTCAGTTTCAAACTTTGTTTAATTGTCATGATTAATTAATCTTACATAATAGGGACTAAATATTTTGCTCATTTGAATGTTTATATTTGTCTTGATCACAAACCTCTGTACTATAATGACAGATGAGTGCAATAAATATTTATTGCACTAGTGCAATAAAGATCCACTTTTTCCAGTAAATATAATTCAATAAAGTTATGTTTATTTCATGAACGTAGAACAACAGATTTTTATTTATATCTTGATATTGATGTAGGTGATCTATTTATTTATGCAAGTTGTCAATGTCAAATCATATTTTAATAAAGACCGAAATAGGTCGAAAAGTCAATATTTTTACCTCTTAGAAAAACTAATTTTTAATTAGAAGTGACTTAAAGTCAAGATATAACCATATAGAACACTGCTTTATTCTATCAGTTCTGTTACCCAATTAATAAGAAAATAGGAATTTCCACGGAAATAAATTGGTCTGAAGTAATGTGTATAATAAATTATAAGAGCTCACTGAGAAAAATTGGGAGTAATTTTATGAGCACTATACATGAAAAGCAAAGTTGGAAAAATATTAGAAAAATTTAACAGGGAATATAAAAACAAATCGCTTCAAATTTATTAAAATCCACTTCAAGTTGTACCTCTCGTAGGCGTAGATAGAGGACGTCCTAAGATCGACAATCAGATTCTATTGAATTCAGCAAATGGATATCCAATCCATAACCAATCTATTCATTTAAAAACGTGGAATACCCGACGAAAAACGTAATTGGTCATATTTTACATTAGAGGCAATATTTACTAAATTATGCAATTATTTTGATAAACCAAACATATATCAATTTTAATAAAAAACAATTTGAAATATATTCATACAGATATTGAGGTAATAATATTGTTTTTTTTTATTTCAGGTAAGTTTCAACGTGAAGTTTTATCCAAAGTTTTAAAAAGAACAGGTGCGTAGATAACTTGATCTTATATTATAAAACATGTACGTATTTGAATCTTTATTACATACCTACCAATACAATAGAACCGAGAATGGAAATAATAAATCAAGAATCACTATATTTCTTTCTCACTTTCAAATGTTGTCTTATTGTGCCTTTGTATGCGGTTGTTCATTTGTTTTATGTCTATCCACTATCTTGTTCAGCTTTTGATATCATAAAATATCAACTCACATCACAACATGACGAGTATGCTTACTAATTCTCAATTACCCAAGCGAACACATAGTACTTAAACCTGCCTCATCTTACCTCAATTAGTTGAACCCTTTGCTTTTGATAACATTTGGTTGAATTTAACGCCAAACAACAATAACGTTGAAGAGCTCATCCATATTATAATTACGGTTCAAATATGATAAGTTTCTAGGAAAACAATAATATCCTAAGGTGTGAATGCATGTTGAGGGTTTCAGATTATTGAAATAACAAGTAAATAACATAAATCATGTCCGATAAGTAAGTAGCAACAGAAGATCAATCGTTAAGCAATTAATGAGATCAAGAAAATTTATTGGAGTTTATTATTTTCCAAATCTATGTGAACTAAGATACACAGTTAGTCCAATAGCCTAAAAAAATTCAATTGAAAAATAAGAATATGAAGATAACATATATTCTGATAGAAAACTTTCATTCATGAGCACAATTAATTTTATATAATTATCAGGAAAATGATAATTTTATTGTTCATAAATATATTTCATAAGAAAAAAAAAACAAATACCAGTATATGAATATATGGTCAAGTTTGGTTCATAATTATTTTCACCCTCCAGCATTTTTTTTCAAATTAACAACAACTTTTATTTTCGTAGTTATCCTTAGAAACATTTATTCACCATATATTTGATTCAAGCTATTTCACGTGATTGTCATTTATGAACATTCACAGCAAAAATAGCCCGTAGAAGGATATTGTGAAAGTTATGTTATATTTTGGGAAAGACCGAAATGAGTTGGAATGAAAATATTTTTGCATTTTCCAAAAATTAATTTCCAATCAAAAGAGATCTAAAATCAAAACAAATTATCAACAATAGCATTTGAAAAGTTTCATGAAGTGAGAAGTTGAAGAAAGAAAAATTATAGATAGCAGCAAGAGTATCGGCTCCATTTAATCTTGCTAATGCTCTTTTCATATTTACTCAAATAATAATAGATTCATCTAGCATCCCAATGTTTCTATTTCTAACCATTCCATCAACACCATACTGCTTGTCTACTAAAGAAAATGGTTTTGAATTCATTATTCTGTTTTATGGAGGAAATAATCGAGCTGAATATTTCTTTAGTGAAACTCGTTTCTGCTGCCATTTTGTCTCGAAGTACGTACTTGATAGTAATTTTTGAAGAGATGAATATAATACAACCGAAACATGATTCTTCTAATTCTATTGAATCCATCCTTTCATCAATCTTCCTTTTTTTCTTATACAAATACCAGAGGGTTACCTACAAATCCTTTCGTGATTACAATACGCAAAACAAAGACTCGTAAACTTCAAGACAATGTTTCCATGAGTACTTCAGAAAAAAGTTTTGTCTTCTTACTTTGCCAACCTTTGGGGACATAATTTAAAATCTAATGAATTTTCTCAATATCTCCAAACAAATTTTCAATAATTCCATTTGTTGTTCAGATCATATTTAGAATATAATGATTCAGTTCTTTGAAAATCATGTTGCAACTGTTACGAATGTAACAGTTGCAACTAACAGATTTATCTACTACCTACTACCAACATCAAGCGACTTGTTGAAGGAAAGTTCTAAAAAAGTTTCCGAATAAACAACATATCAGTTCTTAACCATCCGGTCTCTAGAAGAAAAAGAGTCTTCTGTTGAAATGTGTGAATTTAACTACCTACAACTATCATAAAATTAGTCAAAGAATGTTTAATTTGATATATGCTTAGTTCGTTAAAAAATATTGCAATGCGTATACCTACTTTGAGGTCATACTTTTCATGTGAAATATACTAGGGAAAGACATATTATGCAACTTTTACAAAAAGTTACATTATTGAAAGATGTATACCTAGATTTTTTAACGACCATGTCGGATAAAACTTCATTAACTTTTTTGCCTCTCCTTTGTTGGTTGAATCGCAAATCCAAAGAAGAAAAAAATATTTTTTAACATAAAAATCCAATATTTCTACTGAAAATATTCTATTACAACAATGATGCGTCCAACTATAGAACTCATACATCAAATATGGTCTCAGATGTACCTGGCCCAACCAAGGAAACACAAGATTTTGGAAAAAATATATTCATTTTTGAACGTCATCTCCTCTATAGACTTTTCCCAGGGATGTTCGATACACTTTTTATTATAAGAATCGTCAAGCTCCTCAAAATAGCCATTAGCTGCCAACATCAAATCTTCATTGTTGGAAAACCTTTGACCTCCGAGCCATTTTTTCAAGCCTGGGAACAAATAATAATCCGAAGGTGCTAGATGTGGCGAATAGGATGTATGAGGTAGCACTTTAATTCATTAATTTTGGTCATTGCAATAACGGATGTGTGAGTTGGTGCATTGTCTTGATGAAGCAACACTTTGCCAAATGCGGCGCAGGTAATACGTTACCCAATATTTACTATTGATAACGAAGAAGCAGTCTCAGTAGAAGTAGTTCGGCTTTTTATAGGTTGAGCTAATGCCTTTCAAATAAGAGTATAACGATGACCAATTTTTTCCATGTTTACAAATTAACAGGAAGCGATCACTATTGATGGCCGCCAAACAAATACTTAGCAACGTAGCGTCTTCAACTTGCAACATATGTTGTATCAATAGTGTACTTTCCAATACGGTTATATTTTTCAAGCAACTACCGACATCTCTAGGTCAGACCAAGAACTTCTAGGATCATTCTCGTACATTTTCTTGCTCTGAAAATAATCCGTTTTTAAATTGGCATTTGTTCTTGTCAATATTTTGGTAAGTTTGGAGATTTGGAGGCCTTTTCAGACCTTTTTTATCCAAAGAATTGAACAGTCACATTCTCTGCACGTATTCTGCAAGGAAAAGTGAATTTTTGCAATTTTTCTCTTCTTTTTCAATAAGATAATGCGCTGTTTCTTTTTTAGCTATTTTATGTTTTGAGTTAGGTTCTCTTTTTGTATCTATAGTAAATATCAAAGACGTATAGATCCATTTGTGAACAAATGATAGTACAAAATCAAATAATATGATTAATTTATATGTAGAAGATCCAATACTGGAGAGTACTGATAAAAATAAATACTAAATGATACGGCGAGGCAAAAAAAAGGGTGGAAGGAAAATAAAATGAAATTCCAATATCTGAGAATTTTTACTGAACATTTTACCTGAAATTATCTCAGCGAAGCCTAAAGAGCTCTCAGTGTTTTACTTAAAAAAAAGTTTCCTATCATATACAGTAGTGGTGCATTTATATATGAGTTTCTTAGTGAAATTCTTTCCTTGGATTCTTATACATTTCATTTTATTCTATTTTTCCTTGTAATTAAGTGAATTGGATAAGAGTAATTTCCACTTGATTAAAACGAAACGTGAATGACCTGACGCTGAAAATGACACATCTGATATTCAACTGGCTTAAAAATAGGGTGGGAATTCCACAAAATTGATTGTTGAAATGTATTTTATATGAACAAAGACATGTTAATTTTTGAGTAAATATGTACTGTCAATTTCTTCAATATATGAGGTATCAAGCTACATGAATACAGATATTTACTGAATAACGATTTCTCATTGTTACATATATACTTTTATTTATGATGTGATATCATATTCTCATATATCATCACATCGTCTTGCAGAAACTTGTATACAAGCTATCGATAGGTTTTTTGTGAGCTGTTTTCATTAGTTGTGAACTGATCAGGATCTTCTTACTCGCAAACTGGTTCGTTTTTGAAATTTGCCTCTATCATAACAGCTCTTCAAAATTCATAATATTTTTTTAATTTGCTTGCATATTCTACATTCATGTATTATCATTATCAACGTTGGCATCTTTCGAAAATTAATTTGATTAAGAGCTGATGTACTGTTCAAATCAACAACAACAAAAAACAGAATATTCTATGTTATTCCTATCAATATATCAATATATATATATATATATATATATATATATATATATATATATATATATATATATATTCAATATACAGAATAAAACAGCAATCAGTAACAAAATTATAGGTAAAAATTAGTAAATAAATCGTATATAAGTCCATAACAGTAGTCGTTTACAGAGTAGAAGGCACTTTCCAGTAAATATGCCCTCAATATATTGCGGAATCCGGGAAAAGATGATATCAATTTGATTCCAATTGGCAAGTTATTGTGCATTTTTTTGCATTGTAAAATATTGAGCCTTTAACTAATTCTGAACGTGGAGTAGGTAGGTGAAGGTAGTGCTCCTGGTTCCTAAGTAGATAGCCGTGCAACTATCTTTCTGAAATTAGAGAACCGTGCTTACGAATTAGGCAAACGGATTAAAAAATGAATAAGAAAGGAAGAGTCAGAATTTTTAATCTTTCAAAGAAATCCCTGAAGTGAGCTCTGCTGTTTAGTCCGAGTAAATATCTAACAGCTCTCTTTTGTAGTTTGAAGATTAGCTCAAATTGAGTCGCACCACACGTACCCCAGAAAGGAAGCGACTCAATAATGGCATAATAGACTGTTAAGGAGGTGGATAAGTTCAGTTCTTCAGAAACTGATCTCCTGAAAACAAGAGGATTTAATTTTTTTAGATAAGGCGGCAAAATGTATCTTCCATTTCAAGGAATTGTCCACAATGCGCTAAGAATTTTACAGATACAATGACGTCAATGGTGGTATTGTTTAATAAAAAAGGCTGCAATATATTTTTATATGATAGAACTGTGATTTTAGAAACGTTGAGACAGAGAAGATTAGAATCGCACCATGATTTAAGGGTGATTAGGTCACTAGATATGGTCCTATGAAATGCCATGAGATCAGGGTTCCTCCAAGAGAAACTAGTGTCATCTGCAAATAGACATATTTTACTACTGATGTCTAGTTAGGCAATGTCGTTTATAAAGAAGAAACAAAGTAGGGCCTAGTACTGAGCTTTGGAGCACTCCACATTCTATTGGCTTGCAAGATGACATCATTGTATCAACCCTTACAAGCTGAAGTCTGTTGGTGAAGTATGACTTAAACCATGCGAAGTTCCCCTGAAACGCTAATACTGCAATTTGTTGATTAAAATATTATGATTAACACTATCGAAAACCTTGGAAAAATCACAAAAAACTGTTGCAGTGGAGTGATGGCTGTTTAGGCTAAAGTAAATATTATTAAAGAGGGAGAAAGAAGCATCATTTGTGCATTCGTTAGCCGTCTTGAAATGAAACGGTAACTAAAGTGGTAAGGTGATTTAATGTGCAATTGGGCAGACTCGATGGCTATGAAACACTTGTGTACGGTATGTAGATTCATGAGAAAGCACTTGATATTTTACGGAGAGCGTCAGTCGCTGAATCGTCCAATTACGCACAAATTTAGACGGAGACGCGTTATCCGTCATTTTGCGTCTTCTTTGTAACCTTACTTCCCCGGCAGGAGACTTTCTCAGTAAGTGGTATTCTACCTCAGTTATTAAAGTACATAAAAAACTGGTACTCAGATGGGGTGAACAATAAATATTAAATTGGAGGTCACCAGCTTTTCAAAGAACGACGTTACAATTAATAAAAAAGGGCGAAAAAGCTGGAAACACCTTCTGAATTAAATCAAAAATAAAAATTGAACAATATAAAAATATCCCCGGACACGATTATCTAAATTAATATTTATTGCTAAGAACAATAGAAAAAATTTAAGGAACAAATAAATTTATTGAAACAAAAATACTAAATTCTCATTAAATGCATATCCAAAAGAGCACAACGAATAGAAGCAATTATAAAATAAAAAAACAATTTTGATCTATTTATATATTAAGGATAAGGCTGAGACTTATCTATGGAAATCCGGGATTGCTGCAGCTCTCAACTGGGTTCCCAGATGCTAGAGTTGAGGTTGAGTTTGTAGTCTGGTGATTGGATCATTGGTGGTTGAAACTCCCAACTTGTCAACTGTAGGTGAGGAAGGAAACAAGAACATAGATGGAAATTACGGAAGAAGGAACGAGTAGAAAGATTTGATCGAAAGGAGCTTATGCTCTAACATATAAAAATACGAATTTATATTTTTTATCACATAACCATATAGGAATCTGTTCTATTCTATCCATTCTTCTCCCCAAATAAATGGAAAATGCGAATTTATGCGTCAAATTAATACAAAAGTTGCTTAAAACGAAAAGGAAACGATAACTGATATAATGAATAAAATCATCACAATTTACTACAATTTACTTTTATTTGGAGTGTAGATAGGTAGAGGAAGAATTCGAATTAATTTCGAGGTTTTATTGAATTTATCGAATGGAGTGGGAGGTCGATAACAAATTAATTTCTTCAAAATCTTGAATGTTATAATAACTAAATCTCAAGTTACTACGGTGATATAATACGTTAACAAAGGAATATTCTAAATAATGAAGAAAAACGTAACAAGCCGAATGTCATGTTACACCTTTTTGTGAAACACATAGCTGAAAGAAAACTAGTTTATAACATATGTAATATGTACTGAGCAGTATAACTACAGTATAACGCAGAAGTTGTAGCTGTCGCAGGGCTACCAGCATGGCAAGAAATTAGTCTTACTACTCAATTATTAGTTATATATTATTGTTGTGGGACTGTGGATATAGAACACCAAATTTATCTCATTTTATAATTATTGTAATACTAACAATCTAATATCCAGTGTAATTCATTCAATTTCGTTGATATATTTTATACATATTTTCAAAAGTTAGAACTGATTTGATATATGATTTAATTCAATATGTGATAAGACAACATTAGCTATCCACATTCCATTGTAGTGAATATTTCAATGGTATTTTTAACCTCTAGGAATCTACCCTTAAATCAAAGTTATCCTCCATACATATGAACAGTAGAAAGTGGAGGTTTTACTTTACGTCAGCAACAATATTCATATGAATTAATATCCTCTTAACTGAATTAAAATTACATTTTATGAACATATTAATATTAGGAGTGTCAGTAGATTCATACTTGTGTAAAACTGATGGCAGAGTATTTAACTAAAACTATGGAATTACAGCAGAAAATCTTGCTCTAGAATTCATACGATTTGGAATCTGAAATGCCTTCACCAGTATTTATTATCATTCAAAATCTATATTCACAAAATTTCGTGTTCGAGTAAACCAGTCTTCAATTATTTTTTCGATGTGTCTAACACAATTAGGTTAAACATTTGCACTAAAATTTCTCAAAACATCTTATCACATACTCAAACCTCTTTCATTACTTATCATAATATGTTTTACAATGGGATCAAAATATGTTTATTAAATACGCAATAGTAGACTGGTAGTCTAAAGACTTCATGACCATGTTTTCGGAACAACTCATCCATGATATAAAATCATTTTCTTTTCGGTTAATTTTAGCAATTGTTATTAGATCAGATATTAAGAGGTTTCCGTTAAACTCAAAATGATTGGCTTTTAACCAGTGATAATTTTAAATTTTTCTGGCGAAGTGGAAGGTTGCTTTATAGCAAGCTCTATGATAAGGCGTATTGTCGGTCTCTCTAAATTAACTGTATCGCAATCCACTTTGCAACAATTTCACCGTGGTAATCTGACGATAATTTAGAGGGAATCACTAAACTGGCAGTTTCTACAAATCCTTTTGATGAACCAGCGTGAACAATGATAAAAAGTTTACCACGCAACCTTTTGGATTATATACTCTTCTACCATTATTCTTCTGTCAAGAACATGTTTTTTACTATGGCGTATAGCCATATTTTTTCTACAATTTTCTCACGATTTTATCAATATTCTCGAAGAAAACATGGTTTTTGGCTAGCAATATTTGTTCGTTATTTGCTCTTTTATTGTCTTCTTTTTTATATTCAAATCCCAAATGTGTCAATAACACTACAGAAGACGTACTTCCAATAAAAAAATATATTTTCATTTCGTCATTTATAGTTTTGACGGTAACATGTTTTTATGAATAATTTAAAATTATCTTTTTCTGTATAGCTAAATATATTCTATTTTCAAAACCTAAGGGGCTGAAATAATACTTAATTACTAATTATAAATAGTATCTACAACTAATAAGTAGTGACATAAGTATTGATGATTGATTATATTCGTACTCACCGATGTAAATTTAGATAATTTCGTTGAAGAACTTGTTTTAACACACTTTCAGTCAAAAAATTCGCCAAAACACAATAAACAAAGCTCTCGTTAAATTCAACTTTTAGCACGGTTAATTATTCATATTACGTCAATTATATTGTTGTATCTTCCTACGATTACTACTGTCAATTGAAAGAAACTATAACGTATGTCTTGTAGTTGGTGTTACGAAGAAGGGAATCATCAATCTTATGTTTGATTTCTATCAATCGAAGAAGATAGTATGTAGAAAATATGAGTTCGATAAATCGTAGATTGAGTTACGCGATGGAAAACCTCCACCGTTACTAATTTAAGTTTTCATATTCATCATATATTATATTTTAAAAGTTTCAAACATGTAATTTATTATAACTCTTATTTCATTGTGTCGTTCTTTAGTGAAGTTTCTCTTAATGATGTTGAGAATAATTCCAGAAAGCTTGGAATCATAGTTCAATAAAGTGCCCTCATTTTTAAATTTGAAACAACTACCTGTTTTGGTACTTGAAGAAAACTTCATATTTATGTCAGGAGTCAATTACTTGAATATTGATCTTTCTTATGAATTTCATGCTTTTGTTAAAAGAGAATTAAATTCAGTACGCTACAATCCTAAGTTAATTAATTTTCCAATTATGAAGTATCCAAAAGCTTGAAATTTATATTAAACAGCGTATAATTTGGTGTATAATTTTGCTCACTTCCACTATTTGAGTCCAATTGGCTTAATGATTTTTTCAAAATAAAAACAAATATCCAAACACCAAAATTCTCAATTAATTAATTTTCCGATGATAAAGATTCTTTTAAGTGTAGGATATTATTTATTTATTATAAGTTTATTGATTATCGCTTTTATAGAAATCATTTTTAATTTTCATTTTTCAATGACATTGAATTTTCATAAGTTAATATTTCTATCAAACAACAATTTAAATATTGATGTTTGAAATTTGATGACTTATTTGTTTTTTAAATGAAGCAACGAAATCTAAAACGCTGCAATTCTTAAGACCCAATATCCTATCGACTAATCTGCCTATTAGAAGTAAAAGCTCTTCGAACACCTAGACCTATGAGGCTTCAGCAAGAGCTGAAAAAATCCGAAGGCCTAGCGTCCAAACAGAAAAAAGATAGTGAACGCTATCAAAAATGTTGCGCAATTAGCAGCGCATCATGGCAACTAAATATGAACAAACTCAAGGAACGAGTATATAGACAAATGTCTCTTACACATAATATTTATTATCTCTCCATTAGAAAGATCATACTGGAAGCCGAAAGTAATTTCAGCTGTGAAACGTTCCATACGACGACCTGCTACGGCTAGAATCACCTTATGGAATAACATTAATAGACTGTGCCAATGATGTTGCGATGGTGGTCATAGAAATGAATGAAGATACCTTAATGCATGCAATCAATCTAGGCCTACTAGTTCGTTTGATCGTCAGATCGCTTAATTATTCAAAACACGTATAAACTTAAATGAAACTAAAATGAATGAAATAGGTAGTACCTTCTATCGCTAACAGATGATGCTAATAGCACGTACAGAATAATCTCGTTGGTTCAAGAAAGTTTTGGAGTCTATCACTCACTTCTAGATGGCAGTAATTGGAATATACAAGAAGGCTAGAGGCGCAAACACAAGTCAGTTCCTATAACACTGTTGTGAAATAAGATAATGCATACCTCCTTAAAACGTGTTATGCGTGTTTAAGTTTAAGACATCTTTGTAACAGTATTTTGATTTGAATATTTGCTTTTGTGTGTGATTTAGTAGTATGGAAAAGAAGCGAGAAATTGATAGTGAATGCAGAAAATTTAAAGAGCAGTATTTCGTAATTGAGTCCAGTAACAAGGCGCTATGTTTGATTTGCAATGAAAGCATAGCTGTTTTCAAAGAATATAACATTAAACGTCATTATGAAACAAAACATTTTCAAAATTACTCAAAGTATACAGGAAGTTTGCGGACAGAGAAATTCGAAGCTATGAAGTGCGGATTAAAATCGCAGCAATTTTTACTCACAAAACTTAAAACTGAACAAGAGGCTGCAACTCGTGTCAGCTTTCGTGTGGCTCTTGAAATTGCAAAACGTGGAAAACCATTCACCGATGGAGAAATGATCAAATAATGCATAATTACAGTAGTCGAAGAAATGGGCTCTGAATAGGTAAATTTATTAAAAACTGTCAGTATGTCAACAAATACTGTGGCTCGAAGGGTAGAAAACATCGCTGAAAATATATCCTCTCAACTGTTCGACAAAAATGGACATGTTGAGTGGTTTTCTTTGTCCTTGGATGAGTCAACGGATGTGATATTTTTAAAGGAGTTGAAATCGCCATTAATCAAAAGATCCTTCGATGGCAAAATTTGAAATGTATTGCAACTGATGGAGGCAAAAACATGAGTGGGAAAGATAAAGGAGTGGTCGCTCTTGTTTCAAATACTGTAGAACAGTACTCAAACTTTTTTAGTGACGGAACCCTTTTGGAAAGCGAAATACTTGACGGAACCCTACAATAAAACATTAGTCTCTAAAAGTATATTCTTTATTAATTAGCTTAATAAACGTAGAATGTAACATATACTTATTACTTACTTACATAACAAGTATAATAATAGAAATAGAAGATATTAAAAAAGAAAAAAGAAATAACTAATGGGAGGTATGAAACTGTTTTTTATTTTTCATTAATTGGTTGATATCAGGTTTGATAGAAGACAGTTGAAGTCTCATATCAGGTTCGGCGTCCAGTATATTCCGGTATTTTGTTTTCGTGGCTGCATAGGTTGAGAATCCTGCTTCGTACAAATATGTTGTTGGAAATGGAAGAAGAATATTCAGAGCCATTTTGGCAAGCATTGGGTATTCATCACGGATTCTGCACCAATAATAGTTGAGCGATGTCGTTCGGAACAATGACTCCATTCTTGTGTCTGAAGACATTTCTAAAAGAGATTCATATATCTCATTTGACATACTTTCGGGCTTTTGCAAGGTGGGTAAAAAAGGATTATGAATCCATGAATTCAGTTTCAATTTTGTATTCTGTTCTTCGGGAAAATACTTCTCAAAAGATGCGCGCATCGAAGTAAGATATTGGACCAATTCTTCAAATACATCATCCTGAAACATTTCTGAGTCGTTATCGCTAACAAACTCACTGAGTAACGTAAAGCTTTCTATTCATCTGTTACTAACGCAAATAACCCAAAAATCTAATTTTATTTTAAAGGCAGTTATTTTGCTATAGGCCTGGAACACTGTTGTCTGTTTACCTTGCAGTGATAAATTTAATTCGTTCAGTTTTTGAAAGATATCCGCCATGAAAGACAGGGAACAACCAAGTTTTATCATACAAACGGTCTAAATTAAAAGAAGTATCTGAAAGAAAGATTTGTAATTCGGCTTTAAGTTCAAATAGCCTTGTTAAAGTTTTACACCGAGACAGCCATCGCACTTCTGTATGGAGCAGCAGTGTTTTATGTTTGCTACCATAATCTTCACATAATAATGAGAACAATTGGGATTGTAGTGGTCGTGATTTGATAAAATTAATAATTTTTACCGCTTCATCCATTACTAATTTTAGGTTTGACGGCATTTGCTTCATTGCTAGTGTTTGTCTATGCAGGAGACAATGACTGGAACCACAATTGATTGCTTTTTTTTGTATTCGTGACACGACTCCTGCTGTTTTACCCGTCATCGCCTTGGCCCCATCTGTGCAAATGTCAATGCAATCGTTCCAACTGAGATTATTTTCTTCAAAAAATAAATTTATTTTAGTAAAAATTTCTTCTCCGGTAGTGTTTGTGGGCAACGGTGAACACATAAGCATGTCTTCTTCAAAAGAACTTTCATATGGATATCTCACGATAACCAGCAAGATAGCCAGACCAGCGACATCAGTAGACTCATCCATTTGCAAGACGAATTGTGTTATTTGTAGATGTGTAGCTAGAGCTTTTGTTTGACGTAGCTTGCCAGATCATGAATTCGACGTGAAACAGTATCGTTTGATAGTGGCACAGTAGAAAGATGCTTTGCAGATTTTTCATCGAAAATACATTTTGTTATGTCTAACACACATGGTTTTATTAAAATCTCAGCGATAGTGTGCGCTTCACCTTTTTGTGTAATGCGATAGCTAACTAAATATGATGCCTCTGTGACCTTTTCATTGATAGTTTGGGTTACTTGCATCATAGTTTTTTGACTTTCCAATAACTGTTCTTTTTTACGTGCAACAAATTCTCTATTCTTGTCTTTAGACTCGAGGTGTACAGTTTCTAAATCTCGGCGCAACTTGGCAGGTGCCATGGAACTATTAGGAAGCAGTTTACTACATAACATGCAGAGAGGTGAGTCGTTGGAATCAACAAATCCGAAACTGATATATGATTCATCATACTTCCTTTTTTTCTCCTTTGAAACCGTGGAACTTGACGTCGTTGCATCATTATCATCGATAATTGCTGTACACTCCGCGCATACTGCTTTTGAACATTCGGCTTCGTTAGAAGATGTTGTTGCAACACGTTTAACGCCTTTAAGCCAATATTCCATTCTTCTTTATTAATAATTACTTGTCAGGGTGGTGGGGTCAAATTAACGCACGATCGTTACTGAGTTAGAAGAGTTTAGTCCAAAGAACTGATACAATCAGAATACAGTAGTAGAACAAGTGTGTCGAGTGTCGAAGTGCGGTCGTCGCTTTTATAGTCCTAGCCTCGATCTCGAACATTCTTAAAAATACTCGAGTCGGCGCCTTTAATAAATAAAAAGCCGAAATAAAAATTGAAATACTTAAAATGCGGTGTAAACAATCTCAACTTGTTTTGAAGTTATATAGCCGAAAGTCGCTTGTTTACAACTATAGCGTCTAATCTCAGCGGCGGCTTTTATCAAAGTGACTGCGCGCTCACAAGTAGATATCGGCGGTCGGTTTTCATCAAGACAAAGGCTAAAGCGGCTTGCGGATCTCATTGGTGAGACATAAAGCATAAATAAATCACCTTAAACTTAAGTATTAAGTCTATTCATTTTATCTAGGCGCGTGCCGTCCTGAATAAATATTTGGGCTACTGTAGAGATATATTTTTTTAATTTTGTAACTCTCGTATTTTGTACAGGGATCGGTGTAAGTAAAGAACTTGCAATAGGTTTGCCATAAAGTTTTATTGAAGAGCGGCGTGATGTTAAACTCTTCTCGTAAAATGCACGGTATCAAGTTGAAATTAATTTACTGTGCTGGGTGGCGACTGAGTTCTAAATTCTTGCGGAACACCTACAGGGGTTTAGCGAACACTAGGGTTCCGCGGAACACACTTTGAGTATGGCGGCTGTAGAAAATGACGATGGTTCAAAACCATTAGTCTGACATTGTATTATTCATCAACAGTCTTTGTGCGGAAAACGTTTGGATATGTCAGAAGTTCTGAAACCAGTCATATCAACTGTTAATTTTATCAGATCTCTTGGGCTGAACTGAATTTGAGATTGCTAGGAGAAAACCAGCATCTTCCTGATTTATACACTAATATCAAATCATTCCGGAAGCAGTTGATACTGTTTCAATCACAACTACGAAGTAAATGTTTTTAATATGTGAAATATTCAGCCATAGCACTGAGACCTCTATCGATTTTGCAATCGATGCTTTGAGTGCTTTGAAAATAAATTTTGATACTCGTTTCTCGGACTTTGATGCCATTGCGAATCAAATTAAGATTTTTCAGAATTCTTTTGATACTGACATTGAAACCCAAGCCCCGGAACTTCAAATGGAAATGATCTACAGTGCAGTGATATAATTAAGAACAAATATCAAAAGTCATCTGTTGTAATTTTATAAGAGTCTTCCAGTGACACAATTTGATAATTTGCATAAATTTGCTCTGGGCTGTTTTCTATTTTTGGTACTACTTATTTGTGTGAGAAGACCTTCTCCAAAATGAAGTACACAAAAAATGTTTACAGATCTTAATTAACTGATGAGCATCTTAAATCTCTGTTAATAATTGGTACGCGGGCTCATTGATACACTCGTATCACGATCCGTCTCGTTGACTGACGAATCTAGTCGACTATCTGAAATCAATTCTCTGAAACAAACAATGATTCGGAATGGTTACAACAAATTTCAAATCTCTAGGACCTTTCACAAATTTACGCCTCCACCCCTCCACCCCTCCACCCCTCCACCCTCCTCCACTGGTTTGGAGAATCAATTGAAGATATCCCTTCCTCATATTAAAGGCGTAACAGACAAGATTTGCAGAATCTTCCAACCACACGGTATTCGCATAATCAATTAGAAATTCTCTCGCCTAATCTGATCCGTCAAAGATAAAATATCCAATGAACACCATGGAGTGTATGAAATCCACTGCTCAGATTGCTTCCGTTTCTATATTGGCCAGACAAATCGACGGATTTCCGTCAGGGCAAAGGAACACTTGTTTTCTGGCACTAATTCCGATATTCGTCCACTCTTGCCCAGCATCGTGTCCATACCGAACAAGAAATCGATAAATATGCTTCTCAATTATTCATAGTGAATTTGTTTAATATTTGATAACTTTTAATAAAAAATACAAATCAAAAAAGGATTTTGTTTTGTCTTTTTTTTAAAATACCTACGATATAATATTTATCCATTATTGCAAGGTATTTCACACACTATCACTTATCCTCGAGATGACTTCATCATTTGACGAAACAGTACTGTAATAAATATAAAAAACGATAAATTTGAAGATAAACAGACAAGTCATAAAATGTGAATTTTTTTTTCTCAAAATTAGCTTCTAAAATAGATAAAATTATCAAATTTATAACAAGTTCATCGTCAGAGATCTGAACCGAGATAGAATTTACAATTGAATAATAAAATGCTTCTGCATTTGTAGCTAAATAAGAATTTCTAAGAATGTATAATATTATTGCTAAAAGATTTACAATTATTGGAAGTTTCTTGGATCGGCTTCTTCGACATTGCCTTCTAGAATTCTAATAGACTGCGGATGCAATTATCCTTTTGGACAAAATTTTGTTGACAATATTAGGTACCTTCCAGTTGCGGATATTTTTCTCTTTCTGGTTAGGTTTTCTTTTGCGTTTTTTTCCCAAGTAAGGGAATTTAGCAGTGTACATTTTATTATTGTGGATTATGGGAAATAGGTGATGAAATTCAAATGTTGGGGAAACGAATATAGGTACGTGAATAGCAAAGACTAATGTCGAATCAATGATTGGTACTTGAGTTCCAAGAAAATAGTGTTAAAAAACCTGTTTTTCTAGATATCTTCTTCTTCCACTGCCTGCTTCATTCTAATGAAGGTTGTCAATCATCCTTTGGAATTCCTCATGGAATCTTCAGTCATGGCTATTAGATTTACGGCATCACGTATATGGAACCAATCCCGAAGGTTTTTCTATCATGATCAGCTGTAACAAGGCATATTTTTGATTTCGAAAAATGTGGACAAAGTAGGAAGCTTTCCTTCTCTTTACAATGGTTGATAGTTCTAGTTCTCTGTTCATTCGTCTTAGCACCTCGTCGTTGGTCACCCGACCCGTCCATGGTATTTCAAGGATCCGTCTAAAGAGCCACACTTCAAAAGCCTTACGCATGCTGGAGACTTTCAAAGTCCAGCTCTTAACACCATAAGGTAAGGTAGTCAAAACATAGCATTGTGCTATTCTCCAGCGTGTTCTCAGATTAAAGTCATTACTTGTGAGAAGCGACTTAAAAAACGTGCTCCTGGCTATCTCTATTCTTGTCTTAATTTCTTCATCTGGATTCCACTCGTCATTCAGCCAGCTTCTCAAATACTCACTATGGGTTGGTTATTAATTGGCAGTGACACATTATTAATACTAGTTTTCGATATTACCATGAATTTCGTTTTACTGTAGTTCATTTTAAGTCCGTAATTTTCACTGATAGTATTTACTCTGTTTAATAGCTGTTGAATATCTTGAATGGTGTGGGCTAGTATTACAGTTCCATCTGCATACCTAATATTGTTTAAGATTTTCCCATTATTTTAATTCCAATTTCAATGTCTTCTTGAGCCTCCTGGAAAATTGTTTCTGAATGTATATTAAATGGGAGCGGGGAAAGAATGCAACGCTGTCCTACACCTTTCATAATGTTGATTTTTTCCGAGAGAAGGTTATCGCACTTTATTTGGGCCACTTGATTCCAATACAGTTGTTTAATCATAGTGATGTCTCTACTGTCGAGTCCCAGTTTGTTTAATAAGTTAATCAGGATATCATGCTTCACATTGTCAAAAGGTTTTTCGAAATTTATTACTGTTGTTCATTGATATAGACATTTCTGTATTAAGACTTGTACTGCTAAAAGGGCTTCATGTGTCCTGAAGCCGTTCCTAAATCCAAACTGAGTTTCACCAATGTTATATACGGGTGTGTATGATCCTCAAAAATGTCTTTAACGCGTGACACATGAGACTTATAAGGCGGTATTCATTACAACGTTTTGTATCTGTATAAAAATCGAAACAAGCCATTCTTCGGGAATATTACCTGTCTCGTATATTTTGTTTAAGATTCTGAGCAGTAATGTAAGATGTCCATCATCAAAAAGTTTTATAAATTCTATGTGGATATCATCTGGACCAGTAGCTTTCCCATTTTTGGTCTGACGTAGTGCATTTTTAAGTTCTGACATGATAATTTCTAGGCCCTCCAACTCATCCGCATCCTATCTGTCTGTGCAGTTGTCATCAAACATTTTTTTAATATATTATTTCTAGATATAGTTTTCTTAAATATTAGGTTATGTCCAGTATCTCGTAACTAGAAATTATAGACGTATGTACAGACTTTCGAAATTACAACTGCATCTTCAATATTATCTATAAACGTTATTATTGACATACAGTCTAAATTAATCTGATATATCATACTTTGAAACGTTAACTAAATTTCTAGTGTTTCACTTTTATTACATACAGAGGCTTGAAATCGTTGTAAGTCATTATTAGATAGTAATTGATTTATTTTAATAATGAATCAATTTCTTGTAAAGAGAAATTTGCAAGTTGGTTTCAAGGATAATGTTCTTTTCATTTTTTTGTAATAAAGTAATTATATTATAATAATAATATTTAATTTCATCATCCGAATTCAGGTTTCCAAAAAGCCATTTATTTATTTTACCAATGCCATTCAGTAAACCTTTCCGATTTCGAATGAGTATATATTCTCAAATATTTTCTGTATAATCAATCAAATATTCGGTTCTTATTAACATGTTTTTGTGATAAATCGTGATACGAGATAGTGATTGAAATGGTTACATTGGTATGTTTACTATATACTAATCTGGTATTTCCTATTTGGATAGGAAAAAGGAATTTTTGAATTTTTCGTAACCTGTATGTCTTTTACACTACAGGCTGCTTTTAATACGCGAATAACCAGGTAAAATATCGTGCTCGTTAACATCCTGTAACAATTTCCGAACGTTACTTCTTGTGTTTCGGACAATACTTTTGTGATACATGACTTTATATTTATCTTTTTGTATGTATCGCTAATGTTCTAAAATACTTGAATGAAATCGTTCGACCAGTGAATTGGAGTTACTATTTTTTGCTGTTGTATGATGCAATTCTATATGGTGAAGTTGTCTAAATCGAAATTATTTACTTCTGAATCACTATCTGTTGTTTTTTTTTGAGGTAGAGCATGGTGACTCCCTCCAGCACCCCATTTGAATTATGAGCACCCTTTCGAAAACTTCAAATAAGATAGGGGGTCGTGTGGAAAGATATTTTAGTCCTCTGTTCAGCAATATAGAGTTTTTTCAAATTTGGTCCAATTACAATTGAGATGTTATTATATATTATATATTATTATAATTATTAAGATGTAAAATTTTTGATAATGTCTCTATCACGAAACATCACGTATAAATGATTTCGTATGATATTTTGAATGTATTTTTCAATGTTCTTTACAATTGAATTAAATGTTTAAAATGACCACCATTGACCTCTTGACAATAACCGTGGGGATTTTGGAATTCTCGTACAACATTTTGTATGACCTCAGGGGTTATTTTGTTCATTTCTTCCATTATCATAAGTTTTAAATAAGCAATATTTTCTACGCTATAAAAATATAGCAGAGTCAAATCGGGCGATCTAGCTCGCCATTCGCTCCACCTCTTCCAATCCTCCTATTCGAAAAAACCTTGATTGAATAATTTTCAACTGTACGTGCAAAATGCAGTGGAGCTCTGTCTTGTTGTTGGTAAATAGATTGATGAGGTAAAAGTCTTTGTAATGTAGGCACTACGAAACCTCACCATTATCTGTGCCCCCAAAAAATAAGGGTAAATGTTTACTTTTTTAGTAAATTGAGTGTGAACCTCACACATCCAGTGAAATTTTTCTCTTCTCCAATATCTACAGTTCTGTTTGTTAACCATTCCGTTTAAATGAAACGTCATTCTATCAGAAAAGATTTGGATCATTCTGGTTAGGTTTATTTACATCTAAGATATTTGTAAGATCGTTGTTGTCTAAATTGGGAAGAGTGTTTAAATTAATTCTTTCGAATTTATCATTCACAATTTCTTTGATGTCACGTAAATTGACGTCACTTTTCAAATATTTTATTTCGTACTAAAATTTTTCAAGTTTAGGTCGACAGTGTACAAGTCGTGAATTGGACTCTTTTAAGGACATGAGTCAACGGTTTATGAAAATGTAAATTTTTGAACAAATAAATACGGTCAAAAATATTTTAACGACCAGACTATCGAAAGGAATTCGTACTCCATTGTTGAATAATTTATTTCTGCGGAATTAAGTGTCCTACTAGCGTAAGAAATATGATGATTATCTTGAGATAGAATAGCATCTATGGAGTATTTAGTAGCGTCAGTTGTTAGTTCGAATGGTTCACTGAAATCGGGATACGCAAAAACTGGCTCTAAATTTAAAATGTTTTGGCAAGTATTAGAACAATTAGTAAATTTTTTGGTGTGCTCAATTGTATGATCTTTTTTTAAACATATTGTCATCGGTATCGTAATTTTATCAAAATTGAAGGATTACAATTTGACCCAATAACTGACTTTTTTGTGGAGAAACTCGTTTTCTTCTAATTGTCCTTCAAGGTCTGCGTCACGTAATTTTGAAAATACTAATTTTGAATTTTGGATCTGTATCTGAAGACTAGTAGTGAATATGATAATATCATCCATATATACTATACATATTTTGTATTGGGTGTCTTTAAGGACTTCATTTAAGCTCTTTGGAATGTATAAGGGGCATTTTTGAGCCCGAAAGGCATTTGAAAATACTCTTAATGTTCTTCATCTACGCTGAAGGCTATTTTCTCTATTGAACATTCGCTCATTTGTATTTGATGGAAACCGCTTGCCAATTCGAGGGTAGTGAAATACTGGGGTAGACCTAATTTATCCAATATATCGGATATATTTTAAAGCGAATATCTATAATCAATTATCTTTTCATTAATTTTCCGGTAATCAACTACCAGTTTCTATTTTTGGGTTTCTTCTAATATTTGAAGTTTTGATAATAAATCAGAATATTCCTGATAACATTCGGATATTTCTTCATTTTTCTTCTTTATTCATGTGATTTATTTGAATTAATTTCGCAATATTGTGAATATTTGAATAAAGTAACTTGAATTGGTTATATCGTTATCGTTATATTCAGCTACATAATCCATCGCATCGCGTCTTCTGAAGAGTGTGGTTTTCGTAAATGCATATTATTTTTCAGAGTGCCCTGCAATGAACGTATTTACCACGTTTTATCGTATTGATTTATTTGATAAATTCTTTCTTAAGCAGTTATTATTTGGATGTTCGCTTTTAAATGGCTTAGCTATGATCAACTCTTATACAAGATAATTTAAATCCCTTCTATCATCAAAATACTGTAATAAAGCCGGTTGTAATGTAACTCTGTTACCGACCATGAAGGCTGCTATACCTTCTAGTTTCTCTTGAATACATTCTTTAATATGTGAATTGAATTCTGCCACACTATATGACTCTAATAAGTGCTTACACTTTGTAATAAATCATTTTAATATCCACTATCACCTTTAAAAGGCTTAATATTTGATAACTTGTATCTGAAAAGATCCCAATCAATTGCAGGAGGAGTCGTTTCATTAGTACTAGTTTGCTCTACGTTATATTGGTCTAAAGAAATACTATTAAATGATTCTACATACTAACAAGGTTACTAGAGTTCAATTCACTTATCAATTGCTTATTTCTTTTTACTAAATATATTTGTATATAATTTTATAACTGGAAAATTATTAATCAATTCTATCTTTCCGAAATCCAGTAAAAGGATAAGCAAAAAGAGGACAAAAAAGCACTTACTTCACTAAAGAACTGGCTCTCAAAATCTTCTCCCTCAGTTGATTCCCTTTTGACTCTAACGCTCACCTCTAGTCTAATACGGTTCGTTGAATTCGTACTTAGAACGTTAAATATTAAAGTCGTAAAGTCAATAGACCATTTTGCACGATCCGAAATTTTGTTAAACACTGTATGTTCGTCTACGTTTTAGTAATTTTAATTTTATACGACTTTCGCGAATCCCACTGACTGCGCTAATTCTGTCTTTCTTAAAGTAAAATTCGTATTTTTAAAGAATCAATTTATTAAATTAATTACACGTTCAGCGTCACAGATATGAACATAAAATTAAAGTGGTTAATAAAATGCACCTGCATTTGTCGCTAAATAAGAATTTCTAAGAATGTATAATATTTCTGCTGCGCTTCAATGTTTATAGGGATGTAATTTTTGCAGTAATTTTATAATGTTCAGTTTATATCATCCTATTCTTAAAATAAGTAAATAAATCGTTATTTTTTCTTCTTCTTGCATTCCAAATATGATCTACTGAACATAATTTCGTATTTTCCAAAATTTACAGTTCTAGCCACTCTAAGTGACTGCATTGGTCTAGTGGAATGGTATTTTCTTTACTAAATAAGACTCTTGACCGCTGAAATTTGAAGTCTAATCAATGTGAAAAATGAAAAAAATCATTTTTCAGAATGTAATAGTAAGCCACCAACACAATTTCGCTTATATCATAGTATTGAGAATAGAAAATCAACAAGTTTCACAAACAGTAGATTGCAGACATCTTCTCCTTTTTAATTATAACATCAAAACGTAGAAACGTGAATAAACAGAATAATGTATTGATTTTGATTAAAGTAGACCACAAAATTCATTTTGTTTGGAATTTTCACATTATCGATTTGCCTGAAGATATAAATGAAAAGAATACATCTAATTTATCAATGACTTGATCTTGGTGTGTGAATTGGTAGTTGTGGGAAAATATTTAGATATTTACATGTCCCAAAAACTAGAATGTGCTAGAAAATAAGACACCTGTAGCTTTTACAAGATAGCTAGAACTGGCAAAGTACCTATTACCCATCTAATTGAAAACACTGCAAATGTATAACAAAACGGACTAGCAGAAGAACTTATTCGAGGAAATCCAATAATCCATTTTATTTGTTGTGTTGAATGTATTTATATTTTATAATTGTATTTTATAGTATTGTATAGTAATTGAGTATTCGAATAAACAAAATAAATTATACTTTCTACATATTATTCTTTGAGGAATTACATACTGTTATTTCTGCTTAATTGCTAAATATTTCCATAATTTTTAAAAAATGTTAAATGAATCAGAATTACCTTGACACTTTTATTTTTTGTTTTTCAGTCATATTTAAACTTACTGTAGTATATTTTATAGGTTTCTTGTTCTATAATCTATTTTTACTAAAATTTCGAGACTCTCCCAACATTAAACACTGTCAACTGGGTTTTTGTTTGATGGTTTCTTATATGAATAACCAAAATCAAGTTGTTTATATAGTTTCAATTTGTCATTCTTACAATGTGAAGGAGATGAATTCAAAAAGTGGACAATCCTTCACTTTTCCTCGAGTGAAATAAGAAATTTTATTGATTTGTATTTTGCTTCTAACATTCGGCTGTACCTTTCTAATCTACATGTAATCACTCATTTGAAACTTACCACAAAACCACTTTTATTAAGTAATTAACACCAATAAATGCCGGTCAGATTGAAAGAACAAATAATTTCATATTTCATTGTGATCATATTTTTGTATAAGTAATAACTTCAACATCTCAAAATAATAGTATGGAGAGGCAAATTAACAACAAATTAACGAGAGATACTGATTTTATTCAATATATTTTACACAGATTTTAATATTACTACAATGAAGTCTAAAGTCATTCTCATCAATGTTGTATTGCTGATACAGCAGACTAATGATTTCGTACAAATAAAAAATGATATTGCCGATTATAAAATTATATATTCCATTCCATAACTCCTCCCTCCTCAAATGGAACTCAAGGGAGTAAGGGCGGTGGAGCAACTTGAGTGATGTCGGGGCTCTATTGTTTCTTTGGAACCCCATATTTTTTAAGGATTATTATAATTTGAGATTGAAAGGATTCGTTGATAAAATATAGTTGTCATCTAGTTCTGACATTCTTATCAAAAAGCTTTTATCTACTTTTATTATAATAATTTGGTTGAGAAAATTATTAAGTGTCAGTAATATGTATTCCTAAGATTGGGTCTTCTTGATTTGTGTGTACTGTTCCGTTGTCAGGGTCTATTTGGGCAATTATGGAATTGTCTGGATTGGAAGTTGGTTAAGGTTTTTGTTGAATTCTTTCATGTATTCGAGAAATGATGTTGAATCGACAGGGTGAATTTCTACTCTACTTAACGCGTCCGCGTTAATATTAGATTTACCTCGTTTGTATACAATTCCGTCATCAAATTCCTCTAATTTTTATCTCCAACGTACTAATCGTGAGTTATTTTAGAGACATTAGCCATTGTAGGGGTTTATGGTCTGTAACAATTTCGAATTTTCTACCACAAATGTAAGGTCTAAATTGCATAAACTATGGCTAAAAGTTCCTTTTCTATTATAGAGTAGGATGTTGGATGAAGAAAATGGTCTGTCTTGAACAATAGGGCCTTGCGATAAAATTGCACGGAGAGCAAAATTATTAGTGTCTGTATTTATGATGATGTCTTTAGTAAAATCGGGTAGGCTAAAATTGATTGGTTAGTTAGAAAGATTTATAATCTTGGAAAGTTTTAATGTATAATGGATCGTTTATGTTTATTCTACCGCACTTTTTCAAACACAGTGTGAAAGGCTTCCTTTTGAAAAAACTATGATTTGTCTGGGTGGACCTCTAAGTTACTCTCTCTTAATTTTTGAAAGATTTTCTTTAAATTGACGATGTGCTCCTGAAGAGATGCAGAGAACACAATTATATCGTCCATGTAGACGAAGCAGATATATGGCATACGAATGCATAATGACCGTTCTCAACACTGAAAGCTGTTTTCTTGATATCATCCGGATGCATCTCTATCTGATGAAATTCACTAGCTAAATCGAGAGTTGAGAAGAATTCACATTGGCGAAATTTGTCGAGAGGGTCAGTTTGTTGGGAATATGGCAACGATCATCTATGATTTTTCCATTAAGTTTACGATAGTCTACTACAATGCGCCATTTCATCTTACCAAAAGCGTCAGGTGTTTTGCTAACTATCCAAAATGGGCTACTCCAAGGAGGGTCGCTTGGAAGGATGCATTTTTCTAGCATATAATTTATTTGTTTTTCAACCCCAGGTTTATGGATGAAAGGATATCTGTAAGATCTCGTGTATATGGGAATTTGGTCATTTGTTTTTATTTCGTGTGTAATCTGATTTGTGAAAGTTGAGGGAGAATATTCTCTATGAAATATATCTGAATATTTCCTACAAAGTTTGGTAATATGAAAGTGTTCTTTTTCATTTAAGTGAGAAGTACGTATTGATTCTGTTATGTCAAGAGCGTTGCTAGTATTGTTAAAAGAGGGTTTTTAATAGGTTCGTATAAGTATATTTCTGGAAAATTATCTGCATTGTTGATAATGTCCACAGGGGAATAAGTATTTTCTGCCTAAAGAAATTCCGTCTCCAATTATGCAATTGAATAATATGGATGGCGGTATGCCAACAATACCATTATGAATATCTACGGAATTTTTGCAGATTCGATAGAATTCGGCTCAATTCTAGCGAAAAATAGTAATTTTCTTTTACTTTCATAATGTGAGCTTGAGTTATTTTGAGGACTAGGTTTTTGATATCTAGTTCGACACCTAGTTATTTTAGAGTGTCGTAACCGATAAGGCTATTGAAAAGATTATAAAATTTGAAAATACAAAAATTTATCATTGATTTTGTGTTGAATTCTGGAAATGCCGGAATTTTGACACAATAACATTTGTTTGTTTTTTGAAATAAGGAGCAGATAGTGAAGGGCTCTTTAATAAAGTTTCTGTCTGTCTGTTCTGTCATAGATTGAATGTAGTTCTATATGATTGTTCGATTTGAGGTTACATAGTGAAAATTTTCTTGTTGGGTATTTTCGCAGTTTTTGTCATTTGGAACGTCTAAGATTTGTTCATTGTCATAGAAAAATTCGGGGTTATTCTCTTGTAGTGAATCGCATGGATTGAAGTCATAATTTTCTTCTGGGCATATTAATTCGTAGGGATTTTGTGATTCATCTAGATCATATAATTCTTATGGTTCTTTTAAACCACAAAAAATATTTTCAGAGCGTGAGTATCGTAAAACGTCTTTTTTATTCAAACGGCGTCTCCATTTTCGTGAAGATCGGCATAATTATTCAATGAGCTTAAATTTGACATAACCCTGGTATGAAAATGTGAGGCATTATCGGTATTACCTTGCCTTAATTGATCTAAATCAAAAAGTAATTCGTTGATCTCAAAAATGTGAAAATAATGCTTCTTCAACAGACGTCCAACTTTTATCTATACAAACAGTATATACTTCTTTTGCATCACCTACTAATTTTGAATAAATTCCATGAATAAGACTTATATTTTGAGCACAATCAGAATTAACAGGATCCCAATATTTATTACAGTATTACTCATATATATGAAAGAAAATAGTTCCAAACGATTCCCATCGAATCTTGGAACAATATCATTAGTATAAAATTTCGGAATTGACATTGTTAAATTACTTATCACTTGTATTAGGTATGAAGGAATTACTAATTGAATCTTCAATAGACAAATTACTGAATTTCCTGCCTAGATCTATTCCTATATAGTTTCTATATTACTTATATTAGAACTATTCACATCAAAGCGATTTTCTTCTATAGATATTGCAATAGGTGAGGAGAATGACATAGATTAAAAGGAATAAGCAGCTTACAGAATTGTATTTCTTCTTAATAATTCTATTTTTTTCTTTCGTGTTACATAGATTCTTCTTATCACTGAACTAATGGTGGATACCAAAAGGTTATTTATTATAAAATCCCTTTCAGTATGCTACTGACGGCGCCACTTCATATTTTTGAAGTCACAGCATATATTTTTGATTTTAATATTTTACACAGATTTCATTGTTACTCTAATAAAGTCTAAAGTCATTCTCATCAATTTGATTATAATTAATAATAAAGAAATATCGTATTGCTGATACAGCAGACTAATGACCTTGTACAAATAAAACAATGATATTGCTGATTATAGGTAAATTCCCTTCCATAACTATCCACTTCACATAAGTTTTGCTGAACTTTTAAATTTATATCAAATAACAGTTCAACTTATCATAGTACGTTTTCTTGTCTACTGATTGGAATTATTTAAGTCTATTGCTAACACAAGTCTGTTGCGCCGGCGCCGTTGAATCTGCATTCTGTCACAGTTCCGGAGCTTTTTGCTACCCTTTGAATCATTAATTATATTGTCATACAAAACTTGTTCACTAGATCTGACTTTTTAAATATATAAAAGAGCTGAAACGTTCATCTTTTTCGACTTAAAATCCTTCTCTCTTTTAAAGCAAGAAAAGCCTCTTTCACTGAACAATTTCTCGCTGGTGTACACAGAGAGCAATACGAAGTGCTAGTTTTGATAAATATTTTCCAAATTCTGTTTTGGCAGGAACACTGACGGACTTTTTTATTGATACAGAACTCTGTGGTGTTAAAATTCTATCAGATGCAAAGTAGCTTTGAAGGTATACCCATTCCTGAACTAATTCTGTTTCTACATCATTATGATACATTTTTTGTCAGGAAAATAGAAATTCCGACGGTAACAAGTCACTCAATTTTGTAGAAAATGAATCCGTCTCGCCGTTTTGACGAACTCTAATATGAGTCTATTTATGACAACGAGACACTTGTTAAGTCTGAAGTAATCACTCATAGCCATTCCAATATTCGCATCAGGTGTTTCATTGAATATTTTTTTTGATTGTGTTTTTTTTTCCAGTTCTCTATTATTATCTTTCTATACGCTCGAATCCATACACATTTCTCCTAAATTCTTTTGTACAGGTATGAAAAACCGTGCAAACACTACAAAAAATTGAATATTTCTTTTCACCCTTACAGCCTACTCGGCCTGCAGGTGAATTCAACACTGACAAAATACTGATTCTGATTTCTAATATTGTATGAGATTTTGCAAATGGAACTATTTCATTCAGTGAAAGTAATCTACTTTTCACTAGGATTCCTGACACAATAAATATCTATCTGGAATAATAAAGTTGAATATGCTTTCAGAAAATGTAAACATATAACAATTAGTGATATTCTTCTTAAAATCGTGATTAAGTTGATGGAATTACATTTTGGACTAATCTTAGATTCCAGGAATTTATATATTTACTTGATATAAACTTTATTGTTAAAGACAAACGTATTTATAGTCTTTATCTTTATATCAGCTAGTTTCATTCATATAGTGATTCATTCTTATGTGTAATTTGAAGGGGAAATTGGATTTATAATTCTCAAGAAATACCCAGCTGCTAAAATGGAATTTAACAAATTTTTGCAAGTCATCTATTAAAAATTTCGTCAGTTCATCCAGAAACCTCATTTAATTTTGCTACATAGTATTGTTTGGCGAATCTTTTTGCAAGATTGTGATGCTGAACATAATAACATTGCATATTCTATTATTGTGTTTTTGTAATTTAATGGAATAAGATTTGAATAAAAACCTTTTGAAAAGACAACACTACTATCATATTCATTCTTTTCAAAATCATTGGAAGATGAATTGCAATTATTCCATTCTCATCTCATTCCCTATTAACGATACATTATAAGATATTACTTTAGTGCTCAATTTATGGAAATTGTAGCTCAATCTTCCATTTCCTTCCTAACTGATCTTGGATGTATTTGTAAGTTCAGCTAATTAATTTTTTTTTCTCAAGTTACATGAATAAAAAACTATCAATCCAAAAAGTTATAAAAACTGGACATTACAAACATTATTTTGTGTTATTTAATTACAATATAATAATCAAATTGATGAATAAAATGAAAGTTGCCTCAGTGAAAATCCTCGTTGAAAATGTGACTATAACATTAAATCCTATCAGAATCCAGCAACAGCTTATCCTTGAAGACAGGAGCCTTTTGCTAGCTTTGGTATATCGTAGGAAAGGATTTAATCTAAACGTGACTGCTTACTATCGATAGCCCAATTTGAAACCGGACCTTTGTGAGGGTCAACTGTTCAGAGACGGCGCTAGAAACTATTTAATAAACATTATTATAAGATTTAATTCTGTACATTTCCTCTGGTACATATTTCAAAATTTTCTGTATAAATGATGTCGTGTTTGAAAAAACAGTCCTCTTCTATATTTGACAGTATTCATTAGACTTTGAGGAATTGCTGAAACACGTTCTTTTTTGTTATATCTATGAAGATATTGATTATTTGTCAATCCACTCGTCAATTCTTTAGCTTTTCATTTTAAATGAGAGTATACTATTTATGACATTCAGCTGTAATAGGAAGAGGGACAAGCAACTTCATTATTCATACGTAGTGACAAACAGCATCAGCTGCTAATGAAAAAAAAAACTATAGAAGTAGCGTTAGCACTGAAAAGGCAATGTAGCAATTTTATATGACATAAATTTAGATCGTACACGGACAAATTGAACTAAAATCTGGTTTATCCTAATATGAATTTGGTACTGGAAACAAATGAAGATGATCCAGAGAGTGTTATGAGTTTTTGAAGTAGAGAATAATATCTATTTTTTTGATGAATGTTTTTTTGTACATGGTAATTCCAGAAGTTGCCATTAATTATTTTTAAAAATTATGAGGTGGCCCGCTAACTAACTGAAAATAAATTGAGTATCAAGATTGCGGGCCTCCCTCTAGAATATGGCTCTCCTTTTTATAATAACTAAAACTAATTAGATATATAATTACCGCTTGGTTTGCCGCTCAAGAAAATATCATTGCCGACATCGGGGCACGTCGGCATTCGGTACAAATCGGGTAAAAACCATTTCTATGTATGAAGTTCGAAATAATTTAATGGTAAGAAATCGCTTTTCCGTTTTACTCTAGATGCCAAAGAGTCCCGAGGTTAGCAATGATATTTTCGCGAACGGCAAATCAAGCGGTAAGTGTCCAAGTTAACCAATATTCCAGGGAATGGCTCGCTACATCGATAGTTAAGTAAGCTGGTCATTCCCTGGGAAATTTCTTCCCTTTGTACCGTTTATACGGATATTCCAACTGAAGTTATAGATAATTGCCATTCAAGAAAATACGAAGCCCGATGTCGGAGCATGTTGGCATGATGAGAAAAGAGGAGAAAGCATTAGGGTTATTTTCTTGGCGGGCTATCTCCTGCCGTGCTGATTTTCGTCGTGCGGCCATACATTCTCAATATTCGAATGATTGTCGTCCTTTTTGCCTTTTACGAAATTATCATTAGCTGGCCTGGAAAAAGTGGGGGGGGGCATGGGTCTACATACCCTTTGCTTGGCGGAATCTATTTCGCTACTGGTAAGTTTTCAAATAAAAAACACCAAGAGCCTTGAACTCTGTTAATCGTTTTATCTATTAGCTTTTCAGAGCGATCAATATATAAATCCCAAAAATGCTTCTAACGATCGAGAAAAAAGATGCAAATCAAATACCCGAGGAAATACTTTCTAGGAAACAGTCCTTTTAATATTATCCTCCATTAACTATTGGTAAATAATCCAAAAGTAACTTTTTACCGGCTAAAAAATTGTCATTTCACACAAGAGGTAACTTTTTTTCAATAATACTGAGCAACTCACATTACAGTGAAGTTTTGAGCTCTGATGAAATATTTCTCAAAAAATATATTGAAAGGGGAAAACCCATTTATTGCACCTTTATTCGAAGAGAAACATCCGTGGAACCGAACCCGCTTGTTGGACGTAAAGTAGTAGCAGAAGTGAAACGACAAATAATAAATGTCAATTCAGTCAATATTCATTTGACATGTCTAATTTTATAGTAGAAGGTGTTGCTTTGTAAATTAATCAGTCGTTTTTCCGCAAAGACGGTGATCATTTTGATATAAATCTTGGAAGATCTTCATTTCTGTATATTCCATCTAAATACTATTCTAATTATGTAACAGGAATATTATATTTAAATATAAAATATGAGAAGTCTTACAAATTACTATTTTCAAAAAATTTTATGAATACTGCCAAATATGAGAATTTTAGGCTAGTCCTGAACTTCTTTGGACTCAAAGATCGTTTCCTATCTATTGCTGGTTATGAATAATAGCCTCTCTCCTAACAAAACCCCAAATAATAGCAAGGCCATCTCGAGTTACACAAAGCAATTGAAACTTGACAAATAATAAGTAATAAGTAATTTCGGTATTCATGTGTGAAAATTCTTAAGCCTTCATTTAAGAATGACTAATCTCCTATTCTATGAATACTACAGTTACTTCGCTATCTTTCAATTTTCTTTCTTTATTTATTGACGACGCAGTAAGTTTTTGTAATGGATAAATATGGTATTCGTGTATTGTTAAGACAATAGTGAAAACAAAACTTTGAAGCAGCCCTAGTACCAGCACTCGGCGATTATCGGACTTGGTCAAACACAAGGCAACAACAATTGACTTACTGTTTCCATATTGATTTCTGTATCTATTTATTTTTTTGACATTGACACATTTATTGATTATATCTCAGTAGTCGTTTTTCAATTACATTATCAGAAGCTCTTTTTTTTTTAATTTGAATGTAACACAGAAGGTTATGGGCCCAGATTTACGTCAACTGTTTAATACACGGACGTTCCTTAATCAAGTTTGTTTTTGAACTGATGTGTGACTGTGTGATAGCTGATCATGAGCACATTGGGATCATTTGATTTCAAGACTTCTGTTGAGACACTGGAGGATCAAAGCAACTGGTCACGTTGGAAAAGGCAAATCACCTTACTGTTGATAAGTTGACATGGGCTGCTGATGGTTCAAATAAGAATGGATTCGAAACCAAGGACTCGCTTGCTCATCTCTTTTTGGTGAATATGCTGAATGCTACCAATGAGGAACTCATGTCTTCTTGTGAAATGGCCAAGGATATTTGGAGCAAGTTGAGTTCTGTGTATGAGTTGAGTTCAAGTCAGATATTAGATAGATTTCTGGAATCTTTCTTTTCTTATGGAATCGTGAATGCTCAGGATGAAATTGTCAATCATGTTGGGCGCCTTCAGCGTGATTTCAATGAGCTCAAGCAAAAAGAGAGTGGCAATGATACTTCACGTGCATCACAGAATAATAGTGATGGTAGTGAGAAAACTTCTTCCCAACGGGGTCGACGGTCCAAGTATTACAAGTGCCACCATGGAGACCATTGGGCTCGCGATTGTCCTAACCGCCGAAAGAACAAAGCCGAGATTGAACAACAAGATGAAAACAAGGGACTTGCTCTGACCTGTGAACATTTTTCAGCATACGGCTCAAGCTCTACTTCATGGGTGGCCCACACTGGGGCAACCCAGCATATGATGAATTTGAAAGAATACTTCGATTCCTTCAAATACATCCAGACATCTAGGTACACCCAGGTATACGAACAAGGAGACATACTTGTGGATGTTAAAATACATGAAGAATGGGAGACAAACCACCTAAAAGATATATGGTACGTACCTAATGAGAACCAAAACTTGTTTTCTGAGAGTCACTCGTTGGAAAAAGAGTACCAATTCTTTTCCAATAAGTTTGGCTGTAGATTGTCCAAGGACAAGCAAACGCAGTTGACTGGAAGAAAAATGTCTAATGACTTGTATGCTCTAAATATGAAATTTCATGTTACTCCAAGGGCTGCTGAAGTTTTTCTTGCAGCGTCACCTATTGACTCACTGCAGTTGCCGCATGAACGTTTTTGCCATAAAAATAAGTGACAGGTGAAGTCAACTGTCAAGCGAACTGGACTTGCTTTGTCTGATGATGTGGATCTCTGTGAAGGCTGTGTTTATGGTAAACATCATCGGGACCCATTTGATGACCGTCGTGATAGGCCCAAGAAATGCGGTGAACGGATTCATGCAGATGTTTGTGGGCCTTTTCAGAATGGCTCATTTTGTTAAGGAGCTTTTTTCTGATAAAGGCGGTGAGTTGAAGAATGCCAGTGTTCAAAATCTGATGAATGAGAATGGAATTAAGCATGCGAACAACCACTCCATATACCCCTCAGCAAAATTGGGCGTCGGAACGAGAAAACCGCACGCTTATTGAAGTTGCGCACTCTATGATTCATTCAAAGAATTTGCCAATCAAACTTCGGGCGGAAGCGGTGAAAACTGCAATTTTTCACCGCTCATTGAAATTTGGATGCAATGCTTTTCTCCTTAAATCGACTATTTCAAGATGTTTGGTAAGGTTAACTAAATGCTTCGTGTATGTGCCTAAAGAGGAGAGGCGGAAAATGGACAAGAAAGTAAACCATGTCTGTTTGTGGGCTACACTGGTGATAACAACGGTTTTCGTTTGTGGAACTTTGAAAAGGATTCGATCATAATATCTCGTGATGTTATTTTTGAAAGAGAAACTCCCTTGATAAAGTTACTCAAGTCTTCCAATGTCGAGCCTGTGGTAGAATACGTGCCCTGCCAGGCATCCATTGTGCTTCCAGGACCATCCGAAGGAAATTCTTCAGCTGAATCCACAATTTCTGTTTCAGGAACTGGAGTTGATCAAGTTGAAGCAGGAAACGACGAAGGTACATTGCCACTCGAATAGTCACCCCAGCTTCGTAGGAGTAGCCGCACCAGGCGGTTGCCCTCATATCTTGCTAATAATTATGTGCTGGTGGCAGAAATTGACATCACTGTAAAAGGATCGCTTGAGTCAGATGAGTGCTATTTATGGAAACAAGCCATGCAGGAAGAGACTACTTATCGATTTTTAATTGAATATCAATTTATTTAATCTAACACTCTATTTAATTCAACACTCACCTTGCAAAGTAATTTGAAAATTATTGAAGAAAATACTCAAATTATATTTCAATTCCAATCTAATTAATACCATGACTTTATTTATAAATAAAGAGAAAAAATGAATTTATGATTAAGATTTTTATTAAAAGTGTTATTTTTTAAATTTATTATTGTCAAAATTGATCAAAATTTGGAGAATTTCCAATTTCAATTAACTTTTCCTTCTTCTTCATCTCCATCTTCCTCTTCTTCTTCATCATCTTCTTCATCATCATCAACGTCATCATCCTGCTTTTTTCTCTTCATTACAGTCTACGACATTTGTCTCCAAGTCGTTTATGATTTCTGGGTGAAAGAGATAGACTAGTTCATTACATGGGTCGCAAGCTAAAGAGCACTATAACAACGCTCTCATATATCCACATCTTCAGCAACAGCCACTCTTGTAGTTACAGAATATTGTATTGATTAATTCATTTGGAGCAGGCGGTAAAATAGTCATGAATTGTGAAATAAAATGATTTAATGTATTGTGAAAGTTAATAATAAAGGATAATTATATATTTACCAATAATTTATTATTATTATTTATTAATATTATGAGTGTTTGATCGGGACTACCAGTTGACCTCACATGTTTCTATTACGCTCTCCACCCTCTATCTCGAAAACAGTTCATTGAAACATAGAAAATAAGATATTTAAAAAAATTGTAGAACTATGGCAGAAACATCCGTCTGGAAGACTATTAAATATAAATGTAACGTTGCTAATTGAATCGTTAATTAAAAAACCAGTGAAACTCTTCAAGAAAATGAATATAGAAAATTGTATATGAATCAATCCCTCAGCTTCTAGGATTCATAAAACAGATAATTTACTGAGGATAAATGGCGTTTCAGTTTTGAAAAATCCAACATAAACTTTAATTTTAATAAAATAATATAATTTTAATAAAAATTTGATTTCCCGCATAAAATGAAATATCTTAAGACCGGCAAACCTTAAGTACATGTAACCTTATTTGAATTCTACTTAGTTTTCCATGTGGAACTTGGAAATGTAATGAAATAATGGAGAGAGACTTTTGTTTTGTATAGTAAACTGCACTTTAGTATTGTATCTGAGTCAATAGTTGAAATTTGTTAAGTTAGCTTTCTAATAAATCACTCACGATTAATGACACCCCAATATATTAAATGGCGATGCTGTCAGTAAAATATAAGGTCTTCAACAAAAAAGAAAAATAAGAAGACTGAAAAGCAACAGATGGGGAAAATATTTCACGTTTAGTTGAAAGAAAAATGGATTTAAGACTTACCCAAGTATGAAGAAATGAAGGACTTTTTGAATGTCCTGTGACTTGTAACTTGGAATCAGTTTAAGAATAAATTGAAATTAATAGTGAGAGAATATATATAATATATAAACATAGCGAATTAAGTTTGAAAAAGGAAATAACTAAAAATTCCGAAATTCATTTAGGTATAATTGAGTACTCAGTCTCTGAACAGAACATATTTTTCATGGTAAACTAGGCGTAGTGTATCTCAGTTGATAATTATATTATATTCAGTTAGCATTTATATAAAACCTAACGATGGTGAATTGGCTGTGAGAATTAATCGCACTCCAATATATTACAGTTGTATTGACTCTCCCTCACATTATTGCTATCCATATCTCTCATACCCAATGAGAAAATTTGGTACGGAATATACGGACTTTTCAAATATAATTTGTATGGAACATTTTTTACGAATTTGCCTCATACATTTTTTGTCGCTTTCTCTAGATTCAGCAATCGCGCAAATACTTAGCCGACGCCGACGATCAGATCGAACAATATTACCGATTTTTTTGAAATTTTCATCTGCTTTTGACGTAGAAGAGCGGCTCGAACGTGAATCAACTTCAACATCTCCTCGGCCATTTTGAAAACGCTTAAACCACTCAAAAAGACGTAGACGCGACAAACATTCATTGCCGCCATACTCTTGTTTCAATGAATTATAAGTTTCAGTTGCAGTTTTTCCAAGTTTCATTCTTACATCAATCATTTTTACGGCGAAACAAAAAACATCCCCTATACAAACGAATGCCGTGGCTACATTCGAAAGATTAGGCTTCAGCATAAACAGCTGACTCTTAGCGCATGCGTACTTGCGTTAAAAATTATCAGGAATTTACGTACTGAGCCAGTACTTTTAATTTTATATAAATTGATATTGACTTATATGTACAAAATTTTTTGGTCTTGTTATCTTGAATTATGTTCTTAATATGTATATTATTGTCTCATTCTATCGGTCGTATTATTGTCTTTAGGTATGTCCTTCGAATTTCCACTCTACCGCCTGTCTCGAGATATTCTGTAAATCTAATTTGTTAGAGATCCAGTTGTAGCTTTTTCTGTCGTTTTTATATTTAATATTTAGCATTTGTCCTTCCATGGGAAGGATCTGATTATTCCACAATTCTACCTGAGTTTTTCTTCGTGACTGTCCAGTGTTCAGACTCGTATGTAATGACGGTGATTCTAGATGATAGCTAGTGATATCAGCTGTGATTTCATATGGATGTATGGAAGGGAATCATCAATAACAGTTTGGTAAAAGATGTATAACTAAACTCTGATATTGAAAATATGAGTCGACCAACAATTTCATTGATAAGTTTTTATTTTTATTCTTGTAGTTGAATGGAGACCCTACGAGACTGAGGTTGTTCTACAGTCTTTAAATCGCAAAATTTATTCTTAAATCAGATTATCGATTTTGTTCAAACAATATTTTCCAAAACATAGGAATGCTTTGCTGATGATGTGGCTTCAAGTAGAAAGTATTAATGCTGCGCATGGCAGAAAAATTTGAAAATATGTAGATCACGTGGAAAGGTGGAGAACGTATATTTAAGGTGATAACTAATTTATTGGTGAATTGATTGAAGTTATTACGGACAAAGAAATGAGAGTGATTAAATATTTATTTTCTCGTATAACATCAATTATTCCACTTTTTCAAAAACTATTGATTACTATTGATCAAAATTTCAGTACCGTGCTGTGATTTTTAACATTCTAAAAACTTAGTCTAAAATGCGGACATTTCATATCAGTACAGAATGTTTTTCAGGTATAGGTTGATAGAAAGATTTCTCTTATTATTATTTTCCTAACTACAACCAGTAAAATGATGATAAATGAATTGCATTGAGTATTTAATTTCATAAACCAATATTATTCATTAGATCTTTATTTTCAAAATTTACCTGAAAAAAAAATAATCAAGCCCCGTCACTTTTAATGGTGAATCATCTTATGTAAAATGACGTCCTGAATGCAACTCTATCTGCCGTTTTCTTCTATCACCCACCAGTTTTGGGGAACCCTGCACTTCTATTTTTAATATTTTAACTGAAAACAATAATAAACAATAAAGATATGTACCATTATATGGCGCTTTCCTTTTATATCCTTAGATAAAGCTGTCGTTTCCCAAAAATCAGTAGTACTCCACTAACATACTTGCATTCCACTTCCTTGAAAATATCCGCTTTATCTTCACGATTTCTTGATGGAACCGTTCTCCTCATCGGAGCCATGAGCGACATAAGTATCAATTGTAATTACTCAAGTTTTTACGCACGTTTTGGAAAAGTTGTCTAGTTTGGGGACCCACAAAAGGGACCCAGTTTTCAAAAATTTCTCTCGTGTAGGCCAGTTCCGTATGGTGTAATGTTTGTCTCGGGCTAGGTTATCCCACTTACAAAGGAAGCAGTAAAATTTTGTGAATCCTGATTGCAGGTCTGTGACTAGATCAAATCCCTAATCCCTAACGAGATCATCTAATTCCGATTGACTAAGTAGGTGAGGTGGCCGAGAAACTGAATTTGTATTTTATTGTAGTTTCTTCATACTTTTATATAGTAACAATTTTGCCATACACTTTGCTACAAATTTTATTACCCGCTACCAGATGTTTAACGGTTAGAAATTGAAATATGTTGAAAGTAAGTGAGAAATATGTGACAAGTAAGTGGGGGGGATGTCTTCCATAAATAAATGGAGAGTAATAGAGGAAAGCTGAGCTCAGATTGATATTCAGACGTCATTTCACATAGGACTCGTCAAGAATGGGGTCTGGGCCAATTTTCATGAAGACCAGTGTGATCGGAAAGTATTAATATCTAGCATCCGTACAGTGTTAAATATATAAATATTAAAATTGGAAATTTTATTTTTCTGATATCTAACTATTTTCGATATGATTTCATTCTCGCTATCTAATCCTCGCATGTCCTATAAAAATTATTCGTTTTCACAGATTTATAGAATTTTTATTGGGTAATAAACTTAATTCTCTGCATAACCCTATTGCCATATGGAAGATTAAGTACTTCTTCAGAGGAGTAGATGTGGATGGTTTGGAATTAAGTAACAGAGATTACGTGAATTTATTTTAATTATAATAAATAAGAGAAAATTGTGTTCAAAATATATCCATCTAGATTAAGTAGTACGACAGTAGGAGAGAAGACAATTGTTGTTGCCGGTTATTAATAATATTCAACGTTGTTCATTTCCTTATCTTCTGTATATGTGAATGTATGATTAAGACCTTTGAATTATCTAACTATAATAAGCTCAATATTCTAGAACTCTAGAATACTCGATATGTATTCTTATAATTAATACATTAATATATATATATATATATATATATATATATATATATATATATATATATATATATATATATATATATATATATATATATATATTGTACAATATATGAATAAATTAGTTCAATTTCTTATTTCTTAGACCTTTCCAAAAAACAAAATAAGTAATATTATATATCAAGTGCCTTGTACTAATTGTGGCGCTGCACGTAGAACTGCATTAACAAACCATGAAATATCAAAAAAACATAAATTCAATTATGTTTAGAAAGGGATATATATATATATATATATATATATATATATATATATTCTTTATTTGATTAATTGAAATATTTATTCAATATATTTGAACTGTTGTTTGTATTATTAGTTCGATAAGTGTATTTAGCTGGTTTTTAGTTTTTGGTTGTTTTTGTGATAAATATGATATTTCGTTTCATTAGATATTAGAGTATTGATCGATGCTGATTAGATGCTGAAAAGATTGCTACTAGTCATATTTGCTATAATACCGTCGAGGGTTTTTCTCTTAACAGTGAGGAGGGAGAATTATCAGGGGTAATCACAATTTAGAAATAGACGAATTAGTTTTGATTCGATTCGCTTTAACTCGTGAAGATTTTCGATCCGTTGAGATAAGGATGCGTCAATTTGGGACAGGGATATTTCAGATAAACGAGAAGGTAGTTCGTAATACAATTAGTGGGATTCATTAAGAATATTACCTGGAATTCAGTACCTAATCCACTTTATAAAGTTGGAAAATCCAAGAATTAAAACCTAGAATTTCTAAATCCTTTAAATTGCAATTTAACATGAGATAGGTACTGAACAACATACAATAGAGAAATGAATTGGTTAGGTCAGGTTAGGTTAGATTAGTCAAAGAAAATAACAAAATATGAATTTTTGAAACAGGTCTCTTATAGATGCAAACTGTAATATTTTTTTCGTGCCATTGTACGCGAAGTCAGTATTTCGCGTTTTCAGCACAGTCATTGAAATTTAATTTCGTGGCCATTATCCATGGCAACTGCCGCAAAACCAAACGTCAACTACAATTTAAATATCACTTCTAAATTTCACATTTCTAAAACACTACAAAGACAAGGATTGTTTTTTATTGAATACCAACAAATACATATTATCTAGGATGAATATTAACATTAATTGTACAGTTTTTATTATTACTTATTTTTACTCCAGAAGTTGAATCAACTACGTCTAGTGTTTCTGAATAATGATTATTGCATACATTCAAACCAGATGCTATATCGCCAGAAATTGAGTTGGAAATTTTATTCTTATTTTCGATAGAGTCTTATATATATCCTTCCGCTACTGTGTGGGCTTCCATCCAACGTGACGTTTAAGAATTGGCAAACAGTGAGGCAGAGCTTATCCAAAAACAGTGAGCTGTGAATGTTTCAGGATTTGGTAATTTGAGATACTTGGCAATCACGCTAGGTATTTTCCCATTGGTATGCACTCCAACACTTGTGCGGTACACTTTCCGTCGCAAGGCACCAGATATTCCGAATATCAAAACTACCTACAAAAATCAGTACAATAAATAAAAAAATTGTAAAAGACATCTCTTAACACTTACCTTCAACGATAAGTATTTTTCATCATTAGCTTCTTTCAGGAATGTACCAATTTGCTCACGCAAAACTTTTTTGCTCCATAACCTACCGCTTTTCTCTTCAAAAATGGTACTAATTTTGAAAACTGCTTTATGTCGATATTGTCTCGTATGCACTTGCATGGAATAAATGCTGCATAAAGTTGAACACGTGATTTCTGCATCAAATAAGTCACTAGAATGTTTTCAGACATTGTCTTAACCTAACCAATCTCTATACTCGCTTACTCGCTGTAAGATTTTTCCTACTGCTGTTTAGATTTTTCGAGTATTAACACGACAAGCGCTGAATTTTCAATGTTTTTGAGTTCAGGAGGAGTGGAAGGTACTGAAATATCGCTATCAGTATCAAGAACTGTCAAAATATTTTGTATGCGAGTATATTGAAACATATCATTTCCATAGCACACGGTGACATTGTTAAATAAATTGAACTGCTGTTGATTTTAGAGCAATAGTATATTTATTCACAATTATCTAGTTTAATAATTTTGAGGATTGCACGAAAAGTAGTGTGTATTCCATGGCCTAAGCATAGAAATAACTATTTATTGTTATTTTATGTGTTTTGTTATGTGCTTAGAGTGTAATATTTTTTACTGAGCTACACTGTAAATATATATTTTATTTTCGTTATTCATTTTATAATTAAAATCCCGAGCTGCACTTCATACGTTGTGTAATCTTCATGACAAAATTTTATGGCGGGTATTAAAATAACGAGTTGGTACAGGTCCGATACGATTCCCAGTATAATTTGGTCCGATGACGCTACAAGATGTGAATTCATCGGTCAGGATCATCCTGTTAGTTTGTTACTGACGTTGACTGATATTCTTGTCAGAGGTTTCATGAGATACATGTGGATCGTTTTGTACATTAATTACAATGTTTAATTGTATATCTTAAGATACTTTTTTTCAACTAAAATACGATTTTTGACAATCCTAAGTTACTCAAATTTTTGAGTCTTCTTCTTCTACTACCTTAGTTTATAAGGAGCTTTCTATTTGACTAGTTGTTAAATATTGATTTCCACGGAAAATTCTCGAATTATTTCATCACTTGCTTTCAATATGATATAAATATCTAAACAAGTTTTCTATTTCCACTTAATTTAAGTTGATTTGAAACGATCACATATAAATGATTAAATTTAGCTTGTAATTCTGCACAATGTACATTTTATTTTGCATAACAAATAGATTGAAGATAAAACTGAATTATGTGTTAGTGATTACTTACTTTAGACAATAATCAATATAGTTGAAAGACTTTGCTTTCAATATTTTGACTATAATTTAATAATAATTGATAATAAGAATTGTTAAGAGGAATGTAATGTTCCAGCAATCTGAACATGATAAAACTAGATGTTAAATTGGATACAACGAAGAGGAAGTGGAATGAATTAAGACTTCGGAGGATTCACTGAAATGTGAACGGATACCTGTACTGTTTTGACTTATAAGCAGATTAGTGTTCAAAGTAACTATGACATAACATGGGTAATCTTCTATGCAATTGATGAAATTATGGAAGTAATGAATCATGTTTCAAGAACATATTTTATATAACAACTTCATTCCCTTTGTGAGACACGACAGATCTCCTGGAATTTCATGTGGTATTTATGGCAGAAAGTAATTGAGCACACTATATTGTATCATCTTTAAAACTTCTATTCTAAACGATAATTCTTTCATTGTAAGTGTTATTTGTATGACTAAAGTTTTTGTGTATCGAGGCCCTCAGCATGTTGCTACGAAAATTAATTGCGACTTTGGTACTGTCATTTGTTTATTTAAAGCATATTTAAAGAAGGATATCTCATAATAACTTATAAAATTTTATTAGGCTCACACTCTGTCATTTTCTATCCATATATTATTGAGAAGTATGCATTTGATACAATTTTCCATTTGTATTTGTCCAAACGGTGGCGGAGGAAGTGGAGACGGTGGTTGCGGAGGTTGCGGTGAAGCTGTTTCAATTGTTAAGGGCGAACTGGTAGTTGACGTCCAAAGCGAAGATGATGATCCCCTGGTAGTTGAAGGTTTCGTTGAGCTTCTAGTTGTTATCCAATCATGTGTTGATGATTCTGTACTATTCCAAGGTAGACTGGTAGTTGGGGTCCAAAAAGAAGTTGAAGATCGTCTGGTAGTTGAAGGTTTCCTTGAGCTTGTAGTTGTTATCCAATTGGGAGTTAATGAATCTGTACTAGTCCAAGGTCGACTGGTAGTTGGGGTCCAAAAAAAAGTTGATGATCGTCTGGTAGTCGAAGGTTTCCTCGAGCTTGCGCTTGTTATCCAATTATGAGTTGGTGAATCTGTACTAGACGAAGATCGATCTGAAGTTGGGGTCAAAAAGTAAGTTGATGATTTTCGGATAGTTGAAGGTTTCCTTGAGCTTCTAGTTGTTATCCAATTATGAGTTGTTGCTTCTGTACTAGTCCAAGGTTGACTGGTAGTTGGGGTCCAAAAAAAAGTTGATGATCGTCTGGTAGTAGGTTTACTAGGGCTTGCGCTTGTTATCCAATTATGAGTTGGTGAATCTGTACTAGACGAAGGTCGATCTGAAGTTGGGGTCCAAAAGTAAGTTGATGATTTTCGGGTAGTTGAAGGTTTCCTTGAACTTCTAGTTGTTATCCAATTATGAGTTGTTGCTTCTGTACTAGTCCAAGGTTGACTGTTAGTTGGGGTCCAAAAAAAAGTTGATGATCGTCTGGTAGTTGAAGGTTTCATTGAGCTTCTAGTTGTTATCCAATTAGGAGTTGAAGAATCTGTACTAGTCCAAGGTCGACTGGTAGTTGGGGTCCAAAAAGAAGTTGATGATCGTCTGGTAGTTGAAAGTTTCGTTGAGCTTCTAGTTGTTATCCAATTAGGAGTTGATGAATCTGTAGTAGTCCAAGGTCGACTGGTGGTTGGAGGTTTACGTGAGCTTTCAAATGTTATCCGATTATTAGTCGATGATTCTGTACTAGCCCAAGTCCGACTGGTAGTTGGGGTCCAAAAAGACATTGATGATTGTCTTGTAGTTAAAGGTTCACTCGAATTTGCGGTTATTCGTTTTGAAGTGCCAAAAGTCCCCCATACGTGTGCACCATTCCAACTTTGACTTCTATCTGGTGCAATATTGAAACGTGGTGATAGGAAGTATGTAGAAGCTGAAAAAAGTTATATTTCAAATGCTTTAGTGAAAAATATAACGTATTACTATGCGTGTATTTCATCAAATTTTTATTCCTTGGTTTTAGTAATCTTTCACCATAATATTTGATGTTGGTCTTGATATGTAGCTTTTAAGAATAAATTTCTTAGGAATGTTCATATAAAGTTTCCCAGTACAGCTTATTTTGAACTGATTTCAAGTTTAAGAGATTAATAAAAATAAATCGACGATTGATTCAAATATTGAGATATTGTGAGATTTTTCTTTTACGTGGGTACTTACAACCAAACAGTTTGAGCTAGGGTCAATAAAAAAAAATAATTTCATAGTCGATTTGCATCAGCTCCTTTGACTAGTTTATTTAGTTATTCATAGAAATAGGAGCTATTAAATGAATATAGTGACTAAGTTCAATCAAGATGAATACTGAACGTTAAGTTTCTTCAGTATCATGATGTGATGAAATAAATAATAGGGATTTACCTTGTGCCACATATAAAATAGTGAATAAAATCACACAAAAATTCATTTTTAGCTCTTCTTCTTATCTGACTGATATAATTTTGTTGATTTTACTCTTATATACTCGATAGTATTACCAATAAATATGAGTTAATTGGAGTGATAAACATGTAATCACTTAATCTGAAATCATATTTAGACGATTTTTCCATGTTTCAGTTCTGATTATTTAAAATCCAATTTTCAGGAATAATGATTCATATTTATAAAATAGTTTGATCGAACAAAGATGTTATTTTTTATAACTAACCATAGGGTCATTGGTAAATAATCACGAGAAACTATAAAAACACTTAATAGAATATTGTAAAAGAAGTGAGAAAACTTACTCATTTTTCACTAGCGTATGAGTTTCCAGATCCAATGAGGAAGAAGGATGTCACTTTCTCACGTGTGATACACTGTACTATTTTCTTCGAATACGTTGTTATTTTGTGTTGAAAACGAGGTTTAGAATTGAAATACATTAATTCACTCTTATTTTTACGTAAAGTTGGTTAATATCTGACAATTTTGGAAAGTTATTTCTGGTAAGTCGTTTTGCTTCAGGATAATTTCGGTAAATTATAAAGTTGAAATTGATGAAGAAACGTACTGAGCTTCTACAACATTGTTGTATATAGTTTCTAGGGGCACTGGAGGCTAAATCGATTATACTACACTTGATATTTTCTGTTTGTTAGTCATGAGGTAATTAATATAGGATTCAGGAGCTTTGTTGGATCCGCAACCACCATAGCGGTATGACGTTGAAATATCTTCTCGTGCTAAATTAAAACGGACCATCAGAAATAATGGCCTATATATAATTTCGGATTTGATCATTTTGGCATATCCTTTGGCACCGTATATATTATTTCACAAGTACATACAGTATTACTTATACTAGCTTGGAGACATCAGTTCAGTTCTAATAGATAGTCTATTAGGTTCTGATTTTAGAATAACAATTATCCAATCACCTTGAACAGTATAATGGCAGCAAATTTATTTTTGTAAAACACATTCCACTTCTCTTGATGTGAGAAATATTAAATATACATAGACTCAGAATCTGATAAACTATTGGAACAACTATTTACTAGGTAGACACAAAATTCCTAACTGTTGTTCTCAAAAAAATATTATTTCGATATTCGACCTTTTTCAAAAGAATTTTGTCTTTAATTACATAATGGTAAACATGTATTAATGGGTATGTTCCTAACTGAGTCACCACTGTGATTATCTGTGTAGCTTTCGGACTAGTTATCACCAGTAGTGATGTTCTAACACCAGTAAAGGTTCACTATTCACAACTACACGATGCTTTTAATTGTCTTAACGCAAATCTGCCATGGTCCGCAACAGGCTTCAGGCCACATAGCAACTGTCATCTTATGAGCAATTGCTCTATAAAAACTATTGCCTGCAAAAGTATCATTGAATTTCTTTTTTTGATGTCGTCGGCCAATACTCGAGTGGTATATGGAGCAACTTGTATTTACACTCCGGATTTTCTATAATTTCTATAATTTCTGTCGTTTATTAAAATGTTTAGCTGAAATTACCTTTTATTCGCATTTCTGAACTAACATTTTCTGGCGTTAGTATATTTCTTTATTTAGACTACATAACAAGAGATTTTTTGCGTGGATATTTCTGGAGAAATTACTGCAATATACTTGAAAAAATCACAGAGCTCTTATTTTTATTGAAAATGTGATGCCTTTGCTCATCAAGAGAGATGAGTTCGATAATTTTTTTCAATTACGATATTTAGTACTCCTTTTACTTCACAAAATTTCTTATAAAAGGTGGTCCAACTATAATGCACGATGTTAATTGTGAGTCTCACCTCAACGTCAAGTTTTTTGCCCAACTTAATTTGACGTTTCTTTGTTTCAGTATTTGACAAATTCTAGCAAGGAGAGTTACACAATTGAGCAGCGCGTTAAGATTGTTGAAGTCTTTTACAAAAATTCAAATCAAAATGCATTCATCACTTCCCTTCGTGATTTTTTGGGTCAGCATAATCGACCAAATGTGTCCACAATCGGGAGAATTGTCCACAAATTTCAGCTAACCGGGTCTGTAGGATATATGAAAACACCTGTGCATGCTCGCCCCGTTCTTTCTACGGAAAACATTGGTGTTGTTCGCGATAGTGTGGCAGAAGAGCCGTCAACCTCGACTTGTCGTCGTGCCCAACAATCAAACATCTTACGAACATTACTGATGTCAATTTTGAATAAAGATTTGAATTTACACGCTAAAAAGGTTCAATTGACTCGAGAGCTGAAGCCAGCTGACCATTTCAAGCGTCTTCAATATGCCGAATGGTTGGTTGAACAGACAGATGTGTGATGACTTTACAAAGAAAATCATCTTCAGCGACGAGGCACCCTTTCACCTCAGTGGATTCGTTCACAAGAAGAATTGCCGCATTTGGGCAAATGAGAATCCACGAGTGATTGTTGAAAAGTCGATGCATCCACAAAGAGTGACTGTTCGGTGCGGTTTATGGGCTGGCGGCATCATCGGGCCATACTTCTTCGAAAATGGGGTCGGCCAAGCAGTTACCGTGAATGGTGTTCGTTATCGCGAGATGATAACGGGTTTCTTGTGGCCAGAAACTGAGGAAAAGGACCTGGACGATATGTGATTCCAACAGGATGGTGCCACTTGCCACACAGCCATCGAAACAATGGCTCTTTTGCGCGAGATATTCAATGGTCGTGTTATCTCACGTCGTGGCGATGTTAATTGGCCGCCACGACTATGTGATTTGACACCGTTAGACTTTTTTCTTTAGGTATATTTGAAAGAAAACGTTTACGTCAATAAGCCAAGAACAATTCAAGAGCTGAATGATGACATAATTTGGCACATTAACGACATTGAAACTCAATTATGTCTCAGAGTCATTGAAAATATGGACCATCGGATAGAGGTTTGCCAGCGAAGCCGTGGCGTGCATTTGGCCGATATTTTGTTTCACATATAATTGTCATAGATCCTTCTATCATTATAAAAAATATTAAGATAATTCTCTGAAAACTTTTTGTTTTATTTACAATTAACATTGTGCATTTTGGTTGGACCAAAATGGTCCCAAAATATTTTCAAGTCAAAACCAAACTCTTCTAATTTACACGACCTTAAAATAGCTACCTTGTTATTTACCGAAAAATTAAAGTGATACTCAAGCAGTAAAATATCATATAATCAAAGAAATATCACCTTCCAAAAATAGTTGCGACTCTCTTGACATATATCTAAGTAATCCACATCAAACTCGCACTTTTTATTGGCACGTTCAATTGTGCAATAAATGAGCGGTTAGGAGGACTGGCAAAACTCCATTGTTTTGTTGTTCAAACTATGATTTGAATGCTTAGTGAAACTTGTCGTAATTTACATTGACTCACAGTTGATGGTGTCAAATCTGAGTATTATTGGAAAAACAATGATATTTAAATGACTTGTAGCATCCGCAGAAAGACTAAAATATAAACCGTTCTCAAGTTCTATCAGTTCTATCAGTGGGCTTTCGACGGAACCCAAAACATGTGCAATATAACTTTTATACATCTCTTTATTGAAAATTTTGTATTAGTAAAACCTTGTGTGCTCACTTTCACATTACATAATTATAAGGAAATAATGCAAAATGTTCCACATACTGTTAAACTTTGAGAATCTCGGCATATATATGTTTAATGTTTCGTTGGAAATTACAGCGTCACGTTTCACACACTATTAGGTATATGTTTTTAACCAAATGTATTCATGGTCGACTATATGTGTGCTTTCTCATTTCATTGTTCTACTTCTTCACTGGCACTATCACATCTAATACCACAAAACATTTTGAGAAAAATTTCGACGCAAAAATATACGAAACACCACGTCACACACGGATGTGTGTAACGTTTCTAACAAGTAATTAAAACATTGAATAAAACAAAAACGCAGAATTTGATTCTTCATTACCCACCCGGAATAAATTCCTCCTCATTCCATATAAGAAAATCATTTTTTTTGAGCCATTGATAATAGCTGTAATTCTATTCGCTCTAACAAATCTTCTTTATCGTTGAATTCCAACTCTTTAACATATCTCCCTCTGTGTGTGTGTGTGTGTGTGTGTGTGTGTGTGTATGTGTGTATGTGTGTGTATGTGTGTGTGTGTGTGTGTGTGTGTGTGTGTGTGTGTGGTGTGTGTGTGTGTGTGTGTGTGTGTGTGTGTGTGTATGTGTGTGTGTGTGTGTGTGTGTGTGTGTGTGTGTGTAACCGTTTTAACAACTAATGTTATAATGTGTTATTATTTAACTGAAATACCAGACATTCTTTGAAGCCAGGAATGAAAAAAATGTTGTTAGTACACTTAACCATCTCTCAAGTTCTTTATAACTTTTCGTATTTCTGTAATAATAAATTGGAATGTTCCTTGAATTAATCGAAATCTCACTAGGATTTTTTCCATTTCATTTAAAAAAAATTTTCTATTTAAAAAATCCTGTTGAGCCCTTGGAAACAGTTCTAATCCTAGTAGCTCTATAAAATCTCTCTCGAACATCTCCTTTGTGTATATTCTTTTCCAAAACTTCTATTATCTATTCTTATTTAACTGAAATTCCAGATACAATCACCATAACATACAAATTGGAAATGCTGATATCAGGAGCAAAATTTAAGCATTCATAATATACATCATCAACCATTTTTACATATTACGTTACATATTGAGTACTTTCAATCATAAGAATTGATTTCTTATAGAAACAATAATTATTATTATTAGGTAAACACAATTCGGCACCATCTCTCGATTACAACGCCGACCTGGCGACCACTGAGTGAGGTAATTTGACGCCCGTAAAATGAACCCATCCAGCTACCGTCGTTTCCTGACCTGTAAGTAAGACCGTGCTCTTAAAGCATGTGTGGAGAAAACCGGGCGCCAGTTCACGTCACACGTTCAGGCAACATAAGCATAAACGACCACAGTAAAACGGAAAAAATTTGTGAATATTGAAAATCGGGACAGTAGGGTTCCGGGTCAAATATCGAGACATCCCGATTAAATCGGAATAGTAGGCAAACGTAGTTAATTGTTCTCGACGATATATGTTTCGACACAAGTTGTATTAAATTACGGTTAGATATATGATAGGAAAATTGATGTTCGATTGTATTATAATCCAACAGGAAATGCTTTGTGTTACTAGACACTAGAATGCGTTATTATTATATGCTTAAATAATTGAATATTATGTGAATCACTATAATTGAGATATAACAGCAGGAGTATTTTAAAATTTGATATTATGCCACATCGGATCACTGGAGGCAACTTCGTTAGATAACAAATAGTACCATTGAAACCACCCTGCTTTCATCTGTGTTTACAAGGACGTGAAAAAAACAATTAAAACAACAATAATATAATTAGTATATTTGGACATTGGTAATAATAGTAAAATTTATTGTACAATTTGTTTTATTGCAGAAGTTTAGTCTCTTGAGTATTTAATTCTTTAGAACTAAATTGTCGGCAGGTAGAAAAATTTCCTGGAATGTGGGAAATTATTCCCAAAAGCTTCTGATTGGGTTTTCCTTCGCCATATCTTGTCGAAAAAAATTTTAGTGATGTTACAAACATAATAAAAAAACAAGGAACAAACTAAATATCACGGAACAGGGAGATTTGCGATTTTTCAAGTCAAATATTATTAATTTTTATTATATTATAAATAAAATTAGTGAGAATTGATTGGTCCTTGTACCGTGAGTCATTGTAGATTTCAAAAATGTCAATTTGGATGGAACCACTTCATTGATTCGTTATTGTTCTAATATCCACTCATAGCACAATCAATTGAAATTTAATTGAATATTTGTTCAGTTGATTCTATTCTCAAATAATTATCCCTATCATGCAATCAATTCTAACCTTTTTTTTTCGAAAACTGTCGTTGAAACTCACTTTTTTTCGAGATTTGGTAATTGGTAGTAATGAAGCTGCCGGACCCAGCAAAAGTTTGAAACTGAAAAATTTGGGTATCAATGATATATTACTAATTTTTTCATAGACACCACGCATCTTCATTTATATTTCACATCAATATATATACCACCGTTACCGTCAAATTAAAATTTTGAAAACACAGATACTTTCGTTAAAAAGTTTTATGTTCAGCAAGACTTTTAAATCATGGATTCAAAGTGTGTATTTCCGAAAAGACCCACATGCATCATTTAGCAGGTGCTTTCTTTATAATACCTCCACTTCCATCTACGAAAACTTTTAGAATACCAATGAACCTTTTATTACTGCAATGAGCACTTACATGTATACACGTTTAACTATATAATTTGCGTCTTCAACTATCATCATTATAGAGGAATATTTTTCTAGGAAATAGCTATTCAATTTTTTTCCATATCTTAAAGAGATAAATTGAGGACAGTTGAGGGAACGTTTACTAATTTTAGAGATTTATATTAGTTATTATTCGTCATGGTAATTGATTTGGCAGTTTTGTAAACAATAATAATTTTCTCGAACATCAAATTCACAATAACTTCATTTCTACAACTTTAATTTTTCAATAAAATATCACAGATTAACAAAAACAATATCAACGCTTTTCTCTAAGGATGTCATTCCATGGATTATGAATTTGCCAAGTTGTGATAACTGAAAACAACTATAAAAAAGCCCGTTTTTCAAAACAACATATATTGTTAAAAATGATTAGTTCTCTACTGAAAAAACTAATCTAAATCGCCTCAATGAATATCCCAAATTTTGAGAAAACAAATTCTATAAAAATAAAACTTTATCAGTAACCAATTACCATAACTAACCTATAAAATTTATCTATAATACATTCAATAAAAACTTTGAATTGCAGTAAGAATAAATGGACGTTTCAATTTGAATATTGATCTTTCATAATTTTTTTATAAGAAAAAATAAATTCAAGACACCACTATCCTCCATTAATAGATTTTTAACATTATTATACTTATTCAACTGCGGGAAAGCGGCGATCCAGTAGCGCTATTTCGAGAAGATAATCAAGCAGCATAAAGTCGAAGATACGACGTAATTGCGAAGGTGAACTACAATAGCCGTCCGGTTTCTCATAGCACTAAAAACGAGAATGGAGTCATCTCTAGCTATAGTAGTCCCGCCTCGTGCTGAACCAGGTCCTCGCGTAAGCAAACGTCTCTTCGTCCTGCTGCCAAACTCGAGAGAGTAACACCAACGCTTCTCGCCGTTTTGTGCTGACCGCGGCCATCTTCTGTACTGTTCGTACCACAATAATAAAATTTATGATCATTGTAATACAAGTACAGTGACAGTAACAATACTTCACAAATAATTTGCAACTACAGAAACTAGAAGTATACTGATAACAGTTTTAGAAATTCAAACGCTTATCAACACAACAAAAAATTTTTGTTTATTCAGGTAATGGTACATCCAAACAAAAAACCAACAAAATTCCGTAACTTATACAGGGACAACCTGTACAATTTAAGATAGCAAAAATGAAATTTTTCAACAAAGATCTGCTATTTGTTTGACTTGAAAAAATTTATGGTTTAGTAGATATGTAGATTTTTACATCGTTGTACGTGCAAAGGGAACCGTTGTCCATAAAGAGCTATTCTGAAGAAAATTATCATAAATTGTGATTATGTATTGAAAATACAGAAGGTATTAAAACACAATCAAACATTTCTTGGAGAACCAATGAATAAATAAATAAACATTTGTACTACGAGTACATACTATCAAAGATCATATTACTGACATAAGAGAAAACCTGAAAGAGATTGATAATTATTTTTCATCTCGTAGGGTACTGTCAAATAAGCTAGTACGTGATATTCACTTGAAAATTGCGAGTAAAATTTAATTCCCACCCGTTATGTGATATTCCTCTACAAATTCATAAAGACATGTGGTTCATCCACGATGGAGCCCCTCCCTACTTCCTAAATGATTAAAAATCATCTTAATTAAATTTTTCCCCAATATGGATTGATCGGGGAGGTCCATTTGCATGGCCTCTATGTTTTCTCGAATTAAATACAGTGTATTTATATTTTTGGGGATACCTTAAAGGATAGGTATATGCAATATCGGTAAACACAATGGACGAGAAATGACCTATAGATTGAATTTTCATTGTGACGCTATGAGGAGGCTATATTGGAATCATTTTTCAAGTTCAAACAAATATTCTCCGTAGACTCCGGAAGTCAAGGTGCCCACTTCGAACAGTTATTATAGGTTTTTTTTATTTGATAAGTTGTAGGCTAACCACTAGCTACACTTTTCCTACATTTCAATTTTTTCCTTATGTAAGTAACACGATGTTCGAGATTATGCAGTTCAATTAGAAATGTTTGAATGTGTTTTAATACTACCTGTACGTATTTTCAATAAATAATTCCACAATAAGTACAACGATATAAATCTACATAAATTTTATGGAGTTGAACAAAGAATACATTTTTGTTGAAAAATTCATTTTTTCTATCTTTAAATGTCCCTGTAAAAGTTACGGATTGTTAATCATTGAGCATGAGCCACTCCTAGCCTTCAGATAGTGGTGTAGAATTATTCCGTCAAACACACTACATGGACATACGTAATCATCCATTAGAATTTCATAATGTCGATCGTATAATTTAGAAAATACACTTGAATATAAGTTCTAGTTTTGAAACTTCAAATGCCTATAACTCGTACAGGAAATCTTTTCTATGTAACTGCATTATTTCCACGTAAACACCCTACAATAATTTGTTCGTGTTAAAAAAGCTTTTTGTTTATGAATAATAAAAATGTATTGAAAACATCGTCAAATCCTTGTCTTATTTCGCATATATTTGAAAAATAATATATACATTGGAGACAAATACTACAAAAGTGCAATGAAATTTAGGATATCTATCCAATTGGAATTAATATGACAATTTTGCAAGTGCGACCACGATTGAATTCGGCAACACGGTGGCTCGAGATGGTGCTTTCCTTCCATTTTTTGACCAATATGAATGTGTTAAGTATCAAGTTAACAACTCAAATAGCACTTGTAGGTAAACAAAAAATGTCAAACTTCATAATGGCAATATCAGATTTGAGATATTCACATCATTGTTGCCATATCTCAAAATTTAAGTAGTATTAGCTTTAGTAGAGCAAATATGATGAAATTTTATGAAGTTTTTAAACAATCAATAAAGGTATCGCATCTATGATACCTGCTTGTATCCAAATAAGACTGTGCACTTTTAATTACCAAATTTTTTTATTGACCCTGATACATATCTGGATATATCAAAATTTCATAATACCTCCCGATATTGAGCTCATCTTTTGCCACGGGAAAAAATTCCGAGAATGATAAGACAGAAGAACTGTGAACTATTCAAATGAAAATACCAACTTCTACATATTCATCCTTCATTTTCCGATATCAAATTACACTCTTCCATCATTACCAATGTCAATAATTGGTCAATTGGTCAATCATCCCGTCAAGAACACCTTTACCACGCAAAAAACAAAAAAATTCATTAACTCTTTAATGTCAAAGTCCAAACGTGTAGCTTATCTTGTCTCAAGCTTGTAGTAAGATGTAGTATAAACATTGTTTTCGATTGTTAGCAAAATTCTTTTTTATTGGTTTTTATTCAATTGAAGAAGTAGGCAAATTGAGGTCTTCGAACCATTTCTGAAAATTCTCTTGTATTGTATTGTAAATATTTAACTCTGTTTCAAGGATATCAATTATCATGTCTATTTTATGGTTTTTAATGCAGTTTTATTGACATTTTATAAATCCTGCGATGTTTGCACGAGATTATCTGGAAAGTTGAGGTCATAACAAAGAAACAAAACATTTTTTTCCATGAACTTTTTCTTTCTCAATATAGTCTCCTATTAAGTATAAACAAGTGGTCATCTAACCTTACTAGCTGTTCTAAATAATAGTAGCCGCCTCTCTTCTAAAAATTGGCGTTTACTCATACTATAACGTTCTCGTCCGATGGAAATATCTCTCTCTCAACTTTGAAGTTATGAAACAGGGAATAATTGCTAGGGGACAGATCTGATCAAAAAGACGGGTAGTCAATCAATTTGAAGTTGATATTAGACAGTGTGAGAAGTTGTGTTGTCCTCACTTCCCTTCAAATGCAGTTGCTTTTCTGCAATTTCTTCTTTTACTTAATCGAGCAATGATGCGTAACACATTCCTGTTACTGTTTTACCTTTTTGAAAATAGTCGGCTGCTTCTTTTTCGTCTATTGAATATTGATGGGACATTTTTGTATGGTTTGATATTGATGTAGTGCATGATTAATTTATTAATATGATGCTGGTAACTGCATATTATATTTGAGTGGGTACGAAAATTGAGTGGAAACATTTAAAGTAAAAATTTGGATATATTAGATGCCTCTCTGAAATTAACAAGAAATTTATCCAAAATTATGATGGTTCGCAGTTTGGAGAAAAAATAGTACCAGAGTGCCTCTTCTGGAGAAAGTTAATTTACAGAAACCAAATATAAGTGCTGACTTGTGTGGTCTTGAGTTCGGATTAAAGACTTTGAAGGAAAGGGTGTAACACAGGCTCTGACTAGATGCGATAACCTCGAAACCTATCAACGCACTATTACGTAAATACTTCAAATGTTTCTTCCGATTGCCGTTATCTCCATAATTTGTTGTAATATTAAAGTTAATTTTTTCATTCCAAATGTGAATTACTATCAAATTTAACCACACTTGAGGAAAAAGAATTACATTATGTAAGATCCGTTAACAAAATTCTTATCATTGATTGATGAGATGATGATTTAACTACTGATAAATCTAACTTATAATATTTAATTGGTTTAATTGGGTGGATCACCGATACATGAAATTAGGTTATAATCATTTACTACACGTTATTAATGATGATGATAATGCTCTGATAAGGCTTTTTCTACGTTCACGATTACGATGAATGCTTACTAGCAAATTTATTTTAAAATAGTAGTAATAATGATAATACGAGAACTTACCTCGACTTATGCACAAAAAAATCACAACTAATTTGACAAAATGATACATTTTTAAGACAATGACTTTCATCAAGTAAAATTATATACTAATACTATAATCAATGACTGATATTAATAAAAACTTAGGAAAAATAAACATTCAAATAGAGATAAGAACCAGTCGCCCCTGAATGTACGCTACGCTGTTGCCAATATTATGAAAGACTTAGATGATATGATACCTTCCGTAAAACTTGTGATCACATTAACTATTTTTTTCAAATGAATTTTTATTATTAAATCCCTTGTTTCGGAATTATTAATCTACAAGATGTCAAAATAGATATATTCTGTGATCTAAGCATGTAAGATCTACAGGAATCCAAAGAAATGATTTCAAGAAAAGGATCGTCCCAAGTGACCACGTTACTACGTTAATAATTGTTACTCAATTTTACGTATGATTTCCTGTAGTTAGAGTATTTTTGTTTCTTCATTCACATAGACTGGACTTTTATGAAAACCCATAAAAAGATATCAGAAAGGTCTGGGCTGCCGGAAGGTATTGACGTATCATCTCCTATACGCTAAATCAATTTCGCGTTATAATTAACACTTAGTTCACAATTTCCAATTAAGTGAAAGTGGGCGTCGCCGGAAATAAAATGTTGAATTTACAGGAACATCGTATCGATGAAGATTTTTCTCGACATCATTATTAATTGAAATTATACAGCTCATTTCAAAAACAACATAAGTTAAACAAAGGACTTTTAAACGGGTATTGCATGTTTGAGTGTCAATACATAGTTCAGTGGTAAAAGAACGTAAGTCACATATTTAGTGTGAGAAGCATGAATCTACTTAGAATGTTTACTGCTAAAACAAAGTAAGTTGATGACATGCGTTATTTTAAGTCTTGAGCATGAGGACAGTCAACTGTTCCAGTGGTATTTGATATTTTTCTTGGACAAATTCAGTAGTTTCATAGATATTAGACGAAGTACATACTTATTAACGATCTAGTAAAATGTCTAGTGATAACAGTGATGATGATATACTCATGGAAAAAAGAAAATTTGAACAAGACAAATTATAAATGAAATATTATTAAGAATGTCATAGTCAATGGTGTTGCACACACAAATTGGAAAGGAAAAGCAAGTTTTTTTCCAAAAAGTATTTATAACTAAGAAGCCAGTATATTCTTTTTAATTTAATTACAGAAAACGTTTTAACGATTTTGTACAAGTCTTCGATTACAACATCAATAAAATGAATGATTTTGTCAGTAATGACGAGCAAGATAAATTCTTACAACACTTCATTGAAAAACATGTAAAATCTCAAAGACCACGGAAAGAAGGTGCATTGTTTAGGCAGTTTTCATTTAAATATTTCCTTATTTTTCCAGAAAAAAAAGAAGTTCGCAAAAACGAATTCCAATCAGTTTATGGTATTACAGAAAACAGAGTCAGGAGGTTCTGTAATCTACTTTTAAAATCATTTACTCTTCATGACAAGCACGGGAAGGAACCTAAAGCCACGTGATGATATGGCAGCTATAATCTTTGATTTCATGAAGAATTTGCAATTACCGTGTATACCCGTTCAGGATATTTTCTATTTTTGTCAACTGTGGGTCAATTGTTTCGGTATGAAAAATCTGAAAACAACAAAATCGGTATTTTACACATATCATGAGAGTATGGCCAACTAACGCGTCAATGCAGTTTGTTCAATGATACTGCATTACATTAAAAACTTACTAGACTAAAGCTTTTGATTTTTTCTACCAACTGCTCTACCAAAATAAAAAGCAAACGGTAATAGAAATTTTACTGGCTTTAACAGATCCAAAACGTTCTCACAAAATAGCACACTACTTTTCTATCAGAGGCCATACTTTCCTAATGATAACGACTTCGTCTTACTAAAATATCAATAAAAAACTATCGAATATATGTTCCAGAAGAATACTACTCTATTATGGCGAAAGCAAATTTCAAATTTTCTGTATTCATAATGCAGAAATATCAGATATTGGACTTTAATAAGTGGTGACCCAAATATCACAAAAAAAATTTTGTGGAATGTGAATGTTTTGGGTGAAAGGTGCGAAAAGAACAAAAAGTATCCCTCGCAGTGTCTTCATACATGGGTCTCAAATACCGCACAAACAAAAAAGGGATCGTTTCAAACGAATAGTTTATTGATGGTCTTCTAAAATATATTTCCCGTTTTTCTAGAACATCAGCAGAAGTAACACTACCCAATAGGTGGAAGGAAGCATTCCTGAGGAATATTTACCATTTATAAATTTTCGACTGGCCTTCGAATGTCGATATTACTGTGGATGTGGAACCTGATGAAGAGTATGAGAATGTGGGCCCTGAAATAATATATTTACTCAATAAAGATTTTCAAATTATTTCACTTATTGGTTTATAATCGAAGTATACTATAACATTTTTTGCCTGTTACATTGTTTATTGTAAAATCACATGAGTCTAAAATGATTTTAACCAAGAGTAATGGTACATATATTTTGTTCTTTGCAAAAACCAAATGAGTCACAAATTTGTTTTATTGTAATTTTTTACAAACACTGTATAAGAGTTGGGATGCTAATATTAACCTGATATGTGTATAACGTGATTGAATATTAGTTACTAAAAGGTTGTTTATCTAACTTATTTCATTTACCTTTTTGTCTCTACTAAAAATTTGATTTTTTTGACTTAAGTTGTTTTGAGATGACAATCTTCGACAAAAGCATTTTTCTTGGAATATATATAACCCACTATGGTTTTGGTGAGGTACGATTTAAACAATGGTTGCCATTAGGGTTTACTCATTGCGCATTGACAATGCAGCAGAGAACGCTCGAAGGAAAATACACGAACCGTTTCTTCATTTTTAACACCTGTTTAACTATCAGAACAGTAGTTAGAGATACGGACTGAGTATTAGAACTAGAGTTAACTGTATTTTGAATAGTTCCGTCAACAAAAAAAACCTTCATAATTATATTTGTTATTATGATTATTTCGTTACATACCGAGTATTTCACAAAGCTATAAATATATTTTTCAAAACGTTATATTCAATTATGATAAGCATTTAAAACGGCAAGAAAAGTCAATTTCATTTAGTAAAAATTTATTAAAATTCATTCAATACCTAACGAGGAAAAAGTTATACTCACTATGCTCTATATTATTAGGTTTACATCTAAGAGGGCGCCAAGTTTTGGGATGTGGCAACTCTGATTTGAATATTTCATATCGGACATTGGAAACATAAAGTTTGACATTTTATAATCATAATAGTCAAAAATAGACATCAAAAGTTTGTCAATATTAAAGGTGAACGTACTCAGAACGTGTTGTAATATGAGGGCTATTTGAATTGTTTACAGATATTTAAAACATTCATCTTGGCTAAATAATAGAATTAGATCGTAATTCAATTGAGGTCACACTTCACTACACTATGAATTTCGTTCGTCCAAAACCGGCTGTTGTGCCTGTAAACATCGATGTTGTACAGTTGTTTGGCAGCCGATTATTTCTTTCTATTCCCGTAGATCAAAAATAAAATGCGAGGTCAACGTTTTTCTACATCTGAAGCAGCGGTTGATGCATTAAAATCACATATATTGGAGGTACTTCAATCGGAATGGAAAAAATGATTTGATAATTGGTCAAAAGTGTATTGATCTTAATGGAGAATATTTTGAAAAACTATTGAACCACATCCAATTGTAAATATTTGTTTTTATCTGTCTATCTTAAAACTTTAGTAGCAGCCCTCGTATTATCTCTAATTAAAGCGGTATACTCCTATTTAATATTTTGAGATCCATAAATTGTAATTCTGCAGTTCAAATTTTTCTCTAGTTCATGTTCTTTAAATTAATTGATACACTAGAAGTTGTTTTAAGAAGTATTTTTTGAAAAATAGTATGATCTCAGTTTATTTTCTAGATTATATTTGTTAATTCTTTTTTAGCTGTACTTTGAACGTTTTCTGATATATGGATGCCAACCACTCTTTGAAACAAGCGGTAACAAACGTATGACTGAAATTTATATATTTGGCTTCAATAAATAAATACGGCAACAACGGTTACATAAAAAGAAATCCAATAAATTTGTTGTATCAATAACATACGAGTATGTTTAGCGTTGCTATTGTATACAAAGAACTTCTTTACATACTTTATCTGAAAAATCATAGATAATTCAAAAATTGATCCTGATAAGCATAAACACATTATCAGTGGACTGTTTCTCTTAGTATTTCACAGAAAAGCATTAAATAAGGTATTATATCATATCGACTACATAGATTTCACTGGAATTTATTAAGAGTATTAAAATTTCAAAGTTATTTTTAAAACCTAAGGTCAGGAGCTGAATATAGTTGACTGAGTAAATTCTGTGTACCGTCTTCTATACTTTTGAACTCAAGAAAAGCTATGCTGTACTCTTAACTTGAATATAGAACATCTAATACGAAGTTGATCAGCAGTTAATTTTTGTTTTGAGAAAAGAAAAGTGTTAAATTCTGTTAATTGTTCGATATATTGGTATAGATTCCCTAAATATCTTGGAGCTTTTTGTGAAAAACCTACCTATGCAACTTATAAACTTTTTTATGAGCCCAATCTGATAGTCGAATCGCAACTAGTTGAATAATGTAATGCTAGCAAATTACGACAAATATCTTCGCCATGGAATTAAGCAGCCAAATGACATGCTGAATAGTTTTTCTTATGATACGAACCGCCTCAATTAGTTGTAACTTTATAATGCGATTTTCTACAACTGCTTCTTCTATTTCAGTGAGTTCACTTAGTCGCTAAGCTAAATAGTGAAATAGTAATTAATATTTCATTCATCAGCTTTTAAAAATCTCTATAAGTAGGGTAAATCCAGGACAATTGTCGCACATTTTATTAAGTACTAAATATACAGGTTATTAAAAATAACGGAAACAAACTCACATCAAAATAAAATATTGACCAGCTCTACTGATTCACTACCTTTCAAAATGATCTCCTTTTTTTGCAAATCGCCTCATCGCGACAAAAATACTTTTATAACAAATGCAAAACTACATAGGTATACATCCCTACGGAATAAAATATAAAAAAAATACAATTTCCTTGAACACAACGTAAAAACAAAATTCTTTCACATTTATTACATTCTTTTTTTCTTCAATTATTGCCACAGAAATCTTGGTGGAACCTACGTGTAACCATCGGTTATATTTGATGCATTTGATCCAGTCTTTTTCTTTTCTTGTTTCGTTGTGGTATTTACCACATCGTACACAAATGTTGGATTCATCCTCACAACTTGAAGAATCATCGTAGATAATTGAAAATTTTTCTTTCTAAAAATCAGAGATTTAAGAACAGTATTTTTTTGAAAATTGGTTTCCATTATCTTCGGTGTTTGTAATTTCGGTTTTTCTCTTTCCTCTGTTTTGAAATCAACTTTTCTCTTTTCAATGAAATATTTTCAAGGACTGTTAAAACAGGAGTAAGCTGCTTAGCGCATTTTCTTGTAGTTTTAACAGCACATGTCACGGCACTAGATCCAACATTTTTTCTGGGTTGGAATGTTGTCGAGGCGAAACGAAATATATGAAAATCATGGCTGAGGCGTTATCAAGCGTTTGGTGGTATTGAAGTCAACTATTGTCTTTGTAGAGGTTTGTGCACGTACCAAAAGCGATTATGGTTTTTCTTCTGTTAGATAAGCATAGTCAGGAATAACTGAAGGATTGAAGGGATCTGCACCCGTTGCTTTGTAAATGTCCGAATTGTAACCTGTTGATTTGTCGTCAAGGATTGGCGCTTAGAAATAAATCACAGGTTTCATAATAAAACGATTAGAATACCTTGAAAAAACACCTGTCTTATGGCTGCAAGAATTAAGGGGTATGGCTCGGTAAACAGAATAAAATAATTTGATTCTCAGATGTGTTTTCACGTTACTGCAATGGGTTGAATGCCCACCCAATAGTAATTGGATTCTTCCGGTGGATTTTCTGGGGGGCACAAATTGTTCTTTGAGCTATTTAAAGAAGATTTCCTTATTGACAGTAATATCTTACCTCCATGATGCCAGAACGAATCTAGCACAGATTTTTCAGTTGACGAGAAAAATCAACTTTCTCAGATTGAGTTCAATGATCTTGTCAAAGACTTGGGTCTTTAAAATATGCTGCCGAATAACTGGATTCTAAACTTTAAAAGAAAAATCATCATCTGGTAACTCATTTTCCTCAAAGCAGTCTTGCTGCATAATATAAATATATTTGCATCTCTTTCAATGGGACACTTAGTTCATGTGAAAGAAAACTACAATGACTTGTAGTTATTCGTAGCTACGATTCTTGAGAAAATTTAAGATCAAGAACATTAATTGATGGTTTGAGGATATTTTGAAATGCTATCCATGTTGGGTCAACAGTCAGATTATATAAAATTTCCTTGTTTTCTATGTTTGTGGAATAATAAAGTTAGAGAGCTGTACTAGAAAACCACTGCTTGGTCATCACACACCAGGAAACAAGTTATTAGAAGCATGAAAGAAAAAACAAAAGGTTTTACGAAGGAAAAGAGTGAACATAAAGTTGTGTATAAATTTAAAAAACAAAAATATAAATATTGGTTGATTATTTTTAATAAATATCATGCTGTGTGTTTGTTGTAGTAAAAAGTTGATTTCTCTTATCACTGTCTTTATTTTGCAAAAAACGATACGCGATGGAGAGTAATGGAAATTATTGTTTAAATCAGCCTAACTTGAAACATATAAATCAGCAATAATATCTCATCCATATCAGCAACTGGAAAAAATATTTTTTTGCAGACCTGTGTAATTGCCACGGGTCACGAAACGTGAAATTTTACAATTTATTCGCATTTTGAATGTGTGGATTATAGAGTTTATCATTATTTAAAGTATAAAATTATTATATAGTGAAAAAAATTAGTATGTGGATTAAATAACATCAGTTCATTAACTATCCATTGGATCTTAAATACAGTATATTTCATTTGATTTTTAAAAAAAATTTGAAAAGGAAGCAAATTTAGCTAGCGATCTGATATTTTTTTTAAAATGAATGATCAAATTAGTAATTTTGCGAGGCTCTTACTTGTTCAGGATCTGTGGCTTCAGCTCCCCTAAACTCTCCCGAAATCCGACGCTAGAGAGTAAACAGGCAGAGCAAACGAAGAGGGATCAGTACAGCTGCTGGCAACATATGTTTTCCGTTGTTAGGCATCTCAACTAAAAGAATTGGTGCATATTTGCCGATGTTCATAATTTGCACACCCAACTTTCTTTGGCGCCTGCACTATATCTTGCTATTTACAATTTATTGCATAATCTTGGCATACCAAATAATTTCGATCTTCTTGCGATGATATAATCACCTATTATAAATAACCACAAATTATTTTTTTTTCTTGACTAATATCAATCAATCCATATTGCCATCTATTTAACTGATAGTTCAACTACGTCATTCAAATAAATTTTATAACTCCACTTGGGTGTTGTAATTCTGTCAATAATTGTAAAAATTCATGTACTATGAATGTATATACTAATAATCTTTTGTAGTTCGAATGATTCTCCTTATGATGAATCATTGAAATTTGTCTCGTTTAACTTATCATAAATAATATTTTCATCAAATATACTATAAAATTCATAGAAATTATGATCCTGCATCATGTAGATCATTTACCAGCTAATTGCAGTTTCTCGCAACTCGGAACAAGATTTTTAACAGACTTTCTGGATATCGGATATCCATTTCTATGGAAAATTTCAAACTCAACTTACAGAAGTTGTTTTTCCTGTATTTATGGACCTTAATTCAGTTTTGTGATTTTAGGTGTTTTAATAATTATTATTGAGCAGTTATCAGCGAGTTGCTAACACATCCAGTTTTTATGTCGAAAAGTCAAGAGCGTACAACAATTACAAGGCTGAGTAACCTGTTAATTATGCTGCTCATGAGAATTAATAAAAGTTATCTTTGTCTGGGAATTAATGACTAGGTTATAAAATCAACGGAACAATTCTGATCGATAAAGTAGTAATGATCGAATCATTCAGATCATGATCAGGTTCAGCAGATCAAAGTTTGTATTGGGTAACAAACATAATTAAAACACCATGCATTTGTTTTATTTATATACCTTAGCAATTAATATTTGAATATGGTACTATCATCTGCTATATCATAAGACATTGTACCATTGGTTCAATCTAATGGAGCATATATAAATTAACCACTGAATGTAGAGATACACTCAAATTCTATACAAAGTGATTGGGACTGCCTTATCCATTTTTCAAATAAAGAAAATTTATTCTTTTATAAATGAGAAAAATACGAGTCTTCTCATTTCATTATAATCATTTGATAATATTCGTTATTCCGTTTCACGTAAACTACTGATAACTGTATTTCCAAAAATAAATAATTAATAATCTCAATTATAGGATGATTGAAATTTCATATGATTTCCGAAGTACCAAATTTATTATAAAAGCAAATCAAGAGAAATGAGAAATAATTCATTGTTCACTATTTTCCAATTTGCGATCCCAAATAAATATATTTAATTTGTTTATTGAGATGAATGGTATAAAGGAGATATGAGGGTTTTGAATAATTACATTTGGAAGTGAGTAAATCTTTTTATAGATACAAAATTAACAATGAACGGGAAATATAAATAATAACATTATATTAAATATACAAAAAAGAGGGGCTTAGATGAAAATTAGAACAATTTTGTCTTCTCAATAAAGACAGCCTTGTTGGCTCAAACTGAGAAATATCGCTTATTAATTGGTAACATTGAATACCTTTCAAAAATCATTACGCTACAACAACTATGAAAATCATAAATAAGAGACACGCAAGATGGGCCGGATTTAACGCTGAAATTGAAGCCGTCTTTGAGGATTCTGTTGTAACTATAGCAGAGGTTGTTGATGTATTGGTGTTTGGATTTGCAGTTGTAATTGTTGTCGAGTTTGATTCTGTAGTTGAAGTCGTATTTGGAGCTACAGTTGTAGTTGTTTCGGATGTTAGCGTTGTGGTTGTACTAGTTATTTCAGTTGAAGTAGCGTTGGATGCTTCTGTTGAAGTTGTAGTAGAATTTGTAGTGGTATTGCTAATTGTAGCCGTAGCTGTTGTATTCGAATCTATTGTAGTGCTGACAGATGTAGTTGAGACTGTAGTTGATTCGGAGGTCGAATTCGTTGTCGTGCTATCAGCTTTGCCTGTGAACAAAAACAAGTTATCACAACATTGCAGAAGAATAAGTGAGAAGAATACTTGAAACCATTGTGTTCATTGAAACATATGATGAATAAATTTAAGGTAAAACAACACAAATAATTTCCATCTAACGTTTTCCTCACCTGAAACAAACATTTTGACCAAAGATCAGGAATTATTTAGTATTATGCTAGTAACACTGATTGATGGTCTTAATAGCTATATAAAATTAACTAAAATTAAGCATAGAACAACAATAACTGTGATTATCAATTGAATGAAGTCTCAAATTTATTTAGAAGATCAATTTGGTATGAATCTAGTAATCTACTGTACATGGTACAAAGGAGAATTGTGATTGCATATTTGCCAAAATATAATAATGTATACTGCAGCTACAAGTAGTTATCAAATAGCTGATTAATTATCATATTAAATTGAGTATTCAAAAAATTTTTATATTTTGTTTTTTGAGTGTCTCAGAAAAAATCCAATTAAACTTATTATCTTCTTGGAATTTACAAAGATTTAAGCTCAAAGAATTTTTGAAGTTTTTTATTAAATAAGATCAATAATCAAGGAAGTTAAAAAACTTAAATAGAAAAAGGAACTACTAAATAAATTAGAAAGCAAGGAAAAATATAATTGTCATTACCTTGTATTAGGTACAGGACCAACAACAAAGTCACTATTTCAGTTTTCATCTTGGTTGATATGTCCCAATTGAAACCATTTTCATAGCTTTATCAGCTTTTATATACAGTTGGTATAATATAAAAATATATATTCGATTGATAACAAGATAATACTTTATTGCACAATTCTCGTACTTTTTTAATGATAAAGTTGCGTATGTACATCAATAAAAGTTATTTTCTACAGCGATTCCACATATTTGTTGAAAACTTTTACGATACTTAGTCATATATTTATATTAAGAAACAAGGTGGCCTAAAATTATTAATGTTCCTTTCTAAACCTGATAATGAGCTACCATTTTTTTTGTTTTGTAATACTTTTCAGATTCTGATAGGTGGAAAATGTTTTAGTTTAATAAAACTAAATAGCAAGATTCTATTGTTAATCAAACTGAAAGTTGTGGGATGCTCCATAATAATCATTACAATTACTACTTACTTATTAGCAAAGCACCCCACGCTTATGGACAATGACAATAATGTTTCTGTCATTTTATTTAGTTATTATCATTATTTATTTTATCTTTGAATTTATATAGATCTCTGCTCGTTAATTTCTAACTATCAATGACTTGTATAGGGGAACGGCACACGAGAAATATTTTATATTTTTATTAAAGAAGGGATGTTAATTTAATTCCTTTGAATAGTTATATATAAAAACAATAGAGCGCTGTATATAAATTTTACTTTAAAACGATAAGTTTATTTAAGATAATAATTATTTCTGTAAAGCAATAAAAACTAAAAAACTAACTTTTTGTTATTTTCAAAATTGGTTTCCTAATAGTATGAGAATAGATTTCAAATAAAAGACTGTTTCATATTAGGAATCTAGAAAATAGAAATATCAGGAGAGGAACCAAAATGAAATTATTGTTATTATTCTATTAAAAGTAACCATATAAAACAAGCAGTGTGTTCGGAAAATTTTTACTGAAAAAAGAAACATTCAGCATCATTATTATCCTCTTTTCATCAGTAGAGTCGTCAAAATGTACGGAATCTTCTAAATCTGAGCAGCTTGATATTATTTCAGCCTTTTAGTGACTTTTAATCTTGGATTTTCTATCCGCTGTTCCTGAAGATTTTGGTTTTTCGTTTTTCGTTTTTTTTTTCGATTTCTTTGTAATTGATTCTTCCAAATTTCTCTTGTATGGAGTACAAGCTATTAAACTAGATTTGCCTTTACTTTTATAAGAATTTGCACCATAATTTGTAGATGTTGATAGTATTCAACCAACCTCTTTTGCAGAGAGAATTGTCAATTGATGAATGTTTATATAACTTATCACCATCTTACGGCAGTGAATATTGATGAAGTGTCTGATTTTTTCTATGGAATTAATAATGTGCTTAATTGAATAAATGCGAAAATTTGTAATGCTTGGAAATCAGGTTTAAAAATTCTATCGATGTAATAATATATAGAACAAATAATTTTCTGAGAAATTGGGCTTAATAAGAGTCAACAAAAAATAAAGAAAAAGGTTCAAATCATAATGAGAAAAATATAGGTAGAAGTCGACCTGGGAGCTGATTCAATAGCGTGCAAAAGAATAGGAGCATTTAAACAAAAATAGATCAATTATAGTTAAAATTGAAAAATGAAACAGAAAATTAGGCATTATGAAACAAGCTTAAAAACTGAAAAGTACCAATTTATGGATTAATGAAGACTAGGCGAAAAAAGTTCAAATAGAAATAAAAAAGTTGTTACCTTAGGTGAAATTAGCCTGAGAACAATAACACAACGCAACCCTCAAATATAACAAATTAATTTTAAATGGTAAAATTTATGAAGCAGAGGAAAAGTCGAGAGAAAATCACGACAAGAAACTATCTTTACCCAGAAAATGGAGGAGGGAATAAAGAGAAGAAGTTAGAAAACTAGTAATTAAAGAAAATAACATGGATATAATTAAAATCGACAGAGAAATGAAATAAACAAATGGAATATATATAGGATAGAACGGAGAGTGGCAAATAAATAAAAAAAAATATACTTTATTTTATTTCGAGGAAGATAAACAAAAAAAGAACGGTACCGGTTTTATCATCATCAAAAGGATGTTGAGAAATGTGCAAGAATATGGGAATACAAAGCTAAATATAATAATAGTGTAGGAAATATAACAACAATTAATATTTACGCACCGACAGAAAAAGCAAAAGACGAAGACAAAGATTAAATATATGAAAAATTGATTGAGGTGTGCGAGGACTTAATACTTCAATAACACAGGCCTACAAAAAAAATTTTTTTGGGATGCCTAGTATTTTTGAGCTAATTTTAACTATATTTTTATTGCTGGTATGATTGGTATCATCTCTAGATTTTTAGATAAATTCACTTATCTATCAATGCTTTTTCCTATTTAATACTTTCAAGTATGAGTGTTGTGAAATTTATACAGGGATAGCTTCTTGTATATTTTCCCTATTGTCAGTCTTCTTTTGTAACAAGTTGAATTTAAAATATTATTATGTATGAAATAACTTAATAACTTAAATAATAATTATTTGGAAAAATAATTATCATTTTAATTCATTTATTACAAAAAGAAGACTAACGATATGAGATATATAACTGATTGGTTGAAAAACTGTTAACAAGTGGGATTTAATCCTACTTATTAGTGTCATCCAGTTAGTTCCTTAGAAATCCGATAGATGGAGCTGTCCAGTATTTGAAGTGACCTTCAAAGCTTCGACTGCAGTTGAGAGTTGAGGTAAGCTTGTGAATTCCCGCAGTGCAGATAGAAGTTAGCGTCGTATGAAATTTCTCTTTAGTAACGAGTTGTGAAAAGTAAATCTAAAACGTAGATTGTTAATGTGAATTGCTGTATTTGGGTTCTTGAATAGGATTAAAATGAGTTCAAGTAGAAGAAGCTGTGTACATCATCCTGATATTTTTTGCTACATATGCGGAGAATACACGTTATTGGAAAACAGAAAAACTATTAGTGACTTTGTAAAGAGGGCTTATCTTGTATATTTTGGCGTTAAGCTTGGTGGTCATGATAAAACCCATATTGTCTGTAAAACTTGTACAGATCATTTACGACAGTAGAGTACCGGGAATAGGAATTAGGAATTTCGGAGTACCAATGGTTTGGAGAGAACCAAAAAATCACTTCGATGAATGTTATTTCTGCCTAGTAAATATTACTGGAATCAATCGAAAGAACCGTATCAAGTGGACTTATCAAAATTTAGTCTCTGCAAGATGCCCTATCCCTCACTCAGAAGAAGTGCCAATTCCAACTTTTCACCAGCTACCAGAACTCTGTGAGGATACTCTGATCAGAATTTTGACACTACTGAAGGTGACAGTGATTTTGAAACGATATCATCAATTCCTTAATGTTTCAACCAAGATGAGTTAAATGACCTCACTAGAGATCTCAACCTGTCGAAAAAAGCTTCTGGCTTCTAGGTTGATGGAAAAAAATTTACTTGAACCAGGAACGAAAATTACATTTTACCGAACAAGGGAGAAAGATTTGCTACCTTTTTTCTTTGAAGAACAAAATCTTGTATTTTGCCATGCTATTAGAGAACTCCTGGTAACAGTAGGTCTTCCTGAATATTTTCCGGATGATTGGCACCTATTTATTGACAGCTCAAAGCGAAGTTTGAAATGTGTTCTTCTACATAATATGGCTTAATACCAATTGCTCACTCAACGAAAATGAAAGAGCAATATAACATCATAGCTTTGGTTTTAGGAAAAATAAAGTATCATGAGCACCAATGGGTTATTGGTGTAGACTTAAAAATGGTAAACTTTCTCCTTGGACAGCAAAGTAGCCACACCAAGTATCCTTGTTTCTTGTGCCTCTGGGGTAGCAGAGACAAAACGCAACACTGGGTTAGAAAAGAGTGTAGAAAAGAGTGGCCTAGGAGAGAAAACATGGATGCTGGAGAAAAGAATATCATCAATGATCCTTTAGTTCCACGAGAGAAAATCATCTTTCCACCACTGCATATCAAGCTGGGTCTAATGAAGCAGTTTGTAAAGCCTATTGATAAGAATGGATCATGCTTTGCATATATAGGGGAAAAAATGCCTTAGCTAAGTAAAGAAAAAATTAAAGCAGGAATATTTGATGGTCCACAAATAAGACAGTTGATTAAAGACCTTGACTTCATAAATTCAATTATTTAGATTGAACAAAAAGCCTAGAATTCATTGGTTTCAGTAGCCCAAAATTTTCTGGGTAAACACAAAGCTGAAAACTTTGATGAATTAGATGCTGAATAATTTCAGATCACTTGGGTGTAACATGAGCATTAAGTTGCACTATTTACACAGCCATTTAGACCATTTTCCTGATAATTTAGGAGACTTTTACCTGCAAGTGACTGCAAGATGGTGGAATTGGATTATCCAAAAGTTGTATGCAATATATTCATTATGGGTTCTAAAATAGTTCTCAATAAAAAAAATTTGTTGTCCAATTACAGTGTTTAATTCTGACCAATATAATTTGTCTAGTTTGATGTTCACGCTGCTTCCAAAACGCAATTTTCCTCTATATTAGTTACCTGACAAGGTGTATACTTGGATAATTTGCATATTCTGCTCGTAGAAGTTAACAGCAGTTAACACTAATAAGTAGGTATGATTATTTAAGTAGCAATAGCAATCCAAATAAAAGAGGAAAAATGTGCGGTTTCTTTCTGAAAAGTTCCTACGGAATATACAGAATTAAACCACAATGAGTAACAAAATTATAGGTAATACTAATAAATAATAATTAGTATTTAAGTGGTATATAAGTACATAGCAAATATTAAACCAGTATGCCGCATGTCCGGAATTAAATATTATTATTAGAATATAAGTCGTAAATATGCCCTCAAATTATTGCGGAATGCGGGAAAAGATGATATCGATTTGATTTCAATTGGCAAGTGATTGTGCATTTTTGCATAGTAAAATATTGAGCCCTTAACTAATTCTGAACGTGGAGTAGGTAGGTGAAGGTCGTGCTCCACGGGATTATTGTTTATATATATATATATATATATATATATATATATATATATTTATAATTATTGTTATATATTGTTTTGTTATATAAGATATATAGTGGAATTCCGAAATTCGGCCTTTGATGAAATACCTGGAATTCGTTTGAACATTTTTTCTAAGAAGGTCTATTTATTTGTTTGTTTCTTAATTTTCTAGAACTATTAGAATTCTTTTGAGATATATAGGGAGTTTGTATAGCCCAGTTTAGTTTAGTTTATAATGTATAGTAATAGTGAACAGACCAAAATAGAAAGTAATCGAAGAATTCAAATGAATTATTTAAATTAATTTAGTGATAGTGGTAAGTGAATTATATAAATTAGTTGAGTGTATTATAAGGTATTTGAATAAATTGAAATAAATCAATAAATAAATCACAATAACATAAATAGCACAGCTCTGGAAAATAGTGAAAAATGTATGATTTATGCTATGGTATTCAATATACGCATAATTGTGAATGACAATAAACATGCATGACCACATCAAAAGAGCCCATTAGATACAAATTAGAGCTAGAATGTCAAATAATACAACAGAGAATTACATGTAAGTACCTTAAAATTGATATAACCATTTATGGAGACGTAGAAGACGAGGTAAAAAGACAAGTAGTTTGAGCAAATAAGGTCGCGGGATGTAATCAGAACAAACACCTAAGACAAGAAACGAATGTGTGAAACAAAATTGTAACAAATCTCTTATTATTGTTTTGGAGATTTATCAAATATTCACCCCTCGTTAAATAGAAATAAACAGAATATATGATGTTATCTGAATTTCTATACTAGGTTAAACTATCAATCGTAATATTTCATTGAATATAATATTACCTCTTTATTCTTTTCTTTTACAGGTAAGTACCTCATATTGAAAGAATATATTTTGGCTGAAAGCGGTAAGTGTTAATCGAGTTGATATATGCAATAGTGATACTTCGATTCACAATGTAAGTAGATGAGTGTAGACCTATCGGATTACTTTGCACATGGAAACCATACTTTTGATATATGTCTCATAACGAGGATATGAGCTTTTTCAAATATCAGAACAATTTTCGAGGGTTACTACTTAGGTTTTGGCTTTATCGCCTTTTAAAATATTTTCCAATAAAATCAAAACTTGAACCTATTGTCGAAGCATTTTTTCATTCGGATTGAGGCACCTCCAAAACATGTGCTTTCAATGAATCAACCGCTTTTTCAGGTGTAGGTAAACGTTAACCTCACAATTTATTTTTGATCTGCGGAAATAAGAGAAAATCATTGGGTGCTAAACAATGGATTGTTCAAAAACGTTTTTGATTAGTTTCAGGTTCATATGCATAGATCTATGATTCGTCTCGCTTGTGACGGGCTTATAGACATCTTTTGCAGCACCGCGATTGAATTTTTTAGCGTTTCATTGCACCAATCAACACGAACTGTTATTGAGCGAATATCAAATTATGCAGTATCCAAAGGTAACAAATCTTTTTGACACTCTAATATTCATGCGATATATAATGTATGGTACTTAATCACCAACAGTTGAAGCGATTTGATCAGCACACTGTTGTTAGTTTAATCCACATCGAAGGTCGTGGAAAATGTTCGCAATTTAATTCCATTTTTTGACCAAGATGAATGTTTCAAGTATCTATAAACAACTCGAATAGCCCTCATATGACAAAGCGTTCTAAGTACATTTACCATTAAATATGTCAAACTTTATGCTGACAAGGTCAGATTTGATATATTCACATCAGTGTTGCCATATCTTAAAACATAAGTAACAACACTCGTACGTTGATTTCATTACCAGTATTAGTAAAAAAATGAGAATTTTCAGATTAGAACTTAGAACAATAAAAAGACAATATTAAAAGCTAGTTTGGTTACCTTGAAATTTGAATTGTGTTACGATCGGAATAAAAAGAATACTCAAATAATTAATTTATGTTTCCAAATATGACTTGACACTGACAATTTGCTTACTTTACATGAATCCATAGATCACCAACATCATGAATATCAAAATAAAAATAGAATCAAATTGGAAATCTTTTTTAACATAAAAAATTAATTTTTCCTTGGTTGTTTCATCTCAAAAATATGTAGCAATTATCAGTCAAAAATGCGTCCTTTCCAATAATTTTTGACTGTTAATAACTGGATCGTCGTGGATTTGTCGGAGTTGTTAACGCAGTTATATATTTTTTTTCTCGCATTGATTGATTTTTAGTCTATTTTCTGAATACTGAGATATCTTCCCTATTTAGACAGCGTCACAATCATTGCAAAGTATTTGATATTACTTTTTTTGTTTTTGAGTGTTTTGAATTTTGGTTTAGTGAAATGTATGGATAATGTATTATTTCATTCATGAACTATACATATTTATTGAAATAATTCCATTGTTGTTGGGAAAGTCCTTGTACATATGGTGAGGATAAATGTTTAATATTTTGACTTTTAGTTTTTGTTTTGTTTCTTAATTGATTATAGTATTTATTTACCCTCTTCTTTAATATGTTGTTTATAATTTTTTCCGGATAATTATTTTCTTTTAATGCAGTTTTTGAATAGCTAAGTATTCAAATTCAGGATCTAATAGTTGGATAGATCTATCAGATAAACTTATTGTCACTGATTTTTTTGTGACATAGGATGACATCAATTGAAGTTAAAATATCTTAAGGACCAAGTTGGTGAGTATACCAACCATACTCTTACATTTTTGTTAATTTGATGTAAGTGACATCAAGAACATTCATTATATTATTTTGTTTGTTCTCGATTGTGAATTGATTTGTATGATAAGAATTGAATTTTTGTTAATCACGTTTCCAATTTTATTTTTTGGTACAGCAGTAATGCAATTATTTGCATAAGAGAAAAAGAATGGAATATAAAGAGAGTTTCCTCAAGATCTTCCATTACTAATTTTAAGTGTAAGTTCTAAAGCTCTTCGTTTTGAGGTTTTTCTGTATATTCTTTAATTTCGTTTTATTTTATTATTAATATATTTTTCACAATCGTCATAGGAATATTTGTATGCAAAGAAACAATGTCTATTGAAATAAATACTTATTCGTTAGGAATTTTTATATTACTAATTTTTTTCTGGAATCACAAGTGTTTTTGATATATCATTTGTTATTTCCTTAATATTTCGCAAATAATTAGATATATTTTAGGGTATATGGAATTGTGAAGTAAAATTTAAAGCTCTATTTAGTAATTTTTTTTAATACAACTACGAATAATTTGCCTGAAGCTGCTACATATTTTCGAGATGTAAAAACAAAAAAAAATTTATTTTTTATGCTTGAACACATTTCTATTTTCATTTTATTCTCATTTTTATACTCATAGTGCAGGGGATATTTTAAATAATATAAATACGCAAATAGTCAGTGTAAACTCAACAACCGAACAGGTCGAAACGTAAAATTTTTGTCTGCCTTCGAAAAATTATAAAAAGAAACTAATTTCAAACAGAAGAGACCTAAAATCAAAATGATTTAGAAATTTAACATATCTGAAAGTCTAAGAAATAAGAAATTAAAGAAAATTATAAATAATTCCGCCCCAATTTTTGGGTATTTTTTGTTTGTCGAAATATACGAAAACATTACTTAGAACTGAGACTACAGGAAGATTTGGCAGCTTCTAGTCTAAAGAACCAAATATCGTAAGAATTTAGATAAAAAGAACAATAAAAAAGCTTATAATTTCTGTCTTTTTTTACAAAAATGTGTATTTGTGAAGTAAAAGGTATAGAATTAAATTAAATTAGGATTAATACTAGGTTAATTTATTAACAAAAAATGAATTAATTGGAGTATATTTATTTCATAATACAGCCTTAAACCAAAACATAATGAAAAATTCAAACCAATTGCAGTTCTATTATCACCATCAACAGGGTTCTAAGAAATTTGCACAGACCACAGATCAAATTCTTTTCTGCCTAATGGGAACTCATCCTCATAGGACGCAATAACCTAATAATCGAGATAAACTGAGAGGAAGAATACTGATACATAAAATTTTTTGTTAACTTAAATGAAATCATAATATTAACAATATAGGTTACTTTATGAATACATTGCCATAAATATAATCTTCTATTCTTAAAGTAATCTTGATTTTAACTATTTCCACGATTTCCTCATACTTTCCTCATACTAAGATTTCAATAGAAATATCACCGTTATCATTATAAACGTCCTCATCACAAGATCTAACCGAAGCCAAAAATATTGGAAGAGGTAAAAATATTGAAACTATTTCTAGATTAGAGGACTATAAGGACCGTATAGAATCTAATGAATTTATTACAATAGTAGACAACACACGATAATCAACAATTTACGCAATTTTAATGCCCAATTCAAGAGTTTAACAATAATGACTGTACCTGGGGGAGAAACAATTGTTTGTTACATTTTCATTGTATTAGGTCTGAACTCTATTCTCTATTTGAATAAATTCAAGCCTGAAGATTAACAATTATTCAGTTAATGAATGAAGGGCAGTAAAATTGTTGAAATGACCCTTTCGAACTTTCCTTAAAACAACTTCTCTGAATGTGCAGAAGTTAAGTCATTGGCGTGGTTTCGAGTGCTTTCATGGTTTGTTCAAATTCCAGGGATAAGAAATATTTTTCTCTTCTCTGCAAAGCCTCTCTTCATTTGGCATTGGTTGATAAGAAGGTTGAAATAACGGAATAAAACAAGATGGGGCATAGTAAGCTTGTGTATTATGTTCATCTAACAAATGAATTTATTTTTAAAACAACTCTAAAATTGATAGATAAAGAATAAACTTGGCAGAAAATCAATTCCTAGTTTCAATCTTCATGTTCAATACTCAAATTCTGCAATTTTCCTCCTTATAAGAGCTTTTGGCAATTTATTCAAAGAAAATTTGCATAATGGGTCCAGTCAACCAGAAGAGAAGCACTCTGGTGGTACTGTTTCGGGATGAATCACTCTGAAAGATTCCATGTACACCGTCTCGCTTCCTTGCAGAATTTTGTGAGAAAGACGATCAAGACGATAACCTTTTTCTAGATTGTATCGTTATTGCGACCGTATCTCGGTAATGCTTTCGACGAGAAACTTGTAGATGTGAAGATATAATCTCGTTGAGAGCAGCATAGATACTAAAGTCCATTAGAACTTTGTAACTGGAAGACGTAATCTCTATTTACACATTCATCTAATTCTCCATCGAGGTTGGTAGAAATAGTTGAAAACTATTAATGTTATCTCTCGAACGGTTATAATTTTCGCTTCAAATCTCATTATATCTGAAAATAAGTGAAAAATTCCTCGCATTCTTGGTGCGACTATAGTGCATTTTTTACCGTTACTCAGTTTTGTAAAGGTAAAGAAATGTCACATTTCCGTTAATATAATTAACTTTCTACTAATAATTCTCAAAATTTCTTTCGTTCTGGCACATCTACAGCTATACAGGAATGAGAAACCCCGAGCTCGCTGCATGCTTCCTTTGAGGAAATATCACTGATACAAACAGAGGGACGGATGAACAAATCACTAGTGAAATTTTTCTTGTAAAAACTGCGCTATTACTAATAATTAGCAATCATACTACCCTACTAAAAGTAGATTTTGTATTTTGATATTTATTTGAGGGTAATTCATTTAAAATTCAAAGTTGTGGCCGCTCCACGTTAAATGGGAATTTAAAGATTTCTCCTATTGTTTCATTTCCAACAGATCCCTAAGCAATATTGAAGACTATATACCACTTGAGATTATTACTAATAATAAATTAATAGAAGTATACCAATTAAAATTATGTTAGAATTGGAATTACGTTATATTTTTTTCTATTAATTTTTATACAGGGTGATTCATTAAGAATGTCCAATCTCTGAACTATACATTCTAGACCTCAAAATATGATGATTCTGCTCAACATGTCTCAAGCAAATATTGCTAGTTTCCGAGATAAGGGGTGTTCATAGTTTAAATTTGAATTTTGATTTTCGCCATAATTTTTTATGTTTTCACAATTTCTATTTGAAAATTGGCAATTTTACGTTTTTTGGCATGAGGAATCATAATTTGTACTCTAATTTAACATTGCTTAAAGGGCCTAATAGGGCGCTAGTTACACTTGTTTGTGTTGATTAAATCAAAGTAAACTTTTTTTAACTAAACTTACAACTAAAATAATTAAAAAAATATTAAAAAGCGTTAAATTCTACAAAAAAAGTTTATTATTCCTTAAATATATAACAATAACAAATTTGTAAACAAAAATAAAAAACTTCAAAGCAAATGCTCAAAATGCCCACCATTTACTTCAACACACTTTATGATCCTATTTCGTAAAGATCTTTTAATATCCCCGTATCTCCGAAACTAGCAATATTTGCATGAGCAATGTTGAGCAGAATCATTATATTTTGAGGTCTAGAAGCTACAGTTCTTCAATATTTAAACAACTTTCACACCCCGTATTTTTAATATCGTGATCCTCAGCATGGTCCCGATTTTTCTCGTTATAAAATGAACCTTTAAGAACATTTTCCAAAAAATTTGACCCCAATATTCCAATTATCTTAGCCTCAATGAATTTTTCAATCAGCATATGTTTTTCTTCAATATTGAAACAACTTTCACACCCCGTATTTTTAATATCGTGACCCACAGCATGGTCCCGATTTTTCTCGTTATAAAATGAACCTTTAAGAACATTTTCCAAAAAATTTGACCCCAATATTCCAATTATCTTAGCCTCAATGAATTTTTCAATCAGCATATGTTTTTCTTCAATATTGAAACAACTTTCACACCCCGTATTTCTAATATCGTGATCCACAGCATGGTCCCGATTTTTCTCGTTATAAAATGAACCTTTAAGAACATTTTCCAAAAAATTTGACCCCAATATTCCAATTATCTTAGCCTCAATGAATTTTTCAATCAGCATATGTTTTTCTTCAATATTTAAACATCTTTCACGCCCCGTATTTCTAATATCGTGATCCACAGCATGGTCCCGATTTTTCTCGTTATAAAATGAACCTTTAAGAACATTTTCCAAAAAATTTGACCCCAATATTCCAATCATCTTAGCCTCAATGAATTTTTCAATCAGTATATGTTTTTCTTCAATATTGGACATTCTTAATGTATTGATTGATACATAGAGCAATAACCTTATATGAATCACGTGGATAGTTTCTTCTTGCATGGTATTTCCTGGACCTATAATCAAAATTTTTCTATAGAAAGTGTATTCTATTATTTTTGTAACTATTTATTGTATTCAAATGTTATAAACATGTGTAGTCGTTTTAGACTTCTTATTGCCCTACATTCTAGAGCATAATGAGGTAAGATACAAAAAAAGGAAAATCCCTAAACACAACTAAATCCCATGGGATCTTAGTTAGTTCATCACACTACAAAATAAAAAAAATTGCGTGCTCTAAGCATATTGCTATTCTCATCGCTCTTTATTCGGTATTTCTATCTCTTCCTACTGTTGTATTCCGAACAACCTTTAATAGACCATTGACAGTTTCACAAGTGATTCAACAAGTAAGCCATGTATTCGCTTGCGAGAATCCCTCGGAATCCGTGGGTGGTTTTTGCGCTTTCTCAAGTACCATGCAATCAAAGCCATTCCCAAAACACGAATAAACTTCCTCGAATTGTAACATTTCCCTGAATCAATTTCGAACTACGAAGAGTGTGTAGCACATGGTCACACTTTATCAACGACGAACCACTGTAATGCTAGTACTGAATCACTGCTATTATGCGATTTGGTAACATAACGGCGCAATTCTCGCTATGCGACGTTGATGTTGAAGAAGATGTGGAGATTTTCGGAGTTTATTACTTTCGGAGACCGAAGGTAAACTGGTTACCTTCAGTTTTCGAAAACGATAATTTGGTTATCGCATCAAACAGTGTAATTGTGAGGGTTGGTGTAGTGGTAGTGTAAATAGTGTATCAAGTATGGACATCACCAATGGTTATAACTTTGTTAAGACCGAATTATAATCAATATTGTACCTTATAATCTAGTTACCAAATTTATTCTCTTGATAAAACATCTGCAAAACATGCAACACATATTCACGATTTATTAAGTGATGCTTTAATTCTTGAACCTAGATACAACTACATATAAACCAATGCATTATTTTGTTAATCTGTGGGAAATACAATTGGAAACAATAATTAAATTCAATTTAGAGAGAATTGATATTGTTTGTGGACAGATTTTACCTCGTCTCTTTGATTTCATCTTTTCTCATGCATCTGGAGTAAGGCTTAGAAACATTTCAATTTGCTCTATCTGATAAGGTTTAATATTTATTCGGCTTATACACCTATATAACTTTTTTTTGATTAACGCGATTAGTACTGATTACTTATTAATCATTTTCTTTTATGGATTTAGTTGAAGATGGCAGGTTTAGTATTTTTGCGATAAATATGCTACTAAATATTGTTTCATTTGAGTTTTCCATATAACTTATCCAAAGGGGCTTTTGATCTCAATAGTAATATATGACTAAGTTGGAATTTCTGGAATCGTTGGCTACATTCATATTCACTGATAACATCACCACTACACCAACACTCATAATTACACTGTCTGACTTATCTGTTTTATACTAAATTTTCCCACTAATAAGCGTTCTCCCGCGAAAATTAACTCTAGCGAGTAAACTGGCGGTAATCTTCACATTCATTCCTTGACTATTAAACTATAGAGTGGGCTCTAAGGAATTGGCCCTCAATTTCAATGCTTCCAAACGCATCCAATAATTTATTATTGGATACATTTTTTAACAATTCTGTATTATTGATATTTATGTCATTATTGTGCAGCGTCCTCGGCAATGCCTGATTTTCTGGTCCGTCCTTATTTCAAATGATCTGTGTTCTCTTTAAACCCGACAATAACGGATCTCTTAGTTTGCCCAATATACTTTCTGTCACAATCACCACAGCTAATTTCATATATACACACTCTCTTCTAAATTTGGTATTTTATCCTTAGAATTGCCCAACAATTGTTTTAATGTATTCTTGGATTTATAAACCAATTTAAAATCTACTCTGCTAGATATGGGTAGTCTAAGCAGTGTATTCAGGAAAATATGGTATCTAAGTTGCTTTCTCTTTATAAAAATTTAACGTGGCTTTTCATTTTCTATGTTAGATAATAAAAAATTTAGGAATTCATGGAAAAAGTTATTGGCAGCAGCGATATAAAAGTATACTGTATCATTAAAATGGTAAGATTGAAACCGGAATTTTGTTTTGTAGCAAAATTATCTATTTTTCGAATTTGCACTCATTGACATTACTTAGATTCAAAAAAATTAGAAGGAATAAAAAATCATGGTTCTATGTTATATGTAACTACCAAAGAATACAAACGTTCAGCATTTAGATATGTCGCTAAGCAAAGAGCATGCGAAATAAGGATAAGGTTTTCATGGGATAATGAAAACAAGTTTAGTTCTCGAATTAATTTTAGAATCAAGAAAAGGAATCGATCATTATCATTGAAATTAATGTCAGTTGATGCTATTTACCTTCAGAATGTCAGCAATGGAAAAAATTCGAATTGTACCCAAAACCCTATAAAACTTATCCCCTTAAACAGACCATCCCCAAAATTCCCGAAACTATCCAAATTTTTACATGTAGTTTATTTTTGTTATAATAAATGAATGATGTATTTATTCAATAATGCTTTTAGTATATGATATGATGTTTATACGGGTTACAATTAGAAAGTAAGCAACAGTTCGAGAGTTTATAAATTTATTAAGAAACAACACTTTCAGTTGACAATACAATAAATGAACAGAGCACACACCAAAAGTGACTGAGTTTATTTTCCAAAAAGGCGTATTGCCACCTCGATACTGGACATCAATTATCATGCAAGTGAGCATAAAACTCAAGACATTCAGAATGTTTGCTTGAGAAAAATCAGTCCATTCCTCAATCAGGGCCAATCGTAACTCTTCACGTATTGATGGAGCAGATATGCGACGTCTTACACGTCTTTTGCGCTGGTCCCAAATATGCTCAATAAGATTAAGATCGGGGCTCTGAGCGGGCCAGTCCATTTTTGAAATACCAACCTTTTCAAGGTACTCCATTACCATTCTTACCTTGTGCAGTCGAGCATTATCTTGCATTAGCAGAAAACCATTACCAACAAATCCAGCATATCATAGTACATAATCTTCAAGAATCTCTGCAACATGTCGTGCTGTCAGTGCGCCTCTGGGCGTGTGTGCCTCAAAAGAAATACCTGCCCAAAAAATTACTCAGCCACCCCCATACGCAACCCAATAGCAATAAAATGTTGAAAATAAATCTATTTAACAATACATAACATTCGTCTGAAATAACGCAAAAGATAGTAATATATTAGTATATAATTCAGATGGGATTTTCGATTATCAAATGACCATAAGCTTAATTATTCCCTTGAAAACTCAATTCCAAAACAATCAATTCTAATTTCCATTTGATCGACATTTCATTTACTATTTTCAAATTATACAGTATAGTTTTTCATATCTCACATTTTTGTAGTTTTGACTTAAATTTTTAGAAATTGCTAGAACATATATTAAACACACTTATCATTAATTTACATTAACCGAGGCTATCCGCATCGGCACCCCTACGAAAAATCACCAATTTAGGTGGACAGAAGTCAAGTCAAATTTGGAGTTTCTGAGTGCTTGATCTATTTATTATTAATTGGTAAGACGCTTAGTACTGATATATCTCGCCATACCATGTTTATAAATAAATAGTAATTAACTGTATCATTACTGTTTTGCCATTTATTATATTCAAGGTGTATATAGCGTAAAGTCTTTTCGCTTTTATTTGACAATGGACATTGCTAAGACAGGTAAACCTACTTGTAGAGTTAATTTGGCAATTTGTAAATGTATCTATTTATTCCATAATGAAAAACTATATAACCCCCAAATTACCCCCAATTAGTTCTTAGATGCTGCAAAGAAATTTTGCGATTTTTTCCGTTTTTGGAGATACGTAATTTATTCCAGATTCAACACTTCGAATAAGGAGGAGGACATTTTTTGACAAAATTTAAGAAAGGTGGAAAAAATTTTTTATCAATACTCTACTTTGCTTGATTTAGATGACTTTGATTTCAGTTATTCAACCTACTTGTCAACGCTCAGGACGCTCCGAAAAAAGTTTCGAATGTTCTAGTGATACACGATTAAAACTAAACGGATCTACTTATGACGATTTGTATTCCGAACATAGCGTTCATATTATGAAATGTCAATGTTTTCCAATTGGAAAATTGACTAAAAAGGTTCAGGAAGCCATAAATAACAATTTTCGAAGTTTCAAGGAACGGAATATGAGAAAAATTTAATGAATCGTGACAAATATTGATTGAGTGACTCTTGAAAAATGCCATACCCATTTCATAGCCAAAGCTGTCAGATCAGGGGATCAGCATATTATAATACAAGTGAACAAATTAATTAGTTGCTTAATGTTTATAACAAAAATAAATATTATTCTTACAATCCATTTTTTTTAAGTTTCCTAAATGATTTAAGATACATCTATTAGATGAATTACACCACTCGGAGAAGATAATTAGATTTGTTGTATTATTTTTCCAATATTCTAGATTTTATGTTAAATGTAGAAATGTCTTAGGTCTTATCAAATAAATTTGCTTTTGACGAGTATGCGCTAGCTATCTGTGTCAAAAATTAATTAGATTTTTCCCATTATTTTTCCGTAATCTCAAAGGTTAAATATGAAAAGTCTCTAAATGTTGTCCACCTAAACGGTTATATTTTCCACTGTGCGGCAGAATACTTCGATCTTACGCTACTTACTGTTCTGTCGACTTTTAGTGGTAAATCCGCGCCTGCACCAAAATTTGTATATGAGAGATTTCCGAGACTTGATTTCATAACAAAATAATAAGGGAACGAAGGGAACTGAAACGTACTTGGAATTAATAACTTCTGTCTGTTTTGAATATTTGACTCCCGTTTATGTTTTTTAGACAGTAGAAACTCTCAACTTTCCATGAATAGTTATGTAGTTGCGTAGAGTTCAGTATTACTATAATTGCTATAAATAAATAATTATTACCATATGTCCAAAAAAAAAATCAAACCTATCCCGTAAGCTTAGAATTATTATTTAATAAAAATACAAATAATTTAATCGACTACTGCTATATATTTGAGATGCAAAGACTAGGCAAAAATTGATTTTTCTTATTAGAACAAATGTCTATTTTGATTTTATTCTTATTTTGATATTCATAAAGGTAATTTATTGATCAATATAAATACGTAAATTGTCAGTGTCAATATCATATTTGATAAAGACTTGAAGAAAAATCGAAACGTCAATTGTATCTTTCTTCCAAAAATTATTAAAAAACTAATTTTTAAACAGAAGAGTCCTAAAATCAAGAAGATTTATAAACATAAACCAATCAAAAGGTCTAATAAATGAAAAATATATATAAAAGGAATCATATATATATATATATATATATATATATATATATATATATATATATATATATACGCATCATGGACCTCGTTCACACGAAATAGCAACAACACCAAAGTCAAATCGTTTGATGGGGTTGCATACATTGAAACAGAGACCCAAATACTTGGAAAAGCTTTCACCACCCCAATAGCACATGCCACCCTCACCGCTTCGGCCACAGTCACCTATGATGTATTTCCACCATGCATTCCGTGCGAGACTATCTGCCTTTAATTAAGGCTAAGAACAATTTAATTTTGTCCGTGGGTGTGCATCAGTATGAAAGGGATTGACAAAGGGTCAATAGAACTCTGAGAGAAGCAGAAATTATTGCTGATATAGCTCGGAGCGAACTATGTTTTTATTCAAAATGTTAGGCATGGAAATAGTTTATCATTCGTTTCTATTTTAAAATATTAATTTTTGAATACTGCTAATTCGCTGACATGTTTTGTTGCTAAATCTAGCTAAAGAAATTGTAGAAGAAAATAGTTTTGCTCCATGTAGATAAAGCTTGTTTCTATTTTAAAATATCAATTTTTGAATACTGCTAATTCGCTGACATGTTTTGTTGCTAAATCTAGCTAAAGAAATTGTGGAAGAAAATACTTTTGCTCCATATAGATAAAGTGGTTGCTCATTCATCCGTTGTTTTCAGAAAAATTATCCTCTAACTTGAAACAAACGAAGAAGTGACGAAGCAGATACCGCTGTCCCATCTGCAAAACTATCGAAATATAAAAGATATTTATCAACGTGAAATATTTTATTTTTCCAGTGAAAAAAGTTTTTTATTGAGTTTCTGTCAAACTGCCCTCGTATATTGTCATTTATAGCAAGAATAATTAGTTCCAATTTGTACATAAAATTGTAGAATAGTCAAATGGTATTCCATTTAAATTCTCAATCAATCAGTTTTCAAAACTACTGCATAATCAACCGTATAATTTCAAATAATAGCACCGTAACTCTGTTTCCCATTTTACAATTTATTATCTTGTATAGTAATTTCCAATTACGTCTGTTTAATTCCTCGATAATTACAATTTGAAATGATACACGTATACGGCTAAATCCATAAAAAATATACATTGATTCATACAGATATTGTCCTGTTTAGTATATGGCATAATCAGTTGAAATTAGTTTAAGTCGTAAATTAACCGAAATACTCATATAATTTTCAACTAAAACCAGAGTCACGTTTTGTACGATTTCGATATGAAATATTTCTCGATTGTGCAATATTTTTGGAATAGAAGAAATAAACAATTGTTTTTATATGCATATTGTATCATTACTACACTCTTCAATCGCTTCTAATATAAATACTGAATGTTTTGTGAGCTTGCAACCATTCAAATCTCTAATTTTCCATAATTTTTAAGAAATTCAGAATACCAATCAATCACCAATTGAGCATCCCAGTTTCGGCAGTTTTTTGTTAATTCTCTCTTTTTTGTTAATATAAGAATAATATTTCTTAGTTTTAGGTTAATTCTCTATTAGAAACTTTTAATGCCTTTTCCATAACTCCTAAATCCACAAATACACTCCATGTATCAGATTCTCATTCTCGAAAAGTCGGAAAAATTAAAAAAATTTGCATGGCTTCCTAATCAAAAAGACGTTTCGGACAAAAGTTGTCAGGAATTCTGTGATTTTTTGCAGATCAACATGAATTTTATATAAATAGGTACATACTTAAATAGTTCACAAAAAATTACGTTATAGTTATTCTATCAACTCGGTGTCCTAAATTAGAATTACACTCTATAAAATGATTTTTGTTAGGTTCGCTAGAAAATCTTCTTCAGAGTTCATCCGATCCGGAATCTGAGCTTTATCACTAGTATTTATCATCACGGTTTTAAATCATCTATATTTATCAAACTTTGGTTTTAATAGTAATAGGCTTCGCTAAAAAATAAAGAGTTCAAACTTACCGTATCTGTATAACTAAATATATTCTATTTTCAATACCTAACCGGCTGAAGTAATACTTTATTACCAACGTACAGTGTAGAAATAAAAAATTTCTCCATGAAAGCAAAATTATGGAATGACACGACTCAAAACCTCTATCATATATCATATATTTCTCTAAATTACCAGTTTTTTAAGAACTTCACATACTACACTATAAGCAGCTGGAGAAAAATCACACTATATAGATAATACTACATGGGCTATTATACGTAATCCTGATTTTCCTGAAGTTGATTATAATCCTAAGGTTACAAACATGGGACGGTATTGTATTATTGTTTCACATGTTCATTCATTTACTTTGTTCATACATGTCTTCAAACTACACTGTATGGAGTCATATTAACCATCAGACATTAGTTTTTGCAGAATATGGTAAAGCGAAGATTTTTATTTAGTTTAGTAGGGATAATAATACTTGAATAAACATCTTCATCGATTGATATATTTGCTCTATCAGTAAAAGCCATTTCACATTTATTAATAAAAAATCAACAATGAGTTAGAAGACATTGAAGTCAATATCTCTCATCAACTGTTTCCTTTTTAATTTTGTACCGATATTATCAAAACAGTTGATGTAAAAAGTGATTTCACGAGACATACATGATTACGACGACTACTTCATAAGGCTCCTGTCAAATATAACAATGCAAAAAAAACATTAGTATTGCAAGTATCAATAAATTTCGTATTATGAACTATTAGTTGTAACATCTCATTTTAACATTTGCAACATTTTAACAAACGAACATTATGTCATTATGTAGGTTTGTTTATATACTTGCTATAGGTCGTAATTTCTGGTGAAGGGACAATCATATATATATATATATATATATATATATATATATATATATATATATATATATATATATATATATATATATTCCACCTTGAAGTATTTTATAAATTTAGAGTCTCTTGGAATTTGTTTAGGAGGAGTTTTCTAAATTAGTTTCATTGGGCACATTATAGATCGAGTTTTCATCCGTCTCCTCTTCAACACTTTAGTGATGTAATTTCTCTTGCTTTTAAGACATATCTGTGGATATGTAAATAGAATTTATTTTGTTTATTGTGTATATATATTTGTTGAAATTTAAATCATTGATTTACAAAAATTAATAACTATTTCGCCGCTTCCTAGATGGGCTCTGAATGTAAAGAAATAAACAATTTCCGACACGTTATCTCTCTCAAACCGGCGATCAACCCGGAGAGTAGAGACAGTTTCAATTGTTGAGCTTTCTAGTAATAACATAATGTATCAAAGTGGTTCACATTCTTCGAAAGAATATAGACAAGTTTTTTACTTTTACAAATATGTGCACATATTCTATTGTGAATTAACCGTAGATGCTTGATTGGAGAACAGAGATTCAATGAACTGCTACAGAACCCACTAGCTCCTTAAGACTGTAAAAACTACTAAAAAATACGTGTATCGATATAAAACGCAGATTCTTTAAGGATGACCATAGTTGTGTTTTATGAATGCTCAACTAAATGCCTTTTTAAATGTTCTGTCAATTGAAGGAACATAAGTTCACTAAATGGGAATGTTAATAGATAAAATTGTGGTTATTGAAGTGACAAAACATTTTTAGTAGCACTGATAAAAACTTTGAAATGCCATTTCTACTCAAACTTATGGGAAAGGTAATATAATTGGAAGTTAATTTTTGGCGTTCGATTGCAAGTATAGTCTCAAACGACCAATAGTCAGATTAAAGAATTTGAATGGAAATAAAAGTCGTCATTGAAGATATTTCAACGTATTCTTCCAAAACCACTTTGATCTAGTCTCAAACTTTTTTACCAGATAAAATATTCATCCGATATAATGGTAGGTCACTGTTTTTATTATAATATTTTATACGAGAGTTATTACTACTTTGAGATAGAGGTACATCCAAAACATGTGTTTTGAACGCATTAACCGCTTTTTCGGGTGTAGAATAAATCATTCTGGCAAAAAATTTGATGTACCATCCAGAATTGACCGTTATACGTTATTCTAATGGAACGGTGACAACATGTCTAGTTATTCCGATAAAACAGGTGACTATTTGCTTCAAAGTGCTTCGTGCACAAACAAAATTTGTTGGATTCAGCTCGTTTGAAAGACCCAGTCGATTGTTGTTTAGTTCATATACATGGATCCATTATTCATCGCCTGTCACGACCTTATAGTCGTCTTTTGAAACACTGTGATTGAATTTTTTCGCCATTTCTCTGCACCAATGGTCACGAACTTTTTTAGAGCGATTATCATTATATTATACGGTATCCAACGCGAACAATTTTTTCAACATTCAAATGCTAATGCAATATTGAATGTATGAAAGTGGAATTAATAACCAAGTATGATTCAACCTCATGGATGTCCCATGGCGATCTTGAAATATCAGTTTACACACTGCTGATTTTGGAAGACGTTCAAGAAATTCATCCTGTAGCAATGTGTGATCACGTTGAATTCGAAAAACCAGCGAAACACGGTGTCCCGAGATCATCCCCCGAAAATGTTCGCATTTGATTCCATTTGTTAATCAAGATTAATGTTTTAAGTATTTGTAAACAAGTCAAATAGCACTTGTATGACACGTTCTGAGTACGTTCACCTTTAACGTGTCAAACTTTTTGATAGCAATGTCAGACTTGACATATTCACATAAGTGTTGTTATATCTTAAAACTCAATTAGCAGCCCTTGTATAAATATTTTAGCAAGAATTCTTTGATTGTGACCTATTTTACCAATTTCACAAACCATCCATAAATACAAATTCACATTGCACTATTTTCAATTGTTGCGGGATTTGATCAATTTAGAAAACTAACGACTAACGTTATCTAGTTATCAGTGTATGTGCGTGTAAGCTCTACAGAATGTTAAATTCGAATTGGTTTATTTTTGTTCGAGCACGTGTAGCTGATTTCGTACTAGGAAAACGGGTATATAGGATTTATACACTAACAACTAATGCATTGAACATGAAAAGATGACATTGATTGTACTACATGGTGGTTAGATTGCTGCAAATAGTTTCAGCCCACACATGCTGAACGGTAATAATGAGAAGAGAAGAGGATGAAAAGAGATTTGGAATCGATATAATGGTGTAGAGATGGCCAGTTCCACTTGTAACGCCCTATTGTCGCTCCGAGACGGTTTGACGCCAAAGTTCAGGTATCGGTTTTCTCGGACGTCAGATTTTGTATTGTGGTATGCTCCACTTGCTCTGGGGAGCATCAGTGAAGGAAATAAAATACTCCAGGGGTCTGTATGGGGATTACGAATACGCTGATGCCAGTTGAACAGATTTTATTCGCCCTACTCTGTTGGTATTCGCTGCTAATGCCCTACATAGCTTTTTGGGTAAGGAGTCGTATAAGAAAGAGAAACTAGGTTTAAAAAAATTTCTTTCATTCAACCCTAAAATGGAAATGAACTATACATGGAAATACATCAATATTTTAAAAAAGCAAAGCTGGGGAAAGCAGTGACAAAAAAAGTGTGCGGTGCGACAAAGCGAAAGCGGGGGCATGCAACAAGCTAGGTTAAGCGGGCGCGGCTAAGGTGGGGGATGCTCTTCTCAAATATCGCGTTAGCAATTACCTCATGCGCGTTGTATGTATTCCGAGAACAATTTTGCAAAGTGTTGTCCCACTCCGCTGGTTAAAGGCCCAAATACGACCACAACTGATTTGTGAATATTCAGCTCCTCCAGTAGCAGTTTTCTTTATCGCCGGCATAATCGGTTGGCTAAAGGCACAAGTACGACCACTACTGAGATGTGAATACTCTGCTCCTTCGGTGGCAGTTTCCTCAACCCACGAGATCTGAAGCTCGGTGGTTGAGAACAGCTATACCATAAATATGATAAATCAAGCTCACCTCCGATTATTACCTGAGCGGTCCAATGTGGTCTTCGGCGGTTGTTTCAGGTACTATTACTGACTCACCTCTTAAAATTGATCTATCTAGGTTTACCTGGGTTTTTCCCACTTAAGATTCGACGGATTGACGCAGGAAGAATGAGTCTACTTCGGGTCTTGTCTTCGCTGTAGGCTGCCTGGTGGACGACTGCGGTTTCTTCGAGAACTGCCTTTTCTCTTCCAAATATTAAGACGGCTACCAGTATTTCCCTCCTACAAATCCGCTGAACCTGCGTGGATTCTAGTTGGAACTTGGAAAAATATTTCTACTTACAACTGTATTCTTGGTTTGGCTACACCAGCTTTGATGAGGACGGCGGAACGACTTCGCTTCTTGACAAGGTATTGTCTCTTTTATTACTCCCTTTCTCTAGCGGTGCGAAAGTAGGGTCGCCTTGGCTACGGTTTCTTGAGTTTCGAAGCGCAGGGAAGAATAAAACCCTTGTATATAGTAGTTTCGGAGGTTAATTATATTTTACATTTGAACCAGGCTATTCCTCAAGCTATACTCGAAAAATAACGGAGATATTAATTTACCCGTTAAATCTGTAATATCGTTGCTTTCACGTCTTAGCAAAATAGTAAGTTCATTACACATTACTTATTATTGTATTCATTATGATGTATATGATGTATATGGTGCAGTATTGATAATTTCGGTATGGTGAGAAATTGAAAAGGAAATCCTGCTTTGAAATGCAGTGAAATATAGAGGCTGCTCTATTAGAAGTGATAAAGTAATGGATGTTTGACTATGGCTCAAGTAACATTCAATATTGCAACACCCTATCATGAAAAAAAAACAAATATCACAATCGATGTATTCTCAATCACCGTTCTGAGCTACTATTGTCTAAATTAAATGGATTCGACGGGAATAAACTTCTATGCCAGCTCTCCACTTCTACAAAAAATGAAATATCTCATGATCGGTAAAATCTGGAAGATGAACTAAATTTCCACGTAGAATTCTAAGTGTATCCTATAATATATTGCTTTCCAAATGAAAATAGTATGTTTGATTTCTTAAACTACTTTTTGGGGCATCCTGCATGGCTCTAAATAATTTTAGATGGTAGCTGTAATTGATGTCCATACAGCTCTGAGAAAAAAAATTGAAAAATATCATTGTGTACTCTCTAGATATCATAAAGATATAGATAACTCACCCTGAAAATATATATGCTCAACAATTTTCAATAGTTCCACTGGATAACAAAAAACGTGAAAGCTGCATAGAGTGAATATATTACAATATAAGAGCTACACATTTTATTTGCCGGGGTACACAACTACAGTCCAAACGCTGGGAATATGGAGATTCAATTTTTCTTCAACTATTGGTGTCAATCCTTGTGAAGATATTCCATTTAAATTGAAATTTATTTCTAAAGGCTGGGTATTAATTATCTTAAAATGTGTTCGAAGTTCATTAGGTTCTTGATTGGAAAAATTACTTTTAGGATTTTGATTTCTGTGTCTTCTGAAGATATCATTGTCAGCTTTTCTTCATCTGGAAATACTCCAAGATATTGGTTTATTTTTGGTATAGTTTCTAAATGATTTTCCAAAATTTTGTTTTTAGTGTCTTCGCAATTGGTGGAGTTTCCCATAGAATGTATTTGATCTTCACATAACTGTTAATTATTGCCTTGAAGGTTACAAGAACATTGAAAAGTTTTGCTTCTAGTAGAAATGTCGCTTAGAGTTTTTATTTGTGTATTAGATTCTAGCGAATACATACTTTGATTGTGGTACTTATTATTTGGTATAAATTCTGATTGTAAATAGGGTATCGGTAGTAACTAAAATAATCAATCAATATCAAAATCTATGGGAATTGATAATAAATATTTTCTTACTCCATGTTATATCAAAATTTATTTAAAGCTTAAAATATTCTTGTATTTCAATTCCAACGGTAATTGTAATTTAAAATACGAAGATATTTTCGGCAGCTCTTTAATAATTCTTTTGAATTAATTATACTCCGATGTAATGTCCTTAGTATGCAGAAAGTCCAAGAATTTTCTACAGTTTCATAAGATTCTCATGTTGCACTTGAAGGAGCATATTTTTCATGTGTAATAATTTCGATTTCAGTAATAATTCGTTATTTTGAATATCTTGAATAGCAGTATTGAAATTATTTGATTGCTAACACTGTGTTGCCTTTAAATTTGATTTTAAAAGTTAGCTTTCCTTTTGAATATTATAAGATTGCATTTATTCTTTCTTCTCTAGAATCAAGATCACTGGTTATGATTTTGTTTCTGTTTGTAATTGAATGAATATTTATGTTTTCGAATTTTCATTCAATATTAATTCCAACATTTTCAATAAGATTAACTATATTTTCTGTTTATCGTGTGAACTATGTATTTTTTTATATTTCATGTGTGATATTAGTATAGTGTTTGTTGAAGTTTCTTATATTCATCTAATAATTGATTCAAGATTTTATTGTTTGACGGGTTGATATGTTTTTTGTTTTACTTTGTATTTGTTTATTTTTGATAAATATTTTTTTAGGTAGACGATTTGGTAAGTCTTCCCTACTTCCATTTCGATATCACTTTATCTTTGGTTTCATGCAATGACTTGTTTATTTCAGTATAAAGTAATTTCATTTTTTCTTTATGGTTACGAATATCATCATTCAATTGTCTATCAATGTCAATATCAGAAAAATAATGATTCTACATGTGACCCGTTATAATTTAATATGAACTTAGTTTTGTTACTGAGTGAATACTTATTTCAATAGATTCTTTTTTAAATTAATTCTGATTATTTAGAAGTCTTATATGCTCACTTATTGTTGGCTGAAGTCTTTAGGCAATGCCGTAATTAATTTGGAGCTGGGGTCTTCTAAGGAAAATAGCCAATGAAGTGGCTTACGATCTGTTACTATAGTTAATTTACTTACAAAGAGACACAGACAATTGCAAGGAATTCCTTTTCAATTGTTTATTCGTTTGCGTCAGAATCATTCTTCATGTTCATGTTGTGCTTGCGTATGGCACAGGTAATCATTTCCAGTTTTTCCTTATCTAAGAACAGTGCCTCAAGCGACATTGCTAGCGTCAATCGTGAGATTTATTGGACGGGAAAAGTTCAGATATTGTAAAATGGGGCCATTTAATATTTTTGCATATGTTAAAATAATAGAAATAGAAAAATAGAAAAAATAGAAAATAATAGAATCAATATTGTTTACGTTAATTATTGCATTTCTCTTAAGGTGATCAGTTGAAGGTTTAGTAAGTCTCGAAAAATTTTTAATAAATTTCTTATAATATCCAAGAAGTCCGAAAAAAGCATGAATTTTTTTCGTGGTTTTTGGTATCGGGAGTTTTTGGATAATACCTATTTTATCAGGAATTGGTTTGGCACCTTTCGGGATAATGGTATGTCCCAAATAACCTACCTCTTTCCTTAAAAATTCTGATTTATAGATTTGTATTCAAAAAATTCGATTTTTTTAACCTTTTAGATACTTTTGTCAAATTATCAATGTGTTCTTGTGTACTAAATAAAGATATACTAAACATTTTTCATTTTGGATACCTCTTAAAATGTTATCCATTACTCTTTGTAACGTTGCTGGGACTCATTTCAAACCAAATGTCATTTTTAAAAATTCCCAGTGGCCATTTCAGTAGTAAAGACCATTTTAGGTATATCCTCTTCAGCCATCTCAATTTGGTGGAATCCGGATGCAAAAACTAAGGTGGTGGAGTATTAGCGACGTCCTAATTTATCCAATAAATCAGTTATATTTGGTAGTGGATATAACAATTATTTCATTGCGTTAATCTACGACGACTCTGAATTTTGGTTTACTAATAGAATCTAATTTTTGGGAACAACCCAGGTGCTACTTGACTAACGTGACCATGAAGGCCTCATAACATTCTGTTGAAGCATTCTCTATCTGATTTTGGACTTCTTTTTTTATGTATTTTGGGATATCCATAAGACTAATAAATATATGAATAGGTATATCGTTTGTGGTTTTTATTTGATGTCTAACTTTATTTGTAAATTAATTTATTACCGTCAACATGAAAACTATCGGAATATTCTTCAATTAATTCAAGTACAGCATTCATATGAGATGTTCGAACCTTTCTCATATCAAATTTGAATTTATCTGCATTAATAGCAATAAAATTTAGACTCGAGGTTTGTTCGTATTGTCTATATAGATTCGATTTGTTTTAAGCAAATTTTGTATTAAGTTTCTACGTAAATTCGTTCTATTTCTCAAGTAAATAGAAAATACGAATTTGTATGAAAAATGTCATTCAAAATTTTCTTACGAAAAAGAAATGGATAGAAATTTTTTTGAGCACAATAAAAGATGCGAAGAAAAACTTACCGGCGAATGTAAAGAATAAATCACTACAAATTTTCCAAAATTTATTTTGATTTGAGGTGTAAAGAGGTAAAAGAAGAATTCCAATCAATTTCGAGGTTTTATTGAATTTCTCGAATTAAGTGGGAGGTCAATAACAAATTAATTTCTTCAAAAACTCCAATGTTAGAATAAATAAACAGAGATGACTACTGAGCCACAATACATGAAGAAAGGTAAATTCAAAACATTTGAGAAAAACGTAACAAGCCTATTCTTCTATTACCTACGACGTGGTCTTGACTTGGTCCATTATTTCTATTTTGATTATGTAAGTATTAGAAGTAGATATGCTTATTGGAGTAAGTTTTTAGAATTGATTATTCCTATTTGGTGTGTAAACAATAGTAAATAATATTCCCATGAAATTGTGGTCGATAATTTTGTTGTAAGTTTGGTCCGTCTGATGATTGATTATTTCTGTGGCTCGGTTTTACATTAAATTGAGGTTTAGCCTTATTAAATGAATTTTTTTCGTTGTATAACCATTATTATTATTAATCTAATAAATTTAGAATTCATTCGTTTGCACATTTAAAGCAGGTTCAGGTCGCTAGGATTATTAGTACACATAAGTATATCAAGAGGTTCCTCGAATCAGGTCCATCACCAAATTCCTAAAATAATTACCTAAAATGGCTTCTGCATTTGCATTAGAACGTGTCATCAATAATGATGTCTGCAAAATTGGAAGATGCTGTATTCTGTTATAAAAATCAAATGGTGATTCATCATCTTGTTTAAGTTCGGAAATTTCTATATCCAATTTTACCAGTTAGATATGCTACATGCTGAAATATTTACTGCCGCTTAGTCTTCAATTTTAGATAGAATACTAGACATCAAATATTCGTCTTGGAAGTATTCCAAATCTGCTGTAATATAAAACATATTAACCATTTTTTCAGAAATTTTTATGAATCTAATTAGTAAAGCATTTTACCATGAAATTCTGGAGACATGTCGAGATATTCCTGTTTTAATTGAGGTACCTCGTGATCTGTAGGCATTTTGTGAAATTTATCTAATACTATTTTAGGCTGTGATAATATTATATTTATTTTTTGAATAACAAAAGTTTTCGAATCAGAATCTAAATCAGAATCACTATCGGAATTTTTACAACAACAATTATTATCTCTATACGATATAAGGTACTTACATTAAGAATGGAACTGCTTTTGCATCTAGTTGAACTTGAAGCTGGAACTCTTCGTCGAGCCAACAGATTTTGAAGAGACTTACTAAATTCACTCAACCAAGAGTTCCAATATTTCACAGGTATGTTATTGAAACGATGAAACGAAGAGGCTGTTTAATCCATTAATTATTTAAGAAAGTTGTCAATATGGATTTAGACCCGAGAGATCAAAAATTCGTATTCATATTTCAAATCAAATTATAGAAAAATATTACGATCAAGATATCAATATACACATTTAGAGATATGTCAAAATTACAGATCCCAAAACATTGATAAAGCCACAATGATAATGACTGAGTAAATATCACATGTAATAACGAGGGATGAAACAACTTAAGAGTTCCATATAAATCGTGAATTCAAACGGGGTGACGGATTATCAACAACACTCTTCAATATATTAGTAAACGGAGTAATAAAAGACTGCAAGTTGACAGGTACAATTATTACTAAAGATATCCAAATAATGGCATAGGAAAATGATCTAGCGATAATAAGGAGAAGTGAAAGCTTGAAGAAAACATCCTTGAAAATGAAATAGAAAGTTAGTAGAAGGGGATTAGAACGGAATGTAAGGAAAATTATATGGGGTTGAAACGAGGAGGGGAAATTATTCAAAGGATCCACGCTGGCTACCGAACATACCAGCTTCTAAAGCTATGCAAAAAAGTCAGTAGATATACTAATACTACTACTACTACTATTTTGTATTTTTGTTGAAATTATTCCCAATTGTCTTAATTTTATGGTGTTTTTATCACAAAATTCGTCAGTATTACATTTATGGAGAGTGAGAAGTTTGTAGGTTTTCTTGGATTGATGTCCCAATTATACTCTGGAATTTTCTTCTGTTTTAGCGTTTCCTCACTCAGTTGATGGGTTCCTAAAAATGTTGACCAAGTTCTTAATTGGCTGATTAATATGTTCTGTTTAATTACCAAATATCCTTTAGATATTAAAAAGTTTTATTGAAAAAATTCATTTTTTTTCTATTCTCCTACAAACGGATGAGTACATTAGAAGCACAATAACCTTAAACATTTCAATATACTAGGGAATCTCAATACGAATTACTCACTCAATAAGTCGTGTGATCGACACACAGATAGCTCTGCCATTGTCAAATCCGTATGAAATTTATCAAGTACTAACTTTCAAAAGAATATGTGTAAAATTTCATGATATTTTGACCAGTCAAAAAAAGGTGGCAGCCATTTAAGTGAAGCTACTTTTGTTATATTCAAATCAATGGATTAAATAGTTTCTTGTGTTGATTAATTATTGCTCCTTGATAAAAAAATACTGTACAAGCTCAGCAATGGCTTCAAATGTGTTATTAAGACTCTGCTCTATCGAAGAACAATTTGTTATTAGTTTGTTGAATTTAAACACGGTCGTACAGACACCGATGATGGTGATCGTTCTGGTCGTCAAGTCAAGTGGTTACTCCAGAAACCATAAAAAAACTCCACAAATTGGTAATATCTAATCGTAAATTGCAATTGCTTGAGATAGCTAAGCACGTAAAGATAGCAGAAGGCAGTGTGTCTACAATTATATATGAACAATTGACCAGATGAAGTGCAGATGATGAACCACGTTCAAAGTTGTCAATGGCAAAGATGGTTGAATTGAACTAAGTTCACTTCGAATTACGTCCTGATCCATCCTATAGTCCAGATCTGGTTCCCAGTGACTACTGGTTATTCGCTGATCTCGAAAAAGGCTCGCGGTTAAAAAATTCAGCTCTAATTAAAGAGCCATTACTGAAACTGAAACCTATTTTGAGGCAAAAAACAAATCCTTCTCCAAACACAGCATCGAGAAGATAGAGAAGCGTTGCTCTTGAAGGAGATAACATCAATAAATATAATCGATTTTTTGCGGGAAAGTCTTTTTATCTAGTTAGTTACACGACTTATTGAGTGATGTGTCATGTAGATATTCATCGCGCTCTGAACCCAGTTTTTTAATATCTGTTCATTTATTCCTCCCTGAGAATCAGCAGATGGCAATAATAATTTCATAAAATTATTCAATAGCTTCCGGTAAGGTAAACATGTTTAAATAGGTTGGTCTTGGATTCCATCTTACTGCTACAATTATAATTTTCTTGTCTCCTGAATTTAGAGATAATAATAATTGGAGTTAATTGAAATTTATGAATTCAAGAAGTTTAGAATGTGTATTTGAAAGAGAGGTTGATATACGGTGGTGTCGCATTCTAAATCTATTATTATGATATGAACTCGGATAATAAATATTAGCACAAATTCTCATATTATTTCTACAAGATCAAATTTTAGTTCGCACATTCGATAAGTTAATTTAGTAGTTTTTGTAGGATGTATTTATACAGAACATCTGTTGCCGATGAAATTTTCCCTGCTGTTGACTATATATGATATGTTATTATTGAGTTCTAAAAAACTTTCAATTGATGTTTGGATTTTAGAAAATGACGTATCACTGATAAACAATAGACAGACATCACATTCTTATGCCAGAAACCCTCCATAACGCGCAATTCCCGATGCGCATCCTCACCCTGTTTTTCCCTCATATCTCCTAAATTTTCGGGAAACCTGTCTCTTGGATACTACGTCAATCTGTATAAATATCACATACTATTGAGTCTATTTTTTTGAATTCGTATAATCGGTTTTGATAGTTTTCAGCCATTAACTGCTTATATTAGATTCTCAAGTTTTAAGAGTTCTCTTTCCTTCTGTAACATAAATTCAAAAATTGACCAATTTTATTTATTTACCATATATTCATTTACCATGTTTTTCTTTTACAAGATTTCCTCGTTGTTGTTCCATGTAATCTCATTTTTCCATGTTCACATATACTTTGGAATTTATTTCTTTATGTTACAGTCGTGCTTCTATTCTTCATTGAAAAATATGGCTTTTTTTAAATGATTCCTGATCACATAAGATAGTTTTAAATTTCATATTCTAAAATATTATTCAGCGTCCTCTGTTTCCATTTATTTACGAAATTGGAAAGTTTCGGTATATTTGGAATCCTGTTTATCGATCTTATTTTGAATTTTTTTGATCCTCGAGACTGTTTCCCTTTCAAATTTGAAATAACAAAGAGACAAAAAGTAATGCCAAAGGCACCAATAAATTATACGGATATTTCATTCATGAATAATGAATGAAATGATGAAAGAGAATAAAATACATCGAAAAATGACGGAATAAATGATGTGTGCACAAAATTTTGTGTTGATGATCTAAATTCCTAGAGGCATAACACGCGATGTCGATTTCCTATCAAAGGAAGCAAAGGACTATCGTCAAGTCAGGTAAAAAGCGAGCGAAATATCAAATTAAACTTGGTATTTAGAGTCATTCACACGTTGATTAGTGTAGGCACGAATTCTGCGTGTAGTGAATAGCAAGTAAGAGTTATTAGTAATCGGTAAATAGAGGCGTGTGTTATTCCTTATGTTAGTAACCACGTCCTGTATATAGCTTTATTTACAGCTTTTCCTCCACCAAATATTAGACATTTAGTATTTAGCGCGCTTGAAACTGTCGCTTCCTCTATTTGAGAATAAAAAGTAGTAAAATTTTTGAAAAGTATATGAAGGACTTGTATTAATGCCCAAATATAAAAAAAATTATTAAAGACGTAGAAGAGTTATGTGTAGGAAATAGGGAATCCTACTTTGGAGAGCCTCCCAGGAGGTTCCATACATGTATTTGATTTCTGTATAACGACGCTTTTTGAAGTTTCATAAACCCTTCAATTGTCCTGACGGCGAAATAATATTTCGATCTTTTTTCATAAAAAAACTGAGTAACTCAAGGCAAGAACTAGTTTTCGACTTATCCACTTCTATTCCCGTCGTACACTTGCAAATTGTGCGAACTCCGAAGAGTTTAATACACTTTTCAGTATTTATTCATTAGTGATATGAAGAAGGTTGAATCACCTCATATTTCTGGAATCTAGAGAAGTACACGACAGCGAATATTGATACGTTGCGTCACGTGGCAGAGTTATGAGATACGACCCAGCGAAAGTTTGTTTTTAATAAAAATTCATCAAAAACCTTACTGAATACGTTTAGTGTACGAAACTTTTCTTTATAGAATCTAATCAATTCCTTACCTCTTTCTATTTTCAAGCATATTTAATATCTGACCATTAAAAATATGCATGTCACCCTTCTATGTCCAGTCATGAATTTCTGATTCAATAATGATGATTCTATGATAAACTTTTTTTAAGTTTTTTCCGTAGTTTTTCTTAAATATACGTTAGGTGTAGAAAAGTTGATCTTTCAAATTAATGTTCATATATGAGGTTGATTCGAATATAAACTGGAAATTTGCTATAAAAAATTTGACTATCAACATACACAGCCACGAACTTTTTTACAATTTTTCTAGATAGTTTCCGTCACACACACACACACACACATATATATATATATATATATATATATATATATATATATATATATATATATATATATATATATATATATATAATATATATATATATATATATATATATATATATTCAACAACCATATTTCTCACGTAAGATAGGGGGGAATATCTTCCCTCCTGACGTTTCCTTACATAGGGGTAGGGCATATCCAATATTCCAAAAAAATGCCTTACATAATTTGTAATCGTTCCCTACGCTGAGCTGTATGCGGTTTGGCGTTGTCTGGCAGCAATATCCTACTACGAATTGGAATATAGCGCCGTTTTGATCTGTAGTTTTTAGGAAGTTACTATAGTATGACTCATTCGCAGTCCATTGTTCAACTGCAATTTCTCCGTAAATGTACATTAAAGTATTTTAGTAGCAATTGTTAATGCGTATAAATTAACCATGTGACTGTTTTCCTTAATTTTCATTATTTCCTGCTTTTGCCGAAAGAATTATATTGTACGGTTACCATAGCGGTGGCGGTTCATTGGGAATCGTGGGAGACCATCTTGGTGTGGAGCGCTCAGGATTTTCTTCATAGAATATTGCCATTCTACGCCCATTTTTGTATGCTATGTTTTTTCCTAAATTAATTCCTCTGGATTACCACATCTGGGTTCCCTAAAATTTGAGCAGATTCATAATCCATGGAATGACCTTCATAGAAAACGTGTTCGGGCAACGAGTATATGTCAGGTTATAATTTGCGTACACTTACACTGTGAGACTATTCGATTGGTAAGTGAACTCTTAGACTGACTAATTTTTTATCACAATTTATACAAGAAATTCCATAAACTATGTTAGTCAATTTATTGGTTGGTGCTTTATATTTTATTTTACTAAAATTATATTGGATATTGATGCTTTGACAATATCTTAATATTATGTTGATAAAATATTAAAAATTTTTTACCTGTTTAATTAAATTGATCTTAGTCTTACGTGGGTGCTTCAAGTATTCTCTTAAGGGAACAATTATTGCATAGAACGAATTTTGTAAGAGGGTGAGAGTTTGTTCCAGTCAGATATTTATTTATAATGCGGAAACTTTCTAAACAAATCATCTTTTTTTCCTTTGGAAACAGTTAAACTTCCGAGACTGGATTGAATTAAGCGGAATGAATACTCCTGAATTCACCTAAATAGGACTCTACTGATATTCACCATGAAATTATCAGCATCCAGAGTTTAAATCAAAGAATTACCAGAAATCGATTAATGAAACACAGAATATGTATTATTCATACTGGTTTGTCATCAAAGTGGTATAATTCAACAATAATACGTCAAGATATAATCCATACATTTTTAACTTTAACTTGGAAACGTTGAATCGAATTGATTAATGAATTATTAAGTCTAAATTGGGGTGTATTCTAAAAGATATTGAAGATTGATTCGATTTTTGATTATATATACCACAAAATATCTCTTTTTTTGAAACTTTTTGTTACAATAATTTCAAATCTACCATTGTGTTGTTAGTTTGCGTTAATAAGTGAAAATACAAGTGTTTAATCTAAAGAAATCGTGGTTCAATTTTTTTTTCTTAGTTTGCAATGATAAATAGGACATAATTTTTACCCTAAAACTTAAAATTCATTTCAGAAGGAACTAAAAATTAAAGTGACGAGCTTTTTGACATGATTGATATAAATTGTTAGAATTTTCTTCTCGTTCGCTGCCTTATGACAATCTGAGATTCTGGCTAGCTTATAGTGAAGACGAGTGTGGTTCACAAAACATTATATGTTGAAGGAAATATAATTTTTGTCTAAAGCCTAACTTTATATTCACTCAGCCCTGTAAATCAGAAAGTAGGGAAAAAATAGACCCACCTTAAAAAAAATCTTTATTTAAAGAAGAAACATAATAACGACCAAGAAAAAAATCAATGAAGAAAGATCGCTTAGCTACTAAAATTCTCGTAACTATCTGGGGACCGCTTCTCCTTTATTGCAGGTTTTCGAATTGAGTTTTCTTCCGTCTAACGTCTGTATGGAGGGAGGAAAAGTCCTGTTTTTCACATTCGTAACAACCGTTTTTCGAGTAAAATTTTCCACTAAATCTCTCAATACGATATCGAAACTCGACAAATTTCTATAATTGTTTACTACCCTCTTTATAATTCATAGTTACCAGCTAAGGACTAAGGACTAAGACGGAAAGCAGCACTGACTATTACAACTTTTCTTAATAGTGAACTGTCAACCTAACTACCAACAATAAGCTGCTTAACGTATAACCTTCTCACTCGTATACAGGTTTTCCTATTAGTAGAAAATGGAAACGAACTGTAACAAAATTCATAAAGTGCAATAAATAAATTTTATCCTGATACATTATCTACTGAACGACCGACTGTTTTTTAGGTAAATCGAATGTCATGAATGAAACTAGCAAGATAACCACAAGAATTTTAAATTGGTAGATGTTCTTATGGGACAGTGAAGTGGATTTATAAAATACCAATTTTTTATTCCTCTAGGGTATAGTAGTAATAGAAACTACGTGTGACATACTAGCGAATAACTCGTCTCTGGAAACCAGAATATAATTCTTGATAGAGATCACATTAGTCTGCCACTATTGCATATAAAACTAGGAAAATAACTCTAGTTTTGTGGAGGTAATTTGCATATTATATATATAATAAAGAACATTGTCAGCAATAACGATATGAGAACTTTATATTGTTATAAAGTTTATAAACCGGCATTTTGTTTGTTACTCTGAAACTGTTGACTTGAATTTCACATAAAATAAATATTTCGTGTACATAATATCGGATCTTGCTCAACAAAAATGTTGAAAATTGAGTGTAATTCGCAGAGTTTACTAATGAAAGCTAAAGAGATTGATAGCGGGAATATTTAATCGAGCTCCAATTCGATCAATAACGAATAAATGAAACGAAATTCAATGCGTGGTAAGCACTTTTGTTAGTACTCCTAAAGAGCCAAACTACCAAAACTTTGCTTAAGTTGTCTTACCTGAACGATCTTGTTTGCAACATTGACACATATTCGTGCTATAATCTAAAAAGAGACCTGCCTCCATTATCTTATTTAGAAAAATTATTAAAAGCAACAAATTTAACTACTTACTTACGGACATAGAATTTGTTTGTGTATGTGTGTTCTTTCAATCAAATAGACTCAAATGAACATTTGTCATATTTCGAAACAAAAGCTGATAGATAAAAACAGTTTCCATTTTCAGCGTGGCGACCATCTACAAAGAGACTAAAACACTCTTTGTAATCATATAAAATTAGGTAGGAGAGTACTTTACGCTAGTTTGGATTCCACTAATTGAACATACTATTGAGCGGATCTAGAGAAAAGAAATGAGAGGGTTTAAAAAATATCAAGACTTGTATGTTCCTGAGTATTCTCATATCCAAGCGCTCGTAGTATACCTTTGCATGGGTACACTATGCTAAACATATATGTAAACTATGTAATTATGCATCTCTATTCATTTATTTCATTCATATAATGAGCCGTAAAATTTGGATTTCAATTGCTCAATATTTTCGTCTGATCCATCGAGATTTGGCATCCAAATTGTTTGAGCACCATAAGGTTGAGTCCATCTATATAGTTTTCAATTTAGTATAGAACTGTATAGGAAATTTGGAACATACGATTTGTGAATCACATTTATCATGAGTTCCTGTATATTGCTCATTGCAGAAGGTAATTCAGTTGTTTAAGCTGGGGCAAGGACTGAGTACCATTTTTTAATACTATAATAATTTTAATAACATAAACATATTAGAAAAAAAAAGCTGGAATATATATCCAGAAATAATTGAGATATTTTCTCCGCAGAAATAACTGATGACCAAAGAAATAGATACGAGGGTTATATGGAAACTTCCCAACTAAACAAAGAAAAAACAAGACATTTTTTCCCATAATCTTTCCAATTTTTCAACGTAGACTCCATCCAAAAACATGCACTTTGTCCAGCGATACTTTAGGTTTTTTTAACCCTTCCAAATAAGATTTACCATCTTCCTTATTCATTTTTGAATCCGTTCGCCTAATTCGTAAGCACGTTTCTTCAATTTCAGAAAATTTTATTTTATTTAGTTATTTCTGGTTTTTTTTAGTTTTCATAAGCTTTTATCAATGTTTTTACAATGGAGAATTTCTCTTCTCTCTCTCTCTCTCTTCTCAAAATAGATGAGAGTGTAACTTTGAGAATAAGAAACGGAAAAAAATGCTGGAGGCCAGATCTATTAAATACGGTGGGTGGCCAACCAATTCGAGAATTTGGATCATAGCGTTTACCGAACTATGAGAAGGTAATTTCTCACATTCCTTTGACAAGGGAATCTCCTATTATTGTTGTATATTGTTGTGTATGAACATAATCCTATGACTATCGCGAAAACTGGCCGCTCATCACTTTTTCGGTAGATGAAACAGTTTTTGACTTTTTCGGCTACGTTCAGTACTACTATACTAACAACTATACGTACTACGAATTCAGTTACCCAAAAGTGCACAGTAGTCCGGGCGACGGCAGGGGTTACCGTAGCCTTTTATGGATCCCCATGAAAAAATGATAATTTTTTGGTCCGGGGAATCGATTTTTGGGGATTACGAGGCCGGCAATGGGTCAGTTTTTTGTTATTAACAATTTAATTGTTTAAACGGCTATAATTTATTATTTACTTAAGTTATGGGGTTTTTGATGAATTAGTCTGGTTGAAAATTTTCTAACGAATATTTCCGTTTTTTAGTTTTGAAAAAATATTTATTAGAACCAAGGTGATAAGTAGAGTAGTGTAAAAAAATGCAAAATGCGCTAATTTCTCTTTCAATCGGTCGTATTTCGGGCATATTCAATTGGAACTTTTGAAGATCCATTTCAAAGAAAACACTTTTCCTTTCAAAACGAGCCCGCACACGTACATTTTCAAGTAATTGGAACAGTTTTATAGCACTTGGAAAAAGAAGAAAAGTTTTCAACGTCAACCTGAAGATATATATCAACATATATCAACAGTTATAATATCAATATAAAAAAAATATAATTGCGCATACGTTGTGAGATTTCCCCTAATTTTAGCCATTGTAGATGCTTGGTTTCTGTTTTTTTAGCGAGTCGTTGTGAAGATTTTGTTTTTGGAAATACTTGCACCTATGCAAATTGAAAACGAATGTTTACGGAGACTATGCATCATCATTAAGGACCTAAACCTTTATTGTTATTAACAATTTAATTGTTTTTCGGCCATAATTCATTATCTACAAGAGTTACGAGGTTTCTGTTGAAACAGTCTGGTTGCAAATCTTCTAACCAATATTTCCATTTTGAATTTTAGAAAATATGTGAGTTATAGGCACAGTAGTGTAAAAAAATGCAAAAATGCGCTGATTTCTCTTTCAATCGGTCGTATTTCGGCATGGGCAAATTCAATTGAGACTTTTGTGGATCCATTTCAAAGAAAATACTTTTCCCTTCAAAACGAGACCTCATACGCATTTGGAATAGTTTTATAACACTTGGAAGACAAAATTTTAATAGAAAAAGACACTTTTATTCGTTTATAGGCTATTCGTGTAGAGAAGACTAAACATTTTCGAAAAACAACAGCGCTATTTTATTCCGCATAGTAAAAGACAACTTTTAAGCCCTCACTTGCAATTCCATGACAATCAGTTAATAAACTACAGCCGATTTTCGGAGCATGGCTGCTTGCCGTTCTATGTGGATCGTAGATGTTATGTATTTCTGTCACCAGTTAAAATGGACAAATATGAGTACATTTGATGATTTTGCAGTAGCATTTTGTAATTTGATCTCTCATTTGTCAAAAAATATTTGTCGACTAGATTTCATTTTTAATACATACGTAGAAAATTCACTAAAAATTGGAGAAAGACAACATAGATATAAGTCTCACTTTATAGAGCTGCAAGTAACAAATTCTTAGCCGAAAAACGAAAACTTGTTTTGAGGTCCCAGTAAAAATAAAATTTTGCTTCAAAACTTTCTTCGTGAATATATTTCTAAAAACTGAAAAATTATGACCAGGAATTGAAGTAATATGCAGTGCTGCTAATGGAATACCTTACCAGTCTAACATAGCAACTGATAACAATAATTTAAATATATCACAAAATGAGAACATAGAAGAAGCAGATTCAAGAATAATTTACATGCATTTCATGCAAGCATTGAAGGCAAAAAGAAAATACTGGTTCTTTCGTCAGATACCGACGTCGTGGTTCTGTTATTGAACAATTGCCCTACATTTAAAGAAAAAAATCTGAAGGTAGGAATATTTTTCAATTATACAATGAATAATCATTTTACATCAAGTAGTTGTAGATCATTTAATTTTTTTAGGAACTTTGGATAAGAGTCGGCGCAGGATCAACAAGAAGATTTGTGCAACTGCATAAATTATCTAAAGTAATCAGATATGAAACCTGCTCAACATTGAAACCACCTTAACAGAATCGGTTATACAAGCAAATTTGGCACGAAACATGCCGCATTACAAGCTTTTTCATAGAAGTTTCTTCAAAGATTTGCCCGCGCTAACAATTTTTAGAATTATTAATATTATATTATAGAAAACATCCGTTTATATTACTCATATTTTGTTGATATCTTTTGTTGCACTACAGATATAACGGACGTCGAGACTGGAATATCTTCTATTAATGCGAAGTAATATCTGGCCCATGTAACATATGAGCAAGTTAATATATTGAACACCAATCGTATTCCGATAAATCCGCAGGATTTTGGGTTTGAATTATATGAGAATATTCTTGTATCTCAAGAAATTAATGTTCTATATCCACCAATAAGTGAATTGGTACCGAATTGTAATTGCAAAAAATATGTAACAAAATATTGTATTCGCAGAGCAGCTGGAATATCTTGCATTTCTTTCTGAGCTTGTAGTAAAACTGAAACCCTTGCAACGTGTAAATAATGTAAAAAGATTGTATTTCTTACGATACTAATATTGAATTGTTTATCAACATAAAACAGTTTTACCAAAGCTAACTAAAAATATTTTTGATAAATAATACTACAATATAATTTATTTTGTGACGAATAAATACTTACTTAATATAGATGCGAAATGAAGTCGGTTGAGAAAATGTAGCGATAATTTGTGTAAGATGTTACTAAAAAAGCAAAAGCAACTAACAACAACTGTTCAATTGATATTTAGTAAAATATTTATGCTACAGACTGCCCTGCCAATTATATTTTGTTTATATTAATATAAATGTTGATATATATCTTCAGGTTGATGTTGAAAACTTTTCTGGAGCTGGTAGTTATATCCCCGATATGCAAAAAACAGGCTGAAAATGCAATAGGCTACTAAGGAGCAATTTGAATGTATTCTTGCAATACATCTTAACGTTATAATAAATGCTGTAAGATGAAATTAAAGATGTTATTAAAAAATGCAAAAGCAACTAACAAGTACTGTTCAATTGATATTTAGTAAAATATTTATGCTACAGACTGCCAAAGAAAACTGTCACTTAGATTGCAAGCTTCGTACACTCACGTGTGGCGGCGCGCCGCAGTGCTCGCATAGAACGGCAACTGGTCGTGCTCCGAAAATCGGCTGTAGTTTATTAACCGATTGTCATGGATTTTCAAGTGAGGGCTTAAAAGTTTTCTTTTACTATGCGGAATAAAATAGCGCTGTTGTTTTTCGAAAATGTTTAGTCTTCTCTACACGAATAGCCTATAAACGAATAAAAGTTTTCTATTAAAATTTTGTCTTCCAAGTGCTATAAAACTATTCCAAATGCGTATGAAGTCTCGTTTTGAAGGGAAAAGTATTTTCTTTGAAATGGATCCACAAAAGTCTCAATTGAATTTGCCCATGCCGAAATACGACCGATTGAAAGAGAAATCAGCGCATTTTTGCATTTTTTTTACTCTACTGTGCCTATAACTCACATATTTTCTAAAATTCAAAATGGAAATATTGGTTAGAAGATTTGTAACCAGACTGTTTCAACAGAAACCTCGTAACTCGTAAAACTTTTCTGAAGCTGGTAGTTCAACCACCGATATGCAAAAAACAGGCTGAAAATGCCATATGCTACTAAGAAGCAATTTGAATGTATTCATGCAATACATCTTAACGTAATAATAAATCCTTCTGCTTTAATATTATTAGTCTAAGAGCTAGTGTTCATTCTATTATTGTCAGATATTTTTGTTGCTGTTTAAACTGTGCAGGCGCTAATTTTGAATTAATAAATTTTTTTTTCAAAATATTTTAGTATGGCGGAAATTTTTATAAAATGTTTTTTAAGTATTCAAAAACCTTAAATTAATCTACCATACAATAATTCGATTGCTAAACTTTCAGCCTCGCCAATCTAAAAGTGAAAAGTAATTGGGCATTTTGGAAGAGTACAGACAATCACGTGTTAATGGCGCAAGCCAGATATACGACAGCAGCTGTTTGTAATCAAGATAGTGTTAGTTTGGTAACATTGGTGTATTCGTTGTTGTTATTTTTATTGTTTTTGACAAAATTCTGTTACAATGGCTAATGAAAAATTCAAATGTTTTTTTTGTAAAGACAGAAAAGGAAAAATAATAACTTTTTGGGAAGATAAATTAGAAAAGTGCAAAGAAGATCTACAAATATGTGTGAATTTACTGGAGTAAGTTAATGACAATGATGAATATAACAAAAATGGCTGCAACAGTTTTACAGCTCTAATGACAAAATATTGTAATTTATCTGAAATTAATTTGTTGTCAACAGAAGATCTTCCTAGTACATCTAGTCCAACTTCGATATCAAATACTGTAGTAGATATCAGCAAAACTCTGCCAGATAATACGTCTCAAAATTCACATACAAAAGTTAATATCCAAGGATAATATCTAAGAAATTCACATTTCTAACGCAATTATTCGATCTGGCTGAACACATTTCTATTTTCACTAGCCATTGTAACACAATTTTGTCAAAAACGTTAAAAGTAACAGCAACCAATACACCAATGTGACTAAACAGCTGCTGTCGTCTGTCTCACTTGATTGTCTGTAGCCTTCGAACATGCCCAATCAATTTTCACTTTTAGATCGATCTGACTGAAGGTTTAGTAATCAACTTATTGTTTGACAAATTAATTTTAGGTTTTTAGATACTTAGAAAACATAATATAAATTATTTTTAAATTCAAAATTAGCGTCTAGCACAGTTTGAACAACAATAAAAATATCCGGCAATAATAGATGCATGTTGCAAAAAGTACAATTAAAATATTAACAAAAAAAAGAAACTACTTAAAATGATTTGAAAAATTGATATTTTACCTATACAGGTACGATTCGCACTGATGAACGCAACCAGTACTGCCAGCCAGATAGCTCATATGACGTCCGGGGGAGAGAGAGACAGCATATCTAAAAACTGGCCTACCTGAAATTCTTGTTTTTCCGACGTTGCGAACTCTCGTAACATATGCTTATATCATTTTCAAGAGCTTCCCTTATATTTAATATATATGAGCAATAAGTCCTGTTACTCTTTTTTGTATACTCTAAATGTTGAAAAAAATCTGTCTTCGGTAATATTTTGAATTTTGTTTGGTATTCATCGCACAAAGTTCGTGTGAGGGAAAATCTCTCTATGATTTGCCTTAGTTCATATAATTACTATTCGTCTGATAAACTCACAAAACTACGAACTTAAAATATATACAATTGTTGAATCAGCACAAACTATCTAAGTTCAGAACGTAGTGGGCTTCTCATTTATATTCACGACGGCTGCTGGTTGTACTCAACTGAATGACTACAATTGCTGCAAATGATTGTATACGCGTATACACTGTTGATGCACCAATTTAATGCCAAATTATTGTGGCGGGTATGTATTTTGGTAACGTTTACATTTCTACTTTCAAACTTTAATCAACATGAACTGAGCTGAAACAAAAACATAGTCAGTTATCACAAAAGCTATACCTGCAGAATTCGGTTCATTTTATGCCATCATCCTGATTAATTATTAATACATGGAAGACCTCCAACTGCCATTCATATTAAATATAGCAGCTCAATGGATAAGTCTGATAAATAACAGATGGAAAGGTGAAACTTTTTATTTGTAATACTGCTTTTCGAAATTAATGTACATAATTTCTACTAACTGTATCAGTAGAATGATGGATGAATTCATATCAGAGAACATTTTTTTTTTTATTTCGAGACAGACTATTCTTTAATAGCGGAAGGATAACGATTGGTCAAAATTTCCTTGACACATTAGGTATTGAAACTTGTACTTAAGCTTGTCCTTGCGAAAAAGAAAAATCGTATATCGAGTGAAATAAAATGAAATAATGATAAAAATAAAGCATATCTTGATTAAATTCTAAGTTATCTTAATTATTCAAAGGAAACCTTGGATAAGTTCATAGCATTCCGATAAAAGAACATTGAATAAAGATTAAGGTACATCAACTTTCTGATTTAGCTGCTCATCAACTAATTTGATACCCATATAAAAGTTATAGATCTAAACTATCGGAAACAATGGAATTGTGAATTTAAAACTAAATCCTAAAAATGTATTACAATTAATTCGGAAATTATATTGAGAGAGGCAGGAACAAATTTAGAGCTGAATACAGATGTTGAAGAGGTAGAAAAAATATCTTTTCACTAAAATAAGCAAAGAGAGCTCAGTAGGAATGATGTAATACGAAAATACGAAGGCCGTATTGGAAAAAATATGAATAATTTCAGGAATAGGAGATCTCGAATATCATACATGAAAATAGCTGAAAACATATAATCAACTTAATATAGTTAAAGATATCTACAATCAAAAATAAAGAATTTTGATAAACAAGAAGTAGGAAAAATAGGAATCAATCCGTAACAAGCCACTTCTTTGATGAACCTATAGATATAAATAACTGAAACCGAGACAAATAGGAATGAACGAAGTATAAATTTAATAAAGGAGTGAGATATAGATAACATACATGATTCATAAATAGTCAAAAGTTGAACCCACTAAAGGAAGAGACAAATGATTACCGATACCGTGAACCGGGGCTACTTGGGCAACTTTTTCGAGACATTTTGTCGAATAGGTTGCCAAGCCGTTTGGATTATATCCCGAGAAAAATCAGTTCTATCGACATGACTAAAGTGCATCTTTTGACACAAAAGAAAAAAAGCAAAATATAAATAGTTTTTGAGAGAAAAAATAGCCAAGCTACAACAGATTTGGGGCTACTTGGGCATATTTACAAAATTTATAAATTCCAAATAAATCAATACTATGCCCATGTTACCAAGGATTTGAGTGAAATGAGCAAAATTCGATCTGGTACAAACAAAAAAATCAAATTGTATTATTTTTTGGGAATAAAACACAAAATTGAGTGAATTATGCATTTATAATAGTAAAAAAAACTATAAAATGAATGAAAATCTCTTTAAAACAGTGACGAAATCAAACTAAGCCCAAACTTTGAAAAACATAGATATCATAATGATCGAAGATTTATCTGCATCGGAGTATCAGATTACTATCTTCACATCGTTGGCATGTAAATTTCTACGAAAACCGCAAATCCATTCTTGACATTTTGTACAATTATCCAATCTATCGAACTCGTGCGTTCTTCAACTGGCAACACGATTTCTTTCTTTGGGCTCTTGCCTTTCTTAAGAGCAGATAGTCTGAATCCTGAAGTAAATGCCATATCCGACATCGACACCGGTTATTCAATGTCTTAATTCAAAGAAGATGCAGAATCTTTTGGTTAAGAAGTTAGGGAATCTCTTGGTTTACGACTTCATGAATCTCCCGGATCGGGAGCTAGTGTATCTGCGGCTAAATTTTTACCCGTCTTACTCTTTTGACTCTTGGTGGAAGCAGAATTTTGATATGCCATATTTCAAATAAATTCATGTCAAACCAGCCGCTGTAACTGTTCGACCACCTTCAGTTCAATTTTCATACATATTAGAGTCTTTCTGAATGACTATGGGAGGGAGTAGATCACCCCTAACATTACTACAAACCATAATACTAACAACGGTATGGGAATGTACCCTTTCTATCCTCTTTGTGCTACGTGGAATATCAACAAATTTCCTGGATCCGGTATCATCCGTTATATTCGTTTCGTCTTAGTTATATATGTTGCATAATATCATCCTTATAAACAGACGCTCTAGATTTTTTCATATTGGATAACAGTCAAATTGATAAATTGATCCTGACAGTGAAAATATCGAGAAAATTATCTCCTGTGATGTTAGTTTAAAATAATTTGAGAGTTTTTCCTTGTTTTCTCCTTCATCGTTTTTAGTTACTGGGAATCCCCAATTAGGAGCAAGTTGCACTGGTGGCAACTTTCTCGTCCAATAGGACTGTTGGATGACCTACTGGCTTCAAATTTCTTCCGAGAAGCTTCCACTGTAGAGTTGTCCAGTTTCCGCAGTTAATTTTTGGGACATTCTGGCCCTAACGACCTCTACTGCATTTTGGAGGTTTTTCTCGGTATAATTATTAATTTAGAGGTCTTCCCGTATGTCCGCACCATTTTGTTAATGTTTACATTATGGCCATGGGTTAATGGCTTTTTCGACAAATAAAAATCCATGTAGCAAATCGATATAAGAATAGTATATACTTCTTTGAGTTCTGATCGTAATATGGTTAATTTATTCAGTATTATCCATCTTCCTCGTAAAATAAGGTCTTCAAATTTGTAACAATGAATGTTACGTTACAATATGTGCATATATTTATTAATTTTCTCATTCTTTGCTTCAGAATATTTTTTTTTTTTTTCGTTCATAGATACACAACAAAATTTGCACGACTAAAAGAATGCTACACGTACAAATTTCATTGTGTACTTTACTTAGACTGTACCCTAGTATGAAAAATAAATTTGAAAATATTGGAACTAAGCCTGTGCCTGGGTTGTGAGATTATAGCGTCAATGAAACAACATAAATATCTGTATTTAGTGTCTTTTTACCAATAAATTTATTGAATACGACCAAATATTATACTTAATCGATAAAACACATATAATACACACAACACTCCCAGAAAATATATACTTTTATACTATGGAATTCCTTTGGATTTATTTTCTATTAATTCAACTTGATTTATTTTTATAAAATGGAATTATCCTGTTTTTTGTCGGACAAGTTATAGAAATGTTTAATAATTTTTGGAAGAAAGATAAAAGTTGACGTTTTGACTTTTATTTAAGTCTTTATTAAAATATGATATTGACACTGACAACTTGAGAACTTATATCAATCAATAGATCACCTACATCATGACCATTAGAATAAAAATAAAATCAAAATAGAAAGACATTTTTTCCTTAGTCCTTACTCCTCAAATATGCAGCAACAATTAATTAAATTATTTGTCGTTTCATTAGAATTTACATAATAGATCTATAAATTCTACTTAAACTATTTAGGTATTTTTTATCATTTATAGCTTCTTTGTTCTCATGGATGTGAACTATCTCTAAAAATTTTTTCGTGTATTAGATTCCGTTCCAATAATTTTTGATCTTTATAATTGAATAATTTTTTTTATCCTATTGATGACCTTTTAGTCTATTATCTAAATACTGAGATGTCTGCCCTATGTAGACAGCGTCACAATTAGTACAAGGTACTTGATATATAATATTACTTCTTTTGTTGTACATAAGGTAAGAAAAAATTTTCTACGTTCTGATGTTTCGTTTATGTTTTGCTTCCTAATTGATTGTAGTATCTGCCTATCCTTTTCTTATATTCTATATTATATTATATTTCTATATCTGGACAAAAACTCAAAATTTAGTTTCTGATGGTAACAAAATATGTTGAACTTAAATTGACATATTTGGAGTATCGGACTGCTAGAGCTCCGCATTAATTTTGTCCGACAATATTATGAGCTTTGCAGCTTTTAAATGATCAATGTTATCAGACTGCCGATTATCACAATCTCAACTAACGAATAGTTCGACATATTTAACGTGTCGGATAAATGAGAGTACCTAAAAGTTTTGTGGGACAACAACTTTATATGTATTATGTATGTATTATCTACGGAAATATCCTTCATTCGAAGCCAAAAAGAAATTGCTGGTCATCGCTTTGTATGACATGAAAAATTACCACTGTCTATCTTTCCTAATACCCAGTAGAATTTCATTGGACTCTGTATAATTGAATAGTTCCTATAATTATAGTTTGCTGGTAATAAGTTTTTAAAATCATGAATCGTGTCTGAATTTGGTTCATGAATTATTTTGTTGTAGTAATACATTTAATGTCATTTTGTTGATAAAATTCCTAGAATAAAATTAGTAAACTCAATTTTATATCTTTATTGTTGCTAATGAGGGTATTCTGGTCCAGAAGCCTAAATTTTAGGCATTTTTGAAACTAACGTGAAAAAATAAGAACATTTTTACTATCCATTTTTTATATATTTATTGGCTTTTTAAGACTATAAAAAAATTGTAGGAAAGTTTAGAATTTCAATAAATTACAGGCCGATAAGGCAAAAAACGGTGCACCCGGAGTCTATCATACCTTTGCCAAAAAAATATTGCAAGATAACGTCGACATGGAATATCATTTTTTTTATCTCTCTTCGAATTTCAAAAAAATACTCCAATATGGAATTTTTTAAAATCCAAGGCAGACGCGATAGAGAGATATAAAAAAAACATTTCCACCAAATTTCAAAGGAATCGATAAAGTAGGACTTTACGAAAAATAGTTTCGAAAAAAACGAGTTTAAAGTTTGTGAAACAATTCCAGTAGAATAACTCGTTCCACTCGGCTGGCTTAGACGCTATGTCACAAAATCTACTGTATCTCCGGAAATAATGCAAATTTTGAAAATCCGTTTAAGAGTCTTAGCTTTGAAATGCAAAAAATTGATATTTTTGAAATTCTAGACCAGAACAACTATTACGTATTGGATATTGCACAAAAAACTAAACCACTCAGCACACCATAAAATCAAAGAAGTATTATAAATGACATTGCCGTTGAAATCATATTTGGATTGCAAATATCAATTGATTTGGAAACAAAGTCCAATACTTACCTGGAACTTCATAAAATTCTGCTAAAATATGCCAAATATCAATAAATTTTATTGACGAAAATATTTTTTTTTTTTCAAAAATATGTATTGAGAAAGAAAATTCCGTATAAATTGCTCATTGCAATATCATATTACAAAAATGTAGAAGTATTGGAATGATCACGATTCTATTTATTGGTTGAACGGCGATACATGATGCGAATGCTAACGTTCGTGTACATGAGAGTAGGAATTTAAATGCGTAGACTAGACTAAAGATTAGCAATTCGGGGCTAAAGCTTCGGAACAAGCAGTTCAGAGAGCATTGATATTCCTGACCATATTTTGTTTCAAGCAAGTACCTTATTTCACAATGTATTTTATCATATCTTTTGCTTTTCTGATTACGATACGGGTATCAAATTCTAAAATAATATGTGCATTCTCTAGCGACTTTGGTGTTACTCATTACATCCATACCACAAATATTAATATTCATCAAATCGTGCAGGTATTATTGAACAATATCGTGATCAATCTTACATTAATGACTTCTGCTTAGCATGCAGCTATGAAGAAATAAAAGCAAAATTTGCAGAGAATAACAAATTAAATCTTCAATCATATTAATGTCCGTTAACCCTTAAAAAATGAAATTATTATGCCTAATCGTACTAATTAAAAAAATATAATGTTTTTTGGTTAGCTCCAATATTCCGTGAAAATATGTTAATAACAATATAGAAAGAAACGAACCGACAAGTTTGTCGCGGAGAATCAGTGGAATCATTGGAAAAAGTTGAAGTTCTCATATATACCGGAAGCTGAGTATGAGGAATAACAAATCATGATTGCTATATTAAATTGGAATTTTTCTGAATTCAAAAATTTCTGTACGAAATTAACCGAGATTTAATAATTTATTACCAAAGTTCGAAAGGAAGATACAATTCTCGTGAGTTACTTTGCTTCAATTAATGGCCTACTTAAGAGAGGGAAACTTCCAGTAAATATTGGAAAGAAGAGGCTTGGCATGTTACATTGAAGATGTTTAAGAGTTTCTCGATTGTCTCATATGATAACACTATGCCGAATATACTCATCTGATGTTTGACTATCTATTTTTCTCCATATATAGAAGTGAATAGATTACACTAATGTCAACATTTCTTTTATACAATGAGCTCACAAATTAAAATTAAAAATTGACAAGCTCTTGAATGACATTTCTTTCCGATCCCCTTAATATATTTCCAAGATTTCTAGCAGTGCTTCTGGTGAAATTTTCATTTTTTTTTAATTAAATATCAGTGCAGCTCAAGGTCACATTATCACTTTATACCACCAATAAATATTTCAAAAAGATCAAAATAAATAAAATGACTAAGCATTATATCTTAATCAATATTTCACTTTTGAAACAACCTATATGGTTGAGGTTAAAATAAATCCCCATATCTTTGTATTCGATCAACCCGATAAGTATAAATCAATATTTTTTATTTCGTATCAATAACCTCCAGGCATAATATGAAATTTCCGAAATATTGATGTGCAACCTAACATGTTTTCACGCCCGTAAATATATCGAGATATCAACGAAAACTCTACCTCCTTGTGAAATAAATCAACCCAATCTTCTGGAACTTTATCATTCACGTTGCAGGGCGACACAAATATAAAACTTATCATCACGGTGTGCCCAGGGTTTCGTTTATAACCCTCAAAATGTAACGTTCACGATGTGAATTTGTCATAAATTCAATTTTCTTGCTTTTGTACGGTGGAAACCCATGTTACACTTGGGGAATGGCTTTGATAACTGTATTATATTTTTGATTTTGTATTTACTATTTTCATACTAATAACATTTCAATTTAAGATGGAGAGAAATACACCAAACCAAATACCATATAAATCGGGCTAGCCATTCTCCAGTTCGAGCTAACGGACCTTTATATATTAGAATTGTTAATGGTTTTCAAATAAATTGTTGCAAAAAAATAAAATGAACAATTTTTTGATTTTGTCATATGAGCTAGAAGTTTTGAGAGTTCCCTGAAAAATTTTACTTTCTTACTTCTTGGAATTGTTAGTAAATTTCGCCATTAGTTGCGAAAAATTCAAGAAATTGTAACAAATTACTTGAACCACCTTTTGTTCTCAATTTTTAAGACCTACATATTATGAAGATGTAGAAATTTATTCTAAACACTTGATCATAAATAATGATACATATTTGAAGAAATAGTGATGTAGAGACTGTCTGATAGCATAATTTCTCTAGCTCTAGTGATTTCACCAATTAATGCTACCTTGTTTATCAAATGTTGTTAATCGAAACTTCTTTCTGAGAATTTTCATTCACTAATATTGTGACTAATTAGGCAGAGCGAAGTATTTTAAAACTTATTTGATCTCTTATTAGATAGGTAATTGATGGCAAATGACAAATTGAATAAAAAAACTACTAGTCTTTCTAGCCTTCTACGTCGAAGCTAACTCAACTTTCTCATCTCCTGCCATGAAACGTCAAAAATTATTTATATTGATGAATATCCACATATCCAGATGAGGTAAATAGGGTGGATGTTCAATGACTGTTACTTCATTTGTCTGATACAATATTAACTTGAGGATATTAACTGACGTGAGAACTGCACTTGAACATTTTGTGGTGTACCAGTTCACTGTAGTTACACGTTGTAATTCAAATTTGATTGCATCCACTAAAACTTTAATAAGAAAAAGAACTGCGTACATAACTGTCTTGATAAACCTTTCCTTTTTCTTTATTGTTGATATAGGCGAATATCCGTTAATCCACAATCAGCTCTCTTAAAGGCTAGGAATATCATCAAATGGAATGTATGCTCCATCGCAAAAAAATGTTCACTCGCGTTTTGGGGATCGTATGTGGCACCAAACGGTTGAGAATTTTTTTTTATGAAGATAATCATTTAAATTTCGATTCAATATCACAAATATAACACTATTAGCTGTTTCCATTGCTCTCATTCTCTCAATGTTTCCAACAGTAACTAAAAAAAAGGGCTCTCAGAACCTGCCCCATCATCGAGCGTTATCCGTCCTCTTCTAAATTCGCTAAATTAGTTTCTCAATTTTCCAAATATATTTTCTCTTAACAATTAAATATTTCGATGATAAATACGAGTAGTATTACTTTGTGATAGGAGCGATTGAACTGCATTTAGATTACATCATTTCAGAATAGTGGCACTTAAAAAAATGCCGTGTTGCTAGCTCTCTAGTTTCGTGGCATCTGGAAAATACAGAGTAGCCTTCGCGTCGTAACAAATTATTTGTAAAAGTTAGTCTGAAAGTGAATATAATTAACCCTCTACAATATTCATTGCATTAAACTTACACTTAGGATCGTTTTCTTCACTCGTAGTGATCCTTTGGTTAACTTTATTTTCCAAATAACAAATAACGAAAACCATTAGATTTCTAACCTAAATTATTTTTATCTGCTGGGGTATGTTACAATAGTTTAACTTTTGCTTCAAAAAAACGGCCGTTATATGTAACGAGTTGAGTTTCATATTCTGCAATGACGAAACCTATAATTACTGTGCAACGCGTCTTGTATTAAGTTCATTTGTGAAATTAAAGCTAACGATAACACGAGTAGATGTTGATTTAATAGAGAGAGCGGTAAACTAGTTCAAGAGCCAGTATAGTGAAGACTAATCGTTAATTCGAAATTCATGTAATGATTGTTGGAGAATTGAAATGGTCATTTCTTTTTCAGATGTTATAGGCTCTAGAACCTACAGACTGCGGTTCATATGATAGATTCACTGGTAAAATGCAAATCTTGTGCTTAGTTAGACGATGAACCAGAAAACTTAATTTTTCAGTAAGGTGGTGCACTGCATCACCGACTTGATAAAATAGACGTTTGGCTGGACATCTCTGTACCCAATCTCCGGCCGCAAGAGACTTGACGACATTGTGTTTTCAATGGACGTCACGGTCACTTTACCTGATTCCGTGGGATCATGAGGGATTCTGTTGCTTGAGTATATATGAAATACTCCCCAGCCAGGTTATTGAAGTGTACGGTGCTCTTACTAACCGTCAAAGTTTATAAGTTATTTGATAAATCAAATTGAGTGAGGAAATTCTAGAAATTTATTCCGATTGAAAAACGCATACAGAAGAATACATTGAAGTGAGCTTCCATGTTATACACTAAGACTTAATACGTTCATATATCACGTGACTTAAATGCCATTGAAATTCCAGAGTTTCAACAACCGCGCATTCACAAGCAAAAATCGGTAATTATTCTTCGTATCAGCGTCGTTTTGCCCGGGTATCTAATAGCTTGAGATCTACTATATTTGCGGCCATTGAGCTCTTTAAGCAAACTTACCACTATTTACAGATCATTTGTGATGAACTGGTTAAAAGCTTTAACCGAGTGATTATGTCAATAGTTGAGCTCCAAGTACTCGTATGTAGTCGTTCTAATATTTGAGAAACAATATCTATATTTGTATAAGGCTTTTTTTGAAGTTGGTGTCAAAATGTATTTTTTAAGTATTCTTCAAGCTGATCCTACTTTTCTACGATATTAGTTTTATTTTTGTTGAAAATGTTTCTTCTATAAGTTACAGTCGGCCGATTCACTAATTTGTGGCCGTGGTGAAAATATAAAAGTAATCCATGTACCTACGACGGCTGTAAAAATTGTGGCAGCGAAATTGCAGGGCAGTAAAATACGGACTAATGAAATATACCTGGTCACAGCATTTATATAGCTTGTTTTTTTCTGTAATTAATATTCATTAGTGTATTTTCACAGTTCTATGCACAACAACTACTAGTTTAATTTGAAAAAGCTGGTACGTGTGAATATTAACAAGATACCTTTGTAGAGTGTAGAGTTTTTGATATAACTTCAATATGTATTTCTAAATGGTCAATTTCCATAAATTTGGTTCATGGTTATTTGATTCCAAAATATGAGACTATTAACAGACATAAAAATGATCTAGTATATAATAATGTTCATGAGCGAAATTTACACACAATCGGCTGTGCTTGGATAATTCAAAATAGTAGTTGTATACGTTTCTAGTAATTTAACAGAAAAGAAACTAAGGATAAAGACGAGGGTTATCTGGAAATTTTCAGACCTTCACCTGAGGATGTCAGTACTTATTAATAAAATTTGGAAATAAATTTGCGCTTACGTTTCTCAATAAAATATTCGCCATTTTGAACGTTTCCTTTCTGTTTAATAATTCTACAAGTGATTCGTTGTAAAGATTTTGAAAATGGAAAAAATTAAGTATTCCACTGTCATTCAATATGACACAGACATCGACTTGAACAACACAGACATTGTAAAATAGATAAACCAATGGGAAGACGATAAGATACTTGATGACGGAGTCGAAGGTATAAGTTCGTCTCGACATTGGCGTCGGAAGATGATTGATAGTTTTCATCCATATACCGTAAGGTAGAAGGGCTTTTATTCTAAGTAGACACATTTATTCCATGTTATTGAATATGACCATCATTTATGAAAAAAAAATTAGGCAAATAAATTAAAACGTTATCCCATTAACTTGACTGTTGGCGAGCTTTCGAGACTCCCAAATACTATCAGCAATATAATTGAGAAAGTTCACCAAAGTGTACTGGACGGCTATTGGATTGAGGATGAGACTATCAGCATATCAAGACAACGCATTTGCCTTATATTAACTTAAGAATTAAGTGCTTAAACTATTCTCGTGTTGAGTGCCGCGCTTGCTTACTTTTGACCAAAAGAGCTTTTCCAAACCCTATTGATACGGTTTGAGCATGACAGCTCTATTTTTCACTTCGATGAAACCTGGATTTACCATTACACTTCCAAAAGAAGGAATTATTCAAGATCTTGGATGGTCAAAGGGTATCTGCTCAAAAAAAGGCATCATTTCATCAGATGAAAAAGAGATGACGATCATATTTTTGGGATATTCATGAGATAGTATTCATTGACTATATTCAAAAAGTAAAACAATATCAGAAGAATATCACGCATCAATGCTTAATAAGGTGAAAAAGCTCCAAAAAAAAAACAAACGCATTTGAAGAAAAAGATAGTGCTGTTTACCAGACCTGGACTTTAGCGACTATATTCTGTTTCCTTACCTTAAAGCGTGATTCATCGAAGTCACTATCGCATACGTGAGCATCTATTTTATGAAGAAACACGGCAATTATTATTTGGAAGGAGACTAAGTGAAAAAATGAACATTTTTATGGGAAAAATGAGAACAGCCACCGTATTTGTCTGAATGGCATCCTTAACAAAATTGTCGATACAGGGCACCTAAAATTCCTTAGTGAATGGTTAGTTAAAGTGCATAAACCCCTGAACATATAATAAATAGTTTGAGATAAGATGCGATAAGGTCATCAAGCTTTACACGACAATATTTCTATTTGTGTGTTTATTTAAAATCAAAAGTATGCCAATTGAGCCAATGATATTCAGAAATAAAAAGATAGCATTCATGGGAATATCAATATCATTTCACCTTATATATGCTTAAAGAATTCCTACAAAAAGTATATTAAATTGAAAACCTCCTTTTATTGTGAATACTCACCTATTTTTTTCTGTTATGGAAAGTAACATTTCCTATCAAAATGTCTTTTTATGAAATTCTACTGGCCTAAACACTAACGAAAAAGTTTGAGGGCTCCAATCCAAATTGTCATACCGTGTAATCCATCTCGCAGAGTAACTGAATAAGCCAAATATTTTCATTGGACGCGTTTTCATTCATTTGATAGAACACTTTGAGAAGTAGTTCGTTTATATGGATATTTTAGATAATATTCTTTTTAAGAGAAACAACAGAAGATACTTTCTTATTGTGAAATTGCTAAACTACTATGGTATAGAAGAAAATCATTAAATGAGTCATAAGGAATGCAGTAGTGAAGATGGGTAACGTGTGATAATTTTTCGAAAATTCTTTTTAGTGTACGCATACATATATTGTAAATACACGTTCCTTCTCGCCACGCTTCTAGTTATGCGCTTATTTTAACTACGAGAGCTATCCAAAAAGTAAGAACAAATATTATCCACTTCTACTTCCACCAAGTCGCCTAAGAAATAGCACTTATATTAATGAAATTGTGTCTACTTCTTCCTGCGATCCGATCTACTTAGTAGCTTCTTGTCATCGTTAAAGTACTGTATTACTAAACAGCTCTCCATTCCTAGAAAATAGAGGGAGTAACTAGGTGCAAAATTGGGACTTTAAGAGAGATGATAGAAAACAGATCTCTTTTAATATGCTTTCCTCAATATTTATTGAGGTACCACGTGCGAGAGTATCAATCCAATTTTCCCTTGATGGTAAAGTTCACAAACATTTCCGTCGAGGGATTTGTGTTTCCCCATGGACTATCATTTTGTGTGCCAATTGACTTATCTCTGCCAAGTCTTGTTACTATTTACCATTCGATCCAATGATTTGTGTGTCTGTCTGGATATCTAGAAATGTCAAACCCCCTCTATCCACCCACATTTATGGTGGTCAGTATAAATTTCTTACGTAGGTACATATTGCATGGAATTTTTTTGTTTGCTTTGTTAACAAACGTGTAGGTTACTAACTAAGGAGAAGATTCATCATTGTGAAACGATGTTTATCACGAATCTTTATTATCAACTACAGAGTACATCAATTACAATACTTGGACTTTAACTCTTCTCTTCATTTTGAAGATTATGTTGTCAAGCTTTCATTAAAAACGTTGTTGCCTTCATACCACTAAATTTTTTGGCTACAAAATCCATAACATAATCCATAAACACGCTTCACAACTAAGAAACTTTTAAATTGCAACGTACATTTTAATTTGAATATCGAAGAAACGGGCAAAGTGGAAATATTCTTTCTGGGATGTCGTTCACGTAAATTCTAAAATATTCTTCATTAGCGCAGGTCGATGGGCGTCAAATCGAAACGGTCCTTATTTTCGCATCAGCTCTTGTTAAATGTACTTGAATTTAATGTTGTCTATATATCTTACCTTATGTTCAACTGCCAATCAGTTGGCCTAACCATTACTAGATAAGATATATGAAGTAAAAGGTAAATGTTTATATCGTACGTGATCAGAAGTTTACCGCTTTAACGATATATAGGTACGCAATAGAAATTCCCCCGACTGTGAAGGATTGATTATCGTTTCTTGATTTATAAACTTGCCTAAGTAGCAAGGGCTGTCCTAACTTTGTGGCAGGTGAGTGCTGATTTGTAAAAGTTTGTTTTTAGAGTAAACGGGAAAAGTTTGTTAAAAGAACGGAAAATCAATCGGTCGTTACAAAAGAGCAAAGAGTAGAACAATAGAATAATCGTGAGATATAAACTTTTCTTATTCAGTATATACAATGTAAAGATGAGAAAACATTACATTAATTATATCTAGAAAAATGTAGACGACTTGAGACGAATTGAGACATGAAAAGATTATATTTCATAAATAATTAATAAGCATTTATTCCAATATGAATAGAGAGTATTTTATATAAAATTACAATGAATTTTTTCGATTCATTCAGCTAATGAATTTATAACTGGCGCAGTCACAGTAGGATTCGTGCGGTCGTGTAATTTTACGCTCTATCGCGATCAATAACTCGACTCCGTATCTTAATACGTAGTGTGAGGAACTACTATCTATGGGGGATAAGAAATAGGCTTCAGCCTTCAAGTATTTGTAAGTGCCAAGTTCCTTAGTTTCTTATATTTTCCCTTTTCAACTCTATCCTAATCTATTATTGGCGTAAGGAAGAGATAATTTATCCATTTTAAATATACTTCTGAATTTTATGATTGAAGTAGAAAAATTATTGAATAAATTTGATGAATTGAATATTAAAGAAGATTCATTTAACAAAATGACTACGGTAAACACATAAACTCTTAATTGGGAATTGTTTGAATTAAAATTGGGAAATATTAAACCTTATGAAGGTAATAGTGATTAATAGTAATACAAGAACTGAAGAGAACAAGACCATTTAAAAATGAAAACTTTTTGGAAACAGACAACAATTGTTGAAAAGTCAAACAATACAATGATTCCAATTTATGTGAAATAGATGAAAAATGCCAAACAAATCATTGCGAGAAAACTGCGCCTTTACTGCAGGATGTGCCGACACAATAAGAAATAATATATATTTGAATAAAATTAGCTCTTCAGAAGATGTAATGGCATATGTGGATGAATTTGAAAATTTCGAAAAATCTTTATAGTCAATTTTATGTTCGAAATAATAGTAATAATTTTAAAATGAATTACACCTCAATGAGGAATGATCAGACTAGTCAATACAATAAGTAATAAAAAACAATTGTACTATAGAACTGTTAAATGTTCTACAAACTGTTGTGTGATGTGAACCTATTATCGAACAAGTGACTAATAATGAAATTTTAGGATTCCAAATTCAGAAACAAAGTGTTATTAAAATGTACTTCAGACCGATATTTGGAAATAAACACATCAATTATCGGGATTCCAGAAAACTGTAAAATTCAAGTAGAAAACGAAATCTTTTCAACTAATGTACAAATTAAAAAAAGTAAGTAAATAATTTTGCCAAAATTATACTTTAAATTTTTAAATAGTCAAATATATAAGTCACCAAATTTGAGTATAAAATCGCAAAAAACATAAAAACAATTCAAGATATACAAAATCCACAAAGCCATATATCAATTAGATTATTTCAATAATAATAATAATTTGTATGATTATTTTATTATTTTGGTTGAATCGAAAATTCAAAGGAAGATTTTTAATAAAGCAGAATATTGAAAAAAAGAAGGAAGACAACAAGACAAATACCTCCGTCATTTTTCATTCTTAGGGATGGAGGAGTTACATCTACAAAAATCGACATTACTTTAAAATTTAAAACGTAAAAAGATTATATTTCATAAATACATAATAATTATTTTAATTTAAATAAGAATTGTTGTAAATACCATTTTAATGAATTTTGTTCATTCATTCATGTAATGAATTTTTTTTAATTTAATGTTCATTCAACATTTGCACCATTATAACTTGTTTCGAAAGTGAAATTTATAATTCATTCAGTATTATGTGAGTAGCAAAATTATTCATTTTCCGGTAAAAAGTTTGTAGTTATTCCAACTTTGGATAATATACATTCTCATTATCAAAACTTATGAGATGTCATGTCCATATAAATCATAGAATATAAGTTGATCCAGAATTATATTCATCCATTCAGTATTGTCTGGAATCGATAATTACAGTTATTCTTCATATACTCTCTAAAACTGGGAGATACTAAATTGTTAAGGGAGTGATTGGAGAATCTTATTTTACATATTTCAGGAGTAATAACGGATCAGTAGGATAATTGATCGCACGATATCACACATCTCTCCTTATATGCTTTTCAGTAGTTTAGTAGAGTTCATGTTCCATAGAAATCTTTAAAGATGCAGTAAATAGTAATAAGTAAATATTTTGAATACTACTTAAATAGACGTGTAGGAATAATAACCTAGTTGTATATACAATATCAAAGTCTTATCAATACCTATAGTATTGATAGTATAGTAACTTTTGATTTATTTTTCACGGAGTGAATATCAGATCACGAGCGATAGCACTATTAGGCACAAACTAAGGAGATTCGGTGATTACTCTAAGAGTTTTTGCTTGATACCTTTCGATAATATCTATATTCGAGTTTGATGCCGAGCCCCAGTGTTGAACTCCGTATGACCAGATTGGTTTGAGAATAACGTTGTATATCAAAACCTTGTTCTCAAGAGATAGCTTGGAGTTTCGTCCAATAATCCAGTATATTTTATGTAGCTTGGGGGCAAGTTGCTTCCTTTTAGTGAAGATGTGCTTTGTCCACGTTAGTCTTCGGTTTAGATTAACACAATATGAAGTCCAAAATAGAAACCTTTGCCCCGAAAAAATGTTTCTGTCTCGATTTATCCTTTTAAAGAAGTATATCTCCATTATTCTCAGTCTTAGAAGAAAAGGTCACTGGAAGTGCTTTCTTCCTTCTATACATATAGTGAAGATACAAATACTGTATCCTCCATTTGTAATGCCATTCACTTTTTCTCCCCCAATTCAACTAGCTCCGTTTATTTTGGCACAAGAATCCTGCCACAGTTATGAAATTCAGTATTGTTTCAACAATGTTTTGCTTAGACTCAAATAAAATTATTTTCAAAATAAACATACTCTGATTGGATTTCCTTTTTCTTTGTGTTTCTTAATGTTGATTCCATTGAAATGAGTTTTTGTTGACACGTTCCATTAAATCAGGCAGCTATGATAAAATATAAACGGGGAGAATCAAATATATCCATTAATTGAAGTAATTTGGAAAGAAATTATAATTTTAGTTAGAAAGTTCTATATTGCCATAATTGAATGTAGATTTAATATTACCAGTGTAAAGTGCACATCTGTTCAGAAATATAAAAAAAATTATTGACTCATCTCATAATACCGGAAGTATTATCATCAGCGTTACAGCAACTATGGTAAAATGATGAGTTGCTCATATGTCGTTTTGTGTGTTTCATTCAATTTTGTTGATAAAAGTTGACCATTCTTTTTCCGTTTTTGGCTATTTTCATATTAAGATCATCTGTCACACTTCTATCTTCTTATAATTTAGAAATAAACTTTACCTATCTTTGTTCTTTATCTTTTTAATTCTATATACTTAACTCATGTTTTATATTCTAACTTCATTCTTTGTGGTAGATTTTTGTTATTTTATATAGTGTTTTTGTGTTGAGGCTATTTCTCTACTTTTTAAGCTATTTCTTTCGTGAATATTCGCTTGACGACTGGTACCTTTTTTCAGCTCTAAATTATTTTCTCGTATGTCTAGTAGTTCATTATTATCTCTGTTATTTTGACCTTCGTTGGTACTTTTTGTTCTTGTAAATCAATGTTTGTGTTGCAGTCCCTCTAAATGTGACTTCATATGAATTTCATATATCGTCTACGTCGTGATTTGCTAACCATACTTGGATTTGAGAACGTCTTTACAATTCTTTCTTGGAATTGTTCATTATTACAGGTTTTTCCAATTGCTTCACGTTAAATGTTTCAAATTTGCTTCTTTGGTTTGTTGGAGCCCTTACTGTCTATGTGGTTCCATGGATACACATTATCTATAATTATTTGTTCCTACATTTCTACATTCCTATAATAATTTTGATATCTCTCCCGTCTATTCTCCTTAATTTGTATAATAGTGAAGATATTTCTTTGGAGACCTCTTGTTTAATTTGGTCGTTTTTTGGTTTATTTATTTATTGGTGCATGTACATTTATCATCACCAAGTTTCCAAATTTTATCTTAAATATGGTTTATATGATTCTCACACATCAGATTTCCCATTCTAAAAGTGTCGACGTTTTATCTACTTTTCTTTGAATCTAAGTTTTCTATTCCTGAGGGTAATGTCCTTATATATTGACTGCTCTATTCCACTTAAAATATTTATTTTGTAGTTCCTCATTTTTCCTTGTATCTGGAACATCTTATTTGGTTCTATAATTGTTCTCACATTCCAAGTCACAAACTTAGTTACATTTCTGGTATCCATTCCATTGAATATTTTTTTACTCATATCTGATTGAAGATCCTTCTCTTGTTCTTTTGAATTTTTTTCTTTTGTATTATCCTTTTCTGTAGCATTTTTCTTCTGAATGATTTCATTTATATTTTCACTTATAACTTGCAATATTCGATTCCATTCCTTCTATTTTGTCCGTTTGCTTGTCCAGTTTTTATTGCATCCATTCCTGTGATTTGGGTGAGTGATGTTTTTTAGTTTTAGTTTAACGGATATATGCGTGTTGATTCTATGGTTTTCTGATTCTGTTCTTAATATTTTCCATAGTTGGTAACCATTGACTGTTTTTCGTCCTTTCTTTCCTTCAGTACGCGATCTATATATTTGCATCCTTCAAAAATTTTATTTCTTTAAAAAGCTCTTCTCTTTTTTGTGTTCTGTATAGTGCAACTGAAATCGATCTATCCTTTTCCGGTCTATTTTCTCTATTTACAATTGTGTTGATTCGTTTTATGTAATTTGCGTGTTTAATTGTATTCCAATTATACCCAGAATATGCATGATTTTTCTATTCTTATTTGTTCGGTTTAGTTTTTCGTCTCTTGTATCCAATAGATAACTATTCTTCTCTTGCTTTTTGTCTCTTATTCTTTCTTCTTGATCATCGGCTTTCTCTTCACTTTTTCTCAATTCTTTTTTCAATCTTATTTTTCTGAATTGCCAACTCTTTTTGAAGATAGTCAAGCTTCTTCATTCTTATATTGGATTCTTCTATTCTGTTTGAGTATGTATGGGTATTTTGTATTCCTTCCTCCACTTTGACTTTATAAAAAAGTGGCGCTCTAAATCCGCAGCTTTCATGTATCCTTTGTTATTTATGTCGGTAACCTACTTGGTTCAAAACACCAACTCACATGAAAAAACTAACGAAATTTAGTCTCTGTATAGTTTGTCCAATTGTAAGTCCCAACTTATCTTATCTATAATGATGTATTTATGCTCACGGCTTAAAATTTTGTACTTTTCTTCAAGCCGATTATGGCTTATACTTATATCTAAATATTTTCGATTTATTTGAGTTATTTCTCACTCAAATGTTGATTTACTGCGAACATGATTTTATTTTAATCTCACCAGATTTATTCATTGTATTCTAGTTTGATAAAAATGATGGACAGAATGTTTGATAGTAAACAAATCCAAAGAATTACTTGATAATTATGGTGCCAAGGGATTTGTGAGAAAATCTTCTCAATAAGAATTCTGAATAACATATTGAGAATTCACACTTCTGTATTCAATTAATAAATAAAAAAAAATCCATTCATTCACCAAAAATTTCTTGGTAAAATTAACAAAATCTAAAAATGTCAGTTAATTTTTATATAGTTTGATGAAATACTCAACTTTGAAAATGTTTATTATGTTTTTGTATGTCTATATAACATTCGCTTATTCATCACATCTGATATGTAGTTGAATTTCATATATTTACCATTTTAAACATTAGATCCCTTTGTCTTTCTGTGTACTATAATCTCGCTGGTACACGTTTGTGTAGCATCCCAAAGAACACTTCACTGCATTTAGAATTCACACCTTGTTCTAAATTTCGTGAGAAACAAGAAAATCCTTGTCGGCCTGAAAACAAGTCCTCACAATGCGAGCAGCACTCATTTGTTCCTGTAACACCGTTGTTTAAAAGGAAGATATGAAATATTCATGTGACGTCAAAAGAAATTGAAAAACAACTGGATGCGACTGTTATTTTTATTGAATTGTAGTGTCTACCAATTTGGAACACCATTCATGAAAAAGATATTATACACAAATCGTACGTGATAAGGGACGTAAACATCTGACGAATGACTTTGAGTATAACAAAAAATATAAATTGCTATCAATAGCATCCAAATATATCAGGGCTGTAATGATAGTTTCCGAAAGACTTTTGGTGAAAATACGTCAAAATTAACTAATATATCTCACTATTACAATACTTTTCTTTTTAATTTTGCTGTATATATTAGTACGTGTATCATCTAGATCTTTCGGAAACTTAATTTTTCTATTTCGGTGTTTCTGCAATAACATGACGGTACACGATAAATCTAGAATTTTTTTCTTCCTACTTAGCTGTGGTTGATTAATGATATGATTATTTCGAAATTTTTTTATGAATTATTATTTGGAGTAATAAATCAATAAGTAATTATGTAAAATGACATTACTTTAATAACAAAGAGATTACCAATTTCGACATTTTCGGAAAGATGTTTCTCACTTTGTTGTATTCCGAAGTCTTCGCGACTGCTTCATATTCAAGATCAGGTCTCCCCCCAATAATATCCTGGATGCTCAAATCGTATTTTCTAATGTTGATAGATAAGTCAATCGGATTAGTTATACTATATCTATATTTTACAATTGATGTGTTACATGTTTCTGCTATCGATTTTTGAGTGGAAATTGGTACCAAATGTTAGTGACTATTTCCTTCGAAAAATTTAAGCCAACCAAAAAGCTGTAATATTTTATGTTTACCTAGCAACGATCAAATTTCAGCGATAATACTGCACTAGTGCAAATTATCAATAATTTGCACTAGTGCCAAATTTTCGTCTAGGATTAATAAACATCATTTGGTTTTAATTTTATATTTTAAGAAAAGGAACAATTATTGTTTATTTTAAATTAAATATTTCTCAGGAAATAGTCTGCCAAAATGCCCTCTCGTGCATGTCAAATTGTCTCATAATTTCCTCTCGTGCGCAGTCGCGCACTCGAGTAAATTAAATTATCGACAATTTGACATGCACTCGGGACATTAATATTGACTATTTCCTTCGAAAAATTTAAGCCAACCAAAAAGCTGTAATATTTTATGTTTACCTAGCAACGATCAAATTTCAGCGATAATACTGCACTAGTGCAAATTATCGATAATTTGCCAAATTTTCGTCTAGGATTAATAAACATCATTTGGTTTTAATTTTATATTTTAAGAAAAGGAACAAATTATTGTTTATTTTAAATTAAATTTTTCTCAGGAAATAGTCTGCCAAAATGCCAAAAATTATCGACAATTTGACATGCACTCGGGACATTAATATTGAATACAACGCAATAGCTTATCGAAATTACCGGTCTATTCAAGACGTATCACCTCTCATCGGATTGTTTATTTGCTCTAGTGCCTGCTTCGGAGCTTTTTACATGATTAGTCCAATATATCTTACCGTTGCTTCCGTTAAATATTATAACCTCTTGGATGAAACTACCAATACTCTTATCTTGGAGGACCTGGGGTCTATTTCTGGGTTGAGAGATTGTATTTTATAATTATTTTCTATCGTTGCCATTTTATTCTCAATACCCGAATTCTAGCTCATAGTCATCTTTGATTGATAAGATAACGTACGTCACAATAGTTTTGGTACAAAATTTAGTAGAGTTTAAAAAGAGGTTTTGATAGTACAATACGAAAATGACTTAGTGGACAAAAAATTATTTATATTCTTGACATTAGTCAGACAGTTTTTCCTTCAGTCGTATTAAATGTCTCACAAGTTGGTAATAAGAAGAAGCATTTTTGATTTGGTTAGACTTTACCGTTGTATAGCCATATGTGGAGAAGTGAATTTCCCCAGAAGTGAAAAATCAAAAATTTTTACCCGCGAGAGAGAACAAAGGATGGCGATGTTAGCAAAAAACAGAATCGGGGCTTCCGTAAGAAAATAAGCACGTGAAAACCATATTTATAGAATACCGTGTCACGGGAATAAGCAAGAAATCATCAATAATACCAAAACAAAAATAAAGTATCGAAAATACTACATGTTTTGGATGGAATCAGTGTCCTGATATTATGCAAGGGCAAATCAAAAATGGTTATATCAAAATAGCATACCTTTCGTACAAAAAAAGACAACCCCCCTAATTCACCTAACAGTTTTTGAGCACTGTAACGCCCTTTGCCACGTCGCTACTTGTCAGTTTGATGCCAAAGTTCAAGTATTGAATTACCTTCGACGCCACTTTTTTATCGTGATATGTTCCACTTGCTCTGGTCAGCGTCAGTGAAGAAAATAAAATTCTCCAAGGGTCCATTTTGTTGATGACGAGTATACTGAAATTTGTTAAACAGATTTTAATTACCCTTCTGAATTGTAACCTGGGTATTTGCTGCTTACGAGAAATAACGGTGAAACACGATTTCTTTCATTAAAAACTGGAAATAAAAATAGAGTATACATGAAGGGACATCAAAATAACGGAAAATATGTGGGAAAAGCAACGATATCAGAAGCTGTGACCTATATTGTTTCTACCTAATAACTTCCAAGTAAGGCACAAACGGAAAATTAAGATCTTGGGTGGTGAAAGCTCTACGGTAAGGTCTGCGGTTCTAAAATATCGCATAAGCAAATTACCACATCCACTTTTTATATGTTTCTGTAACAATTTTTCAAAGTGTTTCCCTACTCAGTTAGCTGAAGGCACTATCACGACCACCACTGAGATGTGAATACTCTGGCAGTTTGGCAGTTTTGTCAACCCACGAAATTCAAAGTTTGGTAGTTAGGAACAGCAATCCCAGAAATAAGTATAATAAATACAAGGGTCGCTATTTGAATTCTGAGATAGACAAATAGAAACAAATAAAATTGGATATAGCTTTATTATTGTTCAAAATATTTTCTATGAAGATCAATACACTTTCGCCTGCGTTTGAACCAATTGTCGTAGTATTTTCGTCGAAGGAATCAACCGGTTCTCCAAGTGTAGAAAAACGTTAACCTTGCAATATATATTTTTATCTGCGGGAATAAGAAGAAATCATTAGGTGCCAAACAAGGACTGTACAGGGATGACCAATTGATTCGATGTTTTGACTGTTCAAAAAGGTTTTTCTTTAAACTGATACGTGAAACGCATTGTCGTGGAGGAGAATGTTTCGTCTCTTACGATTGATTTCCCTAATTTTTTTCGAACACATCCGTCAAACAAATGCTGATATACCATTCAAAATTGAAATTTCTACATTGCTCTAATGGTCCAGTCATTCCGAACAAACGAGCGACCATTGGTTTCGAAGATATTCGTATGCGAATAACTTTTGTTGGATTTGGCTCGACTTGAAAGACCCATACAGTCAATTGTTGTTTAGTTTAGGGTTCATTTGTATAGATCCATAATTCGTCCTCTATTGAAATCTTATAGACGCCTATTTTAGCACCGTGATTAATTTTTTACAATAGTGAATGTATGCGAGTAGAACTTATGCTTAAATATGCGTAAATCACACGATATTTCAAATGACGATTTTGCAAAATCAGTTTACGCACAGTTACGGGTTTTTTCTATCACAACCGCGGATTTTGGACGAATTTCACAAATTCATCCTATAGCGAAGTGCGACAACGATTGAATTCGGGAAATAAGTATAAAACGGCGACTCGAGATGCTGCTCCATCACCAAATGTCGAAGCGACTTGATCGGCACACTGCTGTTGGTTGAATTAACGTCGAAATTCATAGATAATCACCGCACGAAAATATTTGCGATTTATTTCCATTTTATGGTCAATATGAATGATCCAATTATATCTAAACAACTAATAAAGCACACGTTCTGAGTAGGTTCACCATTAAAAATGTCAAAATTATATCAGTGTTGCCATATCTAAAAACTTAGCAGAGTAGCAGCCCATTTACAAACTAACCTTGGATTTTAACGTGAATGGTGCGGTCTTCGGCAGTTGCTGCAGGTATTATTACTGACCTACCTCTCCCAAGTCAATGACATATATTGACTTACCTGGGCTTCTCTCACTTGAGTTCAGACGTACTGGCACAGAAATCCTTCAACGGATCTCGGATACTCACTCTGCTCGAGATCTTGATCTCGCGGCTACTAGTTCTTCCATAACTGCCTTTGCTGTTCTAATCCAAATTTTAAGACTGCTACCGGTATTTCCCTTTTACCAATCGTTGCTGATCGTTCGCGGTTTGGAACTTAGGAAAATAAATTACAACGGTATTCCCTGGTTGGCTTCTCGCTTAGATGCGGACTGTGGAACGACTATTTCTTGTTTATACTCGAAAAATGATTACATTTTCACGCTGAAAAATAACGAAGATATGAATTTACATGTAAAATCGGTAATATCGTTGCTTTGACATTTTAGAAAAATAGTATCTTCATTACACACTAATATCTCGCAAAGTGTATTATTTAGGGTGTCGAGCAGAAAATTAGGAACAAGTGAGGCGTAGAATTTTAGAAAAATACGCGAAATAGATGTTAAAGTCATTCAAGAACCCGTAGAAAGTTGCGCATAGGTTAAGTAGTAAGGGCCCTTCCATTTAGATTAAATTCTTAACTTTGTTTATTATTAATTATGGCAAATAAAGAGTTCCATTAAAGAAACTTTTACATAAATATATGGTTAAATATTTTATGTAAAAACTATTGAGACATCAGTTATTGGCAGCTTTTTAAATCTCAGATCACTTAAACTCCTATTTACACACATATATTATATAGAATTATAGAATTCTACTTGTGGTATATAAATAAGTTCATGTAGCGCAGTAAGTTCAGTTTTAAATGAATAGTCGTAGTGAAAGGAACTAATTAGTGAAAGTAATCGTAGAAATTATTCAAGTGATGTTCTTAAGTAAATTATTATAAGTTAAGTGTATTGTATAGTGTGTAAATGAGTTAAGAACGTAAGAGACAGTGTTTATTAAATCACCCCACAAATAGAAAGAGTATAAATAAATACGAAAAACGTTACATTCTGTTACCAGTGTGGTATTTCTTTAATTCCAGCATATTACAAATTAATGTAGTAACTTTTTCATCCTATTATGTGGGATGAATTTAGAACACATATTTTATCATCTACTAATTGACATTTTCCTTTTTCTTCCTATCTACTAATTAATATTTACAATTATGTACCGATTTCTTATTCACCGCAACGGTTTTTTTGTACTTTTTTGAATGGTCTCTTGTGGATATTGACTAAAATGAAATACGATATAATCTAAAAGAATACATATATCGGTACCATGAATTCTGATATAGGGTGTTCCAGGACTTGATGCAAAAAATTCGGGAGTAGATGACATGAAAAAAATGCTGTGACATAAAAAGGATATTCTCATACGACCCGACCCTTAGATTTCGAGAAACATGCCTTCAAAGTTGCGAAATCAGAACTTATATTTAAGTATATTTTCTAAATTATACAGTCGGACATTATGAAATTTAATGGATTACGTATGTCCATGTAGTGTGTTTGAGGAAATAAATAATTCTACACTACCATCTGAAGGCGAGGGGCGATTAATGCCCAATGGTTAACAATCTTTAGCTTTTACACAAACAACCTGTAGAATCCAAAGATAGCGAAATGAATTTTTCACTCGATTTTCTAGCAACTCTTTGTTTAACTCGATAACATTTATAAATTAGGGGAAATGTAGACTTATATATCGTTGTACATGCCATGGAAACCGTCAATCGTGTTACTTACATCTCCGGAGTTTACGGAGCATATTTCTCTTAACTTTAAAGAGCGTTCCAAGATTCTGCCTTATAGCGTCACAATGGAAGTTTATTCTAGCGATCATTTCGATCCTTGTAATCACCAATGATTTTTCATATCATTTAGGAAGTGGGGAGGAGCTCCATTATGCATAAACCACATGTCTCTGTGAATGTTCAGAGAAATGTTCGCTGACTATTCAGGTTAATATAAAAAAATATGAACCTATTAAATTATCAGCAACTAGTCCTGCCCACACATTTACGCAAAATCGATGTTGATTCATTGTACCGTGAGGATTCTCATCCCAAAAATTTAAATATGGGAATTAATAAAACCGTCTCGTGTGAAACCAGCTTTATCAGTGAACAGTACTTTTCCAACAAATGTATTATCAACTCGTTTATTTAGAAACCATATGCAACACCGGTAAAGATAAGGAACGAAGTGATCGAAAGATTAAACTTCCATTGTGACCGCTGCAATTCTCTTCCTAGTTGAAATAAATATCCTCCGTAGACTCCGGAAGTGTGTAGAAGTGCATGGTGCCCACTTCGAACATTTATTATATTTATTCTTTGTTTTTATTTGATGAAGTTGTATGCTAACTATCTAAATTGTTCTACATTTTAATTTTTTCCTTAAGTATGTATCACGATATTCGATAACATGCAGTCCAATTAGAAATGTTTGATTGTGATGCAAGTATTTCCAATGAATGAATACAATTTATAATAATTTTTTTCAGAATGGCGAACGGTTTCCCAGCATGTACAACGATATAAACGAGTTAAACAAAGAGTACCTTTTTGTTGAAAAATCGATTGAAAAATTTATTTTTGCTCTCTTCAGGTTGTGCAGGTTTTCCTTCTTAAAGTTATGGATTTTTCACGATTGGGCATGAGCGCCTGAGCCCCTGGCCTTCAGTATAGGATTATTTATTCCGTCAAACATACTACATGGAGATACTCAATGATCCATTGAAGATTCATAATGTTCGAATCTATAATGTATGTATCGTCTTTTTTGTATTAATAGAACACCATCGAAACAACTATTTTAATGCATCTAAATGTTCTCGATTTTAGGTCTCTTTTGTTTTAATATTAGTTTCATAAAGACTTAAAGAAAAGTCGAAAACTTCAAATCTCATCTTTCTTCAAAAATTATTAAAACAGAAGAGACCTAAAATTAAGTGCATTATTATATCAAAAAGTCTAAGAAATAAGAAATTAAAAAAACTTTTTTGTGAACTGTTCGAAAGCAAATTGATTAACGCCATTTTCGAGAAATTCTCAATTGTTAATAATCTCTATTGTGGGAAGTAATTATAAGAAACTTGAAACGAAAATATAATTACTATAAATAGCAGATAATCCCTACTACAATACTTATAATTTCGAAATTTCAGTGTTTCTGCACTATATAACATCTGTGTACAGACTATGGAAACTACGTCTTATTGTCTAAAAAACTAATTTGTATTCAGTTTTCAATGCCATCTCGAACATAATTCACAGACGTGCCACCAAATCAATTCCTTTCACAAATAACTCGAAGTTGTATATCTTACAAATAAAGCTAAAAGAAACAAAACGAGAAATGTGATTTCCAAAACCCATAAATATTTCGCGAAGCATAGGAAATAGATGAAAAGTTACCTACAATAGAGTTTAACCCCGACTCCACTACAGTTTACCAAAAAAACATGAGAATTTATGACAAGGTTGGATTTCTACCGTCTTTTTTCTAATATTTATGATATCTTCCTGCTTTATAAGTATTTGAGATTGTTATTGGTCTGAAAATAGACCTATAAACCAGTGACACTAAATTTTTTACGTTCTTGAGTGAAGGCGACAGAATTCTTTGTAGTTTGTTTGTGACTATGTTTTTCTCGAATTAATAAATTGACTATTTGATGAGTATTTGATATTTGGGGCTTTATATCTCATGAAATTATCGTTTAATGAATGTAATTGGGTATGGTAGTTTATTTCAATGAATACCTAGATTGCGTATAATTCTAAAAATGTTCTTGCTTTATAAACTTTCGAGGGAGATCATTTTCATAAGCTCACAGTAGGATTAATAGATCTTTGCTCACTATACTGCAATGTTAAGGAGCGTGCACTCTAGAAGGTTGAGTTCATTAAGCCAGTGACGCTGGACGTCTAATACCGACAATAAAACACTAGATCGCTCATAAAGGTTCTGAAGTTCAGAAATTGGCGTAGCAGCACCTGATCAATCGTAAATCAGTAGCTTAAAGAAGATGAGAGGTTGAGTAATATGCATACAGTATATTGTCGAATTTGAATTGTTGCTGTCAAATGCTACCACATACAATTAAACTCCGTCATATCCGTCTATTTTCGTTAAAGAAATTATAAGAAAATTCATTCTAACAATGGACTCAGGTGATCTTTTGTAACAAATCCTGCTTGTGTGGAATTCACGATTGTACGGCATTAGTGAGATGATCCTGATCCAAAAGTTGATATAGAATGTCATTTTTGCCACACTGTGGGTGTTAGGGTTAGAGAGTGCTATATGTTTACATAAGAGGCAACATTACAGTCGTATGTCTTTACCAGTTTACCATACAAGACCCTATTCTTCAACAATACAATACCAGACCACAATTTACCAGAGAAACTACACTGAACACACTATTTACACTACCACTACCACCAACTTTCACAATTACACTGTCTGATGCACATTGCGATATCTAGTTAATGTCTTTAGAGTCTGAAGGTTACCTTTACACACTATTTCTAAAGTTACCTAAAGGTGAGGTGCCCATGTTTCCAACCTGAAACCAATACAACATTATTCTACCAGCCATTACCAAATTTTATAAAGTTTTATCAAAAATTCACTCAACGCCCAACCTGTATACCTATTTAAAGGAAAAACTTTTCATATCATTCAAACACAAGAAATGGGAAAACATAAATATAAACATAACATGATAAGCCATACCTAATATAATAACATAATGAATCATAAGGGGTTTCGTTCGTTTTTTTATTTTTGAGGATTGAATCGCTTTTAACAAATTTCTGTTTTCCGTTATATTTCCATAGAATTCCATACAGGTTTCATTTAAGTTATTTTTGACAATAAAGAAGGATTTTAAAGTTTCCGCTTTCAATTGGGTTTTCTCGCTAGTCCAGATATTGTTTATTAAAAAAAAACCCCGTTCGGTCGGTGCATGGCATACAGAAGCAATACTCTACCAATTTGCCAATATTATTGGACACTTCATTCTCTTTAAAGGCATTAAAAATTTCAATCCACCTATCTGATACCGAAACAGAATTTTGTTTCCAATGCCCAAGTTTCTCATCTGTGATGTAACGCTGAATGAAACATAATTCATCAAAGAGCTCATCTTTAATTAAATTTGTTTCCGGATGATGTTGAATTAAATAGTCACTGCATACTTGAACCATTTGATAAGTAGGTTTCATGTGTCATGTAATCCAATTAAACTTCCCGATTCCCTCAAAATGGCCTTCCCGTTCTTCCAGATACCGAAAACATGTGCTGTAAAATTCTACCACTTTTTCTTCGAAAATATTCGATTTAACTGAGCCTTGTTTTTTAGCCTTCTTAAATTCTGTCAAACTTGCAGGGGCAGAAACACACTTGCCATCCTGTCAGCAATTTTGGTTTTAAGGTCATAAATGATATTTGTTTCCAACATAGAAATATCCTATCCTTCTATCTTTAAAACCGTGTTATGAAACATTGATGACACAATATGCAGAAAGAAAAGCCAAGATTCGGTTTCAGGATTCTCAAAATAATTTTTAATAATTGTCGGTGTTTTTTCATTAGACGCAAAATACCATCTTAATGCAGAAAATATTTCTAACACGAGCTCAATAGCTGGTTTTAACGCTAACCACCACGTATCACTGTAAGCCAAAAGTAAGTATTCTATGTCTACAAAATTACAAAATTCTTTCAAATCACTGTCGCGCACAGTGTAAATGTAAAAGTAAGAGTAAATCTTGGTAATTAAAGTTTGTATATCAATTGGAAGGCATTCTGCCGATTTGAGCAACAAATTCTCACAAGCTCCCGTCCGTCCAAAGTAGCTTTTAGCTTGGTAAAAATATTATTTTTCCTGGATCTTCGGATGCCTCTAAAGTTAATGTTGGTGTTTTAGGCACAAAATATGTTTTTTTAAGTCTATGTCACGACGACACGAAGTCTCTGTCACGACGTTTCTCCTGGCAAATCCTTTACTTCAATAATTTTTATCTGTATTCCATTCTTGTATGAAAATATCTGACAAGTAAAGGAATAAGTTTAATTTCTTTGTGATTTGAGGCGTCTGAATACACTGATAGACAGTTTCGTCGTTTTGCCGCCAGGACAATAGTAAGGTAGGTACATCAAAGTAGTTAGTACATCAGATCACCACTGGCTTGTATGAAGTCGTGGCAGTCCTGCTTATGCGACACCTGACGATATCACATGTAATTATCAGGGTTGCCAGTTTTAATTTTATTATTTTTATTTTATGACCTTTTTATTTAATTTTTTTCTAATCTAAAATCAGTACTTTTCATGTATTCATTTTGTTTAATGACTAACTACGACTTATGCTCTGAAAACCAGTATTGTACTGATAAAATCAGTACCAATGGTCACCTTAACTGATGGAACTGAAATTTTCATCATTCATTGAGTGAGAAACATTTATTATATATAAGAATTTCATTGCCACTTTCAAAGTGATAAGTAGCTCTATTTCAGTTTAGATTTCCAAAATTTCATAGCAGTCTTTGAACCAGTAGTACTAAAGTATTTACTGACCCAAATTGCTTTGTTTTTGGCAAAGTAATATTAGAATTCACCAGATCTTCACCACCCTTCATTCAAAACTAAACTAAAAGAAAAGAAATGACAGACAGACTAGATCAAATCTATATTTCTTATCAAGGAAGATATTTAAAAAATTGAGCAACTTCTAATAACACTTTTCGCGTTTAATAACTATTCTTTAGAATGTTTAGTCTCATATCATAGGATCACACTTTCGAACGAAAATTTATGATCGTGACATTTTTCATCAAATATAACCAATTCCTTTATTTATTATTAATTAAAAATAACGCTTTCGCCACAACAAACAATGAAAAATTAATATTTCATATATTTCCGATTGACCGCTAAGCTCGAATGCCAAATATTTTCATTGATATCACAATGTGGGAATTGGAATAATGAGTTTAAAAATAGTGTTAATTCGACTATAATCTCCCTGGATTATTAAAGAAAGTATCAATTTCCTCACTTCGAACGTAATTGTAGCTTCTCTTACGAATTAATTATTTCTTCCTGATTATTACCTCGTAAATTTAACATTTCTCATCCTTTGTTCGATAATCTGTGTGATAACAAATGGGGTATATAATATTGTAAAATAATTTTGAGTTATAAATTCATAATTCGAGACTCTATCTATCCGTTAATTATGATAAATCTCTCATAACATAATAGCTATACCCCGATTTTTTTTCTCCAACTCAAACCGTTATTTAATTATAATAAATATGCAAAGATGTAATGCGTCATTTGCGAGTCAAAGGAAAAAATAAAAGAAAAAAATATAGTTGAAGGCATCACTACCTCACTATACGAGTATATCCAAATGATACAATGTTAGACAGACGTAATTGTCTTTTCTAGACAACCGTGAATTATCAACAAATAAATGGCCAGGTGTATTTCAAGAGAACAGCTTCTTAACGTCTCGGTGCAATGGAAATTTTCATACATGGAATACGTGGAATAACTTGAAATAGACAATAGTCTTGTTATGTTAGAAAATGTGATGGAAATTTGATCCATCTAGACATAAAAGATGGTACCATGAAATCGTCCTTCCTTGTACAGTCTCAGAGCCAAAAGACTAGATAGAGAGGAGATTATTCTTCAGGTCTCGCACTTCGAGATTACGAAGTTAGTATTAATACTTCTATGTCAATAACCACAAGTTCAGACCAAAAAAATAAAACACAAGCGCCTCTAGGTTACTATGGCATTTTCTTATAGTTGTTTACTCATTCGTAAAACGCTAATTCATTCTTTATTCTACCTGAAAAGGGGTTGGTAAATATTTATTGGTATATGTGGGTGGGAAACTCGTTATATCTTCCTATTATCCTTCGTGTCTCGCAATACGAGCTTACGAAGGAAGCTGATTAGAACAACAATTCTCTGTTTATAAGTATTTATTTATTTTAATAATCCAAAGGAAAATGAAAAGTGAATTGTAACTATTATCAAACAAACTTTTGATGAAATTAATAACCATTCAACTAAAAATTACGAAGAAATATAACTCAATATATTACGTGATACAACAGACTCTGTGAATGAATTATTTTCAATAATTATTGGCTGATGATAAAAATCAGCGGAAACTCTTGAGTTTGGAGACCAACCAGCCATTTTTTTAAACTCCGCAATGCTCACACCTCTTGCACATGCTTTCAATGTCAAGGCATGCCGCGTAGACTGCGCAGTGAATCTCTTATGCAATCCTAAGGTGACCAACGTCGATCTGACCAACGACTGATTGTTTCACTTTTAACAACCTTATGCGGATTGTTAAATGAAACAAATGATGAGTCAAGGTTTCCTTGCAGGTTTTCTGGCATCACTAGGTACTGGCTTAAAGTTTGTGTAATACACAACTCAGGTTTATCACAAAAAAAGGGATATTGTACTGGTTGGGGAACCCCCCAAGAAATTTCAATTCTATCAGGCATACATACTTCAATTTTTCTTTCTGAGGGAAGATATTAGAAATTTTGACTGACTGTATGTTGAATGTCGTTGGTCTTTCATCATTTAAGATAGATTTACGTTATCAAAAATATCTTCTGAGATACCTATGTGCTTTATTGATGTGGATTCCCCCGTAATGTTATGGGCATTGATGTCACCGATTATTATTCTAGGTTGGAGAATTTATTCCTACCTTAACCTACCTAACCAATAATTCAGTCAATTCTCCAGCATTCATTTGATATGCTGGAGTAATATATACATTGTAGATATTTACTTTTGGATTGGTGTGTAGTTCGATAGCTACGGCTTCCAGATTTGTATGGATTGTGATTTCTTCAGCATGGCGACAGTTTTCCACAAATATTGGTATTCCTCCACTAGCTATTTCAGTATTTAGTATATTTATTTCTCACAAAAGTTCTCAAATCACCTGAGTGGTTCGTTGTTATTGTATTTGAAATTGGTTTTTGAAGACAAACAACTTCGCATTTCTGTTTGGAGAGGATAGCTTGCAACATTGGTAAGTTATTATGAAAGCCATTGTAGAAGAATATATGTAAGAAATATGAGGACGTAGAGAAAAATAGAAAAAAAAAATAAAAACAAAACAGATAAGTGGTTCAGTTGGTTGATGTTTGTTTGAGAAGATTGACATTCTGGTTTTGAAATATTCGATTACAGTTACACTTTATACATGAGTTTAGATTATCTGCTTTTAATGATAAATTTTTGTAAACATGTCTATTAATACAGTTGAATCATTTGTTTAGTTCTTTTCAATGCTTATTGGGTCAGATGAACTGAAGTTTTCGAAAAGATCAGATATCTGATTATGTTTCAATACGAATGGATGATTCTGTTCTGAAATGATTTTTCTGATTGGTTCTATGAGAATTTCTGTGATATATATATAGTTAATTTTTAGGATTTTTACTCGGTCTGTTTGGTTGTGGAAAAGGAGATTTCTTGAGGTTTTCTAGTTCTGCCGTAATTATTTGTTCGTAGCTGTGTTTGGTGCTGTTTCGTGGAATTTTTTTGATGTTCTTGAACGATATATTCTAGGACTGAGGTGTTATAGGGGTTTCTAATGTAACCTGGGTGTGTGCTTGGAAAGTATTTGCTTCGGTATTCTGCGTTTATCTGGTAAGTTGAGTGGGATTTTGTGACAGTTCAGTTACTTGAGGTTCGCCATATGTTTGTAATTGAGCATAACTGGTAATAGGAGCAATAACATTGGTAAAAGTGTATTCAGAACTATTTTATTGATTTCATTAATTAAAAGTGACTGTGGTATGATGGTACATAAATTTGCGAGTACTAATCTTTCGGATGGTGTTTTGTTTTCAGTTTTCAGCGTGGATCGGAGTTATGTTAATATTTATCGTCCCTTCAGGATAGGTCATGAAGCATTCTACAATATCTTCACTTGCGAGATACATGCGTATTCAATTGTTTGTCAACCTTGATATGAATGAAGTATTGAATGAATAATTAGCTCCTCAAATGATATGAGGTAATCTTGAATTTTCAAATTATTCTGTAGTTAAAAGTACCAACCATGTATTTGACTTTATTTACTTAAAAAATATTTTCGCTTTGATTCGAGAGTATGAACCTGCTTTGGCATAGGCCACATATCGGCGATAGGAGTTAGTTTTTTTGAAATCTTTTTCAAATCAGGTGTACCATTAATAGCAGTATGTGTAACAAAATTCACTGTTTTCGTATGAATGTATGAAATTTTACTTACAGTAATTTAGTTTGGAATATTTCTAAAAGTTTCTTTTCATAGTTTTAGAAATTTGCATACCTGCGATAACTGTCGAAAAAGACTGTTTTTATAGGAACTGATACTTACACTGTTAAGACTTCAGTTGCCAGAGCCGGACTCTCACTCGCACATTGTTTATTACACATCAACATCTTTAGTAGTCCAACTCTCACTTTATATAGTTTATAAGGTTTAAAGTTCGGTGAGCTCTTTTTCATGATGTTCTCTTCATTGAAGTGAAGTTCACATAACTTTTTGTGGAACCAGTTCTGACTCCCACAATTCCAACAGATCATCATTCTTTATAAAATAAAACGCACATGATAATTGTAATAAATTTCAAGCTTATGTACTGCGTATATGTTTATCGTACTCATTATCAGCGAAAAATCCAAAAGCAAGCGTTCTCCTCCCTATCTGGCCTCCATGATCACAGCTTATGGCCGATATTCCAACGAAATTTTTAATGAAAGATGAAATGAATGAAAAAATTAAAATCGAGCAAGTAGTCGAAGCCGAAACACATATTCAAGAGTTATTGTCACTTCATAGATGTATTACGTGTATTCATAATAGAAATTACTTGATAATGTGTCTTGGAAATGCAGATTTTGTGTAGATGCATCGTTTTAACCTTAACTTATGCATCCATTATTGTGTTAACAAAAGAAAATTGAAAAAGTGATGGAAGCATATATTATTATTATTATCATTATTATCACTTTAAATGTATATTATTTCCTTTGAGAGACTTCCTAATAATGAATCTTAGTAAAAGTCGAATGTGAATATTTCTTCCAATTTCTGTCGTTTCATTTTTGAATATTAATCACCTTTAGTCTATATTTATGATCAATGCATTTCATTAGATTCTTATTTCTTAGGCCTTTTTATATGTATTTGTTGCTTAATTAGCCTTGATTCCAGGTTTCTTCTCAATGAAAATTAGGTTTTATAACAGTTGAAAATGAACCTTTTGATCAATTTCGGTATTTATCATAGTGCCATTATCGCTTTGCTCGGTGTATCAAATATTGTAGAATTATCAAGTAGTACATATGCTACTTCTTCAGCAGTTTTGGTCTCTAATGGATGGAGTTGTAGAAATTTTGTAAGGTGATCTTGGTATACAAATATAAATTCATATTGATTATCTCCTTGTGACTAAGTCAATTAAGTCTACTTGACAATTTGCATTCAGTTTGCTGCTAAGAATAGGTTTAACGACAAACTTTCACGCAGCTCCGCACAGATTTAAATAAATAATAAAGCTATAATTTCCCTCGTAATGCTTTTATAGCCAAAATTTACCTCCTTCTGGATCCAGTTTCTACCACTAAGTCCTTCTACAGGTGGGTATTATGCAAAATCTGAAATATCTCGTTGTTTTTCACGTAGTATCTAATCTTATTGTCTTTGACTGGAACAATCAATTTCTATGTTTCTCCAACAGCCCTAACGTCGATTCTTCGAAAGCGTTGATAATCTTCTGATTTTTCATGTGACTTCTTCGATTCTGTAGATTTAACTTTTTAATAATCTCAACAGAGCTTCCGATGGTAAAAATTTTTTGTCCTAAATTCACTCATTCTCTCGTCAAATTGACATTGAGTTAAGGAAGGATAATCCGTCCACGTCCATCCGTATTCGCTTACAATGCAAAACTAAGCAACAACTAAAGCATTCACGAGCCACACGCTGAATGGCGGTCTCTGATTGCTCAATGATCAGAGCAGATAAAAGGAGGACTAGAAAAAGTAAGGGGAAAGGAACAGAAGAAACAGGCAGAACCGGAGAGAAGAGAAAGCGAAGAGGAAATATTCTGAAGAGGATAAAGTGGATAAACAAATTCAAATAAATCTAAAAAAACTAAGAAGAGGAACAGTAAAATCGGTCAAAACCGGAGAGAATGCCTCCAGACTAAGAAGACAAGAGTGCATACCCAACAGGCTAATCTCTTAAACAAAAAGATAAGACTTCCCAGAATCTCCCATAGAACTCAGGTAAGAAGAGGAGTCTACGCGCGAAACTGTGACGTGAATGAGGATGAGGATCTGTCGAAATGACAGGGGCTAGTGGAATATTCTTCGCATCCATCCGCGGATTTATCCGGTGGTGGATGCTTAGAGGAATGGGATTTCACACGCGCACGTGTGTATGTCACTTTGTCCGAGAGAACCATATATAAATCCACTGGTCCATAACATATATGCAATTTATTTGTTTCACATGTACATAATTCTTACCTTTTGTGAGTAAATCATTAATTCAGTCATATTTGTGTGTTTTGTTATCAACACAATAAATAGTAGTAAACCTTTCGTCGAAGACTGACTACTTCTTTTCTCCTGGCTAAGCAAATCATTCCTGATAGTTTGGATCATAATTAGAATGGTCAAGCATGGAAAAACCCATCAATAATTTCGATTCAAATTACAGGAAAATTGAGACGCCGATTCATTATAATCAATTACACAATAGCACAATAAATACATTAAACATGAATTTCAACAATGTTCACCTTCAAACGCAAGTATTAATGCAATTAGTTCCTTAACACCGCAGGAGACAATCCCTTTAATACTCGACTTCTACAACAAGGTAATTTCTATCCGCTGTTCTTGGCAGGCAGTAACAATTTTAAGGCAAATTTGGTTTCAAACGGTTTTGAAATGTCGAATTTCTAAGTAAATTGAGGAACATCGAATAGATACAAAATTCTAATCTGCTTTTCACAGATAACAATAACAGAATTAATATATCAATTGGGTGTAAAGGAGAACGTAGTGCAATTGATAATTCTATCATTTTCCAGTTGTGATTGAAAATATGTTCGATCCTAAGTAAATTGTTATATTCGCAATGAGAGGAGGAGGAATAGGAAATATAATAATTCTATTATACTATTTACAAACTATTGTTTATACTTTTTTTTGTCAATATTCTAGATAATTAAAAATAAAGAGAACCTTCACGCCGATTGTTGAACGGTGATTTGATAGCTTGAAAGCACATACATCGAGAAATGTTGGTGCTGGCGACACAAAATTCGAAAGAAATATACGTACGCCAACTAATACCCGCCATAAAACTTTAACTTCTGTTACAATGTGCCAACTCATGATCGTGGTTGTCATGAAGATTAGACAACTTGTAACAACAGATTATGCAACTTGGCATTTTGATAATGAAATTTCATTCAGAAAAAGGCAGAAGATCGATGGAATATAATGTCATTGTGAACGCCATGTAAGGCGAACAACCATCATCCTTTCCGATAACCAAGCAGCCATTAGACCTTTAAGCTTCAATAACATAATATCCAGACTCGTTTTGGACTGCCTAGATAAATTGAACGAGCTAGGTAAGCAAACAAAAGTTAACAATGGAATCCGGGACACACTGGAGTGAAGGGAAATGAAATAGCTGATAAGCTCGCTAAAACGGGTACAGGCAAACCCTTCATAAGATCTGAACCCTTCTATGGTATCAGCTACAGAACAATAGGTAAATATTGGAAAAGATAGGAGCGAAACCAATTATTTGGACAACCTACAGTTCTGAGTCAGACAAAGACTCTCCTGGGAAACTATAACCAGAGAAGATATTCTGAATGTATCATCCTAAGTAAAAACAATCTACGAATACTAACAGGAGTCCTATAGGGGCACAGTCGCCTCAATAGACACCTAAAAGCGCTAGACTTATAAGACAAACACTATGGAACCCCAGAGCACTACACCTGGGAGCGTATGAGAAATATGAAGATCTCTGGTAGCTACAATCATCCCACATTCCGAATTTTCTAAAAGGAGTGGGATTAACTGATCCACTTTCAACCCAGTATCTGAGCAAGAAAGGAGGACACAATAGATCTATTGAGTCGCAGAATATATGATATACCAATATCTATATACATACTTACATACATACGTTTATTTCACCTGTCATCATATCATCAGCATATTGTAATGTTAAAACTTTGCCAGACTTCTGATGCCTCACATACTCACCTATATAGATTCGCCAGCTTTCACAATAAAAAATAATATTGGGATATAAATTCTTGAACAACATTGAATTGCCATCGTAACGAGATTAAATCAAAAGCTTTTTGAACATATAATGCGACTGTGATTAATGGGCACTCATCCATAATCCCTGACCTAGTCGAATGTTGAGACTAATTGAGAGGGTATATGAAAATATATTGTGAGGGTTGGCGAGGTGTGAAGATCAAAATTAACTAAAATCAGGCTACATGTTTCATTATGTGGGCGAATTGAACTTAGCAACAGGATGCGTAGGCGCTCTCTTTGAGGGAATGAAGCTTGTGATAAACGACGGATCGCCATGTGATATCTTATAGTTTAGTTGTTAAGCAAACGCTGAGACATTTATTAATGAAACTATTGATCTGACAATATATTTTCCTCCACTATAACTTTGGTAGTGGATTTCGTGACAATAACATTTATCGATAATTGTCCTATTAACTGAAATAAAAAGAAACTTATACATATTTTCCTTTATGATCAATAACTTGGAGTACATAGCTGTGTTTGACGGTGAGTCCATAATTGTCAACGTTTTTTTTTATGAGTTGAACTTGGGGTAATAGAACTAGTCTGAATACGAAGAGGAACAATCTATCAAAAGTACAAAGACTGGCTAGCTTATGTGTACCTGGTGCCATAAAATCTTACCCAACAGCTGCAATAGAAGTGATTCTGAATCTCCCACCTTTCAATATAGTTCTGAAAAGCGTGACAGAGGAAACATTACTTAGAATGTCAGAGACGGAATCATCAAAGAAAACCCCCTTCTAAATACTGACCAGGTCTGAGACATGACTTGGTACTTCAATAATAAACTGTAAATGCAAGTGGGATTAAAACACCATACAGGAAATGAACAGAAATGCCATTGTATGGTATACCTATGGATCAAAAAAAGCAGACGAAACTGGAATACGAGTATTCGGGTCCAGAACCAGACACTCTGAAAGTTTGGGCAGCGTACCAAGCATTTTTGAGGCAGAAATTTATTCAAGTGACAAATTTGTTGGATTCATTCAGAGAGAAAATATCTCTCTCTAATATCATGAAATCCAAATTTGTTTGGGATTTCTTAGAAAAATTGAACGAGCTAAGCAAAAAAAGTAAAATTATGGATTCCTGGAGGAAGATAAGCCCTTCATAGGACCCGAAATCTTCTGTGATATCAGTTACAGAAAAATGGAAAAAGCACTGAAAAAGAAAGTAGATAGGAGCACCTGAAGACGCTGGACCAAGCAGATAATGCGCCGTGCAGGTTTTTTGCGAAGAAGACGAAACCTCTATCCACATTCTCTAGAAATGTGAAACACCCAGAGACTCCACAGCACTATACCTGGGAGCGTTAGAATAGAAGACGAAGATCTCTGGCAATCAAAGCCATCCCATATTCTAAACTTTTTAAAGGAGTGGGATTGATGGATCAGCTGTAATCACAGGGTTTTTCAGTATCGCAGCAAGAAAGGGGGACACAGTAGATCCTATGGGTCGCAACTTTTTCTTTGCTAAATATATATGCTATATGAAAAGGCATGTCACTTGATCTCCTTATCGATAGCTTGTCATTTTAGAACTATATGAAGACATTTCAATCTCACGAAATAGATTTTGCAACTGATAACGTCTTGCCAACATGAACGCCATTTTTCAGAACATCGTTTATAGACAAAATATAAAATATGTTCCTCATAGCCAAAATGTGATATACCAAATGATGCTTAATGGTTGTCCCTAGAACAGTTTTTCAAAGTTGAGTAACCGAGGCTTCTCTTGATGTGAATAATCAAACCAAGATATAGGCACATCAAAGTGTTCTGCTATTGCGGAAACCCAATTTTTCTATCTCACTAATTTTATATCCTTTGTCTCTGGACTCCATCTGAACTATAAAAACAGGTACTGCTAAAACCTATGAAAGTATTTCTATAAAGTGTATGCGATGGTAGCGACAGAACAAAGCACTGAGACAACAATTGAAAAGCTCGTTCGACGGATATGGTACCTTTTATACGAAAATGGGAATAGAGAGAAAGAGAAAATGACTCGTAATTGATTGTATGAGCTTCTGTTTAAAAGAAATGCTGGTATGCCATATTAGGAATACTATTTCTCATTCAGTCACTTTTCTCAATATTTCTCACTAGACTAATCATTAACCTCATCAATATTTCGTTAATTCTCAGTTAAATGTTTGGTTTAAGCACTAGAAGACTCACGAACTCTACTTGAAAAGAATTTAACTTTTTCTGTTGCTATTATCACCTCAATATTTAATTCAATTGCCTAGAAGGCCACAGGAATGTACAATAATATTCCCTTTGAGTATAAATGCAGGAGGTGCGTATATAGGAATTTCGAAAATTGACTAGGTTGTTTGAATTGAAAAGACCGTATTATTCAGTATCACATTCCTATACGATTCCAGTATAATACTTTTGACTGTTATAACTAGTAACAATAAATTATCTTCAGATTTGGCAATTAGGCAATATATCATGTACTTTTTCTCTCTTCCTTATTTCCAATTACTAACCCTTAGGCTAATCGTTCCAAAATCGCCGATAATAAAAAATAAAATTTACTTTGTTAGCCAACCGCTTGACTGAATATTGAATTACAACATATCCCAAGATCTCTCTTTTTCTCGATATCATATGGCTAATGTCAAGAGGAGTAAAGATACTTGATAAATTGGTCGAAGATGTATGGTAGATTTATAGTCAATCTAATCAAGTATTCAAACTCCCTTTAATCCCATTATTTAATTATGTGAAAAAAATTCCACACTGCAGGCATGCGCAGTACGCAACAAAAGAAACAGAAATACATAAATGACTCTCTTTCTCTTTTCATTCGCAAGACGCTCTCACTTGTAGGCATGCCTAATCAATTGGTAATATCTCTATGGTGGGTTTGGTAATAAAATATTTCCTGTAATCAAGCGGTTTCCCAACAGCCCTAAAGCCGTTTTATATTCGGTGGTAACTGTGCCACCAAATAAATTCGCTATTAATGGTGGCCTGCCGTTCGGGACAATTTAATAATATTTTTCTCTCTTCCAGACATAGTAATAAAAAAATTTAAACTTGTTATTTGAATAAAGAATCACGAATTTTAATTTTGAAATCGTTTCTTAATCTAATGTTTCCTTCCATACTATATTGCGGGATTGTCGAGGATTTTCATTTGGACTTTTAACTTAGTTGTCGCTTAACTGTAAAAAATTCCACATATAAACATGTCATGCATAAAGACCGAACTTGACATTAGAACAACAGATTCGAAAGTTTGCTCTTGGGATTTGTTGACAGTTATGACTAATGTTGATCTAACGGGAAATTGGTGGTGCTGCATGGTGAAACACATTTGTTCTTTTGATGAGTCAAATGTTATGAGTCTAACACCATTGCATAGTCCATCTGATAGATCTAAATTATGCAACATTATTAACGCATTTTTTTCAATTTTAGTTCGTGTGGTGCCAAGTCTGAAATGTTAACACTATTGAGATATTCTGTTGTAAATTCAACTGCCCCTTCAGATTGACCCTTTATTGAGCTATGGCTGTATTAAATTTTGTACTCTCCAGGAAGTTTGGGAAGTATTTAATCATCAATTTTTCCCCCATATTTGTTAAGAGCACAAGTATTGCTGTTTTTCATTCCCTCATAAGTTCCATTGGCTAAGCAGTTTTCAAATAATTAATCAATAAGATCGTTTCTTGAAATGATATTCTATGGCAATTCAATTTCTCTCATAGTATTTAGCGTGAGTTGGCCGTTGCCTAATTTTAGTAAATGATCAGCAAATTGTCGTTGATCTATACCAACGCGCATATTTTCTTCTAGTTTTTGAAAGTCTTAAAGACGGACCATGAGAAGCATAGCTTGAAAGAAAGATCTGCTAACTTAGTTTTATTTGAACGTGGCTGTACAAACATCTCCTAGTACCATTACTTTTCCACCGAAAGGGAGATTTAAGATTGGGACTACACAAACGTCACTTTTTCATTGTTATTTTATTTCCAATTATTTGATTTTTTTTCCAATGAAAAAAGTCCATGATTAAGTTGATTATCGATATAATTGATTATTGTAAAACCTAATGAAACGAAATTTTTTAAAACCGAATCCTAGCTAGCTCGATTTATCGCCCCCCTGTGTACTAAATTTCATGAAAATCGGTGGAGCCGAGTATAACAATAATAAAATTTACCTATAATGATTAATTAAGACTGTCAGAGGTTTTAAATTATATTAATTCTTCTGAAAAACATTGAATTCATGGATTTCAAAAGTCAATATTCAAATTGACGCTTGACGGAAATATTTAGGTATTGATTATGGTTGTTATAGAAATGGTTGTTAATTTTCATTGGCTAGATTATGAATGACATTAAATTCTATAGATTAGGTCGTTATGAGTGAAGTTGAATTTTATAGGTTATGTAAGGTTAATTAGTTATCGATTGCGTTGAATTTCTTTTATACAATTTGTGAGATATGCATATATTACACTAAGGCTATTTGAATCAGTTTTCTTATAGATGCAATAATAGTTTTGGGCAATATATGTTGTTTCTATGAGGAGACGTTTTTTTGTAGTTGTCAAAACTTTGGCAGATTCATAACTCATATTGTGTACTTCATGGTGGACATGTGTCGCTAATGAACATCTGTCAGAATGTAATCTGCTATCGCTCTTGTGAGAGGTTATCCGATTGGTGAGTGACCTTTTCGACTGAGCGCTCGAAATAAATAATAAAATTTATTACTGCCGCAAATCTTAACGATTCATTGTAATATTCGAAAGCTCGGAATATACTAGAGAAGAAGAATTGCGCGTTTAAATATGTAAGATTGATTATCATCATACCTCGTATATCTTTCGTTTTGTTAGAATTTTTAAGTTAGGTTAATACGGATTTTGATATTCAAAAATAGCTTTAGGAATAACTGTCATGTATGGATGTTTTAACCATCTTTTTGTGTATGTATCTTTTATTTGATCTTTATCAAGGCTCTGTGCCATATGTAATGTCGATAAATTTGAAGGTGTCATTCATCATATTATTTGTCCTTCCTAGTACGAAGTTACGAATGTTGTTGTGGGTTGAGAACTCGAAATAAAACTGCCTAAGGACTTTTAAATTGCCAACGTTTTGATCTTTTTTTAAATGCTCTCTGTAGGAGCGAAACGTCAGGATAGAACAAAATACAAATAAACAAAAATCAATTCACGTTCCCAGAAACATTCATTGGAACTTTTTCAGTAAAGAATAATAAAACGTTTTATACAATCCTATAGTTTTTATTTATAACATAATGTCTGTCACTTAAAGGCAGTTGAATATAGAGATCACATTTTCATGTTATTGATCAATGTCAAGTTGACGAATTTCATGAGTTTACATAATTACAACACAAACAATGAAAAAACTCTAACATTTTCTCATTAATTAATTGAATATGGAATGGGTAGTCACTGCCGTAGAAAAGCTGTGATGGGGAGAGAATGAATTGGTGTAGTAACTGGCTATTCTGTTGGGGAGCAAAATTAAAAGGATGATCCAAAAATACCCTTCGTAATTTGCAGTGGGGATACATTTTGTTTGGATAGATGGTAGTATATATAAATCACAGAAATTTCGAGAACGAATATATAAAAGCTCTATAAGCCCAACTGAAGCAATTTTATCATGAACAGGAGGCGTGTTCATGTTAATTAATCATTGTATAAATAGCATTGTTACCATGGATTATTCGACGTAACGAATAATTTTATTTTCTCATTTTCATATAACGACGAAAACTTACTAGTAGGTATATCTAGTTAACAACGATTTTGAACGATTTTAAACACATGGACTCTACAAATAGCACTAATATCTTTCCCTAAAAATGCAAAAATAAAATTGAAATGTTTTTCAATGCAATAATTATCGATGAGACTGATTATCTTTTCTCTAAGGTATGAAGAGAAAACTATTCCTCAATTTCTTTACAAAGGTGATATTCTGTTTGTTTTAATTGCTTAAAGATAATATCTCATTTCAAATAATTAGGAAAGATGGGAATGGGAATGATTGAATATCATGAAATAATAAATGTTGAAACAGATCTACACACTAAGTCAATCAACGGAATTATGATAGATATGCAGGGCAAAGTTGCAATTCACTCTACCAGGAGTAAAATAGATTGGAGCGTTGCAACGGGAGTTTGTTGTACAAGTGTACAGCAAATGATGAACAACGGCAATTTCCATCCAAATAAATGAGAATTGTTGCGATAAATCAAATAATATTATTTTAATAGTCACTTACAATTTTGCAGAATCACATCTGAGCAAGTAGCACCTAAGCTAACTTTACAATACCTATACCGTTCTTTTCCATTGTTGATTGTCCATACCGTCGTAACTTTTTTGATCCATTGTGTTCACTATATCCTCATTATCTGATAAATCTCCAATTTCATATTTGTTCATAATTACTTAACCCTCATTATCCTCTACTTTCACCGGTAAGTACATAAATTTTCCTAATTATTCTTATTTCATTTATCATCAGTTGTATCATATACTACTCGATATCTTTATCTTATGTCTGTGTTGGTAATTTTTGTTGTTAATAATTGTTCCCCAAAGGGCTAGTGAATTATTTTGGTTTCGGGTCTTCTTTAATTGTATTTGCTTTTTTTAGAGATGATAATCTTGACGTTTCGATCTAATTTATTTTCATAAAGACCAAAAATAGGTCGAAGCTTCAAGATTATTATCTGTTAAAAGAGCAATTCGATGTGGAAGAGTGAGAAAAAGCAGTACGATCGAGCCAAAAGTCATATAAAGCGAACCAATGATTGACAATTTTGCTCAAGAGTTGATTTTAAATACAAATATTGATTCTTATACAAGTTTAGACAACGATGGCATTAAAGAACTTTCAAACGAATATGAACCATCTACAAGTGTAGGAAGAACATATGATTTAGATGAGGTTGCATTGTAGCTATTTTTTATCATCAATCGACAAGTAATGTATCAATTTACAGGAAGAATAAGATTTTGGAAGAATTAGATATAGAAAGTGGAGGAAAATATGATAGATTTTCAGACTATGATATGACTCTTCTCTCTTGAATATATAGTTGTTCCGTTGTTCCAATTTGTTAAGTTTCCAAGTTGTACTTCTCTTTATTCAATTTTTTAAATAACTCGTTTGAATAGCTTCTCGTATACAATATCGTACACACCTTCTTTAATTATTTTCTCGTCTCTAAACTAATTCTGTAGTGTTGAATTTGCAGTACTTGGAAGTTAATAGTAATAGTCTTTACACGAGTTAATACGGACTTTGATCGATTCCATACGATTATATGACTCAATATATTTCCGTATATCCCATGTTTGAACATTTCACGACGTGAAGTAACTATTTCTTTTAATCCATTTTTATGCCTAAATTCCGAAATGTGTAAATTCTGTTAAAATCAATAAAAGTTTGATTGAGCGCGATCAATATGTCTCTAAAATATTGATAATACCTTTCTAACTATAAAAATATTGGATAGAAGCATGGCTGTAGTATTTTGAATTACTTCTGAAAATATATTAGAGGATATTCCTACAAAACAACCAGAAATAATCATCATATAACTAACAATCTGAACGATATTATACCAGTTTATGCATATGAATAAAATATTGAGTCGTTTATAATTCACTAAAGTATAATTTTTATTTCAGATTTCATTCATAGAAAAAAATTATTTAGTAACACTTTTTATGTATTTTCCCCAATATGCCACAACCTTTAGCATAGCTGCTCACAATCTTTAACCTCGCCGTGAAATTTTTAATACTGCCGTTTAGATTTTTCAAGTAATAAAAGGGAAAGTTCCGAATTTACAACGCTTTTGAGTTCTCGAGGAGTGGAAGGTACTGAAATATCGCAATCAGTATCAGACATTTTGCGTTTTGTCAAGAACTATCAAAATATTCTGTATATATTGAAACATATCATTTCTATTGCACATGGTGGCATTGTTAAATAAATTGAAGTGCTGTCCATTTTAGAGCATTAATATATTTATTCACAATTATCTATTTCAATGATTTTAACGATTGTATGAAATAGTGTGTATGTCATGGCCGCAAACTTCTTATCGACTTCATGATTATCTTGACTCGACCGCAAGCGGCCTCGGCGACAATTATTCTTTCGGTACGTTAAAAAGCGATTTCCACAAATCTGTAAAATTGAGATGTTATAGGTTAATATAAATTCAAATCGATTAATCATTAAAAACTCCATTCCACGAAAGAATAAAAGTTTTGGGAATCCATCCTTTCATGAATACGTATATAATTAATGATTAGTCACGGTATGCAATAATTACAAAATTTCTTATTCCATCCATCCAGATATATACATAAAAAGTTGGTTCAATGAGATTTGAATATTTAACGACAAATATTATACCTCTAAATGTACTCAAAGTTTTAAAGTTACGCCATATCCGCGGTTAATTTCAAAAGCTTTTATTCAAAACTGAATGGAGTTTTTTAATTATTAGGCTCTAGCTGGGATATAGAAGTCTCTGATTTGAGCTTCATCTGCATAAACGTGATATAAAAAAATATAGAGTATCCAGTTAATTTCTTTTCTCACCTTCGCATTATTTAATGAGAAAGTGGATTTTTGAATTTCAAGTCTTAACTTAACTGTAGGAAGAATTGAGTGAGGCTTCCAGTATTATTCTTAATACAAACAGATTTTGATTTAATTGGAATAATAGAGAAGAGCAATTATAAACGTTTATATTCATTATAGAAAGTTTCTAGTTTGATTTGTAATAAGAAAAGCAAAATTACTGAGTTTCGACAGAGATGCCTAGCCATTATCTTGAAAATGGAATTATGAATAACACCTAAGATTGAGGCTTTGAAACAATGTTTGATTGTATTGAATACTGAACTTTCATTATCCAAAAATTTCCCTGGTTCGACTGAAATTTTTCATTAAAATTTATTGAAGTACTGAGTAATTATATTAACATACATTATATTAACCTTATTATTTTCAGATTCAACATTTACTATTTCTTCATTTTTGTTATCATACTCATTATTATACAATTCTTCTGATGTGAATTGGGTTTTTGGAAATATCTGTTATTATTAATGTTCTAGGTAATTTGTGCATAGGTATTTGGTTTGATCGGGAAACATTTTTTCTCGGGCCAAACACATGTGCATAGATAGGATAATTACGACGTTGTTGTGGTGAATTATTGTAATTATTATTATCATATGCGTTATAATTGATACATCTTGGATAATTGAATTTATTTCTGGTATTATAGTTGTTATTATTATTATATCGATAATGATATAGATAATTGTTGTTGATTTGTCATTATTTTATTGACGATCCTGATTATTTCATATTGAATTTAAATTTGATTTCAAATTATTATTGTTTATTATTTATCAACACATAGGCAATTGCGTCTTCTTAATAGCTAAATTTCTTCAAATAAATATTATTTCTTATTATGCCTTAATATCCTGCAATGAAAGTGTTCAGTGCAGTTTTCTCGTAGTAATTTATTTGGCATTTTTTATATATTTCACTTAAATTGAAATAATTATTCGTTTGACTTTTCAATAATTGTAATCTGTTTCCAAAAGTTAAGTTTTCATTTTTGAATGGTCTGGTTCTCGTCAGTTCTCGTAGAATACAGTCTAAGTCACGTCTGCTAGCAAAACATTTTTTTCTTAAGCCATGTCTTCGATTCCTTCTTATTTCCTATCGTGACCTCAGCTTTCCCAATTTATTTTTCTTGAATATATTCCAAAACGTCGTAAGGCTTAATATTTTTCTAATTTCAATTTAAATAATTACCAAACAAGGGTTTTTGGGTTTGTGTTGCCATTTGAAATGAATATGAATTATCAATATTCAATTTATCAAATTTATACAGTAAATTTTCTAATTCGTTCATAAAAATTTTAAAATATTCTTGAAATTGATAAATCTCTCTCTCAACCCAGTAATAGAAGAGAAATGGGTTGATAAAAGAAAAATACAAGAAAATGAGGAACAGGCGATATGAAGGCTAAGTACTATTTTTTGTCCTTCGTAGATTGTAGATCTCCGTACTCTGTATTGAAATACGTTCGAGTTTTTTAACGCCACATTGCGTAAAAATACATGACCGCACGAATCCAACTGACTGCACCAATTATGAATTTCACTCCCTAAATTTTATTTTTAGAAAACTTTTTTCACAAATTACATTATGGAATGAATTAAGTAATTTCAGAGATTGAATTAATCAATTTCAGCGATTGAAACCAACTTGTTCCTAAAGATATTTGAACCTCAATTCATATCTTCCTAAGTCACAAAAAAGATCAGACATAATAAGTTTGCCTGATAGATCTATCCAACTATCATATCCTCAATTTAGATGCATAGCTATTCAAAAAGCAAAAATTGCATTGAAAGAATATAACTACCCAGAAAAAATGATAAACAACATATTCGAAGGAAGGATAAACATATACTGCAATCAATTACAAAATAAAACAGAAACGAAACATCAAAACATAAAACATTTTTCCTTGCAGTATATACAAGGTCTTTCCCAATAACTATCAAATAACTTTAATAAATATGATATTAGTATAAGTCATATAGGACATAATACATTATCCAAATATTTCATTAAATCAAAATCAAAACAGCAAAAAACAAAAGAATTAATATTATATATGTATGTGTATCCTACTAATTGTAACGCTGTCTACAAAGGGCAGACCTCTCAGTTTTTAGAAAATAGACTATATGTCATCAATACGAACCATGAAATATTGAAAAAACATAAATTCAATTATAAATATTCAAAAATTCTTGGAATGGAATATAATCTAATACAAGAGAATTTTTAGAAATGGCTCACATTCATAAGAGCGAAAAAGCTATAAATGATAAAAAAAATCTAAATAATTTAAATAAAATTTACAGCTCTATTTGTAAATTTTCATAAAACTACAAATAATGTAATTGATTGAGTACTGCTACATATTTGAGATATAAGGACTAAGGAAAAATAATTTTTTTTTATTAGAACAAATTTCTATTTTGATTTCACTCTTTCTGTGATATAATTTTGAAGCAGAATAGACCTAAAATCAAGCACATTTAGAAGCATAAAAAATGTTAAGGTATATTGAAACTTCAATATTTCAAAGAATCTATTCCTGTTTATATTTTTGGTTTAAATGTCGATAATGTAAATACTTCCTGCATAATAAACTTTTGGTAGAAAGAAAAAAAAAACAGTGATAATATAAGAATTTTTTCTTCATTTATCATTATAGTTTCCTGTTATCTGCTCATAATTTCAAGAAGAAAGAAATAATGATATAATATATTTTGAAGAATTCAAAACAAAAAATAATGAGGTCTGAGAAATATGAATCCACATAATAATATTGAGTGATTCAGCTAAACAATGTGGCGATGGAAGTAGAGCCTTTAAACCGAAAAAATTAGTATTATTATGCAAAAGACTGCTCTGCTGACCTTAGAGCCGATATCATTCACCTATACGTATACAAAGTATTAAAAGAATTAGCCTCAGTTAACATAACAACTTGCGTACTATGTGGCAAGTATTCAATATAACAGGCTTAGTAATCTCAGAGTCTTAGGCACGACGCCGGTAAGTGGTGTCATAACTGAGAGCAGTTTATCCTGGTGTTTGTTGAGAGTGTTGTGGGTGTTTGGTATGGCTACGTCGATTAGAAGCTTCGAATTGATTCTTTGATCAACCAACACGGTGTCAGGTTTCTTATTCGTCACCTTTCTATCGATGATAATGGACTTATTGTAGTAGAATCTGAAATTGTTATTGCCAAGCACCTTCTGCGGCTGGTACTTTAGTACGGTATATAGGTATTGTAAGACCGAAGTTGTTGACTACTTTCTAGTGAATATTGAACACTTGATTATGTCGATGCAAATTGTCAGTATTAGCTAAAACACTACAAGCACATTAGTGCACATCCTTGTTTAATAGGTATATTTGTGGAAAATTACCTCGATTCTTCGTTTTTTGCTCGTACCACAATATTATAATTTCATACATTGTTTCTATCATTGTCGATATCTTCTAATATTTATCATCTAATGGTCCAATGTAAATATCAAGTCGTGTTTGTGTTTCTTCTACTTCTGTGACTCCTCTATGTGTCCTCGACCTTATTTTCATTATTTCCTGTACTATTCTAGTCTTTAATCCTGCTGGTATGCTTGTTATGTTATACCTTGGAAGTTTTTACCATTCCATTTGTCGCCAATTTTATGTATAGGTGGTACGATTTCTAGGTTCCAATCTTCAGGCTTTTTTTGCTGCATTATCTTGTTAGGTAATTCTATCAATTCATTTATTTATTTTTTATCCATATTGTCTCTTCCTGGAGCTTTTCCTAGTTTTAATGCTTTAATTGTCTCTACTACTCCTTCATTCCTTCCATCTTCTCGAAAACTTCATTACTATAAATTTCTAACCTCCCTGAATTGTTTCCTCCATTTCTCTATTACATATCTTCCTCTGGTATTATATTTCCCCAATCATCTTCTATATTCATCTTAATATAATCCTTTTTCTTTTTTAATTGCTTTGGTGTTTCATAAAATGTTTTTCTATAGTTTTCTGTCCCAATTTTATCCGTGCTTTCTGTTCGACTTCTTCCACTACAATTAATACTTCTTCTCTTATTACTTAATATTTTTCAATATCTTCTTTATTTTTCGTATTCAAATATTTATACATTTTTCGTCTTTACCTTCTCTCTCGTATTTCATCTGTCATTTATAAGAAATTTGATAAAAACTTATAAAATGCTATTCAATTTACCAATTACTCGGTCTCTCAAGTAATACCTCAAGTCAAAGTGACTAACATCATCTCAATATAGTTGAAATAATTAGTAAAGAAGCCTGCCATGCACTACCAATATAGTTGGTTGAATCTCATACATCATATAAAAGTATTTCATAAATTATGGAAATTATACCAAATATATAATTAATTAACATCCATGTCTACATTACATAAATATAATTGTAATGTATAACTCTCGAGCGATCAAAAATGAGAAATTATTTTTCACTCACAATTCTACGTAATCCTTAAAGGGCCTTTTATACGGTCCTTCCAATTTTCATTTCCGTCTACATCTCAATAGATCTGCCAGTTAATCCTTTGTGCAAAAAGCAAAACCATAGGAAAACTAGAACGAGAGGAAATCTGACGGGATGGCCAAACTAATTATCGCGTTTCCGTTACATTTCAAGTTAGTTGAATCATACATCAAACACGTAGTTGTCAGTATTAATATTCAATTATGTCTAAACACCCCTTTTTGTTGTATCTAAATGTAAAAATCAAACTCTTGCTTGTCTGATGAGAACCAAACTACCATAATTTAAACGGTAGGGCAAAAATCTTTTAAGTGTACAAGCCATCGTTGTTTTGTTCATCGTTGATTAACAGCCTTGAAGACCCAATTGAATTAATATGTGACAACGAACTTCTTTTCAAGATCCAAGCTTTACTCCATTGGTGTTGTTTTCTTTGTATTGTTTTCAATGATAAAACCAAAGCAACTCCGATTAGACAGCCTTCATCCACGATAACATTATTAATGACACCCTGAACACGAAGAGCACGACCCAAATTTTCAGCATGAAATGACAAAAGGCCGACAAACGAAAAGACTAAAGAAGACAACCGAACGGATAGTCTGAAAAGAAAGAGAAAACGGATGGACTTTCAATTCGACTGAGAGGGAGACGAAAATGAAAACTGATATGAGTAGGTGAAAGGCCCGTTAGAAATTATGTCAGTTTTTCTTCAGAGTTGAATTATAACCTACTACAACAAGCAATAAAATTGATGAGTCCTATTAGGTTTTTTCGATTAAAAATCTTGTGGATCAGTTGTTTGAGAACACTACATCAGAAATTTACGACATAATCGTCATTTAAAATTTGATAAAGACTGTAACATGACGAGATGTCAAATTTTCTATCTTAAGGGACCTAAAATCAAGACAAACATAAATATATTAAATCATATTGAGAAAATGAAAATTAGTCAGAAATGTTTCATCAGGATCTATGTAGAATATTTCTATCAACGTCAATTTGAATATTGAATTTTGAAACCTATAAATTTGAAAATTGATACAATTCAAAACCACCGAAAATCTTAATTAATTATTTCCCAGACGATGAATACATAAGTGTTCGAAAACTCGGAAAGTATATTAAAATTAGTCGACTTTGGTGTTTCATTGCCATGTTCTCAATAAGAAACCATTCATAATATATATATATATATATATATATATATATATATATATATATATATATATATATATACGTTTTGGCTCCCACAATCTGCTTATTCCTCGAAACGAATCACACTTTTTTCCTGGTTGATTACAAGGCCTGAATCTGCCTACTCCTTGGAATTTTACCGAGGAAATGAAAAGCTGAAACCAAAAAACTATAAAATAATTAACATAGAAAATAAAAATAAGCTTACAATCAAGAAAAATATTGAAAAACTAACACACTAACTGCTGGGCTTGAGCTAACTGGGGAGCTAGTCGCCTGGAACTTACAATTAAAGAGGACCTATTGGAGGGTTTTGGGGTTTTGGCGCGCGTGGGAAGTATATCATTGGAGGGAGGGGTAATAAATGTGTGGAGATCGACCTATCAATTGAGAAACTAAACAGAAACGAAACATAAAACCTTTCTCCTCACCATATGTACAAGGACTTTCCCAACAACTATCTAATTATTGCAATAAATATGATATTAGTGTATAAGTCTTAAAAGATATATACATCATCCAAATATTTCACTAAATTAAAATCTAAAATACTTAAAAATAAGAGAAGTAATATTATACCGGGTGATTCATTAAGAATGGCCAATCTCTAAACTGTAGATTATAGACCTCGAAATATGATGATTCTGCTCAACATGCTTTATGCAAATATTGCTAGTTTTCATGATACGGGGTGTTCAAAGTTAAAATTTAAATTTTGATTTTCGCAATAATTTTTTGTTTTCACAATTTCCCTTTGAAAATTGGCAAGTTCACGTTTTTTGGCACGAGGAATCATAATTTGCACTCTAATTTAACATTGCTAATAGAGGGCGCTAGTTACACCTGTTTGTGTTAATTAAATCAAAGTAAACTTTTTTTGGGCTCAACTTACAACTAAAATAATAGAAAAATATTAAAAAGCGTTGAATTCTACAAAAAAGTTACTCTTCTTTGATTCGTGTAATTCAATCGTTTATCGAGTTATTTGCTTATAAAAAGTTCAATAAATTTTAATGTTCTCATACAAAATTTTATTATTCCTTGAATATGTAGCAATAACAAATTTGTAAACAAAAATAGAAAACTTCAAAGCAAATGCTCAAAATGCCCACCATTTACTCCAATACACTTTATGATTCGCTTTCGTGAAGATCTCTTAATATAAAATAATCTTTGTCTACAATTTTTAATTACATCCGCGGCTTCCTCTATTTTCCGTCGCAGTTGTCGAAGAGAAGTACTTTTTTCTTTGTAAACTAAATACTATATCCTCTAGTATTTCGTGTAAATGTTCTTGAAGAAAATCTCGCCTTAAGACAAAATATGTGGCTTTTACATGACGGAGTACCACCACATTATTCTTTACAAGTTCGTCAATACTTAAACGAACAGTTTCCGCAACGATGGATTGGTCGTGGAAGTGACTTTGCTTGGCCACGAAGAGGCCCTGATTTAAATCCTCTGGATTTTTCAATTTGGTCGCAAATGGAGGCATGCATAAGTTTACAAAGAAAAAATTACTTTTCTTCCACAACTGCGACGGAAAATAGAAGAAGCCGCGGATGTAATTATAAATAATAGACAAGAATTATTTGATATTAAGAGATCTTTACGAAAGCGGATTATAAAGTGTATTGAAATAAATGTAAGTAAGTGAGTAAATTTGTTATTGTTACATATTTAAGGAATAATAAAACTTTTTATGAAAAAATTAAAATTTATTGAACTTTTTAGAAGCAAATAACTCGATAACCGATTGAGTTAGACGAATCAAAGAAGAGTAACTTTTTTTTGTAAAACTTAACGCTTTTTGATATTTTTTCATTATTTTAGTTGTAATTTTATCCCCAAAAACGTTTACTTCTATTTAACTTGATACAAACAAGTGTAAAGGGCGCCCTCTATTAGCAATGTTAAATTAGAGTATAAATTATGATTCCTCATGCCAAAAAACGTAAAATCCCAATTTTCAAAGAGAAATTGTGAAAACATGAATAATTATTGCGAAAATCAAAATTTAAATTTAAACTTTGAACACCCCGTATCTCGGAAACTAGCAATATTTGCATGAGGGATGTTGAGCAGAATCATCATATTTTGAGGTCTAGAATCTACAGTTCAGATATTGGACATTCTTAATGAATCACCCTGTATATCAAGTGCCTTGTATTACGCTGTCTATATAGAGGAGACATCAGCGAATAGACTAAAAGTTCATCAATACGATAAAAAAAAGGAAACTGTATTAACTAACCACGAAATATCAAAAAAACATAAATTCAATTACAAAGATTCTTGGGACGGATTCTAATATATAAAAAAGAGAATTTTTAGAAATGATTCACATCCATAAGAACGAAAAAGCTTCAAATGATGAAAAATACCTAAATAATTTTAGTAAAATTAATAGCTCTATTTTGTGAATTCTAATACTACAAATAATTTAATTGATGCATGCTACATATTTTTGAGATTAAAAACTAAGGAAAATATAAATTTATATCTTAATTTTGATATTTATGATGTAGTTCATCAATTGATCAATATAAATAAGCAAATTGTAGGTGTCAGTATCATATTTTGATAAAGACTGAAAGTAGTCAGGTCAGGATTATGAACAAAAGAACTGGGTTCACGGGTTGAACCGCATTGGAATTTAGAAAAATCTCGACGTTTAGGCTCTCACTTTAGAGCCATTATCAAGAAAAGGGTAGGATAGGATGGTTCTTCATTCATTGGTAAGGAGTGATCCGATTCCGTGGTCTCAATCTGCCTATTCCACACCACGAATGACATTTTTTCTTGGTTGATTCCAAGGTCTCAATATGTCTACTTCTTGAAATTTCAATGAGAAAATGAAAAGCTGAAACAAAAAAGCATTTATAGCAACTTTCTTTGCTTCAATCCATGTCAACTTTCCTTATCATGTCGTACCATGTTTCTTTTGATATTCCCCTGTTGCTCCTTTTACTCTTCTCAAATATTATAACTCTGTAGCTTGTATTCTACTTTTTTGTTGCTGATTTAGCACCCATGATTCGCAGCCATATGTTAGTATGAGCCTACATGTAGTTTTCCATTCCATTTTGGATTTTCTTGACACTATTTTATTTATAAATCCATTAACAAGAGGAAACTATACTTTGATGACATTTTAAATTCTTCTATCTATTTCCATCTCTATTTTCCTATCTCTCCTAGTTCAACTCTTGAATTTTACACTACGGTTACTTGCTCTGTTTCTTCGTCTTCCATTATATGTATGTGTATTTTGTTAATCTTCGTTGTTTACCGTCATTATCTTTCTTCACTTCCTACCAATTTTCATTCCATTCACCTCTAATATAACATTAGCAAATGTACAATTAAAAATTTCTACTCTTTCTACTAGTAGTAACTACATATTAAATGAAAATTCGGCTCTGTTATTTATTACTAACAATAAACCACTATTCGACTATTTGAAAATATTTTGGAAGGAAAAAAAAGCAGTGAAAATCAAATAATAGTATATATAATTCCCAACTCAATGAATATTTTTGTAAACCCTACTATCCAATATAAACTGACAGTTTCATCATATACAAATTATGATATAAAATGAGTTCAATGTATGAAGGTTTGTTATCCAAACAATACAATGTGTAATACATATTTTTGCATAGAAATGGAATATATTTGAAAAGTGGATTAATTTGCAATACAATAACAAAATCTGCCAAAATTAACCGATCACCCAAAAATATTATTTAATCCTATGAAACAATGTTCAAACTTTGTTAAATATTATCAACTGATACGATTGATATTGTTCGATGTAAAAATTACCAGTTATTTATTTTCATATGAAACTATTACCACCAGAATCTAATCGAGAGCAATACACAATACGGACTGGGCAAGTTTCTGCCTTTTTTTGCCTTGACGACCTCGGTTATATGTGACTTATTCTCTAGTTACCATGGATAAGAGAAACTTATGAGGACAGTCGGATACGAACACCATCGCAAATATATTATCGTGTAGTATATTCACCTTGACAAATTTCAATGACATCGGAGTCGTAGTTTGGTTTGGATTAACAAATTTAAACGAGTTCTCACGTCGTTTTTTATTGAGCCACTTCCATATACTCAGAAAACTACTATCTTTGAAGATAAATTGAATAAAAAGCGACGATGTATTCTCAGTCTTTCTATTGAAAATGGGCGAAACCATTGATACAGTATGCATTTGAAAACATCGCATGGATCACATTCTTTATGATATTTTGTGCATCAGAAAGCTTTTGTTCATCCCAAACTACATGCGCAAACGTAAGCCTACTTTAGAGCAATGTTTGACACTATTTGAACGCAAACCGAAGGAGCTCTTTATCATTTCGTTATAGTGATTGAAACATGGATCCACTGGTATAAACTAAAAACCGAATCACTCCACCTGGAGAACGTCCTCAATACAAGCATGAGACTGTCCTATATGCCGGTTTTCTGGGATAGTTAAGGTGGATCTTCATCCGTTACCACGGCCAAATTTGTTGCGTTGGGCTGTAAATTGCTACTTCGTGCATTGTACCTCTCAGATTTGACCCGTGCAATTTCTTTTTTCTTTTATTTAGAAAATTCATTCGATGGACATGAATATAAGAATGTGATAAGGTCATCGCTGCCACGGAGGCCGTTTTTGCAGACCGCGAGAAAACGTATTTAAGTATCTCGAATTGAAAAGAGACTATTGAAAAATCGCTGCAGCGGCCGTTACGTGATGCGTGTGATATGAGCTGTAAATAGAGTAGTATCCAATTCGCTCAATTTTATAATTTGTTGTATTTTCCCTCCACTGTTTTTGTGAAAGCACTGTACTCATATAATTCATATTAGCTTGAAAACTTACCATGTGAATTTCCCATTAATAAAAAGTCGACAAGATACAGTACTGATGCATTGCATTATTGATAAAATATATTGAATATCGATATTATGCAATTTTCATGAGAAATATATGGATATGCATCCCACAAATTTAAAGTTTCCAAACATCTTTGCGGTAAAATTCCAGATAATTGTATCAATTGAAAAATATTTGGGGAAAATACATTTATGTAGTGATTAACCTTGTCTGCCCCGATGTTAGACCACTGTGTGGAAGCATTCAGTCTTCCTACTTGAATACTAACCTCTACCCTGGATGTACGTCTTCTTATGTTTGACATACTATTTCTGAATTCTCTTGACCGAGATGTTTGATAAAGAGGTCTCTTAAATTGTTATCCACCACGAGATTCCCTGGTTTGGTGGGATGGATCTTTCAAAAATAGATGCTTTTGGGTATTTTTGTTACGTTTAGTTTCACGAGTCCAAGTTCTTGAAGGGATATCTCTAGAGTCTTCGCTATTACAAGTTGTTGTTTCTAAAATTTTTTGAAATAAGTACTGGTCTTATGGATCCATCGAATATTTTTTTTCAGAATATTATTACAAGAAACGTAATAGTTTTCTATATTGATTATTGCCTCATCCTCCGCTGTCAGACTTAGAAAGAAAGGCACGACGATAGCAGATATTGATATACATAATTGTTGCTGTTTCTGAGTAAAATTTTTGAAGCAATTGATACCTTCATCTCAAGGTTCAGCTGGTCCATTTTATCTTATTATCACTTTCTTTTTACGGTCCTCATTATACACAATTTGTCATCAAAATAATTCTCTATCGAGACAAAAATTATAAGATATTAGTTCTGAATTACTAAAGCAACCCTTCACAAGCTGTAGACAAAAGTATTTATTTACCAAAAACCCAGATACTTATATCGTGGTCAGTAAAAGTACTGATTTTTATGCCAAAAGAAAATCGGAATGACTGCGTTTTACCAAAAACATGTCATTAATCATGTAGTGGTTAGTAAATGTATAAATTCTCCTGCTAAAAAAAGATAATAAAGTAGACGTGTGTTCCCAAAAACACGCACAAGTTTTTTCAATTTATAGGTAGACATAAAGATCCATAAGTTTTCATTGATAAAAAAATTCGATAAATTATATTTCTGTCTTGTGACGCAGCCATCCTATAGATATATTCTAGATATGGAGCAAGCTTATATTTTTGGTAAATAATTTCTTCAGATAATCTTCGTAATGTGTTTTTCCTCTTGGTTATGATGCAACCAAATATATCGCCCTACAATTTAATTAGTTATCTCTTTCTCACGACCTATACGAAGAAAATTATTGGATCTGATAGCTACAAAAGTTGGCGATTTCGTTCGTATGGCGTTAATTTCCAACGCATAGATATTTTAGAAATATAAGGCATAACATTGTAGAGGTATCTTGAATCTGAATCATTGACTGTAGGGCTGTAGTTTCTGAGGTCTCTAGCAAATAACCGGCCATTGGTCGCTTTTTCGCGTCGCAACAGAAACTTGTCATTGTAAAGCATATTTGATGTTTAATTCTCTACACTAAACTAAAATATGCAGATAAATAACTGATACTGTTAGGTATCTACTTTATTATTATCGATTTTTAAGGGAGTACTTCCTATTAAAATATGGATATCGCCGATATTGCTTCAAGTAATTATGAATTATTAGTACGCCGTCAAATATCGCAGATTATGCTAAAAATAATACTTTGAATCTTTTACCGAGAAAGACTAAGAAAGGTATCAAATATGCTATAATCAGCTTAAGAAAGGGCGGAAAGAAAAAGGAATCGATTCTTCTTTCTCCGAAAACGTGTTGATAGTCTGAGTAGAACAACTTCTTATAATCAACATTCCTTTTGCAAATGTGGAGCTAAACGGAAAAATCAATACACTGACTGTAATAATAATAACAATAATAATTTTATGAAATATATACACAATAAAGCGATCCTAGGTCATCAAACGTAGATAAACGCCGATTCTCTCCTAATTATCAACACAAGGAAAATGTGCTAGATAACCAGTAGGTGCTAACAAATTTGGTAATGTACTCACAGTAATTGCTACCTACCCATTTACAAAATTCAGAGTTATATAGGAGTCATCCAAGATAATCCTGGTGGATGCACATAGCTATATTAAAACCATTAAGAGATATGGGTGTTGGAAGTCGACTACAGTGACGGAAGGTTATATAGATTTTAATTAGTATAGAAAATGGGAGTTGCAAAGAAAATATTGCTAGCAATGGACGTGTTTAGGGCTTTGGTGGAATCAGAAGCATTTTGGGACTAAGCAGGAAATCTAAAATATGACAAACTATTAATCACCGAACATTCCTTTGCTTCACAAATTGTTTTAACAATAATATTACTATAAGTTTCTGTAACCATCACAAATAAAAAGAATTACAGTGGTAAATAATTAAAATAAAAATTGTTTCTCTACATTCATGCAATAAACACAACTTAATTGAACTATATAGAAATGTGAAAGGTCCCCGACACTGCCACACGACCAACGGATTCCAAAGTGCAATAAACAATATTCACATAGTCAGCGGATTCCAAAATACGTATCAAATAAATATAAGTTCATTGCATTAGATTAGGGTTCATTCATTGTTTTGTTACTGTTCATTGTTAAAATATTGATTTGTCTGTAAAGTTATTTTCGGTAGAAATTATAAGTCGTTTATTGTAAATAAAAGTACTTTTTAAAAAAGTTAAAAGTGTCTCAAAGAACATTTCTATATTTACTGGATTGTGGATTCTATTTTATTATCAATCATATTTATTATGTTCTAGAAAATGCATTTTTTCTATAATGCCATATGATATATGCGATCACGACTATTATGATTTGGATAATGCAACTCTGCAGTTCTAGAAATGTCAGTCAAAAATTAATTTTGACAATTAAACAAAGTTTAAAAATGAGTAACATTATTGGTAAAATAGATAATAATGATGAAGAAGAATTTGTTGGGACCCAACAGAAGTTGTGAAGTGAAGTGAATTAGCAAATAGAGCGCAATTTAACTAATTACCTAGTAAATCAAGAAAATTAGATGAAATTTGTTATAATAGTTTTTAAAGAGTGGTGGTGTTACGACAAGTTTCATATTTTGCAGAAAATGTGCTTTTTGCATATTTTTCGAAAAGATCGAAATATATTAAACCCTCATCACTTTGGTCTGAGTAGTCAATGGTTTCTACAGAAGATGTTAATATTAAAAATTACCAAAACCTAATGGCCTTTATGAAGCACAACACTGCAGGATTTAGGTTAAAAAAGTCAAAAGTATTCAATAGGAGACATATTTATTAATTTCTAAAAGAAGCTCCGAATTCCCAGTATTTTATCAAAAAAGTCAGTACTTATTACTAAGGTTTTGTAAGACATTCTAGAATTACTTTCTGTAGGTCGCTGCAATATTTGGCATCGCAGGGGCATGTCGTAGAGATGAGCTCCAAAAATTGAGTATTGAAGACAAGTAGGTTCAATATTAAATATAAAAATGCCATGTTTAGAAACAGACGAACGAAACTTTGTCTTCAAAGACGAGGTTGAAGAAGGATTGAATTTGATCGATATATACCGTAAATACACGAAATTAGTCATATTCCACATGTTTCTTAATCAAATACTAAAATGAAAAGTGCACTGTCTAAGCTATTGGTATAAGCACATTTGTAAAATCTAGTATGAAATTGCAAAATTTCTGAATTTGGAGAATCTTGAGCTATACACAGGTCAGTGCTTCAGGAGATCATCCGCAACACTTCTTGCAGGTACTGGAACAAATATACTAGAGCTCAAACGACACGGCGAATGGAAATATTCGACAGTAGTGGAAGAATATGTAGAGCAATCACTTGCAAATAAACTCAATTTTGCAAAACATATGTCCAAATTGACGTGAACTATATGATGAACACGTTCATATGAAATATTCAGTGCTTCAGATATCCGTTTTAGCCCAATTTGACGGTCGGATAAAATAATGTCATGAACTGCATCGATATTTTCAGGGACTGACACAGAAACTGGCGATCCCGATCGGTCATCATCTTCAATGGAAAATTTACCTCTTTTTAAGCTTGCAGACCGATTTTTCATGGTCGCAAACGAAGGACATTGATCACCAAGGATATTAAGCATATCTTCTTAAATCTGCTTACCTTTTAACCCTTTTAAATACAGGTACTTAATGATGGCTCGATACTTCAGTTTTTCGATTTTCACAATTTTGGTAGACATCTTTTTTCTTTTAATTTATTGCGTAACTCTGGTTTACTTTTTGACGTCAAACTTTACACTGACAATTCTAATAAGTTATTGTTCGTTGCTATGGTAACCCAATAGTTTGTTTATGCATGGATGGTGTCTAAGCTAATTAGATATTAATACATCCTCGTAATTATTGAATATTGTGCTCTCAAATTACGCTTTTCATTTTTCTACACCTAAATAAAACATTTTTAATTGATGAAGGCAGAAAAAATATTGTATGCAACTCGTGCTAGAAGTACTTATTGTATAGTTTTTTGGGTTGTATTGAATGTAATATACTATTTTATACTATTTTCCTTTTCTCTCGGAACCCACTAATTCTCACATATTTCTATAATAACAATATATCAAAGCTTCTTGTGATTAACCACTTTATATATATTTTGGTGTTATCCAATAATTTCTTTGAAGTTTTATAACTTGCTCCGACTTATAAGATATTAACGCGAAATACATTGGTTGTAGCAAACAAAATACATATTTATTAAACTTCTTCTATGGTTTTGTTGAATTTGCTACTTTATTATGTAACAAAAAACCTTTTGAAATACTCGAACAGTCCCTAAACATGTTTGAGATCTCTTTGATAAAAATATCAGCCTTGATATAGGAACTCCGTCTTACATTTTACACAAAGGATACCATAGACCAGAAGTCACTCGAATTCTGAGGGTGTATTTTTATAAATTCATTTTTTATAGGTTTCTGATGTTGCGGAGTAGCTTGGAAGTATATACGTGCTATGAATTTCATGTCATTTTTTATGGCTACTTTGTCAATACAATGTGATACAATATTGAATTTCACTTCACAGAAAAATATTGTACACAAAGGAAAAATAATGGTATTACCGAAAATCCGATTTATGTACTGCTTGTCTTGTGGAATTTATTTCTCGGCCTTACGTAAGACGTTATAAGAAATTTAAGCATTTTTATATCATGGGAAGATATTCAATGATTCTGGAAATGTAATAGTAATGAAACGAAAAGAATTTTCATCCGTTTTTATATATAATCTATCTGACTGAATTTTTTAACGATCGTAAAGTTCGTGTATCCTTCCACCATTTATAATTATATCAAAGTCTTATATATACTTATACTAATAAGTAGAAATATGTTGATTATATTTTTTAAATGGAGATTGGCTAATATATACCCTATACCATTGCAACATATTGAGAGAGAAATAGTTTATTGTCAAAAAATTATTACAATTTGTAAAAACTAATGAAGAAACATGGAAATAACTAAATAAAGATACAAATAAATTAATTTTCATAATACAGAAGAAAACCATAATGAGTAACAAAATTATAGGTTATAGTAATAGGTAATAATTGGTATATAAGAAGTATATAAGTGCATAGCACAAATTAAACCACTATGCAGCATGCCCGGAAGTAAATATTATTATTAGAATAGAGGTCGTTTATAGAGTAGAAGGCACTTTCCAGTAAATATGCCCGCAAATTATAGCGGAATCCAGGTTTTCAATTGGCAAGTGATTGTGCACTCTTTTATATTGAAAAATATTGAGCCCTCAATTTTTATTAAAGTACATATTTAATGTAGGTCCAAGGTACCAGATGAGAATTTATTTTTAATGTAATGCTGAAACTAGGGCATGAAGAGGAAACTGTGTTAATTCACATTAGCATTAGAGAAATATGAAAGCGAATTCTACAACTTTCATGATCATGAGGAGGGGTTATAGAGTTCGTTAAATTCTTGGCCATATTCACAAAGTAATTATTAAGGTTATTATGCGAAGTAAATATTGTGCTCAACGACAAAGCCTAATTTCTTGCACAATAAACCATGTCTCTTTCGCAACACTACGAGAATTCGCGAGTCTCCTATTATGATAAATTTCCTGTATATTTATATATATTTCTGTATAGCTTCACCTAATTTTGGAGGACGACACTTTCCAAAAATTTCCTTAATAAAATTAAGTTCGCATGTTCTTTGCAGATGTACGTAAACCGTTAGTGGACCAGGGTTTATTTTTAAAACGCCTGAGAGGGAAGGTATAGAATTATTTGATTTCAGAATTTTAAAATTTGAAATAAACTAATTTTTGAGTAGAAATGAATATAAAATGATTGGTGCGCCATGAGGGATTGTAAAAATTTAAATTTTTGAGAATTAACAGTGTATAAAATTCCGTTCGTTTCCATTAAAATTTAAACTGGTTTTTACATTATGAAAAATCCTTTCGTTTTAGAGTTTTTAGATGTGTTAAGTTTTCTTGGAGATATCGTGTGTAAATAATAATTTCACGAAGCAGCCATTACTTAATTTTAGAATTCAATTCAATACGAAATTATCCACTCTATCCAAACATTGCTGAATATTTTTCACCTTTTTTGAAAGTATTCAACAAGATAAATACAATTATATGAGACTTTATTTGGTACAATGTCTACACCCTGTTTGTCTGCTCCATTTTATCCATTCTAAAGCCAATTGAGCGGAAACAAACTCATTAGGGAAACGGATTAGATTCTCGATTACCTCCTAAGTATAGTCGTAACCTGTTAGTGGCTTCAAATGACGTAACCAAGTATTCTGCCTTTGAAACTTCGGAAACAAAATTTCCATACGGAATTAAATTTCTGACATCCGCTAGTTTTCGGAGAACAAAGAAAGTCATTAAATGCTAATAACAAACGCCATATTGAAAAGATATATTCTCATCAAAACCTCAACAAAACCCCAACAAAACAGTTGATGAAAAAAAGTTGAATTTTAACTATATTCCAACAAGTTAAAATGATCTGTTATAGAATGTTAATAGCAGTGATTTTTGTTCTTTGAAATCACATTATCATATGATTTATATTTTTAGAATTATTTAAAAAAATTTCTGTTTCATCTAATAGTATAATGAAAAATGGGACTGGTCTTTTCAAACTAGTAGTTTATGATCAACTTTTTAGATGACTACGAAGATTGTCAGATTATCACATTTTGTAGGACATCTTTTTTTGTGGTTTGAGTTGTAAAAACTATCTTTAAAACTTTGTTCACTGCTCTGTCATCACGATGCATTTGTATATATTGTATTGGGTGAATGATATAACATATTTTAGAGAACCAAACTATTTTTCAGCATTGGGAAGCATCGTATAAAGTCATTAGTTCCTAGTTTTTGTTTTACGTAGTACGCAATCTTATTTTCTGTATATGGAGGTGGAATGTTGAAACTACCACGTAATTCCAATCCCACTTTGTAGTATTGATATGAGGTGGCGATGAAATAATTTCTGGAGGGAAAAGAACAATTGTATTCTAGTTTGTTGTATGGTCAGTCTGCGTTGATATTGTTTTTTTTTTACTGTTTGTGGTCTATTGCTAATATTTGTCTTATTCTTGGTAGCAAACTTTTTTAGCATAAGTGTCATTTGTTTCATACTTTGTCTCGGTTACGGATTGTTAACCATTGGCATGAGCCGCCCTTGGCATTTAGATAGTGGTATAGAGTTATTAATTCTATCAAACATACATGGACATACGTAATCATCAATTAAAAATTCATAATGTTCGAATCTATAATTTCAAAAATATACTTAAATATAAGTTTCGATTCCACAATTTTAGAGGCCTATGACTTAGAAATGGGGGATCGTATGAAAATATTTTTTTCATGTCACAGTATTATTTTCACGTCATCCAGTCACTCCCGAATTTTTTGTTTCAAATCCCGGTATACCCGTATGTAATAACCACAATTTTTCCATTTGCACTTTCCTCTTCACGTTTTGGCATTAGTTGCCTTCTAAATAGTATTTTACTTTTAATCGAAACGTAATTTCGTTCATTACAACATATCCATATATCTTTGTAACAAATTTTAATACATTCAACTCCTAGCTGAATCTAATCACCACATATTAGCACCATTATTACACAAAAGGACTGAGTTGTATTAAATCAGCTCATATTAGTGTTATCAACATAGAAAATAGGATGTTTTCTGGTGAAATCAACTTTCATAATCTAGTGTTATAATTACAATTACATATAAGTGTAAACTGGAAAAGACCATGCTTATAATTCTTGAACGAATCCAGATTACAGTTTAAATAGATATATACAACGACAAACATTATCTTTAATGTTTGTGAGAAACACAAAATTGCTTGTGAATTTGGGTAATATATTATATATTTCTAACATTCGGAATATCCTCTGGTATATAAGATATAATTTATAATTTGGATTATATATAAAATGTGAATTAGGAATGAAAAACTAAGAATTCATAAACACGTATGATACCACTCACTATATGAATATGAAAATATATTAATGATATTAGAAGTGTTACGCTAAGTAGAAATACACAAACTTCAACGTCGATGAGATTTAGATCCAGGAACTAAGAAGGCTAAAGCTGGAAAGAGACCTAGCTCTTGACGCGGCGATATAGTAAACTCTTAGTAACAGGTTCAAATTAATGTTACGCAATTTATTATAAAATAGCAAAACAAACACGCGAAGCAAATTGTCTAAAGAGCCTATTTTCACTATCTGTAGTGCGTCTCGTTAGACTAGTTGGTTTTCTACAGGTATCTCAATATTTTTCTCTCCACGCACGCATGGCCATGATTTAAGTACATTTAACGCAATTTTGTGATAGGTTAAACGAGCTTGTCGATATACTACAACTCTACCTCTGTGAAAAATTTGGTTCTATTCAGCTTTCGTAAATAGGTTTAATCACAACAAATTAGAAGAAAAAATTTATTTTCTTGGGAATATAGTTCCTTGGAGTTGCACATGATATTTCTAAGGTCAGAAAATTATTCATTCTGTATGTCACATATATATTGTCATCTAGTATACAGTCTGTTCTAATCATACAGAGACTTGTTATTGTTAAGACTTCAGATTAAATATGACGGAATAAATATAAATTTGTACTGTTCATAATACGTACGTTGAAATTACTATAGTTTAATTTATAAGAAACAAAATATGAAAGATAAAACATATTACGATATACGCCCATGGAGCTATTATTACGGTAGGTACGCGATTAGATATTCTTGACTCCGCTCCTTCGTCGCCTCGTCGATAAACATCTATCTTGTACCGTACTAAATCACTTTCCGGACTTATAACTATTATCATATAGTACAGTAAAATAAAATTCTGGGGTGAAAAAGTGTTTCGACTCCCTCATAATTGGCACACATTTCCATAATAAATATTTCGAGAAAAAATTGTTTACCATTAAATGACTAGAGGGAGGTAAAAAAGTTGAAAAAAGATAATTCATTATTTGATTACACTTTGAATAACAAAACACTTAGAAACTGTTCGTGTAGAATAAAATCTATCAAGTTTTGTCTACCTTTTTGCGTACAATCCTCAATTACCTCACATAACGCGATTGGAGGCCATGATGTAAGATGATTGCCTTTTTATTTTCTCGCCACCGCGGGACTGCTGCAATGCGTAAAAACAAGCTTTAATAACTTTATTGGAAATCATTTTAGAGAAAAGTATCAAAATACATTGGATTTCTCAAGAATTCCAATTTGTTTTCCAATTAAATTATTTCAGTAACGCCACCTTAGAATCAAGTTTTCACTTGATTCAACTAAACATTTGTGATTCCTTTTTAAAATTGATGAAATTCTTAATCAAATTTTATATAAAACTTCTGTAGACAACGTAATCACTCTCCGGGATGTTTTTAACAAATGAAGCCCAAGCATGCGGTTTTCACTTGCCAGACACTGGGAAAATATTCACTTCCTCGATTCCAACAATCTTCGTAGTCATCCCCGAACAAACTTCCTGGAGTTATGGAATACAAGTTATAACATTATCTTCAATATGCGTTTTACATGAGAAGTGAATAACTCTGGTTTTAAACTATCTGATTATAACCAAAGAAAGTAATTGGAATACAGCTTTGATTTCAAAAAACTCCTATAAATTCTTCATAGAATAAACATATATAAAAGGTCGAATACGTTTATGCTTCTTGATTTCAGGTCTCTTTTGTTTTAAAATTAGTTTCTTTATTAATTTTTGAGAGAAATATAAAAAATAACGTTACGTCTTTATCAAAATATGATATTGACACTGACAATTTGCATATTTACGATATATCGAACAATAAATCACCTGCACCATGAACATCAAAATTAAAATAAATCAAAATAGAAATTTATTTTTTCCCTTGTCCTTACATCTTAAATATGTAGCAGTAATGAATTAAATTATTTGAAGTTTTATTAGAATTTACAAAATAGAGCTATGAATTTAGGTCTTTTCTATTATTTTTAGCTTTTCCGTTTTTATGTACTAATTGTAACGCTTTCTACATAGGCAGACATCTCAGTATTCAGAAAATAGACTAAAAGGTCATCAATACGATAATAGAAATAAAACCGCATTAACGAACCATAAAACATCAAAAAAACAATTATATATATTCAAAAATTCTTGAACTGAATCTAATACATGAATTTTTTCTTCACCCGTTTCCTGGTGGAAATATTATCACCTCACTCTTGTATCTTACTTTTGTTTCACATTAACTGGACTATTTTATTCAATGAAAGTGAAAAAAGTTGATATAAACTAGTTTCTTATCTCTTAAAAATTCAATCGATTTTATTATTTTCGATATATATATATATATATATATATATATATATATATATATATATATATATATAAGCGGTTTCTTATTAGGAACGTCGCAATGAAACACCAAAGTGGACTAACTTTAATATATTTTCCGAGCTTTTGAATTTGAATAATGAATTATGAAACTAATATGATTGAAAATTACAATCTTAATTAACTATTTCGGAGACGATGAATACATAAGTATTCTGAAAGTTCGGTAGTCCACTTTGGTGTTTCATTGCCACGTTCCCAATAAGAAACCGCTCATAATCTAGCTGGCCAACAGCAAATTCACTGAAACTCTAATTAATTCTGTAACATTCGGCATAGAGAGGAAATTAAATTCGATTTAATTATGAAACGTTCGATGCGTATAAAGTTTTTAACGAGGAAAAACGATATTCTCTTATTTTCGAATTGTCATTTATAGACTATTGATATCTCATTTTTTTTTCTTATTGAATATAACTCAGTAATAATAATTAATAACAACGGAAAAGATAGTGGAAGAAACATTCAATTCATCATTTTTCATCATCTGAAGTGTAACTAGCTAATTTATATAATAATATCCCATAGTTGACCCAAGTTTTTCCTCACTTGTTTTTTTTGACTATCGCAGGCTTTAGTATACTAGAAAGGGATAGTAGCATATTGGATGAAGTATACTTTGCTATTTGCAGTATTAGCTCATATCTATAGAACTTATTGAGGATTTCAAATTTGATGAAAACATTCCTTTTATATGTTAATATATTGTCATGTATTCTCAACATATTGTATGTACTCGATTTATATACAATTTTTTTAATAATATACAGCACTTTTACAATCTACTTTATAAGAAGAGTAATAAGTAAATTGTCTAAAATTTAGTTATTTGGTTAGTAACGAACAACGGGGCTCTACTCAACATACAGTGTTTTGGATTAGAATGTTTCGTACCTTCGTATTTGAAGGTTTACTGCACTTCTATTCTATATGACCAAATTGATATGAATCTAGTTTTGTAGATAAGCAATTTATTTTCGAGTCTTAGTTGAAACCTTTTGTTGAGTAGTCAGTGCATATTTTTTAGTTTTAAATCAAACTGTTTTCTTTGTTTTTGATATGTGCTTTCCATCTAAATGTAACTCTAAATACTTGACAACTAGTGTTATCGGAATAGGAATATTATTGATGAACATTTGCGGACAAACAGATTTTCTTGTTGTAAATGTTATTTGCTCTGATTTACTGGCATTAACGTTAATTTTTCACTGATGGAGCTAGTTTTGTAACAAATTTAGATTATTTTGTCCTTTTTCTACAGCTACAGTAGGATCTACATCTGTTCCCATGATTTCCGTGTCGTCTGCAAAGGTTGCTAAGAAGGTATCGACCGTGCTTGGAACATCTGATGTGAATATCAGATACAGAAATTGGCCTAAAACGCTATCCTGAAGTAATATAAAATTTTAAATCTTTTTTTCTTCTAGGGTTACTTGTGAAGTGACAACTGAAACCGAATTGTTGCTGGGGTTTGAGTTCGTTTATGGTAACAACTGTTTGGATTTTATGTAGAAGGAGTCTTTCTTGTACATTTAACATTATTGGAAGGAGGCTTGCCAGGTTTTTGAGTCATAATAACCTGGAAATACTTCCATTGTTTTGGATAGTATCGGAGGCTTAATATATATAATATATTACAGATTACTGTTGATCATCACTGCTTTTCTTGGTACCTTCTGTAGTACTAATATTACTACTAATAGTACTAAAGCCTGCGATAGTGAAAAAAAAGAAGTGAGGAAAAACTTGGGTCAACTGTGGGATATTATTATATAAATTAGCGAGTTACACTTCAGATGATGAAAAATGATGAATTGAATGTTTCTTCCACTACCTTTTCCGTTGTTATTAATTATTATTACTAAGTTATATTCAATAAGAAAAAAATGAGATAATAATAGTCTACAAATGACAATTAGAAAATAAGAGAATATCTTTTTTCCTCGTTAAAAACTTCACACGCATCGAATGTTTCATAATTAAATCGAATTTAATTTCCTCTCTAGACCGAATGTTACAGATCGAATTAATCAGTGTTTCAGTGAATTTGCTGTTGGCCATTATTGATTGGACCATTGCTTGGTGAAAACCACAATACCAGCACATTTGAGAAGAAAAATTTCACCTTGAACCACGAATTCAGTAATGGAATGAATGAGTTTTGAAGGAGGTTTCAATTTATGTTGATGCAGGTGAACATGATATTTATAAAAAATAAGGGCGATTCTCACATTCTAACCGAAAATACAACAATAGCTTCGATATAAACAAATTGTTTTTAATTTTTTTTATGATGAATATATCAAATTAAGATAAATAAACTTTTACAATAAAGATAAAGTTGATCAAATGAACATTTTTTCAATAATTTTCCGCTCTTGAATGATTTGTAATATAGGGTGAATAGTCCTTGAGTAACAATGTTATCAGTTTTCTGCTATGAAATACCTACTTTTTCATCATTACTTGGATTTTCCTTCTTGAGCTGATTTCAAAAAGTCATCGATTATATCAAATTTATGATATTATATATATATATATATATATATATATATATATATATATATATATATATATATATATATATATATATATATTATATTTACTTTATTTATAACGAAATAACCCAAAAAAGGTCTTATCTTCTGAAAAAATCTTTCACACTCAACTAGCATATTTCCACTATTCAATACTCGCAATTTACATTGTCAACCATTGTAAACAGCATCACAACTTCGCATATATTTTTGTTTCGAGGTATAGTATCTTGTTTTGACAATTGAAATATTTTGATGTATCACATTCTTACTGATTCGTATGTTATGTTACATTATTATTTTTGAGGATATCTGCATCTCTAATTGTACTACAATATTTGATATGGTAGCACACGGTTATGTATTCCATCTTCAATTATAACTCGTACCACATTAGGCATTCAACGCGAGCGATTTGATCGCATGGTCAATGATCATTTCACGTGTCGCAAGACGAATGTCTATAGGGATAAGCTAGAAATTTCAACGGCCCTGAAAGCCAACATAACTTATATCTTCGGCCCAAAATGCATCAGTTATTAAGAATTTGACTTTTGAAATGTGTGTCTCACGGAAGCCATGACGAATACGAATAACTAATATCAAATTACATATATACTGGCATTAGAAGGCCTTTCAACAATAAAAGTTACTGAAATATCTCTCGTATACTTCAGTTTACAGTAGAGCGAGGATTATCCGAACGAATTATTGCGAAAAAACTGCTTCGTTACATATTTGTATCTGGTTCATAAGGTTGTGTTTGTTCAATGAAATTAGAGGTTGAATACGTATTGGTTTACTTAGAACTATATGCCTAATTTGTTCATTGCATTTGATTCTGTAAAACCCTTTCCGGTCATTTGAATGTTTGTGGATAGCTTACTTCCAGTTTCAAATCGTTCTTTGTAAAATGTATACCACATTTGCGTTAAAATATGTCAACAAAAAGAAAACGAGTGGTTCTTTCAGCAAAAGATTATCCGAACCACCTCTGATAACATTAGTTCGGATAATAGACGCTCTACTGTATTTGAATATGAACCTAAGCAGCGGGTAATTGAAGACTTGTATCAATTTACGAGTATGTTGAGGTTCACTTTTTATTACGTATAGCTAGTAGTACATCTGGAAAATTTGTATATAAGATACATAATTATCTATATATTTTCCAATATTTTATTATTAGTTAATTTGATACTTGTTTTCAAAATATGATAATTTAGCTCCAATTTTGTTTCATTATTCATTTATCACTAGGTACAAGAAGTAGATCTTCATACTCTGGACTCTCACCTATTTAATGTTTTTCATAGGACCCGGGCACAATTCTATAAAAATAATGTGCTGGTTATAAACGAATGAATTACTTAGTACAATTTTAACAAGAACTATAGGAAATATTTGGATTGAACTTGATTGAAAAATTCACAACAAGCATATAAGGAAGTCTGCTATTAAAAGATTTAAGACTGGTGGAATTCTTCGGTTAAATATTTTTGCCCTCACAAGATTGCCTGAAGTGGAAGTAACATTTAAAATTGATATCATTCAACAAAAGCAATATATTGAAATAAATTATTACTATTGGATAAGCAATTTTGTATTTATTAGAGAGATCGAGAATGGTAATTTTGGCTATTAACCTTCCTCTTCTTTCTCGGCTCGACGCTACAAAAAGCTGTTCCTGCTTCCAGTTCCCAGTGGTGCTTTGCACGTTTCCCTCTTACGACAATAAAACCAAAAATAATGAAAATTCTCTGAGGTGTTATTTCGCACATGAGAATTTGTATTAGAGTCTGTGTCTATATTTTGCATCAATGTTTTCCGATTCTGATGTTGACAAGCAGAAATCATTCCCAATTTTTCTGCCAACCCATCTATCTAGCACACTAGTTTATGCTAGTTTACCAGGTTCCCGTAATCAATAATCGCTTTCAAAATGTTCTAACAACAGCTGTATATAAATAATCTCTCATCATAAGATATGGCATTTATGAACACACATACATATTTTTTCTGAATAATGTCTATAAGTTCTAAAACACTTTGTGAAACATTTTTTATCAACTAGTAAGGAAACGACCGCTTTTTATAAAAGTTCTACAATAATTAAAAGTCTCACAATGAATATGTCTATACTCTCACAGATATTACAATTATTCATTCTTATTTTTTTATCTCTAAAGTACACCAATAACCTTCATTGAAAAATAGTAATTATTTTTCCACCTTAATAGTTGGAGGGCTGGTGAACAATTTGCATTTGGCTTTTGAAGCACAACAAAAATTTCATTATTATCCTATAAAGATCCTTACTTAAGGTAGTCAAGGTTTGGCTGGAGGGTAGCAATAAATTTTCATAACTTTAAGATAGATACATGGAAAAAAATTGAAAAGATAATTAGTCTGGTCTAAATGTATTGAAAATGAGTTTTCTTGTGGTTCTTGTAGTACAATATGACCAACAGTAGCTGGTAAGTAATAATTTAAAGGTAAATAAATTTCAATTAGTGGACGATTCACCCTTCTCATCTTACTACTACTTCTACTACCTGTTTCCTAACCAGCAGGAGAGAGATTTTTATCAAGCGATGACGCCACCGCATATGTGAACGACTATTTTGAGGAGAAAGGCAGCAACAGCAAAAAAAGTTCTAGTATCACTGGACGACTGAGTATATAGACTTAAATGTTAATGCCAAATCAATACCAATAGCTTCATCAAATTTTCTTAGAACTACATTCTCAAAAAAAAAATGGTTGATATAATTTCATAACACGGGAATACTAGATACATGTTCTATTTCAATCAAAGGAGACCTTGAAATTGATAGTCATTGACTTAAATAAAGAAATGAAAAGGAAGGAGTGAATAAATGAAAATTGCATAGTTTCTAATAAATAAGCAGTTATGTTTCTGGAAATGTATAGTTTACGTAGTTACCTTCTCTAGTATTTATTGTGAAACTTTGTTGCGCATTAGAAGTACCTTGTAACCTGATTTAAATTTATTAATGTAATGTTTTCCTCCAAATATTGTTATTTTGTGGAATATAGGAAAAGCGTCGAGGCGCTATAATAGAACCTCTATTTAGAAAACTCTATTATATCTGGTATCATCTGTTTTTATGGAAAATTTATGCTCAGTTGCTCACTTTATAACATCAAAGTTCAGTCAAAACAAACGGAAACGTGATAAACGTACTGGTAAGCTATTATAAAATTCTTTGTATTCACTTTAAATCCAAATTTTGTACACATTATAAATTCAATTATATATATTGAACCAAACACACAATTTTATGTATTCTTCAAAAAAATAAAAACGGCACCCAATTTTTCGAATTTATCTAAATATATAAACACACACAACCCTAGATAATAAAACTTTGTCATAGAGGAATCATAATAAATGAATTTTGGAGATAATGATGATAAATGAAAACTTTTAAATGATTCCCAGTTATCATTGATAGATCGAAGTTAGTTGCTTATTGAGATAAATATATACGAAATGTATCAAAATTGAAGTCCATTCTTTCCTGTTCAAAAAAACAATGAAAATTGATTTGGAAGGTTTGCAATGTTAGGTTGCTTAGCTATTTATGAGAACAACATTTCATCAAAAATTGACAACTTTAATGGAATAAGATATTGATTAGCAAATCACCTCATACTTCAATGAAAAAATACTTGTATCGTGTGTGGTAAGTTGAATGTCATAGTACGAGCTACTGCACCTACTGGTCGAAAATAACAATTTTGTTGAAGTTCCAGTAGAGAAAAAGCAGAAGCTTGTTAAAATAATAACTAAATATGTACATCAAATGAATCCTCTTATATATTATTTATTATATATTAAGTGACACAAGTGCGACCATTGATCTGCACCTTACAGTTCACTCTAATCTGCTTGGCAATGTCAATGCCGCGGTATTGTTAATTTTGCCATACGGAATGGAAGTCAAGTATGCGTGGCTTCACAGTATTGAAAAAAAAAGTGAATTCTACTTGAATCTTACACAAATATTGAAAGATTTTAGCGCCATCGTTTAATAGATCAAGAAATAGTGAAAAGTGAATAAATATAATTGAAATACCCTAATTATTTTCACAAATAAAAAAGAAAATAGATTTGGAAGAGAACTGGTAACAGATTGAATAGAAATGGCAATAAGTTTGTAACTTTTATTTTGTTTCTGATACATTTTCACGCCTTCCATCACGAAGTCTTCTCGTTTACCATTGAATCAATCACTTTCCTGGATATGTCTAAGCTCCAAAAAATTAAGACTGGTGAAATTCTTCGGTTGAATATTTTCGTTATTAGAAATACCTAATGATCTATTGATTGTATTTAAGATGATCACTTGAGCCACTATAATAAAGGAACAAATTATTTTGCACATGAAAATTGTACTTTTTTAGATTGTTTTTGTACATAAGTAGAAGAAAGAACGTATCTTAGTCGAGGACTCAATCCCCAAGCTGAATTTTTTTTTCTTTTTGTCGACTTAATTATTTGATAGCGACATTTTGATATAGACTTTAAATAACTAACTAACTCTCTGTGTTCAGCCTGAGTTCTTCCATCAAGCTGCCGATTTGGAAATTTTACTAGTACTCTAAGTACACGATAGTTTGTGAAATTCCATCAATTCAAATATGTCGCAACTTATGAAGACTAGTCTCCAATTCAAGAGTACAATTGCTTCAATTTAATTTCATATTTATTTCTTTGTTTATCAAAGCCGCAGTACGTTTTTATAATAAATAGTAGGGAATGAGATAAATATGAGTTCTTGTATTGTTAAGACATTATATGAAAGAAAAGCTTAAAGCATCCTAAACAGCAAGGAAAATATTCTAAATTGAAGGTGGAGGCACATTCAATGAGAGAACGGGATTACGTTGGTTTAATAGTTTTACGATAATAGTGAAGATTTGGCGCTTGGAAATCATTCGCGCTCAGGTCGTCCAAATGAGTAGGGTATTGAAATTACAAAGAAAGAAGTAGAAAACCAACCGCTTGCCGATTATTGGATTCCCTTGGACCTTCTGAAGATACTGTACATCGCCATCTGAAATCATAAAATTAGATCAATAAAGGTTGTTGAATGATACAATCGAAATTAACCAAGATTCCGAGACAAAAGTTGAGTATAAATGGGTGAATAGCTCCTTGTCGTACCGAAAGATGATCGCTGTTTTAGACGCATTGTTTCCTGTGACGCACATTTATCTAAAAAACTCCTTCATCGAATATAAGTGGCTAACCAAAGGACAATAACCTGAGCCCGTTTCGAAAAGAGGTCGATTCGAGCGTGAAGTCTTGTTAGGTTAGTTCAGTAGAATTGTGAAGATTTAGCGTACTTTGAAGTCAATCTAGATGATTGAGCTATTGAGGCCAAGGTAATTGTGGACAGTTCATGCGAGTATATGAGGTTTTATCGAAAGTTACGCGGATAAAAATCCAAGAAATTGGTGGTATTGAATTCTTACCACATCTAGCATTAGTCCGAACCCTGCATTATTCAGATCCATGACGAAGTTCTTGCCTAGGAGAAAATTTGGCATTGCATTTGTTGTCCAAAAAATGGTTTTACCGAGGTGTCGAAGAGCTTGCTAAACGTTGGATTAAAAATATAGAATACGATGGGATATACTTCGAATATTGAGGTTTTGGTTGTATGATTATTTGATAAATGAAGTGATAATTGGAAAAAATAATTATTTTTGATACATCTTCTATGGTTTCAAAACTAATGGTAGTTTTACAACAGTTTTCAATCCTCAGAGGATGATGTATCGATTCCGAGTTAAAAATTCTCCTCATAATTTCCGAAAATGCCACACCAAATGTTTACACCTTTTATTACCTTCCTTCCCAAAAGATCTTCAACACTTTTCACAAATAAATATTTGAGAATAGAATGAGAATGTGATGCATTTTGAGTGTGACTCTCAGTGATGGATGTTATCTTTTGTTTAACACGTTAGTCATCTTACAAACCTCCATTAATTTTTACGTAGTGAAAAAAGAAAGTAGACAAAAAATCCATCCATAATATTATTCCCATACTCATGCTTTTTTTAATTATTCTATGAATTGGATAAAATTTAATGAAGTTACAAAGAAATATGGTATAAAACTCTAAATGATTATATGGAAACTCAATACTAAAATACATATACAAAAGAAGATACGTCTGAATATATTCATATTTAAACATAGCACAAAATTGAGAAAAACATAAATTTTTCAAATATTAGGACTGATAGTGCATACATATTATTTAGTTCTGTAGAAAGCCAAGAACATTTTGAAAAATATTAATTCCGAGATATATTAATTTCCTTTCGTGTTTTCTTTCACTTCAATTTCAATTTTTCATAAGTTACAGTTTAGTGACAAATTTATCTAATTAATACCACGAATTTATAGGTGATGAAGGTTGATGAATGAATTGACTATATTTGTTACGTTACTATGAGAATAGATAAATTACAAAAAACTGTATAGCAATTTGAAAGTTGGAGTTGAGTAAAGTCATATGAGAGAACTTACTCTAGTTCACAATTGAGAGCCTAAAAAGTAAGATGAATGATCATTTAACTGATACAAGAAAAGTATTATTATTTTAGACCATAATAAAAAAAGGATATTTAATCCCTTAATTTACAACCATATTGTCCAGAATCCAAAATAAAAAGATTTTAGTTTTTTCATAGAGTATCTACTGAAGACAACAAGAGTTATTAAAAAATAGCGCAAAATATTAATATTAGCCTATTGTATTATTGTAGATTCTATAATATTACTAAATTTGTAAAATAAATCTATAGATATACTCCTAAACTAAAATAATTGAGTAGTAGATGAAAACATTATCACTCAGTCTTTGAAGGGCTGGAATATAGTTTTGATTTATCATAGATAACCAAAAATCACGATCAAGTTGATAATTGAGGTCCACAACGTTTCTCGTACAATAAATCAGACTCTATCAGATTCTGTATACGTACAGTAATGTCCGATTTAAAAGGCAGTAAAACCAAATGTAAATGTTGTAAATGGACAAAATTTAGATGATTTGAGCAGAACACCATCGTGAATAAAATATGTTGGCCTTACTGACCTAATTAAAAAATTGAATTTAACGTTTACTATTAAAATACTTATACTTTACAATGAAAGAATTATTGAACCAATGGGATGTTCGCTTTTAATTAATAATAGTAATTATTAATTAGTATACTAATTACTATTTTACTATCTTTCCTCCATTGTCATAAAAAGAATATTTCATCACACAATTAAGATCTGTTTTGATAGACAAGATTCGGCTGATCTAGATGCAGCGAAATTGTTATAATGTAGGAATGGGTAGGACTGACTTCTAATTTGGGTCTCACACTAATCTGAGAGCCTGGTTTGATAATAGTGGATTTAAAATGCTGCTAGAGTCGTACTTGCTTCTACAATGATTCGTTTATTGATGATTTCCTAGAACTTATTATCGGTGTTGGAAAAGTTTTTGGTCTGGTGAGAAGAATTGAGGATATTAAAAGTAATGATATTGAGAGCTTCTATCGATAAGGAATTTTCAAACAGCTATCTGAACGAGGAATTAAGTATCATGAAAACTCAATAGAAATTTTTTGAAAGTCTTTTTTTGAAGAGGATTGCTTAGAGTCAGAGTTAGGATCTTGGTAGAGATAGAAAAGGCTGAAGTTGAGCGTTTATGTTTAGTTCCTACGATAATGAAAGTAATGAGGGACGAGGAAAGGAGTTTTATTTTAGTTATTTCAGTTAGTCCTGGACTACTGCGAAGGAGAAGTCGGTATTTTGTTTTCAAAATTGTTTTTGCTGGTTTTTGATACCTTCTACTTGTTTTAACGGTGGTGATCGGTCACAGGGAATAAATACTCTAATTGAAAGTTTCCTCTATAGTTTTTAGATTGGATAGTACTTAGACCCAGTGTCCTTTTGGATTACTGTACATAAGACAGGTATTACGTGTATGGAGTTTCATTGAATTAACTAGTTTATATTGTTACGAAGTTTGCAAAATGGTTATCTAAGCCGTCTCTATCCAACTACTATGGAAATTTGAAAATTCAGCGAATTCGCGTGGCGCTTTCTGGGTGCCACATTTTTATAAATGGCGGAACTCAGTTGATTGATGTATATGTATACATATTATTTTAAGTAGCAGGCGTTTTGTTAACAGTAATTCTTCCAAATAATTTCTAGGAAAATCTATTTATTTATTTCTTTTGTTTCTGTTTCTTCTATAATTTTGTAGAATTTTATTAAGGTATATAAAGTTTCAAATAAGTAGTCGTAGTGAAAAGTTTGAATTAGAAAAATTAGTCCCAGAAATAATTATTCAACTGATATTTTTAAGTTAATTATTATAAGTTGAGTGTATTGTACAATGTGTAAATAAATTAAGATCGTAAGAGACAGTGTTTATTAATTCACACCACGAATAGAAAGAGTGTAAATAAATACGAAAAACGTTACTATATGTTTCAATTGAAATGTTGTGCAAGTGATTATAATATTTTTTTCTCATTTCTCATTATTCAAACGTCTCAGATTTCTTGAGCACAGTCTTTAGGCATTATACTGAAAAAATATCATTTTATCAGTGATAAACTAGTGTTAATATGTTATCAACTCTGTTCAGGTATGGAGAGTTATTTATGTACAAACTGTAGTTCTAATAGAAATGAATGTTAATAATCTTCAATACATAATACCGTTAATAGGAATATACTACCCTATTTCCTATCTATCTAATTCCTATAAACAACGGAAAATGGAGCAAAACAAAATATTTCCTATACTTAGGCATCACTGTCGCAGAAAACTATTAAGAGATCCGTCAACAAAAATATCAAGAGAAGACACATTTCATCTCGGAAATCATGCAGAGAATATTATCCCGACGAAGAGAATGACAATAGGGTATTTTTCATAAGAAAAATGAGTCTTTTAAGAGAGCTTCTCCCATTTTCCTTTGATGAAACCACTTTCAGTCGTCTGAAGAGAAATGAACCGGCTCGGTGTGAGTTTGACTTGATGGCTTGCTCAGGTAAGTACGGGGGTGTCATTTCGTACATCAGGATTCTGATGTCAACATTTTATTCGTAAAAAACGTGCAGCTATACATAGTGGTTCAGAATAAATAAGGACGGAAATTTTTGAAGCTGTATCATACTTCTCAGGCATATATAGTTGGAAATAACATAATGTTTGTAATGGAGTATATAAAGTAATATGAACGATTTATCAAAAACTTAGAATTTAAAATTATGAGTTACAAGTAGACCTATTCTCTCTCATTTATTAATTAATACGGAATTGATTACATTCTCCTCAATATATTACTAGAATAAAAAATAAAAAATTTATTATGATTCGATGTAAGTTTTTTAATGTTGAATTTGACGTATAATAAAATCAATCTTTTAAAAAAATGTATGAGTCCAAAATTATATGCGTACCATGTGTCTCACACGAATAAATCCAGTTCAGAGAATAATTATATATCTCATATTTGTTGCAAAAATATTATAGAGGTAGTGTACAAATGTTATTTGATAATCTTCTCAGATCATAAACGCTTATAGATTGAAAATGGATCATTTGAGAATGTATTTTGGTAAACTGTCTATTCCAAGAACTAATAATATTGCTTGTTACTTTAAATTCGACCAATTTACTATACAATATTTCTTTGTTAATTGATCATTTAAAAATATGATGATGAAGATATAACGTTTAACTTTTCAATGAAAAAACTATGTTAAAGTATAAAAATATTTGGTTTCACAACATCATCTCCTTTTAGCTTGATTCAGGATTGATCCAGGAAGTTTGCAATTTGCATCATCTCTTCATTTGTCTGAAATTGCTATCCACCACAGACGCTGACTCCATGGAGCCCCTCAAAAATCGATATGGGAGAACGAAATCTCATAATAATTCAACCCAGAACCCGCATGTCTTGACCTTGAGCTCGAGCTTGAATTTGTCGGTCTTTTATATTTAACGTGACCTGTCATGTAATTTACCATCCGTTTATCATCCTACTACAAAGAGATGAAAGCTGAATTTCGATTTTTTTATTTCAATACAACAGTATAAGACAATAACTTAGTTATACAGTGTAATCGTAAGTGTTGATGTTGTGGTAATGTGTCAAGTATAATAGTCTCATATTACAATTTTACTTAATCCTTACCTTAGACCATATTTCTTTGTGTTGAGCTCATGTTAATTCTATAAAAACTCAATTTTCTTCATCGTGGTTTTTATGGTAGTATATCGATGTTAATATTTCATCATGACAAATAGAAAAAACATGAAAACATAAAAAATGGATTTTCATTTTAACATTATTTTATGTTTAGTTTTCTGGAGGATAGTTTAAGAGTTATTGAGAAATAATTTTAAGCTCAATTGCTCTTTAATAATCAATAACGATGTAAGCATAATTGTAACTGTAAGTTGGAATAGCTTTTTATAATAATATTGTGCCTCTTTGTTTTGCTTCATTTTCAAAGCCAAGGAATGTGTTTTCGATGTTCAAGTCATCGAAAGTGAGCTTTTGAGATTCTATTACCATTCTTATGACTCATAAATGCTTTGAAAAACTCTAAAGCTCACCATTCTCATTGACAATTTAGGAGTTATATTGATTCAAGACACCAGGTAAAGACCTCTCCAATATTTGATATAATTCAGGACTGATGCTTCCCAACAAGTTATTTTGTGCATGATATTATAATCTCGTATCTTTTCCGATTTAAGGAGGAAACAGCATAAGATATGATGCTATGAAAAATTATGTTTACTACGACAATTTCTGTATGTATGTATTAGAAGTATACTCCTCTACTGAGCTAACAATATTTACATATTTATTAATTGCTCGATGTAATTCCAAAAGTATATAGACAATTATTTAAAATATTGTTTTATCAATAATTACAAACTATATATATATATATTCCAGTAAATCTAGGTTCCGTAAATAATGCATCATACTTAATTTTATGAACCTTCAACAGATACCACATCGAATACTATTAATACTAATACTCAATAGTAATTGAAAATTATTATTATATAAATATGCAAATTTCTGCCATCACTTTTCAAACGGCATTTTGAATGAAGTTATCTCTAAGATCAATTGCCTTCGAGAAAACTGTTTTAATAACCACACATACCATGTGCATATAAAGTATTAATTCTTGTACTATTTCCACTCAAAGTTGCCTATGAAGTTGTGATGCCGCTTAGACTTCAAACGGCCAATTTCGACGGTTTATTGAAAATCAATGAAGCACGAAACGGAAATGAACTCTGGGATTTATTAATGAACATTTCAAATTGGCAACAGATTTGCATTTCAAAAGTATATATACGATGTTCCGGAAAGATAGTTCAATAAATAGCTAGTATTTGATCAAAGAAATAGACTAAATAATGTTTTTATTTATATTTTATGGAAATATAATCTGAAATAATTGAGAAACTATTTTCAGTTGATAAATATATTCACTCGAAATTATTAATATTATGTAGTATGTGTTATATCTAAATTTTGAAATCCTACTTAAGTTATTATTCAAGAATATGGAACGAAAATAACAAAAAAGGCTGATTAACATTACCAAATTTATCTAAATTTAGGTAGTTCGCTCTGGGTGGATTCGAACTTAAATTATTCTAAATATTTGACAAATTACACTCATTAACTTTGAAAGACCTAACCAATTGAAATTATAATGACTTAAAATTTGTTGAAACTAAGAATAATAGTCAATGATAACATTGTTTGGAAAGTATGGATAAAAACAAATATTTGGATGATTATCGGTTTGAATATCTAGTACTTGATTTATTAATTCACATATTATTTATGAAACACCTATAAATATGGTAAATTTGATATAACTTTCATTATAAAACTTACATAAATTTAGCGGGTCAACAAAAAAAATTTTATTTGCGCATGGGTTTTACTTAAAATATTCTGATTATAAGCATATACATAAAAATAATTGTGATTATTACTTAAAAATATTTGCTTATTAAGAGCTTATAGTGGTTTGACAATATTTGATTTTTGCGCCCAATCAATGTCGCGCTGTTGGTGTAGAAAGAGAAGTAAGAGGGCGTGTGAGCAGTGTTTCTTACATCGCTCATTGTGTAGAACAGTTGGTAGTTGATTCTTTTAAAGAAATAACGTCATTCATATAATTTTTTACTATATCAAGCTGCGCGAAATGGCTACAAAAAGTTGTAGTCGACAAGCTGACTCGTTTTTCCTATTTTTGCGATCAATTTATTAAATTGAGAGAGAGAAGTATGCTTTAAGTAGAAATTCAAAGCTTTGCGAGGTATATCAAGCTTAATTCAATCTACCAGTGAAAAATCAAGACAAAAAGGGCTCCACATGTACCATATAACTTATCCAGATACAATATTGACGGTAAGTTCATTTTCTCTTTTTTATTCTATTAATTATCTTATAACAACATGAACTAGTTTTATGTTACGTTACATTTTATTGTAGGTTAGTACCGAGATGAGAAAAGAGCAATGAAGTTTGCACTGCCGAGAATGTGGATTAAACTCAGTGATCATTACACCAATTTTTATTTTTGTATTGTGAATCCACACAAAGGTAAAAATTCAAAGAGTACAACTTATCCTTACCCACCATCCACATCTGGTCCAATATCACATACAGAAGAAAATCGTGTACCTGCTTCGCCATTGTTAGAAAAGCAACTACTCTCTCATGGCAGCCCGCAATCACGAAATTCATCTGTATCCATACATTCTGAATTTCTCTTTGTATCTGAACTAAAAATACCACACCCCATCAACACTCAAGATATCAATGACTTAGTAAGAGACAAATCTTCCAAAAAGTGAAGCCGAGTTACTAGCATCGCGATTGAAGTAATGAAATTTAATTAACTCGTTCGAATGTTCGAATATTTTTTTTCAGTAAGTAAGTTGGCCTCTGTTTTTGCCATGTCGTGAAAGATCTCCTCCTGTTATCTATGCCTGTGGGATAGTAGAAATAATGCCGCTTACTACCGGCATTGGCCTACACGTACTAAACATGAAGTAGCAAAATACAATGTTAAACGGGAGGCTATTGTCGATCTCACAACATTTGGTTTTATTAAACAATTTTTAAAGGCTCTTAATCATAAGTCTAAAGTTTTCAAATATTTGAAAAGTTTTTCTCCAAAGATCTCAGAGGCGAAACTTGAAGCTGGAATCTTGATGGCCCTCAAATGAAAAAAAAATATAAATTGTGAAATGTTAGTAGAGTTACTCCTCAATAAAAAGAAAAAAGCCTGGATCAGTTTTAACGCAGTAGTTCATGATTTTCTTGGAAACTATAGAGCTGAAAAGTACGAAGAGCTGATCACTGAAATGATCACGAATTTTTCTATCTTGGGATATAGAATGTCTCTAAAAATGCATATGTTGCATTCTCATCTAGACAAATTTATAGATATATGGAAGCTTATTCGGAAGAACAAGGAGAACGCTTATATCAAGACAGAGTGGAATTTGAATAACATTACCAAGGCCTATATACTGAAGGCATGATGGTAGACTATATTTGGGGGTTAATAAAAGAAACTTTTGCCGAACATGAGACAAAAAGTGAAAAAATTCATTTTAAAATTTGTTAACCTCATTTTAAAGCTGTTGATTTTTTATGTGTTCTAATGAATCATCTCTTTGTAGGTTTTCTATGTACTTTCATCGATTTTATACTCATAAAAATAAAATTCAGAAGTATTTTTTGTTCTAATTCTTATTTCTAGGTAAAAGAGCGATAAAAATCAATAACGTAAAACCCCTGCGCAAAAATGTTGTAGACAGGTATTACACCTAAAATCTATCGTTTACTCCATCAAATTATTCTTTACTTATGCCAAAATATTTATTGATATTCTTACTACGTTAAGTGCCTTCGCATTCAAAAATACATAATACAGAGATACACTTCTATTCACATTTTCATCTTTCGACTGTTTTACCTAACAATTTTTTCAATAAAACGGAAAGAACTTCGGTGTTAAGAGCGACAAGTTCGATTTGTACAACGTTATCGAGTTGGGTTTGCGTTAAAACTAACACATATAGAAAAATACAATTTAGTGACTTAATTACTGGTTGGATTAGGGGGGCGCCATGTGCCCTCACATTCAAGAATACATAATACAGATACACTATCATTTACTACATTTTTCATCTTTCCACTATTTCCCTGAACAACTTCCTCAATAAAAAAATAATCCTTCGACCGCTAACTGACCCAGGGAATTCCAAGTTACCTTTATGTTTATGTTTATGGAGTTTGCCGAGTGACACCTGGGCAAGTACCAGGTGGGGAAGGTAACTAAAAATTAGAGTTATTTGATGTAAATTTTAATGGCTGATATTTATATATATTTTGTAGAATATTATTCTGAACTAGTATCATGAAGTCTCAGACACTTTTCATTGACCAGAACTTTTGTCGTACGTTTTAAAGCTCCACAAAAAATAAATGAACATTATTTATTTTTTAATGTCTGACTTTTATGTATGTTATTAAAGTAACTACTACAAAGTTATATTTCATCAGTCAGACAAATTTAAATGACCAAACATCCCCTAAATAAAAATATTATTCAACCGGGAGTGCGAGCGCGAGAGCACTATGCGCATGCATCTCATGTAAAAAATTCAAATGTATTAAAAATACTTACTGCTTTCAATCCAAAATTTTGGCATTTTTACTGCAGTAAAGTGATCTTTAATGTTAAATTAATAATTAATAAATATTGAAGTAAATTTATTTATTGCATGTATTTGAAATAATGAATAGATTAGGAGCTTTTTTTTATAAGACATTATTTTTATTTTATTGTAAAAAAGATACCAGTTAGAATAATTTTAAGAAAAAAAACATAATTATGATTAATTACAGCCATATCTGTGGATGATATCGATTATATTAAGGCTACTTGTCAAGCTTTTTAAAGCCATTCCAAGTTTAATATGCTTGACGTTTTATATTTACCATTCAAGGTAGAATACACAGCATCCTGGCTCAAAGATTTAACTACTCGATCACACATAAAATTGTTTTTTCTTTTACTTCTATTTCCTCCAATAAATTTATGACTTTTTGTCTTTTGGTCACAATATATACATGTCTGGACTTTGTCAGTGGTCATATCACGTTCAAATAAATTATTATGAGTGAAGAAATTACTATCACACTCAAAAGTCGCACATGGTTCTTCGGAAATCTGTGACACCGGCTGAACTGATTCAGATTCAACACTAGGTTCAATACTTGGCTCAGGTATTACATTAGGTTCAGACATAGTATTAGCTGGACTTGAGTTTGATACTACATCTGAATCTAAAGCTGTAGAATTATTTGTTTGATTTGAGGTAGATTGTACACATGGATCATTATTAATACTAAGTTTACTTGGTAGCCTTGATGTCGATGCTAATGGTGTTTTCTCAGAATAACTCGATAAATTTTTTTAGCACTTTTTGGATATTCAGGAGTGTCAGAATAATATTTTTTTGGTAAAGCAGTGAAATTTTTATAGCACTCTCGATGATAACCATTGTTATACAAATCCTCTGGTAATTTTAAGTCTTTGAATTTTAGGTTATGGATCACTCGCTGTTTTGAAACTTGTTTACATTTTTTAAAAGTTTCATTTGTAAATAATATTAATTTGTCATGAGAGTGTTTGCAAAATATACATGTCAATTTATCTTCTTCCATGGTTTTCACTATCACAAATAATTTAATATCAGTAACAAACTACACGATATAAACAACAAAAACATGTGCTCTTACAGACCCAAACTACACTGTATACTCTAAGATGCGCACAATAGGCACACATACACACACAGTAGAGTGGAGCAGATTGACTTAAATGCTCCTAAATGCTCTCGCGCTCACACTCCCGGTTGAATAATATTTGTATTTAGGGGATGTTTGGTCATTCAAATTTGTCTGACTGATGAAATATAACTTTGTAGTAGATACTTTGATAACATACATAAAAGTCAGACATTAAAAAATAAATAAAGTTTATTTATTTTTTGTGGAGCTTTAAAGCGTCTGACAAAAGTTCTGGTCCATGAAAAGTGTCTGAGACATCATGATACTAGTTCAGAATAATATTCTACAAAATATATATAAATATCAGCCATTAAAATTTACGTCAAGTAACTCTAATTTTTAGTTATCTTTCCCACCTGGTACCTGCCCAGGTGTCACTCGGCAAACTCCATAAACACACAGGTATTTTAAGTACATGAGACACTACTAAGTACCTAAGGTTTCATCCATTAGAAAAACCCTCTTGTCTGATCGCCCTGGGATCTTGGACTAATACATCTACCGTCCACACTGTTTCATGAGACCCCCCTCTTTATCTTCACTTACACTAACCCAGGCAATACGTTGAATTGAACTGGGAAGCGAGCAAATGTCGAACGCCAACGCGGTTCAATTTTACGGTTTATGTATATTGTTTTGTTGGTATATATAGTCAGTTTCAGTAGTTATGGGAATTTAAATATTTGCTATTTCTTCACTATTTATGACCGTAAGACTAGCACCATAGTAGAAAAGACAATAATTTTTTTTATTAGGGCTCTTGAATTTCCTTCAATTTTTAAAACTAACAGTTTTGCCGCCAAAGCGCTATTATTCTATAATAATTTATAAATAATTGTATCAAATCACCTCAAATACAGGGTGCGGCAGCATAACTTCCTTTTTTCAAAAGTTAATAAAACTTATTGTATGAATCAGAAAATTTTTATTCGTTTTTTATAATACAGGCACATACATAAAGTTTTGTTTTACTGAGTTTTGAAGATCAAATCAGTTAGGTGACGTCCCCCATTCTCCATATACTGAGTAAACCGATTTCTGGCGTTTGTCATGACTCTTGCCAGCATAGCAGGCGTTATGTTGGCAATTTCTTCCTGGATGTTCGTCTTCAAATCTTGTAGGGTCCTTGGACGGTTCACATACACACGGGATTTCAAAAAACCCCATAGGAAATAATCACAAGGGGTCAAATCGGGAGAGCGGGCTGGCCACTCCAAATCGCCCCTAATTGAGATAAGGCGCTCTGGGAAGTGTTCCCTCAAAACAGCCATCGATGTTCTTGAAGTGTGTGCCGTTGCTCCGTCTTGTTGGAACCAAGTGTCCCCTAAGTCCAACTCATCTAGCCGTGGGAAAAAAAATTCCTGTAACATGTTTACATACCGGTGCGAATTCACTGTCACTGTGACTTCATTTTCCTCAAAGAACCAGGGACCAATAATTCCACGTGAGTAAATTGCACACCACACTGTGACTTTAGGTGAATGCAAAGGCCGTTGATGCAATTGTCGAGGATTGGTATCAGCCCAGTAGCGCATGTTTTGTTTGTTTACGGATCCACACAAATGAAAATGGGCTTCATCACTAAAAAAAAACAATAGCGTCCTCAGGAACGACTTCCAGAAAAACCTCACACGCGTTCCTCCGAGAATTGAAGTCACGTTCAGAAAGTTCCTGCACAATTGCCATCTTGTATGGATGAAAATGAAGATCATCATGAAGTATTCTCCTCACAGAACGATCGGAAAGTCCAAGGGCAGACGCATGTTTGCGCGCAGAACGCCGTGGTGATCGCAACACTGAAGTTCTAACTAACTCAATGTTCTCCGGTGATCTAATGGGCCGAGGGACTCCAGTTCTTCGTCTTGTCACACTTGCAGTTTGTCTGAACGTAGTGACCCACGTAACAATTGATTTCCGGTCCGGGACAGGGGCCAAGGGGGCTAAATTAAAGCGATTCCGAAAGGCGCGCTGGGTTGCGATCACAGAACATCCGCTCGAAAAGTAAACCTCAACGGCAAACGCACGCTCCTCACTGTTCCAACGCATGATGGCGACTGAACTGTGCCGGGACAAAACTTTATTGTCCCCCCTCTCGAACGAGACCACTAGCACTCCGTTACGACATCTACCGACTAAATGGCGAACTTTTTAAAAAAGGAAGTTATGCTGCCGCACCCTGTGTTTTTGGCAAACTGTTGAATGGTAGTAAATACGGGAGTGGTTTGAAGGATTACCAAAATTTTTGAATGAACGCGCAAAAAATTTAGTGTCATAAAAGTGGCTGGACTGGATATTAGATGGTCTGTTACGAAGCGTAGAGAACAACCGGGACTGCTTAACCTCGCTGTTTAGTGTAGTTAGATTCATCGAGAAGGATGTATCAGTGTCTGTTTGGCGCAACTCAATATTATTCGTTTTTTGGTCAAAGTGAATGTAAAATTCCGCTGAAACTTATCGAAAATTACTCAATCAATTCGTGACGAGTATCTCTCCAAGACTCAGTTTGTGAATGTTGTTATGCTTTCAATAAAAGCCAAAAGCCAAACTTGCCACATGCACGACGCCCCAGAACCAGTATTACCGATGAGAAAGAACATCAGCGCTGTAGAGACCAACATAGCGCGGTATTGTTAAAGAATTGCGCATCACCGTAGGTTGTATTGAGTACACCACTATATTCTGGAGAGTAAACGTTTGTCTATGGAATGACGGAAGAAAGACGAAAGCGCGCCAGAAAGTGAAGGTTACACTGTCAGTGGAGAAGATGTTATCTACCGTGATTTGTGATATGAAAGGAGTAATTGCGGTTGATTCTATCACTGAACAATGATTTGTGCACACGCAGTAACCTCCTAAAAAACACGATAAAATGTCTCTACAGATCAAAACAACGCGATAATCCAGTCCGTAGTGCGATATTGCTGCAAGACAACGCCATATACAGCTTATAGCGGACTGCGATTCGAAAGCAATGCAGAGGTAAAATCGTTCGTATGCTAATGGTTACGTGATAAATCAAGAGATTTTTACGAAAAAAGGAATCTGTAAATTTTCGGAGAGGTGGCAAAAGTGTGTAGAGTGTGATGATGTCTATCTAGAAAAATCTGTGAAAAATTTCAGCTTTATAACATAATAATGAAATTTTATATAGCAAAATTCGGGTTAATATTTGAACTATCCTTGTAGTTGACGAAAACAGATGTCTTAATTATATTTCTAAGTTTTTAAACTAGGAATATGTGAGTTGATCTTGTGAATTCTAATTTTTTTATTCACTATTCGGTTCTAATTGAGATAAAAACTGTAGCAATGCCCAGGCAGAACACACGTAGTTGTATAACCTTCGTACTTGATACCGATAGCATTCTTTCCTTCCTCCTATTCCAGCTTCATTTAACTTCTATTTGCCAATCAAAGTTGTTCATGGTTACTGCTTAAATTACACATTCACTGGAAAATCCACCCCTCAAATCAAATTCATGTCCCATAAGTTGATTGACTATGAATTATATAATCAAATACATATTCAATGATCCGAATTATCAAGAAATTGGTTAATCAAAGAACGATGCTTTTTATCTTCTTACTATTAATAACAAACTCTCCCATTTTTTTCTTTTAAGTATAATTATTACGTAATGCTGCGAAAACCGAATTTGGCATAATAGTTGACTTCGAATTGAGAGTGAGAGTGTTTAAGTTCTTTTTAGTTCGATTTCAACAATAATGACCAAGGACGAACTGTATTCAAGTCTTCGTCTAATGATATTAATTCAGCATTACACACAACAAATAAAGTGAATTTAAGAATGGAGAAAAGTACGCAAAAATTCAAATATCTTGTCAGATATCAATATATTTTGTGTTGTATGTACTACCAACTTTCATTGCAAATTACAAAATATCCACTCCAAACCGTGTTTGTATCCTATCCCGAGAAGGAAAGATAAACATTTATATATTGTTGAGATTTGCCGGCTCTTCTCATTGTAATTTCTCTTAATTTGCAAATTAGCAGAAATCCATCCTTCTCCTTGGGAGATGCATTTTCGTTGTCAATTTCAATTAGGAATTCTAAAAGAATATTAGTAAGCCAAGGGTACCTTCCGTTGTTTTAGAGGCTGAGGTGAAACGTTGTGGTCACAGTCCTCATGCGTCGTTTCGTGGGTTTCGTTCATATTTGTTGCCGAGTGTTTTCCATATTCTTCTGTTTTTGGCTATGCATATATTCTCTTTTCTTTTTAAGTTCATCTGTTGCAGATTTTTCTCGATAATTCTTCCCTTTTCGTACAGGTCTATCCCTTTTCCTTCTGACTGTTGTAATATAATTAAATGCTCGTTTGCTTGTTTGTTGCTGGTTTCCGTAGTGTGTGACCTATTTATCTCCATTTTTGCTTCCTAAGGTGTTCATTACTTATCTTGTTGGAAATTTTGCAAACAACTGGTAGGCACCTATGTCCCAATTTCGGCCGGGTTCCCCCAGATTTATTCTAATTTGTAAGGCCCACGCATACCTTCCCGGCAGGTTTCATATTAAGTCTTGAGCCCGTGAGAATTTCCCTGTCGTTCAATGTTCAGAGTATTATAAATGAGAAAAGTTGAAACGCGAAACAAGAGTTTAAAAAATGCACACATGATTTCTACAAAGAAATCAAAATGTACATTGAGGCTTGAATGAAACCATTAAAATAGTTTGAGAAACTTAACTATACATTTTCACCAAAAATTGTTAAAATATAGAATGGACTTTAATCAAAGACACTGTCCATTATTTAAAAAGTAAGAATATTGACGATGCGAAATTAATTAACGTAAGGGCGATTTAAACGCTTTCAGAGAAAAGTGAACAAGATCGGATCTCAAATTCAAATTAAATTTTTCAGAACCAAGTGCGCATTTATATTCGTAATTAATAGAAAATGTGCCGTATATTGTATTGCATTCCGTTTTATTATACAAACGATGAGAGAATATTCTCATTAATTACACAACAATGAACAAAATAAAGAAATTTACTAAGCTTTGAAACTATCTCAGTAATTGAAAAAAAATTCAATTACCAAGAATACATCTCCATTGATTTTCACAAATTCCTTTTAAAAAGGAGAGATATTCTAAAAGCAATCGGATAAATACGAACAAACTGAATAGTGAAAAAGGTGAGAGGTTGATCAAAATTTTGACATTTCGACTACTTTCAGTCTTCATCAATATATTTCTATAATTCCTGACGTTTCGGCTCCTGCTTTGCCTACTCCTTAGAATTTAACCGAGAAAATGGAAAGCTAAAACAAAAAAAGAAAATAATATTAATAGAAAACAAAAATAATATGCGTACCATCGACAACACTGTTGACACTAACACAGTCACTGCTGGTCTTGAGCTAAGTGCTGAGCTAGGCGCAAAGTATTTTATTGGCGAGATGGGTAATACATTTGTGGAAATTGGCATCTTGGGAGGTTTTAGAGGAAATGTTATTGTTAGCCGGAGTGATATTGGAGCGAAGTTGATGAAAAAGATGTTTTCAAACTGCAGGTAATCTCTGGCTATCATCCTCACTCATCACACCAACTCATCATAAATCTGTCGTATTCTCAACAAAGCCAGTTTCTCACTTCTTATCCATCCATCCATACCACTAGAAAAAATCTTCACGCCATCAATCTCCGGCTTCTCAATAGTTTTCATCAAATCTACTGCTTCCATGTTCACATGTTCACCCATTGATATGGAACACTTTCCATCATTTATCTAACCTCATTTATCTAACCAGGAAGCCCATTATATATATATATATATATATATATTTTTATGGTATTAATAGTGTGTAATGTTTATTTTTATAAATTTTATTTTAAATAAAATCAGATTTTAATTTGGGCGCCATTAATAATTATTTGAATTTCTTTATTTTATTATGTTATTATTATTTTTTTTATTCTCAGGGTATTATATTGTGAGGTCAAATTAAAAAATTTTATTGCGAAAAATTGTTATGGTTATAAGGTCAGATTATAATAGTTTTAAGACCGGGTCTGTTCTTTATAATGAATAAAATATTCAAAATATACAATTTCTTAACTAGCTATTACAATTATTTTATTTTACAAACATTCATTCATTCATTCATACTCATAATTACATTCATAAAACTAAATTATATGGAAATGTGAACTCAAATATTATATACTAAAAGAAATACTTAAACTTAATAGAACAGTACCTTAAGTGTTTGTTATGTTGTATTTTTTATTTTTTTTTTTTTAATTTGAAATTGTTACGGCCTTGCAGAATAAACAGATACTCCGCTGTAGTTCCACTCCTGTTCTTTTCCTTTTCACAACTTCTTTATCTTGGAAATTGTCCCTTTGTGAGTATTCTCACTTATTTCACTTTATTTAATTGTTTTCACTAATTTCTTATTACTACACTTATACAATTATTAATTATCAATCCTTTGAATATTTTATGCCTTTTTTATCAAGATTTTAATTTCTTTAAATTTCAATTAAAATTATTTTACTCTTTTTTCTCTTGCCAAAAAAATTTTTTTTTTCTCGTTGTTGATTTCTTTCTTCATTCATTTTTTTTTTTTAAACAAACTTTTTTTTTTCTTTTAACCAATGATATATATTTTAAAAGTTAGTTACTAAATTGTCATTTCTAAATTTTTAAATTATTGTGACTTTATTCAAATAATATTATTCTATAATTTCTCTGTTGTATTTATTTCATTCCTATGTTTAATTTATTATGAAAATTCAGGTTTTGTTATTATTTACTGATCATTACGTATTAATTATTCTGGCTGGATACAATTTAACGCAATCTAGGATGCCCTGATATAAAGTATGTGACAGTGAATATCAGAGTGAGTATTGTTCATAATATTACAATAAAAATGGCAAATTTACTAAATCGTGAAGAAAAAATAAAACATTCAACAGTTATAAGAATTTCAAATAAATTTAAGGCTTGTGGAATTATAGAAAATAAATTTAAGCATAAACGCCGAAAATGGGTTGCGATGAAGACACTGAATTTGAAGCGATGCTTTCTGTCATAGAAGGCCTAAATATGTCATTACGAAAAAAAACCCTCTGCAATCCAAACAACTTCAGTAAGTGAAGATATAGTAGCAAATATTTTGAAAGATAATAAATATCATGCATACAAACCGCAATTTGTACACATGCTACTACCGAGGGATTACGATATTCGCTTCGAATTCTGCGCTCTGATCCAAGGAAGGTTGAATGAAGACCCGCTTTTAACAAGAACTATAATATTTTCCGATGCAACATTTTCTTCAAATGGAACCGTCTCATCACAAAATTGTCGCTGGTGGTCTAACCAAACTTTGTAACAACTCGGAACCGATATTCTTTTAATACGAACGTATGGTATGGTTTGTACAAAAATAAATTAGTTTGACCTTTTTTTCGGACATTCCTTAAATGCGGCACAATATTTACAATTATTAGAAAATCAAGTGAATGATTTTTGGCAGGATCTTCCGTTACAAGAACATATGACAATTTGGTTCCAACATGACGGTGCTTCCATCCATAGTAAATTAAACGTTAGAGTACTCCTTGAAGCTATGTTTGATGGGAAGGTATTCAGATATTGTTTGGTCTCCTAGGTCTGCTGATTTAACTCCACTTGAATTTTTTATGGGGTTACTTGAAACAGCAGCTTTATCAGCGAGGACCATTTGATGATGTAAACCACTTGGAGAGGATTATTTCTGAAGAATGCCAAAAAATTACTCGAAACATGATACTGTAAGTTTCTCAACAAGTTCAAAAGAGTCTCATAATCGCAATTTTTAACGCATTTAAACATGCTAAAAATGCAGAAATGCGTTTGGGAGCAGTTTTTGAGTGAAGAGCAGAAATTTGAATTTCCTCAGGACTCCACTTTGCAGGTATTCTTAAAGACTTTCAATATGTAACCAGCTAATGACACCGAATGCCGAGTTATGCTACAGTTTGTTGTGCAAGAGGTGCTTCGTGACTGAGGTGTTCGAAAATCTCAACGTTCACCTAATTACGATTTGATCATGAACATGGGGTAATATGATTTACTGGAAAACAATATTACGTAGGGGAAAGGGAATCGTACTGTGCGGAACAACTTAAGCACAGTTTTTTTGTTTACAAAATCCGTGACGGAAGATAACAACTAAAACATTGTTCAGCTGGAACCCACGATAAAATATATTTTTTCACTTAATGTTATCTTTATTGATTTTACTGATAAGCTTCCAGAATTTCAATAAAGGATTTTAGATTAAGGGTTCTATTTGATTTTTTAAGTAACGTCAATTTATAGTGTTAGGTGTCCCTAAGAGACACATTATATTTATATATAGAACCCCTCTGACCCACATTCTGATTACTATGTTACAATAATAAGCACAAACAATAAAAATGGAATTTTAGTATTACTATAATGACTTTTTGTCCAAAATATCTTATGGAAATCAAATTCAGGAGACTAGAACTTATCGATTTTTTTCCGGATGAGACATTTTATTGGTAGAATAGTACTTAATTAATAGTTCATAGGGTTTTGCGTTCGTGGTGCTCTCTATATTCTAGAAGTTGACATCGAAACGTTGATTATTAATAAGCTATTAACAACTAGCTCATTAATAATCAACTTTGCTTTGCCGTTATGAATTCTTTTTTTTGTACCATAATGTCAAAAAAGATTGATCGTCTACGATACACAATGAACGGAAAATGAAAAAAAACGCTTTTGAGCTAGAGAATCGATACTAATAAGAAAAGTGTCATGACCATTTAATTTGGTTAATACAGAATTAAAAAGCAGCATTCCAGACGATTTTAATGAATGAATCTCAGTTTCAATACCTCTTACAGCCTCTTTCAAATCTCATTTCAAAATTGATATTACGATATTTCATGAATAAAATTACAAACGTTTGATCCGTCTACACTTAATAGAGTTGTGGGCCAAGAATTACGAAATCAAATTTATCGACTGAGTTTTTCCACAGAAATGTATTTCACAAGAGCGTGACTTACTCTCGTGAACCACGCCTGGTGTGACCGCACCATCAGCAAAATGAGAATGCTGCAAATGAACAGTTTGAGAGATTTTCTGATTTTGTATAACATATCTAGTTCATTATAGTTACAATTATATTGTTCCATGAGTTCTTGAAATTCAATTGTTAAATCTACTAAGAAAAAATATACGTAATTCATAAATCACAAAGGCTTGAAAAAAAACCATAAAATCTTATATTGAACCTGTTCAATACGCATTCGCCTTTGAATTTCACAGACATATAAAATACAATAAAATATACACACGCAAACGACTGAAGTTTGTATTCACTCGCTTGATCGTTTGATAAAAATCCATCACAAAGACCAAAACGACAATCTAATGCAGTTTGATCTCTTAGAAACTGAACAAATGTTTGTCTCCATTTATTATGTCCCTTCGCTTGACAGCAAAGTCTGCGAAGTCTGCGAAGTCTACTGTCAAGTTCAATTCATGAAATAAAATGGATTGGAGACTTTTCAAGTAAGGTTCAACGTTAATCTGGTACAACAAAAATTTCACAGTTTTATTTGAATATACGAGATCTTTTGAAACGTGTTTAAACATTTTATGAATGCTGATAAAAAAAATTAATATGGAAGCCTTTATCGAAATAAATCACAAAACTCATGGAATTTCCATTTTAAAAAAATAATATATTCAATCATGCTAATGCAAAACATGTAGATGAATAAGATAAATGACGAAAAATGCGACAAATCATTACTTAAGTCTATGTACAGCAGTGTCACATTATTTTAATGACCTAATTAAAATTTCAAAGCAAATATAATGATTTAACACATACTTTTAAGTGCGTATGTATGTAAACTACTTTTAGTAAACTCCTTTCCACAGTTACTTATGTGATATTACAATTAAACAATTGGGAATATAAGCAGGTTTCACTAGGTCACGTCAGAGTACAGTTACCAATACACTTTCAGTCAACATTGCTCTTCACAGACATCAATGCGTTACTATTTTAAGACGGTCGCTGAAGGGTATGTTGATGAATCGGAAGCAGACAGAATAGAAATAGCTAATAAAGTGTTTAGAATGTACGATAGTTCTAAAATCACACAGAATTTGCTACCAAGTAAATCTCCTGCTAGGTAACGGCAGGAGAAATATAATTTCAATACAAGAAAATTCTACTCATGTACTGAAATGTTCAAGGAACGTGTCATTCATGCAGTGCACATTTATTAATTGTGCTTTTGATATAAAGGAAATGTAACTTTATTGTATAATAAAAATTTTAAAATTGAATATCTACCTTTGCTCATGTGCAAAATGTACTCATTTCTTTCCCGAAGAAAGAAGTGATTTCATAAAAAATGAAATTTTGTTACCTGTCAACAGAGATAAACTTTTTTTCCCGTCGTAGTAAAAAAGAAATTATTTCGAGAATGAGTAAAGTGACGTCACTTGAATAAATGATCGCCATACGTCTCCTAAGTCCAGTAACATAAAATCTGAAAAGTTATTGTGAAGCGTTTATGAACAATCACTTTTGTTTATTGTTTTGTTTATTGTATATATATATATATATATATATATATATATATATATATATATATATATATATATATATATATATAAGCGGTTTTTCAATGGGAACGTGGCAACGAAACATCAAAGTGTAACCAACTTTAATATTGTATATATATATATATATATATATATATATATATATATATATATATATATATATATTAAAATGATCAGAAATCTAAAAGCAAGTAGGTACATAATGAAAATTTATAATTTATTGAGATTATTTTTACTAAAGATAATAATTAAACTAAAGGCAGAAAATCGAAAAAAAAATAAAAGAAATTGAATTGATATTTGCAAGTTAATTAATTATAGTTATTTTATATATAAGGAATTATTTATTAAAAACGATATATTCTAAAAGGATTGCATATGTACAAATCATAATTTGTTTATATATAATATAAATAATTAATATAAAACTTAGTGGAAGATTGATTTTTTTAAAAAAAAATATATGAAAATGTTGCCAAAATGACCCATAATAGTGAAAATTCATAAACTATTAATGAAATAAGAGTTTATTTAAAAACATAAATATAAGAACTGACAAGTGTTTGACAAGTGAAGGACATTGTGAGGAGACAAGAGCAGCAAAAGTCTAGTCAGTCATATTATATGGTTGCTAAGGAAAAAAAAAGGGAGGATTATTTATTTTGGAAAAAGAGTATCAGCAGAAAAGAGAATGGGGAGTGCAAAGTTATAAGAAATAGAAGTTAAATTTGAATCAAAATACAAAATAATTGCGAATTATCAAAGATGAATAGAAGATAAATATCTGGACTGAAGAAAATCCAATGAGTTGAAGATTTGTTACTAATCCAATGAGATGAAGATTTGTTACTGACAATTCACAGAAGTAAATGCAAGTTTTAGATCTGATATTGCAAGATATTATCATCTCAGGTCAGTTCCTTCACGTATTATTGGCCAATAATAATAATAGTAACAATATAAAATAATTTATAAAAAAAAAGGAATATTACCTATACTTACGTTGACAATGGATAAATTCCTTATTTGTGAGGTTAAGATTCCTTTTCCGTGGAAATAATATGAATTGTGTAGTATAATTAAATTTTGTTCAATGTATCATATGTAATCCTTCCACAGAAATAGAACTTCTTGATTATATCATATAAAATTGACATAATTTTTTAGTATTTTCCTTATATTGTACATCTAAATAATAGAATAATCATCTGAGTCGATTTATAACAGAGAACTGTGTAGAATTATCAAATTAGAGGAACGGCTAACTTCAGGTTAGACTCATAGGCGTACTCAACTACATTTTATTAAACTTTATTTGAATTAAAAATAATACAATTAACTTTTAACATAAAACTTTTGTTGATTTGTTAAAAGGAAAAACATCCATAAGTTATTTATTTATGCCAGAACTCAAAGAGAGAATGAGTTTCATCCCCGGCAAATAACGTGCTAGCGACAACAATAGAAAAATAAAAACAATAATAAAAACAATAATAGAGGTAGAAATAAATAATTACAAATTGGCGCCCAACGTGGGGCTCACTAAAACGAAAAACGTGGGGCTCACATAAAACGAAAAACGTGGGCTCTTAAATAATAATAACACATCACTAAAAATAAAAATAAACAAAGAAATCATGGAAAGGAAAATGAACTTAAGAAATGGAAAACAGGTAGGTACAGAAGAAAGATCAGAAGAGGAAAAGGAAGAACGAAGGCATAGAAGTAGTGATTTTGAGGTGCAGTATTTAGAACAAGGAAGAGAACAATCAGATGGAAATGTGACAGGGGATGAATTGAAAGAACAGGAGGATAGGAGACAACAAAGAAACAATAATGATCAATTAATGGAATTTTTGATTAGTATGAGGGGAGAAATTAAACAAGATATGAATAATATGAGGGGAGATTTTAATGAAAAGATGGATAATATTAATGGAAATATGAATAGATTGGAGAGGAAAATTGAAGAGGTTAAAATTGAAGGTTTGAAGGAAATTAAGAAACTTAGACAAGAAAATGAAGATTTTAAAAAAAGAATTGATAAGGTGCAAGAAAATATGGAACATCAAAATAAGAATCTAAGAATGGAGATCCAAGAAAATGGGATCAAAATCAGAGAAGAAATTAAAAAAAAGGTAGTGGAAGAGGTTCAAGCATTAGGAAAATGCATAGAAGAAAATTTACCAGAAACAATACTAATGGAAGTTACAAGACAAAATGAAGAAGTAATGCAGGAATATCAAGAAAATTTCAATAAAAAAATTAAAGACTTAGATGTTAGAGTAGAAGAAAAAACAGGGACATGCGCTAAAAAAAATGAGACTATAGGCAAGCAATTTAATAGGGAATTGGAGGAGATGAATAAGAAATTGCGGGAAACTGTGGAAGATATAGAAGATAAAATAAGACGAAATGGAAGAGGCATAATGTGTACAGGAAATGTGGAAATAGGGGTAAAATTTGATGGAAATATAAATACAATTCACCCTAAAGTTTTTATGAAAATAGTGAAAAGTAAAATGAAAGGAATAAAGGATTTGATGGATATGAAAATAATAATTAGGGGAATGTTATCAGGACATGCACTAATGTGGTTTTGCAATAAAGAAGAGCAGATTATAGATATGGAAGGTTTTGAAACACAATTTTTAATGTATTTCTGGGGGGAAATTCAACAGGCCAATTTTCGAGAACGGTTGTATTTCGGAAAATTTGACTACAATAAAAATAAAAATTTAAATTCTTATGCTATGCAACTTTATAGTATAGCACAATATCTAGAACCAGCAATGAAGGAGGAAGAATTAGTTTTATATGTAGGAAGACATTTTAATGCTGAGATGTCTGAAACGATAGTTCTACATAATATAAAGACTATGGATAATATGTCAAGTTATTTACAAAGAGTTGAAAGGAGTATACAAAATGGAAACGGAATTAATAGATATCAAAGTGAAAATAGATATGAAGATATACGAAATGATAGACAGGGTGAAAATGGAAATGGATTTTTTAGAAAAGATCATTACGATAGATATGGAAATACAAATTATGGAAACAGGAATTTCGAAAACAGAAGATATCAAGGAAATGTGGACAGGAATTTTGGAAATGGAGACAGAGGAAGAGATAATGGACATTTGGGAACTAGGAAATTATGGATGATGTTTAGAGAAAATTATTTTACAAAAGGAGATTTAGTATTAGCAAAAGAAATTTGTAAAAAATGTTCAATTTGTCAATTGGCAAAAGAAAAGAATTTTCATAATAACTACTTGGCAAAATCTATTGTTTCTCAAAGACCTATGCAGATATTGGCAATCGATTTTGTAAGCAATTTAGTTCCAAGTATTCAGGGAAATAAACACATATTTGTCATAGTAGACATTTTCACAAAATATGTAAAACTTCACCCTTCTCCAAGAACAAATGCAAGAACAGTACTTAAATTTTTGAAAAATTTTATCGAGGACTTTGGGAATCCTGAAATTATTATTTTAGACCATGCTACATACTTTGGAAGTGTAAAGGTAGAACAATTTTGTTATAACAAGAATATTCAATTAAATTTTATTAGTATTAGGAAACCATCATCTAATCCTGCAGAACGATATATAAAAGAAGTTAATAAGTACTTACGAATTTTATGTAACCAAGATCACATACAATGGGAAAATAATTTGGATCAGGTGGAAAAATTTCTTAACCAGACTCCACATGGTATAACTAAGGAATGTCCTGAATTACTTGCTAAAGGAATTGAACCAGCTAGACCTTGGGTACCAAAAAGATTATTATTATTATTGCCATATGAGGGACCATACATGGTAGATAATGACAATGCACAAAATAGTTATAGATTAGTTGATCCTCTCACGGGAGCATTCAGGGGAACTTTCAATATAGAACAAATATTTAAATATCATGCCGAATCAAAATAGTTAACATTATGACAAATAATTGAAGAATAATTTGATAGTTAATAATGAGTTATTAGTAGAATTAGATTAATGTTAAATTAAAATTGTATGAATGGGTATTATGATGATTTTATTTAACATACTGTGATAATTAATGAGATATTATGAAAAGTAAATGAAGAAACTGACGACATATCATATAGGTTAATTGTAGGATGATTGAGTTATATTATTATTAATGATATAATATTATAATAAAGAAAATAAAGATATATGAATAATCATAGAATTGAAAACAGAGAAATAAGAATATGATAATAATATTGAAAAATGCGAATTATTAAATAAAAGGGGAAACTATAGAAATAGGGGGAGAAAATGAAGATTATTATTATAATAATATGGCGAAATAATCGATAATTATAGGAATAGAGAGAATAGTATAAAGTAGAAAAAAGATAATCACAGTATTTTAAATAAGAATGTTGATTAATTGAAATTGGATTGATGGATAAAAGATTGGAAATAGAAACTACAGATATATTGAAGAAATTGAGTTTGAAGACTTCATACAATTATTAGTGATAGGGAGTTTTATACATTATTAAATAGATAATTTAATTGGAATTCATAAAGAATTGATTATGGATAGTGAAATTATAAATTTTAATTATGGGGGGGATTGAAATGATCAGAAATATAAAAGCAAGTAGGTACATAATGAAAATTTATAATTTATTGAGATTATTTTTACTAAAGATAATAATTAAACTAAAGGTAGAAAATCGATAAAAAAAATGAAAGAAATTGAATTGATATTTGCAAGTTAATTAATTATAGTTATTTTATATATAAGGAATTATTTATTGAAAATGATATATTCTGAAAGGATTGCATATGTACAAATCATAATTTGTATCATAGAATAATGTTATTAATTATAAATTAATATAAAACTTAGTGGAAGATTGATTTTTTTTAAAAAAATATATGAAACTGTTGCCAAAATGACCCATAATAGTGAAAATTCATAAACTATTAATGAAATAAAAGTTTATTTAAAAACATAAATATAAGAACTGACAAGTGTTTGACAAGTGAAGGACATTGTGAGGAGACAAGAGCAGCAAAAGTCTAGTCAGTCATATTATATGGTTGCTAAGGAAAAAAAAAGGGAGGATTATTTATTTTGGAAAAAGAGTATCAGCAGAAAAGAGAATGGGGAGTGCAAAGTTATAAGAAATAGAAGTTAAATTTGAATCAAAATACAAAATAATTGCGAATTATTAAAGATGATTGGAAGATAAATATCTGGACTGAAGAAAATCCAATGAGTTGAAGATTTGTTACTAATCCAATGAGTTGAAGATTTGTTACTGACAATTCACAGAAGTAAAGTTTTAGATCGATTTATAACAGAGAACTGTGTAGAATTATCAAATCAAACTCATAGGCGTACTCAACTACATTTTATTAAACTTTATTTGAATTAAAAATAATACAATTAACTTTTAACATAAAACTTTTATTGATTTGTTAAAAGGAAAAACATCCATAAGTTATTTATTTATGCCAGAACTCAAAGATAGAATGAGTTTCATGCCCGGCAAATAACGTGCTAGCGACAACAATAGAAAAATAAAAACAATAATAGAGGTAGAAATAAATAATTCCAATATATATATATATATATATATATATATATATATATATATATATATTTAGATAGATAGATAGGTACATATATATATATATATATATATATATATATATATATATATATATATATATATATATATATATATATAAGCGGTTTTTCAATGGGAACGTGGCAACGAAACACCAAAGTGTAACCAACTTTAATATATTTGCTGTAATACAGTGTTGTATAAATTTAATTTGTGCCATTATTATTTTTATTCTCATTGCCAATTTTGTTATTATTGTAAAACATTTTTGTTTGAAATTGAGATTATGAATCATTTTTATTTGTTTTGAACCTCTTAAGCTTAATCATTATTAGAAATTGAATGAATAATTAATTAATTTGTAAATTACTTACGTGCTTGCAGACTTTTGTTTAGAGGAAAATTTCTACAACACCATTCATTTTAGCTCCATAAAAGGTTATTAGTTCTTTACCTAAAAATAATCAGGCAATTTAAAGTTTTTTCTCCATTTTGAGTAATTTCATGAAAATTAAAAGTTTCTGTAGATTAGATATCAATTTATTTTTAAATCATTTTCAAACTCGTATATGAGTGTATACAGAATTTAGTGCAGCGAAGTGGTTGATAAAAAACTGGTTTCTTTTTTAAATTATTCAATATTTGAATAGATGGAATACTAGCAACTTCCATTCAAATAAACAAAACGCTTGAAAAACTATCATATTGATATTCATGTTCCATAATCGGCAGCCGCCCTCTATCACTTTTGGAAAAATTGAAAAGGAGGATGACGAAATGAGTTGAAACACTCATACTAAGCTATGCCACCTGGATTGTAGAATGATTCTTATTTCTAGTTTAAATGATACATATCTAAAAATTTTCTTTTGTTATAATTTATGGTGGAATTCGTCTATTACGTATTCAGATAATGTATATTTTGGTTTCTTAAACTTTGCATCGTTTTTGAGTTGAGCGCATTGTGATTTTGAATTTTGAAATTTCATACCCAAATATGTCTTATTGCAGGAAACACTATAGATTACATTTGTTTTTGTCAAAGAATATTTTGGTTGTTTTGATTAAATGAAAAGTGTTTGTAATGTTGATGTTGGTTTCCTCATTTGGGTATCAGAGATGTTTCGTTCATTTTCATCATCATTTTTACCATTAATGGTGTATCTGCCCATACCTATACAAAATGGAGGTCAACTTAGTGCTAGGAATGAAGAACAGAATTCCAAAAATTTCACTTGCAACCATACTCAAATAAAAAACAACAAAATACTTATAGATATCCTACAAAAAAACGGATATCCTATCAAACTATTGAGAAGGTTGATTTACAACCCCGCTAGCGAACATAACATTGATGATTTGGGCAGTGATTAAAATGAACAAAACATATCTGATATCCAAAGGATGATATTTGGATCTATTCCAAACATCAAATCTCTTTCGGTTTAAAAACCAACAATCAATAAGTTGGTAACAAAACGACAGAAACAAGTAAGATTTTTTCATTTGAAAACCAAAATTGAGTTCCATTATGAAGATAATGTAGTTCACAACAAAATTTAAATTAAGTGTTTTCCTATGAAATTTTGCGACATTGGTTTCGTTTTATAGTCTTAATATATAAGTTAGTTGTAACAATTTCGCAAATTATTATTTTATGAACCAGTTTCTTTCATATTTATCACAACCTTCAAAATGGATGCAAACTTGTTCGAACGCTTGGTGTAGTATAAAATGGTACAGAATATTAAAAATTCTCCAATGACTGCTTTCCCCACGATGGAAAAATGTTTTTGTATTGTAGAATATTGGTTTTCGTGATTTTCTGTTTTATATTGATGATTTAATTATGGATATATGTCCTCTTCTTACGAATGGAAAATGAACCCCCTATAATCCAGCATCCATTTTAACTGATCAATAGTCAATTAATATTATCCCTATTCACATAGATTTGAATAACAGTATAGATTAGTACAAGCGCATCATCATCTTGTGTGCTACACACAAGATGATGGTAATATTAATATCTTATCTATGGATATAGTTGGCCATCAAAAGACAACTCTTTTGTTTAGTAAGATATTTCCCAGAAATATCACCAATCTCTTAACCAGGATCAATTATTCAAGTGTCGCTAGTTTCATAGATCAGCACTATTATTGAAGTGGGTGTTGCAACCTTTAAGTCAAAACATAAAAATACTTTGAAAGCCTACCTGTCACAAACAGTGCAACAGAAGATTGTTAGCGGGGAACGATTCTAGAGTCTAAACCACAAGTTTATAGAAAATACATTTAATGCACAAAATTATTATTGTGATCATCTGAATATTCAGTAAATAATACATATGTAAAGTAAATAAACCAGAATACAGTCCACTTTTATGGTGATTGAAGGGTCGCCATGTGTTTCAGAAGGACGAATACTATATCTACAAATAACTGGTATATTTTCAACTTACACATTTAATAACACTTACACTATATTATGTTTACTGACAACCAACAGGTTGGTCAATGAGTACTTTGATAGAAATGCCACTGTCAACATCTACAGTTGTGTGTCTATATCTTTCTCTCTATTTGCTGATTCCCATATATACATTTATACAAATGTCAATGTTATTATTTATAAGGTGAACGTTATATAGTTACAAGGATTATATTATTATATTCTACTGGTACGTGTGTTTTGATTGAGGGGAAATAAACATTTATTGATTTACTGTGGTTTACAGCTAACCTTACAGTTTTTAACGACCTCCTCGTTCATCATCCATCACACTTTGTTTAAATCAACCAATATTAGGAGTAAGCGTTTGTGTTATTATAAATATTCTGATCAAAGTCGTTCATCTGCTATGAAGAAGCAGTATTGCATTTATTATTATTAATGAAGGAGCCCCAGGGACAGCCTGACATGTTCTTAAGTAGATTATACAATGCTGACTTTTATGCAAACGGTACATCGCGCGTTGACCTATATTTAAATCCATTAATACATGCTACATAGGTTATGGCGGGTCTTAGAAATCTGCTCATATCTACACAGTTCGGTGTGGTTTCTTTAATGATAGATTTTCATTTTTACGACGTTACAGGGTGTCGAACATAAGGTACCTCAATACTTTTCTCAAATCCTTTTTATCAAAGAACCTCTCAAAGTTGGTACGATATTTTTATAGTTTTTTGTTTTTTATAGACGTTTTCTATTTAGTTTGTTTTCGCGTTCATCATATAGCTCACGTCAATTTGCAAGCGTGCAAGGGTAGAATTGTTACTATGGTTGAGACTTGGGTACATTTCTAGAATCCAGAAACAAATCAACAATCGATGAAATGGCGACACTCTGGTTCTCCAAGACCTAAGAAGTTTCGTGTCCAAATATCTGCTGAAAAAGTTCTTGCTTGTTTTTTGGGATTGCCATGGAGTAATCATGATTGATTTCTAAGATAAGGATAGAGCAATAACTGGAGATTACTATTCGACACTACTGACCACTCTACGGGAAATAATTAAAGAGAAAAGCCATAGAAAGCTATCCAAAGGTGTTTTGTTTATGCAAGACAACGCCCCTGCACACAAATCTCATGTTGCCATGCAAAAAATTCGTGATTTAAGGTTTGAATTACTAGACACACCCCTTATTTACCAGATTTAGCTCCGTCCGACTATCATCTCTTTCCTCAACTAAAAAAAAGTTTAATGTCGTAAATTTTCTTCCAACGAGGAGGTAATAAAAGCTGTGGAGGTCTGGTTTGCAGAGCAAGAAGAAACATTTTTTTTAAAGGTCTAGAGACGTTGCAGGTTCGCTGTAATAAATGTATCCAATTAAGAGGAGAATATGTTGAGTAATAAAGTATTTTGACATTGAAATTGTGTTTGGTTCTATAGTAGGCTGAGAATTTTTCAATATATCCTCGTAATATACGGTGTGCCATTTAAAAAAAAATGAGATTATGTTATTCACAAAATTCGAAACACATTCAGTGACAAAAGACACCAACTATGATTCTGGGGTAGAAAATCACGAAAATTCAATGAACGGTTTTTTATTTACAAATCGATTTTGCATATGATGCCAGCTAGCCTCATTTTTCTTCTGCGAAATTTTTCAAATATAACCGTGCGGAAATCAAATAGGTGCGGTCTTATGAAAGTTACCTTTGTTTTCACCTTTAAATCAACAAACGCAATAAAATATAGGATGTTCCATTTGAATTTCCAAAGTTGATGTCGATACAGAAGTCAATAATCTAAAAATTCCTTCAAATATAAAGCACTTTTGTAATTAAAGTTTTTTGATAACTCTTACGTGCCTGAAAAATAGTTCGTATCAATCAATTCTTGAAATCCGAGTCATTGCCATAGCTAATAGATGGGAATCAAAAATGAGTAGATCCGAAAAATATTCTACGTAAACAGATTGAAGGTTAAATTGATTGAAGGTTAAATGAACCAGAAACAAATTAATTTGTGCGCAAGTAAAATGTCATGTGGCACGAAAAAACAGTATATTTGAAATAGTGGATCCACAACATGACCTGCAAGGAGCCATGCACAGTTATTAAGACTACTCAAATTTTAAACGAAGCGAAATAAAAGGGGTGACAAAACATTAATTTTATTAACTTTACTGACCTCAAAACTGGTAATGATAAATATCGAACTGGTTTGGTGAGTCCACCCTTTGAGTACTTTATAATACATATAAAATATCATAATAAAAACATTTTTCCATTCTCCTCGCACAAAAATCATCATTAAGAAAATTTTGATACTCAGTTATTGCTTTTCTGGCAATAAATGGAGTATACTCTTTTCATGTCAAAATTAATAACAAGATGATTAATTTCATTACACTGGAGTAGTTCCGAGTGGTGCCTGTGTTTATTGATATTGAACTTTTGTACGTCGTAGTGTTCGGTAAAGATGTGACTTGGTAGCCATTCCACAGCTCCCACATCTTCAAAGGGAGTCCTAGTAAATTGAAATTCTGGGCGTCTGCATACGAACTCGGTGTTCATGTGCCACGTCTGCCTATCGAGTAGGTCTTGCATTAACTGCTCTAGGTGGCATTATGTTGAACAGCTGGGAAGAGCATCTGTCGAGCATCCTCGGGGTATGCTTGCGAGCCGATCTCTAAATTTTTTTATATAAATTTTTAGTCTTAAGGAGGAATTTAAGTTTGTGAAGATGCCTTAACTCATTCATCTACATGACTATGCCACGGCATATTGCTCCCAATCTCAACACCCAACAGAGTATACTGTACACACTGTCTACGGCTACACCTACACCAACACTACTCTGTCTGACGAACGTGTCGATAACCAAGTTATCATCTTCAGAAACCGAATAAAAATTGAAACATACTGACTTGACCTACCTATATATACTAAATTTTTCCGCGAGAAATTATTCCAACGGGAAAACCACCTCTCGTTGATTTGTCCCAATTACATATATAACAATTTAAATACTTTAATGTTTATGGTTGAATACATTTTTTGATCATTTTGAATTATTTATATTTATTTCAAAATAATGACTGACATAATGCTGATTTTTCTGACCATCCTTATAGTGCTGTCTAAACATAACAAATCTCTTATTTTGCTCAACATACTTCTTGTCGCAATCATCACAGCTAATTTCGTGAATATCAATATTTGATCTTCAGGATCAACCAACAATTTGATTTTGTTTTTAACTATTATTGTACCTATTCATAAACCTACACTGTAAATTCTATTTTCTAATCCTTTTGTACAAAGGTACCAAATCAAATTTTTCCTGTTTTTTGTTTTGACTCTTAATAGAGGTGGTACCAAGAGACTTTTGTAGACTACGACGATTAATCAACTTATATTCATAATTTATTTATCATAACCGCAATTAGTCTCAAATAAAGATTCAATGGAAAAGGACTTTGGTGAAGATGGTAGGTTCAGTACACCTTCGGTTGTCTAGGTTTTCAAGTTATGAGTTTTTTGAAAAAAACTAATTTTAAAAACGCTTCACTGATGTCACTCCTTAAGATTCGTTTAATACAGTATTTGGTATATAAAAATAAGTATTATAATTTATTTTGAAAGTTTTCAACCCTTTTACACATTTAAATACTTGCTTTCAATTTTTATGAGAAAAAAATTGTAAACAATAACTCTAGATTACAATTGAGATGCCTGAGCAGAGATTTTGAGAAAGCTCCGAAAGTAAATTCCATAATATTTCAAAAAAATAACAATTCAGTTGAATTGCTTTTCTGCCTAATGAATCATGAAATGAATTTTTCTGTTCATGTGCTTTGTATAGAATTTATTTTATTATTTTATTATTTTATGAAGTGAATGAAATTTGAATTATATGACAAGATGACGGAAGAACGTGTTTATTCGAACATCAATGAAGAAATTGTTTTATCATCTTATTGTATATGTCGGCTTAGTTTTTCTGATCCCCCAGGGCATATGTAGTTTGGAAATGTAACCCGAGGAAAATAAAAAAGAAACGCTCCAATTTTTCTGCTTAGGTAGTCTTCAAATTGGATTATTATATTATCATTTTTTCAATTTATTTCTTGTTCATATTTCCACTCTACGACACTGTATAAAAATTTTATTATCGACCGGAAGAATCGAAACATTGCACTGTTTTCAAAATACTTCATCATGTCAAAATCTTTTCTAACACTGATACCACTCATACATGAGTTAATAGATCAATTTTCACATGAATATTAAAATCGAATGAAACTCAAATCATTCAAGGATTTTTTGACTCAAACTGTTGAATTCGAAATTTCACTAAACAAAAAATATTACTATTACGATTACGATGCGAGATAATTTATCAATGATTGTTGTTAATTGAACCTAATAATTCTGGTTATAATGAAAACTGAATCCCTGCTCAAGAAATTAATCTCCTATCTAAACCGAAACCTCTGGTAATACGTATGCGATTATATACTACTGAATTTTCCATTCTACGTTGTAGAACAGCTGAATCAATGAATTCGTTAAAACTGGATGGGAGCTTGTTGGGAAAAATGCTTAGGGGCGTCGATTTGTATTTTTAATTGCGCATTTTTAGAAAAAAATTATACAGTGGCCAATAGCAACTTTCTCATTTTGAATTCAACCATCTGTATATTATACATTTCCAGATGGGTTTTCAGATTTATTACAAAAATTAACATTAAAAATTATATTATTTCATTCATTAGCTACGTTGTAATCGATACTTATTTAAAATTTGTCTCTCGAAATTGAGAAAGTAAGCAAAAGCCAAAACAATTTTTTTTTATATTCGTTTGAAACCGATCAGCAATTTGTTGTCTGCTTGCATGATGGTAGTGTCGTACTATTGTCGTTTGAATCTCGTCAACTGTACGTAATAAATTAGCAAGCTTGCCAATACAGTAAGTGATAATAAGAGGAACCAGACTGTAAATAAATGAGGGCAATGTTAGATAACAATGTGATCCATTTATAAGAGATAAGAGACAATTCACGCTCATGTTAATCATCAAAATTGTCGCTATTTGTCTAATGAGAATCCTCACTGAGGCAATACTTGCTTCTCAGAATATTGATTGGAAGGGGTGGTTTTATCGAATGGCACTCGCGATCACTCAACATAAATATTCAGAAATTAAAAGATATGATTATCACAGAGATAAGAGGAATTGAGCAGTCAGAGATGTTGCAAAGTTTTAAAAATCGCATGGCTTGTTGTATTGGAGTAAATGTACAACATTTTAAACATTTGCTGTAATCTCCTTTAGTATAAATTATATAATATATATAAATATATATAAATAAATTATGAAAGTATATTCAAATTAAACGGGTTTATTCAATCGTGGACATCTAAATTGTACAAGTAGTTTCCGAGGCGTTCCATACACAAAACTCACTCTGTATGTTTATGTGTTTTTCATAATCGCTTTTTGGTAGTGATTTTGAAATGTACACCTACAGTGCAACGAATGGTAATTGAATCGGTTATCTAAACCAAGTTACTTTGAAAGAACGACATTTTAATCGGTAAGTGTAGGGTATTGAGAATTATTGCGATTTTATCCGACAGCAATGACCTTATATTATTCTATATAATAATTTTCGGAAATTCAGTTTTGTTTATTTTGAATTGTTCGTACATTTACTAACAATAAACAAAATAAATAAATATTCCAATCCAATCCAGCATATAGCTTGACGAAAGTAGAAATTTTGACAAAAATGACGATTCTATCAAATTATAACTCAATTTAATGTACTCTACTTTAATATGCTGCTTTCAACATGATTCGTTATTTTCTCATTATGATGCTAATAAAAATAATGATTATTGAAATATTTAACAAAAATATTAATTATTTTTGTTACATATATTTACTTATTAATTATGTTAATTTTGGAATGTGATTGTATAAGTAGTCTTTAAAGAGGTGGGAAATTACTCTCGTATATATTTAAGTAATTGCAAAACATATTGCAATTGATTTTAAGCATTAGAATGATATCCATTAAAATCTTCAAGTAATTTCACTCCTCTCTCTCAACCCAATTATATATCACTGATATAGACATATTAAACCAATTGAGGTGAAAGTTGTATTGAAAAACCCAGTTTTTATATCAATCTTTCTAAAATTCCATGAATTCCGACGTCATAACAAAATCTACGAAGATGGTCTCAGAAGTACCTGGCTCACCTAGAAATGGCGGTAGCTGCTTGAAAAATACCACTGAATGAGAAAGTATACAATCGTATACAGCGTATGTTTTAAGTTTGAGGACGTCACGAGGTTTAGTATTTGTTTGGCATCCATAAATAGTGAACGTTTTTAGTAAATTGGTGAACATGGAAAAAATTGGTCATCGTTATATACTTTTATTTGAAAGGCTTTAGCTCAACTAATGTAAAAGCTCAACTAGATACTACTCTGGGTAAGACTGCTCCTTTGTTATCAACAGTTTAATATTGAATAGCAGTGTTCCACCGAGGCCGTACCACCTGCGAAGACCAGCATCGCTATGGTCGACCAAATGAGGTGACGACTCCAAAAATTTTGAAGAAAATCCACAAAGCGGTACTAGATGAATGTCGAAGTGCGCAAGCTAGCAGATATAGTAGGAAGTTCAAAAAATGTTCCACAGAAATGAAGCCGGATTTTTCCATAACCATAGATGAAACGTGGGTTCATCCCTTCACAACCGAAACAAAGAACAATCAAAACAATGGAATGAAAAAAACTACCCACGGCGAGTATTATGCGAACTTATTGCAACGTTTGATCGGAGAAATCACGCAAAAAGAAGAAAGTATTGTTTCATCAAAACATTGCAATGGACAAAATTAATTAATTGCTACTTCATACACCCTATTAGCCAGATTTAGCACTCTCGGATTATTATCTGTTCCTAGACATGAGAAAAATGCTCGGCAGTTAAAGATATTCTAACATGAATAGGTGATATCATCAGTTAATGGCTAATTTGAGGAGCTTGACGATTTTTATTATAAACAGGGTATCGAACTTATAAACATCGCTGGGAAAATGTTGCTTTTTTAAGTGCCTAGTACTTCTGGCACCATCCTCGTATATAGTAAAATAAAAATAATTGATAATCTATATTTCAGAGTATGTAGAAGTTGGATAAAGTAATTGACATCCTCTATTTCTCAAACGTGTCAGATCAAACATAATGTTTCTATTCCTCTACAGTGGGAATATAAACAAGAATTGAATTGGAGACTATAATAATCCAATTTGAAGAGTACCTGAGCAGAAAAATTGAAGCTACACTATCGTTCTTTTTTATTTTCCTCATGCTACGTTTTTAAACTACATTTGCCCTGGGGATTGAAAACACCAAGCTGTCATATCCAATAAGACCACTACATGATAAAAAGCAATTTCTTTTTGGATGTTCGAATAAGCACGTCCCGCCGTCAACTTGTCACAAAACTCGCATTTGATTTAAAGAATGTGATAATAAATCCTATACATAGAACATGAACAATTTTCTTAAGGCAGCAAAAAAAATTTAATTAAATCGTTTTTTCCTTCACATTCAATTATTATCTTTTCAAAAGTTGCTGTTGTGATAAGATCAGAATCAAATTTTTCTAAATTATCTTTATCTATCTAATTTACTAATCGACAAAGGCATTTTATGAGCGACAGTCAAATTACACGATATCCAATGCGAACAATTTTTTTTGACAACAAAATGTTAATGCAATATTGATTGTAAGCGAGTTAAATTCTTACTTAATGCCCAAGTATGCCTCAATCTCACGGTATGTCACATGACGAACTTGCAATATCAGTTTACGCACAGCATCGATGTTTTCTGGCACAGCAATCGATTTTGGAGGACCTTCACGAAATTCATCCTGTAGCAAATGCGACCACGATTGATTTCTGAGAATCAGTGAAACACGGTAACTCGAGATGGAGCTTCATCACCAAAAGATGTTCCAAAATTCAAAAACGAAATGTATAAGACCACTCATAGTTGCCGTTTGACGTCGTCGTTCGTAGCAACTTACACATAGTCCGGGAGGTAGCGTTGTAATTTTTCTAGGAATTCTGTACCGAATAAATTTTATTTCAAACAGCATGAAAAAATCGGATCAGACGATTTATATTATGTATAATATTATTATTAATATTTATTATTATTATTAATATTTTATACTTTATAAAATTTATATATCCCAATTATTATACTTTTAAAATAATAAAGAAAATCGTTAGCCGTTTTTTTGAGGGGGGTAATACCGTCAGTCACCCTGATAAACATTTTGCGCGCTCATTGCATTTGAGGGTTGCATAGCCTTTTTAGAAATTAAACTGACAATCTTTACACCCATGAAGAATCACTTGACAATGATATCTTATTTCTTCAATATTTATCTCATACTTCGAATTCAATAAATATAATATCTATTTAATATAAAAAACACCACCATTTATTTGTTAATTTTGTGTCGGTTTCTGATCATATTAATATGTACTGTAGCATCAAGAAATTTTAAGCAATCTCACGACTCTGACATACCTTTCCTGAAAATTATTTTTCTAGCCCTCAGGTAGAATTTACTAAAGTAAGTATACCCTACTGTAGTGAGACATATGAATAAGAGAGATATACTACCCTCTGCTACAGAAATTTCGACTATTTTATTTAGTTTATGAGGTCCTGTCCTGTCTTTCTTCTATATTAAATGACAGAAGTTCCATTATCATTTGGAAATTTTTCAAAGAAATCAATCACAATGGTCACATCATCGAATGCACGCAAAATTATTATCGCGTTTGATCACTCCATTAATAAAAGACCACGAGCATGCCTTCTGAGGCAGAATAGAGGGTCAGAATTATCATATTCACAGTTCTAATCAATTACGACCGGCTAATTTCTCCAATCAATTAAAAAATACTCATTTTAAAGAGCCTTCAATAGAATTTATTTGTCAAAAATGGGATAATGATTACATGGCGCCCTTTATAGGAGAAAGAGCAATATATAATAATATATATGCTATAAATACGAAAAACATAATGAAAAAATAGAGAGAAGCGTAGAGCAGGATTTAAATTGTATATCGCATGAAGAAGCGGATATGAAAATAGTTTTCCACATTTGTCAATTAAATACAAAACAAAACGTAGTAATATGATGTTCTGATACAGATATTTTAATGATTCTATTAGGGAATGTGAATAATATTCAGAGCAACTTTGAAAATCATTTGTTACTCGGAACTGGAAATGCACAACGTTACATCGATGTCACTCAACTATACGAAGTATTAGGACCTAGCTTGTCCGCATCGTTGCAAGGATTTCATGCATTCGAAGGATACGACTTCAATATAGTCAGAATCATTGATAAAAAGATCTACAGATATAGCAAATATAAACGAATCTAATATACATCAACTTCTAAAAAAGATCGAAGAATTTGTATGCAAAATGTATGGTCTGAAAGCAATATATAACGTGAATATAGCACGAGTAGCGACATTCATCAAAACATATGAAATGAATAGTCAAAAGGACCAATTCGCACTCACAACACCGAAGATGATGATGCTAAAGAACCGAATCTCATCATAGACAGCTCAGATGATAGTTGTGAGGATATGAAAAAGACACAGTAGAAGATGTATATGAAGAAGTAGAATAATAATTTATGTATCAATAGAAATCTAAGCTTTTATTTCTTATTTATGTTCAATAACAGAAAAAAGACTTTTTAAATAATTAGTATTTTGTTTCTAATAAATATACAGTGCTTTTCAGATAAAAGTATCCACCTTTAATAACTTTTGTAATACTGGTATTTAGAAAAAATCCAAAAACACGTCAATTTATGTTGGAAGGGGCAAGCATTATGGCTTATTTAAACTTACTGGAAAAGCCACCCCCTCAACCCTAGCAGCATCCCCTTTATTTTTTTAAATTACTTTTCATATTTTTTATGTAAAATTTGGATACTCCTCTTTGAGCTGATTTCAAAAATGTATAATACTTGTAGGTTAAAGTGGTTAGTTTATGAGATAAACAATTTTTCTTTTAAGAGCACAAATTTTACTTATTATTTACTTTCACCTTATTTGCCTGTACTAAAATGGGTTGTACAACAGTTCAAACTCTTTAATCTTTTTAACTGTGCTATTTATTATGAAGTTACAATAAGCGTTCAAAATGAGTACCATTCACTTCCATACAATGGTATAATCTATTTTGAAATGCCTCTCTGACATTGCTTAATACGGCTGGATTTAATTGTCGACATTCATTTTCTATCCTCTCTCGTAAATCATCCAGAGATTCTGGTTGGGTAGCATAAACTTTTGTTTTTAAATACCCCCATAAAAAGAAGTCTAGGGGTGTTAAATCCGGTGACCTAGGTGGCCACTCCATCATCTGCCCCCTTCTACCTATCCAACGAGCGGGGAATGTTTCGTTTAAAAATTGTCGGACAGGCATAGCATAGTGTGGGGGAGCTCCGTCTTGTTGAAATACCAGTAAATCTTCGGAAAGGTTATCATCATTTTCTATTATTGTTGTAATACGTGGGTCAACCCCTTCCCTGAGTAACTCAAGATATGATTCACCATTTAAATTTCCGTTGATGAAGAAAGGTCCGACAATGTGGTCACCTAGGATACCACACCAAACGTTTAACTTTTGGGGATGTTGTGTATGGAATTCACGCATAATATGTGGATCACTTTCAGCCCAATATCTACAATTATGCCTACTTACTAAGCCATTTAATGACCATGAGCATTCATCAGAAAAGCAAATATTGCTTAACAATTGTGGATTGTTATTGATAATTTGCGTCATTGATTCGCAAAACTCTAGACGACGATCAAAATCATCTTCATTCAACTCGTGCACCAACTTAACTTTGTATGGGTGGTACTTGAATTTATGTAGAACTCGGAAAACTGTAGAAGATGAATCACCGATTGCTCTACTTATTGTTGACAACGATTGGGGTTGTTGAGCCTCTAAGCTGACTTGCCCTAAAATTGCCACTTGGATTGCTTCGTTATTTACGAGTCCCTCTCGCTTATGCACTTTATTGCAAACAGACCCTGTTGTGGTAAATTTCTCCATCAGTTGAATTACATACTTATGAGTTGCATGTCTTCCGTCATGTAATTCGTTAAATATTCTAGCAGCAGCTCTTGCACAATTATTATTTTGGTAGTATAAACCTACAATTTCAATTCTTTCTTGCAAAGAGTACACCATTTCAGAGAAACAAAATAAATAATGTATCAAATTACACTATTAATAGTGACTACAAATTCTAGTTGACAATGTCAAACTTTAATAAAAAGTAGAGTTTTTTGTTGTTTGGATTTTTTAAGTAGAATAAATAGCACAGTTAAAAAGATTAAAGAGTTTGAACTGTTGTACAACCCATTTTAGTACAGGCAAATAAGGTGAAAGTAAATAATAAGTAAAATTTGTGCTCTTAAAAGAAAAATTGTTTATCTCATAAACTAACCACTTTAACCTACAAGTATTATACATTTTTGAAATCAGCTCAAAGAGGAGTATCCAAATTTTACATAAAAAATATGAAAAGTAATTTAAAAAAATAAAGGGGATGCTGCTAGGGGTGAGGGGGTGGCTTTTCCAGTAAGTTCAAATAAGCCATAATTCTTGCCCCTTTCAACATAAACTGACGTGTTTTTGGATTTTTTCTAAATACCAGTATTACAAAAGTTATTAAATGTGGATACTTTTATCTGAAAAGCACTGTATATTTCTTTATTTAATTTGAAACCGACACAAAATTAGTAAATGAAATGTGGGTTCTTTTTATATTAAATTGATATTATTCTTATTGAATTCGGAGTATATAATAATTTGAATTTTAAAAAAACAAAATATCATCGTCAGGGGATTGTTTAAGGATGTAAATATTGTCAATTTATTTTCCAAAAAGTCTATGCAACGCTCAAATACATTGAGTACGCAAAATGTTTATCACGCTGACTGACGGTATTACCCCCGTCAAAAATATGACTGACGGTTTTCTTTATTATTTTAAAAGTATGAAAATTGATATTGACATATAACCTACCCCTAGTCAATACAGCTGACGACTATTTTTTGGAAAAATGTGATTAAAACAATTATATTATACATTTTTGCTCGATATTTTCATGCTGAGTCCTTTAGCTCCACCGCTATCGGAGCAGCTGACGTTCGGAGCTATTATGTGACTTGCTCAACTATAGCGCTACCTCCCGGATTAGTAGGAAAAAACCCAATCCGTTTGCGTTTATCACGTTTGAAGCTAGAGCAGGATGCTGGGGTTATTTCACTCTCTCTTTGTATGTTTATGTTGTTCTTTTGGCTTTGCTTGTTTCTTCAGATTTTTTTTCGATTTGAATTTTATTAAGTATATTAGATTATATGGTTTATAGTGTTCTTGTGTATTTATTTTCTTTTAGGGTGTTTTTAGAATAGATTAATCTCAAAATTTGGGTAAGAAAATCTTTAATAATCTGATTCACATAAAATACTATACTATACAAAATACCTGTATTATAGTTATTGAACAAAATGCTCTATGTTATTTTCAGAAAACCTTCTTCTCCTGATAAAAGCAATTCGGGATTAGTCATATGTATTTGACTTGTCCCATAAAGATAATGAAAATAACAAGAAAAAAACACATATTTCAGTGGTGAATTGTAATGGTAAGTAATATTTCCATTGTTCCTACTTTCAATTGAAAAATTCTATTATTGTTTTAGTGGAGGACTGCATCAAAGGGTGGAGAACTTTAAGAGAGGATTTTTAAACAGACCGGTAAAAGTTAATTCTGAGGCTGAGACAATATTTTGTATAAAGACCATAATCTGTGTAATGAATAGAATTTTTGGAATGACAACTGATTGAGAAATATAAATTTTAAAAACAATTTTATAACAATATATGTGCTTAAATATACAGTGTGGCTTTAAAATTTAGCATTGTTCACCTTAGACTTAATATTTAGATCAATAGGTATAATTATAATATCTATTTCATTAGAATAAAAAATAATTATACATTATAATTGGAAAAAAATAGTTTCTCAATTTTGTTTCAGTGTTTCTCAGAGATGAAGTAGCTGGCTGATGTATCTCGTATTCCGTATATAAAACGTCTCGTCACATTAACCCCAAGTCTACCAACTTGTAAATTATAGATATATAGATTATAAAGGCTCTTCCTTGCTCTCCATCCACCATTTTGCTTTCCAACTCTGTCCACAAAATTTGGAGAACAACATATGTTGTCATTTCCAAGATTTAATTTGAAGAATTTTTACTATTCACCTAAATAATTTTGAAATTCAATATTTCGAAAATTTTTTCTGCCGTTATTCAAAGGAGAAGACTACTTTCCTGGCTAATGCCTCGATGAATATTGAATTACATTTCCTCTAAAGAGCGTGATGTAAATCGACCTTTTTGTCGATATTAACATCCCCAAAGGCTCACAATTGCAAGGGGAGGGTGTTATTACTGACTAAATTCTACGTTATTACGTCTCATCAGAGCACCTTTCGTTCGGGCTTGAACAGTTAGGGGTCAAGTAGCCAGGAAAGTAGTTATTTTCTGCTTTGAAGAGCGTTCAATTATTCAAATACAAAAATCGTTGGTATATAATAAAAAACAATGTGGAAATTGAGAAATATATTAAGAGAGGAAATTATAATATGATCAAAGCAGATTGATATTCTAGTGTTCTATTAATTTATATGTTGTTTTTTTCAATGTCACCTAAAAACTACAATAGGAGATGCCAGCTCATTTTGTGCCAAATAAAAATAACTTTAAGGAATTCACGATGTTGTTATTCAGCTTGTTATTCAAATTGAGAATAGGTGACTATTGAATCGAATCACACAAGAATTCTGTGTTTAGAAGGGAGAACAACTCAAAATAGTAGTTCTCGAATTGATTGGAAGGTACTAAATGGAAAAGCAAAATTTCCAGTCAAAAAGTTACTCTTCTGCCTTGACAACTTTTTAAAGCTAAAATTTTTTTAAATATTTGTGGAATTCATAGTTAGTGAGGTATTCCATGGAGAACGATATTCCTAAATTAGGAAGAGAAGATAAATCTAGAAAATTTTATCATACGATTTGTCAAATGCCATGTCTATTAATAATAATGTATACCCTGAGAATTTCAAGGAAAGAATTCTAGAATGAGGGTTTATCCTACTAAAGTAAAGTTTTTTCAATACTGTTGCGTATCTGTAGCATATGGACAAGAAACACTCAATTAAAAAATTTTATTTGAAAAGATGTGATAGAAAATTATTTTATGAGTAACGCCAGACATTATTGAAAAACACATTTTTGCATATTTTATGTGTTTTGAAGAATTTGAACTAGGGCAAAAATGAATTTCACTAGTGGTGGATTAATTGATATGATTTGATTAAAAACGCAAACTATTAGCAAGAATATACCAAGAATGTTTTCTTAAAAGGAGGCAACCTACAAAAGCACGCTTGGAGAGTTTGATAGAGCGGTTCAATTACAAGGGTTCTGTTAATTATGTAAAGCATGAAGGATTAAAAACTTCTGTGACAGAAAAAAATGAAATTAATGTTTTTCTGGCAGTAACTAAGAACCCGCACACAAGTGGGAGTATTTCCAGCCAACAAGAAGTGAGCACCGTTACCACATTTACTTACAACAGGAATCAACTGGTGTTGATTTTGAAAAAATTTTGAATCTTGTAGGTGAGTTTCAAGAAACGTAAATCAACAGAAAGATGTTTTCAACTATGTTCTATTTGGATATGAAACTACATTTAATACAAATGGTTGTGTCAACAGACAAAACTTGTACACGTCGAAGAATTTGGTTTTTGCAAGACGGCGCGCGACTGCTCACGCTAATAAATTAATTAATGGTGAATTGAATGAACTATTTACTGGATGATGGATCGAAATAAATGGTCCAGTACAGTGCCAATCAAGGTCATCAGATTTCAGTGAAATGAACTCATTTTTCTGGGATCACATCAATAATGAAGCGAACAAAATACCCCAAATAACAAAAACTGACATGATGAAGAGAATACGGAAGAATTTTGGGATTGTTTCTATAGAAATGCTTCGTAATGTGAGTAACTCTTCCAATGATTGTTTTCAAGCATACATAGATGCCTTTGAAGGTCATTTCGAACACCTATTGTGATAATCAAGACGTGTACCTATACTGTAGTTAATAAGATAGTTTTTAATTGTTTCGTTCCTGTAATTTGCTTGTAATACACTCGTTTTTTCTTTGTATTTGCTATTCAACCGCTACAGTACCAAAGAGCAATAATATAAAAGTCAGTTTTTGACAAATAAATCATAGCCTCACAAATAATTGTTTAGCAACATTAGCTCAATTTCAAAAACACCAGATAACAAATCACTCATCAAAACAACCTTTCACCGGACTGAACAACCAAAAATTAATAAATTTACAAAATACAGCACGAATAACTTAATTCTTTAACAGTTAACTAGATATGGCTCTAAACTTCTAAGGGGAAGCAACTTGGCTTTTACAAGCAACATAATTCTGCAACCAATTATACCACATCTGGAAAATTTTGAATACGAATGCGTGCGTCCTGTAGACCAAGACTTGACCTCAAAAGAAAATAAACCAAACATTCAATTTGTTTATATAAAAATAGTTCAACAAAAGGTTAAATAAAATTGTGCTGAATAACTTAAATTCCAGGAACCCAGTATGTCAACAAGTAGATACAAAACTACAAAAGAGGTATGAAATATAATATGTAAATATTTCTACTCAGAGATAATATGACAAAATATCTTATAAAGAAAATTATTTACAAAAAGAAGTTTATAGGTTTATATCGTATAATGTTTATAACAACAAAAGTAACGCAAGCTGTGAGCAGTGAAAACGTTACAGGGTAGATATTTTTGTGCATCTGCCCTTAATATCAGAACTATTTTTCCATGGTATTCGCCTATGATTTAAATCATGTCAATTGTTCCATTTTTTCAAATATAACTACAAAGTGTTATCAATAGAATAGAAACGAAGAAAACTTTATTTATTTATCTAGCGGAACTGAACAATATTGTAACTAAGAATACTATTCTTGAACTTTTTAACTACTACCGATATTAAAACAATCTTGAGCGTAAAGTGTTTAATGGATGCTAGAACAAATGTTCAACATCCACACATAAACTTCGTGAAATGAAAGACTCAGTAAAACCATGGTCAATACTAGCGAAAAATCACAGAGATAAAGTTCTTCTAACACGTTTACGTCTAGGCCATACGCGACTGACGCATAGCTACTTATTTGATGCGAAACCTGAACCAAAATGTAGCAATTGCAATTGCAAATTGACTATAAAGCACATAATCGCAGAATGTCCACCTCTTAACTCAGAAAGATCATCTTCAAATCTACCACTCGGGAACAATACGTGAAATTTTAGGACCAAAATACAATATTACTTACCTTAAAAATTACCTTTAACAGATCTCTTATCATAAATTTAATTTAACAAATATTCATAGACAAAATACTTAATCTTTACTAAATCGCTAATAACCAGAGAATTTTGTAATAAAAAAAAATACTATACATTGAACATTTACAAGATGTTTCATTTGAAGGTTTAAAGTAATTGGTGCTTGAATTGAACGAAAGTAATTATCAAATATTTGAGTACCTAATAATGGAATGATCGAATGACAAATATAAAAATTGATAAATGTTCTTAAAGCCAGATTCACTTCGTTTGTTTTGCAGCATATTACACTTAATCATCTATATTTTCACCATAGATTTCTACTTCCATTAGTTTTAGTAAATTTTTGTTTATAATTACCGCTAGGAGTTCCTGATTTTTTATTGCGTACTAATGTGTTACTTCCTTCAAGTACCATAAACGTAAAAAATTCCTCTCTGTTTTTATTCTCATCGATTCCTATTACGATGGTACAGCTTTCGGCAGCCTTAGCTTGTTTACTTCCGTTATTATATATCACTATGCTGCTGTTAGTTATGCAGATAACTTTTCCTCATTCTGGTTCACTTGTTCTTATAAGCTTGTGAATTTCCGGTGGATGTCGGATTCTATACAAAAGCTAGGTTATTTGCTTCGGTAGCTTATTGAAAGATGTATTCGGTCAGTTCTATTTGCGAGCAAATATCGATGATTTCCTACTTGAAATTTGTGGAATCGTCGTTTATATTCATACTGAACACACTTTTACACTCACAATTACACTGTCCAATACGCGCTTTGATAAGCAAGATATCGTCATCAGAGGCTGAATATAAACTTTTGTTGTTTTTTTCTCAAATTATGGTTAGTTTGCGTTCAATATTTTCCGTCAGTGGAATGCTGAGAATTGAACTCCAATTATAAAAGAACAGGCCTCCACTTCACTTTTATTTTTCTACCGTATGCTAACGATCACGTTGAGCCTACCCGTTTTCCCATATTTTCGACTGGTACTGAGGTATCCTTTCCCTGCACCGTAAAAGTTTTCATCTGTTTCTCTGAATTATAATCGTATTCTAAAATATCCTCCAAAATTTTAAGTATCAGCATTAGAACATGAAATTGCCCTTGTAATAATGTAGTGTGTCTGTCTATATGATCAAAGTGAGATCTATCTCACAACATTATAGTGGCTGAATACCAGCAGAGAAAGTAATCGTGTCCACGGTGTTCTTGATAGTAAGCACAATCTACTCTATTTGTATATTGATCTATATTTTATTTTTTACACATTCCATTTCCTTGGTGAAATTTGAAGGAGTAGGCGAATGTAGGCCTTTGAATGAACCAAAAAGAGGTGATTTGTTGAGTTGAGTTGAGTAGAAAGATTTTTTTCAATGAATGGGTAACCACCTTAAACCGACTCCTCTCTTGATGATAATGGTTTCAAAGTGGAAGTCAAAACGTCGATAAATTTTAAATTTCTGAATATATATGTATTTATAGTCGGATGTAAATGAACAGTAATGCGTAGAGTAATTTTCAATTTCATATTTCCCAACAATAACACTGCTCACTTACGAGACTTATAAAAATAGATATTAAATAGAAGTGTCTGAGAAAAAGTTGTTTGAAAAGAATAAAAAAGGAGAATTCTTTTCGGTTATGATATTTTGAGATCAGCGGAATTATAAAATATTGGGCTGTTAATCTGTAAACTAATCTCTAATCTATCACGAACTACTTGAAAATTGCTGTAAGGTTTGTATATTTTCAATGTCGAATGAGGTTCATATGTACAAGCTTAGACGAGAGAATTGCTTCACTAAACTCATTAGATTTCAATTTACAATATTTTCAGAACAAAACTATTGCGAATAAAAAAAATATTGCCTCCTGACTATAAAGCATTCATTTGTAACCGGTAGCTACATGCACTCAGAACCGTCGAGGCTAAATAAAAACTATGTAACACAAATCACCTCCAATTTTAGTTCCATGTCATTGTCTCTCTACTAGAAGTTCTTGACGGCAAAGTTGGCGCGACTTATTTCTAACAAAATTTCTCTGTTCCAGAAAACAAAGGAGGAGAAAGTAGACGAATGCTGGATATAACAAGAGACAAACCGATAAAAGTGGCGGTGAGAGTCGTCGTGCCTGTGAGGGATCATCCTAAAGTAAGTCTTTTAGTCTTATCTCACAGTATTTTACATTAAGCAAGGGAATCAGTGAAATTATGATCAAGATTGAGATTAAATTCAATAAAAAAATCAAAATAATCAACCAGTAGTCCTCTACCTTCAATGTAACAAAGAAATTGAGACAAAACTGCGTCAATATGTGAAAAACCTCTATCTAAAACAGAAGATTTGCAACATGAAGATGGAAGAAAAATATCGGCCATACACTACATGTATTTGAAATAAGAAATCACAAATATTGGCAGAACTGAACCAGAAATAGAGGAACGAATAATAAAAGGAAAAAAACCTTGGATCACTTAACTCCATACAATCGTCCAGTGAAATCTCTAAAGAAAAAAAAACATCAAATATTCAACACCATATTCAAGAGCGTTATCTTATATGCATGTGAAACATGGTAGCTGACGTGAACAATAAAACAAAACTATTATCGCTAGAAATGGGTATATGTATCGCACACAACAATTGAAAAACACGTGAAATATCTTGAGCTAGTTAAGAAACTTAATATTTCGGTACCTCGTGAATTGTGAGAAATTCATTTAACACAAAAATCGACATTTGCGAAATACACCTTAAACGAAATGAAGTCTTTCTTGAAAAAAATCATCACTGGTGATGAAAAATGGGTCATGTACAGTAACATAATTCGAAAACGATCATGGAGAAAACACGATGAACCAGCACAAACCACATCGATAGCTGAAAAATAACAAAAAAAGCTCATGCTGTCAGTTTGGTGGGATTACAAAGGTATTGTGTTTTTTGAACTGCTTCCAAGGAACCAAACGATCAATTCTGATGTTTCCTATCAACAATTACTGGAACTGGATGAAGCCAGCAAAGGAAAATTGCCAGAGTTGTCAAATCGGAAAGATTTAGTGTTCCACCATTAAAATGAAATACCTCACACATCTTTGGCAACTCATGGGAAAATATTGAAACTTGGCTGGGAAGTTATCCCCTATACAGCCTTGACCTGGCATCATCTGATTACCATTTATTTCGAAGTTTGCAGAATTCTTTGAATCGTCGAGCTTTAACAAATGACAATTACCTTCTATCACACCTGGTTCAGTTTTTTTGCTGATAAGGAGCAGAACTTTTATGAGCACAGAATGATGAAGCTGAAAAGAAAATAGCAAAAGGTCATTGAGCAAAATGGAAAATATATAATTTATTAAAAATTATTCTTTGGTGAAAAAAATTTATTTTTCACTACAAAAACGAAATTACTTTGTCACAAACCAATAATATAACAATAAAAGAAGTGATGAATTTTGAGACAACCGTACTTGACAATATACAATGAAACAACACAGCTGATATGGCCATGTGTAGAAGATGAGTGAGAATACCAAAACAATCGTGATTTTAGGTGTCTTTATTTAAAAGTATATAATATTGACTTTTCGACTACTTTCAGTTTAAATATGATTTGACACTGATAATTTGCGTATTTATATCAATCCATAGATCACCTACATCAAGGGTATTAAAATAAAATAAAATCAAACTAGAACCAAGAAAAACTAATTTTTCGTTAGTTTTCACATCTCAAATTAATAAATTTTTTATCATTGATAGCTTTCTTGTTTTTATATAGGTGAACAATTTCTAAAAATTCTCTTTTACGTGTATTTGATTGCGTGTCAAGAATTTTTTAAGCTTTATAATTGAATTTATGTTTTGTCCATATTTCGTGGTTCATTAATTCAGTTATATTTTTCTATCATATTCAATCTATTTTCTAAATACTGAGAAGTCTAACCTATGTAGATAGTCACGATCATTACAAGGTATTTGACATATAATATTACTTCTTTTACTTTTAGTTATTTTGGAGTGGAATATTTGGAGAACGTATCATGTCCTTCAAGACTTATACTAGTATTATATTCATTGAAACAATTCGACCGTTGTTGGGAAAGTCCTCCTACATATGATTAAGAAAAATGTTTTGTTTTTCAGTTTTTGGTTTGTTCCTTAATTGATTATAATATTCATTTATCCTTGAATATGCTGTTTATTATTTTTTTCGGATAATTATTTTCTTCCAATGCAGTTTTTGTTTTTTGAATAGCAGAGCATCTAAATTCAAGATCTGATATTTGGATATTATCAGTCAAACTTACTATCACTAATCTTTTGTAACAAAGGATGACATGAATTGGAGTTCAAATATTTTAAGTTTGTTTCGTGTAACATTCTGTTCTTATTAATTTATTATTAATTTTATATATTATGACACCAAGAAAATCAATTATATTGTTTTTGTTCGATTTTCATTGGGAATTGAAGTTTTTTATGATAATAATTTAATTTCTGATTTGTGTTATCAGTTTCATAATTTGGTATGGGAGTAATACAATTATCTACATTTTATTCTTATTCTAATATTTATGATGTAGTTGATTTATTGATTAATATAAATACGCAAATATTATCAGGATCAATATCATATTTTGTTAAAGACTAAAAGAAGTCGTCGATGTGCCTTTCAAAAATTATTAAAAAAACTGGTTCAAAGATCTACATAACGAAAAATGAATGGGATATTTAAATTGAGTTTGCTTAAGATTATTTCTTTAAATATTAAAATGAAATATACCAACAAATTGATTGTTGCGCTATAGGCGCTTCCATATCAAATATTATAGCACAATTAGTAATGAAAGATCTTGAGGAAACTGTTGTTAGTCAGTCAGTCACCAAATATTTATCATTTATAATAAGCTGGTGCTAATGTACTTAATGATGAATTGATGTGGGTTGCTATGAATAATCTAATAATTTTCCTTGATAATGAACGAATAAGAATGATGAGCTGAAGTATATATAGCAATTTCAAATGTACTCAACCGTTTATGACATGTATTGGGACAAGATGTCCAATTCATCGCATTATAATATTACCCTACATCAAAAAATCACCTTAAACTGTCTTAAAAGCTTTATCGTAAATTATCTGGACCAAGGCTCAAATTTTAAATCATATTCATTTGACACAAGGGTTGCTACTTAAGTTTTCAGATATGGCAATATAGATGTGAATATGTCAAATGTGACATTGCTAACATAAAGTTTGACATTTTTAATGGTGAACGTACTCAGAACGTGTTGTTGTACGAGTGCTATTTGAGTAGTTTACAGATACTTAAACATTAATCTTGGTTGAAAATGGAATTAAATCACCAACATTTTCGTGCGATTACTTTCTATGACTTTCGACGTGGATTAAACCAACAGAATTGTGCCAATCAACTCACTTCAATTTTTGGTGAGAAAGCACCATTTTAGGTAACCGCGTTTCGCTGGCTTTAGGAATTGAACCTTCGACACACACTTCGATATAGGATAAATTTCCTGAAGGTCGTCCAAAACGTCGTCCACATATTGAAACCTCTTCGTAATAATTATGTCTATCATCTAACATTAGTAGATTGTTCTTTTTTGGAAAGTCAGTAGCTGAGACTGTTATTGCTTTTCACGAATTTTGATATGTATAGCAGAATAACAAGTTTATGAGATAACATTATATTGTTTCTCACTTACATTTATATTACTATGAACATAGTTGTGTATGTGTTTGTACCTAACACCTATTGTTCTTTGGGCTTGTGGGTATAAAATCCTGTTTTCATGCCTATGAGTACTAGTTTGCTTTATTATAAAATCCTCTGAGCTAAAAGGCTTTCCCTAATTATTTCTAATATATCTCATTTTTCATATACAGTGTTTATAAATTCAGTCAATTTTAGTTTTTTCAGATATCCTGTTTCTGAAGAGTTTTCATATCGTCTGAAATTTTTCAGTTGTTCGATTTGAGAATTTTGTGTTTCAGGAATAATGTACAGCTGATATGTTGTATGTAATTATGATTGGGTCGTATTGGTATAGTATGAAAGTTGTTCTACACTTACAAATTTAATATACTGTGCTTTTCAGATAAAAGTATCCACCTTTAATAACTTTTGTAATACTGGTATTTATAAAAAATCCAAAAACACGTCAGTTTATGTTGGAAGGGGCAAGCATTATGGCTTATTTAAACTTACTGGAAAAGCCACCCCCTCGCCCCTAGCAGCATCCCCTTTATTTTTTTAAATTACTTTTCATATTTTTTATGTAAAATTTGGATACTCCTCTTTGAGCTGATTTCAAAAATGTATAATACTTTTAGTTAAAGTGGTTAGTTTATGAGGTAAACAATTTTTCTTTTGAGAGCACAAATTTTACTTATTATTTACTTTCACCTTATTTGCCTGTACTAAAATGGGTTGTACAACAGTTCAAACTTTTTAATCTTTTTAACTGTGCTATTTATTCTAAACAAACAACAAAAATCTCTACTTTTTATTAAAGTTTGACATTGTCAACTAGAATTTGTAGTCACTATTGATAGTGTAATTTGATACATTATTTATTTTGTTTCTCTGAAATGGTTTACTCTTTGCAAGAAAGAATTGAAATTGTAGGTTTATACTACCATAATAATAATTGTGCAAGAGCTGCTGCTAGAATATTTAACGAATTACATGACGGAAGACATGCAACTCATAAGTATGTAATTCAACTGATGGAGAAATTTACCACAACAGGGTCTGTTTGCAATAAAGTGCATAAGCGAGAGGGACTCGTAAATAACGAAGCAATCCAAGTGGCAATTTTAGGGCAAGTCAGCTTAGAGGCTCAACAACCCCAATCGTTGTCAACAATAAGTAGAGCGATCGGTGTTTCATCTTCTACAGTTTTCCGAGTTCTACATAAATTCAAGTACCACCCATACAAAGTTAAGTTGGTGCACGAGTTGAATGAAGATGATTTTGATCGTCGTCTAGAGTTTTGCGAATCAATGACGCAAATTATCAATAACAATCCACAATTGTTAAACAATATTTGCTTTTCTGATGAATGCTCATGGTCATTAAATGGCTTAGTAAGTAGGCATAATTGTAGATATTGGGCTGAAAGTGATCCACATATTATGCGTGAATTCCATACACAACATCCCCAAAAGTTAAACGTTTGGTGTGGTATCCTAGGTGACCACATTGTCGGACCTTTCTTCATCAACGGAAATTTAAATGGTGAATCATATCCTGAGTTACTCAGGGAAGGGGTTGACCCACGTATTACAACAATAATAGAAAATGATGATAACCTTTCCGAAGATTTACTGGTATTTCAACAAGACGGAGCTCCCCCACACTATGCTATGCCTGTCCGACAATTTTTAAACGAAACATTCCCCGCTCGTTGGATAGGTAGAAGGGGGCAGATGATGGAGTGGCCACCTAGGTCACCGGATTTAACACCCCTAGACTTCTTTTTATGGGGGTATTTAAAAACAAAAGTTTATGCTACCCAACCAGAATCTCTGGATGATTTACGAGAGAGGATAGAAAATGAATGTCGACAAATTTTGAACGCTTATTGTAACTTCATAATAAATAGCACAGTTAAAAAGATTAAAGAGTTTGAACTGTTGTACAACCCATTTTAGTACAGGCAAATAAGGTTAAAGTAAATAATAAGTAAAATTTGTGCTCTTAAAAGAAAAATTGTTTATCTCATAAACTAACCACTTTAACCTACAAGTATTATACATTTTTGAAATCAGCTCAAAGAGGAGTATCCAAATTTTACATAAAAAATATGAAAAGTAATTTAAAAAAATAAAGGGGATGCTGCTAGGGGTGAGGGGGTGGCTTTTCCAGTAAGTTTAAATAAGCCATAATGCTTGCCCCTTTCAACATAAATTGACGTGTTTTTGGATTTTTTCTAAATACCAGTATTACAAAAGTTATTAAAGGTGGATACTTTTATCTGAAAAGCACTGTATACTCCAGTGTAATTGATCATAAATTGCCTGGTTGTGATTCAGATAATCTATTTCTTGTAGAGTTTTTTGCCTTATGTGTGGTAGAATTTTTGCTGTCTGATGATATTAAGTTAACCTACAGATTATAGGTGTAGTCAATGAAACGTCTTGCAAGTGTAGACAAATATATATATATATATATATATATATATGAGAAAAAATTATCAAAAGGTATATGTTATTCTACTAATTGTCCGTATCGTAGCAATATATTTTTTCACCTTTTCATATATAGAAATATTGGAGTTGATCACTGAATATTATTATTACTGAAATTTAGACAGAAAAACTCGTGAGACTTCAAGAATTTCTAGGGATCGAACGGTACAAATCGTGCAGCAAAAGACACGTCAGTTCCATGTTTTCAATTATGAAAGTCCTTTGAGCTTAATTTAAATGAGCTGCCTTGCTGCCTATTCTGTATTTTTGATGAATGAATTGGTTTTATCAAAAGGGTGCAGATGTTAATCATAAATTGATTCCTTTGCGAATAATAAGGATTTCATGTCAAGAGCAGACATACGGAACGGCTTTAGTGATTGGAATTTGAGTTCACTATATGTTTTTCTTCGCAATGTAAGGCAAAAAATGCTTTATCAGTATCAAACACTATATGAGATGAAAATGGAAATATACCATTTGCAGCGAGCGGAAACAATTTAGAATATATTCATTATTGCGGTTACTGTAGATAATTAGAAAGAATATCTGATGTGAATTACTAATTGATATTGAACCATTGAAAAAAATCCACGGCGATATTTAGTAGTATGTATTCATGATATATCAAGGAAATGATGAAACATGGCGATTCTTATTCTAAGTCAGAAAAAATTTCTTTGGCACTGACAGTGAGATTAACATTGTTCTTAGTTCATAAACATCAGAACGAGTTGGGATTATTTTTATCTCTTTCAATAACGAGTAGTGTGCAGTCAATTAAATTGAATACCGTAATAATGGTAAGCAATTATATCACTCATACATATCAGAGATGTGAGAAAATTTTATTAAACGGTCGTTGTGCCTGTTGTAAAATCAATAATAGACAATAGACTACACATTACATAAATCTACTCAAGCTTTATGAGAAGGATATAGTCACATTTTTTCGCTATTAATTCTAATTTATTTCCTGTTGCAGTTTATGTCAATTCAATAATTTCAACAATATATCGTAAAACTCACTTAACTGAATGTTGAACAATAATGTAATCTGAAAACTCACTATAGGTGAGTCCCCTCTAGTTGCTAAAAATCATTTCTATATAACTTTTCGATATTACATGCAAAAATGAGAAAAATTGTGATAAAATATATCAAATGGAAAAGATATGCAAGTACTGGTACTTTGGATTATTTAACATTTAAGCTTTTGAGAGGTATTGATATTGATATTCAATACTCCTTCAAATTACTTTATTTCTGTCTTCAATCTTCCCAATCCAAACCCCAACAATACTGCTGCGAATAATAATTTATTAGTAATTATATATCTTTTTAACACATCTCCTTAAAAAAATCGTTGATTAAAATTAAAATCATTTGGTTAAACCTGTTGGTGGATATAAACTCTATTAATTAAAATTTGCGATAAAGCAATAGCAACACTATTGTGCCTGTTATTAAAAAATTGAATACTTAGTGAGATATTCTCGTCCTTTATCAAGATTTTCTATTATTCGAATCAATGATTTGTGGTTACTTAATTACATATGGTAATTAATTCTTGGGAGCATAATGACTTCATGAAACAACGTTCGGTTAAAGCAAACCTCTTTATTTAGAGCGAATATTTTCAGAAACATATTAAGTACTTGCAAATATTATTACAAACTCCATTATATACGAGCAAAACCATCTGGTGTGGTTATATACGAACTCACTGAATTCACTATAATGAAGTTGAGTGAAAATTAACAATATTCCAATGAATCATAATTTAGTTGCCTCTGTAATGTTTAATCAGCCATAAATTATAATTAATACTCACAGCTACTCCACTTTATATAGTAGTTTCACTATATTAATCATTTTAACTGTAGAAAACTATAAAAATCATTCAATAAATTCAATAATGTTTTAGTTTGAACTTTTTGAAATTTTCCTCTCGCTTTAACTGTATAATATTCATAAAACTTCTACCAACGGAATGCATTAACAACCGAATACGCTCAGTTGTTCAGATTTTTCTCAATATGAAGTTTTGTAATACTCTTTTTTTGTAACTAGGACAAATATCTCAAGATAAAATAGGTCCTCGAATAAAAATTCTCTCGTTGTATTTCAAATTATTTATTTCCATTTCATATATATTGTGAAAATTTCGCTTTCTTTTTATAAACTGAAAAACGATGAAACTTTCCATCTGCGGGATGAACACAAATTCCTAAATCTAGAGGAAATCAGAAGAGCACCAGTAGAAAAATATATTCAAATCTAGGAAAAATGCAAATATTCAAAATTTACACAACTCAAGAAGGTTGATAGTAACATAATTACGCGAGTATTTTACTCGTAGAATATTACCACTATAGCGAAAATTGTACTCGCTCTAGGTTATATTGAAAATTGATTTTCAAGATGATCGACACTGAAAACCATATTTTGACAGTATTATAAACAATTCCGCCTAATCTCATGACCTTTTCACATTAGCTCTGTATTGACGCTCTAGACATATTAATTTTTTCCAAACATCATCTTTTTGAAGCCAATTTGACTGGACCAATGAGCGAAATATGTAAAAATGAGTTAATCGTGAGACAACTCTTAATCGAATGTGAATAATATGAAAACGACTGGGAAGAAGAATGAATACGAATATAGGAAAGCTAATAAACCACCTAAAAGACTGCAAATTAACTACTAAAATATATGATCTATAAATAAGATATTGTAAGTTGACAATTCGACATTAGTCATCCAAATACATATTAACTAATATACAAATTTTGCAGCTCATGTTAATCATACATCAGGTAATTGTAATCATTCTTGTATAATGCATAAGTTTGAAATGTAATCCAGATTACTCCGTTCAGTATACATTCTAGAGTCTACACCAACATAATGTTTTATTTTCCTTATAGTCAGTTTTCGAGCCTTAAGATTATTAATCAATGATCTTTAGAACGGGGAAATCTCTACAACATATGTGTCTACCTCTTTGGTATTCTTATATTGAGATTGTTCACATAAATATACTAATAATTTATATGAACAAAGTTCTAAAAAAACTGATTATTTTTATTCTTCATTTAGCGATATTCTTTCTTTCTTTCGATAGGTACCAACCTAGAATATATGAACCCGAAACATTATTTTACCAGTACTCTATAATAATATTCAACCTATTTTGGAGTCAAATTTTCTCATAAAAAACCCATAACAAATTTCAAACAATATATGGATGCATAATTTTTTCTTATTTTAAATCAAATTTCACTCAAACTTCACGTGTCTCCTAGAGAGAAGTCTTATGTTTAACTTTGTATTGCGGCCTAAGTCTACAAGTTGTGCCCTTTGGGACATTTTCTATTCTAAAGATAAATATAAGTTGAACTTTTGGAAGTTCGTGTTTATTCGAGAAACAACACATAGCAATTTAAGTAAACTGTTTGAATACTCAGTGCAAATATAGATGATATCACATATAATACGTATTTTATATCAAAGTGAGATTAATTAGCAAAATTAATTTGTTTATGCTAAATATAGACAAAATCTGTTAACTTAAAGATATAGTTTCTTGCGGTATATTTTCTGTCCTAGTACAGCCTGCTTGTTAATCTAATCCGTCAAAGTATGTGCTATACAGTTTCTTCCTCTGATCGACAGAATCTACAAAAGGATCCCATAAATTGTCTCCTGAACTCAAAAGGCTGTTAACTAATTCACAATAATAATCATCACTTATCTGATCTGTCGTACTGTACTGATAAGTCTCTCTTGTCCTTGACCTGGTATGATCAGCCACAATAACTTATGACTGTACCCTACCCATTTTCAGAGACTGCCTTAAATGTTTTCTCAACGCACCAGAATGGTTCCACTGCAACGAAAGGCATTGGCACAGCTTGCTTAGCCATTTCCCTGCCTTATAACCCTCGCCCTCCGGTACCAAGGCTATGAATGTTTTTTAGGTCACCCAGCGTGTTTAGAGTTTACACAAACAATATATATCCAACTTCTACAAAATAAAGTCTAATCACTACATAACTATCTGTAAAGATAGCAGTTAAACATATGTTCTTTCCCGTCTTGATTACCCCGGTTAGGTTAAGTTGTTTATCATTATCTCCGCTTGTGAAACTGGGGCGTCATTGGATAGGCTTATTAGAGAATTTTTGCTCTGCAGCATTTGCATCTTATGAACATCTCATAATGAAGTTCTTTGCACTCTTATTTTATATATGTGCAACTGTAGCGGCATCCTAAAAGATAAAAAATTCAATGAGAGTTAAATCGCGAGAATGGGAACATACTTAAGCAGCAGGTGACAACACAAACATGGTATTTTATCAATAATCCTACCTCGAGCCCTTTCATCAACAGAATATCACCTCTCTCTCTGTGTGAATCTGGATAGTTTTTTCGTATTTTGTTAAATTTTCCAAAACACTTGACCATCATAACTTTAGAATAATGTGCCTATGGTTGATTGCATTAAGCATTAAAACAAACAAAAAATATCAGTTTGTCCAACATTATTAATTGAGCAGTTCCGTTTGGCATGCAAGGGTGTAGTGTACTCCGGTTTACAATGTTTACAGAGTAGAAGACTCATTAAAAATATATATGAATAATCTTAGGAAATATTATTTTCCAAGAATTTACATCTATTAATGCTAAATTTAGATAAATAGGTAGGTTAGGCTTCAAAATATTATACTTTTTCTAACATTATGAATTCGTTTGATCAATAGTAAATCTTGGTTATATCAATTTTCCATGTTTCAAACTATTAGCTGAAGAAAACTACTGGTATTCAAAAAATCAGCTAGAGAACTATCAATACTCTCAAAACTAATTTCAACTCAATACAAGTAGAATATACGAGCAGAACAAATAAGAAAATATTGAAATCGTATCAAATATGATAAGTGCTTGAAGTAATTCCTATCGTTTGAAATAAGTTGATAATTCTGCATTATATATTTCTAATTTAAAGTGAAAATAATTGAAACCAACATTAGCTAAAGCAGAAGACACTTCTCCCCATATTGTTCATGATGCATATTTATCATGGTAATCTTAATGTCCTGATTCAATTTTCCACATAAAATCTAACAATAAATTTTTCTGAACAAGTTTCACCTACCATTAACATATTTCTGTGTATAGATCGAAATTATTATTGAATAAATATAATAAATACTGATTTCAATCCCCTTCGATCCATATTTTAGATTTCAGTAACAGCCCTATATTTCAGAAATAAATGTAAAATTTTGAAGCCGTTAGCGTAATCTTCGAAACAATAGCATTTAACAGGTTAACGTTCGTCTGAAAGCAGCTGAATCTACTCGGAATTGTGGTATCTATTATTCTCCATCTTAATGGATAAAATGTTAGGGAGCAGTAGAGTTTGCTTAACTTGTGACAAATGAGTATTATCTTCAAGCCAAAGCATATTGAAATGAATTTCTTTATGTTAGTAAGAGTAGTTTCTAATGAAATTAATAAAAACGTGGAAACAATTCAATTCAATGTGAAATTCCATATCAAATTTTCTGTTTCATAATAATCATTCATTAGAACTACGGGGAAATAAATCTACAATGCTTCATCCTGAAACCAACATGGATAAAGATAAACAAGATAAATAAATAAAAGTGTCAAATGAACAAAAGTTTTAGTAAGGGAGGTCTTACATAAATACCATATACGTCATAATATAAGTAACCGAAAAGTCGATAGAACGAAATCCAGGAAAAATGGAGATAAAGAGGTCAAAATTCAGTGCTATACAGACGATAGGATGCTGTGCTCTTCAGAGACTCCTTTGCAGTGGCAAAATTAAAATCCATTCTCACTTCCAAGTCCTAGGAATAGTACATAAGTAATTAATTTTAAATATTCGATATCTTGATATGGGGATGAGAAAGCAAGATAAAAGAGCGTAAGGAGTAAGGATAAAATCTGAGGTGATGAATATATACGAAGTGAAAATAAAGACCTAGATATAGAAGACACCAATTAGACCTGAATTATTCTACGCAGCAGAAACTTAACCTGAGACTTTTACAATAATATGTCAGACCATATAAATGGAAATATTTCCAAAAATTATGGGAAACCAATGATATATAAAGAACACAACGAAAACAATAGAATAACATAGAAAATCAGTGACTGTGTATTATATAATATAATAGAAAGCATGATTATCATAAAACAGAACACTAAATTGAAAAAGTAACATAGGATAGATGACCAGCAGGATAAAAGAAAAAGACAATCATTCAATGGATAGAATCATCAAATATGCCAAAATGTAAAGATAGTCCACAAGGAACCCACAATCCACAACCAACCAATAACAACACAACAAGACAATGATTATGTGAATTGATAATAAATATTTACTCATATAATATACCTCATCTCTTTTGAACCCTATTGAAATATTATCAACAATTTTCGCTCACAAATGATTTATATTAGAGTTAACTAATTTACGTATATGTTGGAAACAGGTGGCATATCCCGTGCGTGGTCGATTTAATTGGATATGTAACATAGGAAATATATTCGTACTAGATAAACCAGATGCCAAAATTCCTCTTCTGACTATAAAATATATCGCAAAATACATATCCCTATAGGTACGGATCCAGCGTCACCGCTTAAATCACAAATAAATAACTTAACCTATAGTTTATTCTGAAAACATTCGTTTACAGTTTGTGAGATGATTAAATTTACCAATTATTCATCCATCTTCGTTTTTCTATGACATATTTGATAGATATTTAATGATAGAATTAGGGAATTCGACTGCAGTTTGTAATAACAATACAACAAACATATTTTAAACAAACAAAAAATGTATGGATGTCAATTGAATACAACTAGTAATTGAAAAAAATTTAGAGACCAGTCAGTTTTTCATGTTCTAATCATCATCTGATAACTAAATCGTTTCTATTGTTGATATTAATAATAGTTTAACAATTTGCACATCAGTCTGAATATCACATTTTGATAGACTGAAGTTAAGTCGAAAAGTCAATTTTTTATCAACCTCTCAAAAATTATTAAAAAAAACTAATTTTAAAACAGAAGAGACCTATTATATATATATATATATATATATATATATATATATATATATATATATATATATATATATATATATATATATATATTCTTCTTTGATAAAGACTTAAAGAAAAGTCGAAACAAACATCAATATCTTTCATTTTAAAAATTATCAAAAGAAGCAGAGACCTAAAATAAATAATATTTAGAAACATAAACATATCGAAAGATCTAAGAAATAAGAAATTTATATATAAGAATAAAATAATTTTTTTAGACAGATTAATTTTTCCTCAGTTTTATATCTGAAATACGTAAGCAGTCATCAATTAAATTATTTGTAATTTGTAGTTGTATTAGAATTTACAAAATAGAGCTATAAATTTTAATTAAATTATTTAAGTCTTCTTTATCATTTAAAGCTTTTTCGTTCTTATGAATGTGAATCATTTCTAATAATTCTCTTTTCCTTATATTAGATTCCGTTAATGGAGTTTTATTTTTTTATCGTATTGATTACATAGTCTATTTTCTAAATACTGCCCTATGCCATATGTAGGCAGCGCCACAATTAGTACTAGACACTATTATGTCCTTTATTAATTATATTACTTATATTAATATCATATTTATTGAAATAATTCGATAGTTGTTGGAAAAGTCCTTGTACATATGGTGAGGAAAGATGTTTTATATTTTGATGTTTCGTTTCTGTTTTGCTTTTTAAGTGAAAGTTTATGTTTATCCTTTTCTCAAATATGTGGTTTATAATCTTTTCTGGATAATTATTTTCTTTTAATGCAGTTTTTGCTTTTTGAATAGCTAAGCATCTAAATTCAGGATCTGATAGTTGGATACATCTATCACTGATCTTTTTTGTGACATAGGATGACACGAATTGAAGTTTAAATGTCTTGAGGACCAAATTGGTTTCGTATACCATTCTGCTCTTATGTTATTGTTAATTTTATATAATGTGACATCAAGAAAATTGATTCTTGATTGATTATTTTGTTCGATTTCGATTGTGATTTGAAGTTCCCTATAATAAGAGACGAATTCTTGGAAAATAATATTCATACTACAATTATTCAAAACATTTTTAATACAGACTTAAAGTAAAGTCGATACGTCAAAATTTATCTTTCTCTTAAAAACTATAGAAAAAAAACTAATTTTGGAACAGAAGAGACCTAAAATCAAGAACATTTAGATGCATTAATATCATTATATATCAAAAGGTCTAAGAAATGTAGTATGAGTTTGATCCTTAAAGCAGAAAAGTTTTTGGACACTACATTTCTCACTTCTCCGATGATAAGTACATGAGTATTGGAAATCTCGGAATATCCACTTTTGATAAAGACCGAAATTGGTTGAAAAGTCAATTTATTACTTTATTATACCGCTTAGATTTCTTTGTGAATATCATATTAACTGGTATGATGGGAAATAACAAAATATTTTAAAGTTGTGTAGCTCATATATTCTCTGAATTCTCTAACAGCTATACATGTCGAAAGAAATGACTTTCAAATATTGTTGAGAATTACAACTACCAGTAAAATATCAGTTATACTGGATGCGTGATGTTATTCGATGTTGTTTGAAATTAGTAGTTGTTTTGGAAGTTTTTTTTCTTTTACAGTTCAACTTTGTTGGAAAACTTTTGGGTCCCAAAGGAAATTCTCTGAAACGACTGCAGGAAGACACGATGTGTAAAATGGCAGTACTTGGAAGAGGATCAATGAAGGACAGACACAAGGTAATCTTTTTATGGTAGTTATATGTGTTATGACAATAGAATAACATACACGTAACTGTATATTGAAAACTTCCTTCTTAAAATTTATTAGTGTTTTTTAGTATATATCATAGATTACAAAAATATATTTTCAATACAATGAATTGTTTTAGCTTGACGCAGACTACAAAATAAACACCCCATTTGTAATAAATATACTCGTCTATACGAGTACAACAAATAGACGAATTAGCGTAGTTATTAAAGACACCGCGTAAGTTGTTTATTCAAAACATTGTAAACACTGATAAACAGTATTGGCATCATCATTATGAAAATCATTTGGTCAATCTTTTGAAATGTATTTATAATATACCAGTTAAGGTTTCAGTAAACATCAATATTGATGGAATAATTTTGTCCAAAAGTTTAAAACAAAAGCTTTGGACCATCTTATGCAATATTTTTAAACTGTCATTATTAAAACAGATTGAAATATTTTATGAACATGGAAAAACTTCTTCCTTATCATTATTAAAACGATTGAAATATTTATGAACATGGAAAAACTTCTTCCTTATGTTGATTTTCTTATTCGTCTTGTGCTTAAATTATATATATATATATATATATATATTATATATATATAATATATATATAAATATAGTGTCATTTGAGCCTCCATACCGAACTGTTTTCTGAGAAAATAACTAAAATCAGAAAATACAAATTTTCTAAGGTTGGTATTCATATACATATGATATGATAATACAAGATTTATATTGTGAAATTCTATTGGAGGTACTAGTCCCAGAGCTGGCTACATAAAACAGCATCGATAAAGTACACGACGTTTGAGCTTGGAAACGGGGGGCTCGTAATTAGTACATCACCAAACGACATTCTGTACAGGCGGATATAAAAATACCAGCTGGTTTTTCCGGGCGAAAAAATGGGCTGGAAAACCTCATATGATACACGAGTGAAAACTCTTGGATCTTTGGGTCCGAATCTCAAATAAGAACGCTGTAATAACGCCAGAAGTTTTTAAAGTCGTAAAATCCTAGCCTGAAGTGACCGAAAGTGCCGGAAAATTCGTCCGAAAAACCCGATATGCTACACGAGTGAAACCTTATGGAACGTAAGGCCGGACTCTCAGCTAGTAGCGGTGTAATAGCGCCATAAGTTTTGCAGGTCGGGAAACCCTCACCAGAAGTGACCGAAAGTGCCGGAAAATTCATCCGAAAAACCTCACGTGCTGCTCGCCTCAAACTTTTTTACTGCACTTTTGTGGTCTTAACTAAGACTGTTGTAATAACGCAAGAAGTTTTACACGTCGTAAAGCCTCCGAAAAAATAAGGAAAGTCGACGTACTTGTGGAAAAGAAAACTTTCGCTTTTCCGATCCTCATAACCGCTGGCGTTATTACAGCGTTCTTCTTTGAGGTTCGGACCCCACGATCCGAGAGTTTTGTACCATATGAGATTGGTCGGCTGGCATTCTCATATCCGCCTATACAGAATGCCAGAAATGCCGTTTGGTGATGTACTAATTACGGGCTCCCCGTTTCCAAGCTCAAACGTCGTGTACTTTATCGATGCTGTTTTTTTTAGCCAGCTCCCTGACTATACACGACAACACTGGGGAATTAATTTGTTAAGTATTTCATTCCAGCAAAGAAAATGTACATATACACAATGATGAGCTCGCATTTGGAAGTTGACTAAGGGTTATTTAAGAGTTGACCACAAAACTTATACGTAGCCATATTCTTTCACTGTAAAGAAATTCTGAATGGAGGTACAAATAACAATTTTGGTTTATTGTCATTTTTTATTTGTTCCGAACTAGCCTATTTTCAGGAACTTTGTCATTCATGTTGATGAAAGTCATTAACGGTACAAAATGTTAATTTTCTTTTTTGGTAGAATTTTATGAATAGTTAAATTTGCTCACTTTCATTGGGAGGTCATCTTTTTCGAAATTATCTTACAAAAGTTTCACATTAAAGTGGATTTTGTTGGTAAATTTTTATGAAAGAGTTTTCTTTAATAGCAGTTTATGTTCAATAAAATTTATTCTTCAGACGTTATGATGCACATTATCGAGAAAAAATGAGAAAGTTCTCGTATTCTCAAAACATCAACTTTTCCAAATGATAAATGGCTTATGAGAATATCAAAATAGTTTTATGGTTGGTGTAGAATAGCTAGAACAAAGTTCTTTTGTGATACTACAGTAGCTCCATATAATTGTTCTCTTGTTAATTAATGTATTGACCACCTCCATGAAACGGTCGAGTAAAATGGTTCTATACAGATGAATAAGAGCTGTTTAAATAATGTATAAACGTGTTCCTACTATTTTGAGCACCGTTCAGCTTATGTTATTTTTCGTTAATAAAACTAGTTGTGCTACTTGGGAAGTGAATACGGTCATCTCCATCTCTTTGTAATGAGCCTCACAATCGGTACGGAATGCCGCCGTTGAATGGAGGAGGGAGAAATTACATATCATGTCTTTTCATTCTTACGTACGAGATTCTAACATATGGGTGTACCTTACAATATACCTAATGACGTTAAAATATTCTAGCTAAGCTACCTGATTAACTCTTCAAAGGTCATAGGTTTTTGATAATTTTAACTGGCGCAAGAGGGGACAATCAAGAGGCCTATGTTCACAACGCACTGCCGCTCACTATCTAAATAAACTTTATGAACGTATTGCATCCGTTCTCGAAAATTTACATCAGTGTCAATTACATATGAGCTTTTCTTCAGTCTCTGATATTAAATTGGAATTTCTGGAACCTTTGGTGATATTTATACTAATACACTGTTCACACTACCACTATTTCAACATTCATCATTATAATGTCTGACGTGTGTTTCGATAACCAAGGTATCGTATTCAGAGTTTGAACGTAAGCAGTTCACCTTCACGTGCTTGAGACAGTATAATTGTGAATGTTAGTGTAGTGGTAGTATAAACAGTGTGTTCAGTAAGTCTCTGATAAAAAAATCATATTGTTAGCCATTGTTATATGTCCCTAATATGCAATTTCATATTTACTACTTATATTGCTCCATGATATGATTCCCGAAAATTTTACATCGTTTCACATAACCAACTTTTTTTCAATCCTCTATTCTTCTACTATTTCATCAAAATAAAGTTGTCAATGAACCAAATTCATCAGTCAAATAAAAGTCTGTGTAAAGTTTACAATTTAATATTTGTTTATTTATTTATAAGCACTTCTATACATAATTCTTAAAGCTTATCTGCTGTTGTATTATTTTCCAGTAATAATCAATTCCTATTTTCTCTCTTCTTATCAATTTTCTTGTATTAATCGACTTTCACAACTATCATGATACATTCTCGACTGATAACTGTTACTGAAATCATATCATTTACCGATAATTTAGGGCGTAGCTATTAAAATTATTATCCTAAAATCGTTAGAACGGAACCTTTCTTCATTTGTTCTTTGCTATTGATGACTAATTTTAGAGGAGTAGTTAGCACACATAGATTTGATTGATGTAGTGATCAGAACCAGCTGCATCTTTGATGGTCATCATTGTTGTTTTGATACAGTACTAGGGGCGTTACATGTAGGGGCAGCTTATGTTCGATTTCCGAAGGTATACATAAATTGGTTGAAACAAACTGCTGACAAAAATAAACTTACAAACGTAACTTGAGTTGGTACAGTATTTTTAACGTTAATAAAATATAACTAAACTACTTCAATATTAATTTGATTAATGATTAATATACCAACTTTGTGCATATTCTGAATGTTCCTCGACACCTTTACATATATTCTGAATATACCGTTTCTCATGGGAATATTAATATTTTATAATACCACCATTCCGCATTGATATTTAGTTATGTTAGTAAGTGCTTCAATCATATATTTGAAGTAGAAACTAAATAATTACTTAGATATTAATATGCAAATGGCTTTTAATGCGAAATTCGTTAATGTAGAGGTGATGTGATATTTAATAATTCACAGACATCATTTTTTCATCATGAAACATTATTTGGACTCTTTGCTATTAGATGAGAAGAAAATTCACTTAATAAAGGAATGAACGCTTACAATGCATATAAATACTGCTCTAGGTGGTATTATGCTGGACAGTTCGGAAGATCATTTTCCTTAATAGTATTAGTATAACAAATTCAGGTCGGCGAGCTTTCTTCTATACTCTAAACTGTTCAAGTTTCTATTAAACTCGTGATTGTCTATATAGGATTAGAAGCTCTTGCGAAGTTTACAACTTTTTGGTCTTAAAGAGGACTTCAAATGAGTTAACCACAACCAATCTAGATTGTATTGACAAAATAACTTGCGCTGTTCGATCAATTACCTTGAATCAAGAACAGGTAGCTTTTGGACAATGCGCAGATAGAGAAGGGGAATTTACTCGACTCTAGTATTTGATTTGAGGTTTTTAAATTACTCTTATCCAGTTATTACAAATTAGTGGTAGGCCAATAATAATTAGTCAAGTGTCACTTTTTTATTACAAAAAAAGTTAAAAATTATAGTTGACAACTAATTTGATATATGGGACTAGATGTTTACTCCAAACAATTTTTTCTTTTCATAATCGATTTTTCTCAACTTGAATTGTTAGAAATTAGTCTTCTGTCTACCAATCCGGAACCCATTGTAACGATTTATTCTCATTCTCTGGTATATTTTTTCTCAATAAACTGTAATTGGAATATCGTGAATCAATGCTAAACTATGTACGTTTATCATTAAAACTTATCCACTAATACCAACGAGTTGATTTCTGCAGTTCAAATACGAACAGTCCAATGGCGACCAATAAAAAATGTTACCTATTCCAACTACATGATCAGATCCTCTTTTGATTAATTTTTTATCAAAAGGATAAAATTGATTAGGGCGCGAGTATTGTCTCCACATTAATACAGAATGAACCAAATATCATTAATCATACATCAGTTGAATCAATAGATCTAGTGTATAACGTCCTATCGGAACGAAGCACTACCAAAGAAAAATATTATCAAAAAAATAATGTAATATGGAAAAAATTACTTGAAGGAAAAACTGAAAAGCTAATAATTGGATTATACCATTGTCACGAAGTGTGGCTATGAAAGGGACTGCTCCTAAAATATTTGTTTAAGATTCATATATACTGGGTGTCCCAGAAATTGCACGCCAGGCTGACACGGGAGGTAGATCAGCTTTAGATCTATCAAATAAAAGCAACATGACCTCAGTAAAAGTTTTTTAGTTTTCGAGATATTAACACTTTTAGGTTATTTCAGAAAATCTCTACTTTTTGCCCTATTTTTGCCTGTTATGGGCATAAAAAACCTCTAATTTATAATTCTCTGTACTTATAATTACTTCCTACTCGTTGAAATTGTCAGATGAAATTTGCTGTAAGGACCTCCATATAAATCCCTAGATTCACGGCAATAGCACAAATTCAATCACATTAATCAAACTATATATTTCAGTTGTGTTTTTCCGTAAAATATCACAACAATTAGTTGCTCTACAATCACATTTTACGAGAATAATATTCTTACTATTCAGATGCTTTTTGTTTCATGATTATATTGGAATTGCAAAACTCACCTTGAATTTTGTAAATTCCAATTGGATTCATGGAAAACTAAGAAACGATTGAATATTTCAAGTCATGAAATCCATTTTATAATTCAAACAATATTCCCATGATTTTTTAAAAAAATTTATAGAATTTTCCCGTCTAATATTGGAAAAACTTGTCTTAATTTGAGGAAAACTATGGATTGTTTTATTTTTTATGTACTTTTAAAAAAGTTGTAATTTAGTTTTAGAATTGAATATACAATGTGAGAGTTCAAATTTATATCTTTCCTCTGCAATTGTAAATTCGACGTTCGCAAATGTCATGTCCCTGTCATCAGTGAAAAACATTGAAATCCGCTTAATCAGTTGCTTCTTTATTCTTTAGTTAGGTATATGTAGGATAAAACAATCTGGAAATATATTGTTTTTTTCGGATAGTTTGAATAAGGAATAAATGTAACAAACTCAATTGATTCTGTATACACTATGAAACTATATAAATTCTATAACAGCTTTGGCTCGCTATTCATCAATCAATAAGTAATTTTATCCATTGAATATATATTTCATTATTATAGATATTGATATTGTGAAATTTCTTCAACAACTTGTCTTCGTCTGATTCTGAATAGTTCTTTTTTTCTTTTAGGAATTCAGTGATCATATCTAATAGTTCCACCAACCGACTAAACACATTGTAGCTACATATTCATTCAGCAAAATAAAAGAAATTATTGTCATGTGAAAGTTCTTCAATTCTACAAGTTTCAAATAGTATACTTTTATCTTTGTATGCACAAAATCACAATTAGAAATACTGATGATAATAAGTACTAAAACTAATTATACTAAAGTTATTTAGAATTCTCTGTATAAATGACAAAAAATTCACGTTATATTCAAGTGAAGTACACATTTTCTGTGGTCGTAATCGTAAGAAATTGAATGGAATAGAGACGTTCCATTGTGAAACTTTCAATTCATCCGAGAAAACGAAGAAAACAGAGAGAACGTCAACGGAAGTACAAAAATAATAATTTTTCCTTCACATTCATTGGAATCTTATTTATAGGTTTTTTAAGAGTTTAGTAAATCTCGAAAAAAATTTAAAAAGTCTATTATGTTAACCACTAATAAATAATTCGAATTTGATTAATTTATTCTCAATAAAACCTTCAACACTCATGAAAGACAATAGAAAATATTTCACAAATATGAAGAAACATGAAAAAACCCTGCTCCATTTCTATCAACAAATCAATTCCCTGTCATCAAATAGCAACAAGTCACTTCAGCCAGTAGAATTTTGTCAAACAGGCCCGCCGCTCTCCTACACAGTTGTCACTGTGACGTAGCATTTTTAGAATTGATCTCACGTATAAAATATACACAGACTTCTAAACTTTGTAATTTTGTTAATAATAATGCTATCGACTTGAAATATATACCATTTGTCTTGTAAAATTAATTGGTATTTATTTTTATGTGATATGATAATGATATTTTTATATATTTCTATATATATATGACAGTTCTTCCGGACCTGATTAGAGCATTTTCATATCCAAATAAAACTTGGATGCCAGTTTTTGGTTCCAACAAGATGGTGCACCACCACATTATGGTCTTAATATTAGAAGTTTTCTGGATAACCAGTCTGAAGAAAGGTGGATTAGAAGACGTGAATCAATGGAGTGACCAGTAAGGTCACCTGATCTCACCACCTTGAGTTTCTTCTGTGAGCACATTTGAAAAATGGTTAAAGGCCCTGACAACTTAACAGGTTCATTGGAACGAATTAGATAATAAATAATTTTGTATATCAGGTCTACCATCACTTTGGTATATATCAATTAGTGAAGTGAACACAGTTTGAACAATTTCTATACGAAATACTTCAATAGACTGTTCAGTTATTAATAAAATTGGGTTTTTCTTGATTCTCTGTTTTTTTTTTTCACTTAGCAATTTTTTACCGTTAGCAATCAGTAAATATCAACAAAAATTTCAATTTATCAAAGTTTTTTTGAAAGTTATGACGTTTCGATCTGTTGTCTTTATCAAAATATGATTTGACGTTGATAACTTACAACATGATATTGATTTATGGATCACCTACACCATGAATATCAATGAAACTATGAAAATTTAATTGATAGCTTTTACTTATCTTTGGTTTCGACATATATACTGCATGACTATTCCCACAATTTTTTCAAATTGCCCTACTGATGATATAAATGCATGTTGTCATGAGACAAGCCCGTGTCATACTGTTTGAACCGAAATTGTTCAAACGATTGAAAGGAATTGTTATTTTTCAACTGGACAAATTTTTTTATATTATTTATTGTGTAACATACTTCTTCGGCTGGATACTCTCTCTCAGCCCTCAGTATACAGGATGTATAAGGACTTGATGTAAAATATTTGGAAGTGAGTATATATATATATATATATATATATATATATATATATATATATATATATATATATATATAATTTTTATTTATTTAGAAAAACATTCAAATTTAATCAGTGTGATATTTAACATTGTTTATTCTTAACTAATTCATCAATATCTACCCCAATAGCCGTTGTTGCAATTCTCAAATTATTTTCAAGATAAACATCGGTAATTCTGATCCTTGTTTTGGATTTCACAATCTTCATTTGAGATGTGATGTCATTTTTAGTACATGGTCTCTCATTTTCGGATAGTCGGAAATAGACAAGTATTTTTAACAAAGCTCAATCAGACCAACAAAATTGAATTTATCTTTTAAAACAGAGTTATACTGCAACTCTATCAATTCTATCTGCATTTCTTCAGGTACATCTTCCACGGAAACACTGAATGGTCGTGCGAATAAATTTAGGCATTTTCATTTTTGCGAAAATCGATTAAACGTGAGTCGATTTCTGTTTTCAGACCTTGAAGTACAGAAATATATTTATCCATGTCTGAAATCTGACAAGACGACAGATGAGGAAAATGCGTAGTAATATTTTTTTAACTGATTGATCCATGAGTCCAGCTTCACTTCAAATGTTTTGTAAAGTCGGTAAAAAAGCCAAATCACCTATCCATGCTTCATCAATGAATTGCAGGACGGCTTTGTCTTAACTTTCCATTAATGCTGCAATTTCCTTCCGCAAATCGAACACACGTTTCAACATTTCGTCTCTGCTTAGCCAACGAACATCGCAAAAATAAGTGATATCGCCATATTCAGCATTCGTTTCTTTTAAAAACTCCTGAAACTGTCTGTGATTTAGGCTCCGAGATTTGATGAAGTTGACAGTTTCCACCATAACACTCATAACATATTGAAAATTAACGGATTTTCCACATAAATTTTCCGTTGAATGATGAATAATGCAGTGATATTGTACGAAAGAGATATCAGGATTATTTTTCTTTATCAATGGTGGTGATTCTAGCCAAATTTGACGTATTGAGATTATATCTATTTAAAACTGTGTTGAACGATTCAAACAAATCACACCCTCTTGTATTGCCTTTCATGGGAACTAAAGCGGCCATTTCATCTGTAATTACAAAATATTTGTCTACGCCGCCAATAAAAGCAGCTAACTGAACGGTGTCTCTTAGATTTGTACTTTCATCATGGAATAGTAGATGAATTGCGAGGCTCTTTTCATTAATGTTTTCTCAACATTTTCTGCTAATTCTTCTACCGTACTTGCCACGGTAACACCAGACAAACTTATTTTGGAGATTTTTGACAGGGGCACAAAATTTCTGCTGCTGATTCCATGCATTCTTTTATGAATTCGTTGTCAGCGAATGGTTTTGAGCTTCGTGCATTTTTTTCCAAAATGATGTAGCTCACCTTTACACTTGCCTCACTGTCTTCTTTCGGTTTCTGGAAAGAATGCTGCTGTCGTTGGAGTTGTTTTTTCAATGCCTCCACTTTATCAATACGTAATTGTCCTTGAAGATGTGCAAACTTAGCGGAATGTTTTGAATCATAATGTGGTTTGATATTGTATTCTTTTAACACATAAACTGATTGGTTTTTCTTTAATGCAACTAAAGAAATATAAATTTGTCCCTTTATCTTGAAATAATCTGTGCTCGTCTGACACTTTGAGTTTTCTGCCGCTACTCGTACTGGCTGCCATCACATTTGTTTGATCACCAAACACACGTTCACAAGTTTAAATATTATTCACTTCAACTCTCAGCGCAGTACACAAACACTTCCGTACACGCTGACTCTCTTCAAATGCACGCCCCACGCGCATATGTGAATCGTTGCTGCTTAGATAGGCGCGCCTCAAGGACGGGAAACAAAGAGTAGGATGGTCCACTTCGAGAAACCGGTTTGGTGACGTAACAAATATCGGAACTTGAGCCAACCAATTACGCAAATCTCACTATTTGTGTAAATTTGGGTCAATATGCATTTTATGATATGATATTATGGCCAGAAATTGACCAGCTTTGCTTTGATATGTACGCAAACTTAGTAGATATTATCGGGCCGCCAAAAAACCGAGCGTCGGTTGAAGACTGCTGGTTTAGAAGATATATAGATTTTTAGTTCGTTATACATGCCAAGAAAATCGTTTGCCATAAAGAGAAGAAAATTATCATAAATAATGAGTATTTATTGAAAATACTTACAGAGGAGATATTGAAACTCATTCAAACATTTCTTGGAGAAGTAATGTATGAATAAATAAACATTTATACTACATACTATCGAATATCATATTACTGGCATAAGGAAAAATTTCAGAGATTAATAATTATTTTTCATCTAGAAGGCTACAGTCAAATAAAATACTACAATATATTTAGTTGAAAATTGCAAGCGACTCAATTTGTTAATGTCAGTTTGTTGGCAATCTTTTCAAAATCTGTCATCAATAATTATCGTAATTAAAGATTCAAACGGTAAATTTACGGTTAGTGGATATACCGTATGCATATGATGTATGGTTTGGCTTCTGGTAGCTCGTCAGAAGCCAAAAGGTTGTATACTGAACGCTTTTCAGGCAGAATTATACTCGACTGTAGAACTTTCGTTAGGGACAATCATAGCTGACGGGAAACCGGTTTTTTTTATGAAATAAGACTGTAGGGAGTGTCCTAGCAAAAAAAGGTGGTGAAGCTCAACAATGAACTATATGAACATCAGCTTCAGAGCAAAGTGCATTAGATGCAGTTGATGCTGATCCCACAAATAACGTACGCAAAATGTCACTTTTATATCCACATTTTGGGTTAATGTATGGGCAGGAATAGTGGGTAATAATTTATTAGGTCTATATTTTTTATAATAACCTAAATTGTCAGCGATACCTAGAATTTATTCAAAATGATTTTCCACCCAAGTTGAAAAGATATTCCTCTAAACATTCGAAGAGACATGTAGTTCATGCACGATGGAGCCCCTCCCCACTTCATAAATGATGTGAAAAATTATCTAAATAATATTTTCACTAATAGCTGGAAGGGTTGGGGAGATCCATTTGCATGGCCACATCGTTCTCTTGAATCAAATACAATGGATTCATTTTGTGAGGGATATTTCGAAAGCTTGGGATATGCAATACTGGGAACGAAATGATCGATAGAATAAACTTACATTATAACGCTATAAGGCAGAATCTTGGAAAGCTCTTCCAAGTTTAAAAAAATACCTCAAGTAAGTATTTTTAATGAATAATTACAATTTGTGATAATTTTCTTCGGAATATATCTCCATGGTTAGGTTACCTTGGCATGTACAACGATATAAAAATCTACATATCTTCTAAACCATAAATTTTATCGAATTTTTATTGAAAAATCAATTGAAAAATTTTTGATATTTTTACATTGTAAAGTTGGTCGCTGTAAAACACACTACATGGACATAATTATTCATCAAAAATTTATAATTATTTAGAAAATATACTTAATATAAAATCTGAATTCGCAAATTTAAAGCCGTATGACTCAGAAACGAGGAATCATTATTTTCACGTCATCTACTGACTCGCAAAGTTTTTGCATCATCCCAGAGCAAATGGATAAAAAAATGGTGGTTAAGCTGGAAACAACTTATGAATTAAGAAATTAAAAACTAAACAAACTCTGTAGGCACGATTCTCTTAATTAATATTGTTTGCTGTGAAGAAAAAAAAGTTTCAGCAACAAATAAATTTCTTAAAAAACAATAATAAATTTGCAACAACTGTGTATCCAGAAGAGCACAACGGATAAAAGCAGTTATAAATTAAAAACCACTCAGATTTCTATATATTCAAGAAAAGACTTGGACTTATCCATGGGATGGCCGCAGTCCTCAACTGGATTCTCAGTTGTTGGAGTTGAGTTGAATTTGCTGTGGTGCAGCGCTTGAGTTCTTTGTGTATGGTTCAATTCCCAACATGGAAGCTGTAGAAATGCGAAAAAAATAAGAAAGGAAACGGAAACACAGATGGAAATTACTAGAGTAAGAAAGAATAGATAGAACATATTTGAATAAAAATGAGCTTTAGCATATAGAAAAACTGAATTTATATCTTCCTGAAATGTAACCAGACAGGAATCTGCTCTATTCTATTCGTTATGTTCCCCAAATAAACATGAAATGCGAATTCACAGGGAAATATTATACAGAATTTGTTTAAAACATAAGAAAATATAATAGAAATAAATAGAATTTCATGAGTATGTATTATATTAAAGCAACGTTAAAAGGATATAAGAGAACCTTACTAGCGAATGTAAAGAATAATATCACAAATTTTACTAAAGTTACTTTGATCTAAACACTTTACGAATGTGGATAGATAGAGGACGATTTAGCAGCGAAACTGGAGTTTTCTCGAATTCTTCGAATGGACTGGGAGGTCGATTACAAATGAATTTCTTCAAAAACGTGAATTTTAGAATTAAAATAGAAGTGACTACTGAGCCACAATATATGAACAAAGGAATATTCAAAATGTTTGAAAAAAAACGCAACAAGCATGCTACAATTGAAATACAAATAAAAAGGGCTTCAGACTTATCGCCTATGATGCCTTTTGAGATTGAACATTAGTCCTACATAATGCGTTCATGACATATTTACGACCCTGTATACTAAACTAAACGTTAGTTTGAGAGAAGTCCGACCAACGAAGTTTAATTCTAAAGCTCTTAACTCACTGCTAGGGGTTGGCATTAACCTTCGCAAGTATGTCATTCTGTATAACGGCTATACCTTTTTAATGAATTTCCACACGATATAATCAATTCAAATTCTGACTATTCGGTTTTGGTATTGAATTTAATCACTACATTTCGTATATTATTCAAATAAAATTCATAGACCTTGACATATTATTATTGAATTTTCAATACTTCCTATCAACGAACCTTAATTTCCTCTCCAAAATGAATTTTGTTCATGTACTCATAATAATTGTAATAGTTAACCTGATTGTCGGCCACAGACAAAATTTTATTAAATATTTTAACTTCGGACAGTTACTATGTCACATAAAAAAAGGATAAGATGAATTTCAGGAAAATAGAATTCTTTATGATATTATGAATCATACCAAAATTTTTAAAATTTCCAGTCAATTTGAATGAGGTGAAATATACCTTCTTAATTTGTCATTGAACTGAATTTTTTTGTATTGGAAAAGTTTGTAATTGAACTCCTCCGAAACGGCTTGACCGATTCTCATGAAATTTTGTGTGCATATCGGGTAGGTCTGAGAATCGAATAACATCTATTTTTTATCCCCCTAAATGTTATGGGTAGTCCACCCCCATTTTTTTAAAATTTTTTAAATAAACTCAAATTTTCAACCCTACGATCAACCCCTATTTTTTATTTGATACTTATATACTGTAATTTTGTTGGCAACATTTTTATTTTGTTTGTCATGACCTAGAATAAAAAATATCATATTACTCCGAATTTTGCACCCCGCTACGATGAACCCTTATTTTTCCATCGCGATTTTTTTTAAGGGACACCAGTTGATGCGTGCCGCGGTTCATTCAAATTAAATAGTTCGGGTTGTGTATATATCGTAGGTAAATAGACAAGTTGGGATTTTAGCTAATATCACAGGATAATAGGCAGTTGGCTGGAAAATCAATTCAGATTCAGTGTGCAACATAAAAAAACAATCATCTATGGCCCCAGTGCTGAAACAATGTAAAATTATTATCTGGGATGATTGCATTATGGCACATAGGATATAAAACACAACGATAATCTATTTGGCGGCACTTTGTTACTCTCTTCAGGTGATTTTAGACCAACACTTCCTGTTATTCTACGTTCAACGTACGTTGATGAAATCAACGCTTGCTTAAAAATATCGCGTAATGTTGAAAAAGTACAACTGACGGTAAACATGTGCGTTCAAATGTTTCAGGATCCATCTGCCGAAACTTTCTCTAAACAACTGTTATTGGCGATGGGAAAGTTGCTGTACATGAAAATACTAGATGATGCATAATACTCTCATCGATAATATATTTCCCGATGTACACGCACAATATGAAAATCATCTGGCTAGCAGAAGGAGCGATTTTGGCAGAAAAAATTGGATCTTCGATTATTCTGTTTCGTAACCTGAACCCACCACGACTGTGTAATGGCACAAGATTAGTCATTAAAGAATTGATGAAATACTACCACGAATCCCTATGATTCCTACAGATGTGTCAATTGAATTAATTGAATTAGATTGTCATTCGCTATGACGAACAATAAGGCTCAAGGCCAGACATTGTCTGTATGTAGTTAAGATTTTGAAATACCATGTTTTTCCTACGGACAACTATATGTAGCATACTCGCGCGTGGGAAAAACATCCAGTTTGTGTTGGCTGAAGACGGACTAACCAAGAATATTGTACATTCTATTGCGCTGGGAGATATTTTTTTCAACTTATATTATCTACAACACTTCAATATCTACAAGTACATCCCTGCATACTCATAGTAGGTTAGTTATTTGTATTGGACTAGAAAAATATTTCGTAAATATAATTTATATGGCAGAACAACGTTTGCCGTGTCAGCTAGTATTATACCAAATATTAGATTTTACAGTGTATATATTTTCATTTGGTATTCATCTCAAATTATTTGGCTCTATAGCAAGTGCTCTCACCATGTTAGACCACGATAGATCATGGAAAAAGTTGAATATTTGTGCTCCGGAATTAGAATTTGAATATATAATTTTTAGATATTTTTGTGACTATATAACAGTCGACTCTCTGCATCAGTTATGTCTGTATATTCTACATATAAAATGAATAAGCAGGTTACCCATATTGCAATATCTCACATTAAACAACATACATGACAGCTTCTGTAAATCCTTTAATGTATGTGTTCTTTACCCCGTTTACTTTACATATTATACAACTTCGGGGTTATTACTACAACACAACTGTCAGTAGAGAGTACACGGCAATACGGGCTTCTACTTAAACTATATCTGCCAACTTTCAAATTACTACACTGGTTTAGTTAGCTGCGTTGCCATATTTACAGTAATAAGATTGTACCTGCAAGATAATTGAAATATTATTATGACCTTGAAAGTGAAACTTAGCTTCTGACAGTTCTCGCAATTACTGTCTTCGTACCTTACCTTTTTATTTCTCTTTTCTCTTTCTCTAGAATACCGTGTGTCTTCTAAAATTGTATTGGCATAACATTTATATTTCGATATTATTTCTGCCGAATATTCTGGAATGGGAATATTTCCAAGCTTAATATTTTTTTTTTTTTCGAGAAAAATGGTCACCATAACAAGTTGAAACATCATCTAGTTTTGTATGTTATATATAGAACATATATTTATATAATATTGAAATTTGAATATTGAATTTTCAATTTCATGAGTTTAAAAATTTGTGTAAGCATTGATAATATCATTAATCACCGGAAATATTAATTACTTATTTCCCAGATGATGAAAACATAAGTATTTGAAAGCTCGGAAAATATATTAAAGTTAGTCCACTTTGGTGTTTCCTTACTCGTTCCTAATGAGAAGCCGCTTATTATATATATATATATATATATATATATATATATATATATATATATATAATATATATGTAAAGAAAAAAAATGAAATTGTTGGTATTTTACAACACAAGTAGGGGCAGGAATATATGACCCAGAAACCAAGCTCACTATCTCAAAGGGCTCAGAACCTTCTATTTTCTAGCCCGAGGCATCCGCCATTTCTTCTAAACCAATGCACACAACGCACCTACCGCGATATATTAGAGAGATATTGAATCAGACAACAGAGCATCCCTCTAATGTGCGCAATATTTGAACTCACTGGGAACAAATACGAAGTTACTCTGATGAGGGTGTCCGGTCACACTCATGCACGGCATGAGTTAATCAGAAAGATTAGACCAATCCCAAACAGCTCTCAAGCTTAAAAAAGTGACAAAACAAAGGTGAAATGGATTAATACTGCTTGTGAATCTTTCTTATTTTACTAACTAGACTCAAAATGTTCTTTCAATAGACATGGAGCTAGAGAGAGTGAGTTACTAGTATGCTCAGTGGTCACTATTCGATAAAGTTTCACCTGAAGACTCCTAACTGCTCTTCTCGTTTCTGCAGGAACCAAAAGAAAAATCCCCTGAAATGGAAAAGTTTAGATCTATAGACCTCATATTGTTTGTACTAATCACAATCGAAAAAATACTGAATACTCATATAAGAAACTTATTTTCAGATTAAGTAGCATTCATATGCAGTCTAGATCTTCAAAGGGTGTGACAAAAGAATTGTCAAGTCACGGATTTTGTACAAACTTCTAATTTATCTATCTACCGTATCTTACAAAAGTTTTCGGAAAAAATTCGTTGCCTTCAATTTAATTTTAAATAACTATAATATAGTTATATATTTAATAATGTTTCATTTTTCACATGTCATTTCAATGTTTGTCAAATTGTAACTTAGCTATGACATACAAGTCAGATATCCAAAAAAGTATATAAAGCTTAGTTCGAAGATTTCCTTTCTTCAAATCAATCTACCAAAATCTATTTTGTTGTAACTTATGACACACCATTTTATTGACGTGTAGATCGTGAGTGATGCTTTGATGGGTAATAGTGATTGACTGTGGTTACCGGAGTTGTTTGGAATTACTTTTTTACTTTCTTCTCATGGGAATCACAAACAATCAGGAGTATAAGCAGTCTATTTCTCAGAGCTCGTACGAAAGTTTCTGATTATTTTAAAACAACCGGACGTTGTTCAGGTTTTGATGTTAGTTTTTCAACTGTTTTTGCGATTATTTTTCTTTGTTCATTTTCAGAGGAATGCACAGTGATAATTTCGATAGATTTGTCTTTCATGGTCTTTCCAATCCTTTCCTCACAGGTCTTTGAAGGTCTTCCTCGTATTTTTCTATTCTGCGGTAAATACATCAATGCTTTCTTTGGCCACCAGTTTTGCTCCATCCTCATCATATGTCCATTCCAGAGCAGTTGTTCAATCTTTATTCTAACTGAAGTGGAGTAAACCCGACCAGTTCTTCGTCGTATATCTTTATTTCATAAATGCTCTGTTCAGGATATCCTGCACTATCCTGTATCTTCTCAAGTAGTCCATTTTCACAGCTTATATTGTTTCCTCCTGTCTATCCGTCAGTTGCCAGCACTCGCATCAATACCTTAAGATGGGCTCCACTATGACTGTTTATTGTCATTTTTGTGTTTAGGATAATTTTTTCTGCTCAAAGCAATGAGTTGTAACTTTTTTCCATTGTTGTACTATATTTTTTATATCTTCTTTGTTGTTACATGCTCCTTAATTATGCTTCCTAGGTATTTGAATTGTCTACCTTGTCTAACCCTATCTATTTACAGTTCGGAGTCTCCTTGTTTGATTCCTACCGGCAGATGTTTTTGGAATATTCTTATTAAAACACCATTTTGCATATTCGTCGTCCAATTTTCTCAGCGTATTATCTGTATCTTCCTTGTCACAAGCTATAACAACTTGGCCGTCTACGAATAATAGAGTTGTTAGGCACATATCATCTATTTCAATTCTCGTCAGTTAAGCTCTACAACTACTCAGAACTTCATGAATGTATATTTTGAATAATTTTAGTGATAAACTGCACTTCTGTCTTACACCCCTATAATGCGAGAATACTTTAGATATGGTACTTCCTAGCTTGACTACAACTTTTGACTTTCTCTATATGTTCTGAGTAACATGAACATAAATATTGCTGAGGACAGATTTCGTCAATATGCCAAAAAGCGTTTTCAACTGTACCGTGTCTTATGACTTTTCGAGATGGACAAATACTAGTTGAGTGACTAAGTTTGTGGCTACATATTTCTCTAGTATTTGCTGTAAATCCGTTCTATTCTTCTATTTCTATTGTATTTTTTTTCAATTCTATTTTACAATAGTTTTTTACTGTACAATCTTCCCATAGCCCTAGTTATACTAATGCCACGATAATTGCCACACTTCTTCTCATCTCCTTTCTTTTATATTGATGTTAAATATCTCATATTTCAACCTTCTGGCATTGTTTTCCCTTTCAACGGACACTTGAATAGATTTTTCATAATTTCATGTAATATATTCGGTCTATTTTTGACCAACTCAATGAGAATGTTCCCAGATCTGTTGCCTTTCCATTATTTGACAGTTGTAAAGCTTTCCGAATTTTGTCTACTGCTAGCACTTCTACTTCTTAGTTATCATCTTGAATATAATTGTACCGTGATTCGAATTGTGTGCTCTTTTCCGTTAGCAGTTATTCGTAATGATCCTTTCATTCACTTATGTCTATTAAATTGAAATTATTGAGTTGTCGTTTTCCTTTCTTATGTTTCTTATTGTTTGCTACGCCTTTCCTATCTTCGTTCCTCCAATATACATATAAATCTCTTAACATTTTGTCTCATGTTTAATATCTACTTTTTATGATTTCTCTTTCATTTCTGACTTCTGCTTTATGTGGATTAAGGTATATACTGTAGGCTTCCTTTTTCTATTATACCAGCTCGTTTATATTGTTTCTGTATACCATTCATGATTTTTTGTATTCTATGTCTTCTTGTGTTTCCAGGTTCTGTCAATTATTAGCTAGCCTAAATTTATGAAGGAATCGGATTAATTATTATTTCAGGCTGTATCATGGTATTATCTAAATATGAAATGTATTATTTGGGCCTGTTGGGAATAAACCTTTCCGATAACTATTTAGCCATTTTAGTAAGCTCTTAGTATTCATTTAGACGTTATAGATACCTGTTGAATTTCGTTATTCAAATTAAAACGAATAATTAGGCATAAATCTATATGCAACTCTACTCTGTGAGATAATCTCTTTTACCCTTCACTGGGGATATATTTTTTTCATATTTCCATATTTATAATACCGCACAATTCAATATAGCTTTTGGCTATTTTGGAATATTTTTCTCATTAAAATTATTTTCTTGCTATCTGCAGTTACTCTCGATTTGAATTCCACCATTCTCACTAATTTCATCAAATATATATCCTATTTAGATAATTGATTTCTGTCCATTCTTAAACTGCTTACATTAATGTTTTCATAGCTAGTCTGTTTTTATGGATTAAACTATTGGAATAAATTATTCTGTGAATTATTTCTGATTCAATTTTATCGTATATAGGTTTTATCATATATAGACTAATTCTCTTCCTCAAATACTGCCCCAGGGTACTTCAAGATCGTCCTGTTTCTCTGGGTATCAATATATATGCAAGCGAAATTCCATTTTATCATTTTATATACCGAATGATTTATTGTAAATTAGATGATCCCTATTATTGTCATAATTGCCCATATACGATAGTTTTAAATTATTTGTAGGCCAAGTTAATGAGGATGTATAATATAGGAAGTAGAAGATAATTGTTTTGAAGAAAACAAATTCTCAATAGGGGTTTTAAAATAGCTTCCAATTAGGGTAACTATTCAAAATAACAAAAACCTCACCACAATGACATACTTCAATATAATTTTTTCCATTTGGCTGTTTACTAAACCTGACCTTCCAGATAAAAAACAGACCTTTGTATCAACTGAACAATTTGTATGTATCGCATTCTATTATAATCTGAGCAACTAACAGTTGTCATTCATTATTTTAATCAATTAATCAGTTAATATGCATACCTAGATATGATATAATTTGAATTATTGTTTGATAGTCAGGTTCAACAATATAAGTTAGAGTTCATATTTGTAATTGTGAATTTGATGCATTAATCAATCTTAATGAGAACGGAGTAATTACTATTGTCATTGTTATATTTTATACTATAAATTTACCCATTATTCAGCAAACCCATGACTTTATACCCTAGGTATACTGTTTTGAATAGATATGCACTTCTGAGGATTTAAAGATATTATATTCCGCATATTTCTAAAATGCTTTTTTAATTTTTGAGATAGTGATTTTTCGAACAACCTATACAAATTAAATCGTCCATATATGAAAAGGTTTTTTCGGGATTAATGCTATAATCATCATTCTCTGGAAATCGTTGGGATTGATTTTCAACACAAACGGCATCTTGTAAAGCGATAAGAGGCTATATTGGTGCTGAACGACCTCATATCTCTTGAGCTTTCTTCTAGCGGTATTTGGTGTAATCCCGCTTTTGAGTCTCCACAAAGTTTTTTTATTTAACGTGTGACAAAAATTAAAACGAGTCTACATTTTCTTTCATCATTAGCTGACTTTTTGGCACGAGTAAAATAGGACTGTTATATTCAGATTTTGATAGCTCTATTATTTTATCCTTAAGTATCTTTTTAAACTTTGTGTTGATTTCTTCTATTTGTAAATTGGAGTTACATAGTTTTGAGTAAACAGGCATATTATTGATAATTTCTGCTAAAAAATTGTTCGTTGTAAGTAGGTCGTTCCCTAAAAAATAAATGTCGGCATAGTCTTGACATAATGCGCTAATTTCTGTCTTTACAAAATTTGATATTGAACCCTAGTTTGATTCCTTCAAAAGCGTTCCATCTCTGTTTTTTTCAGTACTCCCAAAATTTTTATTAAGAATTTTTAAATAAGTACATTGGTTAGATATTATTGTTCCAGCCACAAAGATCCCTGTTGCAAGTTCATCATTTAAAATTAAGGAACTTTGCTTAATGTTTTGTAATGAGCTTTGTTTTCTTATCGCCTCACACCTTGGTAGAAAAGTAGACATCATCTTCAGGATTATTCTCTTGTTGTTGAGACATAGGCTTTTACGTGTCTGTAAGGTCTAAATGGCCTAGATGGTTTGGTTCTATGAAAGAAAGAATCCATTTTGTAGGTTCGACCGACGATAATTTCTTCTCTTGCGATAATTATTACTTGGTCTACGTTTATTCTTTCCCCTACTTGTATATAATACTGTTACGCTTAATGGATTTTCGGCACTCACATTAACAAATTTTTTGTACGGTATGGGAATTTCCAATTCCCATAATAATTTTGAATTTTTCCGACGATGCATTGCTACTCAAAGCGTTAGCGGTCATGTTAGTCGTATATTTTTCGGCTCCATTTTCTACTACGCCTTCGCTAATTACTGTTTTAGTTTTATGTCTAATCTTCAATGTCTGTAATGTATTTTGCAACGTGAGCTCTCCGATTTAATACCGTTTTTTACTTTCGTAAAGTCGTGCTTCCTCCTATTATACTTCTTGCTTTTCCCATGAGTCTGGTTTTGACACATTGAAGCTTATCTTCAAAATCATCGAACTCAGTATGTACAAGTTTACTGGCTAAATGAAAGAAATCTGGAGCAGAGAGGGGCATGTTGACGTTTATTGAATTTTCTAACACTAATTTAATTTGAAATTTGTTTTTACTATCTCTGTCGTCGACTTGTTCAATAATGACTATTAAAATTAATTCGTCTTTTACTAGCGGATCAATGTTTTCCAAAATATGATTAGAGATTTTATATTCGACCCGTAAAACTTGGTATGACCTTAAAACTCCACCTCTAATGATATTAAGTATTTGTTCTAAGCTGTTATTATATTTATTGTTATCAATATCTCTATAGCAACTATTCACAGATAAACAAAATCACTATAGAGAGTGAATAAGTTATCGTTGACTTGGTTTCTGATTCTTTCTGTCTTTGGTGTTTGACGTTTCAAAACATTTTTTGATTCTCTCATTATTACCTCTTCTTTTGAATTGGACACCTTGGTTATAATATCTTCCCGATTCACTTACATTGAGATTAATAACACATATAAAATACGACACCTTTGTTGTAAAAATTGCATTCTGGAAAAAATAAGAAGTTAACCTAACTTATATAAATTCTCATAATCAGTTTTCCCTATTTTCTCATAACTACTTTCTTAATAATACTATATACATATATATATATATATATATATATATATATATATATATGTGTGTGTGTGTGTGTGTGTGTGTGTAGGTTACATACCATTTGTCTGCTTTTTTTCTTTTTGTGCACCTTTCTCGAAATAGAATCAGCGGCCTGTTCCCAACACTTTTGTACTTCACGGATGATATTAGGCGGCTGATTTCTCTCTTAAGTCCTCCTCTGTACGCTTTTCCGATTTTCAAGGCGACAATAAAAGACTTCACATGATGCAATACAACGTGCAATGCAAGGTGCAATAATTCTTGATAAAAAGTATGCGCAGATAAAGTTCAGCTGATTCTTCCATGCAAGAACTCTTACTTGCAACATCATCGGTTTGGTGCCATTATAAGAAAAAATCTAGTTAATTTTGGTTCAACAACCAACCTACTTGGTTTTGTTATCATCATTTTTAAATCGGTCTCAAAATCAAATTTTAGGTAAGGTATTTGTTCAATGCTCGTATTGAATTTTTATTAGTGGCAGCCATGATGCATAAAGTCAAGCAACGTGCAATATTCATCTATGCAATATTTTGACATTGTAAGAAGTACAATATCTTACATGTTGTCTTGCACCATGTGAAGCGGTCTTCACGAAACTAAATGTCGTAGCTCGAGGTACGTTTGAGTTTTAAATTCTAGCAGTACACTGGACATTCCTTGTTAATCTACGATAACATTTGAAGTCACGATACTTGTACTCGTCACGTCCCTTTCTTTAGAGAATCGACTTTTCTATTTTTGTTATTTTGGGATTTAGTAAATTCAAGTAGATGTGCACTTAGATACTGGTTGCTGAACAGACCGATAATAGAAGTCCGTTGGCAGGGTCGCCATGTGAAAGCTTTAAAGCGTTAGCGCAATTAAACGATCAAGTCGTGGGTTACTGTACGTCTATATTTATTAATAATGGTTTTCCAATATAACAATCGACGTAAATATACTACCAAGCATTTTATTGATGTGTTTATTGATGCTACAATTGGTCTAGCTGATAGAAGGTTTATGGATATTTGGTAAATAATAGAGTTTAGGAAAAATGCCGTAGTCAATAAGTTTCTCGTTAATTTCATTTATTACAATTATTAGTTGTTTTAATATTAAGATCATTAGGTAGTTCTTCATATGATGTTCGAGTTCTTTGGATAAATCCAAATATTGCTGTCACTCAATCATAAATTTGCAGTTAACTTCAAGAGACCACTAAATTTGGATTTTCTTCAAAAAAACTTCTTGGATTCAAATAATATTTCTCTAAATAAAAAATATTGCTTAGGCTCTTGAATATGGCTAGTTAGAATTTTTTAGATATAAAGATATATATTTCCTATTCATGTTTTACAAAAGAGGATAATGTAAGCATGACAATTACTCAGCAGCGACAGTTACTGGACAAAATAATAGCAGTTCTCTTCTCATAATTAACCACAAATTCCTTTAAAACGCATGTTTCCTTTTTTTTAGATGATATCTGTAACGAAAACTAACAAATAGCGAGAAAACCTGGGACATGTAGTATTCTCGAAGCTAATTACTTCAGAGGATATAAAGTCTTATACATTTAGTTGAAAAGTGTTCTAATAAATTGGATTTTTAAGGGGTTTAATGAGTAATAACCGATCATATATAAAATTTGTTAAGATCCAAAAGTCGTGAATCTATGGCTATTTATTGGGAAGGCATTGTGCAGTATCGCACTATTATATTATAATACCTGTCATTTTCCTTATAGATTGAATATAGATTTCAATACGGAGTCTATTACGTTGACACAGTTTTATCAGTGTTGAGTTTTAGATTCTAATATGATAAGGCTGTTGAATTATGAACTTAAATCTAAATAGCGATATTTGAAACATTACATAGAGAAACTCTTTCACTCTTTCTAATAATGTGTAAAACTTCACAATAAAATTTTGATTGATCAGCCTAAAGAGTTGCATTAATTCAAATATAATGATATAGAACAAAAATTAAAGAAATTAGTTATAAATTGTCATTATATAACTGCGAATATTATTTGATTCGTTATAGAAATTGGATTCTACTAAATAATAACAATTCGTAAAATTAGATATTAAAAATTTATATCCTATCTATGTCTGATTACACTATTCTAATTATGTTTTTTGACATACACTGAGACATACACTTAGAGTACACTCGTACTTTCTTCTTTTTCTTCTTATTATTATATAATTATTAGGTCACAAAATTCACAATTTAAGATTCAATATTAATTCATAGGTTATATTATGTTATTTTTTGAAATATTGGAATAAAATATATTTATTTCCTAGCGATGTTCAATATGTTCGATATTCTGTTTATAATAAAAATCGTCAAGGTCTTAAAATTAGCCAGTTACTGATGACATTACCTCTTCATGTTGGAAAATCTTTGACCGCAGAGCATTTTTTTCACATCTAAATAGAAATGAAGATAGATAATAATCCGCGCATCCCAAAAAACCGACGCCGGCAGATGGAACGGTATTTGCCTTCTTTGTAGTTGGTTCTCCCTTTTCAGTCCATGGTTTTAGAACGGTGCAAAATTTCGGCTTTTTTTCTGTGAAACTCGATGGAAACATCTTCACGACGCTGTTTTTGTTCAAAGTTCCAATTAATGTGCGATGTACCGCAATTTTTGCAATATTTTACTGTTGACAACGAAGGAGCATCCTCACCTGTAGAATCTAGTCCACCTTTAATATTGGTTGGGATAATGCCTTTGAAATGAAAGTATTGTATCAGATCACAATGACCAATTTTTTCAATGTTTACAAATTCACTGAAAACATACACTATTTATGGCTGCCAAACAAGTCCCAAATAATGTGATGTTTTCAAGCATATGCTGTATCGATTGTCTACTTTCTAATACAGTTGTATTTTTCAAGAAACTACCGCTGTCTATAGTCAGGCTAAGTACTTCTGGGACCATCCTCGTACATACGAATACGTCATGTCTATTTTACATTATTATAAAGTTATAATTTCACTGAAACAGTGTTCCAAATATATAAAGAATGCTTTTGTTTCTAATATGCTACAGTTATATTTCATTACAATACATAAATTTTATTTATGACTGAATATTAATTGAAAGCGAAAGTTTTCCAACTGCGGAAGAGCTTCCATGAATAGTGCAAAAGGATACTATACTGTTGACTATTCATGTAATAATAAACAGACTATTTGCTTTTGGTTTGGGTGTTTATATATAATTAGAAGACAGTTACCGGCAATAACATCAGTTCCTTCTCTTTAGTTAAAGATGAACTTTATTGTTGATTATCATGAACACAGATAGATCATCAAGGGATCCGTCATTCTCCGGTATTAAAGTTGGAGCTGTAGAATGTAGTGCTGTTCCAAAATTTCTATAAATGGTGAGTATTGATAATATTTTGATATATGTACAAAGAATGGAGACGTATTTCCAAAAAAATTACATTAATCAAACTATCGCTGAATTTATAACTGCATGATTTGATTTAGGGATTAGACAGATCACACCTGTTGTCTTTGATGAAAATAGTTTTCCTTCTAACAGTGGTGCATGAATTATGTTCATTCAAATGGAGTAACACAATATCGAATAATTTATTCAGAAAATACATCAAAAATACTGAATAATATGCATCCTAATAAACTCGTTACTTAATAATTATTAACGATAAAATTGCTCATAAATATTCAATACACATAATCTGTTTAGTAGAGCGAATAATGTTAAATTATACCACAAAAAAATTGTTCTGTTGATGAATCAATACGGTTGACAAAACAGCGCTTGGACTTCATACAACTGGAAAATTTGGATAGATAGAATATTATGAATACAATATATTTATGGATTTTGTAATGAAAAATTTGATCTCCAACTTATTTTTTTAGAAACATAAAACACATCACCTTGCAGATTCAGTTGGATTAATAAGTACTTTTGAATACTCAAATAATAGGCAATAATATCTTAACATGTAATGTAACTTTAATACGGCACAGCTTTCTGGCCCTTTCTCATACGATTGTAGATAATTTCAAAATATGGATACTAATGATGACTATAAGCCATCAAATTCTCAAATTGTTATTCTAGAGGAGAAAGGAGACACTGAACTTTATCACATTAGTCAATCACCGTCTATATTGTGCAGCAAAAAATTTCTGTAACATAAGTTACATAACACCAATAGACATTTTCATTTCGGTTGCAAGATAATTTTCACGTTTCAACGAGCTTCGCATACTTTCTATCTTATTGCTTGTGTTTAGCAAAATAATGTTGAACATATCTTTATTACATATTATATTCCATAAACGTGTTAGGTATGGAAAGAAAGAAAGAAAGAAAGAAAGAAAAAACCAGATGATATAACAATGTTACTTTTGGTTTTATTTTTACCCCCAGTCGGAAATATAGACTATTTTATGCGATCTTTTCCAAATCATGTTTAATGGTTACGGTGTTGTAGCCTCTGTTGTTCTTGAGTGTTTATTTGAAACTATTGTGTCGTCATATAGATAAGAAAAATCATTTGAAAATTCTTTTTCCTAATTTTAGTACATTATATATAGTCCAAAATTTTTTCAACAGCAAAAAAACTTTACATACATTGAGTTGTATTTATTAAAAGAACATCCCTCTTTATCTGCTAGATCATACAAAAATTCTTCATTGTCTATTATTTATACCAGTTCCCATGGCTCAATAATCGCGGCTTCTCTACACTGTTATAGATACCAAAATCATAACGGTATAGGTGAAATTTAAAAAAAAAGAGCATTCAAACTAAATGGAATTCAAGTGAAAATCACGTGGATACCTTCGCTGGAAAACTTTAAAGTGTATCGCCATCAATGGCTGCCATGTGGTTTTTGGATGGCCATCACGTTCTAATCATATATTAGAAATTTATCCTGTAACGGTACAGCCACGTATCACCCACGCGGCTGAAACATGACAGAAGATGGGAGTATAGTATAGTAACAAATTTTCGCGTTATTTTTCCCGTTCGATCTCTGTCTTTATAATTATGAATAATACATTTTCTCAAACTCGTTGCTTTGTGTCTATGTCGATATATATTTTACATAACTAAATATATTTATAAACATAACAAAGTACAGCTCATTGTTAATTGAAAAAGTGTAATTGAGATGTAATTCAGTGAGAATTATAAAGATTTTCAGTTTGCTGACAAATATCTTCATATTTTTAATTATACATACAAGTGCCGTGAAATTTATTTATATTAATTGTGATTGGACAAAATTGATAGGTAATGATCTATCACATATATTTTGTGTACCTACTACTGATGATAAGTGAACTTTTATTCAGAAGCCTGTTGTATGCTTGATATAATGGCGACATCATTTCTCCGTATAAATATGACTACTACAAAAATATCCACTTTAAAGTAACTCTCACTGTGATGTTTCAACCAAATATGATTTTCATTGAATTGGTGCTTGTGAAAAAAAAGATAATCAATCACATGATACCTAAGCCACTTGATATAAATATAATGAAATCTGGTCGACTTTCACCAGTGAATGTCAACATTCTCATAGTCGCTTGGTGTACGTTCAAAACATTTACTGCATACTCGTATTTCTGACTTAAAGTCAACATTCATCATGCACTAATGGTGCTCTTTCTGAGAAAATAACTCAAAACTTAAAGTTCAGAACTTACTCAATTATACAGTACGTTCTAAATGAGAAAATATAATAATAGTAATAAAAAACTTACTAAATTGAATTAAAGACGTTGAAGATTGCAAGTCCTCTAAATATTTTTCTTTGGAATAAGTTTTTCGGTATGACCACTGCTAAAAAAAGTATTACCAGTTTCTTCAAGCTGTCTTTCAATTCCGAAACTATTGACAATTTCTTCAAGTTGTTCTTCGGTTTAGATATTTACCATTTGTTTGCTAGGCAAAAAAGACGATGTTATGCCTCTTTCCGCTTTAATGTCAAACATGGCTTCATTACCGCTTTAGCGTATTCCTGCGGTATGTTGAGTTTTTTGCAAATTGAACTAACCATTTATTTGTATCGTAATCGTTTATCCATGCAGTTAGCATATTCTGTATATCCTGGTTGGCCCTTTCAACTGAGCCATATACTGAATTCTACATCATTGTTTGATTACAATATTACTGCAACATTAATTGTTAAAAATATTGGAAAAACGTGATATGCTACTTCTTCCACCCTCTTAGTTTTCAAAGGTCGTAGTTGAACAAACTCAATTAAATGATCTTTATACACCATCATGAACATAAATATCATCTCTGTCTGATTCTGTATCTATAGAATCTAGTTCCACAGTAATACTTTTTTTAGGTGCACTGTGTTTCATTTGACTGTTTGCAAAAATTTAAATACATTACCATTTCGTATGTAATATTTTTGTATTTATTTTGAGGCTCTCTAAGTATACTCTTTTCCTCCGTGGCCTATTCAGGTATGAATTTCATATAGTATACTGCGCAATTACTCATTGATTATATAATATATATAAATATGATATTTGTTTCTGCTGGTTTCAAACATACAATCTACTTCACTTCATCATTAATTTTCAAAACGTCAAAATGTTTTGATCGTCTGTAATCCAAAGGTGTGCTGTACTTAGTTTTAACAGAAACCACTTCATAAGGTATTCTAAAATACTTTTCTTGAGATAAACGAAAACAATTATCTTTTCGTTTATCCGCAATTAAGGCATTTATCTTTCCAAGAAAAAAATTACCCTTCACTGTAATATCCATTCTGTATAAATTAGGATAGAGAAAACGTTGCTCTCACAATCAAACTTTGCATAAAACAACTGACAAAGCTGACGTACTCCAAGCAAAACAATAGATTTGGTGAGAAACTGTCAGTCGTCACTTTGACGGCTCCTCAATTTTCGAACTCTACCAGACCATATCTGTGATTATGGACATACACCGGTGAGGTTCCCACCGACGTATTTGGTGTTTGTTGGCATTTGCCGACGAAAGTCGACATTCTCCATTTTCGGTCTCCCACGTTAATATATACATGGTAACCTCAAAATTGTTTACCTATTTAAAAAAAACTCTCTGACTAAGTAGATACCGATTTGGAGTGAGTATCAGTTTCAAGTAAATTTGAAGAGTGATAATAGTGAATTTAATTTTTTATCAAAATCACTTCATTCAAATGGCAAAAACGTACCTAACAACTACCAATTACTGCCACCAATAAGTGACGTAAATTAGAAGTAACCAGAAAAGTGACTAAAACGTTGCCGCAACTTTTATTATCACTTCATACTCAAAATGACTTTGCAGTTATAATCTGGTGGTACAATCTGGGGATCACCACAATCGTTTTTCACTTGAAACTTAAATGTACTTACTCATTTGGATCAACAAAATAACGTTTTGATCACTCTAATTTTCACCTGGATGGCTTGAAACAACAAAGTTATTTTTCAAAGTTAATTAAACGTTCTGCACATTGTTTATGAATATTATGAAGTGGATTTCTCAACAAAGCTGTAAAACAATTTCTGCAATTACTTTTACCAATTCGTTCTTTTTCCTACCACTATTTATTTAAAAGTAAAACTTACTGTGCTACATATAATTATTTATATACTAAAAATATAATTCTACGGAATACAGATTACAGAATACTCGAACCAAAAGAAATAAATAAATAGAATTTCCTATAAATTATTAAAACGAAATACTGTAATAAACCACCTTCCATAACAAAACGTTCGTCGCGCTTCCGCCATTTATAAAAAAGAGATTAGAGACACCTCACGAATTCACCAAATTTTGAAATTTCATTGTAGCTGGACAGGGCCAGCCTAAGGATCCATTCCACTAGTTTGTTCATAACAATATTTATTCCTGAAAATTCATCATGACTTTTCTATAAAAAGGACGTACACGGAGAAACCAATTCTACTACTATTGAATATCAAATGGCTAATTCGTTTGGTTCATTGCAGGAAGAAGAGTTACGAGCCAGTGGAGACCCCAAATTCCAGCATCTCAGTGAAGAACTACACGTAGAAATAAGTGCTTTCGCAACACCTGCAGAAGCACATGCTAGAATTGCCTATGCATTAGCAGAGGTTAGAAGATTTTTGGTACCGGTAAGTTTTTGACCTCTATATCGTTGAATGCAAACAACTCAAATCGATTAATAAAAATACGTTTTTTGAGATATTTATCAAATAATAACATCATTACATTCTAATAGAAATACTGTAATAAATCATTTTTTCAAATCCCTGCTATTATTGGTTGTTCAATGCTATTTTCAACTAGATATGAAGATGATCCTTATAACATAATGTCTATGTTGTGTATTGTGCTAATTCATTTGTCCTCCAAATTTAATTTAAAATTTTTCTAGCGGTATATCCGAAGTTGCTATTTTCATTTTCCCTTTATGATGTATTGAGTTTATCTATTTATCTCATACCACACTCTGACACTAAATTTTCTATACAAAATTTCATTAGTGAACCACATGTAGAAATGTGACCTACCACTGATAGGTGTCGGTGAGCAGCCGTCAAAGAAATAGTAGCGTACGTAACTAATGTAATAGATATTCTGAATGTCGAAATATTGAGTGTAAAATCTTTCCCTTTCAAGATATTATACTTTTATATTTTTAGTTCAATATAACTTGGAATTTGAATAAAATTTAGTAAGCATATTGATAATCTGTAATAGTTATTTATGTAACAAGTACAAAAATTAAGTGTTTATTGCACGCGATGTCAATTTCTCTAACGAGGCCGTTAGGCTGAGTTTGACAACACGTCGAGTGGAATAAACACTTTTCACAATTTTTGTAATTTTCAATATTAATATTTCTTAGTGAATTATTGGGACGTAATTTTGTGAATTTACGGTATAGAATAGATTATTGATAATGAAATGATAATAAAATAAAATCCGCAATTCTTTGAAACGTAATACATTCTCACAAAAAAAGGACTAAATATTCCGCTCATTTGAATGGATAGGTTTGTCTTGATAAAAAATCTTTATTGTTATATGTAAATGTTTATGTAAATATTTATTGCACTAGTGCACTAAAGATCCATTTTTTCAGTAAATATAGTTCAATAATGTTGTGTTTCAGTGGAATATTGAGTTTAAGTACAACAATAGTAAAATTATTGTAGGTAGTAAGCTCTCTCCGATCCTTAGAAATACGTCCAAAACTAATTTAAATGAAACACAACCTTTAACGTCTTCAATTATTTTTCGTAAATACATCGTTACCTAATCCATAATTCCAACAGGTTATAGGCCTAGGTAACGTTCTTGATTAATGAAAAATATTAAAATACAAAATAAATTTCAAAGTGCAATTGCTAATTAGTAAGTGTCAAATGAAAGCAAGTGGTTGAGTGGAAATAGCTATTTCCAATTAATAGAATTGTGTTTAATAAACAGTATGGAACATTTAAAAGCGAAAATAATCATTCTTCTAACGGGAAAGATCATGATATATGGAAGTTTAGAATCCTCAGTCTTTTAAGTGAACTCGAAGTGAACCAGTGCATCCTAACAGTAAGTGAATGAAATCGGGTTCAACCGCAAAAAATGTCTTAATTGAGTACTTGTCCCATTTTAATTAAGTTATGTAAGACCGGAATCGACGACAGAACAAATTTTGCCGTACTAGATAATATCTTTGAAAATAAAAAGGTGCAGGGAAACAACTCAGAACTCATAAGAAGTTTTTAAATTTAAAATAAGTAGGTGACACAGATCTGTGTAACATTTCATGCAATTTGATATCAGAGTTAGCATAAACTATTTCAGAGGTTGGGAAAGTGGCACAACAATTAGTGATTTTACCAACTTCTTTTAATGGCAATCGAGACTTTACCGGAGGATAATATCAAGTTAAGTTTGGTAAAAACACGATTATCACATCATAATAATGGATAAACTTGTGAACGAAAATCTTGACACAAGAAAAAAGTTTCTGTCTGTGGTGCAGACAAATAATGTCGTAAAACGAAGTTTTAAGAACTTTATAAAATCGTCGAAACATCATCATAAAATTGTCAAGCCGAAGTAGATTGATGCATATAATAAAAAGTATATCGAATGTCATGATTGCGGAAGAAGATGGCATGATAAAAATAAGTGCTGTTACTACATAAAACTGTGAAGCCTAAAGACAACGTAGAACGACAAAGCACCATTCAAGCCATCCTAGTATCCCCACAGGAAGAAGACGGATTTGCAACATGGCTGGAGCCTTTCAGTTAATAAATGACGGAAATCAAATTTCTTTTTCATTAGATTCTTGCAAACACCCATTAAGATTTCTATTGTGAATAATGAAGTCTTCATCACCGAAACTAAAATGGGGTCCAAAGTATTGAGGAACAATATGGGTGTTTAAGGAAAAATAAAGTGATTCTGAAGTAACAGTAAGCCGTAGTGATAAAATGGTCAACTAAAGATCAATCTATTAAGCATGAAGCAAAAGCTTTATCAATTATTCAAATAATGTATTTAATTCGAAATATCGGAAAAGATAAGTTTAATGAAATAATAATTAAGCAATTCGTGAAAATAAGTGAATGATTTATGAGAATCTTGCATAAAACAAAGAATACTTAGAAAGATCATTATTTAACATACATTCAGATGTATGTAGTCCTATTGCGCCTTCTGCGATAAATAATGGAAATTTACTCATTAATTCATAACTTAGAAATCAATCTGATTTATTTACAATGTTTAAAGATTATGTTGAATGAAACATAATCTTCCAATTATTAATGTCTTTCATTATTTTTAATAAATATACCGTTACCTAATCCATAATCCTACCAATAAAGAATTTGAAAAACTCACTACCATCTCGCCTTAGTTTTTAAAAAGAATGTAGAAGGTTCCTATGTGTTCTCTGCTTTGTTTAATAGAATGAATTCAACATATGCGCTTAATCCTACGGTGCTTAATATGCCGATACAATGACCACATAGCCACAGCTCATTAAAGATTCATTATTTATTATTCAATAACCTCGTGGCACGACAACTAAACAACTGATTGTTTAACCGGCAAAATTTCGATGTGTGTGCAAGTAACCTGCTACCAATAAAAAATCGACCGATTTTATAAAAGCCCTCCAAAATCAGTGTTATTATCATTTCACACTTTCAATAGAAAATATTTCTTAATTTACAACAACAATCAACAAACTCAACCCACATATATATAATTAACAACGTCTTTAGTAACATTGGGTAATAATTCCTTAAATTTGGTTAAAAATAATTTTTTTGCGTGCTTCTTCCGTAACATAGACTGAATATGAGAATTATATAAACTACTTCCTATCTTGCTAACGATAAAATATATTCCACTTATTATAAAAACTCGCGCATGATAGATACAAGATCTTTATTTAAGTAATGTGCTCTAGATAACAGGCAGAGGCAATGATAGTATTAAAACTACATTAATAGTCAATTCAAAATTGTAACATTTCTTGGACACGAGTTGTCATTAAAATTTTTAAAGCTAGTGTCACAATTAAAAACTCCACAATTATTACACTAATTACATCAATACTAACATCTAGGTAACTATCAGTATACATATGTATACATTTTGTAAGCGTTCGAATTACTTGTATAACATATTTAATAATCAACTAACTCAACTACTGTGAGCTCCTGCCTCATATTCCTGAACATTGTAGGACTTTGTGTGTCTAGTTATAGTTTTGTTTGTAGAGAAATTTCCCTAAAGCGTAAATACTACTGCAATTTTTGTTTCATAAATATGTTCAATAATAGATCGTTATTCAATGGATGGAACCATCCACAATCCTTTATATGTACATCAAGCTATGACCGGCACCGTCAGAAGGAATGCGGCCTTCATGGCTCATGGCACTGACGAACGTTGAGAGAAATTTCGATATTTATGAATAGGATATTTTCAAATATAAAATTCACAACTTGCATATATTGATAAATAACAAGAGTATTTTGGTCATCTTAGATATTTTGAGTAAAAAAAACCATAAAAAATATTAATTAAGAAAAATATTAAGACATAAAGAAGTGTTGGTAGAATTTGAAGATGTTTTAAAAATTTGCTATTATTTTGGATGCTTTCCACATATAGGTTTAGCAATATTTATATGAAAATAGAGAAAGACCGGAGATTAAATGGATGGAAAAAACTTTCTATTCCCACACAGTACACACAGAAAATCTCATACAAAATATGGTGTTTTAAATTCGTTAACTGTGAAGACATTAATTTAAAAATTCTGAGAGACACGATCCGCTGGAAATGCTGAATACACTGATTGTTCAAATGACAATATCTTAGTAGTGTAAGAGATCAACAATCCAGGAACCTCAATTCGGCGTCGTGGACAAGAATTCCAATTTTTTTTTTCAAGAAGCTGTTTACAGCGTATAATCACTAAAAATCTGTGTCTCCATGCCCACAAAATTCAATTAATATAACAACTGATGCCTAACGACCATGCATATGAGTTTGTTTGTTTGAATGGACGAAAAATCTTTTTAAGCTATGAAGCACGTTTTCACCTTAATGGGTTTGTTAATTACCGCTTTTGTTTATGATGCATCTACATCGCAAAATTGGATCAAATTTTTGAAAAAAGAGGCCGGTCAAGCAGTGACTGCTATTGGTGCTCGATTTCACCAGTTTTCTTTTTACTGAAAATAGATATTTATGTGGCCAATATATGGTTTAAAAAAAACGATATCATGTGTCTTACAACCTATGAAATACATTTCCAGGTCGTGTACACTCTCGTTTCGGTGATCAAAATTGACTCCCCTTGATCATGTAACTCAACACCATTAGATTTTTTCTATGGGTTTATTTAAAATAACAAGTTTAATTGTAAATTAAGAAGCCCACTACGACGCTTGCATTAAAAGAGAAGACTCTACGTTGCATCGATGAAATTCAGTCACATTTATGCAAAATAGTCATGGACATTTTCGACAGACGAGTACGTATGTGCAAAGATGTGAATGCCATTTGTCCGATGGGTTATTACATAAATAAACCTATCATATGTACTTTATGTTTAAAAAAAATACAATCAAAAGACTAAAAACTTTGTTTTTTATTTAATTTAAATTTTGCGTTAATTTTAAGGTACCCATTATTATCCACTTGTCTACCTATACTTTTGTTTCACATACTCCACACACTTTTTCCATTTTTCTGATTTAAGACAGAGAGTCTAGAAAAATGGATAAACATTAGTTATTTTGAATGGGGTTTTTTTTTTCAAACAACAAAAGTCCTTGATATCGAGTCAAATCAATTTAAAAGATATGGGATCGGGAATACAATAACAGAATACAAATTTTCTAGTTTTTTAAATTTTCTCAATTCAATTAAAAAAATATGATCCTTATTATAAATTGGATTTTCATTCGAAAATTATGGAACGTACTTTTCTCAAAATTTAAAAAATCCGGGTTTTTGCTTGTAATTATCAGTTCCTATTCAATAATTGGATGGTCATGTCACGAATTTCTAAATGTATCTCTTTTTATCAAAATCATGAAATGTTTTCCAATTGGTGATTCGATTTTGATTTGTTTTAAATCAGAACCCTTAAAAAGACTTTTTCTCATATTTCGTTTTGCAAGTCTCTCGTTATTTTTCATATCTACAACCCCCAAACATATTCACAATTTCCAGTAATTTTTCTCAACTTCATAGCATTTGAAGTCATTTTCCTTATCCATGCATTCATGTGTTGTTTCAGATCTTTCTTATTTGGAAAAAACAAACTCGCGGTTTTTGAGCAGTATGAGTACTTTACACCTTTATCTGGTGAACCTGAATTGTTTATGTATTCTGAAGTAAGAATAACTGAATGTTGAACTTCTAGACACTTCTTGACAACAGTACAATGAGCGATAATTATTACGATTTTTCTTTATCAAAGAGATCAAAGAAAAGAGTATGAAGATCACGCTTAGTCTCTTTTTTTTAAATACCTACTATAGAATAAAACTTATTAACCCTTATTGTTACTGCCATTGTCGTAAAACCCATTGCGCCGGCCGTTTTACTTTTGTCTGACCGCAAACGTTCCAAAACTTTTGATCTAAAAACGTTCGAACTCATGACATTACGTTGCTGAACAATCATATTTATTTGAAAATGACCGGAAACATTGTAGAAGAAGACTCTCCAATTTTCAAAATCAACACACTCATTGACTCATGTATCAGACAGAATTTGTGATGAACGTGATAACTCAAATTCAGATAATATAGACTTTGGTCAAATTACGAAAAAATAAGACAGATCTATCGCCAATTTTTGCGTCTCTGAAGGATTATCCCAGCAAATTATGTCAGAACAAACTATATCATTCAAATTTCAGTATTTATGTCGTTGAAAACAATTATTCTATCAGCCAATCTTCATGAATATGACAAATGGAGATCTTTTACCATTGCAAGAAAAAAGAATAAGGAATAACTTTTATCCCAAACGAAAATGTTTTCTCGAGTATATTTCAAAAAAAAATTAGGAACAGCCTCAATTATATTCCATTTGTCCAATCTTCCCATGGAATGAAAATAATGCTGCAAATATATAATCCGCAAAAAGGCCCCGAATCAGGAACTTATGAGGCGCCAAAAAGACGACGCTGTTAGTAATATCACCAACTTAATACGAACATATAATGTAGCACTAATATTAGTGACGAATGGACATTGCTGGATATGTTCCGTCATTATTCAAAAATAATTTATGGAAACTGTCTCCTTAAAGATATGGAGTATTAATAAGAATATATTTGCATTTATTCATTTCATGAAGATAATAAACGCTCTAAATGTAGATAATTGATTAATACACAGAAGTGCACCAATGCAATACATCCCTTTCTTTCTCAGTTGAAGTGAGATTGTTATAAATTGTTCCGTATTTTTGTTGAAATATATACCACCTATTGTTTTTAACAATAAAATGGCAATATAAGTATGAATAAAGTCTCACAAACTCGTTCACTTGTAAAAATATCGGAGTTTCGTTTGATCAATGATACAGGTCTTGAATACTCAAAACATTGCCTGAATTGCGATATGCAATTCAAAACAAGAGGCTTGAAATGTTTACTGCAGGTGTTGAGCTCGTCCATATATAGATTTACGCACAGCAGCTATTTGACGGAATTTGGTTGAAAGTTCATAGGGGCAGTGTTCTGTGACAGAGGATTACATAAATTGATCGCATTGATCTCGATATGACAAATATCTTCAATCCGGTGGAGGCTATGTTTAAATATAACTGAAAGATTGTTGCGATAGAGCGACTTTAGAACTATAAGCCATATGAGCCACGTGCTAACGCGGTTGATAAGGTATAAATAGATCAAGTTGGAAAATTAACGTACCTGGTAACCATAATAAACAATAAACGGGATCCTAACGTGGAGATACGAGCAAGAATAGTGAAAGCGAGAATCAATTTTATGACACTCAGAAATATTTTGCAACAATGATTCTAATCTTGATCTGCCTATGATGATGGCTTGGTTGGTTGGTTGGTTGTTTCCCTTATTTTGAAGATAAGTTGTGTTGATAGAGATACAAACCCAAGTTCATAGTCCATGAACGTATGAACAAAACTGAAAGAGCCAGCCCTGTACAAAACCATCGTTTCATTAGGTAATGCAAGGCAAAATAATGGTAAATCAACAACATAGTTATTTCGCCAATCAGTAAGTATGAGTAAAGCAATGATAGTCAATATGATAATGGTTACGGCATACGAAGAAGGTGAAGAAGAAGAGGTTCGTGTGATTATTATAGTTTATTTTGATTTATTCACTTTGCAGTTTCATCAAATGATAATCATATGAGTAAAGAAGAGGTGATTTTCATATGAGTAATGATATTTTTCTAAATTTCACAGGTGTGACCAACTTTGTTACTCAAAAATAATTCAATATTTTCATATTAACATTATGTTCTCTAAATAATCTTTAGAGGCAACCAAACAAAAGCACCTTTTGTATGTAATTGATTCATGTCCTCCGCTTTAGATTTTCAATGTTTTCCAGATGAACTAACACATTGTAATAGGCTTCATGATGTAATCAAAAACTGATCTTACGGTGATGAATATTCACAACTCTATTTAGGAATACTGGCAACAATTTAGATGTAATTGATTGTAATGTGAGAAAAATGAAAATCGATTTTCAGAATGAAATTTTTGCGATATTCGTGTGCCTACTAACTTAAAACTTAATTGTCTGCCACATCATTTTCTTAATTTTGTAAGAGAAAGTATCACCTATGTATTTGATAGGTATACGGGGTACATCCAATATATTTTTGGATAGTCTCTACTAACGCATTATACTTCGAAACTAATAACGGTGGAACAAATTTATGACCACTATTTAAAGCAAAAAGAAATTACCTCCCTAACTACATGCATGACGAATTTCAAATTACAGTCCTTTCGAAGAACAAGACGCTGATCCACACATATGGTTGGTATTTCAATTATCAAATCATAATTCGTCGACCAGTGTCGATCTAGTAGAATCCGTCAGCATGGTGAAATCTGCAATTCGAATCGAGTAAGTGCTACTTTTTGGTTGGTGTAACATCCACGCACCAGAATGTGTGAATTTTGCATGCTAACGTCTTCTATTTGAATATTCACACGAGGCGACTTTCCATAAAACTCAAGAAAATTGTGAAGTTTGAGAACATTCGTAATTTTCATTACACAAAAGTTTATTCTGATACACATAGATACCACATAGTGTAGCTACGCTTATACAGTTATTGATCCACAATTCCTACTAAGATATTAGAACTTTTGTGTGCGTGCATATCAAACTGATTTCGTAATAATCCTATAATTCAAATTATGTGGATACCGTATTAGGATATTTGTTAATTAGTATTCAACTGAAGCAACAACTATAATTTATCAAGCGCTGTTGCAGCTCTGAGGCCAGCCGCCACATGTTTTATTGCATGACATAGCTTCTTCAATCCTGAAATCAAAGGTCATTCAGATATTTCTTTGAAATATACCTCCCTACCCAGAGCCCTCTTGAATTATATTCAGTTTGTTATATTCTTCTCAATTCGTCTTCCCAAGAGATGGCACGTTTACTTCTTAAGAGGCTGAATAGTAGAAGAAATAAGACTAAGTCTCAAGAAAAAAGAAAGAAGAAGGAGAATTCATCTTGTGTTGAAATTCGATAATGTCCAATTATTTCATTCATTACAATACTATATATTTAACTCAGTAATTATACTGCTTTATGATAGTCCACGTTGGTTGTTGTAGGCCTAATATGATGACGTCGATTTATAATATGCTATTAGAAGTACTGTATCATTATTTATATTTATTTTTTATTAGAAAAATAAGAACAAATTGTATGGTCCATACAAAAACTTACATAAGCGAACAGCAACAAAGACCGTAAGTAGATAGCTCGTAAAAGATAAAATAACATACATATGAATTGTGATATCAAATCTTGAGACATCCAATATATATGTATATGAGAATAATATATGCTAATATTAGAATAGAATTTTCATTCTTTTATAATGAATTATTACATTTACATTGTTTCTTATAATAAATGATAATATTTGCATCAGTATAGATTAATCTGTAGAGGAATCTTGGTGAATTTTTTTTCGAGTTTTTATTAATGAAAAAAATCAGCAAATTCATTGAAATTATTATTGTCGTCAGGTTAGATTTGTAGTTGTGAGTGAAGCTATGAGTATGTATGTAGTGGAATTGTACTGATTAAAAAATTGATTTTGTTATATGAAAAATTTATAAGAGATGTGATGTGTGCTAAGTTGTATTCTTTTTGATCTTGTATTTCCACATCACATTAATCAACCAAACACTTGCATAGTTCGTTAGTTCAATTATATTTTAAATTTCTATTAGCAGATTATCTTAGTTGAATTGAACGAATTTTCAGTGACCAAAGCTCCCGTTTAATTAAATCTCCTTGGCAGAATCGGGTTTTTGCTCACATTTTTTTATATTGATTGAAAACAGAGAAAATAAAGTAGCTTCCAATACTGTTATTTATTTGAATAAGCAGAAATTTATTTTTACATATGAATTTTCGTTGGTACCCGATCTATTAGCATTCGTTTTTGTCTGATTAATTTCGAATTTGTTCCTAGACCGACAGGATCTAAAAACTACAAAGTTTTTAGAATCGCGTTCTTGGAAAGAAAACATTGATATCGAGGTTGTAGGGAGCGTGCTCTTAAAGTATCTTATTGTAGAACTCTTTTAGTAATTTTCATTCTCTCTGACAGATCCCCGTGTTGTTCTGTGAACATTATGAATAAGCTTAAGTATTCTAATAATTTTAGCGCTTGTGAATATTAGGTCCCAAAAAAGTTCTTAGTCAATTGAATCAAAGATATTTGTGAAATAGTTGTATGCAATTATTTTCCTGGTGTAGATATTTATTTTTTATTACTGATGAACTAAACTAACAGCTTATGTATTTTTTAAATCCTCTTGGCATTTAGGTACCAATTCATTTCTGTCTATGAAATCTGTAATTTTGTTGGAAAAGAGTTGGATACATAGTTTTGTCTCAAGGTCTTGTTATTTCAATCTTGTTATTTGAATAATTTGAATTTGAATAATCTATGGGATCCTCCTTGTGTACTATTATTCGATGGTTGCTTGTCAAGTTTTGAGATAGACAAATAAAAACTTATATTTATAACTGGATATGGCTTTATTGTTTTCCAAAATATTCGTAATTGAGATCAACACACTTTAACATACGTTTGAACCAATTGTAGAAGCATTTTTTCAATTCCGATTGAGTTACCTCCAAAACATGTGATTTGAACGCATCAACCGTTTCTTCAAGTGTAGAAAAACGTTGACCTCGCAATTTATTATTTATTTTTAATCTACGGAAATAAGAAAAATCATCGCATGCCAAACAAGGACTGCACGGCGAATGACCCATTGATTTAACTGTTTTGAAATCATAGGCATAGATTCACGATTATGCGGTATCTAATGTAAACAAATCTTATTGACAGCCAAATGTTCATTTAATATTGGATTTATACGATTTTAACTAACTGCTTCAATCTCACGGTATATTACATGACGATTTTGGAAAACCTCCACGAAATTCATCCTGTAACGAAGTGCGACCACGATTGAATTTGGAAAACCAGTGAAGCAAGGTTGCTCGAGATGGTGCATCATCACCAAAAAACGGAGCTGTTGGTTTAATCCACGTTGAAAGTCATATAAAATCATCGCGCGAAATATTAGCGATTTAATGTCATTTTTTAAACAAGATGAATGTTTCAAGTATCTGTAAACAATTCAAGTAGTACTCGAATGACATCACGTTCTGAGTAGGTTTACCATTAAAAATGTCAAACTTCATTATGGCAATATCGGATTTGACATATTCACATCAGTGTTGCCATATCTCATAACTCAAGTACCAACCCTTGTATTATTATATATCAATGTCGCCCGCTATTGTATTAGGTATTGGAAAATTGACATACCTAAAAGAAATATGGGAAAATGAGAAGGAAAACTAAAATTATTACATAAACGTAAAATTCTATTCAAGACAATGGAAATGATAGACTGAAATTGAATAGTTGAATGTGACTATGAAATATAACAAATGTAAAAGCCTAGCTAAGAATGAAATTAAGATATCCAAAACATTCAGTTTTTTTTTAAACACCGAGCTGCTTCAGAAACAATAAAAACATAATTTTCGCTATAAACTTGAGTGTGAATAAATGAACTTCATATGGAACATTATTTACATTAGAACTTATTAAACTTCACAATCTAATTCCATACATCCTGCGAGAAATAAAATTTTTCCTTAACAGATATCACTGCTTCGCACGTTTTAATGCGTATAACAAATTAAACAAATAATTGTATTCCCATATGAAACATAACACATTTCAATAATTGAAACATATTCTCTATAGACCTATCTTCTCCACTGGAAACAGAGAGATAAACTCATGTTATTTAAGCCATTACAGCAATAACTACATATGAGTTATATGTGAATTAATGTTCAAAGCACCCTAGTTACATTTCGAATAATTTTGAATGTGTTTATACCATTAAAATGAATATTTATCATAAATTACACCGTTTATTTTTGTGAAGTTCCTCTCTTCAACATACCGGCTCATAATGAAGCTATTTTCTAAGAAATAAACAAGATAAAGGGCGTCGAAGAAAAAATTACGATTTTGTCGCAACTACTGGCAACATTGTATTGAAATTTTAAACGAATATGTTATGGACGCTGATCCATCCAAGTTAAAGGGTTCGTACCAAGTAGTATTGAACATAATTTTTTCAATATTAGATTTATCATACAAAATTTCAAGTGAAATTGAACACCATTTAATTTTACACCAAAAAATTGCTCTTGATAAAACTCGATACTATGTACCGTTTTCGGAATATTTTTATTTGAAATTATGAAGTAATAACCTATGCTGGTATGAAGTAATGAGAAATGTATTAATTTAAACAAAAATCATAAAATGAAAACTTAAAAAAAGGCTAATAAAATACATAGAATTTAATTAGAGTAGGTGTTCAAAATGTCCTCCGTTTTCACAAGTCTATCCTTTTTTCTAAAAAATCCATGAATCTTCTTAACTGTAAGGAGTCAGCTATAAGATCATTGAAGGACGTTGAATTTTGTCTTTCAATTCTTGAGGTGAATTTACCTCTGTGAAATAAACTTTTTCTTTAAGATACAACCAAAGTGTGTAATCTAAGAGATTAAAATCGCATGATCGAGGAGGCCAATGAATCGGTGCTTCTGTACCTCTACCAATCCATCAATTCGGAAAATGGTTACTCAACCAATGAAGACACCTCCTATGAAAGTGCGAGGGAGCTCCATCGAGCAAAAAAATAGAGATATTCTCTCGTTTAGCGTAAAATCTTCTGATAAATCGAATAAGTGATTGCTTAAAAAATTCAGGTACATATCACCATTCAAATTTCCAAGTAGAATATAATTAACTATTATTTTGTTACCTAAAGCTGCTGCCCAAACATTAATATTATTAATATTATTAATATTAATATTGATAATAATAATAATAATATTTTCTTTATTAATGGTTCTTTGGGCTAGCCGAATTTATTTTTTCACGTCTCACATTCCCAGTTTCTCGTTCAATGGCTGTAAACTTATTTTTACTTGCTAAGTTTCTTCAATGAAACTTTTCTGTATAACACGTAACAGCTACACTAGAGTTTCCTAGAGTTTAATTTAACAAGTAGCAAAGTTTCATGAATGTAATTATTATTGACTTATTGACAAGATAAATAATTATGGGTACTCAACTATTGGGGGCCTCAGTATGAAATAAACAACAGTTTGAGTCCCAGAACCGCAATATATGATCATCAAATTGTAGTTTGTTTCATACTAAGGCTTCCAATAGCTCAGTTCCCATACTTATTTAATTTTGAAAAACAAGATCCTTTACTTATTAGACTTAATTTTTGTGGAACGAAACAGGACACGAAAGCATTCAGTTCTTTTTTTTTAAATCTATCCGTTTGATCGATCCCACTTATCCGATAAAACATTTTAAATTCACATAATGTTTATTAATTGATAATAATAATAATTGAAACTAAAATGTGTATAATATTTCTCAGTTTTCTATTTTTTCTAGAGACGGGATCAACCTTTTTTGAAATATTCGATATTTGAAGTGCCATGCTATTTATGAAGTATTTTTTTTATTTGATAATACGCATCAACCGCGTGGGTCATTAGCGTAATTAAGGTTCAGTAATGCAGTTTTATACATAAATTAGCTTAAACTATAAAAGTCTCAGAACATCTATCTATTTTCAAAAGTCTTCTAAATAATGCATATCGCATTAGGATCCTGGAGGATCTAGTAGTTCGCCAGAAGGTTGCCCCTTTTGTCGTTTCTTTGTTGATTTCACTAGAAGATTTGAACTCGAAAAATGAATAATTGGATTGTCCGTGTCTGAGAAAGATATTTGAAGGTGTGATAAGAGCTTCGTCGCCAGTTTCGTGTACCTAGTTTTGATAGATCTGTCTTCAAAATGTGGTTGAATTTTGGTGGGACATGTTCAGCAATAGCCTGTCTTGCGTATTCCATAACTACTGGATTAGGAACCGCATCTTTTTTCTTTTTTAGTTTTCTGGACTCTGTTACTGCTCCCATAGAACTTTTTTTTGGAATGACTTAGGATTTTATTGAGATACAATAAGTGAGTGAGTGGTATTGGATTCAATATTTGGCGTTATGGATCGAATTGTAGTTGTACAATGAACTGCTTGTCCCAATACTTTACAAGCGTAACATATCACAGAATCGTCTGCGAGTAATATTCTATAGGAGTTACTGTCGTGTGTCTCTAAGATTGATTCTGGCAGTGTTTTTGTTGGTGGGTTTATCAATACATGTAGTGTGAAATTATGAATTTGGATGTATTCAGGAATATTGGTATTTATTCTTAAAAAAGACAATAACAAGAGTGGTTTGATCTCAAGCTATTTAGCCCGTTCGATATCGAATTATGAGGGATTGTAGGGCTCACATATGATAATATAAGCTATACTGCTGGTGAAACCAGTCCTCTAGCCAGTGAAGTTTGGCCATTCACTTCCATTTTTCCATCTCGACTATACTAGGACTGGTTATATATACACATCCCGTTGTGGGATAACTTTGAGGTAAATAGAATATTTTTTGGTTGAATCATTTCTTCTGAACTTTTTTATTATTGATTGCCAGCAAAATAATTGTCTGTTTATTTTATAAAAATTGTTATTGAGTCAGAACTGAAGAGTAGAAGTTTTGATTACTTATGTAGTCAGAAGTTTCACCAGGTATAATTTCCATATCTGTTGTTAGGAGCCTGATTGCGTGAGTGTCTTTCAATTATTATTTATCATATCGAAAATGACGCTAGTTAATATGGTATGAGTGAAGAAACTGACTTACGTGTGTGATGCAGAAATATATATATATATATATATATATATATATATATATATATATATATATATATATATATATAATTTATACTGTTTACACGTGAGTTGGCGCAACGGGTTCATGAGTTATTTTGAAATGATTGTGGAAAACCATTTTTCATATCTTTGCGAACAATTTCAAAGTAACAATACATTTAAATTTGAATAATTGGTTCTCATAATATCAGTGAGGCAAAATTTATATCCACAAAATGCCAATGAAAATGCATTTCAAAGCATTTGTACATTCTCGCTATCCCAATGAATACTACCAACCCTAAATAACTGTGGAGGTAATAACTTTCTGAAGAAGTCGTGGGATATGTCAACTTTGTTTTTATCCCAATACGTAACGGCATACAGCCACTCCCTTAAGAATTTAAATTTCAAAGAATATCGAGTCCTCTCTTTCTTATTTCTCAAACTAACTACTTTCAGATGTTGACAATAGTAAAAGGAAATTGGAATAATCGTTTATTTCGTCAACGGAGAATGGAAATACCTATACACACGACACTGGAGAGTCTGCCTGTGCGATTTAATCAGATGGTTCAATGAATATACGAAATCGCAAAAATTGGAATTACTTTCATATATATTTGTAGAATTTCGTTCTCAAAGGTATTAGAGATTAAGTTTTTTTGTTTGTATTTTACTCGTAGGTACACACATTCGTTGTAACCTAGAACACGACGGTTAATCACATTTATGGAAACAACTAAGACTTCCTAGTCTTAGAACTGAGTTTCAATAAGATGGTCCACCACCACAATTCGCTGTACAGGTCTGTCACTTTTTTGTTCAAAAGATTGAAAAAAACGAATGAATATTTACATTTTCGCTTTTTTCCTGGGGTCATTTGGAATCGAAGCTAGTTGCATAATAGCGTAGTTTGTTTAGAAATGTCTTAACAGCATTTGAAAATAGATTATTTTTTCGAATGGAAGTTGGCAGAGATAATTCTATCCTTCGCCTTTCATAAATTTATGTCCACATAACCATCGATAAATTTTCTGATATATCAAAAGCAATTATAAAGATATATCCATGATGTTTCAACAGAGGTATCAGTGGATATGCTTGCAATTTAAAATTTTTAAAGGGGCGACTGTTTAAGGGAAGGTGATATCCTTAAGTATATAAGTATCATGGTACAGTGTATCTTTTATCAAATTATTCAACCACTTCCTAGTAAGTTATCACTATCGCAAATATTTTGGATGGGTGTTTTCCATTAAAACTCAATGTATACATATAATTTCTGTCTCAAATATCTAACAATTTTTTTCTAGTCGTTTCAACTAGTACGGTTATTAGCGACAGAAGGCACACATTACATTACAGTACATTTTCAAATGAACTGATACACAACAATATTTATATAAGCCGGTGCCCTTAGATATCCAATTATATTTTCTATATTCATGTTTTCACCTAGAGTCTCCGCTACAATCACTGAAATATCTTACTTCTTTCTTGTGACTCCATATTGTTCACACTCCTAAGTTTCGCAATAATATCTGCATCGGAGGCTTCGCATTTTGTCCATTTTATAAGATTTTTTCGTTCAGATTGTTTTATTATAAACTTCATATGTTTTTCCACGCACTGAACACTTTAAATTCAATTCATTCACATCCATTTACTGACAAGAAACTTCGTCTATTTGTATAGAGTACTGGTTGTTTGTTGCTGATCGGGATAGCTGCTTCCTTATCTCCTTTTATACCAGAATATAATGGTACAAATATCAATTTGACACTGGCATCTGTAGTCAGTGAGGCTAGTGACTTTTTGGTATATAGTTGTTGGATAGTTTGAAGGGTGCTAAGTGAATCTGTTAACATTAGCGATAGAGACTTATTTGATTTTTTAATATGAATGAGTGCTTGTAGTACGTATGGTATATAATTCTGCTGCATATGTAGAAATGACCGGGTGAAATTGAGTTTTAAGGATATATTTGGGCTACTCCTGCTCCATCTAAAGCTTGGAAGCGTCATTGAATATCAAATAGTGGTTTTTATAATGTTTTATTTGTCTTAAAAAAGACTGTTTCAAAAGGTTATGTGGAGTTTCAATATTCAATAATTTTTCCGTTATGCGGATATATCTTGAAAAGGAGCAGCGACTATTAGTTATTCTGACAAAAATTGAATAAATATAAACTGCATTTTAGAAAAAATAATTATTCTGGAAAATTATGTAAAGAAGTATGAGCAAATATTTGAATCATTCAACAAATAAAACAAATCGTAAACATCAAAGTCGTGACAAATATCATGCAACTTGAGATCCTAAAATATATTTTCTTTTCTACTTGCTGCACAGCAAAAAGTTCTTATTTGAAAGTGAGAAATTACATATGACGCTTGGAACAAAATCAATTATAATCTTTGTTTCCAAAGGATAAACATTCGTGGTCTGTTTGTATATACCTTCCAGGGGTTTTAATTGGATCCCGAGACTTTGAACTTGTGACACTGAATAAACAAGAAAAGAGAACGTGAGCACATAAAATAATTCCAATTAACATTTAATTTAAATTAAGAATGCATACGTAGAATAGGAAGAATCTATTGAACAACATGGAATATCTGTCAGTACCAGAGGCGTCCTTACCGATGGTGTAGGAGGTGCGTTGCACTCGGGCGCCGCGATCTCAGGGGCGCCCGATCGTCATTTGCCGCGCGCCTCCTGGCTCGATAATTTATTGAAAATGAATTTGTGTTATGAGGGCGGATCCAGGATCGGTATAACCTAGCATAACCCACCTAAAAAGTACTTTAGTTTGCATACCTAAATTTTGCATGCTCTTCATAAATAAATGTGTATAATTTTAGCAAAGAGAGGAGCGGCTTGGCTCGCACTAGTGGCTTCTACAATGGGAACTTCTATTCTAAATTAAATAAACCTTAAACCACATAGCCATAAAGATTACAATTATGCGTGCAGGAACCTGTTTTGATTTGTTTGAAAACACGTCTAATATCATTACAAGCTCAACTTTTCAGAAATAATTGAGTTGATATTGCCTAACTCAATTGTCGTGCGAGCAGCATTTCTCAAAGGACTGTATATATGTACCGCATGCCGCTTCTTCTGCGATACCGTAAACCGTGATTTTGAGATGTAAGCTTCATCGCAACGGAATCAGAATTGTATTTGAGTAAATTTGAGAAAGTCGGCTTTTCTTTTGGATAAAATGATATTTGGAGGAAAAAATTGTTAATTGATGAAACTTTGAAAGGTAAGTTCTAATGGCTTAATATATTTTACCTAATACTCAACAGGCTTAGGTATTAGAGGGTTCTAGGGTGATGATTGCACCCGGACGCTACGTGAGCTACAGACGCCTCTGGTCAATACTTTGATCTCACAGGCAAGAATTTGATGTCATATGAAACAAATTCATTCCAAAAAGAAGATCAAAGTACTTATCCTACTTAGAAATAGTTGAGTAGTGGAATTCCGTACCGCCTAACAGTCAATTAATTTACTGTTACAATTAAGTTTGCAAATTATTCTACATTATTAAAAACTACAATATGCCATTATCCGAATAGTGAGGATATATCTGCTAAGCGGGAAGAAGGTAAATACAGTACATCAATCCGTTCTCGAGTTATAAGTGTTAACAAATTCGACTTTGTTTTTCATATAGCTAAATTAGGTTTCTGACTGAAGGGAGAATAAACTCCTGATATAGTAACGGATGGATAACATGGATATTATTCTTATAAATGTCTGTAGTTAAGAGTATTGTTGACAATAATTTCTGTACTTCCTTCAAACTTCAATACTTTTTTTTCCTGTACCAATCCTAATATTTCAGTTCATCCGTCAAATATATTAATTAGGATAGTTTTTTTAGATTTCACCAGAAAAGTTATCCATCAAAAATTGAACAGTAGATATTTTCTATTACCACATCGTACCCTCCTCAATTCGAGGTTTCTATGAATCTGAAACTTCTTACTCGCTAATTAAACTGAATGCTTCATATTTTTCACATATCCAATATCTTTATATTGCTTATGTAGAATTAGTAGAACTTCTCACACATCTCGTTAGGTGAATTGATGTTTCAATCTTAGTGCCTTGTCAGAGGATGGAATCTGATTTTGAAATTTTATTTTTGGCCAAACTTCTTTCGTAATGCGAAAGCCATCCTACGTGTGCTCTTAATATTGACAGGAATGTACAAGATCTTTCTGTACAGCTGCTAACACCGTGCCGTTTTCTTATGGAAGAGGGAATATTTCTACTTAATCTGCCTCTTTTTATAAAAATACAGATGGAAACAATGTAGATTCAATACAATGTCAGCTACAATTACCATATATATGCGTGAGCTTTTCTAAGCCAATTCTCAATTGGATCCACATATCTCATATCAGTGGATGTCAATAAGGGTAGAAGGAATTTTCTTCTTGTAGTTTATGAGCTTAGGTTGTATAATGGTTCTTTGTTCCATCATCAGAGTATATTTCTTGTCATTAACATCTTCAACCATTTATACACTATTTTGCGGCATCTAACAGTGACTATCAATACGAGATTATTTTTTACGAGTAATTCGTCCATCTGTTTTGCTTATAGAATTCACCACAATTAGTGGAACTCATCTACTTTGGCTTGGACTAACTATATAAAGCCTCCTTCACATTTCGTTGTCACATAAAATCTCAAACTTATCGACGAATTGTTTTTACTGCCAGAAGATCTTGATCAAAATATTTGGCATTGTAATAAATAATTGAAGCTGCCCATTACCGCACGTTTCTAAAAATGTAATATGATTACTACCTAAAACACAAGAGAAATTCTTGTTAATTGTGAATATTTGTTCTTTCTTAGGTCTTACATACAGTATTGAAGTTCTTGGAAACTTCTTCCTAAATAAAGAAAAATTGATTCCATTCATTTTTATTCAACAGAAACTAATATTTGTCCTATGTATTTGATTTACATCCAAGGTACTATGAATATTTCAAAGTAATATTCTGGTGCTTCTTGTCCTTCTAATATTTTTGTCTTTATTAAGCATTAAGACGGATTTCCAGCAAATGGACAAAATCACAACAACTCGATTTCACCAAATAAAAAACTCGAGCTTTGCAAATAAGAAACATTTTGGAGACTTCTCATCGCCAGCAACTGTTTTCGTCAACAACGGAATGTCCCATTGGCTGACTGAAATATCAAAGAGTTCGGTGTTTGTCTATGTTTTTGTGAACAGAATCCGTTCTGTGGAAACGGTTAGCAACAAGCGATATCAAAAAAGAGGCAGCTATTTGAATATTTAGTATTAATTTATTTTTCTATATATTCTTCGGGATGTTATCCATTCCATTATATTGGCGAGTAGTAATAGTGAAAATAGTATGTAGTCCGCTCGGATTATTTTATACCCTATATATTTTTTCTTATTATTATTTTTCATATTATCATTTAATTGAAGCAAAAATGACATTTAACTTTGCTTTGTACAAAATTAATGAAAAAAAGTAATGTACAAAGAACACAAAATACGAAACTCGGACTAGTATTAGTCTGTAGGGTTGAAATCGATTTTCGAGTTTTTTTTTAATTAAAAAAAAGTTTCATCTATATTTATTATTATTTTGTGTAGTAAAAGTTCCTGCACTGGATATTAGACTGATCTATTTTGAACCGTATAGAACAACCGGTAGTGCGTAACCTCGCTTTTTATTGTACACATAGTCTTATAGAGCGAGAAGGATGCATTAATGACTATCGAGATGTGCATCATTATTCTCATACGCAGTACTGTACGAGGTATGGCTGATGAATTGGGCATCAGTGTATTGAAGTAATGATTCACGAACGGGTCGGTTGCCACAAAATTTCAGCCAGATGGGTCCCAAAACTTCTGAATTTGGAGCAAAAATTCACACGTTGAGAAATTTACACGCGTCTCCGCAACACCCTCCTTATAGTCGCGATTTGTGGCCATATTGGCGGACTGCGATAGGAAAATAATGAGGAGATAGAACCCTTCATGCCTGAATGGTTATATGACAAGCCGAGAGATTTTTACGGAGAAGTCATCTGAAACCTTTCGGGGAGGTGGAAAAAGTTTGTAGCATGCGACGGAGACTATTTAGAAAAACTTTAGCTCTGTAACTCAATTTTATATAGCAAAATTCCGATTTATATTTGAAACACCCTTGTATGTTCACATTTATATTATTATTCAAATAAGTATTTGATTACATCCATATTTTTTATATTGTAAAACTATATAGTAGTAATATAGAAATCAGCTACTTGTCGTTCCTTTCTCCTTAATTCTCCACCTATTGCATTCCATTATAATTGTAACCATCTTACTTGTGAAAAGTTAATAATATATATCACATGTACGATGATCGCTGTACGATTGGTAACGTTGGTTGGAACGTTTAATTGAATTGCAATGCTACGGGGTATAGATGTTCATTTTTGGGTTTGTGTGCTGTTAATAATTGAATATCTCTGAGCTTCTCTACACACCATAACATTATTTTCGATTTGAGTGCCATTACGATACGTCGTTTTAAACTCTATTGTCCTTTTACAACCTTATGTGCGTGATTTGGTATGAACTCTTTTATCTTTATTTTACTAGGCGACAGAAATTTAAAATATAGAGAAATACGTCTGAAACAGGGATCACATGATTTGAGGGACAAGAGAATGTGGGATTCATAAAAATTCACGAGATTTTAGTTATAAAATTTTGTGAGTTAATTTTTTACAATACGAGTATATAACTATTTACTGATAATACTAGGGAACAATTTTCAAATTACTTTCTGTTGACGTATAAGATCAGGTATTAGGTAAATTGTAATACAGATTCCAATATTTAGTAAAGCCGATGTTCGACATGAAATCAAAGCTTATGTATTTATACAAATTTAGCAGTATTAGTTTTCATTTATCAATGAACTAAAAACATTCGTTACGGCCGAACAAGTAGATTGCGTGAGTGCATAAGCAGCCCTGATCCATTTTGCTATATAAGTCGCAATATTACTATTTCCAGCCAACGGAAAAGCATCAGTACTCTTGTCAAGCTAACCAAATCTAGCTGATTAGGTTATTGATTGATAAATATGGACCGCTCACAAAGTCAGCAAGCAGTGTTTGGAGGATTTACAAATCACTACGAATTATCCTCTCTAGAAATACAGAAATATATATGCTTCAGTCCTAATATGCCATTCAGTTGCGACTTTTTGCCATATAACATATATCCATGGATCATCTGGAATGAGTTTGAAATGGTATGTTCTTGGCTAGCTACTCGAATATACCAAGTATCCAGAGCTCGTAAAAACAGTGAGTGCAATCGTACTGGCCGCTAAGATCTGCTCACAAGGTGATCTAAACATTTTTCCTCCTTTGTTTATAAAACTAGGTCTTAAAAAGCAATTTTATAAAGCTTTGTCAATTAAAGGAGACTATTTCAAGCACATCATTTCGGCATTCGTCTTCTTAAGGAAAGATAAAGACCAGTATCTTTGATTAAGTTTGAATTTCTGAAACCGTTGACGATATTCATACTACATACATTGTTTACACCACCACTACACCAACACTCACAATTACACTGTTTCCTTCAAATAGTATATTATTATATAATCAACTTTGAAATCAATAGATCAAGAGATCAAGAAATACGTTGATCTCTTGATAGCAGCAGTTCCTCATTCTTGCTTATCAGCCTGCTACTAAAGTCACGTTATCATGTTGGACACATGGATACTGGACATCGCATTAGTATTAGTTTCGTCCTAAGTTTAGAAAAGAAGTGTTTAACTATGTCTGTGGTGATAATATTATAACTATACGGCTGTTTATAAATGGAGAGATAGGCCTCCCAATCAAGTTTATGGTAATTGTTTTTTCGGTTATGAGAGTATAATGCGATGAGATTCCATTTTGGAACGCTTGCGAAATTATCTGCTAAGAAAAAGAGCGTCACGACGTACAGTGAGTCGCTAATTATTCGCGAGATTTTGAGCGCAAAAAGTCTTTCTGTACGTTCTCATTCGTTCTAATAAACAGATTTAGTATCATTTTGCCTCCAAAAATAATAGATGTTTTGAAAGTGAAACAATTGGGTACTAGTCATATTCAATAAGTAGACTCCGACAAAGCAGTACTTAATAAAAATTATTTCAAATTTCTTACTACCTTTTCAAATTATGAATCATTTCAATTTCCAAAATACCTCAATGAACCCCACTGGTTGCTGAATTCATATGTTCTATGATACGGAAAATGGTAGTTATTATCTCACAAAGTGGTTCAGTTGAGATTTTTTAATTACACCCTATTAAGTTTGTGTATTTTCACAATCAATATTGTAAAAAATTAACACCTAAAAAGGAATTAACGCCACTTAAAACTTTTAATTTGAAGAAGTTTAGTTATATTAATTTAAGTCGTTCGGGTATAATGGTTTTATGGGGAGAAAGGTAGAGCAAAAAGGGTATTAATTGCCCTGAAAAGCAGCGGCCCTTTTACTAATTATCAAGATTTGTGGAAGATTGTTCAAAGCTTTTAATAATTCAAGTTTTTCATAATCACGAGAGTGCCATCGAATTACCGTTAGTTGAAAATATTGTATAACAAATGATGTATTACGACAAAAAATTTGTCAAAATGATTAAATGCCTGTCACGTAAAACATTCGCTGGCAAACCGTTGCTTATATATTCGGTCGATTATGAAAATCGCAAATCACAGTTGGAAAAATTTGAGAAAATGTGGAAAAACTTAATGGCAAATTGCGCCAAAGTTCCTCATAAGTAGATAATGGTTTTAAATTTGTCCAGTCATGTTCATTTTAAGATTTTTAAGTTTAATTTATTTTAAACATATTTTTTTGAATAAACTTTTTTTCTGTATATTCCATTCTTCTTTTTGGGGAATATTTTTATTCTACTTGGACTGCACCAATATCAACTACCAAAGAAAATATCGATAATTACACAAATTCACTTTATTTTAATAAGATAATAAGAACTAAAAATTCAACTTTACAAATTTATATACTGAAAGCGACCGATACTTGTTTTGAACAGTTCTAAAGATGTGAGGCGAAATGAATCTGCGAAATATTTCAAGTACTTCCTTGGAATAAAGCCCGAAGAATCGATATCTGGGGATCTTGGCGGTCACCTATCCTTCAACCTAACTAACTTGCATGAAAATACCGAAAAGAGATATTTAATCTTGCCAAATTGTAAGGAGCACCATCTTATCTAATCTAGATGACATTATTCGCGCTATTAGTATGGTTAATGAAACAAAAAAACACTAATTATTGTGACAAGAATTCCAAAATATTCCTCAATTAAAAATTTCTTCAAATAATATTGGTGGGTACTTTTTTTGACGTTGATTATAGTTGTCCTTCATTCACAGTAAATTTCCATTCACCCAATATCGATGACTTTAACGAAATATCTCCACATTTCACATAAACGTAGATCTTTCACATGAATATATATTATATATTATATATTATAGCAGATTGTCAATAAGTATTTGTTTTTCTCACATGCGTGTTTTCCCTGAATTGCTTTTCTTTTTTATTTGCAGTACTTTGCGATAATGGTTTAGGATATATTTCTCTTCTTGGTCTCCACATCGATCATTTGTAACAGTCATATCTCGTGCATTATTTATCGATTGTTAACACTTTCTCTGCTCAAGGCGAATATTCTTTAGTTGAGTAAGTAAACAAAACTTTTTGCGGAAGCAATACGTTGTAGACCAATTTTAATTTTTTACATCTAGAAAAATGTGAAAAATCAAATTGTCGCAGATATAAAATGCTTTATTTTGGATATAAGCTAGCAAAACGTGGGGATCCCCAAAAAGTTTGCAGAAACATTTTATTTTCCACATGACTGCTATTTTCAATGTTCTCTATTCATTGTCCAAGGTTCAATACCAACTGATATCAATTCAGTTTCAGTCTCAGAATCGCTTTACATACTCTTATTTCTTGAAAATAGTCTACTCGAAACTTGAAAATATTGTTCTCATTATTCTTTGTCGTTACCTTTTCTCTCGGATTTATAAACTCTTACGTTTGCGCCAGCGTTAACACTCTCTTCTGCTTCACGTTCGAGTTCGACCTCGCGTTGGAAACTATTTAGTTTTTGGCCTTCCTTTGTCGCTGGAGATTTAATTGGATGGCACTATTTGGACGAATCAGAAATTTCATTTCACATAACCATAATATATTTTTCATATTTATACTTCATGGTAAAAGAAAAAATGTCATCTTTGCTTAAATTGTTTCAAATTTCAGCATTTCTTAGATTTGTTAATATTTTTTCTATACGAGTTATATATATTTAGATCATGATCATCGGAAACTGCTCGATTCAAATTACAACAATGGCCCAGGCACCATGCAATGCTTGGATAACATTTCTAATCTGAATAATAATAATGACATCCCTGTTTTAAAAAATTGAAAAATTTGCTTATTCGACATGAAACTGGCCACCACAGTAGCGACTCTGTACAGATTCAAACGTTAAAATATTGAAACATCCATATGTGAAATACATTAAAAAACTATAACGATAAATATTGTGAAATTTTTGACAACTTAAAAAAATAATAGACCAGCATCCGACCATTCCAGCTAAAAATGCATCATTAAAAAGTGTTCGGAATGGTGGCTGAAGACCCTGTCCGGAGGATATTTTTACTAGCCAATAGGAGCAACGTATAATAATTATAATACTTATTTGTCAATACATCCGAGTCTTCGTCCATTAGAACAACGTTGGAACATTGTGTATGCTTTACTTCAGTTTTTAGAGCAGATATCAATTTTCCGTCTTGAGTGAAAATGGTTATGTTGAAATTATTGTGAATATCGTTAACCAATACGACTCAATACGTTTGAGCTCATTCCAACGCCAATAGGATAATCCGATTTGTCTCAAGTAGACTCTGTATTATATAGGTAATCATTTATATATTTATTTCACCTATGTACGAGTCAATTAATTATAACTTTAAATTGGCTCAACAGGCATAGGAGGTTGAGGCCAGTGTTTTGTAACTTAAGAAAAGAAGATTCTAATACAGCAGCTTTTGTTAACATGTTTAATAAGTACACGTGGTGTGAAACTCACAAATTAGTTTTATTGTAACAAAACAGCTCGGATCCTGGTATCATACAGACTCCTTCGTAACTAAATACTTTGACATAATGTGCACGGTTAGGGGCATTCCAAGTGATTGGAATAATCAAATTTGTGGAAATATAATAACTCTTGTTACTTTACACTCGACGACAACAATACGTCCTTTGTTGTCTACAATTACACCTCAAGGACGTTGGAGGATATTAGCTCCGAATTTTTCAACGAATTGATCGTATATATTTGATTTTGGCGGTAGCAGACGTTCAGTTATGATTATATCTCCAGAAGAGCGCACTATCGCCACGCGATTTGAATACGTACTGGCGAATTTTATTAGGGTAATCAGCGATTTCGATCGATTTATTGCATTGTCTTTAGTCTTTGACAATCGAATCTAATCACTCAAAGTAGGACAAAGTCAAAACGTCAGCTACCAACATAAAACCAGGTGAAATTAATAATTGCTTGTTAAAAATATTTTCGTATGTAACAAAGTAACAGTAGTCAATTCGTTATGATTTTCCAACCTTTCAATTTAACATTTATTGTTCACGATATCAGGGTGAAAATTAATCGAATGAAACTCTCCTCCTACAACAGATAGAGTAATTACAGTTGACATGAATAAATGTCATTTGACGTTGAATATGTGAATACAATTTATTTATAATTATTTTGACAATAATCCAAATTGTATTGTATAAAATGAATGAAAATGATGGAGGGGCATTTAAAATAGATCCAGTAGAGAAAATTCATCCAAAGGATGCACCATCTAATATTTTTACAAAAAATTTACGTTTATATAACCTCAGCAATGATGCCAAAAAAAGACGTAATGTAGATGCATTATGGTGCTTATATATTTGTTCCGTACTTGCAGCATGCAATGCAGAGTTGTTCACTTTTCCATTAGATTTGGTGAAAACAAGACTTCAAATCCAAGGAGAGGCCGCAAGTAAAGTTGGAACAGGACCTAAGAAGGGTATGATCGGAACGACAGCCAGTATCGTGAAAGAGGATGGAATATTTGGTTTGTGGAGAGGAGTATCTGCGATATTTGCTAGACATTTAATATATTCTGGACTGAGAATAGCTGTATATAGACAGCTGAAAGATATGTTTATCAAACAATATCCGGAACAAAAAATATTTCCTGTTTGGCAAGGAGCTATTTGTGGAATTACAGCAGGTATGGTAGGCCAATTTTTCGCTAGTCCTGCAGATTTAATAAAAGTTCAGCTACAAATGGAAGGCAAAAGAAGAATGTTAGGATTGCCTGCACGAGTACACGGATTTAGGGATGCCTTTTACAAAATTTATGAACCAGGTGGAATTAGAGGACTTTGGAAAGGATGGGTACCATCTGTTCAAAGAGCTGCACTGGTTACTTTTGGTGATATGACAACATACGACATTTCCAAACGGTTTATTCAGCGACATTCTCAACTAGAAGATCGATGGTTACTTCACAGTTTGGCCAGTATGATTGCAGGTTTTGCTGGTGCTGTTCTTTCTACTCCTGCTGATGTAATTAAAAGTCGAGTGATGAACCAACCTACCGATAAACAGGGCAAGGGATTACTGTATAAAGGTTCAATAGACTGCTTTCAAAAAGCAGTGAAAGAAGAGGGTTTTTTAGCTTTGTATAAGGGGTTCATACCGACATGGATAAGATTGGGACCGTGGGCTTTGGTATTTTGGGTATCATATGAACAAATTAGATCGCTTATAGGTGGAGAGCTCTTTTGATAAGCATTAAATGTGTTAGAAATAAATTCATTCAGTGAATGCATAGATATTTTATTACTAAGAAATAGATGCTTTATACCCTCTCTAAGTAATTTCAAGATATTAGATAGCATAATATTCCTATGGACATTGGGGGATCAATTCCTACTGAACCGGTAAAAATATTTTTATATTCATTGAACTCTCACTTTTAATGTGGTAGGGTCAAATATTACACACCTTTACAGTCAAGAAGTACAATACTGTAGAAATTTTTTGTATTCAATGTGTTTTTTACAAGTCCTCAAGAATTTGTAGATATGATTAATAATTTTAGTTTGAGATGTAAAATCCAACATAAAAATATGCCGCGTTCTCTGTGAAGCCTAAGAAGCATATTTCGACTGTCTTTTACAGCAAGAAAACCATGTGCTCTACATGTTGCTTGTAGTTATTTTAAAAGTTGTTCGGGAGGTAAGTAAATTTTGATTGAAAGGCAAATCAAATACGATATAATTTTTATATCTATATTCTAGCTTGGTATTGAGGTTTATTTTTGCATTGAGAATCCGAGTAAAATAAAGTCTAACCTTATATCTTCTTTTGATTCTTGCACACTGATACCAGAGGCAGGCAGAAAAGTAGCTCATCTTTTGGATTTAATGAAAATTAAAGAGTTTTTACCTACACCAGAATGATCAAAGTACCACCCTTAAATACAGAAGATTCCTACGACCTTAATACAAATTTATCGAAAGATAAAGCAGATATTAGAATAGGATGATTTGTCTGATTATGTCAATATGACTGATCGGTGGACTAGGTATGGAACATTCTGAACGCAAAAGAAGATGGATTTGATTTTCCAATGAAATTTCAGCCATTTCAGATGTTTAATATCTGTTTGACAATTGTATTAATTTGTCTTTTTGAAGATGTTTCTGAAAATGGAAAAAACATAATATGAGAGAGGAGTTAGGCCCCGTGTAAGAAGAATCTGTACCATCATTTATGACCACAAAATTTTGGTTAACTGAAATCAAACGTATCTGATTGATTGACAACTAAAGTTCAGGTTAAAAACTGAGTAAAATAGCGATCATCGAAAAAGCACCACATCAAATGATCAAAAAAACTTATGCGTCATATATTGACCGATAAATCATGCATGCGTACGATTGGAGATTTATTGACACAGTTTAAGCAAAATTGAACTGATTTTTTGTGTAGATTAATAACTGTAGATAAAACCTGGATCCACTTCACTACAGAAACAAAAAACGGTGAAAACAATGCAAACGGTGTACTTGCAACAAAAAAGTTTTAACTATCGAAAAGTGATGGCCACCGTTTTTTAGTATTATGTATCATTGCTTGATTAGTTCAAGGGAAAAATTGCATTGAAGCGTTCTCATTTGAAAAAAAAAATTGCTTGTCTGTCAGGATTACGCACTTTCTCACTTCGTTGTTAGCCATGGCACTCAGAATTAATTGACCACTCACCGTATTCACCAAATTTATCACCAAGTGACTATTTACTGGCACCTTACTTAAAACTATAACGTGATATAAGGAAAGATTAAATTTGATGAGAGCCGATGTGATGTAATGACCCAATACTTATACTGCCTTTTCTTATTAAACACATTCGTTTAGTAGAAGGCGCGACACGAAACGCAGATGTGAGCCGCGCAAGACAAGCTGAGTTATCATATGACATCGAGAAACTAAAATAGGTTTGTAATAAAAAAATTAACACGAGAACTACATAACAGCCTCTTAAGCTAGAGCTGTGCACTATGACACACTTTTCACCATTTAACAGATTCCACTCTTGCTGGTCATTCTTATACTCTAATAATAAATATTTGTACTAAGCGTCAGTGGGAAAAAATCTTGTCTTGTCCCAGCTGATTTTATTCTTGTATTTTTGAACGAATATTACCTCATTCTGTTCATTTCACAAACAAATTAATTGTGTAGGTAAAACACTTGCTATATCGTCTTGAAATCTTTCATTTAAATTTTGACAACGTTTAGTGTAATGACAGTTGAATCAGTTTGTTTTACCAAATCATCCTTATATTTTACTTAATATATTCGAATGTTGTTTAAAAATATGCAAGTATCACTTTATTCATAATTTTATAGATTTATCTGTATCCTACATTCTAACGAAAGGTATATTACCGCAGATTCAGATGTGTAATTCTTCGGAACGGATTATGTTTTTGCGTGTAAGGCATTAAACTGCTATATTCTTTTCAGGTTTCTAGATATAAAAGGAGGCAATAAGAGGAACGTATCAAAAATTATGGTCGTCATTTATAGGGTATTATGGTATTTTCGAAGCTATTGTGTTGAATAGTACAGATCCGTAAAACGATATTTTATATAGTTACGTCTTCAAATTATCTATATAATAGTTTCCCATCCATCAAGACACACATAAAAACTTTCCTTCGTCTATTTGTTGAATCAATATTTATAAAAATTATTTTTAACTGGGCAACTAGCTACACCGTCTCACTTCGTCCATAACTAGCTAACAAAAGGACTTTCTATTTTAGTTTTATTTCTAGCATGAAGTGATTGACATAACAAGCAACCTAGGCATTATTCATGTAATCCTGTCTGCCAAAAGTGACTAGACAATTCTATATTAACGTTCTCGGGCGACTGATGGAACGTGTTTTCTGTGTATGAACCGAACTTGTCAAGACAAACTGCATCTTACATCAAAGTAAGGCACCGACTCATTACTCATTCATCTTGCAAGTTTTTGAGAGAAATGCATACTAGAATTGACATATCCACTCTATAGTACTAATAAGTATCATATTCTTTCCATTAATATATAATAGAAAGTCATGCCTCAAGAGAGCCATTCAGTGGGTTGAAGAAGCCATGAAGGTGATTCAGACAATTACCAGGGATGCTTTGAATCATGGAAGCAAAGATTTCTTGTTAGATGGAGACTTTTATTGAGATCTTTATTTCTGCGTGAATCTTTATTTGGTTGTTATTTAGCGATAATTTCCTGGAACTTAATTGCCACTCTTAGAATATAAAATACTGTAAGAACAAATTGGTTTGAACATATATTTTGAAAGCTTGCTTTGAGAAAACCATTACTCCGAATTTATTTTCCAAGTACTCATAAATCTAATGATGTAATCTCTGAAACAATTTTATTCAAATGGAAATAATTGGTTAGGATGCTACCTCAAAAAGAACGCATTCATTTCGTGCATATGTCATATTTTTATTTAAATACTATAATAAATAATATCTCATTCATTGTATAATTTAGAAAACGTTGACTGGACTAAATACAATCACAAACTATTGAATTGAATTTGCCTCTTGACAATATGCATTCAAATTTATTTTAATTTTTCCTTTTATCAATTTTATTAGTTATATTAGGATCAACTAAATTATTGCGTGCTCACAAAATCGAGAAGAAAGAGATCAAGAAATATGCTACGAAAAGTATCTTCTTTCAATCGATTTATTGGGAAAAATATTATTAAGGCTTACTACAATTATAGGAAATTGCCAAGTAGCTGATGATTTTGATTATTTAGGTTCAAGGCCGTAACTGAGCGAATTATGTGATATTGCCATAAATCAAAGATCGCCCACCATTTAATGAACTTTAAACATAATTCTTGCCAAATATTTCGGACATTTATTCATTGAATTATTATTTCTAACGATAAGCATAATTTAACTACTTTATATAGGTGCCACATCTCCTTTTTTAGTACATTCAATTAAAAGCTTGGGACTTTTTGCTTCAGTGAAATTATAGATTCATAGGTTTTTGAAAACATTGTTATATATAATTTTTATCACAAATTACAAAATTGAAACGATAGAACTTACAATAATAAAAACAAGACAGACTGAATAAAAAATTAGAGATAAAGAGATATAAGTTTAATTGTCATTAGAAAATCTACAATTTTAAGGACAAAGCGACACAATTTTATATTAAATCATTGAAATAACAATTTGGCTTAATAATAATTGTAATACAATATTAATAGCTTATCCCATCCTAAATATTGAATAATGCCAATATATGGTAAATTATAGGATTCTGCCACAAAATAGTAAGGTCTTTCATGCAGAAATGTCGATCTTCTGAACGTATTAAATATATTTGCCACTTTTAATGAATAATTCTATGGCATTGAAGATGAAGGAATTGTTTACCAGATCAGAGGTGGGTATTGTTAAGTGAAATTCTTTCTTCTAGTAGAGTAACTATGAATGGGTCTCTCAGTTGAGTTGTGAAAGTTTTTGCGGATAAAACAAGCGGATTCTAAAATGAAAAGAGTGGGAAGAGTTAAAATTTTGTATTCTTTAAAATTGAATTCAAAATGCGCTCTACTACTGAAACCATAATTGTAACGAATAGTTAGAAAGAAGACTGAACGAGAAACAATTGCCAGGAAGACCGAAAATTAGATGGACAGATCAAATTGTACAGAATATGAAACCCGTGACCTGATCAAACAATGCAGGACAGAAAGAAATTGAGAAAAAAAATAGTCGACTCTACAAAAACAAGTAAATTGTTGTAAAAACCGACAGACTTATTTGGTGTATTTTGATAAAATATTGAATCTATCGACTTGATTCTAGTAACATCAATGCGTTATGCAGCTTTGAAACCAAGTTGGAAAATACTGTAGCACAAATCACACGACATGACAAAATAATAAGAATCTGATTGATTTCATCACATGTTTGAAAGGCTAAAACTCATACAGGTATATCACAATAAATACTTATTTAAAATATATTTTGCATTATAATCGATTGATAGCAAACGCATGATTTAACTATAATATTATTTTAATTTCAGTTTTAATAATAATGGGTTTTGTTGTGATGTTTTCTATCTAAAATTTCATCGAAATAAATATCAAATCACACACAAACACTCACACCTCAACCAAATGAAATAAATCTCGGACAAATTTATGATCCTTTTTTCATTTTCACATTTCTTTTGTCAATTGTCTAGGGACTACTAAAGCCAACGACTACACTAAACAATAAGTTTGTCAAGGAACGTTTTTTTGTATAATATGATTTATTTCGTGCTAAAAAAGTCACCGTTCCATTATTATCAAAACAGGGAACCTCCAGCGACTTTGAAAGTTGAAAATTAAAAAAAGTTTCACTAACGCCTGTCGGAGTTGCAGATGTACACTGTTCGGTAAGTCAGATATTATAGAATTTATTCTTAAGTGGTCGAGAAGTTTCTACAACAATTCTTTTGATATGAGGGATGAAGAAAACTATGAATATAAATTTTCAGTAAAAATAGTTTTTCATTTTCCAATAAGCCTTTTACTTGTTGAAAAATAGACGTGTTTCAATAAAATATTGATTTTGTTGATGTTTATATATTTTCAAAGCATTTAAACATTTTTGCGTCGAATATTGAAGTTCGACTTAAATTGCCACCTTTTAAGGTTAGGTTAGGTTAGGTTAGTGCGAAATAGAATGAACATGCTTCGATATTAAAAGAATTTTTAGGTGGAGAAAATCCTAAGTTAAAACATTGAAGATCTTCACATTCTCCAAAAGTGATGGTTTGGGCGGCAATATCTTTAAATGATATACTCGCGAAGATTCAGTAACTGTTAACTATAAAGAATATGTGAAAAAAGATATTTTTTTCGACTACACTCAAATCATTTTGAGGGGTTACAGCTATAGAACATGGTTGCAGCCAAATGGCATAGGTTTTTATACATTTAACGAGAGTATACCCGTGGTTGAGGAAATGTTCCTAAACAAATTGATCTCGCATTCAGATATTTTATTACCTCTCCACAATCCAGACATGTCCAGCTGAGCTGGATTTTTCTTAAAAGTGGTGTATACGTGAATTAATCAAGAACACGTAATGCATAGTAAGTATATGTCTGATGCAGAAGATCTGTGGGTAACCCTTAATTTTTTTGCTGTGTATATATCCCACCATATACAGGACGTTTCAAATTAAGTGCTATTGCTAACTTTTTTAATATTCTAGATACGAAGTCGGTTAAATTAGCAAAGTAGTAGTATTTTTCACGCTGATTAAGATGGTGAAAACAGAAAAACAATTGCTTATACCGTTTTCGAGTAAATCGAAAAAATACAATATTTTTTAATAGAACATCCTGTATATTTTTGGCTCAAACTTTTCCAAATTATTCACAGATTATAAAAGCTCTCATACAGCATATTAACTCGTTGGCTGGTATAGGTATAGGTTCTATAGCTTCTAAATTTGAAATTTTTATTATAAATATTCACCTTATATCAATTTTACATCACATATGAATGATTTCTATCAAACTATAGGAACGATAACTTCGAAATTTTGTTCCATTGTTAATTTTCACCCCCACAATCCGAGTTATTATAAAACTCGCTCATACATAATTTCTAGATCACATATATACCATATTGTTTGAATACGACAATTTTCCATTGCTAACGTCCCCAAAACACCCCTGTGAGTAGAATTTCGTAAAATCCGTTCTTAGCTGGCCTCAACTCGGCAAAAGTAATATTTCTACCAAATTTTCAATTTTCAAGTCTCTACGCTTTATGGTTCCAGAGGTAGCGTAATGAGTTGATGTATAGCTAGAAAATATAGGTAGGGATAGCTTGATGAGTTAATGTATAGGTAGAAATTATAATGAAATATTATTCATAAGAAAATTTTGTTTTTAATAGCTTTAAAAGAAGTAAAAATAAAATAAAATAAAAATAAAAATTAGGCTGGAAAAACATTTTCCATGAAAAAACCTTTCATTCATTAAAATGCTACGAAACTCAATATATTATTAAATTAAAATGACATCAATCTATAATTGAATTGTCGGCAAGCGTATTCATCTTCGAAAATTTTGCATTTACATTAAGCGAAGTCATCTATTTGCTCCAAAAGAGTTATTACCTTTTAGTCACACATTTTCTGAACATAGGCTTGTTTGATACTCAAAATATTAATTTACTCTAATAACCTATAAAATTAATGACTGTTGAGATACAGTCTCTTTAAACGAGCAAGAGCTAAAATCTGAGGGAAGTAAATATAACGAAGGAAATTGCCTCTTGGAAATTTATTAGAACAAGATCAAAAATGGTAAATAGCTGTCGTATATCATCAAGAAACATGCATTGAAGACATCTGGTACAGGTTTAAATAACGCCTGTTACAATTTGATTAATAGTTATTGCGGCTTTAAAAATATGAAATGTCAATTTGAAAATTTCCACCGTAAATATCTTTGTTCGAGTGAAAAATATGATAAATCGGAGGAACGAGTCAAGTTTATTTCAATGAACGACACTTGAATATTTGTAATTCTGTCTCCTAGGAGAAGTAGATGTTATCCTTATAATAGTAAAAATGGCAAGCAACAAATCCCCTTAATAGACGATTAATTCTCTTCCTAGCTGATTCTTTATTCCGATCAAACATTATAATCTTACAGAACTAATTGATGGTTTTATTTGCATTTGATGCATTATTGTTTCAATCTTGGTTTGAAGAATATGTAAAATAATTCCAACAAATCAATTATAGTCTTGTGATTTTCTGTTTGTTGAAGACCTATCAAGTCTGGGTTGGCATCCTTTAATGTGATGCTGTGTATATGATGGGAATGAAAATAAATAGTATACTGAGGAATTCTGAAACCTAGTCAAACGGTGAATTCAGTACTATATTCAACAATCGGTCAGATTACAAGAAGATTTTCGGAAGAATCGACCGGGGTTCATAAATAGAATGAGCCTGGTAACCTAGCCTAACCATGACAACGCCACTATACACACTTCTTTGATGATTCACCAAAAATAAACTGAACCTGGATAATAAAACCAATTTCTACAACGATGGCATATGGAACTATCCATAAAGTAGCAAACGATCGAGAATTATAAAAAGACATATATACTTATATAACATCAATTGTGCAAAATTTTATTCAAATATATTAAGTAAGAATCAAAAGAAACCTTATAGATAACTCTCTATTTATGAAGTATGCTTTCGAACTCCTATCACATGCTATCATTTCGAAAAACTTTGTCGGATTACTATGATAATTTTTCCAGAATGTTGCGCTTTAGCACCAACAAATTGCAGGTACCTAAAAGCAAAAAGTGAACGAAGCTAAATTCAATCTGAAATGCCATTCAACTATGCCATTTCATCCCATAATCTCTCGTACATTCGCTTTTTGTTGCAAGATGTCACTGTTCATTCAAGAAATGACGGATCAAATAACAAATATCTGGGAGTAGAATCGACTACACACTGTTTACACTACCTCTACACCAACACTCACAATTACACTGTGAAGCGCGCGTTTCGGTAACCAAGTTAACGTCTTAAGAGACTGAAGGTAATCTAAAACCTATTAACTTGACTTACATATTTATGCTAAATTTTCCCACCAATGAACCTTCTCCCGCAAAATTTAATTCCAGTGGCAAAACTTCCTTTGCAGGAATTTTCACATTTATTCCTTGACTACTAAGCTATAAAGTGAGCTGTAAGGAATTGGCCCTTTGTCCCTATTTAAGCTGTTCTTACCTTTACACTTTCAATGCTTTCAAATGCATCCAATAATTTATTATTAGATACATTTTTTAAACATTTTACATTATTAATATTTATGTCATAATGATGACTGGCAGCGTGATCGAAAATACTCGATTTTTCGATCCGTGCATTTTTCAAATAAGCTATGTGCTCTTTAATCTCTTAGTCTGCCCAATATATTTCCCGTCACAATCACCACAGTTAATTTCATATATACCACAATTTTGTATTTTATCCTTAGGATTACCGAAACATTGTTTTAATGTATTCTTGGATTTATAAACCAATTTGAAACCCACGCTGTTGATTAGTCCTTCCAATCCTTTCGTATAAACAGGATAGAAGATAACCCATGTGCGGGAGGTAATTACTCCAGAAAACATAGAATAGAATAAATTGCAGCTCATTGTATTGCATTTCCAAAACAAATTCTCTAAGAACGAGTGTTTGACAATGACAAAACTTGGTGCAAGGTCAGTTCCTCGAATTCTCAGCACCTTGCAAAAGCAGAGTCGAGTACATCCAAAAGAGATTCCGTGCAGTGGCATCGGAAAGGTGGCCCGTGTCAAAAACAGCAAAGGTCACGAAAAGCACCAAAAGTGATGGTTACAATATTTGGAACTGGAACAATAAAACAGTATTTATTGCCTTTTCTGTTGGGTTAAGGTGATAATTTACCAACAATTTCAGCTTTTCTCTTCTATAATTATGAACAAATGAAATTAAATTAAGCTTGCAAAATATTCAGCAGAACAAATTTCTTTCAGATTTCTATTAATTGATATACGTTATATAGCGCTACAAGCAGTAAGTCATGAGGACACGAAATGTTTTATATGTAGAATGGTCGGAGAAATATGTGCCTAAAGCAAAAATGAGAAACTGAATGTATAAATACATTGTGCGATCTATCTCATGATATGCAGCTTTTATATCGTGGTCAAGAACAAAAACCAAATTTGTAATTGCTCCTTTTGAAAACCGACCCAATTCAAGCAATCTAAGAGAGTGTGAGGTGCCTATTGAGTAAATAACAGATTATTCTTGACAAAAAAAAATTAAGATAATAAGACGTCAGCAATGGGTAAATGCAAAAGTTGCATTCCCCTTATGCTCATTGGTATTCTATGGTCAAATAACCAGGCTCGATGTTCCATTCTGACCGGAGCATACGCAATGCGTACATGTCCAGCCCATTACCCACAATACCACAAGGGAGTCATACCGAAGTGTACGGTAATTATTAAGCAGATAACCTAGCGAAAAAAGGCGGGGCAACTTCGTTTATAATACCGTAACCATTCGTAGGTTTCCCAAAAAATCAAGCAAAGACTAAGAAGAAGAAACTAAGAAGAGTTATAATATACGAAACAGCCAAGTACATAATCTGTGATTGTGATGCTGTCTATCGACAAAGGTTACGGTACTTTTATACATTATTTTTAAAACTAGCAGATAAGCCGAAAAACCTCCAGATACTGTAAAATGTCGTTGCTATCTGACTGATGAACAGTCTGAAAAACACAACATATCAATCTAGTCAGGGCATTCACGCTCCATCACATTTGAATATTGAAAGAAGTTGAAAACAACGTTTTCCAAAATGGACAAATTAATCAATGGTATACTGTAGACTTTTGATTAGAAAAGCCTACATACTCATTTTGTCATATTCCTAAAGTTTGCCGATGATATATCGGTATCAGTGAAGCGACAAATACAACTTTTGTTCATGCAGATTATTGAAATTTGCTAATAATGAGAATTTCAATATTTCAATGGTTTTTTGAGCGTAGCTAAAGGGATCCACACATATTTAACTATTAAATAACGAGACCTGATTCTGCGGAGAGCAAGAAGCTTTCTGTTTTATCTGTTTTACCGTATATTGCAATTCCGTCGCACATTCTAATTTTTTTCAATTTTCTAAAAACGGATAGTAGATTTAAGTGATTTCTTAAGAAATGATCAAAAAAACTTATCACGCGAGAAGGAATGAGAAAGGATATCATCTCATGATAAACTCACAGTTTTGTTGAGAACTTATCATCCTGATACTTCGTTAAGTTCTTTCCCCTCAAGAAACCTAATAACAGATATATTTTATTTCTGCTTTACAGTAATTGTAGCAGAGCGCTGGAAATTTATGGGTCAATTAGGAGTGCCACTAAGTTCAACCTTAGCAATTTTTCATTGGAATCGTAATATAATCGATTTCATCGACTGTTGGTGTGGCATTTCTGAAAAAAAACGTGACTCGAGTTAGTTACTTCTGTACGTGTAGAATCTCTCACGTATTTTATTCGACAAAAGTACAATGTACATAACTCCTTAATGGATTTCTTAGTTTTCATTTTGTGAATTTTTACTGGTAATTTCTATAACCTTCATTTTCACTGTAAGATCGACTTATTGATATACATGATTCAAAAACGTTCTAAGCTGAAGAGTTTCAAGAAAATTGGAAATGGAGTGCTCTGAAATTCATCATATTTGAATTCAATTTATAAATATTATTAATTACATATGTTGTCATTTTTTTGTGAAAAATTGGAAATCATTTGAGCTACATTATCATCAATACACTCAATAGTAACGGCATCTGTGAATAGCTATTCATTAATGAGCAAATAATAAATCTATCTCTAGTTTCTGAATTCTCGGAAATTATCTCAAGAGATTGAAGGCAACAAACGCATAGACGAACGCCTCAGATTTTCAATTGAGAGTCGAACGTTGATGATATCCAAGATTGTACGTTACTATAGATTAATTAAAGCCGAAGTTGAATCATTAATCTCCAAATCCACATTCCTATCCAATTTTTTTACTCGATACTTAAACTATTATGATAATGTCATCATGATTCAGAGATTACAAAATTAGGGAGTTATAAAGGAAAACTTAAAAGAAATTGTAATATTCACAAAGGAGATTTTTTCAGGAAGAATTGGATCATTGTACTAAGTAATAGTCACTTCCAAAATCTAATTGTCTTGTTTGAAAAGGTTGCAATTTCTCTTTCTTCTACATTACTTCCGACAGTTATTGTTACTTCTGGTCGATGAGACATCCAATACAAACACAAGCTTGGGTTAGGTTAGGTGATCAAGAGTAGTCAATATCAAGTAGTGAAAATAAAAAATAATAAAACCACAAAGCAAAGTACATACAGATATGATATATGCAGAAATTGTATAAATGTTGTAAGAATAGTTGATGGACTCATTGAAGGAACTTCATTCTAACTACATCTACAATCTAAAGTTTTCACAAAAAATCAAAAAAGTGAAATAAATAATCAAGGTTACAGTCAACCATAATCTTGGCATCAACGGAAAAGCTAAAAAGATTTGAAGACTTGAAACAGAGACCACAAAATAACCAAAATTAGATTTTTGAAACCTTATCAGTGCTAAACAGGATCAATAAATCTGTACTTAGTTCAGTATTTTTTTTGAAGCGTCTTTCAGTTCCACTCAAAAAAATATGTATTTATTGAAATCACTTACTGAAATAAAGTATTGTGAACTATAGAAAATAATTTGATGATTACAAAAAAATAAAAATATTGTATGGACCTCCAGCGCTATGTAGAGCTATGGTTATCAATCTAAAAAGCTTGCAAATTTTTCCAGTGTATGACATTAAATAGAGAAAGCAGACAATTCCACACTCAACGTGAAGGATGTTCTGCAGAGATGTATAGGGGAGCCCAAAATATGACGATTGAGGGCAATTTATGAGGATGTATTGATGTTACCATAGCAACGAACAATAACTTATTAGAGTTATCAGAGTAAAGTTTGACGTCAAAAAAGTAAACCAGAGTTACGCATAAATTAAAAGAAAAATAATGTCCACAAAAATTGTGAAAATAAAAAAATTGGAGTATCCAACTATCATTAAGTACCTGTATTTAAAGGGGTTAAGAGGTGAGCATATTTACAAAGATATGCTTAATACCCTTGGTGATCAATATCCTTCGTATGCGACCGTGAAAAATTGGACTGCAACCTTCAAAAAAGGTAAATTTTTCATTGAAGATGATGACCGATCGGGAAGGCCAGTTTCTGTGTCATTCCCCGAAAATATCGATGCAGTTTATGGCATGATTTTATCAGACCGTCGAATTGGGCTAAAACGGATATCTGAAGCACTGAATATTTCATACAAACGCGTTAATCATATAGTTCACGTCAATTTGGACCTGAGAAAAATTGCTGCAAAATGGATCCCCAAATGTTTGAATGTTGACCAGAAGCGTGCAAGGGTAGAATCATCGCTTTCGATCTGTGCTCGATTTGAAAATGATGTAGACTTTTTGAACCGAATTGTTAATATGGATGAGACTTAGGTACATTTTTACGATCCAGGAACAAAGCAACAATCGACGGAATGGCGAAACTCTGGTTCTCCAAGACCTAAGAAATTTCGTGTCCAAAAATCTGCTGGAAAAGTTCTTGCTCCAGTTTTTTGGGATCCTGATTGATTTTTTGGATAAGGATAGAACAATAACTGGAGATTACTATTCGACATTACTGTCCACCCTACGGGAAAAAATTAAAGAGAAACGACGCGGAAAACTATCCAAAGGTGTTTTGTTTTTGTAAGAAAACACCCCTGCACACAAATCTCATGTTGCTATGCAATAACTTAGTGATATGGGGTTTGAATTACTAGAACACCCCCCTTATTCACCAGGTTTGGCTCCGTCCGACTATCATCTCTTTCCTCAACTGAAAAAAGTTTAAAAGGTCGTAAATTTTCTTCCAACGAGGAGGTATGATTTGCAGAACAAGAAGAAACATTTTTTTAAAGGTCTAGAGACGTTACAGATTCGTTGTAATAAATGTATCCAATTAAGAGGATTTTTTGTTTGGTTCTAGTAGGCTACGAATTTTTCAATATATCATCGTACCTCTATATCAAGTGAAGAGTTATATGGCTACAAAGTTGGACTAAAACCTTCGAAAAAAATTCGCAGCGCTTTGACATAAAAAAATCCAAATTTGATACATTGTATGAGATTTCAAGTAGAAGGCAATCGTACCATTCTGAATGGTGAATTTTCTATTTGCAAGTTTATTTGAAAAATTTGATTTGGGTACCATGAACTTCCAAAACATCTTGAATCCTGTAATTTCTCATGAAACTACGTCATTTCCAAGAAGAGCGACATAAATTTCAAATAATGTTATTTAAAAAGTTAAAAAAATTCAGTTCTTCTAGTTATTAAATTGTTATAATTTTACTACTATTTTAAATAAGTGGAATATTCTCATGTAGCGAACTAGTGGAGTTATATTTGTTATCTATACAACGAACATATAATATGTTATTAGCTCGAACCACGAAAAATTGCTTCGTTTATTGAGAATTTTTTAATACACTCACCCAATAACTGATTTTTTTTTGTATTCCACGGCATTTTTTCAATTAGATTCAAGAATTTCAACAACATTTCAATAAATTGGTGATGGAAAATATGAAAGTAAAGTTTCAGAAAATTCCCTATATGTTCATTTAGAATTTCAAATTCATATTTTTTGTTCCTTGATTGAGTAGTTAACTTGAATGCATATTCTCTCAAATAATGATGATCAGCAGCTGACAATAACTCAACATGAAAATCTGTTGAATTCAAAAATAATGTGACATTATGAATCGAATCGCATGTACTCGTAACTGAGCAACCGATACCATGATATTGATCTGTGTCCAAGCACATTATGAAATTTGCATTGATAATGTCGGTTCTGTTAATGATTATTGAAAACATTCTCTATTCACGAAGTTGCTATTCAGGATACTTTATAATCTGATCCTGCATATTCACCAATAATTTTTGAAATCTGAATTACGGAAATCAATGGCTACATAAATCTCTTTACTTGATGCTATGGATAACGTGATTGTTTTCAACAAGCTGTATGTTCCAATTACAAATCATCTCATGAAAATATTGACACTTTGCATGACGAAAATGAAGAAATGACGAAAATGCTCATAAACTACATCAGTTAAATTATATTATTGCTTTGCTTTGTATTATATTATTCGATGTATTTTGGAGATCTATTCTCCTATCGTTGAGTAATTACTAACATCACGTGTATATTATTTATCTTCGTAACCATTATAATATTGGGTTTCTCACTCAATTGTGAGCTACATGCGACCATTTATATCCTCAAGTGTCCCTGTGACGTTTACAAATGTGTTTTGTACCCTACTATTCTGGCATTGCGTTTAATCCCTTCGCCCGCAACACAGAAAATGTATTATGAATGGACTTGTAGGTGACGTGAACAATATTCGAAAGATTAACTAGTCATCATAATCGAGCAGATGTAATCAAACCAAAACATAAATAATATATTTCCAATTTTTGCATGCAATTAACAATATTTAGTTTCAAAACAGTCAATTGAATAGAACTATGTGTTATAATCAATTTGACACATGACACAATCACGTTTATTATCTAATTAACAATTATTTGATTTATCGCATATGTTACCAGATGAATACCAGAATTCATATTATTTTTAACACTACTAAATAATGTTTTTCATCCTTGGTTATGATATCTCAGATGTGAGTAGTAGTACGAATCTTCAACTGAATTATTTATAGTTACATTGAAATTTATGAAATATAATCACCTTAATTGTTGAGGTATTTCTTATCTATGTATATAAACCATTTCTAAAAATTCACTTTTCTTGTATTTCAGTTGGGTTTTCATAATTAAATATTTCATGGTTTGTAAATGCAGTTCATTATTTTTCTGAAAAAGCGAAAGATCTGACAACAATGCAAATATCACCTTGATACCAGCCGTATCATAAGACCCTTGTACACAAAAATTCATAAAAATCGTTCAAGCCGTTTCCGAAATAATTGAGTTTCATAAATAAAACTCACTCTGTATATTTATTCAAAGAATTTGATAGTTGTTGTGAAAGTCCTTTTACATATAATAGATGACCCTTCTATTAAATTACTTATTGCGACATAAATGTCTAAGAAATAAATTCTACTGTGTCGTTATTAACTCAATAAAAATGCTAAAGTATTACAATGTTCACAAAATTTGAGGGTATTACAGCAGATATGGATACATTTCGACGTATCATAGTGATATGTTCATGCATTTCAATTTTCAAAATAACCTACTTAGATATAATATGTATAGTTTTATGTACCGCAATGAAAAAATGTAGCAGAATTTTAATCATTGAAATTACAATTAAACATCCAATATTACTATTTGTGAAATCAATGTGGTAGACATAGATATCAAAATTATAATTCATTACTTTCCTTTTTATGTATAATTCTTATACCTATTATTACGAACTCGTCTACGACATGGATCGTGAAGCCGGCCCTGTTCGATTATGATAAAAGAATCTAAAGTTTGCCAGATGCGGGGGTCCTCGCAAAGGCTGTTTATATGTTTTTGTAAATTATTTACATCTGCGATTTGTTTATATTGTTTGAATTCTTAGAAAGACCTTTTTATTTATTTATTTACTTTCTAGAATCGAATTACCCAGAAATTCTTTTGTATAAGTACTTGCTAGTTTATCAACAAAGAAGTCAATGGATAATCTGATGTCATCTCGAACACATTGGTATGTGGTATAGACAAGTGAACGGTGATTTAAATAAATGAAGAGAGTAAGAAACCGCGTATGTATAAATTCACCCCACCGTTTAAAAACAAATGAATGATTGCGAAGAAAAACATTAATGTCTGATGTAAGGTCATATAAATAAATAATGACACAACTAAATAGTGACGTAAACATAGCTGAAGGACTAAAAAGTGACAGAGCTAGAAGCAGAATTGAAAAATCACAAGTTAGGAATGTCCGGTAAAAAGAATGAATTAGTATACAGATTCCAAATGATGCTGGTAAGTGACAGCTTTGATCCAGAAAGATTTCTGTTTAAAAACTAGACTCCCATCTTGATCCCGTAAATTTCTGTCTATATGTACGAGAAGATTCCAACTATGAAAAACAATAGTAGAGTATGCGTCGTTTATGCTAGACACTGTTCAAATGTCAATCGCGTATCGGTGGGTGGGAAAAAATATGCTTTCTATGGAAAGGAAAATATCTTGTTTACGTGGCGGCGGACTATAGAAGAATCGAGAGGAATATATAGGATGGCGGTATTGAAAAAAATGCTTGTGACATTGAGACGTATAATATACAGGGTGTATCGTAGCTTCTGGTTTACAAGAATATATTGGAAAATTTATATACTCAAGAAGGTATATACATGGAATATCGAAAAAAACTATTGATGTCAAAAAAGCCGTTTCTGTGATTGCTCGTGGGGTGGGGCATGTACTATAGAGGTATAAATATTATACAGAGTGGAAAAAATGATCGATGTCGAAAGGGGTTTATACAGGGTATATCGAAAATTGTTGTCAGAAGGGCATTAAACGGCAGGACGAAAAATCAATGTCAAAAAGGCAATAATGTTTCTACTTCACATATAGAAAGAATGATATCCATGTCACTTATTTTTGAAATGATTCACCTCTCCCATCAAAATCATATTCATCATATACTAACAGTTCTATAAAACACTCTCTCGTCTATTATAACAAAGCGAAGTGCTACGATTGTTCCAGGTCAACTAATATTTTTTAATGCGATCAAAACACACAAATACTTCTCTAGCATTATGCGGTGGCGGTATTAGAAGAACGAGGTAGTTGCCATCCTGTCAGTGTATTCCCTTTCATACATTTTCCCATTCTGATAGTGCGCAAACACTTAAATCGTTTTGGTTTGCAGTGTTCTAAAGGTGGGTCCAATCCACAAACAGGTGTAGCACAATATATTTTTAACTATTTCCTTCGAAAAATTTAAGCCAACCAAAAAGCTGTAATATTTTATGTTTACCTAGCAACGATCAAATTTCAGCGATAATACTGCACTAGTGCAAATTATCGATAATCTAGGATTAATAAACATCATTTGGTTTTAATTTTATATTTTAAGAAAAGGAACAATTATTGAAAATGCAATTAGAATATACAACTTTACTGGAGGCCGACGATGGTGTTTCTATGCTGCTTCCACCACTTCTTATTGTTACTTCGCTACTGTCATTTCGCATTTTTTGTACAATTTCCTCGTGGTGTTCACTATTTACTTGGAGGTAACTCTTTATCGAGGCCTGATTTGAGTGTCCGGTAACCTTCATAATTTGATTTTCTGAAACCCCAACCTTGGCAAGCTGAGTAACTGCGGCAGCACGGTTCGAGTGATTTGTCACTTTTATTCTTTTCGTGTCAATTCCTATAGCTTCCGCTGCATCACTTGTCCACTTTGAAATTTCATTTCGTCCTACTGGACAATTTTTTAAAAAAACCTTTTGATGTTTCTTTCATCCATGATGGGTTTACAGTTAAGAAAAGACGATCGACCGTAATATGTTTTCCTCTTTTTTCTTTCAACATTTTAAAAAGCCTGCAAAATTATAATGATAGATTGTTTGATATCATGCTTTACATTAAATACCTTATTGGGCATTTATCAGGCTCGGTGGTGTTTTGGACTAACCATCTTTTTTCTGTTAACCTATGACTCCCTCCTTGCGATGTCTTAGAAAAAATAGGATTATAAGCTATGCATCCTGTAGGGTTGCCGTAGTTGTCAAATTCTTCTTCAAAGTAACTCAAAAGGCAATTACATGCTTCTCCTCCTCTCCACGCCAGTTCATATGAAGCAATATGAAAGAACTTGCGTTGAAGTCCGTCCGGAGTCGACTCGTCCCAAATGGCATACATTTTATCAATATCTTGTCCTGATAAGCTAGATGCACTTGTTTTTCTTTTTTCAGGACACTTTTGCAACTGCTTCCTTTTTGCGTCTCTCGCAGTTCTGGCGCATTCAAACGTTACATCTTTAAAAGGATCGAAAATAATGTTAAACTCTTCATAACATTTTTGTTGCAAAATTTTCGCTACTGTATTCCAAAGTGTTTTGACAACACCTTCTTTATATTCTTCCCCATCACTACGTCTCATGTTGAAAGCGAAATCTCTTAGAATTACTGCCAGCTGTGCCACAGAAGTTTCCTTGTTCAAAGTGTATTTTCGTTCATCACAAAATTGTTGAAACTGTCGCCACGCAGAATCTCTCGACTTTTTCGTATTCAATGGAGTTAGTTTATCCACTGCGGCGTCTATTACTTGCGTGGAATTCTGCCCAAAACGTAAACTCATTTTGAAATATTTTTTCACGAACAAAACTGTTGTCAATAAGTTACCGTAGATACCAATTCAATGCCAATATGATGATCGTCAACTACGGTATAATTTAAAGAATAACAAATTTTAAACACAGAATTAAGTTTATTTTAAATTAAATTTTTCTCAGGAAATAGTCTGCCAAAATGCCCTCTCGTGCATGTCAAATTGTCTCATAATTTCCTCGAGTGCGCGAATGCGCACTCGAGAAAATTAAATTATCGACAATTTGACATGCACTCGGGACATTAATATTGAGAATTTGTGATTTCTCTGTCCCGGAAAACTCTTCCCGACACATCTACAACTAGTCGCATATTAGTATATTCTTGATTATTATTTCTATAAGTTGCGATCTTGTTTGAGTTACGCCAAATGATCATTTAGTTGGTTGTAATTGTTTATACAGTTTGAACATGTGCATTAATACTGTCCTACAGTATTCGAGAGAGGGTCATAGGAGTATTCTTTTTTTTTGTAATATAAGACAGTAAGCTGTAACGTCACTCGCTACTGTTTCATCAGTCTTAAATTCTATTCTTGAAACTTTGCTACCAGATTGGTTAACTTCTTTTTGATTTGAACAATCAATGTGTACCAAAGTAGCATTATCCCTTATTCTTATGGAGTAAAAATAGGTTGGTTGATTTGAAGATGGTAATAGGACTCGTGAAAATTGGCAAACATCTTATACAAGGAAGCAAACCTATTTGTATCAAAATCTAAATTTAGATTGTGATATGGATATCCTTCTAAATCGAGAAACATACGCAAGTTTGTCAGTATGTTTTGAAATGCGACGATAACATGCCTTGAAGTTTCAATTTTTGTACTCGTTTTAATAACCAAAGTATGTCTTGTAGAATTATTTAGTGAAGAAAACTCCACAATTTACCAGGAGCGATATTTGATTGGCAAATCTTCATTGCTTTGTATTATCTTATTCAGTGATAGTTGTTGGCTTATATTTGGAGTGACATAGTACATTTCAATATAATTTTCTTATTTCGACTTTTGGCTTTTCAGTTTCATCGGAACTTATTATTGCATCACTATCATCAATTGCACGAATTAATATCAGACCCTGTTTCATATTTATAATATTTTTTCAAAATCTTCGAAAAAACCAGATAAAAATCATAATGCTATACAAAAAATAAATACAACTATAAATTAAAGATATGTGATTCTGCAATTTCATCAGTTTATTAAAATATTTGTTGAATTGCGGATCAGCAACTTGTGTTTGTTATGACGGCTCGAAGTTCAAAACCCTATACGTGGGTCAGCGAACTTTAACTTGTTATACAAACATTGATATTTGCGTTATCCATCTTTCCACTCTACATTTTTGGGAACCATCCTGCGTTTAGCATGAGAGTACTTTCCTTATTTATTCAAAGCCAGGTAATTTTTTAATGTCTAATTAAGACCTACATCACGTACAGAATCTGTTACAACATTTTTCAGTTTATATCTAAGCTCACGAAATAAAGATGTGAAAGCGTTGTTTATAAACTTTAATATTGGTGGTATAGTATCGGTAGAAGTTTATAGTTTACCTTCAATGTATAAATAACTTTGTGGCTAATGAATATGCGTCCACATTATGTACGGGCATTCGAATCTCATCATTGTAGTTCAGTTTACCAGATATGATGGGATGATATGAGTGAAACTGAAATTGCTCAATAGAGGTGTCATTAAAGGGTTCATCAGTAACATGTATGATTTCCATTATATTAGTACTTTGAATCCGAAATATTCCAAAAAATATTTATTTTCAGTAGTGAGTAGTCGCTTTGCTTCCATAAAAATGCCTCCTATCACTTACCATGAGCATGAATAAGCCACAATCTTAGCCGCAGATGTTCAGCTTGATATTCTAAATCAAATTTCCAGCTCGGATGGAGTATCAAACCAAAGGATACTTGAAAAACGAGGCTATCTTCTAAATACGATCTCAGGTGGAATTCTTCCCATGGTCACATACACAGCCGACCGCTAAACCATCAGTATCATTCCAATCGTCTTCTTATTCACTGACAAATTTTCAAAGATATGTCTTTTAAATCTTTTACCATTCCGTCCGATTGGTAGTGCAAAAAGGTCTACCTAGTCTTACTAATTCCAAAAATCTGATAAGTTTTTTACAATCGAGACTCAAAATTCCTTTGGTAGTTCGCAGAATAGTTCCAACGGTATAACGAATTGACTAAACATGTTTCCCACTTTCCACTTTGCCACATTGTTTTTGTTTGCCGATCCTGTCTGTATCAAAATATAGACTCAAATATTTCAAAATGTTAATATTTTTACCAGTTTTAAAAACTAATGTTCAATCAAAAGAGACCTGTAATGAAAACGGAAACATGAAAAGTTTCTCAAAAAACTCATAAATAAGAATCAATATTAAATGGAATGTTTCTGTGGTTTATAATCAAAGTATAACATAAATTGCAGCACTCAAACCGTTACAGGCGCACGTAATTCAGGAAAGTTTTGATATCCACAGAAATTAGAAAAAAAAGTCGAAACTTAATTTCAATCACCATGTTTTAGTGAAATATGAGTTCGGAGTTTAGGTAAATCAAGTCAATATCGATAATGGTCGGAGAATTTTACAGAACTGGAACCTGAATGATTCTAGGATTTTTTTCAATTACACAATAATGATGAAAATGAAAAAAGAGGATATAAATATGAGAAATGAATATAATAAAATGATTATAGTTTTCAATGAAGCACCGGAAAAAAATTTATAAAACTTATGAATTTACTTCTTGTTGAATTGTTGAAATACAGAAATTTCGTTTAGATTTTTCTTCAATAACTGTAGATTTTTATCTCGTCTTCCTTTTAATTTAAAGGACATGGAAAAATCTCACTAAAAAACATCCAATTTAATTTAACTGTTAAATGATTTTCTTTAAGGGGCTTTCTCATAATCTACATCCATAAAATTTATTTGGAATATACGAAGCTACAAATATTACTAAAGGAAAATTACGTGATTTTGAAAATAATAACTGATATGATTTTCAGTACTAACAATTTATTGTAATTTCAGTCTTACACATAAAAGAGCAAGATTGATAAGATCAATTGACAATCGTCAACTTACTTAATAACATTTGACAGTTAAATAAAAATTGGTTGCGTTCCATATATTCTAACACCCTCCCTTGGAACACAACCCCATTTTTAAGGTACAATACAAATGTTTATCACTAGTCGTACCTTTTGTTAAGCTATCTGCTATCATTTCCTCACCTTTTATAGACAAAAATTTATTTTTAGATTATTTACATGACTCTTCAGAAAATGATAGCGTATATCAATATGTTTTGATCGAGGTAGATAACAATCATTAGTAGTCAATTTAATTGCACTCTGGTTGTCACTGTAGATGATAAGTGGGTTGTTCAGCTGTACACGAAGCTCCTCATGTAACTGCTGCAGCTATAATACCTCTTGCGCTGCAGAAGACATCGCCATGTACTCCGACTCTGCAGTTGACAGAGCGACTGTCTGTTGTTTTTGTGACCGCCAAGATATTGCACCACCTTGTAACATAAATAAATAACCAGTGCACGACTTTCGGTCGCGCACATCACTGGCCCAATCTAAATCAAAATAACCTGTGATTTCTTCATTACCATCTTTAGTATAAACTAACTATAAATTTTTAGTTCCTTGTAGTAATCTAAATACTCTCTTCACTGCAGTCCAGTGCTCTCTATTTGGTTTTTTATTAAATCTACTTAATGTATTGACTGAAAAGTATATATCTGGACGAGTTCCTTGTGCTACATATAACAATGACCCAATTGCTTGCTGATAGGGACAACTAAACTCATCTTCATCTTTATTCAAGAATTTCATACCAATTTCAAATGGTGTTTTCACAGGTTTACAGTCTGACATTCTGAAACGAGTCAAAATTTCAGTTATATACTTTTCTTGATCAATCATTACTTTTTCTTTTTCCCTCTTAATGTGTAAACCATTGACCAATATCTTTCATATCAAAAAGCTACTTCAATTTTTCCTTTAAAAAGATTTTAACTGAATCTTCAGCAGTAAAAAGTATTAAATCATCAACCCAGACAGCTATAAATATATTTTTCTCAGTGCACACAAGGATCTGTTTTTGACTGTTGCATTCCTAATTCTTGCAAAGCTTTATTTAATTTAGTATTCCATAATCTGCTGGTCTGTTTTAAACCATATATGGATTTATTTAATTTACAAACCTGAGAACCTTGTTTATAATGTTCAGGCTGTTGCATAAATATTTCTTTATCAATATCTCCTTGAAGAAAGGCTGACACTGCATCCATCTGATCAATCTGAAGCTGATATTTAGCTGCTAAGGCAAATAAAAACGAATTGTTATGTACCTGACAACTGGTGAGTATGTTTCTTCGTAGTCAATGCCCTTTTTCTGTTCATAGCCTTTTATAACAAGTCTTGCTTTGTAACGTACAACGTTTCCACTCTGGTCTGTTTTTGTTTTAAATATCCATTTGCAAGGTAAATCCTTTTTTCCTGGACAAAGATCTGTTAAACTACACGTATTGTTTTTCATCAGAGAAGTATATTCCTCATCCATAGCTTTTTTCCATTTGTTAGCCAGTGGTGAAGTCAAAGCTTCCTCAACTGTCTGTGGGTCGGTCAGTTCAGTAAAGAAACACATATGATTTTCATGATTATCACTGTGCTGTTTGTCACGTGTACGGAGTGATCTAACAGTTACATTACTATCATAGTCCTGTCTTACATATCTAGGTGGATAGTAAGTCTCATCTAAATCCCCAGAATCTGTTTCATACTCACTTTAGTCTTCGCTTCTACTTATGGGTTCATTCAATTTCTTACTTGATGACTCCTGAGTGTGTATTTGAATATCAGCTATTACTGGCTGACCGGCCCTGCATGTCTGCAACTTCAACATCGGAAGGTATAAGTATATTATTATCTTCAGTACACTTCTCAATAAAATTTATGTCTCTACTTTTTACTACTTTATGTGTTAAAGGATCTATTAATCGATATCCTTTGGAATTTTCACAATAACCTACCATCAACATTTTCTCAGATTTTTTATCCCATTTTTGACGTTTTTCTTTTGGTACATGTACCATAGCAACAGAGCCAAAAATCTTTAAATGAGATAAATTGGGTTTTTTACCTTTCCACAGTTTATACGGTGTTTTACCTTCCAAAGCCTTTGTAGGAGATCTATTTACAATATACGCAGCAGTTACCAAAGCTTCAGCCCATAGTTTCTTCTCCAGGTTGGCATAAAACAACTTACACCTTGCTCGCTCCAATAGTGTTCTGTTCATTCGTTCTGCTAAGCCATTGTGCTCTGGAGTGTACGGAGTAGATGTCTGATGAATTATACCATAATTAGTTAAAAATTTCTCAAAATTGTTATTACAGTACTCTTTACCATTATCTGTGCGTAACTTTTTAATTTTACAATTCAATTCATTCTCTACTTTTGACTTGAAATCTTTGAACGTATCAATTACACTCATTTTATCTTTAAGAAAGTACACATGTACCATTCGTGTGTAGTCATCAATGACAGTTATAAAATATTTCTTACCTCTATATGAAATATTTTCCATAGGGCCACATAAATCAGAATGCATTAGTTCAAATGGTCTTAATGCTCTTGAACCTCCATTTTTAAATGGAAACCGAGCATGTTTTCCCTCGCAACAATGAATACATGTGATTACATTACCTTTGTCTGAAGTCAAAGACACACCTTCAACACAATTTGGCAGTTTCCTAATATCTGAAAAATTCAAGTGTCCCATTCGCAGATGCCACAGATAAGTGTCATTAGAATTCACAGCACTTGAAGTCAGATGAACCTCTTCTCCACTTATGTTCATAACGTATAGGTTATTTTTTAATACTGCATTACAGATAACCTCTCCTTTATCATTCTGAATGTCACATCCCTTGCCTATAACATTATGCCCATTCTTCACGATTGTGCTGACTGAAAGGAGATTGGCAGCTAAACCAGGAACAAACAGTACATTTTTAACTTGTATTTTATCTTTCTGATTTATTTGAATGTCCACACATCCAACTCCTTTTACAGTTAATGGCTCTCTGTTTTCCATAGTAACACTTTTCACAGTTGGCTCAGTGACATTATACAACCAGTCATCTCTGCAAGTCATGTGCAAAGATGCTCCTGAGTCTATTAGCCATTTATCACTCACATTTTGTTTAACAGTTACTGGGAAAGCAGCTACAAAACTTGAGCCTTCTCCTTTATTCTCTAACTTCTTTGGTTGGTTACATAGTTTAGCAAAATAACCATATTTATTGCAATTATAGCATCTTGGTCCCCTGTTTTTAACTTGCTGAATATTACTTCTGGATTTCTTATAATTTGTGTAAAAGACTGTTGACTTTGATGTACTAATTTCTTGTATTAGCTTAGACTTAACCGAATCAGCACTTATTTTAATGCCTGAGCTCTCAAGCCCCATAATCATGGGCTTGTATTCATCTGGTAAGCCTGCCAGCATCAAAGTACCAAGCCATTCATCGTTTACGTCAAAATCAATGTTACGCAGCTTGTGAGCAGTATTCATGATCTTGCTCACATATTCTTCAACACTATTACTAGATTCCAATATAGTATTTATCAAGTCTTTTAGTAAGCCAACCCTTTTCGCGTGAGCCCTTTATCATCTAAAGCTTGTTGAAAACATTCCCATACCTCTTTTGCACTTTAACAATCTTGAACATGAACATAATTTTGAGGGTCCAGAAGTAAAATCAACTTGGTTTTGGCCTTTACATCCTTACTTGCTTCAATTGGTTTGTTATCAGACGGTTCGATACAGCACCACAAATCCTCATGCTGTAAATATGTTCTCATACTGAATTTACAAGTGGAAAAATTTTCTCTTTCGACTAGTTTTTCCAATTAAAATTATAACCTCCAAATTACTAAACTTAATATTAACAGTTGTATAATCACTTCCTTCAGTCTTCTGTTATTTTCACGGAACCACGCTCTGCTACCATAAAGGAAAATTACGTGGTTTGAAAATAATAACTGATATGATTTTCAGTACAAACAATTTATTGTAATTTCAGTCTTACACATAAAAGAGCAAGATTGATAAGATCAATTGACAGACGTCACCTTACATTAACAACATTAGAGAGTTAAATAAAAATTGGTTGCGTTCCATATATTCTAACAATTACGAGGATATATTGAAAAATTCTTAGCCTACTATAGAACCAAACAAAATTTCTATGACAAAAGATTTTATTACTCAATATATTCTCCTCTTAATTTTCGGTGATAGTCGGACATAGCTATATCTGGTAAATAAGGGGGGTATTCTAGTAATTCAAACCCTAAATCACGAATTTATTGCTTGGCAACATGCGATTTGCGTGCAGGGGCGTTATCCTGCAAAAACAAAACACCTTTAAATAGCTTTCCGCGTCTTTTCTTTCTCTTTAATTTTTTCCCGTACAGTGGTCAGTAATGTCGAACAGTAATCTCCAGTTATTGTTCTACCCTTATCCAAAAAATCAATCATGATTACTCCATGGCAATCCCAAGAAACTTAAGCAAGAACTTTTCCGGCAGATTTTTGGACACGAAACTTCTTAGGCCTTGGAGAACCAGAGTGTCAGCATTCCATCGATTTTTGCTATGTTTCTGGATCGTAGAAATGTACCCAAGTCTCATCCATACTAACAATTCGGTTTAAGAAGTCTACATCGTTTTCAAATCGAGCACAGATCAAACGCGATGCTTCTACCCTTGTACGCTTTTGATCAACCTTCAAACATTTGGGGATCCATTTTGCATCAATTTTTCTCATGTCCAAATTGACGTGAGCTATATGATGAACGCGTTCGTATGAAATATTCAGTGCTTCAGATATCCGTTTTAGCCCATTTCGACGGTCTGATAAAATCATGACATGAACTGCATCGATATTTTCGGGGACTGACACAAAAACTGGCCTTCCCGATCGGTCTTCATCTTCAATGGAAAATTTACCTCTTTTGAAGCTTGCAGTTCAATTTTTCACGGTCGCATACGAAGGATATTGATCATCAAGGGTATTAGGCATATCTTCGTAAATCTGCTTACCTCTTAACACTTTTAAATACAGGTACTTAATGATAGCTCGATACTCCAATTTCTCGATTTTCACAATTTTTTTGGACATCTTCTTTCTTTTAATTTATTGCGTAACTCTGGTTTACTGTTTACTTTTCCGATGTCAAACTTTACACTGACACTTCTAATAAGTTATTGTTCGTTGCTATAGTAACGCAATATTTTGTTTATAGATGGAACTGATCTAGGCTAACTAGATATCAATACATCCTCGTAAAACTATGGTATATGAAAATATTTTTTCTTCTTCTATATTTTCTCTCGAATTTTTTTATCGTGACACGATTCTAACAAAACCTTTGTCTTTAGAAAGACTTCGGTATAATTTACTCACACTGTACAAAATACTTGTAATATATAACAAGTGAATATTGCATCTTCCATCCTTACATATAGTCACTAAGTAGTATAGTTACTAAGTCAAGGTAATTTTCAAGACGATCCTCAGATATATCAATAAACTAAATACAGTCCTTATCATTTTAACAAATCGGTCCTTGGAATACAAGCAGCACTTGGTCCGTTTCGAGCCGAATTGAACCAATTTACAAGTGAAAGTGAAACATATCAGTAAAAACAATGTTAACAACAATTTGGTCGACCATCTCGTCTAAAAAATCAAAAGACCAGCACTTACAACACTAACACCTTCCATCACCATTGATAAATCTTGTATGAAGCTCCCATACAATATAAATTTGGATGATGAATAATTTGTCGTGACAAAAAATATGGATTTATTTATTGGAGCCTATATATTTTAGAAATTATTGGTAGGGTGTCCAATTCAATTTAATCAAAACCAACCCTACCTCCAAGACACTAAACTAGGCTTGATCTTAGGTGGTGATTTATTTCTAAAGTAATTTATTATCAAACTTAACAAAAACTTATTAAGAATCCAATTAAGATTCGCAGTTGATGAAATTTTGGGAAAACGAAAAATTGTTATCAATTGTTATCTATATGTAGAATCAAACTATCCTCTAACAAGTAAAATCATTAAGCGAGACTTTTATATGGACGATTTAATTGCGAGTAGCAACTATTGGATGATATACTCAAAATTATAAATCATATCTCCTCTATTTTATTATCGGGTGGATTCAATTTATGTAAATTGGCAAGCAATAATTCTCAAATTTCACAAGAAATTGCTTAGAATTGCTCTAGTGAAAAACTTAGATATAAGGTCACTCTGCCAAACATTTCAGATCATAAATATATTACCGAATGCACCATTCTATCTAACGTAGCTAAAATTTTCGAACCTTTTGGTATAGCTAAAATGACAGTTGTGAAACGTTGAACAATTATATACTTTAAAAACTTATAGCGTTTCTCATAAAATAATTACTTGCTACCCTTATAACTCAATCGAAATTCATGTTTTTGCGGACAGTTGTACAAAGTCATAAGGCGCAGTTATTTATTTGAGGGTAATAGGTACTTCCGGAAAAATATTATCAAGCATTACGCTCAAAAAGTCGAGTCGCGCGAGTAAAAACAATTACTTGGAACTTAGTGCTGCACTACATTGAAGCAAATTGATGTCTAAGATCAAAGTCAGTTTAAATATAAAGTCAATGAATAAAAAATATTATTGGTGTGACTTCACCATAGCACTTGCGTGGTTGGCTGAATCACTCAGTGACTGGCAACAGTATGTTGAGAATAGAGGTGTAGAAAGAGAAACTGTAAGTGCCGAGAACGAATGATATCACGTTCGTTCAGAGGATAATCCAGCCGAAATATATTCAACAAAAAATACAATCTATGGTGGCATGGACTGGATTGGATTATACAAATTTCAGAATTTTCGTCATTCTACAAATTGAAACGTATTGGGGCTTATTATTTGAGGTCCTTTAAGGTGGGCGATTAAATTATGCTTCCATTAGTTATGATTACAAAAATTTTCCTATTTTTTGAAGGAAAAATATCATATTACAAAACTGATAATAAAACATATTAATGAAAAACAAATGCATTCAGGAAATAAGGCCAGCAGTACGCCAACAGTTTTGGCTTTTGGCTGCAAGGAATGATATATGAAAAGTTGTACATTCTTGTGTTAAATGTTTCTACGCAGATCCTAAATACTTAATCCAAAAAATAAATGATTTGCCAAAGCAAAGAGTTCAGCTATTGCATCCCTTTTATGTTTCAGGGGTTGATTACGCCGACCCAATCTTAATCAAAGAAGGTCGTGTTCGGAATGCACGCAAGGTAAAGGCATATATTGGTCTTTTAATTTGTTTATCATACAAAACAATACATCTAGAATTAGTAAGCGAATTGTATGTGTAAGTACCGAACGGGAGTTTTTCGGTCGCAAATCTCTCAAAATAATTTTTGAAATAAAACAAAAATTTTCATTTCATTCCACCAAACTCCCCTCCCCATTTTTGTGGACTATGGGAAAGAACGGTAGAAGAGACGCTTCTCTAACGAAGAGCTTTATACATTTCTAATATGCATTGAAGTTTTTATTGATTCCAGACCAATTTTTCACTTATCCTAGGACCCTAATGATCTAAAGCCTCCAACCTCAGGTCACTTTCTAATCGGAGGACCGATTAGAACGCTGCAACCGTCGGTACGATGGTCGTCTTAATCGAAGGAAATCTACCACCTTTACAAATTGGGATGTGTTGTTGCTGTTCATTCAGATGGTGACGGTATAGTACATGAAGTTCGATACAAACAATAAATGGTGTTTGTAAACGAGCTGTCAAAAAGATGTGTGTTATACCTACCACCAGTGATAATTAAAGCACAAAAAATTTACGTTACAATTTTCAACAATTTCAATCCAATTCAATAACTACATCGCAATTATATCGATATTGTATTTGCTTTATTCTATTGTTCAATTGAAGTATATAAACTTCAAGGGGGCGGCATCTACAAAATTTTTGTAATATATAACAAGTAGGGATTGCATCTCCCACCACTAGATATAGGAGTGAACCTTACTAGGTTAGGGTAGTCGTAAAGCTGAGAATATGTAACTTGTCTTAGTTCGATCATTAGAAATATATATCAATAAACAAAATATAAACTTATTTCAGTCCTTATTTTGATAAATCTGTCCTACGAATACAAGCAAGACAGACTTATTTAAAGTTTTTCTACAATCATGTACTGAATTATTCTCAAAAAAGTGGGAACTATCTTTAATTGTTACTAAATTAGAGAATAGTTCCTTTAATTCCATAATCGTTCATATATCATCCTCCCCTCTTGATTCGACACTATTACAATTTTTTACTCTTGCTTTTACCCCATAATATTTTCGGCATCAGTACCACAAGTAAAATGTATAATCTGACCAAAATTATATCGAATATTGCATCTACAATTTCCCTGATGGTAATTTTTTTGGGGATGTTCTTGGTAATTTTGCGACATTAGTATTTCAATTTGCCGACGTACTGGCATGTTAAGTATGATTATTATAGGAATTTTCATGTAGGAAAAAAATGAAAAGCAGCTACAAAGTACGATAATACGAATTTTATGTAAATTAAATAGTCTAGGCGGACGTATCCAAGTGAACCGAAAATTCATCCATTAAACACGTCTATTAAACGAACACGAAATAAACAGAGTGTACCATAACAGTATAAAATTTGGAATGGATAATTATTGAACCATCTTCATTAATATAATATGATATCGTTTAGATTCTGAATTCTTCAATTTTCTAATACGATATATAATAGTAAGTACTGTTCACACTACCACTACATCAACACTCACAATTACACTATTCGACGCGCGTTTCGATAACCAACTTATCGTCTTCGGAGACTGATGATAAACTAAAACTCAATAACTTACTGGTTTTATACTGAATTTTCCCACCAATAAACCTTCTCCCGCCGAAAGCGGGAATTCTATGTGCAATTGTCAATAAAGGTCCTCTCCTTATTGTATCTCTATATGTTAAGTGGAAAGTGAACTGAACGATATGCCAAGAAATGGAGACTGAACGAACAGCAATGGGCAACTGCCTATCACAAATTATGTCTGAACTGTTCATGAGTCATTTTGTAAAGTAAATCAGTCAACAGTTTCAGTATTTTCCAATGGTATGGTACAGGTATGAGGATGATATTTTCGCCATATTCAATAAGAAAAAGGCAAACGTAGACGAATGTATTTTGGTATTCAATTCAAAATATCCTTCCATAAAGTGCACTTATGAAATGAAAAATAATGGACAGTTGTCATTTTTAGATACTTTAATAATTAGAAATAGTAATAGACTGGAATTTGATGTATTTAGGAAAAACACCGCTACGTACAGGTAAATCATGGCTGATTCTTTTCATTGGATCCAACATAAGATGACCAGTCTCCATCTCTTGGTAAATCGTTTAATTTACTTTCCGTTTCCAACATCGATAGATACAATTAGGAAAGGACCTTTATTGAGGATGTGGCAGTAATCAACGGTAATGATCAAAGAATTGTAAATATGTTAATTAACCGTCAAGTTTCAGAAATGTTAAACTACTTTGTTTCAAATTAAAAATGAAAACAAGAAGAATTTGTTCTGGTACAACCCTGTTTACATGAAGGGATTGGAAGGAATATTTAACAGTGTGAGTTTTAAATTGATTTATAAATCCAAAAATACATTAAGTGTTGAGTAATCCTAAGGATAAAATACCAAATTTGGAAAAGAGTGGTTTATATGAAATTAGCTGTGCTGATTGTGGTGGGAAGTATATTGGACAGACTACGAGATCCGTTGTCCGGTTTAAAGAGCACATAGCTCATTAAAAATATGAACATACCGAAAAATCGAGTATTTTGATCACGCTGCCACTCATAATCAAGACGTGAATAATATTAATGTAAAATTGTTGAAAAATGTATCCAATAATAAATTGTTGGAAGCATTGAAATTGCTAAATGTAAGAAAAGCTTCAATAATGACAGGGCCAATTCCTTAAAGGCCACTAGAATCAATTTTCGCAGAAGAAGGTTTATTGGTAGGAAAATTCAGTATAAAACATGTAAGTCAAGTTCTAAGGTTTTAGTTTACTTTCAGTTTCTGAAGATGACAACTTGGGTATCGAAACGCGCGTCAGACAGTGTAATTGTGAGTATTAGTATAGAGGTAGTGTAAACAGTGTGTTTAGTATTTCATGCTAGCGTATGATACTTTTACTTTATGAAGCCAATTATCAATGCCATATGGCTTACTTAGCTATTTAACCTGATTTAGTAGACTTATTGTTCTTCGCAAAACGACACACACCACATCCAATGGCTATCTGGAACATAGTGACGAGAGAGAGACTAGATCTCTGAACAGAATAACGCGAAATTTGGCTACGTACAGAGTCTCTCTTGGCCAAACTATCTCCACCTTCGCCTTTATATTTGGGAGCAATCATGCAGGAAAAGGATTATTTTCTCATCCATTTGACACAAATTTGAATTTAAATTGAGTCAAACTCCTAATCTCAACTTTAAGCAAGCTGTCGCACTCATTTCGCCTTCACATCTATTAATTGAATTCACAATATTCCTTGAATCAAAGTTTTTCTCATTTCCTTGGCGATGAAGTAATTGGAACGAATTTTATACAATTTACAATGTAGGCAATATAATTAATCCTATATTAAGTTTCATAATTCCATTTGATCTGTACAAAAAATGATTGAATTGAAATTCCTTATAGCCTCTGGATGCTACATTGAACCAGATACAAAAATGGAAAGCTTGAATAAATTGTTTCCAAATTAATATTTCTGTGCATGGAATCTATTAAATGCATACCTGTTTAATCGAATGTGTGGTTGAATTGTCTATAAATACTTCATTTGATGGAGCTAACTGAAATCAACTTGTATTATTATGTCAAATTCAGTTGACTATTTTTATCTGTGAATAATTGGTTCACAATTCTTTCAAACTCTCTTTCGAATCAATTTCTATGTATATTTACAGTAATTCGATATAAAACTGTTCAACTAATTCGAAATATTTTAATATTTATCACCTCACTTACTCTAACACAGTAGTAACTTCTAATTCATTTATTCGAACGTTCAAGTTTTTGAAGAAAAACGGTGGATATTCTTAAATATGAAATTCTAGTCACAGTGTTAACTTACTTCTCCGAATCAGACAAAATCTATTTCTTATGTTGGGTGGTCCACCTCTTAATTTTTCTAAATTATTTAGATGGAATTTTTAATTTTTATTCTATTATGATAAAACATTTAAAAATACATACAATCCTAAATTTTTACCCTTCTCAGATAACCTTTATGCTTTATTTGTTTATCATCAACATTTTTTGGCAAGATTTTTATTTTTATTTTGTCATGATTTCAATTCATATCACTCTCAATATTTCACCCTTGTACAATCATCCACTATTTCTCCAGCGCGGTTTTTATTCTTTTCTATTTTATCCACATATCTGTAATAGGGTTGCAAGATGGCAATCGAATATAAAAATTGTAGTACGATAAATTCTTATCCAGAATTTATAATTTCAATTTCCTTTATTTCCATAATTTCCAATTATGTTTTTCCTTATTTAATTCGATATTTCACGTTCGCCGGTCGATAACTGATTAAAAATATCAATCGATCAGTTAGCCCTGCCATGTATCAGCCGTTCTCACCTCTCGTCCACCAAACATCTCGGAGAAGGGATATAAACTTAACCGGTCTCCTGTCTTACTCACTATACAGTTTATGGCCATTTTTTTCGTTTTATTTGTGTATCGATCGTAGCACAGACTGTTATACATATCATTTTGATTTTTCTATGCAATTCTCAATTTCCAGTACAATAAATATTTATTCACAATTTATTAATCACTGAAAAGACAGTTTTTAGTCTCATGTAAATAATCACGTTTTGTGAGCTGCCGCCAACAACGGCCATTATCGTTCCTGTACATATTGTACATTTTTTGCAAATAGTATTAAATCAAAACAGAAACGTGTACGTGTTTAATAAATAAACGCGTTTTATTATTGTGAAAGGTAACAAGCAAACTAATATTAAGTCACTGTTTTTCACCAATAAGTATTTTAACTTGAATTATTCATAGCAATTCAATCGCAAGAGGCACGAGTTGAACGAAATCAACTGAGACAATTAGAACGAAGAGATGTAGTCAACAGACATAGAAGAATTGACCAACAACGCCAACAAGGTCTTCGAGCATTTACATTAGATTAATTTCTTCGACTAGCATTCCACTATGCGCCTGATGTTGAATATTACACTCATTCGAAAGTGATTATTGGATAACTATGGCATGTTCTAGTGGCATGTTCTCACATGATTGATAGTAAAAATATGAATCATTATTATTGAAATTTGGATGGCTATCAAGAATTTTAATTTGAAATATATTCGTTACTTTGATAAATAATATTTTATTAACCTAGAAAAAGCATACTTTCAATTATAATTAAATCCCTATACACTTATAGTAAGTTAGTTATTTTTATTAAACTAGAAAAATATTACCTAGATATAATTTTTATTACAAAACAACGTTTGTTGGGTTGTTTTTCCTTTTAATGACTGCTTTTTATTCGTTGTGCTCTCTTATTCTCTTGGAGACGCGATTTTTAGTACTTTTTAATAAATTTTTTTCTTCCGAAACCATTTCTATTATTCTCAGCGATTAATATTAATTTGGAGAATCGTGTCTGAGAATAGTTTATTTAGTTTTATTAATTCATTTTATAACGAGTTTATAGCTTTTCCATCTTTATTCACTTTTAACTTCGTTCTATAAAAATACGATTTAATATTAATTGTTCACCTCATCTAAGTACCTGTTATTTATATACTTATACTTAAACAGAGACCAAATACCACTTCTTGAAGAAAAGTCTCCAGCTGGGGAAGCAATGTTACAATATTCAATAGAATGAATGCACTTACCTAAATTAAAAAAAAAATATGTGAGCTATATTTGAGCTTGATAAAGACGCTTTCGAAGCATAGCCATAACTAATAATAAATGTACAGGATTATACAAAATATTTGATCATCTCTTGTTCTTGAAATGTTTAAATATAAACTAGTAAAATTTGCGGGTGTGGATTTACAAAGATATTCCTTATTCAAATAACGTATCATCTACTGAAAACTAGTTACAGTATTTTTGATTATTTTCCAGTTTTTTTGCCCAAACATTCACCTTCACGAGAAATTGAGTAAGTGTCTAAAGAAACACATGAGGATTTTAGGCACTCCGATACCTCACATTCTGTGCACGCCAGCATTTAGAACATTCTTGGTGAATTTTTTAATTTTAATACAATGACCATGCAGTTTTGCGAGTAACACCTACACTGAAGTCTTAGTAATTAGTATCACTTGAATATTATGTGTCGAAGATCTTTTTTTGATATAAGAAATAGCAGTTACTTCTGTGAATAATTTGAGCAAGGATTCTAAATGTGCAATTTTGTTCCATAATATGATTTCATCAACTACTTTCGTAACCAAAACTCAAGTTACCCCTCACATGTCATCAACTCATGACTCTAATATACCGTTTTTTTAAATCTCTCTCTGACACCGACCTCAGCATGACATAGACAGTATTTCCCGAACCGGTCATCTATCATTTTGTTACATATATGTGATACTCCTATATGAGTATAAGTTTCTGTAAGTGGAAGGTGTTCTGACACGAGGCTAAACGCATTGGCACCTAACCAGACCAGTGCCGCGTTTCATATTATATTTCTTTCGATATCGCCCAGATTCAGAAATAATTGCGAAAATATTTAAAATTGAGGAGAGCAGATTAGGTTATGAATGCCGCGTTTAGTTACACAGCTGGATAATAGTCGTATGATTATTTTTCAAAAATCGGCATGCAAATCTCATTTGTTTTCATTTATTTATATTAATGGAAAATACGACTGCTGTCGAAGCAGATGACAGTTCTGTTACTTCAGTGCCTAGACACTGAAAAGCGATTTCACTACCGATTTCTATCGACCAATCAGCATTAATATTTCACTTTATTGCCGATTTCGAAAAAATTCCTTTGGGCAATAATTTCTCGTTACTAGTGGTTCGAGGGAGTTAGTTATTAGTGTTAAAGTTAAATCAACGTTCAATTCTACGCACCACTAAAGGATTGCGTGATAATTCGTAATATATAGATCCGTCATTTCCGCTTATATCGGAAATATAGAAAGTTTATACTCCTTATCTTTCATAATAATAAATGTTTCGAAATATTTTACTGATTATATTATATTTAGGTAGACTGTGTAAGCAAATATTAACAAAATTTTCATACATACCACTAAAAGTTTGGATTAATAGGGAAAATTATTACAGCCAGGTTACTCTAAAGAAAGATCAACCTCGGAATGAAAGATAAAAATTGTGTGTTTCAGCTCCGACGCACGACTGGCGTTTACTCCTTAAGATTGATACTGTATGGAAAGGAAAGGGTAAATTTGTTAATTAATGAAAATAATATACATATATAAATATATATTTATTCAATTTATTCATTTCATATACATTTATTATAACTAATCGACGAAATATTTTACATTAAACTTTTTACAATTGTCAATAATCTCGATAATTCATATTGGGTTGATTATCTAATTTTATGTGTTGTTTTCAAATATATATTTATATGAACTACATCGATAATTATTAAAATATTTAATAAATACAAATTGCACATGCTCATACATATAATACATGAATTATAACGTACCTTGCAACCACGTGTTTGTTAGATGTTCCGGCAATACTATCTACACCTCTTTCTGCCATAGTTTTTTGAAAATACTTACAGTTCACTTTAGCGGAACACAATGATAAAAATTAAAACTTCACAATAACAATATTAATTATTGATATTTATAATAAAAACAGCAATATAAGTATGTCGACACTGACAAATTAGAAAGTTGCGCATCATAGGGTGCGCATCAAAAACGTAACGAGGTCATTCATCAATAGATTTTACTCCTCACATTTTTCTCATACCGGGCCCCTTATATATGCAAATCGATTCTTAAGGAGTAAACTCCAATAAGCTATAAACTTTTATATACTTTCATATCAGCGTTTGAAAATTTGTCTAGAAAATCGCATAAAATCCTCCTGTTAAAATAGAAAGTCGACTTTTCTAGATTTTTATATCTCCAATGCAAAGTCTAATCATTTATCAATTATTAATAAAGTTTTACCAATATATAAATAAATATACATATATAAATACCTATCTACTATTTATCTTTATCTTCTGGAAACTAATTGAGCATATTATATAAACTTTTGGCTACTTTATTCTATTAAGATTATAACTAGAAAAGAGAAGTCCCATAATATGACATTTTATATAGTATAATACTATCTGCATGTTATGAGAACTGAACCATGTACAATTAGTTCATGGAACAAATATTATTTCTGAAGCATAAAATCAGCAAGTATCGAAAGAAATGACGGATACATCGACTTAAATCTCTGTGAATGTGCCGGTTGTATGTACATCCACTGTCGAAAAGTGTACATTCATAGCAGCATCAACAAGACACCTATTATCTCGTATGAAAAGTAATGACGTGACGACAAAAAATTGAGTTCATATGTGACCAAATGTCTGACGTAACTAGGAAATATCAAAGCATGATGAGTAACATAACTATTTACAAAGTTAGTACAATGTTATCAAACGAATAGAAAAACGTGACAATTCCTTAGAATATATTGTCAAATATGTCAAATATCTCAAGCGATGAAGAAGATCTATAAGAAAAATCATGAAGATTTGCAATTTACATTGGAAGAGCTTAAGAATGTCCTCATGGAATATATTGGAACCAATCATAGAAAAAATTAAATAGAAATATTAAAAATGGATTTTTCACTATATCTCCTCGTGAGACACACACGCACACACATACGAGAGACAATGGAGCTGCAAAGCGATCACATTCCAACCATAAATCCGGTACCTGGGAGTGATGATTGATGCCAGACTGAATTCCAACAAACAAGCAGAGCTCGTGAGGGAGAAATATTCTGGAGAGAGAAACATCTTATTTCGACTTGTGCCGAACTTATGAAGTCCAAAACAGACAAGAAAAGTTCTGTTGTCGTCGGTGGTCACATCTGGAATCACATACAGAATTGCCATCGGGGCGACACATTACAGAGGTAGGAAACAGAAAGGAGGGACGCTTCAGTTTATCGCTTGAGTACCCCGAGAGTTGTTAGCGCATACCGCGTAGTGACTGAAGACGCAATATGTGTAATCGCCGGTATTCGTGTTTTAGCGGAGGAAAGAAGATCTTTCCACCGGCAGAGGAGATCTACAGCACTGAGCGAAGAAGAGTTGAGGGGAGATGAGCGGAGAAACAGCATAGGTCGGTGAACACTTGTTTTTCATTTAATCTCATTCAATATTGATTGGAAAGTTCACCTTCAATCTCTGAAGGCGATAACTTGGTTACCGAAACGCGCGGCAAACAGTATAATAATGAGTGTTAATGTAGTGGTGATTTAAACAATGTATTCAGTATGAATATCGTATGAATATAACGGTTCCAGAAATTCCATCTTAGGTGATTCCTGATTAAATCAAATTACCTACTTCTATTTAATGGTTTATAATAGCAAAATGCAAGTAGTAGCAGAATTATTATTAGTCATTGATCCCTCAAGTTATTGGAAGGTTTGTGAAATCGATGTACTGAGAAAGAACGAACGCAAATCACATTCTTTATCAAAACTGATCAATTTTTTATTTCAGATTTTGTTTTATCTTTGACTTCTACATGCGTCCTGATCGAATATCTCTGCGTTATGAGAAAGACACTAAATAGAATTCTGAATATTTCCAATCAATCTAACTCTTTGAGTGAGTTTGGGATTACAGGTTGTTAACAATATCAATGGGTTCCAAAAATAAATTTCTTACTCTAGAGGTAAAGTCAGGTCATTGTTCAATTGAAATTAAATACATTTATTTCAAACTCTGTTTCATATAATAAAATTAGAATTTAATTCGATTGTAGGTATATTTCTCATTTTGTTCGTCAAATATGTTATTCTGAGACAGGGCGCGTGTGCTTAGACAGCAAATTAAATTAAATATAAAGCGATAATCACCATAACAAATATAATTCAAAAAAAATAAGCAAAGTTATATTACGAAAAGTAAGTTCAGCACAGATTCAAACTATTTAATTTATATAAATATGACTGATACTGATGCATGCTAGATGACGAATTGATCAGCATTAAATTTATAATAGTTTTAATGATGTGTTATTGGTTACTCTATTGGGCTTTTCTCGCACGGTAAAATGTTTCAAAAGAAGGTTTTAAAATACACTTATCGAGGACAACAACGAGCACATCGTAATAGAAACGGCAACTTTGTGCTATTGCAACCACTCACCTCCGACGATATCTTTGAAGCTCCGACAACAGCACGATACCCTAGAAGGGTAGTGACAAAGCACACCACAGTATGCGGTAATCACGATCCAATCCCACGCGCTTGTAACAGGAATACTGTGAAAAGAGCTGAAACAAGACGCTGTCTACTCGCGCACTACCGAAAACCCCGCAAATACAAACAGTGGCAGTACTGTCACCTCCAAGGCAGACGGTGGCGAGACCAAGCTCGTCACCGAATATCTTCCACTCACAGGCTGGCGTCTTGGAAGCACCAACGCAGAGACTACGCCGCATAAGGCGGAGGCCCATACATCTCGAATCCTCACCGGAGCAGAGCAGCAATGAGACCAATCCGCAGGGAAGCCCAGCTGCCACATCGACTCAGAGCGAGAGGTGAACACCACCACTTCGTCAAATCATCGTGCCAGTTTAACAGACAACCACCCAACCAACGTTAAATAATACAAGACACGCTCCATGGCGTCAGGCTTGTTCCACGCCGGAGCAGCGAAAACTGATTGACTTGCTCAACGCTGCTAACACTAGTGAGGACCTCGATGCGATCTCTAGGGAAGTTACGGCATTCCTCATACGATACGCTAAACCATCGGCAACAAGGTCCAACGCAAGACCAAGAAAACACCGTGACTGGAAGCAGGAAGACATATATCGAAACAACAAAAAGGGCGTTGTACAGGAAGTCCTAGTAAATCACACGAGAACTTGCTCCGACCATTTGAACGCGAGATAATCTGGAAAGAAACTATCATCGCATACAAGGACCCCAAAAGGCCGATCCAGGGGCGCATGTTCTGTACGCACTGTTCAACGCAGTATGGTGCCCTGAGCACACACCGGCATTATGGAAAAAGAGCAACACCATTCTGCTCTACAAAAAGGGCGAGACCGAAGATAAACGCAACTGGCGTCCGATCTCGTTGGGCGACACCTGCCCAAAATTCTTCCTACTGCCCCGCATTGACTTCATGCAGGGGCAGTCAAGAAGGAGTACCTGAAGGACGTAGACAAACACATCCGATAGATGGGCAAAAAGTGGATGAGTCTTCCAAGGAGGGCGAGCAACGAAATCGTCCATCTCTCTCTTCACAGAACGGTGGAGGCCTAATGCCAACGACGGTCTTGTGTAACCATTACAAGGTCGTACACGCATTCAGGATGCTTCACGCCCAAGACCTCACCGTGATCGACATCACAAGGGCCAAGCTACAGGATACGATCGACAAGAGGTATGGGAGGAGGACTAGCATGGATGAAATCGCCGCCTACCTGCCAGGGGATCCGGATGCACCGAGAAGGTTCTCGCAGCAGTCGTACTAATACTTTAGCTCTTGTACTTTATCGACATGAGTATTCGTTAAAAAGCTCAATAATGTTTAATATAAATATTATAAATAAGGCTAAATGTTATATTTGTTAACTGAATTTTTTTATATATAGTGATTTACAACAAATATTATTAACATAAGCATACACATTTGTACCTTCAAAAGAAGGAAGTTTGTTGGTATATTCCTCGATACCAAAAACCATCTAGCCTCCCTATAAAATAGTAACGTCGAATATCCTGTACTCATACCTCAGCAAAGTGGATGGAAGATACGTGACTTAAGGGTTCTTAATTTCATTTAACTCAATAAATTAAACGCGTCGTTAGTACGCTGAGACCCAATCTTATTCTTTTGAAAGACAGATCTTCTTTGTTGTTCACACAAATACAATGGGTCCTGTTTCCAGGCACTCAGATATTTTTGTTTCATAATTAAATATACGAGCAAAGTGGTTGCAAATTTGAATGGAATCATTCCACTATATGATTGACTTGATTATTAACCATTTAAAATATCAAACGCAAATGTCGTTTAGTTGAATTTTATAGGTTTGCAAATATACCATAACAAAATCGGACGTAGCCAATTAAATGAGCATCTTTATTACTTTTATTTTGTCAAGATGAATCCAAAATTTGTTACAAATTGACAAGCAATAGTATTCCAAGGAGGGGTGGATTATGACTGATTGGCAATTTTTCCGGCTTGTTGAGGACCTCACTATGAAATGTTTCCGGATGACGTCCAATTTAATCGGGTTTCATGACAACTTTTGCAAAAATTGCAAGAAAATAATGCACTCTTTCATCTTCATTAATTCTATTAATAGTTAATCTAAACATTAGGTATTTTCTTTATTTTATGTTTATGTTCTTTTATCGTCGGTATTCTTTCAGACCCTTTTGAAAAATATATATATGGTTTTTCATAAACTCACATGTACAAAATTGAAATATATCTTATTTGAATAAATGGTATAGTAATATGCAACTTAGCACTGGGCTTTGACTATAACTGACCAGGAACTTCAACAGCAACAAGCATTTACACATCTACTTCGCTACCGAGTAGATATTTCGGAATATTCTAAACAAACCTAAATGGTCGAAACTTATAATAGCGCTATAATCCGAAGAAATAATCAATATTTATCATAAATGACAAAAAGCGGATAAAAAAGATCAATTGTGGCAATACACTATACCTATATAAAAGGTTGCCGAGTGACGTTGTCAAGTTCTACACATTTTTAATCCCTTATTGAATTACGGATACTCTGAGGATCGTCCTGTGAAAAGTTCGGTGATGTCCTATCATACTGAAAATACATTCGCGTTGGCAAGCAAATTCGGCAACATATTTTGCAGAAAGTGCAAATAGATATGTCCTCTTAAAGGACCATGAAAAAAGTAAGTACCTACTAATTGGTCATTTATGACACCAATCCACACGTTAACCGAAAATTGAGAATGACATTCTCGAATAGCATGAGGATTTTCTTCTGCCTACACATGAATTATAGGAATTATTTATCCCGTCTCTTGTGAATTCTGTAAATAGTTTCCTGTACAGTGTTTTTAGATGATTATTGATCCATCTACAAAATTCTAACCTATGGATTTCATATCTAGGATGTAGTCGCTAAACCATTTGATTATGATATGGGTAAATATGATTTTTTTGTAAGATTCTACCTGTGATATTCTCTAAAATATTCTCTAAATACCATCAGCTATACCATTACTATTACAAAACCCATAAACAAAAATTATGTCGTCATATTCTGTATAGATACATGCAGAAGAAATATGTATTCTTGTATATATAAATAACAGTTGATGATGACATTAATGACAATTGGTATAAAATATGAAAAAACGTCAAAAGGTCAGGTCCAATCTTGAATTTAAAACTTTTTAGAGTTCCTTTTCAATTTTATTTAGTATAATTGATAAAATGTTTCATTATCTGACATAATATTCACAATCAACACACATTAACACATACATGAGATAGGATACTTGCATGGTTTGAGAAAAAAAAGTTCTCAGTTGTTTATATACCACTTTTATTATAAGTTTTTTTTATTAATATTTATGTAGTAATAAATTATTGAATATCAGAAATTTTATAGGTAGCTTAAGCATTTCAGTATAAAATAAACACTGAACATATGAAACGAAGTAAATACGACAGTTATTATCTCAGTTATTCTAAAATAAGAGTTATTATTGAGCTTAATAATCTGAAAAATGGTATATAAATCGTGTTTTGTGCCAGAATGGAATAACGTGACTAAGAAATTAGAATATATAACAAAAATGGTTTGAAATTATTGGTCGTTTTGACGATCCTGCGAGATGTAATTATTTTTGTTCCCAGTATCATCTTAATTTAAGTAAGATTCAAATTTAACTTATTAAAATATTTTATAGTGATTAAGTTTATTATGCTTTTAATTTTTAACGTGATGATGTACTGATGTGAGAATTTTACTTTATTCCCATATATACAAAAATATTTTATTTATTAAGACTTCTTGAGCTCTTAGGTTGATTTATACGTAACTAATAAATAAAAACTGTTTTATGATAGCTACGCTACTTTGCTCATCAACTTGCTCAGACAACTGCTTAAAATTTTTATTAGACCTATAATGTCACAACTAAAAACCAATGAGACTCGTTGTGTTGAGAATTTCAAAATTTCAACTTTTTAATTTTTGCGATTTCCAATTGAATATTTAATTATTATTTTTTCACATTCAATTAAATAAATTACTTTCTGACATTATTTCATATCAAGCAATTATAAAATAAACAAAAAAATAAATACTTATTGCATTTAAAAGAAATATTTATACACGGTGCAATATTTAATACGATCGATCTTTCTGAAGCCGATTCTGAAATTTAAGTTAATATATATATATATATATATATATATATATATATATATATATATATATATATATATATATAACTCAAATGAGCACTATAGCCAATTAAAATTTATGGTCAATTCCACATATCACCCTGTAAATTGATCAAGTAGAGTGATATTTTTTAGTAGGCTCACGATTTCTTTCCTGGGGGGCTCAACATATGGTAAAAGTTTGTAAAGTTTCACTCGCCCTGTATAAGAACTTGTAAGATGAAAGAAATTTTTCTTAAGTTAGCGCCTATTATAGTACAGTCCAGCGAAATAGATCCACAAAAGTAACAATTTTGGATCAAGTTTTTGTGAGTTGGATTAGATGAGTTATGGCATGAATCTACGTCGCTAATACTTTGGCATAATGTGTATCTTTTGTGTACCCTGGATTGTTTAACATTAGAGTAGCAAAAATGTTTCTATAACGGTTTGCAAATTATTTTTCATTCAAGTCCTAGTAATTTTGTCTCAATGTGATAAAATAAAAACTATCAGAATAATATGTTTTTCTTATTTTGCCTAAAAGAAATAATTTGTATCGAATATTGATTTGACAACAAATAAAATAAAATTTTCTAAATTCATAAATTTCTATGTGAATATCTAGTTTACCGGTGCATATTCATAAATGTCTGCAACGTACGATATTTATTTCCAGATAAATTTCAGTTTCAAAGGTGAGAAATTTTCAAGGATTTATTGGGTTGTGATAAACCTAACGATCGATTCAGATTTGATATTTGAAATTGCTGTTACGTATATCAACCTCAATTCCTTATTCACTGTTACGTATTTTTGATGCATTATAAGGAATAATTCGTTAAAATTTATAGACATTCTAGTATCGCTTTGGTGATAATTAACAATACGTTGAGCTAGAGATGTTTGGTATGCAACTAAGGTCAAATATTAACAAAACCGTTTATTAACATAAAAACTAGACAAAATTTCAAAGTTGAATGAAGAAAATAAATAAATATATGAAAATGTTCACAACACGCTCATATATAATGTTTTCTTCTTTATTTTTTTTCATAACAAACAGAACATCTCTTATGTCCAATTGAAAAATCTGTGATTTATAGATTTTTTAATGAAAATCTCTTGCTATCAATCGAAATGTCGCTAGATCGTGGAGCGTCTTTGCTGTGTAAGGTGACATTTATATAACTAGTGCAGAGCCAGTGATATCCGTTTATCAAGCTTTTATTTAGTTTTACCTATCCCACTATGTGTGATCAAATTTTGCAAGTTAAATTTGTTCCACTTACCGGACTCCGATTGAGCTGAAATTTTGCATGCATATATAAATCGGATAACAATCCAATATTATTGTGATATAGAGCTAATCTGATGATGGGGAAGACGGGTATGGAAACTTCGAAATAAAAAACGACGCAAACCAATCGAGTATGGGTTCATTTGATTCGTCTTGACAATTACTTTGTTACTAGATGGTAACCAGAGTCTAATGATGCCCATGGGATCTCCGTAATTGAATAAACGACGCAACCCCATCGAGTTTGGGCTCGTTTGATTCCTCTTGACTAATATCTTGATTAACGTGAATGTGCAACTCTAATAAATTTTGGACAAAAACTTTGGTCCGTTTGTTATGAATGTGGACGATGTCTGATTGATTAGAAGAATGACCTAATGCCGAGGAAAGCATGTGCCGAGGGCTGAATGATATTGATGGTCTATTAATATTTTATCTCACTAACGTTACGCCTCAGGGTACCATGGCAAACCCTATTGTACTGAAGCCCTCATCCGTCTAGAATGAACCATGGAAACAACATGAACATAAAAGAAACTATTACACAAAGGAAACGACGTATAGAGAAGTTGAAATTAAAACGACAGGAGAAGATTGCTAATGAAAGCGATGTCCACAAACGGCAACGATTAGTAAAAATAGTGAATCTCTAATTAAAGTACTAGAAAATTAAAATTGAAGATATAGGAAGTTATGGATAGGATTTATATATATTAACTTGCAATAAATACTCAGATTTTCATATATATATATATATATATATATATATATATATATATATATTGATTCACTATGAATCTTTTATTTTCATAATCACTTTTCGAGAAGAGTCGTCACAGGACAGAGTTTAGTCGCAGACTGACTATTAAAAAAAAATATATTTCATTTCAAGGTCCAGCCCTAGACTATACTAAGTAAAACATATGAACAAAGACCATAGTGCTTGGTTGTACTTTTTGGTATAACGATAAACAGTCGTTTTTACAACTCAAGTACCTGAGGTCATAAAATCAAGCCTATACCGGCCTTTCATTCAAACTGCACCAATGTGTCTTAAATGTGTTTTCTAAAAAATTAAAAGCAATAAACTAAAATATGTATAATAGTCCTTTTGAATAAATATTACTAAGAACCAAAAATATATAAAATAAATGTTGAAAACTAGAATTCATTTTTGCTCAGAGTCTAACAGAACAAAAAGAACTTTTTTGAAAACAAGCTCTCATTATTTGTTGATAAAATGATTTGAAAGTTGAAAATAAAATTGAAGTAAAGGCCCTCTTTTAAAAATAAGCTTATCCTACGTACGTACGTACTCATTTTCCACAAGTACTTGCTCATTTTTGGCATCACTCTATTTGAGATATTCCTTCTACCCCGCAGTTGTCTAATATTTTCCTCGTTTAGGTATAAAGTGCCACTCAATTTGACAATAGTATATCCTTCACGAGTATGTAATAAAAATTATTATTCACAAGGTAAAGTTCACTGCCACGAAGGTACATGGAGAAAATTCCAGAAGATTATTTAAATAAAACGCTAAACACTTTGTTAGCAATTATTTTATTATAAATACGAATGATTGTAAACAACTTTTTAATGAATTTATGTATGGTTCTTAAATATATAGTTCATTCAATAAACTATCATTAATTCGCTTGTCAAGTTAATTGTGATTTTGAGGGCTTCAGATAGCTGTAAGTGCCAAGTTTCTATATTTTTATTCCTTTTTTCATCTATCCTAATCAAACTCTGAGTAAGGAAGAGATAATTTATTAATTTTGATTCATTTAAATATATCAACGATTTAGATAATTTACTAAATAAATTTTGTAAATTAAACTCAGAATTCAGATTACGAAAAAGTCCAAAAACCCTGAATTGGGAATTGTTTAAATTAAAATTAGAAAATATCAAACCGTACGACGGAAATATAAATAATTTAAATAAATTCATAAACAGATGTGAGAAACTAATTGATACCTTTGCGATTTATAATGATCATTATATTAATACACATGTGCTAGAATGCATCCAAGAAAAATTAGTCGGAAAAGCTGTAATGATGGTAGGAAATAGGACTGAATTAAACACGTGACAGAAAATCAAAGAAGCATTGATACAATGTTTCGCGGATAGGCGCGATTTAGACTGCATACTGCAGGAATTAACAAGAACAAGACCGTTTAAAAACAAAAATTTAATAACATTTGGTAACAGGCTACAATTATTGAAAAGCCAAACAATACAAAGAATAAGCAACAATTTGAATTTAGATGAGATCGACAAGAAATGTCAAATCAATCATTGTGGAAAAACAGCCTTGAACACCTTCATAGCAGGATGTTCAGGTACCATATGCAATAATATGTATTTGAAAAAGCCTAGCTCGTTAGAAGACGCTATGGCTTACGTCGACGAATTTGAGAATTTTGAAAAACTCTACGCCAATTTTATGAGCCTAGAGTTAAGTACAACAATAACAATAATAATAATTTTAAAATGAATCAAATAAAAAATAATAGAAACAATCCATATAATAATAATAATAATCCCTCTTATCAACAATATCAGCAATATAATAATCATTATAATAGGAATAAATTTAATAATAATGAAAGATATATTAATAATATTTATAATAACTTCCCAAGTCAACCGATCAATATAAACCATATGCCACAAAGAAGACAAAATTATCCAAACGAACGCACAAGTGTTCCGGCCAAACCAAATACCTGCAAACCGATTACCAAGACCAAAACCGATGTCGTAGACATCGAGAAATTTTACAGACAGACTCAGTAGACTTGTAAATATTAATCATAATAATAATAATAATACGAGTAATAATAGATATTTCCAATCGAGCAACGAAAGACCAAATTTTATATCGGAAGAGTTATATAATAATACATAATTGCAATAATAACGACGAATAAACGGAAGAAATAATTGACTTTCAAAATTCATTTGAATTAGAAGAAAATAGCAATCAGACTGTAAATTTTCGAAAAGAGCCTCGGAAGAAGAATCAGAAATAGAAGAATAAATTTTACTCCTAATGATCCATTAGCATACTTTGAAAATTTCATAGAAACTAACGAACCAGAATCCAGTGAACAAATAATTGAAATAAATTTCACATCTAATAATTCATCACCAAAAATTCATAAAAATGAGAGAATCGGAATTAAATCATTGTAAAGAAATAAACGAACAATTAGAACTAGATCTCAGTAAATTATTTGATAAAGAAGAAGATAAATTGAATGTAACAGAAAAGAATTCGGAAGAAAATATTGTAATGGTAGGAGAAATGAATAATGATATAAAAGTAGAATTGGAAGTAGAATTATTTGGTAAAGTGGAATTAAATGTAGAATTACAATATATGGAATTAGATGAATTAAAAATGAATGAAAATGATAATGAAATTGAAGTAAAAGGAAATGTAATAGAATTAAATAGAAAAATAAATGAAATAAATAATGATATGACATTGGGAGGAAAAGATATAAATGATGTTATAAAAATAGATAATAAAATATTGAATGAATGTATATTATAAAATCTGAATTAAATACAAATATATTTAATACAAATAATCGAAGTAATATGATTGATAAAAGAGAAATAAACAATGAAAATAAGAAAACTAAAATTAATTACGAAATAATTCACACAGAATTTGATATAAATAGTAGTGAAACAAGTTTAAAATATTTGAATAGGAAATTAAATGCAATATTAAATGTAAAAATGATAGAAGAACTATTTTTGGAAAATAAATAAATAGTACGCAATTCAAGAAATATATAATATAATATAATACCTCTTATGTTTATCCTTTTGAAACTAGTCAATATAAAATTCATAATTTCAATTACTTAACGGAAATCCAAAATATAAGTGGCGTAGAAATCGAAAATGAAAAATATAATCGGCAATAATATAATTGGCACTGAAAAGATATAATTAAATTTTTTTTATTTAAAATTAACGTGCTCGGCTACTATGGCCACTTGCACGGGAGCGGTTATAATACATTAAATATGAAATGGTTCATTGATACAAGTATACAATATAAATACACAGTAACACAATTGTTCTATAGTTTGTGGTACAGTTGTACATCTTTGAGAAACTGAAGTAGAGAGGTAATTTGTTCCGAGTTGTTAAGGACTTCATTGTAGTTCGGGCTAAGTCGAAACTGTTGTCTTTCGACGGTATATTTGCGACACTTGGTCAAAATATGCTTCATGGTTAGGTATGAGTTGCAGCTGGAGCAAAACGGTCTGGCAGTAGTAGTCATAAGATATCCATGAGTAAGTCTTGAATGGCCAATTCTTACTCTTCTTATCGCAGTTAAGTCATGTCTTGAGAGACCACCGAAGATAATAGGTTATCAATGGTTACCAATTGAACTCTGTATTTGACGTAGGGATGTGTTAATAGTGTCCCAATGCTGCTGTCATGTAACTCTGGATTTTCTTTTGAACTGTGATTTTACATCATTTCCAATAATTACATGTCGGTGACGGTATATGTAGCTGCAATTTTTACCTGTTTGTCTGCTAGTTCATTGCCTTCGATGCCAATGTGGAAAGGTAACCAAATTAAAGTAACTGCTATTCCTTGGGATGAGATAAACTGGTAGGAGTCATGTATTGATTGGACAATAGGATGTTCGGTAAATATATTTTGGATGGATAAAATAGAGGCCAGTGAGTCTGTGGCGACGAGCTTATAAGGTGGAGAGATTGAATTGATGGCCTGTAGAATGCTGAATAGTTCGCCTTTGTGAACATTAAAGGTTGATGGGATTAGGGAAGTTTTTATTGCAATTTGTGATGTTGTAACAGAGCAGCCTACTCCTGTTTCATTTTTGGATGCATCTGTGTATAACACTAAATCAAAGTGGTTATTAATTATTATGTCATTAAAATCATTTATAATTAATTGTTTGGGTGTTGCATGCTTATTGTATCTCATAAGGGATGTGTTGAATTTAGGAATGTTGATAGTCCAGGGGGGAGTAGAGGGGATAGGAAGGGGGCTAGTTTGTTTGAGGTTGACGCCGTCAAGCAGCTGTGATAAAATTAAAGGGATAGGTTTTAATAATGGCAAGGCTGAGAAGTTGTGTAACGTGTTAGAATTTGATGTAAAAAGCGAGTAGACAGGATTGGGGGGGTTAGCCGATACGGAGGCTGCGTAAGAAAGCAGAATTTGCTGCCATCTGATCCAAAAAGGGGGCTCATTAGCTTCGCAGTAAATGCTTTCTGCAGGACTACATCGAAAAGCACCTAAACAGAGGCGTAAAGCTGTATTATGCACCGAGTTCAGGAGATCGAGATCAGATTTTGCGGCCGAGATATATATATATATATATATATATATATATATATATATATATATATATATATATATATATATATATATATGTGACGGCCATAATCTAATTTCGAGAGAAGAGCGAATGATGGCCCTATATATTTTGATAAGGGAATAACCAAGTCGTCTGCATTTAAAGCATACTTGATGGGAGACAGGAGATCAGAGCAAATATCGTTTATTGCTAGATTGAATAAAGTGGGGATTATAACCGATCCTTGGGGAACACCATCAGTCTGGGCACAGGTTGACGAGAAAATTCCGTTAGCAAAGACTTTGAATGTCCTTGAAGTTAGGAAATTCCGAATAAAATGAAATATGTGTCCGGAGATATTTAGTGAAGTTAGTTTATTTAGAATTGACTGTCTACTGACCGAATCAAAAGCACCGTCGATATCAAATATAGCTGCAATGACCTCTTGTTTTTTATTAAGGGCACCAGAAAGATGGGATTGGAGAAGAACCAGATTGTCTTGGGTCGATCTATGTTTTCGGAATCCCGACTGTTCTTTTGAGAATAAATTATGTTTATCGAGAAACCATAGGAGCCGCTTATTAACCATCTTTTCTAATAATTTGCACATGGTACAGGTAAGTGATGTGGGCCGGAAAGAGTTCGGGGAGGTAACATTTTGTTCAGGCTTTTTAATAGGAATAATCGTAGAAGTGCGCCATTGGCTAGGGAATTGATTGGTGATCCATATAAAATTGTAAATTTCTAGAAGCTTGCGTAAACCTGTATTGGAGAGTTTTTTAAGAAATATGTACGGGATGCTACTGAGGGCTGAGCTCTAAGAAGGAGAATGCGCAGTTAAGAGAGGTGATATCTTGCGTTATAGTCATAGAGCATGGGTAGGTGTGTGTCTATAGAGGGTGGTGTGAAGTTAACTTTATATTTAAATTTTGATTCAAAGGTTTTGGCCATAATGTTGCTGATTTCTCTATTTTCACTCACTATTTTATTGTTATATAAGAGATACGGAATTTTTAAATTGGAATTGTTACCTTGAATTTGTCTTATATTATTCCAAAGTTGGGTGGGACTTGTATTAACATTTATGGAAGACACATAGTTTCTCCAGGAACATTTTTTACTCTGCTTTATAATCTATCTAGCCTTGGCTCTGGTTCTCTTCAGATTGATAAGGTTCTTTTGTGTTTTATGACTACGATAAAAATTAAGTGCTATTTTTTGTTGTTTTATAGCACTTTCACAGCTGGAGTTCCACCAAGGGACAGTTTTTTGTTTGGGACAAATATTATTTTTACCAATGTGCTGATGAGCAGCTGAAAGTATAGCATCTGTAATCCTCAGTATGTTATTGTTTATATCATCTGTGAGAGATAATTCCGATAGGTTGGACTATACTATATATACGTATAACTAGTCCAGTCGGCAGAGTTTAAGCGCCAATACCTTCTGGATAAAGTATCATTTTGGTTAGGGAAACTGGAGGATATGATAATAGGATAATGGTTACTATCATATAGATCATTAGCAGTATGCCAATTTAGTGAAGGGGCAAGTTTGGGGTCACTAAAGCTAAGATCAATACATGAGAAGGTGCCAGATGAGAAATTCAAGTGTGTATTTTATCCAGTATTTAGCAAGCATGAGCCAGTACAATTGATCACGTTTTCGATAGTTTTTCCCTTTCCGTTAAAGTCACCTACAAGAATGTATGGTTGGGGAAGTTGAGAAATTAGGTTGAGAAGTTCTATTTCTTTTAAAGGATAATTAGGAGGAATATATAAGCTGCAAATAGTAAGATTATTTGGGCACCAGGTGGAAACTGCAATAGCCTCAAGATCTGTAGCGATTTGGAGAGTTCACTAGAAATGAAAATAGAGGTGCCACCGCTAGCTCTCACGCAGTTGGTACGACCATAATGATATCCTTCATAGTTTTTGTATTTAGGGAGTTTATCTATTTTAGAGTTGGTTTTTTATAAACACAAGATTTCAGTGCGCATATCTGATATTAATTGTTGGAATCTTTCCAGGCGAGGAAAAAACCCATCACAATTCCATTGAATAATTTTGAATGGAGACTTAGGGAGTTAATAGTTTAGGGCATTCATCATCTGTTTGATTATCCGAAGAAACGCTTTTGTTATCAGATAGATCCTCAGGATTAAGTTGTCTCTTAAGTTTTTTCTGGAGTCGAGTGAGACGGTTTTTCAGAGATCGCTCTTTTGTTTCAGCATAAAGAAGTGATAAATCATTTAACAGTCCTTGGATATTAGGAGTAAATTCTAAAGCATCGTTGAGAGGATCAGAACTATCGTACGAGTTTTCTAAAAATGCCGTGAACTGGATTTCAGAGAGCGTGAGATTGGACGGATTGTTCTTATAAAGGTTCTGAATAGAGATTTGAGAATTGAGAGTGAGTTTAGGATTTTCGGTGACTAGCGTTTTAGGTTTTTTCTTACAAGGCTTAATTATGTTGTGTGATGTTTTATATGATGGGGGGGGCATTTGGTTGTCTGTTGGTAATGGGGATTCAGTGGGGGATAGTTGACTGGGGGTATCAACGTTACTGTCAGAAGATATAGCTCTTTTTTGGCCATGAGATGAATGAGGAAGTGTAGGGTTAGATGGTGATTCGGTATTAGTTTGATCAATTATTGATAAATTATTCGACAGGGGTTCAGAAGATAACAGGGGGGAAGAGGAGGTACCGCTGAGTGAAGAAGTAGCTGGTAATTATGATAATGAAGGAGAGTGGGAGGATATGTCATTTTGAGGTTCAGACGGTGTGGGATTGGTGCAAGAGTCAGCAGTATGTCCACTCTGTTTACAGAGAAAACACACCAATTTGTCAGTAGAGATAAATATACCATACGGGGTACCATCTTGAGTAATCAGAATCGAGGTTTCTATGCTAAAGTTATCGTTTTCAGGGATGATGTAAGTAGTTCTACAGAAACTCAAGATATGAGCCTATTCATCTCCTTGCGCGCCACGTTTCACAAATGAAACAGGAGAAGCTATTTGCAGTCCGATGTCCTTGAGAGCTTTTTCGATAACAGAGTGTGGGATAGTAGGGGATACATTCGATATTAAAATGCGTTTAACTGGTGAAATTAGTCTTCGAATAGGAATTATTGTAGAGTTGATGCAAATGTTCTGGTGAGTTTTGAGAAGAACAATCAATGAGCAGAGCAGAAATTTTGATTGATACAAGATAAAAAATCAGGAAATATTTATCCATATTGAGATTGAAAATAGGTTTAATTAATGCAGTAGGAAAATTAGATAAATACTTTTTGTAACTTAAGATTCAGATGATGAAAAAAGATATGATAACGCTATAAATGTTTTACAACAAAAAAGTTAATTTGCAAATATCAATACACAAAAAATTGATTGATGGAATAATCAAAAGAAACTTTATGATAATTTAGAGAAATTTCACATTTCAATAGAAAATAAAATAATAACTTTGAATATTTTTATAACATTTTATAGTACAATTTCACAGATTAATCTAGACTGTCAGAGTTTAGTTACATTGATTGATAATATTGAAAACGCGATAACATTTTCCAAATTAAATACAATTCACAGTTCCGTTATATCAAGTCAAGAAATTTTAGAAATGATTAAATATTTAACCACTATTTATAAAGAAGAACAAATCTCAAAATTCAATAATATTTTAACGTAGCTCTTTCTGAGCTCACAAGTAACCTTTTCCAAATACAAAATTATTTTTGCTACCCTTTTTCCAATCCCGAAACCCAAAATTTACATAATATTTATCCCTCCTCCACCTTACTTGGCCAGAAATCAAGAAGAAGAATGTCCAGCGTTAGAAGAACAATATTATTGCAAAGAAACATTTAAGTTAAAAAACAATTCTATTGTTGAATTGTTAAATGGACGCTCTGCTGAAAATTGTGTTATTAGTGATATAAATCTCCAAGAAACTATATTAGAGCAAGTGACGAACAATGAACTTTTAGTGATTCCAAATTTAGAGACTAAAATGATTTCCAAATGTGTTTCGGACCGTTACTTGAAAAATTTTCTCAACCAACATACAAATTAAAAAAGGAAAATCGATGATATTATCGAAATTAAACTTCAAATTTTTAAATAATCAAATTTATAAACCTCCAAATTCAACTAAAATAGACTTTGTGTAATTTCAATAATATTATGGTTAATTCAAAAATATAGAAGAAAATTTGTAAGAAAACAGAAATTTGTAGAAATTGAAGAGAAGAAGAAAGAAGACTTCGAATTAGAAGAAGGAAGAAAACATGATATGAAAAATATCTCCGTCATTTAGGGATGGAGGAGTTACATGGAGAAAATTATAGATTATTATTTAGATAGATAGATAGATAGATGTAGATTATTTAAATAAAACGCAATAGGATTAAATATTATAAACATTTTGTTAGCAATTATTTTATTATAAATACAAATGATTGTAAACAACTTTTTAATGAATATATGTATCGTTCTTGAATATATAGTTCATTCAATAAATTATAGTTAATTCGCTTGTCAAGTTAATTGTAATTTTGAGTTAAATAAATTTTTAAAAACATATTTTCGGCCATCGAAAATATAATTCGAGTGCTAACAAGTGGAATAAATCATCAAGTGCATAATAAATCATTCTATGCGATTAAAATACTTAACTTTAAGCACGACTACTAGTTACATGAAGAAAATTCTTGAAGGACATTTTATAAAACGCAATTGTATTAAATATCGTAAACACTTCATCAGCATTTATTTTATTATAATTATGAATTATTATAAACAACTAGGCAATGAATATATGTATCACTCTTGAATATATAGTTCATTCAATGTTTATAGTTAGTTCGCTTGTGAGATAAATTATATTCATTCAACTTATTGTAATTTTGTGTAAAATAAATTTTCGAGAACTGAAAATTATAATTTACTAAATATTTTTGTTGAAATTTTTTGTTGGAAAATTTTTTTACATTATTAGAAACAATATGATTCCAATCTTTCAATCTAACAAATATTTCATACAATATATTATTGTTATAAACAATACGTAGTTATTGAAAATTATAATAATCTCATAATAGTTAACATAAAAATTTATAAGTTTTGTTTGACAATCTTGCAAGATAATAATTTGTAACATGCCATTCGGCTTCTTATGTTTTTCTTCAAATATTTTGAATATTCCATTGTTCACATATTGTGGCACATTAGTCAGTTCTAATTTATTTATTTTAACATTTAGGATTTTTAAGGAATTAATTTGTTATCGACCCTCCAAAAACTTCAGTTTCATTGCTAAATCGTCTTCTATCTAAAAGTTTTTAAATCAAAATAAATTTAGTAAAATTTGTAGTTATAAAGTTTTTCTTATATCTATTAACGTTGCTTTCTATATATAAATAAAGCTCACAAAATTCTAGTTACCTTTATTTATTTATTTCCTTATGTTGTAAGCAAATTTTGTATAATTTCTATGGGAATTCGTATCTCCTATTTATTTGAGAAACAGAACTAATAGAATAGGATAAACTCCTGTTTCGTTATATTTTAGAAAAAAAATGAATCCAGTTTTTTCATATATTAGAGCATAAGCTCCTTTTTACTCATATCTGCTCTACCTTCTCGTACTTTGTTCAGTAATTTCGATCTGTGTTCCCGTTCCCTTCCTTATTTTATTTTTTCCGCAGTTCTAAGGCTGTCAGGTTGAGAACTCAACCACATATCTATATCTATTATCAAAACTAATGGTCTGCTGACTTGACGAAACATTTGAAATATATGTATATCAATTCGTTTGGTTTACTTATGGTTGAATTGAAGATGGTTTTTTGTTGACTGTAATAGTCTCATTTTTGACGGAATCATTAGCCTTCTGTCACGGTGATGAACTTCCATCTACTTTGTCTTTTGAGAGCAGGAATTTCCTTAGCTACTCAAACCAGTGTTGTTACAGAAGATCTGCGGGAACTGACTCCAGAATATTGTTCTAGATTTGGTTTATTTGTTCAAACGAATAATCTCAGTTGTACTTTTACCATTTTGGTTATTTAAAAAGACTATGTTACAGGTCAGTTACATGACTTGGTCGAAGACTTATATATGTCTTGCACATTTTGTTGTCCGTAACATTGAATTGTTGTTATTTGGCACAGTACCTAAACAAAAAACCTGATCCAAGATCTTGTCAATGGGTAATTTTTATTTCATACAACTCATTACTCCTATATGGATCCATTAGCCCTATTACTAAAGCAATCTTTAATCAAAGATAAAATAACTATGTGAAAGATTTACTTATACCTTTGTTGTTAGGTTTCCAATATTCCGAATTTCTCCTCCTCCTCTCGTTCTGCCTATCAGGAAAAAATATCTATAAGGTGCAATTCTGCAATATACGATGTTTGAACATCAATATTATAAACGCTGTACACCAACATCTGCAGTTGAAGAAATCTCATATCTTATCTCTAGCAAAAACAAAGGTAATCTCAACAACATCCAAGGTTTACCTTGTATAATATGAATACGACTTACATACCCTATTCATATATAACTTTGAACTTGCCGTCTTAGTTAAGGACGACTTATCTTGCCAGCTGGAAGAGAATCTTGAACATTCAGAATTCGATGTTATGTGGTTTAAAACAACGAATCAACGAAGGACGAAATTCTTTTTTTTCCTATACAGACCTTCTACAGCCGCTGCAGGCAGTTATTCTCAAACCTTGTCGATAAAATCGATCAGCACCAATCATACAATCCAAACGCAAATATTGTTATCGCTGGTAACTTTAACATGCCAGTTTATTGAATTTTTTCAACAGAACCTACGATAAAGCCCCTTAGATTTGTTTTTAATGATAGACCCTGATCTGTACAATGCGACCGTACCTAAGTCACTCGAAACGTTAGATAACAAACTAATTTCAGCAAAGTTTGGCATTATAGATCAGCCAAATGGAAACATCTAATATATGTTCTTCCTATCTTTACTGGAAATAATAAGTAATTTTGACAGGTATGGAAGCCCTGTATTCCTCCCTCCTTCAAGTACTTTGCAGACCACAAACCATGCTTTAATGAAAACTTCACTAGAGCACTAGGATACTCGATTCAATACAGAAGAGAGTAAGTCAACTTATAGGCGATCCAGAATTGACCAGTCATCTTAGAGCATAGAAGAAAGATCGTCGACCTGACTCTGTTTTACCGATACTACCACGGCAGATTTCCGAGCTGCCCAACATCAATTTATCAAGACTCCTTTCTTTAGAAAAAGCAAGCTACCAATCTATTTATCGATAATTACAACCTACAGAAGCTTAAGATCAATATCCACATGCACATCCACACGGCAGACAGAACTCGAACTAGCTAAAATACATATAGTAAAGTATACTAATCAAATCAATTCAGAAAATGATGTGGTCTTCTTCTCCTTTTGCCGGTTCAAAAAAGACTAATAAACCATCTAAAAAGTTTTCCTTGACTTCTCCGGCAATAAATAATAATAAAGCAGCTTCTCTTATTTATGGGGGTGTTGAAAAACAGTCATTTTTGTATTCTATATCTATGTTTAGTTTTTCAACACAACACCAAAACAAATCATATCGAAATAATTAAAAATCTACGAACACAAATAAAAATGTAGTTTAGAGTCAAATTCATACTGTTTCAAAAGTTACTTCGATTTATAAATTGATTTGAAAAAGATGATATATCAAAAAATAGATGATGGCTCAGTGTAGATGCTCCGTTCCCTGCAATTGCGGGCGGCTCCGGGCTAGAATCTGGTCTAGGAAATATTCACTTTCTAAAATTTTTTTCATGTGTATAGAACTTAATTGAGAATATTTTGTGGTTTATATGATCAAATTTTGTAAACAGATTTTTTCTAACAAAGCCATTTAATGTTATGACTGTATCAAAGAGGCATTTGACAGCAGTGTTTAATGGGTATTATTAAGATCGAGAAAAAAGACGTATAATGAGTACATTATATAGTCGTGGATTGAAGTTTTAATACCATTAAATTCTACTAGCTCGAGAATAATAGTTTTTTCATGTCCTGACCATTTGGAAAGAATAAATATATTGCTGTAACAGATATTGAATACCATTCCTATAGAATAGGATGATTCTGTGGAATATAGACTGACATTTTAGCTGTCTTTGAATATATTGTATCGAATATTGAATTACGAGTACAGTTCACCAGAAAAAGTGTGTTCGACTAATAGGATATCAAAAACGTTGTGCTGATTTCACGACTAAAAACAGTAACGTCTACATAACTGGAATAAAAAACGGGAGAAATATTTATTAGATTTTGTGTAATTCATATAAAATATACTCGTCACGTACGCTTTGATGGCAAACATTATGTGTAACATTTCCTTTTCACATCGTCATGTTTTATGCTTCTATATTCAGTACAATTTCCGATATGCTATAATAACCATAAGTTAATGAAAACAACAATAAATTATACCTTTTCCAAAACCAAGCTTTATGACGATTTTAACGCGCTCATATTAGCTTCAACTGTATGTGGACTTGTGTGCTTGTGAGTTTGTTTGTAACTTTCCTTTGGAATAAAAGCAAGTAGCTTTTTTAATCAGATTTCCTTCGATAAAGGATTCCTCCGATCTACGTTATTCTTCCACGGCTGAGCCATCTCACTTCACAAAATATATGATATCTTCCTAATTCCGCAATGTTCGATGCTGCGAATATAATTGGAATTTACTACAATATTGAATAATATAATGTTATTAGTTATAGAGGAGGCTAAACTTACTAAACCATTATTGTGACCCGTCATGTTGTCTGCAGTATCAGTTATCAAATTTTTCTCACTTGAAGTTATACATATTAAAAACATCTAATAATTGCAACAATATATCTTCACCTCTTGTATTCCAATAGAGGTTTTTCACAGTAGGCAGTAACCAGAACAAAAATTGTTCTGGTTATATTATTGCTGAACTTATACAGAATATTTTTTTAAATTTATCACACATATTTTCAAGACGTCGAACTATTCTAGGTAGAAACTTCAAGCATAACTTGAAACTTTTTAAGTTTTTGTGGGAAAAATTTCGTTTACAGCAGCGAAATTACAATCTTCAATGAATTCTATCACTGAATGGTTTGTTACAATATTCATTTATTAATTTTAAAAGTATGTGAGGGCGATTTGATCAATACTTAATTTTTCATCGTTCGGTTTCATTTTATTTCATCAGAATTAAGAATAATTTTCACATTATTAACTTTTTGATTTCGTGTCGTAGTAGCGATGTAAATTCTTTGAATACGCTTCTAGATTCTATGCAAAGTAAGCATGGTGCTTTATTTCAATTATTTATAAAGTCCACTCTTCAACCATTTCAATCCTCCTGATTAATGTTTATTTCCGTTGGTATTTTATTCATTATTCTTACGAAAAATTGTGTAACATTTCACCAATAAATTTGAAATAACCTGCATCTTAACACGCTTACATTAGCATCACTTGTATGTGGGTTTGTTTGTTTATGTGTGTGCTTGTTTGTTAGTAACTCTCTTGTGTGATTTATCCCCCTACTTTGATTGCGTTCGTTAGCCGATTGGACTAAGGCGTCAACCTCCGGATCCGCTGGTCGTGGGTTCAAATCCCCCTCACCTTGAAAAAAAAATTCTGAACTACTTGCATCAGTATAACTATAGAATTTAACCCCTTTAATTTTATAATGTTGTTCGAGAAGAATTTTACATCTGTTGGAGATTTACAATAATAATGACTAGAGCTTGAAGAAAAATTTTATCATGTCTCATTTGGAAAAGTGTATAGATCAAAAACCAGTTGAAATTTAGCGAAGCCTCACATACCGAACAGTATAACTTAGAATTAGGGTAAACGTTGAAGAAAGCTTAATAAGCTGTCAGTAAAATTTGATACAACAATACTAGTATTTTTCATTCATTATTGTGTTAAGCTTAATTTAACAAAAATTATCAGACGGTTGCTAATATAAACGTACTTATGTGAAAATGTGCATTTTTGTTACTTAGCTTCGCTATGATTTTTGTGTTATACTCTTTTTTTTAAAGTTTGTTATATTATTTTTGGTACACCGCAATTAAAACATTTACCGAAATTCTATACCCTCGTTTATAAATTCTTGAAGAGTGCACTTCTTGAAATTATAATAATTTGAAGGATATCTAGTTAGATTAGACCAATTCCATGCATAAACAAAATATAGCGTTAGCAACGAACAAACTTATTAGAAGTGTCAATGTAAAGTTTGACGTCAAAAAATCAAACCAGAATTACGCAATGAATTAAAAGAAAAAAGATGTCCACCAAAATTGCGAAAATCGAAGAATTGGAGTATCGAGTCATCATCAAGTACCTGTATTTAAAAGGGTTAAGAGGTAAGCTGATTTACGAAGATATGATTAATACCCTTGGTGATCAATGTCCTTCGTATAAAATCGTGAAAAATTGGACTGCAAGCTTCCAAAGAGGAAAATTTTCCATTGAAGGTAATGACCGATCGGGAAGAACAGTCCCCGAAAATATCGATGCAGTTCATGACATGATTTTATCAGACCGTTGAATTGGGCTAAAACGGATATCTGAAGCAATGAATATTTCAGACGAACGCGTTCATCATATAGTTCACGTCAATTTGGACATGACAAAAATTGCTGCAAATTGGATCCCCAATTGTTTGAATGTTGACTAAAAGCGTGCAAGGGGAAAAGCATCGCGTTCGATCTGTGCTCGATTTGAAAACGATTTAGACTTCTTAAACCGAATTGTTACTATGGATGAGACTTGGGTTCATTTCTACGATCCAGAAACAAAGCAACAATCGATGGAATGGCGACACTCTGGTTCTCCAAGACCTAAGAAGTTTCGTGTCCAGAAATCTGCTGGAAAAGTTTTTTCTTCAGTTTTTTGGGATTGCCATGATTGATCTTTTGGATGAGGATAGAACAATAACTGGAGATTAGTATTCGACATTACTGACCACTCTACGGAAAAAAATTAAAGAGAAAAGACGCGGAAAGCTATCCAAAGGTGTTTTATTTTTGAAGGACAATGCCTTTGCACACAAATCTGGCTCCGTCCGACTATCATCTCTTTCCTCAACTGAGAAAAAGTTTAAAATGTCGTAAATTTTCTTCCACCGAGGAGATAATAAAAGCTGTGGAGGTTGGCATCAATATATAGGTTTAGCCTATTGTTATCCATTCACAAGCACTGAAAATAGTGTGCCGAAGGCGCGCCAGTAGGAAACTCGTAAAAAGGAAAGAATTGTATATTAACAGAATAATAATTAGGCATTATGTACATAGTATTAGGTACACTTATTTTTTATTGAACATTATACAAAAAATAGATTATACAGAAATTGTATTATAAAAAATCATAGTATTCTTCGTCATCTGAGGAGCTGTCATCTCCTCTTGACGTTATAATTAACGGGTTGACGGTACGATCGATCAAATAGTCAAGATCCCACATTCTCTCCTCTTCTTTAATGACATGCTGGACTGCTTTTCGCCAGTTCTCTGATGTAACCTCCTTAATGGCTTGATCAAACAGTAGCTTAACATCTTTCATTTTGAATGTCGTGTTGTGTCTTGCTACAAATCCTTTCACTTGCGCCCATATAAGTTCTATAGGATTTAGTTCGCAATGTTATGGCGATGTGCACAGCACAGTTACACTATGTTTTTTTGTTGTATCTTCCACGGCGTATTTCATAAAACGAGTTTGTGTAAATTTGCTATAGCTAATAGCTGTTTTTTATCAAATTATCTTCAAATTCAATACTTTTGGTGGTTAACCAGTCAATAATTTCTTGTTTTCTCCAAGATGAAGTTGGAGTCTTCTTTAAGCGTCGAGAATGATAACTTGCGTTATTCATAACTACTAGTGAATCAGCTGGAAGATATTTTATCATTTCACCAAAATAATCTTCAAAAACATCCGAATCAATGTCCTAGTGATAATCTCCCGTATGACATGTCTGAAATGTTAGCAAAGCTTCTTTTAAAAATCCCTCTTCGCTTCCAATATGGACGATTATTAGTCTTTTCCCTTTACCTGAAGGCACATTAATACCCGTTGACAGGCCTTCTATGAAAGCTTGGCGAGCACTGGCTATATTTTTGTCTTGCCATATTTTTGGTACTGTATAACCTTCACCATGTCTCATCAAGATAAAAGGTTTTCTTCTGCTCTGTTCTGTACTGCTTTATAGTTCTTAAGTATTTTCGTCGCCAGCAAACAATTTCATCGCTTTCCAATAAAAGTGCTCTACTGTTATGCAAAAACCATATTTCTCAAAGTGGTCCATAAAAGTTTTTTTAGTTATCAACGAAATACTGTCATTCTGACCAAGCTCCATTGTCTTATCTAGGGTGGGTATTTCTTTTTTAAAGAGTGAAATTTTCTTTTAATTACACTTTTGGTGTGTTCATCAAGGTTTTTTACTGGTCTGCCTGAACTTTTCTTGGGAGGTTCCCCTTGGCCTGCTATCTTTCTTCCTCGCAATAATTTAAAAACGGTGGACTTTTTAACTCCAGTCATTCGGAAACATCGGTCGACAGTTGCTTGAACAGTAAATTTCGGTTAATCGTATATAATGCAATCGTGTACTTTTAAATTATAAGTTATTCATTCACTGATAGCGGAGAATTATTGGAACATCTTTTCGTTGGTGTAAATGTCGCCATTCTATTAATAATCTTATAATACTGTAAACACTATTTACGACTTAACAGCAAATACTGATGCGTTAAACTAAACAAATATACTTATAAAGGTCTAAAAATTTTGGGTAAAGCACCATTGCTTTTACGGCGCATGGTTAAGTCGAATCTAAAATAGGGTTGGAATTAGATAGAGGCACTAATAGAAGGTTAAACGGTACCCGTTAAACGCAAAACGTAACTGTTTAATCTCCTACCTAAGTAATCCCTACAAAATATTTCGATATTAACACTTCAGGCCAGAAAACATACTTTTCCTAATTATCTTACGCAATTACTTGAAACTTTAATATTACGAACAATGTTATTTCAAGACCTACACCTACGGCCGATACAGAAATTGAGTGGAACTGGACAGAATTCCCCATTTTATTACTCTACACCTTTTTGAAATAGACTATAATACAAAATGTTTCTAATTCGTAATCATTAATAAAGTGGAATATTAATGCCGATTGATCGATAGAAATCGGCAGTGAAATCGCTTTTCAATGCCAAGGCAGTGAAGTAACAGAATTTTCATCATCCTCATGGTCGAGAGCGGTCGATTTCACGTCAACCAGCTTACAAACTTTTAATGTCAAGGACTGAAAGTGCTACTTTGTTGAACGAGTCTGAAAATTGCGAGACAAGCGAAGCGAGGCGATCAAAAGACGTGTTTAACAAAGTAGTATTTCAGCCGCGCCGTACACAACATTTTTTAGACGACGCATAAGATCCAAAGATTTTTCAATTACACTGAGGAAAGAAAATAAATAATAGAGAATTATAAACATTTTGTTTATTGAACAATATAATTTACTTAAGGATAGTTGCAATGTCAATATTAATTGTACCTCCAGGACAATTCTTAATATTTATTGGATTGGATGCAGATGGAATATGTATATCTCTACTAGATGTTGATGGAATCTCTGTCGATGTGTTTGTGATTTCGATACAATTTATAAATGTGTTTGTGTCTAGATAGAATTTATTGATTGATTCGTATTTGTGGTGGAAGAAAGTATTGTGTTAGCAATTTCAATCTTGTTTGTTATTGAGTCATCTATATAAGCTTCCGCTACGGTGGAAGAAGCCCACCCACCATGCCCTTCTAACATCAGGTCTACTCCAGAGCGTCCGGGAAGTATTTGCTGTACGAAACTGTCACTTTCACTACATGCAACACTCAAATCGCAAATTTCGGTTTGTATATGAATACAGAACGAACAACTTTCTGATGGCGTCGTCTAAAAAAAATTGTATTACTCAGCTGTGTAACAAAATGCGGCACATATTTTGCTCGCCTTAATTCCAAAGATTTTCGCCATATTTTTTTAATCTGAGTGATTTAACAAAGATGTACTATGTAATGCGGTACTTAAGTCCCTTTTTATCTATTCAATTCACAATTCGGTTCCTGTACAATATCCATTGATACATGAGCGTTTTCTTTGCACATTGGAGCTTTTCTGATAATCAAGATATGTCAGTTGCCTACATATAATTTTTTGAGTTCTTTTTTGATATTCTTGACTTGCATAGTTTACATTGCGTCTCACGTAGTGTATTTCAAAATTATATTATTCCAAATCGATTTCAATTCGAATAAGTTTCAATCTTGGATCTCTGTTTGAAAATATATGTGTTGAGGGTTTCTGTTTTCGTAATAAATTGTTAAAAATCTTCATTGTATCGAAGAGCAATACTGAATTTACATTCTAGTTTCTTTAACCATGATGTCAACTACTTGACAATGAGAGCTTTAGCAAATAGATACAATCAAAATGGTTCATTCATAAACTTCTAAATAGGAACAATGCTTACAACACGACCATACTATAGTTCAATGAAAAGACTAATAATACTACAATTACATGAAGGAAAAATGAAAAATGATGGTATTCAAAGTCTCAAAAAAAAACAAACATCGATAGAGATTATCCAATGACTCTGAAGTGATTAATACATATCAAAATTTTCATTGAACTGAGACCCTCAACAGTTTCCGTACATTTGCATTTTTCTCTATAAAATTCTACAAAGTTTTTTTATTATCACCCATTTTTATTATGCGTCCTTTCATAAACTTTTCTTTCGCAGTTCTCACAAAATCACATACGCAGACAGAAATAACCTTCTGCAATAAAATTCATTTTATCACAATAAACATTGTATATGACAGGAAATTATTGAAATATATTTCAAACAATGCTTAAGTAACCATGGATCATTATATTATTATGGCATACAGATCTGTACACTTTGGGTTAACTCAAGGTGTTGGTTAATAAGCGAACTCAACAACAATCATGATATTAATTCAATACTCAAATCATGTTATGAAATAACGATAATGAATATTTATTCGGAAAAATAAGATTTCCAAATCATTATTATTGGTACCAAATTAGTTTTTAGCAAGAGAAAAAACAATTGGGATCATTATAATTATTGTGAAATCCAAAATAACATCTCAGTATATTACATTCACATGAAAGAAATAAATTCTTCCCTTTGAAGGTAAAATAAGATTAAAGTATGAGATTTTATAAATTGTTAAATGCCCGTCTGTTTTCTTTCAGTATTGTTAGCTTTATATTTGATCTCATACAGTTACAATTTAATATTTGTCAGAATATCTAATTTTCATGAACATGAGATTAAGAATGCTGTTCTAATTAATCCTATTTAATGTTTCTAGTTTCAGTACCATGCAAATTCCATATAAAAACAAAAAATACTTGTTTGACCCTCATTAGTAGGGACTGTCTACAATAAAGCTGGTAATCCAAAATTTCCTAGCTGGACGATATAACTGTAAAAGCTTCCATCATTTTCAGTTTATTTGAACAAGTAGAAAAGGTTGAATTTAGTTTAAATTTATCATAACAGTGAGTGCTAGAAATATTGCTTTCCAGTGGCGTTTCAAAAAATATTCCAGTCATAATTGTAGAAATTAAATAATAACGAATCCTCTGCAACGAAAAGAAAGTAAACTTTACAGGTAAATAGATCTAAGATATCAACGAACTAACAACAAGCTGTTAATATACAAATTCACACTAAAACCCATCTGAAGTTGTGGTATTCAACTATAGTGCACTACAACAAACTCAAATATAGCAAGTCAATATTTTGCTTTCTAATATGTTTTTATTATTATGTTTTATACAATTATTTTTTTCTTCGGTATTTATGGCTTATTATCAAGGCCATTTATTAAAATTTTTGTGGGTCATGAATATTTTGTTTCAAATATTTATTTCTTTATGCGGTTCTGTCAAATCTTATCATGGTTTCTTTTTCGTTTATTCCTCCTTTATCAATCTCCTTCAAAATTGTTTTTTGTCACTAATACAATGTTATCTGCGTGCAACATTAGCTATTTTTTGGACACGTTCAGAAGACACGTTGAACAACGTAGCTGACAACATTGTCTTATACCCATGTTCATTTCAAATTCTTTTTTGTTACTTCTTTCTGTGTCAGAATACTAACTTTTGATTGTCATTTACATACCTACAAAGCTTCTCAATTTTTCACTACTGCTTATTCTTCGGACTTTTCTATAATATATTTACTCTTAAGTGAGTCAGACGCTTTTTCTGAGTATATATAAATAATATTCCTATTTCATATTGATGTTCACATTTGCTTTTTCAATATTTTGTTCAATATTGTATAATGCATCAGTAGTGATGCCTTTTTTACTCTTGCATTATTGCTGGTGGGTCGTTCTTTTTTATCGACAATGACTTGTCTTCTCCGCAAAAAAAAAATAATAAATACTAAATTACTAAATTTTTTTATATAAAAATACACTTGACAATGCAATAATTTTATTATCCTCAAAACTATATTTTATTCATAATTATTTTTTACAAAATCAGCGTGACATAGTATACAAAAAGCGTGAAGGAGGTGTTATACATACAAATAAAGTGTGTCCCTCTATAAGTAATGTAAACAAACTGCTCTCGTAAAAAAAATCACATTGAAAGTTTCTATGCAAGAACATTTACTGAACTACTTAAACTTTTTCATTACATTAATAAGAAGAAATAATTTTTAATGTTTATATTATTAAATAAAAAAATATTTTATTGGCTGTTTCCCGATGTATATGATTTTAGTTGCTACCTTCTGTCACTCATTTTATGGTACAAAATAGTGTGCGTTAGAAACTTTGACCTGGGTCACTGGGTTCGAGAATAGTCCCCCTCGATCCCGCACTCGCGCTATACGTTCCCACGCCTCGGCAATACCAGTCAGTCATTCGCAAACAATAACAGGAGGTGAATATGTTTATTTAGCGACCCCTCTGTCACGTAAGATACGACTTCCAAATGTTATTCTAATTTCGGGGTTTTAATATTATTTGCTCAATTTAAGATATTTCATATATACCCAGTTTTATGCATAAGTTATAATTAAGAAAATGAATATCTCGAACACTACTATTTTACACCTCTGTCACGTAGCACCTCTGTCACAAAAATGTGTGACGGAGTGGTATAACTCGTGACGGAGTGGTAATTTTTGTATGGAACTTAGAGCCGTAGTTCAGTCCATCAACTGCTTGCTCAGCAGCCTGGAATGTTGAGCTACACAATGTTAAGTTGTTTTTGCGGAAAATTTTGTAATTGCTACAATTTAAAGACTTACTGCCCATTGCCGAAACGTGAGGCAGAAGTTGACATTTCAACTTCGGATATAGAAGAACCATTGACTTATATAACTAATGTAATTGGTTCTACTAAGGGATTTTATAAGACTGTGTATACCTCTACTTCAGAAGACGAAGATGACCAACCTCTTCTTAATTTGAGAAAATCTGTAGATTATATAAAACCAGGTACATCCCACGATATACTAGTGGATAAGATCCATCCAGTATTAATAAAAAATGGAACACATCTTTTAGTCAAAGTACTAAGTGAAAGAAAAATTGAGTACACTTACTTAGGAGTAGCAAAAAGTGGAGTGGATGAAGATGGAGATGTTCGAGTGATGTTTTATAAATCTGTTGATGATACTGGGAAATTGTTCAAATTAGTAGAGACTGATGTGTCAGATGTGATGTATGAAAATTTGTTACAAATTATTCCACCTCCTAAGATAATTAAAAGAGGAAAACGCGTGTTTTACGAATACGATCAACCAATAGAAGTTTTTGAAAAGTAGAGTTAGTGAAAAGATATTGTAAGACTAAATTAATATCTACCAAAGAATCGACACCAATCATCAAGTATTTAAGTATATACTGTGTTTGTTATTGTTTTCTAAAATTAAAAATTGTTATAAATTTAGTTTTGTTCGGCGGACGTAAACATTGTTTACCATTCCGTCACTTCGTTAACCACTCTGTCACAATTTTGTCCCCCTTAAAATTTTTGTTCAAAGTAAGTTATGAACCACTTTATTGTTAGTATTTACAAAAATAACGTTTTCAAGTATTATATGCTAAAAATAAAGGTGTTCACTAAATTTTTAAGCGACTTTATTGGGCGACTTTCATAATATTAAAAAGTTTTATGTCTTATGAAGCAAAAATGTGACAGAGTGGTATTGGATAATTGAAAAAAATGATTATTTAAAAAATTCCGTCCAATGAAGGTAGACAATAGTAAATGTTTATATTATTGATAATAGGTAATAAGAAACAGAAGTTCTGATTTAAAATGAGACACAAAAAAAATAAATACTTTTGTGACTGATGTGTTATTTTTTTCATACTATTCCTACGAAATTTGAAATAAAACGAAAATTACATGTAATACTTCGCTGCATTATATGTTTTTGTAATCTACAATAATAAGGCAATAATTCAAATCACATTTCATTAAATAAATCACAAGTTTATTTTTTTATCAAATATAAAAAATTGCCGGTCAGATTGTAAATAAAAAAGAAGAACGTCCCTGGTGTTCTTCTTCATATACTGTTATAACCGAGGCAATTTTCTTTTTCTGCTCTGTCTATTTTTTCTCCTACAAACTATTCTTTCCTTCATGCAACAAATCTCCTTCGTATTCCATTATTTACAATTTTATTTTTTCTTTTCCAGATGCTATGCCTTTACTGCCTTTCTTGATAATATCTCATGCCCTCAATATTCTCTTTTTGTACAATACATTTCACCTTCTATCACTTGCTCTTTTATTAATTCTTCCACGGGTATTGTCTATATTCCATATTGTAAATAAGCTTTCATCAACTTTTTTATGTGTATTTCTATTTTTTCCTGAACATCTCGTTATTTTTTAAATTTTATTTCCCCGTTCTATATTTCCTCTACCTTGAAGTCAATCATAGCCTCTGTCTTTCAAATATTATTTGCTTACTTAACTCAACGTTCCATATTTTTTCTTATATTTTCTATCCTCTGTTTTTTTTGTTCTCTTTCTTTCTATCTATCACTATATATCACTTTTTTCGTAGCTATTTGTATAGTACTTTTAATATTTCTCAATTTTTCATTCACATTATCACATTCTTACTCTTCATCTTCCCATAAATAATGTTCGAGTGATTTGAATCTGCGTAATCTGCGCTCTTTATAAGGAGGATATAATTTTCATATGCAAAAATCGTGATTCTACATTGTTCTAAAACTTCAACCACGCCATATTTCTATTAAAAATTTTGAGTATAATGGTCATATTTCTGGATATAGAGTCTCGTTTTCATAAAATGATCCTAATAAATGACCTACCGTCAATTACGGTTATATGGATTCTATTATACCGGAAAATTACCCTCACCGCTAAGCCATCACTTTTACGGTGTTCAAATGATTACATGGGAAAATTGAATTTTCTAGGTGTAAATAAGCAATGACGATGAATTATTTTTGTACGGCTTTCTTCTTGTGGAGAAATTGTTGGGAAAATGAACAAAAGAAATAGTAAGTTATCGTACAGAATTTGCATGATTCGCTTTGTACTATATTCAGATTCATCAACCAACAACACCGTATAAATCTAACGAAACAGGAGACTCAGTTGATAAGGTTTCATTAGAAAATATTGGGAATTGTGCTCATGATATTATTTAAAATGAAAAATAATGTTGAATGTATTAGTTGGAACATGAAATGTTTAATAATTATGTCATAAAATTGTACTGAACACAAGTATAAATAAATATGATTAAATTTTAGGATTTTATCAAAATATAAACACTGCAAAAGCAAATCAAAATAAAATGATGAAATTCTTGATAATTATACAATTCACCCCTTGCTATTTCCACAACACACATGATTTATTATTTATATTTCTTTCTGGTCCAATTTTCACCTAAAAAAGTTTGGATTTAAGCACCTTTTTATAATCCTTCAGCAATCTGGTTAATAGCATAATACTGAATCTAATGTTTGTCCAAGTTCCAGAATTTGACGGTATATAATTCTCTTTGAGTTCCACACACTGTATTATCTTACGGCCCGTCAATTCGGGCTTCGCAATTGTTTGTATATCTTTGACAACAATAGTTCGATTTTAACGTAATCATATTTTATTCATGTACCGCTTATTTCAATATGGTTAACTTAATCTTGCGTAGTCTATCCATTTGGTACCCAAACATTGAGGTTCTAGTGTATTCGGCGTTTTTAAAATGATCACAAATTATTCGATGGTTGATCCCCAGTGCATCGGGAATATTTCAACGGCTCACATAACGGCTTTTTCAAAATTTCATCGAACTTTTACAGAATAAGGCCTATTGAAGCGATAATAATATTTTACAATTGAATTTCCACTACACAAACGTTCAAAAAAATTACGCCTATTACGTTAGGTTATAGCTAGAGGATCCCGACTTCCAAAAACCCTGAACGATATCATATCTCGCAGATTTTAGGACTCAAATAATCCCAGGAATTAAGTAATTGCTATGAATATAATTAAAATCTGTATAAAATTATTGCGTGAAACCGGACGCACTCACGTTTGATATTTTTTGTCAATCGTCTTGTTTTTTCAGCTGATGTATTTATCACCATGTCACTTTTTGAAGGAGGTAAGACATAAAAAAGATGGAGCACCTAATTCAATATGGAATTAATTTTTAACCGCATGAGAAAATAATATAGCGCAATCTTTGTTCAACTATTTTGAAAATCGCAGGAAGATCTATCAAAGGATTACACACACATTTCTTCACAAAACATTTCTTAAAAATAGAAAAATCAGAAACAACATCTACAGGTATTCTCAAAGAAAAACCACTAAAAAGAAAAATAGATTCAGTGGCGCACTTTGCCATTAAAAAAAACATTTTTGATACTGTTTCGGCGCGAATGATTGCAGTGAATTGGTTTTCATTTAGAGTTTCTGTCATGTCAAAGGATTTAAGGAAGTTACTTCAATGTGAAGGTTATTCTTATTCATCTGAATATGCTTCATTAAAAGAGATATGAATGTAAACATTTAGTTAATAGGGATTTTGTGGAATTTCCATCTTCTTTGCATTGATGAATCTTTGAATGCAGAAACCTCTATTCGTATCTTACGCGAGCGCTTTTCTGAATTCGATATCTTAGTGGAGACTAATATTGTCGCGATGGTAACTGACTGTCTGAATGTAATACTGAAAACAGGCAGGCTGGTCCATGCAGAGCATAGAGTTTGCTTTGCGCATGGTCGTCATTTAGTCATTTGTGATGAGACAAACATAAAACACAGCTTGTTTGGTCAGTTGATTGCTAGACTAGATCAAATAGTATCGTCGGAGTTCTTGATCGCTTTATACTCATACAAAAAGTACTTGTGAATCTAAATAATTCCGTTCATTGGGATGAATCTAATTGTGAACTCATAAATGAGTTAGTTAATGTATTGGACCGGTTACATTATAGGTACAAGCGCTTTGTTGCTCTGATGTCAATTTGTGCTCGGCTAATGCTATTGAGTGAGAATTATTGACGTTTAGCTTCTAGAATAGAAACTCAATTGTTAGAACTATAGTCTCAAAGAATTGACCAAGCAAACAGCTTATTAAAAAGCAGATTAGTAAGTTTACTGAAAGAATGGAGAACAACTGCAGGATTGAAAAAGAACGTGAAAAGGAGGCGGAAAGCAAAATGATTCCCTATTAATTCAAAGTAAAAAAACTGATTCATCGTAAAAAATATAGCCCAAAATACAGAAGAGTATTATAAGATTTTCGCCAGACACATTCAAATTATCTAAAAATACTACAAATACTACTACTACAACTTCCACAAGAGGTTATGATTTGGAGCAAACAAAATTTTGAAAAACGATTCATCCAACTTCTATTGAGCCAGAGCGCGCTATTTAGAGTCTATTCTATTTATTTGTACAAGTTCACTGAGTAGCAAACTTGGAGATGAAACATTGAATGCAATATTATTTCTAATACTTTATTTTCGCTATCCAAGGAAGTAATGTGCGCTCATTTCAACCACCAGAAGTCACGCCATGACACATATTGATCTATATATCTTGATTTTGATTGATTTTATAAATATTTCTTTAATTATTCTGTAAAAATGAAAGAGGATTTCCATATAAGGAAATGATTTTCAGTTCATGTTAGTAATCCCGGGTCTATCTCGGAGTCTCTGGGTTATCTAGGAATCCCGGGAATGCCATTCCCGGAATTAGACAAAAAGTGCGGGATTGAATAACTTAATATAATAAATATTCTTTTCCTGTGTCCTCGTAGACTTTCTGATTACATTTCATTATTTAATGCAAACGGTTGAAGTTCTATTTCTGTACATGAAATGACGGCATCTTAAAAGCTTATAATTTGTCTCTAAGCTAAAGTAGTTCTAGACTTTATGATATGGCAATATCATGTTTCTTCAAATAAAACAAGATTCATCACTCTTCTGACTCAAAGTTAGCAAGGAACGTATATTTTATGAGAAGACTGTAACTTTGTATTAAAAATATTAAAATAGGTCAATTACCTTACGTTAATATTTATTCAGAGATAAAGTGTCGTTTTTTTATTTTATATCTATTCTAAAACTAGTAGTGTCCAACCAAACTAATATATTTATCAACCTAATTACTATGAATAGCTAAGATACTGTAATGGATTTTCTCAATTTCCATATGACTACAAACGCACTAGAGTGCACTTTATTATACAAGGGCTTGCAACACTAATCTGAATATGTCAAAAAGTTCGACATTTTTTTTTTTCGACAATTAAATCGCAAACATTTTTGCACGATGATTTTCTATGAATTCGACGTGGAATAAAGCAACAGCAGTGTACGGATCAACTCGCTTCGACTTTTGGTAATTAGCACCATCTCGCGCCACTGTATTTCACTGGTTTCCCCAATTTAATCGTGGTCACGCTTACAGGATGAATTTCGTGAGAGTCGTTCAAAATCGAATCTCGTGCTTGAAAAAATCGATGCTGTGCATTGCATATTGCAAGATCGGCATGGTACAAGATTTATTGGCGTTGGATACCGCATAATTTGACAATAGCTCAAAAACAAGCTTGAGTCTATTGGTGCAAGGAAATTCAATCGCAGTTCTTCAAAAGGCGTAGGGACAGGCTTGAATCTTTGATCTATTTATATGAATCGGAACTTAAACAACAATCGACGTATGAGTCTTTCAAGGCGTGTCAAATCCTACATAAGTTGTTGGCGCCCGAAGCAAATAGTCGCCTGTTTTTTCGGTGTAACTGGACATGTCGTCACCGTTCTATTAGAGCAACGTAAAACGGTCAATTCTGAATGGTGCACTAGCGTTCAATTGGTTCAAGCGCATGAATAATAAATAAAGTCATATCCAATTATAAATATTTGTTTTTATTTGTCTCAAAACTTTAGTAGCAATCCTCGTATATTCCAGGTCAAATAGTTTAGTTGTCTTCAGTCGTTGTATTGATTTACTGCATTGATGAAGAGTTGGAAGAACACCTTGGATTTGATATATCTCTATACTGAGTTTTACTGTTTCGGATATACCATGATTCATCGACAATACTTCGACGAACTTTATTTTGAAATTTAATAACAATATTGGCAAATAATTGGAACTTTCTTCTCAAAAATTACTACATCTTTTTTTTATATCTTGCTTTGTTTTCTTCTCATCACTTTTGGAACGTCGTGAGTATAAATCAAGTGAAGTATAGTCCCAAAATGCTACCTTGAGGTAGATCAGCTGTTATATGTTAAATTATGGAATACTTTTCCTCATGTTTTATTTGGAACAATTTTCTAAGAAAAGTCTATTAGGTCGACAATATATGTTGAAATGTCCTATGCATTTCATAGATTGCCAGACTTTGTCAAATGCCGATGTTATACCTGTAAATACAAATAAGAATACTGCTGCCCCTTCAAATTACCTTTAAACTATGTCTAATGCTCTCAAGTCACGAGTGTTTCTCTCTAATTCCGAATTGATGATCTGAGATTGGGATTTAGAAATTGGAAATAATTGGCAATAATGAAAAAGGTATATCTGACGTCAAAATACGTTTTCTAGTTTACAAGGTTTACGTATCGTAATGACACAGCCATCAACCTTATATCAAGAACATGTTTCAACATTATAGCCGCATTTATCAAGTGTACCAGCTTTTGTATAGACTTTTTTATTATTTTATGAAGGATTTTTCCTGATATTAGGTTTTATATAGTTCTTTCCCTATCTTCCTTTTTTCAAGTGTTCTCTCTACTTTACCATAGTTACTTAAATAAACTAGACCAGTTTGTATTTTATGAGTCTAACGATCAGTGCTCTAATGCTGCCTGGCTATCGGATAAGAAGTTATCTTTTGTTTGCGATAACTCCTTTGAAATCTGACACATTTTTCAATTGCTTATAGTTAAGTTTCTTGATATAAAGTATACTGTAGAATACAACCTACAATTTAGTTTTAGTTTTTCTCCTATTAACTCCTCAAAGTTTTTACAGTACGAATAATTATGGTAGTTCTCAAATTTACACTTTGATTTCCAACGAACGTATACACCTAATAGAAATCCTGCTTCATTGCCTGCATGAAAAATGATAATTATTTCATGATTGTGGTTGGAATGAATATAAATGTGACCTGCATAAACAATTGACTTTCTTTTTGTCAATTTTGCTCATTTTATAAAGAATTATAGGTGTATATGTGTGTATTATATTATACAGTGCTTTTCAGATAAAAGTATCCACCTTTAATAACTTTTGTAATACTGGTATTTAGAAAAAATCCAAAAACACATCAATTTATGTTGGAAGGGGCAAGCATTGTGACTTATTTAAACTTACTGGAAAAGCCACCCCCTCACCCCTAGCAGCATCGCCTTTATTTTTTTAAATTACTTGTCATATTTTTTATGTAAAATTTGGATACTCCTCTTTGAGCTGATTTCAAAAATGTATAATACTTGTAGGTTAAAGTGGTTAGTTTATGAGATAAACAATTTTTCTTTTAAGAGCACAAATTTTGCTTATTATTTACTTTCGCCTTATTTGCCTGTACTAAAATGGGTTGTACAACAGTTCAAACTCTTTAATCTTTTTAACTGTGCTATTTATTCTACTTAAAAAATCCAAACAACAAAAAACTCTACTTTTTATTAAAGTTTGACATTGTCAACTAGAATTTGTAGTCACTATTGATAGTGTAATTTGATACATTATTTATTTTGTTTCTCTGAAATGGTTTACTCTTTGCAAGAAAGAATTGAAATTGTAGGTTTATACTACCATAATAATAATTGTGCAAGAGCTGCTGCTAGAATATTTAACGAATTACATGACGGAAGACATGCAACTCATAAGTATGTAATTCAACTGATGGAGAAATTTACCACAACAGGGTCTGTTTGCAATAAAGTGCATAAGCGAGAGGGACTCGTAAATAACGAAGCAATCCAAGTGGCAATTTTAGGGCAAGTCAGCTTAGAGGCTCAACAACCCCAATCGTTGTCAACAATAAGTAGAGCAATCGGTGTTTCATCTTCTACAGTTTTCCGAGTTCTACATAAATTCAAGTACCACCCATACAAAGTTAAGTTGGTGCACGAGTTGAATGAAGATGATTTTGATCGTCGTCTAGAGTTTTGCGAATCAATGACGCAAATTATCAATAACAATCCACAATTGTTAAACAATATTTGCTTTTCTGATGAATGCTCATGGTCATTAAATGGGTTAGTAAGTAGGCATAATTGTAGATATTGGGCTGAAAGTGATCCACATATTATGCGTGAATTCCATACACAACATCCCCAAAAGTTAAACGTTTGGTGTGGTATTTGTTTTGAGAAGTGGTAATTAAATGCAGCACCCTTGTCACCACTTTGTTGACTGTGGAGCATTCCGATACGCTATTTTCGATTTTTACTAAAAACTTCATATCATTATATAAGTTCTTGATAGTTTTTTTGAGAGTGTGGTAAATGTTATATATTTTCAAGATCAAGATAATTTTGAAATTGGTGTGTTATCTCAGGCCTCTTTGAAATCTAGGTAAACTGGTCTATATCATTATATTTTGTTCTCTAGCAAATTCTTAAAACAGAAGACGTTGTCTGTACAGGACCTCCAGCTATAAACCTACCTAAATAACCTCCAGTTATTCTTCTTCGTGATTCGTATTCCTACTGTATCAGATTTCTCATTATTCTTGTGTATACCCTGCTTACTATTATTACTGATATCCTACGATAATTGTTGCATTTCAGTTTGTTGTACTTTTTAGGTATATATGTGTTATAAGCTGTTTTCCAGTCTTTAGGTATAATTTCGGCATTTATTTTTATTTGTAAAAATATAAGCTAATTATTCGAAGAGTTTATTTGTTTCATTTTCTATTAGTACAGCATTAATCCTTTAGACTCGCGGCTCTATTTTTAATTGCTTCGTTGTTTTTATGATTACAGTTGAATCTATGTGTATCTTTTCTCCTTCAATTTGTAAGTCTGTCTGTATTCGCTGAATATATTCAGGTTTATCCGAAATTACTAAGCCTATTTATGTGTGGGTATTAGCGGTAGTGATGTGTTAGTTGTTTCGTTGTTCTTAATGTTGTTGAGGAATGCACTTTCGCCCTCAAATATTTTTCTTTCGATAATCTTTCTTTTTGTTTCTCTCATCTTGTCTTTATTATTTTGATGATCGTCATTATTTGTTGCCAGCCATCCTTCATATAAATGTTTCTTTCTGTTGACCAGTTTTTTCCTTTTCAGTATTCAAACATTATTTATTACTTTGTGATATTCCTTTTATACCTAGAGCTTCTTTTGTAACCGTTTAATGCTGTATGCCTACTATATTATTATAAATTTCCTACGGTTTTTGATTTTCATCATTTGTTAGATCATTTAGTACAAGTATTTAACACTCTCATCTTGTAGTTTGTCCAAGTTAAACTTTTCATTTGTAAAATTTGTATTGAGGTGATCCGTATTTGGGACTGCTTCTGTTGTATTTTTTCTAAATGAGAAAAAATATTTTCCCTTCGAGTAAGTGATGATTTAATATTTTACAAATACCTCAATGAACTATGGCGATAGGAACCCTGTAATCAAATGAACGACGCAACCCCATCGAGTTTGGTCTCATTTGAGTTGTCTTGACGAGTTTCTTGGTTGGCGTCATTTTGCAACTCCAACAATTTTGGGGTGAAAAGTTCGTTTCGTTTGTTACGAATATGGATTATGTCTATTAGATGGATGACCCAATGCCAAGGTGAGCACGTGTCGAGAGCTGAATGATATGAGGGTGTATAAATATTTCAAATCGCTGAAGCTGCGTGTCAGGGTACTAGGGCGAAACCTGTTGTAGAGAAGCCCTTATCTTACCTCTGGGGGGATGGACCGTGGGAACAACAAACGACTATACAAAGATTACGATGTTTAAAGAAGTCAAAACTAAAACGACAGGTTCTTGACCGTCCCAAATCAATCTCTGCTACTCAAGTTAATACGGCTACGTTTATATTTGGCCGCTAACAATTTTACGGTTTCAAATGATAGTACAAAGTCTCTATATACTGTATCACTCCTCTTTCAATTGCGCAAGCGTATTGTCTTTTAAAAGTAAATATTTTATGACGGTTCGGTACTCAACTTTTTCCATTTTCAGGAAAATCTGCATTATGACACAATTATAAGATTGTCAAACAAAAATGGATGGAATTTTTGTTAGAATGTGTCAACCCATACGCAAATATATTTCCCAAATCATAACATATTCAGGATGAAATCTGAAACTTTTGAGACTGCCCTTGTATGATAATTTGAAATGCTGTTCCTTAACTGAGACCTCTTAACATCATTTAGAATTTTTTTGTCATTTTGACATTCCTTCTCATTTGAGGAGTGAGAAATGAGACTATTTATGTTTAGTCACCTAGCTTGATAAATTTGACGATTACAAAGAAAATTGTATGAGTATACTTTTGCCGTGATATTTTTCAGCCACCTCAAGATTAATCTGCCTCGACTCCCCTATTTTTATGCTTAAAATATTAGACATAAAAGTATCAATTTAGAGCATCATTAAAAAACCGCTCATACTTTTGACAAACATTTGTTAAATAATCATTATCAACATTAAGTTTTCAAAATATTCGCTTAAAATGATGAATACTATGTCCTCACAAATGACTAGGAATCAAATTGGGAGATAGTAAAATAGTGAAATGAGAATTTCCACCAGAATCCAACAAGTATTCCCACAGGACATTGAAAGGAACGTAGGCGATACGTTTTACCCTTTTCTCGTTGCTCGGTGGCTCGTGAAAATATATTAGCATATTATCTGTGGACAATCTGAATGGATCAATTTAACACTTCCGATAATCGAAAAAATTGTATGTGAAGAAATAAATCCAATATTTTCTTTAAAAACAAATGATGTTTCTAGAGATTCATTTAGAGCTGAATTAAATAGAAGGATAACAAAAGTCAAATCTTTCAGTATTATAGGTTTGGTAGTGAAAACCATAATATTGCCAAATATTCATGAAAAAAGCAACAACGGATTAACAATTACACAGATATCAATCAGTAAGATATAAGTACCATCATAAAATACAAAAAGAATCAATATTTCCTAATAGAATAGAATTTTAGGGTATTTATCTAAGTTCTTCAGGAAAATGGTAATGCAAAGTCGCCCAATATGAGCATAACAAATATTTTACATGTTTAAAGAATATTGTAATGTTTTAGTGGGGTGAATTTACACACTATCTCTCACTAATTTATTCAAACAGTTAACACAAGACTTAAACAATTATAATAATAATTATTCACTAATACTTAACTAACAAATAATTTATTTGAATTCGCCGGTTACTATATACTACTTTTCTCCGTTCACTATAACATCCAATAATATAAAAACTATCGCTACTGAACAAGCACAAGTTTGAGTTTATAACAGAAATAAATACCTAGGATTCTAGAAAGTTAACAAACAAACAAATAAGTTAAAACGGTCTCCTAGGAACTGGTTCTAAAAAACAATATCAAATGCTTTTAACCTAGCGGGTTCACCAAATTTTAAACTCTTCCGTTATAACCGGGCAGGGCCGGCTTCACGGTCCATGTCGTTAATGAGTTCGTACAAATATAAATATTACGTGCTTTCTTGCCTTATGCGAATTTTGGATAATAAATAAAAAAGATACCGAAAGTTATTGAATATATTGAATATATCTTTGAAAACAATGAATTTAATATTAAACTGCCTCAGAATTCTATGTTATACCTACAAACATTGTGGCTTTACACACACAATCGAAAGATAATAAACTTTGGAAATGTTTATAAACAAATATTACAACAGCCTACCCATATGTTTGAAAATATCAATTAATTTTGCAAAGCCCAGAAAGGGGATTCATGCTTCTACACAACGCAATTAATCGTTCTCATTTTGTGGTGAATTTCTGGCACTGGAAGAAATGCCAGGAATTTCCTTCGGAATCTAGAGAATTTACATCAGCTGATGATTAGTGTAAATAATTATCACCAGTAAATTAGAAACTAGAACCGCTGGGAACAGTATCTTTCTCCTTTTAAGTAGTTTATAAGTTATATACAAAGCGTATTAAATATTATTCACATTTTGATTTTCGTTTTTTGCCCCTTTAGTTCAGGAGGAATCGACGCATGAGTACCGAAAACTATTGTTTAAACGAGCCTCTTTAAATTGCCCTATTAATGATATTTGTCTCCGGAATAAATTTTAAAAAAGTTATTCAAGCATGAATCAGAACATGTAATTGAAATTACTTTTTTATCAATTTATATTATTTTTTTGTTATAGTCACAGTAATTTACGCATTTTCATTAATAACTATGAGATACAATGGTATTTCAACATTTCTGGTATCACAATTACTTATATATAAATAATAAGAAGGTATTGGTACATACTTGTGTGGGCGCGAAATTCACAGGTATAACCAATAAAATTTTCTCGAATCTCTATGAAGACATACTCGTGAACTTTTCCGTTCAGTACAGCGACATAAGATTCTTAATAAAGTGAATAGATAAAATGTATAAACAACAATTTTCACATTCTTGTTTAGTTCTTCGCTATTTAAATTAACTTTTTGAATCCACGCAAAAGTTTTCTATCATTCCGTTTATGTATCCACTGTATATTTTAATTACTTTAGAGTATATTTTAGAATATAGAAATTGCTTAAAGTAACGTATCTATTTTGTTATATAAATATTCTTGTTCCAGGATTACAATGACGACATAAGACAGGAGCAAATGTGGGAAATGCAGGTACTCTCTAATCAAAAAAACAATAAAAGTGACGATTCAAATGTAGGTGTCACACAAAATGAGACAGGAGAAGATAGATTAAGCGATGGAGAAACGGGAGAAGCCAATAATTCGTTTGGAGTTCATTTGCAGAATTCAAAAGACGACACTGAACATCCAGCAATGAGAGGTATTCAAACAGGTAAGCAAACGACAACAAAATTTTCATTGAACTATACTTAATTGAAAGTGTTTGTATTACTTATTGGTTCAATTTAATCCTACAAAAATTTTAAAATTAGTTATACTTCTTTTATATACATTCATTCAAGTGAATATTAAACTGTTGCTTTATATTGATTGAATATTATTTTCCATTAATTTCGTGAATCTTATCATTTTGAGAAGAGCTATTTTAGTCGATGATGTATTTCTCCATAATTTATACTGAATACCTTACATTGCATAGAATTTTATTTGAGATAACTGCAATAATTCCTAATACTCATATATTTGATACACCGATATACTTGGTAGTGTCATTTTTTGAAGGTAGACAAACACAATACTAATTGAAAATATAAGAGTTAGGTTGGAAAAAATTCTATTTCAACCACAATATTTTTGGAAGAAGAGAGACGATGGAAAGGTTTCTATTTATCATGGACTAGAAATTCATTATAGGTTACAATCCTACAAAAGAGCTAATGAAGAAAGCATTGAAATAGCATCATGGCATTACCATTCAAGAAAAAACAAAGTAAGGTCAAACTAGTAGAATCATTACAAATGTTGACGAGTTATTCAGCCACACTCTACATAAGCTCAGGTATCTGTCTTTCATTAGTACACAATCTTGATTGATAAAAGTCTTGAAGCGAAGTAGTAGCGACACGCTGGAACAAACAAATGTCAAAACACCTAGGAGTTGTACTCGATTACTACCTCCCACAAAAGTACTATGGTCAGAAAGTTCCTACAACAAGTCCCTCTGCTTTATTAGTAAAGCGAAAAATGAATATGAAGTAAACCCATATATCGTAGAGACAACGGCAAAGTAAATATGGAATAGATACACATATTTACAAGTTATTACAATAGAGGTGCGACAGAATCTCACAATTTTTAACACAAACTTGAATCTCATTAATTCTCATCTTCACTATCATAATAACGTTAATCCTCAACATATGAAGAAAATTTCCCTATTTTTCAATTCACTTAATACCTTATCATAAGTACCAACATCAGTGCCTACTTGCTTTTGTGATGGCCCCGTTTTTGGATAACAATTGCAATAGTATAAGATGCTAGCTCAAAGAGAGATTGAGCTTAAAACCAAGGTTCAACTCTTCCAACAAAGGAGAAAACAATTACGCCATGCCGATTCTTCGATAAGGAAGGGGGAAATAAAATAAATTGGGATTATGTATAAGTGTAATGATATTAGTGATATTAAGAATTTGTAAATAATTACAACTAACGATAAATAACTAATGTGCGACATTTACTACATAAAACAAATCTGGTGGTAGTGCTTACTAATGCGATGTGGGTGATCTTGCCTAATATAGGATAGTACCATAAATATCATAGATAAAATAGCACACCCGAATAAATGTTGACTTCAAATGAAATACATAGGTAAAATTGCCAAAATGCAATTATTCCAATCCACAGACATAGATCATTCACAATACTTAGGGGTGGCTCAAATTTAAAACAGACATTTTGCTATAAAAAGTTTTATCACTTAACCTGTCCGCGCGCGGACAATTTTACATCCGCATTGCTTTGGAATCGCTATTCGCTAAGTGCACCTTTCAATGGATCAAATAAATAATACTCGCATAGCGACAAATCAGGACTAGAATGAGGGTGATCCACTGTTTTTCAACCCAATTCGCGAAGACGCATGCAAACTCAAAATGCAGAAGTTTTGGCCCACATCTGGCTGAAATTTAGCTCAATACTACCCAAGCTGATGGCCAATCATTCCTCCATTACGTGTACAGTACTGCGCTGGTCTTTCAAAATGAGTTTTTCTACAGCGCTGATGTTCTCCTCAGTAACATGAATGTGGCATGTTTGTCATCACTTCTCGACGTTTTCGGAAAGCGAAGTAACATTCATATAATTGAGTCTGGGAGAGGCACTCATCCCAAAACTGCGTAATTTTTGATGAAATTCTACAAATTTTACATTATCTATCTTACAGAAAAATGAATAATGATGTCGTCCTCAATAGACCCTGGTACATAGTTCTCACGCATGGGTATAAGTACACTAAAAAGCGAGGTTCCGAAATTTCAGCTGTTCTTTACGCTTGGTACCGTCTAACGTTCAGTACAGCCACTTTTACGACACAAAATTAAGTAGTTATAAAATGAACAGATTATAAATTTTTAGTTAATCAGATAGTTTATATCTAGTCAGATCGTTAAAAGTAGATAAAGAAAAAAATTAGGAAATAAAACAGTTTTTAGTTCAGCATTTGGTTTATTTCTACTCACGATTCTTCTTGGCAATCACTTGATCCAACCTTTAGCATTATTGGGTATCAGGTAGGACGAGTTGCTTGCTTGCATCAGCTACACTAAGGCATAGGCTAAGAGTTGTCCCTCAATGAGATGTATTATTGGTTACATAATCAGCAGCATAGATGCAATCAAATTAAAGTGGGTACATGAAATATTGGCGGTCTGGTCGCTTAAAACACAACGTGATAATTACACAAACAATTTGTTGTGTAATTATCACCTTGACTTAAATTTGATCCGACACGCACCGCAGAACTCGCTCAGCCAAAATAGCTTCCGTTCTCGCCCTCTGCTCCGCACCAATTCCCTTCCTCATATCACTCCACCCTTTGACAAATTTAACCAGTTAAAACTCACATTAATAACTGGATACTGGAATATCAATCCATCTAATATAATCAATATAGTTAATACAATATATTAAAAAAAACATCATTCCTCTGTGCTTGGCGTATATCTTTTTTCTTTTTACAGCCGATTCTGTTCCTTTCATGAAATTCTAAGTATAGCCATAGCTCTTTCGATAGCGAGATTTTTTCGATACCAAAACTAGAAACTAAGCTAGTTTGTGAGTGAACGTATTTGAAAGTCCTTTTTGGAAGATGGCAGCAAGTAGAGAAATTTCATAAAGCGTAAATACTACTGCAAGTTATTCATCGAAACAGTTACTATTCCATGTGAATACCGATGTAATTAATAAAAAAAATCACTGGATTCGCTTCCTTCGATTTGCGAATAAAAATAACTTGCATTAGTTTTCTCTCTATTTAAGACACTAAACTATTCAGTATCTATTACTATTTCCAAACGTATTTGTTTTCGAGAAGAAATTCTATGAGTTTCTATGTTCCTTTACGTTTCCCCGTCTGGTTGATTATTTTTAAAAATGTATTCTAGGCTGGCATTATCTGTTCGAGGTAAGTTATATTATAATCTTATTATCATAATATTAGAGAATTATTTCGTGAAATGTTCTTTCTAAACAGTTGGAATATAATAAGAAAATATTCAATTCCACGAATCCTCGGAACATCATAACTTTATAGTGGGTTATGCTTCGTTTAGTAACAATTGTGCCATATTAATAATCGTTTATAAGAATTTCAGGAATAAGCCAGTTAGCTATATGGTGTTATAAATTTTGTTCCTATTTCTGTTTATATACTAAAATACACTGTAAATATTTATTCGCTCCCAACCCTCAATCCATTATTATATTTCTATTTATATAGAAGATTTTTTACTAATAATACGAATCTAATAGAAATATGAGAAGTAATCAATCAACATAAAATACAGAGTGATTCTAAATTTACGCGACAAACTTCAGGAGCTACTTCCTCGTATGAAATTAATATGGGTATTCCCTATAATAAAATTTCCTCAGCCTACCCCTTGCTGAGACTTCACCCTTAGAAGGTGGTGACTAAAATTGGGTTTTTATTTTTCTAGAATTTCAGTCAAGCTGGAAACTTGAAATCTGTAATTTTCGTGCACTCGCAAAGGACCAACCACGGATATGTTTTCAATATTCCTGTTATTTTATTATTATGCGGGGATGTAATTAGTACCCCTTATTTTAATTCATATCATAAGCTTTTTTCCAAATAGAGGTTTATGAAAATTATAACTTAAAATCCTTGTTTTATTAAAATATTTTCTGTTCTTGTCGAAATCATAATTTATAATTTTTTTAATAAATTGAGTGGGAAACAATTACCACCTCTAGCAAAAATACATGAACGTAGCCTACGAGTTATGGATTGCTGTACACGTTAAAAGATTTGAGGTGTATTTTGTATGGTGTTTGTATACGTACTATTCTTCAAATCGTTGATATCCACTCACAAAATCAGACTCATTCAAGAAAATGGATTAAAGAGCTTGAACCCGTTGGATATGGTAAGTATATAAAAGTCGCCTTACCGAAGAATAACAGATATTTAGGGTGTTGGTAATTTTTATAGTGCTTGTTTCCGGGTATACATCAATTTAATCTAAAATTACTAGTTCTACCATCACATTTGTAACTATCCGGAAACGACCAGTTTTGGTTGAATTTCTTTTTAACATTCCAAACTCTGTAATGAAAAATAAACTAGAGGTGGTCATTTTCAGCATTTAATATAAATATTATTACATTTTGCATATTGACTGTTTCGCAATCAATTTATTAAGAAAATTATAAATATTAGTTTTCATTTTTTTATCTCCAGCTATTGATTTTTAGAAAAAAATTTAAGAATAAAGAATAATTTTATATAAAACAAGGATTTTAAGCTCATGAAAAAAGTTTTGATATGAAATAAAGAGAGGCTTGCTAATTTCACCCCCTTATAATGTAACAGGAATATTGAAAACATACAAATCGTTTGCGATTGCATGAAAATTACAGAGTTTCTAGCTTTACTGAAATGTGAAAAAAAAAATAAAAACTTGATTTCAGTCACCACCTTTTAAGGGTGATGTCTCGGAAAGTTGTACACTAAGGAAATTTTGTTATAGAGAAGACTCATCTTAATTTGATACGAAACAGCTCCTGAATTTTGTCGCATGGATTTAGAAACACCCTGTATTTTATAAGGATTGATTATTTTTCATATTTTCATTACATTCGTATTATTAGTAACAAATCAATCCTAAATAATTATAATATTATTCGATAAAAAATGAGAACTAACTATTGTATTTATTGCTATGATGTACGAGTATAGATTGCAACATAAAGTAAAACAAATGATAAAATAGAAACTCCAGATAAACAGCAAAACTTTTCTACCTCAGTTTCTTTTATGTGTTCTTCTCTAGGATATTACTTCCGAGGAATTTTCATTAAAAGTTTATTAAAACTATATTTCAAGAGATTCTCCTTAAGGCTCGATTAGCACAGGATCTACGCTAATAACACGACGTTCAAAGCTTGTCACTTAAATAAATTTTATACAATGTTACTTCCTGCGTTCTCCTGACTCATTATCAAATGAGTCGTATAACTACTTTCACTAGTCATATTCAAACTTTAACAATGAAATAAATAATTTTTCACACAACGTTGTTGAACCAATGTCTCAAATACAACTAAAATGGCTGCCAATTTGTTCGCTCTTATTACGTCACCTACCAAAAGCGACGTGTTTTTATACATCGAAGAAACTGGCAAAAATACACATTTTTTTCTATATAAATAAAGTTGAAAGTCAGTTGGAAGAAGAAAAATGAAGAAATGATTTATTGCTTTCTTCCGACTAACGGTTTTTTTGGCCCCAAAAATCTATACGATGTGAATGATTTTTATTCCTTTCATTGAACTCACAATTGAGAGTTACGTCTATAGAATAGGAAATTTTGAAAAACTTGACACGTGACAAAGTGGCGTTTATTCCCTTTTCAATTTGGTAGTTAAATCATCAACTATTAATGGTAAGATAAGTTTAGCTTGTAGCTCACTTTGTTAGTCTTAGTCCCCTTCTCATTCTCGAGAAAAATAGATTCGTAACGAAGTTAAAATAAAAGGTCAACCAAATAATTTGATTTGAAATGGAAATTAAGAGGCCCTGTACTTTTTTTTGTACATACTTTTTTCTACTAATGAATATTATATTTCTGACACTTTAATTTCATTTACTACATGGTTTAACATACATCTGTCTATCTCAATCAAATGGTAGAAGGTGATGAATCAACAAATTACGTCTGTAACTATAAGACATACGATTGACTATTGAAAAAAATATTCATTAAATATGCGCCATATGAATGAATTCCACTTCATGCATTCAATGATAATATGATACATTCAAGGAGCTCGGATAAATCAAAAAGTTTCAATTCCTAAAGATCAAAAACAATGATTGTAGACTAAGTTGGAATTGCTGAAATCGTTGGGAATATTCATACTGGGCACACTATTTACTACTAACAAATAAAGTGTCTGACACGCTGACCATATCGTAAACTTCGTTCTCAGAAGATGATAATATGGTTATAGAAACTCGCATCAAATAGTTTAATCATGTGTGTTGGTGTAGAGGTAGTAAACTGTGCCTGTATGTTCAGAAAAAGTAGAATCTCTTAGCGGATTAGGAACTTACGCTATCATAATTATGGGCTTTGGTTAGGTTGAAATCGATAAAACGTTGACTTCGCACTGGCAATTGGAATTTCACAACCTAGATACCAGATCAGTGTAATATAAAGAGAGAATACAAGAAGAACAAGAGCTAAGAAAGGATGAAGGTTAACCTTTTCAACCATACCTTGAAATAAGGAATATCTCGAAGGCATTAGCAAGTAGAACCTCTCTTGGAGGTTATATTCAGTCCTCATAAGTCGAGTTATAACATGTCCTTTCCAGAGGCTGTCAGAAGTCAGAAGTTGATTCCACTTACAACCTCTTTGTCTAACATCATAAATATATCCACAAAAAAAGTTATATCGACAGTAATGCATTAAGAATATATAATTTTATGTTATGAATAGATGAAAGGTACTATATACATCGCATCTATATCAAAGTGAAGAATAACGCTTAAATAAAAAAAAACATGAATTCTATAACGTCTATAATTTGAAATAAAGAATCATATTTGTGGGGAATGTAATAATAAGACAATCACAATATGTTATTAATAATTTCCATAGAAGCAGTCACTATTATTGTTTCACAAGATCCTGTTTCAGATTCGGAAAATGTCAAAATATACATTATAGCAGAAAAATCTATTCAAATCTGTGTCAGTCTAGTGCGATTAGAGAACTGTTATTGTGAAATATTAACATATTATGATATTCTAATAATGATATTGGTATTTGCTAACTATGCTGACTGTTCTATTCTCCACAAATTTGTAATAAAACTCAACAAAGGAAAATGACGAGCTATAGAAACAATAATCTTCCATTTTTATGCATGCTAGCAGTTGTCTTTGATTCGGTTAAATGTAACTACAAGTAATTCGAAAAAAGTTGAGATGTTGATAAGTTGAGACACAACTATATAAAATGTATTTCGCATTCAAAAATAATTTGCCAACAAGTTAAGGAAAGTTACAACTTTTTGATCGTACTATTTTGGAAAAGAGGGCATATTGATGTTTTGCATGTTTCTATTTATTATTCTTTGTGCGAATGTGCGACTGTAGGCTCTATTCTAAATCTATATCAGGGGTCTCCAAACTTTCCAGCCTTGGGGCCATTCTGATTACTCCAGTAAGTTCCGATGGCCTAAACCATATTATCATTGTTGCCAGTGGTAAGAAGTGAAATAGTCCACTGATAGAAAATAAAAGTCCGAAAAGGAACGCAACGTTTAAAAAATGCGGAAATGGACTAAAGTCCGCAAAACGGCGACACTGCATATTATTAATTTTTCTGTCATTATCTGTAATTTCTAGATTAGTCGTAGAGTACGAGTCATGAGGAGAAAAGTGACACGACATCTAGTGGACACAAGCGGAAATAAATAGTACCTTCTATCGCTAACAGATGGCGCTAATAGCACGTACAGAATAATCTCGTTGGTTCGAGAAAGTTCTGGTGTCTTCTACTCACTTCTAAATCTCAGTAATTGGAATATATAAGAAGGCTAGTGGCGCAACCACAAGTCAGTTCCTATGACACTGTTGAAATAAAATAGTGCGTACCTCCTTAAAACGTGTTTGTGCGTGTTTAAGTTTAAGACATCTTTGTAACAGTATTTTGATTTGAGGGTGATTTAGTAGTATGGAAAAGAAGCGAAAAATTGATAGTGAATGCAGAAAATTCAAAGATCAGTGGAGCATACTGTATTTCGTATTTTAATCCAGTAACAAGGCGCTATGTTTGATTTGCAATGAAAGCATAGCTGTTCTCAAAAAATATAACATTAAACGTCATTATGAAACAAAACATTTTCAAAATTACTCAAAATATACGGGAAGTTTGCGGACAGAATAATTCGAAGCTATGAAGCGCGGATTGAAATCGTAGCAATCTTCATTTACAAAACTCAAAACTGAACAAGAGGCTGCAACTCGTGCCAACTCTTGAAACTGCAAAACGTGGAAAACCATTCACCGATAGAGAAATGAATGCATAATTGCAGTAGCCGAAGAAATGTGCCCTAAAAAGGTAAATTTATTAAAAACTGTCAGTATGTCAGCAAACACTGTGGCTCGAAGGGTAGAAAACATCGCTAAAAACATATCCTCTCAACTGTTCGACAGAAATGGACACGTTGAGTGGTTTTCTTTGGCTTTGGATGAGTCAACGGATGTGTCAGATACTGAATTACAAAACACTGCATGGCTGTGGAAGTTAGCATTCTATGTTGATTTGACAAAACATGTGAATGAACTGAATTTGAGATTGCAAGGAGAAAACCAGCATCTTCCTGATTTATACACTAATATCAAATCATTCCAGAAGAAATTGATATTGTTTCAATCACAACTACGAAGTAAATGTTTTTCACATTTTAAAACATGTGAAATATTCAGCCACACCACTGAGACTGAGTTTCCTATCGATTCTGCAATCGAAACTTTGAGTGCTTTGAAAATAAATTTTGATACTCGTTTCTCGGATTTTGATGCTATTGCGAATCAAATTAAGATTTTTCAGAATCCTTTTGATACCGACATTGAAACCCTAGCGCCGGAACTTCAAATAGGAATGATTGATCACAGTGCCGTGATATAATTAAGAACAAATATCAAAACTCATTTTTGTTGGAATTCTATAAGAGTCTTCCACTGACACAATTTGATAATTTGCATAAATTTGCTCGTGGGCTGTTTTCTATTTTTGGTACTACTTATTTGTTTGAGAAGACCATCTCCAAAATGAAGTACACAAAAAATGTTTGCAGGTCTAAATTAACTGATGAGCATCTTAAATCTCTCTTAATAATTGGTACAAGTAAAATTAATCCACAACTACAAACTATTGTCAGTGGAAAATCTCATAAATCTCATTAGTATTTCATATGTCATTATGCTTGTTATAAGTTATGTTTTTATTTAAAATGTATAAAATGTTAGTTGGATTCATTTCAATAATTTGTTAGTTATTATATATTGAAGTTAAATTTTCTGCATATTATACATGTCGTTACTCATTACAATTCTGTGTTTCTTTATCCAACTTATCACAAAAACAATAACAATAAGCCTACAACAATATTATGAGTAGTTAGCCCATGACCATATTAATGTAGATGTCATATTAATAATTATTCAACATAAAATTAGACTACTTCAGTAAACTAAATTTAATTTGCTATAAAAAATATGTTCTCTAAAAGGAGTTTTCAAGTATGATAGTTCTCCGCGGGCTGGACAAAATCTGTCCCCGGGCCGGATGTAGCCCTCGGGCCGGATGTAGCCCTCGGGTTGGATGTGACTCTCGGGCCATAGTTTAGAGATCCCTGATCTATATGAACCTAGCTATAAGAATCTTATATGAAACATTCAGATATATACAGTCAACAAATTTGGGGTACTACGTTCAAAAAATAACATAACATAATTGCAACGTTAATAATAGTTCATGATACAACTATTAAGAGTAAGATTTTATTTTTTGAGTGAAGCCGATTAAAAAACGACCGTACATGTCTTCATGTATTCTAAAAATTTTAGTATGTGTCCTTCTTTAAGCATACGGTTAAAGGTTTCGTTATGCTGACAAAGTCTTCGATGAATTTTCTAGAATAGCAGATTTAATCCCAGAAATCTTCTGATTTCATTTGCGTTTTTGGAATCGGGTAATCGATAATAGCTTCAAATTAGTCTTTAGTCTCTTGAAGATTTTTTGCTAGATTGACAAGATGTTCGTGTAGGGATGTGGACAATTATGTCGTCCATGTATACCATACAAATTTCTCCTTGCAAACCTATAAGAACATTATCCTTCACTCGTCCATGTATATCAGACATATGTCTCCTCGCAATCCTTTAAGAGCAATGTCCATCACTCTCTGGAATGTCACAGGGGCGTTTTTGAGTCCAAATGGCATTCTGAGGTATTCATGATGACCGTTTTGGACATTGAATGCAGTTACCTGCTGTTTTAAGTAACCCCATAAAAAAGTCAAGGGGAGTCAAATCAGCAGACCTAGGAGGCCAAAAAATATCTGAATACCTGTGAATCACCTTCCCATTAAACATATTTTCAAGCACCGTCTTGTTGGAACCAAATTGTCATACGTTCTTGTAACGGAAGGTCGTGCAAAAAATCACTTACTCAATTTCCTAATAATTGTAAGTATTGTGCGGCATTTAAGGAATGTCGAAAAAAAGGTCCAATTAATTTATATTTGTATACTTCACTCTTGCACAAAATTCAAATTTTTTCATAAACCTCGTATACTGTTTTAAAAAATTGATATCTGATGGTTGCATTTTAACTTTTGGACCATGCAGAACGTTTTTCCATAGAACCACTAATAAAAAAGTTTTCGATATGGTTCCAACTTAAGTAGACACTATATACAAGTAGAATCAAGATGCTTAAAGAAATTCGTTATCTCCACGAGAAGTCTGCATAAGCAACTGTTATAATTGCACTGTTAATAACAATAATTACGAGTACAAATAAGAGAACGTCAGTTATGTTCTTAAAACTAAGTCAATAAAACAAGTTAATGTTGAATATGCAAAGTTTTCTAATCAATTTTTCCAAATTAACCATGTTCGTACATATTTCACTGTAAACGAATTAATAAATAATTCCAAAAAATCTTATTGTTTGTGAAATTATTACTTTTAGCATTAGTGTTGAAAGTCTTATTTCAACTAGTGTTAAAAATATTTATACCCATACTTTGTTATAAAATTCAATTCTTAATCATGTCAGCTTAAATTAAAAATGTCACTTTCAACGGCAGTCTTATGAAAATTTTCTTCTATTCCGCATTTATTTAGTAGAACGGTATAATATGACAGGAAAAACTTCACGTACTCTTGCCAAAAACGTTCCATATAACGCTATGAATTTACTGTATTATCCCTCTTGCATCTTCCAAAAAGCAATAATTTTTCGCACCAACATGCGTTGGAGTCAATTCCTTACAATGTAACTGCATGGCCCAAATAAGCGATTTGTTTTTGAAAAATTCGTATTTGTCTAATTATAATTTAAATCTGCTTTCCAGAGACCGTTTGAAGCCTTTGTTATAAATTATTTACCCTTGTGAAATTTAAATATTTTATAATATTGAAATAAGGGTATTGTGCACTGCAATCTCATCAAAATATTCTGGAAAACCGCGGATGAATTTCTTAAGCCACCCGGCATTCGTAAGTATTGTTAATTACCATTATCAACTCTAAAAGCTATTTTTGGTATATCTTCATTCAATGAAATCCACTTGCTAAATCTGATAAAAATAAATACATTAGCCTAATTTGTCCATTAGGTTACTCTTGAGGGAATGTGGTACCTATCATTTATAGTTTTTCCATTCATTTTACGAAAATCTAGATACTTAATTTCTCCATCGTCTAGGTTCATTTTTCGTTTCGCAAACAGTAGATAACTAAAAACTAATACAGCTGAAACCAACGAAAAAATATTGTCTTATTAGTAAGAACGTTAATTTTATTCTTATTTTTAATCAATGAGAATCTTTCAAATTCATTTTTTAATGTTAGGCGACACAAAGAGACGATAACCTTAGTTCCCTGGCTGAAGACTCTTCTTCAGGAAGTGTTATTCGGCCTCAGTTAAAGAATTGATACTTAGATGGGGTGAACAATTAATATTAAATTGGAAACCATCAGCTTTCTACCTAATGATGTTAAAATTGAATAAAAGAGGTGGAAAAACTGGAAACACCTTATGAATTAAATTAAAAAAATAGGGCACAACTAACAAAAGCAGTTATAAATTAAAACAACGCAGAGTTCTATATAATAAGATAAGACTGAGGCTTATCTATGGAAAGCCGGAATGGTTGCAGCCCTCAACTGAATTCCCAGTTGCTGGAATTGAATTTGTTGTTGTGCACCGGTTGAGTCCTTTGGGCTCGTTTAACTTCAATCTGGTAGCTGTAGAGCTGCAGAAAAAAAATAAAATAAGGAAGGAAACGGGAACACAGATGGAAATTACTAAATAAGGACCGAGTAGGTAGAGCAGATTTGAATAAAAAGGAGCTTATGTTCCAACATGTAGAAAACTGAATTTATATTCGTTTATAAATATAACCAAACAGGAATCTGATATTCTATTTGTTCTGTTCTCCAAATAAATAGATAATACTGATTTACACGGAAATGTTTATACAAAGTTTCCTTAAAACAAAAGGAGCTTGCTAAAGATAACTGTAATTTTGTTAGCACTATATATAAAAAGTAACGTTGAATAAATATGAGAAAAACTCACCAGTGGATAGCAATAATAATATCACAAAAAATTTAATGAATCTACTCTTATTTCAAACTTTATTCGTAGAATGATTAGAGGGACCTTTTAGCCACGAAACTGGAGTTTTTTTTGAATGAAGTTAGATGGAGTTAGAATGGATAAAATAGAAGTGAATACTATGCCACAATATGTGAATAAAACAAGATTCAAAATATTTGAAGACAAACGTAATAAACCGAATGGAATGTTAAAAAACACATAAATTTCGAATACTAAGCCACAATGATTTCTTACGAAAACTATGAAAACTGAATTTTAGTATTATTATAACGACTATAGGTATTGTTCAAAAAACCTTTGTGAAAATTGAGAAAAATTGAGAAACTAGAATTTTGAAAAAATATCGATTTTTTTCGGTATAAAAGTGGAACATCCCATATACATCTATGGTAATTGAAATAATAGTTGATATTTAACATTTTTCAATACTAGCTCAAAATCTACTATTAAATCTATTAAGTATATTAGAATCATCTGACTTTATTGAATTACCAAAAAATATTCATGAAATCGAATAAGTAGATTGTTGCTAAGATTCTCGAAATAGAGGTATTTAAGTACAATTTTAATGAATTGTTGCTGTCATTTATTTTTTAAACTGATTTGCAGTATGTATAGTCAATCAAGGTGGTTGGTTTGTACTACCTTTGTATTGCATACATTTTGGGATGTTTTAGAAACTTGATTATTACTTGATATTATTTGAGAATCAGATTGAGAGCATTTGCATAACAAATAGGTATGGGCTAGATAAGGTTAATATGATGCAATAAATTTAATTTTTGCTCACCATTTGAGTGAAGTTTATTTATAAACAAATTTAAAGCCATCCATAATAATATAAACTGCTGATTGGTTCAGAAATTTTTTGCTAACTAGTATTTGCAATTTTTTTGACATGTTAAATTTCTGCTAACGAAAACTCGAATACTTGGCTAGAGCTTCAAATAATAACCAATATTATTATACCGTTTTCTGACTAGCCACTTTGCAAGAGAAAGTATATTTGTACCAGCATTCTCATATTGTAGATTTTAGAATGAATGTGAATTCTAACGAAATATACTTCATTAATATCCAGTTATAAACATGATGTTATTGTAAAATATATTTTCAACTTATGTAGAGATTTCAATAACCACGTCATTATTATCCTTCCTATACAAAAATAAAAGCTAATAGCTACGAGTACTTGTAGAACACAAAGAAAGAGACTGTTGTGTTGGATGCTAATTGGGACACTCTGCCAGCTAAATTGAAGTTTTTACGTCTGAGTGTTTTACTGCTTACGTGTTGGGTTTATTAGTACACATCTCTTTTATCACTAAAATCTAAAATTCTTCTTCTATATACGAAATACTACTTAAACTAGAACTGGGAAGTTTTTGTGACGGAACTGAATTTATAAATTCTACAAAACTCACTGTCCGAATCAACGTTCAAACTGATATCGAGCAGAGATGAAAATATACTCATAGAAGTACCTCGTATTTAAAATTAATGTTCAAATAAAAAAATTGGTCCTTCGAGCCGAATTATAATTAACAGCGCTACTGCTACTTTTTTTGAACTAGTTTGCTATTATTAATTTTCTCAAAATACTCATTCAAAATTGAGTCACAAGGGCTTGAAAAATTGAAACATTCATTTTCAAATTCCATACGTTCAGAGTAGCAATGAGACATTTTATCATCCTTCAATTTATTTGTAATTTGTCTTTTAATATTATGGAATTCATTTAAAAGATTTTCAAATTGTCCAAATCGTGTTTCCAATTTCACGATATTCTTCTTATCAATATCTATATAATCCGAATGAGTTGGATCTTTTTTATTTAATTAAGAAAATCGGAGGCATTGAGTGAATAATTATTCATTTATTCCGTCATAGATCTCAGAAACTCCCAATTCTCTTTTCCCAGATTTGTGATTGCTTCACGCATATTTGCTTATGTTCAAATAACTATGTTTTTCTTATTTCTTTACATTGTAAAAAGGTTTCAGATTCTCTTTACAGTAATATGATAATACTTGATTATCAGGCGTTATTAGCAAGAAATAAATTTTTTATCTGGACCATAGTAACAAGACATAAACTTTTAATTGTTCAAATCGTACAAAAATTAACGAGATTATAAAACGAAAGTAACTTCAATTAATATCTCACTTCATTAGGTCGAAAAAGGTTCGTTTTAAAAGCGATTAAGTTAATGCTTAAATTCCTAAGCCAACGGTGCCGGTGGATAACAAAATGATTTACGACGTCTAATGAACTAAAGCAAATCGTTCAATACGTATGAACTTTTTTACGATATGTCACATAAGGATCCGATTTTACAAAAGAACACCTGATTCATTCAATACTTTCATACCTATTAACCTTTGGGTTATTGACAGATAGATTTTATAAAGAAAGTATAGTTTCATATATACAGTGCTTTTCAGATAAAAGTATCCACCTTTAATAACTTTTGTAATACTGGTATTTAGAAAAAATCCAAAAACACGTCAATTTATGTTGGAAGGGGCAAGAATTATGGCTTATTTGAACTTACTGGAAAAGCCACCCCCTCACCCCTAGCAGCATCCCCTTTATTTTTTTAAATTACTTTTCATATTTTTTATGTAAAATTTGGATACTCCTCTTTGAGCTGATTTCAAAAATGTATAATACTTGTAGGTTAAAGTGGTTAGTTTATGAGATAAACAATTTTTCTTTTAAGAGCACAAATTTTACTTATTATTTACTTTCACCTTATTTGCCTGTACTAAAATGGGTTGTACAACAGTTCACACTCTTTAATCTTTTTAACTGTGCTATTTATTATGAAGTTACAATAAGTGTTCAAAATAAGTACCATTCACTTCCATACAATGGTATAATCTATTTTGAAATGCCTCTCTGACATTGATTAATACGGCTGGATTTAATTGTCGACATTCATTTTCTATCCTCTCTCGTAAATCATCCAGAGATTCTGGTTGGGTAGCATAAACTTTTGTTTTTAAATACCCCCATAAAAAGAAGTCTAGGGGTGTTAAATCCGGTGACCTAGGTGGCCACTCCATCATCTGCCCTCTTCTACCTATCCAACGAGCGGGGAATGTTTCGTTTAAAAATTGTCGGACAGGCATAGCATAGTGTGGGGGAGCTCCGTCTTGTTGAAATACCAGTAAATCTTCGGAAAGGTTATCATCATTTTCTATTATTGTTGTAATACGTGGGTCAACCCCTTCCCTGAGTAACTCAAGATATGATTCACCATTTAAATTTCCGTTGATGAAGAAAGGTCCGACAATGTGGTCACCTAGGATACCACACCAAACGTTTAACTTTTGGGGATGTTGTGTATGGAATTCACGCATAATATGTGGATCACTTTCAGCCCAATATCTACAATTATGCCTACTTACTAAGCCATTTAATGACCATGAGCATTCATCAGAAAAGCAAATATTGCTTAACAATTGTGGATTGTTATTGATAATTTGCGTCATTGATTCGCAAAACTCTAGACGACGATCAAAATCATCTTCATTCAACTCGTGCACCAACTTAACTTTGTATGGGTGGTACTTGAATTTATGTAGAACTCGGAAAACTGTAGAAGATGAAACACCGATTGCTCTACTTATTGTTGACAACGATTGGGGTTGTTGAGCCTCTAAGCTGACTTGCCCTAAAATTGCCACTTGGATTGCTTCGTTATTTACGAGTCCCTCTCGCTTATGCACTTTATTGCAAACAGACCCTGTTGTTGGTTGGTAAATTTCTCCATCAGTTGAATTACATACTTATGAGTTGCATGTCTTCCCTTCTTCATGTAATTCGTTAAATATTCTAGCAGCAGCTCTTGCACAATTATTATTTTGGTAGTATAAACCTACAATTTCAATTCTTTCTTGCAAAGAGTAAACCATTTCAGAGAAACAAAATAAATAATGTATCAAATTACACTATCAATAGTGACTACAAATTCTAGTTGACAATGTCAAACTTTAATAAAAAGTAGAGTTTTTTATTGTTTGGATTTTTTAAGTAGAATAAATAGCACAGTTAAAAAGATTTAAGAGTTTGAACTGTTGTACAACCCATTTTAGTACAGGCAAATAAGGTGAAAGTAAATAATAAGTAAAATTAGTGCTCTTAAAAGAAAAATTGTTTATCTCATAATCTAACCACTTTAACCTACAAGTATTATACATTTTTGAAATCAGCTCAAAGAGGAGTATCCAAATTTTACATAAAAAATATGAAAAGTAATTTAAAAAAATAAAGGGGATGCTGCTAGGGGTGAGGGGGTGGCTTCTCCAGTAAGTTCAAATAAGCCATAATTCTTGCCCCTTCCAACATAAATTGACGTGTTTTTGGATTTTTTCTAAATACCAGTATTACAAAAGTTATTAAAGGTGGATACTTTTATCTGAAAAGCACTGTATATTCAAATTCATAATTAGTTAATACGTTTCTTTAGATTATAACTGTATGGTAAATAGCAGTATCGTATTTATTTCTATTTGCTCATAGAATAGCATGAGATTTTCCTAAGTCAAATGCTTGACTTAATTATTAGTAAAGCGCAAATCAACATACATAATGATTTTCCTATATCCACATTCCTATGTCCACATTCAGCGCTCATAATCTCCATACAAGTAAAACAGATTTTTTGTTGAGTTTATGATTTTCTGTTTATTTCATTATTATATTCATAGTTTGTTTTCTATTTATAATGCTAAATTTTTAATCATATTTCACTCACTCAAAACTTTATTCCAAAAAACATCAGTTTTTATATGCAAAAAACGAGAAATAGAAATATGGTACTAGAATAGGAAGTAAATAATTTAATAAATGGTGCTACGAAACCAAATAATTTTATTTCTTGCTATTCATACAAGAATGAATATCAGACTAACTGAAATAGAAAATAAAATAATATATGTTTACCTCAGTATAACAATTATATTATTTTGCGATTACAATATTAAGAATGAGGAACATTTGGACCGAAACCGGTTGTTGATAGGTAGGTAGGTGAATATTTCTTCGATTTCTGCTTTTTTTATTAAACTGTAGACATAATATACAAAAGCGCCTGCCTAGTTCATTTATTACCTTTAGATTTTCCAAGATCAACTACGACTTATTATTTGTGAATTGATAGCTCGTATAGCAGCTTGACTGTCAGATTAGATCATTCTTTTTGATACTTTTTATCAATCTGGAATCGAGAACTCCATGCAATGAACGATTGAAAGGTGCTGAGATTGTTCCTATGGAGTCGGAATATTTTGCTCTTGGATCATGTAGTTTGTGGATAATCAGTATACCATGTCATGGTATATTTTCTGAGAGAACGTCGTCCTTTCAAATCTCATTACTACTAAGTAATAATAAACAATTCTTCTCAAAATAAATTTCCTGTTGTTAGCATCTACTGAAAGTCAAATAGACAGGGTATTTTTGCTACAAGTGTCTACAATTCTATTTTCTTGGGTCTATAATCCTTTCGTTTCTAAATTTGCCTCTGATCATCCTGATCATACAGGCGTTTGCATGTGTTTCTACGAAAATATAAAATATGTCATAACTCACACAGTGTAAGCCTACTTAAGGTTAGTTTGTTTAGGTTAGTCTACTGTCTTCTACTAGGCTTTACAGTAACATTGCGGTTTTATTATTCCATGCGATACTTCTGGTAATAATTGTGATGGTTTTATTGCATGACTGAGTTTCTATTATTCTCTTGCATAGTCCAATAGTGCCATTCACACCCCTCAGCTCCATTGAGCATTTGATCTTCTTGGAATATTTGTTATACAAGAGACGTGACTGGTTAGTGATGCTCCATACTCACTTGGGTTTGATCTGTCTGGAATAGAACGGTTTCTAATCATTTCCCTACATGCATGTTCACTGTCATGTAATGGGCTATCGTCAAAATATACGTTTATATCTTTAGTATCTATAACTTTTCAATACAAGAAATATTATTAATCTCACTTTTCTCAAAAATTTATATCCAATCAGAAGAAACCTATAATCAAAATAATTTATCAACAATGCTACATAATTCATATTATATAATATTACATCATTTTTCAGGAATTGCCCCTACAGCTATTTCAACCGACATATTAGCTCCCATAAATGGTACAGCACAACAGTCACCAACATCTGCTGAAGCAGCTGGTGCTTCCGTATGTCCAGTAGCTGCTGCCGCTGCTTTGGGCACCCGCAAAAGGCCACTTTTGGCAGGAGGACCACGAACATCAATGACTCCTACTAAAAGAACAGTAATGAGCCTCTTAGCTAGAGCACGAGCAGCACAAGCAAAACAGTTGCCTGGAGTTACTGGTACTACTGCATTTGCAAGAGGAGTTTCAGTATTTGACGAGTAAGTATAGTTTTTCAAACGTAAAATTGATTGAACCGACAAAAACAATTATTGAGAAGAACGTGATTGATTATTAAACTTATATTTCCATTTTTCAAGAAACTTTTTATTATTCTCTATTTTATTTGATGATACTTTTTATTATTCTCTATTTTATTCGTTGATACTTCTTATTATTCTCTATTTTATTCGGTAATTTGATAAACAGTATATAAAAATGTAAGTTTTAATTGCACTAATGTGAATTATAAAAAATTATTTCCTTATCTTCCTAAAAGTAGAATTCGATTCATTGAAATCAATTTGTCACTATCGAAATATCAAAATAGTTATTCATTATACAAGAAAAAAAGTACTAGATTTTAGCTTTGTAAGTTGTATTTTACTGAAAGATAAAATCTAGTACATTTTTCTTTTGTATAATAAACATTTTTTTTTCTCTGACGGGGAAAAGATGATTTCATATTGAAAAATTATATTACACTATTTGCGTCATAAAATCATCAATGTGAAATTTGAATTGGTACTTATAGCAACAATTAGACCTGCGTTTCTAAGGAAACTTTTGAAGTAATCAAATAGATGTCAATGTAATTTTTTGATTTGATTAGAAAATTGTAAAGTTATTGTTTGTTTAGAGGTTATTTTCAATACTATAAAGTAAAAAATGTAAGATTCTGAGTTTTCTTTGAGACCAACGGAATTAGTAGAAGTATCCAACGTAGCGTCATGTAAATTGTTTCTAGCTAAATCGCGGAAAATTTACGAAGCCGCGTATACAAGATTCATGAAATGGAAGAATAAAAAACATGCAGGTTTTTCTCGGAGACGGTATTATTGGCTTATTTTTAGAAATTAGCATAAAAAATGCAATCAACTATGTGGTCGAATTCTTCAATGATTGAAAGTATGTTACGATCAACATAACATTAGATGAAGTTGAAGATTCGGGAACGTTATTAATTGTGAAACTTGAGGATACAAAGGATTATGTAAACTGAAAAATTTATGCTGAATTTTACCGAATATACATAGCCCTTCGTCCAGCAGTAGCAAAGAATCGCCGCCTGTTTTATGTATATTACAATGGAAAATGTATGAGTCAGGTTGTGAGTAAAAACCAGTTCTATGAGGCTCTCGAAACAGTGTCTAATTTTCTTTAACTTGAAAATGCTAACTAATATACAAGTCATTCATTTAGAAGATCGTCTGATACACTTTAAGTTGTTTCTGAGGGAGACTAGATGACACGGTTGGAAGTCATCAACGGTCACTGAAGGGTTGATGAATCGGTAACACATAGATAGCTAATGAAATGTTCAGAACATACGGTAGGTCTGAAATAACACCGGATTTGCGACCAAGTACATCAACAGGAATTGTCATGTCAGTAGTTCAAGGAACGTGTCATTCATACAACACACATTTTTTTACCTGTGAACAGAGATAAAATGTCAAAACTTTTTTTCTGTCACAAAAAATAGTTATTTTCCTAACAAGTGCGGAAAGTGATACTTTCCCGCACGCGACTGCAGTTGTCCCGAACGACGCGAAGCGGAGTTCGGGCAAGCAGTCAAATGCGGAAAGACACTTTACGCATTAGTTAGGAACATTATTTTTTCTACGACCGTATATACAACGACCCATTTTTCAAAAATTATTTTATTCCAACAAACATAATAATATACAAAACTTTAACTAAAAACTACTAAGTATTATAAATCTTAATATTGAAAACACAATTTGTTGCATTCTGTAGACTAGTAAGAATTGCCGGTCCAATGGAGTTATTTGGTTTAATGTGGTTTAATTTAGAAGAAGATTGTACTTATTCGGTCACTTCCCAGAAGACGTTTTGAACAACTTTGACGTTTTAGTAACAATTACACGCCTGGGTTGTCATAGCAACTGCTATCAAACCTGGGTGGTTTCAGTTGTTATGACACTCCATTAAAGAATGTACAAAGTTATATAAAAAATATCTTCATTATTTTATATTTTCAAAAAATTAAAAATGCTACAAAAATTTTATTTAATGATTAAATTTTATTTGTTGGACTATTTCGTGAATATTTATTTACCTGTAGTAAGAATAGTTTTAACCACCGAAGTAAAAAACTATCTAATAAGGTCAAAATATGCATAATTTTACTTTCCCGCACTAGTGACACTTTCAAGGCTAAAATGCGTGCGGGAAAGTGGGTTAAAACGCACGGTCGTAGAAAAAATTAAATTTTACACGTATCACAATAAATCGTAGAAATTTACCTAACCATTTAAAATTAAAATAATTCATTTAGTATTATGTGATTGTATAACTGTTTTGTAAAGTCTCCCTGTACTATTTGCTCTCAATATTAGCATCTGGAATGCCAGCAGGAAGGAGCACAATTGTTTCGTTATATGGATAATTAGTGGAGTCTTTTGGTAAACAAACTTGTAAAAAATTGTACAAATTATGGAAGTATAGTAGGAACACAAACTGAGGTAAGGAGAATAAAAGACGGACAATTAAGAAAACTTATAACTCATTGGGAAACTGTTGGTACTGAAGATAAAAAAGTTGAATGTACTACTACTTATTTTAAAAATTCCTAATTAGGCAGATATGTGATGATGTTGAAATGATCCAATATAAATCAACATTCTAATAGAGGACTTGGTTTCTTAATAAATCTATGTTTTTGTTAAATGATGAGATGAATAGATAAAGTAGTTGATATAGAGTATAACTAGAAATATACGTTGGATGGGAGAAGATCGTAATCAACGCATATTTCAAATAAAAAAAATGACCAATATCATTTGACGAAACTATCAGTGGAATGGAGAAATGTTTAGAACAGAGACATCTAGTTTTAGTATTTTCGATGCTAGAATGTTTAAACTGTCAAGAAGACAACGTGATGAATGGCTACTGAAATACCCAGGTTTGATCCTCAATAGTTGACTAATAAAGTTTTGATATCTAGCAGTTATCTGCCAATTCACTATTTTCAGCTAAAAAAGTATCATGTAGTCTTAAATGCTGAAGTTGCATTACTTACTTTTGTCCTGTATTAGTTTTGATGTAAAAATTACTATCAGATAAGAACATCCATCTAGATTTTGCAAAAATTGTGTCATATGACAAAAAACTGTGATTTTGTGCTCAACATAGTATTCTAGTATTTTACTGTAATGTGAAGCATATCCCTGTTGGTTTTCCGGAACAAATTGTTTTTAAGCCAATACGTTACAACAAACTATAACACATAGATCGTTTCTCCTTTTCCAACAGACCTCATACTCATGTTTTGAGATCCTTTTTTAACAATTATAATATGGCCCGGCATAGTTTCATATTAAATATAGGTCTAAGTTTGTGGTCAACGTATTCTTTAGCAGCTCAAAATAAACCTGAACTTTCTTTCCCCCATTTCCTGATCTTAGATGAAACGTCAATGCACCACAACACACCAGAGATCAATCTGCTGTGTGTTCAACTTTTCTTCAGCAGCTTCAACTAATAAAGAGAAGGTCCAAAAGTACCTTTCCTGGTACCTAAAAATTTCTAGCAGCCTTATTTTTAAAATAAGTGAATCATCTATCCTTGTCATAAGAGAGTATTCAATTATCGTCTTCGGGGACTGAACTCTACAATCTCTGAAGACCATAACTTAGTTATCGAGACGTGCGTCAGACAGTGTAGTCTAGGCACCGCTTAAGGAATCTTTATGCACAATGTGGAAATTTGTACTGTATTTACAAAAGACAGAATAATTGGTTTTACGAAAACAATTTTCTCGTATTTTTTAAATATTTACGAACCTATCCATATTCAGTTCCATCAACATTTTGATTTTCTTATTTTCGGCTTGTTTTTTGCTATAAAAATTTTTCTATTTCCCCTTTAAAATATTGATCGCTTTAAAATGTAACCGTCAGTCTAGTAACATATATATCCCGAGTGTTATACAAAGATAAATAATACACACATGCCATCTACAAAACTAGACAATGTATTTAGTTGGTCTGTCTACCACAGACCAAATAATAAATCTACTTATTATTTAGTGATTCATACACATGAGGAAACAAAGTAATTTGCAACTACTATAAAAATAATGGGTTTACGCTCGGTGCAACTGGTAAAAATGCACAGTCATTATGGAGGTTGAAACAAGAATTTTATTTCTAAGTAGTAAAGAGAATTATTCCTTGAACAGAATTCTGAGCTTGATCGTCTCAAATACTCTGTGAATATAATTATTTTTATAATTGGAATTCGGTTAGAGGTAACTTTTTAACTTAAATGTTTTAAATTACATTATTTGAAGTATGTTGTGTTGTAGGAGATTTATCACAACTATAACCAAATATTACAAATACATAGATATCCTGTCACACATTAAGATGAATATTATGAATGGCATCCCACAATTTATATATAAATAAAGGTTTTTGTATGAAACAGTATCTACAGTTTGACATGATATAATGATATAATAATAATTCATTAGGAGCAGAAGTAACCTTATACTAAACATATTTTTGTAGAAAATGTTTCATCATTAAGCAGGATTACCTTCTGTTATTAAAGACTACAGCAACTTCCCTCCTGCTACGAGTAACATCTCCCTTCATTGTAATGTTTTCTCTTTAAGTCACTAGCATTTTTATAACTGATTCCTAACTAGGAAATAAAATCTCTAAACGACATGCCAAAATATTAACTTTCGAGGTACATAGAGATAACAAAAACTTGAGATGCACACAGTGACATTATAAGAAGTAGAAGAATAAAATGAAAATTTGTTAAAAATTTTATTAAAATATACTTAGAAGAATAAATAATACTGTTTTGGTAACCACGAAGTAGATAGATATGTGAATAGAAGGATTGAAGATTTAGATTTTCAGAAGAGATTCAAACAATTGGAACGGAGGCTTTTTCAACTAGTTTATCAACATTAATTGTGACAATGTAGCAAACACCAAAATGTACTCTTTTTAATATATACTTCAAGATTTGGAATAACTATTTATTCATCGTAAGGAAATTAATTAATTGAGAAATTTTCAACCGCATTACTGATGAGATTTGTGCCTTTTCGTAATCTTAGCAATCGTCTTCTGTGATATCCGTGTTATAACCCACTACCTTCAGAAGTGTAGAAATAAAGAATGACAAGTATTCAAGGAGATAATGAGGATCTAAGAAAAATGCGCATTTGGCTAAAAAGTCCTTTGGGAAGGATGTAGGTATGTATAAATAATTAATTGGGTCATAAATAATGCGAGCCAAAGAATCTAGTGTATCTATTTTTCTTGATGTGACCCTGGGAAACGTCTAGTCACCAAAGATCTATTACATACACTCTCAAGTATAATATTCTGAATTAGGTACGAATGGCTTCGTTATATAGATTCCCTGGATTTAGCCCCAAACAGCTTTTTTATATAAAAGAATCCCTGGATGTAACACCTAGTGACTATTTCGTCCTTTTAAACCTGGAAACTTCAACTCTGAAGAAATATCTCACAGAAAATTTCTATAATGGTACGGTGACTTGTGCAAATCTTACATTTTGGAAAATATATAAATCGAAGAGAACTTGGTTGAAGTTGTTAAATCAACACTTTTGGTAAATAAAATGATTTTTTATCAAAAAACCTGTGCTTTATTCACAACTTCTCATATTTTATTTATAATTCATTTCGAAGTAAAATTCTGAAAAAACAGTCTACTACTTACATATTCGTACAATGAATTTTTTGAATTTCATTGATTGAATGCTGAGCTGCATACTACTTTTGAGGATTTCTCTGTGTTTTATGAATAATATAATTCTTTTCTTAAAAAACATCTTTCTCAACTCTTTGCATTATACTTGGAAACAGATATTATTCAAATACAGAAGTGTAGATTTTGAAAAAATATATTTCCCCTACATATGGTCAGAACAGTTGATGAATATTGTAAGTATATTTAATTTTCAATTCCAATTCCGTAAATAAGGACTGAATGATTAGATACATTCGTACCTTTGGCTTTTATCTATAGAGTTGTATTAGAATTAAAAATAACTGACTATAAACGTGATGTTTGGAACTTATTGATACAGAATATAGGGATACTTGCGCAGAAATACCTGGAATGATACTACGAAAAACCGAATATATTTCTAAATCTACCATAAGTTGTTTGACTTACATGTACAGTAATTAGCAGAAAATTTCCACTATAATGGAGATAATGTGTAGTGCTACACGATAGTTGTATTAACAAGACAATGTCTAGAGCTACCAACAATTCTACCCATAGTATACAAAACGCATCACTTCCAAGTCAGAGATTTGTAACGAATTCTTATAATCATATATCTGAAAAAATAATTATATTCTAATTCTAACTTCTACCCTATTCTTCTCAATATTTATTTTCATTCTCGGTATCTAAAATATATTTTTCTTCTTTACAGACGTGCACCAACCCTTGTTCCACTTCTAAGGGAGGATTACATGAGCGCAGTTAATCTGAACCTAATTTAAGATCAACTTTCTCTTTGTACTGCTAATCCTTAGAACATTCTGTAGCATTGTAATGCAGTGGCTCAAGTGGATCATGATTATGAACTGGGTTTATTTTCGTGTTAACTACAAGTAAAATTAGAAATAATATGTCCAATTCATGTTTTCTCTTATTTAATGAAAAAGTTTTAGTAATAAATATCGGATAAAACATTGATGAAGAGGATTGGTAGAGTATTATATAAACTCCTGAAATTACAATATTTTCGATTTAATCACTAAGAAGTATCACCTGAACCAGAATATGCTACAAATGATTTGTAAATTTATACTCTATTCGTTTTAGGACAGAAAAAAAGTAGAGGTATTTACTGATGTTGAATTTATTACTGATATGGAGATGGTTTGTTTATCTATGTGTAGAAAAAAATAATCAACAGCTATCCAGCTATAAACAGCGCAACAGCGGCAATAAATAAATGTAATAATTTCAGGATTATTAATACAATTAGTAATTTGTGATAGGCATAAAAATTAATGATTACTATAATTTTATTCTCAATGTACAATAATATTAACATTATTATTCATTAAGTGGATTCCGTTTACTCTATTGATTTAATATTATTCTCAAAAATATAGAAATATTGAAGTTGCATACAATTCCTGGCGTTTGAAATATCTTAAATAATGTATCATCCTCAATCGTTAAAAAATGGCTATATACGCAAAATATTAGGAAATAATATGGCATTCTCATGAATTTAACCATAATGCACTTTGCAAATCATGTTCAATCTTTTAATATATTCGCTTATGTAGTTATATTACAATAGCTTCAAATTTTGTTGTAAGCTTTAATGAACTGAGTTAAATTCGTCCTTTATAATACTAGTTCTTCTAGAAAATCATAGAAGCTCTCGTAAGTCATTGCATAATTGATCTCACACATTATTAATGACTACAACAATCAACCTATCCATGGTGAAAGTACGAAGCTAATGCAAAATTAAGTTCTTCACATTCAAGAAAGATTTTGCAAATAAATATTTGAATATTTTTCTATTTCAAATTTAATTGTAATTTTAAAATTTTAGATATTCATATTAATATTTTTTAAAACCTTAACCGCCATGCCCAAGTTATAAAATTTCAATAACGGGCTGAGTTCATTAATGACGTGTATATGAAATTTCAAAGATTTTTCAAAATTCTAAGAATTACCGAAAATATACGAATATATTTTATGACGGGTTAATGGACAGCGGTGGTCATGGTACGATTCAAATGCCATCACTGGAGTGTTGGTCCCGTCGTGACTTTAGTCCACGATATATTTAACAGAGCAACTAGTAGTAGATATAGAAGAAGAACAAAGCTAGAACCAAAAATGATTTTAGATTATAATAAAGGTAAAGTAATTGATAATATTCCTGATAACACAGGTGCCTACGGCAAACTTTTACGTAAATGATTAAAGTGGTACTAGCTTTTGTATTACTACTTACAACTGCAATAGAAATAGGAGGAAGGCAGATCAGAATCAAACAAAAAAATTCACGTTTTGTGTTGGGTATGTAGGAGAACCACCAATGTGTCTGGACTGTTTCAGCTTAAAATACACTTAGTTTTCAGCTTTATTTGTATTCACAAAATGAAAAAATAAACACTTATTATACAACATACATTTTATTTTGTCCCAGGAATTTCATATTTATGTAAAAATAAATTTTGCAGTCCAAATAAAAATTGGTAATTCCTCTGGACCATGATACACATGATAACCATGGTTCAACGGTCCACGCAAGTTCCAATTTCAAAAGGCAACGTCAAGGCGCTTAATGTGTTGAATGAGGATGGAGATTCAATTTTTAATACTTCAATCCAATTATCTACAACTAATCAAACTAAACTATATTCACCAGAAGATGTCATTCCGATCCAATCACATTATCAAATACCTCGAGTTCTATTCCAATTTCTATTTGTTAATTTGCTTCTTTATTTGCAACTATTTAAGCCTTTATATTTTTCTTATTATTATTACTTCAATTAATCCATCAAAGCTTCAATCTTAATATTCTATTATGTAGTATATTTGTCTCTCCAAATTTTTTCTTCTCATGTTCGTTAATGTATTATTTGCTTCTCGTAGTAAATACAATAGTCGAATTATTTTTATTGATCAATTAAGGTCACAACTTATTACAGGGGCCACACTATGGTGAGTTTACAAATAAAAACGTGTAGTTCGGTGTGCAATTATGAAATCTTTTGCTTTTATTGTGGTTTATTCTTCAATATAGCTTCCAAGAAGTCTAGTCAGAATATAATATATCAAAAAAATACATCTCAAAGTCCTATGATCAGGCTCCTCGTCGACTAACGTAACATTAAGCAGTGTTAACTTGAGGAAATTACTAGGGATGAGTCAGAAAGTACCTTTGAAATACATTTTTCACCGGAATCTTTTATTACAGCAAAAATTAAAAAAAATACACTTGATGCTTTTCCGCTCTCCTATAACATACTACCACTGAACATAACGAAAGCATTTTCCTTCAATGATGACCAGTTTTTTCGTAAAGATATAAAGTTATATTTATTTGCCCCTCACGCAATATGGCTAATAACTTCATACCAAAATAATCAATTATCACAACCTCCACCTACAAACTTCTCACATTGCTATAACTGGTGAGTGTGAAAGAAAATGGCTTAGAGGCAAATCCATCAAAATTTTTCAATTTTAATATCATTGATGAAATTTACAAATAGATTTAAAGTATGACGGTTACCTATGCATAAAAGGTGATTGAGGTTAAAAGGTAGCGAGTAGTTTTTTTCACAAACGATGGCTTAGCAGATGGACTTTCATGACTAGTCTTCATTTTAAATATACTTGGAGGATAAAATTTTAGACTTGTGTAATTAAAAATGTAATTTTAAAGTGAGAGTAAGGTTCATTAAACTTGAAAATATGTCAGTTTTTCCTCCATTTTATCTTTTATTGAATTAATCACTTCTTTTCCAATTTATACGCTAGAAAAAACTCTTTTAAGTACTGAATCTTTCGCCAATAGATCGGCTTTTTCGTTACTGTATATTCCAATTTGTTGAAGAATCCGATCCTGTAGTTATTTAGACTTGGCGACTCTGCTTGTGTCGTTCTGTACTTTTTTCTTGACTTACGATATTTCACTTCACGTGTTGCGATTTGCTTGTATTTTTAACCCATTTTCTTTAGTTATTAAATCTCGAAAACACCATAAATCGTATTGGTCTGAGTTTGTTTAGATTAGAAGTTGAAAATCAGATCACCCTTAATCCAAATAAATGCCATACTCAAATTTAATATTACAGTTTTTATGGCACTTGAAATAGGACATTACATTCTTTTGAGATAAGTCTCTTTTATAGCAGACAATGCTGATCTATAGAGTCCGATGATCTATACAATCCGACATACTCACACTCCCATCTTGTTTGACTTCAACTATTAATGGTCTAATAAGATAGCTATAACAATCTGATAATTGTCACTGTCAAATGAATCAACTACTCTTCTATTTAATAATGTATGTATCTATACTGTAAATGATTATTTCAATTCTAATAATAATTCTACGTGATATTCCAAATTCAATTCAGCAAAGCATAATATTGAAAATTTTTATATATCGCATCCGATTCAATGTCTATCGTAACTAATATAACTAAGTATGGTAACTGTAAAAAAAGTTTAGAGGTAAAACATATTTAAACAGAATAGTAATGATCTATTAGAAATTGAGAAATTAGACGTTTTAAACTTCATTAACTGTGACCAGTGGCGTTAACATAACGTCTCTAATATCAAATGAGGATAACTGTTTCTAAACCTAATAGATTATTGAATGTATTTCAAAATATTAAACTGTTCAATGTGAAAATAATATTTTTTCCTGTGAGCAAATTTACATAATGCGAAAACTGTATATCCTTGAAGCAAATTAGAGAAATTTCAGTCTATCTTTCATCTTAGAACTTTGAAACAAAAAATGAGAAAAGAATTTCGCTATAAATTTTGCATTAATTTTCCAATTATTATTAATGAATAAAGATATTTTCCTCTTCTTTCCGTAAACTGCTTCAAAATTGACAATTCGGGAGACATGAGAATGCACATTAATTTCAAAAGTTTCAAACGCATTTGAATAATTTCTACGTATACGAGGGTTGCTATTCAAGTTTTGAGATAGACAAATAAAAACAAATATTTATGATTGGATATGGCTAAATTGTTTTTCAAAATACACTTTTGCATGCGTTTAAATCAATTGTCAAAGTATTTTTTGTGACTTGAACGCACCAACCGCTTCTTCGTGTACATAAAAACGTTGACCTAACATTTTATATTTGATCTGTAGGAATAAGAAGATATCATTGAGAACCAAACAAGGACTATACGGCCGATGAACTATAAATACGATTATTTGTCTGTTCAAAAGCGTTGTTGTTTGAAATGATATGTGAGAGCACGCATTGTCGTGGTGGAAAATGATTCGTCTTCTGAAATTGTTTTCCCGGATTTTTTCTAGCACTGCTGGCAAACAAATGCTGGGGCATTATCCAGAATTGACCATTCTACGTTACTTTAATGGAAAGGTGGCGACATGCCCAGTTATTTCGAAAAAAGGCGACCATTTGTGCTTAGAGCACGAACAACTTTTGTTGGATTTGGCTCTTCTTGAAAAATGATTGTGATTCGTCATCTGTCACGATTTTATATACGTTTTTTGGAGCACCGCGATTGTATTTTTTCAGTATTTTTTTGCACCAATCGATACGAGCTTTTTTTAAGTTATGCGGTATCCAAAGAGAGCAACAAATGAATGTTCAAGCAACATTGAATATATGCGAGTTTAAGTAATCTCTAAGTATCATTTATCTCACGGTATGTCACATAATGATCTTGCAATGTCGATATTTTCCGGCACAACAGCCGATTTTGGACGACCTTCATCAAATTCATCCTATAAAGAAGTGCGACCACGATCGCTTCATCACCAAAAGTCGAAGCGAGTTAATCCATGTCGAAAGTAGTAGAAAATCATCGCATACGATTTAGTTCCATTTTTTGACCAAGATGAATGTTTAAAGTATCTGTAAACAACTCAAATAGCACTCGTATGACAACACCTTTGAGTACGTTCAGCATTAAAAATGTCAAGTTTTATAATGGCAATGTCAGATTTAACATATTCACAACAGTGTTGCCATATCTTAAAACTTGAGTAATAACCATCGTATGATATCAAGGTTGAAGTCACATAGTTTGTTAACAATTTTGAGAAGTAATGTCCTTCAACTAATGAATAATAGTTCCAAATATATGTTTTATTAGTTTCACTTGCAGTTGATATATTATGTTGCTGGATAGATGGTTTTGTGATACTAAGGGAGGAGAAATTTATCAACATCCAACAAAGATATAGACACTACTAATATAGTTCTCACAATTCTATAAACAAAGGTATAGGTATAATAATATGCAATAGCACCCTGTAAAATATAATTAAGAATTGTCACTACATCAATTAATGCACGGACCAAAAACAACTTAAGATATTTAAAATATATGAAAAGTTCAAAAACTTAAAAATTTATATTGTATATTAAACTTATTCAAATTTAATTTATTTTGAATTTTATATCACAACGAAAAGTATTTAAATTATGTTAATCCACATAAATTTTAGAACCTGACAATTTATATATAGATATCCATTATACTTCAGAAAAATTCGGAAATATTTCAGATTAAGTAACCTGTCGCATTTTAACTAGGGTTGAAGCTTTTGAAAATCGTAAAAAAAAGATAATAGTAGCCAGAAACCCATTGGAAATAGTGGAAAATATAATATAAATAGGCGATCTGAGTTCGGAGAGTGGAAGGGGGTGAGTTTTTACGGATAAAAGAAGGTTTTTCTTGATTTCCGGCCAAACTAGAAGTATTCTACTTCAATCAAAATCAATGTAAAACCTTCAAATATGAAATATTTCATTTTCAAATTTTAATTTTAAGAAATTTGATATGAATACACACAAATACATTTTTATGTCTCAATCACACTGTAATATTTTTGGTTTCAAAGCTTTATATTTTCACCTCACTTTGACTTAATGTAGAAGAAGCACCCTAATTTTCAATCGAAAACTCTTTTATCAATATATCTGATTTTCCAATAATATCGATGACGCGAATACGAATTTTTTTTAACATTGTGAACAATTTTGAGATATTCTCGGAACAGATTCCTTGAGTGAAAAAAATTGCAAATTTTCAAAAAACAGATTAATTTTGGAAATATTGTACAAAATTTTTTGGTACAGCTATGAAATTAACTGTGAGAACAAATTCATTGGTATGATTTACATTTACATATTATGATATTATCTATGACGTGAATGTAATACGAAGATTGTAGCAATATTGTTTTTTATATAAAATCCCATTTAAATACTATATTCAATATAAGAACAATTATTTTTGCATGTTTTTACAATCTTCATGTTTTAGCGATATGTTTTTTCTTGTTCTTCATGGAATCTTACATATTGCGAGTAAATGAAACGTAAATTTTAATAATTGTTCTAATTTGTACATAATGCTTAGAAAAAAATTTGTCGGTTTAGAGTTTTTTGTTTTTTCCATTTTTTAAGTAGTAATGTGTATGTTTTTTACACCGCCAGAAATACTTCAACGACCAAATAGCTTAGCACCTATTTTGAAAAAGCAGATATTTTGATGATACAGTTTTCAATTCAAAATTAGGGTGCATTTTCGAAGTCAAAACAATGCCAAAGAATAAAAAATAAAAATTTTATAACAAAAAACACAGTGTGCTATGAATAAGTGAGTTTTCCCAAATTTCGTGAAAAAAAAATTTTTCTAAGAGATTAAACATCAAAAATTCAGTTATTTGGATTTTCAACATACATTTTGAGGTTATGTAAAAACAGTGTAAAAGGATATTATAGAGAAAATTATGTTAAAGACAAAATACAAGGAATAAGAATATAAAAAGGAGAATACGTTGCTAACAACAAGGGACTAAAAATTGACTATGAACTTGAGATCACTCAAGAAGAAAATCAAGCTGAAAGGAAGAACTTGCTAAACGAAATCAACAAATCTACTGCGAATAGATGGATAAAGCTACATGAGGTGCTAGTACACACAAAAAACTCAACTCCTATTATCGCAAAGTTCACTTGGATAGATTTTGAGGATTTGAGTTCTGGGTCAGCCTTTCATTTCTACAAAAAAAGGTATCTTAAGAATGGATGAACTTTGGTATATGAAACCTGATTCATTACGTTGAATTCAAAATATCTTTCAATCTATCAAATATAGCGCATTATAATCATCTTTGATATATTCATCAACTGAATACCTAGCTGTAAATAATTTGAATGAGTACGGACCTCGGGCTAACTCCAATCAACGGTCAAGAACAGAATATCGAAACTTAACTGCCCAAACTCAGAAAACTAAGGCAACTTTTTCGACTTTAGAACTCAGTCAGGAACCGATTGCTTTCAAAACCCAGTTTTAGTTGCTAAAAGTTTTTCATCTAATAAAAATTCTATTGATATTTATAATAAATTTATGGTTATCATGTTTACAATACAAAGATTTGTATTGCCATTATGTATCTCTAAATTTTCTTGTTCCTCATTTAAGGAAGTCTGACTACTAATATTAAAAATAATTTACATGGAGTAGAATATGATTTTTTTCATTGGGAATGGACTCTTAGGCCGGTTTATCGAGCCAATGCAAAAATGTATATATATAGTTTACAGCTATCTCGAAATACTGTGATGCACCGTATATAAACGATAAGTGAAAAAATATAACAATATATACAAAATATAACTTCACGAGTCAACAGACATCACTGATACTAAACTATTATTTAGTTTTATTCGGATGGTATTTGAAGATTTCTCGACAGATGAAGAATTATTTAGTATGATTTCCTTGATAAGAAAAACTCGGGACCTATATATATATATATATATATATATATATATATATATATATATATATATATATATATATATATATATATATATATATATATATATTCACGGAACTCAGTACATATATCAGACCTTTTTATTAAATCAATCAATAAGGAGGCTTCTGCAATGACAGGTATTCAGAATGGTTTTATTGCTCTTTGCCAAAAGACGAAGATTTTCCAGACCTCATTAGCTACCACTGCATAATTTATCAACGAGTAGCTACTGGCTAGTATGAACACAAAACATATAATAGATATTTATTTCAAGATTGTAAATTCTATAAAAGGAAAGTTTTTCCAAAGGCGACTGTTTAAACAGCAATTAGGTGAGAAGGAACCAGATTTGACATTGCACACCGATGTAAGATCGTTGATCGCATCAAGTTTCTGTAAATATTTCGAGATATATTCGAGGAAATAATAAAATTTCTTCAAGGGAATAGTGATGATCATCAGCATTGGCGTGATTTAGGCTCGCATTGTGATTGAGCATTTTTACCGATTTTTCTTGAAAACTAAGCTAACCAAATCTAGCACTATAAGGCAAGAAGAAAACAGTATCAGAAATGATGAGTTCTATTGCAGTATTTCAAACAATCTATCATAGTTAGCAAAGATCATAAAAGCAGTGGTATCAGAATTCAAAATTCGCTTTGGAGATTTAAAAAGAATCAGCAAATACTGGAATTCATCAGTTATCTGTTCGATAATTATATTTATCATAGTGATATCCATGAACTGGCTACAAAAATTGCTGATAAATTTCAAAAGGACCACATGATACTTCAAACAGAAATTATTACTCGGCGCAGCGACATATTTATAAAATGTAATCATCAGGTCTACATTTTTGAACATTGGTTTGCACCGAGAAATATCCAAATTTGAAGAAATGTCTTGAACAATATATTTATGTGAATCAGCATTTTCGAACTCCTAACAAACAAAAAACACAACACCATTCTCAGTTAACCAAAGGTTATACATTGGAGCCTTTAAATTTAAATTTTCAACTACAAACCTGATTTTGCCAATCTAGTGGAAGATGCTCGGACGCAATGCTCACACTAGTATAAATAAGTAGTTGCTGAACACCCTACCCTTCTCTTGAACCTATTTGTTTTGCTCATAATCCTGACTGTGGAAACTCTTCCGAACATACTTTATCTATTTAACAATCTCCGTTTAACTAAGTTCCGTGTTCTGATGTGGTTCCGGGTTATTGGAAACAATCGATTAATATCAGCCGTCAGGTTACTTAAGATAGAATGTTATAGAAATAAAAAATATTTGTTGAAACACTTAATTAACTTAGATTGAATTGAGATATTTTAGATGGATATATTTAGAATTAGATAAGTAGGTATGCATGCAGGGTGTGTTGAATTGAAATGATAAAAATTATGAAATTTATAAATATAAAGTGGTAAATACCGCTCTGTATATAAATAAGTAGGGCCAATTTTCCTAATTAAAAAATTTCATGATCTTTAGAAGCTAATCGTTGTATCTTGCGGCTTGGAATAAATTTCAATGTTTTTTTTTTTGAAGTTTGTATGGTCACTGTATTTTAAACGGTTAATAATAAATACAATTTTAAATCTAAAATGAAATATTTAAAAATATTGGGTGTTTAATAAAATTCATGTTAATGTTAAATTTAAAATGTACATGGCACTTTTGAATATAATTTGGATTTAAAGTATCATATGTTAAGCAAAAACGCTTAAAATTTCACTTTCAACGACTAGGTACCACACTTTGATCATTTTTAATTTAATTATTGCTAAAAACTAGCAACAAAAATATTTCCAAACCATAATCAACCTGGAATTTGTGCGGAAGATGATCCTACAAATCGCATATCCCTGCGATTTTAAACGTATAATCTATAAAATAAATTGGTATTGACATAAATTTCAACATATTCTAGGTAGTCTTTAACCCGAACCAAATATCTGTTTCAAAACCTTACAGTGTTCATACAAATGCCAGTGACACTAATATAGGAGTTAACCTGTTTAAGAAAGTTAACGTTACATGTTGTAACATCAATAGATTTGTGAGAAAATTATCTACCCCTGAAAACAAAAACCATTTTCAACAATTCTATGTATTGAAAATTGGAAGGTTACGTTGAAGATACAGTAGAACCAGATCAAAATTTTCATAAATTTTTCAAATCTTCCAACAGACTTGCTTTCCATGTTTTCCATGGTATGAGAATAAAAACACATCATAATAGTGACATGCCATTTTATTGATGTCAATCAGTAGCTAATAATTTGTCACTGTCATTTAAATTTTACGGAAAAAATAGACATTATATTCGAAAGTACTTTAGCTTTCTAAAAAAATGGGGCGTCAAATCGTTAGTACATAACTAAAAGTGAAAATTTTGTAAATTTAAGTGGTTCTTGATTTTTTGTATTACCCTTGTGTGTACCGTTCTTATCTTCTATGAATTACACTGACTTAATTATTGGTATGGTAACATCCACAAGTAAATTCATAATCTCCTCTCAAATATCTTCGGAGACCAATTTCAAATATTAAGATTCTGATAAATATGCACAAAAAATTTTAATTGAAACATGTGACACTCGTGACGGCAAGAGAAAATAGAGGTTTTATGAAAAAAAGCTATTCCTGATTAAAAGTTCTGCATGGTCCAAAAGTTGAAATGCAACCATCAGATATCAATTTTTTGAAGCAGTATAAAAGGTTTTTCAAAAAATTTTAATTTTGTGAAAGAGTAAAGTATATTAATTTTTCAGAAAAATGTTAAAAAGGAAAGTTGTTTTGAATTAAAAGTTATATTCAAATATGCAATTACAGCCATTTATTATGAAAATTTAGGTTTTGTGATTATTTACTAATCATTACGTTTTAATTATTCTGGCGGGTTAAAATTTATCTCTCTTACCTGTTAAATACATGATAAATTTTTCTATTTATGAATGCATAATAATTATTTATTGTAGAAATTGAAAAATCCATACAAAGAATATTTATTAAACAAAAACAAACTTAGTTAAATTTTAATTCAATGTCCTACAGCTTCCACATATCCACCTTCTCTTTGTAAACATTTAATTGTTCTTTTGTCAAACTCTCGTATTACTTTCTGTAACATATTTGGAGTAATTTTTTGGCATTCTTCAGAAATAATCCTCTACGTCATCAAATGGTCCTCGCTCGCTGATAAACCTGCTGTTCTAAGTAACGCCATAAAAAAATCAAGGGGAGTCAAGTCAGCAGACCTAGGAGGCCGAAAAATTTCTGAATACCTGTGAATCACCTTCCCATTAAACATGTTTGCAAGGAGTACTCTAACGTTTAATGTACTATGGATGGAAGCACCGTCTTGTTGGAAACAAATTGTCATACGTTCTTGTAACGGAAAGTCGAGCGAGAAATCACTTACTTGATTTTATAATTTTATAATTGTAAGTATTGTGCGGCATTTAAGGAATGTCATAAAAAAGGTACAACTAATTTATTTTAGTACACACCACACCATAGTGTTTCTATGTATGAACATATTCTTTAGGCCAAAATGTGAAATAACTTTGTATGTAATGGAAGGAAGAAATAGTGAATGAAAGAACTGTATTGCCAAAACATAAAAATTAACATCAATAGAATGAAACATGCAATATCATCAAAAACAAACAAAACGTACTGTTTATATGTACGAATATGTTATTTAGCCTAAAAAGTGTAAAAGTATGTGAAGACGAACCCCATTTATATATAATGAAAGAAAGAAAGAATGAATAAAAAAACTTTTTTCCCATCATAACAAATAACATAACATACCCATAATGAAAAAATTCTACCAGAAGCTAACATGCTTTGAGTTTGAGAATATTAAGAATTATGTGTTATTATCAACATTTCAGTTTTAATTAAAAATTAAAAAAAAAAATTAAAATCTCCCTGCCCTTATATCGATATGTTACTGGTGATTATTTGAAAATAAAATGCTTAAGTTGTGTTGACTCAAGCTCTAATGCAAACAAAAATCAGCCATGAAAATGTTTCAAATTTTCTTATACATAGTAAAATTAAAAACTCTATCAATTAGAAAAGCTTTAACAGGATATTAGTTCCGAGTTTTAATTACAAAGTTTGGATTACTGTTAGACCACCAGCGACAATTTTGTAATGGGACGATTCCGTTTTAAGAAAATGTTGCCTCATCGGAAAATATTAAAGTTCTTGTAAAAAACGGGCCTTCATCCAACTTTCCTTGGATCGGAGCGCAGAATTCAAAACGAATATCGTAATACCTTGGCAGTAACGTGTGTAAAAATTGCGGTTTGTATGCATGATATTTATTACCTTTCAAAATATTTGCCACTATATCTTTACTAACTGAAGTTGATTGAATTGCAGAGGTCCTTTTTCTTAATGACATTTTTGGGATTTCTACGACAAAAAACATCACTTCAAATTCAGTGTCTTCATGCACAACCCGTTTTCGACGTTTATTCTTAAATTTATTTTTTATACTACCACTAACATTAAATTTATTTAAAATTTTGGTAACTGTTGAATGCCTAATGTTTCTATGCGGATGTCTATTATTAAAAATATTTGCGGCCTCTCTATTTGTTTTGTAATTTTCTCCAACAATTAACACAGGTTCTATTTTTTCTTCACGATTTAGTAAATTTGCCATTTTTATTGTAATGTTATGAACAACAACTCACTCTGACATTCACACATACTTCATGTCAGGGCATCCTAGATTGCGTTAAATTGTTTATAAGCCAGAATAATCAATACGTAATGATCAGTAAATAATAACAAAACCTGAATTTTCATAATAAATGGCTGTAATTGTATATTTAAATATAACTATTCATTCAAAACAACTTTACTTTATAACATTTTTCAGAAAAATAAAGATACTTTACTCTTGCACAAAATTAAAATTTTTTGAAAAATCTCGTAAACTGTTTTAAAAAATTAATATTTGATAGTGTCATTTTAACTTTTGGACCATGCAGAACTTTTTATCAGAAATAACTTTTTTTCATGAAACCACTAAAAACGTTTTTCATATGGTTCCAACTTAAGTAGACACACTGTATAAGTGTAATTGAGAAAAAATGTCGGTATTTAAAATATTGTAGCAGTGATTTAAAGAGCAGGGTGAGCTTACACCGTGCTTTTTTTGAGTTCATGATTGAAAGCTTAGTTTTTTCTGCTCACTCATTTATTTTACAGAAGTTTATCTAAGGTTGAATATGATTTGAATGAGGACATGAGGAGTATGTGTTTCCGGATTTATAGAATCAATAGAGTGACTACTATGGGGTTAAAAAGGATATGTTTTTTGGAGAACGTGCTGCCAACTCTAATATATCTACTATCATTCCCTTTCCTTACAGAGAAATGAGATACATATGAGTAGGGTGGACTATGAGGTAATAGAGTGAATAAAGAAATGAGATAGTGAATAATTGGGTGAGTCTTAAATTGAACTAGTTAAGCGTCAGGGGAACTGAAGCAATTTCAATTTAAACTAAACGAATTTTGCCGTTTTTAACTGTAGTAATGTTTCTTAGACGAGGGCAATGGATCCGATTGTAATATCTTACGACAACTGATTGAGGTAATAAACTCACAAACGTTAAAGGTGATCCGATCAGAAAATAACCCGACGTTAGGGTTATTACGATCCGATGAAGGTTGGTGCAGAAATTGTGAGTTAAGAATGGCTTCTATTTAAGCAAAACTTGTACTGCAATGTTTTAAAGTAGGGTGAGTATTGGATAATAATTTTATTGAATGGGCGTTTGTTTCACCTAAGTCTTCCCAAAGGCTACCCCGATTTGAAGTTTTTTGTCAAAAATGTGATATCTATGTGAGGTCAAAAAAGTTTTTAGTGTTATTGTTGTAGATTACGGAAGAAATTTCTTACATGGAAAAGAAACGTCTTCAGATTCTGTTGATAAGTAAGACAGCTGTTATGCTAGCTTATTATGAATCTGACACGACTTTGGGTTGCAATAGCCTTGAATCTGTGACACATTATGCATTTGGTTATGATACGTTCAATTTCTAATATACCAACAATCTTGCCAGTATTCTCGCCAGTATTGTAGTCGAATATTTGCCAATAAATTCGGAGGACTACCGTACCCTAGTCCCAGGTATTCCCATCGAGAAAGTAATTTCGTGAAATGACAATTAGCGGGTAATAAAATTGTGTTTAATAGAAACAGAAGAATGACTCTGAAAAGGTGGTTTTTTTCGGTGAATAATTTAAATAATGTAAGGCGTTCCTCTATAGATAAAGAATTAGTTTAAGAACCTGGTTTTTGTTGTACCTGTTGTGTAAACGAAAATGCAAACCTGTATGCAAGTTTTTTAAAAAATATATTTTTAAGGTAATTTGAGGAAGATATGAAGTTTCTATAAAATTTTTAAAATGTGCCATGGCTAAGTCGCACTATTGTTGGATTTGTATGACAATTATAGACAAAACTGTCCATTAAGTAGAAATACTTTTAATCCAGGAAAGACCGATTATCATCCTAAAGGTGGATGATGAAATGTGCAACCGTTGATCAAGGCTGTAAATTTTGTATTTTGTAAGAACCACGGTACATAGCTCTAGTTTCGTAATAATCATGGACCCAGGAGAATTGGACGAGAAGTTAAGAAGACATGCAGCCATCAGTATGAATTGCTCCATAAGCTGAAGAACTGGCATCATAGAGACTTAATATTTGTTTATTTATTAGGGTATATCTAGATATGTGGAGTAATGGTAATCGTGTTTCGCTTTCCACAAAGGCGTGGAATCACTATTGTGGTTGAAAATTTACTCACGTGGAGCCTCAAATAGTTTGTCATTTGAGTTGAAAGTATTTGTGATATAACTGTGGAGTTGAAAGATTGAAGAGACAATCTAATGAATATTTATATATTCATTAAATCAAATAGTTCAAATATAATACATTTATATTCTTCTCTCAACTCTAGGTTTTTGTAAAATCAGGAATATGTAAGATAAGAATCTTCTAATTCTTTTTGTGATTCATTATGGGTGAGAAGAAGATGTACTTTAAATCTTTCGTAAGGTAGGATTTTGCAGAGATCAGGTGAATACAGCTTTATCTTGAATATTATCTTCAGACATTTGATCCGTAATCTGAACTTTTCTTGGTTCCCGTAGTTTTTAAGAAGCAGCTCAACGCTGATTGTAAGGATGTTTCATTTGAAGTATCGTGGAACCAATGAGTTATGGCTACTTCATCAGCATCCTGATTAATACAGGAACAAGTACCTGAAATGATCCAGCCGATGTATGTGTCTAAAAAAGTAGAAAATTTTTCTCCTAATCTATAAATGAATTTCTTCATCAAGGAATAATAGGTATATGTCTGCCCCAAATTGCACATCTTTCTTTGAGGGATTTCCGAAATTCTGGGTCAGCTTAAGAAGCTGACGGATGAGGAGAGCTATGAGATGCACTTAAAGGGGTCACCAGGAAACACATTATTGACTGAGGTCCTGGATAAATGTTGATCTGTGATTGAATATTTATTTGTAGGTAAGGTTACTCAATAAGATGATTTGGTATATTTGGATTCAAGTGAGTGAATTTTTTTCAAAACTATTTTCCAGCATATTTGTACATATCAAATGGCGGTCACAAAATCAAAAAATTTTGGACGGTAAAGTTAATATGCAAAGATTTTGTTAATTGTACTACTTATGGTTAATGTCAGGTTTTTCCTCTCAGCAATTCGGCTCGGCGAAGGACCATGTAAGCAATGCCGTTATTCCTTATACCGTGCTCATAAGATTTTCTTTGTTGATTGGGTTAACGTTTGAAGGCTTATTTTCTGCTGTATATTCATCTATTTTACATTCAAATCAGTACTGCGCTGAAACTCTATTCATCATCATAGCATCATTATTATTGTTCCAAGTACGTGTATGTTGGTTGCTGTCTACATAAAAAAGGGAAAAGGAAACGTTTCTAGGATAAATTGTATGGGAGAAAGAGCTTGTGAGAGAAATATTGAAAGTGGGCATGCTCTAGAATGACTGGGATGAAGGGCTTGATGGTTTTCTACACAACATATTCAGTTCTCTTATAGGATTGTAATTTAAATATTTATTTGTTAATTAAATCCAATATAAATTTCAATCTTGTTTACTTCGTACTACATTAACTTTTCACCTCACACCAATGTGTGATATTCATGAAGTAGATAAAGATCCCCGTACATTATTACCACTACTTAAATAATCAGAAATGAAATGGTTAGGAATATAGCATTGATATGGTAACAACCGTAGAATATAATTTTTGTTCCATTGTATTATATAAATTATTCATTGAGAACATGTGACAGACAATTGAAATGACAAATGAAAATTCATTAATTGTCTACTCATTCCATTTTCCTGGAAATAAACTATGATAATAAAATTATTATGTCCATCTAACAAATTGTATTCAAAATGGCCAATTTTTCTGAGTGGAAATATGCACATGGTTCTTGATCATGTAGCTTTATTAATATAAATGTTACTTTAATATTTCAATGGATAAGTCTGTATTGATAAATGTATGTATGTAACTTAATATATAAATATATATATATATATATATTGTGATTCACCAATAAAATTGAAAACAATAAAGTGTTTTATTTAGAGACAGTCAAGTAAATTTCTGTATTTCTGTATTGTTTTTGTCTTTAAAGCCTTTTGAACAGCCTCACAGACGGATACTATAGGTCGGTATTGGCTTGATCAGGTATTTGTTTTCTTATTTGAGTTTGGATGCACAGCATTTATTTTATCTTCATATTAATTTGGGTTTTCCTTTACTGTATATGGGATTTTCACGTTTGTTTTGAGTCCAGTATTAGACCTAAGTACTCTTTTTTGGGGGAGGTAATTATTATTCATCATAATTCTGTACTTTATTTCTGACTACCTGAGGATTTCTGTTTATTGCGGGAGAGCAGTTGTCGTCTGTAAACATATCGAATGATGTATTGTCCATGTTTGGGATATCTGTCGTAAATATTATAAGTTTGGTCTCAAGACACTTCCCTGTCGCATACCTGATTTTATAGAGTGGTTGAAATTTCCTTGAAAGCAGAGATCACTTTAGGATTAAATAGTGATCAGTTTATAAAGTAACTTTTAGTTCCAGACACGATCGAATGCTTGCTTTATGTCCAGGCTGTAGTACATACTTTTTCCTCCTCAAGACTTTTTATGATTCCATTTATGATTCTGTGGCAGTCTCTACTGCTTTCCTGCATTTATTTTTGTTCATGGCTGCTTCATACCAGTTCTTTATTCCTATTCTTTCTCGATCTCCTCTACATACCGCTATCCATTTTTGCCGTAGATGGAATCTCTTTCTATTCGCTCCGTCTCCCTTTACTAAGTATGTTTTCACCCAGCTATCTTCGTCTATTATGGATATATGCCCTATACAACGGAGTCTTTTTGCTCTGACTACATATCTCATCTCAGATTTACCATACAGTGCTTTCATCTCTGTGTTTGTTCTTCTCCTCCTCTTTTGATCTTAATAGTCCTCCTAGAGCTCCAAGCGTTTTATTTCCTTTCGCCATTCTTTTGTCGATTTCCCTGTTTCCATCTCCTTCGTTTGTCACTGTCACTCCCAGGTGTTCGAACTCATGGTCTCTCTCAAATCTTCACTTTACTTTACCTGTTTTACTGTGACGTCACATTTAATTGGTTGGAGTTATTCAAATTCCTTCCCATCTTCATATATTTGGTTGATAGTGGGTCTCCTTGCTTTAAATCGCTTTTTGTTTCAAAATTTCCCGATTGGTTTCCTTCGATAACTACTTCACTATCGATAATATTCAGTGTCATCATTACAAATTGTAGTATTTTCTTAGGTATACAGAGTGTTGCTAGTGCCTTGAACAAATGTTTTCTACTACGCTTGCTTGAAATCCACAAAGAGCAGTTTCAGGTTTAATCCTTTAATCATTGGTCTTAGCTATCGTTTACGATCTCCTCAGAATATAAATTTGATCACTAGTTGACTCCCCTTATTTGAAGCCGCCCTGGTACTCACCCACTTGTTCAGACAAGTATTTGCTCAATCTATTTCTTAGGATTTTAGCTGGGATTTTGCATACGACATCCAAAAAAATGATAGCCCTATAATTCAGTCTGTCAATGATTGCCTTATCATTGATACAGTGCTTGGGGCCATATTGATGTTTTAATATTATTATTATATCATGGAAAGTAGTAAGTACTATTACTTTTTTGGCAGTTGTTTGAATATTTGGCCGGTGAAGATATCGAATCTTGGTGCTTATGGATATTATACACATTTATCTCTATTTTTACTTCTTTTGGAGAAAAAAAAAAGTTCTAAGTGAGTGAGTGTGATTTGTTGATATCTTAAATTTTTTTTGTTGCTTTTTTAAATTGGATGGTCTCATTTACTTGAGTTTGTTAAATATGTTTGGAAAGTTGAATTTCGCAAATCGTTGTCTGATTAGCCTATTGTATGTGTTGCATGTTAGTGTTTATTTCTGAGTTTGTATTTTGTAATGGTTGCTTTTTCACGCTACTTCTAGAATTATTGTTGCAATATATTCACCAACTTTGTCGACATCTTATCTTTATTTCACGATCTTTGTTAGTAGTCTTCTTTTAGATAGAGCCTAAGAAGGTGCCAATTGCTTTTAGCCGGAGACCAATTCTTGACTTTTCTCTCATTTTCCCTGGAAATTAGAAGGGAGGATGTTGGGAGCCAAAGATTCTAGCGCCATCTGCAATGGATTATTGAACAGGTGATCAGCTAGTCCAAGGAATATCAACATGACGTGTCATCCGTGTGCATTGTATATTTTAAACTCGAGTTTTTTTCGTAAATAGAATCGTGAATTTCGTTTCTGTCGTTTTTTTCACCGATTTGTCTCAATCAGTTAATTGGATAGTGAAATCACCAACAGAATTACGATAACAACAATTCATATCAGTGGTCGCCAACCTGTCGAACGCGAGCTACCGGTAGCTCACGGATGCAATTCTGGTAGCTCTTACAACGATTTTAATTTAAAAAATACAAACTGCAAAAATCAGAGAAGCTTCCGAAAATTCCACAAAAAATCTAATTGTCATAATATTAAACATAAACAGCGGCAACGTTGCGGTGAGCGATCTACCGCTGACGCCATCAAGCTAGAATCGGCTAGAACCGACTAGCCGGACCAGCGCGTTAGTGTTCGAGAACGATCAGAATTGCTTTGAACGGGATAAATACGCACGTAGCGGCGACATTGCGCTTAGTTTAAAACTGAACGCGTAACCAATGTCCAGCGGTTGGGTTAGTAGAGAACAACAAAAAATAATATTATGGCAAGCAGTTGTAAGAAGGACATACCACTTTCATTCGTAATGGGAAGAACAATACTTTTTTACAGAAGTTAAAGATAAAAATGTGTGTTTGTTATGTAATACTTCGGTCTCTGTTGCTAAAAAAGGAAATATTGAGAAACATCATAAAACTGTACATTCTATTTTGAGCAATCATACCCACTACATTCTGCCGCCAGAAAAAAGAAACTGAAACAGTTAAAAAAGCAGTTAATTGGACAACAATCAACATTTTTAAGAACAGTCGACAAAATTAAGGCTGCAACTTAAGCATCGTACCGTGTGTCCCAGATAATTACACAAAAAAAGAAACCTTATGAAGACGGGGAAATGATAAAACAGGCGCTTTTAGAAGCTGCTGATTCGTTATTTGCCAACTTTAGAAATAAAGACGAGATAGCTTCAGCTATAAAATATGAGACGTGTAGAAGTAATGAGCAATGATATTTTTTTACAGTTAAGAACTGACTTAGATAACTGTGTTTATTTTTCACTTTAACTGGATGAATCAACAGCTGTCGTTAACACTGCTCAGATGGCCGTGTTCGTCAGGATGGTTTTTAGTGATTTTGAAGTTTATTCCACTGAAAGGACACACTACTGGACAGGAGTTGTTTTCTCATTTAAAAAATATCATTTCTTCCGAGAAAATTCCAATATCGAAAATGGTAGGCTTGACAACCGATGGCGCTCCAGCTATGGTGGGTTGTGATAAGGGTCTGGTGGCGTTATGTCGTAAAGATGAAACTTTTCTGCAATTTCTCTGTTACCACTGCACTATCCATCAGCGAGCATTATGTGGAAATTTCCTGAAACTAAACAACGTTATGAAACTGGTGGTAAAAATTGTGAACAAGATTAGAACTCAAGTAGAGTTGGTTTTCTCGTGGTTTACAAAGAAATTAAACGAACTTAATTTGCAGCTTCGGGGGAGAGACAAAGAACTAGTGGAAATGATTTCTGATATAAAAGCATTTATCAAAAAGCTGGAGTTTTGGGAACAGAACCTATTTAACAGCGATGCCAAATATTTTCCTATTCTTTCAGAAAAAATATCTCAAAATCCATTAGAACACTATGACAGCAAATATCATGTAGAAATAGTTTGTACCCTGAAGAATAACTTCGAAAATCGTTTTCAGGATTTCAACGAAATGGCTTTAGTAGCGAGAGTTTTAATAGACTCCAAGAACACTAGAATTTTTTCGGGGGAGGTACGTCTAAATTTCATTATTTATAGAGAATCACCTGCGTATATTTAAATTAAGTTTAAAGTCGAAATACAGTATCATGGCATACAATTTTTGATGAAATTTTCAGTGTTTGTGATGGGGATTCTAAAACAGATTTAAATCGTACCTAGAGCGAAATGTACGTTTGAGCAGTTTATAAGTAAATCACACATTTGTTATTTTCCCCGCCTTTTTGTTAAACATTTGATGGTTATGAATATAAAACAAATCACGGGTATAAAATAGATCAACATTTTGTTCAAGGATAGTGAAAGTATTCAAATAGAGTATTCAATACAATACTGCAGGCAAGTGCTAATTATTTCTGTAAGTTTGGAATTTGGAAGCAGTTTTGATTCATCGAAAGTAAAATTTAATATTTGTTTTAGGATGTTTACAATGAAAATGAAACTAATTGTATGGCCACAATATTTATTAGTTATAAAAAGAAACAGAATAAAATTAAACGTGCGTGCAATTAAACTATTTTAGAAAATTTTCAAAGTTAAAGGTAAATACAATTGATTCTATAAAATTATACATAATAAAATATTTTTACGCTGTTACAATAGAGACAAATTTTATTGCGATAAAACAATAAAAAAAGTACATACTTTATCCCATTGTTACTTAATTCAATTCAAATATTACAGGAATATAATATGTTTTGAAGTGAACTTATTTCTTCAAATACCAGACGCTTGTTTACTAATAGTTATAATAAATTAATGTTTCACAAACTATTATACCAGAGTTTGGAATCTATTATTGCTTGAAAAAATATCAATTAATTCTAACGAATGTTGTAGTCTTCGCTACAATAATTACTTTGATATGTCTTATAAGAGACAGTGGCATTTATAGAAAAGCTATTCATTATATTTGAACAGATGAAAAGTTCACGAAAAATGGAAAGTCGAGAATCCTAGAAACCCTAACAATGCTGATGCTCTGTCTCAGAGACCATGGCTACCTGATTGAACAAACTACAGCTAGCTAGAGCAACATGGCGCAATTTAAATACTCTAGACGATTAGAAAAAGATCCCGTTCTATAGTACGAAGGCAGTTCAAATATGATAAATACAAACACTGTTGATGGCGCTCCAGTATGTTTTAAAGACCGTGGCTTGATTATATGTTAGTTGAGTTTTTTACTAACATTATGATATAGTTTTCGTCGCGAACACAAACGCGCGTGCTAGGATCAGGAGTGGACGTCGCACAACGTATTGTCATTCGTCTGTCGATATGGGAGGATATTAAAAAACACGGTGTTGGGCGTTTATACAATCAATTCGGCAGTAAAAGCTCTAGTAGGTCTGCTATATTTAAATGGACCAAAGCGTTCAAGAAAACCCGCAAAAATCGAGGAAGGTAGGATGAATTTTCGAAAAATTTCGGCTCAACTCGACATTAAAATTGGTAGTTTAGATTTTATCATACACAAACACTTTTAATACTAAAAAATAACGGTGCATGGGTTACCAAACTGTTAAACTTCTAGCAACAATGCGTGCGGTTGGAAGTTTGTCACCCCTTGCTGATGAACAATATGGTGGATGGGGGTGGTTTTTTAACGTGTCTAAAGAGTGAAGAAAGAAGGATACAGAGAAACTATTAAATCGTAGACGAAGGTAATTCAAGAGGATGGTCGATTAGGTTGAAGGAACGGAAACAGGACAGTTTCTTACAAGGAATATTGTCCTAGACAACTTGTAGTTATATGAGTCTGATCGCAATAAAGACGTTGGAAGAGGTATGTGACAGCTTCTATTGCATGATCTGCTAGGTAGTTGTCTAAGATATACATACAGCGAGTAACGGCTCGATTCCTATTTCCAGGATCGAAATGAGAGTAGTGTTTAGAAGAAATGTTGTGAATGTGTTAAAGCCGTTACCTCAATTGGATATGACAAACAAATGCATCATTATTGTAAAGGACCTTTTTAAATATACGTTAAGGCTGTGTCTAATCAGGAGGCCATGCTATTCTGGTGAATAATGAATTAAACGTTTTTGGGTACCTCTAAAGGTAAATTTTGAAAGCAGTCAAGACGTTTATGAGAGTTTGTGAATGAATTCTACTGAAAACATGGGATGCACTTTCCATCACATCACACATTGTTACCAAGATATAGGGTTAACATTTTTTGATTGAAGTTGGATGATAAAACTGCAAAAAATGCAGTACGTTGAATCGTGCAGGAAGAAGTACATTTACTAATATTACTAAACAAGCTCTTGATTTTTTGAGAAAATTGACTCCTTACAAACTTGAACTCACTAATTATATTGGTGTATACTCTTTGAAAGAATGTATTTAGTACAGTACATTGTTAAAATTAATTTTGTTTACTATAATCCAAGCAGTTCTCACCTCACAAATAATGAACAAAATAAGAGAGAAATTGCCTAAATAATAAAAACAAATATAAAATGATGCCTTCCTCAACACCCTTTGCGGTTTAATATTTCTCAAAAGACGATTCTGGAAGCTAAAAGAGCAGAAAAAGAAGTTTGGAACTAGTATAAAGTTTGAGCCATCATCTAGGTTAATATTGACTTGTTTTGACATTTTTTCCAACTCTTGCGACAAGTCGGGATATTTGGGTACAAGCTTGGAGCACTTTGTATTTACTAAATTAATTCCAGATTTTGACGTATACCTACTGTATCCCGCTTCTTTTTGTGCAAACACTTTGTCTACTCTACGGTTGCATCACTCTCTACTTTTAATACTTCTTTTTATAAAATCAATGAGAGAAGCAAAACAAATTACATTGAAACCTTTCTTTGGTGGCATTCAATTATTTCATATTCTTTCTATGATGAGGATTTTAGATGCGTTTGAGTCTTACATTTTAATCCCATCAGACTATATAATGTACACACATCCTCTTTCCTACATACATGTACTCTCATTCAAAATATCCATATTATTAAGCTATTTTTTCCATATAAAGGAATTTCTAATGATGAAATTGTTGATTATACTGTTAAAGGATGTCAGCATCAACCAACAGGTTGAATGAAATTGAGTGAATTCTTATGAAACATATATCAATCCGATTTAGGTTCATTATTTATGCAACAGAGTGTAATAAATATTTCAAAGTCAATGTAAAATAAACCATCAAGTGATATTCATTTCAATTGTCAACAGTTACAGCAACAAAGAGTCATAAATTCGATTCGTCAAAAAACAGAGCGTCCCGTTGCCAGCTTTCGTATTTTGCGTCGCAGCAGCAAACGTATGGATGCCAGTGCACAGGAAGAGCAATAACTATCTGCGTCTGATATCTGTTCCTCACCACAGACCTTTTTCAGTTCTAAGTTTATCCACATTAGCTCAGTACGCCACCGTTGTGATTAAGAATGCACAAAATGTGGGGTCGTCTCTTCTAACAGAGTAAAACGTATGAAAATGTTTTTTTATAACTGAAATCATTGGTCTAACTGATTTCAAAGGCAGCACATGTTGTAAAGATTTCAATGCTCGACTATGGAAACTACCCTGAAGTTCACAAAACAGCTTTTTTGAATTATGTAACAGTGACGGCTTCATCAGGCAAATTGTTTACAATTGGGATGAAAAAAAGATGATTAAGAAAATGTTTTCAATAACTTTAAATTTCGAAGACTCGTGTTATATATATCGTAATTATCTAGGCTCGTGAAAAACTCTGTAACAGAAAAAAATTTCACTTATGGCTAATTACAATATTGTTGAATAGATAAACAATTTTATAATATTTGCATGGAGTCAATTTTTATACATACTAAGACAACTTCGATTGTTGATAACAAATTATTGAATTGCAACTACTTTATAAAAACCTACAATGTCGGATGTCAAGCTTTACATATAGGTACAAAGCGAGAAATATTTAAAAATATTATAACTATAATTGTGGTAAATATACAATGTACCTACTATTTTACAATTAAAGCTTTACAGCAATTCTACCACTTCGTGTTAGTGGCTGTTCTGTTTTGATATAAAAAAACCAAGGATCTGTAAAATATAGTATTTTTATCACATTGAACATTTATAGTATCGCTATTTCACTTTGACGTTTTCTGTAAATTCTGTTATTTATATCATTGAGATATTGTATGATATGATATAGATTCTTAAAATTGTTTATAAATAAGGAGACGTGGGTTAAACTTGACTACTGAATATTTATTCGATTATTTGCCAAAAAAATAACTCTAGTGCGAATTTCTAGAAATTACTCAATATCAAATCGATATACATTAGGTTTAATTTAATATATCTTTAGTAATAAGAGATAATATACATCCCATCTTTCCCATTTCTTTTATTTATTCCCTTCGAATAACTTTATTTCACAATTCTTGTAGTTTACTTGTGCTTCCTCACCCTTTGTATTTTTCATTGAATGTTTCTTTCTACCTTAACCATGTCGTTGTTTCTGTACATTTCCAAATTCTCAACTTCCCATACTCATTCTTTTTTCTTCCATTTCTTCTTCCTTAATGGTTGCATTTCTCATTTGTACTAAACATTCCATATTATGCTCTAGTAATTTTCTCATGTCTTGTCTTTTCTCCTTGGATGAATTTTTTTGGCTTGTACTATTCTTTATATCACAATATTATTTCATACTATGCTATTTCCAGTTTTGGACGCATTTTCCTGTTTCTTAGATTTTCTATTTAAGTAAAACATCACCTTTTATTTATTTATTTTCATATCTTTTTTATTCTTTTTGTTTTTTCTTCATTTAATTTAATCTGTTATTAGGCTTTGTATCGTATATTTTCCTTTCTCTAGTTTATCCTGATTTTCTATCTTTTTAGATCGTTCTTATTAAGTCATTTCTACCAATAATTTCATTTTTTTGCAGTAGAAATTATCCGATTCAATGTCTCAGAATGGAACACACTTAGGAACTAATGGTGCTACATTATATATTAGCGGCTTTACAAGAGTTATTATTTTAACTGCGTTTATGTTTACGTTTTTCGTTACACTGCATTGCCATTTTCACGAGTAAATGAAAAATCACTAACAAATCATAAGCCTACCGCAAAGCTGTCAAATTATAAAAGAGTCATTCTCGTTAAGAGGAGACTTGATCTTTGCAAAATGTTTTCGTTAAAATAGATAATATCCAAGTGAAATATACTATTAATTACAAACAAAATCTTACTTGAAGCACCTAACGGCACTCCAAAATTCCATTCTACCATAAATAAATTACTTTAATTACGAACACCATTAAAATTAAGCATTTAGAAACATATAAATACGAGAAATTACATATTATACATACGTCCAAAATCGTGCAAAAAAGAACAATGTATTTTGAATGAATGTTTTATCATTACACCCCAAAAAGAGCGAAAAAGTACTTTTTAAATGGAATAATCATTATAACACTCTTTTTATTTGTATATTTATCAAATTTTGTGTTGTGTGTAAGGCCCTGTGATTGTAATAATGTTGTACTGTAATTAAGAAGTGTGAAACGTCATCATCATTTTGCAAAATATTTTCAAAATTTTGCGGTTCTTTTGTATTTTGATTTTTTTTTGGTTTTTTAATTTTATATTTTATGTTCGAGAATATTGACCAACCGGTTTTTCAAATTCCAGCCACTAAGTTGGTTTGGTTTAATAAAAAAGATTAAAAATTTGAGAATGGCAGACGCGGTTTTTTATTAATATAAAAACTAAAATTCATTACAGCTATATCTTGCATTTGATAATGACCATTTTTGGCATTGCTGGCGCTTGTCGAATTCAGGAGTTATGCGATCTTCTAGCAGATGTCTTGGAGGAAACCGTTAATATTCTTATAATAAATATTAGAGAAAGCAAAAATAAAACTTCAAGAAGGTTCACTGTAATTGATAATAAAGATACTTCGCCAAGTTTCTAGATCGTAACAAAAAATATGTAATTGCGACCTTCAGAAGTAAATAATAAACGTTTTTTTTAATAGATCGTAAGAAAAAACGTACCAACTACCTGTTGTTATTAACCAAATTGAAAATATTCCATCCCTCATAGCACAATATTTAAATTTGCCCAACCACAAGTACTACACAGGGCACTGTTTTAGGCGATCATCTGCATAAAGAAGAAGGATTAATAAACAAAAATAAAATTTCAATGATTCTCTCTTTAGTTTATTTCGTTCTTATCAAAGTTCATTTTCACCCTCCGTTAACATTCTCTATTTTGATGAATAACGTTATCCCCTCCGTTAAAACCTTTAGTTCGATTTTTTTGGCTTTTCTAATATATAAAGTATAAAAAATGTAAATTTCAATTTAACATTTTTTAAAGAAATCTCAAGGTCGACTCTCCATTTATCGAGAATGACCCAAATGAGATAGATTCTATTTCATCAATATCAATATAACCATAACTAATTCCAATTGACAATTACTTACAAGTTTATTTCAAAAATATTTTTTATTCCCAAAACCAACAGCTGCAGAGAGTTCCATAAATTATAATTTTTTGAGTGGAATACAAAAAATATGTAAAATATAATAGGATTCATAATAAATGCTGGAAATAACCACCTTTAGCCAAAATACATGAACGCAGCCTACGTGTCAGGGATTGCCGTACACGTTTAGAAAAAAAAACTCAATTTTAGTCACCGCCTTTTAAAGGTGATATCTCGGAAAGGCGTGTGCTAAAAAAATTATAGGAAAATCCCATCTTAATTCCATACGATCTATCACTTCCTGAATTTTGTCGCAGGAATTTAGAAGTATTTCGTTCATTTAACGTGGTATGAAATAGTTATATTTCAAATGTTTGAAACTGTATTTGTTTTTATGTAAAAATTCGTTATTATGAGAAAAATTTCAATTTTTTATATATATTGAATATATTGTTGCAAATATGAAATGTTCAATATGAGGTATAAATAAATAATGAAAAAGATCAAAATATACAATTTAAGAAGTACGCATGAATAATAATTTATCCATCAAAAACAGTGGAAAATAATTTGTAGTCCATTCAAGGAAGGTATCATCATAAATTTCAAGTACTTCAGTTCAAGCGAATTATGGTCCCTATAGTTTTTCTAGACAGTTACCTCTTAATATTTCTATAACAGTAATAACTTCAAAAATTTGAGAAGCTTTATTATCAATAACATTCTTATTAGCAAAATATGCAACAAATATTTATCTAAAAAAGCGTAAGTTGAACAGTTTGTATCCCTTTTTAACACATAAAACAAGATTTATTCTATGCTTTTGCTCATATTGCAATAGGAGAAGATAAATTATTCGAAACAAATGTATATCTTTATTAAAAAGGACTTTGCCTACAGGTCTCGACTTTTTCTCATAGAATCTTTAAAAAAATATATAATTGTGACATTTTGCAGTTATCCGTTTATATGAGAAAATGTGATACTTAACAACTATTTTATATATTAGTAATTGCCTTTAAAAATAGTGCTCAACCTTCGGTGGATAAGGTTTAACAGACCTGCTAATTTGAGTCTATCAAAAGGGAAACAAAACAGATTTTTCTAATTCTATTTTCCATCATAGGAAATATCGTTTTTAAATGTAACGCTCATTATTTTTCATGTCTATTGTATTCATCCAGAGAAGCGCATACATTTTTTCATTTAAGATTCAACATAAGTAAACCAACAGGGAAGTTAACAGTTGAACAACAATATATATATATAGCCTTTACAACTATAAACTGAAAAAATACTACAACTTTCTTAATGTAAATAAATATATTCAAAAAATTATTTTTAATTAAGCCAATGGGAATATGAAACTTTCCTTACAAAGGTAACAAAAACTATTCAACTTTCTTTCTGTTTAGAAACTTTTAAGCTAAGTCACATAAAATCTCATATCAGCATGTTATGATATTCAATGTAAAAAATCGTATATATATCTTCCGATGGCTTTAATTCTATTTGTTAATTATTAACCTTGTATGGAATGAAATTTTATTTTGTATGAAACGTTTTTCTGTACATCAAACCGTGTTTGAGATAGTTGAGATAGATGCCGCGTAGATAATAATCATAATGCAAGGTGAACACTTACACAGTTTTTATCACAAAAGCACGTTTCATGTGCGTGCTATGATCCTGAGTTAGCGTTAAGTGCCGACAACAGTAGTGCAATGTATTTGTCATTTGTTTTGGTACAGGAAGGCATTAGAAACAAGGAAAATCTTCGGCGTTCACAAAATCTCCCAAAAGCAAGGTGGCGACTAAAGATAGGAGGAAAAAAAGAAAATAAGGAACTTCAAACAAAGCGAAGACAACCAGGTCGGTGGGTAAGATTATGTATACTGTATTTTAGGAACGACGAGAAGCGCTGTACGTTGACTACTTGCGCATACAACGTTCCATAAATGCTACATACTACTCTAACCTTCTAAAACAACTACAAAATAGACGTGATTCAAGTGACTGTCTAGCAATATTATAATGGATTACACTTTTCTCACCTAACTAAAAAAAGAAAGTTACAATGGCGAAGATGGTGAGTTCCATTTAACAAGAGATGAAACAAAAATGTTGCAATTTAAAAATGAGCTAGGTTACATAATTTCCTGCGCACTTAACTTTCTATAAATGCTGCTTTAACCTTCTGAAAACATACATGAAACCTGTTCTCCAAGATAATGCGCGCTCTTATACCACGTGTCTCACACTCAACATATTCAGAAATAGGATGGAAGATACTAAAACATTTCGTTACCACATGTTTGGGACGACGACACACATGGCTGTTCGAGTTGTCCTAGGAATTATTTGATGCCGGTATGGAAAAGCTTCTGGAGAAATGGTTAGTTACTTTGTCTGCCTAACAATATCGTAATGAATTACGTTTATATCGCTTCACTAAAAAAAGAAAGTCACAACAAAGTTGTTCAATCGCACTTAACAAGATATAAAAAAATGTTGATAGTTTGACTACACTTCACCGCTGTTTACTTTGTTCATCATCATAACAACAAACAATAGAAAAACAGTGACAGCCCGCAAAATTTTTACAATTAAAAAATTTACAAAATATATATTTCCAAATCTTTAAACTCTCTATCCATTTCTGTCCTCTGTTCTTTCTCAGCACTCAGTTATTCTCACTCTTCTCAAATCCTATATTACCTCTTCTACCCATTCCTTTTTCGGCCGGCCTTTCCTTCTTCTAATTCCTTCTCAATCCAGTTATGCTCTCTTGGCAATTTTGAATGCATTCACTCTGCACTTATGTTCCAACCACCTGACTCTTTGGGTTTTGACCATTTGCGTAATATTAGGCTCGTGATATATTTCTTTAAGCTCAGTATTTGTTCTTCTCCATGACCCATTCTTTTTCACACCTCTCAATATTTTTTCAGCACTCTTCTTGGTTAGCATACAGGACTCACATCCATACAGTACAGTCGGCCTGATAATTGTTTTGTACAATCTTATATTTGTTGCTTTGGAGGTTGCTTTTGCTTTAATAATATTACTCAAGGACCCATTATTCTACTACCCTTTGCTATCCGACTTTTATTCCATGTGTACCGTCCTAAAAGGTCTGTTTTCCATCTGATTCTCCTTTTTTCGTTGCATTTCCATGTATTTAGTTTAGAGCCACTCCTTCATACGTAACTCTGACATTCCATGTTTCTATTTTCATTTTCCTTTGTTCAATTTTTTTTACTTGTTCGTTCAGATTCTAATTTCTTGTTCTTCACCTGGCTGTTATGCTTTTCATCCCTTCCTTTATCCATAGTAACTACTTTTTTGGAAATTTTGTCTTCTCGGAGCCTTTTACCAAATCATTTACCTCCTGGCTCCATTTCCAAACATTTCCTTCTCTCTTTCCTCTCTTTCCTTCATTAACTCTTCATCTCTTTCTTTTATAGAGAGATCGTTATTAATATAGACTACCCCATCTTTCATGTACCGTATTTTGTTTTTGTTTTCCGATATCTTCATTTTATCCTCAACATCTTCTATTTCTATACATGTGTTTTTATTCCGATTTTTTTCGCTCTTAATCCTATTTCTGATTCGAGCTCTTTGATTATAATATCTTCCATCGCTCGTTTTAGTTCCTTGCTGTTTCCTGAGCCCGCTTGCTACACGGTTACTCTTAAATTTTGTCTTTTGTTTTGTATTTTTAGGAAATCTTACATTTTCTTTAGCTGCTTAATAATTTTGTTTTAATTCCAATGTTTTCCTTCTCCATATTTTAGTTATGTTTTTGTTGGTTTGTATTCGTTTGTTTTTTCCATCATTAAGTCCTGTAGAGTACCCTTCACTTTCTTCATGTATGCTATTTCTTTTTCTATTATTGGTTCTTCGGGTGTTATTTGGTAGTTTCACTCCTTGTAAAGGGGCCTGACTTCCTTTGTCTCTTTTTCTTTCCAAAACTTGTTCTATGGTCTCTATTTCGGCCACTATTCTCGCCGCTCATCTTATTTCTTTATTTGTATGTTTATTCAAAAATCCGTAACACGCGAGGGAGCTTGCCCACGTCAATAGTCCGTTCCTTTTTATTTAGCTATCTAATACAATACGACAACACCGCTTGGAATTTTGACGTGTCGTTTGGTTTTTGTCATTAATGAACCTTGATTCACTTTAATACCGTAATACAGGAATTCCTGCTGAATCTATCGCTTTCATATATCACACATAATGTTGACTAAACGAATTGAAAGCAGACAGTGTAGTGAGGCAACAAATTGAAATTTATATAGGCGAGGAAGACTCAAAATATCATATAATCTGGTAATCTGGAGTAATCTGGTATAAAGCGGCTCATATAGTCAAAAGGTGTAGGGTACGCTTCATTTCCTTCAAATTACCTAAGGCCTGGGTACAAGAGTCACAAGTGCATCTAGAAGGCAGACGTCATGACAAAGAATCCGCGTCAATACTATTAGTTGGACCCGAAACACTTTGTAGTAATACAAACTCTAGAAATGAAGCAGCCACAAAAGTATTTCTGGTGAAGGAAATCAGCAGAGAAAAGACACAGTTCATAACTGAGCAATATGTGTTTGCGATAATTCAACAAGTATGAGATTTAAGGTGCTAGGAGTGGGAAATCCACTTACAAAGAATTATCTAAATAATTTAGCCTCCAATCTGAGAAGGTCGCAGTGAAATAGATCAAAAGCCACCGTGAAATATATCTGTAAGTATAACTTATATGGCATTCAGCACTTTTTTCTAGAGTTAAATTTTTCTCGGATTTTTACTGTTATGGAGCTTGATTACCTCTCTGGATGGTGGACTTTATTTTTGAATTATAAACATTCTATAACATTGTTCATACTTAGTTTCCTTGCAGCCTCTTCACAAAATTTTATTGATACTGTGTTGATGTGTACCAACTAAAATACAGATAATATTGTATGTGGCGCCCCATTTTCGTATCTTTTTTCAAGTTTAATATTTCTTTCCTTTGTCTTTAAGTAAAAGTAGAACCCGAGACCTGGTAAGATCTACCCTTAGATTAGTATCAAGCCATCTAAAGAATGAGTGAGACAAGTCAACTGCAAGACAAAACAACAGTTTATGGAGTTGAACAACCAAGTTCTCCCAAAAATCCCAAAAAATAGTAAACCTTGTCTGCAAGAAAGCTTATGATTACTTCAATGGAAACTATACTAGATGTTTAGAGATGAAAGACACAATTACTCAAGAATATAACTTAATATAGAAATAATTATTATTTCTTATATTCGAATGCATGAACAGAAGAAAATAAAATATCAAATTACAAATTATTTGTAGGGAATATTTCATATTCTGATATATTTAATCAATTTATACAACTTAATATAACAGGTTAACAATTTTCTTATTTCAATAAACAAATGAAAATAATAATACTGACACCTTATACACAAAAATATATATAGAATAAATAATATTATTGTCATTTTTTAAAACTAAAAAATATCCGAAGACTAGATATTCAGGAATAGTATGAATATTTTAATATCACTTTTAGATAAAGGTTGATAAGTTTCTACCTACGGAAGAATCTGAAAAAGCCTTTGCCTTTTTCTATAGGAGGTGCCATTAACATCGGCACTTGGTTCTTATGAGTGATACGTATCTGAAAAGAAATACGCTTGGTTATTATTTTCTAGTTTAATATTGAGTATTATCGCTTATTATATGCCAAAGTTCTTAAGAATGCATATAATCGATATAATTGGTACTATATAGGTAAAGAAATATATATTTCTCGATTAACACATACTGTAGTTGGCGGTTGCATCCAAGGCTCCCCGTCGATCTGCATAGGAAAAGTCTTTTTGGTTTTTATCAGAACTGAAGAACATTGAGCCAATCGTCGACCACTAGCCCTTAGTCCTGTTCGCACTTGTCCCATATGCAAACAATTTTCTAGACCTATAACCTCTATCAATCCATCTCCAATATCTGAAATAAAATTTGACCCGAATAAATTAAATACTTTTGAATCGATGTGAATCTGAGAATAATTATTTATTATAGTATTGAACGTGTATGGAGATTAAATAGAAACACTTCTATAAAAATTTTGGAAAAAGGAGAAGAAACTATATTATTTGCTTTCCATTTGCATAATTTTAGCACCCAATCGAACACATGGGTGCGCAAAACTTAGAACGCATGTTTCTTGCGAATTAAGCTGATGAACGTCGAGTCTATGGGTTTCGTGCATATAGTGCTTAATAAATTGGAAAGCGACTATTATAAAGTACGTGTGAGCATTATTATAGTATGCATGGCAATGTACATTTCAAGTCTGTGAGCAGAACGAAAAGGCGTCTAGTAATTTTATCATTCTATTCAATAAATCATTTTTCAAGTGATCCAGATGACGATTTTTGAATGCTTGTAAAATGTGAAAAGCAAACATAAAGTCGATGTTTAGGCTACTAATACCTCTGAGACTAGATAATAATGTCCGGGAAAACTATTCCAGCAAACATTGGAACATTTTTTATTCTCACCGAAGAACAAAAAAAGTTTTTGACAGAGATAAGATTAAAATTTGACTCATACTAATCGCCAAAGAAAAATGTAATTTCCGAAATGTTTGTTTTTAAGAGCATTAATTTATAAAAAAGAAAGGCAGTTATTTGGTTTCTTCTTGACAGAATATTTGATGCTTACTTAAATTAACTATATATGACATTTGAGAAATAAAACAACTGATGATATCCAAATGAATTGACCTATGACAATATTTTTTAGACAGTTTGTTGATACGAGTTTTCAATAAAATTGAACCTCAAAATTTTTTTAAGAAGCCCTTAATACCCGAAATCTAATGGGTTAGTCGAGAGTCTCTATAGATCACATTGTGACGTAAAGATAGAAAATAATAGTTGATTTAGAAATGGTTAGGTGGTGAAATAAAGGGATCAACCGAGGCTGAAAATTCCATCAGGTTAATAACGTACATATAACAAAAAACTACTTAATTCACTAAATAAATTAGTTCATATCTCGCGGACAGTTGTAACAAGTTGTTTTAAAAATCTTCTAAATATTCAGAAGGAATCTCGAGACATGCTAAATAAAATGAACGAATGAATTTGCATTACCTTGTATCGCTACACTAAGGTCTACAGAATTAAAACTATTGGTACTCAGTTCCTTTTGTCTCTTTTTAGACTTTTTTCTTCTTGTACTGGAAAGATGCTCTCCCCAAAGATTAGCTCCGCCATGAGTATAAGGAATATTCAATAAAGCTATTCCTTGTAAAGGAGGTCCATTTGCAAGGTCCAGACTTTGATCATCACACTGAAATATCGATATTTGATTACTTTGTTTGATATTTCAATCAAGGTTGAACTGAAGAAGAACTGAAAAATACTAAAATCTTTCGAGTGTTTATGTTTTGGAGGAACTACCAAACATGAACTACATTTAATTGATATTATTTTATATTACGTTAACAAATGAATACTGAAAAATATGATGTGGTACTAATATTGTGGCATACAAAAAAATACTCAGTGTATGAAAGACAAAATAGGCAAAAACGCCTACATTCTCGGAGAATCAAGAATCAAATAATTGCCGACCAATAAGAGCAATAATAAGATAATGTGATAAGAGAGATAATTCGCAAACACTTAGTAATTCGAAGAATTCACGAGAAGAAGAATGAAAACCAATGATAAATAACGATAACAGTTCAAAGACTTGAGAAAAGTTAAAATTGGACTAACTAGAAAGTATATTTGGTATTCAACAAATAGGAATATTTACAACAAACGAAGGGAAACGAATAATAGTTGAAATGAAAAAATTTATCCAAAAATTAGAAATTATGCAACAAGCTAGAAAAACAATATTTGAATTGATGGAAAGATAAAAATTGACGTCTCGACGTTATCAAAAACTATGTATTCATCATCGGGTATATAGAATATAGTAAACAGGAATATTGAGTTTTTAAGTTTTGTAGATTGGTCGTTATAAATAACGTGGAATTTTCAGAGGTTATTTAATTATGAATGGAGGTTCATTTTTGTATACCTATTTATTCATGGGAAATCGGTTCGGCTTGCGATATAAACTAAGTATATATGTTTTTGTTGATAAATTGTCTTGATTTTAGATTTCTTCTGACTGAAAATTATATTTTAAAATATGTGGAGAATTGACGTTTCGACCTATTTTGGTCTTTATCAAAATATTTCCAGATTTGAATATTGAGATTTTAAAAAAAATGATGTTTCCACCTTATATTAAAATAAAATATAATATTAATCAGAAGAATTTTTGATTCAAGGTTTCTTTTAATTGCAAATTTATATCTCTATATTATTTTATAATTTGATAAAGCCAGAAATCGTCAATACTTTATATTTTAAAACAAATTTTATATCAAGAGAGACCTAACATCAAGTCAACTTTACAACTAATTCCATTTGAAAAGTTATTCGACACAAAAGTGGGAACCGGCGATAAAATAAATTAAACAGAAAGATATGAATACTTACAGTAATTTCAATATGTTCGTGAAGATTTTTGCAAGATGCTGAAAATTGTTCTGAAGTAGCGTATTCAAAATACCATAATTTATTTTTCATTCTGCTGTTGAATTTTTCAGGGTTCTTCTCTCGTTCTAGATGAAATTTCACACATATAGCAGCATCCTAAAAACATAATATTTTATTTGCTCATATACGGATTGTAAAAGACAACTAAATTCTTTCTGACATGTATACATACACTATACAGTGCTATAGATAAATTCCTGTAATAATTATACAAAAATTAGTGAAATTTGGAAACTGAAGATTAAGTTTTGTAAAGCTCCTTATAAGTAATAATAAACGTATTCGTCAAAGACGACCTCGGAAGGTTTTGTAGGGAGCGAACCTCTTTCCAAAGATATTGAAAAAAAATTATACTATTATTTGCGTTCAATATTATTTGCGTTAATGACTTCTGCATTTTTTTTTAAAGTAAAGTTGTAATTCGTTTTTTTTAGTTTGACGTTTGTACAATTGTGAAAGTTTTTATACATTCAATAATTTGTGGTTGGTCGATCGTTCAATTGTTTTAGTAGTTCTTTGTATATTTTCAAAATTGTCTTTATCTAAAGGCCACTTGCACCGTAATTTTAATAATGATTTAAATTTAAATACTGACTTAATTCTGTTTTTTGAATAACACGTGTGTTAAGCCAAGTTTAAAAGTCTTTGAACTATCATTAGATTCAACCCCCTTAACTGGTGGCTTAAACTGATATAATTTTCAGCTGTTTCTAACCTATAACTAGGTAATTTTGTGTTGAAAATCAGCAGAAGCAATAATTATCGCTATAGATATTTCACAATATTATTGTCTCTGCTCTCATCAGTATCAAGGCATTCTTCTGGTTTACTGTGTTGAAAGAATTCTAAAAATGGCAACAGTAAAAACTGCAGAAAAGATATATGAAGATGATCTTAATTTTCTGTAGATATGAGATTTCCCAGGAGAGTGTAATAAAGCTGAACATTTTGGACCTTTTTTATAAGGTTTAGACCCTAGAAGCCAACGGTTATTAACATTTTGGAGCAAATTGAGGATAGTCTCTTATCCATTTCACTTCTTCTTCCAGTAGCCATAGATTAAATTTTTTATTATATTTAAATTAAATTTAAATGTTGCTTTCGCTGTAATATCCCATGATCCTTACTAGAGTTCAAATTGTCGTTGACAAGGAAATTATTTGTGAATAATGGGATTTTCCATTGTTTTTGATGTCTATTGCTCTTTGATCCAATATCCTTTACCTTCCCATATCCTTTACCATGAGTAAATAGGAAATTGACTGGTTCCAAATCCCTACTATAATGGTATCTATATTTAAAATCACTGTGTTTTTGAATGATTATATAATTTTCCGAGACAAACAAAAGAGCTGTATTCTCGCAAAACTTGGTGGTTGATCCGTACATGATTCAATATATAGAATAGTGACTCATTCCAAGGAAGTAACTTTTTTATTTTAAAGATTTGAATAAACTCTTCTATTTTTTTGTATTATTTCTCATGATTTTCACTTTTTACCGAGAAGCTATCATTGCCTTGTTCTTTACCATTATTGGATAATTCATAATTTTCGAAAGGAATTATCCTGGAATTTTATTTTACTTTGGACTTTTTTGCTGATGTAACCATATGTAATGACGAGACAATAAAAAAATTAAACAATCAAAAGGAATTGTTATATGAAATAACTATTGAAACGCGTATGAGTATTTTTTAGCAAATAAAAAAATCGATCGATAAGTAGTTTTAATCATTTCCTTTTAATCTATATAAAATTTATTAAATAGTCTACTCTTCTTTACTGGTGACTTGACTGTATGATTGAAGGGTTTCCTAATAAAGTTTGTATTGCATATTTATGTACCATCAAAAACATTAGGGAGGATTATTTTGGGTTAATGCAGTAAAAAATAGAATAAAAAATAAATAAAAAACAAAAAAAATTTGCTGCTGCCTATATTATGTGAGTTTTTAGTTTTTCCTTTTATGTTGGGAGAGCTACTTCTGCTATGCTATTGTTTTGTTGATTTGTACGTTTTCCAATTTTACAATGATATTAATTAGATATATTTTTTCATCTGAAGAAAAATAATCTTACACTTTATGCATTCATTGTATTACGTAAATATAGCTTTTAAGATAGAAAAAAAAAACATGAGAAAATTGCTTGTATAATCTTAAAATTTATGATTTGAAGATAGGTGTTTGTGTCAATTCATTAAATTTTTGAGAAAATTTCCACAGATCGGTGACATAACATAACTTATGATTTGTACCACCTGTTATTTTAAACAATGGCTTAGAGATTATGGTGAAAGTGGGCTTAAGTAACAAAGTAATTTCTAACTCGATTTGGCCATATCGTTTCGAGTTCGGAAACAGTCTCCTTTATAATTTTTTTTAATAAATTGTTTGAATTTTGTTGATTCTTTTATTTTCCGTCAGAATTTCTATTCATTTGTTATTATATTTTGAAATTATTCATTTAGTTTCCATATATGCTTCTTAGGTCATATTTTCCTCAGCTTTGCCAGGTTGGACTGCAGAAAAAAAATTAAAATACCAACAGCTACATCAGTAACAAAGGCAACAAATCTACCACCCTAAACCAACAGTTGAGTAACAACCAACCTGGTCTTTCTAAGATTAGTTTCCTTTTCGTACTTTTTTATTTATAAATACTTGCTTCCTTAAATTCACAGTCAATGTTTTTTTGTTTTTTGTCAACAAATATATTGTTGCAGAAGCTGTTTGTTTTATTTTTTCCAACAATTCATTTATATACGAAGAATAATGTACAAGGATAGTTTTATTTTATTCGGGAGATGCTATTTTTTCACAAGGCGTTTCCATCCCCGTGTTACTATTAGGCAAAAAGCGGTACAAAATATACTTAGTGAAAATTGTCTGCACCATGGACACCATGAATTTTAACATCGAAATTTAAGTCATATTTCGACAAAAAAAAAGAAAATTTTCTTTCGATACTCAGCATCTCCGCAAAAAATCAAATTGCAACTTTAAGCAAAGAAACTTGTGCTAGCCTTTTTATGGGATGCTGAAGGTATAATTTTCCTAGATTACGTACAAAATAAAGCGATAATGTGTTCATTATGCCAATTTAGGTCCAAAATACATAAGATAAGAAAAAAAAATTCCAGATAAAAGTTGCATAGAGTTGTTCTCTTGCATCAGAATAACGTAATCAACCTCAAGTCCGCTATTGCAGCAGCTGCAAACATTGAATCAGGCTTTGATTTTGTTGAGTAATCGTCGTATATGGAGGAATTACCAAATTTTGAGATATTATAATAATAAAATAATTATACTAACACAGTTTTTTTATTTCGAATGTTATGGTAGATGAATATATGTATGTTTGATTCCCTACAACCCACGTTATTGCCTATATGTTTGAAAGTAATATATTTTGGGTTGCATCCAATAAAATCGTTGAAAGTGAGAAAGTCGGTTATTAATAGGGGTTATTAATAGGGGTTATTAATAAACGATTTCGAGTGCGTTTAAATATATCATAAATGGAAATGGAAAAAGTCAAGCACACAAATCTCTAGAAATGGAAAGCGGAAATATATATTAGTAATAATTTAATTACTTTAATTTAATAACTTTCAATGTTAATATTAGTTTATTGAATATTATGTACAAATAGCAATATAATTAGAGTTTTCAATAGATTTTAAGCGAACTGCTCATGAAAGATGAAGTATGTGATATGTTTTAAACAATAATTGAATGAGTTTTGAAAAATCTTATGACTTAATACTGCCTATTTGAGATTTTAGTTGTGTTCTATAGGATTGACGTAATTTAGTTGGATAAACAAGATTTATTTAATATAAATATAACGATTATATGCTCATTTCTAAATGATCTATTGAGGCCGAAATTAGAAAATTTTACGTTTTCAATATTAATTATATTATTAATTGCTAATTTTATACTTACTACTCCAATAGAAAAATAATTATTGATGATATTATAAGGTATTCTCGTATCGGGAATTTTTTGATCTGGATCTGGAGGTGCTGTATCATACAAATCTACCATCCATCTATCGAGCATCACCGAAGACGCTCGAGCGATTTTATGTAACATTTTATGTATCGATTCTCCTTCGTATCCTCCGCCCCATCGAAGGCATCTTGCTAAGTCATTCCCCGTTCCCAAAGGGATAACTGCCACTGCTGGTTGACACTCCAACTCAATTTTATCTACAACACAAAATTTATTAGAGATATTTTTAAACGGAAACTGTGGAGATATAATAGAGTGGAGATACATAAACAGCTATTTTCCTATTTTTACAAAAACGTTCGTAAGGAAACGATATTGTACAGAATTTAAGAAGAGCTCAAGTTTATATATTCACGAGCAAGTAAGACCGAATAGTGACCCTTCAATGCAAAATAGTGTATTTTAATACAAAATATTTGAATATGCGAGTTACCGATGTTTAAAACCTAAAAATAATTACCTCTTATTTTGTTTGAAACGCTTTTCACAAAACCATATGGAGACAGGAAACCAAATTAATGGGTGAGATCCTGGCCAAGTAAATATGGCAATGAGACATTGAATCGTAAGGCCGTCGTTATACTTACAGGCGTTAGGCGTCATGCTACAGACGATGATTAAATTTCGAGGCAGTAGCTACTGCTTCTGGATGAAATATTTACCATTGAGCAATTTTATTATTATTAGACGGCGAAAGAGAAAAAAGAGCAAATATATTGTCCACCCTGTTAACGAAGTACGTCATAAATATGGGGATTATCCTCATCTCTACCGAGATATCAGAATCCGCGTAAGAGATTCTTACAATTTATGCGGATTTGATTTCATTTCAACAAATATCGAAAGAAATTTAGAGTAAAGAAGAACCTGCAAGATGCCAATCTCTTCCGAAGAAAGTTTATATGCAACTATAAGATACGATTTTAGACTTTATTTATTCTAATATAATGAACATTTCCTGCAAGAAAAAATAAAAATAAGCCTTGATTACGTAACTATAAAAAGATAAAATGAGTAGTATCATAGTGTTGCTCAAATCAAGACAATAATATTGATAGTTGTATCCAGTAACAAATTGCATGTCATATTACATTTGCTCATGCTTCTTAAGGGGATCGTTGTCTTCTTTCTGGAACCTTCCTCTTGATTCAAGCATTTCATTAAAAAGTCATTTAAAAATTGTATGCTGCATTATGAACATTTTGTATGCTGTCTTGCCTTTTGTAATCGTGTTTGGACATTGTTGGAAAGCACATATGGTTACACAAAGACATGAAAATGTACTGTCAACGTTGCGTGGCGATGCCTCCTGAATCTGTCATCATCACAGACGCGGGTGAAAGTATAACAACTATATCTAAAAACAATACAAAACAGAGACAGATGACGATGCCTGCCACCTGCCGCCTGTCGTTTGACGCTTGGAAAGACAAAGCCGACTTAGCTTAGTCGAATGTGAACTCGCATATACGTGACGAAAGAAAACTGCAGTCGTTTTATCTTAATATCAGCATCAAAACTTGTCAGCAAATGAACATAATATTAACCAGTTACCGTTTTCCTTTTACACAAACAAAAAATAAAGCTTACACATTACACCTTTTATGGAATTCCAAAACAGTTCCTCTGAAGAAGTCCAGTGTTTCGACTTCATTCTTATTTCTAGGGCTTAATGGTGTACTCAAGTTTCATCTACTATAACATATCTACAATTACCATCTCATTTGAAGATATCCCAGCATTCATTTCAATATTTTGTCAACGAGAAATTGATCAGCATCAGGAAATCGCGTCACCCATTTGCAAATATTGCATATCCCTTTGATGGAAATATATAGTTCAATAACTAGAACCTTACCTACTTTCATTAGACAGACACTGGATACATTCGTGCTCATACGACTTTTTTATTTTATATTATTTCCATATTTGTCCATAGAACAGGGCACTTTTAGGATATGAATTCATAACTTGTCTTTGGTTTTTTAAATAGTATTTCGATTCAAAAAATACTCAAAAATTCTTTCCTCTCCATATTCACCAAACAACGAGAAGATTATAATGCGAATATTTAAACTATCAGATTTTTGTAAAATTTTGACAGATGACATGGCAGAAACAAATAATATAATCACCGTAGTGAAAGTATTGGCAAACTTTGAAAAGATACTGTCTGTTGAACCATTGTTTGATATATTTCAAAAAATGTTTTGCTCTTTATCTTTTATTAAACCAATTTTACCTGCTGTTAAACAGAATCAGTTTTTGGTTCATGCTTACTAAATCTACTTGGCTAACTCCTCATATTGCTTTTTGCCAATTCATCAGATTATTAAACACTATTCTAATATATCTAAACACAAAAACAATATTGCAATGTCAATTATGGTTTCTAAAAATGTGTTAGCTCACCCATAGTTTCTAATACCCATCCTACAGTCCCGTCTCCTCCACAACATACAACTTTGAAATTAGGGACGTCTTTGAACATACTAAGTCCCGCCATAGGACCATTTCCACTTCCTAGTATATGTACTTGTCTCGGATTAAGTATGTATTGGAATTTTCTAAGAATTCTGGAGCCTTGTCGACCTCCAGATTTCGGATTGATAAATACCAAAAGAGGCACGGAATTCGGAGACGTTGTAATTTGAAACGACAAGGCTGGTTGTTTGTTTTGTGATATGGAACCCTACGAAAAAACCCATAATATATAAGAAGCTGACACGATGATATAATTATTGTTAAGGAAAAAATTTGTTACCCAGTTTCAAAATAATATTAAACTGTAGAAAATTCAACATATGATCATCTTCAATTTATTAGTAGTTAAATCATATTTACATAAAGTTTTTATCAGGAGAACTTGAAAACCCTATCAATGATCTTGTATATTGAGAGAAAATTGAACTTCTCCAGATACAGAAACTTGTCTGCTACACACAAATTATCGATACTTGATGTGACTTTATATCCATCCAACCTAACTTAGTTCCTCCTAAGCCAGCAACTATTTGACTATCGTGAAGTTTAGTCAGTTTTTCAACACGCTTCAATAGATTCAAAATTTTAGATTAATTTTCCCTTATTTGGTAACGGTTCAAAATATTGCACACTTATAAGGACCGATGATAATAATTTAATATCATAAATTTGAACCATTGTGTTGCAGGGACCGAGTTGTTAGAGCTTACTTGGTATAATCAGCGGAATTCTCAAACAACAATTACAACGTCCCAAGAGTTGCACACAAAGCGAGTTTAAAACTCGAGAGCTTTCATCACTGTCCCTTTTTGGTTTCGACTCCATATTTTGAAACTTTTGTCGTTATAATTTTATTCATTGAATTAAATTGTCTGACATATCAGCCTCGATATAGTTTTGATATTTCGATTGTGCTGTGTTTTTTGTTATTAGTTTCTTCTATCTCGACACTAGCAGCAAGCATAAAAATACCGATTTTCCTGCCATGAAAAATTAATTCGTCTGCTTGGATGCTTGTAAACATATTGAGTTTTATTTTTGTTATCCATAATGTCAAATATGATTGTTATACTTTGAAACGTTTATAATACACGTCTCATTTTTTGGGCATTACCTATAGTAGGATGAGATAACATGCTGCGAGTTCTGGGAGATGACTTAAATTGTCGCATATAACTCTAGTTCGTACACTACATTCCGAAACCAAAATCTAAAAGAACCAAGAGTTGAATGATAATTTCACTACCCTACAGTCTCGACGCCAAAGAATGCCTCTCGAATAAGGATGTCAGAAAGGATGAAAACGTCTCACGTGTCAGCAGCGTCAAGATCAAGAAATCATAAACGCTGACATATTACAAAATGCAAAGTTCCCATCACACTTCAAGTAAAAGATTAAAGCCTTAATATAGTATAGTTGAATTTGAATTTCAATATTTTAGGTCTTCATCTCTTATCAATACTTATAGAAGTGAAAATATGAAAAATTCGAAAATTTTGAACATCAAATTATATGCACAGAATCAATGTATCTTTAATCTAGATCATTGTCGCTAATAAAGTTGATCTTTCTATTGCCAAAGCGAAGCTAGAATGAAAAGTGATTTTTATATCAAAATGACGGTTCTGTGTGAAACGTTGCCTAATAGCTACTTACAAAACTTTGACAGAGCGGCAACTTTCTATCAACATGTTAAAAACTTTTTTATATTCACAAGAACTCCTCAAATGCTCTGCACCTTCTTCAAACATTGAAAGTAATAATAAAATTATTGATATTAGTAATTTAATTCCTTGTTCCAAATAGCCGTAAAATCCGGTCTTCTGACACAATAAAGACTAACCGCCTGAATTCTCATATAACAGTGTCACTAACTATAAGAATGAAGTTACTCCAAAATTAAAATTTAATAATTAGTGCAACGCTTCGACGAATAACATAACAATTTTTAATACCACATATATGAAATTATAGACTCTATGGCTTATAAAGTCGTTGAAAGATATCTGTTTCGGAAAATCAAAAATCAAATTTTTTCATCTACAATCTCATTTTTCAAGCCGGTGAGAAATAATTTGTGTAATATACATCTATGTGGAATGGGAAACAGGTAAATTTGTTCAAATTTTTCATTATTCAGTTTTGTAAGTTGAAAATTTTTTCACAAAAATAATATTTCAATTCGCCACCGTATTGGAGAAAAATCAATCAAGTATATTATTGATTTTCATAAAATATTCTTTACATTACTATGATTGGTTGCAAACAATTCAATCGTTTATTGAAGGGTGAATATTTTGTGATCATTTTGAATTTCATTACAGCAGTCTATTCTTTTCCCCGAATAAATTACAAGTATGTATTTGAAAAATATAAACCCTATCAGAGTGGTTGATATCGACATATTTCATTAGTATCGAATCTCGCCAATGCGTACTCAATTGAAGAAATAATCATTAAAAATAAGACAAGAATTAGAGGAAGACATAAAAAAAATCGATATTTGCGTCATTATCTGTGCAAGGTAGCTAGTTTACGATCGTTTTATAATAAATGTTTATTAATAGTCAAGTAGGGGAATTCCACATACTTGAAAAGCACCTCTTTTCACTGACGTGAATATGAGCAGAAGAGAGGCCGAGATTAAAGCCTTAAAACATGGCACCTTCGTAATTTTTCAGACCACTAAATATTGTATTTGTATCCTTCAGATCCTTCAGATGGTAACTTAAATAAGCGGATCCAGACTGGGAGGTAGATAAATATCCTTCAAACGTTTAACAGTTTATTATAGTAAGTATCTCTCATTTGTTATTTCTAAAAAGTATTCTGTTTAAAATACAACGTCAAAAAATATTTGGTACCCTCATTAATAATAATAAAAACGATTATATGTTGTTTGTGCTTTTGTTTTCATAAACTTCACAGAATAGAAGTGGATTTTGAAATTATCGATAGTTTTCAACAAAAAGTGTGGTGTTAAATATCAATCATCTGTAAACAGTACCAAGAATAATTTATTGATGAAATCATTGTGGTATCTCCTATCATTAAGTTTGTTATAAGTAACGAAAATCAGTTTAAATGAATACTGCTGGGTAATGATGAATGTATGAAAAACAATCGACCAGAAAAAATTCACGCACTATAGCGAACTCCTATGGGAAACGGTAATAACGCTAATATTTATCTGTTAACCTCCAACCTTCTTCAGAAGAGTAGCTAAAGCAATTGGTATGAACAAAAGCAGTATACGTGAGATTATGAAAACATATTAAAATCACTCTTATGGAATTCATTTCCAGATCACTGATTTCTCCAAATGATGTTATTTTGACAATATGTTGTTTCTAAATATGAATATTTTGGAGTGACAGAGGCTGATTCCAGAATAATGATATACAATTAGCAGGAATCACAATATCATTGCATAAAATGCCTATCTTCTTCGAAATAAATCCACACTGTAATCATTTTCACGTCGGATATCTATTTTCTTCACTGTCCATATTTCCATCCCATAGTACTGAACAGCCAATACCTTTAACTCCAGACTCCAGACACATTTCCATGAATGGATTTCTTGCCTTCTCCCTCTATGCATATTTTCATTTAACAGAGCTTTCGTTGTTCCTATTTTTACATATTCCAAGTTTATCCTCCCAAAGATCCAAACGTCAGCTCATCAATCTACAAATTTTCAATGTTTTGTGTTTTTATTTGATATTACCATGACCTTTATATGAATTAGTTTTACTGAGAGGTCATACGCTACATTCTACTGCTTGAAATAAATCTGTAACTATTCTGGAGTTTCTACCAACAAGAACCTATCATCAGTATATATTGTTTTTATCTTTATACCATCTATTCTACCTTAAGCTGATTTTATCTTCTGAGTTTAGATTGAACAGAACCTATAAAATCCCTGTCTGACTTATTTTTCTACATTAATGTCACTAGATACGCTCTGTTCTACTATGTAGTAGATAATGCCATGTTTCTCTCTTAAAAGAAATCTATTAATTTGCATCTTCTCTAATTCCTATTTTCTAGACTAAATCCTGCTACTTGTTTACCGCATTACCCTTTTTCTATTTTTAAATCAAAGACACCCATTTTTTGTGACATCTCGCAACTAAATAGTTTGTAAAACTGGCTCTGGTCCGTTGTAGAAAAGTTCAAATTCTATTTTATCTGCTATAGCGATTTGCATTTGACTAATTTTATACTGTTTGGTCTATATTTAAAAGAATATAAAGATCTAGAAAGAAAAAAAAATTGGTACACATCGTGTGATTTTATCGTTCACTACTGCAGCTACTCCATTTTTTTGTTGAGTGTTGTCCCGGGAATAATATATCATTCCGCAGGTATTTTGAAATTGTCTGGTATCGGGCTCGTTTATCATTTATTGAGAGGTATGGTGCATTTTTCCTGGGTGCTCAAATATGCTTCTTACATTTCAGGTGCCGATTCTTTCTCAGTGTTTGTTTATTTTTATAGGGTTCTCGCAGTATAGGGATTAAAGAAAGCCCATATTTTTCACTTATTCTCTCCTATCAAATCTTGGCTTTCATTTATCCATGATCAATAATTTTTTTCGTTTTAATTTTCGTTGCTTAGATTATTATTTATTATAGATACTTTTTAGAACAATGGTTTCCCTCCTGTATCTCATTCACTTGATTCATCAATTCATCCTCCTTAGCGATTTCTCACCCTCAAGATATAAAGTTGCTCTATTTCATCATAAGCTTTAGCCCTATAAGTTCACTCCTGCAGTTTATTAGTAGTCACTTCCTCGTTAGTTTTCTTTCTGAATATTCTCAGTGGAAGGGGCGTTATCTTTTGAATCACTTTTTTTGTAGCCATCCCAAATATCGAGAAATACGCATTCATTCAAAGCAATCTTTCTTTTAAAATTAGTAATATACTTACTATGTTGTTAAAGTTGTGGAGGAATATAAATTAATGTATGTTCAGTATGTATATATATATAAGTCTAACTCACATTATCATGTCCGTATTTAGATCCTCGTTTCTGTACGGATCTCTGTCGATCTAAAACAATGGGATAAATGGAGACTGGGGGTAAAATATGGACGGCATGCTCTCCAAGTCCACATTCAGCTTTCACTTGTGAAACGCATTTATTGTGTAACTGAAAATGAAATAATTTGTATAAAGATATAATTATTCATTACTACTGCATATCCGTGAAGTTAGAATATAAGAAAATTATTTAAATATGACCTTATAAGTTTTCAGTACATAGAAAAACAATTGACTTGATGCAGGAAAAGGAATTGTGGCACGGCGCATTTGTATGATAGAAATATAAAGCCAATGGCTAAATTTTAGGTTTATACTCTCGTATATCGTTTCGCAAATGTTTCTGTATCCCAATCTTCTGAATTTGTTCACTTTTGGTCACTTTTATCCATTCTTGAAGTCGAAAGACATCTTGAGTTTTCTCCATCTTCAATAATATAGGAGCCCAAGAGAATATTTTGAAATTCACACTAAAGTGTCAGATAAAAATAATGAACAAAACCTGAAATCCTTCACAGTACCTCTATTCTCTATTATCTAAGTTACATGAATAGTATTTCCTTCCAATGTTCACAATATAAACAATATTACTAAAAAGAACACAAACACATTCGTATTTTACCGGGTATCCCACGAAGTCGTAATTGGTATGGTTACATGCAATAAAAGCGGAGATGCCGAAGCAGCAACCGAAGGAAATGTTGATCGTTTCTTGTTTCGATATTCACGGAATCGTTTATCGTGAATATGATCCCGTCAGCCAAACAAGGATTGGATAGTTCTATTTTATGTCCTGATGCAGCTTTTGTCGACGAATATTGAGCATTTGGTAGCTACTTTATCAGGTCAGATCGTCATTTTTTAGGTCATGGTATCCAGTAATTTTTTGAAAGTCTAACTAGTCCTTCCACATTTTATCACATTATTTCTATTCTTATCTATGAGATGGGGTAAAAACCATGGATAACTCCTTTCTATCAAAGATCACTTCCAGAAACATATTTTTCTTTACAAAAGCTGAATATTAAATGTCTCAAGTAAACTTATTCATTTAAAATCTTATTATTCACTTCGATGTTCGTTCCCGAATACAGTTGTTTATTTTCAAAGTACATTAATCATTATTTTGAAATACTTACAGTTATTTGACACCACCTACAATGTAATCCAGTAATGCCAGCTTTCACTGGTTTTCTACATCTAGCGCATTTTCCATGACAATTTCCTTCCACCCAGTGATGCTGTAGCGTTTGGCAAGATTTTTTGCTCTTTACATATGTTGCTATACAACTTGCCGGGGCACGAGCTACACATCGTTCATGGACGGTGTACTTGCAAACTAAAAATTGAAAATGAAAATGTAACCGACTAGCTGATGGCTATCCCAGTATCCACAATCCATCACTGTTATGAGAAATGAAAGAAACGTTTCTAAGTATCCGTAGTTATTTAAGGAATTATTTTGAAGAAGACAACATTCAATTATAAGTCTACTGGAATAACACTCATTGAAAATATCAGATCCATCACTCAATTTCCACACCGCCATTAGTATTTATAAGAGATTAATAATGTTTTCTAAATTGTATATACAGAGCGAGTTCCAAGTATGGAACGTATCAGTTATCCCTAAAACGAGTAACTCGATTCAGGTGTATTGGAAAATAACCCATATTATAGTGGTATTGTAATTTTCTCCAAGTTTTCGTTTTTTTTTTTTAGAAAGTAAAGCAAAGCATAGAAATCGACAAGACATCTGTGACAACTTTAATAATATATATCCTAACCGAAGTCCTCTTATTAGGTTACCTAACCAAAAAGAAATCTTTAGATTTGTTTTTTATGTTATAATATTATTCATCCTCAAATACCTTATGAATATACAGAGAGCTTGATTTTTCCCAAACATCCATAATTAAAATTTCACCTTATAGTAAATATCATACATACAAAATAATGTAGGTAAAATCTACACGTTCTATTTTTTTTTTCAAATTAGGTCATGTTATCAGAAGAGACCACTGTACTCGCTTTTATTATCTTGTTTGTATGTAACGGAATTTTCAAAATTCATTTCCGAGCATTTCAACACGTCGGATTAATTTGAAATTTTGCATACTTATTAAGGCCCAATGGCAATATAAAAATTTATATACTCGTTCCATAACCCTTGCCAGAATAGCATGTCACGGAATCTGCACTTTAGTCTTCAAATAATCAGGTAAAAAATTTTATGCACTATCGATGACATTCCTCTGATGCCATAAATTCGTACTATTATCCTTATGAGGATCAAAGGTTTCCTTCTGAAGACGTGACCTGGGTAACGTTGTTCTTTTTACCGGCGGCAAACATTGATAGCTAAATAAATAAATATTCATTGTTGGAAGACGGCGTATATACAAGGCTATACATTTTGACAAATCAAATTGAAGGAATTCAAGGACTCAACGTTTTCTTGGTCTTTAATTTGTATTTATTGCTTGCAAATCTAATTTTCGCCCTGCTAGATGCAACTAAGACTACTACTACCTATAACAGAGAGAGTAGTAGTACACATGTCAGGATGGTAACAAAATTGTTTCTAATTAGTATTCAACTGATTCAAGTACTAAGGGAGGAATATAGTTTATCACTTATTTTGGAAACTTTATATTTAATATTAATATTAATATTAACATTTTTCACTCATATTTCATAAAATATATTACCTGTTGTGGTTTTGGTCAACTATTACTGAACATTAACATTGGCAAAAAAGGTTTTAATTCTTCATTGCCATATGTAGACCAAGCTTTTTGTTCTAATGTAGTAGGAATGATTATACATTTCATCCATTTAGATAATTGGCTGATCTTTCTCACGTTATTGTTTTATCCTTCATAAAAATTTGACTTTTCTTACCACCTATTCTTCCTAACCCTCCCGTGTAAGTGTAAGTAAGACAAGGTGCTAATTTTGCTTTCACACTAGGTTTGTTTACCACTACACAGGATAAAGAATTTCAATATTTTTAGCATGCTGTACTATACTATTCTTTTGTATATTCGCCCAAGAAATTAATCTCACCATGTTATCCCTCTAATGCCATGAATTTCATTACATTATACACTATCTAACGACATTATGCAGTCAACGTTTTATTTGTCTCAGTAGATGTAAATTTATCAAATAATATGAAAATTCTGACAGAGAACTTCGGATTATGTTAGGAGCGCGAGGATCGGTTTATGTTCGATATGTTCTAGATTACTTTTAAGCCTAAACAAATAATCTCAGAGCGCAGATGATATTTACATAAGTGATAACTTACGGTCCTAAAACGGTGTAGGATAAAGAGCTTCCTATCTAAAAATTTACTGGCAGGGTCTCATATAACGTTTAAGTATTAGACAAAATGATTAGATCGCAAAATGATTTCAAAACTGATTTTCCTAAATTAATGAATAAATTTTTCTTCATGAACGATTTCTGCATTTCGAAATGAAACTAGTAGTTATGATGTTCAATATTGAGCTCTTCATGATTTTAAGCCGGTTACAATTTATTGTGAGTTATTTTATTCTCATTTTACACTTACACTAGACTTTTGTTTGAGATTCCTATCAAGATAAAAGTTATCGGATTCATTTTTCCAAGAAAAAAAAGGATTTAAAATCAAAAACAAATACAAAATTCATTTGTAATAAGAAATTTCATTACATTTACAGAAAAATGAAAAATTTTACAATGTAAATACCAGCATAATATCAGTTATTTCTGTTCATTACATGAAAATTAACAATTTTGAAATACGGTATGGTGCAATCGACAGAGTAAGAGTTGAGTAGACAATGTGAACAGAGTTCTCAAAATTTTTCAAAGCTTTAACTTGAAAAAAATATTTTTCTGTTTTCCCAAAATTTTCTGTTAAAAAATTGATGTTAACCTCTCTCGTAAACTATAAAAGGGTAGGCTTTCAAATACCACATAATATGGAAAATATTTATGTATGTATCAAGGCACTAAAGTCGTACTGACGAGGCTGGAGATTAGTTGCCGAGACGTTTAGCCCAGGCAACTTATCAGGAGTGACAAAACGAGACTTAATAGAACAGGTTGAATTATTCGTAATGTTGAAAGGTTGTAAGCTGGTTGACATGTATTCGGCTGTTGTCGAACATGAAACGGATGTCACTTCAATGCCTAGACGCTAAAAAGCAATTTCACTGCCGATTTGTACAAACCAATCTCTACTGCCGATTTCGAAAAAAGTGTTTTTTTTTTTAATTTAAGCGTTGATATATTTGAAATATAAATAAGTGTCAGTCAACATTTTGTTCATTGATAAATAACTATTCAGTTCAAAAGTATATATATATTTGATTACTTACAAACACAACTGAGACCTTTCTTTCCTAATCCAACTAACATATTAAGGCAGAGGTTGCAATATGCTGGCCTGCTGAAATGTTTCAATCTCCATAAGTGATTTCCATCTTCTTTTACGTTTGAATCGAGGCCCAACAACACTAAAAGTGGTATCGTTGTGAGACCTCCTCGTTTCCATTCTTCTAATGAAACCGTACCATCAGCATCATAATCTATTTCCACCATCATATCTTGAAGAATCTGCAATTCACAATTTTTTAATTGTATCTAAAGAAGACAACCTCACATAAGCCTTTAACACAGTGTGACTGAAAAACTACTGAAGAAAATTGTATCTATTGAAGAAAATACCAGTTGAAGATTGTAAAACGTTAGTACCACAGCCTTTGGTCCATCATTCACGTCACAACCACTACAGTGCTGTAAACCGATGACGTTGTTTTAGTGGACGATATGCAAAGAATGCTTACAAATTCGGGGAAGTAGCAGAGAGATTTTAACTAAATATATCTTTACAGAATACTGTTTCAAATTCTCTATATATGCTTAGACAGTAAATTAAATTTTTCGATGGTAAAAAACTAGAAAATCGGGTTAAGCCTTGTCGAGTATGTATAGATAAGAAGCGAAATAGCATTTACAAGATGCCTACTCCGAACAATGACATAAGAAAAATTTGCTAACGTAAGGAAGACCTTTAGTCGGAGTACCAAGAGTTGGTACAACATTTGAACTCAAGTTTTCTAGGAATAAGGCCTCATATCTCCAAAACAGTACCATGTTCTAAAAAAGAGGAAGAATAAGACCGCCACTGGATCGTTGCAAGTTTAACCCTATATAAATAACTACGTGACACGCCATTATGCAACTTGTTAATCTGCAAATGTGAGGCATTTGCTCCGTGAATTAATAATGTATTTACTGGACAAAAGGAAAAGCACATATGGGAAGTTGATAATAGTTAACAATTGTTTCGTTATGTTTGTGTTACATTTTCATCGAAATTCTCTTTAAACAGTTGTCGGTTTCGAATTCTTGAAAAGTTAAAATTTGGTTATGATGATAAAATGACATGATGAGATTTTGTTATAGACTATTTTTTTTCTTGTCAGTGTGTTGAATGTTGTGATTAATGATGATTCTGTATATAGTTCGTATACAATTATCTCTACAATGTTACATCAGAACTAACAGTACACGTTCGAGAATTTGATGGATATTTTATTTGCAGAGCTATCCTAGATTAATAAAATGGAAAAGAACATATCGTATTGCTATAGTGAAAGTAGGTCTAAAAACAAAATTGCATCATTCTTAAAGTAGGTTACATTTGAAATAATATACTCAAGATCGAATTCTCCATCTTTCATCGACTTGTAGGAACGGTACGGGTAGTAATAAATCCGTTACCTTGGAGCACAACATCTAATTTCAAAAATTTCGTTCGCGATCGTTTTGCAACAGAATGCGTAAATAACATCGCCGGTATTTACGATAATGGAGCACATATATTTGCGATCGAATTCAAATAAAGATTAAACGAAAGGGGACATTCCGCGATAGAATAAGACACCTTCATAAGAGTTGGCACCTCTCGGTAAATACGTCTAAAAATTTGTGAAATTAAAAATTCTATCAATAACATTCATGAACAAATCTAAACTTTATATAAGATTTGTTAGGTTAGATGCCATGCGGCGCTTACTTTTTTGGTGATTCTATGTCTTCTTCCATCTTAACTCAATTTAAATATTGAATTTAGAATTTTAGAGTTTAAAATTTATATGTATATATATATATATATATATATATATATATATATATATATATATATATATATATATATATATATATGTTCTTGATTTTAAGTCTCTTCTATTTTAAAATTAGTTTTTTAATAATAAGATAAAATTTAACGTTTAGTCTTTACAGAGCAATATCAAACCCCAAAATATAACTAAAGCCCAATCAAAATCAATCAAAACAGAGATCTCAAAATTTTGAAAGCAGATAAATCTAATAAAACCGTTATTATGAAATCAGAAGATGAAATCAGAAGAATGATGAAATTATTAAACGGTGAGACAACTTACAAAACAATTTAAAAGACCCTATCAATTCTTATCAAAACACATAATAATGATCTAATTCGATCTTAGGAAGAACAACTTTTATTTCGCCATAGGATGCAAAAAAATTGAAAATTCATAATGCCTTACCTCTTAAAATATATGGTTTACCAAAGCTGCACAAGGTTGACATTTCCCTTCGACCGATTGTTTTAAGTATTCAAACTCCTCTTACCCCATTATCAAATTATTTGAAAAAATTTTACACCAAAACAAATACTATATCAAAAACATATGGGATTTCAAAAAAAAAATATATAAAAATTCCTAACGAATATGTATTTATTTCGTTAGATGTGGTTTCTTTTTACAATAATATTCCTATTACCATTATGAAAAACATATTGATAAATAAATGGGACAAAATTAAAGAAAATACAGTAATATCTCTAAACGAATTTATAAAAGCTATAGAACTCACACTAACAACAACGTATTTCAAATAAGGAAATGAAATATACAAACAAATTGATGGGAGCTTCCCTTTCAAGTGTAGCAAAATTAGTAATGGAAGATCTCGAGGAAACTATCCTTGGCAAACTTGATATGGATATTCCATTCTTTTTCCGATATGTAGATGATTTCATTTATGCCGTATCAAAGAATCAAATTGAAAACATTAATAAATAATTCAATTCTTATCATAAAAAACAAAATAATAAAATCAATTTTCTTGATGTCACATTATATGGAATTAACAATAACATGAAAACAGAGTGGTTATACGAAACCAACTTAGTCATCAAGATATTTGAACTTTTGTTACAAAAAAGATCAGTGATAATAAGTTTGGCTGGTAGATCTATCCAACTTTCAGACTTTGAATTTAGATTCTTAGCTATTTAAAAAGTAAAAACTGCATTGAAAATGATAAACAACATATTCAAGAAAAGGATAAATAGACACTACAATAAATTAAAAAACAGAACAGAAACGAAACATCAAAACATAAAACATTTTCCCTAACCATATATACAAGGACTTTCCCAACAAATACGACCTTATTTTAATAAATATGATGTTAGTGTAAGTCATAAAGGAAATATTACGTTATTCAAATATCTCACTAAATTGAAATCTAAAACACCAAAAAACAAAAGAAGTAATATTATATATGAAGTGCCTTGTACTAATTCTGACGCTGTCTACATAGGGTAGACATCTCAGTATTTATAAAATAGACTAAAGGTCATTAATACGATAAAATAATAAAACTGCGTGAAAACCATGAAATATCAAAAAAAACATAAATTCAAATATAAAGATTCAAAAATTCTTGGAACGGAATCTAATACACGAAAAAGAGAATTTTTAGAAATTTTTCACATTCATAAAAACGAAACAGCTATAAATGATAAAAAAGACCTAAATAATAAATAAATTTATAGCTCTATTTTGTAAATTCTAATAAAACTACAAATAATTTGATTGATTAACTACTGCTACATATTTAAGATGTAAGGACTAAGGAAAAATTAATTTTTCTTATTAGAACAAAGTTCTAGTTTCATTTTATTCATATTTTGATGTTCATGATATAGGTGATCTATTGATTAATATTAATACGCAAGCTGTCAGTGTCAATATCATATTTTGATAAAGAATTAAAGAAAAGTCGAAACGTCAAATATTATCTTCCATAAATCATTAAAAAAACTAGTTTTAAAACAGAAGAGACCTAAAATCAAGAATAATTTTATTCACAAACATGTGATAGGGTTTGATAGCGTGATACTCCAACAATTGTAAAGGTATTAGTTAAAAATAATGAGAAACTTTCCCCTTATACTTGGAAAATTATTAAGTTATAATTTTATGATGATAAACTCATTTTGGGATTGATTGGGAGACAGAACGACAAATACCACATCTCGACTCTTCAAATAAATGACTCTACCACTCGTATGCAGAAGTTTATGATTAAATTTTTCCAAATTTTATTCTCAAATAAAACTTGGGACTGATTATAAGCGTTAAATATAGTTTTCTCGAATTAACGCACAAAGAAATAAGATAAAATATTTGATCTCGATTTTCTAATTATCGATTTTGGTATTTTATCGACTTTGATTATTTCATCAGGTGAGACTGAAGTTGTTGCAAATTAACCTATCGACAGTGACTAATAGAAAAAATAACAGTAGTAAATAAAAAAAAAACGAAATTTCGAAGTGGCATAGTTTTTAACTACGACATTTCCACAAGTCGAAACTGATGTCACTGGTTTTTATTAATAAATATCTGTCGATTGACACCTAAATTATTGCCTTTATTACTTGGGAAATAGTGAAGGCCAGCCTACATTTTTTGATTTTACCGAAGAATCTTTTCGGAGAGAAAAAAGGTTACACAAAAATATTTTCTCAGTTCATATATATAAGCCTTCAAGATTATTTTTTTCAAGTAGATAATTGTGGAAGTCATTTTTCGTTAATAATCTGATCAAATTACAAACAATGTGCATTACTTACTGGTTTAAGCTCTGATACATCCCAACCCAAGTATTCAGCAACTGTCATCATTTGATTAACTATACAATCCATTTCATTTGTATCCAATACCCCATCTCCATTTGTATCATACAGACGAAACATAACTGAAAAAAAGTGGATTTACTAGTTCAATATACAGTTTGAAAAAGTCAAAGGGGAGCAGATTATTGTACAATATTCCTATCAGAAAATTTTGTTTTTAATAGAAATTGACATATTTTGGAGACCTAGCATTTGAGCTGTGAAAATTCTAAAAATAGGAATTTACACAACAATGAAATTTGATAATACATTTAACGTTTTTCATCATCAAAACTAGCCTCGTGGTGCCAGTTGTCACATTGACAATACTGCAATCAGTCTCTCCGAAGCATTCATCACAAATAATACAATGAGCCTGATTTTCCCGCTATTGGTATTCGGTAGGTTACTCTTCAAGTGCTTTTATCTTTTGTTCTTATACAACTGATTAATCAAGTAGATTGACAGTTTCACTCAAGTTTTTTCTATGATATTAGTCTTGTTTTTATTATTTGATTCAAGCTTATTTGGAATTTCTGTCGCAGGTATTTTTCTTGAATTTACTTTCAGCAGCTTTGGAGACTGGAGGAATTTCTTTCAAAAGATCAGTAACACGTTTTTCAAAAGTTGGATTCATATTAAAACTATATTTCCTGATTATTTTCTGATTTCTATTGTAGGATTTATTGGTACAAAACACGGATGTCCGATTGGAAGTTGAAGTAGTACGAATTGTAATTTTAAATTCCATTTGCACCAGGCAATTTTTTGGTTGGGCATTGGTGGAGATTCTTGTGAAGTGATTATTGGTAGAAATGTGGAAAAGTTTCTTTTTTCGTTATATCTCGCAATAATAGTGGATGTTAGTGTATAAGTTTGCCGTGTAGATTTTCCGCAATAAAATCTGTAGAAGTCTGCGGGTTCAATGGATGAAATCTTTTTTTTAGGTGTCCATCCTGTAGGTTTCTGTGCCGGGTTTATTAGCACTGCGCTATTTTAATCGCTATTTCACATAATGATTTTCCATCAGATTCATAGAGTTTCTACTTCATTGTATGCGTATAGTTGATAACTACAATGTTTCTCGACAATATCAGAATAGGCTCTATAAATTTTACAAATCTCTTCATCTATCATTGATGTTATAAATTTATTATTATTGTATCATTTCTTCAAGTTATTTGATATCGTCCAAATGTGAGATGGATCTAGCTGTCAGATATCTTCGTCTTCTATTCCGAACGATTCAAATTGTCATGCTGTGGAGTTCCGTGGTCTATAATATTTCAAGATAATGTGAAATGATTTAATGTAATAGAATCTGCAAACTGCACAATTTTTTTAAGCCATCTCAGATGTCCATAGGGGCAGCAACATATTTTTTGCCGCCCCTCTAATTGCTAAACAAAGTTTCTTTTATCCGCCATTCTCTTCTGATTTTTGTTTCATTACCCACGTATATAGTTATTGGTGAACTTCTGTATTTCCTACGTTTAATAACAATATTTTAAAATTATTTTGAGGCCGATGACATAGGACGTTCACTACATCAATATAAATTTTATGATACACTACACTACTAATCTATCTATCTAACTATACTACTAATACGCTACAGAGCAAATCCACTAAACACCACCAATTAAAAGTAACAGATCATTGAAGTTTATTCTGTCCAGAGCAAAGCATTCAATATCATATAAATTTTTTCATTGTGAAATACAGAAGCAGGACAGTAGGTCAAATAATAATGGTAGTGATAAAACAACATATAACGTAAAATGATAAATGTCGGATTACTCCGTCTGTCTGGTGCTACCCTCTCTATCTACATAATAACTATCAGTAGGTATCAATTAATTAAAACAGCGAATGAACTTATTAATTAATTGTGAATGAATCTGCAAGTTTACGATTACTTTATATTATAATAAAGTATGATATGTACATATAAAACATAAATAGAAAAGAAGTTGCGAAAACTTTGATAAACAAAATTAGCAATCATCGAACCTTAAACTCAAGTACTTCCTGTTTCCTTTCAATTTCCATACATTTCATGCACAGTGTCGTTTGGAAACGAATTATCTTCATTAGGAAAAAAATTTCAAGACATGTTAAAGTGTAAATTCAGTTTTGCTTTTATTGCGAACATGCTAGTTAACATGACCACGCCACACCATACGTAGGTGGTGTCTGAAGAAGAACATATATCACAATCTCCTGTATGTTCACAAAAACTAGAAAATTAAACAACTAACACCAAATCATCACCTAGTTTAATGATAGAGGTGAATAAATTGTTTAACGGTATTACGTCTTCCAGCTATAACATAAGCACGAATTTCATTTTCATTATTGAGCAGATTGATGTATACTTTCTAGTTCACATAACGTCACAAAAAGAAATTCAATATAACATCTAGTTTTTTATGTGCAAATTTATTGTCACATTACTTTTCTAATTCTCATTCCAATTCCAATTCCAATTCCAATTACCTTATATAATTATATAATTTAATATATAATTTATAAAAAGTACCGTGAATAGCATTAGCTATTCGTAGTCTTTAACTTATTACCTATCCTTATTTCAAATCAATCAAAATCAATGAAGTATTTGAAAAAAATGGAAAGGGTTAGTTGATCGTCGAACATTATCCTTTAGCCGCATGGTATACAAGAGAAGCTGCTGCCTCCACTTTTGCCATATCTTACATATTGATTTTAATCTTTTGGTTGAGCCAAAGTAACTGTATTGTTCAACCAATTGATTACAAAAACCTTCAAATTTCAGTGACACTTATTTTCAGCTTACAATTTCTTCAATTACTCAATATCAACTTAAATATGCTTCTGCCCACTATTCTTTTATTTGGGCCTCTACTAAGGACTCAGTTTTTTTGATTAAATCAAATTAATTAAGAGTGAATGGAATAAATTTTCGAAGAAAACTGAAAGGGATATTATAATGATGAACTTCATTTATTTGTTTTGATGAAATAATGTATTCTACTCACTGATCTAACAAGATTTTGAATGAATTATTTCCGCAAAAAGTTGAATCTAGTTTAACCGATTTATTTGAATTTTTTTCTAGGTCGTCCCCCTATTATAGAAAGCAATATATCTGATGCCTTTTACTATAACAATTCGATCTCATCCAAGCGTCTCAGGAGGAAACTCTGCAATACGGCCTTTGACATGTATCGATATCCAGAGTATGAGGCTCCTAAATTATCTCTGCTATACATTTTGCTTTCGTAAAATTTACATAAAATCGTTCATTTCTTTAGCTATAATTAAATATGTGATTTCAAATAGATCACCCACATTTTGTAAATCGTATAGAATATTTTTATGTACTAGTTTTAGATTTATAGCTACATTTGCAATTTCTCCGCTGGAGTTATTACATTAAAATGGTTATGAATGCAAAAATAAGATCTTTAACGTTGATGTCTGTTGGAAGTTACAATGGATCTTTTATCTAATTTGGTACAAATTGAAATTTTATTGATATTAGGATATTGTGAGGTGCATAGAAGTCAACAAGGAAACGTTTAATACATGTATTTGAGGTAGACAAATAAGAACAAATATTTATAATTGGATACAGCTTTATTGTTTCTCAAAATATTCTTCATTAAGATCAATACACGCATGTGTTTGAACCAATTATAAGAATAATAAGGAGAAATTATTGGGTGCCAAACAAACGTTTGGCACCTAATAATCGCATTGATCGCAGAGATCGCATTGTTGTGGTGGAGAATGATTCGTTATTCATTTTATGCTATTGGTTTCCCTGATTTTTTACTTCTGGCAAACAACTACTGGTGTACTATTAAGAATTGTTCGTTTTACGTTGCTCTAATGGAACAATGGCCTCCAGTTATTCTGAAAAAACAGGCGACCATTTGCTTCGAAGTGCTTCGTGCGTGAACTTTTATTGGATTTGACTCGTCTTGAAAGTCGAAAGTCAAAAAAAGTCGATTGCTTCATATGCATTGATCCATAATTCGTCGCTTATCATGATCTTATGAATTGATTGTTTTAGCATTTGTTTGCATCAATGGACACGATCAGTTTTTATTCATTAATTATTATTATTATTACACCACTATTAATTATTCGGTATCTAACGCGAAATAATCTTTTTGGCAGTCAAATTTTCATGCAATATTGAATTACAATATCACTATATGTCACACGACGATATTGCAATATTAGTTAAGGCCCAGCATCGATGTTTTCTGGCACAAAATCCAATTTTAGACGACCGTGACGAGCTTCATACTGTAGCGGAGTGCGACCACGATTGAATTTGGAAAACCAGCGAAACACTGTGACTCGGGAAGGTGTTTCATCACTAAACATCAAAGCGAGGTGATCGAAGCACTGCTGTTGGTTTAGTCCACGACCAAAACCATTTTTCGACGAATATGATTGTTTCAAGTATGTGTAAACAACTCTAATAGCACTCGTATGACGACACGTTGCCATTACGTAAACCATTAAAAATTCTAAAATTCATGATGGCATTGTCAGATTTGACATATTTACATCAGAGTTTGAGATATCTTAACTTTACATAGAGACATCAGCTCAACAAATTGAAACAACAATAATTTCATTTATATCAACACGAAATATCAATGCCGAAATTACAACAATAAGCAAGTAAAGTACACGTTTACACTGATATATTTTAATAAATGTAAATATGAAAGTATCAGTTAATACTAAATAACACAAACCCATTTATAATTCCCATCGCTAATTACTCTAGTGGTAGATGCGACCTGCTTGCAAAATAAAAAAAATCTTTGCCTTAATTCAGTTGTGACCTAAATTTCATCATTAAATCATACGTGAAGATAGGCATCATCCACTCCAAAATAAAAAGGGAGATATGTACTCTTTATTTCGCCACTGTGCCACATTGTGAAAATTTCTGATTTACAAATGTCTGTTCTTCTGTACAAACACCGTTAACCGTATTTTGACATGCCACGGGTGAATTAATTAGATGAAAAGTTTAAAGTATTTACTAGGTTCTTTAAACAAAATTTCACTTGCACAAAAATATTTGTTATTTATATTTTCCAAATCACCTCTTCTTCTAGAAAATATTCGTATGTATATGTTGTTCCAAACCGATGAGTACCCAAAATATTACACCAAAGTTGTTGGAAATTGTTTAAATTGAATGATGGATAAGACATGCAAACCAATTTTCTTGGTCAGTCTGGTCCCCGTACTTAACGGTCTCAGACTTTTGTCCCTAGATGCGGATTAAAGAACTTGTTTGTACAACTAGACCAACTACTTTGGATGATATAATGGATGTTCGCGTCAAAAATGATTAACGAAAATTTGAACATTTAGGTCGTAACTAGTTGCCTCGATTTTTTCATATTTGATTATGCTCTTTGTTTTCATTATTGTTTTATTTCTCGTAAATGTTAGAGTCACATGCCAAATGCGCCCGTTCGTCGCAATAAATAGTCAGTTCGCGAAATAACCAAAATCAAATGATAAATTGCCGATCCTTTGACTGATATGTTACATGTGCTCCCCATCTCTGCAATTTTCATTTTGTTATTTTAGATATATGTACTATGTGCCTCAATTATTCGTTTTATATTGACATTTGCCTCTGAAGTGTGAATTTAATGAACGGTCATAAACAAAATTGTGGAATCATCTCTGATTTAACTTCAACTCTATGACAGAGTGTCATTGTATAGCAACAACTTCCGGCTCTTCTCAAATTACACATTTTACACAGGAACCAATCTATGTTCTAGTGTAGTTATTCACCAAAATAATGCATTCTGTTGTTTTGTTGTAATCCAAATATTGTCATATTTTTGGTGAATATATAGTGAAAAACATGTGTTTATTTACGACGGGGACAAGCGGTAAACGTAGCCCTTTAAAACCGAGGGTACCTATGATTTGAACAAAACAAACTATTTTTGTGTTGTCGATTTACATCGTGAAATTAATATGAAAACATGATAATCGATAATATAATACATGATAATATATTGTCTGCTTATAGCTTCGATTATTTTCAGACACCAGATTTATTAGGTTCATCGGACACAGAAATTGTAGAGCTTTTCTTCTATATAGCGTAGCAATGGTTCTTAGGCGTTAACTTAATAATTGTGTAAAAATGCTTTTCAAGCATGAAAGCTTATAGATGGTTCAGAACAGAAAAAGCCAAAAAAAGTGTCCCTCAACTATATTTGATTTCAGAATATGTTTAGTGTAAGTTTATGGGGGGAGTAGATTTTTTGGAGTGGAACGTGCAAAAGTATAGTATTTACTCAAATGTTAGATACAGCAGTTATCAATGCTTATGTGCTTTTTTGTGTTATGGAGGGCAGAACGCCACTTCTGGATTTTAGGCGTGAAATAACGATACACTATTTGAAAGTATCTTTTACGTCAGATCCGAAAAATACGGGTAGATCACAGGCAAAGAATGTTAGCTTCCATGTACGGGCCAGCCACAAAGAAAATCACTATTTGACAAGAACTTTTGAAGGAAAGCAAAGAAAATGGGGAGTATGCAAGACAAACTTGAGAAAATAATAGGGAGAATGTGATATAGGTTTGAATGTAGAATATTTTCCCATATTCCATTCAAAATAATAATGTGTCACCATAATATGTATTCATATAGACTTTCAATAATTTTTTTTTAATTTATTTAAAATATTCACTACATTTCGCATGATCTCCAAATGAGTATTAATATTAAACAAAAAAATTTAAAAGAACTAGAACTAAAACTAAAAATTCGGGCAATTAAAATAAAAACTGAACTTAAAAAAATTTGGTACTTAATGGGTTAATAGAAACTCAAGCTTCAAAGTTAATGCATGCGAATAGTTTATGAGAAGCTCAAAGCGAAGTTTCATAGATATGTCTAATTCAAGAAATTACATGAGTAGTAACAAAACGTAGGAATTGTTTTGAAACAACACACATTCTCGGAATATGAACTTCATAAAGAAAGATTGACCTGGCCTTTGAGAAAAATCATGATGGTTGGGGGATAGAATGATTTAAGCCCGCGTTTATTTCCAAGATAAGTATGGATATGAATCAATAAGTTGAAAGTTGTGAACATTTCTTAAGAAGGTGAGGCATTAGATTCAAACCTCTCAATTCTACTCTGTAAATCAATTATATTTTCATCTTTTAAAATATATTTAACTTTAACTGTTGTTCTACATGTATCTCAAAAAGTACAACTAGTGTTGAAAAAGTAAATATATTGATAGAATGGATTAATTCTCCTGTGCTTCTTATTCCTGTCCAATTTTTAATATTGTGGATTTACGACATACTCTTTCTGCCCAATCCCCTTTTTCTTTCTATCTTTCCTTCTATCAAGAGTTGAAGCTAAGGGTACCTCTCGTTCCGTCTCACATGTCCCAGTTATGCCGCTTTCCTACGTTTTATCATACCCAACATTTAACGTTCGTTTCTTATTCTCCTCAAAATTTCTTCGTTGGTTTTTCTTGTCGATAGTAAATCTTATTCTGAGGTTGAGGTTAAATTCAGAGTTTGTAAACCCGATTTGATTTTCATGAATGTACTCCTTGACTTTTCTATCCGGCACTTAATTTTTACTTTTGACAACCAGTCTTCACATATCCAAGTTCCCAGACAGTTAAACTTTGTTACCCGTTCGATCTCTTCACTATTGTATGATAGTTTTACATTCTGGAACTCATCTAATTTGCTGTGATTAGTGTATATTTTTCTGGTCTATGTCAAGTCGCCTCAGTATTTGAACAAGTTTATGGTGTTGCACTCTGTCGAAAACTTTTTCGTAATCTATAAAACACAGAACTACATCTTCTCTACCTCTAGTCGCAGCGGTTCTGAACCAGTACTTGGTTGCAACTAAATTGTGTTGTAAATTTTATTAAAAATCCTTTGAAGCTTCTTGATACCTTCGTTGTCTAATAATTTAAATAGTTCAACAGGCACTATGTCTGGCCCAGCCGTTGTTAGAACCAGTGTTTCTAATGTACTCAAACTTGTAAACCTCTATAATGAATTCCACATAGATACTGGTCAGGTTGACATCCAAAAGTATGGAATAATAGGCGGTAAATTAACTGTGCTATCCGTGTCAGCTTCTATAAAGAATATAAAAACAAAAATACATTTTTTCGTATTTCGAATAACGATTTCATTATATTCCAGAGAAACGAAAATATCTGATAACTATTCAAATTACACTAAAATATTGACTTCATTTCAGAATTTTATCTCTTCACAATTTTCAAAATCGGTAGCGAAAAGAATTTGAAAATGAAAATTATAATTCTCCCAAATGTTTGTTTATTCGATTTTTAAGTTGTTTTCGAGTTGAGCACCTTGATTGTGTCTCTTAAGGGTAGTCTATGATAATAAAGTTGACCGTGAAGGTATATAATATTCATAACTACTTGTCTGTATCTAAGATTGAATATTTCTTATATGATGAAAATATTCTAAGAAGTAAGAATTAATTAACTGTTGTAAAGCAGATTAAGTTCAAGTTCAAAGGAAGGTATTTTTATATGGAATTAACAGAGGACTCTCAGAATTTTTCGAACAGGATTATAACAATTATATCAAATGTTATTGTTATGACAATTATATCAATTTGATAAATCTAACTAGAAGTTTTCCTTAAAATCGTATTTCATATTTCGTCATACCATTGTAAACGTGTTTTCAGTGGTTTATTTGTAAATGAAAGAAAAAATACGGAGTGTGGTGTTAATTAGTCACTTTCAGTCTCAATCACCAATTTCTAGTGCAGAGGAAAAGACAAAATAAACTTCATCACAATAGAAAATTTTAGGCAAAGCAAGTATAAAAAATAAATGAATCAAACTATTCCCAAAAAAATTAAAGTTAATACACATATATTCCTATATAATTGAACCTAATCTGAGAAGTAATGTCTCTGCATCTCTATTGATGAGTGAATGTTAACATATTTTCACTGCCAAAATCTATAATATTATAATGGAAGAAGTTGGATAATTCAATATTTTGTTACAAATTTCAATTTTGTTATTCAGACTATCTTCTATATATGCTTCTCCTATGGAGGTAGATTTACAACCAACCGTGAAGTTTTATAGACTTATTTTTTTCAAGGCAACAGTCGTGTGAAAGCGTCAAGATGTATTTCCGATATATTCTAGACGATGTAAATTCACATTCACAGCTGTACATTTCACTCTCTTAATACAAAAATAACTAATCAATATTGCTGAGTATAAGACTCTATACTACATTAGTGGAACAAGATTGGAATGTACTACTAAATAATACGGTGTTTCCAAAAAAAAAATAATCTAGGCAACTTTCAAAATTTTATGTATAAAATTGCTGTTTTTATTATCACGAGATCTTTGCAAATTTTTCTAGCATTGATTAAAAGAAACAATGACAAATTCAGAGAAATGTAGACAGTAATAAGGTGAAAACATGGACAAGAAAAAAAGAATTTTTCAAGAGAAAATATACAGGAAACTGATTTCGTTGTTAGGTCAACATCGAGAAAAAAGAATTATGAATGTTAATTAAACATTACATTTGCGTGAATACACAATAAACAAAACACAAGATAAGTTACATAAATATTATCCTGCAAGGGATAACTCTAATGGAATGAAAGCATGCTGAACGTCAGAAATCATAATTTATAATAACTACTGGAGAAATGTCGAAAGAATGGAATTGAAACGTATTTCTAAGTAACCAAAACCTGTTTTGTCGACCAAATAGGTAACGACCACAGTGTTTCCATTTCAAGATTAAAATCCTTATTGATTATTTAGAAAAGGAGAAAACGGTAACAAGCCATTATCATGCCAATTTTGATGTAAAACTCGAAGAAAAGACCACATTCGGTTGACCCCTTCACGACATCGCATTTTTTTATACTTCTACTAATGCAGAATCATCAGCGTAACGTAAGAAATAATTGTTTCATCCTGTTTATACAAAAATTTCCATTCCCAAACTTAAAAAATGGCTTAAAGACAATCGAAGAGGTTACAGCTGAGATAAATATGTATTTTACAGCTTAAAAAAATCGTAACCTCGTTAGATTGAGTGTATATAGATAAAATATTATACTGAAAAAAATAAATCTTGTTTTTATTATTCAATTTTTGATTCACGGGAAACAGTTTTTGAAGCATTTTATTTTACACAGTTGATAAGTGATAAGGATCATTCTCAAAACAATAATTAATACGGTAATATATCAATTGTTTTACAAAACATAAAAGATTACAGCGTTTACTCACATTCTAATTTATCCTCTGGTCTGCCTGCTTCTAGAAGTGACAGGTAACAAACAATGTCTTTCAGAGACACTTTTACTTGGTGCACATCTAGCATACTCGCTTTTCTCACAATATGTCGCATTTCTGGAAAAAAATACCTGTATGAGAAACGATCGCATAAAGTAATAGAGTATGATATATTTTTTCCAAATACTTATTGGTACAAAAAGTAACCATCGTTCATACCTAAGCTGATTATTTCACAAACTGACAACAAAGCTCTCTCATTTAATTTGTATGACAGTTGGTAAGTTTTAGACAATTCAAAACAAATATTTATAATTGGGTATGGCAATATTGTTTTTCAAAATATTATCCATCAAGATCAATTCACTATTGCATGCTTTTGAACCAATTGACAAATTTCGATTGAGGTAACTCCAGAACATATGATTTAAACACATCAACCGCTTCTTAAGGTGTGTATTTTAGATTTGCTGAAGTGAGAAGAAATCATTGGAAACCAAATAAAGACTGTACGGTGACTATTCGAAATAGTTTTTATTTGAACTGACGTTTTAGAGGTTGCATTGTCGTGGTGGAGTATGATTCGTCCTTTGCGATTGCAATCCTTGATATTTTCGAACACTTCTGGCAAACAAATACTAGTTTACTATTCAAAATTGACCGTTCTACGTTGTTCTAATGGAACGGTGGCGACATGTTCAGTTATTTGGAAAAAAAATCGACCATTTGCTTCGGATACAAAATACGATCGGTACAAGAAGTAGAAGATGTGATGATCACGACTATCTTTTCAATTCTGAGAGATTTTTATAGAGTTAATAAAGGCTTATTCCAGTCTACAATGCAATGCAGGTTTCTCGGACGGAACTTTTTATTTCACAGTGAAGTAATATCAGGTAATCTATTAAGCTTGTGGGGTCGTTGTTAGTTCGTTGAAACAGCGACACCTGTTCAAACCTGTTAGAAAAATACTTCGATCTTATAATTGAACACCCCTGCAGCCACTAGAAGATTTACATCAAAAAATCGTTCTAAAATGCCGTCTATTGCCACCAGTTCTGCTAAGAAATGTCAACAAAGCTTTCGAAAATTATTTTTAAAATACAAAATTCATGTTATATCATATCCACAAAACTATAGACAGCCTAAATCTGACTTCACAGAGACGGGCGAAGCTTATACCAACTCCAAACAATTTCGTTGATAATGGTAAATGCCCATAAACAATTTTCCATTTAGTGTTTTCGTGGTTAATGTGATAAAATAAGACTTTTCAGTTGAATATATTGTTAAAGAAACATACTATTTAAGAGGTTTTTATTAGTTTTTCCCCAGGTGAGTTAATTTAACATATTAATTCTGCTTTAAAACTTGTTCAGGTTATGTCTATTTTATTTTTGCAGTACCTTTTTGTTTGTTTTATTTGTAGATCCTTTTATTGTTAAGAAAATAATGGCTTTTGAACATGTTCTAAAACTTTATAGCATCAGTGCTTTTATCGATGATAACAATGACAACAATATTATAAAAAGAGGTGAAAACCATGTGAAGAAAATAAACTTTGACTCTGATTTGCAGGTAATCAGAGGGGAAGTATTTGCTAGTGTGAAAGACAAAAACTACAAGGTATCTATAGGTAGGTATAGATGCTATATGTTAATGTTAATGTAATATGGAATTAATGCGGTTATAATTTTATTATAGTGTTGGAATAGAATGGTGACATTAAAGAAGCCTGCACTTGTCCCAGGGGTATAAAATGCCATCATATTGCGGCGTTGGCAATTTTGGGCAATACAATATATCTGTAACAGATAAAACGTGTGCATGGAAGGCACTACCTAAACCGAAGGTTGGCCCAGTGAAATCTGCAGAAGAGCTTTATCCATCAAAGCCCTATACACCAGAAGCATCAATCAACAGATTGAAGGAAAGGCTACACAGTTTTGGAAATACTGTTGGTTTTACCTGGCTATTGAACGAGAAATCAATAAATTTGCTGGAAAATGGATTTCTGGTAATTGAAAACATAATTTCTTCCAAGATCTTTTTAGAGGCCACATTAAACTGACTGTGTTCAAAGAAAAATGTGCTGTTGATGATCAGCTAATAAAAGAAATCTCTGTCACCACTACTGGCCAGGTGTCAAATGAAAAATGGTACCTTACAAGAGAATTTAGATTAACTGCTAGCAACTTTGGTGCTATTATTGCAGCATGCAGAAGAAACAGATTCCCAGTTAGTTTGTTCAACACACTCTTAGGTGAGTAATAAATCATAAATTTATTACATAGTTTAGTCATAGATGTTATCAATAATTTGCTTATTGAGCCTCTAAGATTGATTTTTCAAAAAGTAGTCTTTTCAAAAATGGTATTTTATGTAGCATTTCCTTACTTAGGTTTCATTTGATATAAATTTTTTATTATAATCAATTCATTATTTTTCCAGGTGAATACAATTTGGATGGTATCACAGCAATCCAGTGGGGTAGAATTAATGAAAAAGATGCTCTAGATCATTTGAAGCAGATTTATAATTTAAATGTTCGCCCAACTGGAGTATGGCTTACAAATTCAGGACTTCTTGGTGCTAGCCCTAATGGAATAATTGATGAAGAAGCCATTGTAGAAGTGAAATGCCCATATTCTTCCAGAAATGATAAATTGTCCGAAAACTTGAGAATATATAGTTTTTTATGAGGATGAGGGTAACTTGATCTTAATTACAAGTCACAATTATTATCACCAAATTCAAGGAGCTTTACATATTTTAAAAAAGGAAAAAATGTTACTTATATATTTGAAGGAAACAGTTGTGACAATTGTAGAGTTTGACGATTCACGGAAAGAAAACATTTCACTCTTGGAAAATTTCTATATAGAACAACACTTACCAAAGTTGTTAGACAATTAAATAAAAATTTTTACATGTTTTTCAATGTAATTTTAGGTTATTGTACAGTGTTAGCAGATAGAGTATACAGTTGGAAGAATCTTCACTATTTATTTTAGACCGAAAAGCCACTCTATACAAATTTTTGTTTGCCGAGGATATCAGGAAATTTTTTTTTAATATAAATGTACAATTTTCTGTGCATAAAACTTGTGAAATAAACTAAAGCACTGCTTGTGGCTTAATAATTTATTTGATTATTGAAAAGACTGTAGTCTACTTACATCAAACCAAATTGTATTTGATCACTACATGAAAATTGTGGTTGGATTTGCAGGTATTTATTAAATTAGAAAAACAGTATTATTATTACTTTTAACAATAATTGTATTAGATCAAGTCATTTGAAAATTAAGTAAAATCTAAATATACATTTTTAAATAAAAATTTCTAAACTTTTTACAAAAAAAAGTCGAATAAGGAAATATATTGCTACAATAAAAAATATTTAAAACTCAAAATTATTATATGTCGTACTTTGGCTCAACTCCGTACGGTTAATCAATTCAGTTCACATTAAACGGCATAACCTACAGTATAGATCATACTAATAATGATTGCAAATTCCCTTGGAATTTAAAACATAAATCTTTGAAAAGTGAATGTTATCATTCTTTTACCTTATGAGAGAAATCCATCTATTCCTGTCGGTCTTGTTTTTTGGGAACCGAAAAAACTTAGATGGATGCTTTGAACTGTAATGGTTAGAGTCTGGAAAAAAGCACATACCTATTCTGAAGCAGTCCTAGATCTTAAAAACCTAAAAATTAATTTATTTATACTCAAAAACTCATGACTATTAGTAGATGACAAAGATTAACAACAAAAATAAAATAGACATAACGTCAACAAGTTTTAAAGCAGAATTAATATGTTAAATTAACTCACCTGGGGAAAAACTAATAAGAACCTTTTAAATAGTGCTTTCCTTCAACAATATATTCAACTGAAAAGTCTTATTTCATCACTTAAACACTAAATGAAAAATTGCTTATAGGCATTTACCGTCATCAACAACATTGTTTGGAGTCGGTATAAGCTCCGCCCCTCTCTGTGACGTCAGACTTAGGCTGTCTATTGAGGAATTCTATGAAAAATTATAGATAATTGTGAAGATTTCTTGAAAGGGGGGAAAGGAGGTTGGATCCTCCTTGCACTTCAATGTTTTGAAGAAGGCGTAGCATAGGATGCCTTTAGATTAGATTATCTAGATTAGTGGCTGCTTTTCATTGAAATACTTTGTATATACAGTGCTTTTCAGATAAAAGTATCCACCTTTAATAACTTTTGTAATTCTGGTATTTAGAAAAAATCCAAAAACACGTCAATTTATGTTGGAAGGGGCAAGCATTATGGCTTATTTAAACTTACTGGAAAAGCCACCCCCTCACCCCTAGCAGCATCCCCTTTATTTTTTTAAATTACTTGTCATATTTTTTATGTAAAATTTGGATACTCCTCTTTGAGCTGATTTCAAAAATGTATAATACTTGTAGGTTAAAGTGGTTAGTTTATGAGATAAACAATTTTTCTTTTAAGAGCACAAATTTTACTTATTATTTACTTTCACCTTATTTGCCTGTACTAAAATGGCTTGTACAACAGTTCAAACTCTTTAATCTTTTTAACTGTGCTATTTATTATGAAGTTATAATAAGTGTTCAAAATAAGTACCATTCACTTCCATACAATGGTATAATCTATTTTGAAATGCCTCTCTGACATTGCTTAATACGGCTGGATTTAATTGTCGACATTCATTTTCTATCCTCTCTCGTAAATCATCCAGAGATTCTGGTTGGGTAGCATAAACTTTTGTTTTTAAATACCCCCATAAAAAGAAGTCTAGGGGTGTTAAATCCGGTGACCTAGGTGGCCACTCCATCATCTCCCCCTTCTACCTATCCAACAAGCGGGGAATGTTTCGTTTAAAAATTGTCAGACAGGCATAGCATAGTGTAGGGAAGCTCCGTCTTGTTGAAATACCAGTAAATCTTCGGAAAGGTTATCATTATTTTCTATTATTGTTGTAATACGTGGGTCAACCCCTTCCCTGAGTAACTCAAGATATGATTCACCATTTAAATTTCCGTTGATGAAGAAAGGTCCGACAATGTGGTCATCTAGGATACCGTTTAACTTTTGGGGATGTTGTGTATGGAATTCACGCATAATATGTGGATCACTTTCACCCCAATATCTACAATTATGCCTACTTACTAAGCCATTTAATGACCATGAGCATTCATCAGAAAAGCAAATATTGTTTAAGAATTGTGAATTGTTATTGATAATTTGCGTCATTGATTCGCAAAACTCTAGACGACGATCAAAATCATCTTCATTCAACTCGTGCACCAACTTAACTTTGTATGGGTGGTACTTGAATTTATGTAGAACTCGGAAAACTGTAGAAGATGAAACACCGATCGCTCTACTTATTGTTGACAACGATTGGGGTTGTTGAGCCTCTAAGCTGACTTGCCCTAAAATTGCCACTTGGATTGCTTCGTTATTTACGAGTCCCTCTCGCTTATGCACTTTATTGCAAACAGACCCAGTTGTGGTAAATTTCTCCATCAGTTGAATTACATACTTATGAGTTGCATGTCTTCCGTCATGTAATTCGTTAAATATTCTAGCAGCAGCTCTTGCACAATTATTATTTTGGTAGTATAAACCTACAATTTCAATTCTTTCTTGCAAAGAGTAAACCATTTCAGAGAAACAAATTAAATAATGTATCAAATTACACTATCAATAGTGACTACAAATTCTAGTTGACAATGTCAAACTTTAATAAAAAGTAGAGTTTTTTGTTGTTTGGATTTTTTAAGTAGAATAAATAGCACAGTTAAAAAGATTAAAGGGTTTGAACTGTTGTACAATCCATTTTAGTACAGGCAAATAAGGTGAAAGTAAATAATAAGTAAAATTTGTGCTCTTAAAAGAAAAATTGTTTATCTCATAAACTAACCACTTTAACCTACAAGTATTATACATTTTTGAAATCAGCTCAAAGAGGAGTATCCAAATTTTACATAAAAAATATGACAAGTAATTTAAAAAAATAAAGGGGATGCTGCTAGGGGTGAGGGGGTGGCTTTTCCAGTAAGTTTAAATAAGCCATAATGCTTGCCCCTTCCAACATAAATTGACGTGTTTTTGGATTTTTTCTAAATACCAGTATTACAAAAGTTATTAAAGGTGGATACTTTTATCTGAAAAGCACTGTATATTCATAACGTACAGTTATACTTTGCAAATTTGAGCACGGAGCTGTGCACATGTGGATATTTAGGTAAATATGTCATTCTTCGTTGTGATCTGCTAATTTCATTACAGGTTTGTGTGACCATAGATACCAAAGAAATATGTCACTTTTTGATTGTGCACCCTACATTCTACTATATCGATTGACAGTAGTTAATCAATCATCAAAACGGTTAGAGACCAACGACTCGTGAATTGTATGCACAATAAATTTTATCTTCTTCCCGCTACGGTTCACATCTGTTTATTAAGATGATCATAAAATTATATTCTGAATACTAATGGAATTCTGAGAAATTGCTTCCTTAAGAGATAAAGTAGATAATTCTTTTGTACAATGTATTGCTTGTAGGCCAACACAAATTTGAGAAATGAAATATATAAAATGGAATTTACTTCACCTTCCAGTTTTCCGTTATTTACAAGAAGAGAGTTATTGGACTTCTTGGATGAATTTCTTGATATCTGACTGTGGGATGGAGATGAATCTGTACTTTTCTTCCCCAGAACTTCGTGACAAGAATAAGATGTGTGAGTTACTGTCAACATTGGATGGACCGTTCCTGAAAAAAATATATCAATTAGTTTAAGATTCTTAGTAGCTCGATATAAGTAGTAATGATAAGCTATTTTCAGAAGAGAAATCTAGTTTGTTACTCATTTGTCAAATTTAACGATTTAAATTGTCTTATGCACATTACTTTTCTATAACAAATGAGACCTGACAATTCTTCTGAATCAAATTATTTTGATTCATTGTTTTTTGTAAGAATATTGTACAAGGGCAGTTCACTTTAATCCGTCTATGACCCATTTACAATAAAAAATTGGCAAGCATAACCTTTTGTTATAGTCTATATAAAGGCTAACATGTTTTTTCCATTATTCTAGGATTTCTAATACTTGTTGAATCATCTTGCAGACAATTTTGTCAATGTTGAGTTCGTAATAAAGTATATTATCTTCCGCATAGTATGAATTACAACTACCCTAAACTATTTGTCATTCAATCTCACATTTATCTTTATCATGAACTTTCTTATATTTTCGTTTGTGGTAGCAGTCGTTCCATGTTAGATTCGTTGGTTAAAGTTTGGTAGGATAAGGAGGATTTTTTTAAGGAGTTTAGTTTGTTTGAGTAGGCCCTGATATAGGAATTGCTTCTCTGCAGGGCTGGGGTTGTGGCGGTTTCGTTGGGATGTGTTTGTCTAACTACTATTTTGATCGAAGAGAACGAAGTGGAGCTTGCAAGTAAAAACGGTTTTTTTGAGGGGTTTTATTATTTTTTTTTTGAAATTTTGTATTTTTTTTTATTTTTTGTTTTTTAATTTGATTTGATGTGGGCGGGTACAGCTGTGGATGTATTATTCCCTATCGTCGGCCATTTGGCGGAGAACCGGTTCACCTGCAACACCTACAATCGACGAACAGTGTAGGGTGGGTGTTGGGGGTCGGAATTTATCTGATTGTTAAGATCATCGTATGCTGTTGCTAGCAGACGAAGTGGTGGGTAAGGGAGTTTTTTTTGGTCCTCTGTCCACGACTGTCTACCGCTTTTATACTCACGACACCATCTTCTCAATATAAGATATGTAAATTTGCGTACCACAGATTTTAAAGGGTGTAAAATTTCAGTTTCTAACGGGAGTCTATACATAATAAGTGCAAGGTCGTTAACATCCAAGAATATTATTTAGAAAAAATGACATTTAACTATTTATTAATTAAATTTAAATTGCCGATTCAGGAAAATTATGTAGTTAGATGTAGTACAATGTGCAATGAATTTTCGGTTTCAATTCAGTTCAATATAATAACTCGCACATATTGTTCTTACTTTAAAACAGAGAAGATAACCGTCAAATATTGTGAAATATTAATTACATATGTAGAAAAAATCAAAAAGAATGAGACGAAATATGCATAAAAGCTTTAAAATAATGGATAACCGGAAATTATAGAGCGAGGAGTGTTGCAAGGCTCCGTTTTATAACCTGTTCGAAAAAGCCTCTTAGGATTCAAATGGCAAAAAGATGAAAAACGGAGTAATTCATTACTTTCGCTACGCTGATGAGAGATGATAAGCATTAGATTTGATTGATAGTTTGATAGGATAAAAGTATACATAGTCTTAAAATAAATACCACTTTTTAAACGCTCAATAACTCGGCATTGATATACAGAAGTGAAACCTAAATAATCAACACTTTTGCCATAAATCAAATAAAAGCTATTATAATGTGGACGGGAGTAATAAACATTGAAGAGGTATTTAGTTGGCCTTAAAGCTATAGCGAGTTGTTGCAACTACTTAAACAAAGGGAACAAACACAAAGTTTTAATAAAAGGGAAATAGAGAGCCGCCGAGGTAATGAATACTAGACAAGTCCTCGCACTCAGTCATATCAAGTACTATAAAAAATATGTAGGTGAACTGGGCACAAATAGAAGAAATGAAAATGAAGCTATCACATGGAGAAAACATAAGCAATAGTGAACTGGATGATTCAGAGAAAGGCCCATAGACTAGCGTGTATCTACATTACAGGGGCTATGAAAACGTCAACAACAGCAATGAAAGTTATTCTAGCCTAAACTCCACTGCATATTATCATGCAAAGACATGTCAATGGATGTAAATTCGTGATGCTTGAAAGCGGATTCAATAAAAAGGGGAATCACAAGCTCAGAATAAAACCTCTTGTGGCAAAATGTTCTTCCTAGAACATACAATTGATGTATAAACAGGTAATTTCAAAAAGAGCTTTGTAAAATAATTATCAATATTGATGAGAAAACAAAAATAATTGAGAAGCCAACATACTTCACTCAATTTAAAATCATACCATAACAACATGGTAAACGATTCCTCCAAAACTTCAACAGAAAATGAAATAGGTATATATGGCTCAATAGGAAGCAGCACCTTAAAAACGGAAGTTCTAGTAGCAATTCTCTACGCTAACCAAGCAAGCACACGTCTAGAAAAAATTAATTGGGCGAAGTAAACAATGTTTTATATAGTCTGGATGCCAGTACACAGAAACGGAAAGTCGAAATAATCAATTATAAAAAAATTTCGAAATGTAATAAAGAAAAACATGTTAAAATAGCTTAGTTAACACATTTAAAAAATATATTTAAGTTCGGCACTATGGGCACAATATTGTATGGTAAAGAGTGAATTATATATCAAACTTTTGAAGCTAGAAAGGACGAATTGTAGACTTAATAAAAGACCAATTTCATAAATTTTTTCAGGACGAATCTAAAGATGATTACTGAGCAACATTGGTAGATATTTTGATATTCCTTATTTATCTCTGTAACACAGATTTGTAGAATTGGATGGATAGCAGTAACATAAAGATTTACAAACACATTAGTTAGGGTATGGCTATCAAAATTCTTACTAATAGCTACAACATTGTTGTTATTTAGACCCGCTACGGATATTGCTTATGTTAATCGACGTACATTTAAACTTCAGGAGCGGATTTATGTCCGGAAAAAATAAAACTGAAAATTTATTGGTTGGAATAATTTATTACAATATCGATACATTTGTCGACACCAAAACAGGAAAATTTACGGTAGTTTACACTGAGGTATAATTTATTTGAATATTGATTCCACAAATGAAGCATAACTATTAGAAACATTCTTTATTCGATGTAGATGACGGTCTGTGGATCCTGAATTATATTATTTTTCCAAAAGTTAATTTAGTATCATTTTTTCCAAGAAAACAACATTAATGAGAGTCAAGCTGTTCATAACAGCATAGCAACCTTTTGTCTGGTTAGATGCTTTCTTATTCCATTGTGGGCTCGGTTCAATATTCTGGTTAAGAGAAATAAAATTTGAAATCAATCCTAATAAACCTCTTAATAGAACACTTTACTTTACTTTAAAAAAAGTAAAGCCATATCCAATTATAAATATATGTTTTCATTTATATATCTCAAAACTCAAGTAGCAACCCTCATACTAATATAATTTTATATATGGCCCGCTGAATATATTTGTATATATAATTATTTGTATACAGCTTGTTATTGTGTATGGTGACGTTGAAGGAAAACGCTTACGTCTTATGTCGCATCCGGAGATTAATTTAAATAAAAACATACCCAAATCGGGAGTACAGGGTGAAAAATGAACGACATCTTCAGATCAAATGGTATATAATTACTCTTTACGGTCAGATTCAGTACATATAAACACATCCACAATACTTCACTAAGCGCCGTGGCCATCAGCTAGGAAGTTTGCTCCAAGAAAGTTTAAATAACGTGAAACGGTTACCACGCCTGAGCCAATATTTGAAATACATTGGTAAAACATAAATTTTTAATGAATGAAATCCAAATAGTTTGTTAATGTTAATGTTAAGGGGTCGTAGTTATAGCTAATAATTGTATCATAACTGTACCATCTGTCAATAATTTTAGTTGTCGAGACAAGTTATTAAAATACAAAAAAAATACGTATAAACATGTAAAATGTAACTATCAACTATATACATTTATATACATGATTATATACAATGCTATATACCACTGTATACAACTATACCACTCTTTTATATGATTAATAACTATTTATATATGTATATGTTCTTTCATGGCCTCTGTTTTTAAGTACCTAAGACTAGTAATATACAATTAACGCTTTGATTATAGAGATAGTTTGTTTACATAAATTTCTAAGCCAACTTTCAAATCTTTAACAATATCATGAACATAATTTTGGTTTATATCAACCTTGTCCTTGTGTCCGAACCGTTGTGTTGAACCAACTTAGTTAGTATTGCCTTTTTATGACCTTCGGAGTTAATAATCACCACGTTGAAATGGTATGACGAGATTTCCAGTACAACGGAATTTAAATAGAACACGAATTCATGTTTTCCGTCTGAGCGTAGTGAAACCTCTTCTGACGCAGATCGATCATGACTGGTAATAATGATAAAACAACAAAATGATCATAAACCATTTAAATCTAGGTTGACTGAAGAATACCAATTCATCATTCGAATCTAGGTACAAAAAGAAAACTCTGCAAAATAAAATCACGAAATTGCCGGGCGTCGTAAATACAGCGAAACAATCTTAGAGTGTAGGATACTGTTTGTTCCAGATGAAGTATCATATTCGAAGAGGATCTCACGATTAGTAAGTATAGTGGTCTGTGCAAAAAGTAAATTTTGACGATTATAAGGTTATGATTAGGACCAGATGTTCCGATAAACTTAACTCATTTCAAATGATTGCTTATTACATATCTCAAATTTCAGCTGTTTTTTTTAATACTCAGATAAATTTTTATGACACACTGTTAATTTTATTTGTATTCTAGTAATGATAATCTAATTCATATATACCTGTTTTCCCCCTTGTAGAGCAATCACTATCCGATCTGTGATGACCCAATAGCTTTTCACTTATTCCATGGATCTTCTCAACGATCATTTCTCCATAATTGGTACTCTTTTCCTCAGCATGTTTTTGACCATATTCTGTTGAGTTAATATTTGGTGTGGATCCTGTAAAAATCAAGTAATGAGATTAAGAACGAAATTTTTTGAATTATTTTCTTATGAATAAAGAAATTCATATCTTGAGTTTCACTAGAGTTTTCAAATTCAGAATTAGAATCATGTTGTAATCATCCTAGTGTGGGGAGTATGGATATTCAATGACAATACGGCTGCTTGCATCACTAATGTCGTATAAATCAGAGGGGCTTGAGTTGATTTTTTAATTGTAATTAGAAGATTAGTAATAAGTAGATTAATTTGATATTTTATCTCAACAATTTTAAACAGAATATTTTGGAAATAGTCATTAAAGAATAAAAATGTTTTATATTCATATTCATACAATTAAAAATGACATTAACACTTCCTTGTATGATATAGTATTTGTTCTAAAATATGTTTGTATATGAAGCAAGTAATGTGGAACAAATATAAAACCAATTATAATTTGTTAAAAGTTAATGAAAGGTTCATATTAAAGAATTAAAATAATGGAAGGTGATTTGAGATACAAAAGTAAATAATACACAACTAACAAATTTATTGGTTAAAAAATTTATTATACTTCAGATACATGTTATTTAAATATATAACAAAATAGTTTTCAATGGCCATCGATAAAATTTTTATGTTTTCTATTTACCTTATACTTGAATTTTGTCTTCTATCAACAAAGACCCCCAAAAATTTTTGTATTTGATATAATTTGGTTGATTAATTCTTAAGAAAAGATATGAAGGCGATAAGACAGTGGAGCTACGTTCAAGTTTTATAACTGTAGACATTTACCAGAAAAATTCATTTTATCATTCTCAATATATTATATAATAGTCGAGGTTATAAAGAACGAAAAACAAAGGAAGTGGACGAAAATGTAGGAAGATTCGTGCCGACAGTTCCGACTTAATTAAAAAACGTTAGCTGTACTTATGGGAGTGGATGCAGTAATCAAAGGTGGGGCCGAAAATACGACTTATATACCAATGTATGCAATACATGCCATGAGATCTGTTCAAATAGAGACAGCGAAGTATTTGCAAATTTAAGTTATTCTGAAGATATTTATGAAGAGCCACCAAAGAAAGACATTATAGTTGAAGTGCCTGAAAATACCATTGATTTTGAAAATAAAATAGAATTGGACAGTTTGATCGATGAAGAGAACGGACCACAACAAGAGGCCTAAAATTGATTAGATTTTAACAATTACTTTTCCTGTGCCTTTTCGTAATGAACTTCATTTTATACCGAACTAAATTTTTTCGTCAAAATATTATTAACATAAATATGCTAAAATATTGGAAAATATGAAAAAAAACGACAGGTTCGAGATTTGAAAATTTTGTTTTTCTACAACTGCTATGAAAAGGGACGTATTTCTCACAGCTAACTCAATTTCAAAACCACATATTGCTCACACTATGAGAAATATTTCTCACGGCACTTTGCCTACACCACATACATTTATATCGAGAATCAACAAAAATCGACGATAATTTATTTGGCTATTGTCAACTTTAAATAGTTGACACAACCATTAAATATTATTTTAAAAGGACATAATTATACCAATTTATAATAAATAGTATGGATCTGACAGTAGTGACGACTTTGATAATACTCCGCCAGAGATATCGAAAAAAGCAGCAAAAATTACCTTGAGATTTTTTGCCGTAAATTTCAAGAAAAAAATATGAATTCGCATACAAGAAATTTATGGAATGGAGAAGAAAAACAAAAATGAAATCTTTTTTGGAAACTGTACTTTTGGTATACTTTGCAGAGTTGTCGAAAACTTTAAAGGCGTCTACACTTTGGTCACAATATTCAATGTTGCGAAGTACTATCAGTATAAAAAATAACATTGATATATCCACGTATCAGAAATTATATTCATTTTTGAAAAGAAAATCCCCAAAAAATCTAACATATTGACAGCAGACCAGTTGCAGAGATTTTTAAGCGAAGCTCCAAAAAGGAAAAATCTAACAATAAAGGTAAATTTATTTAGAAGGAACTGTTTTTAGAATTTTATTTTATTTTTTCCTTGAATTAACACAAATTTTTATAATTAGTGGGTTTCTCAGTAGATAAAAAGAATAAGAAGAAACCAATACATTTATATCAATGGTCAATTGGGCAGTGGATAATGTGTCCGCATGGAACTCAGTACTCCCGAATTCAAAACTCTCGGATGGCAAGAATTTTTTTGCTGAATTTTAATTCTGTTTTTTCTTATTTGCAGAGAGCAGTAGCTATAGGCGTAGCAGGAGCATGTCATAGAAAAGAGTTGTGGAAGAATCGATAATTTAGAGGATTTAGCTTTACTTTTGAAATTAGATAAAACGAAAACAAAAAAGCGAAGAACGTTCACTGTAACGAGAGAATTTTATGAGATATTTTTACCAGGAAAACGTTTCTTTTTAAATTACCAACACGGAAAAAGTACTAAAAAGGTAGTTGGCATTAACAAATTCGGTAGTATGGATAAGACAATGCAATTTTTTTAAAATTAGAAAACCCCCATCTATACACAGGTCACTGCTTCAGACGTTCTTCAGCGACAATTTTAGTAAATATAGGAGGAGACATATTAACCTTAAAACGCCATTAAGGATGGCAATCAAGTGGCAGAAGGATACGTCGAAGAGTCTATTTAAAATAAAATTAACGTTGCTAATAAAATCGTCAACTCCATTGAAAAAACACTTGAACCCTTCACAAAAATGGAGACAGAAAATACACCGTATATAAACGATCAACCCTCAACATCTAAAATTAATATAACAAAAAATTTAATGAAAAGAAATGATGTTCCGAGTTTAATTATACAAAATTGTAAAATTCTCACAATCAACTACAGTTTTAAATAATATTATTTACAGTTAAGAATTTTAATCTACTAAATAAGAATAAATCATTAAAATCGATATATTAATTGAAAGTACACATCTCGACGAATGATATGAGCAGCATCAAAATTAAAAAAAAATAAAAGTTGTCGCCGAAGATAGTGGCGTTTTTTCGGATAAATAGTTAAATCTCGAAAAATATTCATTTTGCATTTTATTATGTGAACATAATCACGTAATTTCGCAAAGTTTCATTCAAATTAAGTAGTTTCCATGCGAGAAACAAAAATTAAAAAATTGGTTTTACGTTATTATTTCGCAAAATTTGAGGTTATATCGAGAGATATATTATAAAAAATTCAGATTTTTTTATTATCTACAACATTTGTATGAAAAAATTTCTCTAAGAGGTCTCGTTCCACCACAAATAACGAATAACGGTTTTTATTCATTAAATAGCACCCCATTTCACTTCTTCCCTTCATCTCAAGTTTTTTTTTTCATTGTTTATGGCCTCAACTAAATATTCCATCCGACCATTGCTTGCTACTAAGTTTGTTTTTTTTTTCAGCTATAAAAATCCATAACTGCTCCAGACTAGGACCACCGGATCTCTCCGAAACATAAAATAAACGAAGCAATTAATTATAAAAAAAAATATAATAAATATAAAAATACCGAACAGTTAAAGTTACGGACTACTTAACGTAAACGGGTTGCCAACGCTGCGTTTCTTAATAACTGCCGGCAATCATATACAATAATTATAACAAAATAACCACTGCGAGACTACAAAGGTAAATTATCACTTCCACTAGATATCCACTATAACTACGTGGTTTAACAGTTTAGTGGGGGTCTATCGTCATCTAAAACTGCTAAAACTAAAACTAAAACAAAATCACCTCCGAACAATTCTTTTTCCATTTAGGACGATGTTGCAATCTATGAAGATACTGTACCGACCAACGTTTCCAAAAATTCTGTTGGATTTTTGAGCATTGTGTTTTTGACGGCGGACTCCCTTAGCTCACCTCAATGAGAAGACCTTGCGAGATTGAACTTCTACTAGAAATTGTTTCAAAGTTTTCTTGATAATTGAAGAATTCACCTAATTCCTAAAGTTTGTTCTGGGAACCTATAAGCGATATCGCTGTAAATGATTTGAGGATTGCCTCAGCGTGCAATAATTCGGTTCAACGTTGAGATAAATGCGGAGGCACTTAAATTAGTAACTTACTCGATGTGCACGGTATTGTGACATAGATCCTGCAAAATCGACACATACGCGAAGAAAGACTCTGGAGGGTACCAACCGGTCTTTAGGTAATGGAGACATTACTTGCGTAGCGAATTGTGCATTAAAGCGATAGCAAGTACCACACTTAGATTGTGCGAAATCTCCCTCGGGGCCAATATTGTTGCCTAAGGTTTCCAAAAACATTATGAAGGCTAGAATGTCCTAATCTGACATGTAATTGTTCTATAAGTCTGTCAACAATCACATCATTAGTGGATAGTAAAGTAGGGAATTTTTTATCACAATTTAGGACAGAACTTTGTGACCGACCTCCAACTCGCAGGATATGTCTATGATCTAGAAATATATTTAAAGGCAACAAAGATTCATTTAAAATAAGTTTATTTTCATCTAGGAGTTCTATTTCATTGTGAAAATGCTCCTTTTGAGCTTGTGTAAGTATAAAGATGACGGAATGTTGAAGTTCTTCAACTGAAAGTTATCCGGATTATCTCTTTTTTTACATTGTTTCCAAATATTAACAAATAAGTCACAACTCTTTGCAACTTAGAGAATTTTGAGCATCCACGAAAGTATTCTGTTAGAGAGTTCACCTGTGGTAAAACAGATACTAAATTAATTTTTTTCAACTATGGTAAAACATCCGCCAACGAAAAAGTGTTTAGTGAATTGTAATCTAGGATCTTGGGATCAGGACCATAAAACCTCATGTCTTTCGAAAATTCACCTCGTGAAAGTGGATTAGGGAAGTTAAGCTTACTATTGATGTGGTGTCAAGTAGACTCTCTACTATTCTCCTATATGGACGATATACCAACGGATAAAAATCACTAGCCCTATGTTTCACCTAACTAAGTGCAACAAGGGAGTCGTTCTTTCGAACTTAGCAAAGATAGAAGAACTATAGAACAAAGCTCCAATTTAGGAAAAGTTAACTCTTAAGAGGACTTACAGGAGATTTTGATGATAAAGGTTGGAGGACATAAAAACCATGGAGTGACAAGCTAAAAATTTGCTTATTGCCTACTAAAAGTAAAAGCGGAATCAAAAGCTGTAATAACGCAGAAAGGATGGTGACGAAATTTAGCCATCGTTTTAGAATATTTCTATCCGAAAGAGAAGAATCCCAGTCTATCTGGGTTTTCAAAAGAGATTGCATAATAATTTTCCAATGACTATCATGGGGTTTACTAGACCTAGAGAATCGAACGCACTAGCGAGAATGAAAAGTACAATTCTTTCTGTCAAACGTGGTATCTCGGGCAAAGGAGATAGTTTAATTTGAAGTACATCAGTATAATTAGATCTAGTTCAGCATTTTGCATTTGAAAATTCTATTGACTTCTAATTTCACTTATGTAAAGGGAATCTGTGTTTGTTCAGAAGCGTGTTTAACTCAACATAAAGAGTTTCTAATTGTCTACATTCAGAGACTCCACTAAGTATGTCCTCTGTGTTTGTGTATGGAAGAAATGCTGTTCTAGCAAGAGACAGTGAGAGATTATTATCGGTGATGTTCTTTAACACTCTGGTAGCGAGAAAAGGAGCACTAGATTGATCAAAACTAAGCCGCGAAAGTTGAATACATCTAAACTAATCTAAAGGACTGTCACACCAAAATACATTTTGCGAGTGAAGTTGAGCGAGTTTGAGTTCTATCAAACGGTACATCATTTGGATGTCCGCACACAAAACAAATAAAAAAATTCGAAAGCGACAAATGATCTCAAACAAACTATCTTGGACTTGATATTCCTTCAAGGTACGGTCGTTAAGAGAAAACTCAGTATCAGTGCGAGAGAAAAAATCAAAAACTATACGACATTTAGAAGAGACCGAAGAATCTCGAACAACAGCTCTTTGGGAAACGAAATAATTGAGATCATTTGATAGATTGCAAAATAAAGTGGTACGACTTTAGCGTGATCGAGAGAGAGATCTATTTACTTAGGATATGCCACTAGGTAGACTAAAATTTTAGTAGTTTCATAGAATATATTCTCAGCTAACTAATCATTATTTGAACGAACTTTAGAGTCATGGATCATCTCTTCGAAGCGTCTCCGGTAAAAGGTTTAATATTAATTTTAGGAAAAACTATATTTGAGTTATCAGCGGAAAGTGCTGATGTATTAGTTTTGTCTAATAAAGAAGTTAATTTAGCTAAAACACATTTCGAATCTGTCTACAACAATATATTCTGCAAGTTTAGAATCGGACAAGTTACCATCAATATCTACTTCACACAAACCTGCAATTTCAGATTGCAGTATCTGATAATTTTGATAATTTGGGTCAACTGTGTAGTTTGATTTTGATTTTACACCAGCTCTTTGGTTCTTTAAATGCACTATAACGGTAGCCACTTCAATAGTGTAATTAATCAACATAATGAGATAATTGAGATAATCACATTGTAAAATACTATTAGATATCAGTTTTATACGAAAAATAATACATATAGGTAACGAATAAAATAATTTACAAGTTTATTTCATTTTTGTTTATGGCAGTATTTTTTTATATAAACGATAATAAAAATATACTTCACTTATATTTACAATGAGCCAAACATCTATCATTGTGAGCGGTTGCATTCTTTAATAAAAAAAAATCAAATATATCTAATCATTTTAAAATGAACCACGATTTTAATTGTAAGAGCCGCCCAATTATAAACTATAAGAAGTAACACACACAAAAACAAATCGAAAATTATAAATCTCGGGTTTCGAAATTTATTTTTAAAAAACTTTATTTTTGAATATTTATATGAATACAATTAATCTCAAGATTGAACTAATTATAAACATTAAATATCATCGAATTGTTTACAAACATCTTATTTATAGTAAAATAGTGCTGATACATGTTTACGTTATTTGATACAAAAATAGAATAAATGCTGATACATGTTTATGATATTTGATACAATGGTATTGTTTTAAAAATGTCCTTCAGGAATTCTTCGCATGTAACTCGAATTCCAGCTCGATGCTAGCAAAAAAAGATGCGGTGTATCCATAAAAAACCAAACAATTCAGTCGATCCGTATATGAATGGGATAGAAATACATGCGAATGTTATAATATCCAAGAATCTACGTTGTGATGGGATGCGGCGTTGCCAAGTTTCACGCACAAAACCTGAAGAAAGTTTTAGGTGTTAGACACGATTTTCCACAGTTCCTCAAATTGTCTATATCCGGCTCGAAGGGCCAATAAAAATGTACGATTAAAAATGTTATATGCTGGTAACAGCTCGTACAATCCTTTCAATTGCGGTTTAAACCATTGAAAATCGAAGGACCACGTGGTTTCCCCCGCAAGCATAAAATAAACGAAGCAAATTTTCATAAAAAATGTAAAATAAATATAAAAATGCTTAACAATTACAATTATGGAACACTTAACGTAAATGAGTTAGCAACGCTGCGTTTCTCAAGAACTATCCGCAATCATATATAATAATTATAACAAAAAGGAAACCACTGCGTGACTCATCAAAGGTAAAATATCCTTTCCACATACACTATAACTACAAAAGGTGACTAATATGTATATGCAAAATATTAAGAATTGGCGGCAATCAGTGCAACCGGCTCCACTTGCTTATCATCTAAAAACTATATAATCTGAACAACTACTGTGAACGATCTAGAACATACTACCAACTATTCTTTTAGAATAAAAATCTGGTTTGTTTAAGCTGATCGCTAGCTCATCTAATCTTTATTATATTTCTCTTTTGTGTATGTTATTGTTTGACATTCTCTGCGTCTTGAATTTCCCTTATTCACACATATAATACTAATTGCTTTAGTGATAGATTAAATAGTGTGAGTCGCCTGGTTTTACATCTTTATTAATTGTGAATTTTCCACTTTTTTCTTTACTGATTAGTATTCTTTGTTCATAGTCGTCTCATATAGTCTTATCAGTTTCGTTCCTACACTTTGATGTTCCATATCTTTGACGGCATTCCTTCATCAATCTGTTACTTTCAATTCGCATCTAGTCTTAAATAATGAAAACCTTTTATCTCATAGTAAGAAAATTTCAATCCATCGCGATCACTAAAAAAAAAAAATTTTGATTGTTTAGTTCAGAAAATAATGATATTGGTGGTATGATAACAAAAATTGGACTCTTGAATACCTGGAAATTGCTTATAGACAGCTAAAAGTGACGTTCTTGATGTATTTTATTATACATGCATGCAACTGTGCGTATTGTTCATTCTACAAAATTAAAAGGAGAGTGTTCGAAAGTGGTCTTTGTTTTTGAACAATTTAAATACTCGTGATGAAAATGGTTTTCATCTTTTTAAGACAACTATAGTTTATTTCAGAAAAGTATAGATTAATAAATTCATATTAGGTATGCAAAGGGACCACAGAATATTTAAGCCACTTTCATAGTTTGGCATTGATTTCATTGTAAAATTTTTTTTTATCTAGTGCAGGTAGTACCACCCGGGTTGGGGCCAATATATGGGCTTAGCCTATTGTTATCCATTCACAAACACTGAAAATAGTGTGCCAAAGGAAAAGAATTTTATTTTAACAGAATAGAAATTAAGCATTTTGTACATAGTATTAGGTACACACTTATTTTTTATTAAACATTATACAAAAAATATATTATACAGAAATTAAATTATAAAAAATCATAATATTCTTCGTCATCTGAGGAACTGTCATCTCCTCTTAAAGTTGTAATTAACGGGTCGACGGTCCGATCGATCAAGTAGTCAAGATCCCACATTTTCTCATCTTCTTTAATGACATGCTGGACTGCTTTTAGCCAGTTCTCTAGTGTCACCTCCTTAATGGCTTGATCA